>NC_080082.1:34949841-37576081 GCF_949987535.1 Balaenoptera acutorostrata | reverse complement strand
GGGGACACGGGTTCAAGCCCAGGTCCGGGAAGATCTCACATACTGCGGAGCAACTAAGCCCGTGCACCACAACTACTGAGCCTGTGCTCTAGAGCCCACGAGCCACAATTACTGAGCCTGCGTGCCACAACTACTAAAGCCCACATGCTTAGAGTCCATGCTCCGCAACAAGAGAAGCCACCACAATGAGAAGCCTGCACACCGCAATGAAGAGTAGCCCCCACTCGCCGCAACTAGAGAAAGCTCACACACAGCAATGAAGACCAAGACAGCCAAAAATAAATAAATAAATAAATTTATTTATTTTTTAAAAAAGAAACCAATTTAACATGGGGTTTTCCAAACTTACTTTACCAGGGACATCTATGAATAAAGTTATCTGGCTACAAACAATAGAAATCAACAATGGCTAAATTAAGAAAAAGGGGAAATTTGTTGGAAGGCTATAGGATAGCTTATAGAATTACAAGGTCTTTGTTTTTTTAGTTATTAATTTGTGTCAGCAAGCTTTCCATGTCATTGTACCAACATGCATATATTCCCCTCATTCTTTCAAATTGCTCCATGATATTTTATTGTATGGATGGGTATCAATATCTATTGCTGTGTAACAAACTACCCCAAAACTTAGTGGCTTAAAGAGGTCATCTGCACAGTTCTTCTGGTCAGATCCAGTTTGAATGATTGCCAATGAACTTTCTTATGCATCTGTGGTCAGCAGGAAGGTCAGCTGGAGGCAGATGGTCTAGGATGGCATAGGATGGCCTCGTCTATATTCTGGAGATTGGCGGTCAGTGTGCCTCAGTCTCCCTGTGACCTCTCATTCTCCAGCAAGCTGGCTCAGGCTCGTTCACATGGCAGTGTCAGGGTTCCAAGTGAAGCAAGAGGACAGGCCCCAATATGAAAGAGCTTGTCAAGCCTCTGCATGTATCGCACCAAAAGAAGTCACATTGCCAAGCCAGATTCAAAGAGTGGATAAAGAGACTACAACTTTTATCAGGGCTATTTGCAACATCACATTGTAAAGGCACAGATGCAGGAAGAGGAAGAATTCGTGACCAGATTTACAATCTACCATAGGATGGATCATATTTTATTCATTCCCTACCATATTGATGGATATTTAGGTTAGTTCCAACACCCTTCATAATTATAAGAAATGTTGAAATGAACATTTTTTTACATACATTTTTATACACGTGATTATCTTGATAGATTCTGAAACTGAAATTGCTGGGTCACAAAGTATGAGAATTTTACATTTTGATACTGGTTTATACTGCCACCCATAAGAGAGTATCCATTTTCCTGCATGTTTGTCAGTCACAGCTATTATCAATCATTTTTAATTATTCCAGTAATCATGGACTATAGAAGTTGTCTTGTTTTCATTTGCATTTGCATTTAATTTGATTACTAGCGATGATGACATCATTTTACATGTTTACAAGTCATATGTAGGTCTTCTATAATTTACTAATATTCCTTGGATATTTTTGTTTGTTTACCTCTTACTGATTTGTAAGAGTGCTCTTTATATTCTAGATACTAATTCTTTGTAAATAACTTCTATGATATGTGTCCCTTTTTTAAAAAATTGAAGTATAGTTGATTTACAGTGTTGTGATAGTTTCTGGCGTATAGCAAAGGGATTCAGTCATAGATATATATTCTTTTCAGATTCTGTTCCATTATAGTTTATTACAAGATATTGAATATAGTTCCCTGTGCTATACAGTAAGAACTTGTTGTTTATCTATTTTATATATAGTAATTTGTATCTGCTAATTCCAAACTCCTAATTTATCCCTTCCCCCCACCTTCCCCTTTGGTAGCCATTAGTTTGTTTTCTATATCTGGTGTCACTTATCTTTTAACTTTGCTGATAGCATCTGTCATTTTACAGAAGTTTTAAACTATAAAGTTTTGACTATAGTCATATTTTTTTCTTTATAGTTTTCTATAGTTTCTGTAGTTTTTTCTCTATAGTTTCTGGATTAAGCAAGTTCTCCCCCACTCCAAGATTATTTATACTAAAATACTTTTTAAAGTTTTATTCATTTTTACATTTAGTTTCTAAATTCATCTGGAATAATTTTCTGCCTTGTATAAAAGATAGGAGTTTAATATTTTTACCTAAATTTCAGCGCTTTGTTTAAAAAATATTGTATAATTTGCATGTTTTCCCCACTAAGAAATATCTTCTTTATTATAAGCTACATCCATAATTACATGCTTCTGCTTTAGCTTTTTTTAAAAATTTTTATTGGGGTATGGTTGTTTTATAATGTTGTGTTAGTTTCTACTGTACAGTGAAGTGAGTTAGCCATTTGTATACATGTATCCCCTCTTTTTCGGATTTCCTTCCCATTTAGGTCACCAGAGCATTCAGTAGAGTTCCCTGTGCTATACAGCAGGTTCTCATTAGTGATCTATTTTATACTTAGTAGTGTATATATGTCAATCCCAATCTCCCAGTTCCTCCCACACCCCCTTCCCCCTTTGGTGTCCATACGTTTGTTCTCTACTTCTGTGTCTCTATTTCTGCCTTGCAAACAGGTTCATCTGTACCATTTATTACATGTCTCTGGATCCTGCATTTTGCTTCATTATTGTATTTGTTAATTCCTGAACCACCTTAATCACTGTAGGGTTACAATATTTTGATACACAGTAGGGCAAGTCCCTTTGATCCTTCTTCAAAAAGGTCTTGGCTATTTTTGAGCCTTTTATTTTCCATGTGAACTTTGCTTGACAATCTTGTTGGATTTTAGTTGGGATTAAATTGAACGTAGAGATTCATTGGAGAGCATTGATGTATTTATACTGTTTGGTCTTACAAATGAGGAAACATTTGTCTCTACATTTAATCAGTGCTTCTTCTAAATCTTCATAAAGTTAACATTTTTTCTTCATACTATTCTTACACATTTCTTTTTAGGTTTATTCTTATGTATTTGTGGCTTTTTTGCCATCATAAATGGTATTTTTTTGCAAAAAAATTCTATTTGGTTTTTGCTGGTATGTAACAGCTATTGATTTCCATATATACATTTGAATCCGTCCATTTGACTGAGTTCGTATTAGTATCAATAGGTTTTAATTGAGTCACTTGGATTTTCTGGGTAGACAAAAAGAATTTTGTGCTTTATCCTGTAATAAAGTAAAAAACAATAAAAATGCAGAAGAGGGGAGTAAAAATTCCAGTTACCACAGGAATTTCTCTTAGGAAGAGATGATCTTTGATCCAGAAAATAGTTTGATAAGCTGCTTGAGGTAGAAGTGTCAACAGAAGGCTAGAAAATGGTGAGATGGCTAAACTGGTAGTCATGAGAAAAGGAAAGATATACTTTGCTCTGAGAGAAGGAAGTAGAGAGGGAGGAGCTAGGGGGATAGTGTGATGCTGGGACAATGTGGGGGTGAAGTAGTCCACAAAGATACCCTGGTGGGAGTGGCTGGAGGCATTTTAAAAATAGGACTGTCTAGTTTCCATTTGAAGCTGCTAAGCTTGTATTTCTGAGATGTAAACTCTCCCTGGATCTCCTCCCCAAATCTTATGGAGTGGGGTTTTTGGGGAAATCAAGGAAGGGACTGACTTTCATTTTTGAATTGATATGACCCATGAGAGAGGGCACACATGTGAGAGAGCCCACAGTCAAGAGGAAGCTGAATTCCAAGCCAAACTGATTGACCCTTGGAATGAAAGCCTTCTGTGAATTTGCAGGAATCTTGGGGAAGTCTTAGACCCCCCACCCCCTCCCCCACTCCCACCACCATCATTTGTGCTTAGATTCTAGAGAGCTTATTTCCAACTTAAGAGGCCTGGAGGCCTCAGCTGACATCTTGGCTTCAAGAGCTATTATTTATTTGGTACTTGCTCTGTGCCATGCAATATGTACCTATTGTCCAATAATCTTTACAACAATGCTGCCAGTTATTATTATCACCATTTGACAGCTGATCAAATGAAGACTCAGAGGTTCTGAAGTTTGCTCAGGATCACCCAACAAGTAAGTGGTGAAACCAGGATTCAAACTCACATCTGTCTGGTTACTAAAGCCATGGTCTTATTCAACTCCCAAGACAGAGGACACAGAAGGAGGAATCAGTCTGAGGGCTGAGATGGTGGACAGAGTCCTGTGGGAGCCCAGGTACAAGAGAAGGCAGCTCTGCCCAGGGGTCACGTTCCATTCCCTCTTCTGTTTCTACATGCAAATGCCACACACAGCCTGGCAGGGAAATGAAGTCAGCTCCTTCCACGCTGCAAAGTAAAAAGCCCAGACACAAAAATAGCAACAATAACAATGGTAAAGATCATTTTTACTTCCACTTTAAGAAACAGTTAATAATTTCTTTTGTGTGTGTGTGTGTGCCAGATTTGGTTTCTCAGTTATGCCTCCCTGGGGCAAATTTGAAATATCTGTGTTCCTGGGAACACCCAGCATGGGAGGGGCTGCTGAGATGTGCTGAGTAGGAGAGAACAGGCCAAGGATTTCAAGTGTCCTAGTGATAATGCTCCAAATGGATAATAGTAATCATCACAGTTCCCATCTATTGAGCACTTACCTATATGTGCCACATATGCTTTCTACATATTCATTGACTCCTCACCGCAACCCTGTAACAGAGGCACTACTACTATCCCCTTTTATATATGAGGAAACGGAAGCCCAGAGAAGCTAAAACTTGTCCAAGGTCTCCATCCACGTGGTAAGTGGTGTAACAGTATATTAGTTGGCTTGGACTGCCATAACAGAACACCACAGACTGGGTGACTTAAACAGCAGAGATCTTCACAGTTCTGGAGCCTGGAGGTCCAAGATCAAGGTGCTCTGTCAGGGTTGGTTTCTGGTGAAGATTTTCTTCCTGACTTGTAGATGGCTACCTTCTCACTGTGTCCACACATGACCTTTCCTCTGTGCTGCTGGGGGGGTAGAGGGGCGGGGTAGGTGGAGATCTCTGGTCTCTCTTTCTCTTCCTAAAAGGATATCAGTCCTATCAGATCAGGGCCCCACCCTGATGATCCCATTTAACCTTAATTATCTCTTCAATGGCCCAATCTTCAAATTTAGTCACATTGTGAGTTAGGGTCCTAAGTATATGAATTTAAGGGGACACAATTCAATCCATAACATTCCACCCTCTGGTCTCCCAAAATGCATGTCCTTCTTGTGTGCAAGACACATTCACCCCATCCCAACAGCCCCAGGAATCACTCCCATTCCAGCATCAACTCTAAAGTCCAAAGTGTCATCTAAATATCATCTAAATCAGGTATGGGTGGGACTCAATGTGTGATTCATCCTGAGGCAAAATTGCTCTCCAGCTGTGAAACTGTGAAACCAGACAAGTTATCTGATTCTAAACTACAGTGGTGTGACAGGCATAACATAGAGATTCCCATTCCAAAAGGGGGAAACTGGAAAGAAGAAAGGGATGATGGGTTCCAAGCAAGTCCAGAACCTAGCAAGGCAAATTCCACTGGACCTTAAGGCTTGCTATGGACTGAATGTTGGGTCCCACCTTCCCTCAATGCCAAAATTCATAACACTAACCCTAGTGTGAGGGTATTTGGAAATGGCATCTTTGGGAGGTACTTTGGGTTAGATTAGGTCATGCTGGTGGGGCCCTCATAAAGGAATAATATCCTTATAAAAGAGGAAGGGAACAGAAACCACATCCACAGAAAGATAGACAAGATGAAAAGGCAGAGGGCTATGTACCAGATGAAAGAACAAGATGAAACCCTGGAAAAACAACTAAATGAAGTGGAGATAGGCAACCTTCCAGAAAAAGAATTCAGAATAATGATACTGAAGATGATCCAGGACCTCAGAAAAAGAATAGAGGCAAAGATCGAGAAGATGCAAGAAATGTTTAACAAAGATCTAGAAGAATTAAAGAACAAACAGAGATGAACAATACAATAACTGAAATGAAAAATACACTAGAAGGAACCAATAGCAGAATAACTGAGGCAGAAGAACGGATAAGTGACCTGGAAGACAGAATGATGGAATTCACTGCTGTGGAACAGAATAAAGAAAAAAGAATAAAAAGACATAAAGACAGCCTAAGAGACCTCTGGGACAACATTAAACACAACAACACTCGCATTATAGAGGTCACAGAAGGAGAAGAGAGAGAGAAAGGACCCGAGAAAATATTTGAAGAGATTATAGTTGAAAAATTCCCTAATATGGGAAAGGAAATAGCCACCCAAGTCCAGGAAGCGCAGAGAGTCCCATACAGGATAAACCCGAGGAGAAACACGCCGAGACACATAGTAATCAAATTGGCAAAAATTAAAGACAAAGAAAAATTATTGAAAGCAGCAAGGGAAAAATGACAAATAACATACAAGGGAACTCCCATAGGGTTAACAACTAATTTCTCAGCAGAAAGTCTACAAGCCAGAAGAGAGTGGCATGATATACTTGAAGTGATGAAAGGGAAGAATCTATAACCAAGATTACTCTACCCAGCAAGGATCTCATTCAGATTTGATGGAGAAATCAAAAGCTTTACAGACATGCAAAAGCTAAGAGAATTCAGCACCACCAAACCAGATCTACAAAATGCTAAAGGAACTTCTCTAAGTGGGAAACACAAGAGAAGAAAAGGACCTACAAAAACAAACCCAAAACAATTAGGAAAATGGTCATAGGAACATAAATATCAATAATTACCTTAAACGTGAATGGATTAAATGCTCCAACCAAAAGGCACAGGCTTGCTGAATGGATACAAAAAAGACCCATATATATGCTGTCTACAAGAGACCCACTTCAGACCTAGGGACACACACAGACTGAAAGTGAGGGGATGGAAAAAGATATTCCATGCAAATGGAAATCAAAAGAAAGCTGGAGTAGCAATACTCAGATAAAATAGATTTTAAAATAAAGAACGTTACAAGAGACAAGGAAGGACACTACATAATGATCAAGGGATCAATCCAAGAAGAAGATATAACAATTATAAATATATATGCACCCAACATAGGAGCACTTCAATACATAAGGCAACTGCTAACAGCTATAAAAGAGGAAACTGACAGTAACACAATAATAGTGGGCAACTTTAACACCTCACTTACACCAATGGACAGACCATCCAAAGAAAAAATTAATAGGAAACACAAGCTTTAAATGACACAATAGACCAGACAGATTTAATTGATATTTATAGGACATTCCATCCAAAAACAGCAGATTACACTTTCTTCTCAAGTTTGCACAGAATATTCCCCAGGATAGATCACATCGTGGGTCACAAATCAAGGCTCAGTGAATTTAAGAAAATTGAAATCATACCAAGCATCTTTTCTGACCACAATGTTATGAGATTACAAATCAATTACAGGGAAAAAAGCCGTAAAAAACAGAAACACATGGAGGCTGAGCAATACATTACTAAATAACCAAGAGATCACTGAGGAAATCAAAGAGGAAATCAAAAAATACTTAGAGACAAATGACAATGAAAACACGATGATCCAAAACCTATGGGATGCAGCAAAAGCATTTCTGTGAGGGAAGTTTATAGCTATACAAGCCTACCTCAAGAAACAAGAAAAATCTCAAATAAACAATCGAACCTTACACCTAAAGGAACTAGAGAACGAAGAACAAACAAAACCCAAAGTTAGCAGAAGGAAGGAAATCATAAAGATCAGAGCAGAAATAAACGAAATAGAAACAAAGAAAACAATAGCAAAGATCAATAAAACTAAAAGCTGGTTCTTTGAGAAGATAAAGTTGATAAACCATTAGCCAGATTCATCAAGAAAAAGAGGGAGAGGACTCAAATGAATAAAATTACAAATGAAAAAGGAGAAGTTATAACAGACACCGCAGAAATACAAAGCATCCTAAGAGACTACTACAAGCAACTCTATGCCAATAAAATGGACAACCTGGAAGAAATGGACAAATTCTTAGGGAGGTATAACCTTCCAAGACTGAACCAGGAAGAAATAGAAAATATGAACAGACCAATCACAAGTAATGAAACTGTGATTAAAAATCTTCCAACAAACAAAAGTCCAGGACCAGATGGCTTCACAGGTGAATTCTATCAAACATTTACAGAAGAGCTAACACCCAACCTTCTCAAAGTCTTCCCAAAAATTGCAGAGGAAGGAACACTCCCAAACTCATTCTATGAGGCCACCATCACCCTGATACCAAAACCAGACAAAGATACTACAAAAAAGAAAATTACAGACCAACATCAGTGATGAATATAGATGCAAAAATCCTCAACAAAATACTAGCAAACAGGGCTTCCCTGGTGGCGCAGTGGTTGAGAATCTGCCTGCTAATGCAGGAGACACGGGTTCGAGCCCTGGTCTGGGAAGATCCCACATGCCATGGAGCAGCTGGGCCCGTGAGCCACAGCTGCTGAGCCTGCGCGTCTGGAGCCTGTGCCCCGCAACGGGAGGGGCCGCGATAGTGAAAGGCCCGCGCACCGCGATGAAGAGCGGTCCCCGCACCGCGATGAAGAGTGGCCCCCACTTGCCGCAACTAGAGAAAGCCCTCGCACGAACCGAAGACCCAGCACAGCCAAAAATAAATAAATAAATAAATAAATAAATAAATAAATAAATAAAATTAAAAAAAAAAAATACTAGCAAACAGAATCCAAAAACACATTAAAAGGATCATACACCATGATCAACTGGGATTTATCCCAGGGATGCAAGGATTCTTCAATATATGCAAATCAATCAATGTGACACACCATATTAACAAATTGAAGAATAAAAACCACATAATCATCTCAATAGATGCAGAAAAAGCTTTTGACAAAATTCAACACCCATTTATGATAAAAACTTTCCAGAACGTGGGCACAGAGGGAACATACCTCAACATAATAAAGGTCATATATGACAAACCCACAGCAAACATCATTCTCAATGGTGAAAAACTGAAAGCATTTCCTCTAAGACCAGGAACAAGACAATGATGTCCACTCTCACCACTACCATTCAACATAGTTTTGGAAGTCCTAGTCACGGCAGTCAGAGAAGAAAAAGAAATAAAAGGAATACAAATTGGAAAAGATGAAGTAAAAGTGTCACTGTTTGCATATGACATGATACTATACATAGAGAATCCTAAAGATGCCACCAGAAAACTACTAGAGTTAATTAATGAATTTGATAAAGTTACAGGATATAAAATTAATGCACAGAAGTCTCTTGCATTCCTATACACTAATGATGAAAAATCTGAAAGAGAAATTAAGGAAACACTCCCATTTACCATTGCAACAAAAAGAATAAAATACCTAGGAATAAACCTACCTAGGGAGACAAAAGACCTGTATGCAGAAAACTATAAGACACTGATAAAAGAAATTAAGGATGATAAAAAAAAAAAAAAGAGGAAGACACAGGATATCTTTCTCTCTCCATCATGTGAAGATACAAGAAGAAGACTACCTTCCGCAAACCAGGAAGTGTGCCCTCACCAGCCCCTTAATGTTGTACTTCCCAGCCTCCAGAAATGTGAAAAATTGTTTGTTGTTTAAACTGCCCAACCTATGGTATTCTGTTATAGTAGACTGAACTGACTAAGACAAAGCTCAAGAATAATCTTCTGGCTGGATACTCTACCTTCCAGGCCCACTGGAGCATCTGTGTCAACCAGGGGCTCTTTGCATCAGCCCCATCCCTGAGGCTCTGGGTGCTGAAACAAACACAGCATACATACATAACAAACAGGAACTGACTCTTAAGCTTGGTCCCCAGCCACTCAATAGCTGATGGGGAGGGAAAGGTGTATGTGTGCCAGACCCATTCTCCTGTCTTCCTACACACAGACAACAGAACTACCTGCATCCTCCACCTGAACTGCCATCACCTTTCCTGGTGAGGCTGGCCTAGATGGGACATCCTCAGCTCCTGGTTGATGGGAGAGGGGCCCACCAACCAGATGCAAGTGTCATTTCCGTTAGCTCCAAAGTATCTTTTCAGCAAATGGAGAGGCAAGCAGTGGACAAGAAAGGAGATAAACACTGGCTTGCTTCTTCCTTCCTCAATTATCAGAGTTTTACTTCCAGCCCTAAGAGCATCATTGTCAGCAAGAGAAAGACAGTCATCTCCTGACTGGCCATGTCTGCCAGCATCAGCATGTAGCCAGGAGATCCCAGTTCTAGCTCTGTTCTACCCTGACTCCCTGCATGCCCTCAGGTGAGTTCTCATTCTGACCTGTTTCCCCACAAGTAAAATGAGTGGGTTCAACTAGATTACTGCTTCTCAAATGCAGGCTAAGAGTCAGTTGAGGATCATGAAATAAATGTAGTGGGTCAAGACCAGCATTAAAAACTAATAATAAAACATAGGCTACAACCAAAAGTATCAGAATGCAGCATACTAAGGGCAATTACTGTTTTTGTCACACTTTTGCTTCACTGATATATGTGTACATATACATGTGTGCAGCGGGTGTGTGTGTGTGTGTGTGTGTATACAGTGGGTTATAATGTAAAAAGTATTTCCTAGGTGAGTTGTGGTTCAAAAAGTTTGAGAGTCACTGTGCAAAATGATCCCCAAAGGCCGGGCAGGTCCTGCTCTGTGTTCCAAGAATATGCACCCATGACACTGGGTCACTTTTCCCATCACTGGAGCAAACTGGTCTGAAAAAGACAAATAACAGGACAGATAAAGCAGCTATATACGTCTGTGTAATTCACATGGCTCCCTCCCCCCGCCCCACATACCCCAAACCACATTGGAGCTACCTGGAAGATTCTGCCACAACCTAGGAGACAAGCATGTTAAGGTGCAACCTCCCACCAGTGTAACCTCCTCCCCCTCCGTCTGGGGAAAAGGCTCTCTCTCCCCCATCCCAATTCTGTGGTCCTGACAGGTGGTTCACTCTGAGCCAGTTCCCCACTGGGAAGGACTTTCCATGCTAGAGAAACAAAGGGCCAGGCTGAGAGGTAAGGGGCTCTGGGAAACCAACTAACACCCCACACCATCACTACCCACTGTGAAAATTTAAGTGGCTGGTTCAATTGTAAATTAGAACAACTTTTCTGGATGGCAACCTGGCAGCATGTCATAAAATAGTAACTGTGTGTTCCCTTTGTCCCAACAATCCTACTTCCATTAATTTCTCATGAAGAACTTTTCAGACAGGCGAGCAAAGGTACACAAACAAAACCAAACAAAACTCAGAAACAGCTGTTAGTTGTCCATCAACAGATCGGTCAAATATGCTCGTCCATACAATGGAAAAATGATGGAGGCATTAAAGATGATGATGGTGATCCGTATTTCATACGGATGTTGCAAAATGTCCAGATTTTCTCAGGGAGAAAAGCAGGTTATACAACTTTAGGACAGCTGAACCCCATTTGTGTTTTTTTAGATCTAATGTGCTTTTTTTTTTTTCCTGTCTGTCTAGTTCCGTAGGGGAGAGAAGAGTTGGCGGGGAAGGGTCTGAAGTCTGGAAGTGAAACAGGAGGGAAGGATGCAGGGCACAACCTTTGAAAGAATGACATAGCCTGCGGACATGACATAAACTGATTAAAACCAAATGGGTCCAAGATGGCGGAAAAGTCAACTTCCACTAAACCTTGAGTCTCAGTATAGGCTCACTGTAACACATCAGCAAGCTAAATGACACACCTGCAGGCACCATGACAGTTCCAAGACCGACCATAAGGATCAAAAAGTGGGTAGTGGCCCAATTCCTGAAATCCCCACCCCTTCCTGAAATAGCTGGAATACTCCTCCCACTCATTAGCCTATGAAATTCCCACCCCTATAAAAACTGACAACCCCATACCCTGGTGCCTTTCTCACGTTCTGAGATGGTTCACACTCTGTCTGTGGAGTGTTTTTCTCTCTAAATAAATCCACTTCTTACCTATCACTTTGTCTCTAACTGAATTCTTTCTGCAATGAGAACATCAAGAACCTGAGCTTCATTAAGTCCTGAAACCAGGGGAAGACTGGGTTTTGGCCGGGTTCAAGTCCCAGCCGCATGGGTTTTAAGTCCCAGTCTGAGTTTTGGCCAGTTTCAGGTCCCACCCGCCGTGGGTTCAAGTCCCAATCAGGGTCTTGGCTAGGTTCGAGTCCCAGCTGTGTGGGTTCAAGTCCCAATCTGGGTTTAGGCTGGGTTTGAGTCCTGGCACGTGGGTTCAAGTCCCAATCTGAGGTGCACGGTTTCAGAAGGATTTAACCAAAATATTCAAAGTGGGTATTGAGAAATGGAGTATTTCCTGCCTTATCAGTAAACAAAGGATGTCAGGGTCGTCAGCAGTTGCAGCCCTCCAATTTGAGTCCTGAGGGAACTCACGAAGGAAAGAATACTTGCCTTCTAGCAGGCCCAGACTGCAACTACTCCCTACTGTGAGCCCTGAGGAAACTTAGGACGGGAAAATACAGGATACTGGCCCCACATATGTGAGGTGCATATCAAAGGAATGATTTCAGTGAGCCCAGACTGTAGCATCTTTCCATACACAGAAAAGCGCTAAATTCCTTAACTTGGGGTATCTGGGGGTTTTTTAATTTAAAATAATCTTTTGATGTTCCCAACTACCTGTCCTTTGTTGCAAAACTTCTATATAACCTGGCTTCCCCCTCGCCTCCTCGGAGCAATTCTCTCAGGCTTTCTTGAGATGCTGCCTCCCGGGCTTGAAGTCCTAAAAATTTCTGCTGAGTAAAACATAACTCTCATCTTTAGGGTTGTGAATATTTTTTAAGTCCACAGTATCTCTGGGAGGAGCTATGGTAGGAAATTTTACTTCTACTTTACGCCCTTCTCTCTCTATTTTTTTAACAAGTGCACGTATTACTTTTCTGATGGAAGTAAAACAAAACTATTCCTCTTCGGAAAAATAATAACGATTTGCTCCGAAGACTCGAGGACAGCTGAGTGGTAGCAGAGCACCCAGACCTCTTTCTCACGCCAGCGCAGCGGGGAGCCAGCTCTGGGCGCCTGGAGTCGGCCCGGCCCGCCCCGCCGCCTCCCGGCCCGCCCCTCCGCCGTACTTTCTCCTCTGCTCCCCTGGCTCACCGAGGGCCAGTGCATCCTTTCACAGGCTCCCGTCTCAGGCCCCGCGGCCTCCCTGCCACGGACCTCACGGAGCCCAGCGCTTCGAGCAACGTGTGCGCCCCAGGGCCGGGGCCGGGGCCGGGTCGGGGGCTGCACCGGGCTGCACGCTGGCCACTTCTCGGCGTCGGTGGCCGTGCTGCTGGGCAACACGCAGGTCGTGGCGGCCTTGGCCGAGGACCGCAGCCTGCACTCCCGCCGCAACTTCTTCCTCAACTTGGCCGTGGCCGACCTGCTGGTGGGTGAGTGCGGCCCCGGAGCAGCCCTGGAGAGGGGTCCCTGCGCTCGGAGGTCTCCCCTGGGAGTTGGGGCGCGCGGAGCATCCGCGTCCCGGCAGGAGCGGGCAGCCGGGCGGGCCCCGTCCGCAGCCCCCTGCGTCCGCAGGCGGCTTCTGAATCCCGCTGCGCATCCCCTAAGTCCTGACCCGGGAGGGGAGGTTCGGGAGGAGCCCGTTAATTGTGGCTGGTGACGGATTACCTGGTGTGCACCGCCTCGGCCTTCGACGCAGTCCTTATCAGCTACAACAGGTTCATCTCCGTCACCAGGCGGTGAAGAGGGCAGAGGGACGACACAAACCCCTGGGCGTGGGGGACGGCCGGGAACACAGCTGGGTTTGGTTTGGAGTTGCCGGCTAGTGCTGGAGAGAAGGCACCGCGCCACTTCCGTACGTTTTCAGGACCTCACATCTTCAAAAGGGAAAGAAAAAGAGAAATGCCAAAAACAGGCTACAAATATTGTGATCTGTTTTAAATACTTACATTTAACAAATAAAACAGTTACAATGCAATATAAATTGTGCCTTTCACAGGATTTTTATCATTATACAGTATACCATAAATGTTGTGGTGGTTCGTGTTAGGGTCTGGAATGGGATGCAAGTCTAAAGTCCTATTAAGGCACCTTTATCTTTCCACCCAGTGTTCTCACTCTGTGCGTAGGCTCACCCTGAGTTCCTCCAGGCCTCTGCTCCACGGTCACCCCCCTCGGAGAGGCCTTCCTTGGGTCACCCATGACAGAGCAGCTCTGGCCCTCTCCAGTACCCCCCCTTCCCTGCTATACTCATGCTTACCACCTGACACTATATTCTGGGTCTGTGTCTGTCTCCTCCTAGAACCCAAGTTCTAAGGCGGCAGAGGCCTGTCTTGTTCGGTGATGTATTCCCAGTGTCTGGAATGGTGCTAGACCTATTTGCTGATTAATGTAAACATAACCTCAACTGGAAATAAGATCCATATTCTGTAACAGGGAAGAGCCAACTTTGACTCCATGTTGGATCTGCTTCTTTGACTTGAGCCTTTGCTTTTCGTTGTTTTTGTTATAATCATACATAATGGCCTGCCACAGGGAACCCTACCCACCTGTGAATGGCTCCAAGAAAGAAGAAATTAACACATCCCCTCCCCGAGGCTGGTCATTCCTGGAGATGTTCTGCAAGACTGATGGCCCTTTTTACTTTACTTCCTCCCCGCCTCTCCCTCTCTATTCTGCATTTTTACTTTACTTCCCTCTCTGATTCTATAAAAGAAACTGGCATCCAGTCCCCGATAACATGGTTATTTTGAGACACTAGTCTACCATCTTCTTGGTCTGCTGGTTTTCTGAATAAAGTTGTGCTCCTTGCCTCAACACCTTGTCTCCGATTTATTGGCCTGTCGTGCAAAGAGCAGAGCGAGCTTGGACTTGGTAACAATTCCAGCCCAGTGGAAAGGTGATGTGGGTGCCAGTGGCTTCTTGCCTTCCCTGGTAAGAGTTCATGGCTGCCTCCCCCAGGACAGTGCAGGGTGGGAAGGGTCCCTGCTTCTGAACAGGGGACTACCTCTGCATTTCCAGGGCTGACAGCAGTGGGCAGGGTTTGCCCGAGCGATCACAGGGACGGATCACTCACAGGGGTCCTTTTACACTGGCTCAGGGAGTCAGGAGACCTGGGTTCCAGTCTTGATTTAGCCACTCACACATTGTGTGACCACAGCCCATCACAGCACCTCTGTGAGTCATTGCTCATATGAGAAAAGTGGGGGTTCGAAAGCCCTATGGCTCTAACCTCTATGATAACTAGTTCGTTTGGCCCTCAACTCTCTGTAAGATAAGTAGAAACTAAAGTTTCTTACCCCCCGTTGTGTAGTTGGGGATAATAAGACCCAAAGAAATTAATCAGCAGGGGCAGAGACAAGCCTTAAATGAGACAGAGGAAAAAACGAGAAGTGAAAAGAGTAACTTTCCTTTGATTTAAAAAATTCCTTTCATCTTTTGTACAAGTAACCTATGTTCACTATTGAAAAATTAGAAAATAGCAACAAGGTTTGGGCTCTTCTCAGAAGTAAACTCTGTCGGACTCCACACAATTTGTTTCAGTTTCAGCTGCAGTTCTGGACCCACTTGGGAAGCTTTTTTTTAAAATATCTATTGAGATTTAATTGGTGTGGAGAGGAGCCCAGGTTTGGCTTTTTTTTTTTTTTTTTTTTTTTTTTTAATGTCTTCAAGTGATTGAGATACAGCTGTGGGTGAGACCCATTGCCTTTCATCACAGCTCCAGCCCTGCTCAATCCTTGTCTCCCGTCCCTAATACTGTTTCTTATATTCCTACAGTATTTAACCAAAATCATTTCCTAAGTACCAACGTGGCCTAAAGTGGCACTTTCTAAATTTCTAGGAGCTCAGAGTAAGCATTGCTCGGATTCTCCCTTGGCAATTAGGTTTCCTTTGCTCAGAATTAAAGGCTCTGAGTACATTGCAGGCATATCGGTGAAATCACCTGATTACCAGTATTAAATATTCTACATTGGCCCGGGTGAAGAGCAGGTGTTTTCTTTCAGTGACATACTCTGAAAGGGTCTACAGAATGGCAGCCCAGCTGGGGGGAAATGTCCATCTCCCAAATCTTCAGAGAGCCTTTAATTTCTCTAGTTATCTCACCATCTCAGAACTTTTCCCACACACCAAAGATACAGGTGGAAAAAAGAGCAAGAAGTTTTATTTCATTCTTTCATACAGATATTTTTATACCCAGTAATAATGATAGCCAACATTGAGGGCTTATTTTAAGTCAGACACTGTTCTAAGAACTTTACATGAGCTAGATATACGTCAGGTCATGCCAACCCTATGGTTAAAGCATCCCAGTTTACACATGAAGAAACTGAGGACACAGAGGTTAAGTTTGTTGCCTAGGGCAAACAGCTAGCTAAGTGGTACCAGGCACTTGAATCCAAGCCACCTGAGTTGACAGAGCCTCTGCTCTTAGCCACTGTGACTTAGTGCCAACTACAGGAACTATAGTGGGGACTGAATTGGTCAAGAGTAAAAATACTGAATGAGCACATAAAGTTACAGGATGTACTTAAAGTTGGAAGAGGAAGCTTGGTATAACACAGTGCTGTTCCACACGTGATTGTTGAGTGAATTATGTGTATAATGCATATATGTTCTGGGAGGTGTTGAAGAAGTTTGCTTTCATACATGAAAGAATACCACTAACATCCAAAGGGACAGACCATTAGCTTTCTTCACAGGAAGGGAGCACTTCACCCACTGCAAGGAGGCTACCTAGAGTGGCATAGTACACCTGGGGAAGAGTTGGCTGATATGGAAATAGAACCCACCCAGTGCCCACTCACTGGCTATCTTAACAACTAATACTCAGCCTCATTGTTGACACCATGCCATATCAGCCTGAGTGGGTGAAGATGCCTCAACCATCCCTCTTGGTGGCCCCTGCTGTTTCCCTATAGGTTACTTAACAGGGCTCAGAAAGGCATGACCAGGAAGACCATCTTCAAGATGATGCCGGCATGGGTATCATCCTCTGTGGGCCTGCCATCATCAGCTGGGAGGACGCAGCCAAGGGAGCAGCCTGTCTCGTGGGGAGTGCTATGCTGAGTTCTTCAATAACTGGTACTTCCTGATGATGACCTCCATCATCAAATTCTTCACCCCCTTCAGTGTCACTTCCTTCATCTTGAGCATCTGTATCAACATTCAGAAGTGTACCTACCTGCGGAGTGACAACACTGCCGCCAGCCAAGACAACGTGGAGATGATCTTCCAGGGGAGAAAAAAAGAACACATATTTCTTAAGCCAGCTGAGAGGAGGGGTAGCAGGAGGAGAGACCAGAGTCTTTCCTTGGATGTCCCTGGGATTCAAGATTTACTGCCTCTGCAAGCACGCTGGTGACAGAACCACTACAGGGCCAGTGAGAGGATCTGCAGTGCCCGGAGGCAGCTAGACCTCTCCCGCGCTGTGGCTGGCCACCTGCAGCTCTCCCAGGGTGAGTGAGCGGCCAAGTCGCTGGCCATCATTATGTGTGTGTGTGTGTGTGTGTGTTTGGCCTGTGCTAAGCCCCCTACATTTTGCTCATGATCCTCTGAGCTGCCTGTCATGGGATTGATGTCCACTACTCTACGAGATGTCCTTCTGGCTCCTCTAGCTGATTTCAGCTAACTCTATTCTGTACTGACTCGCTGTAACACTTGAGTTTCCCAAAAGCGTTCATCAAATTGCTGTGCCCTGGAAAAGCCAAGATCCACTGTCATATAGTACACATGACAGAAATGCCTCCTGTACTGGATTGCCTAAGCCCCTTATACTCCACAAAGGATAGACAGTCACAAACACTTCTCTAGGCCACTGTCACCCCCTTCTTAGTGTTTACCACAAGGAAACGTGAGAACCATCTAAGAAACAAGTGAAATAAGTTATTCCAAGTACTGTTAAAGTGTTGTCTATGGGGACTTCCCTGGTAGCATAGTGGTTGGGAATCCGCCTGCCAACGCAGGGGACATAGGTTCCATCCCTGGTCCGGGAAGATTCCCACATGCCGCAGAGCAACTAAGCCCATGTGCCACAACTGAGCCCAAGTGCCACAAATACTGAGGCCTGCGCGTCTGGAGCCTGTGCTCCGCAACAAAGAGGCCACCGCAACGAGAAGCCCGCGCACCACAGTGAGGAACGACCCCCGCTCACAGCAACTAGGGAGGGCCCATGCACAGCAGCGAGGACCCAATGCAGCCAAAAATAAATAAATAAATAAATAAAATTTATTTTTAAAAAATGTCTATGGAATTTCCATCTAGGGCTTTGTTATTCAAAGTGTGGTCCCTGGACTGGCAATATGGGGGGCGAGGGGTACCTGGGGGTTTATTCAAAATGTACACTCTTGGGCCCCACCCCAGACCTGGTGAATTCCAGACTCTGCATTTTACCAAGACTCCCATGTGATTTGTATGCTTGATAAAGCTTGAAAATCACTGGTCCAGGGGATGTGTAGGAAGGTAAAAATAGTTGACAAAAAGGGTTTTGTGACACCCATCTCCTGTGGATGTATCCTATTTAAGGCTTAAAATCATTGTGGCTCAAGCTTATGTAATTTTACCAAATTTGCACACACTATCCTATCAATCCATTTTATTCCCAGCTAAACTGCTCCCAAATTGCTGATCCAGAGAACTATGAGATAAATGTTTGTTTTAAGACACTAAGTTTTGGGATAATTTGTCACACAATAGATAACTAATATAGGTGGGAGCCTTTTGGGAGTTTATGTGGAGGTATCATGCCTAGGAAAGCAGAGTAAGGCTGAAGAAAGCAAACGAGTAAATATGACTAAAAGAGTAGATGGTGCCTTGCTCAATAAGTGTTTAAAACAAGTGAACAGTTGAACAAGTGAGTGTTGTGAACATGAGAATGTACAATAAACTCCATACACATTCTACTAGTTCCTTTTATGAATCAAGGTAGTATGAAAGGATAAAGGTCCAAAACTGTTAATAGCAACTTTTATTGTTTCACTGGTGGAAAAAAAAAAATCATAATTGTATGATGCATTTCCCCCTAAATTTACAACAATGAAGGTTATACATAAATTATATAGATCACAAATTTTCTATTTTATACTATTTAGAACAAAATTATTTTGATAAATACGTCCAGAGGACAACCTAAGTTCTTAATGGATGGCTGAGTCCAAATATGCAAAATATAGCTTCTGGTTTAGACCATGGTGCTTTAAAATTCTCAAACATGCATTAATATACTCTAATTTTAGGGAAAATATTACACATGGCCTTATCTTGCATTTCAGGAGAAGCCCAAGCTGAATTTCACAAACAGTATTCCTTTCCTCTAAATTAATCTCAGAACAGAGAGACAGACACTTTCTGATTAGTACTCCCAACTAATGAAGGAAATTACACACTCAACAATGAAACAAAACAGAAAAAAAGGAAGGAGAGCTGCATTAGTCACAGAGATAAGTGGGGTTTTTTTGGCTTTTTTTGTTTGTTTTTTTTAAACAGATCGCAGGAATTTAAAATAGCAGATCAATCATGCTACTTAGGGTGATCAGACAGACCTGAACACTTATGAAGTGAATAATTTTATTAAGGTCTTGAAGGTGAGTGTCTGGAGGTACTGGGTAAAACACACCACAGGTAAGAAATGGGAAACCTACCTCAGCATTTCTGAAAGGCACAGTCTATGGAAGGGAAGCCTAGTATAATAAAACCCTTACTGGATGTACATGGAAAGGAGGATGGTGAGCCTGGCTCCTTTCTAAAGGACGAGACCCTCGTAAATTGGCCCCTCAGATTCCGGTGATTCCCGCCTCAAGCGCAAATGCTCCAGTGTGTTATGAAAATGTTTGTTAATCTGTTCTGTTTCTTCACTGGACTCAAGATTTGGGAGGTCTTCTCGAATCTTTTGGATAAGCTGATTCAAAACCTGAATCGTGACCTACAAAAGAACAATTTCACCATCAAGCATGTACCACACACACACAAAAAAACATAATTTAATAAAAGTGTTTTGAGGAGCTTGTTACTCTCAGCAGTTATCAGATTATGAAAAAAGAGAAAGAAAAAAAACAAAGAGATGAGAACATGATTCCTGGTTTGAGCAACAACTATTGGCCATTCATCCAAAACAACAATGACGACAACCAAAAAAAAAAAGAAACTTAATGAAAATACAGAAAATCATAAACCAGTAAAAGAACAAAAGCAAAATTTTATTTAACCTACAAATATTGATCCATCCTTTATTTGGGAATTATTCTACACTTGTATGGGATGACAAATCAGCCTACTATTCAGCATTTATAAATTATTTCTTATTTTTTAAACAGAGAGTGACTATTTTATAAAATATTCATAAACAAAAGAGATAAGAATTTTCTTGCACATAATGAGCTCTTCTGTAAGATGCATCTATATAGACAGAGAAGAATTTTAGAGAATCAAAGAGACCACTAGGTAGATTCTCCAAACTCTGACCCTTGTAAACAAAAAAGAAAAGTATGAGGATGATAAACTTTTGTATGTATCAAATCTAAGAGTAGGAAAGGAAAATAATTAGTTCACTAACAACAATTTATTATTCACTTACCGCATCATTTTCCTTTTCATAAAAATAGATATATCTGTTCAGAATTTCTATAAAAAGTTGCACTTGTAGAGAGGGGTCCATGCACTGATTTGCTATTTTTAGAGCTTTCTTTAGGCATTCCATTACCCTCTTGCCTCCGTGAAGCTAGAATAAAGGGAGTGAGGGGAGTATTAAAGAGGGAGTATTAAAGAGACTAATGAATCACAAATGTCCCATTTCACACAAAGAAATAAACACACTACAGTGGCTCTTTCATATTTTAAAAGGACAAAACCAATTTAAATCCTCTTCATTTTTAAAAGTACACAGCTATATTTTAAAACAAATATACTATTTGTGTTATATATATGTTAAATGTTTTATATTTACATATTTTGTATATTTTTTAAAGATGGTGGTACAAACTTGCTATGTTCCAAAATCCTCAAAGTGGAGGCTTCACCACAGGATGTAACTCTCTATGTGTTACTGTCCATTTCGTTTCTTTTAACAAAACAAAGCAATATTCTTTGTCAGGTTTCCAAGCACTGCACATGTTTCACCTCCAAGGCAAAAGGCCCCAGCAGCCGTTCCCTATCAATGATCCCCTCTCCTCTAACACTGTTGGTTAGGAATGACCTCCCACCTTACCTCCTCCCCATTTTTGTCTGTGTTTCTGCCAGACCAGAAGAGATGTGCACAGGTGCTCACAGCTCGGCCCTGATCAGGTTTCTTCAGAAGCTTGGATGCAGCAAGAGCACACTGAGTCCTCAAGGGTTCATGATTTTCTTCACTGAAGCACTTCATCCTCTCAAAAGTACCAATGATCAAGGTGATGGCAGCCAGCTGTGCTTTGGAATCGCTGATTTCATCTTCATACAGAGAAAATGCCTGGTACACACAAAGCAGAAGTGACCTTTAGGGACCAACCATCTACTAGAGCATTTTCCAAAGTATTTCCCATCAAAGCCCCATCCTGTGAGTCATTCAGATCAGAATATGGTTCAGATCAGAATATGCAGTGCCCTCGCTTGGAGAGGCACAAGACAAAGATGCTGACAAGTTGCAACAAAGAAACTTGTTTTAACTTTTGTTTAATCCAGGGTTCCCAAAATGAATTAACAATGGAATTATTTTCCCCCATGAAACAGTTTTTACCATGACCCACTGGAAAATCTTCAACCTCATTAGCACCCAGTAACTGATCAATTTTCCTGCTCCAAACCAGTCAATAAAACTATAGTGTTAAGAAGCATAGTTATTTCCCATCAAGATGGTGAGAAAGGGGTAGTTATAAATTCAGTGAAGAGTAAATCCATGTGCACCACCACCATTAACTACAGACAGGTGACTGAACAGAGCAAACGGATTAAACATCCCAGAAAGAGAGCAGATCACACCTGGGACATAAATTCATATGCTACTGTTTCATGATTTTCAAAACCAATTTCTCCAGCAGCTAGAGCCCCCTGAAGAAAAAGTCTTAAGGGTAATTCTGCCAGCTCTGCTTTGATCAAAGCACTGATCGTCTGGTGAGCAAATGAAAAAATCTTCTGGCATTTCTTTTCCCATTTGTCATCCTAAAACAAGAAAAAATAGTTTAAATTACCTTAAGTTCAAGATTAACTTGCTTAAGAATATTCATTTTATATAAAATGTCTATAGAACAAACAGGAAAAGTGATAAAGTTGAGTTCACAGTTTTCCTGCTATCTTCTGTCTCATCTGTGGAGTACACGAGGAAATCAAGCAGGAAGTCTTCTCAAAACATCCATTTGAGGTCACTGGCTTTGCAATTTTTATATACTTGGCATTTGTTTTTTTGCATCAGAAAAAGCAACATATTCCCAAACTGGACAAAATTAGGAAAATACACAAAAGAATTTTTTAAAAATTAAAACCATCCCTAAATCTACCACCCAGCAATAATCACTGATAACATTCTAATGTTAATGTCTTCCTTTCTTTTTTCTATGCAAATATAATGTAACTGGGATCCTTTGTGTATGGTTTTCTACTTTAAAGTACTTACTGAAGAGTTAAATTGGGCTCATGCTGCATGTAATTTGTATTCAACTTCTTTTCTTTCACTTATTTTGTCATAATTTTCCTCATGATACTAAAGTTATTTAAAATCATTTTTTTTGTTTTTAAGAGAAACTTCCAGTGTTGGAAGAGTTTTTTTGTTTTGTTTTAATTTATTTATTATTTATGGCTGTGTTGGGTCTTCGTTTCTGTGCGAGGGCTTTCTCTAGTTGTGGCAAGCGGGGGCCACTCTTCACCGCGGTGCACGGGCCTCTCATTATCGCGGCCTCTCTTGCTGCGGAGCACATGCTCCAGATGCGCAGGCTCAGTAATTGTGGCTCACGGGCCCAGCTGCTCCGTGGCATGTGGGATCTTCCCAGACCAGGGCTCGAACCCGTTTCCCCTGCATTGGCAGGCAGATTCTCAACCACTGCGCCACCAGGGAAGCCCTTAAAATCATTTTAATCACTAGAAAATATTCTACAAACTGGATATAGCATAATTTACTTAACTACTTCCTTTTGGAAATAAATGTAACATAACGAATGGTCTATAAACACAAAGCTTTATTGAATCCCTAATTTTTTCTTTAGTATAAATTCTTAGAAGTGGAACTACTGGATTTTTTAAGGCTCTAGTTACACACTGCCAGAGTTTTCTAGAAAGACTATAGTAATTCACATTCCCACCATTACTAGATGAGAATGAATTCTCATCACACCACTGCCATTGCTGAACCTTATTTTTCTTTCTTTACCAGTTTGATTTCTAAAAAGGTTCACTGTTATAATTAGTAGTGAGGTTAAATATTTTATCCATGTTTGACCATCCAAATTTCTTATTAATGCAATTGATTCTTTTCACTTTTAAGAGAGGATGATAGTCACAGACTTTTACAAGGACTAAATGCAAGAATCCAAGTTTATACTCCTTGTCACAGTGTACGGCACATAGTAAGTAAATGCTCGTTGCTTTTTTTATTGTTACATTCACAAACATCTATCCATAAAATACTGGGAAAAAGGAACTACATGAGAGGCTGGCCTCATAAAAACTGGCCAAAGGCATGCTATGTCATACTGGTAAGTCTACTGAATATACCTTGTTTCTCCATTATTAGAAAATTAAGTTTATGGTGTTTGTTCCTTAATATAAACCTGACTGTCCAACTTTCAGGTACATTAGATTAGTGTTGTTTTTTTTTTGGCTGCACCGTGAGGCTTGTGGGATTTTAGTTCCCCAATCAGGGATGCAACCTAGGCCCTCGGCAGTGAAAGCACAGAGTCCTAACCACTGGACTGCCAGGGAACTCCCAGATTAGGATATTTTCTACAAAAGTACACCACTGAAGACTTAGCCATAATCCTGCTTGTAAAAGGACTAAGCTCATTAAAAAATGTACACAACTCATAAAATTACTCAATTACAGGCTTTTAGAGAGCAGCAATTATGCAATGCTGGGCCCTTTCATTAGACAAAGCTAACTTGTCTACTTGTTATGACCTTACTTGTTATGTACTGCAACCTCTGAATAAGATTACTGTATCACTTCAGAATTAGTACTTCATAAAGACTCCCAAGAAAATAAAATTGTTCTTGAGAAACTAAAGCATTCTGAGCCATTTTGTAATAAACTTATAGATGTCTCACAAGTGATCTTTAGACACAGGAAAAACTTCTAACATAAATTTAAACTGTTTTAATCTTTCATTTCTAAGTGTTTTTTATGTGATTCCTCAACTAGTATGTAATCTACCAACATCACTATTGTCAATAGTGATACTTAAGTATTACACAGGATGAGTAATGAATGGAGAGTTATTGAAACTGGGATTTTATTACACCATTATCTATTTGTATATGTTTGAAATTTTCTATAATGATAAACTAAAACGCATACACAGAGGAAAAAGGGAAAAAATTAGTGACATACTTAAAAGTAAACCCACCACTTTAGAATTCTCTTTGTAGCGAAAAGCCAGCTGGTAAGCTGCAAATACCAAAGGTGGCAGTGTAAAGCGAATCCGTTGATTTCCACCAGCTCCAAAATGTTTTCGTGCTGTGTTTAAAATCTGACCAAAACAAACAAAACCCATTAATCTTTTCTGTAATTACAGAAACTATAATTAATCATTTATAAAATTAAATGGGAGCTCTAATCATGATTGCTACCATTGTTTGAATATATATGATATACTAGACTTCATGGTAACTTTTACATTTCTTATCTTGCCGAGTCATCACAATCACCCTAGAGACAAATACTAACCCCATTTCACAAATGGGGAAGACTGAGGTTCAAAGAGGTTGTATAACTTGCCCAAAGTTACACAGATAGTCAGGGGCAGATATAAATACATGTTCATATACACATGTAAGAAGTATACTGTGTTGATAAAGAGCACAGGCTCTGAAGACAGATACATTTAAAAGTAGATTCTAACACTTACTATCTGTGTGACCCTAGGCACATTAATATTTACCTTCTCTTAGCTGTAAGTTTCATTTGAAAAATGGGGTAGTATATTTCTCTTAGGGTTGCTGGGAAGATCAAGTAACAGATGTAAAGTGTTACCAGTACTAACACAAGGCATGTACTCAAAATATTGGCTATTATTATGATACAAAAAATATGCATATTGCTGGTATATCACACCTCCTACTTCAGAAAAATATTAAGACCATGTAAGTCAAGGGAAATGGTAATACACTTTAAAAAAGAGCCATGAGGAAACAAATGTCTGGTTGTTTCAGAAAAAAACCACAAGAATTCATGAAATAACTTAATATGTGTGTCACAGTGTGTGACATATTCAGGTTTTATAAATTTTTCTGACAATCATAGATGGATAGGAAGAGAATGCATTCCCCCTTGGGTAAGTCACAGCTAATGGTCCTCACCTTAAAGGTGTTTCTGTACATGGCATAACCAACTGGCCACAGGTGGAAAGCATACTTCCTAACTACTACATTTGGTATACAACAAAAAATGAAAACACACATAGGCCATGTGTGTATGTGACACAGAAACATAAGGGAATCAGTTAAAACATCTGAACAATGGGGCCAGCCACTAGATATAGATCACACACAGTGCACAGATTATCTGACACTATGCCAAGTCGAAGACTATCGCACTACCAACAGAAATCAGCTTCTTTTTCACAATGGCTATGAAGGAGTACGAGAGTGTCAACTATGACAAAGTCAACACAGGAAGAAAGTCAGGACTCATCCTCAAATAAAGGTGTTCTTCATTACTAACACTTAGCCTCATGCATCCAACAATGGTTAAACTACTTTGCCCAAACGATAATTAGGCAGCCATATGTGCTACCTTTCATAAACATAAATTGTCCAGTATCAGTCACCAATACTCCTACTCAGGCAACATGTTTTATTCACTTCACAAAGGTTTCTTGAGGACTAAGGATAAAGAAAGGGAGAATCTCATCTGATTGTTTTTTGCCAGGAAAAGGGGGTTAAGAAAAAGGCAATTTTAATTTTAAAGTCTTCACACATTTTCCATGTGGCAAACACAAACAACTTCTATTTGCAAACCTTGGAAACATATACACAGTTGAATATAAGGATTTTACTCATACTTTAAAAGTTTATTATGAAAAACAAATGAACAATTCTAAAAGCAACACACAGTTCAAAAAGAAAATGAACATGGACTGATTATTGGACACCCAACTAAAGGAAGATAGGTTTTTCTACAATTCTTAAGAAGTCTTCAAAAGAAATGACAGCAACCAACTTGTTCTTCATAAGCTCCAGAAGTTTACAAACAATTATGCATTTAATCATAAAGTTCAGTTAATCTCTTATTCAGTTTCAATTCTTTCAAAACCTTTTAATACCACAAACTGGATTAGACCATTTGAGACACATCTACACTTGACTTCACTAGAAGTTGTTGAAGGGGTATAGTAAGAGTTAACTCATACCAAGTACTGCTGATCAGGGTCCTCAGACCGTAGAAGATGAATGAATCTGCCCACAAGGCTCTGCTCATCAGCAAAGTCCTCTGGGTCAGGGTCTTCTACAGGTTGATCTGGCTGATCCTGAATCAACGTGGATACCAAATTCATTATGGAATCCACCTGTATCATCATGGGAGACAGAAACCCACTGGGGTGAAACAATCAGCATATAATGCCACTGACAAAAGCGTTTCTAGTTGTGTAAAGTAGTTACGAAACAGTATCAACAACATAATTCCTTCTTCTGTGTGAAAGTATATGCATGTTGGTACACATATAAACGTCTAGAAAGAGACGTACCAAATGTTAATCAATAGTTAATCAATGGACCTCTCTTCCTGGTGGGATTATAGTTATTTTATAATTTCTTCTTTATACATCTCCAATTTTCTCATTTATATCATGAATAAGCTACTTGCAACTTTTTTTAGTAGTAAATTACCCTCCCCGCCTATCTCATGTGTTTGTCTCAAGGTCTAAAACCATAACTACATTGTCTCTGTTTCTCTAATAAAGCATGTGGGTATTCTCTTACCTGGTCTTGAGAGACAATTTCTGTGTTAAAATCCAGAACATTACTAAGCACATAACAACTCATGCTTTTTCTGGACTCGTAGTCAAAGTACTCAAAGAGTGGGTGAAAATGTTTTAATTTCAAGACTGTTAAAATATTGTTGTAAGTGTCAACAGGTATCTTCAAAAGTCTGGTGAGCTCCTTTGAAACTGCACTACTGGTAGCAATACTGCAACAAGAAAAATAGCAGCCCTTTAGTGAATGAAATTAACTTCTTATATACACAAACAGCACTTGATTCACAAAAATTTGAAATTTTTCATTTATAATATTAAAGGAAATGGGTCAAGTGAATCACACCACCCCAAAACACCCCAATGACTTCCAGATGTCTGTCTAAACACATTTATTCATCTATTAATGTCCTATTGATACAATAAGTTATGCTAGTCTCCAATTCATAAACAGGTTGTATACCTGGAGTTAAAATGCCTGTCTAGAATGTGGTATTTCTAAGGGAAGTATTTTAAGTCGTAGTTAGGTTTCTAGGGCAGCCAATAAGTATGGTATATTCAGGGTGACAAAGCCATGCAAAAATAGCAATTCAACAAAATAGAAAAACACATAAATTATTTCTTCTGCATCAGATGTTGATGACTAAGGAAAAGCAGGATGAAATTAGGAACATTCCATGGGGGCTGAGGAATATCCAGGCATTTATAAGACATTTAGAGGTTGGGATTTCTAATTTTTTATTTTGTCTAATTTTACTTTAAAACTCACTTAGTAGGGAAAGATATAGATACATCACTTATCAAGATCTGGAATGTTTTTCAGTTCACAAAAAATGGGAGTGACAAAAAGAAAAACGAGGAATAAAAAGAAGTAAAAGAAGAAGAAGAAATCTTCTAGATGTTAACTAAACCACTGGAGGAGAGATGGAAAGCGGAAAGATTACATGAGTATATACAGGGGCCTATATACATAGGGCAAGGAGGGGCAAGGAGAGGCCTAGATTGGGCAAGGAGGGGTACAGGGCAAGGAGGGGCCTAAATTGACCGCATGTTCAGAAGCAGTGGAGGATGGGACAGTAAGAGGACTGCTGGGAAAACATAACGGGATCAGAACTGTCCACAGTGGCCACTAGAGGATGCAACAGGTCCAGGACAGCATAGTTGAAGAAGATGCAAGAAGACAACAGAATATTATACTATCCTTGATGGTATCAAAATCAAAGCTCAAAATAGAGAAAAATTTAAACCAATTAATTTCCACACCTTAAATACATACATGCCTCCCTAATTTTTTCACAACTTACTCATCTGTAGGAAACCACTTCTCATGGAAATACTGCTTGATATAAATAGCTTCCTTACCAGTTTAAAAACTAACTCACCCATATATACAAAGGGGTCTGAATTGGAGACACTGGTCCCTGAAGACTGCTATGGTCTATGAGTGCCACTACTTGATCAATGTACACAGCCAGCAGTTGGTTGCCACTTTCTGCCCTGATTAGTACCAAGCATGTCGATCTAACAAATACTTAAAACAAGATGAATACTAACATTTCAAAAAGGAATTGCAAAAGAAAAATAAATCTGGGACAAAAAAGTGCTTTACAAAGGTTTTTACAAAAATGTTTAACTTTGACTTACTGTTCAAGGTTGAGCTTATTAAATATCTCCACTGTTGTTTCTAGAACTTTATCAACGTAGTCCACACGATCAGGATAACACTTCATAGCGAGATTAATGAGAGAGACTTGTAAAGACACAACGTCCTCCGAAGGCATGTCTTGTCTAGACTGGAATGTTCAGAAAACCATGGAATTTATTTTAAACAATTAGAAAAGGATCTACCACCTGAGAAGTTTGAAAGTTTTGAGAACTTAGGAACAAAGCCATACAAACCTGTATTACTGTAGCCACCTGCTGTGAAAATATGTCAAAAAGTTTAATATCTGTTGGAATTCCAGGTCCATCTTCACGGTGAGCAAATAAAGCTAATCTAAAAAAGAAAATAATCTTTATTTAAAAGGATATAGGGATCTGGGTAGTGGGATCATGGATGACATTTTATTCTTTATGCTGTTCTGTATTTTCTCCAAGTGTATTTCCCCTAGAACCTTTCTCCTAAAAAGATTTTTAAAAAGGACATGGAACGTAGCTGACCATTCCCTCAATTCATTTTTAATGGAACAGTTTTACCAATGACGCCTTATTTCACTGCATTCTTACTTTATACCATACACAACAAATTTTCAACAGGCCAATTCTGCCAAATTAATTAAGTAGATATGGATAGAAATGTATTAAATGT
Organism: Balaenoptera acutorostrata; assembly: GCF_949987535.1. Taxonomy (NCBI): domain Eukaryota; kingdom Metazoa; phylum Chordata; class Mammalia; order Artiodactyla; family Balaenopteridae; genus Balaenoptera; species Balaenoptera acutorostrata. The sequence continues at coordinate 37,546,799 of NC_080082.1, read as the reverse complement.
GACAAATGTATTCAACAGCCATGATTATAAAAAATAATCTTTAAAATATAAAAAGTACCTAGACTCTTTTAAGACACTGCATTTTTACTACTGAAAAGTTTACACAACTAATTCTAAAAGTAGTAAAGTTAACATCTATTTACCACATCTTAAACTATACAAAATAACGTCTGTTCCATTATCACTAAGTGTTTATCATGGTTACAACTAGACCCACATTTTGTTATGCACAGAAGAACCACTACTGACAGAAATGGTTAAGTGACATTACACCCAACATAGGACAATCCAGTTATTAGCTTCCATTAAGAGTATTCCCAAATAGAGGACTTCCCTGGTGGTCCAGTGGTAAAGAATCCGCCTACCAGTGCAGGGGACGCGGGTGGGATCCCTGGCTGGGGAACTAAGATCCCAAATGCCGCGGGGGAATTAAGCCTGCAGGCCACAACTACTGAACTCGCACGCCTCAACTAGAGCCTGTGTGCCGCAAACTACAGAGCCCATGCGCCGTGGAGCCCGCATGCCACAAGAGAGAGAAAACCCGCATACCACAACTAGAAAGAAGCCCGCGCACCACAACAAGAGAGAGAAAACCCACATACCACAACTAGAAAGAAGCCCACACACCACAACAAAAGATCCCGCATGCCTCAACGAAAATCCCACATGCCGCAACTAACACATAGTGCAGCCAAAAAATAAAATAAATTAATAAAAAAAGAGAAATGCTTAAAAAAAAAAAAAAAAAGAGCATGCCCAAGTAACTTATAATTCTTAATGTCCAGGACTGACAAGATAATTTGGAGAATTCTGCTATATAAATTCTCAGACTTTAAAACTAATAACTTAGATATTTAAAATAAAAAGTATTTGCAGAAATAAATCTTCCCTTGGGTTTCTGGTTTCATAATGTTAATGAGTGTATGCTCACAAGCAGGACACATACTATGTACTAGCACCCAGCAGGCACTCATTAAAGCTATCATTGAAGGCCAAGTTTTATACTTTTAACAAAGACCAAGGGCTAAAGAAGTCAAACTTAAACATAAAGAGGATTTACTAACATTTTTAATACTTGAAAATTCTTCTTTAAAAACATGTGATGATGCAGTGATTACCTGAACATTCTTAATAATCTATATTTATGGCTACTTGATAAAGAAGACTCCAGATCAAACTGGCTCCCACTGAAAGATAACTTTCTTTTTTTTTTAAAATTAATTAATTTATTTATTTTTGGCTGTGTTGGGTCTTCACTGCTGCACGCGGGCTTTCTTTAGTTGCGGTGAGCAGGGGCTATTCTTCATTGTGGTGTGTCGGCTTCTCATTGTGGTGGCTTCTCTTGTTGCGGAGCACGGGCTCTAGGCACGCGGGATTCAGTAGCTGTGGCACGTGGGCCCAGTAGTTGTGTCGCACAGGCTCTAGAGCGCAGGCTCAGTAGTTGTGGCACACGGGCTTAGTTGCTCCATGGCACGTGGGATCTTCCTGGACCAGTGATCAAACCTGTGTCCCCTGCATTGGCAGGCGGATTCTTAACCACTGTGCCACCAGGGAAGCCCAAGATACTTTCATCATGGTAAAAAACAAGCTTTGCTCTTCAGTGATCTTTGGATTTACAAAATTTGGATTTATAACATCTTAGGTCTGTATAATGTCTTTAAATGCCAATTAAATGCATAGATTAAAATATATTACCTCCATGACCCCTGTACAATTAAGAGCTAAACTTATTTCATGCATAAGCTAGACAAGCACTTAATAAGTACTCAGACTTAACGGAATTAGTGTAACTACATCAAAAATATTAATAAAGATGGAACAGAAAAAAAGAATTCACAAAAATGTTTTAAATTCATTATTCCCAAGTCAGAACATCTGCCCTCCAGTGTTGGAAATTCTTACCTATCAATTAAAGCAATGATTATGTTTTTCACATTTACATTTTGGTGTAACTCAGCACAGGCCCGAAGAAAAGGATTCAAAGTTTGAAGGTGGAATTCATCAGGGAAAACCTGAAAATCAAATAATACTAACTTATTACTAAAACCAAACAGTAAAAATCAATTAGAAAAAGCATTTCACACAATATTCTGGACTTAGTATTTAAAGTTCATATTGTGGGAAAAAAATCATTTTAATCTTATACAACCAAATTCAAATACATCACTTTTAAGCCTCTCAAAACATAACCCCAGAAAGAAATATTCTATTAACCAAAGTACAGCTACGATTTTTTTTTCCAGGTTTATATTTATTTATCTATTTAATGCTCCTGACAATTTTACAAGGATTTCGGTTAGTGCCATTTCACAGGTAAGAAAAATGAGACTCAGTAATGTCAAAAATGACAAACCAAAATATCAAAATTTTAAGTTAAGGAAGATCAGTATTTTTCCTTTGCCTCAGCTTCCAATATGGCCCCATCTGGCACTGTTAACAACTCTGTCTTTATTTCCTTTTTTTCTTTTTTTAATTGAGGTATACTTGTTTTACAATGTTGTGTTAGTTTCTACTGTACAGCGAAGTAGAGCTCCCAGTGCGATACAGCAGGTTCTTATTAGTTATCTATTTTATACACATTAGTGTATGTATATCAATCCCAATCTCCCAATTCATCCCACCACCACAACCCCACACCCCCGCTTCCCCCACTTGGTGTCCATACGTTTGTTCTCTACATCTGTGTCTCTGTTTCTGCCTTGCAAACCAGTTCATCTGTACCATTTTTCTAGATTACACATATATGTGCTAATATACGATATTTGTTTTTCTCTTTCTGACTTACTTCATTCTGTATGACAGTCTCTAGGTCCATCCACGTCTCTACAAATGACCCAATTTCATTCCTTTTTACGGCTGAGTAATATTTCATTGTATATATGTACCACATCTTTATCCATTCATCTGTCAATGGGCATTTAGGTTGCTTCCATGACCTGGCTATTGTAAATAGTGTGCAATGAACATTTGGGCGCATGTGTCTTTTTGAATTATGGTTTTCTCTGGGTATATGCCCAGTAGTGGAATTGCTGGGTCATATGGTAATTCTATTTTTAGCTTTTTAAGGAACCTCCACACTGTTCTCCATAGTGGCTGTATCAATTTACATTCCCACCAACAGTGCAAGAGGGTTCCCTTTTCTCCACACCCTCTCCAGCATTTATTGTTTGTAGATTTTCTGATGATGGTCATTCTAACCGGTGTGAGGTGATACCTCATTGTGCTTTTGATCTGCATTTCTCTAATAATTAGTAATGTTGAGCAGCTTTTCATGTGCCTCTTGGCCATCTGTAGTCTTCTTTGGAGAAATGTCTATTTAGGTCTTCCGTCCATTTTTTGATTGGGTTGTGTTTTTGATATTGAGCTGCACGAGCTGTTTATGTATTTGGGAGATTAATCCTTGTTTGCTGATTTGTTTGCAAATATTTTCTCCCATTCCAAGGGTTGTCTTTTTGTCTTGTTTATAGTTTCTTTTGCTGTGCAAAAGCTGCTAAGTTTCATTAGGTCCCATTTGTTTATTTTTGTTTTTATTTCCATTACTCTAGGAGGTGGGTCAAAAGGATCTTGCTGTGATTTATGTCAAAGAGTGTTCTTCCTGTGTTTTTCTCTAAGAGTTTTATAGTGTCCAGTCCTACATTTAGGTCTTTAATCCATTTTGAGTTTATTTTTGTGTATGGTGTTAGGAAGTGTTCTAATTTCATTCTTTTACATGTAGCTGTCCAGTGTTCCCAGCACCACTTATTGAAGAGACTGTCTTTTCTCCATTGTATATTTTTGCCTCCTTTATCAAAGATAAGGTGACCATATGTGCATGGGTTTATCTCTGGGCTTTCTATCCTGTTCCATTGATATTTTTATTTTTGTGCCAGTACCAAATTGTCTTGACTACTGTAGCTTTGTAGTACAGTCTGAAGTCAGGGAGTCTGATTCCTCCAGCTCCATTTTTTTTTCTCAAGATTGCTTTGGCTATTCGGGGTCTTTTGTATATCCATACAAATTTTAAGACTTTTTGTTCTAGTTCTGTAAAAAATGCCATTGGTAATTTGATAGGGATTGCATTAAATCTGTAGATTGCTTTAAGTAGTACAGTCATTTTCACAATATTGATTCTTCCAATTCAAGAACATGGTATATCTCTCCATCTGTTTGTGTCACCTTTGATTTCTTTCATCAGTGTCTTATAGTCTTTTACCTCCTTAGGTAGGTTTATTCCTAGGTATTTTATTCTTTTTGTTGCAATGGTGAATGGGATTATTTCCTTAATTTCTTTTTCTGATCTTTCGTTGTTAGTGTATAGGAATGCAAGAGATTTCTGTGTATTAATTTTGTATCCGGCAACTTTACCAAATTCATTGATTAGCTCTAGTAGTTTCCTGGTGGCATCTTTAGGATCTTCTATAGTATCATGTCACCTGCAAACAGAGACAGTTTTACTTTTTCCTTTCCAATTTGTATTCCTTTTATTTATTTTTCTTCTCGGATTGCCATGGCTAGGACTTCCAAAACTATGTTGAATAACAGTGGCGAGAGTGGACATCCTTATCTTGTTCCTGATCTTAGAGGAAATGCTTTCAGTTTTTCACCATTGAGAATGATATTTGCTGTGGGTTTGTCATATATGGCCTTTATTATGTTGAGGTAGGTTCCCTCTATGCCCACTTTCTGGAGAGTTTTTATCATAAATGGGTGTTGACTTGTGTCAAAAGCTTTTGTGGCATCTATTGAGATAATCATATCGTTTTTATCCTTCAATTTGTTAATATGGTGTATCACATTGATTGATTTGCATATATTGTAGAATCCTTGCATCTCTGGGATAAATCCCAGTTGATCATGGTGTATGAGCCTTTTAATGTGTTGTTGGATTCTGTTTGCTAGTATTTTTGTTTGTTTGTTTGCTAGTATTTTGTTGAGGATTTTTGCATCTATATTCATCAGTGATATTGGTCTGTAATTTTCTTTTTTTGTCGTATCTTTGTCTGGTTTTGGTATCAGGGTGAGGGTGGCCTTGTAGAATGAGTTTGGGAGTGTTCCTTCCTCTGCAATATTAAGAGTTTGAGAAGACTGGGTGTTAGCTCGTCTCTAAATGTTTGACAGAATTCACCTGTGAAGCCATATGGTCCTGGACTTTCGTTTGTTGGAAGATTTTAATCACAGTTTCAATTTCATTACTTGTGATTGGTCTGTTCATAATTTCTATTTCTTCCTGGTTCAGTCTTGGAAGGTTATATCTTTCTAAGAATTTGTTCATTTCTTCAAGGTTGTCTATTTTATTGGCATAGAGTTGCTTGTAGTAGTCTCTTTCGATGCTTTGTATTTCTGTGGTGTCCATTGTTAACATCTCCTTTTCACTTCTAATTCTATTGATTTGAGTCCTCTCCCTCTTTTTCTTGATGAGCCTGGCTAAAGGTTTATCAATTTTGTTTATCTTCTCAAAGAACCAGCTTTTAGTTTTATTGATCTTTGCTATTGTTTTGTTTCTATTTCATTTATTTCTGCTCTGATCTTTATGATTTCTTTCCTTCTACTAACTTTGGGTTTTGTTTGTTCTTCTTTTTTCTAGTTGCTTTAGGTGTAAGGTTAGATTGTTTATTTGAGAATTTTCTTGTTTCTTGAGGTGGGCTTGAATTGCTATAAAATTCCCTCTTAGAACTCCTTTTGCTGTGTCCCATAGGTTTTGGATCATTGTGTTTTCATTGTCAGTTGTTTCTAGGTATTTTTAAATCTCTTCTTTGATTTCTTCAGTGATCTCTTGGTTATTTAGCAGTGCACTGTTTAGCCTCCATGTGTTTGTGTTTTATAGTTTTTTTTTCCTGTAATTGATTTCTAATCTCATAGCGTTGTGGTCAGTAAAGATGCTTGATACAATTTCAGTTTTCTTAAATTTTCCAAGGCTTGATTTTTGACCCAAGATGTGATCTATTCTGGAGAATGTTCTGTGTGCACTTGAGAAAAAAGTGTATTCTTTCACTTTTGGGTAGAATGTCCTATAAAAATCAATTAAGTCTATCTGGTCTATTGTGTCATTTAAAGCTTGTGTTTATTATTTATTTTCTGTCTGGATGATCTCTCTATTGGTGTAAGTGGGCTGTTAAAGTCCACCAGTATTACTGTGTTACTGTTGATTTCCCCTTTTATCACTGTTAGCATTTGCCTTATGTATCGAGGTGTTCCTATGTTGGGTGCATATATATTTATAATTGTTATGTTTTCTTCTTGGATTGATCCTTTGATCATTAATGTGGTGTCCTTCCTTATCTCTTGTAACAGTCTTTATTTTAAAGTCTACTTTGTCTGATATGAGTATTGCTACTCCAGCTTTCTTTTGATTTCCATTTGCATGGAATATCTTTTTCCATCCCCTCCTTTCAATCTGTATGTGTCCCTAGGTCTGAAGTGGGTTTTTCTTAGACAGCATATATAAGGGTCTTGTTTTCGTATCCATTCAGCCAGTCTGTGTCTTTTGGTTGGAGCATTTAATCCATTCACATTTAAGGTAATTATCGATATGTATGTTCCTATAACCATTTTCTTAATTGTTTTGGGTTTGTTTTTGTAGGTCCTTTTCTACTCTTGTGTTTCCCACTTAGAGAAGTTTCTTTAGCATTTGTTGTAAAGCTGGTTTGGTGGTGCTGAGTTCTCTTAGCTTTTGCTTGTTTGTAAAGCTTTTGATTTCTCCGTCGAATCTGAATGAGATCCTTGCTGGGTAGAGTATTATTTGTTGTAGGTTCTTCCCTTTCATCACTTTAAATACATCATGCCACTCCCTTCTGGCTTGCAGAGTTTCTGCTGAGAAATCAGCTGTTAACTTTATGGGAGTTCCCTTGTATGTTATTTGTCATTTTTCCCTTGTTGCTTTTAATAATTTTTCTTTGTCTTTAATCTTTGTCAATTTAATTACTATGCGTCTCAGCGTGTTTCTCCTTGGGTTTATCTTGCCTGGGACTCTCTGTGCTTCCTGGACTTGGGTGGCTATTTTCTTTCCCATGTTAGGGAAGCTTTCGACTATAATCTCTTCAAATATTTTCTCGGGTCCTTTCTTTCTCTCTTCTCCTTCTGGGACCCTTATAATGCGAATGTTTGTGTGTTTAATGTTGTCCCAGAGGTCTCTTAGGCTGTCTTCATTTCTTCTCATTCTTTTTTTTTATTCTGTTTCGCCGCAATGATTTCTACCATTCTGTCTTCCAGGTCACTTACCCGTTCTTCTCTGCCTCAGTTATTCTGCTATTGATTTCTTCTAGTGTATTTTTCATTTCAGTTTTTGTATTGTTCATCTGTTTGTTTGTTCGTTAATTCTTCTAGGTCTTTGTTAAACATTTCTTGCATCTTCTCAATCTTTGCCTCCATTCTTTTTCCGAGGTCCTGCATCACCTTCACTATCATTATTCTGAATTATTTTTCTGGAAGGTTGCTTATCTCCACTTCACTGAGTTGTTTTTCTGGGGTTTTATCTTGTTCCTTCATCTGGGACATAGTCCTCTGCCTTTTCATTTTGTCTTTCTGTGATTGTGGTTTTCATTCAGCAGGCTGCAAGCCTGTAGTTCTTGCTTCTGCTGTCTGCCCTCTGGTGGATGAGGCTATCTAAGAGGCTTGTGCAAGTTTCCTGCTGGGAGGAACTGGTGGTGGGTAGAGCTGGGTGTTGCTCTGGTAGGCAGAGCTCAGGAAAAGTTTAATCCGCTTGTCTGCTGATGGGTGAGGCTGAGTTCCCTCCCTGTTGGTTGTTTTGCCTGAGGCGATCTAACACTGGAGCCTAGAAGACTCTGGTGGGGCTAATGGCGGACTCTGGGAGGACTCACGCCAAGGAGTACTTCCCAGAACTTCTGCTGCCAGTGTCCTTGTCCCCGCAGTGAGCCACAGCTGCCCCCTGCCTCTGTAGGACACCCTCCAACACTATCAGGTAGGTCTGGTTCAGTCTCCTGTGGCGTCACTGCTCCTTCCCCCTTGGTCCTGGTGCACACACTACTTTGTGTGTGCCCTCCAAGAGTAGAGTCTCTGTTCCCCCCGTTCCTGTCAAAGTCCTGCAATCAAACCCCACTGGCCTTCAAAGTCTGATTCTCTGGGGATTTCTCCTCACTTTGCCGGACCCCCAGGTTGGGAAGCCTGAGGTGGGGCTCAGAACCTTCACTCCAGTGGGTGGACTTCTGTGGTATAATTGTTCTCCAGTTTGTGAGTCACCCACCCAGTGGTTACGGGATTGATTTTATCGTGACTGTGCCCCTCCTACTGTCTCATTGCGGTAGGAGTCTCCGGATGTGGGGTATGTATTTTGGTGAGTTCCAGTGGCTACCTGTCAATGATCATTCAGCAGTGAGCTGTGATTCTGGTGTTCTCGCAAAAGAGAGTGAGCGCAAGTCCTTCTACTCCACCATCTTGAACCAATTCCAAAGTACACCTACAATTAAACTAAAACTAACGATACCTAGAAAACTTGGAGGTTAGTCTTTCCTACATTTTTGGGAGAAAAACACATCAATACAAAGACCACGTTGTTACATTAATAGGAGAAAGGGATTTATTCAGGAAAGCTTAATTTCTCTTCAATCAAGATTTTTTTCCAAAACAATGAAAATTAATGAAATATAAAATGAGTTCTTTAATACCCTGAAATGTTCTCACCTACCTGAATAATACACTCCATGAGATATTCTTGAGCCAAAGCATCCCTGCAATTCACAACTTGCTCCAATATGCCAGTTAAAACAATCTGAAAAGAGAAAAAAAATTTTTAGGAGTTAAAAAATTATTTTCAAAATCCTAAGTCACTCCTCTAATAATACATTTGAACTACTAGTTTAAAAATCATATTTTGGATTTTTCTGACCTATACTTCATTTCTAGACTAAACTTTGAAATTTTACAGAAGAATTTTTAAATAAAAAATTCTGGGTTTCCATTTCATAAAAGCCGAAGTCCATGTCATCAGTTTTTTTTCTTTTATGGTTTGTCCTTTTTGTGTCCTAGGAAAGCTTCATGTAATTCAAGGTTACAAAGATTTCCTTCATGTTTTCCTCTAAAAGTTTCATAGTTGCAAATTTCACACTTATGACTTTGATCAATTTTTTTTAGTTTCTCTACATAATATGAGAATGGGTTGCAGTTCAGAGGCTTTGTTTGCATACAGATGTCCAGTTGTTGCAGAATCACTTGTTGAAAAGGTTGCCTTTGCACCCTTATCAACAATAGTTGATTATATACATGTGGGTCTATTCTGGATCATCTCTTCTAGGGGTCAGCACATCTAGTTTAATGCCCATTTTTGTAAATTGTTTCCACATTGTATTTCCCTGCTTTTGCACTACATTGGCAGAATTTAGTAGCTGCAAACTATATGGCTTGCAAAACCAGAAAATATGTACTAGCTGGTCCTTTACAGAAAAGGTTTGCTAATTCCTGATTTATTCTCCACTGATGTATGTGTTTATCCCTTTCACCAATACCACATTATCTTATTGTAGCTTTAGAGTAAATCTATACAACAAACTAAATCTCAATTTAAAGAAAATTGGTATCTTGATAACACTGAGTCTTCCAATCCACAAGCACTGACTCAAAATATATCTTTTAGTTTATTTAAGTCTTCTTTGACTGTCAATGGTTTTCAGTGTAATATTATTTTTAAAAATATTTCAATTTTAAAAATCAGACTTCAATTTACATCTCACGACATAAGAAAAGATGAGAGGTAAAAAGATATAAACCTGTTTGTAACGTTCCACATTTACACCTTCCAACTGACTGAGGCGTACCAAATTTGTTCCCACTAAAATTCTTAGTTCTTGTCTTTCTCGTTCTCTTTTTTCTCTATCTCGGCTATGTCCCTGATGCTGCATTCGAACCCAGAGCTTGTTCATTTCTGCAAAGTTGAGGAGTACAAAATCCATGGAATCACTGATATCACCAGTTGTTTCTTCACTGCAAAGAAACGGAAAAAATCTTTATATACAGTATTTAAATTATAGGAAAAATTACTACTATTCCTCTTCTTTGTGCATTTCCTTCTTACCTCTTTAATACACCAAATGCTTTATGAAAGACACTTTCAACCTCACTGGCTTAGTGCTCAATTTCAAGGGAACACACTCAAGAGAAAAAAATATCAGGGAGAGGACACAGTTCAAGTGTAAAGGGACAAAACGCTTCCCCCCCTACTCCATTTCCTGGGCCAACTAAACTTGTTCTTGGAATTGTATTCCATTAATTCAAAAGGCCTAAAAAGTTGACACTTACAAGTGTCACTGTTATCTCATCATTTTATTGTTGAATATTTTATGTTTTCAATTGGAGTATAAGCTTTGTAAGCTCTGCAAGGGAAGATACCAAGTATTTCCTCCTTATTTTTACATCTCCTAAGATGGGGAACTTAGTAGTTTTCAAAATTTTTTGCTGATCACCTAATTAAATGCTCAAAACTGAGTCAAATCATAATAAAGCAAATAACCTCACCATCTTCTCTACACCGTTAAATTTTTATTTTTCTATACCATTTAAACTTTTTGTCTTGTGCATTGGTTAAATTTTTATTAAAGTTTTTCTTTTGAAAAGGAAAGGATACAGATATACTAAAAACCACTAAAATATACACATTAGAAATAAATGAATAAATAAACTTTAGAAAAAGGGAATTAAGTTCCTCAATCAAGGGAACGTGTCTCATGAATAGTTCACCCAGCTGGATGAGACCACAGCAGGCTGACCATTTGCCCTTTTTGTGGGATAAAAGCACAATGGACTTGGATGCTGGAATACTGGTCACATAAGAGATAGGGCTCTCTCTGAATGGCTTTTTGTTTTCTGTTTTGGAGTTAATGTCTAATTTGTGTGCACAGATAATTAAAATCACTAATACTCTGGGGTAACTAGAAGTTGACAAATTATAAAAACTGACAGACATTCAAGAAACAATATGAAAACTGGCTAGCCCATAGAAAAAGTTAAGCATATTTCATTATTTTATCACAAATACCATTTTCAAAATGTAACTCATTTAAAAAGTTACATTTTCAAAGAATATCTGATGGAGTGGAAAAATGCTCTCAATTATGTTACATGAAAAAAGCAGGTACTAATAATCCACACATAATTTTTATAACAGTACATTTTGTATCATACCATATATACTGAGGGGTTCTGTATCTCAAAGGAAATCTGTACACAAAATGCTACCAGTGGCTGACTCTGGGCAGGAGAATAATTGATATTTATTTTCTTCTATATACTTTTCTATACTTTTTGTATGTTTTACAACAAAAAAATACTACAATTAAATCAAGAAAGAAAAGCACTTACTCTGTTGGCTCTCCTTCATCAGGTAAGATGTTTCTGGTACACTGAAGTAGATAATTTCGAAGAAATAGACCTCTCAAGGGGTGCTGCACACCTCGGCACATTTCTACTAAGTCTTTCAAAATATCTTTCCTGGACTGAGGAAATGACTTGACATATACAACTCCAACTGTGATCAACAGATAACTAGAAGAATTATGAGGCAACATTAGATTAGAAATATAAAATACTCAAGTCATGAATTTGATAATATTCAAACATAGCATATACAAACATTAAAAAAACAAGACAGGGAGCAGGTTTTCTCCTGCACAATGAAGAAAATATCATTTGATTTAAAATATAACTGTTAGTACTGACACCCCTCCATTTATATATATATATCATCCCCTTTAAACACATTAGGTCTCTTATAATTGTCATTGTATCAATTTTTCTAGTAGCAAGAAATTAAACAAAATATGTCCATTTTTTCTATTTCCAAAGTTCCTCAATAATCTATAAAAAGTAAAACTAATTATACTCTAAAACCTTTAAAAAATCACTATCTAAATGTTAACCTCTATTCATTAAGAAATTAAATAACCTTAAACTTGGTTTAAAAAAGCTGCTGATTTTAAAGGATAGAACATAAAGTGGGAAATGCAGATATAAAAGCCCTCAGAGTCTTAATAACTTACAGCCTTGGGATAATGTTTCCAGCATACTGTACAAGTTCATAGAGATCTGCCACTTTTCTTCCTTTAGCAAACTCATCTGTCAGGTAAACTTCCAAGTAGTGCAGTTCATCAGAAATAGCCATATCTTTTAATTATCATTAAGGATTCAAAGCTAAGTCAACCTAAGCAATATTCTGCAACTTGTTGGAGTCATTAAATTATTGGGCAAATTTCTTTTTTTTTTTTTTTTTGGATATTGCCATTTCTTTATTTTATTTATTTTTTATTTTTTGGCCACACCACGCAGCTTGTGGGATCTTAGTTCCCCAACCAGGGACTGAACCTGGGCCATGGCAGTGAAAACCTAGAATCCTAATCACTAGGCCACCAGGGAACTACCATATTGGGCAAATTTCTTAAATGTTACTCATGTATGAGAGTATTTTTAAATTAAGTAAAGACAGAATTTCTTCTGGGCTTTCCCTACTTTAAAATGAGGGTTTTAAAAGATGTCTGGTAAAGCAAGGCAACAAAAATAAGATTGCTTGTCAGACTACTAAAGGATTTTGAAATGGCAAATCATTGATTTCCTTTCCATTTCGGAGTCCTGCATGACAAAATCTTAGCATTAAAGAACCAACTGCCTAGGGACTTCTCTGGTGGCGCAGTAGTTAAGAATCCGCCTGCCAATGCAGGGGACACGGGTTCGAGCTCTGGTCCGGGAAGATCCCACATGCCGCAAAGGAACTAAGCCCGTGCGCCACAACTACTGAGCCTATGCCCTAGAGCCCGCAAACCACCACTACTGAGCCAGCGTGCTACAACTACTGAAGCCCGCAAGCCTAGAGCCCGTGCTCCGAAACAAGAGAAGCCACTGCAATGAGAAGCCTGCACACCGCAACGAAGAGTAGCCGCCACTTGCTGCAAATAGAGAAAGTCCGCGCACAGCAACAAAGACCCAGCACAGCCCAAAACAAATTAAAAAAAAAAAAAAGAACCAATTGTCTAATACTTTCAATAACCTTCATGAGAGTCTGAAAATTGAGATGTAACAACAACCCACTTGAAATTTAAGCATAGAAAAAGGGTTTCTGATACTAAGTTTTTCTTTTTCTCACTGAGCACATTTGCATGGAGAAGGAGTACTATTTGGTTAAGACAATAACACAACTTCAGAAAAACTTAAGGAACAAACAAAATATGGCCTTATCAAGAAAAAAGTATGATCAAAATATTCATTCTTCAACATTCAAAAGATACAAAGTTCATAGTAGCTCTTTGGTGATAACATAGAAGTCCGGAGTTCACCAAGCATATTAGAAGCATGTTTCAGAGCATCCATAAGCTTGTTTTTGTCCTACAGAAATACCAAGAGAATTGGTGAGAATGCTTAATTTAAATAAACATTTAACTTGGTTATATAAACTCTTTCACCAAGGATCTGTTACACAGTTTTATAAGTATACAGCACCTAAATTATTTCAATCACATAAAAATCAAGTTTAGTTTCACACCTTGCCTTCTCTTTACTGAAAAGAATAAGATACATAATTCCTCACCAGGGCTGCAAAGCTTAGCAAATCTAATTTATCTAGGGCCGCAAGCTTCCTGGCAATAACTCGTCTTTACAACCCCTAGCAACTCTGAAACTATAACTCCACCAATTCATATTTTACCTGCAATCAAGAAAACTGGCATATGGATCCTTTTGAAGCAAGATACTATTCTGACAATGGTTTGGTCATAGGTTAAACACTCTTCAGAGATGTCTGGAATAACTACTCCTTTAAGTATGTTCTCCTCCTCACAATGTCCATGTGTCCCACTTAACACATAAATGCAGACAATTCCTTTAGATACAGGAAACACTATTCATACACAGAAAGAGACAGAAGCAAGCAATAGCAAGCTCCATGCTCACCCATTTTCTTCATTCCAAGAGTTTTGTTTTTACAAATTGGTTTGCGAGAAAAGCAATACAATAGATACAATTGGTTAAAAGAGCATATTACTAAGCTTTAGAAACTCTAAGACACTTTACAAAGGCAAGATATTATTATCATCATCAACACAGCAACTTACAACTTGAAGTACCAGCCTATTTGGTTCCATTTCTTAAATTTTAATCCAGAGAATTTATAGTTTCTACACAGATAATCTCCTACCCTTTCAGAATATGAAAATATATAAATAGGTCTAATTTTTAAGGTAGTTCCTGCAAAAAATGTACCTATTCAGGACAGAAATAAAAGCCTTCAAGATAGGGGGAAAAAGCTGAATAATTCAAATTGAAAGCATTTAAATCCATTTGTTCAACCAATATTTATTAAGCAACGATTATATGTCAAGTACTCCTCAGTTCTGAGGTACAGAACTAATGAGGCTAGTAATTCAGGTGAGATAGGGTATGGTGATAATATAGTGATGTGTAAATAGGAGTCAGGGTCTCTCATCCTCATGGAGCTTACATTCTGGTAGGGAAGACAGACAATCTCAAAACATAAATACAATGGTAAGTAAATATTTCAACAGGGCAATCTGTTGAAACTGCTCCAAGCAGTGCTTGAGGGAAGTGGGACTGAAGATTAGATTTACCAGAAGCAGTAGTGCTATACAACTTTAGAGAACACTGCATATGTGTTCTCAGGAATACACAGACTGCAGTTGTCCTTCTTACCAGGCATCTCTTCATCTGGAATGACTGGACCTTCACAGCCTGTATGGCTTCATCCAAGAGCTTTTCCTGCTCATCCTGAGGTGACTGCTGTGTTGTAGGCTGAAAAATTTTTTTAAAAACCTCCCATTAATGTCTCATTAGTACTCTCTTCTAGTAAATCTGTTCTTTCTATAGTTCCCACCATACTTTATATTTCCAAGGCTTTCATGTAAGACTCACTCCAGTTCTACATCTCAAACTAATTTATCAGTTTTTGACAACTGAACAGAGAGCTGTGCCATCACTGAAGTTAACAGCATAAGGGCTGCTGAAGGAGAAAAGTAATAGGTACAGAGAATCTCTTCTTCTCAGAAACTGACTCAACATTCCTGTAGCAGGTTGGCTTCAAAGAAATATAAGGTGGTAGTTTATGGCTGCCTATGTTCTGCTAATACACTCTGAATTCAACTGGAACATAACCAATCTGTGGTGATAAGTATAGTCTAACCCAAATCTCTAAAAGCCTCTCAACTGCATCTTACGCCTATTCTTAGGCAGACCAAGGAACTAGTTTATGAGAACACTTATCCCCTTAGGCAATATATAACGAGGGACTAAACAGCTTAGAAATAAAATAGCTAAAATTATTGTCAGCGACCTGTAGTAGAACCATAAAGAGTACGCTCCTCAAGAACCTACCTTATCATTTCAAATATAGAGATCTACAGTTATAATGGACGAAATACATCTATATAGTCTTCTCTTTGCCATCAGAAAAATCTGCTTGCAAGATGAATTAGATCCACCTGTCAAGCAGTGTTAACCACTCCATCCCTTATGTTGTATAAACACTGTGTTTACACCTCTACTACAGCAGGTATCACATTATAATTATAAATCATGGCCATTTTTACATCCTTGGGACCCAACACATTGCCTGACACATAATGGATGCTTCATAAATGTTCACTGTATGAATGAATAAGCTGGTTTTAGGTTATGTTTTTAATAAAAAATGACTAAAGAATCAACAGATGAGTGGATAAACAAATTGTGTTATACACATATAAGGAATATTACTCAATCATAAGGAGTGAAGTATTGATACATGCTACGTGAACTAACCTAGAAAACATTATGCTAAGTGAAAGAAACCAGACACAGAAGACCACATATTGTATGACTCCACTGATATGAAATACAGGCATATCTCAGAGATATTGCACATCCAGTTCCAGACCACAGCAATAAAGCAAATATTGCAATAAAGTGAGTCACACAAACTTTTTGGTTTCACAGCATGTACAAAAGTTATGTTTACACTGTACTGTAGTCTATTAAGTGTGCAATAGCATTATGTCTAAGTAAACAATGTATATACCTTAATTTAAAAATAACTTATTGCTAAAAACTGCTACCCATCATCTGAGCCTTCAGTCATTCTCTTTATGCTGGTGGAGGGTCTTACATTGATGTTGATGCTGCTGACTCATCAGGGTGAAGGTTGGGGTGGCCGTGGCAACTTCTTAAAATAAGACAACAATGAAGTCTGCCTGCATCGACTGGCTCTTCCTTTCATGAACGATTTCTTGGTAGCATGTGATGCTGTTTGATACCATTTTACCCATAGTAGAACTTCTTTCAAAATTGGAGTTAGTTCTCTCAAACCCTGCCCTGCTTTATCAACTAAGTTTACGTAATATTCTAAATCCTTTACTGTCATTTCAACAACCTTCACAGTATCTTCGCCAGGAGTAGATTCCATCTCCAGAAACCACTTTCTTTATTCATCCATAAGAAGCAACTCCTCATCTGTTAGTTTGATCATGAGATTACAGCAATTCAGTCACATCTTCAGGCTCTACTTCTAATTCTAGTTCTCTTGCTATTTCCACCACATCTTCAGTTACTTCCTCCACTGAAGTCTTAAACCAATCAAGGTCATCCATGAGGATTAGAATCAACTTCCTCCAAACTCCTGTGTATGTTGATATTTTGACCTCTTCCCATGAATCACAAATATTCTTAACAGCTTTACTTTATCCAGATCCATCAAAGGAATCACTAACTATGGCAGCTATAGCCTTATGAAATATATTTCTTAAATAACAAGGCTTTAAATTCAAAATAACTCCTTGATCTGTCGGCTACAGAATGGATGTTGTGTTAGCTGGAGTGAAAACAGTATTCATCTCACTTACATCTCCATCAGAGCTCTTGGGTGACCAGGTGCATTGTCAATGAGCATTAATATTTGGAAGGAATCCTTTTTTTCTGGGCACTAGGTCTCAACAGTGAGCTTAAAACATTAAGTAAATTATGTTGTAAACTGATGTGCTGTCATCCAAGCTTTGTTTTTCCATTTATGGGCACAGGCCCATAATTCACAAGGACCCTAGGATTTTAAGGAATGGTAAATGAGTATCAGCTTCAACTTAAAGCCATCAGCTGCATTAGCCCCTAACAAGAGGGTCAGCCTGTTCTTGAAGCCAGACGTTGACTTCTCCTCTCTAGCTGTGAGAGTTTTGTCTACATTGAAAATGTGTTGTTTAGTGTAGCCACCATCATTGTCTTATCTAGACCTTCTGGATAACTTATTACAGCTTCTACATCACCATTTGCAGCTTCACCTTGCATTTTTATGGTATAGAAATGGCTTCTTTCCATAAATCTCATGAACCAACCTCTGCTAGCTTCAAACTTTTCTTCTGCAGCTTCCTTAACCTCTCTCAGCCTTCAAAGAACTGAAGAGAGGGCCTTGCTATGGATTAGGCTTTGGCTTAAGGAAATGTGGTGGCTGGTCTGATCATCTATCCAGACCACTAAAACTTTCTGTTGTGCCTTCTTATCATTCATGTGTTCACTGGAGTAGAACTTTTAATTTCCTTCAAGAACTTTTCCTTTCCATTCCCAGCTTGGCTAACTGGTGCAAGAGGCTGAGCTTTGGAGATGCCTTCCTCACCGAGCTTAATCATTTCTAGCTTTTGATTTACAGTGAGAACGTGCAACCCTTCCCTTCACTTGAACACTTAGAGGCCATCGTAGGGCTATTAATTGGCCTAATTTCAATATTGTTGTATCTCAGGGAATAGGGAGGCTCAAGGAGAGGGAGAGTAATGGGGAACAGCCGATCAGGGGGGCAGTCAGAATACACACATTTATCAATTAAGTTTGCCCACTTATATAGGCACAGTTCGTGTCACCCCACAACAATTACAATTGTAATATCAAAGATCACTAATCGGGCTTCCCTGGTGGCGCAGTGGTTGAGAATCTGCCTGCTAATGCAGGGGACACGGGTTCGAGCCCTGGTCTGGGAAGATCCCACATGCCGCAGAGCGGCTGGGCCCGTGAGCCACAATTACTGAGCCTGCGTGTCTGGAGCCTGTGCTCTGCAACAAGAGAGGCCGCGATAGTGAGAGGCCCGCGCACCGTGATGAAGAGTGGCCCCCGCTTGCCACAACTAGAGAAAGCCCTAGCACAGAAACGAAGACCCAACATAGCAATCAATCAATTAATCAATAAAAAATAAATCTTTAAAAAAAAAAAAAAAAGATCACTAATCACCAGAACAAATATAATAATGTAAAAGTTTGAAATATTGCATCAATTACCAAAATGTGACACAAAGACATGAAGTAAGCAAGTGCTGTTGGAAAAATGGCGCCAAAAGACTTTCTAGCTGCAGGGTTGCCACAAACCTTCAATTTGTTAAAAAAAAAAAAAAAATGCAGTAAAGCAAAAGCACAATAAAACGAAGTGAGCTTGCATCCAGAATAGGTAAATCATCCATAGAAACAAAAAGCAGACTGGTGGTTACCAGGAGGGAGAGTGGATGAGTAACTGCTTAATGAGTACAGGGTTTCCTTTTCGGGTGATAAAAATGTTTTGAAACTAGACAGAGATGGTAGTCATACAACATTGTTAATGTACGAAATGTCACTGAATTGTTCGCTTTAAAATGGTCAATTTTATGTGAATTCTACCTTAATAAAAAAGAAAAATGACTAGAGATAGAATGCCTCTTACACGATGAACTAGGAAGCTGGAAGGCAAGCACTTACTTATAAACACGAAAGTTAAATCTGGTCTGCTCCATTATCAAAGACAATCAAAATAACACTTAATTTCGAGATTAACAAAAAGCACATAAAACCCACTTCTGAACTAGAACCATTTATAAAGATAGAATACTTTCTTGGTCTAATTTTGGAAAGAGAAAAAAATTAATTGAATAATAAGCAATGCCAAGCATCTCTCTATCTTTTCCTGTGGCAAACTCTAGTAAACTGAGTTTCCCTATGACCATACTTCTTCATAAGCATAAATAAATTTCAAAGAAAAAGTTACGTATCTTTTAAACTGAACACTAATTTATACAACAGAACTATTAGTGTAAAATGTTGGCAAGGAGAACATGAGCATTTAAGGATTCTGACTTAATGAAATTCACTGTTCATCATGGTCTAGCCATCTGAAAACTTCAGGGAGACCAAGCTATGGTTTGGGTTTTTTGGCTCTTAACTCTGGATGCAATAGATTTAACAATTATTAGAATCAACGGATTTCACTAGGTTCAGATGGCCAACTTAGACATAAGTAGTGATATATCAGGAAATTTTTATAATTTTTAGTGTGGTAAAACATACATAACATAAAATTTGCCATTTTAACCATTTTTAAGTGTGCGGTTCGGTAGCATTAAGCACATTTACATCGTTTTACATCCATTGCCACCATCTATCTCCAGAACTTTTTCACCTTTCCAAAAGGAAATTCTGTGCCCATTAAACAGTAACTCCCCATCCCCCAACTTGCACTCCAGGCAACCACCACTTAACTTTTTTTTCTCTAGGAGTTTGACTTCTCTCTAGGAGTCTGACCTCATATAAGTGGAATCATACAATATTTGCCCTTCTGTGTCCAGCTTATTTCACTTGGCATAATATTTTCAAGGCTCATCCATGCTGTAGCATATGTCAAAATTTCCTTCTTTTTAAGGCTAAATAATACTTCATCATGTGTATATACCATTCTGTTTATCCGTTCGTCTGTTGATAGATATTTGGGTTGCTTCTACCTTTTGGCTGTTGTGTATAATTATATAGCAAATAAAACTGTGGTTATAAAGAGATTACAAGCAATTCAAAAATATTTGTATAGAAATGACCAGATTCAGTAATCTGTAAACAAATTGGCAAAATTTTTCTATTTTGTATCAATGGGGTTTAAAATTAATAGAAACATATATATATACAATGTAGAAAATTACAGACTTATCAGTAGGCTACAAATGAAGAGATAAAGCTATATTAATGTATTTTTACACATTACTTGTAAGACAATGTAGTTATTATACAAACGGCTATTCTATTCTACTTATTTATTTATTTATTTGGCTGTGTTGGGTCTTCATTGCTGTGCGCGGGCTTTCTCTAGTTATGACGAGCAGGGGCTACTCTTCGTTGCAGTGCGCGAGCTTCTCATTGCGGTGGCTTCTCTTGTTGTGGAGCACGGGCTCTAGGTGCGCAGGTTTCAGTAGTTGTGGCACGTGGGCTCAGTAGTTGTGGCACACGGGCTTAGTTGCTCTGCAGCATGTGGGATCTTCCCAGACCAGGGCTTGAACCCGTGTCCCCTGCATTGGCAGGCAGATTCTTCACCACTGCACCACCAGGGAAGTCCCCAAATGGCTATTCTAAAGGAGCATCTAGATGCCCTTCCTGGGAAGTGTCACATTGAGAGTAGTGCCAGGTATAATGTGAACACGCTCTCATTAAACACAAGCCAGGTACAATGATTCCTCACTCATGAAAGTGGTTCTCCGTTTACAAATGACTCTGTACATAGCAGCTACATGCATCAGAGAAAAATGGAAACACTACAGGGTCAAGATCAAATTAACATTTGTGATCAGGCCCATTTTAGCTTGAGACTCAAGCCAAACAGCCCTCCCAAGTCTACACAGTTAAAAGGTGCAGAGAGGTGGCGCAGTGGTTAAGAAGCTGCCTGCCAATGCAGGGGAGATGGGTTCGAGCCCTGGTCCGGGAAGATTCCACATGCCGCGGAGCAACTAAGCCCATGCGCCACAACTACTGAAGCCCGCGCGCCTAGAGCCCATGCTCTGCAACAAAAGAAGCCACCGTAACGAGAAGCCTGTGCACCACAACAAAGGGTAGCCCCCGCTCGCTGCAACTAGAAAAAGCCCGCGTGCAACAATGAAGACCCAACGCAGCCAAAAATAAATAAATAAATTTATTTTTTTTAAAAAAGGTGCAGAGAAAACAAAGGTCACTACGAACATATCACTTATAAAACTATTCTCCATTCAAACAATGTGCTTTCGCTTCCTCTCATAGCAAACAAGGTTAATAAGAGTACTTACATCACCGTTATGAGTAATAAGTGACACAGATAAAGCCTGAAAAGTGCTTAGCACTGAGTAATAAGCACTTCACATAAGTGTTACCATTATTATATCCCTCTTAGAAACCAGCAATTATCTCCAACGATCCTAGAAACTTATTTGTCAATCTCTCCACTCACGCTACAGATGTAATCTAACAACGCGATGCAAAGCAACTGTAAAATGAAAATAACTAGTCTCACAAAGATACAGAATTTCATTATGTTAATGAAAGTACTATTTTAAAAATGATGATGAGGCACAAAATAGCAATTGAAGTAGGGAGAACTAAGGATGATGAAGGGATGGGAACGTCCCAACATGTATTTTAATACCCAAGTGCCTCCACCTTAATTTACCAATAAATTTCCCCAGGAATCCTATGACGGCACACACCATGAGCATTCACTTCTCCCAGCTTTATCTACTAGCAATACGCTTCCTTCTCCACCTGGGGAATTTCTGCTCACCTTCCTCAGAATCTCAGTTAACATGTTACTTCCTGTAGTCTTTCCCAAGCTCCCCAGGCAGAACTGTCTCTCCCTCCAGGGCCCCACAACACTGAGCTGACAGTGCTAGCTAGCAAAGCGATCCTCAGACTGTATTCCATTAAGTTCCACAAGCACGTCTTCCCTGATAGACCCTTAAGTTCTTTGAAAGCAAGGACTATGTTCCCAGTGCCCAGCAAACTCCATGACATAGAAGGCACACAAGATGCATGATGAACTGAACTGGATCCTAGAATTTTAGGATTGGGAAGGGCCAAAGAGGCAACATTTGTTTTCAGATGCAAAAAGGAGACTCAAAGAAGATTGAGTGACTTGCCCAAGTCACAGAGACAGTGGTTGTGACAAGCCTGCTACTCAAGTTTTCTTTCCCGATAAAATTCATGAGGACAGGACTGTGTGTCTGGCTCACTGCTCCAAACTGGTTCATCAAGCACAGAATCTGGATGTATAGTAGATCCTCAAGTAACTGCTTTGATTACAAAACACTATAAATGTCAATCCATAAATGTTGAGAAACAGAGAAATCCTAATTTAATTTTTGCACCGTTCTTATATCAATTCCCAACTAAAAATTCTGAGAAATAAGCAAAATCACCTTGTATGGCATCATATTATATGAAAGTAATATATGTCAAACATTCTGCTTTCTGGCATTAACACATTTAAAGCGACCCCTGTTTCCAGGCTTACAGGTTTTTAGAAGCCTGTCTACGTAAAGTGAATAGTGAGATAAAACTGACATACTGTACACCAACATCCAAAAACATTATTCATACAGTGCAGACTATGTCAAACGCTAATAAAATGCAAGTGACAACTTGCCTTTGTGGAAACTAGACACAAGGATTCACATTTTGAGGAAGTTCAAGTTCACCAGCCAACAGCCACACCACGATTTGCTGCCAGCACGGAGAGGCGCTAAGGAGTATGCCTACTTCCAGGAAGTAAAACACTTGGATTTCATCAATGGGGAGGTCAGTAAGAGAGCCAGGACGCCCAACGAACAAGTGTTAAAGGAAACAAGCAGTCTCCTTTCCGTCTCTCAGAATTAGTAGATATCAGAGAGCATGAGTCCTTCCAGGAAATTCACGTAAGCGATTCCCTAGAATTCTGACACACACTGCAATCGAAGGGGGCTATGAGGCCGAAGAAGGCCCGGGCACCATTAAGGCCCCTCCGGAAGGTATTTCTTGCACAAGGAAGGGACAAGAAAGCACTACCAGGCACAAAGGTGGAACCGCCAGCAAGGGAGCAGCCTCTGGGCGGATCCCAACGCCACCTCTGAGCCTCAGGCCCTCCGCACGCACCCGTTCCAGCCAAACGCCCAGACCCGGCACTCGGGATCCCATCAAGGCGGGCGGTGGCCGACTCCACTCAGAGGGGCCGCAGGCCCTGACGGACCCCCAGAGCTAATGAGCGGAGACACCTCCTCAAAGAGTAACGGCCGCGGCCAAGTACCCCCGCCCACCCGAGCCCGGATCGCCCCGCCTGCGGCCTTCCCCGGCCTGTCGCCCACCCCGCAGGCCAAGCCGGGCTGGTATTAGCCCGACCCGGCTGCGGGGCCCCGACTCCTCCTGCAAGGCTCCAAGGCGGTGGGAGTGAGCAGGGGCTGGGAGAAGGGTCGACCCGGGGCCCGCGGCCCCTCAGCACTCACCATGGCGACTCCCCTAAGCCTGCAGCAAGCGGAACCCACCCCTCGCGGAGCCTCCCGCGGTCAGGTGACTCTGCGGCCCCTCCAAGCCCCGCCCCCTCTAGCTCCGCCTTCGGACCCTGTAGGCAGCTCCTCGATTGGCCCCCCAAGTCTCGCGTATTTATTGGTCCTTGTCACTTCACGCTGGACTGAGAAACCTAGGCGCCAGCCAATCTCTCCACAGTGTGTGGCGGGACAGTGCGGAGTAGGTGGAAATCTCTTGGCGGCAGGAAGGAGACAGCAGGAGCCTAAGGAGCATTTGAGTCGGCCTAGAAGGGAGGAATAAAAGGAGTGGGAGCTGCCGGCGCACATTCACTTTCTGCCTTGGCGCGTGTACTCGCAGCGCGCACGCTCAGAAGGAAGAACAGGATTGGTTTACGGGGAAGTCGCAACTTCTTGTCCCAACCAATCCAGATGCAGCGGGGGGGTGGGTCCCGGCCCTCACTGGCGGGCGCGACATCCGCGCGCGGGTTTCGTCGCGTTGCAGCTGTTTGAGGGTGTAGTCTTTGTCCGTGCCATGGATCCTGGCGTGATTCGGCGTTTAGCCCCGCGCCTGGGCATCGCCGAGCCGGAGGTGCTGAGGTGAGTACGGTCGGGCGCACCCCAGCGGCCCTGCGCCCTCAGAAGGGATTTAGGCCCTACCTCAAGAAAAACCTCCCGACAGTGGGCTTAGTGAGCAGGCCGGAGGGACGAGTGTAGACGCCCCTGGGAACAGCTAGCACTGTGGGATGCACGGTGGTGGGAAAGGGAGAGAGGCGGAGAGCTTGCGTCGTTTCCCTGAAACTTATTGACTGCGTATACGGCGGAGGCAGGCAGACGGGGTAGAGACCTCATGGAGGGCAGTGTCTATGGTGGCAACGACTACGCAGGAAACGGAATGGGGCGGTGTGCGGAGCCGCTGGGGATGGGGCGGAGCGCAGCCTGGCTGCAGCCTTTAATTTAAAAAAAAACTTGCGAGAAAGCCTCGCAGGGGGCGTGCAGTTGGCGCTGAGACCGGATTTATAGAAGATGCCAGCCACGGGAAGATGTGCGAAGAGGGCCCAAGCAGGGACAGCAACCTGTGCAAAAGCCCGGAGATGGGAAGGACTTTTGCATGATCCAGGATTAGAAATAAAGTATTGGGGCTTCTCTGGTGGCGCAGTGGTGAAGAATCCGCCTGCCAATGCAGGCGACACAGGTCGAGCCCTGGTCCGGGAAGATCCCACATGCCGCGGAGCAGCTAAGCCTGTGCACCGCAATTACTGAGCCTGCACTCTAGAGCCCGTGAGCCACAAATACAGAGCCCGCGTGCCACAACTACTGAAGCCCGTGTGCCTAGAGCCTGTGCTCCGCAACAAAGAGAAGCCACCGCAATGAGAAGCCCTCGCATAGCAAAGAGTAGCCCCAGCTCATCGCAACTAGAGAAAGCCCGCACGCAGCAACGAAGACCCAACACAGCCGATAAATAAATAAAAGTAAAAACAAAAAAAAAAAGAAAGAAAGTATTGTAGTTAAACTGGGAGGGCAGGGCTAGCCTGGGTGCCTGGACTGTCATTTAGGTGAGGGAAGGGAAGGAAAGGAACACCTCCTGGACTCGTAATCATTTAGAACAGTGGTTCTCAAAGTGTGGTGCCTGGACCAGCAGTATCAGTATCTTCTTGGAACTTGGTAGAAATGCACATTTTGGGGCCCCACTATAGGCCTACTGATCAGAAACTCGGGCTGGGACCAGCAATCTTTTCACAAGCCCCAAGGTGACTGTCATGTACACTAAAGTTTGAGAACCACAGATTTATTTTTATTTATGTATGTACGTATGTATGTATGTACGTATGGCTGCGTTGGGTCTTCGTTGCTGTGCGCAGGCTTTCTCTAGTTTCAGCGACCGGGGGCTACTCTTAGTTGCGGTGCGCGGGCTTCTCATTGCAGTGGCTTCTCTTGTTGCAGAGCATGGGCTCTCGGCGCGTGGGCTCTAGACCGCAGGCTCAGTAGCTGTGACGCAGGGGCTTAGTTGCTCCACGGCATGTGGGATCTTCCTGGACCAGATATCGGACCCGTGTCCCCTGCATTGGCAGGCGGATTCTTAACCACTGCACCACCAGGGAAGTCCCGAGAACCACAGATTTAGAGGAAGGAGGAACCCTCGTCTCACTTGCCTGCCTCTGTCACAGCTCATGCTTGTTCCAGTAATGGAAGGCTGAAAGAAGGGTTGGCCTTTTTGGGAGGATTTCAGGAATTTACTTTTGCTTGAAAGTACTTGAGCACAGCGATGTCTGGAGTCAGAGGGTTTGTTCTGTTTTGTAGAACCCTGTCCTCCCCCAAAAGATGTGAGTTTCATTCCCAGCCCCAAATAAACTTGCATAGGAGTTAGGGTCGGAGTGAAGTCCGCCAGGCTGAATTCATTGTTTACCAAAGTATTGAGCAAACTTCTGGAAAAGAGTTTTAGTGAATGTGTTGCTCAGGAAAGCAGAGGAGTACTTGCGACTGTCCCATGTGAAGTGCAGTGGCCTGTCTGCACGAACCACAGAAACCAGCAATGCAGTCATGTGCCTGGACCTTGCAGCTTCCTGCATGAAGTGCCCCTTGGACAGGGTAAGTAGGTCCCACTGAATGTCTGAATAATCCAGTGCCACACTGAAGTTTAATCATGTTTTCATCTCTGGTTGGACTAGCCCCCATCAAAACTCCGTGTTTTAGAATTTTCCTGGCTATTCTCGCATGTTATTCTAGATGAACTTTAGAACCATTTTGTAGAGTTTGAGAAAAAATATTTTTTGCAACATTCTCTTTATTCTTTACTACCTAGTTTTCCTGAGCACCTCTTTCTTCACACAAGGCTGTCTTCCACACTGCCTCTAGCATCATTCTCCTAAATCACATACTTTAAAACCCATGTATTATTTTTCTTCCAATGTCACAGTGGTTGAGAGCCAAGCTATGGCAAGACTCACATGTTGACACCAAATCTCAACACCACCGGTTACTAACTCTGTGAGTCTCTAGTTTCCTCATCCATCAAATGGGGGTAAAGGTATCCATTTCACTGGATAATTATAAGGAGAAAACAATGTACTATATGTAACACTCTTAACACAGTGCCTGTCACATAATGGTACACTGATAAAAATGGTGGCATTAAAAACACCATTGGCCCCCCCATGGGTTGGCTCCCCATTACCATCAAACTCTCCAGCCCTTCTTGAACCCTACTAACCTCAAGCTACACTAGTCACTTAACAGACCATGCACCTTAATGACTGACTTTGTAAATGCAATGCTTTTTTTTTTTTAACCTGGAATGCTTTTCTAGCAAGCTCCTGTTTGTCTTAAAATGACCCTGCCTTGCTGTTACATCCTTTATTAAGCTTTCCTTTCCCAAGCAGAGTTGGTATCCCTCAGTTGTTGATCCTCCTGTTTCTCTCCCAGTTTCCCTCTTATCTCCCTTTCACACACACTCACCCTCCCCACCTCACTCCCACTACTTCCCTCCTTTGTTTTTCCAATGAATTGCACATTGGCACCTTTGTTAAAGCAAATAACCATATATGCCATCTCCTATGTTTTTTAATTCACAGCTTGGCTGGGGTAACACTATGTTGTATTTTAAATTATCTGCACACATGCATGACTGCCTTTCTATAGTATGAGCTTCTTGCCAGCGGTACTTAACTTGCCTGAAATGATTACTGATTTTTGACTAAATGAAGCTAAACTTTTAGGTAGAGTGACTTGCCACAGAATTAATTAATCTTGAAAAGTTGACTTATTAAACAAGTGTTAAAGGCACTAATATACAGCACTTATGATTTTTATGATTCATCTATTTTTCCTTTCAAAGGCTTATTTAATTAAACTTTCTGGTTTGAACAAGAAGATGTATCAGAGTTGTCTTAAATCTTTTGAGTGTTTACTGGGCCTGAACTCGAATATTGGAATAAGAGACCTAGCTGTACAGTTTAGCTGTACAGAAGCAGTGAACATGGCTTCAAAGATACTGCAAAGGTATGAGACATATAATTGAAAATCGATACTGATACATAAAGCAGAAGTATCCAATGTCCTGGTAATTTTCCGTCTTAAAAAATAACTAATATGCTGAAGTGACAGAATGCATATCTTATACATTTAAATAGTTTGTAAGTTCTGATTTGCATTTTCAGTTTCTTTGAAATAATATTTTCTAACAAATAACTCTGCAAACACTGCTTTCACTTAGCTATGAGTCCAGTCTTCCACAAACACAGCAAGTGGATCTTGACTTATCCAGGCCGCTTTTCACCACTGCTGCACTACTTTCAGCATGCAAGTAAGTGTTCCTTTTAATATTCAGAAAACTCTATAATTTATAAATAAATTTCTCGTTGCCAAAGAATACTTCTAATTTAGTTGATTTCAACTCAGAGCATATTTTCCTAAATAACCTTAATAGTGGCCAAGTGACCCGATTCTCAGTTTACCCCACAGTGGACCTGACAGCTAGGAACTAGTGTTGCCCGAAGTCCACTTGCCAAGTGGCTGCCGCATGTATGTATATGTATGCTAAGTCATGAGATCTAGCATTAAAACAGTGCTTAGTTGTGATTTTCCAGTCACATTTTTTTTAAGTACTGATTGCAACTCTTTTTCGAGTAATTTATAAAACTTTTCAATGATAAATTCTTAATTTGAATCTTCGGCATTATCTATGTGTATACTGAAATTTTACCCTGGAAATATTAGTAATTGTTATCTTTGTCTAAAGTTGTCTTGTTTTCTCTTGCTGGAAAACTCCTTAGAAAACAAATTGTAGCTGGTGCTTGAAGAATAGGTTTCTTACTATTTAACCACTAATTTTGGTGTGTTTGGCTCCATTAGCTACTATTAGTGAATAGAAATAGTCCCTTTATTTCAACAAAGGTATATGTATGTGTGGAGGGAGTATGGCTGTTATGGTAGAAAACAGTATTGGCAACCTCACTTTTGAAAGCACATTTCACTGAACAAAGAAAGGTTTGAATGGGTCCGTTATTTTTTTTTTTTTTTTAAAGCAAGTAGCTGAGTCATTGACCTTTTTTTTTTTTAATTTTTTTTTTAATTTTTATTTATTTATTTATTTATGGCTGTGTTAGGTCTTCGTTTCTGTGCGAGGGCTTTCTCTAGTTGCGGAAAGTGGGGGGCCACTCTTCATCGCAGTGCGCGGGCCTCTCACTATCGCAGCCTCTCCCGTTGCGGAGCACAGGCTCCAGGCGCGCAGGCTCAGTAGTTGTGGCTCACAGGCCCAGTAGCTCCGCGGCATGTGGGATCCTCCCAGACCAGGGCTCGAACCTGTGTCCCCTGCATTGGCAGGCAGACTCCCAACCACTGCGCCACCAGGGAAGCCCCGATCTGTTATTTTAAATAAGAAGTTTGTTTTGTATTTTTCATTAATGGTGGTTGTGAAGTGTTATTAGGGAGGGGGTTTTTGGAGGGGAGGGTGGTTTATATTCTTGTAGTCATATAAATATGAGCATCATAAGTGTTTAAAATGAGTTAAACACTTTTAAATGCTGTAATTGTCATTTAGTAAGTTAACATCTGAGATGTATAAGAAAGAGTTCTATAAAGCATGAAGTACTATAGCAAATGTCTTTTATGTGCACCATTTGTTACGTAACAGACCCCCTGTGCATTTTAACTCTCGCAGTACAATAAATAACTAAATAAATAGCTTTAAAAGGTAAGTTTGCATGGTTTTAGCTAATGATATATGTTTGAAATAAAGGGAAAATTAAACAGTTGGGGGCTCTTCATAAAGCCTGAGTGGAAAGGAAATAAGTTGATAACTGGTTGGCCAAAGAAGATAACAATACTGATCTTAAGAACAGCAATTTATCAAATTCTTTTCTAGGATTCTAAAGCTAAAGGTGGACAAAAATAAAATGGCAGCCACATCCGGTGTAAAAAAAGCCATGTTTGATCGACTCTGTAAACAGTTAGAGAAGATTGGGCAGCAGATTGACAGTGAGTATTCATTCCATGTTGCAAGAACGTGTCATTTGAAGATGTAAACCTGCTGGTAAAAGTTAGGTATTTTCAAACTTGCAAACTAGCTGCTTTCTGAATTATATATTCTTGTCTATCTGTAGACAAGATCGGTTTGTACTGAGAAAATTACTATTCTTTTCTATTTTTCAAATAAAATAGCTTAATAACTAAAAAACAAAAACAAAAAAAACCAACCCTGTGATTCTGTAAATTCATGCCTAGAAAATAGATTCTCTGTTCTGAAGTCTGACAGGAAAAGCCAAAGAAAAGAGAAGGGCAAGATCATTTGCCTTCTCCTTATCCTAGTATTTGGTCAATCAAGGTATCTGGTTTTTATTTGTGATCCAAAATATGCTCCAAAACTAAAATTGAAAATAGGAGAAAAATTAACTGTGATAATACTTTTCTTCCCCCCCAAAGGAGAGCCTGGAGATTCAGCTACTCCACCACGGAAGAAAAAGAAGACAGTGGTTGAACCTTCAGCAAAGGGTAAAGCATTATTAGCAAAGGGTGAAGCATTATTAACACCGGATAAACATTGAAATTAGTACAATGGGATTAGTATACAGTGGGTTTAACGCAATGAACAGCCCTTTGCTGCTTTAGCAGCTTGCCTTGACAAGAGTCAGATTTTATATTTGCAGCAACATGGATGGATCTAGAGATTATCATACTAAGTGAAATAAGTCAGAAAGAGAAAGGCAAATACCATATGATATCACTTGTATGTGGAATCTAAAATATGACACAAATGAACTTATCTACGAAACAGAAACAGACTCACAGACATAGACAACAGACTTGTGGTTGCTAAGGAGGAGGGTTCGATTGGGAGTTTGGGACTATCAGACACAAACTATTATATATACGAAGGATAAACAACAAGGTCCTACTGTATAGCACAGGGAACTATATTCAGTATCCTGTGATAAACCATAATGGAAAAGAATATGAAAAAGAATATATATATATGTATAACTGAATCACTTTGCTGTACACCAGAAACTAACACAACATTGTAAATCAACTATACTTCAATTAAAAAAAAAAAGTCAGGGCTTCCCTGGTGGCGCAGTGGTTGAGAATCTGCCTGCTAATGCAGGGGACACGGGTTCGAGCCCTGGTCTGGGAAGATCCCACATGCCACGGAGCAGCTGGGCCCGTGAGCCACAGTTGCTGAGCCTGCGCTGTCTGGAGCCTGTGCCCCGCAATGGGAGGGGCCGCGATAGAGAAAGGCCCGCGCACCGCGATGAAGAGTGGCCCCCGCTTGCCGCAACTGGAGAAAGCCCTCGCACGAACCGAAGACCCAATACAGACAAAAATAATAAATAAATAAATAAATAAATAAATAAGAAAATCCTTTAAAAAAAAAAAAAAGTCAGATTTTAACTAAATCCTGGAAGTTAATCATTTGATAAGACCAGTTTTCCAAGCAGTAGTTTACAGAAATATCATGTAATTAAGAATACGTCTGAAGGCAAACTGCTTAGGTTCAAATCCTGCTTTACCACCGAGTGGCTATGTGATTTTAGGAAAGTGACAATTTCTGTGAACCTCAATTTCCTAATCTATAAAATGTGATTAATATTAGCACCCATTTCGCCTAATTGTGGTGAGGGTTGAAGGAGATAATACAATTAAAAGTGCTGGATTCAGGGCTTGATAAATGTTAGCTATCATCAAGATGTCTTGGAATGCTTGGGGTGTAAGGGAGAGTGAAAAACTGATGTGTTAACTTCTGTTTCCACTTCTCATTTTGGTATCTTATTCCCTATTACCTTAATTAAGATAGATGTTTTAAAGTAAACAAGCTTACTTCTTTCTTACTCATTTGTAAACATAAGGATTTTGAAACATTAAAAATTTTTTTTCTCTCATAGAAATAGAGAATGTAGTAGAGATCCCACATAAACCGCAGAAAGATGACGATCTAACACAGGATTATGAACAGTGGAAAAGGAAAATTTTGGAAAATGCTGCCAAAGCACAAAAGGCTACAACAGAGTGATTTCAGCTTCCAGACTGCCTGTACTGCAAACCAGCAGTGCATCTGCCACCTCAAGGAAGATGTGAGGGCTTTGGAAATTTGTTTGAACTTTTATAACAAGGATCCTATCCTTAATAGCAAAGAAACCAGCATTGGGGCTGAGCAGGGTGGCTCTCACAGGGGCAGCAAATTCGTTAGATTAGCCACAGCGCCTGGTTGGCTCAGCCTTGGCTCCCCACAGGTCTGCACTCTCCTACAAAATGTCATTGAAGCTATTTTGCTTTCTTGTTTTGTTTTAAGCAAAATACAGTCTCCTGTCCCATCCAGAACATGAAATTCAAGCTGAATGGAGTCTAAAGATTTTACTTAAGTTTTTGTGTTAATCTCTTGGTTTGACTGAATCAATATATAGTACAGCCTAAGTTAATAAATATTATTTTTATATGCATTCAAGGTGCAGTTGTTATCAGTTTGGGAGAATCTGTGGTATGCCAAAAGCCGTCTACTCTAGCAGGAAAAAAGCCCATACTGCTCCCCAGAGCACAAACTCTTCAATCAGACTTTCTGGGTTTAAAACACTGCTCAGCCATTTACCACCTGTGAAACCTTGAGCAAATTAATTATCTTCTTTATGCCAAATCAATAAGTAGGAATAAAAGTAATGTCTACCTCATAGAATAATTTGGAGGAGTATCTGAGCTAATACATGTAAAGCATTTAGTACAGCTCCTGGTATAAGTATTTAGTAAGTATTAAAATACAGAAAGAAACACATATAGAGGTCTCACATAACTAGTTATATATTAGCATCATATTAAAAAATTAAGAAACACTACAGTGCGACAACATGGATAGACCTAGAGGGTATTATGCTAAGTGAAATAAGTCAGACAGAAATGCAAATACTGTATGATCTCACTTACATGTGGAATCTAAAAACAAAACATGAATAGACAAAACATACAGAGAACAAATTGGTGGTTGCCAGAGGGGAGGTGGGTAGAGGGGATGAATGAAATAGGTGAGGGAAATTAAGGAGTACAAACTACCAGTTATAAAATAAATGTCATGGGGATGTAATGTACAGCATAGGGAATATGGTCAATAGTATGTAATCACTGTATGATGACATGATAACTGGTGATCATTTCATAATGTGAGAAATATCAAATCACTATATTGTACACCTGAAACTTATATAATAGTGTAAGTCAATTATACTTTAAAAAAGAGACCAAGGTTTATTTTCTTTGATATCCACATACTGAAAAATGTAACCTTACTAAATACTTTAAAACTGTGGAAAAGGGCCTGGAAAGATAAGTTGCTAGGGGCTCTGAGGCATCATGCCAGACATGATTTTAACCAAAATTAAGAATACATGATCTACTACGAAGCAAACTTCAAAACTCCAATAAAATATCAACATATCCAAGGAGAATAAAATGCATGGAGAGATTGCACATTCATGGATAGAAAGGCTCAATATTGTCGAGATGTTAGTTCTTCCCAACTTGATCTATAGATTCAACACAATTCCAATCAAAGTCCCAGCATTTTGAGGACATCAACAGACTATATGAAAATTAAAAGACCCAGACCAACAATTCAATATTGAGGAAGAACAATGCTGGCGAGGATGTGGAACAACAGGAACTCTCATTCATTGCTCGTGGGAAGGCATGATGTTACAGCTACTTGGAAGACAGTTTGGGAGCTTCTTACGAAACTAAACATACTCTTACCATGTAATCCAGTAATCATGCTCCTTGGTACTTGCTTAAATGAGTTGAAAACTTACGTCTGCAAAAACCTACACATTGATATTTATTGCACCTTTATTCATAGTTGCCAAAATTTAGAAGCAACCAAGGTGTCTTTCAGTAGGTGAATGCATAAACTGTAGTACATCCAGACCATGGAATATTATTCAACACTAAAAGGAAATGAGCTATCATATCATGAAAAGACATGGAGGACATTTAAATGTGTACTTCTAAGTGAAAGAAGCCAATATGAAAAGGCCTTATGGCTCCAAGTATATGACACTGAAAAAGGAAAAAACTGGAGACAGTAAAAAGATCAGTGGTCTCCAGGGATTGGGGTGGGGGCAGAGATGAATAGGCAGAGGATAAAGGATTTTTAGGGCAGTGAAACTATTCTGTGTGATATTACAATGGTGGATATATATCATTATACATTCATCAAAACCCACAGAATGTGCAACACCAAGAGTGAACCCTAATGTTAGCAATGGACTTTTTGGGTGATAACAATGTGTCATTGCAGGTTCATCAACTGTAGTAAATACACCCACTGTAGCGGGTGATGTCAATAGTGGAGGAGGTTGTGGATAGGGCAGTATGGGCAAGTACAGAGGGCATAGCGGAAATCTCTGTCCATCCTGCTGAATTTTGCTATGAACCTAAAAACTGCTCTAAAAAATAAAGTTTATTAACTTTCAAAAAAAAAAGAATACATGATCTAATTAAATATTTCCATGAAGAATGCAATAAAGTGATTGATTGCATCCAAATTTTTAAAGCCTAATCAGAATGGTATCAATAATGATAGTGGTTGCCTTCTATCTGCTGTAAATAAGGTATAATACCTGCTGCATAGAACAGGAGTGACTAAGGGAGTGATTTTCTTTCCCTGCCCCTTTTAATTCTAGACACTTAGCAAGCTAAGGTTAGAGAAATGCTGTAATCAAATGATCCCACACAGCCATAATGTCCCACAGCCATGTGGTAGAGGGGAATGAACGTGAGATTTGAAACCACATGCACTTGCATTTAAATTTTGGCTCTGCCACTTATACCCTGAGAAAATATTACGACCTTAATGAGCTTCAGTTTCCTTGTTTATAAAATGGAAATATTATCTACCTTGTGAGAATTAAAGGTAATATTTGTAAAGTGTGTGACACTTAGAAGGCATTCACTAAATAGTGCTTCTATTATTACTTCGATCTAAAATGGATGTGAGTCTTTTCCTCATTTATTTTAAGAAGGTATATAATTTGATTTTGGTACCAAGATTTAGATTCTAGCTTTGGGTCAAAAGCAATCTATTCATCACCAGGTAAAATTAAAGCACATTCACTTTTTTTAAAAATTGTGGTAAAATAAATATAAAATTTACTATCTTAACAATTTTTAAGAGTACAGTTCAGTAGTGTCAAGTACATCCACATTGTTATGTGATCTCCAGAACTCTTCATCTCGCAAAGCTGACTCTACCCATGAAACCCATTAAACAACTCCCATTCCTCCCTCCCCCAGCCTCTGGCAACCACCATTCTACCTGTCTGAATTTTAACTATTCTAGCTAGATACTTTATCTAAGTGGAATCATATGGTATTTTTTTTGACTTTTTTTCACTTAGCATAATGTCCTTGAGGTTCATCTATATTGTGGCATGTGTCAGAATTTCTTTCCTTTTTAAGTCTGAATAATTTTCCATTGTGTGGATATACCACACTTTATCCATTCATCTGTCAATGAACATTTAGGTTGCTTTTACCTCTTGGCTGTTGTGAATAGTGCTGCTATAGACGTGTATAGTTATGTGTCTCTTGGAGATCCTGCTTTCTATTCTTTTGAGCATTTACCTGGAAGTGACATTTGATAATTCTGTTTTTAAATTTTGAGGAACCACCATACTGTTTTCTATAATAACTGCATCATATTACATTCCCACCGACAGTGCACAAGGGTTCCAATTTCTCCACATCCTGGCCAACACTTATTTTCTGGTTTTTTTTGGTTAGTAGCCATCCTAAATGGGTGTGAAGTGGTATCTCATTGTGGTTTTGATTTGCATTCCTCTAATGATTAGTGAGCACTTTTTCATGTGTTTGTTGGCTATTTGGGAAAATGTTCAAGTCCTTCACCCATTTTTTAATAGGTTTTTTGTTGTTGAGTTCTTTATATAGTGTAAATATTAACCCCCTATTAAAAAATGATTGTAAATATTTTCTCCCATTCCTAAGGTTGCCTTTTCACTGTTGATTTCATGAGAATAAATATAGTACTGTTTGTGACTTTTTCTTCTATGCCCTGAAAGCAGGTGATGGTAATATATTTTGATTATCTGGAATGTAGTAGGTACTTCGTTATTTTTTAAACTAGTTGTGGGGTAGGGGAATTGCCTTAAAGCAGTCTTGTCCAAATGCCCTCCTAGGGCAGGAATCCTTCACAATTTTCCAACACATTCATACCCCAGCGATGGAAGCTTACTACTTAGTGGGTCCATATATTTCAGTACTGTTGTAAGGACTTTTCGGAAGCTCATTTCTTTAACAGCTCCTCTTGGCTTATTTAACTGATTAAAAAATGTTTTATCATGAAAGTTTTCAAATGTATACAACAAATACATACCTCTTTACTAGAGGACAATATTATGATACCCCATACTGACTACCCAAGCCCAACAGTTAAGATTTTGCCACACGTGCTTAACTGTATCTCCCTTTTTCCTGAAGTCATTTAACCCACATTATAGCCACATTACCATTATCATACGTCACAATATTAATAGAAATTCTATCATCAAATATGCAATTTTTAAATTTTTTTATTTATTTATTTCTGGCTGCATCGGGTCTTCGTTGCTGCGCGTGGGCTTTAGTTGTGACAAGCGGGGGCTACTCGTCATTGCGGTGCGCAGGCTTCTCACTGCAGTGGCTTCTCTTGTTGCGGAGCACGGGCTCTAGGCACACGGGCTTCAGTAGTTGTGGCTCGCGGGCTCTAGAGCACAGGCTCAGTTAGTTGTGGTGCACGGGCTTAGTTGCTCCGCGGCATGTGGGATCTTCCCAGACCAGGGCTCGAACCCGTGTCCCCTGCATTGTCAAGCAGATTCTTAACCACTGCACCACCAAAGAAGCCCAAATATGCAATTTAGAATTAAATTTCCCTGGATGTCTCTGAAATATCTTTTTACTGTTTATTTGCTCAAATCAGGGTCAAGACAAGGTCCACACTTGACAGTGGGTTGCTAATTTTTAATTTTAAAAGCAATACATGCTCATTGTTAAAAAAAAAAAAAAAGAATTCAAATGATTTAGAAAGTAATAAAGTGAAAAGTAGAATTCCGTCTCTCCCCCATCACCCACTTTCTACACCGCACTGTTAACTTTCTTGCATAACCTAGAAAATTTTAATGCACATATAAGCATGTCTCTCCATAAATGGGATAATACCATATATATGTTCTATAATTTTTTTCTTAATAAAAGTCAGTACATCAAGATCTATATTTACTGGCTACAAGGTAACCTCCCATATGTATGTGGCAAAATTTAAACCCTTGCTGATAGGCACATATAGGTTGTTTTCAACCTATATGGGCCATTTTGCTACAGTAAAGGTCATTTTGCATACATCTCTGCCCGCTTGTTCAAGTATTGCTGAGGGATAAATTTCTAGAAATGGAATTGCCGGGTGAAAGTATGGGCATGACTTTTATTTGGATACATATTCATCAAAAGTGAAAAATTCCGTTTTCCCCACACCCTCACCAAATCTGATAGGTGAAAAAAGTGGGTCCTGACTACCTTTCAGAGTTCCTCTGCCCAGCAGTTTTCTTTCATTTTTTTAAATTTAATTTTTATTTTATATTGGAGTATCGTTGATTTCCCAGAAGTTTTCAATGACCGTTCATTCAAATTAAAAAGTCCCGTTTGAAATAGTTAATACTAGCAAAGTTGCAATCTAAAAAATTTTCAAGTACACACCAGCAGAGAACTAAAACTATCCAGAAAATTAAAGTTTCATAAAAGCTCCCTCGCCTTTCAAATAAGGGAGGCTAACTTATGCAGTACCTCTCACTTGTGTGGGCCTGGCCTAAACAAATCCCTCAAAGGAACTTTGTTGAAAAGTTTCTCTAGGTAGAGAATAACAGCATATAGGGGGAAAAAATTAAAATTTGATAGCTATCGGATTTTCTCTGGATCTGCCCTGTCTTATATAGAAGCCACTAACCATATGTGGCTATTAAGCACTTAAAATGTGGCTAATGCAACAGTAGAACTGTATTTCTAATTTTATTTCATTTTAATTAAACGTAAAAATACTAGAAAATATTTAAGATGCTTGAACAACTTGAATATGTGACTATATTTTTCCACAGTAAATTTTATGAAATCTAAATACAAATTGTATGTCTGATAAAAACCTAGAATCTGAACTGGCATGTATTTTAAGTGTAATATACACACCAGATTTTGGAGACTTAGTATGAAAAAAATCAATAATTTTTATATTGATTGAATATTGAAATAGGTTTTGATATGTTAAATAAATTATTAAAATTAATTTTACGGGGTTTTTTTAGAGAAGCTATCAGAAAATTTTAAACTGTATATGGCTCATATTGTATTTCTATGAGGGAGTGGTGCTCTAGATCAGGATAACTAACTGTACATTTTTCTGGGGAGAAGATTCATAGCATTCCCCCAAGAATGTGAAGTCCCATGGAAGGGAAGAATCACCATACTATAGATAGAACTATAGATATCCGCTATAGCCCCTTCTGGAGGCTGCCTTCAAAACACCTTAAAAACAAGGCATTTTACCAAATCACTGTTACTGGCCCATGAAAGGGAGGTTTCCAACAGCCATCTCTTCTGATATTCATCCACAAGCCGACAAGCTTGGAGCAGGCCTAGATGTGCTGATACTGAAAATCTTAGCTTCCCAACAGGGGTTAGTGTTCCAAAGAAAAGCTATAACCGAAGAAATGCAGCAGGAGGATTAATATCTCCATCTTCTGCCTCTCTCCCCACAATAAAAAAAGTCTATTATGGGACAAATGTCCTGAAAGGCTGTGAAACTGTTGCATGGCTAATTAAAAATTAAAAGTAACTAAAAACTTCTGACCCAAGAAGGTCATGAGAACAGCACAAAAACTTCCTTACAGCTAAGGAAATTAAAAGAATTGTTTCCTTTTGAATAATAAAGTACTCCTTGTTAATCATTTCTTGAAGTTAGTTAAGTGATGGGTATATACCTGATAAAACAGTAGGAGAGCAGTTTTCATTTGTTTTCTCTTGATGCATCATTTCTGTGTTTCTCTCAGAAAGCTGATCATCATTACATTCTTATCTCTCTTTCACATATTACATATCAGTTCCCAGACTTACTAGACCATAGATTCATAACTGCAGAAGAGGGATCAGGAGGGAGACTGCCAATGTCAGGACAGGGCAGAATAAGAGAGGGTAGAGGTATGTACAGATTTTAAAAGCATATTCAAAACTATCATTGCTCTGATATAGCCATGACAGTCAGTACATTTTGAAATTTCAAAGAATATTAAAGGATGCATGTTTTGATTCTCAAAAGGGAGTACAAGTTAAAACAAGTTTGAGGATCTCTGCCCTAAATCCACATTGCTTCACTCTAGAGCAACAAATGTAATACAAAATGTCAGCTCACACTTGAGCAAGTCAAAATGCTAGGAACTCTTTGCACTAGAGGAGGTAACACTGACTAACATGCCCTGTGTGATAGTCCGCTGGGTTCTTTAATCAGAGTAAGCTTAGACTTTAAATTTGACATATGCAAAGTAGAAGCTTTCCTACCTACCTAAAGCTTGCCTACACTTATCACCAAAAGTAGGTACACTTGAAAAGTAATCACAGCATTTCAACTGATCTTATAAGGCAGAAAAAAGTTCTTAGGTCAGTCTCTTTACAGCCACTTTTTGTCCACAAGGAAGGCAACAGCCATAACCTTTTCTTACAAAATAAGTAGAAGGCCAGATTATTAAAAATCTTCAGTCATGACTTCACCACCAGTCTCAGTAATTTCTGGGCCCATGGGAGCAGCTGAGTTGAGGATTAGGGACAAGGTGGAAATTTCCTTAACCTGTTGGCAGCAGTCACCACGTAGAAGTGTTTCTTAAGGTAAGGAGAGAAAAAAGGGAGGGAAAAAGGCATATTTTTAGATCAATTACTTTAAGAAGAAACAATAAAAGGACTTGCTTAAGTTTAGCCACTTGGGTTTGTTTAAAATCGATAACTAAAGGGGAAAAGAAGATTCTAGCAAAATTATAGTAAAACAGTCATATGACTTTCAGGGCGTGTTTAGAGCAAGTTTGAAGTGAGAAAATGTGATATCCTACCCTTTTCATGTGAAAAATGGAGCACCCTAGAATGGTATTTTTCAAATTGTAACTCACAACCCACCAGTGGGTCATGAAATCAAATTGGTGGGGCATGACTAACAACTTTTTTTTAATGAAACTAAATATCATAGAATAGAAAATATCAGAGTGCATCACACTCTGTGGAGCAAATGTCGCTGTATTTTTGTTTCACATGTGTGCGAGTATACGTGTACTTGTATACTGGCTCTCTGGGTAAAGCATTTTGGTTTTGTTTTTTATTGAAGATCTAAACCAATATCAAAATGTTGGAAAGTCACTTCCCTGGAGGACAATTGTTTTTAAGATACATTCTATGTCCATGGTTCCAAAGAGTTCTGTTGTAAACAAAATTATAAAGCTTTTAAAGCCTAATAGGGTTTTCCTAGGCCCTTTTTCTAAAATGTGGAGGAATCGTCCTCAAGCTACAGGCAGTTAGTTCTGAGCGCTGCACTGCGATGTTCATTGAGAACACATGCTCAAACTTCATTCTGTCATTTCAAGTGTTCACATAAGTATGAATTAAATGCTATTTTTATGCCAGTCACTTTTGGTCTGTGGCATTTTTAAATCAAGGTAACAGGTTTTTGACATGAGACTATTTTCCCCCTAAATAATCTATTTAGAATCAAAACGTAAGTGAAAACTTAGTACACTTCTTTCAAAGGACATTTTAAGAAAACAAATGCTGCTTTTACTAAAAGAAAAACAGATACCTTCCATTTCCTCTGAGCCATGTATTTCTGCAGCAATAGTTGGGATTTGAGACGAACTTTCGATTTAGAAGCTTTGGCAGGCAAGTTATTCAACCACTCATGTTTCAGGCACTGTGTGGCACTCATTCTGCAGCTGTGAAATCAAACAGCAGGTGAGACTTTTAGTTGGGGTTGCATTTTTCTGGCTATCCAAAATCTGCTTAATTGGTAGGAAGCTGAGTCAGTGGAAGAGATTAATCATATAGGCAGATTCATGCCACTTGCTAAAAAAAGACCTCCTACGACCTAAAATTCCCATCCTTAAAAGTGCAAGAATGTCGTCAGCAAAATGTTCCCTGCCCTCTATTGAGGGGATGTGTCCTAGTGATTAATCACCACCTCCCAGAGAGAGCTGGGGAATCAAGGCAGGACAGTAGGAGGGCCAGCTGTGCCTGGAATTGCTCTTAAGAAGTAAAAGAACATGAGCCTTGAAAGAAGCTCATCTTTCTTCACAGAGAATAATGTCAACTTGTTCGTCTGAATTAGAAATGTATTTCCTCTCACATAACTTTTCACAATAAGGAAGAAACAAAACTGTCAAGGCCAGGGAACGAGAGCTGTCTCCCCACCACTTGTAGTTATTCCCATATGTCTGAGTATCGGAAAACTCAGTGGCCCAACCCATAACCTTGATACAGCTACTGAAAACTAAGTAGGTCTTCATCACCCGGAAATAAGGTTTTCTGTCTTTTATTCTGGGGAATAACAGCTGCATATCTCAACTTTTTTTCAACATTAGCCTATGAAAAGCAATAACTTGGAAATAGGCCTAATTTGTAAATATGGTCCTTTCTAAAACTCTTGTCTAGATTTTATGCTCCTAGTTGCTTGTTTCTTAACTGACTTCTTTTGTCCCTTTCCCTGCTACCTTTTCTTTTTTTTCCCCAAAGAAGTAGCAGGCTAAGAAATCCTGGACAGAATCGGTCTACAGGAAGAAAGGACCATTCGCTTCAGCAGCCCTGCCCAGCACCAGCCTGATTTCCACAGCACCCAGATGGATGATCACCATCAGGATGGACCATGGGTGACAAGCAATAAAGGGTACCTCTTCTCTTTGACCAGCAACTGGGCGACAAAGTCCTTGGCCTCCTCTGACAGCCCTTCAAAGGTGTCGGCATCAAAATCCCAGCTACAGTTCACAATGAAATTCATGGTCTCTGCATCTGTTTCCCCTAGAAATGGGGACAAACCACTGAGCCTACAGAGGAGAGAAAGGACTGTCAGTATGTGGAAGCTATACCTGCCAACACACATCGACAAGATAGAGAAGACTCTTACAAGGCCAAGCAGAACTAACCAGAACCAAGAGGGTTCCAAAGAAAAGCACCCCCATTGCCTCTCCACAGGAGAAGTCCAGTGCACTCGATAAAGGAAGTGGAAGCACTGAAAAATTGATGGCAGGAAGAGTGGTGGAATAAGTCCCCTATCATGCTCACCACATTCCCCCTTACCCTGAAGTAAAGAGTAAATTGGGGTCCAACCCAATATGCCCATTTATCAGGTACATTTGACTGAATATTAAGATGGCTTGACGTGTCTCTGAGACTACCCAGGCTTCAGGGGCCAAAGGAAAACTGGCTTTATTAGGCTCCTCTAGAGGAGGGCAGAGAGATGAGACAACTTCACT
Organism: Balaenoptera acutorostrata; assembly: GCF_949987535.1. Classification (NCBI taxonomy): domain Eukaryota; kingdom Metazoa; phylum Chordata; class Mammalia; order Artiodactyla; family Balaenopteridae; genus Balaenoptera; species Balaenoptera acutorostrata. Next base: position 37,505,099 of record NC_080082.1, on the reverse strand, counting down.
GGCTGGCCGTGGGCCACAATATTCCCCAACCTGGTGTAGCACACACACAAAGTGTGGGGAAACAGTTAAACTGTAATAATAAGACTGGGAGCAAAGCTTGATTTTGTTGGGCCTCTGAGGAAATAGCTGAGGGATGTCCACAGTTGGAGAGAGAGGAGGACATTTAGTCTGTGCACAGATCTCCTCTCAGCCCATCCTAACTCTGCTTCCTCAGCCCACAGAAAACAGGGAGCACAGAGCAGAGGGACAAAGTTAGAAGATGCAGGAGCTGTGCCCTGCCCTGCCCTCCCCTCTCCTTACCACTTCAGTGCACTCCAACCCCACTTGCACCACAGCACCTGCATTTCTTTGCCAGAGGGCTTTCTCTCCAGTGGAAGCTGATTTATCCACCCAGAAGTTTCAGGGAATTAATAACTCTGGGACCAGCCCACTAGCAACAACTGATTAGAGTCAGTGTATTAATACCCCAACTCCCTCCCCCACCAGCTGGCCTAGCTCTGAGTGGGTGTCCCACAGTGGGCCCCAGTTCCCTGCAGGATTAAACTCCAGGTGCCCACAGTGGTTACTGACTCCAATGGGTTACTGACTTCCCCATTTCACTTCCCCACTTCTCTGTTGGCTTTTCTTGGGGATGCCTCCCCAATAAACTCCATGCCCTCAAATTTTTGCTGCTTCTAAGGATACCCAAACTAAGACAAATGGCCCCCATTCCCAGTGGGGCGTCAGGCCCCTGGGCACTCACAGCATGTAGGTGATGACTCCCACACTCCACATGTCTGTTGGGAACGAGACAAACTCGTAATTGATGACTTCCGGGGCCAGGAACTCGGGAGTGCCAAAGTTCACCTTCAGCTTCTCCCGAGGCTTGTACCTGGGGAGGAGGGGTGCAGAGGACAATGGGAGTGAGCCCTGAGAGAAGATGTGGATGCCTGGCTAATTCCTGGGGGGGGGGGCGCTAAACACTCCCCAACCCTTGCTGTCAGCCATGTTTTCTGGACATCACATCCCACCACACGTGGTTTACTGGGAAATCATCACACACCCAGGCCCTAAATGCAGACTTTCCTAAGTCACTGCGGAGAATAAGAAAACCACAGTCCTCCTCCTCCTCCAGGTATTTACAATCTGAAAAAGAGGGAAGATCAATATATCTTATGTGACTGGCCTGCAGTCACATGGATGAGTACAAACAACCTGCATAGAAGCTGTGTGGGGAGGACTGCTGTATTGTGCATCATGGTTAAAGGGAAGATGATAGGAGTAATAGAAAGAGGCAAAATGCTCAACATCACTGATCATCAGGAAAATGCAAATCAAAACCACAATGAGATATTACCTCACACCATCAGAAAAAAATAGAAAATTGCAAGTGTTGGCTAGGATGTGAAGAAATTAGAACCTTGTCAGTAGGAATGTAAAAGGGAGCAGCTGCTAAGGAAAACAGTATGGCAGTTCTTCAAAAAATTTTTTAAAGAGCTACCATATGATCCAGGAATCCTACTTCTGGGTTATATCCAAAAGAATTAAAAGCAGAGTCTTAAAGAGATATTTATACACCCATGTTCATAGCAGCATTATTCAGAATAGCCAAAAGGTGGAAGCAACGCAAGTGTCCATCAGCAGATGAATGGATAAACAAAATGTGGTATATACATACAATATGATATTATTCAGCCTTAAAAAGAAAGGAAATTCTGACACATGCTGTAGTATGGATGAACTTCGAAGACATTACAATAAGTGAAATAAGCCAGTCACAAAAAGGCAAATACTGTATGATTCCACTTATATCAGGTCCCCAGTGTAGTCAATTCAGAGACAGAAAGTAGGATGCTGGTCTTCAGGGGCTGAAGGCAGGAGGAAAATGAGGGGTAGTTGTTTAATGGGTACAGAGTTTCAGTTTTGCAAGGTAAAAAAAGCTCTGGAGATTGGTTGCACAACAATATGAACATATTTAAAGACTACTGTAACTAATCTTGAAAATTGCTAACCCGGTAAATTTTATGTTATGTGTATTTTATACAATTACAAAAAGAAAAAGAACTAGAAAAAGTATTCTGGACATGAAGTTTAAGGAAGGCTAGGAGGAGAATTGATGGCTGTATGGGGAAGGGGTTGGAGAAAGTTGGTTTTTAGAATCAATCTTGAAAAGGAAGAAAACCTCTAGCTGAAATTTAATGGGCAGCAAAAAAGTCCTTCAGTTGGAGAATGGATAATATAAAGTATAGTACATCTAGACAATGGAATAGTATTCAACACTTAAAAAAAATAAAAAAGAGATTCATAGAAAGATAGACAAGATGAAGAGGCAGAGGGCTATGTACCAGATGAAGGAACAAGATAAAACCCCAGAAAAACAGCTAAATGAAGTGGAGATAGGAAATCTTCTAGAAAAAGAATTCAGAATAATGATAGTGAAGATGATCCAGGACCTCGGAAAAAGAATGGAGGCAAAGATCGAGAAGATGTAAGATATGTTTAACAAAGATCTAGAAGAATTAAAGAACAAACAAACAGAGATGAACAATACAATAACTGAAATGAAAACTACACTAGAAGGAATCAGTAGCAGAATAACTGAGGCAGAAGAATGGGTAAGTGACCTGGAAGACAGAATGGTGGAATTCACTGCTGTGGAACAGAATAAAGAAAAAAGAATGAAAACAAATGAAGACAGCCTAAGACACATCTGGGACAATATTAAACACAACAACAATCGCATTATAGGGCTGCCAGAAGGAGAAGAGAGAGAGAAAGGACCCGAGAAAATATTTGAAGAGATTATAGTCAAAAACTTCCCTAACATGGGAAAGGAAATAGCCACCCAAGACCAGGAAGCTCAGAGAGTCCCATACAGGATAAACCCAAGGAGAAACATGCCGAGACACATAGTAATCAAATTGGCAAAAGTTAAAGACAAAGAAAAATTATTGGAACCAGCAAGGGAAAAATGACAAATAACATACAAGGGAACGCCCATAAGGTTAACAGCTGATTTCTCAGCAGAAACTCTACAAGCCAGAAGGGAGTGGTATGATATACTTAAAGTGATGAAAGGGAAGAACCTACAACCAAGATTACTCTACCCGGCAAGGATCTCATTCAGATTTGATGGAGAAATCAAAAGCTCTACAGACAAGCAAAAGCTAAGAGAATTCAGCACCACCAAACCAGCTCTACAACAAAGGCTAAAGGAACTTCTCTAAGTGGGAAACACAAGAGGAGAAAAGAACCTACAAAAACAAACCCAAAACGATTGAGAAAATGGTAATAGGAACATACATATTGATAATTACCTTAAACGTGAATGGATTAAATCCTCCAACCAAAAGACACAGGCTCACTGAATGGATACAAAAACCAGACCCAAACATATGCTGTCTACAAGAGACCCACTTCATACCTAGGGACACACACAGACTGAAAGTGAGGGGATGGAAAAAGATACTCCATACAAATGGAAATCAAAAGAAAGCTGGAGTAACAATACTCATATCAGATAAAATAGACTTTAAAATAAAGACTGTTACAAGAGATAAGGAAGGACACTACATAATGATCAAGGGATCAATCCAAGAAGAAGATATAACAATTATAAATATATATGCACCCAACATAGGAGCACCTCAATACATAAGGCAACTGCTAACAGCTATAAAAGAGGAAATCAACAGTAACACAATAATAGTGGGCGACTTTAACACCTCATTTACACCAGTAGACAGATCATCCAAACAGAAAATTAATAGGAAACACAAGCTTTAAATGCCATTAATAGACCAGATAAATTTAATTGATATTTATAGGACATTCCATCCAAAAACAGCAGATTACACTTTCTTCTCAAGTGTGCATGGAACATAACCAGGATATATCACAACTTGGGTCACAAATCAAGGCTCAGTAAATTTAAGAAAACTGAAATCATACCAAGCATCATTTCTGACCACAACACTATGAGATTAGAAATCAATTACAGGGAAAAGAACGTGAAAAACACAAACACATGGAAGCTAAACAATACGTTACTAAATAACCAAAAGATCACTGAAGAAATCAAAGAGGAAATCAAAAAATACCTAGAGACAAATGACAATGAAAACACGATGATCCAAACCTATGGGATGCAACAAAAGCAGTCCTAAGAGGGAATTTTATAGCTATACAAGCCTACCTCAAGAAACAAGAAAAATCTCAAATAAACAATCGAACCTTACACCTAAAGGAACTAGAGAAAGAACAAATAAAACCCAAAGTTAGCAGAAGGAAGGAAATCATAAAGATCAGAGCAGAAATAAATGAAATAGAAACAAAGAAAACAATAGCAAAGATCAATAAAACTAAAAGCTGGTTCTTTGAGAAGACAAACAAAATTGATAAACCATTAGCCAGACTCAAGAAGAAAAAGAGGGAGGGGACTCAAATCAATAAAATTAGAAATGAAAAAGGGAGGTTACAACAGACACCACCAAAATACAAAGCATCCTAAGAGACTACTATAAGCAACTATATGCCAATGAAATGGATAACCTGGAAGAAATGGACAAATTCTTAGAGAGGTATAACCTTCCAAGACAGAACCAGGAAGCAATAGAAAATATGAACAGACCAATCACAAGTAATGAAATTGAAACTGTGATTAAAAATCTCCCAACAAACAAAAGTCCAGGACCAGATGGCTTCACAGGTGAATTCTATGAAACATTTAGAGAAGAGCTAACACCCATCCTTCTCAAACTCTTCCAAAAAATTGCAGAGGGAGGAATACTCCCAAACTCATTCTATGAGGCCACCGTCACCCTAATACCAAAACCAGAGAAAGATACTACAAAAAAAGAAAATTACAGACCAATATCACTGATGAATATAGATGCAGAAATCCTCAACAAAATACTAGCAAACAGAATCCAAAAACACATCAAAAGGATCATACACCATGATCAAGTGGGATTTATCCCAGAGATGCAAGGATTCTTCAGTATATGCAAATCAATCAATGTGATACACCATATTAACAAATTGAAGTGTAAAATATGATCATCTCAATAGATGCAGAAATAGCTTTTGACAATATTCAACACCGATTTATGATAAAAACTCTCCAGAAAGTGGGCATAGAGGGAACCTACTTCAACATAATAAAGGCCATATATGACAAACCCACAGCAAACATCATTCTCAATGGTGAAAAACTGAGAGCATTTCCTCTAAGATCAGGAACAAAACAAGGATGTGCACTCTCACCACTATTTTTCCACATAGTTTTGGAAGTCCTGGGCACAGCAATCAGAGAAGAAAAAGAAATAAAAGGACTACAAACTGGAAAAAAAGAAGTAAAACTGTCACTGTTTGCAGATGACATGATACTATACATAGAGAATCCTAAAGATACTACCAGGAAACTACTAGAGCTAATCAATGAATTTGGTAAAGTTGCAGGATACAAAATTAATGGACAGAAATCTCTTGCATTCCTATACACTAATGATGAAAAATCTGAAAGAGAAATTAAGGAAACACTGCCATTTACCATTGCAAGAAAAAGAATAGAATACCTAGGAATAAACCTACCGAGGGAGACAAAAGACCTGTATGCAGAAAACTACAAGACACTGATGAAAGAAATTAAAGATGATACCAACAGATGGAGAGATATACCATGTTCTTGGATTAGAAGAATCAATATTGTGAAAATGACTATACTACCGAAATCAATCTACAGATTCAATGCAATCCCTATCAAATTACCAATGGCATTTTTTACAGAACTAGAACAAAAAATCTTAAAATTTGTATGGAGACACAAAAGACCCCAAATAGCCAAAGCAGTCTTGAGGGAAAAAAACGGAGCTGGAGGAATCAGGTTCCCTGACTTCAGACTATACTACAAAGCTACAGTAATCAAGACAATATGGTACTGGCACAAAAACAGAAATATAGATCAATGGAACAAGATAGAAAGCCCAGAGATAAACCTACGCACCTATGGTCAACTAATCTATGACAAAGGAGGCAAGGATATACAATGGAGAAAAGACAGTCTCTTCAATAAGTGGTGCTGGGAAAACTGGACAGCTACATGTAAAAGAATGAAATTAGAACACTCCCTAACACCATACACAAAAATAAACTCAAAATGGATTAGAGACCTAAATGTAAGACAGGACAGTATAAAACTCTTAGAGGAAAACATAGGAAGAACACTCTTTGACATAAATCACAGCAAGATCTTTTTTGATCCACTTCCTAGAGTAATGGAAATAAAAACAAAAATAAACAAATGGAACCTAATGAAACTTAAAAGCTTTTGCACAGCAAAGGAAACCATAAACAAGACGAAAAGACAACCCTCAGAATGGGAGAAAATATTTGCAAATGAATCATGGGACAAAGGATTAATCTCCAAAATATATAAACAGCTCATGCAGCTCAATATTAAAAAAACAATCAACCCAATCCAACAATGGGCAGAAGACCTAAATAGACATTTCTCCAAAGAAGACATGCAGATGGCCAAGAAACACATGAAAAGATGCTCAACATCACTAATTATTAGAGAAATGCAAATCAAAACTACAATGAGGTATCACCTCACACCAGTTAGAATGGGCATCATCAGAAAATCTACAAACAACAAATGCTGGAGAGGGTGTGGAGAAAAGGGAACCCTATTGCACTGTGGGTGGGAATGTAAATTGATACAGCCACTATGGAGAACAATGTGGAGGTTCCTTAAAAAACTAAAAATAGAATTACCATATGACCCAGTGATACCACTGCTGAGCATATACCCAGAGAAAACCATAATTCAAAAAGACACATGCACCCCAATATTCACTGCAGCACTATTTACAATAACCAGGTCATGGAAGCAATCTAAATGCCCATCGACAGACGAATGGATAAAGAAGCCGTGGTACATATATACAATGGAATATTAGTCAGCCATAAAAAGTAATTAAAGTGGGTCATCTGTAGAGACGTGGATGCATCTAGAGACTGTCATACAGAGTGAAGTTAAGTCAGAAAGAGAAAAACAAATATCGTATATTAATGCATACATGTGGAACCTAGAAAATGGTACAGATATACCGGTTTGCAGGGCAGAAATTGAGACACAGAAGTAGAGAAAAGACATATGGACACCAAGCGGGGAAAGCGGTGGGGTGTGTGGGTTGTGGTGTGATGAATTGGGAGATTGAGATTGACATGTATACACTGATGTGTATAAAATGGATGACTAATAAGAACCTGCTGTATAAAAAATAAAATAAAATAAATTTTTAATAAATAATAAATTTAGTGATAAAAAAAAGAATCATCAATCCATGAAAAGACATGGAAGAACTTTTAAAATCTACAAACAGTAAATGCTGGAGAGGGTGCAGAGAAAAGGGAACCCTCTTGCACTGTTGGTGGGAATGTAAATTGATACAGCCACTGTGGAGAACCGTATGGAGGTTCCTTTAAAAACTAAAACTAGAACTACCATTCGACTCAGCAATCCCGCTACTGGGCATATACCCTGAGAAAACCATAATTCAAAAAGACACATGTATCCCAATGTTCATTGCAGCACTATTTACAATAGCCAGGACATGGAAACAACCTAAATGTCCATCAACAGAGGAGTGGATAAAGAAGATGTGGAACATATATATAAAGGAATATTACTCAGCCACAGAAAGAAATGAAATTGGGTCATTTGTAGAGATGTGGATGGACCTAAAGACTGTCATACAGAGTGAAGTAAGTCAGAAGGAGAAAAACAAATATCGTATATTAATGCATATATGTGGAATCTAGAAAAATGGTACAGATGAGCCTATTTGCAGGGCAGGAATAGAAAGGCAGACGTAGAGAACGGATGTGTGGACACGGGGGGGAAGGGGAGGGTGGGATGAATTGGGAGATTAGGTTTGACATAAATACACTACCATGTGTAAAATAGATAGCTAGTGGGAACCTTCTGTATAGCATAGGGAGCTCAGCTTGGTGCTCTGTGATGATCTAGATGGGTGGGATGGGGTGGGGGGAGGGAGGTCCAAGAGGGAGAGGATACATGTATACGTATAGCTGATTCACTGCACTGTACAGCAGAAACTAACACAACATTGTAAAGCAATTATACTCCAATAAAAATAAATAAATAAAATGGATAACCAACAAGGGCCTGCTGTATAGCACAGGGAACTCTGCTCTATATTACGTAACAACCTAAATGGGAAAAGAATTTGAAGAAGAATAGATACATGTATATGTATAACTGAATCCGTTTGCTGTATACCTAAAACTAACACAACATTGTTAATCAACTATACTCCAATATAAAATAAAAAGTTTTAAAAAAAGCATATTACTAAGTGAAAGAAGCCAGTCTGAAAAGGCTACATACTGTATGATTCCAAATATATGACATTCTGGAGAAGGCAAAACTGTGGAGACAGTAAAAAGATCGGTGGTTGCCAGGGATTAGGGAGGAGGGAGAGATAAACAGGTGAAGCACAGAGGATTTTTAGGGCAGTGAAAATATTTTGTATGATACTATAATGATGAATACATGTCATCATACATTTGTCCAAACCCATAGAATGTACAACACCAAGAGTGAACCTAAATTTAAACTATGGACTTTGGGTGATTATGATGTGTCAATGTAGGCTTATCAATGGTGATGATGGGGGAGGCTTTGCATGTGTGGGGACAGAGGATAAATGGGAAATCCCTGTTCCTTCCCCCCAGTTTTGATGTGCACCTAAAACTCCTCTTAAAAATGAAGTGTTAATTTAAAAAAATTAATGGGTACTTCTTATTCACCAGATACCATGCTAAAAGTTTTACTTATATAAACTTTTCATCCTCACAACAACCCTATGAAGTAGATAAGTTTATTGTCCCCATTTTACAGATGAGGCAATTGAGAAATAGAGAAGAATAAAATAAATATCCTGCCAATGTGGCCTGATTCCCTTAAATCAGGGATGTGAGTTTTCAAAATACAGTCTCTTCTTTTCCAAATTTGCTGAGAGTCAGGCAAATGCAGACCCTGAGCCAACACAGACCATACTCATCCAGTAAAAGAGCAACAAAGATCACCTTGGTGGCTGAGTTGTGGTGGGAAGCCAGGGAGGGGAGGAGAGCTAGAGCCTTCCTCTGGCAGCCTGTTCCCCCCCTGCACTGGCACCTGACTGGAGCCTCGGGGCCAAGGAGCTAAACTGAGAGGAACAGGCTTCCCCTTGAGGAGAGAAGGTCCAGGCTCTCAGCCCCTGGACATCCCTTTCCCAGGATGCATTCTTGTTTCCACTGCTTCATCTGCCCCACAGCCACATCCTGTATCAAGTGACTTTGTAGTTCCTTCCACTAGAGATGGCATATATTGCCCCATCCCATTCATTGATGTTGAGCTTGGCCACATGAACTGCTTTGGCCAGTGGAATGTGGGTGGACATGACGGTGGGCCAATTCCAAGCTAGGCTGTAGGAGCGTGCCCTCTTGCTCCTCGGCCATCACCATGAGAAGAGAATGAGAGACACCCTGGAACAGACCTGTCCTCACTGACCTGCATCCAAGCCCAGTTCAACTCAGCCTAGATCAGTGACTCCCAACCAGTGGTGTGTGGGTAAAAGTTTAACAACCAGCTATCTGATTTTCTTTTAAGTTTTGATTTGTAGCATTTGCCAATCGTGTAAATACTGACTTCACCGTGTCTGATTTAAAAGTACCATCACCATGTCACTGAATGAAGAGTTGGGAAGAGATCGGCAATAGCACACTATTCTATAGTCTTTCCACCATATAGATAACAATCGGCGTAAATAAACTCATGAGCATAAATAATTGTGAAATGTAGTGAAATAATTAGGAAGTGTTAACTTTTCAAAATGTAATATCTTTGTTTTTAAATAATTTCTTTAATTGTAAGCTTATACAATTTAATTTTTTTTTATCCTTATAAAAGACTTCTACAGACAAGTTTATTGACCTAGATGGAACATTTCAGAAAAACATTTTCTAAATGTTTACTGTAATGTATATTTAAATTTCCAAATGATAGTTAACCCAGGATTTTACAACTAAGCCTAGAATTTTGTTACCAAATGTAATAAAAAGCTTTTAAAACCCTTTAACAATCAATGGTATAAGTTTCACATTCTCCTGAATATATAAATTTGGTATACTTCACTTCTACTGATAACGTTTATACAATTTAATGTTTAATAATGGCCATGTTTAACAACTGGCTTACAAGATTCCTTATCATGAGCTAGTATAAGTTGGGTTCAGCATACTAACTCCCCAGCTGACTCGAAAATGTGCGGAGGAAAATAAACAATTGGTGTTTTAAGTCACTGCATTTGGGGGTGATTTGTTATACAACAGTACTGTAGCAATAGTTAACTGATCCATCCACCCCAAAGCTGTGTCAAAATATCTACTAAGACACCCCTCTCCAGATTCCCAGCACGAGGCCCTCTGTGACCATAAGGTCACATATGAGGTTGCAGCCTCATAAGGTCTGAGATAGGCACCCCCTCGCCCTGCCAAAGGATCTGATGAAATGGGCTTAGATTCCAGTCTGAGCACTGCACTGGGAGTCAGAAGGCTCATCCCTGCACCCAACATTCTGGAGACCAAGATAATTAAACAAGATACTTCCCACTCTGTCTCCATTCTCGACCCCTTGACATGTCCCTACTCAGACCCACTGATGACTCTCACCACCCAGCCTGGTGTAACACTGGTTCCTCTCGCTGGATGTCAGAGTCTCTGAAGATTTGTATGGCCCCCCTCTACTGGGGGTCATACCTCCACTCACAATCTCAGCGCCTTCTCACAGTCCCACCCAGAAATACAACTGTACTTTCTATAGTTCGTGTTATGGGGAAAATTTGTCATTTCCTCCCTCTCTACAAACATTTAACTATTCTGGAGCATTAAGCATGCTCTCTCAACCTGCACATTCCCCCCACAGGTCCCTCCTTTTAGAAGGACACACTTCCCAGGAAGCAGGCCAATTTGTCAAAAACCAATTTGCCAAAGAATCTTTGTGCTGAATGACCAGTTTGCCAGACTATTGAGGATGCTTTTGATGTTTTCCTTTCATCTCACAGCCAGAACCTGTGAACCTGTCAGCCCAGTTCCACTAAGTGCAATTTCCTGAGTACCACGTTTCCTGACACCTGCACTTCTCCAGTGCCCAGCAGTTTTTCGTGGGTGGCCTTCTCTTAAATACGGCTCCCTGGGAGTTCCCTGGTGGTCCAGTAGGTAAGACTCCGTGCTCCTAATGCAGGGGGTGCAGGTTCGATCCCTGGTCAGGGAACTAAGATCCCACATGCCATGTGGCCAAAAAATTAAAAAATTAAAAAATTAAAATTAAAAATATGGCTCCCTGTGTTTATTTTCTTGAACTTGCCCTCTACCTCTGGTCCCACTGGCAAAATTATTGCCATTAATGCCCTTAACCAGATTAACAAATTTGACTGACAGTTTGGAATCGATTTTTTTTAATTTTTATTGAAATATAGTAGATTTACAATGTTGTGTTCGTTTCAGGTGTAAAGCAAAGTGATTCAGTTTTATATATATATATATATATATATTCCTTTTAAGATTCTTTTCCATTATAGGTTGTTATAAAATATTGACTATAGTTCCCTGTGCTATACAGTTGGCCCTTGTTGGTTACCTATTTTATATATAGTAGTGTGTATTGGGGATAGATTTTGACTAATCGATTTTCGGTAAATTGGCCTACAACCCTTTTCACCTCCCACCAGAGACTCAATGGCCTATTGGATACCATTCCAACCTCTGAGCCTCCCTACTCAGGATGCCCCGTTAGTGCCCTCATCTACTGTGTCTTCCTCCCCGAGTCCCACCCACAGCTCCTGCCTTCCCCAGGCCAGCCTGCTCATGCGCAGTGCGCACCCTATTCTTGGTCCCTAACTGACACTATCCCTCCTGCCCCGCTCCACGCAGAGTCGTGCTGCAGCCGGTTCTCACGGGTGCACGAGAGCCAATGGTGCACGTCTCCTCCCAACTCTGCACTCAGTGACGTCACGTTGGTAGCTTGAAATCAGCCAAAGTTAGCAAAGGTTACAAATCAACCCCACCTCCTCTCACCCCCAGACGCAGCGGGTTGTTAAACATTTACCAGAACACTACTGCCTGCAGGTAACAAAACCCTGTCCATTCGTCTCTTCTGGCTGCTCAGAAACGTCCCAGACTCCAGGAACCTCAGGTGGTTACTTCTTGCTCTGAATTCACAGTGTGTCACTGTAAATCCTCATTTGGCAATTGATCACCTGGCATTTGGCATGGTCCTGCATACACTAGTGTGTGAGGTCTGGATGAAGAATATATTGCCCCACAGTGAGGGAACAGTGGTTCTTGGGGGGAGGGCAAAAATATCTTAGCTATTACAACGGTCTGCAGCTCTCCAAAGGGCCACAGTACATAAACAGATACACAATACACCTGCGGCATTACATTTCATGAGGAGGGAACTGAGGGATTAGGAAAGAAATGGTTAAAAAGGCTCTTTGTGGGGCAGGTGGAGACATGAAAAATAGGTTGAGAAACACGCCCTGGTGCATAAGGTGTGCAAGTGTATAGGATGCATCCCAATTTTATACAACATTATTTGGGAAAATATTAAGCAATTTTTTACATTATGGATTGAGTGTGATTTTTAGGCATCTGGGTTGGGGGATTTGGGACTGTTCATGAAATGCAGTACGCTGTGTAGTGCGGACCCTGAAGGTACAGCGGGGTGATAAGAACTTCCCTCTGCTGTTGCTCCAATACCACACTTGGCCTCCCATCCATCATGTGGGGCCCTGAAAATGCACCTTTCACACCTGCAAAGAGGTGACATTTACCTCTCCAACCAGTGGGGAAGTGACCTAGGAAGACCACCATTGTGGGTTTGAATGCCCCCTCTGGGAGGCCAGTGCTGGGAGGCTGAGCTCAGGCACGGCTCTGCCTCCATGGGGATGAAGTGCTCCTTTCTCCCCTTGTAGATGGAGTGGTAGATGCTGCAAGGCTCAGAAAGTGACAAAAACAACTTCTGTGTGGAGAATGACCATTAGAGTAAGAGAAAATTTCAAGATTTGAAGCCATGGTATGAAGACCTATCTAGAAGTTATGTGATGCTCAGAGAAATGTCATTCTTGGGGGAAATAGAATTCTGGAGGAAGCCTGGAGGATGAACATACATTTATTGCCATCTTCACAGACTGTGGATGCCCTCCCCAGTGCCAAGGGTCTGCTACAGCCACGCCACTGGGTGTGCACGCCATGGGCAAGAGCCCTGCAGAGACACGGTGTTCATCAAGCATGAGACTGGACAGGATCCAACAGTAAAACTATACGTCACTAGGCTTTAGGTGTTTTAAGGGACTTTAAGATTTTTTTAAATTATATATGACGTTCACTTTATGCACTGAAACTTGAGAACCTAACCACCCTCAGAGGATGGGTCTGCACTGTTGATGTATTATCTCATTTAAACTTCATAATTGCCCATATCAGCGGGCACTGCATTGTATCACCATTTTACCAAGATCTAACCCAGTCCTGAGTGCCCAGAACCACTTACCCATGTCACCATCCTATTTAACCTAGTCATTTTCTGGAGGGCAGGGTTGGTGATGAATGCATCACACAGCCCAGTACATCTTGGCCCAGGAGGCCTGGGGAATGAATAGAAGGAGCTGCCCAGCACCCCCATTCAGTGACCCCCTTTAACTATCACTCCCCTCTCTGTTCACACAGGTGGTTTGAAATACTGTTAATCCCACAGCCTTTTAAGGAGAAGCAGAGCCCACAACACAAAGCCGCCCCCTGCAGTAGTAACGAGGCCTCTCTACGCAGTCTTTGTGAAGGCCACCAGCCTCAGTGAGAGAGCTTTCTCATACCAGTCCCAAAACTCAAAAATTGGCTGAGTTGTGGGTAACCATGTCCAAGAGAGCCACCGAGAGTTTCCAAGGAGTTCTGTCAAAGTACCGAAATAAAACTCCCTTACCTTCTGGCCAGCCCGAAGTCAATGATCTTAATTTGGTGTCCCGTCTGATTGACACACAGTATGTTCTCAGGCTGGGAAAGAAAGAGAAGTTTGCATAGCTTAATCAACAGCTAAGAAGGTCTGAGTTCCCACACTTATTTGTCAATAGGCCTCAGTTTCCCAGCCTGCAAGGGAAAGCCCTACAGAGCAGCCCTATAGGGATGGATAGATACTGAAAATAAATGATGTGGGCTAGTGTGAGACAATAAGGAGTGGTATGGACAGTGGGGAACTGGAGAACTCCTGCCCTGGGTAAAGGAGCTGCCACTGCTCAGCTCCAGCCACTGGCTACCACACAGGAACGCAGGCCCAGTCGCCAGAGTTCCTCAGTCCTCAAGGGAAGCCAGAAATCCAGGTTTAAGTAAAAATTCCATGCTTTTCAATGTTGACAACTTAATCCAATTTAAACATGCATTCATCACGTATAGGAATCAAACACGACATGTCTGGGATGCGGATTTGGCCCACGAGCTGATTGTTTGTGACCATTGGCTTGGGGTGGCGGTTCCAAACCCTGGCTGCACGCTAGAATCATCAGGGAAGTCCTCAAAAGTCCCAACACCCAGGCCCCAACCCTGACCTGATTACATCAGAATCTCCGGGGTAGGACCAAATCTGCAGTAGTTTGGTCAAGGAGATCAGAGCTGCAAAATGTCAACCTGCCATTTTGTGGTGACAGCTGTGACCCACGGGATGGAGGTGCTGGACTTGACATACTTCTCTTAAGTGTTTCAGATTAGCTTGGAGGCCCTGAGGGAGACTGGAACGATTCTCGTTGCTTGTGCCAGACATATTTGGATGGGGTAGGGGTGGAGGGCAGATGGAGGGCTTATGGTATAAAGGACCTAGAGACCTAAGGCCAGTGCCTGAGGTCCAGGGGTCCGTTACCAGGGTCCCTAGCCCTAGATGAGTACTTTCCCATTCCGGAAACTCAGTGTCTCCATCTGTAAAACGGGAATAGTAACCTCTTCCTGCTTTCCTCCTGGGAGGGTGTGAAGATCAAATGACATAATATGCATTAAAAACTTTCTAGCTTATGAAGCAAATGTCAGGTACTATTTCTCCTAACAGAAGGTTTTATTGCTATTTATGTTACAAAGCAGTTGTGAAATTCCTCAGATAGGTTCAGGAAATTGAGGATTAAAAATCTTCATGTCTTGGGACTTCCCTGGTGGCACAGTGGTTAAGAATCTGCCTGCCAATGCAGGGGACACGGGTTCGAGCCCTGGTCAGGGAAGATCCCACATGCCGCAGAGCAACTGGGCCTGTGCGCCACAACTACTGAGCCTGTGCTCTAGAGCCCGTGAGCCACAACTACTGAGACCGCCTGCCACAACTACTGAAGCCGCGCACCTAGAGCCCATGCTCCGCAGCAAGAGAAGCCACTGCAATGAGAAGCCTGCGCACCACAAGGAAGAGTAGCCCCCACTCGCCACAACCAGAGGAAGCCCGCACTCAGCAACAAAGACCCAATGCAGCCAAAAATAAATTAATTAATTTTAAAATTCTAATAAATAAATAAAACTAAAAAATAAATCTTCATGTCTTCTTTATAAGGTCTAGAACAACACTGTCCAATAGAAATATAATGTGAGCTACATATATAATTCAAAATTTTCTAATAGCCACATTAAATAAGTAAAAAGAAATAGGTGAACTTAATTTTCCTAAAAGCATTATTGAAATATAAATAATAAACATAAATAATAAATAATAAAACATGAGATCATAAAAAATTACCATTTTAAAGTGTACAATTCAGTGGTTTTCAGTAGAGAGTTCACCACTATCTAATTTTAGAACATTTTCATCACTTCAAAAAAAAAAACCATATTCATCAGCAGTCACTCTCCATCCTCCTCACCCACAACTCCTGGCAATCACTAATATATTTTCTATCTCTGTAGATTTGCCTATTCTGGTCATTTCATATAAATGGAATCATATGAATCATAAATATGTGACCTTTTGCATCTGATTTCTTTCAGTCAGCATAATATTTTCAAGGTTCATCCATGTACCAATACTTGATTCCTTTCCATGGCTGAATAATATTCATTGTAAGGACAGTACCTACCACATTTTGTTTATCTATTCATCAGTTAGTAAACATTGGGGTTGTTTCTACTTTGGGGCTATTATGCATAATGCTGCTAAGGACATTTGTGTACAAGTTTTTGTGTTGACTTGTGTTTTCAATTCTTGAGTATATGCCTAGAAGTGAAATTGCTGGGTCATATGATAACTCTTTGCTTAACATTATAGGAACTGCCAAATTGTTTTCTAAAGTGGATGCACAACTTTACAATCCCGCCAGCAATGTACGAGAGTTCCAATTTCTCCAAATCCTAGCTAACACTTCTTGTCTGCCATTTTTATTTTTTATTTTAGCTAATCCAATGGGTGTGAAATAGTATCTCATTGTAGTTTTGATTTATATTTCTTTTTTGACTAATGATGTTAAAAATCTTTTCATGTGCTTATTGGCCATTTTTATATCCTCATTGGATAAATGTCCATTCAAATCCTTTGCCCATTTTCAAATTTGTCTTTCTCATTGAGTTGTAAGAGTTCTTTATATATCCTAGATACAAGTCCTTTATCAGATATATGATTTGAAAATATTTTCTCCCATTCTGTGGGCTGTTATTTCATTTTCATTATGGTGTCCTTCGAAACATAAAGGTTTTTAATTTTGATGAAGTCTAATTTATCAACTTTGCTCTTCTAGATTGAGCTTTTGACTCATATATAATATACTCCTATGCTTTCTTCTAAGAACTTTATAGTTTTAGCTCTTACATTTAGGTCTATAACCATTTTGAGTTAATTTTTGTATATATTATGAGGTAGGGGTTCAACTTTCATGTGGATATCAAGCATGGTGTCCCAGCACCATTTGTTGAAAAGACTATTCTTTGCTCATTGAATTGTCATGGCACTTTTTTCAAAAATCTATTAACCAAAAATATAAGGGTTTAATTCTGGACTCTCAATTGTATTCCATTGATCTGTCTGTCTGTCCTTACATCATAGCACAGTTTTGATTTCTGTAGCTTAGTAGTAAGTTTTGAAGTCGGGAAATGTGAGTCCTCCAACTTTGTCCTTCTGTTTCAAGATTGTTTTTGCTATTATGGGTCCCATAAATTTCCATCTGAATTTTAGGATTAAATCATTAATTTCTGCAAAGAAGCCAGCTGTGATTTTGATAGGATTGCACTGAACATACAGATCATTTTGGAGAGTATTGTCATCTTAACAATATTAAGTTTTCTGATCTATGAATATGGGATGTCTTTCCATTTACTTATGCCATCTTTAATTTCTTTCAACAATGCTTCATAGTTTTCAGAATATAAGGCTTATACATATTTGGTCAAATTCATTTCTAAGTATTTTATTCTTTCTGATGCTACTGTAAATGAAATAGTTTTCTTAATTTTATTTACAGAATGTTGACTGCTAATGTATGGAAATACAATTGATTTTTACATCTTACATCCTACAGCATTGCTGAACTCATTTATTAGTTCTAATAGTTTCCCTCCACCCTCCTTAGGATTTTCTATATACAAAACCATGTCATCTGTGACTAGAATTTTACTTCTTCCTCTCCAATCTGGATGTCTTTTATTTATTCTCTTGCCTAATTGCCCTGGTTAGAACCACAAGTACAATGTTTAATAGAAATGGCAAGAATATACATCCATGTCTTGTTCCTGATGTTAAGAGGAAAACATTCAACATTTTACCATTAAGTTTAATATTAGCTGTGCGTTTTTCATAGATGGCCTTTATCAGGTTAAGGAGTTCTCTTCTATACCTAATTTGTTTAGTGTTTTCATAATGAAAAGTTGTTTGATTTTGTCAAGTGATTTTTCTGCAGCTACTAAAATGAACATGTGATGTTGTCCTTTATTCTTTTAATATGGCATATTACATTGATTGATTTTTCATATATTAAACCAACCTTGCATTCTTGGGACAAATCCCACTTTGTGATGTGTATAATCCTTTTTATATGTTGCCGTATTCAGTTTACTAATATTTTATTGAGAATTTTTACATCTATATTCATAAGGGATATTTGTCTGCAGTTTCATCACAAGAAGTGATGTCTGCCTGGTTTTGGAATCAGGAAAAGTCTGGTCTCATAAAATGAGTGAGGAAGTGCTTTATTCTCTTCTAATTTTTGGAACAGTTTGTGAAGGATTGGTATTAATTCTTTAAACATTTGGTAGAATTCACCAATGAAGCCATATGGGCCTAGGCTTTTCTTTGTGGGTAGTTTTTTACACTAATTTGATTGTTTTACTTGTTATAAGTCTATTCAGGTTTTCTATTCCTTTTGAGTGAGTTTTCAGAAGTTTGTGTCTTTTTGGTGAATTCATGCATTTCATCTACATTATCTAATTTACTGGCATACAATTTTTCATAACATTCCCTTATAATCTTTTTTATTTATTTATTTATTATTTATTTATTATTTTATTATTTTTGGCTGTGTTGGGTCTTCATTTCTGTGCGAGGGCTTTCTCTAGTTGTGGCAAGTGGGGGCCACTCTTCATCGCGATGCGCAGGCCTCTCACTATTGCGGCCTCTCTTGTTGCGGAGCACAGGCTCCAGACGCACAGGCTCAGTAGTTGTGGCTCACGGGCCTAGTTGCTCCGCGGCACGTGGGATCTTCCCAGACCAGGGCTTGAACCCGTGTCCCCTGCATTGCCAGGCAGATTCTCAACCACTGCGCCACCAGGGAAGCCCATAATCTTTTTTTTTTTTTCTGTAAGGCTGGTAGTGATGTCCCCTCTTTCATTCCATTCATTTTAGTAATTTGAGTCTTCTCTCTAGTTCAATATAGCTAAAGATTTGTCAATTTATTGATCTTTTCAAAGAACCAACTTTTGGTTTCATTGATTTTCTCTACTGTTTCTCTGTTCTCTGTTTCAATTATGTCTGCTCTGATCTTTCTTATTTGTATCCTCTGCTTGCTTTAAGTTTAGCTTGCTCTTCTTTTTCTACTTTCTTAAGATGGAATGTTAGATTATTGGTTTGAGATCTTCTTTTTAATATATAAGTGTTTGCAGCTACAAATTTCATTCCTAGTTTAGATGCACCCCCATAAGTCTTGGCATGTTGTGTTCTCATTTTCATTCATCTCAAAGTATTTTCTAAGACTTAATTTTAATAATAATTTTATTTGGCCTGATATATCAAAAACACTATCATTTCAATAGGTTATCAAAATAAAAAATATTGATGAAACATTTTCCATTATTTTTATTATATTGCCTTTGAAGTCCAGTGTGCATTTTACATTTATAGCACATATCAAATCAGACACTAAATTTTCATCAGAAATACTTTAGATGTATTTAGATCTCATGAATTATTTGTATTTAGATTTCATGAAATTTATAGCTTTTGAAAAACAAATTAACATATTGAAATTGTTCCAAATATACCTAATGTTTTTCAATAATTTAATCGTGTCAATTTTTAGATTTAAATTAATAAAATTTAAAATTCAGTTCCTCATTCAGTCAAATGTGGGGCTTCCCTGGCAGTCCAATGATTAAGACTCCACACTTCCACTTCAGGGGGCACGAGTTTGATCCCTGGTTGGGGAACGAAGATGCCACACGGCACAGTCAAAAAAAAAAAAAAACAAAGAAAAGAAAAAAGAAAGAAAGAAAAAAAAAGGCAAATGTGGTTAGTGTCTATTATATTGGACAGTGCAGCTCTGAGCTCTTTCTCCATATTTTAAATCAACCAACATTCCTAGTAGGTAGGTATTATCATTCCCCACTTTTCAATTGATGAGCTTATGCAAAATCAATCAGTAAGATCAAGAAACTTATGCAAGATTTCATGGCCAGGAAGAGGCTGAAGTAACACAAGCCCTGCTTCTGGATGGGAAACAGACCTTGGCAATAATTGTCTCCTGCTGTAGTGTCACAGGCGTTGCCCCAAAGGCTGTTCATTGACCCTGAATCACAGAGCAGAATCCTAGCTTCTCCTAACTGCTCATCCCACAAGCAGCTGGTCCAGAGGTTCTGGAATTAGCTCTAGTAAGCAGGGAAGCTTGAGGCCAATTGCCCACCATCTCCACCATTTTTCATAGTACCACAACCTTATCAGGAAAGATGGTCAGAAGGAGCAATGTGTACACATGTAGGTCCAGACAACACACTTCCCATCTTCTGTGGGGAACCACTGAAATTCCTGAGAGGGGTAGTAGAGAAATATCTTCCTGTTGTGCCAATGGAGTAGAAAAACCACAGCAATGGCCACCATGCAAATCAAAACCACAATGAGATATCATTTTAAACCTGTTAGAATGTATGTCATCAAAAAAAAAAACAAGAGATAACAAGTGTTGGTGAGGATGTAGAGAAAAGGGAAACATTGTGCACTGTTGGTGGGAATGTATTAATAAATTGGTGCAGTCATTATGGAAACAGTGTGGAGGTTCCTCAAAAAATTAAAAACAGAACTACAATGTAATCTAACAATTCCACTTCTGGGTATATATCCAAAGGAAACCAAATCACTATTTTGAAGAGGTATTTGTACCCCCATATTCATTGCAGAATTATTTACGGTAGTCAAGACATGGATACAACTTAAGTGTCCATGAACAGATGAATGGATTTTTAAAATGTGGTATATATATATATGTGTGTGTGTGTGTATGTGTGTATATATATATATATATATATATATATATATATATACACACATACACACACACACACATATATATACATACACACACACAGTGGAATATTATTCAGCCATAAAAAAGAAGGAAATTCTGCCATTTGTCACAAAATGGAACTTGACGGTATTATGCAAAGTGAAATAAGTCAGACAGAGAAAGACACTTATTGTATGATCTCAGTTATAAGTAGAATCTAAAAAACCGGAGGCATCACACTTCCTGATTTCAAACTATAACTAAGCTACCCTAATCAAAATAGTATAATATCGGCATAAAAAGGCAGACATGTAGATCAGTGGAACAGAATAGACATCCCAGAAATAAACCCATGTACAAAAAAGAAAGAAAAGAATGGCTACCACGTGCTTACTTTTTGTCAAGTAGACAAAAGAAGCTGTAATGCATTCATTCAATGGACTATACCATGGCCCTTAAAAAGAATGAGAAAAGATGTCTACAGTATACTGTTAACTAAAAAGGGCAAGTTTAAAAACGAGATGTATAGTATGATCCCTTTTGTGTGTGTGTGTTTGTCATGCCAAATTGCTAATAAAGAAGACCTCTCAGCACAGAGACTGAGTGGGAAGAACTTTCACTGTGCATTTCATACATTTCTATATTGTCTATATTTGTTACCACATGCATATGTTTCTATTTTAATTTTTAAAAACTAATCTTAGAGTTTTTTTTTTTTATAGAAAAAGTCACTGTATCATTTGATCTTCAAAGAACACTTAATGAGGTACCTATTTTCCACATGTCACAGATGGAGGAACCAAGGCTCAGAGACTTGGCCTGCCCTAGATTCCAGAAGTAGGCAATGGCAGAGCAAGGAATGGAAACCAGGATTGGGTGCTGACAGAGCTCTCAAAGATGAGAGAGCAGCAGAGGCTCAGAAACCGGGGCACCCACCCGCCACATGCTCGGGGCGGAGCCTGACCTTGAGGTCCAAGTGCAGGACGTACTGCTGATGGAGGTATTGCACACCCTCGCAGATCTGCTTGGTGAACACCACCACATCCAGTTCAGTCAGGTTGTACTTCTCTTCTGTGATCCGGTCAAAGAGCTCACCCCCATCCACACTGCCAGGGCAAAGGAAGAGGCAGGCACTGACTGAGCAAGGCTCTCAGAAGACTGGTCCACTCATCACCAGGTGAGCCCAAGGGTGCCACTGCCATCTGGGGTTTTACGGGGACCCTTGCTCTGGTCCATTCCCAACTCAGAGTACGGGTGGTAAAAAGGAAGTGTTGGGCCAAATGGGAGACTGGGGCTTATCTGCAGTGTTGATCATCCAGGCTCACTCTGGATACTCACTCTTGATACTCTAGGCCAAGGTTGTAAACTCATTGGCCTACAGGGGCCAATTAGTACCTACATGGCAAGAACCCTAAGTGGACAAATCAGACCAGATGTAAGACAAAACTTTTCTTAGAACACATAGCCCTTAGTCTAACTTCTTTTTCCACTTTTTATAGAGAACTGACATGACAAATATTTCACTCTCCTCAGTCTTACCAGAAGGAAGATAGCAACACAAGCACAATAATAAATGTCCCCTGAGCCCCTGGCCTCAACGTCATGGGTAGTTGGAAGTGGTAGGGACTGTAGCAAATGGCAGTTTGGTTGCCCCGTCTACAAAGGTCAGTTACTATGAGCTCCATCACACCATTTCCAACTGGAAATGTAGATCCAGCATTACTAGATCTTTTATATTTGCAAGAAAAGCTAGACATCTAGGTTTTAATGTGAAATTTCCCAATTTCCGACTAACAACTAAATTTAGTTAACAACTAAATCAAAATTACTAAAACTTGTGTAGGCCAAAACAATATCTTCAGGTCAAATCAGCCTCACTGGCTGCTGGTTTGTGACAAATGGCTTTGTCCTCTGTGCTCTATGTTGGAGGTCAGGTAGAGGAGGTGATGCCTTTCCCTGGGTGTCACTGAGAGGGGAAGGAAAGGGAGAGTTTTGCTGGAATCTCAGCTCCCAGCCCCACCCCGAGCCCCGGCCCCGCCTCCCATGCTCACTACTCCATGACAAGGGTAAAGCTGTTCTTGCTCTCAAAGGCATCGTAGAGCTGGATCAGGTTCACATGGCTGAGCTGGTTCATGATGTTGATCTCGTTCTTCACATCCTCCTTGTGGAGCCAAAGGGGAGAGGAGTTTCCAAGAAAAGGGTCAGGAAGAGAAGTCAGCTGCCCTTCCCAAGACACACCCCCCCCCCCCACCCTGCATCCTCATTTTCTGTTCTCACACCAGCTTTCCTCAACTCACCACCCACACCAGCTTCTTACAACAGCAAGGCCCCCCCAGTTCACAGATAGAAAACCTGAGGCCCAAAAAGGAACCCTGGAGGTCCAGGAGGACCTGTTGCCCAGGGTGCAAGGTGACCTGCTAACTGGAGTCTGGGAGTCATGGAAAAGAGGCAGGAAAGGTGGCTGGGTTTCCTGCTCAGAGTGGAGGGGTCTGGGGCAGTGTGGGGCCCAGGGTGACCCAGGGGGAAGTGAAGGAACCCTGAGCTTGGCCTAGGACACCCACTGGCCTGGGGCAAAAACCTCACCCGGTCCTTGGCACTCTTCACTTTGATGATCTTGGCCGCCAGCGAGAGGCCCGTGGCCTTCTCCGTGCATCTGTGGACCTGGCCAAACCGGCCCCTGAAGAGATATGATGACAGAGCGGTCTCAGAGCCCCAGAAGCACACCCCGCACGTGATGGGCCAGCCCCATCCTGGGCCCTGGGCTTTCTGGTCCTACCTCTGCTCCGCACACACCACAGCGATTACCCGGCACCCCAGAGTTATCAGTCACCACCCCCACGCCACACGGGCTCTGAACCTGGAAAAGAGCTTCTTCACCCCATATGTGTGGGCCATCCTGCACCCCAGAGGGGGTCCCCGTCACCCACACCACCTAGGCCACCCTGCACCCCAGGGGGTGTTCTCCACCCACACCACCTGGACCGTCCTGCACCCTAGAGGACATCCCTCCTACCCCACCCCATGTCGGCTCCCGTGCCACCTCCAGTACACGGGTCCCCGGCCCGCACTGTGGGCCCTCCTGCACCCTACGCTTCATCTCGCTCACGCCATGCGGGCCCTCCTGCGCTCCGCGGATGTCTCCTCACCCACTCTTGGTGAGCTCTGCGCTCACTCTCATGCTGTGCGGGGCATCCCCCTCCTGGCGGGGGCTCCATCACTCGGTTCCCGAGAACCATCAGCGGCACCCAGCTGTCCAGTTGCCCCGCCCCTCATCAAGGCAGAAGGCCAGCTTACCCTCCCAGGACTTCGTGCTGGTACACTGTGTAGCCCGCTGAGGTCGAGGTCTCCCTGACACTCACCACCCGATGCTCGAAGGGGGCTGGCGGGGCTGGACTGTCGTCTGTTCGGGAGACAGCAGCCTGTGAGCCTCCTTCGTGCCGTCCCCACCTCTCAGCTCCCCCCACCCCCAGTCCCAGACCCACTTGGTTCAAACACGGCTTCTGCCAGTTTGTTGGGGGCTTATCGAGGGCGCACTCGGAGCGTTCCAGGGACAACTCCATGACCTCCGCAACCCTGGACCCAGAGCAAGGGAAATACTTCTATTTTCTCTTAGTTTGTCTCACGAGCAACTTTCTGCTCCCCAAAGTAGAAGACTGAATTTGCTTTGAGAGCATATTGTGTATCTTTTTTGTGTCTGCAAAAGTGAGCCCAAGCCCTAGACTACAAGGGGGTAACATTTGCACGGTTGTGTTGTTTCCTGGGCCCCTGGAAAGCCTGGATTCTGGGTGTGTCGCAGGGAATCCACATCTAGAATTCCAGTCTGAAGTCTCCTTCGCTGCAAAGTAACTGCCTTCTGTTCCGGAGCCCAACCGTCGGATCCTGGCTCTGTCAGCACTGACCCTGTGACCTTAAACGTGCTTCTCAGCCCCTCCTCTGTTTCACGTGTCCCCACTCCACAGGCCTGTGAGGGTAAACGCCACCACAAATGCCCGAGGCTCGGCTCACAGGGAGTCCTCAGCTAACGTTGGCTTTATCACCATCTCAAGTCTCAGAAAAGACTCTAAAGTCACAGCCTGCTCTCAGCTGTGTTTCAGGAATTAAGGGAGGCCTGTGTCCACATCTGGACCGGGTCATACAAGGGGAGAGGAAGCAGCCAGAGAAGTCAGAGCTCAGCACAGGGCAACTGTGGAGCCCGGAGCTGGCAAGGGGCACCAGGACCCTGCAGAACCCTCAGCCCTTCCTCAGGGACCTCCAGAAATTCTGGGACAGGGAGTCAGCAAATGGTGGCCTTCCAGCAGCCATATGGGATGAGGGCTCAGACCAACGAGGGTGTGGCCCTAAGGGCTGGAGGAGTTGAGGCCCTTTGGGTCACAGGAACACAAGGACGCCTCCCACCACCACTGGGACAGAAAGCAGGTCAGCAGCCCCTTCCCGATCCTGGATGACAGTCAGCCCACTGGGTGCAAATGGCTGATAGTGGGTTATATATACCAGTTAATGGATTTGCTTTTTAGCAGGAGCCTTCCCTGTCTCAATCCAGAATGATACCAATAGTATCGGGCAGACAAGTGGCTTTGAGAAATCCGAGTTGAGCCCCATGGGTTCCCTCCTCTCCAATGGCTAGAGCCAACATGAGCTCAGCCTGCTGCATCTCCGTGCCTTGGTCTCCAGCCCTGGGATGTGCTGGCAGGCTGTTCCCTGTCTTGGACTCCCCAAGACCCACATTCTCTCTCCCTGGAAGCTTCAGGGAGGCCCCCCAGAGTAGGCCTTTCAAACTCACTCACCTCGGGGGCACACAGCAATGCCCTCACTTACCCAGAATCAGGCTGCCCGCCTCAGCTCCCGGGGGTGTCCTCCTTCCTGCTTCGGCTCTGCTCGTGCCCCCGGCTGTGCAGTCTTTTCCAGGCTCCGGGCTCCCTGCTCCTGGGCCTGTGTCCTGCTGCGGGCCCGGGGTCCTGGCATCGGCTCCCTTGTCCCTCCAGGCCCTGCTTGGTGCTATGGCGGGCTCGGGCCCAGAGCCCTGCTTCTCTTTGGCTTTTGCTCCGCAATCGCTGCTCCGCTTCCACAGTGCGGAAAACACCCCGGCTCCTTTTGGGGTATGTTTTCCTGACTCGGTCCCAGGGGCCTGGGGGCAGCACCTGGGCCCAGGTGAGTCCTGCTCACCTGGATGGGCAGCTGCTGGAGCCTCTGCAGGGGGCGTGGTTCTGAGGCTGCCGCCTCGTGTCACAAGCAGCTCCCCAGGGGTGTCTGTCTCCTGCACATGGATGGAGATCCTGGGGCAGAGAGAAATGTGGCCCTGAGGTTAAAAGCAAGAACTTGAGTCAGAACAGACCTGGGCTCAAATGCCTGCTGCTGCCATTCACTGACCATGGCCGCTTAGCCTCAGTTTTCTCATCTGTTAAAGAGGGCCCTTTGGGTTGTTATAATAGTGAGAGTTAGCTTGCGGTCAAAACCAGCAGATTCCATCCCCTGTCCCTCTCTGCCCAGACAGGACACCAGGGGAGAGGCTGGCTTCAGTGACATACAGTGCCACCAGCTCTCAGGATTCCACTGGATCAGCATCCAGGAAAGACTGGAAGCAACCTGTGGTGGCTGGGGGTTGGGAGGAGTGGGGAGGTGGGCACCAGCTGTCTCTGTGGCCCCTTGGAAATGTGCTTCTGCCCCAGGAGGAATGTGGCCAGGAAGCAGGAGACCTGGGCTCTTCCCTCCCTTCTTTGGGCCTCAGTTTCCCTTCCATTAAATGAAGAGAAGGGTGAACCAAGTCAAACATCACACTGAAGCTTCAGGTCAGACACATTTTAGTAAAATCAGGGAATTGCTCATATGAGTCTGGACTTTCTGTTTCTCCTGAATAAAACAGTCCTGGCTGTGCTGGGCCTGCATGCTTACACAGCTGAGGAAACTCTCTGCCTCCCTACAGGCCCCCCTGCGCCACTGGGCAATGTCACTGGGCCATGCCACTGGGCCCACTGCATCCATGTTTGTTACCCAGACCAAGCAGCATTGTGGTTTGGGAAGCCAGCTGGAGGTCAGGAAGGCCTTCTAAGCCCTGACATTCAGAGGGAAGGACCCTGATCCTGGGAGCTTCAGACCCTCCCTCTCAGAGTTGCCCTCTGGCTGCCCTTCACAACCCCACTGCCGAGGTCTATGAGTGTTGGTGCAGGGGTGAGGGGGTGAGTGTCTGGGGTGGACTGAGTCTCAGGAGGGAGCCAGGCGGCCTCCATCCTGGCTGTAGTTCTGCCACAGGTTGCTGGACAGGGCTGGGTTTGGGCAAGTCTAGCCTCAGCAACTTCTTCTGTCAAACGGGGACGGTAACACCTCACAGATGTACTTAGAGTCGACTAAGAAATGAAAGTACAAATGCAGGAGGTCCTAACAGTGAAGCCTAAAATGGTGCAGCCACTGTGGAAATCAGTATGGCGGTTCCTAAAAAATGTAAAAATAGAACTACCATATGATCCAGCAACCCCACTTCTGGAAATACATCCAAAAGAATTGAAAGCAGAATCTCAAAGAGATTTGCACAGCCATGTTCACAGCAGCATTATTCACAACAGCCAAATGTGGAAGCAACCCAAGTGTCCAGTGATGGATGAATGGATAAAAAAATGTAGCATATACATACAATGGAATATCATTGATCCTTAAAAAGGAAGGAAGTTCTGACCTGGATGAACCTCGAGGACTTTATGCTAAGTGAAATAAGCCAGTGACAGAAAGACTGATTCCACATATATGAATGAATGAATTATATGAAGGACCTACAATAGTCAAATTCATAGAGACAGAAAGTAGAAAGGTGGTTACCATGATCTGCAGGGGGAGGTGTTTGATGGTAACAGAGTTTCAGATTTACAAGACAAAAAAGTTCTGGAGATCTGTGTCACAGCAATATGAATATACTTAACACTTCTACACTATACACTTAAAAATGGTTAAGATGGTAAATTTTATGTTATGAGTTTTTAACCACATTTTTTTAAAAATTAAGGCTTTCCCTAGCAGCTGGAGGCCCAGGCCCCTTCTCTGAGCTGCTGCAGGTCCCCTGAGAGCAGTGCCTACATCTGAATGCACCTGGTTCAGCAGCCTGTTCACAGCTAAGCCTCGGGTGGGAGGCAGCAAAAGTCCCCCGACTCTCCCTCAGGAGCGAGTACGGGTTGGTGATGACAGGGTAGGATGGGAAGGGTGGCATCCAAGCCCAGCTCAGCCCTTGTCTTAACCAAGGGACATGGGAAACTGCAGGAAGCCAGTTTCTGGAAGAATATCCAGGTAGCCAGGTAGCCAGCTAAGAAGGGCAACAGTCATTGAGTTCCCCTTGGTCTTCATACCTGGGAGCATGGGATGACCTCAAGGCACTGCCATGCATTCCCATGCCACTCTGAGTGTCTAAGGCTTCCCCACTTCCTGCGCAGCACACCCAGGGCAGGCATTGCTAATTGATTGCAGCACTCTGTTCCACCAAGTCCAGCAAGGACCCGAGGATCCTCTACACAGGCAGCCACTGCCAATCACAGCCAACGCTCGAGTTCAAATCCATTTTCCTCAAGATATACCCATGTGCTAGGTGAGGGAGGGTAGGCAGTGATTGCCCCACTTCCTGAGCCCAGTCTGGTGTGTCTGAAATTCAGCTCAGGGTTGAAACTGACATACAGACATTTCCCCCTCACCCAGAATCCTTTTAGGGCCCCTAACAAGTTCATGAAAAGTTCATCCCCACCCTAGATTCCACATTTAGAGCCTTGGCCAGGATCCAAGGATGCCTGCCAGGAATCCCTCCCTCCAGCTGTTTAGGTCTCCTGGGGACTCATATTTCCTTCCAGAACAAAGGCAGAAAAAGGACTGGGCTTCCCTGCCAGCCACCACAGCATACACAGACACCAGCTCCTCTCCCTGAGCCAGGCCTTGGGGGACTCAGTTATAGATCAGGACAGCCAAGGGCAGGTGCAGAAGGGCACCAGTCCCCTTAGAGAAAGGCCCAGGAAGCAGAGTGCCCTTCAGTGGGCTGCCTGGGGTCAGAATGCACTGCCCCTGGAGAACACTGCTGGAAAAGACAGGGCTAGGTAGGACCTGACGGTCAGCAGTTCTGGCTCTTCATTCTCCTGCACCATGTCTGCTGAGGGCAGGTCCTGAGACTGAGTCCTGAGAGTTAGGACACAGTCCCACTTCCATAGCTCCAAGCATAATCTTCCTGAAAGCCCTTGGATTGATTCATCCTACACCAACCTCCCACCTCTGAACACCCATCATTCTCTCCCCATCATAGTATTTAGAACTTAACTAAATGCTGACCTGAAGAAACAGGATGGTGCAGTGGTTAGGGGCACAGATTCTGGAGTCCAAAAACCTAGATCCATCCTCTTAAATTTTTTGAGAATTGTTTTGTGGCCTAGCATGTGATCTATCCCGGAGAACATTCCATGTGTACTTGAAAAGAATGTGTATTCATTTATTTATTTATTTATTTATGGCTGTGTTGGGTCTTCGTTGCTGTGTGCAGGCTTTCTCTAGTTGCAGCAAGTGAGGGCTATTCTTCATTGCAGTGCGCAAGCTTCTCATTGCAATGGCTTCTCTTATTGCGGTGGCTTCACTTGTTGCGGAGCACAGGCTCTAGGCACACGGGTTTCAATAGTTGTGGCTCACGGGCTCTAGAGCACAAGCTCGGTAGTTGTGGCACACGGGCTTAGTGGCATGTGGGATCTTCCCGGACTAGGGCTCAAACCCATGTCCCCTGCGTTGGCAGGCAGATTCTTAACCACTGCACCACCAGAGAAGTCCTGAATGTGTATTCTTATATCAAGCATTTTTTCCAGCTACAGTGGTATGAAATCAGAAATCAATTACAGAAAGAAAAATGGAACAAGAACAGACATGTGGAGACTAAACAACATGCTACTAAAAAACCAATGGGTCAATGATGAAATCAAAGAGGAAATCAGAAAATACCTTGAGACAAATGAAAATGGAAACACAACACTCCAAAACCTATAGGATGCAGCAAAAGCAGTTCTAAGAGGGAAGCTGATAGCAATACAGGCTCTCCTCAAGAAACAAGAAAAACATCAAGCAACCTAAACTACCACCTAAAGGAATTAGAAAAAGAAGAACAAAGAAGGCCCAAAGTCAGCAGAAGGAAAGAAAAAATAAATATTAAAGAGGAAATAAATAAAATAGAGATCAAAACACAATAGAAAAGATCAATGAAACCAAGAGCTGGTTTTTTGAAAAGACAAACAAAATTGATAAACATTTAACCACACTCATCAAGAAGAAAGGAGAGAGGACCCAAATAAACAAAATAAGAAATGAAAGAGGACAAGGTCCTACTGTAGAACACAGAGAACTATATTCACTCTCCTATGATAAACCATAGTGGAAAAGAATATTTTAAAAAAGAATGTATATATATGTATAACTGAATCACTTTGCTGTATATATATGCATAACTGAATCACTTTGCTGTACAGCAGAAAGTAACACAACATTGTCAATCAACTATACTTCAATTAAAAAACAAACAAGAAAAGAAATGAAAGAGGGTAAATAACAACCAGTACCACAGAACTACAAAAAATCATAAAAGAATACTATGAACAGTTATATGTGAACAAATTGGACAACCTAGAACAAATTTCTAGAAACATACAACCTGCCAAGACTGAATCAAGAACAAACAGACAATTTGAACAGACTGATCACTAGTAGTGAAACTGAATTTGTAATTAAAAAAAAACTCCCAGCAAACAAAAGTCCAGGGTTGGACAGCTTCACAGGGTAATTCTCTTTTGTGTTCTATAAAAAAGAACTAGTGCTTATCCTTCTCAAACTAGTCCAAAAACTTGAAGAGGATGGAACACTCCCAAATGCATTCTATGAGGCCACCATTACCCTGATACCAAAATCAGAAAAGGACACTACAACAAAAGCAAATTATAGGCCAGTATCTTTGATGAAAATGATGCAAAAATCTTCAACAAAATATTAGCAAACTAAATCCAACAATATATAAAAAGGATCGTACACCATGATCAAGTGGGATTTATTCCAGGGACCCAAGGATGGTGCAATATTCTCAAATCAATCAATGTGATACATCATATTAACAAAGGGAAGGATAAAAATCACATGATTTGGGGCTTCCCTGGTGGCGCAGTGGTTGAGAATCTGCCTGCTAATGCAGGGGACACGGGTTCGAGCCCTGGTCTGGGAAGATCCCACATGCCGCGGAGCAACTGGGCCCATGAGCCACTACTACTGAGCCTGCGCATCTGGAGCCTGTGCTCCACAACAAGAGAGGCCACGACAGTGAGAGGCCCGTGCACCGCGATGAAGAATGGCCCCCGCTTGCCGCAACTAGAGAAAGTCCTCGCGCAGAAACGAAGACCCAACACAGCCAAAAATAAATAAATAAATAAATATTTTTTTAAAAAAAATCACATGATCATCTCAATAGATGCCTAAAAAACATTTGACAAACTTCAACATCCACTCATTATAAAAAACTGTCATCAAAGTGGGTATAGAGAGAACACATCTCAACATAATGAAGGCCATTTATGACAAACTCATAGCTAACATCACACTCAATGGTGAAAAGATAAAAGCCTTTCCTCTAAATTCAGGAACAAGACAAGGATCCCACTCTTTCCACTTGTATTTAACATAATATTGGAAGACCTAGCCACAGCAATCAGACAAGAAAAAGAAATAAAAAGCAACCAGATTGGAAGGAAAGATGTAAAACTGCTGCTATTTGCAGATGACATGATACTTTAAATAGAAAACCCTAAAGTCTCCACCTGAAAACTATAAAACAAATAAACAAACAATAAACATATAAAACTATAAAACAAATAAGCTATAAAAACTAATAAACAAATTAAATGAAATTGCAAGACACTAGGTTAGTATACAGAAATCTGTTGCTTTTCTATACACTAATGTTGGAATATCAGAAAGAGAAAGTAAAAAAACAATCCCTTTTAAAATCACATTTTAAAAATGCCTAGGAAGGAACTTAACAAAGGAGGTGAAAGACCTATATACTGAAAACTATAAAACATTGATGAAGGAAATTGAAGATGATACAAAGAAATGGAAAGATATCCCATGCTCTTGGATTGGAAGAATTAATATTGTTAAAATGGCCATACTACCCAAAGCAATCTACAGATTTAATGCAATCTTTATAAAAATACCCATGACATTTTTTACAGAATGAGAACAAATAATCCTAAAGTTCATATGGAACCACAAAAGACCTCAAAGTGCCAAAACAATCTTGATTAAAAAGAACAAAGCTGGAGGTATCACCCTCCCAGACTTCAGGCTATATTACAAAGCTACAGTAATCAAAACGTCATGGTACTGGCACAAAAAACAGACACATAGATCAATGGAACAGAACAGAGGGTCCAGAAATAAACACATGCACCTATGGTCAGTTAATCTATGACAAAGGAGGCAAGAATATACAATGGGGAAAAGACAGCCTCTTTGATAAACACTGTTGGGAAAACTGAACAGCTACATGCAAAAGAATCAAACTGGACTACTTTCTCACACCATATTAAAAAAAAAAAAAAAGCCAAAATGGATCAAAGACCTAAATATAAGACCCCAAACCATAAAACTCCTGGAAAAGAATGTTCAGTCAGAACAGCCTATGATGTAAATCATAACAACTTTTTTTTTTGTATCTGTCTCCTAAGTCAAAAGAAATAAAAGCAAACAAACAAACAGGGCCTAATTAAATGTAAAAGCTTTTGCACAGCAAAAGAAAAACGAAAAAATGAAAAGACTTTGAAAAAATAAAAAGACAACCCACTGAATGGGAGAAAATATTTGCAGATGACATGACCAACAAGGGGTTAATATCCAAAATATATAAACAGCCCATATAGTCCAATATGAAAAAAACAAACAAGTCAATGAAAAAATGGGCAGAAGACCTGAATAGACATTTCTCCAAAGAAGACATACAGATGGCCAAAAAGCACATGAAAAGATGCTCAACATTGCTAATTATTAGAGAAATGCAAATCAAAACAACAGTGAGATATCACCTCACACCTGTCAGAACAGCTATCATCAAACAGACTACAAATAGGGACTTCCCCAGTGGCACAGTGGTTAAGAATCCACCCGCCAATGCCAGGGACACGGGTTCGATCCCTGGTCTGGGAAGATCCCACATACTGCGGAGCAACTAAGCCTGTGCACCACAACTACTGAGCCTGCACTCTAGAGCCCACGAGCCACAACTACTGAGCCCATGCGCCACAACTACCGAAGCCCACACACTCTAGGGCCCGCATGCCGCAACTATTGAGCCCACATGCTGCAACTACTGAAGCCCGCAAGCCTAGCACCTGTGCTCCACAACAAGAGAAGCCACCACAATGAGAAGCCTGCACACTGCAACAAAGAGTAGCCCTCGCTCGCCACAACTAGAGAAAGCCTGCATGCAGCAACAAAGACCCAACGCAGCCACAAAAAAAAAAAAGACTACAAATAACAAATGTTAGCAAGGATGTGGAGAAAAAGGAACCTTTCGTACACTGTTGGTGGGAATGTAAATTGGTGCAGTGACTATGAAAAACAGTATTGAGGTGCCTCAAAAAACTAAAAACAGAACTACCATATGACTCAGCAATTCCAATCTTGGGTATATAACCACAAAAAAACAAAATCATTTATTTAAAAAGATACATGTGCCCCAATGTTCATAGCAGCACTATATACAATAGCCAAGACATGGAAGCAACCCAAGTGTCCATCAACAGATGAATGGATAAAGAAGACATGGTATATACAGATAATGGAATATTACTCAGCCATAAAAAAGAATGAAATTCTGCCATTTGCAGCAACATGGATACAACTAGAGAATATTATGCTCAGTGAAGTAAGTCAGACAGAGAAAGAATTACTGTATGATATCACTTATATGTGAAATCTAAAAAATAATACAAATGAAGGTATATAGCAAAACAGAAACAGACTCATAGACACAGAGAACAAACTACTGGTTACCAGTGGGGAGAGTGAAGCGGGGAGTTGCTCATTAGGGTACACCTACCATGTATAAACTAGATCAACAACAAGGATATATTGTATAACCCAGGGAATTATAGTCATTATCTTATAATAACTTTTAATGGAGTATAAACTATAAAACTTCTGATCCCTATGCTGTATACCTGAAACTAATATAATATTGTAGATCAACTATACTTCCGTAATAAATGAACAAACACCTGGATTCAGGTTCCAACTCTATGAATCCCTAGCTGTGTGGCCCTGGGCAACCTGACCCTGTTTCATCATGAGTAAACCGGGGACGCCAACCACACTTGCCTCCTGGGGAGGCTGTGAGAATAAAACGAGATGATGTCTGTGAAATGCTCAGCCAATGACTGGCACCTGGGATGTGTTCAGTGAACACTTTTAAGTATAATTATAGCTACTACTGTTGCTCTCAGTCTTGTTCCGCATGGGACTCACCTGGGGAGCTTTAAAAACAAACAAATAAACAAAAAAACGATGCTTGAGCCTCACTCCAGACTGAATACATCAGAATCTCTGGGCATTTGTATCTAAAAAGTTCCTTCCAGTAATTCTAATGGGTACGAGGTAAGAACCAGTGCTCTAAGCTCCCGAAAGCAGGGCCTCGGCCTTCTCCTGTCTTCTCGTCTCGAGGCTAGCCAGAGCTGCACACACAGTGGACGCTCAAACAGGAGCAGCTGGCCCCTCGGCAGGCTTCAGCCCAGGAGCTGCAGTTAAGTCCTTCCCTTGCCCAGCTTGGAGGTACATCCCTTACCTTGGAGGTGTTTCTCCACCACCGTGAGCTGCCTTGGCCTGGGCTGGCAGCGCTGGAGTCAGCCTCATGCCCTCCTCCGAGGGCCGGGGGTCAGGCCTACTGGATGATGTTCCTCGTCCTGCACCCGATGCAGCCTCCTGGCCGGTGGGAGCCTCACTGACCCTTTCAGACACCACAGACGATTCCAGGCCCGTCCTGGGGTTCTCGCTGGATGCTGCAGGAGCTTTGGCTTCCGCCTCTGGGCGTACCTGGGCTGGGCCAGGAACTCCGTCTCCCTGCCCTGGTGAGGCCTCTGCCTGGGTAAGGAGGGCAGCTCCTATCCCTGAAGCACTGATGGGGGGCAACCTCTCCACTGTCCCCTCTGGCAGGCCCACCTTCTGGCTCTCTATAGGAAAATAAGCGGGATAAAAATGCTCTCTTATTTAGAAGAACTTATCCCCAAGGTATCCTGAAAAATATGTAGAAGGCCATTCAGTGCACCATGTTTATAATAGGCAGACTCGAAATAACGCAAGTGACCATCAGGAGGGGATTGGTTGACTACACCAGGGCCGTTCAGGAATAAAAAAGGAGAAATGAATATCTCCATATGCGGCTATGGAGTGATCTCAGGATATACGGTGGAGAAAAGCAAGGAGGAGAAGTGTGTGGTATGCTTCTGTTTGTCTAAGAAGGAAGGCTGTGTGTATGTGAGCACGCACATGTGTGTGTACGTGAGCACGTACATGTGTGTGTATAACCACTTATAATGTAGTCTAAAGAGACTGGACCTCAAAGGAAAGATAAGACAAAAACTTTTTTACATAGTTACATATGCAGGGGAGAAAATAGGATGCAGGGAACATGCATAGAAGCTAGACTTCTCTTAATTATACCTTATTTTGTCAATTCGGCTTTGGAACCATGTAAATATTATGCAAGATTATAAAAGAAAATTAAACTTTAAAAAAGCAATCCATAAAAATTTAAAGCAAAGTGAAATAAGCAGCAATACAGAATGGAATAAGCATAAAGGGCAAAAAGAACAGCAAAAAAAAAAGAAGAAGAAGAACAAGTTTCAACAGTTTTTCAGTAATCATATTGGTGGTGGTGGTGGTGGTGGCGGTGGTATTTTTATTCTGAAATTAGGTGTGCATGTGGGATAAAGCCAACGGGGCCCCACTCACCTTCCCAAGGCCCCCTGAGCTCAGCTTGCACGCCTCTGGTGCTCAGCGCGTGCTTTGGTTTTGCTCCTTTCTCTTCCACTCGCTCTTTGTTCTAAAAGAATAACCATAAAAACTAGCATCATCATCAACATCATCGTTCAGGCCACAAACATTTGTTGAGCACCTACCTTGTGCTTGAAATAGAAGAACTTAGGTTATTTCTCATAGTCTCAGAGTAAGACTAGAGGGTACATATTACTATTGTCATTTTAGAGATAAGGATGCTGAGGCTTTCCCAAGGTCACCAAGTCCTTTCTAATGGGTCACCGTAGTGCAGGTAAGGGGCAGACCTAGCCCTTGACAGGGTGATCTAAACAGACCGGACCTGAAAATACTAGACAAGGCGTGGAAAATAAATTTAAGGTGTCAATTTAGATCAATCGGTCATGGCTATTACAGTGTTGGCTTGAGTTGGATACTGAGGTCAGATAAATCCATGCTTGCAGAGGGAGAGTGCCACTATCAATTAATAATGTCTGCTTGGGAGCTAGGTGGGTGGATCCCAAGGTTGCCTCTTTGCAGTACTGGATCCTTGAACCAGACTTGCTGGGTTTAAACCCCACCTTCACCACTTGGCCAAGATCCTTAACTTCTCTGCATCTCACTTTCCTCATCTGTAAAATGGGGAGAATAATATTATCTACTCGTAGAGCTAGCGGGAGGATTGGGGGAGTTAATTTGTGGAATTTCCTGAGAAGTGCTCCCAGCACGTGGTAAGTGCTCAACAGCTCGGATGATTTTGTGCTGTCTGAGACAGACAGAGCAGATCATGTAAGGACACTCGGAGCCCACCGAGTGAGGCTCTCAGCAGCTCTTCCTGAACTGAATGGTCCACACCAGTCCAGTGCATATGCTCATGCCCCTGAAATCATCCAGAGCACTCAGTATTTCCAAATGCAAATATTTCTAGGTGGCCTGACCCTTGCTGGGTCCCCCTGGTATTTCTGAGCCTTTGACTGATATGGCCCCTAAGATTCCTCCTGGCACTTGTCACAGAAGTGGGTCTGGTCTCAGGCCAGAGACTGAAGGCCCTTTCTCCTGTCTTGGCCACAGAGGCCCTAACTGGGAGCCCAGAGTCCAAAAAGAGCTCGCATTATTTTTGGCTTGCATAGAATTTAAAATTTTTAAATTTATTATCACCATTTTAAATCTAGGATATTTTTACATCAAAATTCTAAGTTCCATTTTGGGGTTATAGAATTGTTCTACATTTTGATTGTGGTGGTGGTTATTAGGGTGTATACATTTGTTGAACTGTATACTTAAAATGTGCATACTTAGTGTGTGTATGTGCAGTTTATTGTATGTAAATTATACCTTAATAAAACTGATTAGAAAAAATTCTAGGTTCCCAGCTTCTCTTGAAAAAGAAAATCAGAAGATCTGGGAATTCCAGGCCCATGTGGCAAAAATCAGCTGGAGCAATTCCCACCATAGTGCTCACCTCTCTTGCATGTCTCCCTGACACTAAGGATGGAGGTTACATTTGTTACCAAATCAGGTCCAGCTGCTTTTTGCTCAAAATGCAATACTTGAGAGAGGCAAATGTTGGTGGAAAGGAAAGTTGCTTTCAATCAGAATGCTGGCAATCTGGGGAGATGGTGGACTCAGCGTCCCCCAAAAACCACCTCCAAAGAATCTGCTCAGCCATGAAAGTTTTTAAAGGGAAAGAGGGAAGTAATCTCAGTTAATCAGAGTTATCGCCATCCCCCAGTGTATGCAGGCTTGTCGTGCAGGCTTGTCGATGCTATCTTGCTCAGTTTGTTCACACAGTTTGTGAGATTACTGAA
Source organism: Balaenoptera acutorostrata (assembly GCF_949987535.1). NCBI lineage: Eukaryota > Metazoa > Chordata > Mammalia > Artiodactyla > Balaenopteridae > Balaenoptera > Balaenoptera acutorostrata. The sequence goes on along the minus strand of NC_080082.1, from coordinate 37,467,523 downwards.
GCGGAAGCTAAGGAAGAGATCTGGTGTTCTGTTAGTTACTTATTCTTCATTTCTACTTCTTCGATCTACAGAAAGAACTGACATGTTAGGCAAGGTATTGTGTGATCAAAAGATTTGAAAGTTGCGCTTGGGCCAGAGATGAGTAGAGCATGGGGGAGCCTGGTTTAAGGTTAGTGACAAGACAAAAGGGGCCTCCTGCAGAGAGCTCTTTCCTGCCAGAAGCTGCTTACAAACCCCCCACTTGTCAGAACATCATTCCATTTCTGTGGGATTATGGGCAAAGGTCCATCTTCTGTAACTACTTCGTGCTGACGTAGGGCGCCGTATTCTTAGAGTGGAAGATGTCGGCATGGGTCTCTAGCATCTCTTTGCTGTCAAGTGTAGTTGCCCATTTACATATACGGGCAGAAGAAGCTACAATTATGTTGATGCCCACAAAGGTATAGATAATTATGAGCCATGGTATCCCATTCTCTTGAGGCCAGTTCTTGAAACTTTGTTAGCCACAGATTCAGTGCTGCTCAAGATGGAGCTTATGTCACGACTGCAGTCTGGTCATCATGTAGTTAGCTTTTTCCCTCTGGTGGCAGTTACAGTGTCTGTAAAACAACTCAGGAATGTGCATCAGACACTGAGTCTGTGACTCTATTGTCCTAATCATTAGCTGCTTTGGCCTGCTCTTTTGTGACTCGGGGAGGCCTGGGAGACTTCAGCTTTTCTACAAACAAGAGGCAGGGGACGTGGAGGGGCCTTTGTACTGGAGTGGGGGTGGGGGGTGGCACACAGGGTTCTGCTGGGTTCCAGATTGGTTCCACTGTTTTTCCTATGCTGTGCCCACTTCTCTCAGTCCTGTTTCCTGCTCATGTCTTTGGGATTCCAGGACAGTAAGCTTTGCCCTCTTACTGGTAACAACATAACACATGGAAACACTTAATAAATAACTGCTAGCTGCTGTCATCACGATTATCACCAGCATCATCAATGTGTCCCGGATGCCCTGCTCTGCAGAGACCTCTCCTTTGGTCTCTTTTCAGACTCTGTCCTGCCACCCCCGTAGTTGGGGGAACTGGAAGCATTATCACGGCTGCCTCCTGTTTCACCCACCAGTAGAGAAAGACTTGAACAGACTGTCCTTTGGTAGACCTTGTGGGGCTCAGACTGTCCTCTCCCGCCCTTTGTCTTTGGTGGAGAGAGGCGTGTGCGCACACACACACACACACACACACACAAACACACACACATGCAGAGCTGGGTTTTGACTTCAAGGCTCAAACTTTTGGTTCCTGCCTTGTCCGATGCATCCCGAAGAAAAAGGCTAGACCCCAAACGCCTAGGCATCTGGAGGACTGATGCCTTCTGAGCAGCTTGACTGTGATTCTGCGCATCCTGGCTGAGCCCTTCCCTGTCCATGAGAGAGCACGCGGCTTCCGGTAATAATCTGATTCATTGTTACAACCAAACGAAATGCCACTGGGCACTCCAGACCTGAGGAGGAGCTTCCCGAGGTCCTGGCAGCCAGCGCTAAGACTGAATTCAATTCCACAGATTGCTATGCCGCTACTCTCCTAGGAAATACAAAGAGGATCTCCAGAAAGTCTCCACAATGCACTGCTTTCAGCGTGGACAGTGTGTTAAATAGCTGGGGCTCGGTCACAGCTGTCTAATGGCCAGCCCTGCCAGCACACAGAGGGAAGCAGAGCCCTCACAGTCAGCAGGGAGCTGACAGCCTGACTGGGAGACTAGATCTAGCCCTGCACATAGTTACTGACATGGGTATTAAACACAAAGACCGGAAGAGAGATCAATCACGTGCCAGATCAATCACAGGCAAGAACTATGGCAAGAACTCAGAAAACAGAAAGTTCCATGACTTCACCCTATCCAGAAATGCCTAAATATCTGCAACACGTATGACAGCTAATTTCACTAATATATGAAGAATTCTTACAAATCAAGAAAAAGGCAAAAAAAGAAATAGAGGGGAAAGGGCATGAGCAAATTAAAACTACAATGAGATATATCGTTCTGTCTACTTTTGGTTATGTTTGAAATTTTTCAAAATAAAAAGATTTTTTTTTTAATTTTAAGAATTAAAAAAAAAGTTAGCTTTAAGAGGCATATAACCAATTGCCTTATTTGGATTTTAACTCAAATAAACAAATTATAAAAATAAATAAATAAGGCATAAGCCGATCAGGGACATTTGAACACTGACTGGTAATATCAACTTACCATTCACATTTTAGATCATGATAATGTTTTTTAAAAGAGCCCTTATGTTGGGCTTCCCGGGTGGCGCAGTGGTTGAGAATCTGCCTGCTAATGCACGGGACACGGGTTCGAGCCCTGGTCTGGGAAGATCCCACATGCCGCGGAGCAACTAGGCCCGTGAGCCACAACTACTGAGCCTGTGCGTCTGGAGCCTGTGCTCCGCAACAAGAGAGGCCACCATAGTGAGAGGCCTGCGCACCGCGATGAGGAGTGGCCCCCGCTTGCCACAATTAGAGAAAGCCCTTGCACAGAAACGAAGACCCAACACAGCCAAAAATTTAAAAAATAAAAATAAATAAATAAAAGATTACTATAAAAAAATTAATTAGTTGATTAATTAAAATAAAAAAGAGCCCTTATGTTTTAGATATATATGCTGAAATGCTTATGGAAGAAATAATCCATCATCTCAGATTTTCCTCAAAATAATCTGGAAAGAGGGAAGTGGGTGGGAAGCATCAGCCTCCAGTTATGGGCTCACAGCGTTCATTGTACTAATCTCTATTTTTATAAATGTTTGACATTTTTTATACTAAAATGTTTTTTAAAAAACACATGCATAATAAGATGTTTTCATCCACCAGACAGGCAAAGAGTCAAAAACTGGATAATATGCTTTGTTAGCAAAAATGGGGCAACAAGCATTCCCATACGTTATCGAATTAGAATAACTTCTTTGAAGGTTGGTTTGGCTTCATTTATTGTATAAATTTACCCTTTGGCTTAGCATTGCCACTTCTAGGAGTGTGTCATATAGATAAACTCACACTTCCATGGTTAGTCACTACATCATTATTTATAATAGCTAAGAATGACAAACAATATAAACAAACAATGATATGGGACTGATTAACAAATTAAGACACATCCTCAAAAATAGAGCTCTCTGCAACTTAAAGAACAAGAACGAGGAAGCTTTCTAGCTATAAATATGAAACAATGCCCCAAATATATTAAGTTAAAAAAAAAATCCAGGCCAGTACAATGTGAATAATATTTGAGTTAAAACAAAACAAAACAAAGAGGGTGGTGTGTATACCAATGTGCTCGTAGATAAACAGACTCTATCTGGAAGGCTTCACAGGAGACTGGTTCCTATGATTGTCTGGGGTGGAGGGTTGTCCCGGGGACTGGGGGATGCTGTAGGAGGGAGAATGTTTTTTTACCATGTGCATAAATTAGATTTATTTTCTGTTTTAAAGCTGAGGTTGGTTATCATTGTCAAGAGCAGAAGGTCACATCTCCCCTGCAGGCCTGACTCTCAGGGGAGGTGCAGAAAGCAGGGAGCTGGGGTGGGAGGGGCCAGCTCTGGAGAAGCAGCTGGACGGGGAGGGGAAGGGATCGGCAGAGCGAGTTCTGGCCTGGCTGGGGAGGGGGAGGGAAGGCAAACTCCTGCAGCCTTGCTCCTGAAAGCCTCAGTCGCTGACAGAGTTTAAGCACAGACTCCATGCTGGGGGGAAGCTGCAGAGATCTGAAAGGGTGGCTCTAGGCCATCTGAGTGTTGCTAGGTGGCTTACCCTCACTGTTCCCAGTGTTGCCTCTACACACACCACACACACACACACACACACACACACACACACACGCACGCCCCAGCCAAGCTTCCATTAGCCAGTGGATCCGATTATGCAACCCTTGGGAACAGTCGCTCCCAGAAATGCCACACTCCACCCCCAGGCTCCGGCTCCCGCCTGTGTCCCCCGTGGGTCACTGTCAACACTCATCGCCCCACAGGCAGCTGCGCGCTCCGCCCACTCGGGGACAGAGCACACGGCTGGGGACAGGAAGGGGGGGGGGTTGGGTTTCTGAAGGGGGCTCTGTCAGGGTAAACTGAGCGCTCCCCACCTCTCTCCCACCCCAGGTGTAAGGAGAAAAGAAGTTCCTGGGATGTCAAAGAAGTGTAACTGCCCTCCTCTCCCTAATGGCTCATTTGTCCCCCACTTCTAGGTTCCCTGCACAGCCCAGGGCCCCACAGAGGCACTGACTCTCCCTTTCCCTGGGAGAAATCCACCTGTCCTGCCCTGTCTGGAAATCCACCTATGGTCTTTAAGCTTCCATCTCTCCTTGTTCCCATCAACAGGTCACGCAGGAGGCACAAGACGGGACAACAGCCCTCCAGCTCTCCTAAGACTAGCTTCCTGTCTGGTCTCCCCACCAGGGCCCCGAGCCTCCCTTCCAGCCAGAAGGGCACCGGGGCAGGGCAGCAGGAACCAACCTCCGCAGGGCCGTCGGCCAGACTTCCCTTCCTCCAGGGGACACTGCCTTGCATGATGAAATCCACCACCTTCGAGTTCTGGAGCACGGCCCCCAACAAAGCTATGGCTTTGTCCACAGCCACCACCATCCGGAAGAGGGCTTCTAGCCTGGCGCCCTGCTGGGCCACATCCTGCCGCCCGGCCCTCACCAGCTCCAGGACCTCCGGCCACCCAGCCTGCATGTCAGCGGGGGGAGTGCGGTCGGCCCCAGCTGGGCCCAGAATACGGGAGGCCTCCAGCCGGTGCAGGCCTTGCTCCAGGTGGCCCATGCCTTGGTACACGCTTTGCAGTTTCTCCATGACGTCTTCTTGGAAATTTAAGAGTTTGTCAACCTTCTCGTCCAGCACGTTAAGCTTTTGGTCCATGGTGGTTAAGCAGGCCTTGCCCAGCCCCGGCAGCCCCGGCAAACTCTCCTTGGGGGCTCCTGACATCCTGATGAAGATCGCCAAGGGTGAGGAATCGGAAGAGCCGCAGACCTCTGGCTTTCACTTGGGCAGTGGTGTCTGGAAGTTCATTGTTCCTTAGCTAAGGCTCACCTGGGTTGTTCAGGGCGCCCAGAGGACCAGACTCTCTCCGAGCCGTTGCCTTTGCTTATCTCCCACTCTGCCATGGCCATGAGTGACAGGCTGGGCTTGGCCCAGGCCCTTCCCCTTGGGGGCCCCCTTGACATCACGGCAGCATTTAACATTCCTCTCTGAGAGGCTGCTGATGGGCAAATATTTTAAGAATCTGCCCAGGGCAGGCAGAGTTCGTGTAGCTGAAACTAAAGGTTAGAAGAAAAGGGATCTTTTAGGTAACGTCCTGATAGCTGGACTCTACAAGGGGGCCTCCGGGATACCAGGGCAGAGTAAGGGCTTTAGAGGTCCAAAGCACTGAGAAGCAGATGGGTCCCACCCATCACATACACATCCAATTCACAGTAAGAAGCTACACCAAAACAGAAGGAAATGTGAGGCCATTCAACAAAGTTCTGATTTTGCCATGATGAAAAAATTTGACGCTTCTGCAAATTAAAAACAAAATTTTGGTTCCCCTACTTTGCTGATGCCCCAAAGGTGTTTAGTCTGCTCTGGGGTGAATCAGCAGGTCCCTCCCCACATGGGGCCAACAGTCACTAGTCACTTATCCCTAAAAATAGAAGTGAGGAACAGTGGCCTAGGTTACTCACCAAGGATCGTCCCCGCAGGTCATGTTCCTTGCAGAGTCCTCTGGGGACCATTTGCCAGTGACCCCCTTCTCCCCCAAGGATGACTACACAGATGTCAGGCACTCAGCCTCTAAACGGAAACAGGCACAGTGAGGCCCTAGAGAGCAAGGGGGCCTGCGTTCCCTGTGGTTTCCAAATATTTTAGCCTCAGAAACACTTGGTTCAAATGAAACTTTTACAGAAGCCACAGTAAATATACCAGACAAAAGGACACGCTCAGGCTGACACTAAGGTGGGGTGTGAGGGGGCACCACAGAGCCCAAGGCTGCTGCGGAACAGTCCACTGACAGCACTCGCATCCAGGCCCTCAGAGAGAGAAAACAAGGCCAGAGAGGGACTCTGTGCAAGGTGGCCCCGGCACACGACCTCCTGAGGACAGCGCAGCTCTGGGGAAGGCTGGTACCAGGGAAGCGAGTGTTAGTGTACCCCTAAACGCCCTCCTGCTGAATAAAAGCAATGATGAGAACAAATTTGACCTGGAACTCTGACATCTAAAAACACCTTGGGATCGTTTTGCTGTTTTAAGCTGCAGGTGAGTGGTAAACACAGTGTGCAGCTTGACCACAAACCCCTCGCCACTCACCCTCTGTCAGGACAGCTGCCCTTAGCAGCCCATGTAGAAATCCAGACCCATTTCTGGGAGCACAGACTGGGTGTCACTGATGGAACGGCCCAGAGCATGTTCAAAAGGGCACTGGTCTGTTACATTTACTGTGATTTAAAACACACAGATAAACTCTCCTTGGAAAAAGAAATTTGGGACACACCAGGCTCCAGTTCCTCCTGGGGATTTTCCCTCAGCAGGACCTCAGCTGTCACAGAAAGAAACCAGCACCTGGGTAGGGACTTACTTCTTCCCCCGTAATTCCTGCTTAATACTTCCCTGTGGAAATACTGTTCCCTGGATCAAACTTTGGGAAGTGTCCTCCTAGAGAAATCTCTGGAAGTCTAACACCCAGCACAACGTCTGTCCTACAATAGGTGCCGATAATCTTTGTGAAAGGAAGTCCCCACGGTCTAAAGAGACAGATGCTGTCTCTGGGAGACAGTTCCCACCAATCCTTGGCTTCACTATGACCGCTGCTCTAGAGAGTTTCAGAGCAGCCTGCATCCAGGCAAGTCCTGGGTTAATAAGGCCTGGGGCTTCCCTGGTGGCGCAGTGGTTGAGAATCTGCCTGCCAATGCAGGGGACACGGGTTCGAGCCCTGGTCTGGGAAGATCCCACATGCCGCGGAGCAACTAGGCCCGTGAGCCACAATTACTGAGCCTGCGCGTATGGAGCCTGTGCTCCGCAACAAGAGAGGCCGTGATAATGAGAGGCCCGCGCACCGCGATGAAGAGTGGCCCCCACTTGCCGCAACTAGAGAAAGCCCTTGCACAGAAACGAAGACCGAACACAGCCATAAATAAATAAATAAACCCCCCCCCCAAAAAAAAAAAATAAGGCCTGGAAAGATATCCTGAAAGTCTAGATGAACACAAAGGACACAAATAAATGTCCAAGACACCTATTTATATCAAAAGCTAATTATTTAAACTACAAAAGTATTTGCCCCAGGTCTCCCTTAAGTGACAAGTAATTGCAAGGCAGCTGGTTTACTGCAAACATGTCTGCTGCGTCATCCACTGTTACAGAACCACCTTGAAGGCCCCTGAGGCCAGAACAGTGCCCCTTTGGCTTGCCTTGATCCCCAGCGCACCAACGTGCCTGGCACATAGGTATTCAAAGCAACTATATGGAAGGAATGAATAAAGGAGGCTTCAGCAGGAGCCGGAGGCTGGGCTGGCCACCGGGAGAATTGTGGAAGGAGGAGGCTGCAGCCCAGATTTCCCAGAACAATCAAATGAGCAGAGGGCAGGAAGCCCTGACAATTCCCAGAAGTAAGCTCTGGGACCCTCTGGGAGAAAGCTCAGAATATGCCGACAGGACAAGTCCTTAGGCCTCTTTGATGAAAAGGAGCAGCCAGGAAAACCAGCTTTGAACCCCTTTCATTTCTCAGCCTCCAGAAGACATGAGTTTATGAGCACACGGGTTCTCTGAGGGCTGGTGCATGGCTTCTCTCCAACTCCCCGATTTAGAGGGCACAGCGAGAGCCATGGGCAATTCCTTTTGGGCCATGCCGCCTGCCCAGAGGACGGGGGAGGCATTCCACCCACCAAGTCAAGAGAACGCAGACCAGAGAACAGGCAGCCAAGCTGGATGGACACAGAGCAGCAAGTGCAATGACTCCTCATCCTTCCTGGGTGAGGACTGAGCTGATCCACTCCCGGAAAAACACAGGCTGACCTCTGTTTGCCGTAGGCTGCGGTCAGTGTGTGCTGAACCCCAAGACTCTTCCCTTGTCTTTCTGGTGACAGCCAGCTTTCCCTGAAAAACCCCCAGAGAGGCCTGTGGACCCTGAGACCCTAGGTGGAGGAAGAGGGGAGCAGATAATGCAAGGCTGAGGAGTCCATCCGAAGCTGTGGCTCTCCTCCCTCCCCACCCTCCCTGCAGATCAGAGATCTGTTTCTGGAGAGCTGGAGCAGTCCACAATACAACAGTTCTATGCACTGGCTTTGCGGTCCCTGGGGAGCTCCCCATCTGATCCTCCACAAAGCCAAGCAGTCAACAAGCCTCAACCACCCACCCAGGTTTTTGTGCCTTATTCTGAAATATGCACAGAAAAAAAGGATCACCAGGTATTCAAAGAAAGCCCCCAAGATGAAAAGGGGAGCTCAGAACAAATAAACAGAAATATGATTGTGGCAGAAACAGAGAAAACAAGAAACAGAGGAAAGTTTTTTAAAAAGGTTCTCATTAGTAACCACAGAAAAGTGTGAAAGACTGTTCCATCCATTAAAAAAAGAAGAGGGTGTTATGGAAAAAGAACAAACATAGAATAAAAGAGAGGTCTTTTACAAATACAAATGTTAACATTTAAAAATCCAACATAGGGATTAGAAAACAAGGTTAAGATAATATTCCAGAAAACAGAACTGAAAGATGAAGATGTATACATTAGGAGAGAAAAGATAAGAAAGAGGGACAGTGGATCCAGCTGGTCCTACATCTAATTAACTGGAGTTCAGGAGGAGAAATGAAAGAAAGAGGGAAGGAATTTATTAAAGAAATACTACAGACATTATGCAATTTTAGAACAGAGGATTAAAGAGAAGATTATAAAAGCTCCCTGAAATTTAAAAGAAAAAAAAATCACATATCAGAGAACTGGAATCAGAATGACATCAGACTTCTCATCCTAAAAACAGCCGGATGTGGCAAGACAGTTAGGTTGTATGTAAAATTCTAGATGAGAGAGAATTAGAATTTTGAAGACATTGCACCATTGTCAGAGGACAGAATAAAGAGTTTTAAGACTTTCCAAGATGTAAAAAAATGTATGTCCCCTTTCTAAGGAAGCTGCTTGGAGGATAAACACCAGCAAAACCAGGGACTAAACAAACAAACAAACAAAAAAAAACAGAGCTCCAGGAAACAACAGCTTCTACCTAGGTCCAAAGTTGAAGCAGGAAGATGGAGGGTCCCCAAAAGGGAGGACTTCAGGGGGGAAAAAAACAGTATACAATATAATATAATTAAAGACATGTAGTAAAATATTAAGAGCATGGGGCCTAGGGTCAGACCATCTGGATTTAACTCCTGCCTCTGCCAGCTTTTAGACAGAATCATGAGCCAGTTTATTTAACCTCTCTGAGTCTGTACTTCCTGGGCTGTAACATAATAACAATGCACGCACTTCATGGAGTCGCCAGGAGGGTCACTTGAGAATGCTTGCAAGGCACCTGGAACAGAGCTTGGCACACAGTGAGTGCTCAAATGTTAGCCATCAGTATGATGCCGGCACCAGGGCAAAAGGGGAACAAAAGGAATCAGAGACTCCGAGAAAATCTGAGATCAGGAAAGAATGAAATTAAAGTACATGATTGAATTTTCAGTGAATAATATTTATATAATATAATATTACATTATATATATTCTATAATTTTATGCCATAATAAAGTAAATACTTTATTAAGTTAAAACAGTGATATATGTATTACAAGAGTTGTGAAGGGAAAATGGGGAGAGCTAAATCTTCGTCTCTCTAAAGAGGAAGTCCATAGATAATGAACAAAACTGATGAGGAGAGAATTGGAGGCGAACACCAGGAGAAACAGCTCGAAGACTTCAGCCTGTTTGCGGCTGGGGAGCAGGATGGGAAGCAGGTTTTGCAAAGCTCAAGGGCACAACATCTGAGGGGGAGACGGACATGTGGTAGACTGTGTAGGTTTGTGGATTTATAACAAGTGTGGCAGCACAAGGCAGTGAAAGGTCTTGTTCTAAGAAAATCAAACATCATGACAGTTTTCTGAGAGACAGAGGCCACATATCTTGAGGAAAGGGGTGCTTACCTACTTTCATACCTAAGTGCCCGTAGGGGCCAGCTGCATACCTGGAACTTAATCTCCCCGAACACAGCTTTCCTCATTTGTAAAAGGGGCTCATAACAGCGCAATAACCTCAGGGCTATTTGAGTATTCGGATAAGCAAAACACTTAGCACGGCACCTGGCACATGGTAAAGTATATGAAAACGTAGAGCTTGGAACTCACCACCCCTCACCACACCCATCCCACCCCAGAAGGTCAGCCAACAAGGATGGCAGTGTACTCAGTCCCCTCATTGTGCGGTGGGGGCAGGAGGACGAGGGGGTGTCTTCCCAGTCCTAAATCAGCTCCCCCAGCCACCTGGCCTGGCCCAGGCCACCTCCCCGCATGCACCATCAGCTGATGTGCGCTCAGAAGGGCAAACGCGTCCTCCACGAAGCTGCGCTTACTCCTGGAAGGAAACCAGAGCTGAAACAGAACCTCAGAAAGTCTCACAGGCTTCAACGTGGACAACTTCGGGGTTAGCGGCCCCTCAGCCTCCTCTGCCCGCTATACGGCACGTTAGTCGGGAAAGGCCTGCGCTGACCGTCCCTGGGCTGCACCCATCAACCAAAGCTTCCTGCTGATGGAGCTTCTTGGTCCAAGAGGACCCAGATCGGGGGGACAATTGTCACCGAGACTCCCTTAGCCCCATGAACCTAACAATGCTTCCTCGGGTTCCTACTTCAAAGCAGACCGGCCTGCTTACCGCAAATATCTGGGTGTAATCCGACGCCCGCTACTGGCCTCTGGCGCTGGGACTGCGAAGTGCCAGAGTGGGGCACAGTGTCCCGTCCTGCTGCTGCGGCTGTGCCAACCCAGTGTTTACTCTGCCTGGAGATGCCCGACTGCCCAGCGGCCTGGGAACGACGTGGGCCGGCCAGGATAGCTTCTCTAGAACTCGGCCCACAGCGATAAGCCTGGCATTTCCACTTATCACTGAGCCTGCCCCAGGCCCCAGAGGCATCCAGAGGTTTCACTTGGTTATCTGCTTTGCTGGGCGGTATCTGCCTCCCTGGGGGCCTACTTCCTGCATCACTTAGCGGAGTGTCCAGTGTGAAACAAACACCACGTGGTCCAAGGAGAGAAGAAAGAAGGGAGGGAGTCCTAGGACAGAGCTGACCTGAGTTCAAAACCCAGGGGCCCAGGAGAAGAGCTGGGGCTCCTTGCCTTCAGGCAGCCCTCCAAGACAGAACAAAGCCCTGAGCAGCAATAGAACAGGTTGCTTCCGAGGATGCTTGCACCCTGGCTGGGAACCTGGTTAGTTATCTCCAGGCTGGGAGGGACCAGCTATTGCCTCTTCAAGGAAAACTGCTCAGGAAACAATGAAGATATCTAGAGCCCCAAAGACTGGGGCATGCTGCAGTGAGGGGAAGGCTGTGACCTGCCTCTTCTGCTGAATGAGACACCTGCTCCAACTCAGCTGGTGCCCTCAGGGAGGCTCCCAGGACAGATCTTCCCAGAGTGCCCTGGGGGAGGCCAAGCCCTCCACATACACTGGCACATGTCCACAGACAGACAGACGGAAACACACGCATATCACTCCAGGGCCCCAACTCACCTGGCCTGGCTGACAGGAATCAGAGAAGGGACTGCAGGCTTTTGATATTGGCTTGCTTTGCTGAACCTGACCATGGGCAGATCCTGCGCTAAGCACTTTAGCCGCACATGTCTTATTTAAACCTTGCTACAACCCTATAGGGCAGATTACTATTTACCATCCCCATTTTACAGAGGGGGATCAATCTAAAGAACTAAAGTGGCCTACCCAAGGCCACGAAGTCAGAAAACAGTGGAGCCAGAATTCCAACCCAGGTTGAAAACTCACAGCACTCTGCCACTTTCAGAGACAGAGAGGACTTCAGAGACTGCAAGGGTCAACTCCTTCATTTTGTACATGGAGAGTCTGAGACCTGGAGAGGGGAAGGGACTTTCTGAAGGTCACATAGTAAGTCAAAGGCAAAGGCAGGACCAAATAACAAAACTGTTGCCCTCAGAGTGACCATGGAACTCTCCACCCTGCTCTCTGGGTTTCAGAAGGGTGTGTGTGTCATGAAATAGGCCTCTGCCCACAGGCTCAGCTCTGACAGTTGTCTGAGGAGATGAGGAGGGGGCCACAGGGCAGGGACCCCCAGATACTATATTGGTTGCTTATTCTTTCGTAGAAAAACGTCTACAGCTTATCTCATCTGGCTACCCAGAAAGATAGCCACAGTCCTGCCAGGATGAATCCAGGAAATGTGCTTGGGAATAAAACCAAAGTCAAGTTGGCCTCTCTGAAGAAGCAGAGAGGGAAATGACAGCTGCATGACTGGCCTGGGCCTCAGGGAAGTCCCCTGTTAGCTCTCAGGTGGCTAGTGGGTTTGCTCCCAGGACCTCACGGTCTTCTGTAGTCAGCATTCCTACCCCTGGTTGAAGCCTTTTTATTTCGTCATTTCCTTTCCCACATACCTAGTCAAAATTGTTCCCAGCCAAGCACGGCCAGATGGAATCAGCCTGAAAATACCAGAGAAGAACAAAAAGCACCCTCATAAGCCAAATCCACACCAGCAGCTATTCATTCATTAAACATGTACAGAGCAACACTTATTAGGAAATAATAAAAGCACTAATATTCATCGAGCGTTTCTATGTGTCAGGCACTGTGCTATATCTTCACATAAATTACTTTTGCCCCTCACAACAATTCTAACAGGAAGAGACTATTATCCCCATTTCACAGACAAGTCAACTGAGGCTTGGAATGACGAAGCCGTTTTCCAAAGTCAGTGTAAGAACCTGTATATCAATGCAGGCAGCCAGACTCCTGAGTCTTCTTACCACTGAAGGAGTCGAACTGAAACATTTTGTCTAGAACCCGACTTTGTCTCTGGGGGGCTGCATTTGCCAACTGCCAGTTCAGAAACACAATTATATTTGCAAGTTGGAACTAGGCCAACCAGTTTCTTGCCAGCACATTGGATTGCCTGTCCTACTGGCTCACACTGGCAGGGTGGACCCACCTGCAAAGTGCTTTGATGTGTGCTCCACTTACGCTCATCAGAGGTGCATGGATTATGAATCTTATTTTACTCATGAAGAGACTGAGGGTCCCAGGGAGAGGCAGTGCAGAGCTGGTCTTGGCCCCAGGGCCTGTGTTCACTGTAGTAGGTAGGGTTTCTGACCACACACACACACACTCACACACAGTCACAATCACTTTAGGATCCCCAACACATCTGACTTGATAGGAGTCAGAGAAGGGGTTGCAGGCTTTTGATATTAGCTCTGAGCCTGACCACGGCAGACCTGTGCTAAGCCCTTTAGCTGCAATATCTTACTTAAACCCCTTGATTGTGCTGACTCTTGCGAGCTCAGAACTCTGCTTGTGCCATGGCAACTCAGGAAGTCTGGGCGGGAGCAAAGTTAACACACTGGAACAACAGAGAAGGTGGGACAGCCACTAACTGCTGGCTGCAAAGGATGTGGGTGGGATGGGGCAAAATTATATGATGCACCAGTGTTTCCAGCCTTCTTGTATCTGAGAAAAAGAATTCCATCATCATCTGCTCAAATTCTCTCCCAACATTTTATCCCCACCCTCCAAGGAGAGCCTGGTCTCAGGATTTTTGGTGTCAGATCTGAAGAAGGGGTGGAATCTGACGTCTGGAGGAGACAATTTAGTGAGCTGGGTAGCAAAGTACCAAGAAGGGGAAGAAAAGACAGGGAGAGATAGACAGGGAGCAGGGCCTGGGGTTGGGGAGCTGCAGACCTGGGGCAGGCCCATGATGTGAGAGAATGGGTGAGAAAAGAACGGAGGGTTTGGAAAACTGTGTGCTGCCACATGTGGATGGTCATGGGGAATCATAAGTAGGAATGGCGGAGTGGCCTACCTTCCATGGCCCCAAGTCTTTGCAGAAACTCAGTCACTTGATGTCAACCAATACAGGGTGTAAGAGGGAGGTAAAGAAATTGGAAGAAGTTTTGGCAAAGTGAAAGGACTTCTTGCCAGAAACAGGACTTGGGCTGAGCCTTGAAGGATGGGTGAGATTCGGGGAAGCCAGGGAAAGGTGAGGGCACAGAGTGAACAAAGCTCCAGGTGGAGCCTGGCAGATGGAACTGACAGTGCAGAGACTGGCCTCAGGCCACGAGGTGTCAACGGAGGCCCAAATGATTCAGCAGGCAGGACCCTTAAGAAAGTGGACCTGGGGCTTCCCTGGTGGCGCAGTGGTTGAGAATCCGCCTGCCAACGCAGGGGACATGGGTTCGAGCCCTGGTCTGGGAAGATCCCACATGCTGCGGAGCAACTGGGCCCGTGAGCCACAACTACTGAGCCTGCGCGTCTGGAGCCTGTGCTCCGCAACAAGAGAGGCCACGATAGTGAGAGGCCCGCGCACCTCGATGAAGAGTGGCCCCCGCTTGCCGCAACTAGAGAAAGCCCTCGCACAGAAACGAAGACCCAACACGGCCATAAATAAATAAATAAACCCAAGGTTAAAAAAAAAAAAAAAGAAAGTGGACCTGGAAAGTCAAGCAGAGACATTTAGACCCAAAGGAGCAAGATAAAGGGACAACAATCCTGTGGAATGTTTTTAGGTGGGAAACAACATGATAAAATTAGTGTCTAAGAATGGACGGAATGATTACCTAGGGGTAGGACGGATTGACTCAGAGGGGACACAAAGCCACTTCTGGGATGTTGGAGGTGTTTTATAGCCCGGGTGGTGGTTACATTGGTTCATGCCTATGTGCATACAGGTCTGCAGTATTCAATTCAAAAGGCTGTAAGATTTGTGCAGTGCGCTGCATATAAACCATGCCTTAATCAAGTTCTGTTAGTATGAAGAAAAGGGAGGAAGGGGGAACCGATGGATGTGACAGCAGAATGCAAATAGATCAGGAGGGCACAGGGTCATCATCTGCACAGACGGTAAGATCAGCAAGTGTTTACCAGTTCTGGGATGTATGCTGTTGCCAAAACACGGGAGCGCTGAGGAAGTGGAGTGACATTTGAGAGAACAAGTCTTTGAAACTCCTTTCGCAAGTGCTGACTGAAGCTCTGAGGCCCTCCTTCCACCGCCCCCATGCCCGCAACTGAAGCAGGACCCCTCCCCACTGTAGGCCAGACACTCTAAGGATCTGTGGTGTTCCACCCAGATCCAATAGGTGAAGGCTTCAGCCCAACAGCAGGTCGCAAAACAGCAAGTACATACATTAGACTCCCATATTTGTTTAAAATATATATATATATATGCCAGTATGGTTAATTCTGCATGAGAGAATTGCAGATGATCTTTCTCTTCTATATTTCATTTATATAATTATTCTAATTTTTAAGTGTATTATTTGTGTTATTAAACAAGTTTGTTTTTCTATAGTAGTCACCATTCACCTGACCCACAGGAATTATTCTAGACAGACAATATGCACCAGAGAAAGGTTTAATTAACCAAGAACAGAGTGACAGACTACCTCAGGAACCCAGCTAGCAGAAAGCAGCATTTAATAACCTTATAGGGAGGTCAGAGGTCAATTGCTTAACCTTAAATGAACAGAACAAATGTATAGGTAACAGACTCAGGACTCCTCAGAAATAGCAGACCTCCAGGGGATAGAGCAACGATTCCTCTTTGCACTTTGTTTTTTAAATAGATTTTTGCCTCCTTCCAACTTGGGAACAAAAGTTCCAGACTCCACGTGCAACTCATAAACTATACAGGAGAATTAACTTGGGAATTTTTTAGAGCTAAGTTGGCAAACATCTGGAAACAATCAACAACCACAGCACTCTCAAATGATTTGAGCCAGAAGTATTACTAATCACAGCAATGTTTGAAAACAGTCTTGAAGTCTGAATTACACATGCAATTCCCCCAAACCTGCACAAAACCAAAGACAAATCCATGCACTTAAAATTGTTAGTTTTTATTATTGTTTGATTTTGGTCAGACTCTAAATGTGTTTTCCGGAGGGTCTACATGCCCCTAATGCACCTGCTGAAAACACACACACACAGTAAGTTTACCATCTGCACTTACATACCACCTTCCATCCATGGATCCTGAGTGGTCTGTCAGAAATGTTGTTTTCATAAGTCCCCAGTGAGATGCGTAAATATTGTTCCCTCCATCTTATATGCAGATAAACTTAAACATGGGGGCAGCTAAGTGGCTTGTCAACAGTTATAACCCAAGACAAAATCCATGCAAGCCACCCTCCGGTCTCCCTTCCTCTTCTGACCCTGCCTTTGAGCTTTCTTGTTGGCCCTGGTTTAAATCATGCACGCAGGCCATTGTTTCCCCGGTGATGGAGGTGGCATTCTATTTCCTGCCCTGAATCTGGCCCGGGGCCCTGGTGGCACCGCATTTAGCCACAAGTGCATCAGCCATGCGTGAGTGGGGACAGCTGGGCTCCTTGGAAACCTAAGTGGCATGTGTCAGCTGGTACCAGCCTGCTAAGAGCCACTCCAGGCCACCCTGCTAACTCTTCCATCACTAGCCCAGAGCAATCCATAATGAAGGCAATGACGACTCCCCAGGAGCTGGATGAACAAATGGGAACAGCTCAAAGGCAAACTCTCTGGCCCGGCTTCAGTCCAGCCCTCAGGGAGCAATAATCCTTCCATGCCTGGGAACCAGGCCCCTAGACAAGTCCAGCACTCCCTCTGCTTATTTCTATGGACAAAGTGTGATGGTCACAGATTACATTCCTAACAGGCAACTGAATTTACACTTCCAGTTTCCAGCTGCAGTGTTTATTTTTATGGTTCATTAATTAATGTGTCCTGGAATGACCATTCAGAATCACCTCCAGAAAAATAAAGTCGCTGGGGCATCCACGAGGTAATGAGTTACCACCTGAAAAGTTTCTCTGGTGGCTGCAGTCACTCTTAGAAATTAAGGGTGGAGATTGTTTTGTGAACTCTCTGTCATTTGGTCAATAAATGCCATATACTGTCATTTTTAATTAATTTCAACTTCTTTGTTAACCTTACTGGATGGTCGTGTGCATTTATGAACTGGAGGCTGGGTTAAATGCCCTTCCTTCCCATGTGCTCCCGAAGCACCCCGTACATATTCCTCTCAGACCCTGCGAGTGATAATAGCTCTCTGGAGCATCTACCTTGTGCTAGGTAAATGCTAGCACTTTACTTTTTTTTTTTTTTTTAATTCTAGGTATTACCACTAATATCCTCATTTTACAGATAAGGAAACTGGCCTAGAGAAATCACAAAGTCACCTGTGATTGCCATAACAAATTACCACAAACTTAGTGGCTTAAAACAACAGAAACATATTCTCTCACAGTTCTGACGGCCAGAAGTCTGAAACCAGTATCACTGGGCCAAACCAGGTGTCAGCAGGGCTGTGCTTTCTCCGGGGGCTCCAGGGGAAAATCATTCCTTGTTTTTATCAGCTTCTGGTAGCAGCTGGCATTTCTTGGTTTGCGGCCGATCACTGCAGTCTCCTCCTGCAGTGATCATGGGATCACACTGCCTTACCAACTCTTCTGTGTGTGTGTCAGATCCCCTGCCTCCCTTTCATGATGATATATGTGACTGTATTTAGATCCCACCTGGATAGTACAGGATAATCTTCCCATCTCAAGGTTCTTAACTTAATCACATTTGCAGAGTCCTTTTTCACCATATAAAGTAACATGCACATGTTCCAGGGATGAGGAGGTGAATACCTTTTGGGGGGCCATCATCTAGCCTCCCAGCCACTCACGTAGTAGGTAGGGCCTTCAAGTTTCTCTTCTCACGTGCTCATGAGGGTTCATTGGCTGAGTGCTGAATGTGTAGCACAGAGGTCAGAGCTCAAGCTTTGGTGCTAGGCAGGCCCAGGTTTGAAGCCCAGCTCTACCACTTACTGTGTGACTTTAAGCAAGTACCTTAACCTCTCTAAAGCTAATATGTGGGATTGTCTTGAGGATTAAATGAGATAATGAATGTGAAATGCCTAATACAACAGTGCCTAAACATAGTTTAGTGCCTGGTGAATTTGTTAAAAGCAGAGTGTAAGCTGGAGTTCTGACCTGCCAGAACTGGCCATGCAGAAGGATTTCTGCTCTTCAGAAGTGGAGAATGTGACCTTTCTCTAGGGCAGGTGTGGATCTGGGTCCCCAAAATGTGTATTTTTGTCATAGATATTCTTATCATTGTTAGAAAGAGGATTCATTTGGAAATTAACACTCTGATGATTCTCTTGAGGTTAAACTGATTCCAGTTTCAAGACCTGTAACAAAAAGAATGAACAATAAATCAAGAGCTTAGAGCATGGTGAATAAACTAAGAAAAATGGCAGGAAAGAGTAGGAAAAGAACAGTAGGAAAAAAACAAGAACGTTTTAAACCTGGGCATTTGTTATTAGTATGTTTGAGAGATGACACGCAAGCTGGTTTGCCTCCTTAACTCTGATCAAAATAAATGTGATCTGATTCTGTTCCATTCATTAACTGGGGTAGGATAATATGAATTTTAATTAAGAAGTTTTAGTACTGTACCTCTAAATATTATCATATATTATGATCTGTTCAACTTGCTATATTTCATTCAGTCAGGTTTTTTCAGTTTAATCCACCGGGGTTCTTTACAGATATGACAAGGATTTCTCAATTTGAGTGGAAAGCATGCTAAGGGACAATGAAACAGGAAAGTAGTAGATTTTGCCTCTCTGAAAAAGAAAAACTACAAACTACTTAGATGTCAACTGGTAGGGGAAAGAATGATAGCTCTACATCTACTGCCATGAAAAGCTATCCAAGACATATGGTCAAGTTAAAATTCACAAAACAACATAGAAAACTTGATCGATCTAAATAAAAAAGACAAACAGCCTGATAACCAAACAGATACAGATATATAAATACATTAGCAATAGTCAAGGATATATACCTAGTTATTAACAGCAGTTACTTCCTGGGAAAAGAGCAGAATTGCGTTGGGGAAAAAAAGAAGGGAACAGCCAATTTCCCTTTATAGTCTACATGATTTTTTATTTGCATTTTTATAAGGAGCATGTTTTTATATATTACTTGTACACTTTTTAAGCAATAAAAAATAATTTTTTATTTTTAAAATAAAGCAATAAAAAATAATAATTTTTTATTTTTTTATATTTTAATTTTTTATTTTATTTTAATGTAACCATTACATTAATTAATAGTTCTTTTGCTAGAAATATTATTTGTGGGGTAATAAACAGTAAATGTGTATTGTTGCTTTTTATTAATGAACCAGACATGCTCTCTCTGCCTTGACTCTTTGTACTAAAGGAACAGAAGTACAAAAGGAATAAACCCATACCTGAAGGAGAACAGAGTAAGGAGGTATTACTTGGGGATGAGATAGTTAGCATTTATCTGGAAGCCAGAAAGTTGATGGAAGAGGGTTAACAGGTAAAGGATGCCTTAGACAGCCAGCCCAGGACAAGCTATGAGGCCTGCAGGGGAGGGCTGCCAGTTAGCCTGGAGAACAAGCTCTAAAGGTGGATCAACTGTACCCACCTGCTTTTCTCCACCACCCGCTTCCACCCTCCAGTCCCTCCCTCATACCCAGTAAGTACAGGCAGCTGGCATTTATCCTCAGGCAAAGGTAAACAAACAAGTTCCTGATAGCTCTTCTTTAAAGAAATTAAACAATTCTCCATATTGGAGAATCTAAGGTTTTTAGTCATCAACTTCATGTCTCACAGTAAAGTTCTCATTCTGGCCATCAGGTGGGCTCAGCCTAAAAATGAGTTCCCACTCACCTCCCCCAACTCATGTCCAGAGCACCCAGTCAGAATTATCACTGGAGAGATGTCACGCCAATTGCATGGAACTTCTTTCTTAAATATGACCAGATAAGCAAAGATCACCAAGATATTAGCAGATCCAGCAGCTTGAAAGGGAAAGACCAAGATATATAAACATGAAAAACAAATTCTGGTGAAAACAAAAATAATCAGGGAATAGAAGAAAACTTGACTCAAAGAGATTTAAGAAAGATTTTTATGAAGAAGATGTTGATTTGAAAAAAGAATAATCAGAGAAGTGATTAGAGATTTAAAATATGATAGCAGAAATAAAATGTTCACAAATCATAACATAAAGTAGAGGAAATCTCCTAGAGCATAGGATAAAAAGAGAGAAAATGTGAAAGAACAGATAAAATCCGAAAGTCCAAGGTTCAGTAAATGGAGTCCCAGGAGAAAAGTATAGAGGAAAGGCTGGGAGTGGGAGGGGAGGGATGAGTGAACTCCAGCCATTTTCCCATCTTTGCATCACTCATTTCCCGGGGAGCTCTAATGGGATTCCCATCATGACTGAGGGGTAGTATGCTCAGGAAGGGGAGTTGAGGGTGGCCAGAAAATGGCAAATGGCTATCACTTTCTTAATGTGCCCTGATATCACCAAGGAAGCCAGGGCCATAGCTTCTGTTCCTGTGGGCACTTGCATTCTAGGGATAGCTCATCTGAATCACTGAAAGAAACGTTAAAATCCGGGCAGGGTGAGCAGAGTCTTTCAGCTCATCACTAATGACCTGCCTTCAGGCTAACATCAGTACACCTTCTTTGGATGTGATTGTTCAGTTACTTACAATTGCACCCAATTCCCCAGGATTCAGCTCATGTTTCTCCATCTTGTTTACAAGGATATCATAACTTTTTCCAGTGCCCTGGTCTACAGAGTGAAGAAGGTACCTCTTGGATAAGTACCTGGCTAGTAAACATTCTGCCTTTTCCAGGAAAGCCCCTAACGAAGTCAGTAGACTCCCAGCAGCCATGTCTGTACTATGGGATTCTAGTCCCTACTCAACTGGTCATGACTGACTGATCCAAGAGTAGATTTCTGATCAATTCGAAACAACTGGTTTTTCCATTCTAGAAAGTTGAAAATTGGTCTAGTAAGAGAGATTCTGGAGACAGTCTTTAGGTTTCAACCTACAGAGAAGGGCCATGAATTCCCATAAATTCAAAAAGACAGGGTCGAAAAAAGCCAAAAAAACCCAAAAAAGGCCACAAGTGAGAAAGTATAAGACAAAAGTCTCAAAAGTATGGTTGTCAAGAACCAAGAACTACAATATAGGCAAAGGTAGATTAACTGGAGACTTTCAAACCTCAGATGAAGAAACGGAATCCATTAGACAGGGTTAGGGAAGCAGTCGAGGCTTAGAATTGAAAGATGGGGGCATGGTAAGAACTCTTAGGAAAGGAAACTTTTGAATTAGCATTTTGTTCAGAAAGAGGTGGTAAGGCCAATGAGGAGAGCATAATAGTCAATATAAAAGCCAATCAAGGGGCTTCCCTGGTGGCGCAGTGGTTGAGAATCTGCCTGCTAATGCAGGGGACACGGGTTCGAGCCCTGGTCTGGGAGGATCCCACGTGCCGCGGAGCAGCTGGGCCCGTGAGCCACAATTGCTGAGCCTGCGCGTCTGGGGCCTGTGCCCCGCGACGGGAGGGGCCGCGATAGAGAAAGGCCCGCGCACCGCGATGAAGAGCGGTCCCCGCACCGCGATGAAGAGTGGCCCCCGCTTGCCGCAGCTGGAGAGGGCCCTCGCGCGAACCGAAGACCCAACACAGCCAAAAATAAAAATAAATAAATAAATAAATAAATAAGAAAATCCTTTAAAAAAAAAAAAAAAACATATGTAAATAGTAAAAATCATGGGCTTCCCTGGTGGCGCAGTGGTTGAGAATCTGCCTGCTAATGCAGGGGACACGGGTTCGAGCCCTGGTCTGGGAGGATCCCACATGCCACGGAGCAGCTGGGCCCGTGAGCCACAGTTGCTGAGCCTGCGCGTCTGGAGCCTGTGCCCCGCGACGGGAGGGGCCGCGATAGAGAAAGGCCCGCGCACCGCGATGAAGAGCGGTCCCCGCACCGCGATGAAGAGTGGCCCCCGCTTGCCGCAACTGGAGAAAGCCCTCGCACGAACCGAAGACCCAACACAGCCAAAAATAAATAAATAAATAAAAAAAATAAAAAATAAAATAAAAAAAAAATAAATAAATAAATAAATCCTT
Source organism: Balaenoptera acutorostrata (assembly GCF_949987535.1). NCBI lineage: Eukaryota > Metazoa > Chordata > Mammalia > Artiodactyla > Balaenopteridae > Balaenoptera > Balaenoptera acutorostrata. The sequence goes on along the minus strand of NC_080082.1, from coordinate 37,445,399 downwards.
TAAAAAAAAAAAAAAAAAAAAAAAAAAAAAAAAAAAAATAGTAAAAATCATTACTATTATTTAAAAAAAAAAAAAAAAAAAGCCAATCAAAACGTAAACAAAATATTTTAATCCAAAATTTGAATACGAAAAGAAAAACTGCAACACACTTAAAGAAGATACCAGCATCAATCAGGAAGGTTAAGACGAGCACTTGGCTTTCTGCATTTTTTGTTTTAATTTTTTTTTTTGGCTGTGTTGGGTCTTCGTTGCTGCGTGCAGGCTTTCTCTAGTTGAGGCGAGCGGGGGCTACTCTTCATTGTGGTGCGCGGCCTCCTCATTGTGGTGGCTTCTCTTCTTGTGGAGCACAGGCTCTAGGCACACGGGCTCAGTATTTGTGGCTCGCGGGCTCTAGAGCACAGGCTCAGTAGTTGTGGCGCATGGGCTTAGTTGCTTCGCGGCATGTGGGATCTACCTGGATCAGGGCTTGGACCCGTGTCCCCTGCAATGGCAGGCGGATTCTTAACCACTGCGCCACCAGGGAAGCCTGGCTTTCTACATTTCTATGTAACATACCCAACACAGTTAAAAAAAAACAAGTTCTGTCTACTTAAATCTCCTACTATTTTCTAGATGATGTCTATGCTGCCTTTGGCCAGTCGCAATAATATTAAGCTATTTGAAATGTATTTCCCTGTTTCTCTTCCATCCAACAAGATGTTGTATTTCTGTTGTGAAGTTGGAGTCACACTGACCTAGCTTTGTATACAGTCTCTGCCACTTCCCAAGTATGTGACCTGAGCAACTTTCTTGAATCTTTGAGCTTCATTTTCCTCATTTGTAATTATTAAACACAATCATACATGGAAAGCATTTGGCATGGTGCCTGGGACATAGTGAGTACTCCATAAATGGTAGTTCTTTTCTATTGTTTCTGCTATTGTTCCTTTTATTTGCACTCAAATGCTGGCACTACCATAAAAGACATAAACAAATGTACTCAGATGTGTTCAACTGATTCTTTTGTTACAAACATGTTTGACATTTTTAAGTGTGCTTTATATTTCTACAGCCTCAAAATCACACTTAAAACTTTTAACCCTGAGCTTCCTGATGAAGGTCAGAAGTTAGTTACATTTAACAATATATTTAGCACCAAATTTATATAGCTCTCGGGTTGTAGCTTTTGAGTTAAAAGAGGCACCTGGCAAACTTGTGTCAGAGCTGCCTTTGCTGGAGCAGAAGCAGATGCTCTCAATAATGACGCGTGAAATTTCGAAAGTGAATTTCTCATCTGCAAGTCTAATTAGCAACCGAAGAGTGAAGGTGTTTTTGTTTGTTTTGTTTATGTTTTGTATTTCACTGAGATAAAACTTTCCAACCCAAAGAAAAGTGAAGTCTAACAGGTCTATAACTGGAGCCTTGGGAGTCTCACACACAAATCACTTCCAATTAGTCTAGTCAACCATTCTTTTCTGGACATTTGCCATATAGAAACAAAAGGAGAACACTGAAAACAGCCCAGATACGTGGGAAGCAACTTGGAATCACTGTCTGCTTCATCTATTACAAAGAAAGATCTGCCACATATGTCACACCACTGTCATAGAAACACGGAAAAATTTTCTGTGGAGCATTTTCTAGATATGTTAGATATAAAATACCAAATGAATATCTAAACTCCCAGAAGATCTTTGAAGAACAGACAGATTTGAGCTTACAGCTCTCCCGCAAAAACCAAACAACCCAATTCAAAAATGGGCAAAGGATGTGAATAAATATACAATAGCCAGTAAGCACATGAAAAAGTGTTCAATATCACTAGTCATTAGGGAAATAAAAATCAAAACCACAATGAGATACCACTTCACACCCATTAGAATGGGTACTATTTTTTTTTCTTTTTGGTACTATTTTTTTAAAAAAATGAAGGAGGAAGGAAGAGAGAAAGAAAAGAAGAAAAACAAGTGTTGGTAAGGATGTGGAGAAATTGGCACCTTTGTGCATTGCTGGTGGGAATGTAAAATGGTGCAGCCATTATGTAAAACAGTTTGGTGATTTCTCAAAAATTAAACATAAAATTACCATATGATCCAGCAATTCCACTCCTAGGCACATACCCAAAAGAACTGAAAGTAGATACTTGTATACTAATGTTCCCAGCAGCATTATGCACAATAGCCAAAAGGTAGAAACAACCCAAGTGTCCATCAACAGATGAATAAACAAAATGTGTTATATACATACAAGGGAATATTATTCAGCCTTAAGAAGAAATAAAATTCTCATTCATGCTACAATATGAACCTTAAGTATTATTCTAAGTGAAATAAGCCAGATACTAAAGGACAAATGTATGATTCCACTTATATGAGGTACCTAGACTAGGCAAATTCATAAAGACAGAAAGTAGAATAAAGATCACCAGGAGGTGGGGGGAGGAGAGAATGGGGAGTTATCGTTTGATGCGTACAGAGTCTCTTTGGGATGATGAAAGAGTTTCAGAAATAGATAGTGGTGATTGTTATACATGATTGTGAATGTACTTTATGACACTGAATTATACACTTAAAAATGGTTAAAATGGTAAATTTTGTTATGTAGACTTTAACCACAATTTAAAAAAAACATAAATCCACCTCAACCCACATACAACTAAAATAAGACATCTAAAGTCCTTGGGCCAAGTATAATGCCACAAAAATGTTCGATAACTACATCTGGCAAGCAGCTCAGCCCAGGAATGTGATACCATAATAGCATAATAAATACCAAAAGGCTCTGAAGCAGATTTCTCTTACTGGTTAAAACAGATGGAATTTTTTCATTAAAAAAAAAAGAAGAAAAATATTAGAGCTTTTTGATGGTTATGTTGTTAATAGATTCTGAACAAAGATTAGTTCAGAGACCAAAGAGATGGCATGTGCTTTATCACACATCAGGAAAACATGTATAATCCGACTCTAAAGTGTTTTCTATTGATAGCAACTGGTTAAAACCAATATGTGGCCTTTTTGTACATTTTAAAACCTGAGAATAATTATGAGGTAAATAATAGAGGCAGAACACTTCTACTTTCAGCCAAGATGGAGTAAGGACTGGATTTACTCTACTATCAGTTTTTTTTTTAATTTTAGTTGTGGCATGCGGTATCCTTTAGTTGAGGCATGCGGACTTCTTAGTTGCGGCATGCAGACTCTTAGTTGTGGCATGTGGACTTCTTAGTTGTGGCATGCATGTGGGATCTAGTTCCCCAACCGGGGATCAAACCCAGGCCCCTTGCAATGGGAGTACGAAGTTCCACCCACTGGACCACCGGGGAAGTCCCTACCCTACTATCTGAAACAACTAAAAATCTGGACAAAGCATATGAAAGAACAGTTCTCAAGACGTTAGCCATCAGGCAATAAAGGACAGTGATGCATGAGAGATGGGGAACAAACAAGGTGAACCCCATGATTGCTCCAGTTTCCAGAAACCCAGAGAAAAAGTAGAATGTATTAAGTAGAGACATGGAAGATATTAAAAAGTCTTAAAATGAAATTCTAGAAATAAAAACTACAACATCTGAGACGATAGATACACTGGATGGAATTAAAGGCAGGTTAAATGTTGCAGAAGAAAAGATTAGTGAACTTGAAGACAAAGCAATGGAAACTATCCAAAAAGAAATTAAAAAAAAAAAAAAAAGAGAGAGAGACTCTAAAAAAAGCAAAGAAAGAAAGAAAAGATGAGAGCAATAGTGAGATATGGGACTTCAGGAGGCCTAATATGTGTATAATTAGTCTCCAAAGGAGAGGGAAAGAAATAATGGCCAAAAAGTTTCCAAACTTGATAAAAACTGTAAATCCACATATATAAGAAGCTCAATGAACACAAAGGATAAGAAAAATCACTCCTTGTCATTCAGGTTTCAGCTAAAATGGCACCATCTCAGAGAAGCCTTCCCTTACCACCAAACCTTAAGTAGCATTATGGAATTATCTTGTCTTAAAAATTGTTTACTTTTCATTGCATATCCCTAACTCCTCCCCTCAGTATAAGCTTCACAAGGACAGGCCCTTTTCTGCATTCTTTACTAGAACACATAGGCACTGTGTTCCCAGGACCTAGCAGAACACCTAGCATTGAGAAGGTACTCAATACATATTTTATGGGTGAATGAATAATTTTATCCATTCCTAACCTTTAGTAAAGAATTCCTGTTTCAAAATCCTTCTCAAATGATCAAAACCATTCTTTTTGCATTCCCAACATTTCTTTTTGCTCCCAGATTGATATAATGTTGCCATTGAACAATAAGGCATCTATTAGTACTAATTGTCTTTGCCTAAAAGTAAAGTCACCTCACCATTTCTCAAGGAATGACCTATGAGAAAACAGTGCTTCCAGGCCAGATTGACTCCAGGCAAGGCTCTGGCAACACTGCTGCCAAGCTTGACATCCAGCTTTCCAGAGAACATATTCTCAGCTCTCCAGTAGAACATCATTTCCATCAAAACAGTGGTTTACTGGACAGCTATTATAGGCAAACATTTTACACTTTATATACATTATTTATTTAATCTATGATGAGATTACGGATAAGGCAACTGAGGCCTAGGAAGGTGAAGTAATGTACCTAGTCACATGACTAGTAAGTAGCAGAATATAAACCTAAGTCTGTTTGACTCCAAAATGTTGTTCTTTATACAACACTGAGATGAAATTTAAAGTGTTATGAAATTGCGGCTAAGTATCAAACAGCATACATCTCTGTAGGAGGGATATAACTTCCAGTCTGCTTTCCATCTAATAAAATAAAAAAGACCAAATTAGTAGCTCAATCACAGAGCCTCTACTATTGTCTGAGATGATAATCAACTACAAACACTTGCCTCAGCCAAGGTATTTTCTCTTAAAGCTAGGAAGATTTAAACACCTGAAGTCTTGAATAAAGGAAAATTATTTTACAATACTTCATGTATCAAAGATACGTGACTATATGAAGAAAATGAAGTTTCTACATTCTAGAGGATTGGTTGAAGGGTAACAGAATACCTTTCATTAACTTTAAGATGTACTTTTTCATTTTTCACATTTCAGCATCTCTGAAATTCATGTGCATCTTACAATCAACCATCACCCAGGCAGCAGTTTATGATGCGGCTATCAACTTACATGAGTGAATTCAGCCATAGCCATTCATATTATCATTGCTTCTATGTCTAAATAAGTCTAAAATAACTTTTTTACAAAGTTGTTCAAGATATATTTTTCCTTTTTTATGGAGATATAATTGACATATAACATTGTACAGTTTAAGTTGCACAATGTGTTGGTTTGATTCATTTATATATTGCCATAGGGTTACTACAGTAGTGCTAGCTAACACCTTTATCATGGCACATATTTATAATTTCTTTTTTTGTAGTGAGAATAGTTAAGATTTAGTCTCTTAGCAATTCTGAAGTTGTAATACAGTATTGTTGACTATAATCCCTATGTTGTGCATCAGATTTCCAGAACTTATTTATCCACTAGTTGTAAATTGGTACCCTTAAACAGCATCTTCTCAGTGCCCCCACCCCCAGCCCCTCGTGACCACCATCCTAATCTCTGTCAAAATAACTTTTTTTTTTCTTCCTTCCCCTCCCGCATTCCAAAATAACTTTTTTTTAACTTCATGCTGTTTTACCATTATTGGGGTTTTTTTCTAATAATAAGAACAATTTATATACTTTGTGAAGAAAAAAAAAACCACTTCAGAATATACAGTAAAGTGAAAAGAAGTAAATTGACATAGCACTGTTGATAGGTAACATTTTCCACAATTTTTGCACAGGTGCATATATATGTGTGTATATATATGTGTGTGTGTGTACACATAAAACTGGAAAACACATACATACATACACACTGTAATATTACAACTATATCAATTAACTAATCTATACTTTTCACAATATCATCCTATCAGATGCAGGTTTGCGTTATGCATTTCTAACCTGGCAACAAGTTGTGAACATTCTCTGCATCAGTAAGTGGCTTTCCCCAGCGTGGTTTCTAACAATGACAGATTCACTCAACATGTGCTGCATCCCATTTAAGCAATTCCCGGTTATTGGGCATGTATAGGTTGTTCCATTTATCTGTCCCTGGCAATGTTGAGATGGGGCATATCTGATGGTCCCATGGCGTCGGATAAGGAAGTGGAGGAGTTGGAACCCTCCTTGCCCATCTGGTCTTGTCTTCTATGTCTGAGGTGGATGATCATGTAGCCCAATTTGCCCTGGTAGAGTAATGTCTGATCAGGGTATGAATGAGGAATGCACAGAAGAGGACACCGCCCACTGCTGTCACCATGATGAGAAATACCAGCAAGGATCCTGAGATGATGAAACCTTTACTAAAAACAGTCCTGTGCCAGGGCACCTGGAGCTGGACTTCCTGATATCTGTATCTGCCCATCTGGTCCCAGATCAGATTCAGGAGGGTAATTTTTTCTCTGAGAAGTTCAGGAGGAAGCCGTTGTGGATCCACTGGTACTTGAATTCTGGTCTGGAATAGGAGATACACTCCATCTCCACCTGGGAGCCCATCTCAGCAGGTAGGATGCCATTGAAGTTACGGGGCTTACTCCTGATCAGCACACTGGAGGGACCATAGGTCAATGTCGGAAAGATTACTTCACTTCTCTCAATAATCTGTGGGAGGATTTCTATCCCACACTGAAGTGGTGAGTTGTAGCTGCTGACCCTTTGGATGATGAGTGTCTTGCTGTCTGGGGAGACTGTCATGTGGTCATAGCTGGACACCTGTGTGTAACTCACATACCACTTGACGTTGGTGGCACTGGTGTGGCAGACAGCAGCCACGGAATCCATGTTCTCTGCCCACGGAGCTGATGTTGACTGAGATGCCTGGGGTTTCCAACTCTCGAATCTCAGGCCAGCCAGTTGCTCTCTGGGTCCCATTGCTGGCTTCTACCCACACAGTGTAGCTCCCTGTGTCACTTAATTGAGACCCCCTGATCAGCAGTCACCTGTCATGGACATGCTTTCCCGACTGCTGAACATGGGCCCATGCCACAAGGACCAGCTCCCCCCAGAGGCTGCATCTATATCTGGAAAGGTCCATGAGCTGCGTAGGTCCTCCTGGTGGAAGGGTCTCTCTAGGGACCAGGAAGCCTCTTATGCCCTTTCACAGACCTGCATCAAAATAACTTTTAAATAAGTATAAAATTAAAATTCTAAAGATTGCTTATTTCTTTCTTAGTATTACATAAAATAAGGGTGTGGCTCACAGTTGATGATGTCTTAGATTTAATGAAGTTCAATATTTCATTTGGGAAGACACTTTTATTGGCCTTTTGGTTATGAACAGGTTGGCACCCCTATCCCTTCAGGCCCCCACCCCAATATGGGAGGCACAGCACAACAAAACCACAGGAATTTTCCATTCTTCAACATACATTCAGGCAGCCAAAGGATTGGGGCTCCTGAGAAAGAAAGGTGATGGGACAAAGAGAAAGGGCTCTGTAGGCAAAGGCTTTATGTCAATGAAGAAACAAGCAAGTGCAAGTTTTAAAGCTGAAGCAGTCAGCAGTAGTAGCAACAGCATAATCACACTATCTCTAAGCACCTAAAACAAGTCAGGCACCAAGTGCTTTACATTAACTCATTTAATCCTGTAACAAATATATGAATTAGGTACAATTTGTATGTCCACCTCAGAAGTTCAGAAAAGCTAAGTAACTTGTTCAAGGTCACATGGCCAATAAGAATGACCTTGGTTAATTCCCTAGTCAGTCCCATGCAGTAGTGATGTCTAGAAAGCTTTACAGACCAAGATATACGTGGAGGGCATATTACAGCCAAGTGAAGGGTCTATCAGGTGAACACTCACTGTCAACTGCAAAAAATGTGGAGAGTTGAGTTAGGGACAATCCAGGAGCTTATGTCCCTAGCAGAAGATTTAGAGAAGACTTAGAAAATTGTGGATTACATAAGGAGTACAGTCAATTGATAGAGATAATGCCCAAACAAATGGGATTATCACTAGGGTGGAAGGCTGAATGGAAGTGAAGATATTCAAGCAAGGACCTTACCATCCCTCTAAGGATATGATAGATTTTTCTCATTGGGACTCAAGCCTGTCCCAATCATCATACTGTTGTCTTAGAGAGATGAGAAAGGAGGAAAAGAGTCGATCCTTAGCTACCTCCTATATCCCTGGGGCTTTATTATCAGTGCCTGAAATTTGTGGTCAAGAATTGAGTCCTTGATTTTGTGAGGTTCCACCATTCTAAACATTACTGAGCTGTCAAAGAACCCAGCAAGGTACAGTGCCAAAGATCTAATTGAAAATAATCCTAGTTATTACCCAAGCTTTCCTTGACCCCCCAGTAAGGACAGGGGTTGGGAGGTTTATACATTAGACATTCTTTTCCCTACTTAAAAAGGAATATATCAATACCAGATATAATGAAGGTAGACTGGTAAAAAGATCAACTCCATGACTCTAAAAGCCTGTTTTTGTCCCTCTACTCTACCCTCTGTTATGTAACAATTACTGGTGTTATTTTTTGAGCACCTTCCAGGCACTATGCTACACACCCTGCTTCCCCAAATAAATTCCACTTGTGGACAGCAGCTTCACCCCATGCCTGAGAGTTCCAACCTGCCCTTCATGATGGCCTGTCCTGTGGATTTCAGACTTGCCTAGCCAGCCCCCTCAATCATGTAAGCCAATTATTTGAAATAAATGTCTTAATATATATCTACTTCTGATTCTGCTTCTCTAGTTGAACCCTGACTGATATAGACTTTGATACCAGAAGTGGTTCTAGAGGAACAGAATTTAAGGATGAGTTTTTGTAATTGATTCTGGATTTTCTGCAATTGGTTCTCTAATCTTATTAACGGCACTAATGACTCTATTTCCAGTGGTAAAAAGGACAATAGTAGTTCATGACATGATGTGGCAAGAGAGATATGCAAAATATCATCATTGGGTACTCCTAATCAAATACCTATAGAAAGTGAGATTCTAGGTGACTGTGTATTTGCTATATTAGGATATTTTACTCAAACTAAGGAATGTGATGCATTAAACACAACTCACATTAATATAAAATCCCATGTTAAAGACCTCTTACCCTCCTGGCCCCATGTGACCAGAGGGGCTGGCAAAAACACCTGCAAGTGGTGCTCAAGCCAAGAGGGGACAGGGAGAGCAGGTCAGCTTGAGCTAAGAAAATAAAGAGCTTTGCCAGCTTTAGAGCTACTTCTCCCACTGTGCCTGGGCAGGGAAACTAATTCGTAGCCCTGCTCATTGCTGAATACAGTCTCAAACCTGCATGACCAGGGAATCTGAGCAGACAGGAAACTGCATAGCCCATTCAACAGCCCTGCTTACAGTAGCACTTGAATAGAGGCACAGTTTGTAGATTTCCCCATCAGCAGAGCAAAACCAGTGGCCTCACCTGACCAGAGAATTCAGTGCACCCTCTCACCAGATTCAGGTCCCCAGACAACAAGCCACACAGACCTGGGTCCCATCCTGTTGCCCTGCCAGGGCAGAGAAGCTAATTCAGAGCTCTGTCTACTACTGAATGTAGTACCCAGTCCTGACCATCTAGTAAGCCTGACCAGAAAATCCAAGCAACCATAGAGCCCATCTGACAGCCTCATTTGGGTAGGGAAACTAGCCAGTACTTCTACCCAACTGTTCTCAGCCAGTGGCACCCCCCTCATCTCCATCTTCAGAATTCAAACAGTTGTCTCTCAGAAAAACAGACCATAATAGCAGGTTCCATCTGCCCAAGGACACTACCAGCAGACATGCCCAGAAACCTAAACTGAGTTGACTGGGGAAGATCTGTCTCTTCCAAAGCAAGCCTGATAAGCCTGGAAGAGAAAATCCAAGTACTCAAGTGTGCAGACACGTCCATAAGGAATCAAGGATCATGAAAAACTAAGTAAATATGACACCACCAAAGGAAACTAATAACGTTCTAATAACTGATTTAAAGAGAGAGCTATAAACTGTCAAAGAATTCAGAATACTCTTAAAATTGAATAAACTACAAGAAAACACAGGTAAACAGCTAAAAGATATTAGGAAAACAATGCACACACAAAACAAGAAGTTCAACAAAGCAATAAAAACAACCAAAACAAACAATCACACAGAAATCCTAGAGTAGAACACTACAATAACAGGAATGAAGAATTCATTAGAGAGTTTCAAAAGCAGACTCAACCATGCAGAAGAGAGAATCAGTGACCTGGAAGATAGGACATTAGAAATTATCCAGTCAGGGAAGAAAAAAGAATGAGACAGTGAAGAAAGTCTAGAGACTTATGGGATGCAATGGAAAAAAAAAATTCACATTATGGGAATTCCAGAAGGAGAAGAGAAAGAGAAAATGATAGAAAGTATATTTAAAGCAAAATGGCTGAAAATTTCTCAAACCTAGGGGGATACATGGACATCCAGATCCCTGAGGTCCAAAGACAGGTTGAACCTGAATAGGGCCACACCAAGACACATTATAATTAACTTGTCAAGGAATTTTTAAAACAGCAGAGAAAAGAGAGAAATTACATACAGGGGGACCCACATAAGGCTAAAGGCAGATTTCTCAACAGAAACATTTCAGGCCAGGAGAGAATGGGACAACTCATTCAAAATATTGAAAGCAAAAACTGTCAACCAAAAATACTATACCCAGTGAAGCTGTCCTTCAGAAATGAAGGGGGGATAAAGACTTTCTTGAACAAACAAAAGTGAGAGAGTTTATTACCACTAGACCTACCTTACAAGATATGCTAAAGGGAGTTCTGTGAGTAGAAGTAAAGCACACTAAGTAACATCATTAAAAGGTAGTGTAAAACTCACTGCTAATGGTAAATGTACAAAGTTAGATTCTGTAATTTGGTAATGATGGTGCATAATTCACTTACAACTCAAGTTTAAAAGTTAAAAAACTGAATGTATTAAAAATAACCATAACTATAATAATCTATTATTAGTTACACAATAGAAAAATATGTAAATTTAACAGCAGTAATCTAGAATGTGAAGGGGAGGAGAAGAAAAAGTGTAAAGTTTAGAAATTCTATTGAAGTTAAATTGCTATCAGCTTGAAATAGGATGTTATAATTTTAAGCTATTTTATGTAAGCCTCATGGTAACCACAAGGGGGAAAACCTGTAGCAATTACACAAAGGAACATGATAAAGAAGTCAAAACATACTGATACAAAAGACATCAAAACACGAATATAGAGGGCAGGATAAGAAACAAGGAACAATTAATCTATAAAACAACCAGAAAACAGTCAACAAAATGTCAATAGTAAGTTCTTACTTATCAGTAATTACTTTAAACATAAATGGATTAAATCCTCCAATCAAAAGACAGAATAGCTAAATAGTTTTTTTCTTCTTAACAAAAAACAGGGTAGTTACACTTATATCAGACAAAATAGACTTTAATTTTAAAATGGTAAAAAGAGGCAAAGAAAATCATTACATAATGATAGAGGAGGTCAATCCATCAAGAAGATATAACAATTATAAGTATTTATGTGCCCAAAATTGGAGAACCTAAATACATATAAAGCAAAAACTAACAGAGTTAAAAAAAATAAAAATTAAAAAATAAAAAATAAACAGTATTACAATAATAGTTGGATACTTTAATACCCCACTCTCATCAATGAATAGACCATCCTGATAATCAATAAGGACACAGCAGACTTGAACAACACTGTAGACCAAATGGACCTAATAGGCACATATAGAACAGTCTATCCAACAACAACAGAATACACATTCTTCTGAAGTGCACATGGAACATTTCATAGGACAGACCACATGTTAGGCTGCAAAACAAGACTTAGCAAATTCAAGGAGATTGAAATCATATCAAGTATCTTCTTTGACCACAATGGTATGAAACTAGACATCAATAACAAGAGAAAAACTGGAAAACTAATGAACACATGGAAATTAAACAACACTCTCCTAAACAACCAATGGATAAAAGAAGAAGCTAAAGGTGAAATTTAAAAGTTTCTTGAGACAAACGAAAATGGAAACTAAACATACCAGCACTTATGGGATGCAGCAAAAGCAGTGCTAAGAGGGAAGTTCATAACAATCAATGCCTGCATTAAAAAGCAAGAAAGATCCCAAATAAATGACCTAATTCTATGCCTTAAAGAACTAGAAAAAGAAGAATAAACTGAGCCCAAAAATAGCAGGAAAAAAGGAAATAATAAGATTAAAGCATTAATAAATGAAATAGAAGATATAGAAACAACAGAAATGATGAGCAGAACTAAGAGTTGGGTCTTTGAAAAACTAAAATTGACAAACCCTTAACTAGACTAACCTAGGGAAAAAAGAGAGGGGACCCAAATCAACAAAATTGCAAATGAAAAGGAGACTTTACAACTGATACAACAAAAATTCAAAGAATCATAAGAAGCTGCAATGAACAACTATACACCAACAAACTGGACAACCTAGAAGAAACAGAAGAATCCTAAGAAACATACAAGTTATCAAGAGTGAATCAAGAATACATTAAAAATCTGAATAGACCAACTACTAGTATGGAAATTGAATTAGTAATAGAAAATCTCCAAACAAAGAAAAGCCCAGGACAAGATGCCTTCACTGCTGAGTTTTACCAAACATTCAAAGGATTAACACCAATCCTTCTCAAAATCTTCCAAAAGCTCAAAGAAGAGGGAAAACACACAGATGGCTAACAGGAACAAGAAAAGATGCTCAAAATCACTAATCATCAGGCAAAAGCAAATCAAAACCACAATGAGAAATCACCTCGCACCAATCAGAATGATTATTATCAAAAAGACAACAAAAAAACAAGTGTTGACAAGGATGTGGAGAAAAGGGAACCCTTGTGCACTGTTGGGGGAGTGTAATGGCAGCATGCATTCCATAATGGGTGCAGCCATTATGGAAAACAGTATGGAGACTCCTCAAAAAACTAAAAATAGAACTATCATATGATCCAGCAATTCTAATCCTGGGTATTTATATGAAGAAAATGAAAAAATTAATTAGAAAAGATACATGCACCCCTATGTTCATTGCAACATTATTTACAATAGCCAAGATATGGAGGCAACCTAAGTACCCATCAATAGATGAATGGGTAAAGAAGATGTGGTATATATACAAAATGGAATATTACTCAGCCTAAAAATGAATGAAATCTTGCCATTTGTGACAACAGGGATGGACCTACAGGGTACTACTTTAAGTCAAATAAGAGAAAGAGAAATACTGTATGATTTCACTTATATGTGGAGTCGAAACAACAAATGAACAAACACAACAAAACAGAAACAGAGTTATAGCTAGAGAGAACAAATAGGTGGTTGCTAGAGGGGTGGGGGTGAGGGGAGAAAAGAAATAGGTGATGGAGATTAAGGGGTACAAACCTCCAGTTGCAAAATAAATGAGTCACAGGTTTTAAATGTATAGTGTGGGGACTATAGTCAATAACTATGTAATATCTTTATTTAGTGACAAATCACAACCAGACTTTATTGTGGTGATCATTTTGAAATGTATAGAAATATCAAATCACTATGTTGTGTAACAGGAACTAACCCAGTGTTGTAGGTCAATTATACTTCAAAAACAAACAAACAAATTCCTAGAAAAAGAGATCAGATTTGTTATTACAAGAGGCAGGAGGTGGGGGGAGGGGAAATTGGACAAAAGTGGTTAAAAGGTACAAACTTCCAGTTATAAGATAAAGTACTAGGGATGTAATGCATGACATGATAAATATAATTAACACTGCTGTATATTATATATGAAAGTTGTTAAGAGAGTAAATCCTAAGAGTCCTCATCACAGGAAAAATATTTTTTCTATTTCTTTAATTTTGTATCTATAAGAGATGATGGAGGTTCACTAAACTTACTGTGTTAATCATTTCATGATGACTATAAGTCAAATCATTTTGCTATACACCTTAAACTTATACAATGTTGTACACCAATTATATCTCAATAAAACTGGAAGAAAAAAATTAACTGAGACAAGATTTAAAAAAATACAGGCAATAGGCATCATATTAAAGTTGCAAACAAACAAACAAAAACAAAAAAGAGGAGGAACACTCCCAAACTCATTTTACAAGGCCAGCATTACCCTGATACCAAAAACCAGAAAAATACATGATTAGAAAACTACAAACCAATATCCCTGATGAATATAGATGTGAAAATTCTCAATAAAGTACTAGCAAACTGAATTCAGCAGCACATTTAAAGGGTCATTCACCGTGATCAAGTGGGATTTATCCCTAGGATGCAAGGATGGTTCAACATACATAAATAAATCAATGTGATATATCACATTAATAGAATGAAAGAAAATAATTATATGATCATCTCCACAGATACAGATAAAGCACTTGGCAAAATCCCACACCCATTCATGATAAAAACTCTTAGCAACTTAGTCAGAAGAAACATATCTCAACATAATAAAGGCCATATATGACAAGCCCACAGCTAACATCATACTCAAAGGTGAAAGTTTAGAAGTTTTCCCTCTAAGATCAGGAACAAAACAACGTGCCCACTCTCACCACTCCATTTAACATAGTACTGGAAGTCCTAGTTAGAGCAATCAGGTCATAAAAAGAAAAAAAGGGTATCAGAACTGGAAAGGAAAAAGTAAAACTGTCTTTGTTTGCAGATGACATGATTATACATATAGAAAATCCTAGACTCAACTAAAAAACCATTAGATCTAATCAATGAATTCGGTAAAGTTGCAGGATATAAAATTAACATACAAAAAGCAATAGCATTTCTATACACAACCAACAAATTTTCTGAAAAAGAAAAAAAGATGTCGATCCCATTTACAGTAGCATCAAAAACAATTAAAAACTTAGGAATAAATTTAACCAAGGAGGTGAAAGAGGTCTACCCTGAAAACTACAAGACACTGATGAAAGAAATTGAAGAAAACACAGATAAATGAAAAGGTAGCCAATGTTCATGGATTAGAAGAATTAATATTGTTAAAATGTCAATACTACCAAAAGCCATCTATAGATTCAATGCAATTCCTATCAATATTCCAATGGCATTTTTTAACAGAAGTAAAAACAAACAAATGAAAGACTCCTAAAACTTATATGGAAATACAAAAGTTCCTGAATGTCCAAATAAGTGCTGAGAAAGAAGAACAAAGCAGGGGGCATCACACTTCCTGATTTTAAGCTATACTATAAAGCTATAATAATCAAAACAGTATGGTACTGGCAAATGCCAGTGAGCCTATAATTGGCCCCAGCCCTTGCTACCTGCTCTGGCCCCCTCTGCCACTACATAGGCACCTGCAGCTGGCCCCTGCAGCTGAGTATGTGCACACCACTGGCTCCAACCACCACCACTGCCTGCCCTGCTACCAGTCTTGGAGGTGCCACTTAGGAGCCCAAAAGATCTTGAAGCCACAGAATTCCTGCAGTGCTTGCCAAGGACCACACAGTTGTCAATACTGTGGACCCCAATGTCCTGGAGCCAAAGAGACATCATACACCATTGGACCCAGTGCCACCATGCACCTTTCCACATGGCACTCTGCATCACTAGACCAGGGTCACAGCATAACCAGTAAGGGTCCCTATCAGCAGATAGAAGGCTTCCCTTAACAAAATCAGTCAGTAAAGTCTGGAGGAGGTGACTGCTTTTTCAAATGTGCAGATACCTATACAACACTACAGGGATCATGGAGAATCAGGGGAAACATGTCTCCACCAAAGGAATACAGTAAAATTCCAGTATCTGACCGCAAAGAAATGGAAATCCAGGAATTGCCTGACAAAGAATTCAAAATAATTCTTCTATGAATACTCAGAGAGCTACAAGAGAACACAGATGAAAAATTTAATGCTATCAGGAAAACAATACAAGAACAAAATGAGAAACTCAAAAAGAGATAGAAAACATAAAAAAAGAACCAAACAGAAAATCTGGAGCTGGAGAATACAATGACTGAAATAAAGAATTGAATAGAAAGCTTCAAGAGCAGACTTGAACAAGCAGAAGAGCGAATTGGTGATCCAGAGGACAGATTGATTGAAATTTTACAAACAGAAGAGCAAAAAGAATAAAGAATGAAAAGGAATGTAGAAAGCCTACAGAAGTTATGGGACACCATCAAAAGAAATAATGTATACTAGGGGAGAAAGGAGTAGAAAGCTTATTTCAATAAATAATGGCTGAGAAATTCCGAAATATGGGGAGAGATTAGGCCATCAAAGTACATGAAGCAAACATGTCACCTCAAACTCTCAATCCAAAACGTTTTTCTCTAAGACACATAGTAATAAAAGTGTCTAGGACTTCCCTGGTGGTGCAGTGGTTAAGAATCCACCTGCCAATACAGGGGACATGGGTGTGAGCCCTGGTCCGGGAAGATCCCACATGCTGCAGAGCAACTAAGCCCATGTGCCGCAACTACTAAGCCTGCCCTCTAGAGCCTGCGAGCCACATCTACTGAGCCCATGTACAACAACTAATGAAGCCCACGTTCCTAGAGCCCTGCTCTGCAATGAGAAGCCACTGCAATGAGAAGCCCATACACTGCAATGAAGAGTAGCCCCCACCCGCTGCAACTAGAGAAAGCCTGCGCGCAGCATCGAAGACCCAACACAGCCAAAAATTAATTACTTAATTAATTAGTTTTTTTTTAAACTGTCTAAAAACAAAGGCAAAGAGAGAATTTTAAAAGAAGCAAGAGAGGACTTCCCTGGCAGTCCAGCGGTTAAGACTTCCACTCCAGGGGGCACGGATTTTATCCCTGGTCAGGGAACTAAGATCTCGCATGCTGCACATCACGGCCGAAAAAAAAAAGAAGCAAGAGAAAAAAATCTCTCTCATACAAGGGAACCCCCATAAGGCTATCAGTGGATGTCTCAGCAGAGACCTTACAGCCCAGGAGAGAATGAGATAATATATTCAAAGTGCTAAAAGAAATAAACGACTGACGATGGTGGACTAGGAGGACATGGAATTCGTGTCTCCACACAACTAGGGCACCTACCAGGCACCGGTGGGGGACCACAGACACCTAAGGGGACAGGAGGAAACCCCAGCAACAGGGTAGGATGTGGGGTGGGGAGTGAGGGGGGAGGAGAAGTGGAGGCGGGACAGGACCAGTGCCCCTGAGGGGCGGCTGGGGGAGAGGAAGGGATCACACGCCCAGAGGGGGAAAGGGGGGGACCATTGGAAGGTCAGAGGATCAGAAAGGAGCGTAGCCAATGTTTCCCCTGTGCACTTGGGCCCTGGGGAGCCTGCTGAGATCCCGGGCCTGATCCTCTGCCAACCAAGGTCCCCTCCAACCGTATGGGTCCTGAGGGAGTGGGAGGGAGGGAAGGGGGAGCAAAAGTAAAGGCCAGACCGACAGGACTGGCACCCCTAGGGGGCGGCGGGTGGAGAGTAGAAATTCCCACACATGTTGGGACCCACCCACGCTTCAGCAGCGAAGGGGGAGATGCTCGGGAGAGTGGAGGAATGGAAGGGAGCATGGCCAGCACTTTCCCTGCTGACTTGGGCACCAGAGAGCGTCTTGGGATCCTGGGCCTAATACTGTGCCCTCAGAGGCTCCCTCCAGCATTGCAGAGCTTAAACCCTGCCCCTACACCCCCACTCAGGGCCCTACTTCTACAGGCAACACTCAGAGACCACCTCTGAGACCCACTCCAGCCACGCTGGGCCTAAACCTCACCCACAAAAGCTCACTCACAGCTTACCTCCAAACTCTGGAGCTCCACTCTCCAAAGCCCCCCTCAGAACGTGCTGCCTTTCCCCTGCCGCCAGGTCCTAAGCCTAGGACTCACCCCACTCTTGAATGTCACCCTGCCTAGGCCCCGCCCACAAGGCCTTTTCCAGCTGCATGGGTCCTGAGCCTAGTCCCCATGCCCACCCTAAACCCCGCCCTCGCCTAAGCTCCGCCCCCCACAGCCAAGGCCTTTTATGGCATTTTTTTTTTCTTTTTTCTTCTTTTAGGTTGTGGTTCTGTTTTACCCCATTGTTGCTGATTCATCTATATTATAATTTTTTCTAATAAATCTTTTATTTTTCTAATTTTATTTTACTATTTATCCTTTGTTATTGTTCTGCTCCCCCCCCCCTTTTTTTATTCTTTGTTTTCTTTCTCTTTTCTGTTGTGGTTCTGTTATACCTTGTTGTAGTTCTTTCAATTATATTTTTATTTTTCCTAATATACTTTTTATCTTTCTAATTTTTTTAATTTTTAAAATTTTTTAAATGTTTATTTATTTATTTATTTTCTTATTAGTCATCCATTTTATACACATCAGTGTATACATGTCATTCCCAACCTGCCAATTAACCACACCACAACCCCAACCCCCCGCCGCCTTTCCCCCTTGGTGTCCATACGTTTGTTCTCTACTTCTGTGTCTCAATTTCTGCTCTGCCAACCGGTTCATCTGTACCATTTTCTAGGTTCCACATATATGCGTTAATATACGATATTTGTTTTTCTCTTTCTGACTTACTTCACTCTGTATGACAGTCTCTAGATGCATCCACATCTCTACAAATGACCCAATTTCGTTCCTTTCTATGGCTGAGTAATATTCCATTGCATATATGTACCACATCTTCTTTACCATTCGTCTGTCGATGGGCATTTAGGTTGCCTCCATGATCGGGCTATTGTAAATAGTGCTGCAATGAACATTGGGGTGCATGTGTCTTTTTGAATTACGGTTTTCTCTGGGTATATGCCCAGCAGTGAGATTGCTGGGTCATATGGTAATTCTATTTTTAGTTCTTTAAGGAAGCTCCATACTGTTCTCCATAGTGGCTGTATCAATTTACATTCCCACCAACAGTGCAAGAGGGTTCCCTTTTCTCCACACCCTTTCCAGCATTTGTTGTTTGTAGATTTTCTGATGATGCCCATTCTACCTGGTGTGAGGTGATACCTCATTGTAGTTTTGATTTGCATTTCTCTAATAATTAGTGATGTTGAGCAGCTTTTCATGTGCTTCTTGGCCATCTGTATGTCTTCTCTGGAGAAACGTCTATTTAAGTCTTCTGCCCATTTTTGGATTGTGTTGTTTGTTTTTTTTTAATATTGAGCTGCATGAGCTGTTTATACATTTTGGAGATTAATCCTTTGTCCGATGATTCATTTGCAAATATTTTCTCCCATTCTGAGAGTTGTCTTTTCATCTTGTTTATGGCTTCCTTTGCTGTGCAAAAGCTTTTAAGTTTCATTAGTTACCATTTGTTTATTTTTGTTTTTATTTCCATTACTCTAGGAGGTGGATCAAAAAAGATCTTGCTGTGATTTATGTCAAAGAGTGTTCTTCCTATGTTTTCTTCTAAGAGTTTTATACTGTCCTGACTTACATTTAGGTCTCTAATCCATTTTGAGTTTATATTTGTGTATGGTGTTAGGGAGTGTTCTAATTTCATTCTTCTACATGTAGCTGTCCAGTTTTCCCAGCACCACTTATTGAAGAGACTGTCTTTTCTCCATTGAATATCCTGCCTCCTTTGTCATAGATTAATTGACCATAGGTGCATGGGTTTATCTCTGGGCTTTCTATCCTGTTCCATTGATCTATATTTCTGTTTTTGTGCCAGTACCATATTGTCTTGATTACTGTAGCTTTGTAGTATAGTCTGAAGTCACAGAGTCTGATTCCTCCAGTTCCGTTTTTTTCCCTCAAGACTGCTTTGGCTATTCGGGGTCTTTTGTGTCTCCATACATATTTTAAGATTTTTTGTTCTGGTTCTGTAAAAAATGCCATTGGTAATTTGATAGGAATTGCATTGAATCTGTAGATTGTTATGGGTAGTATAGTCATTTTCACAATATTGATTCTTCCAATCAAAGAACATGGTATATGTCTCCATCTGCTGGTAGCATCTTTAATTTCTTTCATCAGTGTCTTATAGTTTTCTGCATATTGTCTTTTGTCTCCCTAGGTAGGTTTATTCCTAGGTATTTTATTCTTTTGGTTGCAATGGTAAATGGGAGTGTTTCCCTAATTTCTCTTTCAGATTTGTCATCATTAGTGTATAGGAATGCAAGAGATTCTGTGAATTAATTTTGTATCCTGCAAATTTACCAAATTCATTGATTAGCTCTAGTAGTTTTCTGGTGGCATCTTTAGGATTCTCTATGTATAGTATCATGTCATCTGCAAACAGTGACAGTTTTACTTCCTCTTTTCCAATTTGTATTCCTTTTATTTCTTTTTCTTCTCTGATTGCTGTGGCTAGGACGTCCAAAACTATGTTGAATAATAGTGGTGAGAGTGGACATCCTTGTCTTGTTCCTGCTCTTAGAGGAAATGCTTTCAGTTTTTCACCATTGGGAATGATGTTAGCTGTGGGTTTGTCATTTATGGCCTTTATTATGTTGAAGTAGGTTCCCTCTATGCCCACGTTCAGAAGAGTTTTTAACATATGTGAGTGTTGAATTTTGTCAAAAGCTTTTCTGCATCTATTGAGATGATCATATGGTTTTTATGCTTCATTTTGTTAATATGGTGTATCATATTGATTGACCTGTGTATATTGAAGAATCCTTGCATCTCTGGGATAAATCCCACTTGATCATACTGTATTATCCTTTTAATGTGTTGTTGGATTTTGTTTGCTAGTATTTTGTTGAGGATATTTGCATCAATATTCATCAGTGATACTGGTCTGTAATTTTCTATTTTTGTAGTATCTTTGTCTGGTTTTGGTATCAGGGTGACAGTGGCCTCATAGAATGAGTTTGGGAGTGTTCCTTCTTCTGCAATTTTTTTGGATGAGTTTGAGAAGGATGGGTGTTAGCTCTTCTCTAAATGTTTGATAGAATTCACCTGTGAAGCCATCTGGTCCTGGACTTTTGTTTGTTGGAAGATTTTAAATCACAGTTTCAATTTCATTACTTGTGATTGGTCTGTTCATATTTTCTATTTCTTCCTGGTTCAGTCTTGGAAGGTTATACCTTTCTAAGAATTCGTCCATTTCTTCCAGGTTGTCCATTTCACTGGCATAGAGTTGCTTGTAGTAGTCTCTTAGGATGTTTTGTATTTCTGTGATGTCTGTTGTAACTTCTCCTTTTTCATTTCTAATTTTATTGATTTGAGTCCCCTCCCTCTTTTTCTTGATGAATCTGGCTAACGGTTTATCAATTTTGTTTAACTTCTAAAAGAGCCAACTTTTAGTTTTATTGATCTTTGCTATTGTTTTCTTTGTTTCTATTTCATTTATTTCTGCCCTGATCTTTATGATTTTTTTCCTTCTGTTAAGTTTGGGTTTTGTTTGTTCTTCTTTCTCTAGTTCCTTTAGGTGCAACATTAGATTGTTTATTTGAGATTTTTCTTGTTTCTTGAGGTAGACTTGTATAGATATAAACTTCCCTCTTAGCACTGCTTTTTCTGCATCCCATTGTTTTTGGATCATCGTATTTTCATTGTCATTTGTCTCTAGGTATTTTTTGATTTCCTCTTTGATCTCTTTAGTGATCTCTTGGTTATTTAGTAACGTACTATTTAGCCTCCATGTGTTTGTGTTTTTAACGTTTTTTTCCCTGTAATTGATTTCTAATCTCATAGTGTTGTGGTCAGAAAAGACGCTTGATATGTTTTCAGTTTTCTTAAATTTACTGAGCCTTGATTTGTGACCCAAGATGTGATCTATCCTGGAGAATGTTCTGTGCGCACTTGAGAAGAACGTGTTATCTGCTATTTTTGGATGGAATGTCCTATAAATATCAATTAAATCTATCTGATCTATTGTGTCATTTAAAGCTTGTGTTTCCTTATTAATTTTCTGTTTGGATGATCTGTCCATTGGTGTAAGTGAGGAGTTAAAGTCCCCCACTATTATTGTGTTACTGTTGATTTCCTCTTTTATAGCTGTTAGCAGTTGCCTTATGTATTGTGGTGCTCCTATGTTGGGTGCATATATACCTATAATTGTTATATATTCTTGGATTAATCCCTTGATCATTATGTAGTGTCCTTCCTTGGTCTTGTGGCATTCTTTATTTTAAAGTCTATTTTATCTGATATGAGTATTGCTACTCCAGCTTTCTTTTGATTTCCATTTGCATGGAATATCTTTTTCCATCCCCTCACTTTCAGTCTGTGTGTGTCCCTAGGTCTGAAGTGGGTCTCTTGTAGACAGCATCTATATGGGTCTTGTTTTTGTATCCATTCAGCAAGCCTGTGTCCTTTGGTTGGATCATTTAATCCATTCACGTTTAAGGTAATCATCGATATGTATGTTCCTATTACCATTTTCTTAATTTTGGGGGGTTAGCTTCTGTAGGTTCTTCTCTTGTGTTTCCCACTTACAGAAGTTCCTTTAGCATTTGTTGTAGAGCTGGTTTGGTGGTGCTGAATTCTCTTAGCTTTTGCTTGTCTGTAAAGCTTTTGATTTATCCATTGAATCTGAATGAGATCCTTGCTGGGTAGAGTAATCTTGGTTGTAGGTTCTTCCCTTTCATCACTTTAAGTATATCATGCCACTCCCTTCTGGCTTGTAGAATTTCTGCTGAGAAATCAGCTGTTAACCTTATGGGAGTCCCCTTGTATGTTATTTGTTGGTTTCCCCTGCTGCTTTCAATAATTTTTCTTTGTCTTTAATTTTGGCCCATTTGATTACTATGTGTCTCGGTGTGTTTCTCCTTGGGTTTATCCTGTATGGGACTCTCTGCACTTCCTGGACTTGGATGGCTATTTCCTTTCCCATGTTAGGGAAGTTTTCGACTATAATCTCTTCAAATATTTTCTCTGGTCCTTTCTCTCTCTCTTCTCCTTCTGGGACCCCTATAATGCGAATGTTGTTGCACTTAATGTTGTCCCAGAGGACTCTTAGGCTATCTTCATTTCTTTTCATTCTTTTTTCTTTATTCTGTCCCACAGCAGTGAATTCCACCTTTCTGTCTTTGAGGTCACTTATCCGTTCTTCTGCCTGAGTTATTCTGCTATTGATTCCTTCTAGTGTATTTTTCCTTTGAGTTATTGTATTGTTCATCCCTGTTTATTTGTTCTTTAATTCTTCTAGATCTTTGTTAATCATTTCTTGCATCTTCTCGATCTTTGCCTCCATTCTTTTTCCGAGGTCCTGGATCATCTTCACTATCATTATTCTGAATTCTTTTTCTGGAAGATTGCCTATCCATTTCATTTAGTTGTTTTTCTGGGGTTTTATCTTGTTCTTTCATCAGGTACATAGCCCTCTGCCTTTTCATCTTGTCTATCTTTCTGTGAATGTGGTTTTTGTTCTACAGGCTGCAGGATTGTAGTTCTTCTTGCTTTTGCTCTAATTTTTTAATTTTTTACTCTTTGTTATTGTACGCTCCTTTTTTTCCTTTTCTTTTCTATTGCTGTGCTGCGTGGCTTGCAGGATCCTTGTTCCCAGGCCGGGGTCAGGCCTGAGCTCCTGTGGTGGGAGTGCTGAGTCCAAACCACTTGTCTAACAGAGAACCTCAGACTCCTGGTAATATTAATCAGAGTGAGGCCTCCTGGAGCTCCTCATAGCAGCAGCAAGACCCAGCTCTACCCAACTGCCTGCAAACTCCAGTGCTGGATGCCTCAGGGCAAGAAAACAGTAAGACAGGAATAAAGCCTGGCCCATAAAAAAAAAATGAAAAGACAAAAAAATATGTTATAGACAAAGGAGTAAGGTAAAAACCTACAGGACCAAATAAATGAAGAGGAAATAGGCAACCTACCTGAAAAAGAATTCAGAGTAATGATAGTATAGATGATCCAAAACACTCTAGAAGGAATCAATAGCAGAATAACTGAGGCAGAAGAACAGGTAAGTGAGCTGGAAGATAAAATGGTGGAAATAACTGCTGCAGAGCACAATACAGGAAAAAGAATGAAAAC
Organism: Balaenoptera acutorostrata; assembly: GCF_949987535.1. Taxonomy (NCBI): domain Eukaryota; kingdom Metazoa; phylum Chordata; class Mammalia; order Artiodactyla; family Balaenopteridae; genus Balaenoptera; species Balaenoptera acutorostrata. Next base: position 37,421,489 of record NC_080082.1, on the reverse strand, counting down.
AATTGAGGACAGTCTCAGAGACCTCTGGGACAACACTAAACGCATCAACATTCGAATTATAGGGGTCCCAGATAAGAAGAGAAAAAGAAAGGGTCTGAGAAAATATTTGAAGAAATTATACTTGAAAACTTCCCTAACATGGGAAAGGAAACAGCCATCCAAGTGCAGGAAGTGCAGAGAGTCTCATACAGGATAAACTCTGGTAGAAACACACCAAGACACATATTAATCAAACTAAAAAAATTAAATTCAAAGAAAAAATATTAAAAGCAGCAAGGGAAAATCAACAAATAACTTGCAAGGGAATCCCCATAAGGTTATCAGATGATTTCTCAGCAGAAACTCTACAGGCCAGAAGGGAGTAGCAGGATATATTTAAAGTGATGAAAGGGAAAAAACCTACAACCAAGATTACTCTACCCAGCAAGGATCTCATTCAGATTCAATGGAGAAATCAAAAGCTTTACAGACAAGCAAAAGCTATGCAAATTCAACACCACCAAACCAGCTTTACAACAAATGCTAAAGGAATTTTTCTAAGCAGGAAACACAACAGAAGGAAAAGACCCACAAACACAAATCAATTAAGAGAATGGTAATAGGAATATATATATCGATAATCGCCTTGAATGTAAGTGGATTAAATGCTCCAACCAAAAGACACAGACTGGCTGAATGGATACAAAAAAAAGACCCTTATATATGCTGTCTACGAGATATACCCACTTCAGATCTAGGGACACATACAGACTGAAAGTGAGGGGATGGAAAAAGATATTCCATGCAAATGGAAATCAAAAGAAAGCTGGAGTAGCAATACTCATACCAGATAAAATAGACTTTAAAGTAAAGACTCTTACAAGAGATAAGGAAGTACACTACATAATGATCAAAGTATCAATCCAAGAAGAAAACATAACAAGTATAAATATTTATGCACCCAACATAGGAGCACCTTAATACATAAGGCAAATGCTAACAGTGATAAAAGGGGAAATCAACAGTAGCACAATAATACTGGGGACTCTAGCACTCCACTTACACCAATAGAGAGATCATCCAGACAGAAAATTAATAATAAACACAAGCTTTAAATGACACAATAGACCAGGTAGATTTAATTCATTTGTATATCACATTCTACCCAAAAGTGGAAAGATACACTTTTGTCTCAAGTACACACGGAACGTTCTCCAGAATAGATCACATCTTGGGTCAAAACTCAAGCTTTGGGGGCTTCCCTGGTGGTGCAGTGGTTGAGAATCTGCCTGCTAATGCAGGGGACATGGGTTCGAGCCCTGGTCTGGGAAGATCCCACATGCCACAGAGCAACTAGGCCCATGAGCCACAACTACTGAGCCTGTGTGTATGGAGCCTGTGCTCCACAACAAGAGAGTCCGCGATAGTGAGAGGCCCGCGCACCGCAATGAAGAGTGGCCCCCGCTTGCCACAACTAGTGAAAGCCCTCGCACAGAAACAAAGACCCAACACAGCCAAAAAATTAATTAATTAATTAATTTTTTTTTAAAAGTAACAAATGTTCAAGTACAATTGGTGTCTTTAAAAAAAAAAATCAAGCCTTGGAAAATTTAAGAAAACTGAAATTGTATCAAGCATCTTTACTGACCAGAACGGTATGAGATTAGAAATCAATTACAGGAAAAAAAAAAAAGTATAAAATACACAAACATATGGAGGCTAAACAGTGCACTGCTAAATTACCAAGAGGTCACTGAAGAAATCAAAGAAGAAATTTTAAAATACTTAGAAACAAATGACAATGAAAACGCAACAATCCAAAACCTATCAGACACAGCAAAAGCAGCTGTAAGAGGGAAGTTTATAGCAATTCAAGCCCACCTCAAGAAACAAGAAAATTCTCAAATAAACAATCTAACTTTACACCTAAAGCAACTAGAAAAAGAAGAACAAACAAAACCTAAATTAGTAGAAGGAAAGAAATCATAAAGATCAGAGCAGAAATAAATGAAATAGAAACATAGAAAACAATAGCAAAGATCAATACAACTAAAACTTGGTTCTTTGAGAAGATAAACAAAATTGATAAACCTTAGCCAAGCTCATCAAGAAAAAAAGGGAGAGGACTCAAATCAATAAAATTAGAAATGAAAAAGGAGAGATTACAACTGACACCACAGAAATGCAAAGGATCATAAGAGACTACTACAAGCAACTCTATGCCAATAAAATGGACAACCTGGAAGAAATGGCCAAATTCTTGGAAAGATATAACCTTCCAAGACTGAACCAGGAAGAATTAGAAAATATAAACAGACCAATCACAGGTAATAAAATTGAAACTGTAATTAAAAATCTTCCAACAAACAAAAGTCCAGGACCAGATGGCTTCACAGGTGAATTCTATCAAACATTTAGAGAAGAGCTAACACCCATCCTTCTCAAACTCATCCAAAAAAATTGCCGAGGGAGGAACACTCCCAAAGTTGTTCTATGAGGCCATCATCACCCTGATACCAAAACCAGACAAAGGTACTACAAAGAAAGAAAATTACACACCAATATCACTGATGAACATAGATGCAAAAATCCTCAACAAAATACTAGCAAAGAGACTCTAACAACACATTAAAAGGATCATACACTATGATCAAGTGGGATTTATCCCAGGGATGCAAAAATTCTTCAGTATACCTAAAACAATCAATGTGATACACCATATTAACAAATTTTTTTTTTATAAATTTATTTATTTATTTTATTTATTTATTTTTGGCTGTGTTGGATCTTCGTTTCTGTGCGAGGGCTTTCTCTAGTTGTGGCAAGTGGGGGCCACTCTTCATCGCGGTGCGCGGGCCTCTCACTGTCGCGGCCTCTCCCGCTGCGGAGCACAGGCTCCAGACGCGCAGGCTCAGTAGTTGTGGCTCACGGGCTGAGTTGCTCCACGGCATGTGGGATCTTCCCAGACCAGGGCTCGAACCCGCGTCCCCTGCATTGGCAGGCAGACTCTCAACCACTGCGCCACCAGGGAAGCCCCATATTAACAAATTAAAGAATAAAAATCATATGGTCATCTCAATAGATGCAGGAAAAGCTTTTGACAAAATTCAACACCCATTTATGATAAAAACTCTCCAGAAATTGGGCACAGAGGGAACCTACCTCAATAATAAAGTCCATATATGACAAACCCACAGCAAACATCATTCTCAATGGTGAAAAACGGATGTCCACACTCGCCACTCTTATTCAACATAGTTTTGGAAGTCCTAGCCACGGAAATCAGAGAAGAAAAAGCAATAAAAGGAATACAAATTGGAAAAGAAGTAGTAAAAGTGTCATTGTTTGCAGATGACATAATATTATACATAGAAAATCCTAAAGATGCCACCAGAAAACTACTAGAACTAATTAATGAATTTGGTAAAGTTGCAGGATACAAAATTAATGCACAGAAATCTCTTGCATTCCTATACACTAAAAACAAAAGATCAGAAAGGGAAATTAAGAAAACAAACCCATTTACCATCGCAACAAAAATAATAAAATACCTAGGAATAAACCTACCTAAGGAGGCAAAAGACCTGTACTCAGAAAACTATAAAACACTGATGAAAGAAATCAAAGATGACATAAATAGATGGAGAGATATACCATGCTCCTGGATTGGAAGAATCAATATTGTGAAAATGAGTATACTACCCAAAGCAATCTACAGGTTCAATGCAATCCCTATGAAATTACTAATGGCATTTTTCAGAGGATTAGAACAAAAAATTATACAATTTGTATGGAGACACAAAAGACCCCGAATAGCCAAAGCAATCTTGAGAGAAAAAAAAACAGAGCTGGAGGAATCAGGTACCCAACTTCAAACTATATTACAAAGCTACGGTAATCAAGACAGTATGGTACTGGCACAAAAACAGATATACAGACCAATGGTACAGGATAGATAGCCCAGAGATAAACCCATGCACCTGTGGTCACCTAAACTATGACAAAGGAGGCAAGAATATACAGTGGAGAAAAGACAGTCTCTTCAATAAGTGGTGCTGGGAAAACTGGACAGCTACATGTAAAAGAATGAAATTAGCACACTAACACCATACACAAAAATAATCTCAAAATGGATTAGAGACCCAAATGTAAGACCGGACACTATAAAACTCTTAGAGGAACACATAGGAAAAACACTCTTTGACAAAAATCACAGAAAGATCTTTTATGACCCACCTCTTAGAATAATGAAAATAAACACAAAAATAAGTGAATGGGACCTAATTAAACTTAAAAGCTTTTGCACAGCAAAGGAAACCATAAACAAGACGAAAAGACAATCCACAGAATGGGAGAAAATATTTGCAAACGAAACAACAAAGGATTGATCTCCAAAATATACAAACAGCTCATGCAGCTCAATAGCAAAAGAACAAACAACCCAATCAAAAGATGAGCAGAAGATCTAAATAGATATTTCTCCAAAGAAGACATACAGATCACCAAGAGGCACATGAAAAGATGCTCAACATCACTAATTTTCAGAGAAATGCAGATCAAAACTAAAATGAGGTTATCACCTCACAGTCAGAATGGCCATCATCAGAAAATCTACAAACAATAAATGCTGGAGAGGGTGTGGAGAAAAGGGAACCCTCTTCCACTGTTGGTGGGAATGTAAATTGATACAGCCACTGTGGAGAACAGTATGGAGGTTCCTTAAGAACCTAAAAATAGAAGTACCATATGATCCAGCAATCCTACTACTGGGCATACACCCTGAGAAAATCATAATTCAAAAAGACACAAGTACTCCAATGTTCATTGTAGCACTATTTACAATAGTCAGGACATGGAAACAACCTAAATGTCCATCAAGAGATGAATGGATAAAGAAGATGTGTTACATATATATAGTGGAATATTACTCAGCCATGAAAAGAAATGAAACTGGGTCATTCGTAGAGATGTGAATGGACCTAGAGTCTGTCATACAGTGAAGTAAGTCAGAAAGAGAAAAACAAATATTGTATATTAATGCATATATGTGGAATATAGAAAAACGGTATAGATGAACCTATTTGCAGGGCAGGAATAGAAAGGCAGACATAGAGAACTGACATGTGGACACGGGGTGGGAAGGGGAGGGTGGGACGAATTGGGAGATTAAGTTTGACATAAATACACTACCATGTGTAAAATAGCTAGTGAGAACCTGCTGTATAGCACAGGGAGCTCAGCTCTGTGCTATGTGATGGCCTAGTTGGGTGGGATGGTGTAGGTCCAAGAGGGAGGGGATGTGTGTATGCGTATGGCTGATTCACTTTGCTGTGCAGCAGAAACTAACACAACATTGTAAAGCAATTATACTCCAATAAAAAAAAAAAAGAAAGAAAATGCCAACCAAGAATATTTAACCCAGCAAAACCGTCCTTCAGAACTGAAGGCAAAATTAAAACTTTCCCTAATAATCAAAAGTAGAGGGAATTCATCACCACTAAATTTGCCTTACAAGAAATGCTAAAAGGAGTCCTTCAAGCTAAACAAAAGGATGCTTATTAGTAACATGAAAACATACAATACACTGGTAAAGGTAAACAAATAATCAGATTCAGAATACCCTAATACTGTAAAATGGTGATGTGCTAACTACTTAACTCTAGAATAAATGTTAAAGGAAAAAAGCATTAAAAATAACTATAAGTTCAACAATTTGTTAATGGATATACAATTAAAAAATGTAAATGGTGACATCAAAAACATAAAAGGGGGGAGTAAAAGAATATTTTATATATGGTATGTTATAGGTGATATAAGTTTAACTGTTTTCACCATAAAATAGACTATTAAATCTATTAGATGTTTTATGTAAACCTCATGGTAACCACAAAGCAAAAGTCTACAATACATACACAAAAGATAAAGAAAAGGAAACCATACTACCACTACAGAAAAATATCAACTTACAAAAGAAGACAGCAAGAGAGGAAGAAAATATATGAAATTATAAAACAGCCAGAAAACAATAAGATGGTATTAAGCAAGTTCTCACCTATCAATTACTCTACATGTCAATGGATTGCATTCTCCAATTGAAAGGCATAGAGCAGCTGGACAGATTAAGAAACAAGAGCCAACAATATGCTGCTTACAAAAGACTCAGCTCTAAGAACACACATAGATTCAAAGTAAAGGGATGGCAAAAGGCATTCCATGCCAAGTGGAAACCAAAAGAGAAAAGGGGTAGCTATAGTAACATCAGACAAAATAAGTTTTAGGCCAAAAATGGTAACAAGAGACAAAGACGGTCATTATATGATGCTAAGAGGGTCAATTCATCAAGAGGATATAACAATTATAAATATATATGCACCCAAAATCAGAGTACCTAAATATATACTAAGCAAATACTATCAGATCTGAAGGGAGAAACAGACAACAATACAGTTTAATAGGGGGACTTCGATACCCCAATGTCAACAATGGTTAGATCATCTAGACAGAAAAATCAACAAGTAAATGTTGGACTTGATCATACTTTAGACCAACTGGACCTAACAAACACAAAACATTCCATTGAACAGCAGCAGAACACACATAATTCTCAAGCAGAAATTGAACATTTTACAGAGTAGATCACATGATAGGTTACAAAACAACATTTAACAAATTTCAGAAGATTAAAATCATACAAAGTATCTTTTTTGACCACAATGGTGTAAAAGTGGAAATCATTAACAGAAAAGCTGAAAATTCACAAATCTGTGGAGATTAAACAACATGCTCCTGAACAACCAACAGATCAAAGAAGAAATCAAAAGGGAAATCAAGTAATATCATGAAAAAAAGTGAAAACTGAAGCACAACATATCAAACCTATGAAATGTTGCAAAAGCAGTTCTAAGGGGGCATTTTATAGCAATAAAAGCCTATATTAAGACACAAGGAAGATCTCAAATAAACAGCCTCACTTTACACCTCAAGAAACTAGAAAAATAACTAAACCCAAAGTTAGAAGAAGGAAAGAAACAACAAAGATTGAAGTGCAAATAAATGAAAGAGAAGAAAAAAACAACAGAGAGATAAATGAACTAAGCTGGTTTTTTGAAAACATAAACAAAATAGACAAACCTTTAGCCGGACTTACCCAGAAATAAGAGTAAGGACTCAAATTTAAAAAAGAAAAAGAAAAAGAAATGATAGAGGAGACGTTACAGCTGATACCACAGAGCTACAGAAGATCATAAGAGACTACTATGAATACTTATTCAACAAATTGGACAACATAGAAGAAATATATAAATTCTTAGAAACATACAACCTAGATGACTGAATATGAAGAAACAGAAAATCTGCACTAACAAGTTACTAGTAGGAAATTGAGTCATTAAAAACCTCTCAATAAAGAAAAGTCTAGGACCAGATGGCTTCACTGGTGAAATCTACCAAACATTTAAGAAAGAATTAATAGCAATCCTTCTCAAACTCTTCCAAGAAATTGAAGAGGATGGAACACTTCCAAACTCATTCTTACGAGGCCAGCATTATCCTGATACCAAAACAAGTTGAGGACACGGCAAGAAAATCGAAGGCCAATATCCCTGATGAACATAGATGCAAAAATTCTCAACAAAATATTAGCAAACCAAATTCAACTGTACATTAAAAGGAACAGACACCATGATCAAGTGAGATTTACTCCAGGGATGCAGGGATGATTCAACATCTATAAATCAATCAATGTGATACACCACATTAACAAAATGAAAGATAAAATTCATATGATCATATTTGCTGAGTTTGTCTATTAGCTATAGTGACTTTCTTGTGGATTCTTTTGGATTTCCTATGTATAGGATCATGTTTTATGCACATAGATACAGTTCTGCTTCTTTCCAATTTTCATGTTTCTTTCTCTTTCCTGTCTCGTTGCTCTGGCTAAAACCTCCAGTACAATGTTGAATAGCAGCAGTAAAAGTGGGAATTCTTTTCATGTGCTTTTTAACCAACTGTATGTCTTCTTTGGAGAAATGTCTATTTAGATCTTCCACCCATTTCTTGATTGGGTTGTTTTTTTGATATTGAGCTGCATGAGCTGTTTGTATATCTTAGAGATCAATCCCTTGTTGGTTGCTTCATTTGCAAATATTTTCTCCCATTCTGAGGGCTGTCTTTTTGCATTGTTTATGGTCTCCTTTGCTGTGCAAAAGCTTTTAAGTTTAATTATGTCCCATTTATATATTTTTATTTTCATTACTCTGGGAGGTGGATCAAAAAAGATCTTGCTGTGATTTATGTCAGAGAGTGTTCTGCCTGTTTTCCTCTAAGAGTTTTATAGTATCCAGCCTTAAAAAGATGCTCAACATCATTATTAGAGAAATGCAAATCAAAACTACAATAAGGTATCACCTCACACCAGTCAGAATGGCCATCATCAAAAAATCTACAAACAACAAATGCGGAGGGTGTGGAGAAAAGGGAACCCTCTTGCACTGTTGGTGGGAATGTAAATTGATACAGCCACTATGGAGAACAGTATGGAGGTTCCTTAAAAAACTAAAAATAGGATTACCATATGACCCAGCAATCCCACTCCTGGGCATATACCTGGAGAAAACTATAATTCAAAAAGATGCATGTACCCCAATGTTCATTGCAGCACTATTTACAATAGCCAAGACAGGGAAGCAACTTAAATGTCCATTGACAGATGAATGGATAAAGAAAATGTGGTACATATATACAGTGGAATAATACTCTGCCATAAAAAAGAACAAAATAGTGCCATTTGCAGCAACATAGATGGACCTAAAGATTGTCATAATGAGTGAAGTAAGTCAAAGACAAATATCATATGATATTCCTTATATGTGAAATCTAAAAAAGGGTACAAATGAACTTATTTACAAAACAGGAACAGAGTCACAGATGTAGAAAACTTATGGTTGCCGGGGGTAAGGAGGAAGAGGGGTAAATTGGGATATTCGGACTGACATATACACACTAGTATATATAAAACAGATAACTAATAAGGACTTACTGTATAGTACAGGGAACTCTACTCTGTAATGGCCTATATGGGAAAAGAATCTTTAAAAAGTAGTGGATATATGTATATGTATAACTGATTCACTTTGCTGTACACCTGAAACTAACACAACACTGTAAATCAACTAAACTCCAATAAAAATTTTTTTAAAAACCTATAAGGGAAAAGAATCTGACAAAGGGTATATATATATATAATATATATAACTGAATCACTCTGCTGTACAATGGAAACTAATACAACATTGTAAATCAATTATACTTCAATAAAATAAAAAAATTAAAATTAAAAAATAAACTAGGGTCATTTCATAGGAAAGTTCAATGTAACCGCAAAATGATGGGAGGAGGAAACATGTCCTTCCTCTTATTTTACATGTAATAAGATTGGGACTCAAATAAAACAGATTAAAAACAAACAAACCTCAGCACACAGTGATAGATGGAATTTCCTCAATTTGATAAGGAGTATTCTGCAACAAAAATCTACAGTTAACATCATACTTAATGCTGTAAGACTGAATTTCACACCCCACCCTCAATATTGGAATCAAGGCAAGGATTTCTTCTCTCACTGTTCTTTTTCAACACTGTACTGAGTGAAGTCCTTGCTAGTACAATAAGGCAAGGATAAGAAATAAAAGGCATACAGATTGTAAACTAATAAAACATTAAGGAGGTGGCGGCGGGGTGGGGGAGGACCCCTCAACAATAAGAGGATAAAACAGATTCCTTAATAATACAAAAGGAAAATATTCGACTGTGGTAAAAAGAATAATTGTTCCAGTCTAGCCTAGAGCTTCATTATGTTTCTCATACTTTTCATTCCAGAGAGTTTGTTTTGTATGTTAGAATACTCATTATTATAATTGTAATCTTTGAGCAATAAATACTACTAATAACTAAGTGGGTTAAACAGCACAAAAGAATAACTTTAAAAAAGTGTATGCATAGGGAGGGTGGGAGGGAGACGCAAGAGGGAAGAGATATGGGGATAAATGTATATGTATAGCTGATTCACTTTGTTATAAAGCAGAAACTAACACACCACTGTAGAGCAATTATACTCCAATAAAGATGTTAAAATAAATAAATAAATAAATAAATAAATAAATAAAATGTGAATACATTCCAAAAAAAACTGTATGCATATAGATACTATAAATATACCTCCAAATGTAAAAACAAGGCATATAACAGTACTAAGAGAGAAACAAAACAAAAAAACACCAGCTACACACACAAAAAAGTTTAATTAAAATGAGATTAGTTTATAAAAAAATGTTTTAAAGGCTAAAAAGATAGAAAATGCTAGTGAAACTTCAAGAAAATAAGGCATCAAACCAAATTCAGAAGGCAGAATGGAAATAACTTTTTTTTTTACATTTTTTCTTTTCTTCTTTTTCTTTCTTGGCCATGCCAGGCAGCATGTGGGATCTTAGTTCCCTGACCAGGGATCGAACCCATGCCCTCTGCAGTGTAAGCACAGAGTCTTAACCACTAGACCGCTAGGGAATTCCCAAAATAATAATTTTAAAGGAATTTCAAAGAATAATAGACACATGTTTTAGGGAAGAACACATTAAATTCGGCAGTGTGAGTGACTACCTGTATCTTGAGCATATTTTGAATGCAGAATCAAACAAATTTGATTAATACTTTTGTATGAAGTTATGTAAAGAGCTTAATTTCTTCAAATTTAAAGGATAAACATGCAGGTTGGGAGGAAAGTAAAAATTAAATATATTGCTGAGACATTTCTACAGTAAGAATTGGAGAATTAAGTGCAATTACCACAGTTTAGAAAGTCAAGTACTTTTCCATTGGAATTCTTATCTCAGGAAAAACATTTCTAATAGTACTTTTAGGAAGAAACACAGATGTCATGCCATAACGACCATTATTTTTTTAAGTATTTCTGAATTTTAAAGACGTGAATTTACTTTGGCTAAATTTCTAAGTCATGTGTATTTAAAATTTTTATTTCATCATGATATAAACTGCCTCAAGCTGTGTGATCATTTCCACTGACTGCCACAGAAGTAATCTGCAGTATTTCCCTTACTTTTAGATAATTTTCACCTGCCCATAAAAATATAAGAAATGTTCATACTTTAAAAAAAAAAAGCACACAAAATCAAATCTCAAGCATTTAAGTGCCCCCCAAAACATTTTGGAATATTATGGGATTGCGTAAGTAAACATACAAATTTGTATAGGTTAGCCTAACAACCCCCAAATAACTTTTATTTAATCTTGCTCACATTTAAGAATGAACATATCTTCAACAGACCTAATCTAATTATGGAATCATTTTAGAACATTTTGAATAATTGTATCACATAAATATTAGAGCAGAACAAACTTTGGATTATGTAATTAAATTACTATAATTATGCTTTTAGGACATCTGCTGACAAGAAAGGTTTCTTCAACACCAGTGACAAAGTACTATTTCCTGAGACCACTACAACATACATAGACAAATTCAGCTTTACAACGAATTAGCTTATATACATATTTATCAGCAAATATGATTTTTAGAGAAATTGGTTAAATAGGTTACATCACATACAGGGGAAGCCTAGTTTGCCCCTCCATCAAAGAACGTTTAAAATAAGCCAATGATCTGAACGTCTGAAACAATTACATTTCTAAGTGGCAAACTCCAGCCTGGTCACCAGTCTCCTCCCTTATTGTATCCAATGACTATTTTAACATGACTTTCCTCTAAGGGTCTTCAGCTTTAAATGGAATGACTCTGACATCAATAATTCTTAAAGAGATGCCTACTCCATAAGCTGTTCTTGCCTTTCCTGAGGACCTCCATAGGCATAGGCATACTTCATTTTATTGAGCTTCGCAGATACTGCCTTTTTTTTGCTTTTATTTTTTTTTTACAAATTGAAGGCTTGTGGCAACCCTACAACAAGCAAGTTTACAGGCGCAATTTTTACAACATCATTTGCTCACTTTGTGTCTCTGTGTCAATTCTGGTAATTCTCACAATATTGTGAACTTTCCCATTATTTTTATATGTGTTATGGTGAACTGCCATCAGTGAACTTTGCTGTTACTGTTATAATTATTTTGGGGTGCCATGAACTGTGCCAACACAACGACCTTAATAAATATGTGTATCCTGACCGCTCCACCACCAGCCATTCCGTGTCTTCCTCCCTCTCCCCTGGCCTCCCTATACTGAGACACAATATTGAAATTAGGTCAATTAATACCTCTAAATGGACTCTAAGTGTTCAAGTGAAAGGAAGTCACGTCTCTCACTTTATATCAAAAGCTAGAAATGATTAAGCTCGGTGAGGAAAGCATGTCGAAAATCAAGACAGGCTGAAAGCTAAGCCTCTTGCACCAGTTAGCCAAGTTATGAATGCAAAGGAAAACTTCTTGAAGGAAATTAAAAGTGCTACTCCAGTGAACACATAAATGATAAGAGAAACAGCCTTATGGAGGCTGATATGAAGATCTTCCATATGGACAGAAGATCAAACCAGCCACAACATTTAGCCAAAACATAATCCAGAGCAAGGCCCTAACTCTCTTCAATTCTATGAAGGCCGAGAGGTGAGGGAGCTCCAGAAGAAAGTTTGAAGGTAGAAGTTGTTTCATGAGGTTTATGGAAAGAAGCTGCCTCCATAAAATAAAAATGCAAGGTGAAGCAGCATGTGCTGATGCACCTGTAACAGGTTATCCAGAAGGTCTAAGTTAATTAATGAAGATGGCTACACTAAACAACAGATTTTCAATGTAGACAAAACAGCCTTATATTGGAAGATGCCATCTAGGACTTCCATGCTAGAGAGAAGTCAATGCCTGCCATCAAAGGTTCAAAGGACAGTCTCTCTTGTTAGGAGTTAATGTAGTAGGTGACTTTAAGTTGAAGCCAATGCTCATTTACCATTCTGAAAACCTTAGGACTCTTCAAAATTATGTTAAATTTACTCTCTCTGTGCTCTATAAATGGAAAAACAAAGCCTGGATGATAGCACATCTGTTTACAACATGGTTTACTATTTAGAGCCCACTCTTGAGAACTACTCCTCAGAATAAGATTCCTTTCAAAATATTAATGTTCATTGACAATGCACCTTGGTCACCCAAGAGCTCTGGCGATGTACAAGCAAGATTAATATTGTTTTTGTGCCTGCTAACATAACATCCATTCTGCAGGCCATGGATAAAGGAGTAATTTCAACTTTCAAGCCTTATTATTTAAGAAATACACTTCATAAGGCTATAGCTGCCATAAACAGTTGATTCCTCTGATGGATCTGGGTAAATTGAAAACCTTCTAGAAAGGATTCACTATTCTAGAAGCCATTAAGAACATTTGTGATTCATGGAAAGAGGCCAAAATATCAACATACACAGGAGTTTGGAAGAAGTTGATTCCAACCCTCATGGATGACCTTGAGGGGTTCAAGACTTCAGTGGAGGAAGTAACCGAAGAGGTGGTGGAACTAGCAAGAGAACCGGAATCAGAAATGGAGGCTAAAGATCTGACTAAATTGCTGCAATCTCATGATCTAACTTTAACAGATGCTTTGTATGAATGAGTAAAGAAAGTGGTTTCCTGAGATGGACTCTACCCCTAGTGAAGATGCTGTGAAGATTGTTGAAATCACAACACAGGACTCAGAATATTACATAAACTTAGTTGATAAAGCAGGGCAGGGTTTGAGAGGACTGACTCCAATTTTGAAAGTCCTACTATGGGTAAAATGGTATCAAACAGCAGCACATGCTACCGAAAAATCATTTATGAAAGCAAGAGCCAGTCGCTGAGGCAGACTTCACTGTTGTCTTATTTTTAGAAATTGCCACGGCCACCCCAGCCTTCACCCTGATCAGTCAGCAGCATCAACATCAATGTAAGACCCTCCACCAGCAAAGATTATGACTCGCTGAAGGCTCAGATGATGGGTGGCAGTTTTTAGCAATTAAGTATTTTTTAAATTAAGGTATATACATTTTTTAAAGACATACTGTTATTGCACACTGAAAAAACTACAGTACAGTATAAACATAACATTTATATGCACTGGGAAACCAAAAAATTCATGTGACTTGCTTTACTGCAATATTTGCTTTATTGCAGGGGTCTGGATCTGAACCCACAATATCTTGGAGGTATGCCTGTATTAAGTTCATAAGCATTTTTAGATATTAATCTTAAGTTTTTTTCTCAAAATTTAAAGTTTTCTTATATTTCATAGATAAAATCACATTAACATTTCTGGGAATAAACTTTATTACTAGGGCTTTAAAATGCATACAAGATAATTGTAGTAGTACTTGCAGGTAAATATGGGGATTGAGGGAAAAGGAATTTTTAGGAAAATCCTACACCCTACCTAGAGAACCTCTTAAGCTCCCTCTGCTGGCTACCATTTAAATAAAGTAGAAAAAAAGGTAAACCTCTTTTCTTCTGGGAGGTAATGGGAGATGCACTCTGAAGCTGACAATGCTGTTGTTGAAATTGAAAGGAAAGTTCTCTTAAGTAAGGACTAAGTCTAACTGCTGCCTACATTCCCTAATAAGGCTTTAGGACTTCCAAACAGATGGGGGTGGGGGAGGGGGAGGGGGAGGCCACAGTCGACTTAAAATAAGGGAAGTCATTATCAAGTTTGAATATGTTAAGCATTAAATCGATATACAAAAATGCAAAAGCATTTAGTATAAAACAAATCAACTATAAACAATTATCATTTAACACTAGAAAATTAATAATTTAAATACAGTTCACAAACTTCACTAGAACAAAAAGCTTATACCAAACTATTTAATCTATTAGTTTCAATATTAAGGTTTATTTTTTTCCTCCAGAGTGAGGTTAAGTAACAATTTAAATAATTTTCAGGATGTATAAATGAACATCCATTCAGAAAGAACATTACTGCTTCAAAGTGGCTATCTAAGAAATATTTTGCATGTAATAAATATATTTTATGTTTAGGTTAACAGGCACCATCTTGAGAGCAAAAAAGTATTTTTTTAATTAATAAATAAATTACATTCAAGAAAACAAGGAGTTTATATCTGAAGTATGATATATCCTTAAATGTTTTTCTTCATATAGCACCCAAACTTCCAAACTAGAAAGTAGCTTCTAAAATATAACTCATACCTTAAGTTATAAAAATAAAGGCCAAGAAAAAAATCAATTTAAGACAAAATTTACAGTTTATATTATTAATTCCCCATTCAATAAAATATCAATTGCCAATTTACTAAATGAACTGCAAATATGCAATGTTAGTGCTGAAAATCTGAAATATATATTTTTAAAAGTCACTCTTTTTCAAAGTATTTAAAATATTGCATCTCTGGTGTCAAATCTGCAAACTATCATTTTATTTCTCTAGTTTTCTTATTTCCACTCCCAAACCTACCCCTTAATCCTGTAAAAGCCATCCAGCTTTTTTTCTTTTTTTCAGCGGGGGGGGTGGGGGGGGTGGGGGGGGGTTAATACACTATATCCCAAACACAAAACACTGACAATACTCCTTGGTAAACAAGGAAATCCCAGAACAGTCCAAGCCTGCAGCTTTGCTCCCAAAGTGTGCCACAGGCTAAATGATAAAGAAAAAAAAAACAATCAATGGCCCTTATTGATGCAGTCAGAATGCTCCTGGGAGTTCATAACTGTTTGAGAATTTGCTGATGTAATCCTGAAGAAAGTTTCAATACATTTTGCAGACAAATATCAGAGAATAAGTCTTTGATTAATAATTTTTCTATTTATTTCTGCCAAGGCGACTGAAAACACGAAAGCCTTTTCATCAGAGAGGTTAGCATAGATGTCAATTTCCTTTTCCTGTTTCTCTGTTAAAAGAAAAAGGGAAAGATTTTAATATAAAGGCAGTAGATGCAGTATTTTTTTTAATTTAAAGTTTTCAAGTATTCCTTTAAATGACAATAAATATAATACATAATACTACAACATACACTAAATGTTATAAAGCATTATGCTACTGAACTGAAATTTTAAAATTACACAAAGGGGTTACTAAAATGCCAAGAACTCAATTCTAAGACTAAATGGAGACTGTATATATTTCTATACACACAGTCTAATATCAATATCATTTCTGTAAGAATCTCAAATATTTCTTTCTCCTCACTAGCATGAGCTGCTTCAATCAAAATGAATTTCCTCACCCTAAATATGGTCCCTTCTGAACATCAATGGTGCCTTTATGAATATATTAAGTTCTTCACCTTAGCCCTGCTATGGAAAATATGAATAACCAACATTTATTTCTACTTTTCCCCACCTGATTACAAATGTAATCCAAGTCCATGGTAGAAACTTTGAAAAATACAGAAAAAGAAAAAAGAAAAATCACCTATTATCTCATGAGCCAGCTAAAATCACGATTAACATCTTTTGTGTATATTCTCCCAAATGATTTTTTCAGGCTCTACTATGATTCCACTTTTGTCTCGTTTTTTGTTTTGTATTGACTTTTTAATCAAAGTTAAACATGAATATAGTTTAGAGTCAAATTATTTTTACAAAACGTGTTACCAAAAAAACAGAAGTCCTCCTCCCCTCACGCACATTTCCTACTCTTCAAATAAAACTACTTTTCCAGGTATTCCTTTTGGTTTTTACCTAAGTAACATATTTATCTGATGCAACAGCTTGGATTTTTGGTTTTAGGCATGATTAATTGACTTTCCACCATGAAATATTAGGATTTATTGTTTTCTGTCTCTTGCCCCCACCATACTCTTCTTATCACATCTTCCCATTATAGTTATATTACCATTTTGATGAGATCAATATTGTGTTTACATTATTCACTGTGTAAATGATTTCACTTTTCCTGTACACTGTTTTCACTGAAGGGATTCTCTTTTTTCATTTGCTTAGTTTTCATTACTAATTGAACCCAAACTCTCTCCTAGTTGGATAAATCTTTCAGAATGTTTACACATATCAATCTTATCTTCTTGAAGAAATTCTATGCTCCAATGTGAAATGGTTGCTTTCTAGGCCTATTGCACAATTATCATCTGGAGATCTCTCGTCAACATCATGCTGGAGATTCTCCTCATCTCTCTTGAGTTGGACCCCGTGTCGTAGGTCCAGGATACTTTCTTGGTTTACTTCTTCATTGATGCCACATATCTTGCAGTAGCTTCCTGAGAAAGGGAGTATGGGTAGCAAATTTTTTGAGACCCTGAATATCAGAAAGTGTCTTTAGTCTTTCTTCACACTAGTTAATAGCATGATTGAGTTAAGACTTGAATATTTCCTCTTAGTATTTTAAAGGCAAAATACTGTCTTCCAACTACTGGTGTCACTGTTAAGAAAACCCTATACCACTTTTTACAGTTATTTTTTAAGTTATTGCTAAATTTACTACAGTTAAATATACAGATCATAAATGTACAACTGGATGACCCATACCACAATCAAGATACAGAAAATCCCTCATGCTCCTCTCCAGTCAATCCCTCCCCACCGCACCAGCAACCATTGTTCTACCACCATAGATTTTGCCTGTTCTTGAACTTCATATAAGTGGCATGGTATAGTACGTACTGTTTTGTGTCTAGCTTCTTTCATTCAACATGTTTTTGAAATTCACTGATGTTGCTCATACATGAGTAGTTTGTTCCTTGCTGGGTAGTATTCCACTGTACCACTTTGATTATTTTCTCTGAACACTTGAAGGACCTTCCCTTTAACCAGAGAGATATGATTTATGATGATATGCTTTGGCATAATATCTAGTTTTAACCATCCATTGGTCTGGGAATTTGGTGAGGCATTTCAATATGGAAACTCAATGTCCTTCCTGTTTGGGAAAACTACTTGAATTATTTCACTGATGACTTCCCATCTACTTCATCTTCTATGTTCTTCTTCTGAAACATCAGTTATTTACAGATGTTGACCTCGAACTGGTCCTCTAAATTTCTTATGTTTCTTATTCATTTTTTCATCTCTTTTCCTATTGCTATACATTCTGGTACATTTCTTCAATTTTGTCTATAAGCCTTCTGTTAAAGTTTTACATTTCTGCAAATCATATAGACATATACATACATATATATATATTTTGAGACTCTCATTTTAAAGTTCATTTTCCAAGTACTTTTTTGACATCTGCAATTCCTTTTAAACATCATCTTGTTCTTCTTTCATGACTACCGTATCTTCTCTTACAAAGAATATTAATGGTAGTCTTAATTTTTTTTTCTTCTCCCTGCAAAAACTTATCATATCCAAGTTATTTTTTTATTCCTTTGTGAAAGCCTGACTGGAGAACTCAGTATTTACCATCTCCAATTTTCACCTAATCTTCCTCATCTTAATTTGGTACTCCTGCCCTCAATGATGCCTGGTGTTTCCTAGACCAGAGACTCTGTTTTCCCTTTCAAAGGATAAACTTGCAGGGAAGGGAGGTCAGGGTAAAGAGCCCTAGCAGGATATTAAAACACAGAGTTCAAATAATCTTGTTTTTAGCCTCACCTTCACCTCTACACTTCCAGACATAACTGAGGTAAAAATTCCTGACCTTAGGCAGACGTGAAACAAAAATCAGTTTCTTTCTCAGCTTTCCTCAAAGGAGTTTACGATTTGGGTTTCTTGGGTCTGCTAAAGAAGTTACCACTTTCCAGAATTTTGCTGCTTCTCCCACTCCTTGTCCTTGTGGGACTTGGCCCTTTAAAAAAAAATCCCTTTCATCCCTGTCATTTTACTAGGATTTGGGGAGGGTGCAGAGCTAGATGTGTTTATTCAATCCACCATCTTTAACGTGAAGTCTACATTAACTCTCTATGTTCATTAATAAGGTATTCAGAATTGCCCAATATATTTCAATCAGTCAAAATGTCACTCCTACTTTACTAATATCCAGAATAATCATACCCCCCACATATAAAATAAAGACTTATTTTAAACCATCCAAAACTGTTAAGTTTAATGGTTGGCTTTTATGATAATGTTGTCATCTAGATGTCTAAAAAGATTTCCTTTTCATTCCTTCTTCTTACTATTTTTTTCAAAACATAGAAAACAGTAAAGCCAATTAAAAATGTGCTTTTAGACACACTGTCAGGTTTTCCTTATTAGAATAAAGGTAAAGCTTGCTTCAAATTCTTCAAGTGCCCTATGAGCTGGGAATCAATAAATACTGAATTTAAGTAGCTACTTAACACTAAGAAGCATATCAAAGAAGTCTATTCTAAAATATATAGACATTTCAAAAGTTCATATTTTCTATCAGTATTATATTTAGAAAACATGGTCTGCCTTAAGGGTTTGTAAAATACAGCCTGCAAAATTGGTAAAATACAATTGGCAAAATCTGGCCTCCCACCTGTTTTTACAAAGTCTTACTGGAACACAGCCATGCCCATTCATTTACGTATTCCCTATGGCTGCTTTCCAGACACAATGACAGAGCAGACTAGCTATGACAGAGACCGTATAGCCCACGAAGCCTAAAATATTTATTATCTGGCTCTTTACAGAAAAAGTTTGCTGACTGCCCTTGCCTCTGGCCTACATTAAAAGATTCTATTATACAAAAATTCCTTTGAGGTCCTCCCTGTTTGTATTAAAAGTATATCTTACTCTAGAAATAGCTTTCTTAAAACTTTCCTATAATAAACTAAAAATACCTGAAAACAATTTATACCCAAATAAATGCTTTTTTCAAGTTAACATGAAATAAAAGATCCAAACCTGCATATATAGAGTCCTACCACAACTACAGAGCCTTCGTTCCCCCAAATAAAGTACTGTCATTATCTATTCTCTCATCTCCTCTGACCAGAAGCATTCCTTTTCCATTCTTTGGGTTATATTCCCTGTACTTCAACAGTAAAGAATGTTCTGTTTTCTGGGCCAAGCAGTATTTCCCTCTTTTCTTTTTTCTCCGTTTACTTTTTTTTTAATTTATTTATTTTACTTTTTGGCTGCATTGGGTCTTCGTTGCTGTGCTTGCGCTTTCTCTAATTGTGGCGAGTGGGTGCTACTCTTCGTTGCAGTGCGCAGGCTTCTCATTGCGGTGGCTTCTCTTGTTGTAGAGCACGGGCTCTAGGTGCACAGGCTTCAGTAGTTGTGGCACGCGGGGCTCAGTAGATGCAGCTCGCAGGCTCTAGAGCGCAGGCTCAGTAGTTGTGGCGCACGGGCTTTGTTGTTCCGTGGCATGTGGGATCTTCCCAGACCAGGGCTCGAACCCGTGTCCCCTGCACCAGCAGGCAGATTCTTAACCACTGTGCCACCAGGGAAGCCCCTCTGTTGACTTTTCTTTACCTAGTTTTCATTCTGTAACAGTCTTTAGCATATATTTTCTGATCATCCCATTGTTAAAGAAGCACCCTCAAGTTGAGAAAACAACTCAAACTCTCTGGAAGATCAGCATAATAGAAAGAAAGAGAAAAAGCAGTAAAACTACCCAAAGAAATTAAGGAGTATAGAAGCACAGTCTTCACAGAATACAGTCAAAGACATTATAAACCTTAGTCCTTTAGCCATACAATATTAAAAAATCTTTAACTTTGATAAAAGCTATACCAGTGAAGTTATTTTCCCTAACAGTAGTACTTTTATTCAAATAGAAGCACACAAAGCAGAGAGAAATGGTGAACAGGTAAAAAATTCTCAATGTCTAAAATACATTTATATTTGAATACCTAAGACTGAATACCTGAAAAAGCAAAGCATAACTCACAAATAACATAAGAAGTTATAAACACATTTCACTGAAGAAATTATTTTAATAGAGGTTTTTGTGGTGTCTAACAACATTGTTATATATTTTTAATTGAAGTATAGTTGATTTACTTGAGAGAGATTTTTAAAGAATTATAAAAAGCAACTATCTTTTTTTCTTTAATTACTGGCTTGAAAGTCCCACTTTTAAAAAGATATTCATGGGCATATAGGGTGCATTATACTATTCTTTTTACTTTTGTGTAATCTTTTAAATTTTCCACAATAAAAGGTTTTTTAAAAGATGTATAAATCAAAAAAAACGAGAAGTTTTAGTTGATGGTTACAAACAAGTTATTGGTAGACACACTACTTATCAGAAGAAAAGAGAAAATCTATAAGGAGAATATGAATATGTTTTAGACCAAGAAGAATTCACCTTACTATCCAAAAGCTGCCTCAGAATAGGGAACAGAATAGGAGTAATTTAAAAATTCATACTGAAGAACACTTGATAGTAAAATTTTAAAACTCACAGTATAATAGTTTGAAATAAGTCTTAACAGAATTCAGATTTATCTTTAAAAAAGTATAACTATTTTAACAGACTTATCCAGGATGTCATACACAAATTATCTCTGAACTTTACTATCATCAGTTTATAGCAAGGTGAATTTTACCTAATTTAAGCCTTTAATTTTCCAATAAGAATTAAATTTATATGACTTTTTTAAAACAAGCATCTACCTGTAGGGAAATGTTTTTACAAACGAAAATATGAGTTGGAATTTTAAGTCTAGGAGTTCAATGCCTACCAAACACTTTCTTCACTACTATCTAATTTAGATGTTAGAAAACTTTAATACCTGAAAAAAAAACAACAACTGCTTGGATTTACTCATACCTCTTTCTTCCTCATGTTTTTTGGCAGATGCACTTTTAGGTCTTCCTCTTCCTCGTCTGATATGATCTGAATGGCTGTTACTTCGAGACCTCTTTCTGTTTTCTAAATCCTTATTTACTGTAGAATTTATCTTCTCTCGCCTAACTCTCTCTGTTCGCCTCCTCTTGGCCTCATGCTTGTTTTCTGTATGGATGAATAAAAGTGATATATTTTAGGGCTTAGCAAGAACTGTTTGCCCATGTTCTCATTGCTTTCTTCTTTTTCTAAATAGCACTAGAGTTTGCTGCCTGGCATATTTTATAAAACTACAACCATAACATCTGTATGTCCCTCACACCTATGCAGGAAAAAAAGAAATTCAAAAGACTTCAGATCCACACTAACACATGAGGTAGTAGGAATCTTATAACGGAAGACAAGTTTCTTTATTTGATACTTTTAATTTCAGCGCCTACAAGTTCACACAATTCCACAGCAACCTTTTTCCTTCTCTCTGTATCCAAGTTAAAAATGGTGAAGTATTACAAAAGGAAAATAAATATTCCATTCCTTTTTTCCCCCTACCCAAATTACAGATTGAAATATGTCAAATACACAGAAGCAAAACTGACCTTAGCCATAATATTTATATTAAAGTTCCCAGTAAAAACCAAACAGAAAGTATCTAGGGAAAACATTAAAACACTAGGGAAGTAAGCAGTTATCACTTTATCCACAGATGAGGTCATTTCTGACATTCTAAGAGCATGTTTATCCCAAATAAATAGCAATAGGGGAACTTTACTCAACATGGTGATTTAATTAATGCAAGGAGCCACCCCTCTCACTCCAAACAGATCAAAAGGTTGGATAAGACAAACAATTTTTTTTAAATTGATTTAATACGTACCTGAATTCAAAAGAAAGAAAGAAAATTCCCCAAATGCCTAAAACCATGGTGGTAAAAGGGCAAAACATATAAGAAAATTCATATCCCAAGAACTAAAGAGAACAATTTAAAAGGCTATATAGGGCTTCCCTGGTGGCACAGTGGTTAAGAATCTGCCTGCCAATGCAGGGAACATGGGTTTGAGCCCTGGTCTGGGAAGATCCCACATGCCGTGGAGCAACTAAGCCCGTGCACCACAACTACTGAGCCTGCACTCTAGAGCCCACAAGCCACAACTACTGAGCCCACCTACCACAACTGTTGAAGCCCACGCACCTAGAGCCCGTGCTCCACAAGAGACGCCACTGCAATGAGAAGCCTGCACATTGCAACTAAGAGTAGCCCCCGCTGGCCACAACTAGAGAAAGACCGCGCACAGCAGCAAAGACCCAATGCAGCCAAAAATAAATAAATAGAGTAAATAAATTAAAAATAAAATGAAATAAAAGGCTATATAAATTAAGTATGCTTAATAGGCTACTATAAAATAAAATAAATTGAAGTAAAATATTAAAAGTTATTTCCAAATACCATATCCTTGGAGAATTAGTTAATTCCAGGTCTCAGATTAACATATACCAGATAATGCAAGAATATTTAGTTATTCCAGACTGTAAGAAAGTTATCTAAGATCATCAGCATCTTGTTAAAGCACT
The DNA here is from genome assembly GCF_949987535.1 of Balaenoptera acutorostrata. Taxonomy (NCBI): domain Eukaryota; kingdom Metazoa; phylum Chordata; class Mammalia; order Artiodactyla; family Balaenopteridae; genus Balaenoptera; species Balaenoptera acutorostrata. The sequence goes on along the minus strand of NC_080082.1, from coordinate 37,398,279 downwards.
CAAGGGCTAACTTGAAGAGGCTCCTGCTGACCATTATAATTTGAGCATCAATAAAAATAATAACTATAATAGACTGAAACACCTAAAGAACCAACTCACTATTTTGAAAAGTGAAATAAAGGAAAAGAATAAAGCATTTACCCTGCTTTTTCTATTCAAACTGTACCACTCACTGGTAACAAAAGGGTAGATGAAGAGCAATTTCTCATTTTAGAATCACTGTGGCTAAAAAACTGAAGAAGGAATAAGAGTATCACCATTTTCAACTTGAAATGAACTAAATGTAAACATCAACAGCTGCTAACATCACAAAAACAGAGATAAGTAGACTTTGTGCCTCCTTATAGAATACCTACCTAAGTAGTCTTGCCAAAAAAAAAAAAAATCAAATCTCATCAAGCCCTTGGATCCAAATTACAATTTATAAGAAAAAGAGAAATCATTCAAAGAATGTGTTAACATACACCACAGAGACACAAACAGTAAATCCAAATGGACAAGTGATAGTTTAACATATAATTTGCAAGGAATAAAAGAGCAAATAATAGATAAAGAGAGAGCCAAAAAAGATATCAGTCATATGCAATGTGTGGACCTTATTTGGAATCTGTTTTTAAAAACCATTTATGAGAAACCTGAAAATTTCAACACCAGTTGGATATTTGATATTACGGAATTATTGTTAATTTTTTATTGTGCTTAAGTTTTTAAAGGTCTATCTTTTATTTTAATTTTTTTAATTTTTAATTTTATTTCTTTTTGGTTGCACCGCATGGCATATGGGATCCTAGTTCCCTGACCAGGGATCAAACCCATGCCCCCTGCATTGGAGGCATGGAGTCTTAACCACTGGACCGCCAGGGAAGTCCCAAGGTCTGTCTTTTAGAAACATGTAATGAAATATTTATAATTGAAATTATATGAAATTTCCTTTAAAATAATATACAAGAGAAGGCGTGGATGTGGATGGGACAGGGTATGCTTAGAATTTCTCAAAAAGAAAAAAGTTGAAAGAAATAGTAACAGGTAAAGCTTTTTACAGTATGCCTTTTAGAGTTTAACACTGAATTTAAGTTTGTTCCTTCAGCTACCCACCCATCTCTGCAAACTTCTTCATAGCCAACTTCTCAAAAAAGAAGTATCTGTACTTTCTGCCTTCAGTTTCTCACCTCCCATTCACCCATCAATTCATTCCAGTATAGCTCCCAACTCAATGAAAATGATCATCAAGAAGGACAAAAACCTCTGTCAGCAAATCTAATAGACACCTCTCTTTAATCACCTTAATACCATCTCTCAAAAATTCAACAGAGGACTACTCTTTTCCCTGAAATTAATTTTTTACTTGATTTTCAGGTTCTGCAAATTTCCCATCTCACCAGCCATTCCTCTTTATCGCCTCTGCTGTCTTCTCCTCCCCGCAGGTTCTTTTCCACCTCTAATATTAAAGTCTTAGGACTATGCCCTGAGCCCAGATAAACCATGGACCCAAAACATTAAAAACTATTGTTATAATGGTTCCAAAATTTATACGTTCAGCTCTGACTTCTTCCCAAAGCTCTAGACTGCCTACCTGACAGCTTCACTTGTATGACTCACAAGCATTCCAGATGCGCCAAAAAATAACTCTTGATTTTCCTTCCTCCAACCTTCATTATACTAGTAAATAGCACCAACCAGTTGCAAAAGCCAAATAACTTGTAGTCATTTGTGACTCAGCTTGTTTCTTCTATCATCACAGAAGTCCATAGGTACTCCGTGCAAAATACATCCACAATTTCTTCATTTCTCCCACTTCTATGGGCAATATCCAAACCGAACACATTCCCTAAATAGCTGCCAAAATTATCTTAAAAAAAAAAAAAGACTGTATAAATAAGCTTCCTTTCTAAAACCTTTCATTAGCTTTTCACTTTATTTAAAAGAAAGTCAAATTTCCCGACCAAAGACTGTAAGTCCCCCTATAAGACCTGACATTTGCCTCTCACCCATCTAATCTCATACCACTAGCCATTTTGTTCAGTACTCTCCAGACTTGCCTTCCTTTTAATAAAACAAGTTCCTTCCTCCCCTTGAGTCTCTACATTTGCTAATGCTTCTGCCTAGAGCTTTCTTCCCAAGGCTCTTCATGAGACAGGCTTTATTTATTTCCTTCAGATGTCAATTTATAGGTTGCCCCTCTGAGTCTCCCAGCCCAAGTTACTTTCTATAATCTTCTTCTACTACTACTACTATAGTCCTTCTATAATTTTCTTCTACTACTACTTCTACTTCTACTTCTACTACTACTACTACTACTACTACATTTATTTATATGTTCAATATGTCTCCCCCTTCGAAATATAAGTTCTATGAAAGTTGGGATGCTTTTGCCTGTCTCATTCACAGAACCTAGAACATTACCTACACATGTTAAGTGGTGCTGAATAAATAAAATCAGACTGAACACATGATTTATTTCATTATCTTCTCAAAAATCCTACTGAAATGAGAACAAACATGGGTAAAAAGGTAAAGGGAAAAAGGAAAATAAATCTGCAGTGCTTGAAACAGAAAAGGGTGCTATTAACGATCTGAAATTACAGAATTTCAGCAAACTGGCAAGCTGACAGATTCTAAGTAACCAGAATAGAAGAAACTAAAATTCAAAATAAGAATAAGAGATATCTCCTATAGAAGGGATCGCTGTTCTTCCCAAAGATACTCCCAGGACAGGACAAAAAGTACAGTAAGGAACAGCAGGCCACAGGGTGATCATCAGAATAACTAGAACTACTGCAGAACAGTTGGGCCTATGTATACAAAGTAACACATAAAGATGTAAAGCTCTTGGGAACCAAGCGATGTTCAAGGGGACTTTGAACCTCCACAACATAGAAAGAAGAAACAAACAAACAAAAAAGGCAGTACCTCATAAAAATGAAATACTATAAAGGATTTCACGTTCTGTCCCAGAATGAAACCTTCCTTATTTTGGCAATCATGGATTTCAACAGCATCCCCCAGCTCACCTAATTTACATCTAAAAGCCTGCCAATAAGCTGCTTCCAATTGTACACTAAAGAAATGTCAAAATAGACTTTCAAAACAGTGTAGGATATTCATGCAAGTTATCTACACTGATAAACCAAGACCTTCATTTATAAATATCAACAGGCAATTAAGGATTACCAGCTATTTGAAGAAAATAAAAAGTGTGAGAGAGAGAAGGAGCAAGATAAAACATGAGGAACAGGGAGTTCCCTAGTGGCCTAGTGGTTAGGATTCTGGGCTTTCACTGCCGTGGCCCAGGTTAAATCCCTGGTCAAGGCCAAAAACAAAACAAAAACAAAAACATGAGGAACAAAGGTAGTTCAGGAAAACAAAAAAATCTTCAAACATTTCAAAGCATACCTTCAGAGAGTATTATATCATTAAGATTTTTTTGCAGAAATAGAAAACTCCATCCTAAAATCATATGGAATCTCAATGGACCCCAAACAGACAAAACAATTTTGGAAAAGAACAGAGAATCACACTTCTTGATTTCAAAACTTTTCTAACAAAACTACAGTAATCAAAAAAATGTAGTACTGCCTTACCAGAGACATACAGACCAATAGAATAAAATAGCCCAGAAATAAATCCTCAAATATATGGTCAAATGATTTTCAATAACAGTAGCCATGAAAAAACAGTACTTTCAACAAGTGGTAATTGGGAAAACTGGATGATATCCACAGGCAAAAAAATGAAACTGGACCCTTATCTTATACCATATACAACAGCGGTCCCCAACCTTTTTGGTACTAGGGACTGGTTTCCTGGAAGCCAATATTTCCCCCCACCGGGGGGTGGGGGGGAAGGGGCAGGGCAGGGGGACGGTTCAGGAGGTAATGCGAGTGATGGAGAGCGGCAGAAGAAGCTTTGCTCGCTCGCCCACCACTCACCTCCTACTTTGCAGTCCGGTTCCTAACAGGCCGTGGACTGGTAGCAGTCCGCGGCCCGGGGATTGGGGACCCCGATATACAAGAATTAACTCAAAATGGATTGAAGATCTAAATATAACAACTAAAACTATAAAATGCTTAGGGAAAAACTTCAAGACAGTGGATTTGTCAGTGATTTCTTGGATATGACACCAAAAGTACCGGCAACGAAAGAAAAAAATAGACAACTTGGATTTCATCGAAATTAAAAACCTCTGTATGTCAAAGGACACTATCAACAGAGTAGAAAGGCAACTCATGGAATGGAAGAAAATATTTGCAAAAATATATCAGATAAGGGATTAACATCCAGAATAAAAAGAACTTCCACAATTCAACAACAACAAAAAATGGACAAAGAACTTGAACAGACATTTCTCCAAAGATAGACAAATGACCAATAAACACATGAAAAGATGTTCAACATCACTACTCATTAAGGAAATGCAAATTAAAATCACAAGACACCACTTCATACCCATTAGTATGGCTATTATGAAAAGCACATAAAATAACAAGTGTTGATGAGGATGTAGAGAAATTGGAATCGTTGTGCATTGCTGGTGGTAATGAAAAATAGTGCAAACAATATGGCGACTCCTCAGGAAATTAAACAGAATTACTATCTGACTCAGCATTTCCCCTTCTGGGTATATATTCAAAAGAAATGAAAGCAGGGAACTGAACAGATATTTGTACACCCATGTTCACAGCAGCATTTTTCACAATAGCCAAAAGGTGAAAGCAACTCAAATGTCCATCAATGCATGAACAAAATGTAGTAAGTACATACAATCGAATATTATTCAGGAAGGAAATTCTGACATGTCACAGCGTGGATGAAGGCATTATACTAAGTGAAACCAGACACAAAAAGACAAATATTGCATGACTACACTTATACAAGGTAACTACAGTAGTCAAATTCAAGTTCACAGGCACAGAAAGAATAGTAGTGGCCTGGGGCGTGATGGGGGTGGGGAGTAGGAGGAAAATGGGGAGTTACTGTTTTATGTGTATGGAGTTTCAGTTTGGGAAGATGAAAAGAGTTCTGGAAATAGACAGTGGTGATGATTAAGCACGTGATATGAATGTACTTAATGCCACTGAACCGTACAACTTAAATGATTAAAATACAAAATTTTGGGACTTCCTTGGTGGCGCAGTGGTTAAGAATCCGCCTGCCAATGCAGGCGACGCGGGTTTGAGCCCTGGTCTGTGCTCTGAGACACGCCTAGAGCCTGTGCTCTGCAACAAGAGAAGCCACCGCAATGAGAAGCCGACACACCGCAATGAAGAGTAGCCCCCGCTCACCGCAACTAGAGAAAGCCCATGCACAGCTACAAAGACCCAACACAGCCAAATAAGTAAATAAATAAATAAATAAAATTAATTTTAAAAAAAAAAGAAAAAGTAGGCGACTTCCCTGGTGGCCCAGTGGTTAAGACTTCACCTTCCAAAGCAGGGGGTGCAGGTTCAATCCCTGGTCAGGGAGCTAAGATCCCACATGCCTCGTGGCCAAAAAACCAAAATACAAAACAGAAGCAATATTGTAACAAATTCAAGACTTTAAAAATGGTCCACATCAAAATATCTTTAAAAAAAAAAAAAAGAAAGAAAAAAAGTAGGATTATCCTTATAGTACAATAGAAAGAAATTTTAGCATGACAGCTGTGCAGCAGACCTAAAATCAGTCTTGATTAGAAGAAATCAGAGGATTCTATGAAAAATGTCTTTTAAAGATGAATATAGATACCATTATATAAACTATATGATTAAGAACTTTAAAAAAAGGCACAGAGATGAAGGTATGTATTTTTTCATCAAAAGGCAAAATAAAAACTATGTTCCATATATGAATGTACAGCAATTTTAAGTGATTAGCATGTAAGGAACAATGTTTTCTGAAATAACAAAACCAAATCTTCACTGTCAAGTAATTCAGAGTTGAGGATCACTTACTACTGATTAATGTTCAATCATTTTGGGTTTCTAAAAGGTACTCGTGATAATCATTTCTCCATTTTTCTTCCTTAACTACAAAAGTGAGTATGTCATTTATAGACTTTGCTTATTTATCAGCCTTTCCCTGTTAGAGAATAATTTAAAAATTATGTTTAATATTTTTATCCCTTTTTCCTTCCCCCAATAAAAAATGGAATTTATTTAATTTTGCTATTTATTTGACAAAGCTTAACCCAAAGCGTATACTCACTGAGAAATTAACAGTTAAATACTAATAAGCTATTCAAAATTCTTACCATTTTAAATCTTTTTCTTATCTTTAGAGGAAGTCTTTTATAAACTAGTATCTCAGTTAGATTTTCAGTTTACTTTTTCTTTACAGTTTTTATAATTAAAAATTTTTAAAGGTATATCCATTGTTATTAAATACAAAATAGCACCCTTGATGCCACTAAACCACCCAGAACACCCATTTGGAAAACCAAATTTAAAGATTTGGAACAAACTGAGTTTGTTCTCACCAAAAACTGCTTCTGTCAGTATTTGGTGACTGACCAAATATCTGAATAGATTACTACTACAGTACTGAAGGTTTAGGCCACAGTACAGATACTTTCAATTTTAGGAAATACAGTATTTCCTTTCATTTCTTTTTTTTTTTATTTCTTCAAATTGACAGATGAGGACTCAACCTCAAGGCTACTTTTTAAACTCTCAGTCAACCATTCAATTTAGAAATGAAATCCTACATGAACAACATAGTCAATTTTAAAAAATTTATCTCCATTTAATATTGACCCCCTAAAAAGGATAAAAGAAACAATACTACATTCCTAACGCATTTAGAAAGGTATCAAAGAATAATTAATTGCCTTGAGGTTCTATGCACTTGTACAAAACACTGAGCATTAATACAGCTTTATTTGTAACACTCATCTTTTCCTCTCACCGAAATTAATATATTTTTACAATTTAAAATTAATTTCCATAATAGATTTTATTTATCTATATTTTCAGCTAGCAAAGTTCTATATTGTTCTAGCGTCCCACCTCCCTATTTTCATGTATGTTATGAAGATATAAAGATGATTAGTATATTTGCAAAATGTGAGTTTTCAACATTTCAAATCTAGATAAATCTATGACTTAACAGATTATTTTCCTCCTGCATGTCACACAAAGTTACAATAATTAAATAAGAGGTTTCAACCCACTGAAATTTCAAATAATCTTTTATAGCTTTGATTTTAAGATAAGTGCAATCTGAGCTTTAAAGATGTTTCTTTTTTGTTTTAAATGTTTAATTATGCAAATAAAAGTCTTCCTTGGGGACTTCCCTGGTGGTGCAGTGGTTAAGAATCCGCCTGCCAATGCAGGGGACACGGGTTCGAGCCCTGGTCCGGGAAGATCCCATGTGCCATGGAGCAACTAAGCCCATGCGCCACAACTACTGAGCCTGCACTCTAGGGCCTGCATGCTGCAACTACTGAGCCTGCATGCCGCAACTACTGAGCCTACATGCCACAACTACTGAAGCCCGCGCGCCTAGAGCCCATGTTCCGCAACGAGAAGCCACCGCAATGAGAAGTCCACGCACTGCAACGAAGAGTAGCTCCCGCTCGCTGCAACTAGACAAAGGTCGTGTGCAGCAACAAAGACCCAATGCAGCCAGAAAAAATTTAAAAAAAGAAATTTAATTGTAAAAATTAGTATTTATTGAGTACCTATAACATACCAACCTTTCTTTATGTTAGACATTTTCATATGCACTTCATCTACACTTCAATCCTCTAAGGTTGGTACTATAAATCTACATAAACACAAGTAAACAGCAGCTGCCCCTGGAGGTTAATTAACCTGTTAGAGAGTGACCAAACTGGAATCTGAATCTGAAGCCAGATCTTCCATATAATATATAACAACATATAGTACACGTCTGTACTATACCAAACTGATTTCCAGGCTTTGAGTACTCTTAATCCTTCTTAAAACCCTTTCCTCCTTTGGTTCTACAGCACAGTCTATCCCTGATATTTCTCTGTCCTTTCTATTCTTTGTTTCTTTTGCTGGTTCTTCTTCCTCCTCCCTAGGATTTCTAGGCTTCAATGTTTCATCTTCACTTCAAGGTCTCAAGTCTACTCTTATTAAACAACAGAACCTTAGGAAACTCCAAACATAAAATAATAATGAACTGCTTCTCACTCATCACACTGACTTATGTAACACCACTCTCTGTTGGCTGTTCTCCTGCGGCTGACATTTCTTCTCAGTTGACATGACCTCCCTACCCACTTCTACCCTTAAAGTTCAGTCCCTGAACCTGCTTCCTCTTCCTACCCTACAGACTCTACAGAACTAGCTCATCCACTTCCATGATATCAACAACCATGATGATTCAAAACCTTTCTCTCCGGCTGAGGCTATTCCCTGAGCTTCAGACTGTATGTCCAACTGGGGAAAAAAAAAAAAATCCACACGGATGATATTTCACAACTATATCCAAACATAGTTTCTTCATCTTTCCCTCAAAACTTGTCTTCCCTTTTATCTTCCCTTTCTAACCAGTAAAATCCATCAGAAATCTGGGAGTCATTCTAAAGTCTTCCCTCTCCTTCAAATGATTCTAAATTCTTAACACTTGCAGCATCTGTCCCTTTTCTCTGTCCTCATTTACATTTCTTCCTTACCTCATTTCTCACCTGAATTGTTGGTATATAGAAGGGTCTCAAAAATATTTGTTGAGTGAAAAACTAATAAACACAATTGTCCCACTAATAGCATGGACCATGTTTTATTCATTTTGGAGCCTCGGAACTGAGTTGACATGCCACCCCAGCAAATCTACTGAATGAATCATTCCAAGGTTCCCATACCCAAATCACACTCTTAGGAAACAAGAACCAGGAATTGATTTTTAACAGTTCTCTGGATGACTCCTATATAACCAATCCAGCAACAGCCTTTAAGAACTAATGAATTAATAGTAAGTCCATTACCATGTTGAAAGGGAGCAAACTCAGAGGCAGAAATGGAATTAAAACTGCTTTTCTCCCATCTCTCCACAGACCTAGGATAAACAGACCTCTCACAGACATAAATATAAGTAATTCTTGAATCACCTCCTACTATAACCATTCTTTGCCTAACTCGGCATCCTCACTCAGTTAACATACTGCAAAAGCTCACTTCCACCTTGTAACCCCACAAACTATTCTCTAGACAGAAGTCAGAATGATCTTTCTAAAAGGCAAATCAGAGCATGCCACCCTCCCCTCACCTCATCGCACATCCCAGGGATAGTTTCTCCTCACACCGTAAGAATAAAAACCAAAATCTTACTCTAGTTTACAAAGCCTTAAATAAATAATCTGGTCCCTGCTTATCCCTCTGGCCTCATATCGAACATTCTCCTGGTTTTACTGTCTACACTGCAACCATGCTGGCCTTTTTGTTCCTAAAATATACCAAACTTTTAACAACCTTAAAATTTTTGCATTTGCTATTTCATCTGTCAAGAATGGTCTTCTTCCTGATCTTATCATGGCTACTACCCCCCTGTTCCTATTCAGCCTCAGCCTAAAATGTCACCTCTCAGAGAAGCTTCCAACCACTCAATCAAAATTAGCCTTCCAGTCACACACCTCGGCACTCTATTTTAATTTCTTCCAAGGCGTTTATTCACAAGTTGATATTCTCCCTGTTTATCTGTTCTCTATTTCCTGCCCACAAGAATGCATTAAGCTCCATGACAGCAGTGAACCTGCCTTGATAGTAAATTCATTCATTACTTTAGGCCCAAGGCTTAGAACAGTGCCTAGCATACAGCAGGTGCTCATATATACACTTGCAATCAATCTACTCTTATTTGGGGATCATGAACATACAAAGTTCTGACTTTATCAAAGAACAAATAACAAAATTTCATTTTTTAATAAATATATCTGCTGAACAAATCCAATTTGTTTTTATTAATGGGAAGATAAAATTCAAGCAAAAAATTTTTTAGATATTCTATATCAGGGAATTACAAAAAATAACCAATGTATCTAAAAATTATATTCACACCAAAATCAGGTTATATTTTTTCAGTCACCAGTTTAAAAAAAAAAAAACCTACTTTAAAGTTGTTACACATTGTACCAGCACTATGAGAGGAAAAACCAAAACGTCCATCAAGCAGTAAACAGATAAACAAATTGTGGCATATTCACACAAAGAATACTATTAAGCAATAAAAAGGAATTAATTCTTATTGATATACACAACAATATGGCCGAATCTTAAATTATGCTCAGTGAAAGAAGTCAGGCAATAAAGATTACATACTGTATGATTCCACCTGTATAATGTAAAGTTCTAAAATAGTGACAGAAAGCAGATCGGTGGTTATCTGGGGGAGTGGGAAACAAGATGGAAAGATTACAAAGGGGAACTAGAAAGCTTATGGGAATGATGGACACGTTCATTATCTTGACTGTGGTGACTGGTGTAAACACATGACAAAACTTATCAAACATACACTTTAAATATGTACAATTTATTGGAAGTCAATTATACCTTTAGTAAACATTTAAAATTTTTTTAAAAACATCAGATTAGGTCACTCCCTTGCTTAAAACCCTTCAGTGGCTCTCCATCCTCCAAAAATAAAAAATAGAAAATTTGTTACAAGCTTTATCAGCATTACAAGGGAGTTAACATTTAAATAGAATGAACGGCATACTAATGTCATAAGCTGATTTCCAATAGCTAATAAAAACCAAACACATACTTCAACAGACTTTAATTGTTAACTTCAACAAAAATTGAATAGTAAATTCACAAAAATTAATTTTAAATTTCTACATCAAAAAGCTAAAAATGTGGTAAACTCTTACAATTACCTGTAGAAGATGGTGATTTTTCTGGGTGTTTTGCATTTAAAAGTTTTCTGCTAATAAATATGTAACCACAGGGACATGATTTACATGCAACAGGAACCTGTAGACAAAAAAAAGAAGCAATTTATTATTACTATTTTTCTGTTCTTAAACTTCTCAGTGTTTATGTACTCTCCTAAACTGAATGATAAATTACTTGAAGTAGGAATCATGGATTTATTTAAACCCCACCTCCTGACAACAAATTATGAGATGGGTATTGTGTCCTCTAAATCTTCACATTCTACTAACGCACTACAATAACCATGAATGTAGCAAATGCATGATAAAATGTGCTGATGTGAGTGAACAACAGAAAACCACAATTGGGTCAGAGCCAAGGAAAATATATGGGAAAAAAGGTAGCATTTCCTAAAATATTAGTTTGAAAGCAGTTTATATAGAATAAATTGGAAAGGGGGGCATGATTGGGAAATCATTAAAGTAATCCCAGCATAACATTATGAGGGCCCCACTGGAATAGTGAGAATGGAAATGGAGAGAAGGTAGATCTACAAGACATTTCAAAAGGGTAAAGAACTGAAAACAATCCAGGTTCCAACATGAGCGGGTAAGATGCCGATTACTACCAATAGAAAAAAAAAAAAAAGTTTACAACAACCAGTTTGAGGGGCAAAAGTGTTGTACAAACAAAAGAGAATGTGGGACAAAGCAGGAGTTAAGACCTAGTATCTTACAGTCTCAGCTCCAGGAAGGACGTCGGATAAAACACAAGCTCTTCAGGCTTCTGTTTATAAATCTGTAAACTATTTTTACAAGTGTCTCCTTTCTCCATTTCAAGTCTGTCAATATTTTTCTAAAGCCAAATGTTAGGGACTTCCCTGGTGGCGCAGTGGTTAAGAATCCGCCTGCCAATGCAGAGGGCATGGGTTTGAGCCCTGGTCTGGGAAGATCCCACATGCCATGGAGCAACTAAGCCCATGCGCCACAACTACTGAGCTTGTGCTCTAGAGCCCACAAGCCACAACTACTGAGCCCATGTGCCACAACTACTGAAGCCCGAGCGCCTAAAGCCCGTGCTCTGCAACAAGAGAAGCCACCGCAATGAGAAGCTCGCGCACCGCAATGAAGAGTAGCCCCTGCTCACCGCAGCTAGAGAAAGCCCGCGTGCAGCAACGAAGACCCAACACAGCCAAAAATAAATAATAAATAAATAAATTTATAAAGCCAAATGTTATTGAAAATCATTGAAAAAAGCTTTAGCTTTCCCTCCACAATTGTTTCACTAATATTAATCTTAATGATCCTTGGACTCAGGGCACATTCACTGAAAACCAGAAATTAATCTCAACAAAAAGTACTCACAGAATAGTAATTACAATTCCCTTTGTAAGATAAGTTCCATTTGCCCACTGTTCTGCTCATGTAAAAGTTTAATCACTACTATAAAGCTTTCATCCATTTATGTAGAGAATGCCTCATGTTCTAGAATATAAATATGTGATCTAAATAAGCTAAATCAGAATTTTGGCAGAGTTCCTTTTCTTTGCATAAAAATACTGAACAAAGAATTCTAGTTTGTATTTATGAAAAATAACAATGAATCTATAAAAATAATCAAACTCCAGGTATGTCTAACAGCTTGCTTTATCAAGAATGTAATGAGATTCTTCCAAACCACGACAGAAAATGTAATGTTACATTTCTTAATAGTGTAAAATCTGCCTAAAATAGGTATGTTTTGTTATTTTAAAAATTTCACATCTTCAGAGAAACCAAGCTCAAAGGTACTGACTCATTTCCTTTATACTTAAACACATCATTTACGGCATCCACGGCAGTATAAATTGTTTTAAGTTAATGCTACCCAAAAAAACACAGAACGTGATGTTCTTATTCAACATACCCTTTGCTATTCAACAACCATTTTATTTCAGCTACTGAAACTCAACAAATTGAAATTTAATTGTCTTATACACAAAAAAAATTATATCAACCCATGTCCAGAATTAACAGAGTGCTACAGTTAGATGAGAAATGTACATTCAGCTTTGGGATGACTAATTCAATTGACAGGCTGATCTACATCCCTTAATGAAAGTGTCTTATGCTCAAGGAACATTCATGCGCCTGAGCTAAGTCACCCTAAGGTCCTTTTGAAAATGTAAAGTTCCTTCCCCTCACACCAACCCTGAAAAAAACCCAACTAACCACCACCACAATACAGATCATGTAAAAAGAATTATTAAATGAGGTAGACAACTTCAGTTATATTAATCTCTTTAAATTATTGTATAATTTGGATTTTAAACAAACACCTAAACTTCCATGAAATTTCAGTTGTAATGCCAAAGACAACAGTAATGAAAGTTCTAATGCTATACTTTCAGGATTTTAAAATGCAAGAAAAAAAATTTGAAGTGTTGTTTACTGATAGCTTGTGAATCAATTTATTCCTTGAAAAACAGGTATTGAGATTGTAGGCATGTTTTACAAGTAAGACAGGCTTAAAAAACAACTGCAAAAAACAAAATCCTGACCCTATATTGTTTCACTGACTTTAAAAAGCTCAAAAATAACCACATTACAGAGAATCCATCTATACTCTTTGTTGCTAAGAGCATCAAAGTTACGTACAGCAGACATATTTGCTAAATGTCACATAAAATTTCCTAACATTCTTTCCTAAAAGGGGGAAAAAGCTGATGTAATAAAGAAAAAAAAAAAAAAAGCAAAATCAGAAACATACACCAGAGATCCCAGAAAAATAAGAATCCTGACTACTACTACACTCAAAATGGCTCAGTAACTTGAGTTAGTGGATGTGAAACCCGTTGAAAATGAAAAGTATTGTGGTTTAGATGTTTCAGAACTACATTTTCAAATGGGGGAATGTAAAAGGGGATGTAATAAAGCCACTGAAAATCTAGGTCTTTCTTGTTTGCTGATCTCTGTACCTGTTTTTAAACTTACACACACATATACAGAACTTATGTAAATCTACTCAACTGAGGCAATCTCAAACTTTAAAGGTTTTATATTTATGTTTATAAACTATATCTAAATTCTAATTTAATATTCATCAGGCAACTCAGAATAACAGCAGTATTCTAAAGCTTTTTTAAAAAATGGCTTTCTGGATTATAATTTTTTTCTCATTTATAAGAAACCTGTACTTTCAAATAACTAGAAAACTAAAATTAATCTATTATTTTCTTCAACTGAGTTACTTTGAGTAAAAGATAAATCGCTTTTAAGAATCACCAAAAGTTTGAATTAGTCACCACGTATGTTATCTTCTCTTAAGTATTTAGAATAAAGAACACTACAAATCAACATTTTAAATTATGTTGTTGTAGCCTGTTATGGAATGAATTGTGTCCCCACCCCCCAAAAACACCCCAGCAACAAATTCGTATGTTGAAGCCCCAACCCCCCAACGTGATAGTATTATTTGGAGATGAGATAATTAGGTTTAGATGAGGTCATGAGGGTGGAGTCCTCACGATGGCATTAGTGTCCTTGGAAGAGACACCAGAAAGCTTTCTTTTCTGCCAGGATCTTGGGACTTCCAGCCTCCAGAACTGTGACAAAATAAATTACTGTTGTTTGAGCCACCCAATCTATGGTATTTTGTTATGGCAGTTGCAGTGGAGGTTGTGTGTGTAACAACAAAACAGAATGTGATATTTCCAAATAAAATGCTGATCACGTTTTGTTGAATAGTTACAGGGACTCCTACAAGTTTATTATCCTTTCCTCTTTTTTTAACGAGGATATTAAAAACAGGTTATTTTCCCCAAAAGGTTACTGTATGCCAAATATAACAAGGTCAGGATTTGCAATAACTGATGCCCTACAGAAACTGGAATGCATAATGCATACCATGTAAACCTTATACTTCTGCACAATTAAACGGAACAAACAGAAATGATTTAAATATTGAAATAATCTTCGACAAGGAGACTTAAATAGAAAAGTCCAACTTTTTCAGAATTTAACAAATTTAGTTTAATGGTAAGAATGGAAATTTAGGACTTCTCTGGTGGCGCAGTGGTTAAGAACCTGCCTGCCAATTAAGGGGACACAGGTTCGAGCCCTGGTCCGCGAAGATCCCACATGCCGCGGAGCAACTAAGCCCGCGCACCACAACTACTGAGCCTGCGCTCTAGAGCTCGCGAGCCACAACTACTGAAGCCCTCGCGCCTAGAGCCCGTGCTCCACAACAAGGGAAGCCACCGCAATAAGAAGCCCGTGCACCGCAACGACGAGTAGTCCCCGCTGGTCGCAACTACTCGGAAAGCCCACGAGCAACAACAAAGACCCAACGCAAACAAAAATTAAAAAAAAAAAGAAAGGAAATTTAACTCTGTTTTGGAAAACACGGCTAAATTGTTTTTAGAATGCATACTCAATAAACTCATACAATCAATAAACCGTAATTCTCTGATCAGCATATCTATCATTGCCCATAAAAGATACTGAATAAAACATGTAACATTTTCTGTTAAAAGATTTGATCAACCTTTAAGCTTGCTCCTTAAAGTATGCACTAAAATCAGCTTATTAAAAAAGTCTTCAGCCATTTCAAATTACTCCTGATTTAAAAAAAAAAAAAAAGGAAAGAAAGAAAAAGGGAGAAGAGGTAATCATTTTGAAAAAATTCTCTCAGTGGAAAAGAAATAAACACACCCAGATCTGCATGTTGGCGTGAAATAGGGCCCTTACTAATGCTTTTAACTGAGAGAGTCTTAACTCATTAGATTTTAAGGTTTAGAGGAACTTGTATCATTCTAGTAAAAAATGAGGCATCCTTAAACTAAAATGGTAAGATGAGATTTTTTTAAATTACAGCTATGACATCATTAATTCTGTGTAGAAAGCAGTCATTTAAAATTCATAAAACCACATATATATTTTTTAGAAGATCTGGAAGCAGAAAATGCCAAATTTTTAACAGTGGATACCGCGGCGGGTAGGGGGAAGTGAGGAGCGCTCAGAAAGGAAGGGCTTCAATGGGGGCGTTATTCAATAACGTTCCATTTAAAACAATGTACAGAAAGGATTCACGATTATTTACGTCAAAAATATAATAATTATATTTAAGAGAAAAAATCTCCATATTTCGCCAAAACTTAAAACTATTACACTGCGGGCCTTTCTGTCACATTTAAGCATCCGCCCAGGTCGCGGGGGGACAGTTTTGGGGGTCCACCGTACACATCTGAAACGGGAACAAAGCAACCCTGCCTGGCAGAAGGCGGATTTCGGAGCCAGGAGACCAGACTCGGAGTCGGCACATCGGGCATTCTCTTCGGGGCAGGAGGGGGCTGAGGGACCGAACTCGTCCACTTGGGCTGCTGCCCCACACTCCTGCCGCTGTCACCGGAGCCGGACAGGCGATTCGGGGAGGGTCCGGACAGGGCACTCCGTCAGCTCACGATAAACCCACGCCCCCTCTCACGCGGCTGGCCACAGGGCAAGATACTCGCCCGTCTGACCGCCGCCAGGTGGGCACCGGCCGGGCCGCGGCCCCGGGCGCTTCCCCCGCAACCCCTCGGCTCTACCCGGCCGGTTCCGGGCTCCCATAGTGGCCAGAGCTCAAGGGCCGGCCCACACTCTCAGCCGCTGGGACCCCGGCGAGGCGGCCTCTCCACAGCCAACGGCCGCCGGCAACGGACGCCCGCCCGCGCGCACCCGCCCCACCGGCCCGTGTGCCCGGTGCCCGGCCCCCGGCGCCCACCTGTTGGTCGCACTCGGGGCATGATTTGGTGGCCATCTTCACTTTCTTGGCTCGAGTTGCAGACATGCTCCTCTCTGGCGGCGGCGGCGGCGGCGGTGGCGGTGGCGGCGGCGGCGGCGGCGGCGGCGGCGGCGGTGGCGGCCCGGGCTCCGCCCCTCGTACTTCAACAGCCCAGCCTCCGCCCGTTGATCCCCGCTGGCCAGAGTGAGGCTCTGAAAAGTGCGCGCACGCGCGTGCGCGAGCTCGCGCGGAACCTGCGTGCCGAGGGGGCGGGGCGCGGCGTGCGCTGGCTCCGAGGGACCGCGGAACACGCCCCCACCCACACCGCTCCGGTCCTCTAGGGCGTAACGATTCTCACGAGAGGAGACCGACTGGATCTTGCGGCGGGACGATGGACACGCCCTCTCTGGGCCAGACGAACGGCGTGGAGGCGTGGCTTGGCCGGGACTCGGCAGTAACGGGCGTCGGGCTCGACCAACGAATGCACAGATGGGGCGGGTCGTGGTGCTGAGCCCGCCCCCTCCCCCAGAGGAAGGAGAACGTGAGAGTGAAAAAGGCGGTGGGGGGTAAAGCGCTTGGCACAGATCCTACCGTTTGATAAACTTCAGTAAATGTTAGCGAGTCTAATCATTGAGGAATTGTAATAGACATCTGATGAATCTGCTATATGCCAGCCCTGGACTCGGTTCTGCGAGATATAAAATTCGTTAAGTCAAATATGTATTGAGGGCCAATTCTGCCAGACAAATGTGAATACTAGGAGGTGCCTGCCCTCAAACACGTAGTCTAGAAGTGTAGACGGCCCAACATTCGAATGTTGTTGGAAAGAATAAGTCGGTTGACTAGAGTGTTATATCAAAATTTAAAATTCACCTCGACTTTGATCTTGTAATCCCATACCTAAGTTTGGAAAGATATTCTCCATGTGCTCAAATGGATTTGTGCAAAAATGTTGCACTTCGCAGCACTGCTTGTCAAAGCAAAATCAGAAACAGCCCATGTGTCCATCAACAAATTGCTTGAGCAAATTAAGTTATGCATACAACGAAATGTCATTGCAGTTCTTCAAAAGAATGATAGTTCTGTATGTAAAGTGATATAATGATCTCCAAAATAGTATTAACTGGAAAAACATAGTACAGCTTGTTTAAGACTGTGCAAAAATAATATGAAAATATATTTATTTATGCTTGCATATACATTAAGAAACTGGAAATAGGAACTGGATGGCAGGAAGAGGAGGGAGACATATTCCATATCCTATTGTATTATTTGAATTTTCTACTAGGTTAACCTAATATGACCCCCCACCCCCGCAAAAGGGAAAAGGATTTGTACGCAGCTAATGAGGTCACCTGACCCACTGTTGAGGGTGTTGGTGGTCCTAGAAGGCTTTCTAGAAGAGTCATCTCCAAAACTGAATCCCTAAGTAAGTCAGGTGGAGTTGCCCAATCAAAGGTGAGAACTCACCAGGCAGATGAGACAGTGTAAGCAAAGGCAGAGAGGTCAGCAGTTTAGCAGTTGTGAGCACACCAAGTGCAAGGCAAAGAGTTAAAGCTGGAGATGTGGGTCATATCCAGCTATGCAGGCAGGGTCTTTGCTACCATGGGAAGGAGTTTGGCCTTCATACTGAGTTCAATGGGGCAGTAAGGGTTTTAAGTTGGGGAGTAACAGGATTATATTTGAAGTTGATAATGATTGGGCCAGAAAAATACCTCAGGTTTTAGACCTGAGGCATGGGGAGAGGATGGACAATAAAGAGAGGGGCGGAATTTTAAAAATATGAAGGCCAGGGCTTCCCTGGTGGCGCAGTGGTTGAGAGTCTGCCTGCCAATGCAGGGGACACGGGTTCGAGCCCTGGTCTGGGAAGATCCCACATGCCGCGGAGCAACTAGGCCCGTGAGCCACAACTACTGAGCCTGCGCGTCTGGAGCGTGTGCTCCGCAACAAAAGGCCGCGACAGTGAGAGGCCCGCGCACCGCGATGAAGAGTGGCCCCCGCTTGCCGCAACTAGAGAAAGCCCTCGCACAGAAACGAAGACCCAACACAGCCAAAAATAAAAAAAATAAATTAAAAAAAAAATATGAAGGCCATAATATTAGCAAAACTTAAGGAGCTATTTGGCTGGGGGAGAGTGGTGGTCATGGACATTTTCAGGATGACTCTGAAGTTTCTAATGCAAAGAAATGGAGGAATAGAAGTAGCAGAGGAAGATAGTACCTCAGTTTTCCCTGGAGAATGGTGTAGGGCATGAATCGGGAACCCAGGCCCTGCAATCCTGGCCCTGAGGAGTTTTCTGAAAATTTCATTTGACTGGGTCCTTTTTATGGAAATCTCCCCAAAAGGGCACTTGGCTGGTGTGGGTGTTAAGGAAGAGGTCTTCATCTCTGTGGGGCTTTTGAAGTGCTTTACATGGCAGGCACTGACAGCTGTCTGATGCAAACTCCATCCAGGTCCCCCCTTCTCTCTAGCCATCTTCTAAGTAGGAGTGGGTCATGTGGTGTTATCTCT
Source organism: Balaenoptera acutorostrata (assembly GCF_949987535.1). Taxonomy (NCBI): domain Eukaryota; kingdom Metazoa; phylum Chordata; class Mammalia; order Artiodactyla; family Balaenopteridae; genus Balaenoptera; species Balaenoptera acutorostrata. The sequence continues at coordinate 37,379,212 of NC_080082.1, read as the reverse complement.
GGCCAATAAGATGTAAACCAAAGTCTGCTGAGTGAGATTTTTGGAAAGGCTCTGAGTTCCTGATAAAAATGAAGCGATTCATGTCCGAAAAAACCTCTTTGCCCTTTGCCTTTCACACTTTTCTTACTGTCTGGAGCATGAATATGAGGCCCTAGAGGTAAAGCAGCCATCTTATGACAATGAGACAATGAGGTGTTGTATTAGTTATCTATCATTTCATAACAAATTACCCCCAAAATTAGCGGCTTAAAACAGATGTGATTCTGCAGTCTCATCTGAATGCTCAACTAGGGGGAGATCCACTTCTAAGTTCATTCATTTGATTGTTGGCGGCCACCGTCCCTCATCACATGGGCTCTTCACAGACGTGCCTCGAAACATGGCAACTGGCTTCCCCTAGAATGAGTGACCCGAGAAAGAATGACAGAAGCCACATTCTTTTTGTAACTTAATCTCAGAAGTGGCATCACATCAATTCTGCTATATTCTATTAGAAGCAAGTCACTAAGTCCAGCCCACACTCAATGAGAGGAAATTACACAAGGGCAAGAACACCAAAAGGCAGAGATCATTGGGAGCCATCTTAGAGGCTGGCTACCCTAAGTGCCATGCATGGAATTATCATCAATCCACTAAGAAGGATGAATAGAAAACTAGAAAGTGCCTGGGTTGCTCATTGTTGAGTTGCACCCCAGTTGTGACCTGCCTCCCTAGATTCCCTATAACGTGAAAGGCAGAAAATAGCTCAAAATAAGATTCAGCTCCACACCCACTAGAATAGATAAAATTAAAGACTAATAACATCAAATGTTAGTGAAAGGGGGTATAAAATACTGTAATTACTTTCGAAAAAGGTCTAGGAAAACTAAATATACACATAGCCTATGACCCGTATTTCCAATCTTAAGTATTTATTCGGGAGAAATGAAAATATATGTCTACAAAAAGACTTGTGCAAGAATAGTCATAACAGCTTTATTCATAATGGACCCAAAATGAGGAAAATAACACACAAATGTCTATCAATAGGTAAATATAAATAGATAAACAAATTGTAGTATATTCATTTAATGGAATATGAATCAGCTTTTAAAAGGAACAAATTACTGATACAACAAAATGGATGAATCTCAAAAACATTATGCTCAGTAAAAGAAGCCTTACACAAAAGAGCACATACTGTAGTTCCATTTATATGCAGTTCTAGAACAAGCAAAACTATTCCATGGTAGAAAAAAATCAGAGCAGTGTTTGCCTCTTGGAGGATAAGGGTGGGGATAAAATGAAAAGGGGTATGAGGGAACTTCCTGGGCCGATAGTAATAGTCTGTATCTTAATAGGGGTTTGTGTTACACAAGTATTGGCATTTGTCAAAATGTATTGAAAAGTACTCTTAAGATTTAGGCGTTTTATTGAATTTAAATTTTATCTCAACAAGAACCTTAAGCAAATATTGAACTCTGAGTAATGATATGTATGCTGAAGTATTTAGGGGGAAATGTGCTAATGCCTGCAACTTACATTGAAATGCATAAAAAAAATATGGCTACATGGGTAGATAAGTGATAAAGCAAATACAGTATAGTAAAATGTCAGTGGTACAATCTAGGCTGTTGGCATACAGGTGTCCATTGTAAAATTTAAGTATTTTGTATGTCTGAAAATTTTCATAAATTATAGGAAACAAGACCTACTTTTTAAACCACTGTTCATTAGGTTTTCAATTATCTGCTGTCAAACATATTCCTTACTTACACCATTACCAAAACAAGGGTTTTCTACAAAATGGATGATACTGGCCCTGACACTTATTCATTCATTTAATACTTACTAGGTACCTACTATGTGCTAGACCTTGTGCTCTTGATGGGGATACAACCTTGTGAGTAAAATAAAGTTCCTGCTGTTGTGAATCTCATAAAAACACATACTATTATACAAATAAATATATAACTACAGTGATCACAATTATGAAGGTACTATTCTGGGCCTTCCCTGTGGAAGTGGAGACTTCCTGGAGGAAATATGCATGATGGGTAGAGTTAGTGAGGTAAAGAGGATTAGCAAATATTCAGCCAGAAGGAACAGCATGGGCAAATTAACTGAGGTAAAAGGAAATGAAAGGAAGCTATTATGGCCGAAGCACCAAAAGAAAGAGGAAGAGAGAATCTGACATACTGAGGATGGGTGCTGGAAAAGCCCACTTTCCACTGGCTTTCGATGCTACTTCTAACTTTGCTCAAGATCCTTCATGTGTGCTGTTGAAGTGGCTGTAGGTGCTCTAGTCTCATAGTAAGCAATTAGACCAGGCAGGAACTTTTTTTTTTTTAATTTCCTTTGATTTATTTATTTTTGGCTGCATTGGGTCTTCGTTGCTGTGCGTGGGCTTTCTCTAGTTGCGGGGAGCGGGGGTTACTCTTTGTTGCAGTGCACAGGCTTCTCATTGCAGTGGCTTCTCTTGTTGTGCGGAGCACGGGCTTCACTAGCTGTGGCTCGCGGGCTTTAGAGCGCAGGCTCAGTAGTTGTGGCACAGGGGCTTAGTTGCTCCTTAGCATGTGGGATCTTCCTGGACCAGGGCTCGAACCTGTGTCCCCTGCATTGGCAGGCAGATTCTTAACCGCTGCGCCACCGGGGAAGTCCTCAGGAACTATTCTAATACAGGTATTATGTACTTGAGAAACCAAAATGGCCATTCAAAGCCTTTTTTTTTTTTTTTTTTTTTTTTTTGGCCGCGCCGCTGGCCTTGTGGGATCTTAGTTCCCCAACGACGGATCGAACCAAGACCCTTGTCAGTGAAAGTGCGGAGTCTTAACCACTGGACCACCGGGGAATTCCCTCAAAGCCATTTTTTATCCCCTTTTGTAATTACAACCCAAGTTCCTGGGGGGTAAGGGCAGGTGAGATGTAACAGCCTCCATCTCAACTCCTTTATTTTGACACTCAAACAAACCAAAGTTTCTATCAAGGAAGCTTTTAAAGCTTTTCTTTCTTTTCTGGGAAAGGATAACAAGAGCACTAGGCTGCTTGGGAGGTCTTGTGTATAAAATTTCTCATTTTTCTTGAAACCCAATATAGCTCCTAAATTAAAGAGTTATAAGTTTAAAGCTGTAGTTCCTACTTTTCCAAAGCAATGGAGAGATGATCATCACAATGATGAAAATGTAGTCATTTTGTGTTGATTCTGTTCACATTATACTCCATATTTCCAAAAAGGAATGGTCTATGATTTTTTTTAAAAAAGATACAAATAATAGACAAAGAAGATGCCATCTTTGTCCTGAAAGAGAGCTTTTCTTTTCTTCCTGCGAGGCCAATAACACACTGGGTCAGGGAACACTCATTGCAGGAAAGCCACAGGCTCAACTCAAGAAGCCAGCCCTCCTTTACAGCTGAGTACCTCTGGACAGTACGAGACAGGTACCAGCCTTCGCTGAGCACTGAACTCAGCCCACTGGCCTGCCCTGAACACAGAGGGGCCTCCAGAGGTGTCTTACGCCTCACTTTGCCTCCTTTTGCTTTTTCTCTCATAGTATTAAATACTACTTATTGGGCATCTACTCTGTGCCTGTCCTTTACATTAATTGTCCCTCTTCCTCCCCAAGCCCTGCAAAGGTTACAGTTAAATAAAGTAAGGCTCAGGGAGCATTATCAGTCAGGAATTTTTTTTTTCCAAACAGAAAACCCAACTCAAAATGGCTTAAGCAAAAAGGGTTACTGGCTCACATAACCAAAAAACACTAATAAGTAGTACCAGTTTCAGGCACAACTGGATCCATGTCCTCACAAGAACCACAGGGCCCGTTTCTGTCTCTTGGGTCTACACCCCTTGTTGGAGATGGTAGGGAAGATGGCTAAGATAGCTCACCATCCTATATTTGCTCCTTTTCCTGTCTCATCATGTTTCACTGCTCCTATTTGGGTTTCCTACCCATCCAGGAACCACTGATTTGGGCTGGACAAAGATATCTACTGATTGTTTTAGACCAAAATTCAGCATCCAGCCCTGGAAGTCTGACAAGGGGTCTGAGAATTGAGGGAAGGATAGATGGGTCATAAAACAACTACCATCCAGAAACACCACTTCTTTCCCATTGGCCAAGCCACTGCCTCTCACCCTGTTACCATTTAGCCTCACCCTTGTGCTGCCTTTGAAATAAAGTCCTTCCCACACTTCCGGTCTTAGTCCTCTTACCCTATCAGTCTGAACTAATCAGAAGCTTTACTCTCCTGGGAGTAAGCAAGAGTCCACAGAAACTCTGTAGATTCCTTGATAAACCCAAAGATGGAGTAGTAAATGAGCAGGTGACTCCCAACCAGGGCATCCAGCCAAGGGAATAAATTAGGACTGAAAGCACCCTATGCTCTGCTCACCAAGCCATGTGTCATGGTGCAGGGTTGCATCTACCCAAAGGAAAGGACAATTTTTTTTTTTCTTTTTTGCAGTAAACCATCCCATGGTCCTTAATCCTTGGGCTCATAGTCAATTCTACTTTTAGGGAATTTCCATTCCATCTCTCCCTCCATTTCCCTTCTTCCCTCCCTTTCTGTGTCTCTCTCTCCCTCCAGGTAAGATCCATTCCAGGATGTCCTCTCACCTCTTAACCTTTCAAGATTCCTTAACTCTCCTCTCCTTCATGGATTAGACATAGCAGGTTGTCATGAGCGAAAGAGGCAGGAAGAGGACCATCCTGGTATCTTTATCCCAACTTAATCCCTAGATGCCACAAAGAGTAACTGCAATCTAGTTAAAAAATCATAAAGAGGCCATTAATTATGGTCTCTCACAGGCCACCTACATTTTTAAAAAATATAAAATCAGAATGGAAAACATATGAAAGAAAGGACTGGCTCTGTGTGACAGAGTAAGTATTACACCCAAAAGCATCACTGAGCCATGTGTGCATGCCTTCTAGTGTTAGAAACATACTTTCATTTCTTTATTCAAAAAATATTTCCTGAGAGGACTTCCCTGGTGGTGCAGTGGTTAAGAATCCACCTGCCAATTCAGGGGACACGGGTTCAAGCCCTGGTCCGGGAAGATCCCACATGCCGCAGAGCGACTAAGCCTGTGCACCGCAACTACTAAGCCTGCGCTCTAGAGCCCACGAGCCACAACTACTAAAGCCTGCGCGTCTAGAGCCCATGTTCCGCAACAAGGGAAGCCACCACAATGAGAAGCCTGTCCACTGCAACGAAGAGTAGCCTCCACTCACTGCACCTAGAGAAAGCCCACGTGCAGCAACAAAAACCCAGAGCAGCCAAAAATTAATTAATTAATTTAAAAAAATTTTTTTTTCTGAGAGCCTCAGAGCCTGTGATGAGGCACCTCATCTCCCTGGAACCCACTTTACCCAGACCTCTGCATGGCTGACCCCTAAGCATCTTTCACACACACATACACTGGGTTGCTCCACATTCCTCCAGTGAAGAAGCCCAAAGCTCAGGGGCAGCTTGTAGTTTTCCATACCTTAGGTACCTTTCAGTCTTCACATTCTGCCAGGGTCTGGGAAGGTATCAAGTTGAACCACATGAAATTGCCTTTTTATGGGTCAAATGAAAATGTTAAATATTTTGGAGAAAAAGAAAAGCTTTATTCAACCAAAGTATGCACTGTTAGCATTAACTGCTTTCCCCAAATATTAAATGGCATATACCATATTTATAAAATTTAGCATTGTTAATGTTTATTCAAATCCTCCAATTACTGCTTCTCAATTGGAAAAAGTTTTGTTTCTCAGAAAGAGTTCCAAATGACAGAAAAGGTGGTAATTGGTTGAAAAAAAGTCAGGTGAATATGATGAATGTGGGAAAATTTCTTCGTTCAATTCAGTTAACTTCTCTATGATGGTTTGTGATTTCTGTGGTCAAATGTTGTCATGCAACAGTATAGGTCCATGTCTGCTAACCAATACAGAGTGCTTTTAGATCACCTTTTTTGATATATAATTTCAACTTTTTGACAGTAAGATGCTACTGTTAGTTATACCTGGGTTAAAAAGCGGTAATGAAACACTCTTTGTAGACCACCAGACATTACCAGAACCTTTTTTGGTTGCAGTGATTGTTTGAACACATTCGGGAACTTCATCAAAATCCAACCATTGCCCCAACCACTTTCAATTTCATTTTTTATCAGAGCTTATGATCCTCTCCAAAATATGTCTCTGTTCTTTCAAATCTTAAGGGATGAGCATACCTCTAACCATCTGAGTTTATGACAGTCCATTAACTGGTGTGGTACCTACCCACTTGTCCAATTTTTTCACCTTTCCTATTGCAGCCAGGTGTCGAGAAATTGTTGTAGCAGAAACTCCTAAGTCTGCTGCAAGACCTCGAATTGCTGTTCTGGGGTTAGCTTCCACCATGGCTCTCAACTGATCTTCATTTAAAACAGATTTGGGTCTCCCTCGAGGCTCATTTTTCAGACTCAGATCCCCAGAACGAAATTTTTCAAACCACCATCGGATAGTCCTTTCACTAACAGAGCCTTCTCCAAAGACAGAATTGATGTTTCTACTTGCCGTGGCTGCACTATGTCCTAGTTTAAATTCATATAAAAAAAGTATTCGTAAATCTTTCGAAGACATGGTATTGTTCACTTCTGTAGAGAAAATAAACAATAAAAACTCAATCATCAAAGAAAACCAAATCTATATAAAATACTATACTTAGATTCTATACAAAACTTTTGTTTCTCCTCAAATTTTCACTCACTAATTTTACTGTCCATCAGTGCATCCTGTCTGCAACAATAATTACTGTTTAGCTAATGCTGGCTTTCTACTTCCTGCAATTCTTCCACAGTTATTAATTGAAATTCTACTATAAAGGAAGAACTGTCCCTTCCCCCGCCCCATTTTTAAATTTATATCAGCATGGACTCATGGATATTTACTTTATTAATTCAATGATATCATTATTTCTTTTGCTCAAATTGTTCCAGCTTTGGTCATTAGGAACTCCTTCAGGTTGGCTCCCATGTTCCTTCAACAATATTCCCCCTTTTCTTTCTTTTTTTTTTTTTTTTTTAAGCATTTTGTTATTATCTGGCACACCTAAAGATTTTCCAGGCACCTTTACCCCATCTAAGTCCTGCAGTCGACCACTTCTCTAAAGAGCCCTGGTTCCTTTTATTGGAGAATCATACTTAGAAATAAAAAATTGGATGCTAAGTTTGTTCATTACTGCTGAGGTGTCATCACTTCTAGTTCCTCACAGTGGACAGAGTTAGGAAATATATGTATGCATACTAACGCACACATATAGTGATATCGCAGATTCCAATCCAACCCAACAGAGTTCATTTTAGCCTCCTCCTCTCCTTATGAGAAACCCAGTTCTTATTATCTAAAAACATATTTACCTATTTGTTCAGTTAGTACACACATAAAGCATAGATAGAATTGCTAATCTATACCCCTGTGAGAAATACATTTACTGACTAGCTTACAGCATTAATGCACAGTTTTTTTATGTCTTCAACATTACAGTATCCAGTCAAGATGATATTTTTCAAAATTACTTGGGTTAGTTCTTTTCTTCCCCATCCTATTCAATGTCACTCCTTCCTCATTCCTACTACCGAATTCCCGCCTCTCCATTTCCTTGCACCCCTTTCCCACCTACCCCCTATAGGTTACCAGTAACTTCATTTTCTGGTTTAACCCCCCGGTACTGATTTTGCACAGATGAACAGATATATGTGTATTGTCTTATATCTCGTTTCTTTCCTAAAAGGCAGTATGCTATAAGTACTATTGTGCTTTACTTTTTTCACTTAACTGTATATTCTCAAAAACACTCCATATCCACATCTCCATTGATAGAGATCATCCTCATTCTTTTTTTATAGCTCCATCATTCCACTGTATGGATACACAACAGTTTAATTACTTTCCTATGTATAGGCATTTAGATTGTGTCCAATATTTTGTAGTTATATACAATGCTGTAATGAATATCTGCATATGTATTTTCATATTGTTGGAGGTATATCTTCATGGTAGATTCCCAGAAATGGTCTTGCTGGGTAAATAAATACCTATGTAGTATTTTTAGGTATTGCCAAATCTCCCTTCAGAAGGAGAATTATAAAAATTATAACAATTATAACAATTTTTATTCTCACCAGCCATGTATGAGAGCACCTGTTTCCCCACAGCTTCACCAACAAAGAATACTGTCATATTTTTAAATTTTTGCCATTGATAGGTATTGTTTTAATTTGCATTTCTCTAATTATGAGTGAATGTTAACTTTTTTTCATATATTTGAGAGTCATGTTTATGGCTTATTTTTTGTGAGTTGTCTGTTCATGGCTAATTCTCACTTTTCTATCTGGTTGTTATAACTTGGTTGTTATAACTTTTTCTCTCAATTTTTAAGACCTCTTTGTAGATAAAAAATATTGTTAATAAGGACCTACTGTATAGCACAGGGAACTCTACTCAATACTCTATAATAACCTATATGGGAAAAGAATCTAAAAAAGAGTGGATATATGTATATGTATAACTGATTCACTTTGCTGTACAGCAGAAACTAACAATTGTAAATCAACTGTACTCCAATAAAAATTAATTTAAAAAAAGAATTATAGAAGTATTCTCATCTAAAAAAAATATCCTTTTTTGTGGCATAGATTGTGAATACTTTTTCCCACAAACTTCTTTTATGGGATTTTTGTCATGCAAGAATTTAATTTAGTGAAATTTATCACTTTTCTTTTAACGCTTCTGGATTTTAAGTCAGAGTTAAATACCCTTACTTTCTACACCAAGATTATAGAGGAATTAGTTCATGTTAGCAGTGGATTAAGGTGAACTTTTAAATAATGTTACAGGGACAAATGGGTAGCCATTTGGAAAATGCTAAAAGTAGACCATTCATTATTCCATGATAAAAGTAGATCATTTTCCAAATGGCTACCCATTTGTCCCTGCACTAGTATTAAAAGGTCTATTTTACCCATAGCTAATGTCATATTCACAGATGAACAACTGAAAACTTTCCCCCTAAGATCAGGAACAAGATAAGGATGCTCACTTTCACTGCTGCTATTCAACGTTGTACTTAGAAGTTTTAGCCAGAGCTATTAGACAAGGAAAAGAAATAAAAGGCATCCAAATTGGAAAGGAAGAGGTAAAACTATCTCTATTCATAAATGACATGATCCTATACATAGAAAATTCCAAAGAATCCATAAGAAAGCCACCAGAGCTAATAAACAAGTTTAGCAAAGTTGTAGGGTCCAAGAACAAAAATCAGTTTTGTTTTATACACCAGCAATGAATAATCTGAAGAGAAAATTAAGAAAGCAATTCCATTTATAATAGCATCAAAAATAATAAAACACTTAGGGGTAAATCTAACGAAGAAGGTAAAAGACTTATATGCTGAAAACATTGCTGAAAGAAATTAAAGAATGAAAAGACAACTGTGTTCATGGATAGGAAGATTTACAATTGTTAACATGTCAGTATTACCCAAAACAATCTACAGATTCAAACACAATCCCTATCAAAATTCCAATAGTCTATTTCACAGAAATGGAAAAGCAGATACTCATTTTCATACGGAATTGCAAGGGACCCTGAATAATCAAAATAATCTTGAAAAAGAAGAAGAAAGCTGGAGGACTCACATTTCCGAACTTTGAAACTTAATACAAAGCTACAGTAATTAAAACTATGGTATAGGCATAAGGACAAACATAAAGACCAGTGGAATACGCAGTCTAGAAACAAACCCTCACACATATGGTCAACTGATTTTTTGACAAGACAGTCCAGTGGTTAAGAATCCGTGCTTCCACTTCAGGGGGCACAGGTTCAATCCCTGGTGGGGAACTAAGATCCTGCATGCTGTGTGGTGCAGCCAAAAATATATATATATATATTTTTGACAAGGTCATGTCAAGACCTTTCAGTGGGAAAGGACAGTTTTTCAACAAATGGTACTGGGAAAACTGTATATCCACATGCAAAAGAATGAAGTTGGACCCTAACCCACACTATATACAAAAATTAACTCAAAATGGATCAGAGATCTTAATGTAAAAACTAAAACTAAACCAGTCTTAGAAGAAAACCTTGGGGAAAATTTTCATGACATTGAATTTGGCAACAATTAAAGTAAAAATAGGTAAACTGAATTACATTAAAATTTAAAACTTCCATGCTAAGGACACAATCAACAGAGTGAAAAGGCAACCTACAGAATGGAAGAAAATCATATATCTAATAAATGGTTAAATATCCAGAATATATAAAGAACTCTTACAACTCAATAACAACAACAAAAAACAAATAAACTGATTTAAAAATGGGCAAAAGACTTGAATAAATATTTCTCCAACGAACATACACACATGGCCAACAATCATATGAAAAAATGCTCAACATCACTAATCATTAGGGAAATGCAAATCAAAACCACAATGAAATATCACCTCACACCCATCAGGATGGCTGTTAACAATAACAAAACAACAGAAAATAACAAGAGTTGGCAAAGATGCAGAGAAATTGGAACCCTTGGGTACTGTTGGTGGGAATGTAAAATGGTGCAGCTGCTATGGAAAACAGTATGTTGGTTCCTTCAAAAATTAAAAATAGAATTACCGGGACTTCCCTGGTGGCACAGTGGTTAAGAATCTGCCTGCCAATGCAGGGGACACAGGTTTGAGCCCTGGACAGGGAAGATCCCACATGTCACCGAGCAACTAAGCCCATGTGCCACAACTACTGAGCCTGTGCTCTAGAGCCTGCGAGCGCTGCAACTACTGAGCCTGTGCTCTAGAGCCCGCGAGCCACAACTACTGAGCCCGCGTGCCACAATTACTGAAGCCTGCGTGCCTAGAGCCTGTGCTCCGCAACAAGTGAAGCCACTACAATGAGAAGCCTGTGCACCGCAACAAAGACTAGCCCCCACTCGCTGCAACTAGAGAAAGCCGGCACGCAGCAACAAAGACCCAATGCAGCCAAAAATAAATAAATAAATAAATTTATTTTTTTAAAAAAATTTTTAATAAATAAATAAATAAAACTAGAATTGCCATATGATCCAGTAATTCCACTTCTGGGAATATATCCAAAAGAATTGAAAGCAGAGTCTCAGAGAGCTATCTGTAAACCCAAATTCACAGCAGGATTATTCACAATAGCCAAAAGGTAGAAGCAACCCAAATGTCCATCAAACAATGACTGGATAAACAAAATATGGTAAATACACAGTGGAATATTATTCAGCCTAAAAAAGGAAGTAAATTCTGACACATGCTGCAAAATGAATGAACCCTGAAGACATTATGCTAAGTGAAATAAACCAATCACAAAAAGACAAATACTGTATGATTCTACTTATATGAGGTACCTAGAGTAATCATATTCATAGAGATACAAAGTAAAATAGAGGTTACCAGAGGCTGTGGGGGAGGGGAAAATGGCAAGTTGTTGTTTAATGGGTATAGAGTTTCAGATTTGGGAGATAAAAGATAAAATAGTTCTAGAGATCAGTTGCACAAAGATGTGTATATACTTACTACTACAAAACTATACACTTAAAAATGGTTAAGATGGGGACTTCCCTGGTGGTCCAGTGGGTAAGACTCCGCACTCCCAATGCGGGGGACCAGGGTTCAAACCCTGGTAGAGGAACTAGATCCCGCAACATGCTGCAACTAAGACCCGGCACAGCCGAAATAAAATAAATAAATAAAATATTTTTTAAAATGGTTAATGTGGTAAATTTTATATTTTGTGTAAATTTTATATGTTGTGTATTTTACCACAGTTAACAATAAAAATTAATGAAAATTAGATAAATTGGACTTCATCAAAATTAAGAGCTTTGTGCATCAAAGGTCACTATCAAGAAAGTGAAAAGACAATCTACAGAATGGGATAAAATATTTGCAAATCATATATCTGACAGGAGATTAATACTGAGAATATAGGGAATTCCCTGGTGGTCCAGTGGTTACGACTCCACGCTTCCACTGCACGGGGCATGGGTTCCACCCCTGGTCGGGGAACTAAGATCCCACATGCTGCGGGGCAACTAAGCCCATGGGCCACAACTACTGAGCTCGCATGCCTCAATCAGAGGAGCCCACATGCTGCAAACTACAGAGCCCACGCGCTCTGGAGCCCACGCGCCACAACTAGAGAGAGAAAACATGCACGCCACACTACAGAGAAGTCCACGCGTCACAACGAAGAGCCTGCCACAACGAAAAAGATCCCGCACGCCTCAACAAAGCCCCTACGTGCCGCAACTAAGACCCGATGCAGCCAAAAATTTAAAAAAAAAAAAGAATTCTAGACTTTGAGGGGTAAATTTAAAAAAAGAGAGAGATCAGATTTGTGGTTACCAGAGGCAGGGGGGAAGGGGAATTGGATGAAGTACACAAAAAGTACACATATCCAATTATAAGGTAAATAAGTACTAGGGACGTGATGTACAACATGGTAAATATAATTAACTCTGCTGTATATTACATATGAAAGTTGTTAAGAGAGTAAATCTTAAGAATTCTCATCAGAAGGAATTTTCTTTTTCTTTTATTTTGTATCTATATGAGATGATGGATGTTCACCAAACTTACTGTGGTCATCATATCATGATGTATGAAAGTCAAATCATTTTGCTGTAAACCTTAAACTTATACAGTGCTGTATGTAAATTATGTCTCAATAAAACTGGAAGAAAAAAAAAATAAACCCTAGTAGACTTTGCACTAACCTCAGAGGCTGTTTACTTAGGGCAAGATTTAAGAATTACCTTAAAGAAGATTATTTAATCCTGAAGATGGCTGGCCAGATCACATGGAATTATTGGGAAGGCTTGAGAAAAAAACAAATGGAACAAAAAATAATAATTCAATGGTGTAATTCAATGGTTTTTAGTATATTCCCAGGGCTGAGAATCTAATTTTAGAACATTTCTTGCTCCACCTCCCACAAGAGAAACTCTGTACCCATTAAGTTATTCCCCATTCCCTCTCTATCCCTTTCCCAGCCCTAAACTATTAATCTATTTTCTGTCTATAAATTTGCCTATGTGGATGTTTCCTATAGTTGGAATCGTACAGTATGTGATCTTTTGTGACTAGCTTCTTTCACGTAATATATTTTCAAGTCATTCACGTTGCAGCATATATCATTACTTCCTTTCTTTTCATTGTCAAATAATATTTCATTATATGGATATACCACATTTGTTTATCAAATAGACATCAGGACTCTTTCCATTTTTTAGCTATTATGAATAATGCTGCTAATAACAGCATGTACAAGCATGATTCATGTATAAGTTTTTGTGTAGACATAGGTTTTCAATTCTCTTAAGTATATACCTAAGAGTGGAATTGCTGGATCACATTGGATCACTCTGTTTAACCATTTGAGAAACTGGCAGACTGTTTTCAAAGTGGCTGCACCATTTTACATTCCTATCAGCAGTGTATGAGCGTTTCAATTTTCCACTTTCTTTACCAACAGTTGTTATTTCCTGTCTTTTTTATTATTGCCATCTTTTTTTGTTATTGCCATCAGTGTGTGAAATAGTATCTCATGATTTTGATTTGCATTTCTCCAATGCTGAATATCTCTTCATGTACTTATTGGCCATTTGTATATCTTCTCTAGACAAATTCTATTCAAATCCTATGCCCATTTTTAAAATTGGGTTATTTCTTTTCACTATTTTTTTTTAACATCTTTATTGGAGTATAATTGCTTTACAATGGTGTGTTAGTTTCTGCTTTATAACAAAGTGAATCAGTTATACATATACATATATCTCCATATCTCCTCCCTCTTGCGTCTCCCTCCCTCCCACCCTCCCTATCCCACCCCTCTAGGTGGTCACAAAGCACCGAGCTGATCTCTCTGTGCTATGCGGCTGCTCCCCACTAGCTACCTATTTTACATTTAGTAGTGTATATATGTCCATGACACTCTCTCACTTTGTCCCAGCTTACCCTTCCCTCTCCCTGTGTCCTCAAGTCCATTCTCTAGTAGGTCTGCATCTTTATTCCCATCTTGCCCCTAGGTTCATGACTTTTTTTTTTTTTTTAGATTCCATATATATGTGTTAGCATACGGTATTTGTTTTTCTCTTTCTGACTTACTTCACTCTGTATGACAGTCTCTAGATCCATCCACGTCTCTCAAATGACCCAATTTTGTTCCTTTTTATGGCTGAGTAATATTCCATTCTATATATGTGCCACATCTTCTTTATCCAGTCATCTGTCGATAGACACTATGGTTGCTTCCATGTCCTGGCTATCTCTTTTCACTATTGAGGTGTAAGAGGTCTTTATATATTCTGGACACAAGTCCTTCTCAAATATGTGATCTGCAAATAGTTTTTCCCATTCTGTGAACTGTCTTTTCACTTTCTTGATGATATCATTTGCAGCAAAAAAAGTTTTAAATTTTTATATAGTCCAATTTATTTTTTGTTTTGTCACTTGTGCTTTGGTGTCATATTTAAGAAACCACAGCCTAACCTAAGGTCACAAGGACTTACTGCTGTTTTCCTTGAAGAGTTTTATAGTTTGATTAGCTCTTACATTTAGGCTTATGATCTAATTTGAATTAATTTTTGTGTATGCTGTGAGATAGAGGCCCAACTTCATTCTTTCACATGTAGATATCCAGCAGGGTGTACTAACACTATTTGTTGAAAAGACTTTCTTTCCCATTTAATTTCCTTGGGACCCTTACTGAAAGTCAATTGACAATTTTCCTGGTTATTTTTTGCATGTTTGTTTTTCCGTATGAACTTTAAAATCAGTCTGTCTAACTCAATAAAATAACTCAGATTTTTTATTAAGGTTGCATTGAGTTTATAAATTAACTTAGGGAGGATTGACATCTTCAAGTTTTGCCATTTGTTTAAATCTGCTTTAGTATCTTTCAGGGGTGTTTGAAAGTTTCGTTGTATAGGTTTTGCACCTTATTAAATTTATTCCTAAGTATTTAATCTTCTATTTTGCTGTTGTAAACGGGCTTTTCTCTAACATTATGTTCTGTTTACTGTAAGTATATAGGCATACCTCGGAAATATTGCAGGTTTGGTTCCAGACCGTGGCAATAATGAATATTGCAATAAAGCAAGTCACACAGATATTCTGGCTGCCCAGTGCATGTTTATATTATATTGTAGCTTATTAAGTGTGCAATAGCCTTATGTATAAAAAATGTACATACCTTAATTTAAAAATACTTTATTGCTAGAAAATGCTACCCATCATCTGAGCCTTCAGTCATTCTCTTTTTGCTGGTGGAGGCTCTTGCCTTGATGTTGACGGCTGCTGACTGATCAGGGTGGTGGTTGCTGAAGGCTGGGAGGGCTGTGGCAATTTCTTAAAATAAGACAAAAGGAAAGAAATTTGCCACATCAACTGACTCTTCCTTTTGTTGCAGGAAAGGGGACCCCTTCCAGGGCTCGAGAGTGGGCTCTTGTCTAACACTCGGAAATGAACTGTCCGAGGAGACACACGTGCTGACAAAGCAAGAGACTTTATTGGGAAGGGGCGCCCAGGTGGAGAGCAGCAGGGTAAGGGAACCCAGGAGAACTGCTCTGCCACGTGGCTTGCAGTCTCGGGTTTTATGGTATGGGGTTAGTTTCCCAGTTGTCTCTGGCCAATCACTCTGACTCAGGGTCCTTCCTGGTGGCATGTGTATTGTTCAGCCAAGATGGATTCCAGTGAGAAGGATTCTGGGAGGTTGGCAGGACATATGGACTGGAGTCTCCTCTCTCCTTTTGACCTTTCCCGAATTATTCCAGTCGGTGGTAGCTTGTTAGTTCCACGTTCCTTACCAGGACCTCCTGTTGTAAGATAATTCACGCAAATATGTACTATCTTGCCTGGCCGGGGCGGGCAGTTTCGGTCAGTGGTTCCCCTAACACTTTCATGAACGATTTCTCTGTAGCATGCAATGCTGCTTGATAGCATTTTACTCCTAGTAGAACTTCCTTCAAAACTGGATTCAAGGGCTTCCCTGGTGGCGCAGTAGTTGACAGTCTGCCTGCCAATGCAGGGGACACGGATTCGAGCCCTGGTCTGGGAAGATCCCACATGCCGCGGAGCAACTGGGCCCGTGAGCCACAATTACTGAGCCTGCGCGTCTGGAGCCTGTGCTCCGCAACAAGAGAGGCCGTGATAGTGAGAGGCCCGCGCACAGCGATGAAGAATGGCCCCTGCTTGCCACAACTAGAGAAAGCCCTCGCACAGAAACGAAGACCCAGCACAGCCATAAATAAATAAATAAATAAATAAATAAATAAATAAATAAAGTGGAAAGTCATTCTTAAAACAAACAAAAACCTTTCAAACCCTGCCTCTGCTTTATCAACAAAGTTTATATAATATTCTAAATTATTTGTTGTCATTTCAACAATCTTCACAGCATTTTTACCAGGAATAGATTCCATCTCAAGAAACCACTTTCTCTGCTCACCCATAAAAGAAACTCCTCATCTGTTAAAAAGTTTTATCATGAGATTGCAGCAATTCAGTCACATCTTCAAGCGCCACTTCTAATTTTGTGAAAATTAACAAAATGTGACACAGAGACACAAAGTAAGCAAATGCTTTTGGGAAAATGGCACCTAAAGACATGTTTGATGCAGTGTTGCCACAAATCTTCAATTTACAAAAATGCAGTTATCTGTGAGACTCTATAAAGCAAAGCAAAATGAAATGAGGTACGCCTGCATTATGAAAGCTGATTTTTGTTTGTTAATTTTAAATCCTGCTCCTTCAGTGAATTCTTTCACTGTTTGAGTTAGTTTTATTACTGATTCTCTGGGGTCCATGTACACTATGACCTACAAATAGTTACTGTTTTACTTCTTTTATGCCTCTTACTGATTTCTCTTATTTAACTGCCTTGGCGAATTTACTTCTAATATAATACTGAACAGTAGTGGAGACAGTGGGGATGCTTGCCTTGTTCCTGATCTTAATGGATATGTCTGTAGTGTTTCCCCATTTAAGTAAAACACTAACTTTAACACTAAGATATATACTTTATCAAGTTAAAGTATTCTTCAATTCCTACTTTCTTGAGTGTCTCTATTATGAATGGGTACTGAATTTTGCCAAAGACTTTCTCAGCATCTATAGCATCTTTCTCTATATCTATAGAGATAACCTGATCAGATTTTTTCCTTATACTTATTAATATGACATATGATATTAATAGATTTCCTTATATTATACTGATGGGGCCAAGTGTGCCACTCTGACATGTGGATTATTTTGAGCTAAAAACAATCAAAGCACAAAAGACTCAGGAAGAAACTTTGAACTTCCCTCTTAAATGCCTAAAAGAATTTAAGATATGAAGCCTGCCCCAGGAAGAAGCTATCACCATAGATAACTATAGTTAAGTATTAGGTGTGGTAGAGGGAGGAACCTAGCAAAGCGCATTTGATCAAATTCCTCTCTGTGTCCCACTAGCTTTGGGCAAACATTTGTTAACCAAACATTAACTCTTTTTATCTTCCTGTGAATTACCTTACTTCCCCTTGAAGCTTCAGACCCCTATGGCCTTCTCCCTAGTCCAGAATATATACACACCTCACCTTGCCTTCTGTGAAGTTCTTTATACTTATGTAGATTCCCATGCACATGTAATAAACTTGATTTTCTCCCGTTAATCTGCCTTATATCATTTTAATTGCCAGACATAAGAACGAAGAGGGGACGGAGGGGAAATTTCTCCTCCCCCATAGTACCAACTTTGCACTCCTGGAATAAATCTAGCCTTAGAACTTTTACCTTTGCTTTTTCCCTCTGCTTTTCCCTGGTTTTCATGTTTAGCCCCTTCATCTATTCAGATCTTAGCTAAAATATTACTTCCTCAGAGATGCATTCCCTGACTACTCAAGCAAAAGTCACCTTCCAGTCATCTTCCAAAACAGTTCCCTATTTTAATTTCCTACCTAGCACTTATTACTAGCTGCTATTTTTCCTATATATTCCATATGTATATTCTTATATATATTTTCCTTTACTGTGATAGCACTGAACCTGTTTTGGGAGTAGATTTATTGCTGTATGCCCAAGATACACAGTACCTGGCACATGTTAGCCACAATAAATTTTGTGATAAATCTACTCCCATTTGGGGTTCACTGTTAGAAATCTGATCTTATCACAGAAAAAGAAAAGAGTAACGAAAACCCACCTTCTCTGAATACATTTATTGAATAAATCTAGATTTGTCAACTTTAAAGAGAGAGCTATAAACTCAAAATTAAAATATTTTAGATAGTCTAAATCAGTAAACGGAATAAGATAACTGGTACTTTAAAAAATTATATTAATAATAAAACCAAAGTTCTCTTTCTTCCAGTTAACATTTTCAAATTAAAATTCTCACTAAAATTTGTTACAAAGTTTATCAGTATTGTGAAGTAGTTAACATTTAAATTGGATAAAGAACAAATCATCATAAATTGATATACTGTATCAATAAAAGCCAAAGACATACTTCAACAGACTCTAATATTATAATTTAACCAGCAAAAAAAATTTTAACTCACAAAAATTAATTTTAAATTTATATAATAGATACATAAAAGATGAAAAGGTGGTAAACTCTTACGGTTACCTGTAAAAGGTGATGATTTCTCTGAGTGTTTTATTTTTAGAGGTTTCCTATTAATAAATACATAACCACAGGGACAAGATTTACATGCAACAGGTACCTGGAGGGGAAAAAAAATGGAAAAAAATATTACTATTTTACTATTTATTAAACTTCTCAAGTGTTTATGTGGTCTCTTCAACTAAACAATAGTAACTTGAAGGTAGAAATCACATTTATATTTAAACTCCACCTCCTCAAAAATTATTTGAGATAAAAATCACTTCCTTCCCATTCTCCTTTACAGTTTCACACATATAGTAAATGTTCAATATGTGAATGGCCAGGGGAAGAATGTGAAGTACAAAGTTCATTTCCTAAAATGTCAATCTCAGAATAGTTACAACATGGATTAGGTGAGAAGAAAGGGATTAGTTAGAAAAATATTACATTTATCCCAGAATGAGAGGCTCTTGGCCCGTTCTGCAATGGCCCGTTCTGCAGTGCTGGCACAGAGAATGTATTAAAAAAAAAAACATTTGACAGAGATTTCAAAGGGAGGAAGGAACAAGACTTAGACACGAATAGATTACTGATAATAAAACAGAACTGAAAATAAGTCTAAGAATTCAAACATGAGAGGGGAAGAGGGTCAGTGCCAATTAGAGCAAAAGGACCATTAACAATAGCCAGTTTGAGGGAAAGGAACATGGAAGACCACAGAAAAGGTGTTGAGACATAGGTTCTCCTATTCTCTGCTTGAGGAAAGACCTTGAACAAATCCCATAAGCCCTGCAGGTTTCTGTTTCTTTTCTAAATTTCTTTACTACCTGAAGTAGTCCATGATTTTTACATATTTTTTAAGTGAAAAAACTATTTTATCATTTAACAACTTCACTAAGGTATAATATACAATAAACTACATATATTTAAAATGTACAATTTGATATGTTTTGATATGTGTACATGCCCATGAAACTATCACCACAATCAAGATAGTGAATATATCCATAAGACCCAAAAGTTTCCTCATGCCCCTTTGTAATCCCCCCTCCTACCCTTCCCTCTTAATATCCCCCCCTCAAAATCCCCAGGCAACTACTGATCAGCTTTCTGTTACTATAGATTAGTTTGAATTTTCTAGTTCTATGTAAGTGGAATCATAAGTACATGCTCTTTTTTTTGTTTAGCCTCTTTCATTCAGCATAATTATTTTGAGATTTGTCCACATTGTTGCATGTAATAAGTTCATTGCTATATACTATTCCATGTAAGGATATACCACAGTTTGCTTATCCATCAACTTGATGATGTACATATGGAGTATTTCCAGTTTTTAGCTATTACAAACAAAGCTGCTATGTATGTAGCAAATACAAGTCTTTGTATAGGCATACACTTTCTTTCCTCTTGGATAAAGAGCTACTGGCTGGATTATATAGTAGGTAAGTGTTTAACTTTCTAAGAAAACTGCCAAACTATTTTCCAAAGTGGCTGTATCATTTTACATCCTCACCAGCAGTGTATAAGAGAGTTCTAGTTCCTCCACATCCTCAGCAACACTTGGTAGGTTCAGTTTTTAATTTTAGCCATTCTAGCAGGGTAGTGGGATCTCATTGTGGTAATATCCCTCAAGACTAATGATGTTGAACATTTTTTCATGTGCTTATTGTCATCTATATGTCTACTTTGGTGAAGTGTCTATTCAAATTTTTGCCCATGTTTTAATTAGATTGTTTTCCTATTATTGAGTGTTGAGAGTCCTTTAGCTATTCTGGATACAAGTCCTCTTATCAGAGGCTTTCAAACAGCAGAACTTTTAATTTTGATGAAGTCAGATTTATCATTTTTTTCTTTTATGGATCATGCTTTTGGTGTGTAATTAACAAACATGTACCTATGTTCACAAAGATTTTTTACTATTTTCTAGAAGATTCATAGTTTAAAATTTAATTTAAATGTATACTTAAAAATGGTTAAGATAAATTTTATGTCATGTGTATCTTACCACAATAAAAACAAGTGGGAAAAAAGTTTTGTTTTCTGGGTTTTTGCATATGCATATCCAATTGTTCCAGCACCATTTGTTGAAAAAAAATATCCTTTCTCTACCACTGTGCTCACGCTACAGAGACGAATGGACCTCCTATCCAAAATTCGGTTCAGATGTTGACCCTGATGATACCATCCATGCACCTGGAGGGTATGTAAAGACTTTCATAATGAGGCTTTTTGGGGAGTACAGGGAAGGCTCCCAAAGAGGTCCAAAATGGCTTGAGAGCAGAGAAAGGAGATTGGCTCTGTTTTTATTATAGTTAGGGAAAAGGACTGGGGTGAGGGTTCCTGTATGTGAGAAGCTGTGGCTTACACGGTTTGAACTTTCTGCTGGCATTAAAGAAGAGAGTACCTGAGCTTTCTTAGCAATTTCCCCAGATGTGGGACAGAAGGGGAAAGAAGTGCTGGGGCTTCAAAGCTGTTAACAATCAAATATAAAAAACGGAGTTGGGCATTTTATTACAATTCACTACTGATGTTTAACTGATGACATTCTACTTAATTGAATGTGAACTTGTTTAATTAAGCCATTTTGGCACTATATGAGGTTGGTAGCTTGAGACTAGTAAAGAAGGTGAGAGTTCCACTGAATGCCTTGTTCAGCAGCTCAGCATTGTGTATTTTGAGAAGTGAAATGAGTGCCTTGGTCACTATGGATAATGTATGCAACTCCAGAAGGAATAAGGAATGTCTTAGCAAGGCCTTGTATTGTGGCTTTAGCATGTGCAGAGAAATGTTTGGTTAATATTGGGTGTCTTGTGAGGCAAGAGATTCCCAGAAGTCTTTCTACCCAAAGGGGCAACCTTGAGTAAGGAGTTGTTGCTGCCACTGGCAGGACCAGACAGCCAAACTATTGGCCATGGCCCAAGAGTCAGTAAAAATGTGGAGAGAACTGACTGTTGGCCAGAGTATCTAGTGCTAAGATAATTGAGTGAAGTTTGGCCAGTAGTGCTGACCCTTGGATCCTGTCCTTGATCAGGAACATCCTGCTTAAGGAATTAATAGCAACAGCTTTCCCATGTGCTCCATCAACTGTGATGCCATCCAAGACTGTACAAATTCCCTTTAGTATTCACTCAGTTGATCCCAAGGGGCTCCCCAAGTATCTAAAGGGTCCAGTAGAGGGGTGACATCCTCCAGCATTATGGCATCTGGCAAAGGACTGAGGACAAGGGAGACCAACCCATCCTATAGGTGGGATATGCCAGAGAGCTTAGGTTTGGCTATACTGTAGGTACTACTTTTGTTTTGGCAAGGAGGCCTTGATGAGGTACTGAGTTTACAGGGTACCGCTTCCATGACCCAAGACATAATAGGCGGCTAAGGAGGGAGTGTCATGGGCTCAGGGCCTATAAAAGCCTCTAATTGCCAGGAAAATCAGTATGTAACCAGCAATTACTGCTAATGGTGTATAGCATGGGATCAATGAGAGTAGTTTCTTGCATCAAAAGCTTACAGACAATTTATGGCCATAATGGGTAGCCTAGAGACTTCAGGAGGTGTAGAAAGAGGTTGCTAAAGCCTCTACAGTGAAGGTCTTTGGGGCACTAATGTGACTGCTGTTGACTGTTTTTTGCAATTTGGGCAAATTCTAGAGCATTTTGTTATAGGGTCTCCATTCAAGGTATCTGTAAGTAATAGCATAAATGGGCTTAAGTAAAATTTGTAAATGAGGAATATGTTGTCTTCAAGAGCCCAAAAGATGTTAGGCTTATTTGAACACTGGTGAGAGAGTCAACAGCTATTTCTTGACAGTATCAGGGACAGAGCTGTCCCAGCTTACCAAATAATTTTTCAAGACTTTAACCAAGATGGCAGGGCTTTGTACTATGGCATTATGTGTGGGGCAATGGCCCATGCCCTTTTTGTGAAATCCTTTGTTATGTGTATATCCTGAATTGAGTGTGTCAAATCAGTCCCCTTGGAGGAGGTTGACATCACTGTGATGTCATACCTATGCTTCCGGAAGAAGCTGGATACTTTTAAGATCTTGCATATAAAGACTGTGTGCGATGGTAGGGCTGTTAAGGTAGATAGGTAAAGGTGTATTATATTCCTTTGAAGGTGTAGGCAAACTATGAATGAGAGATTCTGGAAATAGGCACTAGCCAGAACATATTAGTCAAATCTATGCAAGGTATTTATGAGATATTGATTGGAAAGAGTAAGTAATTTCAATAATAGTGCATATAGAGGCCTTAACAGGTAGGACCATGGCATTAAGGTTGTAGTAATTCACTGTGAGGCACCATTCATTCTTTCTAAGTTTAAAAATCAGGTAAAATTGGGCTATTAAATGGAGAAGCAGTGAAGATAACCCCCCTTTCTCTAAATAAGTCTTGAATAACAGGTTTCAATTCATCAAGGCCCTGTTTTAACTTTTATTGAGCCATATTAACTATTTTAACTGGGGGAGATGGGGAAGTCCGTGGGGTCCCATTTGGTCAAGCCGATTGTGAGTGCCGTAGACTTACTTTTAATGTATTACTTGATAGGTCAGATCATCCATGCCCACTATGGGATATTTTACGGCAGTAGCCGCTATGACTATAGGGAATTCAGGCAAAGCAGTAGTTCTGATAGTTCTCTCTGTGTGGTAACTCTACTAAAAGTATAGGGGTATCTTGTTTAAATTTGGTGGGATCCCAGGTATAACTATAATTTGAGCCCCAGTATTAAGGCCATGAAGGTTTGCCAACTGGTATACTTTGGTATATATTAAAGTCAACTGAGAACCTATGTTGTAGAGGCAAAAAGGGCAATAAGAGACCTTTTATCTTTTCATTGCACAAAACCTAATAGGAAATTTTGGATTTCTGATAGAGTTAAATTGTGGACCTGTTTCAGCTTTTTGTTTCCTTGATCTCTCTGAGCTCTTAGCTCTGTCTCCTCAGCTAACTCCGTCTCCTCAACTCTTAGCTCCGTCTGCCATACTACTCCTGAGTTTCCTTTCCCTGTGCCACAGCCAGGAATTCTCTTAAGGTGGTTAGCTAGGGCAATCATAGGGCTCACTTAATTTGTTTCTCAACTCTCAGGGTCACTACCCTACATTGCCTAATGTCAAGTGTCTTGAAAACCACT
Organism: Balaenoptera acutorostrata; assembly: GCF_949987535.1. Lineage (NCBI taxonomy): Eukaryota > Metazoa > Chordata > Mammalia > Artiodactyla > Balaenopteridae > Balaenoptera > Balaenoptera acutorostrata. Next base: position 37,355,465 of record NC_080082.1, on the reverse strand, counting down.
GTCTTAAATGTTTCATCTGCTTTTTATGGTTGCTGCAGGTGGGAAGATAAATCTGGTCTTTCATCATATTGCTTCTTGTTTAAAGGAAATTATAGATTCACATGCAGTTATAGGAAATACTACAGAGACAGCCCTTATATACTTTGTCTAGTATCCCCCAACAGTAAGATTCTGTAAAACTAGAGTATAATACCAGGGTATCGATATGATACAATCCACCGTGATCTTATTCAGGCATTTCATCATATTTTAGCACGTCAATCCCACACCAAAAAAAAAAAAAAAAAGCTTTTGAAGAGACACTGCCCCCAAGATTTCACTAATGATGATCCTTGAATTAAGAATTATTCACCAAAAACCAGAAATGATTTTCAAATACCAGCAAGAATAAGTTCAGAAGAAAACTGCAATTCCATATGTAAAGAAGTCTATTCTCCTACCGTTCTTCTTGCATAAAGCTTAGCTGTAGTGCTTTACATTCATGTATTTTTAAGATGCCTCATACTCTAGAATACAAACATTTTGTCTAAACTAATTAACACTAAGCTAACTAAAATTCTGGTAGAGTTTTTTTTCTTCAGTAAAAATACTGAAAAAGCAGATCTCTAGTTTGTATTTCAGAGGAAAAAAACTTTGATAACTGACTTCTAAATCACAACTGTTACTCCAGATACATCCAAGTCCATAGTTTATTAAATATATCATGTGGTTCTTTCTAATCACAAATAAAAATGTTAATTTTTGAAAAGAGGAAAATATACTAGAGATAGGTATGTTGGTCATTTTTTCAGTTTACATCTTTGTTCAAATAAAATTCAAAGGTATCAATTCATTTATTTAAAATTAAACATATCACCAAGAAAGGCATATATGCCTTCACTCAGAACTAGCAAAGACTGTTTTGGTTAAATGAGAAATGATACACAAACACATTCAATTAATAGGTTGATTTCCATTACTTAATGAAAATGTTTAATGTAACATTCCTGCAACTGAGCTAATTATCACCTTCCAAGACAACAACAACAAGCAACTACTTCCTCCACCAAATTCATTTATAAAAAGAGCTTCCTCTAGAAACAACTGTAAAATGGGTTGGACAAGTTGGATACTATTAATCCAAGAGTTAATTACACTACAATTTGTACTCTGTATTGAAAATATTAATGACTTGCTGTAACATTGCATTTCCAGGATCTTTTTTTAATTCAAAGTATCACTTGCTAATAATATCAATTGTGGGAACACTACATCAATTGATTCCCTGAATGTAGATTGTTTTTACATTTTTCCAAGTAAAACTGGAAACAAACTATAAGGAAAAAGTCCTTGTTTTATTTTGTTTCTTAGATTCAAAGGAGCTATAAAATAACCACATTATAAATAACTCATTCCAATCCTTTATTACAAAGAGAACTGAAAATCACTGTCAGCAGACATATAATTCATAATGTGATTGCTCTGTGTCAAATAAAACATTCTCCAAATTAAAAAAAAAATCTGCTTTATAAGAAAACAAAAAACATACAAACACACACCAAAAAACCCTAAGGTAATAATTAAAACAACAAATACACAAAAAGTACTAAAAAGAACAAATATTTTAATGATTTCCCTTATATGAGGTAACTAGAATAGACAAATTCATAGACAGAAAGTAGAACAGGGTTTCCCTGGTGGCGCAGTGGTTGAGAGTCTGCCTGCTAATGCAGGGGACATGGGTTCGAGCCCTGGTCTGGGAAGATCCCACATGCCGCGGAGCGGCTGGGCCCGTGAGCCACAACTACTGAGCCTGTGCGTCTGGAGCCTGTGCTCCGCAACAAGAGAGGCCACGACAGTGAGAGGCCCGTGCACTGCGATGAAGAGTGGCCCCCGCTCGCCGCAACTGGAGAAAGCCCTCACGCGGAAATGAAGACCCAACACAGCCAAGGATAAATAAATTAATTAATTAATTAATTAATTTAAAAAAAAAAAAAAAGAAAGTAGAACAGAGGTTACCAGGGGCTAGGCGGAGTGGGGAATGGGGAGTTATTGTTTAAGGGTACAGGGTTTCAGGTTGGAATAATAAGAAAAGTTCTGGAGACAGATGGTGGTGATACTTATACAACACTGTGAATGTACTTAATGCCATTGACCTGTACACTTAAAAATGGTTAAAATGGTAAATTTTATGTTATGTAGATTTTATTAAAAATTTTTTAAATGCTAGAAGGCTAACAATAATTTTGAATACTATACACTCATAAGGACTTGGTCAACTCTGAGTTATATGAATAATAGATGTGACACACCTTGGAAATGAAAAGCATAAATGATGTTGATGGATATTTCTCAACTTTGGCACTATTTTGTTTGTGACCAATAACTTGCTGTGATGAGCTGTCCTCTGCATAGTAGGATGTTTATCAGCATCCCTGGCCTCTTCCCAGTAGAAGTCAGTAGCACTTCCCATCCAATTGTGACAACCAAAAATGTCTCCAGATTTTGCTGAATGTCCCCAGGGGAACACAATCACTCCTGGTTCAGGACTACTGGTTTAGATGATTCTGAACTACATTTTTTTTTTAAAGATTTATTTATTGATTGATTGATTGTTATGTTGGGTCTTCATTTCTGTGCTAGGGCTTTCTCTAGTTGCGGCAAGCGGGGGCCACTCTTCATCGCGGTGCGCGGGCCTCTCACTATTGTGACCTCTCTTGTTGCAGAGCACAGGCTCCAGACGCACAGGCTCAGTAGTTGTGGCTCACCGGCCTAGTTGCTCCGTGGCATGTGGGATCTTCCCAGACCAGGGCTCGAACCCGTGTTCCCTGCATTAGCAGGCAGATTCGCAACCGCTGCGCCACCAGGGAAGCCCTGAACTACATTTTTAATACAGGTCTGCAGAGAATTTTACAAAGAAACTGAAATATTCTACCTCTTTCCTGCTTATAGTATTTCTATAACTATGTTTCTAAATTTCTTTAAAGGATAATATATTCAAATGGAAAAATTCCTTCAAACTCTAAAGATTTTATATATTATGTATAAAATGCATAGAAAAACTTAATATGATATACTTCAGGTATTGTAGAATCATCATAGTACTCATATGCAATATTCTAATATTCTTATTTGTTGTGTAGTCAAAAAAAAAAGTAAGAAACAAAACATGGCTTTCTGGTTTCCGATTTTTTTTAGCTTATATTTTAAAGAATTGTTTCTTAATCCAGTTTAGAAAGAAAAAACTTCACCTTTAAAAAATTAGAAAACCTCAACTATAACATATTACTTTCTTCAGTTTTTTACTAAGAGAAAATAGCACATTTAAGAATCAACAAGTTTGAGGAACTTCCCTGGTGGTCCAGTGGTTAAGACTCTGTGCTCCCAATGCAGGGGGCCCGGGTTTGATCCCTGGTCAGGGAACTAGATCCCGCACGGCACAACGAAGATCCCGCATGTGGCAACTAAGACCGGGCGCAGCCAAATAAATAAATAAATTTTTTTTTTAAATCAACAAGTTTGATTAAATCCTCATGAATATTCCCTTAAGAATTTACATTAAAAATTGAAACAATGTGCTTCAACGTACGTAATATTTATTATATTCAAAAGAATGTATGTAGCATAATTAGCTCTCTCCAAATGAAACTGAGCTCTTATTATGACAAAAACTTCTAGTTGTCCTTAGATTTTCTTTTCACCTTTAAGCCAGCATATTAAAAAATATGCTTTTTTTTTTTGCCCTGAAAGATTATTTTCTGCCTGGTGAAACATATCAGGATTTACAATAGTTTCTGACCTGAAGAAACTGGAAGATATTATGCATACAATGTAAACCTAAGCTTTTACTCTATTAATCAGAACAAATGAAAATGTTTTAAATATTGAAATATTTTCTTCCAAAGTAAAATTACTCAAGTCAGTTATGTCAGAACATAATAAATTTAATTTTAAGCTAAGAATTAGAGTTTAAATAGGTTTTCCTTACTTTGGAAAACCTTACCAAATCCTTTTTATACTATATACTGGCAGTGCTTATTGGCACTGGAACAACATCAACTATATTTCTCTTGTTTAATCTTTCTCTGATCACATTTCCACCACTGTCCATAAACCATATTTGTATAAAACACAATACAGATTTGGTTGGTCCACAAGATTGCTCCCCAAACAATGTACTAAAATCTCCTTTAAAAAAAGAAAAAGAGGGGGCTCTCCAGTTTTCACAAATTACTCATATTTAAAATAAGTATATGTGTATATATTTTTTTCTATTATTTTCTTTTAAAGACATATATAGTTGGTTAAGGAAGGCATCAACAGACTTTTTTTGCACAGATTAGTAAATATTTTTGGCTTATGGTCATATAAGTGTTCGTGTCTCATATTTTTCTTTTTCCTTTTTCTTAGTAACTCTTTAAAAATGCAAAATATTTGATCTTAAAAAAAAATGCAGAAAACATTCTTAGCTTGTGGGTCCTACAAAAACAGGCCAGGAGCCAGATTTGGTATGGGAGCCATATTTTGCCCACCTCTGACTTAAAGCAAAAAGTACAACATCATATTGTTGAGTTTATAACATTTATAGATGTAACAAAGATGATAACAATAGCAAAAATGACCAACCTTTCCAATTTGCCCAGGACTGAGGGAGTTGCCCAGACACAGAACTTTCAGCGCTAAAACTAGGAAATAAAACTTATCAGGAGATAAGCTGATCACTCTAATTATAGCACAAAGGCTAGGAGAAGTAAAGGGAACTAGATGGTTGCAAAATTCCTATATTCTTCCTGAACTAATCCAATATTGCCTCTAGACTGTGATAAGTTAGAGCTGCATAACGTAATTCCTAGAGCAATCACACACACACACACACACACACACAAAAGCAAACAAATAAAGGTAAGAGGCCAAAAGAGAAATTAAAACATAGTACCAATAACATGTAATTAAGACAAAAGAGGGAGAAAAAGAGAAACAGAAGAATAAAAAGCTGATGAGACAGAAAACAAACAGCAAAAAAAAAAAATTAAATCCAAACATATAAGTTACATCATATGTGAATGGATTAATTCTCCAATCAAAGGGCAGACATTGTCAGATGGATAACAAAGCAAAACCAACACTAAACTGTTTACTTTAAATACAAAGAAACAAACTTTAAATACAAAGACACTAACAGGTTAAAGGGATAAAGTAAGAAAAAAGATACATGAATTTTTTGGTTTCCCAGTGTGTATAAAAGTAATGCTTACACTATACTGTAGTTTAGTAAGTGTGTAATACCATTATGTCTACAAAAACAATGTATATACCTTAATTAAAAAATAATGCTGTTGGAAAAATGGCACTGATAGACTTGCTCAACGCAGGGCTGCTATAAACCTTCATTGTGTAAAAAATGCAGTATCTGCAAAGTATTGTACAATAAAGTGCAATAAAACAAGGTATGTCTGTAGATGCAGAAAAAACATTTAACAAAAATCCAACACCCATTCATGATAAATGCTTTCTGTAAACAAGGAATAGAGGGGAACTTCCTCAACTTTATAGTAGATATCTACAAAAAACCTACAGGTAACATAATACTTAATGGTGGGAAACAAGAAGCATTCTCACTAAGATCAGGAACAAGACAAGGATGTCCCCTCTCACCACTCTTTTTCAACCTCATACTGGAAGTCCCAGCTAATTCAATAAGACAAGAAAAGGAAATAAAGGGCATACTGATTAAGAAGGAATAAATAAAATTGTCTTTTTTGCAGATGACATGATTGTCTATGTAGAAATCCAAATTAATCAACCAAAAATCTCTTGAAATAAGCTACTGTAACAAGATTACAGGACACAAGGTTAATGCAAAAAAGCCAACTGCCTTCCTATATCCCAGGAATAAACAAATGGAATTTGAAATTAAAAGCACAATACCATTTATAATTAGCATGGCAAAAAAATGGAATTCATAAGTATAAACCTAATAAAATATGTACAGTAAGTCCCCTACGTACGAACCTTCAAGTTGCGAACTTTCAAAGCTGCGAACGTGCATTCACATGTCCAATCATATAAGTTAGTTCAAGTGTCTGGTGTACATTGTCACGTGCGTGCATCCTCTACAAGTGGTTGTGCTTTTGTGTACTTTACAGTCCTGTATAGAGTACAGGAGTACAGGATCTTTATTTCAAGCCCAGGATGTCCAGAAGCAAGTGTAAAAGCAGCAGTGATGTAGCTGGTACTGCTAAGAAGCACCAAGCAATAATGATGGAAACAAAAGTGAAAATAATTGAGAGAGTGGGGCGAGACAGTAAGATAGTAGACGTTTCTCGTTCTTATAACATGAATTGTTCAACCATCAATGATTCTAAAGAACAAGGACAAGACCATGGAACATGTGAAGTCTGCTGTGCCAATGATGTCAACAGTAATATTGAAGAAGCATGGAAAAGTGATAGAGGAGATGAAGAAATTTCTCAGTTTGTGGATGCAGGATCAGCATCAGTGTCAAGTCCCACTCAGCTTAATGTTGATTCAAGAGAAAGCTAAAAGGTTTTATGAAGACTTGAAGAAGAAACACGGTGAAGAATCAGAGGGCACATCTTTTAGTGTCAGCCATGGCTGGTTTCATCAGTTCAAGGCTAGAACCAACCTTCACAACATAAAAGTAAGTGGTGAGGCAGCGAGTGCAGATACAGTAGCTGCCCAGGAACTTCCTGAAATGCTTTGAAAAATTATGGATGAAGGCGCATATTTACCCGAGCAGCTTTTTAACGTGGATGAGACAGGACTGTACTAGAAGAGGATGCCAGACCAAAGTTACATCAGTAAGAAGGAAAACTTGATGCCAGGCTATAAAGCAGCGAAGGATATGCTAACTGTTGTTTGGTGGCAATGCTTCCGGCAATATGAAGCTGAAGTCTCTCTTAGTTTATCATTCAGAGAACCCAACATAGCCAAGGGCTCCCTTCCTCTTGTGTGATTAAGTATCCCCAAAGCCTGGGTTACACAGGCCATTTACCAGGACTGGTTTTTCCACCACTTTATCCAGGAGATAGCAAAATGTTGCTTGGAGAAGGACATCCCATTCAACATTCTTTTGCTGCTTGACAATGCTCCGGGCCACCCCCCCATTAGTGGACAACTTTTATCCTAACATCGAAGTAGTGCATCTGCCACCAAATACTATGTCGCTCACCCAACCTATGGACCAGGGAGTTATAGCAACTTTCAAGAAATATTATTTAGGTCACACTTTTTGTCAGGCGGTAAAGGCGAGTGACACGAATCAGGAACAACCTTGCAACAATTTTGGAAGGACTATAACATCTACAAGGCCATAAAAAACATTAACTTTGCTTGGCATGAGGTTACAGTTGTCATCATGAATGGGCTTTGGAAGAATCTTTGCCCACAGTTTGTTCACGATTTTCGTGGGTTTGAGAAGGTGGATGAGAGTCCAAAGAGGTCTAAGCTGGAGCGAGATCTGCAAGACAACGACTCCATTGAACTCCTTGCTGAGCAACACAAGGAGCTTCCTAATGAAGACCTGATGGAATTGGAGGCCGAGAGAAAGGATGAAGAGAGACAAGAGGAAGAAGAAGTAACTGAAGAACCAAAGAGATTCACAATGCAGGAAACGGCAAGGGGATTTTACTTGAGGAGGCACTGTTAGTTTTTGAGGCACAGGACCCGAATGTAGAATGGTACACAAAGGTTGCAGCAGCTGTTCAGAATGCTATCCAGTGCTATCGTGTCATCTATGACGAGGAAAAAAGAGCTACTACCCAGACATCACTGGATCGTTTCTTCAAAAAGGTACATAGAATTGAATCCAGGAAAGAACCAGAACCTGTGCCATCACTGTCAGGCATGAGTGAAATTGCAGCTTGCACTCTGTCCCCTATTGCTGACGATCCTTCAGCTCTACCATCTCCCCCCTCCTCTCCCTCCTCCAGCCAGTAACCCTTCTCGCCTGTTCACTCAATACAAGCCCCTGTATGCCAGCTGTTGTACTGCACTACTGTACTTTTCAAGGTACTGTACTGTAAGTTTTAAAATGTTTTCTTTATTTTTTGTGTTTGTTTTTTATGTATTATTGTGTGAAAAGTATTATCAACCTATTACAGTACAATACTATATAGCTGACTGTGTTAGTTGGGTACCTAGGCTAACTCTGTCGGACTTAACGAACAAATGAGACTTTCAAACGCACTCTCAGAACAGAACACACTCTTGGAACGGAACTCGTTCATAGGTAGGGGACTTACTGTACAAGATCCATATTAGGAAAACTACACAACTATAATGAACAAAATCAAAGAACTAAAATATACGGATATTCCATGTTCATGGATAAATAGACTCAATATTGTCAAGATGTCAGTTCTTCCCAATTGATCTAAAGAGTCAATGAAATCCCAATCAAAAGCCCATCACGTTACTTTGTGGATATCAACAAACAGATTCTAAACTTTACATGTAGAGACAAAAGACCCAGAATAGCCAACCCAACATGTAAGGAGAAGAACAAAGTTGGAGGTTTACTATAAAGCTACAGTAACTAAGACAGTGTGATACTGGTGAAAGAACAAATAAATCAATGGAACAGAAATAAAGGGCCTAGAAATAGACACACATAAATCAGTCAACTGAACTTTGACAAAGGAGCAAAGGCAATACAATGGAGCAAAGACGGTCTTTTCAACAAATGGTGTTAGAACAACTAGACACCCACATGAAAACAACAACAACAACAAATGGAATCTAGACACAGATCTTACATCCTTCACAAAAATTAACTCAAAATGGATCACAGACCTAAATGTAAAACACAAAACTATAAACTCCTAAAAGATAACATAAGAGAAAATCTAGATGACTTTGGGTTTGGTGATTACTTTTTACATATGACACCAAAGGCACGATCATGAAAGAAAGAACTGATAAGCTGGGTTTCATTAAAATTAAAATTTTCTGCTCTGCAAAATATACTTTCAAGAAAATGAAAAGACCAAGCCACAGACTGGGAGAAAAGATTTGCAAGAGACATATCTGACAAAGGACTGCTATCCAAAATATAAAAAAAACTCTTAAAACTCAACAATAAGAAAAATAACCCAATTTTTTTTTAAAGGGCCAAAGACCTTAAAAGACATGTCACCAAGAGCATTTAAGCATATGAAAAGATGCTCCACATCATATGTCATCAGGGAAATGCTAACTAAAACAATGAGATTCCAGTACACACTTATTAGAATGGCCAAAATCTGGAACACTGACAACACCAAAGTCTGACAAGGATGTGAAGCAACAGGAACTCTCGTTGCTGGTGGGAATGCAAAATGCCACAGCCACTTTGGAAGACAGTTTGGCAGTTTCTTACATAACTAAACATACTGTTATCTTACAATCCAGCAATCTTGCTCCTTGATATTTACCTGAAAGAGTTGAAAACTTATATCCACACAAAATCCTGCACACTTTTATAACAGCTTAATTCATAATTGCCAAAACTTGGAAGAAATCAAGATGTCCCTCAGTAGGTAAATGGATAAATAAACTGTGGAACTTCCAGAAAATGGAATATTATTCAGTGTTTGTAAAAAAAAAAAAAAAAAGGCTATCCAGCCCTGAAAAGACATGGAGGAAGCTTAAATGTGTATTACTAAGTGAAAGAAGCCAATCTGAAAAGGTCACACACTGCATGATTCCAACTATATGACATTCTGGAAAAGGCAAAACTATGGAAATGGTAAACAGATCAGTGGTTCCCAGGGGTGAAGGGGAGGGAGGGATGAACAGGCAAAGCACAGAGGATTTTTAGGGCAGTGAAAATACTCAGTGATACTGTAATGGTGGATACATGTCATTATGTATTTGTCCACACATGGAATGTACACCACCAAGAGTGAACCATAATGTAAACTATGGACTTCAGATGACAATGATGTGTCAATGTAGGGTTATCAATTTTAACAAATTTACCAGTCTGGTGGAGGATGTTGATATGGGGGAGGCTATGCATGTGTGGGGGCAGAGGGTATATGGAAAATCTCTGTACCCTCTTCTCAATTTTGTTGTGAACCTAAAACTGCTGTAAGTAAATAAATAAACAAAGACTTATTGTGTGATCATTTCACAATATATACAAAACATCAATTCATTATATTGTACACCTGAAACTAATATAATGCTATAACTAATACATATAACTAATATAACATTATATCAATTATACCTTAATTTTTAAAATATTTTATTGAAGTATAGTTGATTTACAATGTTATGTTAATTTATGCTGTACAGCAAAGTGATTCAGTTATACATATATATATATATATTCTTTCCCATATTCTCTTCCATTACGGTTTATCACAGGATATTGAATATAGTTCCCTGTGCTACAGGAGGACCTTGTTGTTTATCCATTCTATATATACCAGTTTGCATCTGCTAATCCCAAACTCCCAATCCTTCCCTCCCCCAGCCCCCCTACCCCTTGGCAACTAAAAGTTTGTTCTCTATGTCTGTAAGTCTGTTTTTCTTTCGTAGATATGTATATTTGTATTGTATTTTAGATTCCACATATAAGAGGTATCATATGGTATTTGTATTTCTCTTCTGACTTACTTCACTTAGTATTATAATCTCTAGGTCCATCCATGTTGCTGCAGATGGCATTATTTTATTCTTTTTTAGAATGAGTAATATTCCATGGTATATATATACCACATCTTCTTTATCCATTCATCTGTCGATGGATACTTAGGTTGCTTCCATGTCTTGGCTATTGTAAATAGTGCTGCTATAAATGTAGGGGTGCATGTATCTTTTCAAATTATAGTTTTGTCTAGGTATATGCCCAGAAATGGGATTGCTGGATCATATGGTAACTCTATTTTTAGTTTTTGAGGAACCTCCACACTGTTTTCCGTAGTGGCTGCACCAATTTACATTCCCAGCAACAGTGTAAGAGGGTTTCCTTTTTTTCACACCCTCTCCAGCATTTATTATTTGTATTATTTTTTTGAGGTTAATTTGTGCTTTTATTTGCCAGTATAACTTAACTACGGTGGCCTGCAAACTTTTTTGATTTAAAAAAAATTTTACATCACAATCCAACACACACCATGTAATATATATACATATATAAAAGTGAAACAAAAGTTTTGCCAAAAACTTCTACCCTGAGCGTTAATTCTCTTGAGACTTTTTTTTTTAAGCAGTTTTAGGTTTACAACAAAACTGACAGGAAGGTACAGAAATTCCCCCAAATACCCCCTCCCCTCACATGCATAGCCATTATCAACAGAGTGGTACCTTTTTTTTTTAACACCAAGGATGAACTGCATTGACAGATAATCACCAAAGTCCACAGTTAACCTTAGGGTTCACTTTAATGAAGTGAATAGTGTTGCACATTCTATGGGTTTGGACAAAAGTATGATGACATATAGCCAGCATTATAATGTCATTCAAAGCATTTTCACTGCTCATAAAAACTTCTGTACTCTGTGTATTCATCTCCCCTCTCCCCGCAAACTCCTGGCAACCACTGATCTTTTTATTGTTTCCATAGTCTTGCCTTTTCCAGAATGGCATATAGAATCTATTTTTCTTTTTCTTTTCTTTCCTTGAAAAGAGAGGTTCAAAGCCTTTATGTCTATAACACCACTTACAGCCCACCCACGTGTGGACCAGATAGGCTCTAGGTGGCAAACTCCCTCACTAAATACTGTAGCTTTCCTTCCAGTATCGAGCCCTGCCCCACTGTCCTGCCCAGCAGCCACATGGAGGTGCAGGGGGACAGGTGTTGGGTATTTGTTCACAGGAAGGCCACAAGTTTTGTGTCTCTTGTCACAATGAAGCCAGATTCCTCTTGGGTTTGCTGTAAACAGAGAAGCCATTTCTTCAGGCCCTGTGCTCTGAGCACACCCCAGGTAGACTTTTTAATGATGGCCATTCAGACCAGTGTGAGGTGGTACACTTCATTATAGTTTTTATTTGCATTTCTCTAATAATTAGCAATGATGAGCATCTTTTCATGTGCCTATTGGCCATCTGTATGTCTTCTTTGGCGAAATGTCTATTTAGGTCTTCTGCTCATTTTTTTTTAATTTTTATAAACATTTTATTATAGAAAACAATAAAAACAATAAAATATAAACAAAAATAGCAGTATAATGAACTCTTCTGTATCCATCATCCAGGTTCAACTCACAATCTTTTTTTTTCCTGAGATATACATTTTAAAGTAATAACTAGAATCATGACTTATAACATTATACCAGAACATATAAGATTTTTAGAAATTTCATGTAATGTCTGAAACATTTACATTAACATATTTCCATACAAATAACCCAATGAAAGTTTAGTATTAGTTGTTTTGTTTGTTTTAATACTGCAGGTTCTTGTTAGTCATCAATTTTATACACAACAGTGTATACATGTCAATCCCAATCGCCCAATTCAGCACACCACCATCCCCATCCCACCGTATGAACACTATTCACTTCATTAGTGAACCCTAAGGTTAACTGTGGACTTTGGTGATTATCTATCAATGCAGTTCATCCTTGGTGTTAAAAAAAGTTTTCCCCCCTTGGTGTCCATATGTCTGTTCTCTACATCTGTGTCTCAACTTCTGCCCTGCAAACCAGCTCATCTGTACCATTTTTCTAGGTTCCACATAAATGCGTTAATATACGATATTTGTTTTTCTCTTTCTGACTTAATTCACTCTGTATGACAGTCTCTAGATCCATCCACGTCTCAGCAAATGACTCAATTTCGTTCCTTTTCATGGCTGGGTAATATTCCATTGTATATATGTACCACTACTTCTTGATCCATTCGTCTGTTGATGGGCATTTAGGTTGCTTCCATGACCTGGCTATTGTAAATAGTGCTGCAATGACCATTGGGGTGCATGTCTTTTTGAATTATGGTTTTCTCTGGGTATATGCCCAGTAGTGGGATTGCTGGATCATATGGTAAATCTATTTTTAGTTTTTTAAGGAACCTCCATACTGTTCTCCATAGTGGCTGTATCAATTTACATTCCCACCAACAGAGCAAGAGGGTTCCCTTTTCTCCACATCCTCTCCCACATTTGTTGTTTGTAGACTTTCTGATGATGCCCATTCTAACTGCTGTGAGGTGATACCTCATTGTAGTTTTGATTTGCATTTCTCTAATAATTAGTGATGTTGAGCAGCTTTTCATGTGCTTCTTGGCCATCTGTATGTCTTCTTTGGAGAAATGTCTATTTAGGCCTTCTGCCCATTTTTTGATTGGGTTGTTTGTTTCTTTAATATTGAGCTGAATGAGCTGTTTATAAATTTTGGAGATTAATCCTTTGTCCGTTGATTCATTTGCAAATATTCTCTCCCATTCTGAGGGTTATCTTTTCATCTTGTCTATGGTTTCCTTTGCTGTGCAAAAGCTTTGAAGTTTCATTACATCCCATTTGTTTATTTTTGTTTTTATTTCCATTACTCTAGGAGGTGGATCAAAAAAGATCTTGCTGTGATTGATGTCAAAGAGTATTCTTCCTATGTTTTCCACTAAGAGTTTTATAGTGTCCGGTCTTACATTTAGGTCTCGAATCCATTTTGAGTTTATTTTTGTGTATGGTGTTAGGGAGTGTTCTAATTTCATTCTTTTACATGTAGCTGTCCAGTTTTCCCAGCACCACTTATTGAAGAGACTGTCTTTTCTCCATTGTATATCTTTGCCTCCTTTGTCATAGATTAGTTGACCATAGGTGTGTGGGTTTATCTCTGGGCTTTCTATCCTGTTCCATTGATCTATGTTTCTGTTTTTGTGCCAGTACCATATTGTCTTGATTACTGTAGCTTTGTAGTATAGTCTGAAATCAGGGCATCTAATTCCTCCAGCTCCGTTTTTTTCCCTCAAGACTGCTTTGGCTATTCGGGGTCTTTTGTGTCTCCATACAAATTTTAAGATGATTTGTTCTAGTTCCATAAAAAATGCCATTGGTAATTTGATAGGGATTGCATTGAATCTGTAGATTGCTTTGGGTAGTATAGTCATTTTCACAATATTGATTCTTCCAATCCAAGAACATGGTATATCTCTCCACCTGTTGGTATCATCTTTAATTTCTTTCAGCAGTGTCTTATAGTTTTCTGCATACAGGTCTTTTGTCTCCCTAGGTAGGTTTATTTCTAGATATTTTATTCTTTTTGTTGCAATGGTAAATGGGAGTGTTTCCATAATTTCTCTTTCAGATTTTTCATCATTGGTGTATAGAAATGCAAGAGATTTCTGTGCATTAATTTTGTATCCTGCAACTTTACCAAATTCATTGATTAGCTCTAGTAGTTTTCTGGTGGCATTTTTAGGATTCTCTATGTGTAGTATCATGTAATCTGCAAACAGTGACAGTTTTACTTCTTATTTTCCAATTTGTATTCCTTTTATTTCTTTTTCTTCTCTGATTGCCGTGGCTAGGACGTCCAAAACTATGCTGAATAATAGTGGTGAGAGTGGACATCCTTGTCTCGTTCCTGATCTTAGAGGAAATGCTTCCAGTTTTTCACCATTGAGAATGATGTTAGCTGTGGGTTTGTTGTATATGGCCTTTATTATGTTGAGGAAAGTTCCCTCTATGCCCACTTTCTGGAGAGTTTTTATCATAAATGGGTGTTGAATTTTGTCAAAAGCTTTTTCTGCATCTACTGAGATGATCATATGGTTTTTATTCTTCAATTTGTTAATATGGTGTATCACATTGATTGATTTGTGTATATTGAAGAATCCTTGCATCCCTGGGATAAATCCCACTTGATCGTGGTGTATGATCCTTTTAATGTGTTGTTGGATTCTGGTTGCCAGTATTTTGCTGAGGATTTTTGCATCTATATTCATCAGTGATATTGGTCTGTAATTTTCTATTTTTGTAGTATCTTTGTCTGGTTTTGGTATCAGGGTTATGGTGGCCTCATAGAACCAGTTTGGGAGTGTTCCTTCCTCTGCAATTTTTTGGAAGAGTTTGAGAAGGATGGGTGTTAGCGCTTCTCTAAATGTTTGATAGAATTCACCCGTGAAGCCATCTGGTCCTGGACTTTTGTTTGTTGGAAGATTTTTAATCACAGTTTCAATTTCATTACTTGTGATTGGTCTGTTCATATTTTCTGTTTCTTCCTGGTTCAGTCTTGGAAGGTTATACCTTTCTAAGAATTTGTCCATTTCTTCCAGGTTGTCCATTTTATTGGCATAGAGTTGCTTGTAGTAGTCTCTTAGGATGTTTTGTATTTCTGTGGTGTCTGTTGTAACTTCTCCTTTTTCATTTCTAATTTTATTGATTTGAGTCCTCTCCCTCTTTTTCTTGATGAGTCTGGCTAATGGCTTATCAATTTTGTTTATCTTCTCAAAGAACCAGCTTTTAGTTTTATTGATCTTTGCTATTGTTTTCTTTGTTTCTATTTCATTTATTTCTGCTCTGATCTTTATGATTTCTTTCCTTCTGCTAACTTTGGGTTTTGTTTGTTCTTCTTTCTCTAGTTCCTTTAGGTGTAAGGGTAGATTGTTTGAGATTTTTCTTGTTTCTTTAGGTAGGCTTGTATAGCTATAAACTTCCCTCTTAGAACTGCTTTTACTGCATCCCATAGGTTTTGGATTGTCGTGTTTTCATTGTCATTTGTCTCTAGGTATTTTTTGATTTCCTCTTTGATTTCTTCAGTGATCTCTTGGTTATTTAGTAACATATTGTTTAGCCTCCATGTGTTTGTGTTTTTTACGTTTTTTTCCCTGTAATTGATTTCTAATCTCATAGCGTTGTGGTCAGAAAAGATGCTTGATATGATTTCAATTTTCTTAAATTTACTGAGGCTTGATTTGTGACCCAAGATGTGATCTATCCTGGAGAATGTTCCATGCGCACTTGAGAAGAAAGTGTAATCTGCTGTTTTTGGATGGAATGTCCTATAAATATCAATTAAATCTATCTGGTCTATTGTATCATTTAAAGCTTCTGTTTCCTTATTTATTTTCATTTTGGATGGTCTGTCCATTGGTGTAAGTGAGGTGTTAAAGTCCCCCACTATTATTGTGTTACTGTCGATTTCCTCTTGTATAGCTGTTAGCAGTTGCCTTATGTATTGAGGTGCTCCTATGTTGGGTGCATATATATTTATAATTGTTATATCTTCTTCTTGGATTGATCCCTTGATCATTATGTAGTGTCCTTCCTTGTCTCTTGTAACGTTCTTTATTTTAAAGTCTATTTTATCTGATATGAGTGTTGCTACGCCAGCTTTCTTTTGATTTCCATTTGCATGGACTATCTTTTTCCATCCCCTCACTTTCAGTCTGTATGTGTCCCTAGGTCTGAAGTGGGTCTCTTGTAGACAGCATATATATATGGGTCTTGTCTTCGTATCCATTCAGCAAGCCTGTGTCTTTTGGTTGGAGCAATTAATCCATTCACGTTTAAGGTAATTATCGATATGTATGTTCCTATGACCATTTTCTTAATTGTTTTGGGTTTGTTTTTGTAGGTCCTTTTCTTCTCTTGTGTTTCCCACTTAGAGAAGTTCCTTTAGCATTTGTTGTAGAGCTGGTTTGGTGGTGCTGAATTCTCTTAGCTTTTGCTTGTCTGTAAAGCTTTTGATTTCTCCATCAAATCTGAATGAGATCCTTGCCGGGTAGAGTAATCTTGGTTGTAGGTTCTTCCCTTTCATCACTTTAAGTATATCATGCCACTCCCTTCTGGCTTGTAGAGTTTCTGCTGAGAAATCAGCTGTTAACCTTATGGGAGTTCCCTTGTATGTTATTTGTCGTTTTTCCCTTGCTGCTTTCAATAATTTTTCTTTGTCTTTAATTTTTGCCAATTTGATTACTATGTGTCTCGGTGTGTTTCTCCTTGGCTTTATCCTGTATGGGACTCGCTGCGCTTCCTGGACTTGGGTGGCTATTTCGTTTCCCATGTTAGGAAAGTTTTCGACTATAATCTCTTCAAATATTTTCTCTGGTCCTCTCTCTCTCTCTTCTCCTTCTGGGACCCCTAAAATGCAAATGTTGTTGCGTTTAATGTTGTCCCAGAGGTCTCTTAGGCTGTCTTCATTTCTTTTCTTTCTTTTTTCTTTAGTCTGTTCCGCAGCAGTGAATTCCACCATTCTGTCTTCCAGGTCACTTATCCGTTCTTCTGCCTCAGTTATTCTGCTATTGATTCCTTCTACTGTATTTTTCATTTCAGTTATTGTATTGTTCATCTCTCTTTGTTTGTTCTTTAATTCTTCTAGGTCTTTGTTAAACATTTCTTGCATCTTCTCGATCTTTGCCTCCATTCTTATTCCGAGGTCCTGGATCATCTTCACTATCATTATTCTGAATTCTTTTTCTGGAAGGTTGCCTATCTCCACTTCATTTAGTTGTTTTTCTGGGGTTTTATCTTGTTCCTTCATCTGGTATGTAGCCCTCTGCCTTTTCATCTTGTCTATCTTTCTGTGAATGTGGTTTTTGTTCCACAGGCTGCAGGATTATAGTTTTTCTTGCTTTTGCTGTCTGTCCTCTGGTGGTTGAGGCTATCTAAGAGGCTTGATGGGAGGCCCTTCTGCTCATTTTTTAACTGTGTTTTTTGTTGTTGTTGTTATTGAGTTGTATGAGCTGTTTGTATATTTTGGAAATTGAGCCCTTGTCGGTCACACCATTTGCAAATATTTTCTCCTTAGTCATATATTAAATTAATAATTATGTATGTAATATATAATTATGCATATAATATATAATTATACCTTAATTTTTAAAATTGATGTATAGTTGATGTGCAATATTATATGCTACAGGTGTATAATACAGTGATACAAAATTTTTAAAGGTT
This sequence comes from Balaenoptera acutorostrata, assembly GCF_949987535.1. NCBI lineage: Eukaryota > Metazoa > Chordata > Mammalia > Artiodactyla > Balaenopteridae > Balaenoptera > Balaenoptera acutorostrata. The sequence goes on along the minus strand of NC_080082.1, from coordinate 37,337,641 downwards.
ATACTCCATTTATAGTTATTATAAAACATTGGCTATATTCCCTGTGTTGTACAATATATCCTTGTAGCTTATTTATACATGATAGTTTGTACTTCTTAATCCCCTACCCCTGTATCACTCATCCCCCCTTCTTTTTCCCCACTGGTAACCACTCATTTAATTACACCTCAATTTTTTAAAAGTCTTTAAAATTAATCTTGGACAAAGAAGACAAGAATATACAATGTAGAAAAGGCAGTCTCTTCTGCAAGTAGTGTAGGGAAAGCTGGACAGCTGCATGTAAATCAATGAAGTTAGAACACTCCCTCACACCAAACACAAAAGTAAACTCAAAATGGCTTAAAGACTTATGTATAAGACATGACACCATAAACCTCCTAGAAGAGAACAAAGGCAAAACATTCTCTGACATAAATCATAGTAACACTTTCTTAGATCAGTCTCCCAAGGCAATAGAAATAAAAGCAAAAATAAACAAATGGGACCTAATCAAACTTATAAGCTTTTGCACAGAAAACCATAAACAAAATGAAAAAGACGACCTATAGAATGGGAGAAAATATTTGCAAATGATGTGACTGATAAGGGCTTAATTTCCAAAATATATAAACAGCTCCTACAGCTCAATATAAAAAAAAACAAACAACCCAATCAATAAATGGGCAGAAGACCTAACTAGACACTTCTCCAAAGAAGATATACAGATGGCCAATAGGCACCTGAAAAGATGCTCAGCATTGCTAATTATTAGAGAAATGCAAATCAAAAGTACGAGATATCACCTCACACTGGTCAGTATAGCTATCATTAAAAAGTCTACAAATAATAAATGTTGGAGGGCTTTCCTGGTGGCACAGAGGTTAAGAATCTGCCTGCCAATGCAGGGGATGCGGGTTCGGGCCCTGGTCCAGGAAAATCCCACATACCACAGAGTGACTAAGCCCATGCGCCACAGCTACTAAGCCTGCGCTCTAGAGCCCGCAAGCTACAACTACTGAAGCCCGCGCACCAGAAGTACCGAAGCCCATACACCTAGAGCCCATGCTCCACAAGAGAAGCCACCGCAATGAGAAGCCCGCGCACCGCAACAAGGAGTAGCCCCCGCTCGCCGCAACTAAAGAAAGCCCATGCGCAGCAATGAAGACCCAACACAGCCAAAAATAAATAAATATATAAAAATAAATGTATTTAAAAATAAATAAACAAATAAAAATAAATGCTGGAGAGGGTGTGAAGAAAAGGGACCCCTCTTACACTGTTGATGGGAATGTAAATTGGTGCAGCCACTATGGAAAATAGTGTGGAGGTTCCTCAAAAACTAAAATAGAGTTACCATATGATCCAGCAATCCCACTTATGGGCATATACCTAGACAAAAGTATAATTTGAAAAGATACATGCACTCCTATGTTTATAGCAGCACTATTTACAATAGCCAAAACACGGAAGCAACCTAAGTATCCATCAACAGATGAATGGATAAAAAGGATGTGATATATATATACATACACACATATACATACACACACACCCTGGAATATTACTCATTCCAAAAAGGAATGAAATAATACCATTTGCAGGAACATGGATGGACCCAGAGATTATCATACTAAGTGAAGTAAGTCAGACAGAGAAAGACAAATACTATATGATATCACTTATATATGGAATCTTAAAAAATGATACAAAATGAACTTATTTACAAAACAGAAACAAACTCACAGACATAGAAAACAAACTTATGGTTACCAAAAGGGGAAGGGGGATAAATTAGAAGTTTGGAATTAACAGATACACATTACTATATATAAAACAGATAAACAACAAGGACCTACCGTATAACACAGGGAACTATATTCAATATCTTTTAATAACATATAATGGAAAAAAACTGAAAAAGGATATATATATGTATATGAATCACTTTGCTGTACCCCTGAAACTAACACAACATTGTAAATCAGCTATACTTCAATTTTTTTTTAAGTCTTTAAAAGAAGCCTGTGTATCCATGAGAAAAGAAAAACTAAGCAAAACAGTGTAGTGCTGGCATAACAGACATATAGATCAATGGAGCAGAATTAAGAGTCCAGAAATACACCCATCAATCTATTGTCAACTGACTATCAACAATGGTGCCAAGACCACTCAATGAGGAAAAAACAGTCTCTTCAACTAAAGGAGCTGGAACAGTGGGATAGCCACATACAAAAGAATGAAGCTGAACCCTTACCTCACACCATATACAAAAATTAACTCAAAATTAATCAAGGAATATATATAACAACTAAAACTATACAACTCTTAGATGAGAAAATGGGTAAGTCATTATAACCTTGGGTCTGGCAATAGTTTCTCAGTTATGACACCAAAAGCACAAGCAACAAAAGAAAAAACAGACATATTGGACTACATCAAAATGAAAAACCTTTGCACTATCAATGGGTTTTTGCAAATATTTGCAAATCATATATCTGATAAGGGTTTAGTACCCAGGATATACAAAACCTCTTAGAACTCAAACAATAAAAACAACACAATTAACAACTCAAAAATAGGCAACGAGGGACTTCCCTGGTGGTCCAGTGGTTAAGAATCCGCCTTCCAATGCAGCGGACACAGGTTTGATAGTTGGTCAGGGAACTAAGATCCCCGTGCTTCGTGGCAACTAAGCCCACGCGGCACAACTACAGAGCCCACGTGCTCTGGAGCCCGCGGGCCACAATTAGAGAGAAGACTGTACCGTAACGAAGAGCCCACATGCAGCAACTAAGACACAATGCAGCCAATAAATAAATTAATTAATTAAATTTTTTTTTTCAAAATGGGCAATGAACCTGAATAGATATGTCTCCAAGGAATATATATAAATGACCAAGAAGCACATGAAAAGATGTTTAATGCCTTTAATTATTAGGGAAATGCAAATCAAAACCACAGTGATATCCCACTTCACATGCTCTAGGATGACTATTCTAATTCCCCCCGCCCCACAGGAGGAAGGGCTATTTGTCTCTCTTATTCACTGTTTTACTTCCTGAACTAGAACAGTCTCTGACACAGCATGTGCTTAATAAATATTTGTTGAATTAATTAATAACAAGCTCTAGGAAATTACATTCCAGAGGACCCTCCAGAACTAGGAAGATATCATCGTGTCCATTTTTCTCCTCCATCCTCCCAGCATGCTCTCCGCTGAGAAACTGACAGGTTTGGTCATGGTTATAAAGAGCCAACAATGCAGCTTAAAGCTTTTCAAACATGAGAATTTTCTTTTCTTTTTTTTCTTTGGTGTCAAACTATACTAACTCTTTTAAAAACAAAAAATAACAAGTGTGGGTGAGGATATGGGAAAATTAGAACCTTCATACAATGTTGGTGGGAATGTAAAATGCACAACTCCTGTGGACAACAGTTTGACAATTCCTCAATAAGCTAAACACAGAATTACAATATGACCATGCAGTTCCACTCGTGGGAATATAATAAATGAAAACAGATATTAAAACAAAAACGTGTGGGAGTTCCCTAGTGGTCTACTGGTTAGGAGTCAGAACTTTCACTGCCATGGCCTGGGTTCAATCCCTGGTTGGGGAACTGAGATCCCGTGAGCCACACAGTATGGCCGATAAACAAAAATTGAGTAGTAAATAGAATATATTAAACACACACACACAAAAGAAAAACTTGTACATGAATATTCATAGCAGTACTATTCACAATAACCAAAAGGTGGAAACCACCAAAATGTTCATCAACTAATGAATGGACTAACAAAGTGGGATACATCCACACAATGCAATGTCATTTGGGCATAAAAAGGAATGAAGTACTGATATATGACACAACATGGATAAGCTAAACAAAAGAAGTCAGATATCAAAGGACACATATTGCATGACTACTCCATTGAAACAGAAAACAAATTAGTAGTTACTAGGGGCTAGAGGGAGGGTGAATCAGGGAGTGACTGCTTAATGAAAACAGGTCCTCTTTTTGGAATGATGAAAATGTTCTGGAACTAGATAGTGGTGATGGTTGTACCACATTGTGAATGTATTAATGCCACTGAAATATATATATATATATATATATATATACTTTAAAATGGTTTACATGGTGAATTTTATGTTTTTACCACAATAAAAAAACAATTGTATTCCTATATATAATTAATGAACACTGATAAAATGAAAACTTTAAAACAATTCCACTTACAGTAGCATCCAAAAAATTAAATTCATAGAGATAAATTTAACAAAATATGTACAAAACTAAAAACAATACTGAGAGAAAGTAGAGGCAGTAAATTTCTCTTGCTGAGACAGGGAAAGTAAAAGGAAAGGTAATTATTTTGAAAAGAAATACACATTAAGGTCTGCATTTTGGCATAAAACATGTCTTACAAATGGTTTTAATTGACAGAGCTTTAAATGAACTTCTCCTTTTTCTGGTTAAGAATAATCAAATATTATACATGTAGGAGTCAGTAAAAAATTTTTTTTTCATTGGGTTATGTATGACACATTAATAAAGGGTTAACAAAACTCCATCTTGAGAAAAAATACCTTTGGTTAACCTTCTATCACTCTGACCCTGTCAACTTGATAAAGATGTAATGGCAGCAGTGTTACTGTTACCAAAACGCAAGTCCATGTGCCCGACGCACAGAGGCCAAACAGTACCAAAACATGAGTTTGGAACAGAGAAAGGTTTACTGCAGGGCCATGCAAGGAGATGGGTGGCTCATGCCTTAAAAACCCCAAACTCCCTGAAAGCTTTCAGCAAAGCCCTCTTACAGGAAAGGTGAGGGAGGGGTACTGTTAGTTGTTGCAAACTTCTTGGTGTCAGATCCTTTGTCTGAGGTCAGGTCATGGTCAGGAAACGATGTTCCTGTAAATCTCTACCAAACAAATGTTACTCTCTATTCTGACAAGAAAAGTGAAGGTCCCAAGGCACGACTCTCACCCTCCGAGGTCCAGGCCTAGCTAAGAGAAGGGGGTGTCTCCAGGGGCACTGGTTACCCTGCCCCAGAGCATTCATCCAGCACCCAGTGTGGGTCTTCCCACCAGTGCCCAGGCCTGGCTGAAGAGGCAGATCTCAGTTGATGGATTCCTCAGGACCTGGTCCCCAGACCCTGCCCAGCTGTCATTGCTTAAGGAGCCAGGCGCCCAGGACCCAACTGGCCCTCAGGCTCCTCAGGCCACCCAAACAGCGGGGGCCAGATCCCGAAAACTGCTTCCCATGCAGACTGCTGCTGCCATTAGGTCGCAGAGGCAGGTATGGGGGAGAGGTTCACCGCCGCCTCAAGGCCGGCACCCGGCCAGTGGGCGGTCTTGGCAAGGGCTCTGGAGCCCTGCAGGACACAGCCCCCAGCCTGTTCCCTGGGCCCCCCAACTCAGTCACTGGCTCGAGGCTGGGTGAGCTGGAGGGCCCGGTGAGAAGGCTGGGATCCGCCTCTTACCTCACTCTCCCTCCGCCTGACGACCACTGCACTGCTGACTGTTGGCTGAATGGGCCAACAAGGAGCTCATTGACAGTTGCTCGTTTGGGGGAGGGGCCCACTGCGATGCAGACCAAGGGCTGAATGGGGCCCACTGTAGCACCGACCAATGGCTGAGCAGGACCTCTAACACTGCTCTGACCATACAGCGTTAACGGTCTCCCGGTAACGTTGCCAGGTAACGGGGTGGGGGGAGTAACAGCGGGCAGCAAGGGCGGAGTGCTAAGAGCTCTGCACTGCCGGCTCTATTACATTACTAGGCAATATTGCCTAGGATAAAAATGACCCCTTGTTGGTATCTGGACTGGAATGCACCTGGTGAGAAGCCACAGCTTTGGGCTCCCTAAGTACAGTATAATCATGCCATTCTCTGCAAAACCTTGGAAGCTAAGGCCTTGCTCATGGGCTAAGAAGCATGAAATTTCTAAGCCATGGTAGCTCTTGCAACCACCTGCACGGTTGTTTTTCTTTACACCTGAGCTGTCATTAGATGCTGTTCTGATGCTGTGTTGATCACATGCAGTGTTTACTGTCATAGCTGAGCTCCCCCTTTTTTTTTTAATATTTATTTTATTTATTTATTTTCCTTTTTTTGGCTGCGTCGGGTCTTAGTTGCAGCACATGGGATCTTTGTTGAGGCATGCAGGATCTTTCCATTACGGCGCACACTCTCCTCGTGTTTCTCTCTAGTTGCGGCACGCGGGCTTCTCTCTAATTATGACATGCGGGCTCTCTCATTGAGGCGCCAGAGCTCAACAGTTGTGGCACGCGGGCTTAGTTGCCCCGCGGCATGTGGGATCTTAGTTCCCAGACCAGGGTTCGAACCCTCGTCCCCTGCATGGGAAGGCGGATTCTTTACCTCTGGACCACCATGAAGTCCCCATAGCTGAACCCTTTTAAGTTTGAATGTCTATCTGAACCCCAGGCCACTAGTGGTCATAAAGCCATTGCATGACCTAGTGAATTTAGTTTAGAAAGCAGATATTAAAAGTTCAAGAAACCACATAAGGTAAGAAAGGTAAATTCATCTTTTAAAAAGTTAACAAGAATATACAGCATATTAGGAGGGGAGCACCTAGAAAAATAGGACTTTAACGGAGACAGTATTTAAAAGTGTTCTACTAAAAATTAGACCAAATTAATGACTATTGGGGTTATGAAAATTATTAAAAAGCATAAAGATCACCAATTTACTTAAGTCTAAGAGGAAAACATCATTACACTGCGGGCCTTTCTGTCACATTTAAGCATCCGCCCAGGTCGCGGGGGGACAGTTTTGGGGGTCCACCGTACACATCTGAAACGGGAACAAAGCAACCCTGCCTGGCAGAAGGCGGATTTCGGAGCCAGGAGACCAGACTCGGAGTCGGCACATCGGGCATTCTCTTCGGGGCAGGAGGGGGCTGAAGGACCGAACTCGTCCACTTGGGCTGCTGCCCCACACTCCTGCCGCTGTCACCGGAGCCGGACAGGCGATTCGGGGAGGGTCCGGACAGGGCACTCCGTCAGCTCACGATAAACCCACGCCCCCTCTCACGCGGCTGGCCACAGGGCAAGATACTCGCCCGTCTGACCGCCGCCAGGTGGGCACCGGCCGGGCCGCGGCCCCGAGCGCTTCCCCCGCAACCCCTCCGCTCTACCCGGCCGGTTCCGGGCTCCCATCGTGGCCAGAGCTCGAGGGCCGGCCCACACGCTCAGCCGCTGGGACCCCGGCGAGGCGGCCTCTCCACAGCCAACGGCCGCCGGCAACGGACGCCCGCCCGCGCGCACCCGCCCCACCGGCCCGTGTGCCCGGTGCCCGGCCCCCGGCGCCCACCTGTTGGTCGCACTCGGGGCATGATTTGGTGGCCATCTTCACTTTCTTGGCTTGAGTTGCAGACATACTCCTCTCTGGCGGCGGCGGCGGCGGCGACCCGGGCTCCGCCCCTCTTACTTCAGCAGCCCAGCCTCCGCCCGTCAGTTCCCGCTGGCCAGAGTGAGGCTCTGAAAAGTGCGCGCACGCGCGTGCGCGAGCTCGCGCGGAACCTGCGTGCCGAGGGGGCGGGGCGCGGCGTGCGCCGGCTCCGAGGGACCGCGGAACACGCCCCCACCCACACCGCTCCTGTCCTCTAGGGCGTACCGATTCTCACGAGAGGAGACCGACTGCACCGTCCTGCGGGACGATGGACACGCCCTCTCTGGGCCAGAAGAACGGCGTGGAGGCGTGGCTTGGCCGGGACTCGGCAGTAACGGGCGTCGGGCTCGACCAACGAATGCACAGACAGGGCGAGTCGTGGTGCTGAGCCCACCCCCTCCCCCAGAGGAAGGAGAACATGAGAGTGAAAAAGGCGGTGGGAAGTAAAGCGCTTGGCTCAGATGCTGCCGTTTGATAAACTTCAGTAAATGTTAGCGAGTCTAATCATTGAGGAATTGTAGTAGGGATTTTATATATTTTATATATTAACGCCCTGGACCCAACGTTGGAGATTGAAAATTCATTTATTTAATAAATAGTTGCCTAAGGCCCACTATCAGGCAAATTAAAATAGAATGCAATGTCTGCCCTCAAGGAGCACAGACTAGCTGTTTAGACCAGTGCTACTTACTGTCCATGATGAAAGACCAGTTCTTTTTTTATTTCATCATTTACTTTTAAGATAAAATATATTACTCCGGGACTTCCCTGGGCGCAGTGGTTAAGAATCCGCCTGCCAATGCAGGGGACACGGGTTCGATCCCTGGTCCGGGAAGATCCCACATGCCACGGAGCAACTAAGCCCCTGCGCCACAGCTACTGAGCCTGCGCTCTAGAACCCATGAGCCACAACTGCTGAGCCACGTGCCACAACTACTGAAGCCCCCGCGCCTAGAGCCTGTGCCCTGCAAAAAGAGAAGAAACCGCAATGAGGGAAAGTGCAATTCAAACTGTTCTATCACATTTGTAAAATATTTAATTATAATTTTTCACAGGTGTGCAATGTCAAGCTCATTTTCTCTTTCATTGATAATTGTCAAAATATGAAATAACAATATGTAAAACTGTTCTTTCAACTTTCTAACTTAAATTTTTGTTCTTCCATCTTAACTGCCATACGTTGCATTCCTTCCTTCCATTGATATATTAAGATCCAAATATCCTTCACAAAATACTAGCAAACCAAATTTAGCAACATATTGACAGGTTTATACATCACAACCAAGTGAGATTTATTCTCAGAATTCTGGGATGTTCAACATACAAAACCATTCAGTGGAATAAACCACAAGAGTGACGGCAACAAAATGATGAAATAGGAGTTTTCTACCATCTTTCCTTCAAAGAACGCTGGTTTTGACAACACCCACAAATGAGAGTATCTTTGTGGAATTCCAGGAGTCCAGTGGAGAAGTTCTAGCACATACTTGGAGCAAAAAGTAAATCCAAGATTGGACACATTACAGAGGGCAAGAAAAGCAGTTTTACTTCATTTGTGTCTTCCCTCCCACAAGGCACACAGCTCAGTGGCAAAAGAGACCCCCTAGGCCTGGAATTTCTTCCAGAGCAGCAAGTGAGTGTCTGAGTGAGTGCCCAGTTTCCCCAGCTGTGCAGGACACTGCCAAAGAGGCCCACTTCTTTCTCACCCCTTCCAGAATACTGAGGTAGGTTGCACAGCTGAGAGTGGGGAGAGGCTGGGAGCACAGCAGGCAGGACTTGGAATGCATCAAAGAGATACGAATCCTACTAACTTCTTTGCAGACTCCATTAGAGGGACCACCCACAAACTTCTGGAGGGGCCTTGCCAGCAGATCCCCCCAGCTGGCCCACAGGCATTCCCAACACTCCCCACACCTCACCAACATAACCTTCTGCCTTGTAACCAGCTCCCTGTGTGTGCCCCTCAGGTGGCAAGTACAAGCATTGGCAGAGAGCTTGTGAGCACATGCAGAAAGCTGGCCCAACTCTGCAAGATTGTGAGAAAGCAAACAAACTTGAACATTCACCACTACCTTAGGAAAAGTAAAGCTGATGCTGTCAGCACAAGGTCTAGTTTGTTGGATTAAAAGAAGGCATACAAATCTTAAGAATCACCCCGCCCCACAAAAAAAGGGAACAAGAAGTGTGGAGTGGCTATATCCATAGAAAAGTTCTGAGAAATTCTCAGAATCCCTAGCCAGGATGATAGAAATTGTCTCCCAAAGCCAGACAGTAAAGGCCAGAGGTTACTGCTTTTTCAAATGCAAAGATAACAGTGCAACTCTTCAAGGAACATATGAAAAATCAAGGAAATATGAAACCACCAAAGCAACATAATTTCCCAATAACCTACCTCACAAATATAGATCTATGGATTGAATGATAAAGAATTCAAAATAGATGCTTTAAGGAAACTCAGTGAGCTACATGAAAACAAAGAAAGATAATTCAATGAAATCAGAAAAACAACACACAGGCTTCCCTGGTGGCGCAGTGGTTGAGAATCTGCCTGCCAATGCAGGGGACACCAGTTTGAGCTCTGGTCTGGGAAGAGCCCACATGCCGCGGAGCAACTAGGCCTGTGAGCCACAATTACTGAGCCTGCGTGTCTGGAGCCTGTGCTCCGCAACAAGAGAGGCCGCGATAGTGAGAGGCCCGCGCACCGCGATGAAGAGTGGCCCCCGCTTGCCGCAACTGGAGAAAGCCCTCGCACAGAAACTAAGACCCAACACAGCCATAAATAAATAAATAAATAAATAAATAATAAATAAAAGAAGAAAAACAACACACAAAATGAGAAGTTTAACAGGGAGACAGAAATTATAAAAAAAAAGAAAGAAAGAAAGAACTAAAATTCTGGAACTGAAGAAAACAATGAATGGAATGAAAATTGTAATAGAGAATATTAACAGCTGACTTGAGAAAGCAAAAGAATGTATCTCAACTTGAAGACAGGTCACTTGAAATTATCTATTCAGAGGAGAACAAAGAAAAAAGAATGAAAAAGAGTGAAGGAAGACTACATGAATTATGGGATACCATCAAGCAAAAACAATTCCTGCGCTATTGGAGTCCCAGAAGGAAAAGAGAGGGAGAGGGAGCAGAAAGCTTATTTAAAGAAATAATGGCTGAGAACTTCCTAAATCCAGGGAGAAATATGGACAAGTGAGTTTGTGAAGGTCATATGTCCCCAAAGAGATTCAACCTGAAGGGATTTTCTGCAAACACATTATAATAAAACTGTTTAGAATCAAAAAGAATAGTAGAAACAACAAGGGAAAAAAAACAAAACAAACTTCCTCACATACAAGGTCTCTCTCAGCACAAACCTTGTAGTCCAGGAGAGAGTGAGATGGGATGATACAGTCAACATGCTGAAAGAAAAAAACTGCCAACCAAGAATATTTTACCAGCTGTCATTCAGAAATGAAGGAGAGATAAAGAATTTCCCAGACCAATAAAGCCAGTGGGAGTTAATTACCACTAGATCTGCCTTAAAGAAATGCTGACAGGAGTTCTTAAAACTGAAATGAGAGTTGCTAACTAGTAACATGAAAAATATGAGAAGATAAAACACACTGGTAAATGTAAGAATATAGTAAAATACAGAATACTTTAATATAAGACTATGGTGGTATACAAATCATTTAACTCTAATGTAAAGGTTAAAGACAAAAGTATTCTAATAGGGCTTGCCTGGTGGTGCAGTGGTTAAGAATCTGCCTGCCAATGCAAGGGACATGGGTTCGAGCCCTGGTCCGGGAAGATCCCACATTGCTGTGGAGCAACTAAGCCCATGGACCACAACTACTGAGCCTGAGCTCTAGAGCCTGCAAGCCACAACTACTGAGCCCACCTGCCACAACTACTGAAGCCTGTGCTCCTAGAGCCCATGTTCAGCAACAAGAGAAGCCACGACAATGAGAAGCCCGCACACCTCAATGAAGAGTAGCCCCCGCTCACCGCAACTACAGAAAGCCCGCACACAGCAACAAAGACCCAACACAGCCAAAAATAAATAAATAAATAAATAAATTTTTTTAAAGTATTCTAATAACTATTGCTACAATAATTTGTTAATGGATACAGAATATAAAAAGATGTAAATTGTGACATAAAAAACATAAAATGGGGGGAATAAAGGGTAGTTTTTGTGTACAATTGAAGTTAAGTTGTTATCTACTTAAAATACACTGTTATAACTGTACGATGTTTTATATAAGCTTCATGGTAAGAGCAAGCAAAAATCTGCAGTAGATACCAAAAGATATAGAGAAGGGTATCAAAGCCAACCACTATGGGAAAAAATCACAAAGTAAGACAGCAAGAGGAGAAGAAAGGGACAAGAAACTACAAAACAACCAGAAAAAAAATTAACAAGATGACATTAGTTAAGTCCTTACCTATCAATGATTACTTTAAATGTAAATGGATTAAGTTATCCAAACCAAAGACATAGAGTGACTGAATGGGTAAAAAACCAAAACAGACAAACAAAAAAAAGACCCAATTATGCTGCCTACCAGATACATACTTCAGCTTTAAGAACACAAATAGCCTTAAAGTTTTAAGGGAGGAAAAAGATATCCCATGCAAATGGTAAACAAGAAATCATGGGTAGTTTACTTATATCAGACAAAATAGATTTCAAATCAAAAACTGCAACAAAAGACAAAGAGGGTAATTATATAATAATAAAGGGGTCAATTCATCAAAAGGATATAACAATTATAAATATATATGTACCCAACATCAGACCTCCTAAATATATTAAGCAAATGCTAACAGATCTAAACGGGAAAATAAACAGCACTACAATAGCTGGCATTTTAACAGCCCACTCTCAACAATCGATAGATCATCCAGCCAGAAAATCAATAAGAAAACATTGGACTTGAACTCTAGTTTAGACCAAATTGAACTAACACACATATATAAAACATTCCTTCCGACAGCAGCAGAATACACATTCTTCTCAAGTGCACACAGGACATTCTCCAGGATAGATCATATGTTAGGTCACAACACAAGTCTTAGCAAATGTAAGAAAATTGAAATCATACCAAATATCTTTTCTAATCACAATAATATAAAATGAAAAATAAATAAAAGTAGGAAAACTGGAAAACTAAAAATACATAGAAATTAAACAACACCCTCCTGAGCAACAAGTGGGTCAAAGAAGAAATCAAAAGAAAAATTTGGAGTAACTTCAGACAAATGAAAATAGAAACACAACATACCAAAGCTTACAGGATGCTACAAAAGCAGTTCTAAGAAGGAAGTTTAGAGTGATGAATGCCTACATGAAGAAAAAATATGTCAAATATACAACCTAACTTTACATCTCAAAGAACTAGAAAAAGAACAAACTAAGCACAAAGTTAGCAGAAGGAAGGAAATAACAAAGATCAGAGCAGAAGTAAATTAAGTAGAGGAAAGAAGAAAAATAGAAAAGGCCAACAAAAATAAAAGCTGGAGTTTTGAAAAGATAAACAAAACTGACAAACCTTTAGGTAGACTAAGACAAAATCAAAATGAAAGAGGAGACATTACAACTGATAGCACAGAACTACAAAGGATCATAGAAGACTACTGTGAACAATTATAATCCAGCAAATTGGATAACCTAAAGGGAATGAATAAATTCCTAGAAACATACAGTCAACCAAGACTGAATCATGAACAAATTAAAAATCTGAACAAACCAGTAACAAGCAAGAAGATTTAATTAGTAATTTAAAAATCTCCCCAAATAGAAAAGCCCAGGTTTCATTAGAGAATTCTACCAAACATTTAAAGAATTAATGCCAGTCCTTCTCAAATTCTTCCCAAAAAATTGAAGAGGGAGGAATACTTCTAAATTTATTTTAGTAAGCCAACATTACCCTGATATCAAAACCAGAAAAGAAAACAACAAGAAAAGAACAGTACAATATCCCTGATGAACATAGATGCAAAAATCCTCAGCCAAGTATTAGCAGGCTGAATACAACAGCATATTAAAAGGATTATACACCATGATCAAGTGGAATTTAACCCTGGGATTCAACATATACAAATCAATAATTGTGATACACCACATTAACAGATTGAAGGATAAAAATCATATGACCCTCTCAATAGATGCAGAAGCAGCATTGGTCAAAATTCAACATCCTTTCATGATTAAACTCTCAACAAATTAGGTATAGAAGGAATATAAATCACTTAATAAAGGACATATATGACAAGTATGAGTATGATAGCTAATATCATACTCAACAGTGAAAAGCTAAAAGCTTTTCCTCTAAGATCAGGACAAGACAAGGGTGCCTACTCTCACAACTTCTATTCAACATGGTACTGGAAGTCCTAACCAGAGCAGTTAGACACAAAAAAGAAATGTAGCCTATCTAAACAGTAAAGGAAGAAGAAAATTGTCTCTGTTTGCAGGTGACATAATCTTATATAGCTAGAACAGTAACAACAAAAACTGTTAGAACTAATAAATGAATTCAATAAAATTGCAGGAAAAAAATCCAACCTGCAAAAATCAGTTGCATTTCTATACACAAATAACGAACTACAAGAAAGAGAAGTTAAAAAAGCAATCCCATTAACAATAGCATCAAAAATATTTAAGAATATTTAAAATATTTAAGAATAAATTTAAACTATTTAAGAATAAATTTAACCAAGGAGGTGAAACATCTCTACATTAAAAATTATTACAAGGTATAAAAAGCAATTGAAGAAGACACAAACAAATGGAAAGAAATTTTGTGTTCAGGGATTCAGAGAATTAATATTGTTAAAATGCCATACCATTCAAAGCAAATCCCTGTAAAAATTCAATGCAATCCCTATAAAAATTCTAATGGCATTCTTTACAAAAATAGAAAACACAGTCCTAAAATTCACGTGGAATCACAAAAGATGTTAAATGGCCAAATCAACCCTGAGAAAGAAGACCAAAGCTGGTAACATTGGGGAAAGGGGAGAGGCAGGTGCAGATGAAAGGTGGAGGATGTTGGAGGGCAGCTCCATGGACCTGTTTCCCAGGGGAGAACGTGGAACCAGAGGGTGGTGGTGGCACGTGCATGCCACTGTACTCATCCACACCCAGGTCCTCCACCACCTCTGGCGCAGGGGGTGGGCCAGGGGACCTGGATGGTCACTGACCTTGTGTTCTTCCTCTCTGCAGTGCAGGTCGACCAACAGTCCCAGTGGGCTTGGGCTCCATAGACTGGCTGAATGGGTACAAAAACAAGACATGTATATATGCAGTCTACAAGAGACCCACTTCAGGTCTAGCGACATATACAGACTGAAAGTGAGGGGGATGGAAAAAGGTATCCCATGCAAATGGAAATCAAAAGAAAGCTGAAGAAGCAATACTCATATCAGACAAGATAGACTTTAAAATAAAGACTGTTACAAGAGACAAAGAAGGACAATACACAATGATCAAGGGATTAATCCAAGAAGAAGGTATAACAATTGTAAATATATATATATACCAAACATAGGAGCACCTCAATATATAAGGCAAACACTAAGAGCCATAAAGGGAGAAATCAACAGTAACACAATAATTGTGGAGGACTTTAACACCCCACTTACATCAATGAACAGATCATCCAGGTAGAAAATCAACAAGGAAACAAAGGCCTTAAATGACACATTAGACCAGATTAACTTACTTGATATTTATAGAGCATTCCATCCAAAAGCAGCAGAATTAACATTCTTCTCAAGAGCACATGGAACATTCTCCAGGATTGATCACATGCTAGGTCACAAAGCAAGGCTTAATATATCTAAGAAAATTGAAATCAAATCAAGTATCTTTTCCAACCACAGTGCTATGAGATTATAAGTCAACTATAAGAAAAAAAAAACTGTAAAAAAACCCACAAACACATGGAGGCTAAACGCTACTAAATAACCAAGAGATCACTGAAGAAATCAAAGAGGAAATCAAAAAATACCTAGAGACAAATGAAAATGAAACACAGTGATCCAAAATCTATGGGATGCAGCAAGAGCAGTTCTATGAGGGAAGTTTATAGCAATACAGTCTTAACTCAGGAAATAAGAAAAATCTCAAATAAACAACCTAACCTTACACCTAAAGCAACTAGAGAAAGAACAAGCAAAACCCAAACTTAGCAGAAGGAAATAAATCATAAAGATGAAAGCAGAAATAAAACAGAAATGAAGAAAACAATAGAAAAGATCAATGAAACTAAAGCCTGGTTCTTTGAAAAGATAAACAAAATTGACAAATGATGAGCCAGACTCATCAAGAGGAAAAGGGAGAGAACTCAAATCAATAAAATTAGAAATGAAAAAGTTTCAACAGACACCAAGGAAATACAAAGGATCATAAGAGACTACTACAAGCAACTACATGCCAATAAAATGGACAACCTGGAAGAAATGGACAAATTCTTAGAAAGGTACAATCTCCCAAGACTGAACCAGGAAGAAATAGAAAATATGAAGAGACCAATCATAAGTACTGAAATTTAAACTGTGATTTAAAAACTCCCAACAGGGCTTCCCTGGTGGCGCAGTGGTTGAGAGTCTGCCTGCTAATGCAGGGGACAC
Organism: Balaenoptera acutorostrata; assembly: GCF_949987535.1. Taxonomy (NCBI): domain Eukaryota; kingdom Metazoa; phylum Chordata; class Mammalia; order Artiodactyla; family Balaenopteridae; genus Balaenoptera; species Balaenoptera acutorostrata. The sequence continues at coordinate 37,321,610 of NC_080082.1, read as the reverse complement.
GGGTTCGAGCCCTGGCCTGGGAAGATCCCACATGCCGCGGAGCGGCTGGGCCCGTGAGCCACAACTGCTGAGCCTGCGCGTCTGGAGCCTGTGCTCCGCGGCGAGAGAGGCCGCGGCGGTGAGAGGCCCGCGCATCGCGATGAAGAGTGGCCCCCGCTTGCCACAACTGGAGAAAGCCCTCGCACAGAAACGAAGACCCAACACAGCCAAAATCAATCAATCAATCAATCAATCAAAAAACAAAAAAACATACGCATCTGATTCAAGATCCTCATTAAAAAAAAAAAAAAAAAAAAAAAAAAAAAAAACTCCCAACAAACAAAAGTCCAGGACCTGATGGCTTTACAGATGAATTCTATCAAACATTTAGAGAAGAGTTAACACCTATCCTTCTGAAACTATGCCAAAATATTGCAGAGGAAAGAATACCCCCAAACTCATTCTCTGAGGCTACCATCACCCTGATACCAAAACCAGACAAAGATACCACAAAAAAGAAAATTACAGGCCAATATCACTGATGAACATAGATGCAAAAAATCCTCAACAAAATACTAGCAATCTGAATCCAACAATACATTAAAAAGATCATACACCATGATCAAGTGGGATTTATCCCAGGGATGCAAGGACTTTTCAATATCCGCAAATCAATCAGTGTGATACACCACACCAACAAATTGAAGAATAAAAACAATTATGATCATCTCAATAAATACAGAAAAGGCTTTTGACAAAATTCAACACCATTTATGATAAAAACTCTCCAGAAAGTGGGCATAGAGGGAACCTACCTCAACATAATAAAGGCCATATACGACAAACCCACAGCAAACCTGATGCTCAATTTTGAAAAACTGAAAGCATTTCCTCTAAGATCAGTAACAAGACAAGAATGTCCACTCTCACCACTATTATTCAATATAGTTTTGGAAGTCCTAGCCAAGGCAATCAGAGAAGAAAAAGAAATAAAAGGAATCCAATTGGAAAAGAAGAAATAAAACTCTCACTATTTGCAGATGACATGGTAACTATACATGGATAATCCTAAAGATGCTAACAGAAAACTACTAAAGTTCATCAATGAATTTGGTAAAGTTGCAGGATACAAAATTAATACAAAAAAATGTAATACACAGAAATCTGTTGCATTTCTATACACTAACAATGAAAGATCAGAAAGAGAAATGAAAGAAACAATCCCATTTACCATTGCATCAAAAAAAATAAAATACCTAGGAATAAACCTACCTAAGGAGACTTCCCTGGTGGCACAATGGTTAAGAATCTGCCTGCCAATGCAGGGGACACGGGTTTGAGCCCTGGTCCAGGAGGATCCCACATGCCACGGAGCAACTAAGCCCGTGTACCACAACTACTGAACCTGCGCTCTAGAGCCCACAAGCCACAACTATGGAGCCTGAGTGCCACAACTACTGAAGCCCACATGCCTAGAGTCCATGCTCCACAACAAGAGAAGCCACTGCAATGAGAAGCCCATGCACCACAACGAAGAGTATCCCCTGCTCGCCACAACTAGAGAAAGCTCATGCGCAGCAACAAAGACCCAATGCAGCCAAAATATATAAATAAATAAATAAATAAATAAATAATTTTTTTTAAAAAACCTACCTAAGGAGGCAAAAGACCTGTACCGAGAAAACTATAAGATACTGATGAAAGAAATCAAATATAACACAAACAGATGGAGAGATATACCATGTTCTTGGGTTGGAAGAATCAATATTGTAAAAATGACTATACTACCCAAAGCAATCTACAGATTCAGTGCAATTCCTATCAAATTACCAATGACATTTTTCACAGAAATAGGACAAAAAATTTTTAATTTGTATGGAGATACAAAAGACCCCGAATAGCCAAAGCAATCCTGAGAAAGAAAAATGGAGCTGGAGGAATCAGGCTCCCTGACTTTAGACTCTACTACAAAACTACAGTCATCAAAACAGTATGGTACTGGCACAAAAACAGAAATATAGATCAGGAGAACAGGATAGAAAACCCAGAAATAAACCCACACACTAATGGTCAATTAATCTATGACAAAGATGGCAAGACTATAAAATGGAGGAAAGACAGTCCCTTCAATAAATGGAGCTGAGGAAACGGGACAGTTACATGTAAAAAAATGAAATTAGAGACTTCCCTGGTGCTGCAGTGGTTAATAATCCGCCTGCCAATACAGGGACATAGGTTCAAGCCCTGGCCCAGGAAGAATCCCACATGCCGCAGAGCAACTAAGCCCATGTGCCACAACTACTGAGCCCACGTGCTGCAGCTACTGAAGGCTGTGCGCCTAGAGCCCATGCTCCACAACAAGAGAAGCCACTGCAATGAGAAGCCTGTGCACTGCAACAAAGAGTAGCCCCCACTCGCCCCAACTAGAGAAAGCCCACACACAGCAACAAAGACCCAATGCAGACAAAAATAAAAATAAATAAATAAAATAAAGTATTTTTAAAAAAAATGAAATTAGAACATTCTTTGACCCCAGACACAAAAATAAACTCAAAATGTATTAATGACCTAAATGTAAGACTGGATACTATAAAACTATAAGAGGAAAACATAGGCAGAACACTCTTTGACATAAATTGCAGCAATATGTTTTTCGATTTGTCTCCCAGAGTAATGGAAATAAAAACAAAGATTAACAAATGAGACTTAATTAAACTCAAAAGCTTTTGCACAGCAAAGGAAACCATAAACAAAATGAAAAGACAACCCACAGAATGGGAGAAAATATTTGCAAACAATGTGACCAACAAGGGATTAGTCTCCAAAATTTACAAACAGCTTATGCAGCTTAATATCAAAGAACAACAAACAACCCAATCAAAAAATGGGTAGAAGACCCTAAGAAACATTTCTCCAAAGAAGACATACAGATGGCCAAGAAGCACATGAAAAGATGCTCAATGTCGCTAATTATTAGAGAAATGCAAATCAAAGCTACAATGAGGTATCACAAAATCTGCAAACAATAAATGCTGGAGAGGGTGTGGAGAATAGGGAACCCTCCTACACTGTTGGTGGGAATGTAAATTGGTACAGCCACTATGGAGAACAGTATGGAGGTTTCTTAAGAAACTAAAAATAACATTTTATTTTAAAAAAAAGAAACTAAAAATAGAGCTACGATATGACACTGCAATCCCACTCCTGGGCATATATCCGGAGAAAAACATGGTTCAAAAGGATACAGGCACCCCAATGTTCATTGCAGCATTGTTTACAATAGCCAAGACATGGAAGCAACCTAAAAAATGTCCATCAACAGATGAATGGATAAAGAAGATGTGGTACATATATATACGATGGAATATTACTCAGCCATTAAAAAGAACGAAATAATGCCATTTGCAGCAATATGGATAGACCTGGAGATTATCATACTAAGTTAAGTAAGTCAGACAGAGAAAGACATGTATCATATAATATCACTTATATGTTGAATCTAAAAAAAAAAGATACAAATGAACTTACTTACAGAACAGAAACAGACTCACAGACTTAGAGAACAAACGTATGGTTACCAGGAGGGAAGGGCGGGGGTGGGGGAGGGATAAGCTGGACGTTTGGGATTTACATGTACACACTGCTATATTTAATATAAAATGCCAGGACTTCCCTGGTGGTCCAGTGGTTAAGAATCCACCTTCCAATGCAGGGGACATGGGTTCGATCCCTGGTCAAGGAACTAAGATCCTACATGCTGTGGGGAAACTAAGCCTGTGCGCCGCAACTACTGAGCCCGCACGCCACAACTAGAGAGCCCATGTGCCGCAGTTACAGAGCCCACACTCTCTGGAGCCCACGTGCCACAACTAGAGAGAAGCCCACACCCGACAATAGAAAGAAGCCCACATGCCACAATGAAGAAAGAGCCCATGCACCTCAACGAAAAATCCTGTGTACCGCAACTAAGACTTGACACAGCCATAAATAAATAAACAAATAAATAAACAAATAAATAAATAAAATGCCTTTCCATGAAAAAAAATTTTTTTAAATAAACTATATTACAAAGATATAGTAATCAGAACAGTATGGTACAGGGGGTTCCCTGGTGGCCTAGGGGTTAGGATTCCAGGCTTTCACTGCCATGGCCCGGGTTCAATCCCTGATCAGGGAACTGAGATTCCACAAGCTACACAGTGCAGCCAAAAACAAAACAAAACAAACAAACAAACAAAAAAAAAACAGTATGGAAGATGGCGGAGTAGAAGGACGTGCTCTCACTCCCTCTTGCGAGAGCACCAGAATCACAACTGGCTGCTGGACAATCATTGACAGGAAGACCCTGGACTTCACCAAGGAGGATACCCCACGTCCAAGGACAGAGGAGAAGCCACAGTGAGACGGTAGGAGGGGCGCAATCAGAGTAAAATCAAATCCCATAACTGCTGGGTGGGTGACTCACAGACTGGCGAACACTTATACCACAGAAGTCCACCCACTGGAGTGAAGGTTCTGAGCCCCACGTCAGGCTTCCCAACCTGGGGGTCCGGCAACGGGAGGAGGAATTCCTAGAGAATCAGACTTTGAAGTCTAGTGGGAATTGATTGCAGGACTGTGACAGGACTGGGGGAAACAGAGACCCCACTCTTGGAGGGCACACACAAAGTAATGTGTGCATCGGGACCCAGGGGAAGGAGCAGTGACCCTGGGGGAGACTGAACCAGGCGTACCTGCTGGTGTTGGGGGGTCTCCTGCAGAGACAAGTGGTGGCTCTGTTTCACCGTGGGGATAAGGACACTGGCAGCAGAGGTCCTGGGAAGTTCTCCTTGGCGTGAGCCCTCCCAGAGTCTGCCATTAATCCCACCAAAGAGCACGGGTAGGCTCCAGTGTTGGGTTGCCTCAGGCAAAACAACCAACAGGGAGGGAACCCAGCCTCACCCATCAACAGTCAAGTGGATTAAGGTTTTACTGAGCTCTGACCGCCACAGCAACAGTCAGCTCTACCCACCACCAGAGCCTCCCATCAAGCCTCTTAGCCTCAACCACCAGAGGGCAGACAACAGAAGCAAGAAAAACTACAATCCTGCAGCCTGTGGACCAAAAACCACAGTTACAGAAAGACAGAGAAGATGAAAAGGCAGAGGGCTATGTACCAGATGAAGGAACAAGAAAAAACCCCAGAAAAACAACTAAATGAAGTGGAGATAGGCAACCTTCCAGAAAAAGAATTCAGAATAATGATAGTGAAGATGATCCAGGACCTCGGAATAAGAATGGAGGCAAAGATTGAGAAGATGCAAGAAATGATTAACAAAGACCTAGAAGAATTAAAGAACAAACAAACAGAGATGACCAATACAATAACTGAAATGAAAACTACACTAGAAGGAATCAATAGCAGAATAACTGAGGCAGAAGAACGGATAAGTGACCTGGAAGACAGAATGGTGGAATTCACTGCTGCGGAACAGACTAAAGAAAAAAGAATGAAAAGAAATGAAGACAGCCTAAGAGACCTCTGGGACAACATTAAACGCAACAACATTCGCATTATAGGGGTCCCAGAAGGAGAAGAGAGAGAGAAAGGACCAGAGAAAATATTTGAAGAGATTATAGTCGAAAACTTCCCTAACATGGGAAAGGAAATAGCCACCCAAGTCCAGGAAGCGCAGAGAGTCCCATACAGAATAAACCCAAGGAGAAACACGCCGAGACACATAGTAATCAAAGTGGCAAAAATTAAAGACAAAGAAAAATTACTGAAAGCAGCAAGGGAAAAACGACAAATAACATACAAGGGAACCCCCATAAGGTTAACAGCTGATTTCTCAGCAGAAACTCTGCAAGCCAGAAGGGAGTGGCATGAAATACTTAAAGTGATGAAAGGGAAGAACCTACAACCAAGATTACTCTACCCAGCAAGGATCTCATTTAGATTTGATGGAGAAATCAAAAGCTTTACAGACAAGCAAAAGCTAAGAGAATTCAGCACCACCAAACCAGCTCTACAACAAATGCTAAAGGAACTTCTCTAAGTGGGAAACACAAGAGAAGAAAAGGACCTACAAAAACAAACCCAAAACAATTAAGAAAATGGTCATAGGAACATACATATCGATAATTACCTTAAACGTGAATGGATTAAATGCCCCAACCAAAAGACATAGACTGGCTGAATGGATACAAAAACAAGACCCATATATATGCTGTCTACAAGAGACCCACTTCAGACCTAGGGACACATACAGACTGAAAGTGAGGGGATGGAAAAAGATATTCCATGCAAATGGAAATCAAAAGAAAGCTGGAGTAGCTATACTCATATCAGACAAAATAGACTTTAAAATAAAGAATGTTACAAGAGACAAGGAAGGACACTACATAATGATCCAGGGATCAATTCAAGAAGAAGATATAACAATTATAAATATATATGCACCCAACATAGGAGCACCTCAATACATAAGGCAACTGCTAACAGCTATAAAAGAGGAAATCGACAGTAACACAATAATAGTGGGGGACTTTAACACCTCACTTACGCCAATGGACAGACCATCCAAAATGAAAATAAATAAGGAAACAGAAGCTTTAAATGACACAATAGACCAGATAGATTTAATTGATATATATAGGACATTCCATCCAAAAACGGCAGATTACACGTTCTTCTCAAGTGCACACGGAACATTCTCCAGGATAGATCACATCTTGGGTCACAAATCAAGCCTCAGTAAATTTAAGAAAATTGAAATCATATCAAGCATCTTTTCTGACCACAACGCTATGAGATTAGAAATGAATTACAGGGAAAAAAACGTAAAAAAGACAAACACATGGAGGCTAAACAATACGTTACTAAATAACCAAGAGATCACTGAAGAAATCAAACAGGAAATAAAAAAATACCTAGAGACAAATGACAATGAAAACACGACGACCCAAAACCTATGGGATGCAGCAAAAGCGGTTCTAAGAGGGAAGTTTATAGCTATACAAGCCTACCTAAAGAAACAAGAAAAATCTCAAGTAAACAATCTAACCTTACACCTAAAGAAACTAGAGAAAGAAGAACAAACAAAACCCAAAGTTAGCAGAAGGAAAGAAATCATAAAGATCAGAGCAGAAATAAATGAAATAGAAACAAAGAAAACAATAGCAAAGATCAATAAAACTAAAAGTTGGTTCTTTGAGAAGATAAACAAAATTGATAAGCCATTAGCCAGACTCATCAAGAAAAAGAGGGAGAGGACTCAAATCAATAAAATCAGAAACGAAAAAGGAGAAGTTACAACAGACACCGCAGAAATACAAAACATCCTAAGAGACTACTACAAGCAACTTTATGCCAATAAAATGGACAACCTGGAAGAAATGGACAAATTCTTAGAAAGGTATAACCTTCCAAGACTGAATCAGGAAGAAACAGAAAATATCAACAGACCAATCACAAGTAATGAAATTGAAACTGTGATTAAAAATCTTCCAACAAACAAAAGTCCAGGACCAGATGGCTTCACAGGTGAATTCTATCAAACATTTAGAGAAGAGCTAACACCCATCCTTCTCAAACTCTTCCAAAAAATTGCAGAGGAAGGAACTCTCCCAAACTCATTCTATGAGGCCACCATCACCCTGATACCAAAACCAGACAAAGACACTACAAAAAAAGAAAATTACAGACCAATATCACTGATGAATATAGATGCAAAAATCCTCAACAAAATACTAGCAAACAGAATCCAACAACACATTAAAAGGATCATACACCACGATCAAGTGGGATTTATCCCAGGGATGCAAGGATTCTTCAATATACGCAAATCAATCAATGTGATACACCATATTAACAAATTGAAGAAGAAAAACCATATGATCATCTCAATAGATGCAGAAAAAGCTTTTGACAAAATTCAACACCCATTTCTGATAAAAACTCTCCAGAAAGTGGGCATAGAGGGAACCTACCTCAACATAATAAAGGCCATATATGACAAACCCACAGCAAACATCATTCTCAATGGTGAAAAACTGAAAGCATTTCCTCTAAGATCAGGAACGAGACAAGGATGTCCACTCTCACCACTATTATTCAACATAGTTCTGGAAGTCCTAGCCACGGCAATCAGAGAAGAAAAAGAAATAAAAGGAATACAAATTGGAAAAGAAGAAGTAAAACTGTCACTGTTTGCGGATGACATGATACTATACATAGAGAATCCTAAAACTGCCACCAGAAAACTGCTAGAGCTAATTAATGAATATGGTAAAGTTGCAGGTTACAAAATTAATGCACAGAAATCTCTTGCATTCCTATACACTAATGATGAAAAATCTGAAAGAGAAATTATGGAAACACTCCCATTTACCATTGCAACAAAAAGAATAAAATATCTAGGAATAAACCTACCTAGGGAGACAAAAGACCTGTATGCAGAAAACTATAAGGCACTGATGAAAGAAATTAAAGATGATACCAACAGATGGAGAGATATACCATGTTCTTGGATTGGAAGAATCAACATTGTGAAAATGAGTATACTACCCAAAGCAATCTACAGATTCAATGCAATCCCTATCAAATTACCAATGGCATTTTTTACGGAGCTAGAACAAATCATCTTAAAATTTGTATGGAGACACAAAAGACCCCGAATAGCCAAAGCAGTCTTGAGGCAAAAAAATGGAGCTGGAGGAATCAGACTCCCTGACTTCAGACTATACTACAAAGCTACAGTAATCAAGACAATATGGTACTGGCACAAAAACAGAAACATAGATCAATGGAACAAGATAGAAAGCCCAGAGATTAACCCACGCACCTATGGTCAACTAATCTATGACAAAGGAGGCAAAGATATACAATGGAAAAAAGACAGTCTCTTCAATAAGTGGTGCTGGGAAAACTGGACAGCCACATGTAAAAGAATGAAATTAGAATACTCCCTAACACCATACACAAAAATAAACTCAAAATGGATTAGAGACCTAAATGTAAGACTGGACACTATAAAACTCTTAGAGGAAAACATAGGAAGAACACTCTTTGACATAAATCACAGCAAGATCTTTTTCGATCCACCTCCTAGAGTAATGGAAATAAAAACAGAAATAAACAAGTGGGACCTAATGAAACTTCAAAGCTTTTGCACAGCAAAGGAAACCATAAACAAGACGAAAAGACAACCCTCAGAATGGGAGAAAATATTTGCAAATGAATCAACGGACAAAGGATTAATCTCCAAAATATATAAACAGCTCATTCAGCTCAATATCAAAGAAACAAACACCCCAATCCAAAAATGGGCAGAAGACCTAAATAGACATTTCTCCAAAGAAGACATACAGACGGCCACGAAGCACATGAAAAGATGCTCAACATCACTAATTATTAGAGAAATGCAAATCAAAACTACAATGAGGTATCACCTCACTCCTGTTAGAATGGGCATCATCAGAAAATCTACAAACAACAAATGCTGGAGAGGGTGTGGAGAAAAGGGAACCCTCTTGCACTGTTGGTGGGAATGTAAATTGATACAGCCACTATGGAGAACAATATGGAGGTGCCTTAAAAAACTAAAAATAGAATTACCATATGACCCAGCAATCCCACTACTGGGCATATACCCAGAGAAAACCGTAATTCAAAAAGACACGTGCACCCGAATGTTCATTGCAGCACTATTTACAATAGCCAGGTCATGGAAGCAACCTAAATGCCCATCAACAGACGAATGGATAAAGAAGTTGTGGTACATATATACAATGGAATATTACTCAGCCATAAAAAGGAATGAAATTGAGCCATTTGTTGAGAAGTGGATGGATCTAGAGACTGTCATACAGAGTGAAGTAAGTCAGAAAGAGAAAAACAAATATCGTATATTAATGCATGTATGTGGAACCTAGAAAAATGGTACAGATGAGCCAGATTGCAGGGCAGAAGTTGAGACACAGATGTAGAGAATGGACATATGGACACCAAGGGGGGAAAACTGCGATGAGGTGGGGATGGTGGTGTGCTGAATTGGGCGATTGGGATTGACATGTATACACTGATGTGTATAAAACTGATGCCTAATAAGAACCTGCAGTATAAAAAAACAAACAAAACAACTAATACTAAACTTTCATTGGGTTATTTGTATGGAAATATGTTAATATAAATGTTTCAGACATTACATGAAATTTCTAAAAATCTTATATTTGTATTTGTATGGAAATATGTATGGAAATATGTTAATATAAATGTTTCAGACATTACATGAGATTTCTAAAAATCTTATATTTGTATTTGTATGGAAATATGTATGGAAATATGTTAATATAAATGTTTCAGACATTACATGAAATTTCTAAAAATCTTATATTTGTATTTGTATGGAAATATGTATGGAAATATGTTAATATAAATGTTTCAGACATTACATGAAATTTCTAAAAATCTTATATTTGTATTTGTATGGAAATATGTATGGAAATATGTTAATATAAATGTTTCAGACATTACATGAAATTTCTAAAAATCTTATATTTGTATTTGTATGGAAATATGTATGGAAATATGTTAATATAAATGTTTCAGACATTACAGGAAATGTCTAAAAATCTTATATGTTCTGGTATAATGTTATAAGTAATAATCCTAGTTATTACTTTAAAATGTATATCTCAGAAATAAAAAAAAAAACAGTATGGTATAGGCATAAAAGTAGGCACTCAATGGAACAAAATAGAATGCCCAGAAATAAAGCAACACATATACAGTCATCTAATATTTGACAAAGGCACCAAGAACATCCAATTGGGAAAGGACTATCCCTTCAGTAAATGGTGTTGGGAAACTGGTTATCCACATGCAAAAGAATGAAACTAGACCCCTAAACTACACCAAACATCTTGATTTTAAACTATACAACAAAATTTAACTTGAGATGGATTAAACACTTAAATTTAAGACCTGAAACTGTAAAACTCCTAGAGGAAAACATAGAAGGAAAACTCCTTGACATTGGTGTTGGCAATGATATTTTGGAGTATCACACCAAAAGCACAGCAACAAAATTAAAAATGAGTGAAACTGGGCTTCCCTGGTGGCGCAGTGGTTGAGAATCTGCCTGCTAATGCAGGAGACACGGGTTCGAGCCCTGGTCTGGGAAGATCCCACATGCCACGGAGCAGCTGGGCCCGTGAGCCGCAGCTGCTGAGCCTGCGCGTCTGGAGCCTGTGCCCCGCAACGGGAGGGGCCGCGATAGTGAAAGGCCCGCGCACCGCGATGAAGAGCGGTCCCCGCACCGCGATGAAGAGTGGCCCCCACTTGCCGCAACTAGAGAAAGCCCTCGCACGAACCGAAGACCCAGCACAGCCAAAAATAAATAAATAAATAAATAAATAAATAAATAAAATTAAAAAAAAAAAAAATGAGTGAAACCACATCAAATTAAAAAGCTTCTGCACAACAAAGGAACCAATCAGCAAAATGAAAAGGCAACCTACAAAATGGTAAAAAAAATTTGCAAACCATATGTCTGATAAGGGTTCAATATCCAAAATATAAAAGAAACTTATACAACTCAAGAGCAACAAAAAAATGATAATCCAGTTTTAAAATGAGCAAAGGCACAGACGTGGAAAACAAACTTATAGTTACCAGAGGGGAAGCGGGGGAGGGATAAATTAGGAGATTGGGACTGACATATACACATTACTATATGTAAAATAGATAACTAATAAGGACCTACTGTATAGCACAGGGAACTCTTCTCAGTACTCTGTAATGAGCTATGTGGGAAAAGAATCTAAAAAAGAGTGGATATATGTATATGTATAACTGATTCACTTTGCTGTACAGCAGGAAAAAAAAGAAAATATACATACTCCTAGGCTTTCTGTGTAGACAATTATGTTCTGAAAATAATGACAATTATTTTTTAAACCTTTCCTTTTGAAAAAATAAAATAAAATGAGCAAATGACCCAAATAGACATTTTTCCAAAGAAGACATACAGATGTCCAACAGGTACAAGAAAAGGTGTTAAACATCACTAATCATCAGGGAAATGCAATTCAAAACCACAATGAACCATAACCTCACACCTGTTAGGATGGATTTTATCAAAAAGATAAGCAATAAGAACTGTTGATGAGGGGACTTCCCTGGTGGTGCAGTGGTTAAGAATCCACCTGCCAATGCAGGGGACACGGGTTCAAGTCCTGGTCCAGGAAGATCCCGCATGCCGTGGAGCAACTAAGCCTGTGTGCCACAACTACTGAGCCTGTGCTCTAGAGCCCATGAGCCACAACTACTGAGCCCACGTGCTACAGCCACTGAAGCCCACATGCTCTAGGGCCCGTGCTCTGCAACAAAGAGAAGCCACTGCAATGAGAAGCCCACACACTGCAACAAAGATAGCCCCCGCTCGCCACAACTAGAGAAAGCCCGCACGCAGCAACGAAGACCCAACGCAGCCAAAAATAAATAAATCGGAAAAAAAAAAAAAAGAAGTGTTGATGAGGATTTGGAGAAAAGGGAACCCTTGTCATTCTTGGTGTGAATGTAATAATATGCATAATGTACAACCATTATGGAAATAGTATGGAGGTTCCTGAGGTCATGAAAATTATTATAACTACCATATCATCTAGGAATCCCACTTCACAGCGTATATATGAAGGAAATAAACTCAGCATCACAAAGAGCTTATCTATTCCCAAGTTTGTTGCAGCATTATTCACAGTAGCTAAGATATGGACACAACCAAAGAGTCTGCCAATGGATGAATGGATAAAGAAGATGTATATATACATATATATGTATATATACATATGTATACACACACACACACACACACTAGAATATTATTCAGCCATGAGAAAGAAGGAAATCCGGACATTTGTGAAAACATGAATGAACCTAAAACACATAATGCTAAGTAAAATAAGCCCGATAGAGAAAGATAAGTATTTATGATCTCACTTATACGTGGGATCTAAAAAACAAAACAAAACCCCTCAAAAAGGTGCAATTCATACAAACAGAGAGTAGAATGGTGGTTACCAGTGTCTGGAAATGGGGGAAACGTAGAGATGCTGGTCAAAATGTATAAGCCTTCAGTTACAAGATGAATAAGTTCTGTGGATCTAATGTACATACAGCATAGTGACTTTAGTAAATAATACCACATTGTTTTCTTGAAATTTGCTAAGAGAGTAAATCCTAAGCATTCTTGCCACAAAAAAGGCAACTATGTGACATGATGGATATGTTAATTAACCTGATTGTGGTAATCATTTCACAAAGTATACATATAGGAAATCATCATGTACACTTTAAATATATACAGTTTTATTTGTCAATTATATCTCAATAAAGCTGTAGAAAAAAAGTAATGTACCAGGACTTCCCTGGTGGTCCAGTGGATAAGACTCCACGCTCCCAATTCAGGGGGCCCAGGTTCGATCCCTGGTCAGGGAAATAGATCCCACATGCATGCAGCAACTAAGAGTCCGCATGCTGCAACTAAAAAGTCCGCATGCTGCAGCTAAGAAGTCTGCATGCCACAACTATGAGACTGTATGCCATAACTAAAAGATCCTACATGCCTCAACTAAAGATCCCACATGCCACAGTGAAGATCCTGCATGCCGCAACTAAAACCTGGCACAGCCTAAAAAAATTAAAAATAAATAAATAAATATTTTTTAAGACATCTTAAAAAAAAAGTGATGTACCAGATTAATAGAATGAAGGGGGAAAAAACCACATGACCATTTTGATTGCGGCAGAAAAGGCATTTAACAAAATTCAACGCTGTTTATTTATTTATTTATTTTTAAAAATTATTTATTTATTTTATTTTTGGCTATGTTGGGTCTTCGTTTCTGTGAGAGGGCTTTCTCTAGTTGCGGCAAGCCGGGGCCGCTCTTCATCGCGGTGCGCGGGCCTCTCACTATCACGGCCTCTCTTGTAGCGGAGCACAGGCTCCAGACGCGCAGGCTCAGTAGTTGTGGCTCACGGGCCCAGTTGCTCCGCGGCATGTGGGATCTTCCCAGACCAGGGCCCGAACCCGTGTCCCCTGCATTGGCAGGCAGATTCTCAACTGCACCACTAGGGAAGCCCAACACTTTATTTTTTAAAATTCTTTTCCATTATAGTTTATTACAAGATATTGACTATAGTTCCCTGTGCTATACAGTAGGACTTTGTTATTTATCTATTTTATACATAGTAGCTTGCATCTGCCAATCCCAAATCCTAATTTATTCTTCCCCCCAACACATACACTTTCCCCTTTGGTAACCATAAGTTTGTTTTCTATGTCTGTGAGTCTATTTCTGTTTTGTAAATAAGTTCATTTGTATCATATTTTAGATGCCACATATAAGTGATATCATATGATATTTGTCTTTCTGTGTCTGACTTACTTCATTTAGTATGGTAATCTCTAGGTCTATCCATGTTGCTGCAAATGGCATTATTTCATTCTTTTTTATCCTGAATAATATTCCATTGTACATATATACCACATCTTCTTTACTAGCCATCCGTCGATGGACATTTAGGTTGCTTCCATGTCTTCACTATTGTAAATAGAACTGCTATGAACATTAAGGTGCATGTATCTTTTTGAATTAGAGTTTTCTCCGGATATGGTAACTCTATTTTCAGTTTTTTAAGAAACCTCCATACTGCTCTCCATAGTGAATGCACCAATTTACATTCCCACCAATAGTGTAGGAGGGTTCCCTGTTCTCCACACCCTCTCTAGCATTTATTACTTGCAGACTTTTTAATGATAGCCATTCTGACCAGTGTGAGGTGATACCTCATTGTAGTTTTGATTTACATTTCTCTAATAATTAGCAACGTTGAGCATCTTTTCATTTGCTTATCAGCCATCTGTATGTCTTCTTTGGAGAAATGTCTAGTTAGGTCTTCTGTCCATTTTTTGATTGGCCTGTTTGGGGTTTTTTTGTTATTGAGTTGTATGAGCTGTTTCTATATTTTGGAAATTAAGCCCTTGTCAGTCTCATTGTTTGCAAATGTATTTTCCCAGTCCATATGTTGTCTCTTCGTTCTGTTTATGATTTCCTTTGGGGCCCAAAAGCTTATAAATTTGATTAGGTCCCATTTGTTTATTTTTTGCTTTTATTTCTATTGCCTTGGGAGACTGACCTAAGAAAACATTGCTATGATTTATGTCAGAAAATGTTTTGCCTATGTTCTCTTCTAGGAGTTTTATGGTGTCATGTCTTATATTTAAGTCTTCAAACCATTCTGAGTTTATTGTTGTGTATGGTCAAAACTCTTTCACGATCAAAACAATAACAGAAAACAGCAAGTGTTGGTGTGTTATGGACGTGGAGAAATTGGAGCCCTTGCGGGAATGTGATGGGAATGTAAAATGGGACAGCTTCTGTGGAAAGCAGTATTGAGGCTCCTAAAAAAATTCAACATGAGATTACCATTTGATCCAGCAATTCCACATCTGGGTATATACACAAAATAATTTGAAGAAGGGACTCAAACAGATATTTGCATACCAATTTTCATAGCATCATTCATCACAAATAGCTGAAAGGTGGAAACAATCCAATTGCCCATCCATGGATGAATGGATAAACAAAATGTGGTAAATACATACAATGGAATATTATTCACACATAAAAAGGAATGTACTTTTAATATATACTACGTCATGGATTGAACTTGAAAACATTATGCTTAATGAAATAAGCCAGACAGGACTTCCCTGGTAGTGCAGTGGTTAAGAATCCACCTGCCAATGCAGGGGACACAGGTTCAATTCCTGGTCTGGAAAGATCCCACATGCCACAGAGCAGCTAAGCCCATGTGCCACAACTACTGAACCTGCGCTCTAGAGCCCACAAGCCGCAACTACTGAGCCTGTGTGCCACAACTACTGAAGCCCGCGGGCTCTAGGGTCCACATGCCGCAACTACCGAGCCCATGTGCTGCAACTACTGAAGCCCACGCGCCTAGAGCCTGTGCTCCACAACAAGACGCTACCACAATGAGAAGCCCACACACCACAACGAAGAGTAGCCCCTGCTCACTGCAACTAGAGAAGCCCACACGCAGCAACGAAGACCCAACTCAGCCAAAAATAAATTTAAAAAAAAAGCCAGACACAAAAAGGAAAATATTGTGTAATACCACTTGTATGAGGTACCTAATGTAGTCAAATTCATAGACACAAAAAGCAGAGCAGTGGTTACCAGGGACTTGGGGGAGGGAAGAGGGAGAATTTTTTTTAATAGATTTACTTTTTTCAAGTTTTATAGAAATGTAATCGACATATAACATCGTATAAATTCACAAAATGATTACAAGTTTAGTTAGTCTCCATCACCCCGCATATTTACAATTTTTTTTCTTTTTCTTTTTCTTCTTTTTTTTGGCCATGCTGTGCAGCATGTGGGATCTTAGTTCCCCAACCAGGGATCAAACCTGTGCCCCCTGCATAGGGAGCATGAAGTCTTAACCACTGGACTGCCAGGGAAGTCCCTACAGTTTTTTCTTGCAATGAGAAATTTTAAGATCTCTTAGCACCTTTCAAATATACAATACAGTAATGTTAACTATAGTCACCATGATGTAATTACATCCCCTGAACTTATTTATCTTATAACTAGAAGTTTTACCTTTTGACCTCATTCACCCATTTCCCTCATCCCTCACCCCCACCACTGGTAACCACCAACCTGTTCTCAGTTTCTATGACTTCAGTTTTTTTTTAGATTCCACGTATAAGTGATATCAAACAGTATTTGTCTTTCTTTGTCCAGATGCCCTTCTCACTCTACTTGGTCTTTGACCTCTTACACTGGGCATACTCCTCCATCCCCATTGCATTTGTGCAATGGCTCCACCGTTTCACACCAGCTGCCACTGCCATCGCCCCCCAACACACACAGTTGCCCTCCTCACCACTCTTGGACCTAACACCTTGGGCTGGTTGCTGTCACCCCTCCCTATGGATGCCCTCTTTACCCAGCTGGAATTCCAATTCTCCACATTTGACTTCTTCATCCCACTTGAGTCCCACACCCCATGGTCCCTCCTTTTATTGCCCCCTCCCCAATATGTGGATACATTCTCCATTCTTGCCAGGCTTCAACACGTTGCTTTGGGCCATTACCACCACTGTCCCCCTCCCCCATGCAGACTCCGACATCCCACACCATACTGAAGGGATATCCTCCTCCCCTAACTTGTGAAACCACACGTTGAGTTGCTTCGCACCCACAGAGACTTACCTTGCTTGGAACCACCTGATGGCTTTTGGAATGAATTTTGCAGAAACGAAGGGAGGGAAGGAGGGAGGGAGGGAGGAAGGGTTACTTTCTGTTCGTGGCTAACACTGATTTTTCATTTATGGCATATATAGAATACAATTTTTTTAGTAGTTTATTTTTAGAGCAGTTTCAGGTTCACAGAAAATTAAACAGAAGGTACACAGATTTCTCATATATACCTTGTCTCCACAAACTATCAAAAGATGGCAGAAGAATAGTTTATTTGTCATAATCAAGGAACCTACATCAACACGTCATTATCACCCAAAGCCCATAGTTTACATTAGGGTTCATTCTTGGTGTACATGATATGGGTTTTTACAAATGTGTAATGATATGTATCTACCATTATAGTATTGTACAAAATAGTTTCACTGCCCTAAGAATCCTCTGTTCCACCTGTTCATCCCTCCCTCCCCCTTAACCTCTGACAACCACTGTCTCCATTGTTTTGCCTTTTCCAGAATTTCGTATAATTGGAATCATACAGTATGTAGCCTTTTCAGGTTGGCTTCTTTCACTCAGTAATATGCATTTAAGCTTCCTCCACATCTTTTTAGGGCTTGATAGCTCATTTCATTTTAGCGCTGAATGATATTCTGTAGTCTGGATGTACCACAGTTTATTTATCCATTTCACCCATTGAAGGACGTCTTGGTTGCTTCCAAATTTAGGCAATTGTGAATTAAGCTTCTATAAACATTGTGTGCAGGTATTTGTGTGAAGATAAGGTTTCAAGTTATTTTGACAGATACCAAGGGGCACAATACAGCAAGAATATGTTTAATTTTGTAAGAAACTGTCCAACTGTCTTCCAAAGTGGCTGTAGCATTTTGCATTCCCACCAGCAATGAATAAGAGTTCCTGTTGCTGCACAACTTCACCAGCATTTGTTGTTCTGGATTTTGACTATTCCAATAGTCATATAGTGGCATTTCATTATTTCAGTTTGCATTTCCCTAATGACATACGATGTAGAACATTTTTCCTTATGCTTATTTGACATCTGTATATCTTCTTTGGCAAGGTGTTTTTTCAGGCCTTTTGCCCATTTTTTAATTGAATTGTTCATGTTCTTACTTTTGAATTTGATGAGTTCCTTTTTTCCAGTTTTATTGAGATATAAATGACACTTAAAACTGTATAAGTTTAAATTGTACAATGTAATGATTTGATATATATATTTATTGTGAAATTATGACCACAACAAGTTAAAATATCCATCACCTCACATAGTTACAAAAGTTTTTTTCCTTATGATGAGGACTCTCAAAATCTACTCTCTTAGCAACTTGCAAAAATACAAAACAGTATTGTTAGCTATAGTCATCATTTTCTCCTTTTTTCTAAGCAGCCCTAATCTTTTTTTTTAATTAATTTATTTAATTTATTTATTTTTGGCTGCGTTGGGTCTTCGATGCTGCTTGTGGGCCCTCTCTAGCTGCCATGAGCGTGGGGCCACTCTTTGCTGCAGTGCGCAGGCCTCTCACCACGATGGCCTTTCCTGTTGCAGAGCACAGGCTCCAGGGTGCACAGGCTTCAGTAGTTGTGGCACGCAGGCTCAGCAGATGTGGCTCGCAGGCTCTAGAGTGCAGGCTTCAGCAGTTGTCGCACATGGGCTTGGTTGCTCCGCAGCATGTGGGATCTTCCCTGACCAGGGCTCGAACCCATGTCCCCTGCATTGGCAGGTGGATTCTTAACCACTGTGCCACCAGGAAGCCCCTCATTTTCTTATAACTGGAACTTTTGACCACCTTTGCCCAATCCCCTCCTCCCCGCCTATACTAATCTGATCTCTGTTTCTATGAGTTGGGTTTTTTTAAGTTTCACACATAAGTGAGATAAAACAAATATTGTATGTCTTTCTCTGTCTGGCTTATTTCAGTTAGCATAATGCCCTCAAGGTCCATCCATGTTGTTGCAAATGACACAATTTCCTTCTTTTTTATGACTTAATAGTATTCCATTGTGTGTATACCATAATTTCTTTAACCAATCATTCATTGATGGACACAGGTTGTTTATTTTTTTAAATGATCTTTTTTTTAATTGAAGTATAGTTGATTTACAATATTGTGTTAGTTTCAGGTGTACAGCAAAGTGATTCAGTTACACATATATATGTTTATATCTATATTCCTTTTTTTCTATTCTTTTTTGTTATAGTTTATTACAAGATATTGAATGTAGTTCCCTGTGTATACAGTAAATCCTTGTTGTTTATCTATTTTATACATGGTAGTGTGCATCTGTTAATCCCATACTCCCAAGTTATCCTTTCCCCACCCCTTACCCTTTGGTAACCATAAGTTTGTCTTCTATGTCAGTGAGTCTGTTTCTGTTTTGTGTATACATTCATTTGTATTATTTTTTAGATTCCACATATAAGTGATATCATATAGTATTTGTCTTTCTCTGTCTAACTTATTTCACTAAGCATTATATTCTCTAGGTGCATCCATGTTGCTGCAAATGGCAATATTTCATTCTTTTATGACTGAGTAATATTCCATTATATGTATATGTATGTATACCACAACGTCTTAAGCCATCCTCTATTGATGGGCACTTGGGTTGCTTCGATGTCTTGGCTATTGTAAATAGTGCTGCTATGAACATTGGGGATGCATGTATCGTCTAGAATTAAAGTTTTCATTTTTTCCAGATATATATCCAGGAGTGGAATTGCTAGACCATACGGTTGTTCTGTTTTTAGTTTTTTAAGGAACCTCCATGCTGTTCTCAATAGTGGCTGCACCAATTTACATTCCCACCAACAGTGTACAAGGGTTCCCTTTTTTCTACATCCTCTCCAGCATTTATTATTTATAGAGTTTTTGATGATAGCCATTCTAACCAGTGTGAGGTGATACCTCATTCTGTTTTTTTTTTTAATTTATTTATTATTTCATATTTATTTTTGCTTGCGTTGGGTCTTTGCTGCTGTGCGGGGGCTTTCTCTAGTTGCGGTGAGTGGGGGCGACTCTTCGTTGCGGTGAGCGGGCTTCCCATTGCAGTGGCTTCTCTTGTTGCGGAGCACGGGCTCTAGGCACGCGGGCTTCAGTTATTGTGGCGTACAGCCTCAGTAGTTGTGACTCGTGGGCTCCAGAGCACAGGCTCAGTAGTTGTGGCACACGGGCTTAGTTGCTCCGCGGCATGTGGGATCTTCCCGGACCAGGGCTCGAACCCGTGTCTCCTGCATTGGCAGGCGGATTCTTAACCACTGCACCACCAGGGAAGTCCTACATATTTACTATTACCAGTGAGTTTTATACAACTGCCTTCATGTATTTTTATGATGTAGAACAGAATCCTTAGATTTCTACTTAGAATCCTTTTATTTCTACTTGAAAAACTTTCTTTAGCATTTCTTGTAAGGCAGGTGTAGTGGTGAGGAATTCCTTCAGCTCATTTGTTTCAGAAGGTCTTTTAATGCTCTTTCATTTCTCAAGGACAGCTTTTCCAGTTATAGTATTCTTGGTTGACTGTTTTGTTTTGTTTTATTTCTTTCAATATTTTGAATATACCATCCTGTTCTCTCTTGGCCTGAAATGTTTCTGTTGAGAAATCTTCCAACAGTTTTATGGGGTTCCCTTATATGTATGTGATCTGTCACTTTTCCCTTGTTGCTTTCAAAATTCTCTGTCTTCGACTTCTAATAATTTAAATGTAATAAGTCTCTGTGTAGTCCTTTTTGGGTTCAATTTTTGGAGGATTCTTTGCGTCTCATGAATCTGGATGACCATTTTTCTCCCCAGGTTAAGGAAGTTTTCAGCCATTATTGCTTTAAATATACTTTTGGTCCCTTTCTTTTTCTCTTCTCCTAAGATTCCCATAATGTGAATGTGGTTTCTCTTGATGGTGTCCCATAAGTCCCCTAGGCTTTCTTCGTTCTTTTTCTCGTTTACCTGATACTTCATGATCCTTGATTCCTGTTAATTGTAATCTGCACATTTGAGTAAACTCTGCTCTTTCAGACAATACAGATTCACTTTGGCAGAGACAGTTCTTCACCAGTTAGCTCAGCTTGGGGTTCCAGATGGGTCAGCTGGTATTGTCCTTGGGCAGGTTGGGCATGCAAAGCTTTTATGGGCTCAGAAATTCATAGGGAATTACTTCCACTATATTCTGTTGGCAACACAGGGCCAGGCCATATTCACTGTGAAAGGGAACTACACATGGACATACCATTAATTCTCATTATTTGCAGTGTTTAAATTCTATAAGTTTTGTAAATCAACTATAGTTAAATAAAAAATAAATTTAAATAAATAAATGAATTCTACAAAGTCATCATGAACACTGAATTAGTGACTACAGAATCATTGCTCCTAGGGGAAATATAAGGTTAGGTTCCTGCAACCCTCTGATCACAACATTTTTCTTTTTTATTGGAGTATTGCTTTACAATGTTGTGTTAGTTTCTGCTGTACAATGAAGTGAATCAGCTATATGTATACATATATCTCCTCCTTCTGGGATCTCCCTCCCCCTCCATCCCACCCATCTAGGTCATCACAGAGCACTGAGCTGAGCTCCCTGTGCTATACAGCAGGTTCTCACTAGCTATCTATTTTACATATGGTAGTGTATTTATGTCAAACCTAATCTCCCAATTCATCCCACCCTCCCCTTCCTCCTCTGTGTCCACATGTCCATTCTCTAAGTCTCCCTTTCTATTCCTGCTCTGCAAATAGGTTCAACTGTACCATTTTTCTAGATTCCACATATATGCATTAATATACAATATTTTTGTTTTTCTCTTTCTGACTTACTTCACTCTGCATGACAGACTCTAGTTCCATTGACATCTCTGCCAATTTCATTTCTTTTTATGGCTGAGTAATACTCCATTATATATATGTACCACATCTTCTTTATCCATTCATCTGTCGATGGACATTTAGGTTGTTTCCATGTCCTGGCTATTGTAAATAGTGCTGCAATTAACACTGGGGTACATGTGACTTTTTGAATTATGGTTTTCTCAGGGTATATGCCCAGTAGTGAGATTGCTGGATCATATGGTAGTTCTATTTTTAGTTTTTTAAGGAACTTCCACACGGGTCTCCACAGTGGCTGTATCAATTTACATTCCCACCAACAGTGCAAGAGGGTTCCCTTTTCTCTACAACCTCTCTAGCATTTATTGTTTGTAGATTTTTTTAAATTAATTAATTATTTATTTATTTATTTTTGGCTACATTGGGTCTTTATTGCTACATGCAGGCTTTCTCTAGTTGCGGAGAGCAGGGGCTACTCTTCGTTGTGGTGTGCTGGCTTCTCACTGTGGTGGCTTGTCTTTGTTGCGGAGCATGGGCTCTAGGTGCAGGAGCTTCAGTAGTTGTGGCACGCAGGCTCAGCAGTTGTGGCTCATGGGCTCTAGAGCACAGGCTCAGCAGTTGTAGCACATGGGCTTAGTTGCTCCACAGCATGTAGGATCTTCCCAGATCAGAGCTCAAACCTGTGTCCCCTGCATTGGCAGGTGTATTCTTAACCACTGAGCCACCAGGGAAGTCCCTGTGGATTTTTTTGATGATGGCCATTCTGATCGGTGTGAGGTGATACCCCATTGTAGTTTTGATTTGCATTTCTCTAATAATTAGTGATGTTGAGCATCTTTTCATGTGTCTCTTGGTCATCTGTATGTCTTCTTTGGTAAAATGTCTATTTAGGTCTTCTGCCCATTTTTTTATTAGGTTTTTTGTTTTTTTGATATTGAGCTGCATGAGCTGTTTGTATATTTTGGAGATTTTTTTATCTTTTAATTTATTTTTGGCTACATTGGGTCTTCATTGCTGCACGTGGGCTTCCTCTAGTTGCAGCGAGCGGGGGCTGCTCTTCGTTGTAGTGCACGGGCTTCTCACTGTGGTGGCTTCTCTTGCTGTGGAGCGTGAGCTCTAGGCACGTGGGCTTCAGTAGTTGTGGCACGCAGGCTCAGTCGTTGCGGTTCGCGAGCTCTAGAGCGCAGGCTCAGTAGTTGTGGCGCACAGGCTTAGTTGCTCCACGGCATATGGGATCTTCCCGGACCAGGGCTCGAACCCGTGTCCCCTGCATTAGCAGGTGGATTCTTAACCACTGTGCCAACCAGGGAAGTCCTATTTTGGAGATTAATCCTTTGTCCGTTGCTTCGTTTGCAGATATTTTCTCCCATTCTGAGGGTTGTCTTTTTGTCTTGTTTATGGTTTCCTTTGCTGTGCAAAAGCTTTTCAGTTTAATTAGGTCCCATTTGCTTATTTTTGTTTTTATTTTCATTACTCTAGAAGGTGGGTCATAAAAGATCTTGCTGTGATTTATGTCAAAGTGTGTTTTTCCTATGTTTTCCTCCAAGAGTTTTATAGTATCCAGTCTTACATTTAGGTCACAACGTTTCTGTCAAGTGATTAATCCGTAACCTATTTTTATGCTTGTTTCCATTTAAAGACACCTTACTTACTATATATTGTTGGCTATAATCTAATAGCCAATGGCTCTCTAACTCATGCCAGAACAAAGCTTATCTAATAAGCTTATCTAATAAGCTTATCATATTTTCTCCATAAGATAATCACAGACTCCTTGTGCTTAGTAACACCAGACAGCACTTCAGCACTCTTCTTGAGGATTACTAAATAGACTAATAAAGGCAGTCACTAATCTACTTTTAGTCTCTATTAATTTACCTTATCTGATGATTTTCAGTAAATGGAATCCTATCATATAGCCTGTAGTGTTTTCCAACACTACACCAAGTATGTGGGGTTTTTTCCCCTTATTAACCAGCTCTCCAACTCCTTAGACACTAACTGGGTGTCCTACAATTCAATACATTCCTTTTTTTCTTTTTCTTTTTTTTTTTAGCTGCACTGTGCTGCTTGCAGGATCTTAGTTCCCCAACCAGGGATCAAACCCAGGCCCTTCACAGTGAAAGCGTGGAGTCCTAACCACTGGACCGCCAGGGAATTCCCCAATACATTTCTGACACCAACTGGAGTTAGTACAGAACCCACATTTTAAGGACTTAGTCCCACAAGACTGCCCCTTTAGATACCAGTTGCAAGCCCCAGGTAGCCACCTTACTTCTGACCAACCCACTATAAATCAGGAGTTCCCGTGATCTGCTCCTCAGTTTCAATTATTTTCTAGAACAGCTCACAGGACTCAGAAAAACATATTACTTACTATTACCAGTTTATTATAAGAGGATACAAGTCAGCAACAGCTAGATGGAAGAGGTGCATAGGACAAGGTATGGGGCTATGGGTACACGGCTTCCATTCCCTCTCTGGGCACACCACCTTCCTTGCACTTCAGTGTGAAAGCTCTCCAAACCCCATCATTTAGGGGTTTTTATGGTGGTTCCACTACATAAGCATGATGGATTAAATCATTGGCCATTGGTGATTGAACTCAATGTTCAGCCGCTCTCCTTTCCCCAGAGATCCAGAGATGGGCTGAAAGTTCCAACCCTCTGATTCACATGGTGGTTCCTTTCGCAACCACCCCCCATCCTGAAGCTATCTAGGGGCTCACCAAGAGATATTTAATTAGCATAAGCCTTGGTAGGGTCAAAAGGGGCTTATGAATTTCAAAAGCTGCTCCTAACACCCTTATCACTCAAGAAATTCCACAGGTTTTTGAAGCTCTGTGTCAGGAACTGGGGACAAAGATCAAATATATTTATTAGTGTATCACATACAGCATGTTGCCTTTTATGTCTGGCTTCTTTCACTTAGCATAATGTTTTCAAGGTTCTTCTATGTTGTAGCAAGTATCAGTACTTTGTTTCTTTTTATAGCTGTATTACATTCCATTGTATGGATATACCACATTTTGTTTATCTATTCACAGTTGATGGACATTTGGGTTGTTTCCACTTTTTAGCTGTTATGAAAAATGTTGCTGTAAACAGTCGTATAAAAGGTTTTGTGTAGACATGTTTTCCTTTTCTCATAGGTATATACCTAGTTTTGGAATTACAGGATAATATGGTAACTTTATGTTTAACTTTTTAAGGAACTGCCAAACTGTTTTCCAAAGTAGTTCCACTATTTTTTTGTTGTCTCTTTAATTCAGTAATATTTCTTTAAAAAGATTATTTTGACAAGAAAAAAATTTTGTAACTATGTATGGTGTTGGATGTTAACTAGACTTACTGTGGTGATCATTTAGTAATATATACAAATATCAAATCATTATGTTGTACACCTGAAACAAATATAATGTTATATGTCAATTATACATCAATTTAGAAAAGATTATTTTGATTTTTAATTTATTTCTTTGTGTTTTGTTTGTATATGTTGTTTAAGTTTTGATAGTTTCATTGTTTCATTGGTCAGTATACTTCCACAAATAATACACCACAATCTTAGCTCTTGACTGTTAATTTTGGCTTTTATTGACAAAAAAACAGAAACAATAAAGTTTGTTTTGCCATATTGGGGTGAAAATTAAATTTTCCTTCTCTAATTTAGCTAATAATTTTAAACTAGATATATATTTCTTTTAAGACTTAATTATCTATAAAAATTTAAACGATTATAAATTTGGGAGCAGCTTAACCATGTGGTTCTGGCACAGAATCTCTTACAAGGAGGTGGCAATCAAGCTGTCAGCAGGGCTACAGCCGTCTGACTGACTAGAGCTGGAGGATATGCTTCCAAGGTGACTCACATGTGGCTGTTGGCAGGAGGCCCCGGTTCCTCACCCCATGGGCTTATCCACAGGAATATTTGAGTGTCCTCATGGCATGTCAGCAGATTCCCTCCAGATCAAGTGACCTAAAAGAGAGAGCTAGGGTAAAGTTGTGATTTCGTTCACGACCAAGTCTCAGAAGTCACAAACCATCCTGTTTACTATATTCTATTTACTAGAAGTGAGTTGGGACATCCCTGGCGGTCCAGTCATTAAGATTCCATGCTTCCACTGCTGCGGGCACGGGTTCAATCCCTGGTCAGGGAACTAGGATCCCGTGTACTGAGCGGCACGTCCAAAAAAAAAGAGTCATAGTTCTTACCTTCCCTAAACTACTGTAGTGAACATAAAAGTTCCATTCATTTAAGACACCAAAAAAATATGCTTGAAATGAGCAAAAACAGTACAGGAATGTAAATAATTATAAAAAGAAAAAAAAGAGAAGTGAGTTAACAAGTCCAGTCCATACTCAAGAAGAGAATTAAGCTCTTCCTCTTAAGAGAGATGTATCAAAGAATTTGTGGACATCTTTTAAAACCACCACGCTGGCTGATGGCAAGAAGCCTCAGGTCCTCACCATGTGGGCTTCTCCATTGGACTGCTTGAGTGTCCTTATTACATGGCAGCAGACCTTCCACTGTGGAAGTAGGTGACCCAAGAGAGAACAATAAGGAATTCACAATATCTTTTATGGTCCAACTTAAGAAGTTACACTCTGTCATTTCTGCAGTATCCTATTGGTTACACAGGTCAGCCTTATTCGGGGTGGCAAGAGACTAAATGAGGACATGTATCTCAGGAACCAGGAATGACTGGGAGCCATCCTGGATGCTGGCAACCACATATACCCACAGGAAGTAATAACTAATTCTGCCAGGGCATTCTGCGGTGGGCTCCACAAAGGAAATGACATAGAGATGGGCTTTTTGGATCCCGCCTTTGGATCCCACAGACTCTGAGAAAAACCAGAAGGATCAGTAATTGTCATCTAGTCTACCCCTGACTTGAAGACAGAAAGTAAGAAAGAACCAGGACAGGGGCTTCCCTGGTGGCGCAGTGGTTGAGAATCTGCCTGCTAATGCAGGGGACACGGGTTCGAGCCCTGGTCTGGGAAGATCCCACATGCCGCGGAGCAACTAGGCCCGTGAGCCACAACTACTGAGCCTGTGCGTCTGGAGCCTGTGCTCCGCAACAAGAGAGGCTGCGACAGTGAGAGGCCTGTGCACCGCGATGAGGAGTGGCCCCTGCTTGCCGCAATTAGAGGAAGCCCTCGCACAGAAACGAAGACCCAACACAGCCAAAATAAATAAATAAATAAACTTATTAAAAAAAAAGAAAGAACCAGGACAGATGCCAGGGGAGTCTACTTTCCACTGGCTTTTGACGCTATTTCTAACTTTGCTCAAATCTCTCATGTGTGCTGCTAAAATGCCTGTAGGTACTCTAGTCTCACAATATGCCATTAGACCAGGCAGGAGCTTCTTTAATAACAGGTATTAAGTACTTGATGAACCAAAATGGCTATTCAAAGCCGCTTTTTGTTCTCTCTTGTAATTCGGACGTGCACTTCCTCAGGGGGGTTGGGAGAAATGAGGTGTAACAGCCCCCACCTCTACTCCTGTCAGTGTTTTCACATTCAGAACACAAAATCTCTACTGAGGAGCCTTTTAAAGCTTCTGTATTTTTGGTGGGAGAGGAGACGAAGAGCAGTGAGAAGCTCAGCAGATTTTTAAAATATAAAATTTCCCATTCCTCTTGGAAAACCAAAAATAACTCCTGAGTTACAAATTACAGGTCTTTGTTCTTTCTTGTTTTTCCCCCAAAAGGTTTGGCATCATCACAACACTGCAAAGGTGGTCATTTCATTTTTTAAAATATTTATTTATTTATTTATTTATTTTGGCTGCACCGGGTCTTAGTTGCGGCACACGTGATCTTCGCTGCGGCATGTCTAGTTGCGGCATACAGGAGCTTTAGTTGCAGCATGTGGACTTCGTAGTTGTGGTATGCGGACTTTTAGTTGCAGCATGCATGTGGGATTTAGTTCCCAGACCAGGGATGGAAACTGTGCCCCCTGCATTGGGAGTGTGGAGTCTTACCCACTGGACCACCAGGGAAGTCCTGGTCATTTCATGTTTACTCTTTTTATTTTGTTATAAACTTTACATATTTCCACAAAAGAATAGTCTACAAACAACAACAATAACAAAAGTAAATACAAAGAACTGTCCATGTAAAGAGAAAGAGGGTGAAGAAGCCTCCCTCATCTTTGTCCTGAAAGAGAGCTTTTCTTTTCTTCCTACGAGGCCAATAACACACTGGATCAGGGAGCACTTGTTGCAGGAAAGCCACAGGCTCAAAGCAACTCAAGACGCCAGCCCTCCTTTACAGCTGGGTACCTCTGGACAGTGCAAGACATGTACCCCCACTGGCCTGCCCTGGAAACAGAGGGGCCGCCAGAGGTGCCCCATGCCTTGCTTTCCCCCCTTTGTTTTTTCCTCTCATAGTATTAAATACTATTTTGGGACATCTACTCTGTGCCTGTGCTTTACATTTATTGACCTTCATCCTTCTGAAACCCTGTCACATTTTACAGTTACAGAAAGTAAAGCTCAGAGATCATATTAATCAAGAAGCTTTCTTTTGCTGAAATGGAAAACCCAAATTCAAAATGGCTTAAGCAGAAAGACTGTTCATTGGCTCAGAGAACCAAAAAAGCCAAGCATATGATGGGCTTCAGGCATAGCTGGATCTACGTAGTCAAGTGAGCCACCAAGATCGCCACCAAGACCACATTTCTCTCTCGGCCACTTGTTTCTATACTCCGTGCAGGCAAGCTCTTCCTTCCTGGTATTGGGGAGGTGGCTGAGACGACAAAGACACTACATTTGATTAAGTGTGGCAGCTGAAGGGTGCTCCATTTGGATCTCCCTTCTGAAAGAACTTGCCATTCAGCTGAAGGAGCACCTTTAGCTGACAGCCTCCAGCTGTACCAGCTTCAGGATCCATGACCTTCCTGGTCCACTACCAGCCAATGCCTGGACATGGCAAGGGCTTGGTCACTTCTGCCCAATGCATGACTCTTCTAATGCGTCAGAGTTCCCATGGGATTGGCTGAGAAAGTCAGAGCAGATTGAGTTCTGAGGCTCCCCCTTTATCAGACATTACCCTCTCTGCTAAATAAACTTCTTGTGCCCCAAACTCCATCAGTGGCTTCCTCCTTCAGGGGTTAACTGAATCATCACATCTCACTGGCCTACTCCCCACTAGAAGCAGATGTTCTTGCTTCACACAGATCCCTTTGGATAACTTTGTACTGATTTTCAGTGTGCTCTTCTAACACCCAGCACCTTCAGCTGTGCGCTGGAGTTAGCGCTTCACCCTAACTGAACATTCAGATGGTCCAGGACCTACATAATCCCCTGCTTCCTCTCCTCCTTGCCCACCTGATGAATGACTGGCAGGTTAAGAGTCTCAATGCCAAGCCTCTTGCTTCCAGGCAGACCTTGTAAGAAATAACCTGCCCTCCAAAGTTCCTTGGAGGGGTCAGGGTAAAGCTACCTTTCACAGGGCTCTGCCAGAGATCACACTTTGCCTGGCCTTCTCGCCTTCTCTGCCCTGCTTCTCCCCTCCACCTCCCATCTGTCCGGGCATACTTCCTTATTAAATCACTTACATGTGAATCCTTCTCTAAGGGTGTGCTTCTCAGGAACCCAACCAAGAACCACAGCTAGGACCACAGCACCTGTCAAGTGGCTCTCTCCTATGGAACAGTCCTTCTGGGTCCTCTCCCGCTTTTTGCTCCATCTGGCCTATGGGTGCTAGCTGCTTCCTACTGTCACTAACTCTAGAGCGCTTTCCTGGTCCTTGATTGTTTCCCTGGGTCCCTTCCCATCCTTTTTGAGTAGCCCTTTCCATTAAACTCTCCCCAGTCACCCCTTTGAAGTGTGCTACCTATTTCCTGCCAGAACCCTGAATGATAAATGTGATCATTCCAGGATTTTTTTTTTTTAATTACCTATCTAGGGACTTTCCTGGTGGCGCAGTGGTTAAGAATCCGCCTGCCAATGCAGGGGACACAGGTTCGAGGCCTGGTCTGGGAAGATCCCACATGCCACGGAGCAACTAAGCCCGTGCGCCACAACTACTGAGCTGTGCTCTCTAGAGCCCATGAGCCACAACTGCTGAAGCCCGCACGCCTAGACCCTGTGCTCCGAAACAAGAGAAGCCACTGCAATGAGAAGCCCGTGCACCGCAACGAAGAGTAGCCCCCACCCGACGCAACTAGAGAAAGCCTGCACGCAGCAGTGAAGACCCAACGCAGCCAAAAATAAATAAATTTATTTCTTTTAGAAATTACCTATCTATCTGTCTATCTATGTATCTATCTATCTATGAAATTCATAGTAACCTAGAGGTTTGGAAAGAGACACAAATTTTACACAGAGGAATGATTGCCCTTTTCTCCCATCCAGTCAATTTGGCTGTGGGACTGTATGTAATATAATAAGCTAAATTAGAGATAATATCAAGAGTCTGATTTTAAGGTTCTTCCTGACGTGAGGGCAGAGGTAATGATCTCCTAACTCCGTTCAGCTCTCAGAAGGCCTGCCAGCTGGAAGCAGCCAGTAAACAACTTGCAGAAGGTGACATCTGGCACTAGATGGCAGTCATGCCCACTGGCGCACCTGCTCACAGAAGCCACTGACAGTCCCAGCCTGCCTGGCCCTGCAAAAGCCAGTTCGCCTGCCAGCTCTCTACTCTTAAATCAGGGTTGTTCCACATTCCTCCAACATAGAAGCAGCTTGTGGGTTTTCCAGCAGCTTGTGGTTTTCCAGCACCTTGGGTCAAGGCCTGGGAAGGTTCCTATTTGTATCTCCTTCTATTGGCCCTCCCTCAGTACCTCTGTTGCTAGACACTCAAACACTGATGCAGACCCACAGACCCACTGGGTCTATGGGGAAGAGGCTGTAGAACATAGATGCTTAGGGGGAATCCCCCCTGGTGCAGGAAATATTGGTGTGTTTGGGCTGCCACTCTTCCTTGCTCAATGACCTCCACAATTGCTTTAGTGGGCCTCCCCTACCACCCTTGAATTTAGCAAATGAGTGGCATTAGTTAAAATCATTATAGGGACTTCCCTGGTGGTCCAGTGGTTAAGAATCCACCTTCCAATGCAGAGGACATGGGTTCGATCCCTGGTCGGGGAACTAAGATCCCACAAGCTGCGCGGCACAGCCAAAAAACAAAGAGGCACTTTAAGTTGCAAGTAACTGAAGCCCTATGAAAATGAGCTTAAGCCAATAAAAAGATAGAAGAATTGTTTAGTCAATAGCGTTAAGAGCCATACATATGTGAATTTAGTCACAACTGTATCCACATGAGCTTCAGGCGTGTCTGGATTCAGGTGCTGGAAAAAAAAAATGATCAGTAATCCATCTGTCTCCATCCATCTCTTCTCTTCTCTCTTGAGCACAAACTCCCAAGTGCTGAAAGAAATAAATGTTTTTCTTCGTAGTTCTGCCAAGATCCCTAGACTAATCACGTGGGAGGGGGCCTGGGAGATGACATACCCAATTTGCTTAGGTCAAGTGCCCATTGCTAGAAAGAGGCATAGGTCAGGATGAGAATGAGGGAGGCTTAGATTTCCAAGAAAAAAATCAAGGTACTCTCACCTGAACAAGGGACACAGGACAAGCCAAGTCAGCAGATGCCCATGATGACCAGGCAGCTACGTAGTTCCCTTTCCCCTTATTTCACTCACTTATCTATTGACTCATCCAGTACACCCAGGGGCTCCTGCCAGCTCTCGCTCTCCATTCCTGCTGAGGTAAAAGTCCTGCTTATTCAAGGACTCCTATCACACAGTCTTCTAACATCCTGTTCTTTTCCTTCAAAGCACTGATCAGTTCAAGATTATGTAGTGACATGTGTGATTATTAATCTGATATACATCTTTCCTCTAGATTTTGATGCCCCTAGAGCCTCGCACAGTGACTGGCACACAGTAGGTACTCAGTAAACATGTGCTCATTCATTGATTTTATACTTATCTATTAGACCCCCAGGTATAGTAAGTCCAACCAGACATGGCCCCCACCTGGCTTCTATCCTAGTGATGGAGACAGACAAGTAAAGCAATGCTCACAGTCCAAATGCAATGCTTTCTGCAAGAGTGGTGGACTCAAGGGAGCCTGGGAGAGGAATATCTAAATCAGAATGGTCCAGGAAGTTTCCCTTAAGAGTCACGATGTTGGCCTAACTTTAGAAAAATGAGAAGACATATGCAGCAAGATGAAGGAGAGGAGGATGCCCTCAGAAGCACATTGGAAAACAAGGAAATGGGACATAGCCTGATGTAGTCTCAGTCTCAGTGCATTGACCCTCCAGGACAGGGGGTAACCACATAAGAATTACGTCTTTTAACTAAACCAATACCTTATTTTGAAAAAGAAAATAAAAGGGGACGGCATCCAAAAAAATTTTGCGGGCAAAAAACTAGCCTAAAAGGATGTGGGGAAGCCCTCTGATTATAGTAGCACCTGGCAGGTTAACTGCCACATAGTAGGCCCTCAATAAATGTGTGAGTGCCTGGATGAAAGTCATTGGAATCAATATGTTTTGCTTAAAACAGAAAACAAAGCCAACCTGTGATATGGCCCATTAAGAATCCAAGCAGAGGGCTTCCCTGGTGGTGCAGTGGCTGAGAATCCGCCTGCCAATGCAGGGGACACGGGTTCGAGCCCTGGTTTGGGAAGACCCCACATGCCGCGGAGCAACTAGGCCCGTGAGCCACAACTACTGAGCCTGCGCGTCTGGAGCCTGTGCTCCGCAACAAGAGAGGCCGCAATAGTGAGAGGCCCGCGCACCGCGATGAAGAGTGGCCCCCGCTTGCCACAACTAGAGAAAGCCCTTGCACAGAAACGAAGATCCAACACAGCCAAAAATAAATAAATTAATTAATTAAAAAAAAAAAGAATCCAGCAGACCCCTAAAGTTATACAAAAGAAATAAAAGGCAAAAGACATTACTGTAAAATGAGATTTATATAACCCTATCTGCGTGGCATAAAAATGTGCCCAGTTTCACATGCCACTTGCTGCCAGGATCTGAGATTGTGCTGAGAAAGGGGTGGGAGGAGGCTGGTGGGGGGAATCACGTACCAGGCCAAGACACAGGCACAGAGAACTCAACATTTGGGGGCTTGAAAAGAAGCCCTGGAACACAAGCCTCTTTTGTTTCTCAGGCTTCTCTTAACTGCCGTGTTTGAGACCTGGGATTCATGAAGGAAGTGCTATTCAAAATGGCACTTTCCACTTCATTATAAAGAAAGTTCAGTCACAATCCCCAATTTCCCCTCAAGTTGTGTTACTTGAAAACTGGTGGGTGTCGAGCCAAAAGACACAACAAAGCCAAAGATCGGGAGAAGGAAGGATTTACTATTTATTACTTGCAGCAAGTAAGGAGAACGCCAGGAATCAGCAAAATTGGGGAAGTTTTAAGCTAAGCATACATGCATATTCATGAAGGCGCTTGGGCGGCTGACAGAGTCCAAGCTTTAGTTGACGGAAGTCACGAGGGTCAGAAAAGGTCAACATCATCATCCCTCAGGTTCCACTTGATCTGGTGGTTGAGCACCTCAGGTTAATCTTTACCATTGAAACAGAACTGGGAGTCTTTGCAACTGATATATTATCTTTGCTATTGTTACTTCTCTTGCCAGATAACAAGATTTGCATTCTTTTGTTCCTTTAAGATCATTAATTACTGAGACCTGTTCAAGGGCAAGCATTGTGGTCAGGATTAAATCACAAAATGGCTTAGGCCAAAAATGGCTTCCCTTATGTCAAGAAAGCCATGCCTGGTTCTCTTTCTCCAGGGACCCCCTATCTGCTTACAGTTGCAACCTGAGTCATTTGTGGAACAGCTGTGTTAAGTGGAGAGGAGAGTTATAAATAAAATCAGTGTGTTTTGTCTCAAATTGAAGCAGTTGCTGCTCCCCAGGCTGGCAGCAAAATCATGATTCAGAGTCTAAAGTTCTAGAACAATGTTTGTGAATCAACTCTCACAATGAGTTGTCCCTCATGGCAATCAGCAGTTATGCCCTCATCCCCAGATCTCCTCTGTGTGAACCACCCCCAAGTATGCAAATGCATTGAACCTAGAAGCTCTTCATTCCAAACTAAGATGGGTGAGCTTTTGAAAGGGGTCTCTTCCAGTCCCTGTATCTCACAGCCTTAGGCCAAAGGAAACCTGTCTTCTTTATTCAATACTTACAGTACAGAGCATTTTCCTTATTCTCCCCTCCAGAACATTAAATCTCTCTCAATAATAGCAAAGTCTTCTCTAGATCTTGTCCCAAGCCAGTCACTGTTTTAAGTGTTATATGCATATTTAATTAATTTGATGTCACAACAATCTTATGGGGGACGTGCTATCATCCTCCACTTTTCAGATGAGAAAGCTGAGGCCAGAGGTTTGTTAACTTGCCCAAGGTCATACAGCCCTTAAATGGTAAAGCCAATATTAGAACCAAAGCCATTTGGCTCCACAGCCCACATTCTCAACCACTATGATGCCTCATATGAGGGGTGCCACCTAAGCTGGGCTGAGCTATCCCTTGTCACAGCCCCACTCTGCTAACCATGCCTGATTCCCTCCTCCTTCCCTCTTCATTCAAGGGATTTGGAAGAAGCTGCTAACCTTGACCAGGCATGAGCCAATCATCCATTTTCCCTGCCTCAGTGATTGGCTCCGAGCTGGGCCTGTGACCCAATCAGAGCCAGTGAGTCATGATCAGACTTTTCCTGGGGCTTCTGGGAGAAAGAAGTCCTCCGTTCCCTCCTGGTTTTGGTGGATGGGAGGAGGTGGGGAAGAGGCGCTACTACAGCACTTTTACTGCTTTGAAGGGAGGCCAGCGAGGGGGAGTCAACAAACCAAGAAAACAGAACAAAAAGAGGGACCCACAGCATAGGACTCCAAGGGCATTGCCAAGAGTACATAGTGTTGGGCTCATGCCACACAATATAACGAGGCCCCCTGGAGTTGGGTCAGGCATATTGCCACGACCTGATTTGCGCTCTGAATCCAGTGACTCCTGAAGTGCCAAGGACCTCCACGCTCTTTGGTTCCATGAGTCAATACATCCCTTTTTAAAAGCCAATATGAGTAGGGTTTTCTGCAACTTGAATCAGAATGCACCTTAATCAAAACAACCTCAATAATCCTTGTGAAGACTGGGCCAAAAAGCCCATTAGTTACCAATGCTATGATAGAACAGTAGGCTTGCTGATCAGAGATGAATCATGCCTCAAGTTTCTCACCATGCTAAAGAACAGAGAAAGGGCCAAGTTCCTAAAATTCTCAACTGTTCTCGAGTTTTACATTTTTGTACAAATAGAGGACGACAGCAGCTCAGATAATCCTCCAAAATGGCTGTGAATGGATTCACTTTCCTAATTACATTTAACTCTGGTTAATGTTAAAATGACTTTAAATGCTCTTTCAGCAAGGCAGAGGGTCATGGACCAGAAGTCTGTTGAAGAAGGGGCAAAGTCAGCCAGGCGTCAAAAAATAGCCAGGGAACCTGGGTTGGTGAGGAGTGTCCAAAGAGGACTTTAGCCTTATGTATGTGTTGATATCTTATAAAGGAATGTATTTGTAAATTATTTGTTAATAAATAAAAATTAACTTTAAAATAGATAGGGTTAAAGGACAAGTCATGTAATTGCATTATCTTCGATGAATGTTTACTTTTTTTTAAAAATAATAGAACCTGTCAAGTGAAACATTATATGAATCACCATAGTGAACATCTGTTGTGTTTCTCCTTCTTTGGTATAGAATTTTAAAATGTGATAGCTTGCTTTTTGGGAAACACCTTCTCCTATTAACATCTGTGATTCAGGTACACAATACTTGGTCCTGGTCTGGCCATGGGAGCAAATACAATAATTTGCTTCCTGAGCCCTCCTGGCTCTTTTTTCCTCCCTAACAATACTGGAAAGACAAAGCAGTAGCATAGTTTTTTAATCTCCCTGATCTTCTCTCCATGAAAAGAAAAGAAAAGAAAAGAAAAGAAAAGAAAGAAAAGAAAAGAAAAGAAAAGAAAAGAAAAGAAAAGAAAAGGAAAGAAAAGAGAAGCAGACAGAGCAACTAGATAGTAAAACCAAAAACTATGGACAACATCTACAACAAAGCCAGGTGATAAGGTGTTCCTGCCAAAAGTCCAAAATACAGGAAAGGGAGGACAACCGCTACCAACACTATAAGATCTGCAGGATATTCACATTTATGCAGGAGAAACCAGAGGGAGGAAACCAGGGTATCTGATGGGCCAGCAAAAGGGTATTCATAGGAAGGCAGAGTGGGCTGATTTGAGCAAAGCGGTTGAAGTGACAGGGGTTTTGCCTGCTCCAATATCGGATGAGTACAAGGCATCTCTGATTTCAAAAGATACAAGATATCAAAGATTAACATAAATCAGAACTAGAAAATTATGGCAATTAAGTGATAAATCTCGGGAAAAATTAGGAATAAATAAAAGTTATTTCAGGAATGAAACTAAATCAAAAAGAAAACAAGAGTGAATACAGATTATAGATATTGCCTTATGAGAAATAGAAGGTGAAAAAAGTTTTAAAATTAAAAAGAATGAAGAAAGGTAAAGGATTCAAGAGAAAGTGACAAATACTGAAGCCATGTAAATAAGATCCAACATATTATAATAGGAGTAACTGAAAGAAAATCAAACCAAGGGAACAATAGGACAAGTACTAAAAATTATAATTCAAGAAAACTTTCTTGAAATAAGATTTGAGGGGCTTTCCTGGTGGCGCAGTGATTAAGAATCCGCCCACCAATGCAGGGGACACGGGTTCAAGCCCTGGTCCGGGAAGATCCCACATGCTGCAGAGCAACTAGGCCTGTGTGCCACAACTACTGAGCCTGTGCTCTAGAGCCCGTGAGCTACAACTACTGAAGCCTGTGCGCCTAGAGCCCATGTTCCACAACAAGAGAAGCCACCGCCATGAGAAGCCCGTGCACTGCAACAAAGAGTAGCCCCTGCTCACTGCAACAAGAGAAAGCCCACGTGCAGCAATGAAAACCCAACACAGCCAAAAACAATTTTCACCTACACCTGAAAATATTGACCCAGAATGACCAACACCAAGAAATACTCTAGACTTTAAAGGAAAATAATTAAATTGGCCCTTTTTTGCATCAAGGCATAAAGGCCAAGTGAATTATGATGGAAAGAAAATTAGATTTTCATTAACCTTTCAACAGCAATGCTTTATGCTGGAGGAAAATAGAGTCATATATAAGATAATCAAGGAAAGAAAATATGAGCCAAGGGTTTTGTATCCAACTGAACTGAGTATCCAACAGGGTAAAAGGGCACAGAAACAACACATTACCAACATGCAAAAACTCAGGGAATCTTTTTTTTTTTTTTAAGATTTATTTATTATTTTATTTATTTTTGGCTGAGTCAGGCCTTAGTTGCTGCAGCTGGGATCTTCGTTGAGGCATGCGGGATCTTTTCATTACAGTGCACGGTCTGCTTGGGTTTCTGTCTAGTTGCAGTGCACTGGCTTCTCTCTAGTTGTGGCACGCAGGTTTTCTCTCTCTAGTTGTGGCGCGGGCTCCAGAGCATGTGGGCTCTGTAGTTTGCAGTGTTTGCGGCATGCGGGCTCTAGCTGAGGCGCGTGAGTTCAGTAGTTGTGGTGCGCAGGCTTAGTTGCCCCGTGGCATGTGGGATCTTAGTTCTCTGACCAGGGATCACACCCGCGTTTCCAGCATTTAAGGCAGATTCTTTACCACTAGACCACCAGGGAAGTCCCTCAGGGAATCTTGCTTAGATTTGTGGTCACTTTGAAAAAGGAGTGTTTGTGATTGAGATGAGGCATATGGATGGCTTCTGAGATGGCTGGCAAAGTTTTATCTCTTTTCCTGAGTGGTGGTTTTAAGAGTATTCACCTTACAATAATTCACTAATCTATATGTATGTTTGGTATAGTTTTCTGTAAATGTGTTTTATTTTATAATAAGTTTAAAAGCAGCAAAAATAAAATAAAATAGACAATTACACTTAGAGAGATTTGAATATAGACTAAGAATGATATCAGGGAACTATTGTTAAATTTTATGTATGATATAATGGTATTGTAGTTATGTAGTAGAATGTTCTTATTTTTTTGGAGATGCATGTTGAAAAATTTACTGTAATTTACTTTAAAATGCTCTAGCAAAACAAAATTGATTCTGAGTAACATTTTGTTACTTTAAGTTTTATAAGACATTATGTATTATATAAAGATCTTAAGTGGTATGGTACAGTTACATGAGTTTTGACAAATGCCATTACTCTATCAAAATACAGAATATTTTCCCCAGAAAGTTTTCTCCTGGCTCTTCCCAATGAATCCCCTCTCCTGCCCCCATTGAGGGAACCACTGTTCTGATAATCTCTTTCACCATAGATTAGTTTTACCTGATCTAGAACTTCATCTAATGGAATTATGTAATATATACTCTTTAGACACACTTTTTTTTAAACATTTTTAATATCCCTGAAATTGGAATGTATCTTAGAAATTGGTGGTGTCTTAACAATTAAATGGCAGTGTTTCCTCATTTTTCTTGTTTTATAAAATAATGGAATGTCTTACAGTCAATGTCACCTTCAATTTGATGAAGTGTATTATATATATACAGATGAAGCAAATATGGTGAAAATGTTAACAGTTGTTGAATCTAGTTGGTGATACATGGGTGTCCTACTTTTCTGTGAGTGTGAAAATTTTTATATAAGAAAGTTTACTGAATACAGAAGTAAATAAAAGGATACCACAATTGTTATACCTTTTTTCCCCGTTAATTAAAGTGACGCTTAAATAATGGAATTGGCTGGAGGCTTTCTTGTCCTCTGCGAGGCCCTGATTATAGTAGGGACCTGGACACTCTAGACGGAGTATCACATGATTATCAGTCTTTGTAAGATTTGCTTTTTTCTCACATATATTATTTTTCTTCCCTCTATCTCCCCAAACTTTTCAAAAGCCAAGAGCCTCTGTCCTCTGTGTCCCAAGGCAGTGAGAAAGGGGAGCTCTGCACTTGTGACCAAAGTGTCTAATCAAGCATCTAATCCAAATCTATGGCAAGAAAGAAAAGCTGGAGGCCCAGATCCAGGGCTTTGCAGCTGGAAGGCCAAGGTGCTGGTCCTCTAAGTAAAGAAACACTTCCAGTTGCTCCTTGTGAGTGGTGCTTCTGGCTTGAAAGCTGACACTTTTCTTTGCACTTACAGGGAAGGTGCCAGTGGCCAGCAGGCCCAATCCTCATCATCTGGGACTTGCATCACTGCTGTACCATCCATCAGAAATGGTCCTAAAAGGTCTGAACTCCTTTCCTATCCTGGAATCTGGCTTCCCCAGTCCCTTACCCTGTCACCTTTAGGAAGACGCAGCCTGCCCTTTGTCCATGGAGGCAGAGAAGGTGACTGCACACTGCATATGTCACTTCAGCCACAGGCAGAATTACAGCTGACCACATCATGGCACAGACGTAGGTTTCCAATGGGAAGTTCAGACTTTGCCATTAGATAACCCATGTGGCCCAGAAGAAATCTCGAGCTCTTCCATTCCCAGTTTCCTCATCTGTAGGACAGGCTAATAGCACCCACCTCTCAGGGTGGCTGAAAATTAAGAGGACAAAAGGGAAAGCACTTAGCAAACTGTAAAACTACTTTCAATGTGGGAAGTTAACTTTTGGGGGGGGAAGGGTGAGAGAAACATTTGTCAGCTGAAAAAAGAAGCACAACCTAAAGGTTGAGAATTATGTTTTATTTGGGGGACAAAACTGAGGACTTAAGCCCGAAAGACAGACTCTCAGATAGCTCTGAGGGACTGCTCTGAAGAAGTAAGGGAGGAGCCAGGATATATAGGAGTTTTTGCAACAAAAATCAGGTGGTTGGAGCATTAGAAAATTACTGGGTTTTAAAATTTTATTTATTTTATTTATTTGTTTTTGGCTGCTTTAGGTCTTTGTTGCTGTGCATGAGCTTTTCTCTAGCTGCGGTGAGCGGGGTCTACTCTTCATTGCGGTGCGAGGGCTTCTCATTGTGGTGCGAGGGCTTCTCATTGTGGTGGCTTGTCTTTGTTGCAGAACATGGGCTCTAGGCATGGGGGCTTCGGTAGCTGTGGCTCATGGGCTCTAGAGCGTGGGCTCAGTAGTTGTGGCACACGGGCTTAGTTGCTCCGTGGCATGTGGGATCTTCTCAGACCAAGGCTCAAACCCATGTCCCCTGCATTGGCAGGTGGATTCTTAACCATTGAGCCACCAGGGAAGTCCCTTTTTATTTTTTAAATTTATTTATTTCGGCTGTGCCAGGTCTTAGTTGCAGCATGTGGGCTTCTTAGTTGCGGCATGCGGACTTCTTAGTTGTGGCATGTGGACTCTTAGTTGCAGCATGCAGGCTTCTTAGTTGCAGCAAGTGGACTCAGTTGTGTGGCATGCGGACTTCTTAGTTGTGGCACGCACGCGGGATCTAGTTCCTTGACCAGGGATCGAACCTGGGCCCCCTGCATTAGGAGCTCGGAGTCTTATGCACTGGACCACCAGGGAAGTCCCAAAAGATTACTGTTAATTAAAGAAAACCAGACATCTCAAGTTAATGAATTTAATGATTTTCTATGTTTGGGAAGATGCGAGAGTCTGGGCTCATTGAAATCATTCCTTTGATGTGCATCTTAACTATCTAGGGCCAGTATCCTGTTTTCTCTGTCCTGAGTCCCCTCAGGGTGCACGGTGAGGGTTGGCTGCAGTGGCTGCCGGCTTGATGGCTGCAACATCCTTTGCTTACTGATCTGGCAGGCAATATTTTTCATCCACACACTTCGTCTCAGATCTCAATTGGCTGATGGTGTGGGCAGCAGTCACAGCCCCCACTGGCCCCTATCCTCATGGAGCCAATGTGGCATTCAGCATGGAGGAAATAAAGACATCAGCTTCCTGGTGTTTTTACCAGGCCCTGGCTTGTCCCACTTCCCCTGTTACCTACCTGGTGGAGACCACAGGGAATTTACTATGGTCACATATTATTAAAAAGGTGCTTAGAGTGACCCCAGCAAGATGGTGGACTAGGAAGCGCTAGGCCCTTGGAATGCTCCCCCACGGAAACATGAAATCAACAACTAGAGACTGGCTAAACTAACTTCATAGGAGCTCTGCAAATCAGTCAAAGACGTATAGCAACCAAGCAAATGCCCAATTTAAGTAAAAGCCACATTCAAAATGCAAGACGTTTTATGGTGTTTTTACTTGCCCCTGCCCCCACATTCTCCTCAGCGTGGCACACAGCGGTTTAGGGGAAGTGGCGAGCCAGTCCCCAGTTTTCCTCCGGGAACCAGAGAAGGCAGCGTGGACCTAATTTTCAACATTTTAACCTGTGTGGGAGCTGTCTGATTGGTCCCTGTGTCGCCTAACTTGGAGCTCAGATGGCCAAACGTGGCACAGCTCAGATCTCAGGCTGGGAAAACCTGTGGGCAGCAGTGGGCGTGGCTCATGAAAGCCACAGGGGGAATGCAGACCCACATATGCCTGGGGCAGAAGATTACTGATGGAGGAATACAATATACCACCTAGATCCCTTTAAAAAGCAGGGTGAGACACTTAGGGAAATTAAAACATTTAAAAGCTGCTGTGTATATGGGAGAATTGGGAATCAGAGGTTTTCCACTAACAGGGTGGCTCAAAGTGAGCCCTTGGATATTTTCAAGAGAGGAGTTGGCCATGCACTTGATTAGAGGGTTGGAAATATCAGCCCCACCTCCCAAACTCCAGAGAGGTGAGTGAGTCTAGAGGTTAAGTTCAATCACCAGTGGTCAATGATGTAATCAATCATGCCTATGTAATGAAACCTTGATTAAAAACTCTTGAACAGGGAGCCTTGGGGAGCTCATGGGTTGGTGAACGTGAAACCAAGTCCCCCTAAAACCGAGATCCCTTACCGAGTTTATGATTAATCTCTCTATCCAAAACATTATTCCTTTTCTTCCCTCTGACCTCAATTCTGTGCTAACTGAACACTAATCAACCAGAGTCAGATGACTAAAATTGCTGTTGTAGGTAACATCATTAAGATAACATTGTTAATGTACTAAAATCGATTGTAGATCTCATCATTAACGACAAACTCAGGTTGTTTCTCCAGGGCAGGATGAGCACCCCCCCAGGCCATGGACCACCTGACCAGAGACATCCTGACTCCCAAAACTATGATCAAGAAATGTCACAAGACGATGATTAATCCCAGCCTCTTTTTTTTTTTTAAACATCTTTATTGAAGTATAATTGCCTTACAATAGTGTGTTAGCTTCTGCTTTATAACAAAGTGAATCAGTTATACATATACAATATGTTCCCATTTCTCTTCCTTCTTGCATCTCCCTCCCTCCCACCCTCCCCATCCCACCCCTCTAGGTGGTCACAAAGCACCGAGCTGATCTCCCTGTGCTATGCAGCTGCTTCCCACTAGTTATCTATTTTACATTTGGTAGTGTATATATGTCCATGACACTCTCTTACCCTGTCACATCTCACCCCACCCCCTTCCCATATCCTCAAGTCCATTCTCTAGTAGGTCTGTGTCTTTATTCCCGTCTTGCCACTAGGTTCTTCATGGCCTTTTTTTTTTTTTTCCCTTAGATTCCGTATATATGTGTTAGCATACTGTATTTGTTTTTCTCTTTCTGACTTACTTCACTCTGTATGACAGACTCTAACTCCATCCACCTCATTACAAATACCTCCATTTCATTTCTTTTTATGGCTGAGTAATATTCCATTGTATATATGTGCCACATCTTCTTTATCCATTCATCTGTCGATGGACATTTAGGTTGCTTCCATGTCCTGGCTATTGTAAATAGAGCTGCAATGAACATTTTGGTACATGACTCTTTTTGACCTATGGTATATGCCCAGTAGTGGGATTGCTGGATCGTATGGTAGTTCTATTTGTAGTTTTTTAAGGAACCTCCATACTGTTCTCCATAGTGGCTGTATCAATTTACATTCCCACCAACAGTGCAAGAGTGTTCCCTTTTCTCCACACCCTCTCCAGCATTTATTGTTTCTAGATTTTTTGATGATGGCCATTCTGACTGGTGTGAGATGATATCTCATTGTAGTTTTGACCAGCCTCTTTTTTCTTCCCCTTTAAAAAAACCCCGAACTCAAAGACCAAGTAGGAATAGGTCTGAGGCTTGTCTCCCCACTCCTTTGCTGTGATGCCCTACAGTAAACGCTGTACTTTCCTTCCCACAACCTGGTGTCAGTAGATTGGCTTTGAGGTGCATCAGCAAGTGGACTCAAGTTTGGTAAGGTAACAAACACATCCATGTGCTGGGAGGATGGTATGCCCTCCTCCACTTCTCGTGCCACTGCTCCCCTCCCCATACCTGCCCTACTCATCTCTTCCATTTGGCTGCTCCTGAGTTATATCCTTTATAATAAAATTGTTATAATAAGTATAGAACTTCCCTTAGTTCTGTGAGTCATCCTAGAGAATTACTGAATCTGAGCAAGGGGTTGTAGGATCCCTTGAGTTTGTAGTTGTCTGGGCACAAGGGCAGGTAGCTTGGGGACTCCATTTGTGGCTAGTGTCACAAGTGGGGGCAGTCTTATGGGACTGAGCCTTTAACCTTTGAGATCCTAAGTTCAGGTCTCAGCTCTGCCACTTATTAGCTATGTGATCTTGATAAGCAGCCCAATCTCTCTGAACATCAGTTTTACTATTTGTGTAATAGGGATCATAGTAGTAAATATGTTAGGGTTGCCCTGAGGCTTGTATGAAATGATGCAGTAAAGCGCTAAGCACAGTATCTGACACATTAAAAATGCTTAATAACTACTAGCTATAATTTTAATAATATTATTAATAATAAAGAAAGCTTTGGGCCAGGCCACCCTGATGCTAAACCTAAATCACAGATAATCTGTGCCTGTTTCCCCAGGCATAAAATAGGAAACAGATTCCCTTTCTTTAAGAACTAGAATCCAGGAGTTCAGGGTTTTTAAAGCACTAGTCACCCATCCTCCTTGTATTGGCGCCTTTACAATAAATGCTGCATTTTCCTTCCCCACAAAAAAAATAATAATTATTATAAAAATTTAAAAATTAAAAAAATTAGAATCCAAAACTCCAAAAACTAAAGGAGTAAATGAGAACAACAAACGACAAGGGCTTATGGTATTGCATAAATATTTTTTTCTCTTAAGTTCCTAAGTCCCAAAACTATTTTGCAATCTTCTCTAGGTGAAAGATTCTGTGGCTTCATGAAGAAAATATCTGGGAAAACT
This sequence comes from Balaenoptera acutorostrata, assembly GCF_949987535.1. Taxonomy (NCBI): domain Eukaryota; kingdom Metazoa; phylum Chordata; class Mammalia; order Artiodactyla; family Balaenopteridae; genus Balaenoptera; species Balaenoptera acutorostrata. The sequence goes on along the minus strand of NC_080082.1, from coordinate 37,277,267 downwards.
CAGAGGGTAAACCAGTTGGAAGTATTGATTTGAGCCATTGCTTAATATTTTGTCTGCTTTGGGCACTGAATAGCTGAGGTCATTGAGTTTGCTGCTAAGGATTCTCTTTATATTAGTCCCTTAGACTGTTTCTGAAATCTTTCCCAAATGTCCTCCGTGGAAGAAGTAAAGTCAAAGAGTCCTCATATCCCGGCAAGACCAGGGAGCACGAAATCAAGGAATGTGGAACAACAGACACACTCTGAATAAAGGAGGTTGTATTTGCTTCTGAAGCTTATACAACTGTTCTTTCTCTTTCGCTCCTCTACTCTTCCCTCTCCCTGTTCTCCAATACCTGGATTTTGTTGAGTCAGCTGCTAAGACCATAACGTGTCTGCATCTGTTTTGAAATGTTATCAATGCAATACTGAACTGCAAATACTGCTTTTGTGAAATGTCTCTATTCAGCACTCACGTGCTGCCCATCTCCTGTTGGACTGCAAACACCTTGAGAGCATGGACCTTGTAGAATTGACTTCCTCATTCATTCAACAAAAATTTGCTGAGAACCTCTGTGTGCCAGGTATCATTCCAGGTTCTAGGGATGCAGAAGAGCCTGTCCATTTCCCATCACCCCACACCCTAGTCCAGGCCAACCCTGGACCTTATTTGTGCCACGGTTCATCCTCCTGCACCCTCTATTGCCCCCCTAAAGTTCACCCTCCATACAGCAGAATTTTAAACATAAATATGATCATGTCACTCCCTAATTTTTTAGGCCTTCCAGGGGCTTCTAATTGTTCTTAGGATGAAAACCAAAATTCTTACATTCAGGACCTGGCCTGCCTGTCCTACCACTGCTCACCTCTGACCCCTGTCTTTCAGCCCTGCCCCTCCCTCACTGTCTGACCTGCAGTCACCCTAGCCTTCTTGGAGGTCTTCAGACCTCTCGGCCTTCAGCGATCCCTGGCCTGGGATGCTGTCCACCTCACCACTGACACTGAGATGGAGTGTGAGGTACAAGATGGATATTAGGAATCCACTCCTGTAAGAGGAAGTGGGAGGAAGCAGGATCAGGCACAGAAAGAACAAGCATGATGCAGGCCTGCCAAAGCTTTGGCCAACCTCCTGGGGAAGGCCTGGAGCAAATACTCCTCCAGCATGTCCCACAGGCTTCTCCAGCTAGGGTGTGACGGTGACCTCACAAGGCGGTTCTGTGCAGGTGCTGTGCAAGGCTGTCTGCTGACCGCACCCCGTGGTTAAAGGCAAGTTCTCCCTTGACACGTGTCTACCACACCTGCCAGTACTGCTATCCCTCATCATCCAGCCAGGCTGCCGGGCAGCTCCAGCTTTCAGGCCACTTCCTCTGGGAAAGCTTTGCTCAGACCTTTGGGCTATAAGTGCTCATAAAACTCCTCAGCAGTTATCATAGTTTGTAATCATGTTTGTGTGTGCAATCAATGTCTGCCTTCCCTAAGAAACTGTATGTTCTGTGTAGGCAAGGAAGGTCTGTGAGACTCACTATAGACCCAGAGTTCAGCTAGCACCTGGAACCTGGTAGGTGCCCAGTAAAAACTTACTGAGGAAAGAAATAAAGATTGGTACCATGTCTTGCACACATATGACTTTCGCAACTGTGTGGGTCATCAAGAGCTTGCTGTGTATTTGGATCTCTCAACTAGCTCACAGGGAGGGCATTTATGATTATTTCCATCAGGTTTTATCTTTAATATTTAGGAGCCTGCCTCCTGCCCTACCTTGACCTGGTCTAGAGGCAAAATAAAGGCAGAGTTCACACTATTACCACCACCATCATCATCACCACGACTACCACCCAAAAGCCTTTTAAGGGCTCAGTGCATTTCAATGGGCAGCTCCAATTTCCAAACCCAGAGAGCTACACAAGCCTGGTCTCTGGGCTGCAGCACTGGGTTAGGAATCACACTTCCTGCTCTACACTTACCTGTGCCACCTGAAAAGATTAAGTAACAAGTCACTTAATCTCTCTGAGCTTCAACTGTAAAATAGGGATAATGTCTGCCCTTTCTCTTTCATTGATGTCTATCAGGTTCGAACTCCGTGATAGGCAAGAAAGTGCTTTGCAAATTGTGAAGTGTGGTTCACAGGAAAGTAAGGGAGCTTTCTTCTCATGCAATCATGACAGGTTGGCAAAGGTCGTATTTGGGACACTAGTTTTCTACAATGGTGACGTGGGAGCCCACATAGATGGGCTATGTGCTGGGCGTAGATGGGCTATGTGCTGGGTGTTGTTTTTCTCAGTTGCGCAGATGGATTTGTGCTCACCTAAGCCCGCCCTGCCTCCCAGCCCACGCAGGGTCCCTTCTGATCAGGGGTGGAGACAGCAGGAAGGGACTGTGTTTACAGCATACGCAGGTCAAGGTTACGCGTGTTTTGGAGGTGGAGAGGAGCATGTGGGTGTGTGGCCCCCCAAGTGGGCAGAGCGGGTAAGAATATGACATTAAAGGCAGTGGAGTCCTTAGAGAAGCTAAGCTCCCCAGGGGAGAATCTTTTACCTGGAGACTGAATACCTAGCCATTGAGACAGAGGCTAGGAAGGAGACACAGGTGCTGGGGGTGGAACCACTGATGAGAAGCCCGAATAACTTTCCAGGGACCTCGGCAGGCCAAGACAGTTTGCTAACATAGGAATTCTCAGCGCGATCTTTGGTTTCTGTTGCTCTCCCCATCCCCCTTTCCCCTTCATTGGTAATCAATTTATTTAATCAAAGTATATGGCATTCCCTTGATAAGGATGAACAAGAGTGATCCACAGCACTAGGTTCCAAACTCTTGACTTTTACAGTTACCTCACTGAACTTTCCCAATAGTCCCACTAGGTAGGTGTGTTACCCCATTTCACAGATGGGGAAACTAGGCTTACAAAGGCTAAGCAACATGTTCAAAGTCAGCCAAGTGGTAAGTGGCTATATGCGCCTATATTCAAATCCAGATTTTCTAGTACCTTCTCCCTTACACTGCTGTGTTTTTTAAGTTCCTTCTGCCCCCCACTTTCATGAATCTAATGTGTGTGTGTTTGTTGGGGTGAGGGAGCTCTGGACTGTTTATCTGCCTGAAAACACCTAGACACACAATTTCCAAGCCCAGGAGGGACCTCAGAGGTCATTTAATCCAACTTATTTTGCAGATAGAGAATCTGAGGCCCAGAGACAGGAAGTGACTTCTCCCACATCCTCTCTGTCGATTTTGTTGTCTCAGAACAGTTGTCTTCCATTCCTACTCTTGCCCTGCACTCACTCTGGGTAAGCCAGGATGCCTTTTCCTGCAGGTACCTTTGCCAAAATAATAGTTACCATGCGCTGAGCATTCATTCTTCCGCAAACGTTTACTGGGTGCTTACTATGTGCTGCGAACACTCAGAGGTGTTGTGAATATGATGAACAAGAAAAACGCTGCCCCTGCCTTCTGGAGCTTTCATGGTTAAAGGGTGTAGAAAGGAAATTAACAGAGGTAACGGAGGTGTGGTAGCGTTTCAAATGGAGTTGTCAGGAAGCCTGACCACCTGGTATATACCAGCTGCTTGGTCCTTTAATTTTCACGACATTCCTTAGAGGCTGTGAGCTGATCCCCGTTTTGACGACAAGGAAACCGACGCTGAGAGGGGTAAGAGTGTTAGTCAAGTGCAAAACTCCTAAGCCCCGCTTCCTACCAGCCCCCGTAGAGCGGCCACTGCCACCGTCGGACCCTGGATGATGAAACTTGGGGCGAGGACTGCACCATCTCTCAGCCTGTGCCCTTGCAGGTGTTGGGGGAAGGGATGTAGGGGGGAATGCAGGATGCGCTTCCAGGGAGAAGCTGCAAATAGCTCTAAATTCGCAGAAGGCTGAGGACAGACCCCGCCAGGACCCGTCCCGGCACCGCATCCCCTCTGCCAGACAAAGAGCCCGCCCAGCCTACAGCAGAGCCAGACCACCGCTCCCGCCTCCTGCCCGGCCCCCGATCAGGCCAGCGCGGGGCACTATGGGACTTGTAGTTCGGCCACCTCTCCACACCTGCTCTGAAAACAGACTAGGGAACTACAAGGCCCAGGAGGCAGCGGGCAGGCTCGGGCGGACTCGCCGGCTGTGGGTGTGCGAGCGCAGCGGCCGTGTGTTGCGGGAGCTGGGATGCAGCTGCGGCGTCCGAGCCGAGGAGCAGCTCCAGGCGCGCGCTCTAGCCGGACTAGAAGAGGGGGTGGCCAGGTGGCGACAGGCACGTTGCATGCATGCATTGGGAGCAGACTTTGCAAAACCCTGTCGTGCAGCGCTTTGGCTCTATAGCGGCTAGGTGCAGGGTCCGAGTCGACGGGGGATGGGCACCCGTCCCAGAAGCCAGGCTGGCACCGCTCGCTGAAAGAGCCCTTGGCTGGGCTTGGGGACGGGTGCCGGCGTGCCCGCCTTGGGCTGTGCGTGACGTGTTTGTTCTCTTTCCCTTTTTGTCCTAAGGTTTCTCTGGGCGGGCGCGCGATGCAGCGGGCGGCGGCGCTGGTCCGGCGGGGCTGCTACCCCCGGACCCTCGGCCCCTGGGGCCGCGGTCAGAGCAGCGCGGCCGCCGAGGCCTCGGCGGTGCTCAAGGTGCGGCCCGAGCGGAGCCGGCGCGACCGCATCCTTACGCTCGAGTCCATGAACCCGCAGGTGAAGGCGGTGGAGTATGCGGTGCGGGGACCCATCATGCTCAAGGCCGGCGAGATCGAGCTCGAGCTGCAGAGGGTGAGCGCTGGCGCCAGGGTCCGTGGGGCGGGAGGGCCCTGGGAGGCTAGGGGGCACTGGTGGGGGGAAGAGTAGCAGCTGTCCCCTGCTGGCGTTCGCTGGACTTCCTCTCACCCGTGTGGCCAGCTCTTTCATTCGGCCCACCTTGGCTAAAACGAGAGAATGCCCTCCCCCCATCCCTTCACCCGCCAGTGCCTGGCACCTGGCACAAAGAAAGGCCCTCAGATACGGTTCACTTGTTGAATTGAATTCATCAGTTATAATTGAGCTGCCCTTAGTGCCAGGCACTGCCTGCTATGTGGCCGTCCTACCCGCGTGGAACCAAGATCCATGGGGGCGTGGGGGTGGGGGTGAGGACAACAACAGGCAGTAAAGAAAGAAACCAGAATTTCAGAGATCACATTAGGTACCAGGGGAGGGAGGAAGGCTCTGAGGAGACTTGGGTTTGCTCCCGAAGCTTTTTCTCTCTCTGTCTGAGACCTTTTGGGTCATTCTGCCAGTAATGATTCCCTGACAAAAGTGGAGTTGTAGCAGAGTGTCCTGCACAATTCCTTCCCTTAGGCCCCCTTTGGAACCCTGACTGAGCCATATCTTGTTCTCCCAGTGAGTAGCAGAGGCTTGGGCCTTTTGGGCCTTGGTAGGGTGGCCCTGGGACGTTCTTCCTCCTGGTGGCCGTCTGGCTGGGACCTTAACTTGAGTTCATAACTGCGTGTAAAGTGACCACACACCCAGTAGTGATTTCTGCCTCCCTGCAACCAGGGCGGCTGGGGTGGGTGTAAGAGATGCCCCTGTAAGATACCAGAGTTCTAACCCAGGTGGAATTCAGGAGGCAGAGTCAGGAGGGTAATGTAAAAAAAAGTAAACACTCCTAAGATTTGTAAGAACTGATGAAATAGTCACCCAGCTGCTTGCTCAAAATAGTTCTAACCCAGAAGGGGGGGAGGGTTACCTTGATCTCGCTCTCACAGGCACCAGAACTGGATGTCTTGGGGGTGAGTTGGCCACTTAATGTTCCTTGAATGCATGGGAGGAAGCCGTGGTGGGACCGTTACATTAACGCGGGGACTTTGGGGGTTTGATGAGCTCATGGCTTGCTGAGACCTTGTTGGGACACTCAGTTCTGCTGACTCAAAACAGTGAGTTGGACAAGTCAGAGTCCAGTGTCTCCCTCTGACTCCTTGCAGGGCTAAGTTTAAAGCTTGGCCCACAGAAGGCTGGCTCAGTTTCTGTGCCTCCCTATCCCGAAGGTGGGCCACAGGCAGAGAAGACGGGTTTTTGCTGCTCTGCTCCTTGTTGATATCTGGCAGACTCGAGCTGGCCCTCCTTAAGACAACAGTCTCCCTGTTAAGGCTGAGATTAAATTGTTTCCGGTTTATCACTTTACAACTGATTTTTCTGGTTCCAGAACTAGTAGGGGTTCCAGGGATTATCTCTGCCTTTTGTTAAATAGCAGCTTGCGTGTGGGCTCCATGAAGTACAAGGATGATTAAGGCAGAAGGGGACACTGTCTTTTCCTTTCAGGTATCTGATTGCCAGATTGTCCTCTGGGCCTGAGCTTCTCTTCCCCCAATTCTTTAAGGATTGGTGGGATTTTTTTAGCAGGCACAGAAAATGGGAGAGCATTCCAGGTGGAAGGAGGGCTGTGAGCGAAGACAGAAGGTTGGGAAGTTCTGGGCGTTTGGGGAGGTGAATTGGTACCATTTGGAGAGCGCTGTCTGGCAGAGAGATTTGGTAGATGAATAAGATGGAAAAGGGGGACTGGAGTCTTGTGTGCTGGGCTCAGTACTTTATGGTGCAAAGTTTGGTGTGCAATGGGGAACCAGGACGGTGTTCCAACAGCGTATGGCTCCATCACTGAGGTGGAGAAATTTCTTGGTCATTTGGGCTGGAAACACCCTGTGATTTCTAGGACAGATGGCCCCACTGCCATGTCCTACCCCCGAGTAAGTTGAGACATTCTTTCTGTCCACCTACATCCTCCGGTGCTTTCGTTCAAATTCCTCCCTTCTTATTCTCTTCTCACTTGGTCGAATCTCAGTTGCCTGATTCTTGGTGCTGGAGATAATAGCCCCAGCCAAGCCAGCATAGCCTTGCTTAAACCTTTCATTCTCTAGAGACAACCTTTCCATTTTGCTAGCTTAAACAGTGCCCCTTCTGAGAGAGCCATATTTTCCCAGTCTTTTTTTTTTTTTTTTTTTGGCTTGGCTTGGCTTGCCTTGGCTTTGCACAGCTTCGGTTTTTCTGCCTCTGTTTTGAACTCTAATGATCAAAACTGGACTGATGTTATTTTAAAGGGTTCGATTTGGTTAGAGATGGGATTTGTAGGGAGTTGAGTGACTTGGGGTGAATCTTCGATCCTCTCTGGGCTTTGGTTTCCCTAGTCTATAAAAGGAAGGTCTGGTGGGCCCAGGGTTTTTCCCCAAGTCCTGACTTTTGTGCCTCTTTGTCCATCTGAAGGCCTTTAAGCTGCCTTATGGAATCATTTCACCAGGTGCTCTGTAAATAGTACCGGCTGATCGGCTGGACACCTGGCTCTGGTTTTTTTTTTTTTTTTTAACATCTTTATTGGAGTATAATTGCTTTACAATGGTGTGTCAGTTTCTGCTTTATAACAAAGTGAATCAGCTATACATATACATATGTCCCCATATCTCTTCCCTCTTGCATCTCCCTCCCTCCCTATCCCACCCCTCTAGGTGGTCACAAAGCACTGAGCTGATCTCCCTGTGCTATGCGGCTGCTTCCCACTAGCTATCTATTTTACATTTGGTAGTGTATATATGTCAATGTGGCTCTGGTTTTTGACTGTGGGGTGTCTTGCCAGGCAAGTCTCGTCTGTCTTGCTTGGTGGTAGGAGTGGAGGAGAATGTTCAGGGGGGCCTGAAGGAGGAGGGGCACTTGACTAAGTGGGTGTGTGAAAGGGGCCATTCTCCTCCAGCCTGGGCTGTGTGCTCTCAGGGAGGCCCTGTTTCTCCTTGACAGCAGCTCTCAGTGGGAGAACCTATCAGCTTTTCAGATCCTGGTGTTCATTGGGAGCAGCATTTAAAAATAAGCTGCCATTAGTAGGAGTTTTGAAAAGATCTGTCTGTTCCTCCTCAACCTACTTCTTTTTCCCTTGTTTTACTGGGGGAAGGGAGGAGGTTGGCATAACTGGAGACAGGAAGGCTTCTGTTTGTAAAAGTACACAGAGTCAGGGCAAAACATCTATGAAGGGAAAAACTGAATACTGTTAACATCAGTGTGTGCTGCTGCATCTAAACACAGGTAGAAGTGGAGAATGCTGTAGCACCTCCTTACTGTTAGCTCAGAACTAAGTCTGGAAACTCTGGATGTACCAAGCACAAGAGGTGAAATCTCATCGGTCATTTTCTTTAGAGCTTAGATGCTATCTTAAAATAAAGAAATTTGTGGTGTAGGCTTCCATTTGGATGAACCCTCCACCCACCCACCCTGCCCAAGTCACCAAGGACCTGCATCCTGGGCTCTGCCTTTATGTGCTGTGGGCCTCAGACAAGTCATTCAGAGCACCTTGGCCTCAGTTATTCCTCTGCAAAATGGGCCCAATTTATTTCTCCTAAAGACTACTTGGAGATGTTTAGTGATGATGCTTTGAACAGCTAGAAGCTAGTCAGAACTCTTTTTTTTTTTTTTTTGGCCCACGCTAAATGGCTTGCAGGATCTTATTAGTTCCCCGACCAGGGATTGAACTTATGCCCTCAGCAGTGAAAGGGTGGAGTCCTAACCACTGGACCGCCAGGGAATTCCGCAGTCAGAACTCTTAAGAGTCTTCGTTTTCAAGCTAATGAGAGTTGCTTGGGGAGAGTGCCAAGGGTCACTCTTTCCTTGCCTTCGTCTTGAGTCTCTGGGTCTAGGAATGTGCTCTTTGGGGTTTCCTCTCCTGCCTGGGCCTTAGCCTTGCTATCTTGAATTATCCTGTTTGGAGCTCATTCAGCTTTCATCCCTGCAAACCTCAGCTTCTACGGTTGACCCTCCCACAGGCCCCTAGACTTCAGGAACCTACGTCCAGCCTTCCCTGCTTCCATGGTTAGGAAACTCAGCCCTTGGAGCTCCCACCTCAACTCTTAATCACAGGCCTGTATAGGTTTGGCTCGGTTTCTTCCAGCTTTGCTTGTCATAATGGTCGGGGCCAGACCCTGTGCTGAGCCTCGGTTTCCTCAGCTGTGCAGCGCACCTGTTTTCAGGGACCCTGGGGACTAGTTGGGTTTGTCTCTGGGGCTTCCGTCTGCAGCCCTCTGTTGGGCTTCCTGCCTGCCCAGTCCTGCTCATGGCCCTGGGGTCTTTTCACGTGGCCTTCCTGGCCTGGAGCCAGCTGTGCCCTCCCTCCCTTCTCTGAGGCCACTTCTTCATCAGCCTGGGCTCTGAAGGTGGTGGCCTTTCCTGTGTTGCCCACTTCTGTCACAGGGCATGACTCATAAGTGTTTATTGAACGAGAGGGAGGCTCTCTGGGGATTAACCGTCCTACCAAACCTTCCCGCTCGCATGTCACATGACATGACAGGAGCCATCCCTACCTCGAGGAAACTGCCTTGTGCCTGTTAGAATTGTCCATTGTCCTAATGCTGGGCCTGTGAGCTGGGAAGGACAATGCTAACTCCTTTTTCCTTCTCCCTGCTGACACCCTCTGAAATATGCCATCCCCAGAGCCTGGGGGCCTGCTCCTTGAGCCCTCCTTGAGCTGAATTGTGGGAAGAGAGCCCCCCTGTGTTGGCTCTCATCTCAGTGCCCCACAGGGAGGCAGCTCTGGGCAGGATGTGTGCAGGTGAGTTAAACAGGTGGGCTCTAGGATGCTGGGAATTGGAACTAGAAAGCTATGTGCTGACCTGGCAGGCTCCCGAGGGCGGGGCTGAGGTGCCACTGGGTGTGCGTGCAGGCCTGGATGAGTCACTGTGGGCAGGAGTTTGCCCCCGACTCCTTGGTGTTTCCCAACCCATGTAGATCTCAAGTGCCAAGATACAGGAGTCTCCTTTGTATGGTGGCCCTTGGCCGGGCAGGCTGGTCCCCTGCCCATTCAGAGGAGCCAATTTCCCACCCTGCAGCTCATCCATCATAGCGAAGTGTCTGGAGACCATAGGTACCCAGACCCGAGAAAGGAGATACTCAATGCTCCTAGGCTGCTTGTTGGCAGGCCCCAGATCGGTTGAGCAGTGCAGGGGGAGGGCACGGAAAGGAACATCCAGGGATCTGTTCCAGGCATTATTCTCTCCCTGCATTGAGCTGGCCGAGGGCCCGCAGCTGTGTGTTGTAGTTCCTGGCCCTCGACCGTGACACATTTACTCCCTACCGAAGAATGGACTGTGCCCACACCATGGAAATCACCTGAGTTCAGCTGGCCAGGCCTGGGGGACCGTGGCAATTGAGTGAGGCTGACAGAGCGTCCCGTGCCAGGAGCCCAGGCCAGTGCCAAGGGGTGGGTCAGGTCTGCCCCTTTGCACGCAGTGGCCTGGATTGCTCCACCTGTGGGACGAGCCCTGAGGCCACATGCCCCGCATCCTGTCTCCAGGGTGCCTGCCCTCACCCCAGCCCAGCCCTGGGCAGTGGGTGGTGCTGTCCCCCTGCCTTGGCCCCCTGAGATGTCTTTCCATATTGGCCAGCCCTGAAGAACTTGGTAAAAGGGGCAGGAGGGAATTAAAAGGCCTTTCTCCCCCCTACCCGCCACCAAACATAGCTTTTGGAGACTTATCAGGCCCTGTTTATGACGGTCCAGCGCTGTTTCTGGGGTGCCCTCCTCAGCGCCCCATGCCTCCTGGCTCCCGAAGCAGCTGGAGAATTTCTGTATGGGAGGGGCTTAGGAGTGGCAGATGAGGGTCAGGAAGACTTGTTCGCCAGCTGCTTTCATCCCTGAAGCCCACTGGTCTTTACTTAAGGGGTATATTACTGAGTTAAAAAAGGGAGTTTTCTAAAGTTGCTTTTATGCACACATTGTGAAATGGAGAAGGCAAGTGTCAAAACCATAGAACTGTACCTTTAAAATTTGTATTTAGGGTGCCTTTGGGGAAAGGGCAGCTGGAGATGGGAAGGTGGCCAGGCATTCCACCCAGGCCCCCCCTTGGTACTGCCACCCCTTGCCCCACCGCCTTCTTCCTCCACCATGACCCTTGTGACCTTGTTCCTGGTGCAGCTTTGTAAGATGATGATGTTTGTACTCTGCCAAGTGCTTTCATACTGTTTGTCTCAGATAATCCTTTCAGCTGCCCTGGGAGGTCCTTGAACCTGCTGTTGATTCTAACTCTTACAGTGGCTAATTCTGGATTTATCAGGGAGCTGTGTGGAGTTCCCACATTTCCAGATCCCCGCAGTTCTCCACCTAAAACGCATTTTCTCCTTAGCAGCAGCCGGGGTGTCCTGCAGTCACCTCCCCAGTGACGTTGTTGCCAGGATTTCCGAGTTCCTCCTCTCTCTGCCATCTCTGTTCTGTGCTAAACGCATTGCTCAGGCAGTGGCCTCAGTTTTGCTCTTCAGCCAGTCTTTTCATCCCTGATGCTTTTTTTTTTTTTCAATGTGAAAATCAGCCCACATTCTTCATCCTGCAAAGACAGGGTTGCAAGAGAATGACCCCCGAGAGGTCCCTGCTGATCAGTGTCTTCTGGAGGGGAGGGTGGCTGCAATGCCCCAGTCATTCACTTAGGGGTGGAGGTGGAGCTGCGCTTGGGGGGAGGGAGCCGGCAGTTGTGGGATCCTCTCCCTGATGCTTTCTGCTGCTGACGCCTCCCTCCCTCCCACCACATTTGCCCCAGGGTCAACGTGGACCTGCAGCTGCCTCAGGGTGCTCTGGCAGCCCAGGAAAGCTCTTCTAGCCTTTTCAGAAAGTGGGTAACCTTTTGAAGCCTTAATTTCCTAATCTGTAAAAAGGGATTAATATGGGTTGGCTGAAAAGTTCGTTCGGATTCTTCCATAACATCTTATGAAAAACCGAAACCAATTTTTTGGCCAACCCAATACTGGCCCTTCCTCATAGGGGTGGTTATGAAGGTCACATGGGACCAAGCATATCAAGGGCACTGTGCCTGACACCTGGCAAGGCTCAGAATAGGGCTGCTTATTAATATCCTGTTGAGCATTGCTTGGCCTCTGGAATCCAGGGTCTGGGAGTCACTAAGTAACCACCTGTTGCTTTCTCTCTACTCAGGGTATCAAAAAACCATTCACTGAGGTCATCCGTGCCAACATCGGGGATGCCCAAGCCATGGGCCAGCAGCCAATCACCTTCCTCCGACAGGTGAGCTGGCCCTCAGGAACAGAGGCCACTGGGACAGCAGGGAACCAGCCAGCCAGGCCCATTACATTACCTCTGCCTCCTTGCCTGTCCAGCTCCCTCAGGACACAGCAGACACCAGAATCCCACAGGGAGGTTCCATTGAAGTAGCAGCCCTCTCCAGTGCCTGACGTCCCCACTGGTTCTCTCCCTCAGTCTCCTCCCCTTCCAAAGCTGTCTAAAATTCCTAAACCCATTTTGAGGATGCTCTAGTATACAAGGCTGCCAGGTGCATGGTCCTGGATGCTGAGTTCAGAGCTGGGTTGGTGAGGGCATCAGAGAGTAGATGGAAGAGGTAGAGGCCCAGTGGGCTGGGAGGTGGTGCATGGGGGTCCAGGTATGGCTTCCCAAGTGAGAATCCCCAGGATTGAGTGTTGGCTTTGCTGCTTACCAGCTGGGTGGCTTTGGGCAAGTGGAGATCACCAGACACTGCCTCGGAGGACTGCTGGGGGACTCCATGAGATGAAGAGTATGAAGGCCCTCAGGAGGCACATTTCGGTGTTTCAGTTTGAGTGCCAACTGCAAGGATGCAGCATGGGCCAAAACTGTGGGATTGGTGGGCTAGAGGGGAAAAGATAAGGTGGGAGAGTACTCCAGGGCCTGCTAGACAGAGGTTGGAGACCAGCTACAGGGAAAGCTTTTCCCTGGAGAAGGAGTAGGGCAAAATTTGGTCCTTGTGTGGTTAAGGTTGGCAGGCTGGGGCAGGCAGGAAAGCCGAGTGCTGAATGCCCTGGTCTTCTTTTCCTGCCTGTATTTCCTGCTGCAGGGACTGGCACACAGGAGGGGCGATCCTGCCCTGCTCCCTGGGTGGAGGGGTGTTGGGGGCCCCGGGGCCTCAGCCTGCAGCCCCTCAGGGAATTCACACAGGGTATGGGGGAGAAGAACCAAGGCTGGCAACGACCTCAGGAACGTCCACTGCATGGACTCCCGTGGCCGGTGTTGCAGACCTCAGGAACATGCCAGCTGCCCATGAATGTCAGAGGCCCCAAGCTGGGCCCGTGGTGAGGAAGTGGATCGGACCAGACAGAGTGGCTCTGCCAGGGAGGTGGAGCGGGAGGAGGTCAGAGCATCCTGGTTGTCCTGGAAGCTCGTCCTGGAAGCACACAGCTTAGGAGAGGAGAGGCCCAAAGTCGCTTCCCTCTGCAGAGGTCCCCCACACGTGCCTGGGGTGCCTCCTGTTGCCTCAGCCTTTTCTGGCTGGCTGGTACACTCCCGGATCCAACCCTGCCGCTGGCCATGGCGGGCCCGGCCTCTCCCACTTGGTGCTGGCCTCCTCCAGCCTTCACAAGCACCCCAGGGAGGAGGGCAGGCTGGGTCACTGCCTGTTGCACAAATCTTTTTGAAGAAACGCCGGGCTCCAAGAAGCCTGCGCCCGCGCGAAGTCCCCCAGCCGTGAGCACAGCCTGCCTCGGTGCTCCTGGCACCGCTCTTAAGCTTCCCGCTTAGACTTGCCTGGTGAGCAGGGGTTTGCCAGCACTTTTGCAAACATTTCCTTGCTTAATCCTCTTAATTTGTGAGGTTAGGGTGATTTTTCTCTGTTACAGAGGTGAAAAAGCTGACTCGGTTTTCAGTTCTGGCCAGGAAAAGGGGTGATGGGGGGTGGTGCTCAGGCCGTAGGCAGAGGTCTGTGCAATCCTGTCATCTGGGGTGCGCCTGCCTCCGCAGCCCCGGCCCCCTGCTCTGGACCCCCTGGTTCTTGTGGCCTTGTGGGTATGTGAGCTGCTGTCCTTTATGGAGGAGGTGGGGCAGAGTAAGCAGCCCCCTTCTGTCCCCTGGCTCCTCTTCTGGTGGCCCACCCTCCGCCCAGGCCCAGGTCATCATGGACCTTGCCTCTCACCGTCTCCCTTCCTCTGCAGAGCGTCCACTGTCCTCCTCCCTGCCTGTCCCCAGGTCCCCACAGGCCGGGGCCCTTGTGGAGAGGCCTGTGACGGCACTGTCCCTCACACCGTCGCCTGCCCGCTGTGCTTTGTGCCCCTCCGGGGTGGGAGGTGCTGGGAGCCCAGCCCATGCCTCTGTTCCTCCAGGTGATGGCACTCTGTACCTACCCAAACCTGTTGGACAGCCCCAGCTTCCCAGAAGATGCTAAGAAACGAGCCCGGCGGATCCTACAGGCTTGTGGCGGGAACAGCCTGGGTGAGGCCCCGACTTGCCAGGTCCCAGCGGGCGTGAAAAGAACGTGTGTTCTCAGCGGGGGCCTGGGCCTCGGCCCGGAATGGAGGGGTACACGTTGAGTGAGTGTGTGAATGTGTGTGGGGTGGGTGACGTGCAGAGTAAATGACAACGTCCTTCTTGTCCGTGTCTGTCAGCCTCTTGTTTGCTGAGCTTATGGGGTCGATGCCATCTTTGGGTGGATTGGGGCACTTCAGGCGCAAGAGCCTGCATCTGGCTGGGTTTGGGGTTTGCACTGGGAGCTGGCTTTGATGCTGAGCCCACCCTCAGAGCAGAAGGTCTCCGAAGCCGGAGGCCAGAGGGAGGCACACGCCCCGCTGGCCCGGCGTCTCACTTCCCTGTGGCCACGCTGTGAGGTGCCTGTGGCCCCCTTTTGGTGGCTTCCTCGCTCTGAAGGTGCCGCCCACCCCCCGACTTGTGTGTTACGTTCCCATCACCGGACTGTGCTCCTTTGTGCCGGGAGCCCACGCCCAGCCTCGGTCTCCGGTCTCCGGCATCAGAGGGCTCCACGGAGGAAGGCCCTGTAGATGTGAAAATGATCTTCTGTCCCTTCCCTGCTGAGACAGATTTCCAGCCTCTGGGCCTCTGGCTGTTTGTTCGCATCTCATGTTCTTTTTTCCTGTTTATTTTTGCTTCATTCCTTTGCCCAGTGCCTACATAGGGAATCCAGCTTCCTTTGTCATGAGGAAAATCGTTGTCCTTAGGGCTTTTTTAGGACTTGTGCCTGAATGTTTCAAAACATGGGACAGGGATTCTTGTGGCTTGTTCAGCAGGGGATCAGCCACAATTGGCATCTCTGTCACCTCCCTGCCTTTCCCCTCCCCCTTTTCTGCTCTGTCCCTTTATGGAGAGCCCTATGCTTACCTTCCTGGCTGTAGTCACCCTACCAGCCCTCTGTCCAAGTTTGTGTCCTTCACAGTGTCCCTCTCAGGAAGGGGCCAGCTTCCCTTTGCTTCCCTGCCCGCCAGCCTGGTTGGGGTGTGGGCCAGCACCTTGTGTGGCAAGGACTAAACCACAAGCTGGCAGAGGCCAGCCCAGAGGCCTGGCCTCCAGGCTCCTTTCCTCCTGCACCCTCTGCCCAGCCCAGAGGACAAAGGCGCTTCTCGAAGACCCATGGCAGTGGGCCTGAGACTCCAGGAACTGCAACCCGGAGGTGGAGGAAGGGGGTTTGCTCTTGCATATCTGATGTCAACGTCTGGGGAACGGAGAGGGGATCTTGTTCCATGCACTAAGCCTCATCGACAAGTTTTTTCTGTGTCAGCCAGGGCTGGGAGAATGGCATTGGGAGGCCATGTCCATGTGAGTCAGGACTGTTGGCCTTGGGGGTTTTGGGAACCTGCACTGAGTTCTGTCTGAGGATTTCAGGAGGACAGGTGAGGTAGGTGCTCTCTGAGCTTCTTTCCTCGTCCTTGAATTAGGAGATACTTTGTACCCACCTCCCGGGTTTGCAGGAAGGTTGGCATTTGTGCCCCTTATCAGATGTGAAGAAGCCCCGCCCTGGAGGTCACTACCTGTTCCTGCCCATCGTGGGGGGATGGGCAGTGTCCTGGCCGAGACTGGGACAATGGGGGATGGTGCTCTGTCAACTAAACCTTGGGCAGCCTGAGCACCTGCCCACAAAAATAAGGGAAATGGAAAATGTCAGTATGTCCAGGGCTACCCTGGCCCACGGAGAGATTATAAAATGTGTACGCAAGGTCTTAGGGCTCACCTGGACGTGTTTTTATCATGCCCTTTAAAATTATTTCTTACTGGGGCTTCATTTATTTTTTGTTTGATGAGTAATCCAGTTCTCAGGTTGTGTCCCGGACCTTAAGTGGGATTGAGGTGAAACCTAGACACACCTGGGGGAGGTGGGAGCCGGGAGATAATGCCCTCATCAAGCTCCTCTCTGAGCCCACGCCGTGTACCAGGCACTGCTCTAGGCCCTGAGGGACACTGGTGAACAAGGCAGGTGGAGTTTCTGTGCTCGTGAAGCTCACTGTCAGATTTGGGAGAAACAAACATTAAAAAGAATTAACACAGAAACATAATCCCCAGTTTTCATGAGTTCTTAGAGAAAGAGCAGAGAGCTGAGGGGTTATAACAAGGGATTCTAATGTAGAGGGAGGGTTTAAGGAGAAACTGGCATTCAAATTCATGTGGAAGATGACTAAGAGAATCTGTTAATGCACAGCAGGCAGAGGAAATGGTATGTGCAAAGGCCTTGAGGTTTAAGAACTGAGTGTGATCGGGTGAAAGGGTCTGGGTGCGATGGCGCTGGGGGCTTGGCAGATGGGGCCAGTTTGTGGGCAGTGGGAGGCAGGTTGCCATGGGTCCCAGGGCAGAGTCCTACACAGGGGTAGGTGCTCTACAGAGATGAACAGAAGAAATAGGTGATGGTCCCTGCCCTCAAGTCAACATGGGGAGGCAGGGGTTCATCTGTATAAAATAAGATAACTGGAGAAATCACAGACTGGGAGAAAGGCTGGGGTGGGGCCCTATCTCAGGCTTCCTAGAGAGAGACTAGGTCTGAGCTGTGAAGGATCAGTGTGGTTCAGAGCATAACAGAAGGTGGAAGTCTGTGGCTGGCAGGAGCAGGGAGCTTGCCCGTGGGGGAAGGTCTGGGAATTCAGGGAAGCAGGTGAACTACAGGCAGGAA
Organism: Balaenoptera acutorostrata; assembly: GCF_949987535.1. Taxonomy (NCBI): domain Eukaryota; kingdom Metazoa; phylum Chordata; class Mammalia; order Artiodactyla; family Balaenopteridae; genus Balaenoptera; species Balaenoptera acutorostrata. The sequence goes on along the minus strand of NC_080082.1, from coordinate 37,260,479 downwards.
GAAGAGGAGGCTTAGCTGGTGTGGAAAAATGGCCAGGCCCCATGGAGTGGAAGGGAGGGCACTGAAAGAAGGCAGAGAGAAATAGGGAGCACAGGAAACTTTCTGAGCATGGGAGCTCAAGAAATATCAAATAAGACATCCAGTAGAAGAAGGATTCTCTAACACCGGCACCTGTACCTCCCCACTTTTTTTTTTTTTTTTAAAGATTTATTTTTTTTATTGATTAATTGATTGATTGATTGATTGCTATGTTGGGTCTTCGTTTCTGTGCTAGGGCTTTCTCTAGTTGCGGCAAGCGGGGGCCACTCTTCATCACGGTGCGCAGGCCTCTCACTGTCACGGCCTCTCTTGTTGCAGAGCACAGGCTCCAGACGCGCAGGCTCAGTAATTGTGGCTCACGGGCCCAGCCGCTCTGCGGCATGTGGGATCTTCCCAGACCAGGGCTCGAACCCGTGTCCCCTGCATTAGCAGGCAGATTCTCAACCACTGCGCCACCAGGGAAGCCCCCCCAACTTTTTTATTTACAAAATATTTCAAATGCATTCTATACCCCAAATAATGTGACAAGACTCTGTACTCACCACCCAGGTTTGATACGTGTTGATGTTTGCCGCTTGAACCTTAGAGAAGTGGTCCAGCCTCCTTTCCCCCCCCCCTCCCCCACTTACAACTGGTCAGAGGGGAAGGGCAAGCCCAGTGCTGCACAGACCCTGAAACCGAGCGCCTCCTGGGTGCTGGGCCTTGGATGCTGTGCACTGAGACCCAGAGAAGAGCTGGCCACTTTCCAGAGCTCCCTCCTGCCTCCTGGTGGTGCTGTTGCAGTAGTCTTAGAAGGAATGAGCTGGTTTTCTTTAAATGTGGTATAAAATTCAAATGGTATAAAAGGATATAGAGTGAAAGATCTGCCTCCCATCTCTGACCCCCAAGCCTCCTGGTTCACTTCCCCAGAGAATTCACCTCACCAGTTTGAGTCTCCTTCCAGAGAGATTTTGTGCATGTGCAGGCACCTATTTTCAGTTTCTTTTTAAAAACAGAAGTAGTGGCTTGACATTTTGAAAACGTTTTTACGCAAACAGTAAAAAGCACAAATATTAATGTGCACACCTGTGTAACCCCTGCCCAGATCACGACATTGACCATTCCCAGCACCACAAAAGGCTCCTTTGTGCCCCTTTGCAGTCAATACCCCCAAGCCCACAGTGGTCACCACTGTTTTTGAACTTCGTGTGAACGGTGGTTTGGATTTTTTTTTTTTTTAATGCTATTCTTGTCTGCTTACATTCTTTTTATGTATGTATGTATGTATGGCTGTGTTGGGTCTTCGTTACTGTGCGAGGGCTTTCTCTAGTTGTGGCAAGCGGGGGCCACTCTTCATCGCGGTGCGCGGGCCTCTCACTATCGCGGCCTCTTGTTGCGGAGCACAGGCTCCAGACGCGCAGGCTCAGTAGTTGTGGCTCACGGGCCCAGTTGCTCCGCGGCATGTGGGATCCTCCCAGACCAGGGCTCGAACCCGCGTCCCCTGCATTGGCAGGCAGACTCTCAACCACTGCGCCACCAGGGAAGCCCGGTGGTTTGGATTTTGATCCTAAGTGGCAGCCTGAGCATGCTGTTGGCGTGGGGTGGGGGTAGGTGGGTCATGCCTCACCGCCCCAGGGGACCTGTGGTTAGTGCTGGTCAGGGTTCTGGATCCCTGGGCTGGCCAGTGGTGCCATTTTGGGGTGACCATTCTCTCAAGTTTTGTGGAACCATGTGTAGGCAACAGTGATGAAAGCATAGCAGTCCCAGCTGTAATGGTACATACTGTCATAGAACGTGTAAATCCCTGTAAGGTGGGTAAAGCAGGTACGGGCACCATTTAACTGGTTAGAAGCCAGGGCCTGGAATAATGCTTGATGTGTAAGTAGGTTCTCAGCAAATACTGGGTGGATGAATGGATGAGTGGGTGGGTGGATAGATGAACAGGAGGGCAGATGGGTGGGTGGGTGGGCAGGTGAATGGATGTATGGATGAATGGATGGATAGCAGATGGGCAGACGGCTGGGTGAGTGGGCAGATACGTGGGTAGATGGATGGATGACAGGATGGGTGGATGAAGCCCAGATAGGTAGTTAAGCAGCTTGCCACAGTTCCAGAGCCTAGAGTAGTGAGAATAGGGCCACACTGAGATCTCCCTGACCTCCCCCTCCTCCCCACTCCCGGTTAATTATGTGGATATCACAGACTCTATGCAGCCAGACATCCTGCCTCTAGTCACTGTCTTGCTTGCTGTCTTAACAGGATCTTACAGCGCTAGCCAGGGCGTCAACTGCATCCGTGAAGATGCGGCAGCCTATATCACCAGGAGAGATGGTGGTGTACCTGCAGACCCGGATAACATTTACCTGACCACTGGAGCTAGTGACGGCATTTCCGTACGTGTGAGGGTAGCTTGTTCTTGTCCACCGTTCACCCACGTGAAGAACAGCCGTGCGTGTTAGGGCCGCGTGTGTGAGCCCGCTAGCAGGGGGACAGCCTGGGAGGAGAGGTTGGCCTCCCTCTGGTCGCTGCTGTCTGCCCCACCCTGGTAACCTGCCGTCCTTACCTTGTTCAGTCTTCATGAACCTGGGTACCCCGGCAGCCTCAGTTTCCCTCCAGAGTGGCAGCAGCAGGTCCAGCTGGGAGGAGTCAGGGGTCACTCGAGGGTGCCCGTCTTCCTGGCGACATCGGCCTTTTCTCTCACTCAGCACATACGGTGTTTCTCCTCTGCGAGGCACTGTGCCAGGTGCTGGGGAGATAAACACGTTTGGCCTCTGCTTACACATCAGTGCTGGATCAGACTGGCGTTAATAGCACATAAATACATGTCAAATCTTAAGCTTTCAGTTTCTCTTCTGGAAGAGGACAAAGTGTTACAGGAGGGAGCAGCAGGGACTCTGACCTGGGGGGCTGGGGAGGGCAGGAAGGTTTCTCCAAGGAAGGCCGAACAGATAGAGATCTGGAAGCTGCGTACCCGTGAACTCAGGAAGGCAGGGGAGAGACAGGTTCGGAGCAGAAGGTCAGCATATGCAGAGGCCTTGAGCTGGAAGGAGGCTGTGTGTCTGGAAACAGAGCGTCAGGGGGCACAAGCACACATGGTGAGGGCCAGTTACCAGCAGTGGTCTGGGAGGCAGGTGGGGCCTTGTTGTCCTAAGAGTCTGGCAGCCACTGAAGGATTTGAAGTAGGCGGAGGGACATAATTAGATTTAGGTTCTTAAGCTTTAAGTGTGGCAGGAGGGGGCATAATAGATGTAAGGGAGTGTTTAGGAGGCAAGAGAAGAGGCGGCTTGGGCTGGGGATCAGCCGTGGAAGAGGTGTAGAGGGGCTGGTATCAAGTGTTCCGTAGCAGAAGGGGCTGAACCCAGGGCCTGAGGAACCTGCAGCCTCCCTTCCCTTCCAGCACCCTGTGCCCGTGCCCAGTCAGCGCTGGGTGCCGTCCACTCACTTTGTTCTCCCTACTCAGGGAGCCTGTCCTGTCTGACCCTTCCTTTAATGGAGTTATCTTTGTCTGTGTCTCTTGACTTACAAGGCTCCTGTTTTTGTTGTTTGTTAAATGCTTTAGTCCTTTCCTAAAGCCTTTCAAATGCATTAAACTCTTCCTGGAGCCTGGGAGGAAACTGAGGCCCAGAGACCTTAGGTGGTCTGCCTGCTCTAAGTCAGCCTCTTGTGGCATTTGAGATTCTAGTGTTGGACTCAGGCTCCCAACCATGGCATCTTCCACTGTGTTCTGCCAAGGCCCCTCTATTCCCAGAGAAGCCCAGGTATAGGTAGAGGTTCCAGAGGAGGGTGGGGGGAGGGGTCCTCAAGATTTAGTGAAAGAATCAAGTCATTGCAGTTTTTAATCCAGTGGCATTCTTGCAGCAAGGAGCCGAACCTGAGAAAGGAGCTAAGTCTGTGTGTAAGGTGGGGACTCGCCCAGAAGAGTTTGGGCTTATTAATCCAGTGAATTATTGCCACCTCCACCAGTGCCCCACAGGACTCCCCAGGCCTGGTTTCTCAGGAATCCTATGAACCTAGGGCGCACTCAGCTTTGGAAACAGCCAGGTTGGAGCGCCACCTGGTGGCCATAGCTGGGTATTTTATCCCATTTCAACAACCCCTTGTTCAGGGGTCTGTCCAGCCTTGGGCCACCGACCAGACAGATTCCTGGGCTCCACCCCAGACATACAGAATGAGTTTCAGGGGTGAGGTCAGAATAATTCTGAGACAGGGCCAGTTTGTGGGCTACTGCTTTAAAAGACTTCTTTAAAAAATACTAACAAGTATTGCATGTTAAACTACATACCATGCACTGTACTGAGAACTTTAAAACATTTTGCTTATTTCTCACAGCAGACCTCGTCTTACAGATGAGGAAAGTGAGACTCGGGGAAGTTCAGCCACTCCCATGGGGCTGCACTGGAGGCAGGCAGTGGGGTGGCTGGTGAAAGGCGGGGGTTGGGGCCTTCCAGCTTGCCTGCTGCCGGTCAGCCCCCGCGGGTGGGCAGTGGCGGTGGCCTTGCAAGATGTGACTTCTCGGTTGCAGACGATCCTGAAGATCCTGGTCTCCGGGGGTGGCAAGTCACGGACGGGTGTGATGATCCCCATCCCGCAGTACCCCCTCTACTCGGCGGTCATCTCTGAACTCGATGCCATCCAGGTGAACTATTACCTGGATGAGGACAACTGCTGGGCCCTGAACGTGAATGAGCTCCGGCGGGCCGTGCGGGAGGCCAAAGAGCACTGTGACCCCAAGGTGCTGTGCATCATCAACCCCGGGAACCCCACAGGTCTGTGCTTTACTCCCTGGCCAGTTTCTTGGGGAGCAGGGGCAGGGTGGCTGGAGTACTGGATGTCTGGACACTAAAGCTCTAAGAAACAATGAAGTCCTCTTTGCTCCCAGGTTCCCAGTCCAACTTCAGATTTGCTAACATAAAGCCATAAAATTTGCCGCAGGCCACCTTAGGAGGTGAGCAAATGCAGGCATTTTCCTGGGCAGGGTTGTATTAAGACCAGTTTTTCTCCTGTTCTTGCACTTGCAAAGAATCTTCTTTTTGAGGTCACGCACAAACCATCACCATTAATCATAGGCCTCATTCTACCCTTACTCCTACTTGTTTTTCTGAACCAGTTTTCAGATTGCTGGTGTGTGCGTTGTTTTTCTTTGACACAGCGTTACTGTGTACTTTGAGGCCTGAAAAGGAAATGCCATATTAAAAACAAAAGCGAACAAACCAAAAAAACCTGATTCCAGAAGTTGAAAATCACTACTAATTTTGCGTATTTTTCTTTAAAAAAAAAATGCACAGTTCTGCCTGTTTTGATCTTTCCAGGCTGCTGGCTTCATGTGCCCCCGATGCTATTCGGATGCCGAGAACAAGGGCTCCTCTCTCCTCCTTTGTTGAGATAAACTGGGTCAGGGCCAAAGCGTGGTGGAGTTGATTGTGGAATCTGCTTCTTGGGAACATCAAATGATGCTTCAATCAGCTGAAAGCGCCACTTGAATTCCTGAGTGCAGAAAATGGGTGCAGCTGCCCTCCACCCTGGTTTATTTCCACCAACTGCTTGGGGGAAGGGATGAAGGGTCTAACCATGGTTCAGTAGGAAAATGACAGAGCTGGGTTCTCAATCCTGGTTGCACATTAGAATCACAGAGGGAGCTTTTAAAAATGTCAAAGGCCAGGCTGCACCTCAGAATCTCTGGGGATGGGGCCCCAGGCATCAATATTCTATGCAGCTGAGGATGAGAAACACTGCCCTAGGATGATCGTTCTAAAACTTTAGCTTGTTAAGAAAAAAACAAACTGCTGGGCCCCACTTCTAGGTATTCCGATGAAATTAGGCTGGAGTGGGGCTTGACAATTTGCATTTCTAACAAGCCCCCAGGTGACGCTGATGCCACTGGGTCCCAAACTTGGAGTAGTAGGTCCTACATCTTAGGAAATACTCTGTATACCTAGTTTATATCATAGGGTTGGTAACTTCTTGGCCAGGTGCTTACATAAATCTTCACCTGGCTGTCTGGGGAGAAATAACTGCACTAGAGACTTTCCTGTTTTAGGTCAAAGGTGGGGGAGTCATGTGAGTATATGTTAATATAAGCAGTTTTGGGGGTTCTTTTGGCCATGCTGCACAGCTTGTGGGATCTTAGTTCTCCGACCAGGGATTGAACCCGGGCCCTGAGAGTGAAAGTGAGTCCTAACCATTGGACCACCAGGAAATTCCCTCTCTGGGGTCTTAATGGGTGAAAATCAGCTATTGGAAGATGGGGGATGGAAAATAGAAACCTACCTGTGATAACCACGTATTTTGCCTGAACCACACACTGTGACCACTTTGGCTAAAAGGTGTCAAAATGGACTGGATGTAAGTGGCTAACAGGGCTCTTTGGGATTCAAGACAGAAACTCATCTTAAGACTTGAAGGGAGCGGATCTGTGAAGTCCAGGGTAAGGCAGCACACTTGAATCAGCGTCATTGTCATAGGAACCCCGGGCCATTTCCCAGCTCTGCTCTCCTCTGGGTGGGAATCCTTCTCAGGAAGCATCTGTCCTGAGAGTGGCCTCCAGCAGTTCCAGTCATCGCCCAGCACCTGAGCGCCCTCCGCAGAGAGCCTTGCCCATAGTTTCAGCCAAAGCCGCAGGCCAGACTCTCACTGGCGCACGTTGGCCAACCGGCCCGTGCCTGACCTGGTTAAATCACTGAGGCTGATTGGCTGGGTCTGTATCCCATGTCCCTTGCTGGAGTTTAAAGAGAGGGAGTTCCCCCTAGGACAGCTGAGCGCTGTTGCTCAGAGAAGGGCAGGATGCAGGGCTGGTACCAGCAACAGGTATCCCCACTCGTTTGTGGGCAACTCCTTTGGCCTGGCCTCTGGCAAGGGGCACTTAGACCCCTCCCCAGCTCTGAGGCCTACAGCAGAGCCACCGCTTTTGTGCGCTGGGCTCGTGTCTCCCCCTGCTGGGCACAGCTGTGCCCTGCCCCTCTAGAGCCTATGTGACTCTCCTCCTGTACCACCGTGTGTGTTTGTCCATCCATTGGCTCAGCAGGCATGTTCTGAGTGACTCCTTCGTCCCAGGCACTGGAGAGAAGTAAGCTCTGTCCTTGTCCTACAGTCTGCATCGCTCACATCGCGGGGATTATTTGCACACAGCAGGTCCCCTCTCCTCTCCTGAGCTGGAGGCTTCCTGAGGCCTGGCCCTGGCTCAGTTCTCTTAACACTCCCCCTGGCATTATGTACACATGGTTTGATGCTCTTGGTGCTCAAACCTTTGCTTGCATCCTCACAGGATACACTTTGTGGGATGGCAGCCCTGGGAGAGAAGACCAGCAGCGTTTGTAGGCAGGCTCAGCCCCCTGGATAGGCAGCTCCTGTCCGTCTGTGGGAACAGCAGCTGGCTCCTTGGAGCATCCAGGGCTACTACCCTTCCTAATTCCCAGAGCCATGAGCTTGCTTCATAGGAAGCCCGGTTGACCCTTTCTTGGCAGGAGATAGGTTGGTCCCTTAGCAGAGGAATTGGTTCATTGCTTAGACAGTTTAAGTCTGAAATCCTGGCTGAATCATACCATGCTCTTATAAGATACATCTATATATTTTTTCTAAGACTTATTCTTGTTATTCTTACATGGACAAGAATATAGTTATTTTTATTTTTAACAAGAAGGTAACATACTCTACATACTGGTTTGCACCAAGATGTAGATGCATATATAAATAACACATGTGCACATACATACACACATAAATATATACGTATATGTAACATCCCCAGATGCACATTTATGTATAGTAAAGAAACAGCCTTTTGTGAGAAGTCAGCATGCCTGACTAGTGCTTTCCCAGAGGCTTTGTGAGTACATCAGACAATCCAGTGCCACACTTATAGTGGGCCTCAGGAAATATTGGGAAAAGGTTCATTTCTACCTTGTTGCCTTTGTTCCTTTCCCCACCTAAACCCACAGTATTTCCTGTGAACTGATGGGTAAGTATTTTGCTGCTGGCCGGCACTCATTTCTCTAAGATGGATGAAATGTTGGGTCAAGCCCTGAAGGGAGACCCTGGCAGGGACCCTGCGGGGGACCCGGCAGCATCCTCAGAGGGCGCAGCCCCCGTGTAGCTGCTGCCGGGAGAAGCCAGAGCTGGCAGGCGGGCTCATTTCATTTAGAGCTTATTCCACAGTATTTACCGGGGCCCTGCTGAGTGCTGGCTTTGAGGGTCAGCACTGAGCCTGCAGACCTTGTCCCTGCCTCACCGAGCTTGTGTGGGGAGAAGGTGTAGCCAGTGCGGTTCTCCTGGTGCTGCCGCTGTGGGGTAAGGAGGGGAGTGGGGCTGAATGATTTAACTCCTTCAGTTTAATTTTCCTGTTCTCCATGATGCTTTCATGCCTTCTTGCCCTCCAGCACAGCTTAATACAAATATACCCCCCACACACACACACACCTCCAATAAGAATAACAAGAAAGTTGGGTGTGAAACACTGCTCCTTCCACATACCCAGCTTAAGTGAGTCAGAGGGACGGGGCTGACTGTCGGGGCTCCCTGGAGGTTGACTGAACCCCCCCCCCCCAGTCACAGCAGCTAGGGAGGGTGGTCCCACAGGGTCCTGGGGAACACAGATACCTGAGTGATTCTGGTTGGGGTTCTTACCTGGGGACAATTTAAACAGCATTACAACCTACCTTCTGCTTTTGTTTGGGGACTTTTTAGGTCAGGTGCAGAGCAGAAAGTGCATAGAAGACGTGATTCACTTTGCCTGGGAGGAGAAGCTCTTTCTCCTGGCTGATGAGGTAAGAGCGGCCTCGGCTCTCAGAGGTGAGGGTGCACCTTCTCTTCTGGGAGAGGGAGCCAGACCTGGTTGTTCTATAGCCAGAGAGAACTTTCTAGGTGTTGGAAGAGAGATTCTAACAAGGTTGAGGATGTTCAGTGTTACACCCTGTGAGACTGTGACCAAAAATCATCCCAACATTGGTTTGGAATCTTGGTTATAAGTTTCAGAAATCTAACCCAAACTACTTTAAACTTGAAAAGTAAAAAGGTGGTAGGGTCTCCAGAGTGGGGCTGGATCCAGGGACTCAACCCATATCTTCCAGCTCCTCTCATTCCATCCTGCTGCCTTGGCCTCACACACGGGCCTGCTATCTTCCCAGTCTAGAAAGAGAGCATTTCTTCCTGGTGGTTCCAGCAAAAGTCTCAGAATTGAGCCTCACTGGTGCAGCTCGGGTCAAACACCCATTGCTGAGCCAATTACTGTGGCCCAGTGGTTGCAATACGCAAACTGACCAGGCCCTGGGCACGGGGCAGTGTCTCTGCCCTGTGCCCCCAAACCTGCAGACAGAGCAGGTGAGGCTGTTCCCTGAGGCAAATTGAGGGCCTCTTTCTCAAGCAGGGAGAGTGGGTGCTGGGTGGGCCTAATGCTGTGTCCCGTGAGGAGGGGAGTCTTAATTAACCCCCCACAGCTGCTGCTTCTTGAACCCCAGTTCTGGAGACAAGGCATGCCCATTCTTTTCCTGCAAGGAAAGAAATGAAAGACACGTCATATCCTGTTTTCATTTCTTCATTGCTGCATGATTTCTAGTTAGTCGCAGCTTCTAACACGGAAGCTTCATTTCTTTGCTCCTCAGTGCCCCCCCGCCCCGCCCCACACACACAGCTTACCCACCAAATTGTTGCCGTGATTAATAGCAGATGGACCTAAAATCTTCATTTCTATAGGAGAGGATGGACAGCAGAGTGACCTGGGCACAAACCTCTTCCCTCGGGGTCTGGGAAGGGAGGTGTGGGGCAGGAGGAAGCTCGGCCTGGCTTGTTGAAGGTGGAGCTGGCCTGACCCTCCTGCTGACCCACAGCACTCCAGAGAGCCTCGGTTTCCCTGATATCCAAACTGGGTATGGGAAGCTCATCTCCCAGGGCAGATGGGATGCTTGCCTGCGGCGTGCTAGACAGTGCGGGGACAGGGAGGTGCTGCTCGCACCAGGGTGGGGGCTGCTCGGTCCAGTGTGGGCGCTGCTCGGTCCAGTGTGGGTGCTGCTCGGTCCAGTGTGGGTGCTGCTCGGTCCAGTGTGGGTGCTGCTCGGTCCAGTGTGGGTGCTTCTTGGTCCATTCTGGGGGCTGCTCGGTCCAGTGTGGGCGCTGTTTGGTCCAGTGTGGGCGCTGCTCGGTCCAGTGTAGGGGTTGCTCGGTCCAGTGTGGGCGCTGCTTGGTCCATTCTGGGGGCTGCTCAGTCCAGTGTGGGCGCTGCTCGGTCCAGTGTGGGTACCGACAGCAGTGGTGGACAGAGAGCTGGGTGAGTGCCGTGAAGTGCGGAGGGTACACAGTTAGCACTTCAGGTGCGGAGGTCAGGACAGGTGCATGAACTGCTTTCACCACTCATCTTATTGACGGAAGTGAACATCACACTCCGGGAGGAAACCTGCTTGGGCAGGTGGGGTACTTGATGTCATCACTGGCACATGAGGCAGAAAGGAGGTCTGGAGACTGGGTGAGGCTCATGTGGGCGAATCCAGTGGGCATCCAGCGCGAGGCCTTCCCTCCTTGCTTGTTCTGGAAGGTTCCCTCAGGCACGTCTGGCTTGGCAGTGGTGTCCGCGGCTGGGCCTCACGGCAGGCTGCCTGGCTGCAGTTTGGCCCGGAGCACCTGTGCCCTCCCTCAGCCGCCGCCTGGGTGGGTCAGGCTTCTGGGGGACTTGCGATGACTGTCTCCATCCCGTCCCCTCCTGCAGGTGTACCAGGACAACGTGTACTCTCCAGACTGCAGATTTCACTCCTTTAAGAAGGTGCTTTACGAGATGGGGCCCGAGTACTCCGGCAACGTGGAGCTCGCCTCCTTCCACTCCACCTCCAAGGGCTACATGGGCGAGTATGTGGGCCCCCACCTCCCTCCCGCTGCCCCTGGGCCTGCTTGGTCTCTGTGCTTCTCCGCCCTGCCCCACCTCAGTCTGCTGGACAGAGACGGCTGCCCTTATCCACCGTCTCTGCTGATCTAAGAAGCAGGAGGAGACAGGCCACACCTCCCCAAAGGCAGCACGGTGGTGTGAGGACAGACCTTGTGCAAGGGCTCGTGTATGATAAGGCTGTGATGAAAATGAAAACAGGACCTCACAGCAGCTTCCAACGCTAGTGTTTTCTGCCAGCCATGTGGCTGTTGCTCTGACATTGACTGAACTCTGAGGGCCAGGGAAGGCAGGTTGAGTGGACAAATGCTGTCAGGCCAATAGGCCAAGCTCTGTGTGCAGGAGCTCTGTATGCACCCTGCCTTAGCACTGCGTGACCTCTGGGGCCAGAGTCAGCTATCAATCCTGTATTCATTCATTCAGCTAATATTTATTGAACACCTGCTATGAGTCCAGTACTGATCTCGGCACTGAGGTTACAGCAGTGAGCAAACCACAGCCATCCCTGCCCTCACAGAGTTTTGCTTTAGTGAGGAGAGAGAGGCAATAGACAAACGAATATCACACGTCAAGTGGACAAAAATAATTAGAGAAGAGATAGGAATGCCGAGAGGTGCGGTCTGGTCACTGAGGAGTTGGCTTTTGAGTTAAGACCCACGGGAGGGGGTGTGGGGAGCTACACAGATGTCTGAGGAAAGAGCTTTCCAGACAGAGGGAACAGCACGTGCAAAGGCCCTGAGGTGGAAGGAGCAGCTGTTTGAGGAGCGGCAAGGAGACTAGAAAGGAGTGAGAGAGAAAGTGGCAGAAGTTGAGACCAAAAAAAGTCATAGGAGGCCAGATCACCCGGGCTACTTAGGTTATTTTTTACTTTTACTCAGAGTGAGATGGGAACCCTTGGAGGGTTTACACAGAGGTGTGACTTCTCCTGACTTATGTTTTACCAGATTCTCTGGTTGCTGTGTGATGGGGGTAGGGACAGAAGTGGTCACTCGAGTCAGAAGGCTGTTATGGTCCAGGGGAGATATCGTGGGCCAGGGTAGAGGTGGGGAGAAGATGTTGGATCTTGGATATGATTGAAGGTGGAGTTGACAGGTGTTGCTTGATGGAAAAGGTGGGTGTGAGAGAGAGAAGTCAAGGATGATTCCCAAGTTTTTTGTTCAAACAGCAGGAAGGATAGAGTTGCCATCAATAGATGAGGATTGCTGTGTGTGAAGCAGGTTTTGGGGTAAAATTAGAAGTTGGTTTTGGATGTGTAGAATTTGCAGATGCCTATTGGATGTCCAGATGGTGATGGATGTGTGAGTCTGCAGCTCAGGGCTGATATCCAGCTGGAGATTAAAGTTTGTGAGATGTCAATGTATGAGTTGTTAGACAGATCTCTGAGCCTACATGTCTCACCAGGGGTGAGTATAGATAGAGAAGAGTTCCAGGGACTGGGCCCAGGCCCTCCCTGCTCAGCAGTTAGGGGAGGAGAGGAGGAACCTACAAACTAGACTGAGATGGAAAGGCCAGTGCATTTACAGCTAAGGACATTCATTACCCAGCATTGTGGAAGTTCTGCTTTATGCCAGGTGTCAGGAGGGGGTCTGGAGGCCAGTGTAACTGTGAAGCTTCAAGAAATATTTTAGCAAGGTCAAGGGAGCTGTCCCCTTGGGATGGTCACCCAACTGTTCTTGGCTATATTTGATGTGGGCAGGGGTTGATTTATGCTGATCTTTCTGGTCTACCCCAGTAGTGATGCTGCCTCCTTGCTAGACTTCATGTGTCATGTAGCTCTTTTCCTAAACAAATATGTTCTCCATTAACTCATTTTTCAAACTCAAGTGTGTTTGTCACATACCTACCCATCTCTCCATCTGTGTTACTGATGACTGTTTTAACGGTAATACCCTGGATGTCGGTAACCTGAGGTGGTATCCTGTTGCCCTCAGATCCTGATTACCTAGGATCAGACCGATTTGCCCAATTTGGTATTCTGCTCATCAGCAGAGGGTAAAGCAGAAAGTTTCTTCTTTCAACTTTGTTACAGGAAACGTTTCTGAGATGCCAGAATTTATCTTCACGCATTGGAAAAGTGAGTTGAGGGATCACATGGGGATCTGTCTCTGCCAGTTAATTCTGCAGCCTGATCCCAAAAGCGTTTTATCGAGTGTCTCATATCAAGTGCTCTGAGGTTGTGTGGGTGTGGTACACATACAGAGGAAGGCAGGAGCTGGTGCCTGCATTTCTGTGCTTATTAGTCTGAATGTTATCAATCACAGTCCAGAAAGTGTGACTGATGGAGCTGATTTCGTTCTGAAAGGTTTTTGTTTTGTTTTGTTTTTGTGTATGATCTCAGCTTATTTTCATGAGATTTGACTGTATATCAATCAGGATCCTTTTGGAAATAAGTAACAGAAACTCAACTTGAACTGGCCTACATCAAAGAGGCTTTTTAAAAAATCCATATCAGGGGACTTCCCTGGTGGTCCAGTGGTAAAGAATCTGCCTTACAGGGACTTCCCTGGTGGCACAGTGGTTAAGAATCCACATGCCAGGGCTTCCCTGGTGGCGCAGTGGTTGAGAATCTGCCTGCTAGTGCAGGGGACACGGGTTCGAGCCCTGGTCTGGGAAGATCCCACATGCCGCGGAGCAACTAGGCCCGTGAGCCACAACTACTGAGCCTGTGCGTCTGGGGCCTGTGCTCCACAATGGGAGAGGCCGCGACAGTGAGAGGCCCACGCACCGCGATGAAGAGTGGCCCCCACTTGCCGCAACTGGAGAAAGCTCTCGCACAGAAACGAAGACCCAACGCAGCCAAAAATAGATAAAAATAAATTAATAAATTAAGAAAAAAAAAAAGAATCCACATACCAGTGCAGGGGACACGGGTTCGATTCCCTGGTCGGGGAAGATCCCACATGCTGCGGAGCAACTAAGCCCGTGCACCACAACTGCTGAGCCTGCACTCTAGAGCCCTCGAGCCACAATACTGAAGCCTGCACACCTAGAGCCCATGCTCCACAACAAGAGAAGCCTCCGCAATGAGAAGCCCGCGCACCGCAACAAAGAGTAGCCCCTGCTCGCTGCAGCTAGAGAAAGCCAGCACGCAGCAACAAACACCCAACACAGCCAAATAAAAAAATAAATAAAAAATAAATAAAATTTAAAAAGTCAAGGAGTAAAGTTGAATCAGGGGGCTTAAAAGTGTCACCAGATCTCTGTTTCTGCTTTCTGGCTTTGTCTTGTTTTCTTTCTCAGCTCTGCTTTCCTTTTTTTTTTTTTTTTTGCCCGCACCGCGTGGCTTGTGGGATCTTAGTTCCCCGACCAGGAATTGAACCCTGGCCCTCGGCAGTGAAAGTGCCAAGTCCTAACCACTGGACCGCCAGGGAATTCCCTGCTTTGCTTTCCTTTGGGTTGGCTTTGTTTTCAGGCTTCAGAAAGTTCTAGCAAAGTCCTCAGGCTACTGCTCACATGCCCACCCCTCGAACCTGTGCAGGGGGTGCCTGGCCTGAATCACATGCCCCTTTGGAGCAGGGCTAGTGTATAAGTTAAGAGTCAGGCTAAGCTGCTCTAACCAAAAGGCCCCAAAATACAGTGGCTCAAACGAGATGGAAGTGTGTCTCTGTGATAACAGTCCAAAGGCACGGGGGGTCCAGGACTGGCTCTGCCCCATGAGGTCATTCAAAGATGGGCTGCTGGGCTGGCTCTGTCTTCTCAACACATGGCCAGCACTGAGGCTGCTGTTCTGGCGTGTGCATTTCTCAGGAGGTGGCAAAAAGGAGAGAGGAAGGAGAGAGCACGGTTTTAAGGAATTGATGTGGAATTTACACAGATCACTCCCATTCACTTTCCACTGGCAACACTCAGTGTTGGGCATGGGAATGTTTACAGAAGATTCTGGCCGGCTGGATGCACTTAGTAGAGGTCTCGCTGTGACCGGTGGGTCCTCTCCCCGTCTTCAACCTTTTAGGTGTGGCTACAGAGGAGGCTACATGGAGGTGATCAACCTGCACCCTGAGATCAAGGGCCAGCTGGTAAAGCTGCTCTCGGTGCGTCTGTGCCCGCCAGTGTCTGGGCAGGCTGCCATGGACATCGTTGTGAACCCCCCGGTGCCAGGAGAGGAATCCTTCGAGCAGTTCAGCAGGGTGAGTCAGCTTGTCCCATGGCCTGCCTGCATCACTGCTGCGGCCAGTGTTCACCATGTATTGTCTCAATGGCCAGCCTCTGTCCAGATGGCCTCCTGGGGATGCTTGTTGTTCCACGTGGTGCCTGACTCACCCCAATGAGGTTAAGTCTCAGGATGCAGCTGGGCTGTATTTGAAGTGGGAGGACTGTTGCATGTGTGTTGGGGGGGGGGGGTGCACCCCTTCCTCTTTCTCGCCTGTGAGCACCACGGTTGGGCAGGCGCCCAGAGGGAATGGCCTTGTGTCCTGAGAACACCCTGGGTGGGAGCGGGAGGGGAATGATTCTGTCAGTAAACTAAAAGGGGGAAATGCATGAGCATGGCATTGATTCCAGGCCACGGGCCTGCCTGTGGCTTAAGACACAGCTGCAGGCTGTCCTTGCAGCTTGAAGTGATGCAGTCAGACCTTTTTAACTGCAAGTGACAAAAACCCAACTCTAAGTAGTTTAAACAAAAGTGGAATTTATTGGTCATATAACCAAGAAGTCAGTTCCCAGCTGTTCTAGATTCACAACCTTTTTTAAAAATTGTGGTAAGATACACAGAACATGTAATTTACCATTTTGATCATTTTTAACTGAACAGTTTAATGCATAAAGTACACTCAAATTGTTGTGCAACCATTACCATCATCCATCTCCAGAAACTTCTCATCATCCCAAACTGAAGCTCTGTACCCATTAAACAATAACTCCTCATTTCCCCCTCCCCCCAGCCCCTGGTAACCTCTGTTCTACTCTCTGTGAATATGACTACTCTAGGTACCTCATATACAGCATTTGTCTTCTTGTGACTTTATTTCAATTAGCATGATGTCTTCAGGGTGTACCCCTGTTGTGGCGTGTGTCAGACTGTGTCTCCTGTTTAAGGCTGAGTGGCATTCCGCTGTGTGTACATGCTACGTTTTGCTGATCCGTTCATCCGCAGGCCACAGCTCTTCACCCACACATTCCAGTAGTACTTGCAGAAGTGCTGGGCTGCTTGCTCCAGCTTTGGACACATGTCCAGCTCTGAGCCTGTCGCTGATGTGCTTTGCCTGGATCACGTGCCCCAAACACACCACATGGATTGGGGGAAGGGTGACTCCCCAAAATGAAGTGTTGGGGCTGTCTCCTAGAAGCATGTTCTAGGGTGTTCCATCCAGGTCCAAGTTCATTCAGACCAATGCGCAGGGACCGGTTTTTCTCATTTTCAGGAATGACATCCTGGTACAAGAGTAGAACCCATGACACAGGCTACCTAGGACCTACCTGTGGCCCGTGTGCTCCTGCCCCAGGGCACGTGGCAGCCTCATGGGCTGAGCGTCTGTGGAAGAAGTTCCTGCAGAGGGACATGTGTTTCGCCCACCTCCCCCATTTGCTGTGCTTATGCACACGCAAGCTCACCTTCACCAGTCTGCCCCGATGCCCCAGTTTGAAGGGATAGTTTCCAGGGTCTGGAGCCATGATGTCCAGAGATGCTAACTTCTGTGCTTTCTCCGTCTCATCAGGAGAAAGAGTCCGTCTTGGGTAACCTGGCCAAAAAAGCTAAGCTGACAGAAGACCTGTTTAACCAAGTCCCAGGAATTCACTGCAACCCCTTGCAGGGGGCCATGTACGCCTTTCCTCGAATCTTCATCCCTGCCAAAGCCATGGAGGCAGCTCAGGTCAGGGGTGCCAGGTCAGGGCTGGCTCTCTCACTGGGTTCACATGGGACTGCTTCTTGCCATGGGGAGCTAAAGTGTTGGCCCTAGAGGCTCTGAACTTTGTGTATCCGTTGGTCAGATGGTACTTAATGTGTAAAGATGACGGGCTCTCAGAGACCCAGCCCTGCAGCATGCTGCGCTGAGGCGGCAGGTGTGAGGCCGTCCCCAGGTGAGCGGTACGCTGAAGGCAGGTGCCCACGTGTGATGTGATGCATTTAAAACTGAACAGATGCTGGGGAAGCATCAAGAGCTGTCCCTTCCACCTGGCCACAGTACCCTAGAGCAGCGCTTCTCAGACTTGAGTGTGTACATGGATCACCTGGGGTCCTGTTAAAAATGCCGATACTGGTTCAAGAAGTCTTTGGAGGGGCCCAAGAGTCTGCATTTCTAGTAAGTTCTCAGGTGGGGCCACAGACCCTGGTTTGAGGATCAAGGGCCAGAGCCGTATCTCTGAAAGTGTCCTCACACCCCCTTACCTCCTCAATACCTTGTTAAACATTCAAAATCTGGCCCCACCCCTCGGCCGATTGAATCAGAATTTCTGGTGTTGGAGCCTGAGAACCTATTTAACAGGTGGCCTGGTTGTGCAAACCGAAGTGTGAGAAGCACCAACAGTAGGGCCCCTGAGAGGCTTGTTCCTTAAGGCCCCCTGGGCAGAGACGTCAGGGCCCCGGCTTGGCGTATAGGAGGACACGGCCAGTGCTTGTGGAGCTGCTCCGTGGGGGTGGGGTACACAGGCAACAGGCTGGCACTCCCCACTGGAGAGCAGAAGCCCCGCAGCCCATGGCTGTCCCAAA
The DNA here is from genome assembly GCF_949987535.1 of Balaenoptera acutorostrata. Classification (NCBI taxonomy): domain Eukaryota; kingdom Metazoa; phylum Chordata; class Mammalia; order Artiodactyla; family Balaenopteridae; genus Balaenoptera; species Balaenoptera acutorostrata. The sequence continues at coordinate 37,242,954 of NC_080082.1, read as the reverse complement.
GTGGCCTTTGGGTTCTTTGTTCCCGGCCCCAGCTGCCTACAGCACCCAGCATCCTGCCTTGGTTCTCACAGGAAGGGAGGGCAGAAGGGCCCTGCCACGGGAAAGAACCTACCATCTCAAGTGTACTTGGCTTTGAGATTGTAATGTTTGTACGGTGGGAAACCAGGAATGAATCCTAAGTTCTGTCCCACTCCCACAGGCCCATAAGATGGCCCCCGACATGTTCTACTGCATGAAGCTCCTGGAGGAGATGGGCATCTGTGTCGTGCCCGGCAGCGGCTTTGGGCAGCGGGAAGGCACCTACCACTTCAGGTACCACCTCCTCTGCACTGGCGGGCTGGTCCCGGGTTTGTCTTGGGAAACTTGGGCTTCTTAACATCAAGGCACCTACAGAGACTGGGATATGTGGAGCCCCTGTCCCCCCATCCCACTCCCATTCTGTCCTGCTGCAGAGATAGCTGAGACCCTGCGCCAGGGACTAAGGAAGACTGTGGGCGACGCCAAGGTCATCTCCTTGACTGCTCTGTCTCCATCTGTCACACGCCATCTGCAGTGTTCCCGTGCTGTGTTTTCTTTTCCTTCCCCTGTCCCTTTTCAACTCTGTGATGGTATCATACAGCATCCAGGAGCTCAATAGCTTGTCCATGCACCAAAAGCCTGCTGAGATGTTGCCTCAGAGACAGGGTGGAATTGCTGTGCTGCCTTTCACAGGCATGCGACTCTGCTGGGCAAGCCGGAGCAGCTCAGCCAGGTCCTCTGCTGAGGCCAGCTCTGTTCCAAACAGCACCCTCTCCATGCACGGCACTCTCAGATGTTTCTTGCAGCAGATGCTAAAAAAAGAAATGTCATGGGCTTAGCACCTGGGGCGAAGTCTTGAGTCAGTGAAGGTCGTGGGTAGGGCCCCCCGCCAGTGGACAAACACGTGTGGGTGGTGTGGATGGCCTTTCCACCCTTGTTGGGTTCACCTTGGCAATTCACGGCTCATTCAAGAAGTGGTTACTTCTCGAGGGCTGCCCTTAAGGCTGGGAAGCAGGCTGACAGTATTGGACGGAGGGGTTAGTTACCATGGCAACGTGGGAATTCCTATGGAGGAAAGTTATGACTGGAGGTCCTCACTATGAGACTGATGGTGGAGATGGAAAAGGCCTGTCTAGCAGGAGTGGAGTCTCGCTCTGTAGCCATAGGAAATACCAAGAGTCACGCGCTCGAGAAAGTTCTATGCACCTCTTAGTGTTGGGCAGACCTTTTGTGATTATGGGTGGATGTGTTAGTGAGCTGAGATGCTGCCACCAGCTTATTGCTTTTGTTCACATATATGAGTTGGGTAAAAAAATGTGTGAATGGTGGGAGAAAGTGGTTCAACAAGTGCCAGGTGCTGTCCAGGGCCTGGAGCCATCGCAGTGGACAAGACAGGCCTGTCCCTCCCCACGCAACTTGCCCGCACCTCCTGGTCTCTGCAGCCGCAGGTGGACGAGCGACCTGCCAGGTTCACTTCTCTCCCCTCTTCCAGAGCAACTCGTGTCCGACTGACGCTGTTCTCTTTCCTGACAGAATGACCATCCTTCCTCCGGTGGAGAAGCTAAAGACGGTTCTACAGAAGGTGAAGGACTTTCACATAAAGTTCCTGGAGAAGTACGCATGAGGACTCCTCAGGCCCCAGAGGGACACCTGGCCCTCAGCCTTCCTCCTGATGCCCACCCAGCCCAGACTGGATTTGCCCCCCCCCAGCGACTCCGCCTCAGGCCCTACGAAGGCCACTGGTCGCTTTCATCGTCATTTTGCCCCAGGAGACTTCCTTCTCTGTGCCTTGATGTTGGGAACACCTCTCTTCTGAGCAAATGTGAATCGGGGTTGTCTCAGAAGCCCTATTTTTTGATGCAACCAAAGTAGAGGGGACTTGCTCAGCGTATGTGGTGGTGTTCTCGGAATCTGTTGTTGTTGCTTTTGGAAAAATCTTTTGGGGTTGAAACAATCAGGGTGTGTTGGGTGAGCTGTTTCAGATCTGGAGAAACAAGGTGTCGGGAAATGTATAACTTAACCATGATGAGGACTGGAAATCCCAAACTCACCACCATGATCTGTGAAATAAAACCCTTAGCGGTGTGAAAATCTAGTCCTTCAAACAGGAGAGCCTAGAGTCCACTGGAGGCTCAGAGAGGGCCTGCCCTTCTGAGGCAGCCTGCTCTCAGACAAGAATGGTAGGGGCAGCAGCGCATGGGGCTGGACCGCATGCCAGGCTAGGTGGTGGCGGGCACCGGGGGCTATGGCCAAGGTCAGAGGGTCCTGCAGGGGAGGAGTGGGTGTGAGCCAGGCTCCGATTTGAACCAGGCCTCCACGTGGGAGCACACAGCAGGTAGTGAGGACTCTGCACATACAAGGGCTTTGGGTGAAGGGTTCTCTTGGGCACGCTTAGGCTGGGACGCCCACCCAGGGGTCTCCCTGGACTCCAGGGGCACAGGGTTCAGCCCAGCAATATCCCAGTCACGTAGAGGGACTCTGCCTGGTGGCGTGTGGATCCATCCCACTGGTACCCAACAACCAGTCTCACCCAAGGGCTTGAGTGAGCCTTTAGGTGATAGGAGGGCAAGGAAACACTGAAAATGTCCTAGTGAGGGAGGGGTATCCTTAAGGACATGAAGACAGTTAAACCACACCCCCTTCCCATAGCGTTTGTTGAGTTGTTTCAAGCGGAATTTGGTCCGTTTCCTAGCTCTTAATTGGTCAAAGTGCCTGGTAGCATGGCTGCTGTGTACATGTGAACCGATTCAAAGTTTATAGAAGTATTTTACCTTATATGCAAAGTGTTTTGCCTCCACATCTGCTTCTGGCTCCCCTCCCAGACTCTGCAGACTGTCCTGTAGCATCAGTCATCTCTCGGGGGGGTGGGAGTTGGGGGATCATCCACCAAGTGCGCAGTTTCCCTGGTATGAGCAAACCTGGGTGCAGGGCCCAACCCGTGCTCCCAGAAAGTGGGCACTACGGGTGGTAGCAGGCTTACGCCCTCTTCTCCTCCTGTGGCCCTTCCCTGGTGGGCGGTTAGGGAAGCCAAGGCCAGCTCAGGAGTCTGGGGATCCAGCAAGTCCCAAAGTGGATTTGAAGGGACTGGAGAGAAATCTGAAAAGGCTAAAGGAGTGAGCTTTGAAAGCAGCCTCCTGTGCTATAATTCCCATGCCGGGTCCACGCAGGGGATGCAATAGGAAACTTCAAACTGTCCTTACCCACTAGCATTACAGTCCCTATGAAGAAAGTAGCCACAATCTCAAATAACAAAGGGAATGTTTTGGGACTTTTTCTTCCTTAAAAATTTGAGAAAATTGCACTTGTGCTTGTTGATGGTATAAAATCCAGGATGTGTCCCAGAGTTGTGAGATTTCTGGTGGAAAGGTTAAATAGTAGAAGCTAGTATATTTTTTATATTTTTGTAACAATTGCTTTTTTCATGGGGGGTGGGGTAGGGTTAGTATTTGTAGTTTTAACAAGTCCAGTAGTTTTTTTATGAATCTCTTCAGATTATAAATAACCCCTAAAATCTTTGCAATGTTTACATGATTTTTTTAAAAAGATGTCACATACACTTGGTTTGGTTTTAAAATAAATGAGTAAAAACTTAATAAGGTCAGTTGGTTTAGGAGGTGAACTTCATTCAGGTAGGAACGCTGATCATGATAGATTTGATTTTCTGCAGATTCTGATGTCTTGTTTGGGCACCACCAGGGTAAGTCGTTTGTCATTTGAGGTCACACTTTAAATCCACACCTGTGAAGTTTTCTGCTGTTCATCTAGATCTGCATGTGGGGATGCTGGGCTATACCTTGTTGGTCCATCACCTTGCACCTTGAGGCCGGACTGGTTGTCCCCATGTTTGTGGATTTGCAGGAAGAGCTGTTTTCCAAAGGTAAAGGTACTTCATGATAAGCTCTGGTGGAAATTTCTGAACAATAAAATGTATGTCCAAAATGGTGACTGTGTTTAACTTGCTTTGTAGTTTAAATCTAAACATCAAGTGGACATCACTCATTGTATATCTTCACTCTTCTGTTCATTCTTACATTCCTAAGTCACAGCTTTTCAGTTTCCATTTCTTCTTAGGTGTCAACTCCGAGGACCCTGGGCTGCTTTTTATTGAGGTGGGAAAACTTCACGGATTCTTTAAAATAGAATGTTGTTCAAATGAAAACAGACCTTGATTTTCTAGTGGGAGTGAAACAGGAAGTAGCAGCCTCTTCACAGGGGCCAGGGGAGGGCAGGCAGGCAGGGAGAGCCAGAGAAGCAGCCCTGAGGCCAGTGGGGAAAAGGGGAGCCGCCTATACAAGGGATTTCATTCATTTCCCTAGCCTTTCCCAGATCCACGTCAATGTTAAAGTGTGGTTCTGGGATTCAGAACTTTATTTTTCACTTAAAACAGAAACGTCTGTCTTTATTAAAGAAAATTTGGAAAATATATTTTTAAAAAAATAGGATTCTTTCAGGTGGAAGACATGGAAACCTACTCAAAGTAGCTTCAGCAGAAGAGAATTTATTGTGTCATGTAAGAGGAATTTATTGAAATCCTGGAGGGATGCTGACTTTAGTTTTGATGTGCACTGTTAAGTGCAAAGCCTGCCTGTCTGTCTGTCCAGTTCTACATGGAAAAATCCCACTGAAGGGCTCTGCCTTGGTCCACATGCCCTTCTCTGAACAGTCACTGTGGCCCTTGAGAATAGAGTCCTTTGGCTGGCCCTGTGCATGAGCGGTGGTAGAGAAGGACCTAGAATCGCCAGACCCATCAGGGCCATTGGAGGAGAAGCTGCTCCCCTTAGGAATGGGGGCTGGAGGTGGTGCCACACCCACAAAGCTCATTTAACCACAGGTGGCGCTTTAGAGAGCGGCTGGGGAAGGAGTTGGTGTGTTCAAGGCAGGTTGAAGGTCATTACTGGTTGATAACCAAGGGGACTGGAGATGCTCTGCACACACACCCTGTACACACACATACACACACACCCAGGGACATGTGCATCTCCTCGTCTGGGGGAGCAAACTTGGTGTAGATTATTCTACAAAGAGTTTATTGAATGGACAAGGATGGGGAAATAAATACAGTAATTATTCTAGACTATTTTTGGTATAGTGTTTGCTGTAACCACACCTAGAAAGCTTTCCAATGTTTGGTTTGAAAGCATAAGCCACAGACTTCTAGGGAATGGGGAATCAGAAGCTAATAAGATGTGGTCGCTGTTCTCAAAAAACCTATAGATGGAATGGCCACCAGATGGTTCAGTGCTCAAATCCCATCCACCCAATAGTGCTGGGCTTAAAAGAAGTATGTGGGTGACGCATAGGAGGGAGGGGCTGATGCTGTACTCTGCCTAGTTGGGGGGCCTCTACCTACCTCTGCTCTTTCCACGGTGCCTTCTGAGGGCTTCCAGGTATCTTGCTTTTGGCCTTCATCCTGCCACCGAGCCAGGAGGCCCCTCAAGAAAAAGAAAGATGAAACTTACTGCCAGGCACCCACCCAACTCTCTTCCTTAAGAGGACACGTCAGTTAGAGTTTCCTATTTCATTCTCCCACTTGAAAAAATAAGAGGCACCCACACACCTATGGTCAATCAATCTATGACATAGGGGCAAGAATGTACAATGGAGAAAAGACAGTCACTTCAATAAGTGGTGCAGGGAAAACTGGACAGCTACATGTAAAACAGTGAGATTGGAACATTTCTTCCCTCACGCCATCTACAAAAATAAACCCAAAATGGATTAAAGACCTAAATGGAAGACCCCAAACCATAAAACTCCTAGAAGAGAACGTAGGCAGTACATTCTTTGACATAAATCATAGCAATATTTCTTTGGATCTATCTCTCAAGGCAAAAGAAATAAAAGCAAAAATAAACAAATTGGCCTTAATTAAACTTGAGAGTTTTTGCACAGCAAAGGAAACCATTGGCAAAATGAAAAGACAACTTACTGACTGGGAGAAAATATTTGCAAATGACCTGACTGACAAGGGGTTAATACCCAAAATCAACTCATACAGTTCAAGGTTAAAAAAAAAAAAAAAAAAGCCAATCAAAAAATGGGCAGAAAGCCTGAATAGACATTTTTCCAAAGAAGACGTAACAGATGGCTAACAGGCACATGAAAAGATGCTTGATGTCGCTAATTATTAGAGAAAGAAAAAAAAAAAAAGAAAAAAGAAAAAAAAAATCACCTCACACTGGTCAGAATGGCTATCATCAAAAAGTCTACAAATAACAAATGCTGGAGAAGGTGCAGGGAAAAGGGAGCCCTGCTACACTGTTGGTGGGAATGTAAATTGATACAGCCACTATGGAGACAGTATGGAGGTTCCTCAAAAAACTAAAAATAGAACTACCATATGATCCAGCAATCCCACTCCTGGGTATATATCTGGAAGAAATGAAAACACTAATTCAAAAAGATACATGCATCCCAATGTTCATTGCAGCACTGTTTACAATAGCCAAGACATGAAAACAATCCAAGTGCCCATCATCAGAAGATTGGCTTAAGAAGATGTTGTATATATACATACATACACAATGGAATACAGCCATAAAAAAGAATGAAATAATGCCATTTGCAGCAATGTGGATGGACCTAGAGAATATCATACTAAGTGAAGTAAGTCAGAGAAAGACAAATAGTGTATTACATCACTTATACGTGAAATCTAAAAAATGAATGTGTATAGCAAAACAGTATCATATAGAAAACAAACTACTGGTTACTAGTGGGGAGAGGGAAAGGGGAAAGGACATGATAGGAGTATGGGATTAAAAGATACAAACTACTATATATAAAATAGATAAGCAACAGGGATATATTGTACAGCAGAGGGAACTATAGCCATTATTTTGCAATAACTTTTAATGGAGTATAATCTATTAAAATACTGAACCACTATGCTGTACGCCTGAAACTAATATAATATTGTAACTCAACTACAATTTAAAAAAAGAATCTGTCACTAAAAAAATTAGAAGATATAGAGTCGTCCCTTGGTATCCATGGGGGATTGGTCCCAGGATCTCCCAGGATACCAAAACCTGAGGATGCTCAAATCCCTTATATAAAATGGTACAGTATTTGCATATAACTTACGCATATTCTCCCATATACTTTAAATCATCTCTGCATTACTTATAATACCTAATACAATGTAAATGCTACATGAATAGCTGTAAATACAATGTAAATAGTGACTGGTGTGTGGCTAATTCAACTTTTGCTTTTTGGAATTTCCTGAAAAAAATATTTTTTGATTTGAGGTTGGTTCAATTCACAGATATGAAGGGCTGACTCTCATGTTTTTGTGTTTTTTTTTTTTTATCTCCTCCCCAGTTTTGTCTGCTTTGCTCTGAATGCATAACCTTGAAGTCCTTTTGAAGATATTAAATTTCAAAACTGTAAAAACATCGAGAATCCTAGTGATGCTTAGGTCAGAGCACAAAAGTGTACATTAAATCACAGTGCAAAACAAAAAGTATTCTGATTATCAAAGTAAAGATGTTCATGTGGAAAAACTAGAAAATAAAAGTCAAGGAAGAAATTTTAAAATTCCCTGTAATTCTCTAACCAGAATTAATCAAGGCCACATTCCTTTTGTTTGGCCGTGCCACATGGTTTGAGGGATCCTAGTTCCCCAACCTTGACCAGGGATCGAACCCAGGCCCTTGGCAGTGAAAGCGTGGAGTCCTAACCACTAGACCGCCAAGGAATTCCCCTAACATTCCTTACTGTCCTTTTCCTGAGAGTATTTTTATATGGTTGAGATGTGTGTGTGTGTTTAGATCCTAACTTTTCCCCCTTCGACATTAGAACATGCTAATAAAAGTGCCCGGTGAGCAGTTTGGTTGGCTACTTCATCAATTCTATGGATAAATAGTCATTTGGTTAACTGCACACTTAAGCATTTAGATTATATACAGTTCCTGGTGTTTAAAAATAATGCCACTTAATACATCCATACATAGAGAGGGTATTCCCCTCCCTCACCCTTGTGTTTTAAGGCTTGTTGTGGAACATGCTCAGGAGTGGGTGTTTTCCATGAACCTCCAGGTACTTCATCCCGGAGGCAGAGACAGAGCTGAGCAAATCATTGTGCACACATTGGCTCTAGCACTTACCAGCTAAGAGATCACTGAGCCTCAGTGTTGCCATTTGCAAAATGGGGCTAATCATACCTATTCATGGGGTAATAGAACAACTGTGAGCACTGAATGGGAAAATGTATGTGTGTGTGGGGGGGGGAATTAGCATATCTCATGCAAGTAGCTTCATTTGTTGACCACTTTCTGTGATAATCTGATTCATCTTTAGAGCAGTGCTGATATGATACATGTTCAATAAATGTTTAAATTGAAGGGAAAAATACACCCTTGGAATGCTAGATACAATATGAAAATGACACATAGAGGAAGTGAGGACTCTTTCCCAACACTTCTGAACATAGCAACTTCTGAACATAGCAACACTTTGTCTGCTAGACAAAGTACACAGGTTATTTTTGTTATTTTTTTTTGTCAGTGGTAACTTTTTTTTTGTCACACAGTTTCTGAAATAAAAAATGCATTGGGGGGCTTCCCTGGTGGCGCAGTGGTTGAGAATCTGCCTGCTAATGCAGGGGACACGGGTTCGAGCCCTGGTCTGGGAAGATCCCACATGCCGCGGAGCAGCTAGACCCGTGAGCTACAACTACTGAGCCTGCGCGTCTGGAGCCTGTGCTCCACAACGAGAGAGGCCGCGATAATGAGAGGCCCCGCGCACTGTGATGAAGAGTGGCCCCCACTTGCCGCAACTGGAGAAAGCCCTCGCACAGAAACGAAGACCCAACACAGCCATAAATAAATAAATAAATAAATAAATAAATAAATAAATAAATAAATAAATAAATTTTTTAAAAAAATGCATTGGGTCCAGTTACATAGACTCCTTATGAGGTAGGTCCAATAAAAAAAAACCAACACTTTTCCAACTCTAGTGAAACTGGACATTTGTTTTTGGTGCAGGTCTAGCTTGACCTGCTGGCACCAGTTAGGAACCGGTATTTGGGCTTGGTATTTACATGGGGTTGTGTCCTCTCCCAAAAGGAACCCTGTGGACCTTTTTCCCTTTATGGTTAAAGTAAGCCGCTATTTGCCATTGCCGCCTTAAAACTTTAAAACAAAATGCTCCCAGTCGTTTGAGCCAGCATCATGATACACTTTGAGTGACAAAGCCCCACTCCAGGTATTAGAGTGTATATGTGAGGATTCTTTTGGTTGTACATGACAGAAAACCAAATCTGAGAAGTCAAGAAGAACTGGATAAGTCAAACCTACCTTCCCCAGGCTCCCTTGCAGCTATGTGTGGCCATAAATTTAATGGGACATCATAAATAGTGTCACGTGGCAGCTTCTGGGAACTTTCCTTAGGAGAAACATGTCCCTGTGTCCCTTTTCTTCCTTGTCCTGTCCTCTAACTGCTTGGAATGCATGGGTGACAACTGAGCCATGACAACAAGTGTTTCTTGAGCAGAAACACTGTGTAAGGGGCTTCCCTGGTGGCGCAGTGGTTGAGAATCTGCCTGCTAATGCAGGGGACACGGGTTCGAGCCCTGGTCTGGGAAGATCCCACATGCCACGGAGCAGCTGGGCCCGTGAGCCACAGTTACTGAGCCTGCGCGTCTGGAGCCTGTGCCCCGCAACGGGAGGGGCCGCGATAGTGAAAGGCCCGCGCACCGCGATGAAGAGCGGTTCCCGCACCGCGATGAAGCGTGGCCCCCGCTTGCCGCAACTAGAGAAAGCCCTCGCACGAACCGAAGACCCAACACAGCCAAAAATAAATAAATAAATAAATAAATAAAGTAGCTATAAAAAAAAAAAAAAAAAAGAAAGAAACACTGTGTAAGATGTTGCTATTATTTTTGTTGTTGTTAATACTCCACCCTAATCCTAGTGACATAAACTTTTGTGCTTTCAGAATCATTCGCCTGGAATTTAGCTTGATCATCTCATCTTTGCTACCTTCCAGGGCAGCTTAATAAGTGTTGGCAACATTCATAGAAATGTTAACAACTCCTGTCGTGCATCTAGCACTGGCTGAGTAGCTGTGTGTCAGGCACAGTGCTTGGTGATGGGGAGCCAGCAGTGAGTAAGACGTGGTCTCATGGTTTATAAGGTTGATGATGCTTATGCTGATAAGAGTGGGAGAAGTAACAGTGATACACTGTTGATAGGAGTGTGAGTCTGTACCATTTTTTTGGGAGGGCATTTTGGCATGGTCAACATTAAATATACACATGCCTACTTTAAGACTGCAGTAACTGGGACTACACTGGTGACGCAGTGAATAAGACTCCACACTCCCAGTGCAGGGGACTGGGGTTCGATCCCTGGTCAGGGAACTAGATCCCACATGTATGCCGCAACTAAGAGTTCCCATGCCACAACTAAGGAGCCCACGTGCCACAAATAAGGAGCTAGTGAGTCGCATCTAAGGAGCCTGCCTGCCACAACTGAGACCTGGTGCAACTAAATACATAAATCAATATTTAAAAAGAAAAAAAGAAAAAAAAACTACAGTAATCAAGACAGTATGGTATTATTTTAAGGAGAGACAAAAATAAAGAGAAGAATAGAGTCCAGAAATAGAACCACATACATTTATCACTTTGGCATAAAAGAGACCACACACACACATACCTACATATGTATCTTTGACACATCTGTATTGACAAAATAATTTTTGACAAGCATGCTAAAGCAATCCAGCAGGAAAGGAAAGTCTCTTCAACAAATGGTGCTGCAACACCTGGGTATCCATATGGGGAAACAAATGAACTTCAACTCCTACCTCACACATATGCAAAATTTGGGGTGGATCATATACCTAAATTTAAGAGCTACAACGATAAATCTTCTAGAGGAAAAACATAAGAGAAAAATCTTTGAGACTTATGATGTAAATATTTCTTAGGACAAAAAGGCACAAATCTTAAAACAAAAAAAAATTGATAAATTGAACCACATCAAAATTAAGAGCTTCTGCTTTCTAAAAGGACATGATTAGGAAATTAAAAGACAAGCCACATACTGGGAGAAAACATTTTCAGAACATAAATCTCATAAAAGTCTTGTAACAAGAGTATATAAAGAACTTCAAAAGTCAGTAAGACAAACAACCCAATTAAAAAACAGAGGTGGGATGAATTGGGAGATTGGGATTGACATATATACACTATTATGTATAAAATAGATAACTAATGAGAACCTATTGTATAGCACAGGGAACTCTACTTGGTGCTCTGTGGAGACATAAATGGGAAGGAAATCCAAAAATGAGAGGATATATGTATACATATGGCTGATTCACTTTGCTGTGCAGCAGAAACTGACACAGCAGTGTAAAGCAACTATACGCCAAAAAAAAAAAAAAAAATTTGTTTTTAAATGGGAAAGACTTGAACAGACACTTCACAAAAGAAGATATACAAATGGCCAATGAGCACATGGGAAGTTGCCCAACATCATCAGTGACTGAAAGGAATGTGAATTAAAAGCACTGAGATGTCACTAGAGTGACTGAACTGAAGAAGATTGACAATACCAAACGCTGAAGGCGTGGAACCAGCAAAATCTCGGGGGTGATGCAATCACTTTGGAAGACTGGTGGCTTCTTACAAAGTCAAACATACATCTACTTAGTGACCCAGTAATTCCACGTCTAGCTAGGTGTTTCCCTAAGAAAAATAAAAACACATGTCCACAGAGGCCTTGTCTGCAAAGGCTCTGTTTGGGAACCCCTCCCTGCACGGTGGCCTGGAATCTCTCACGAGGCAGAAAGCTGGGGCCATCCTAGGGCTCCCTTCATTTGGTCCCCATCTCTGAGGGAACACTGTCTTGTGTTGACTGCTGTCCGTTGTCTGAAAAATATTGTTTCCTGTGTTTTTTCCACACAGGTTTTAGTTTTTTAAGGTGATTGCGTAAATCCAGTGCCTGTTACTCCATCATAGCCTGGAGCAAAATTTTCCTGTTCCATGTCTTCATAGGGCTGTGTGCTACACTGTTATATTCATCTGTCAAAAATTATAGAACTGTCCACTTAGGATTTGTATATTTCACTGTAAGTAAATTATAACTCAACAGACTTTACTTCGGTTGGGGAGGGAATACGTGTATCCCTTGATCCAGAAATTTCACCTCTAGGAATTTATCCTAGAACGTTTTCCCACTTGTGAAAGATGTGTTTGTGTGTATATATATATATATATATATATATATATATATATATATATATGAAATAAAATTTATATTTTAAGGCAGGACAAGAAAAAATTAAAGATAAAATTCTCTCTCTGTGTTTGTTTGGGCCGCCTTCTCCCCTCCCTAATGTGCCGTGTGCATCTACATTACATTAATCAGAGCTCCTCAAAGATGGGAGTCCCTGCTCAACCATAAAGATCCTTTTTTTTTTCTTTCTTCGGACGCTAGCAGTGTAAATTTTTAAAAGAATAATGTTCTTTCCCAGCTCTGTAGGGGTCATGATGACTTGCTTCTCGCTTTGTACGTGCTTACCTGGACTATGTAACCTTGGTGAACTTTATGTAAAGTATCAGTATGTCATTTTCATGTACGATCTTTTGTCTCAGAAATGTATATGACTATGCCTTCAACTTCTTTTTTTTTTTTTTTTTAATTTATTTTTTTTTTATATTTATTTATGGCTGTGTTGGGTCTTCGTTTCTGTGCGAGGGCTTTCTCTAGTTGCGGCAAGCGGGGGCCACTCTTCATCGCAGTGCATGGACCTCTCACTATCGCGGCCTCTCTTGTTGCGGAGCACAGGCTCCAGACGCGCAGGCTCAGCAGTTGTGGCTCACGGGCCCAGTTGCTCCGCGGCATGTGGGATCTTCCGAGACCAGGGCTCGAACCCGTGTCCCCTGCATTGGCAGGCAGATTCTCAACCACTGTGCCACCAGGGAAGCCCGCCTTCAACTTCTAATAGGCATTCTCAGAGCTTTCTGAGAATCTGCTTCCCGAGTTATAATCCTCGGTTTGGCTTGAATAAAATGCCCTTTGTTTCTTCTTAACTTGACAGTTAATTGAATTTTCGTTGACAGTATTCAAGGATGTTCTCGGCAGCGTTGTTGGCCATAGCAAAAGAGGGGGAAAACCTACATATCCATTAATGAGGGATTGGTGTATCCCTCCAAACGAATACCATGCAACTGTTAATCCAGATTAGTACATCTGTATCTACTGACATGAAAAGTCATCCAAGATCCACTATTAAATTGAAGTTGCAATTGCAATTGCCATACGTAGTGCAGTGGTGGACATCTCAGTATTGTCTGATCTGACTCACCCTCTCCTGGGAATGTTCTCCCCCCACGTCAGGGGCTGCCTCACTCTAAGGTGAGTCTGCACCCCCTGGACTGCGGCTGGATCAGTAAGTCCATTCCCAGGATTGTCTAACTTGAAACATAGAGTCTAATTCTCAAAAGGTTAAATTATTTTTAAAAAATGAAACTCAAGCCCCAGAGAAACACATGGATCTTGTCTCATGGAGGAAAACGGTCTTCAATGAGACAACAGAACTGACATTCAGAGAGGATCAGAGATGAGAGTCCACGGCCCAAAGGCCTTCATGGGTTTTGCCTTGAATTTCTTCAGTTGTTTTCAAAGTTCCCAGCCACATCCCCGCCGTTCCTGTGGCTTGGTTATCTGATTTATTGGATTCTAAGTGCCAATAAATTCTCCTTTCGGCCATGTTAGCCGGAGTTAAGTTCCTGTTGCTGCAGACAAAGCGTATGTTAGTATATGCATAAGGAAAATTGAGGGGAAAAAAAGTTTTATATATATATATATATATATATATATATATATATATATATATATATATATATCTGGTCTATAGATGCTCAAACTGTTCAGCTTGATTTTTAATAAAGGGAACTGGGAGGAGGAAATGGTGTGACCACAGCTATCCACAGCTGTTGTTGGGTTTATCAGAGCAGTAAGTGAGGCTGGGGCTAGTTTCGCTTAAAGGTAGAAATGTGGATTTTGAGCGGGGAGTGGAGGTCTCCTGGGTAACCTTGAGATAGCTCTGTTCCTTACTGGTATTTGATTATGGAAATCAGTCTCTCTCACTTGCTCTGTCTCTGTCTCTTTCAGTCTCTGTGTCTCTGTGTCTCTCTTAAAGACAAAGGATTTTCCCTCATAATGTTGTTCTGCCCTAAAATACTTAAGCTGACAAATCCTTAAGAAGAATTCTTAAGAATCATTAAGCTGCTAAAAAGTTGCAAGCCCTTACTTGTCTTTAGAGCTTTGCTGGATTCAATCGCTTAATGTAATCTGTGTTCCTGGAAAAAAAATGTGTAAATCAAAGGATTTTTAATTTCTTTTTGAATTTTATTTTATTTTTTATACAGCAAGTTCTTATTAGTTATCTATTTTATACATATTAGTGTTATATATGTCAATCCCAATCTCCCAATTCATCCCACCGCCACCACCACCGCCCCCCCCCTCCCGCTTTCCCTCCCTTGGTGTTCATACATTTTTTCTCTACATCTGTGTCTCTATTTCTGCCTGGTAGACAGAATGGTTCACCTGTACCACTTTTCTAGATTTCACATATATGCGTTAATATACGATATTTGTTTTTCTCTTTCTGCCTTACTTCACTCTGTATGACAGTCTCTAGGTCCATCCACATCTCTACAAATGACCCAATTTCATTCCTTTTGTGGCTGAGTAATCCATTGTATATATGTACCACATCTTCTTGATCCATTCGTCTGTCGATGGGCATTTAGGTTGCTTCCATGACCTGGCTATTGTAAATAGAGCTGCAATGAACATTGGGGTGCATGTCTTTTTGAATTATGGTTTTCTCAGGGTATATGCCCAGTAGTGGGATTGCTGGGTCATATGGTAATTCTATTTTTAGTTTTTTAAGGAACCTCCATACTGTTCTCCATAGTGGCTGTATCAATTTACATTCCCACCAACAGTGCAAGAGGGTTCCCTTTTCTCCACACCCTCTCCAACATTTGTTGTTCGTAGGTTTTCTGATGATGCCCATTCTAACCAGTGTGAGGTGATACCTCATTGTAGTTTTTTTTTTCTTTTTTTTAAAGGATATTTATTTTACTTTTTTTTTTAAAGGAATTCCTTTATTTTTATTATTTATTTATTTATTTATTTATTTTTGGCTGTGTTGGGTCTTCGTTTCTGTGCGAGGGCTTTCTCTAGTTGCGGCAAGCGGGGGCCACTCTTCATCACGGTGCACCAGCCTCTCATTATCGCGGCCTCTCTTGTTGCGGAGCACAGGCTCCAGACGTGCAGGCTCAGTAGTTGTGGCTCACGGGCCTAGTTGCTCCACGGCATGTGGGATCTTCCCAGACCAGGGCTCGAACCCGTGTCCCCTGCATCGGCAGGCAGATTCTCAATCACTGTGCCAACAGGGAAGCCCTCATTGTAGTTTTGATTTGCATTTCTCTAATAATTAGTGATGTTAAGCAGGTTTTCATGTGCCTCTTGGCCATCTGTATGTCTTCTTTGGAGAAATGTTTATTTAGGTCTTCTGCCCATTTTTTGATTAGGTTGTTTGTTTTTTTAATATTGAGCTGCATGAGCTGTTTATGTATTTTGGAGACTAATCCTTTGTTCACTGATACATTTGCAAATATTTTCTCCTATTCTGAGGGCTGTCTTTTCATCTTGTTTATAGTTTCCTTTGTTGTGCAAAAGCTTTTAAGTTTAATTATGTCCCATTTGTTTATTTTTGTTTTTATTTCCATTACTCTAGGAGGTGGATCAAAAAAGACCTTGCTGTGATTTATGTCAAAGAGTGTCCTTCCTATGTTCCTCTAAGAGTTTTATAGTGTCTGGTCTCACATTTAGGTCTTTAATCCATTTTGAGTTTATTTTTGTGTATGGTGTTAGGGAGTGTTCTAATTT
Source organism: Balaenoptera acutorostrata (assembly GCF_949987535.1). Taxonomy (NCBI): domain Eukaryota; kingdom Metazoa; phylum Chordata; class Mammalia; order Artiodactyla; family Balaenopteridae; genus Balaenoptera; species Balaenoptera acutorostrata. Next base: position 37,227,010 of record NC_080082.1, on the reverse strand, counting down.
CATTCTTTTACATGTAGCTTTCCAGTTTTCCCCGCACCACTTATTGAAGAGACTGTCTTTTCTCCATTATATATCCTTGACTCCTTTGTCATAGATTAGCTGACCATAGGTGTGTGTGTTTATCTCTGGGCTTTCTATGCTGTTCCATTGATCTAAATTTCTGTTTTTGTGCCAGTACCATATTGTCTTGATTACTGTAGCTTTGTAGTATAGTCTGAAGTCAGGGAGTCTGATTCCTCCAGCTCCGTTTTTTCCCCTCAAGATTGCTTTGGCTATTCAGGGTCTTTTCGTCTCCATACAAATTTTAAGATTTTTTGTTCTAGTTCTGTAAAAAATGCCATTGGTAATTTGATAGGGATTGCATTGAATCTGTAGATTGCTTTGGGTAGTATAGTCATTTTCACAATATTGATTCTTCCAATCCAAGAACATGGTACATCTCTCCATCTGTTTGCATCATCTTTGATATCTTTTATCAGTGTCTTATAGTTTTCTGAGTACAGATATTTTACCTCCTTAGGTAGGTTTTTTCCTAGGTATTTTATTCTTTTTGTTGCAATGGTGAATGGGATTGTTTCCTTAATTTCTCTTTCTGATCTTTCATTGTTAGTGCATAAGAATGCAAGAGATTTCTGTGCATTAATTTTGTATCCTGCAACTTTACCAAATTCATTAAATTAGCTCTTGTAGTTTTCTGGTGGCATCTTTAGGATTTTCTATGTACAGTATCATGTCATCTGCAAACAGCGACAGTTTTACTTCTTTTTCAATTTGTATTCCTTTTATTTCTTTTTCTTCTCTGATTGCTGTGGCTAGGACTTCCAAAACTATGTTGAATAATAGTGGTGAGAGTGGACATCCTTGTCTTGTTCCTGATCTTAGAGGAAATTCTTTCCATTTTTCACCATTGAGAATGATGTTTGCTGTGGGTTTGTCATATATGGCCTTTATTATGTTGCAGTAGCCTCCCTCTATGCCCACTTTCTGGAGAGTTTTCATCATACATGGGTGTTGAATTTTGTCAAAAGCTTTTGCTGCATCTACTGAGATGATCATATGGTTTTTATTCTTCAATTTGTTAATATGGTGTATCATGTTTATGATTTGCATATATTGAAGAATCTTTGCATCCCTGGGATAAGTCCCACTTGATCATGGTGTATGAGCCTTTTTTTTTTTTAATTTATTTATTTATTTTTGGCTGTGTTGGGTCTTCGTTTCTGTGCGAGGGCTTTCTCTAGTTGCGGCAAGCGGGGGCCACTCTTCATCGCGGTGCACGGGCCTCTCACTGTCGCAGCCTCTCCCGTTGCGGAGCACAGGCTCCAGATGCGCAGGCTCAGTAGTTGTGGCTCACGGGCTTAGTTGCTCCGCAGCATGTGGGATCTTCCCAGACCAGGGCTTGAACCCGTGTCCCCTGCATTGGCAGGCAGATTCTTAACCGCTGCGCCACCAGGGAAGCCCCTGAGCCTTTTAATGTGTTGTTGGAATCTGTTTGCTAGTATTTGTTGAGGATTTTTGCATCTATATTCATCAGTGGTATTGGTCTGTAATTTTCTTTTTTTGTAGCATCTTTGTCAGGTTTTGGTATCAGGGTGATGGTGGCCTTGTAGGATGAGTTTGGGAGTGTTCCTTCCTCTGCAATTTTTTGGAAGAGTTTGAGAAGGATGGGTGTTAGCTCTTCTGTAAATGTTTGATAGAATTCACCTGTGAAGCCATCTGGTCCTGGACTTCTGTTTGTTGGAAGATTTTTAATCACAGTTTCAATTTTATTACTTATGATTGGTCTGTTCATATTTTCTATTTCTTTCTGGTTCAGTCTTGGAAGGTTATACCTAAGAATTTGTCCATTTCTTCCAGGTTGTCCATTTTACTTGCATAGAGTTGCTTGTAGTAGTCTCTTATGATGCTTTGTATTTCTGCAGTGTCTGTTGTAACTTCTCCTTTTTCATTTCTAATTTTAATGATTTGAGTCCTCTCCCTCCTTTTCTTGATGAGTCTGGTTAAAAGTTTTGTTTATCTTTTCAAAGAAGCACCTTTTAGTTTTATTGATCTTCACTATTGTTTTCTTTGTTTCTATTTCATTTATTTCTGCTCTGATTTTCTTTTTATAAACTTATTCATTTATTTATTTTTGGCTGCGTTGGGTCTTCATTGCTGCGCATGGGCTTTCTCTAGTTGCAGCAAGCAGGGGCTACTCTTTGTTGTAGTGTGCAGTCTTCTCATTGTGGTGGCTTCTTTTGTTGCAGAGCACGGGCTCTAGGCATGTGGGCTTCAGTAGTTGTGGTTCATGGGCTCTAGAGCACAGGCTCAGTAGTCATGGCACATGGGCTTAGTTGCTCTGTGGTATGTGGGATCTTCCCAGACCAGGGCTTGAACCTGTGTCCCCTGCATTGGCAGGCAGATTCTTAACCACTGCACCACCAGGGAAGTCCTCTGCTCTGACCTTTATGATTTCTTTCCTTCTACTAACTTTGGGTTTTGTTTGTTTTTCTTTCTCTAGTTCCCTTAGGTGTAAGGTTAGATTGTTTATTTGAGGTTTTTCTTGTTTCTTGAGGTAGGATTGTATTGCTATAAACTTCCCTCTTATCTTTTGCTGCATCTCATAGGTTTTGGATCATCGTGTTTTCCTTGTCATTTGTCTCTGGGTATTTTTTGATTTCTTCCGTGATCTCTTAGTTATCTAGTAACGTATTGTTTAGCTTCCATGTGTTTGTGTTTTTTATGTTTTTTTCCCTGTAATTGATTTTTAATCTCACAGCATTGTGGTCAGAAAAGATGCTTGATATGATTTCAACTTTCCTAAATTTACCGAGGCTTGATTTGTGACCCAAGATGTGATCTATCCTTGGAAATGTTCCATGTGCACTTGAGAAGAAATTGTACTCTGCTGTTTTCAGAAGGAATGTCCTATAAATATCAATTAAATCTATCTGGTGTACTGTGTCATTTAAAGCTTGTGTTTCCTTATTAATTTTCTGTCTGGATGATCTGTCTATTGCTGTAAGTGTGGTATTAAAGTCCCCCACTATTGTTGTGTTATGGTCGATTTCCTCTTTTATAGCTGTTAGCATTTGCTTTATATATTAAGGTGTTCCTATGTTGGGTGCATATATATTTATAATTGTTATATCTTCTTCTTGGATTGATCCCTTGATCATTATGTAGTGTCCTTCTTTGTCTCTTGTAACATTCTTTTTTTTTTTTTAATTAATTAATTTATTTATTTATTTTTGGCTGTGTTGGGTCTTCGTTTCTGTGCGAGGGCTTTCTCTAGTTGCGGCAAGTGGGGGCCACTCTTCATCGCGGTGCGTGGGCCTCTCACTATCGCGGCCTCTCTTGTTGTGGAGCACAGGCTCCAGACGCGCAGGCTCAGTAGTTGTGGCTCACGGGCCCAGTTGCTCCGCGGCATGTGGGATCCTCCCAGACCAGGGCCCGAACCCGTGTCCCCCGCATTGGCAGGCAGACTCCCAACCACTGCGCCACCAGGGAAGCCCCTCTTGTAACATTCTTTATTTTAAAGTCTATTTTATCTGATATGAGTATTGCTACTCCAGTTTTCTTTTGATTTCCATTTGCATGGAATATCATTTTCCATCCCCTCACTTTCAGTCTGTATATGTCCCTAGGTCTGAAGTGGGTCTCTTGTAGACAGCATATATATGGGTCTTGTTTTTGTATCCATTCAGCAAGCCTGTGTTTTTCGTTGCATTTAATCCATTCACATTTATGGTAATTATCAATATGTGTGTTCCTATTACCATTTTCTTAATTGTTTTGGGTTTTTTTTTAATATTTCAGCATAGTTTAATTTTGTTTTCTCCTTTTATGAGTGACAGAATATCTGCCCAATGTCTGTGGTATAAGTTACAAAAATATTTTTTCCAGTTTGTCACATGCCTGACTTTACATATGTAGTGATATTGCTATACAAAGTTTTACATCTTTACATAGTCATAATGATCAGTCTTACAGTGTATTACTTTAGAATTTTTTTTTTTAAACAACTTCTGTAGCTTTTTTTTTTTTTAACTTTGGGTTTATTTATTTATTTATTTATGGCTGTGTTGGGTCTTCGTTTCCGTGTGAGGGCTCTCTCCAGTTGCGGCAAGTGGGGGTCACTCTTCATCGCAGTGCGCGGGACTCTCACCATCGCAGCCTCTCTTGTTGCGGAGCACAGGCTCCAGATGCGCAGGCTCAGCAATTGTGGCCCACAGGGCCAGTCGCTCCGTGGCATGTGGGATCCTCCCAGACCAGGGCTCGAACCCGTGTCCCCCCCATTGGCAGGCAGACTCCCAACCACTGCGCCACCAGGGAAGCCCTAGATTTTTTTTTTATTCAAACAGAAAGTCATAAAAATTATAATCATCCTCATCAGTTCACTCAGTCCCATGTAATTAAATTTTTTTTCCTCTTGATCTTTTGTTAGCACTTTTATGAATTCATCAGTTTTCCATTACAGTTCTGAAAATGCTTATTCATTCAGTTCAGCAGTATAGTCAGTTACCAGAAGCCTGTGCTTGTCAGAGTCTTTTCCATGAATTCCTTGAAGATGAAACCCTTTTATAGGAACAGTTTTGCGAAAGCATCAGAGTACACCCAGAACTGTCTGTAAATGACAAAAGACTTAAAAATGACCACGGTTAAAGATTTGATGAAAGTTCATAATAATGCAATTGACAAGGAAATTTAGTTATTTCTGAGATATACATTTTAAAATAATAACTAGAATTATGACTTATAACATTATACCAGAACATATAAGATTTTTAGGAATTTCATATAATGTCTGAAACATTTATATTAACATATTTCCATACAAATAGCCCAAAGAAAGTTTAGTATTAGTTGGTTTTTTTGTTTTCTTTTTTAATTTTTAAATTTAATTTTATTTATTTTTTCATACAGCAGGTTCTTATTAGTCATCAATTTTATACACATCAGTGTATACATGTCAATCCCAATCGCCCAATTCATCACACCACCATCCCCAACCGCCCCCCCCCCCGCCACGGCTTTCCCCCCTTGGTGTCCATACGTTTGTTCTCTACATCTGTGTCTCAACTTCTGCCCTGCAAACCGGTTCATCTGTACCATTTTTCTAGGTTCCACATACATGCGTTAATATACGATATTTGTTTTTCTCTTTCTGACTTACCTCACTCTGTATGACAGTCTCTAGATCCATCCACGTCTCAGCAAATGACCCAATTTCACTCCTTTTTATGGCTGAGTAATATTCCATTGTATATATGTACCACAACTTCTTTATCCATTCGTCTGTTGATGGGCATTTAGGTTGCTTCCATGACCTGGCTATTGTAAATAGTGCTGCAATGAACATTCGGGTGCACGTGTCTTTTTGAATTACGGTTTTCTCTGGGTATATGCCCAGTAGTGGGATTGCTGGGTCATATGGTAATTCTATTTTTAGTTTTTTAAGGAACCTCCATATTGTTCTCCATAGTGGCTGTATCAATTTACATTCCCACCAACAGTGCAAGAGGGTTCCCTTTTCTCCACACCCTCTCCAGCATTTGTTGTTTGTAGATTTTCTGATGATGCCCATTCTAACTGGTGTGAGGTTGTTTTTGTAGGTTCTTTTCTTCTCTTGTGTTTCCCACTTAGAGAAGTTCCTTTGGCATTTGTTGTAGAGCTCGTTTGGTGATGCTGAATTCTCTTAGATTTTCTTGTCTGTAAAGCTTTTGATTTCTCTGTCGAATCTGAATGAGATACTTGCTTGGTATAGTAATCTCTGTTGTAGGTTCTTCCTTTTCATCACTTTTAAATATATTGTGCCCTCCCTTCTGACTTGAGTTTCTGCTGAGAAATCAGCTGCTAACCTTATGGGAGTTCCCTTGTATGTTATTTGTCATTTTTCCCTTGTTGCTTTTAATAATTTTTCTTTGCTTTTAATTTTTGTCAGTTTGATTACTATGTGTCTTGGCATGTTTCTCCTTGGGTTTATCCTGCCTGGGACTCTCTGCGCTTCCTGGACTTGGGTGGCTCTTTCCTTTCCCATGTTAGGGAAGTATTCAACTATAATCTCTTCAAATATTTTCTCGGGTCCTTTCTCCCTCTCTTCTCCTTCTGGGACCCCTATAATGCGAATGTTGGTGCATTTAATGTTGTCCTAGAGGTCTCTTAGGCTGTTTTCCTTTCTTTTCATTCTTTTTTCTTTATTGTGTTCCATGGCAGTGAATTCCACCATTCTGTCTTCCAGGTCACTTAACCATTCTTCTGTCTCAGTTATTCTGCTATTGATTCCTTCTACTGTATTTTTCATTTCAGTTATTGTATTGTTCATCTCTGTTTGTTTGTTCTTTAATTCTTCTAGGTGTTTGTTCTTTAATTCTTCTAGGTCTTTGTTAAACATTTCTTTCATCTTCTCGATCTTTGCCTCCATTCTTTTTCTGAGGTCTTGGATCATCTTCACTCTCACTATTCTGAATTCTTTTTCTGGAAGGTTGCCTATCTCTACTTCATTTGATTGTTTTTCTAGGGTCTTGTCTTGTTCCTTCATCTGGTTCATTCCTCTGCCTTTTCATTTTGTCTGTCTTTCTGTGAATGTGGTTTTCATTCCACAGGCTGCAGGATTGTAGTTCTTTTTGCTTCTGCTCAAAGGATTTTTAATTGTTTAAATTGTTACTTTTTAATAATAGTTGTTATGTTTATTTGTAAAAAAAATTAGAAAACACAGATAAGAAAAAATAAGAGAAAATCACTCATGGAAATGCAAATATAATCTGGGTAGTGCAGAAACCGGAGGGTTTATTGTTAATATGTTAGGTGTGATAATGGCATTGTAAACACATAAGAAATGTCCTTTTTAAAGACGCATGTTGAAGTATATAGGGATAACATTCAGTGATGTCTGGTATTTGCTTTAAAATACTCCAGGAGAGAGAGGTCTGTTTTAAAAAATAGGTGTGAAATGTTACTATTCAACAAAGTAGTGTAAGTTTTAAGATTAAACGTATTTCTTTATTGGAAAAAAAAATAGGTGAAGCAAGTGTGGCCAAATATTGATGATAATTAATGAATAGGGGCAATAGATTATAGAGGTTCATTTTATTATTTGACTTTTGTGTACATTTTCATAATAAAAAACATTTTTAAACACCTGTAACCTTCAAATGCAGAGAAAAATCATTATTTTCAACTTCACATACATCCCATCAGAACAGTTATGCAGGCATATATTTTAAAAACAGCAACATATTGAATGCATTTTCTATTATATAATTGACATCATGCCATAAAACATTCTTTACAACATTGTTTTTTAACATCTACCTACTATGCATTGAATGGATGTAACAAAGTTTAATGGGGGGATGTTCAGGTAATTTTCAATTCCTTACAATCATAATCTTTCAATAAATATTCTTGTATTGAATCTTGTTGCACAGTCATAATTTTCCCAAGATAAAGGCCTAGAAAGGGAATTTCCAGATGAAAAAATATTTAAGCACCAGGGGGAGCTGGTCACCTTTCCGATACCCAGAGGCTCTGTGTGTGTGTGTGTGTGTGTGTGTGTGTGTGTGTGTGTGTAAAAGCAAACCCTCGCCCTTGAACTTAGCAGCTGAGCCCATCTCTTGTGTCATATTTCAGCTTTATGAGATGAAAGTGCAAAACACCTGGACACACAGCCCCTAAAGAATGCCTGATACCCAGGAACACTTAACAGAGCCCCTAGTCTTTGAAACACTCTTACCAAGACAGACAACAATGGATTAAATAGACATTATGGACATGTGTCAATGTAGAGATTCTGTGCAGTGGCGGGTGGGATGGGTTCTGGGTGGGTGGGTGGATGTGCACACCAGACCCTAGTCAGGTGTGAACATCCACTGGGCAGGTTTTAGCCTACAGGTGATTCTCTCTGCTACATTCTCATTTTGTAGGCCATCTTGTAGTTATTTTGACCCTTTGACTGGCTTTGAGAGCCAGATCAGACTCTTTCACCAGGTTGCAGGGAAGGAAACCAAGATATTTAACAACTGACTTGCTTCAGAGGTTGTCAAGATCCTAATTCAGGTGCTGCCCCACAGGCTCTATTCCCTGGTAGATACACATCTCTTTGTCAGAAAGGGTCCTCTAGGGATGACCTCCGAACATTCCAGCTGGTCAAAGATGACAAAGGACAGAGCACAACAGCCAGGAGTGTAGGTAACACACCAACTCCCGGCCTCTCCCTGCCCACCCCCCGACAAATGTGGATAATTGATGTTTCTCAAACACACAAAATGTTATCACCTTCCAGTCCCGAACACTTCTATATGAAAATGCTGGCACTGCCACTGCCCAGGTCATGTCATTTAGGTGAGAATGGCCCCACCTCAGGCTCACAGTTGGACATGGGACCCAGCCTGGTGCCCCTGACCCCAGTGATTGGTTCAAGGATGGCACATGACCAACACCAGGCCAATGGGTGCCCCACACAGGATTTGTGCTAGGAGGGTGGAGAAAGAGGTGCTGCTTTTACAGGCTCACTGACTTGGTTGTATAGCACTGTATTAAAGAGTCTGGGCCTTGGAGTTTGGACTTGAATTGGAATCCTCTCTTCATCACTTATTGGCCATGTGACCTTTCTGAAATTTCTTCATACCTCTGAGATCTGGCTTCCTTTCCTATAAACTGGAGCAATAGTAATTTCTACCTTACAGGGTTGCTGTGGGGTTTGTGTGATGTAACATATGTAAAACACTAAGCCTTGAGCCTGGCACATGTCAGTCATTCCATGCTGTTGGATGGCTGTTATGACACTGTCCGCACCCTGAGATATAGAAGAAGACAGCAAGCTTCCATCCTGCTAAGGCTCTTAGTCCACAACACTATTGCCCTCTCATCAGAGATATATACATCTTTTTCCACTGTCAACATATATATATATATATATAAATGAGGCATCATCATATGGTGACCATGCACCTGGGATTTTTCTGGGAACTCCCAATTTCAAATATTTGATCCTGTGGACAGAAAACAAATTGCAGCTTCTGGTCAGAGGAACATACTTCCTGTCCATCTATGATGGGGATGGACCAGCGCCATTGCTCTGGGCATGTGATTTAGGCCATTCTAGGAGACAGAGTGATTTGGGCTGGGCTACCCTTGTGTCAGGAAGGACTCAGTTGGTTGCCAAGTGACAGAAAACCCAACTTTAACTGGCTCTAATTCACAAGAACTGAGAGTGAGGAAGGTACTGGTCCCTTAGAGCAGAAGTAAGCAAATTTTACCTATAAACGGGAAGACAGTAAATATTTTAGACTTTACAGGCCACATGGTCTCTGTTGTAAGTGCTCAACCCTGCTATTGTAGCACAAAAGCAGCATAGAAAATATGTAAAAGAATGAGCATGGCTGTGTTCCAATAAAACTTTATTTACAAAAATAGGTGGTAGGTGATTTGACCCATGGGCTATAGTTTGCAGACCCCTGGCTTTAGAGGAAAACCAGGGTATAAGCACCCAGAGAGAGGGGATTGAATGAAGGTAGCTAAAATTTTTTTAAATGTCCTTTATAAGCCCCTAATACTCCTGACATAGTCTGACCCTTGATTGTCCATGGATCAAGACTCTTGGACTTTCAACAATACAATGTATTATGTATTATGGGCTCTTCCTCCTCCAGATGTGCCTCACTGCTTCTTAAGACTGGTATGTTTTTGTTCATTGCAATCACAAGGTGTCTTAGATGCAATTACATGCTAATCAGTATAAGCAGAAATGTAATCAGCCATTATTTCTTTTGAAATGTCTTGGTCAGACAAAAATGTATACCATTGGCAAAGGCATTCTAAAGATTATATGTAGACCAAACATTAAATAGTTTAAGGAATCTTGTGTTGAAAAAATGTAGTCAATAGTCCTCTGTGAGTAAATACAAAGGACAAGGAAACTCTGTGGACCAACTCTGAAGCCAAAGCTGTTCTAAAAATGAGTCAGAGGGTTTCTAAAGGAGTGATGGACAGTGGAGCACTGCTTCTTCATCCTTGGTCTTTGAACTTTCCCACCTCTGAAGGATCAGCTATGACAAGAGCCTAGCCAATAGTTGAATCTCTCTTTTTTTGTTGTTTTGTTTTGATAGCAAGAAATGAAGTATTCAAAGCATAAATTCCTATAGTGGGGCCACTATAGTGGATGTCTCTAGACTGTTGGGATACACAGGGAATATCCAACACTGCCTGTCTTTCCTAGGATGATCATTCTGGGTACCCAGCTACTGATTGATGTCTAGGATCAAACAAAAGAGGACTTAGAACCAAAGGAGCTTTAAATAAGACACTCCTGGATCAACGGGATGAAAGGAGAATGGGCTAGGGTATCACCATGTTGTCCTGTCATGCCACTGCCATCCATATTGATAGGTTTCTTTGGAGAGCCTAGTTATCAAGAGCACTGAGGACAAAGGATCAGCTATGCCTTCAAGGAAATGGCTCAACCCTCCTGGTGAGCTCTGTAGAATCCACCTTTCAGATGCCTGAGCAAGGCCAGATCCTCAGAGACTTGAGTCCAGCTGAAACCAATTGCCCATATGAGAAGATCAAGAGTCACTTCCTTCATTCAATAAATATTTATTTAGGTTCTACTATGTGCCAGTGTTCTTTGCATTAGAAGCTTAACTTTGTAATCTGTGCATTGTGTACAAATGCACAGACATATTTATGAAGATATTATGCATATCATTGTAATAAGAAATAATTGGAAACGATCCCAATATCTATCAATAGAAGAATGAATAATGGTTCATTCAAACAATAGAACTGTGAGATCACTAAAAAGAAGACATAGATATTTATGTATTAGTATGCAAATATGGCAAAGGAATAATAAGACCAAAGAAAAGTTATAAAGTAAGTTGTATCCCATTTTTACACACACAAGAAATTGGTAAAAGTGGTGGGAGGAGGACTAAAGATGGGAGATTTGGTTCTATATGCATTAAAAAAAATCTTGAAGAATAAAGACCAATCTATTTGTATTGATAGTCTCATGAGCATGGGATTTGATGGGGGCAGTGGATTACTCATATTTCCAAGTACATAGTTCTGTAATGTTTGATTTTTTAATGGCTATGTACTGCATTCCTAACAGAAAAAATAATTTGTGGCTCACAAGAAGGGATTAGCTGTTCACACATAGGCTATTAAAGTACACCACTGATTGAAAGTTCTCAACCTATCCCTGCTAAAGAGATTTCTCAGGCCCTTTTCTTCATATAGCTGAGAAGTCAGGTCTTCTAGCATCTTTAGCTTGACTCATTTGGCCCACTTTGACTAGAGATTTAACTGAACTTTCAGAAATTAAAAACAAGAATCATACTAACAATATTCTCTAGAAGTCTGTGCCAGATTACGTGGACTTCAGAATTTTATCAAATCCCATGCAACTGGAGATGACTTAATCACAAGACTTTGGGAGTCTTTATTAGTATTATTATTATTTTGGCTGAGCCACTCGGCTTGCGGGATGTTAGTTCCCTGACAAGGGATCCAACCAGGGCCCTGGCAGTGAAAGCACCGAGTCCTAACCACTGGACTGCCAGGGAATTCCCGGGAGTCTTCATTATTAGATTACATGCATCCCTTTGTAATCAAACTCCAGCTATTTATATTAATATAAAATGTGTTTACTTAATGAAATACTATAAAAACTTCCAAGCTAGTAAGCCAGAAAAGGAAGACTAGGTTTATGGATCTAACTTACTAAGTGTGGCATAAGTAAATGGGTTAGCAAGGAAAAGCAAGAAAATGAGTGGGTGTAGCAGCCACTATGGAAAACAGTATGAAGAGTTCTCAAAAAAATAACTGGGGGCTTCCCTGGTGGCGCAGTGGTTGAGAATCTGCCTGCCAATGCAGGGGACACGGGTTCGAGCCCTGGTCTGGGAAGATCCCACATGCCGCGGAGCAACTAGGCCCGTGAGCCACAATTACTGAGCCTGCGCGTCTGGAGCCTGTGCTCCGCAACAAGAGAGGCCGCGATGGTGAGAGGCCCGCGCACCGCGATGAAGAGTGGTCCCCACTTGCCGCAACTAGAGAAAGCCCTCGCACAGAAACGAAGACTCAACACAGTCATAAATAAATAAATAAATAAATAAATAAATAAATAAAAGACTGTGAATTTCTTTAAAAAAAAAAAAAAAAAAAAAAAAAACTGTAACTACCATACGTACGATCCAGCAATTCATTTTCCCGAAGAAAACGAAAACACTAATTTGAAAAGATGTATGCACATCTATATTCATTGTAACATTATTTACAATAGCTAAGATATGGAAGCAACCCATATATATATATATATATATATATATATATATATATATATAGTGGAATATTAGCCACAAGAAAGAATGAAACTTGTCATTTGCGACAACATGGGTGGACCTAGAGGATATTATGCTAAGTGAAATAAGTCAAAGACAAATAGTGTATGATTCCACTTACATGTGGAATCTAAAAAACAAAACAAATGAACAAACATAACTAAACAGATACAGAGTCATAGATATAGAGAACATACAGGTGGTTGCCAAGGGACGAGGGAAGGGGGGGATGAGAGAAATACGTGAGGGAGATTAAGAGGTAACGAACTTTCAGTTACAAAATAAATGAGTACAGGTATGAAATGTACAGTGTGGGGAATACAGTCAATAATATTATAATATCTTTGTATAATGACACATGACAACTAGATTTATCAAGGGATCATTTTGAAATGTATGAAAATATCATATCACTATGTTGTGTACCAGGAACTAACATAAAGTTGTAGGTCAATTATAGCTCAAAAACTCATAGCCAAAGAGATCAGATTTGTGGTTACCAGAGGTAGAGGTGTGGGGAGGGGGGATTGGATGAAGACAGTCAAAAGGCACACACTTCCAGTTTTAAGTACTAGGGATGTAATGTACAACATAATAAATGTCATTAACACTGCTATATATTATATAAAAGTTTAGAGAGCAAATCCTAAGAGTTCCTATCAAACACAAAAAGTATTTTTTTCTGTTTCTTTACTGTTGTTATCTATATGAGATGATGGATGTTCACTAAACTTATTGTGATCATTTCATGATTATGAAAGTCAAATCATTATGCTGTCACACCTTAAACTTATACAGTGCTGTATGTCAATTATATTTCAATAAAACTGAAAGAAAAAAAAAGACAATGAGTGGGTATAATCAGTACTTGGGGCAAAATACCCAAGACTTAATTGATGTAACTGTTGAACAGTAACTTCATGTAGGCTTCCCAAGTAAATTATCAATAACCTAGTAAGGTCTACAATGTCCTACGTACTCCCAGAGCCAGATGACTGCTGTATGTAAAAAACCAGCTACTACACCACAATGAACACTGAAGGTCATTTCCAGTGTTATACACCTTGGTTAAAAATTTTATATAAGTAACAAAAGAAATAAATTGGACTTAATGAAAATTTAAAAAACTTTGTACTTCAAAGGACACTATCAAGAAAGTGAAGACAACCCATGGAATGGTAAAAAATATTTGCAAATCAAATATCTGATAAGGTGGGACTTCCCTGGTGGTCCAGTGGTTAAGAATCCCCTGTCCAATGCAGGAGACATGGCTTCGATCCCTGGTCAGGGAACTAAGATCCTACCTGGTCAGGGAACTAAGATCCCACATGCTGAGGGGCAACTAAGCCTGAGCACCGCAAATACTGAGCCCACGAGCCAGAACTAGAGAGAAGCCCACGTGCCGCAACTCAGACCCGACACAGCCAAAAATAAACAAATAAATAAATAAATAAATCTGATAAGGGATAAACTGTGGTACAGCCGTAAAATGGAATCTTTTTCAGCAATAATAGGAAATGAACTATCAAGCCACAAAAAGACAAGAACGCATCCTTTATTTTTAAAGACTTTTTTAAAAATTTGGACCATTTTTTTTAACGTCTTTATTGAATTTTTGTTACAATATTGCTTCTGTTTTATGTTTTGGCTTTTTGGCCATGAGGCATGTGGGATCCTAGCTCCCCAACCAGGGATTGAACCTGCATTGGAAGGTGAAGTCTTAACCACTGGACCACCAGGGAAGTCCCCAAGATATGAACACATCTTAAGTGCATATTGCTAAGTAAAAGACTGAAGAGGCTACATACTACATGACTCTATATGAAATTTTGGAAAAGGCAAAACAGTAAGTGCTTGCCACGGAATCAGGAGGGGGAGAGGAGTTGAATAGGTGAAGTCCAGGGGATTTTTTTTATTGTGTATGACATACTAGTAAATACATGACACTATGCATTTGTCAAGACATTTTGAACTTCACAACACAAAGAGTGACCCTCAATGTATGCAGATTTTATTTATTTTTGGCCATGCTGCACAGCTTGTGGGATTTTACTTCCCCAACCAGGGATTGAACCTGCGCCCTCAGCAGTGAAAGCATGGAGTCCTAACCACTGGACCACCAGGGAATTCCCTGTATGCAGATTTTAAAAAATCATTTAGGAGGTGTTGGTGGGGTGGTTCCTAGGATAGAATGTAGAATGCAATCACACAATTTAACTATATTACAAACGTATGAAACAATCTCATGGAAGGGGGTGGGGGGAAAGGTTACTTTCCTAAGTAACTTCGGAAATGGAGTCTGTGAAATTAAAGGTAAAAGAAACTATGCTTAGCACTGTACTCTAGTTGATTAGGTTTTTTTTCCCAAGTGGGTATGGGTTAACAATTCTGATACTACCATACGTGTATACTGGAATTGAACAACTAAGCAAAAAGTTGGCAGATGGTGGGAGCAAGGTTTCCCATGTTTCTCCCAAAGTACACACTGATTCACTCATGCAAGACTATTAGAAATAACTTTTACACACGTGCCTTGACAGTTTATAATATGCAGCTGTTTCACTGAAATATCAATAACACTGTGATACTGTGATAGAATAAGAAAAATAATTTGGTTTTCATCCCTGGTTCCTGGCAGAGAGCTGCCCAAACCCATGGAACTTCCCGATAGGGGTTAGTGGTGTGTCTTTAAATTTATAACAAGCCCTTTTCAGCTATTCCTGAGTTTATATTAATGACGGGGGCTGCTTACCAGAGGGAACCAACCATACGGTAAGAAGGTTGGAACTTTCGGTCCCACCCCTAGACCTCTGGGAAGGGGAGAGGGGCTGACACTGAGTTCAATCATCAATCGTGAATGATTACGCCCTATTCCATTTGGCTGTTCCTGAGTTGTATCTCTTATAATAACCTGGTAATCTAGTAAGAAAAGTGTTCCTGAGTTCTATGAGCCATTCTAGCAAATTACTGAAACCGAGGAGGGGGTTGTGGGTACCCTGCATTTATAACCAGTTGGTCACAAGTACAGGTGACAATCTGGGACTTGTGATTGGTGTCTGAAGAACAGGCAGTCTTGTGGGACTGAGCCCTTAACCTGTGTGGGTCTAACTCCAGGTAGTATCAAAAGTGTTATGAGTAGAGAAAACAGGTTTTTCTTTTAAACATCATACTGATACATTCCTGCAACTAGTACTGTCAGAATCAACTTTTACATATGTTAATACTAATATTACATTGTTCATTCCACAAAATACCTGACTACTATTGCTCAAAACTGTCTAGGTCACCAATCAAAAACAAATAAAATCAGAACTGTTACAGCCAAGAGGAGCCTATGCAGATATGACTAAGTGTAATATGGTGTCCTAGAACAGAAAAAGGTTAGAAAGTAAGAAAATCTATTGAATAAAGTATGGGAAAAGGATCTGAAATAGACATTTCTCCAAAAACACACCGATGGCCAGTAAGTACATGAAAAGATGCTTAACATCATTAGTCGTAGGCAAATGCAAATCAAAACCACTTCATACCCACTAGGACAGCTATACTAAAAGACAGCAAATGTTGGCAGTTACAGGGAAAAATTGAAACCCTCATACATTGTTGTATTGTAAAATGGTGCAGACTTTTTGGAAGTTTGGCAGTTCTTCAAAAGATTCAAGTTACCATGTGACCCAGCAATTCCACTCCTAAGTTTATCCAAAAGAATTTAAAACATGTCCACACACAAATTTGTACATGAATGTCCACAGCAGCATTATTCCAAATGGAAAAAACTCAAATGTCCACCAACTGATGGATGAGTAAACAAACATACGGTATGTCTATACAATGGAGTATTATTTTGCCATAAAAATGAAATACCAATACATGCTACGACAGGGATGAACCTTGAAAACATACTAAATGAACACGTCACAAACGGCCACATACTGTTATGATTCCATTTTATAGAAAATATCTGAAATAGGCAAATACTTAGAAACTAGAGATTGCAAATAAATACTAACGGATTTTTCTTTTCTGGCGTGATGAAAATATTCTGGAATCAGTGGTGATGGTTGCAAAACACTGTGAATACACTAAAAACCACTGAACGGCACACCTTTTTTTCTTTTTTTTGGCTGCGCAGCTTGCAGAATCTTAGTTCCCAGACCACAGACAGAACCCAGGGCCCCAGCAGTGGAAGCAAAGTCCTAACCACTGGACTGCCAGGGAATTCCCTGCACACCTTCCTTAAAAAGTAGATTTAATGGTATATGAATTATATTTCAATAAAGCTGTTATAAAAGGTTCTTTGTATTGATGACATATGCTTATTCTCTAGACAGATGCTCTACAACGTAGAGCGAGTAGATTCAGTGAAATAACAGACCTTAACAAGGTTTTATTCCCCTTCCATATGGTTCTCTACTGTAGTCCAAAAACCTGGGTAGAAGAATTGAAAGAAAGACTACACTGAACAACTCTAATGTTTTATAAACCTTTATTGGAAAGGCTACAAACTTTGTATTGCCACTGCATTTCTTACTTAAAGTGGTTGTGGGGAAGTAACCTTGGATACAAAACTACTATGCTGTTGCATCTTGCCCAGGCTGGTTGTAAAATAGTTTTTGTACAATGGAGGTAGAGTGGATAGGGCAATAATTTAAACCTCAAGGCCTTGATTAATGCCAGGACACCTTTTTTTTTTTTCATTCAGGTTCTAGTAGACCTAGAAATAAACTACAAGTACTACAATTAGGTTCAGGGATGGCATAATACATTTAAAATTCTTAGTTTTCGGCTTTCTCCCATTTGTCCTTTTACAAACGTAAAATCTATAAATGATGTCTCTTTTCCCTAAAATTAAAGTGTGTTCTAAAAATACCTACTCTGGGAATGAAAAGAAGGTAGTAGAAGATGAAAGAAGAGCAATACAACATCCTTTTCATAGTAGTTTTACCTGATTTTTCTCATACCAGCCTAAGAGTCTTACTTTTCTATAAAACAATAGTAATCAATGCTTCCCCCCCCAATCTCAAATATTCAACTTAATGGAGACAAGAGAATCTTTAACTTAACATTTAATGAAAACAGAGCATTTTAACAGGTTCTATGCAGACATGGTTCTAATATTGATTTGCTGTTACCTTATTTTTTTTAAAAGGGGGTGGGGTGAGGAAATACAGGCCAGGTTAACCTGGCCCCAGTGCTCAGGATCATAACTTAGGAGTTACATAACTCAGATGTCCTTGACTCTACAAAGCATTAATTGAAGCCAATAAAGCCTGTTTCTACCAACATATCAAACTTTCTTTTGTCTTTTGAAACTATAAAATGGGCATGTGCCTGAGGCATAAGCTTCAGGCCAATGGGTTTTTAAGGGCTGTTTAAGAACCAGAACTAAGGATACATTCTCCAGTTTAAGGATAGATTTTACAGTTCAAAATATTTCTTCCTTCTAAAAATGTGAGACAAAGAGTAATTTACACCAACTGCTTTTTATTATTGAGTTTCAGAAACCTTTCACAAGATGGTAAAAAAAAAAAAAAAAAAGGAAGGAAAAAAAAAGGGGTGGGGGAGAAACCCCACCCAAACTTTACAACCACAGCTCAGCTAATGTTTTTTCCATTGTTCCCAGTCAGCTCCAAACCCATTGTGTGCAAAGCCCATTTTTCCATGCATCTAAATGATAGATACAGGCTATGAAATTCTTTATTCTATTTGTAGCAGCTTATGCAGGTGCAGCCAAACACAAAGCTTCAGGACAAATTGTACACAAACTTTACAATGTGGGATTTGAATTTAAAATATGAAACATAAAATCTACACAAAACTGATAAAAATCAAGCACAGATACCAGGACTGAAACTTATAACCCATGTGTGAAAGGGAGTCTTGTTTCCTTTCAAGTGCTTTATTCTGCTACAGAACAGTCGAAATGAAGATGTAAAGCTTTGTGGTTAGTTTAAATTATACACTCTGTAGATACTATACCAATTTTAAAAGTTACACATAGACCAACAGATGTCCATCAGTTCATCTGGGTTGACCAGCTGGATCGCTGAAAACAAACCAGGCAAGTGTGGAAAGAAAATCCACCTGTGCAATTTGTTTGCAGAGTTTACTGATGGGCACATTGCACTCCTGGTCCATGATGGCTACTGCTTTCTTCATCAGAGCTATCATTATAGGCTTCACGCCTCTGACCACCTCCTGAGCCCCGAGTGCTATCAAACTCTTGAAGCTCTACCTCCTCTGTGTCTCCAATAATGTTCGGAACTTCTGGTCTAGATGGCAGAAGATCTTCTAATTCCTTCATTAAAATAAATAAAAATAAGGTTAGCTGGAAGATTATCTTCATCCACTATCAAGTTCCCTTTTGATACAATCCAAGGTATATGTTTGACAGTTAGTCTTTGCACTTTAAGCCAGAGATCACAAATGGATGACCCACAGACCAAATCTGCAGACATCTTTTGTGCAACCCATCTATTGCTTAGAAAACAAAAAACAGAATTAGTTGCTAACGTTTAAACACTGGAAAATTTCACACTAGACATGCCTTCCCGCATGAACAACCAGCAGATGCTAAGCTGGGGGGCTGCCCTCTTCAGGTGAGAGATCTGCTCTCCCGGGAGCCCCAATCCTCCCACCACCACCTCACACGCAGTCTGCTTTACTCCTTCACTATTCCCTACTTGGCCCCGTAAACTTTTACATCAGGTATCCTCACTTTAAAACAACCAGGACAGCCCATCAATCACTCAAATTAATAAATTGTGTAATCTTAGCACCCAAAACAAACGCAAAGTGACACAGAAACACAACTATTATTAAACTTTAAGTCATCTGTTGCCTAAATTTAGAGAACACTTACAGAAAGCTTGTCTGGGTTGATCCAGTTGTTTTCAGGAAACTGCACATCAAATTTTATGTAAAGATCACCTTTTTCAAAGGGATTACGATACTGTGGCATTCCTTCACCTCGAACTACACGGACACATCCTATTATTTGAGTAAATAAAGGGGAAAGTATTAAGAATTTTACCCAAGAAGGTGCTCAATAATATTTTTTTGAGTCACCTACTGTAGAAGATTACACAGAATCTTGGATCAGACAAAAATCAAGATTTACCTGGCTCAATTACTTTGCCAGGCGGGTATTTCACCACAATCTGACGTCCATCAAGGTGCTTAAATGTGAACTGAAATCCACATAGAGCTTCAACAAGTCCTATCTTATATGTCATGTGCAAATCATTTCCGTCTCTCTGGAACACCTACAAATAAAGCACACCAGGAACATCTTTTTAAAAAATTATGGAGGCGTACCCTGTTGTTCTGTGCTCCTTGAATCAATTTCAAAACCTTAGTTCTACCATTTACTGCAAAAGCCAAACTGCCACCATCCCTAGGTTTCCTAAATTTATATAAGGAAACCTAGCTATTCTCAAGTAATATGCTAAAAACTTCTATCACGAAAGAACTGGAATTGGGAAAACAATGGCTCGTAAGGTACAACTGAAGCTTCAAAAACAGAACCAGGTATATTTTACAATTATGGACCATTTCCGAACACTGCCTCTGAGTGAAAAGGTGTACAAAGCCCAGTGGGATTCTGGAGAACAGGTTCACTTGGTGTTTCCTCCAGATGTGATCCCAACAGGGGAAGGGGAAGGCCCAAGTTCAACTAAAAAAGCTCAACCAGTAATGCTCAACCAGTAAAGGGGCTCAAACCCCATGCTTCATACAAGTACAAACAAATTTTACCTCACCTAAAATTCAAAACTTGCTTAGGTGAATGTAAAACAAATGTTAAAGTTGGCTTATTATTATACCATAAGCCTATGGACTAGGTAATGCAAAGGTTATTCAATAAACATTAAAAAATGAGCGTTCAGTGTGTAGGGAAAAATGCATCCAATTTCACACATGCCCAACTTATAACGTTTGCTTATTAGAATTCACAAATATCTATAGTTAACTTTTGAAATTTACGTTTGCTTATTAGAATTCACAAATATCTATAGTTAACTTTTGAAATTTAAGTTGAAATAAAATTAACTGCAGTGAAAGGTCACCTAGTTTTTTTTCAATACAATAGTTATCTCTTCCAAAGAATAATCCTGGCTGGTTCAGTCAGAGAGGAGAGGAAATCTGAAAGATATCCTCTTTTCCTAAATTATCCTCCTAAATTTACCTACGAAAAAAGTTAATCTCAAACCATTATCTTGACCAGTGGTCCTGGACCAGCAGCCTCAGCAGCACCAGGAAACTGGTTAGGAATGCACATTCTTGGGCCTCATCCCATAACCACTGCATCAGAATCTATGAAGGTGAGGACCTGCAATCTGTAGTTTTAATAAACCCTCCAGGGGATTCTAACGTATGCTAAAGTTTGAGAACACTGAACGTATATTTCCTATGAGAGTTTACTCAGGTGTTTCTCACAATGGGTGGAAAAATTAATTTCAGTACGGTTTCTTTCATGCAGCACTTTTCAATCTTTTGCAAGTTCATAAAATGAAAGTGTTTCTGAACATATCATTACATTACTGTTCCAAAAACTATCTTTAACCAAATATTCTTTGGTTAAAGCTATATTAGAAGCAGGGAGTGGACTTCGCTGATGGTCCAGTGGTTAACACTCCGCATTCCCAATGCAGGGGACACGGGTTCCATCCCTCGTTGGGGAAGTTCCACATGCTGCACAGTGTGGCCAAATAAATAAATTAAAAAAAAAAAAAAAAAAGAAGTAGGGAGCATGAAGGGATACTATGTTCTTGTATAGGAGACCTCAACTTAAAGTAATTCCAATAAAAAACGGTATTAGGGGTTTTTTTGGGGGGAGGAGGGGACCGGCAGGAAGGGTGGTTATATTAGACAATTTGATGCTAAAATTCAAACAGAGAATAAACAGGCAAGAATGGCCAGGAAATTTTTGAAAAACCAGACTAATGAGGAGAAATTACCAAGAACCAGAGAGTAAAACACTTAAAAGCTGTAATAATTTCTGAAAAATAAAAATATAGAGCATAGAGGAGAGACTAACATCACCAGATCTTACCCACCACTGTCGTTCTTTGCTGTACAAATGCACTATGATAGCAAGATTACCAAAATACACACACACCTGTACTGAAAGATGATACACATGCATACACAGCACTCTCAAAACTGAATTGTTTTTTTTTTTTGAATTGTTTTTTGATCAGAAGATTTACACTCTGTTTCAGCTACAGTACCCACCCTGATCTCATGGCCTCACAATTCCTTCAGCACAAGTGTTGAGTTTTTTTTAAAAAAGAAAGCCCCCAAAAAATACAAGTATGTTCATGAACTAGTCAAACTAATCAATTTTTCTTAAGAAGGTTAAGAATATTCTCAGTGGTATAAATGAAACAAGATGCCTAAATCTCATTCTGGGCTCAAATTTACTTTACCGGTCACAATAAAACCAAGAAGGAACAATCTTTGACCTCTTACTAGATGAACTTCCATTCTAACCTTTATCATCTTCTATTTTCTACTTTAGACAACCAGTAACATCTGCTGTCTGTTGGAAATTCCACGCAATTCCACTGCTGCCAATAATTTTGGAGGTGATTTACTTCCAAATGCCTCCTCCTCACAGCCCCAAGAAAGAAGAGCAGCTTATTCATTATCTCATTTGATTCTATACTATCTTTCTGAGGGACGACATTTTTTAGTACGCAAAGCCAAGCCCAGGGAAGCTAAAGCTAGTAAATGGGAGCCAGAACTTAAGTCCCTTGTCTCCAAGGTCAGTGATTTCTATTTTTTAAAATCCCAATATACTTACAGAATATTTTAACCCATAACACTCTAAGGCAGAATTCTAGAAATTACTCCTTAAAAAAAACCAACAACAAAAGCAATCTAGGGACCCTTGCCATTGGTAGGTTTGGCAATATTCACTAAAGGCCAAGATATATAGCAATTTACAGCTTTCCTGAGGCAATAAATTTGACTAGTATACCTTGAGAAAGGCTTGTCTAGGAGAGCAAGCCACAATCTAATGAGGGAATGAATCAAATCAAATTCCCAGAATCTGCATCTCAATATGGCTTTAATCTCTACTGGATTTTTGAAGTGATTTTTAAAATTTACTTTATTTGTAGAAATCACCATCAAATGGGAGAAAATTTTAGTGTGAACTAAAAAAGGCAGCTGACTTGTAATCTAAATACTTCCAAAGGAACTCAAAACGGCAAAGTGATCAAGTACAAAGCCAGAATCCTGTCAAATGCTTCTATATCCAAGAATTTAGGGGACTTCCCTGGTGGCCCAGTGGTTAAGACTTCACCTTCCAATGCAGGGGTTGTGGGGTCAATCCCTGGTCGGGGAGCTAAGATCCCACATGCCTCGTGGCCAAAGAAACCAAAACATAAAACAGAAGCAATATTGTAACAAATTCAATAAAGACTTTAAAAATGGTCCAAATGAAAAAACAAACAAAAAACTTAAAATATACTCCATCGCACATTTAAAAAATACAGATACAATGGTATAATCAAAATAACATATACCAGGCCACATCATCAGCCCAGTACATTTTGCCATGTACATTAATGGATACAATACAGAGTCAATGAGCAATTTAAAAATAGGGCATTCCCTGGCAGTCCAGTGGTTAGGACTCGGCGCTTTCACTACCGTGGGCCCGTGTTCAATCCCTGGCTGGGGAACTAAGATCCCACAAGCTGTGCGGCACGGCCAAAAAAAAAAGAAATTTAAAAATAAAATGTTTTTAAAACTGCAGAACCTTTTCTTTCAAGAAAGCTCACATAGATACCCAATATGTAAAACAAGTCAACAGAGCAGTACTGAGGACTGAAGCCCTCACCAACCATCCAAGGAGTTTCACAGTGAAAACTAGGCTGCCTAGATTATCTGGTCCAATGCCCGTATCTTCATAAATAAGGAAACCGGGGTACAGACACAACAGGATTACTTAAGGTTATACTGCCAGTCAATGGCAGAGCTGGGACCAAGACCAACTCCTTCTACAGTGCTTCTGACAGCACCTGTCTTGTTGGTCTACTAAAGAAGTCAGTTCTTATGAACTCAGCCTAAGGACTTAACAACTTCATCTATGTTCAGTGTTGCTTCAGGAAACTCAAACTGATCTAACCTATATCTTGCATACAAGACCCATTTCTGGTCTTCTGAGGCAAAAATAAAACAAACAAAAAGGAAATTACCTCATGTTCTTTTTCTTGTAGCAAAAGAACAATGTCTCCTGGTTCCACTCCTGGGGCCTGGTCTGCTTCCCCAGTAAATGTAATTCTCTGTCCATGTTTCATGCCTTTGTCTACGTGGACTTCAAGAATCTTGACTTCTTTAATCACCTTCTTCCCTTCACATTTTTTACAGCGGTCCTTTTCATTAATTACCTCCCCTGGAAAAAGAGGTCATTCAAACTTCCAGCAAGGGTACTATACCGCACTCAAGTAAGACAGGTCTTGATAATGTCTTTATTCACTAAATAAATTTCCTGAACGTCTTTAAACTGCTACCTAAACTTTTGATTAAAATATCATTCTTAATAACAAAAACTCACATCTTACTGCAGGTTACCTAAAGGACCCAGCTACCTAGTCTCCTCTATTCCAGAGTATAAAGTATCTTAAACAATATTTTCTTAACTCTTGACTCTACTTCCTAAGTTAAAACAAAGCCTAATGATCAAGCACACAAAATGGGTGGTCGGATGCCTGAACTTCTACAACTGCTTCTTCATTTTTGTCTTAGTTTCATTTAAATTTAACAATGGAGAGAGACAACCCAAATAAAGATTTAAACATCCTTTATTTAAACATCCTTTAATCATATGTATTCTTCTGAAATATCTGATCAGTGCTATAATAAAATAAAACGAAAGCTGTACATAGTATACTGTGAAAAAAAAATACCATCAATTTCTAATGGCTGATTAGTGGCACACTTTAATGCTCAGATGACGTGTGTAAGTGACTTCAGGAACACTGCTTCTGCAAAGTATGTTCTGCAAAGCACCAGTTCCTTAAAATGGTAATGGCACATGGGAAAAGATTTCAGTCAATTCTGATTTCTTGAGAGTGGGAATTGTTAGCAACTTTAATAAGGTAAAATGCCCTGAGATGCTCCAGGAGGGGAATATGATATGCAGCTTCTCCAAATTATCTTGTCTCTTCCAGAAGCAATTTGTAAAAGGATGTTCTAGAACTGACCAATATGGTAACCACTAGCCAATGTGGCTATTTAATTTAAAAATAATTAAAATTAAAAGTTCATTTCCTCGTCATACACGGTGGCTAGTGGCTACTATACTAGACATTACATACACAGAACTTTCCCATCATCACAGAAAAATTCTTTTGGATAGCACTGCTCTAGAACAAGGGCTGGCAAACTAAGGCTCACAGGACAAAATGGGCATGCCTTTGTTTCTATAAGTAATGTTTATCTAGAAGACAGTCATGCCCACTTGTTTACATATTGTCTGTGGCTATAAAAGTGCTAAAAGGGCAGAAGTGAATAGCAGTTTCAGAAAACATTCGCCCACAAAGCCTAAAATATTTACTTCTGTAAAAAGAGCTTCAATTGCAATAATCTATCCTCAAAAGCTAACTAAAGCTTACAGTAAAATTCTCCACTTATCAGGATGAGAACTAAACAATTTGCTCTCTCTCTTTTACCAAATATAACTTTTTAAAATATAAAGGGACAAAAAACTTTGCCCCATCTTTTTGGAATGAAAAAAGACTAAACATTTCACTCAACATAAGTTTACTGTTTATCTGTGTTCACTGGGCCTATGCATAAGGAAATATTATTTTTACATTTTTCTTTCAGAACTCTCTGTATCTTTAATAAGATGAACACAAACACACGTTGAAAAAGAAAAACTGTAAGCCTCTCCAACTTCTGCATTCCCAATCCATCCAACATAAAAGCAGAGAAACACTGGCATGCATACCTTCTCCATTACAGTCAGAACACACAGACTGCATCTGTTGTACCATTCCTGGAGCCAGCTGTCTGATCATGATGCGTACACCTCGACCCCGACAAGCACTACACTTCTGAACAGCTCCAGACTTTCCACCTTGGCTAAAAAGCAAGCAAAAGTATAAATTAGAATTTTCCCCCTAGGCCATGACAAATAGGAATTGTGCTTTTCACCTTCATCTTCAATGGCCAATGACTGGTATTTAAAGACTTTCAGAGGTATCAGAAAGTGTTCTGGGTTGGGTAGTCAGTTTGAAGTCACGAACAATTTTTATCTGATATAGACTCAATGTGCCACTGAAAGAATGGACGAAATTCATTTCATAACCAGAAAACACACTTACCCACTGCATGCGCTACAGAGTACATTCTTGCTAAGTTGTAGTTTGGTTGTCTTGCCATTATACAAATCTTCTAAAGATACTCTGGGGAGAAAAGAATTAGGTTCAAATTTTGCCAAGTTCTCTTACATTCAAGATATAAACGATAGCTGATATAGCAAATTCCACTATAACCTTTTAAAAAAAGAATTCAAGAACACCTTACATAAATCAACTGAGTGAGATTTTATTTTGTAGCTCAAATTGTTTATGGCTATAAACAATATATGTATTGCTCAAAGCCACAACCTAAAGGATCAGGCCAATAATTTACTGTGCTGCATTTCCTGATAAAGCTGGTAACTGCACAAACTCAAAACATCACACCTTCTTCTGGCCTCAAGGAAGACCTCCACCTAATCCAACCCTCTGAATGAGGTATATATTACAGGACAAAATTGAGGCACAGAGAAGTAACTTGCCCAAGATCACACAGGCAGTCTGGCTCCAGAGTCCAGGCTCTACTATAAGGCTCTGTCCCCTTCAAGGACAATTCAGAAACGCTACAAAGTTACATTACAATTTACGGGAGGCAATTAGATTGCGTATGTCTTAAAAAAAAAAAACTGGCCTTGGGGCTTCCCTGGTGGCGCAGTGGTTGAGAATCTGCCTGCTAATGCAGGGGACACGGGTTCGAGCCCTGGTCTGGGAAGATCCCACATGCCACGGAGCAACTGGGCCCGTGAGCCACAGCTACTGAGCCTGCGCGTCTGGAGCCTGTGCCCCGCAACGGGAGGGGCCGCGATAGTGAAAGGCCCGCGCACCGCGATGAAGAGCGGTCCCCGCACCGCGATGAAGAGTGGCCCCCACTTGCCGTAACCAGAGAAAGCCCTCGCACGAACCGAAGACCCAACACAGCCAAAAATAAATAAATAAATAAATAAAGTAGCTATAAAATTAAAAAAAAAAACTGGCCTTATCTAGAGTGTGACAGATGAGAAGGATAGGTTTCCAAGAGAGAGCCTACAACAAGTTTTAGATGTCTGAAAAACGCAGTGAATTATAAGCAAAACTTGAGCAACTTTTACAAAAATTTCAAAGGGGTCTATGACCCCAAAACGGAAAAGTTAAAAAGCCTATTAAAAATCGCAACTGATAAAACCCAACTCGTCTTTATTCATACAGCATATCTGAACTGCAGGACCATTCATTTCCAAATAAACATCAAAAAAAAAAAATCTATATACATCAGAAGTCTCAAAAATATTATTCATTTACAATTTGCAAGCAATGCATTTAATTTGGTTTTACCCTTCTCATGGTGTTTTTAAATCTCCTTTAATAGTAAAGGTTTACTTTAAAATAGAGGAACAAAAGAAGTTAAATGTGCTTTGCAAAGCACCTATACTATTTTGTGGCATTCAAACTTTCTCAAAATTGTTATCTTTTATACATTCTAGACACTATAATAAAACACTTATGGTCAAAACACTATCAGCACTTCCAAACAACGGCATATCTAGACCTTAGACCAAAGCACTTGGTTCCATCAGACTTTAACTTCCTCCTAAGAACCTTTAACCAACCATTTACATGATAGGTAGGTCTTCTTCCCCTTACTGCAATTATATTAAACTGCAATTACTATGCAACACCACTGTGTAAGAGGCCAGAAAAATCTTCATTTCAATAAACATGGCAAAAGAAGGAAAAATGTGGGTAATGGTCTAGTGAAGCTGGCACTCTCCACCAGTGGGGCTAAACTGGCACAATCCTCTACAAGGCAATTTAGTTATATTTATCAGCCTCAAAACACTGATGCCTGCCCAGAAATCTCTGCCAAGGAGAGACAAAGCTGTACATAAAGATACTCACAGCAGCACTATTTATGATAGGAAAAAACTGGTAACATCCTAAAGGAAAGGGAATGATTAAAAATAGATGATGGGGGCTTCCCTGGTGGCGCAGTGGTTGAGAGTCCGCCTGCTAATGCAGGGGACACGGGTTCGCGCCCTGGTCTGGGAAGATCCCACATGCCGCGGAGCAACTAGGCCCGTGAGCCACAACTACTGAGCCTGCACGTCTGGAGCCTGTGCTCCGCAACAAGAGAGGCTGCGACAGTGAGAGGCCCCGCGCACCGTGATGAAGAGTGGCCCCCACTTACCGCAACTAGGCACAGAAACGAAGACCCAACATAGCAATCAATCAATCAATCAATACATAAATCTTTAAAAAAAAAAACTAGATTGTTTTAAAAAATAAATAAATAAATAAATGATGGAATGGAATATTATAAAGCCACCCAAAATGAAAGGTTGTAGTAACAGGAAAATTTTAACAAATTACACTTTACTTCCTCTTACCTACTCAAATGTATATACTAGATACTATGAAATATTTCAAATAAACACTTGAACTTCAGTCTCTGGCATTTGCTAGTATAACCATTACCGGTCCATGAAAAATTAACGGGATAAAAGATCTCACAAATTTTGCAAAGTAAAATAGTTACTTTCATATTGGGTTCACAGTCTAAGATCAAGGTCAGACACCATTCATATGCTGGCAGGTTAATGTCAGGCTTGAGGCCAGCAAGCTCCGCGGAAATCAATTTAGGAGAGTTCACACTGAGGAACAAGTAATGAGTTACTGTAACATGTTAACAAACTAGCCAGATGGTCACTCAATTTGTAAGTTTTTAAATAAAAAGTAACTCAGGAGGTTTAAATACTTCAAAGAAAAGAATCTTCATAATTGAAATTTTAAAAACAAGCAGCCTCAGAAGCATACACCAAAACAATCTTCCTACTCTGTAAAAACACCAACCATCCTTTAAGATCTGTTAGCAAAATACCAACATTCAGGTTATTAAATTCAACTTAGTCACCCAATGAGGACAGCATGGTAAATGGAAGATTTTTTTTTTCTGATGGACAGAGTATTTTTTGATGCCTCTTCTCTCTTTTACTGAGTACTTCTACTTGAAAAAAAGTATTTAGCATTTTTTTAAAAAAAGAAAAAAGATATTCACTTGAGTGGATGCATCATGTCTTCTCCTCTTCTTCTGCCATTTCGACTTCTGCTCTGATTGCCCATGAAGCCGAATAATCCCCCACCAAAAATGTGAGAGAAAATATCATCCATGCCACCACCTCCGCTGCTACCTTCCCGAAGACCTTGTTCTCCATATCTGTCATATAGTTCGCGCTTCTCAGGATTTGATAGTACTTCATACGCAAAACTTATTTCTTTGAACTATAAAGAAAAAGTAAAAAGGAAAACAATTGGATTTCCAAATAAAAGACTACAAATAAAAAGCTATAGGAATCTAGAATTCATTTAATTCTAAGAAAAGTTACAAGTTACCTTTGGTTTGATTCTGGTCCTATTTACCACCTACCACTGCCCAGAATGATAGTATTCCCATTATAAAACCAAAATACTCTTAACATAAAAATTTGGCACCATGGGCATAAATGGACTTTTCTTACAACATTCCCTTTTTTTCCCAAGAAGGGCGATTTAAGTTTAAAACAGAAATCTCAGGGGAAAAAAGTCTCAAATAACTTACTTTGTCACCAGCATTTGGATTCTTATCGGGATGGTATTCCTTGGCTAACTTTCTGTATGCCTTCAATAAAAGATTTTTTAAAAAAAAGGTTATATGTAAAGACCAGTTTAAAGATTTGTGAGTACTAAATTAACATCCAATTTTCTGAAAAGCAATGTTCTAAAACCATAACCTCCCAAAATATCCTTTATTCATTGGCATTGTTGGGCATATTCCATCGTAATACTGTTTACTCACTAATAACAAAGCAGACAGTAGTTATACTTGAAAATAGGTTATACTAAAGCCAGATACAAACAATGAAACAAAGCCACAGAGAAAAACAAAATACTGAAAAATCCCCTATTTTCACTACTGTCAAATGTCTTTGATGGCCCGTAATTAGACCAAGACGACTCCAATAAACTCTACTGGGAAATGACTGTTAAGCTCTACAGCCTGCAAAACCACTATTATTAAAATTAAACTAAGGTAAGAATCCGGGCTCACGATGGCTCCTCTAATTGTAGCATCAGGAAAAAGCGAAGACAAGCTCCTAGGTCATGGTTTATTTTCATAGGGTGGATTGATTGGGGTCTAAATTGGAGTGACCTCGGTGTTAGTGAAGCTGCATACATTTGGGTGGCTGAGATATAAAGCACTTAAGCGTTCATTCACAGACACCTGAATTATGTAACACAGAATAGCATTTCCGGTAAGGTAACAGGAAGTGCTTTTATTCTCAACTGCACCCGTCCCACTGCCTAAGGAGCATTCTCATTTTTCTAAGCTTACAAATCCGGATACTCTAAGCCCCGTGAAGATGCTGTGGGGCTTAATCAAATGCCTCAAATGCTTTGAAATCCGGAGATGAAAGATTCGCAGCAATGCAAACAGCGATAATGAGGCCTTCTATTTATATTTAGTCAGTGTACACTCAGGTGTTTGGCTGGGACCCACAGATTTTTCCTGAAACGAGTACATAACATTTGGGTTACCTGCCCACAGAACAATGCACCCAGACACAGACCCACGCCACCTCCGGGTCAATGGGCGAGGGAGGAAGAAGGGGAGAAGCTCCGCGGCCGCGGCTCCCAGGAAACATCCCTAAGTTCCCGCAGGCACCCGGCGGGGGCGACCTCGACCCTCCGCCAGGCCCCAGACCAGCCCCGACGCGGCTCGGGCGCCGAAGTCCGCGGCGCGGTCAACTCCTCTCCCGGGGCCGGGATGCGCTGGGCGTCTCGGTCCAACCTGTTTTTCCAGGGTGGTGACCTCGGCGCGGGGAGGGCCGGGCAGGCAGCTGCCTCCCGGGAGCGCCCGGCCTCAGGCGCCCGCCAGGGGAGGGAGGAAGGAAGCGTTTTCGTCGTGTTTGCGCAGGGGTGGGTTTTATTTGCTGCATCTGTAGGCGGGCGGGCGGGGCCGGCGGCCCAAGGTCAGCCGAGGCTGGAGTGCGCGGCCCGCGGCGGGCCGGTCTCGCCGCCGGCCCCCAGCCTGGGCCCGCCGCCGCCGGCTAGCGGGCCGCCCCGCAGCGCGGCCTGGCAGTCCCAGCCGCGCAGGCCCGCGCCCCTCACACCCTGCCCGGGCGGCCCGCTCCCCAATACCTTCTTCAGCTCGTTCTCGCTGGCGCCGGGCGGGACGCCCAGGATGTCGTACAGCTTCGTGTCGGCCACGTTCGCCATGGCGGCCGGCCGGGCAGCGCTCAGGGAGGAAGGCGGCGGAGCAGGCGAAGCGGATCCCGGCCCACAGCAGCGGTAGCGGCAGCAGTGGCAGCGCAGGCCGAGCGAGACAGCGAGGGGGAAGCAGAGGCGGGGCCGAACTTTGAACCGACGCACGGCGCGCCGTGACGTTGCTTCGCGGAGCCCGCCTCGAGCGCTCAGCTGCGGTGGTGGCTGCGTCTCGGGTGGTGAGGGAGCGGGTGAGGTGTTCTACTGCCTTGAGGCTCTGGGCCGCTGGGCGAAGTCCAGCGTAGAAACCGGGATAACTAAGTGTGCACGCTACCCTCCGCGACACCAACTCTCTCCAGAGGCGTTTATGGGGGTGCTGAAAGGATGAAGAGGCCGATGCGGCCCACAGCCGCCCCCTCGGTCAACTTCGAGTCCGGCGGGAGAGAAAGGCGGTCCGGGCTCGCGGAGGTAGTCCTCAGAATCCGCGCTGCCGCCGGTGGACCCTCTGGATCTGGTTCCCTCGGGGTTTACGATGAAAAACAGCACCTGGGTGTGTGTGTGCTGTGTGTGTTTTATATTAGGGCATTTTCAGACATTCACCAAGAGTAGTATATTATGCTGAACGGTTAGCTACATTTTGCCCACTTTGTTTCATCTATTCCCCCCATACTCCCTACTTCCAGTGTTTTAAGGGAAATCATTAAGTTTATAAATTCTCTATGTATATATAAGTCTAACAGATGACTTTTTAAGGCATAATCACATCACCACATGTAATGAAATGAATTCCTTCATCTAATTCCTAGTCCGTGTTTAGATTTTCACAATTGTCTCATGTCCGTTCACAATTGGCTTGTGGCATCTAGATCCACAAGTTCCACCTGTTACCTCCGGATCATGTGTTTAGGTCTCTTGGTAGCTTTAAAATTAGCCAACACCAGAGGTCTAGATGGTATCAGGCAGCCTGGTTGGACGCACAGTCCTCTGGTGATTGTTGCCCATGATTTAGATTTGCTTCAGAAAATGTTTGCTATGCACCTGCCATGTGCTAAGAGGTATGGACGCCTGGACTGGTGGAGGGGAGTATTAAGAATAAGCCATGGTGCCTACCTTCAACCCACTAACGATTTATGGAGACAGAAAAAATAAGATGTTCTGATCCTTTGGAACCTGAACTGGTAATAAAGGCTCCAACATAGGCATCTCACTTAGGATAATCCCTTCTCCCTGGCTTTCCCCCAGACCTAGTTTGGAGGGCACTGAGTGCCATGCCAGAGAGTTGAAATTTATCCTGAAAACCCTGGGGAGTTAATGTGAAGTCATGATGCTCCTTTCACCTAACTCTTCCAGTTTTCTCAAATCCTATCCAAGATGCTGCTGTTTCAGTGAAGTCTTCCTAGATTCTACAACCTGGTGAACATTGCTATCTCATTTGAGTTCCCACTATCCTTGGCTTGTGCCTTTTGTAAGATAGGTCTGATGTGGGACTTGAGTGGTATTTTGCTGTGAGTCTGAACTCCATTAATGGGCTGTAAGTTCCTTAGGGGAAATTCACTCCTCTGTTTTTGAATGCAGATGGTCTAGTTTTGAATGCAGTAAAGGCCTCAAAAATTTCAACTCCCCCACTTCCTTTTCACGTTTTGAGTGGTTCATAAGAGGCAGTATAAAGTTGTGGTGGAGTTAGAGTGCGTGGGCTGGTAGCCTGGCTCTGCCATGTATTAACAATGTGACCTTGAACAAGTTACTTAACTTTTCTGAGGCTGTCGCCTCACGTGTGAAATGGGGTTTAATAATATTTATAACATTGGCTTGTTTTGAGGATTAAAAGAGTTAATACAGAGTACTAAAAACGGGAGCTAAAACCAAGTACTAGCAACTTTTTTTGGCCCATTTGCCTATAAGCTGTCTCCACATCTCTATTCATTGTCTTTATTTAAATTCTTGGATTCCCAAGTGGAATTCCCCAACTTCCTCCAATTGCCTGTGTGGAATACTCCTCAGTCCTTCTTCCTGATCTCAGATACCCAGCTCTCCCTGCTTGCCAATTACCATATTCTCTTCTTCCTCCATCCATTTGTGCTCCACACGACAATATGAACTGAAAACTTTGTCTTTATTGCAGCCTTCATATAGTTTATTGTTTTATTTTCATCTTATTTTCTTTCTGTCCATAACGAGTCAAAAAGAGCTGAACTTTTCTATTTGTTTCAGTTTTACTTAATGTTTTTTTAGCAAGGGTTTTCCCTTGGTTCAATTTTAGCTTTTGTTTTCTTTTTTTTTTTTAAGAAATTCACGTTCTTTTATTTATTTATTTATTTATTTATTTATTTTTGGCTGTGTTGAGTCTTCGTTTCTGTGCGAGGGCTTTCTCTAGTTGCCGCAAGCGGGGACCACTCTTCATCGCGGTGCGCGGGCCTCTCACTATCGCGGCCTCTCTTGTCGCGGAGCACAGGCTCCAGACGCGCAGGCTCAGTAATTGTGGCTCACGGGCCTAGTTGCTCCGTGGCATGTGGGATCTTCCCAGACCAGGGCTCGAACCCATGTCCCCTGCATTGGCAGGCAGATTCTCAACCACTGCGCCACCAGGGAAGCCCTTAGCTTCTGTTTTCTAGTGAAGAGTAGCTGGGTCAATCCCCCCACCCCACCCCAGGTCTAAGTTATTTTCTTTACCTGACTTAAATCAGTCGCCACAGTTCATATATTTTTAATTTTCATTTATTCACAGTATTTTCTCCATTTCTGAGTGTTAATTGTAGTCAGCATTGTTATTTGCTAATGTTACAGGTCGACAAGTTATTTCAGAACAGTTCTGTGTGCTTCAGCTGACACTTGCCGTTCTCCCTGTCATCGCATGTTGAGTCACATCTGTGTCAGGATGAGCACTGTAACATTTCAGCCACTGAGTTTGTGTTTTTAAGGTAGCTCATTTATTTTCGCTCCGTATTTACGTAATGCCATGAAGGGAACAAGACCTTTATCTCATTTCATGTCTCAGGCATCATAAAATGCTGAGTCACAGTGCATCTGAGGGCTGCTTTCACTAGGCTGATGATTTAAAGTTTGAAGTTGGAGTGATTTCAGATTTCTGCTAGGTTTATATTGTTGTTCAATTTCTTTCTTTTATCTTTTTTTTTTTTTTAATTTGGTGTATTTGTGTAACTTTGTGGGGTTGAGGTGGGGAGTAGGTGGATAAGGACTAGGGAGAGACTGTATGAACCAGAAAGGCCATTCATATTGTTCCCAGCTAACTGAATACAGAACCATGTAACCCGTTATTTTAGGTAGCCTTGTATATATGATTCAGGCAGTTCAAACAGTAGTTTTGCTTTCTGTCTTTTATCTAACTAGTTTTGTGTGTGTGTGTGTGTGTATGTGTGTGTGTGCACTTGAAAAGAATGTTTATTCTGCTGTTGTTGTGTGGAGTGTTCTATAAATCTAACTAGTTTTGAATGTACAGAGGAGGTGATGCCATTTGAAATATTTTTCATGGTATATGGAAGGCAGTACTCTTGTCATGAGGATATTAGTGCCATTAGAATTGATGATTGTTGGTACTCTGAGAAGAAAAAATTGTGGGGTTTGGATCACTGGAGAGTCTGCATTCCTTGCAGTTCCTAAACTGGATTGTTTAGTGATGGGACGCATGGTTGTATATAGTATATATGTATCTATGTTTACATACATATATACATTTGTATACATATACATGTATGTATAGTGTATATGGCTGTATAGCCCCACTGCTAACCTGTCAAACCCTGTCATGTCAAACCCTTCCAAGTCAATTAGCACATTTAAACTTTCACTTTGCTTATATCATTGCAATGGTATGGTAAGCAGAGAAACTGGAAAGTTTAACCATTTGTGTGGGGAAAAATAGTGGTGAAAATATGTCTATATATTCATTCATTCAACAGATATGTATTATGGACCCACTGTGTGTCAGGCACTTTTCAGGGCTAGGGATACAATCATAAAACAAAATCTCTTCCTTCACAGAACTTACATCCTAGCGGTGAAGACAGAAGGTAAACAAACAAGTAAATACACAGTATAACAGATGAGAAAGAAGAGAGATAAGGAAGTATTGAAGTTGGACACTATTTTTATTTACGGTATTTGGGGAAGACTTCATTGATAAGGTGATATTTGAACTTTAAAGGAATTGAGGGAGTTAGCTACGAGGATATTTGAGAAAACTTCCCAGCAGTGGGCCTGCAAAGGCCCTAAGGCAGAACATGCCTGGTTTATTAGAGGAAGGAAGCCAGTATGGCTGGGTGACAGCAAGTTAAGGAGATAGTAGGAGTTGAAGTCAGACGTTGTGAAAGACCCAATTAGGTCCATTGTAAAGACTTTGGCTTTTACCCTGAGTGAGATGGGAAGCCATTAAAGGGTTTGAGCAGAAGAGAAACATAAACCAAGTAGTATTTTAAATGCATCTGGTAGCTGTGTTGAGAATCTATTGTAATAAAACCCTGGAGAGGGATGACTTGGGCCCAGGTAGAAGAGCTGAAGTTGGTGAGGAATGGTTGGATTCTGGATATATTTTGAACTTGGAGCTGATAGAATTAAATTTGGGGCGGAAATGGGAGTGGGGTAAAAATAAGAGTTCATGTTAAATTAGAGATACTTATTAGACGTTTAAGGAGCAATGCTGGGTAAGCAGTGGGTTTATAAGAATAGAGTTGGAAGGGCTGCAGTCCAGGCTGAAGATGTAAATTTAGGACCCTGTCAACACATTGATGGTGTATAAAGAGATAAGACTGTGTAATCTCACCTATGATAGTTGACTCAATAACTGCACATTAGAACCCCTGGAGGAGCTTTTTAAAAATTCCAGTGTCCTCCCAGAGCTCCTGACTGAATTGATCAGAAATAAGGCAAGACATTGTATTTTTAAAAATAGTCTATGGTGAGTCTATTTTTGAATACTTAGATTGTTTATAGTTTTTTTTTTAACATTGTAAACAATGCTTCTGTGAACTGCCTTATAGTCTAATTTCTCGTGCATATTCTTAGTTGCTTCCATAGGATATGTTTCTAGAATACTGTTAATATTTTTATTTTGTCAATTCACACATGAAGAACACATGCTTTTGTTCTGGAATACAATTCTTAAAGTATTCTGAAGTTGTGAATTTGCTTAATAAAATTTCCATACCTTAAGTGTTAGAACAATTGTTATTTAACAATTGATAATATAGATCAGGAAAATCATCCAAAATCTATAGTGACATTTAAGTGTCAAATCTTTTTTCCTAGGCATAGTGCTAAGAGGTCTTAACATTGCTTAATCAGAAGAAAAGAAATCATAGCTAAGAAAGAGCAAAAAATGAATAGAAAACAGAAAGCTCATTCAGTTCTGACTTAGTCATCAAGGTAGTCACAATCTGGGAGTCAGTTTAATATTCTTATGAGATACCTTCTTTCTCTGTGAATTTCATCAGGTTAAAACAAATCACAGTATCAATGGCACACAATGTAAAATGTTGGTAGACAAGGATCAAGCAAACCAATTAGGAAGCTCAATTGCAGGGATTCAGGACAGAGAGAGAGAGAGAAAGGTAGACAGCGTGGACTAGGATGGCAACAGTAAAAATGGAGAGGAGTGAATGGATTTGGTATATATTTTACAAGTAAAGCCTGCAGATAATATGGGTGAATCTCATTGCTATTTCCAGATATTTCTTCCTCCCATATTCCTAAAAACGTAAAGCCTTTAGTTTTTAGTCACCAGACAGTATCACCTATTACCTGATATTTCATTGTCAATTTATTGACCCCTAGAATCCCTCTTATTTCTCAAAAATTGTAACTCTTGGCTTACTCTCCAACTCCACTACTGTCCTAATTTTTAGTTTGTAAATGCTCCTCCCAACAGCCTGGCCTCTCACTTCTTTGAACTTACATCCAGTGGTCTTGTCCTCTGTCGCCGTGAAGCTACTCACTCCCTTGGTTTTATGACTGTGTCATTGCCAAACTCTCCTTAATCTCATTCACTGATTACACCTATTTTTCCACTCCCTCTAATACTCTGACCCCAACAATCTTTCAACCACACCAGGATTGGATTTAGCAAAGTGGAGACCATTATGAGAATAGAACAAGGACTTTGAGGCTGTGCAGGAGACAGATGATGTTTGATGGTGAATGTCAGTGAGAATGTGGTACTTTCAGTGGATTATGGGTCCTGTTCTTATAGGACTTGCTGATGGATTTGATATAGGTATTTGAAAGATGAGAAAAATCAAGATGATTCCAGATTTTTATTTGAGTCACTAAAGTGGTAGTAAAGTCATTTATAGAGATGAAAAAGGCTGAGGAAGAAGATTTGGTAGTTGTGTGAATCGAGAACTCTATTTTGGCGAGTTAAATTGGAAATTCCAATATCTAACTAGAGATGTAGACTAAGGAATCAGATCTGATCACTTAGAGCTCAGGGTCAGGATTGGGATAGAAACTTTGCAACAGCTATCCTAGGTGGCATTCAATGTCTGGGACCTGGTTGAAGTCACCCTCCAGGCCCAGGGGAAAGGAGGAAAAACAGCCACAGTTTAAGAGCGCTGCAGTTTCCATTTGAATAAGAAGGCAAAGGGAAAGTTCACAGGAGTTGAGGATATGGGAATTTTGATGGGCAGTGAATTCCAGAGGGCAGAGAGGAAGAATTTCAGACTTCATAATTTTAGACCCATTCGACAGGAATTTAAATTTCTTCTAGTACCAGCCAGTATTGCTTTGAAACAGTTCAAATCTGGTATGATCTGGCTGCAAAAACTCTAGAATGATTTATTACAGAACTTTAATTATATTAAAAGATACTGGATATTTTTCCAGTTCTAGCCTAATCAAGAGTCCTAATGCTTTCTCTCTAAATTTCTGGGTCTGAAGGATTGATCAGTTTCTTAAAAGAAAAAGAAGAAGAAAAAATAAAAAGAACTTGATTCAATCTACCTTAGAAAAATTTCATTAAATGATTTTCAGAATCACCTATTTTTCAGTTTCATCTATCTCAACTTGAATGTTTCTTAGACCTATGACTTTATGAATGTAGACATCTTGCTTACAAGTAAATTAAGGTTTTTTATAAATACATTTATGTAGTTCAAAATTATACAAGGGAAATCTTGCTTCCATCCCTGTCCTCTCCACCCCTGTTTACCTCACCCCAGTTGCCTATATTTCTTACTTATCCTTCCATTGTTTCTTTATACAAGTCAAGCAATACAAATTTATATTCTTATCTCCACTTCTTTTAAATATAAAAAGTAAAATACTATATGTACTGCTCTGCACTGGCTTTGATCACCTAATGAATCCTGAAAATCCTTCCACATCAGTACATAGAGATTTTCCTCATTCTTTTTTTTTTTTCTGATTCTTTTATGTAGCAACATACATTGTGAGAATGTACCATGATTTATTTAATTAGCTCTTTATTGATGGACAATTGACTTGTTATCTGATAATTAAGATATGTATCTATGCAAGAGATGAAAACACCTTAGAAGTTATTCTTTATTTCCCAACTTTTAGAAAATAAGATCTAATTCTTCAGGAATATTCTACAAGGCTGAAAGATGTTTTGAATTTATTTTTGATAGCTTAATTTTTAAAGGAAATTGCTTTAATCAAAAGAAAATTTCAAATTTTCTTTAGAACAGGAGGCATTAATTTCAAATATCTTAGAATTAAGGAGCTCCCAGGGGACTATCTAAAGCTAACAGCCATCAGCATCAGTATTTGTCATTTGAGCTCAGTCATTAACTTTCTCCTCTGTTTCAGGGAAAGATATCTCGAAATTTTAAGAACAGTAGCTTTGAATTACAGTTTCTAGGTCAACGTAATGGAGACATTGCGTTAGATGTGGTTTAGCTGTGAACTTGGCTAGCAGATTTATTCTGCTAAAGAAACAAGCTACTCAGGTCCAACTGGAAAAATACATAGAAGAAATCCAGAGGATTGTTGGCCTTGGCGATGGAAGCCCTCTTTTCCTCTAAAAGAAACCACAGTAGAATACTCTTTAGGGGGATCTCCATGAGCGATAAAACTCACTGAAATGATTATAGTTCCAGTCTGTGTCTCCTTGGAAAGAAGATCCCATTCTGAAGTTTTCTTTCGGCAAACCAAAGATCAGTTATTTAAATATTTTTTTCCAGCCAGATTAGGGGGCTGGCAGACTAAGAAGGTTCATAAATGCATAGCTCTCCTTATCTAAAAAGCCACCATATCAATGGTGACCTGAAGTAAAGTGCCACACCTCCTGCAAGAATTTCTTATAAGAGTTCTTTTTTCTCTTTCTTAGCAGGATTAATGAAGTTCTAAAGCTTAGTTGTGACCACTCCTCTAAAAGTTGCTCTGGGAAAGGCCACAAGTTGTGGCTATTCTTTGCTGAGGTGGTCAATAACAACAATAACTACCATTTACTGAATACTCACTCTTGCCAGGTGCTATAGAACGGGCATGGCCTTTTTCCTCAAAGACTATTCACCATGAAGACAGCTTCAACACTGCCTGTGTTTGCCAGCAATTGGATTCCAGAATTGGATGGACATTGAGACGTGAATGTGGTTTATCACTAATAAGAAGGATTCCATTGCTCTTTGGAGATGGGAGATAAATACTATAATTGTTAGGTTCCAGGATGCTCTATAAGGGTAAAGGAAACGCCATCTGTAGATTTGTGCACAGCCCCAAGACCTTATGTCCTGTTCTTATGTCCTGTTGTGCAGTAAGTTTTCTGAGGGCGTAAGTAGTTTAAAGATCCCTTCCTACTTTTCTGTAAGTTTCTTTGGAGCAGGAATTATATCTCTCTTGCTTGTTTTATTTCCTCTACTTTAAAAAGTGCTTCATACATAGTGGTAAAATATTAAAATGACACTTGTTGAAGCATAGTAAGGAAGACTTTACAGGGGGTGGGAGGGGGAAGAGCACTATAGTGATAGGTATAGTACCACTGGGGTGGAATTTTGCATTGAGAGAGAAAGATTGCGCTTAACTCTTAACATAGCATGGACAAGAGGGAATTTATAGCCAAGGAGCAGAGTCGGGGTCAGTGGGTAGAAAATTACTAGGAAACAACATCAGAGGTAAGGGGAGATTCTGGCTAAACTGACCTAACAGGATTCTTGCTGAAGGCAGCCCAGGGTGATCAGACATCATCTGGGAGATGGTAGAGGATGAGGAACCTGATTAGATATTGAGGGTGATGAGATATGCAGGATGGGAGATTCTAGCTAAACAGATTTATCAGGATTCTTGTTTAAATTGAACAATGAAGTAGATGAATAAAGTCCAAAAGTCATGCGTAGTTGAAAATGAGTTCAGGGGAATCTGAGTAGAATTTGGTCAATGAGAGAATCTTTTTCAAAAACAGTCAGATATCTGTGGAATGAATAATAAATAATAATGAATTCCTTATATAAAATATTCATGTATTCATCCATTTGTTCATTTCACAAATATATAAGTGAAATATTTATAGTATAGGCACTGTTCTAGGCCCTTGGGGGGAAAAGTCAGTGGACAATTGCCAGATTCAGTCCCTGCCCTCATGGAACTTATATTCTAGTTGGTAAACGAGATAAGTAAGCAAAATAATATGTTAAGTGTGATTGTGATCAATGCTAAGGAGAAGAAAAAGCAGGAAAAGAGAATAGGAACTGTTAGGGGAAGGATATAGTATTGAAATCTTAGATATGGTGGCCAGAGAAGACCTCCCTAAGATGGTGATATTTAAGTAAAGCCCAGATGGAAGTGAGGGAAGGAAGGATCTACCAGATACCTGGGGATAGAACATTCCAGTTCAAGCAGAAGGAACAGCAGGTGTACAGATCCTGCGGCAGGAGTGTGCCAAGGAGTGTGACAGGGTCAGAAATGTAAAGTAAGGCAGGACACACAGAGTCTTATGTTCATTGTATAGACTTTGGCCTTTACCCAGGGTGAGATGGGAAGACATTGAAAGATTTTGAGCAGGGAAGCAATGTGGTGGGATGGACATTTTCAAAGGGTACTCTGCTGCATTGAGAATGGATTGAAGAGCAGTAAGGGCAGAAGTTAGGAGGTTATTGCAACAATCCAGGCAAGAGATGTCCAGGGTGTTATTGGTGCCAGATACTTAGCAGTGGCTGAATTCTGGATTGATTTTTAAAGATGACACAGAAACTAATGGCTTATGGATCTGTTGTGAGGGGTGAGAAAAAGAAGTGAAGGGTGAAAACCATGGGGAAATGCTCTTACAATTGGTGTTGAGTTGTGTCTGCAACCACAGTATGTTGCACTGACACAGTGTTCACATGTGTAAAGCAAAAATATAAAGCCCCCTAAAAAAAAAGGTAATGCCAAGTAGCATGCCCCAACCAATTTCTTGACTTGTGCATGTGCTTAGCATTTACTGCACTGGATTATGTTTAACTTGAATGTTGAACCCAGTAGAATTTAGGTTCTTAATGGGTAGGGTTTGTGACTTTTGTCTTTATTTCTCTATTTCCTAGCAAAGTACCTGGCATAGAGTAGACACTGAATACATGTTTGTTGAGTGAATACATTTTTCTGAATGTGTTATGTTCCCAAGCATTTTCCATATGAATTTATTTTAAAATCTTTTTGTTTAGAAAACACAAAGGTTTTTTATATTAAAATATATACACATTGTAAATGGTACCAGGGTTCTCCTCAGAAACATCTACTCTTGTGCTTTTTCTGTACATGTTGTAATTCAATTAAAATTTCTTCTTTTTTAATTTTTATTTTATTTTCGGCTGCATTGGGTCTTAGTTGTGGCACATGGGATCTTTGTTGTGGCGCTTGGGCTTGCACGGGCTCTCTAGTTGTGGTGCGTGTGCTCAGTAGTTGCGGTGTATGGGCTTAGTTGCCCCACAGCATGTGGGATCTTAGTTCCCCGACCAGGGATCGAACCCTTTTCCCCTGCGATGGAAGGTGGATTCTTAACCACTGGACCACCAGGGAAGTCGCTCAATTAAAATTTCTTTAGACTCCTGTTGAACTTGTATTATTAATATGTCCCCTATCAAAAAAAATATGTCCCCTATTAATGCCAAGTTGTGAATTTGAGAATTTATTTTGTAATAAGTTTGATGTCTCTTAACTG
The DNA here is from genome assembly GCF_949987535.1 of Balaenoptera acutorostrata. Lineage (NCBI taxonomy): Eukaryota > Metazoa > Chordata > Mammalia > Artiodactyla > Balaenopteridae > Balaenoptera > Balaenoptera acutorostrata. The sequence goes on along the minus strand of NC_080082.1, from coordinate 37,185,050 downwards.
AGAACTGTTATGTTCTAAGAAGTTTGTAAAGCAGAAAAGTGGCCCTGCATACACTCAAATTTCCACTGCCCCATTGCCCCAGCACTTCCACCTTTATACAATGACCTCATCCTTTCAGTTGCTCCCATCACAAACCTCTCTTATTCACCCTGAGCTCCACTTTCTCATTTCCATCCACTCATGTCATTTAGCTCCTGTCTACTCTTAAGCTGGCAGATGAAGTGGCTTCTACATGTTGAATCCAACTTGGTGACTGGTCTTCAGAGTTTATATCAACTTTGAAAGAAAATAAATAAATCTTTTTGGATCTCCTTCATTTCCCACCTCCCCTACAACACCGGACAATGGAAAGGCAGAGGGAAACTTTCCCTCACTTTCTTTCCATCCCAAGCAATTGTTATTCAGATTCTCCTACTGAAAGGAGCAACCCTGCCCAGCAGAAAATTCTCTTCCTAAATATTCTTAAATGTTTTGAACCATTTGTTACCCCGGGAAATATGTGGAGTATTTAAAAAGCAGGTCACGGGGCTTCCCTGGTGGCGCAGTGGTTGAGAATCTGCCTGCCAATGCAGGGGACGCGGGTTCGAGCCCTGGTCTGGGAAGATCCCACATGCCGCGGAGCGGCTAGGCCTGTGAGCCACAATTACTGGAGCCTGTGCCCCGCAACAAGAGAGGTCGTGATAGTGGGAGGCCCGCGCACCGCGATGAAGAGTGGCCCCCGCTCGCCGCAACTAGAGAAAGCCCTCGCACAGAAACGAAGACCCAACACAGCCATAAATAAATAAATAAATAAACAAACAAACAAACAAACCCAAAGTTTAAAAAAAAAATCAGGTCACTCTGAGCAGACATATTTATAAATTTTTACATACATATCTTAATCTTTATAACATTAGCTATGCTGTGAAGATTATCAACCATCTTTATTTATCTCAGAAGGCTAAGTAAGAAACGTGCCCCAGGGACTTACCTGGTGGCGCAGTGGTTAAGAATCCACCTGCCAACGCAGGGGACACGGGTTCAAGTCCTGGTCCGGGAAGAACCCACATGCTGCGGAGCAACTAAGCCCGTGCGTCACAACAACTGAGCCTGTGCTCTAGAGCCTGTGAGCCACAACTACTGAGCCTGTGTGCCACAACTACTGAAGCTGATGTGCCCAGAGCCCCTGCTCCACAACAAGAGAAGCCACCACAATTAGAAGCCCGTGCACTGCAACGAAGAGTAGGCCCCGCTCGCTGCAACTAGAGAAAGCCTGCGTGTAGCAATGAAGACCCAACATAGCCAAAAATAAATAAATTTATATATTAAAAAAATAAGAAATGTGCCCCAAATCACGCAGCATGTAGAAGATTCAAATTTGGTCTAAGAACAGAGCACTTGTGGCTTTAACAGTCTCAGTGGGGCCTGTGGATATTGTGTATATAAGGGTAAAATATATGCTCGCCAAGCCTAGTATCCCTCCTAATGTGCAGCCACTTGATTTGTCTTGTAAGTGTCATCTATATAGTGAAAGGATTTATCTCAGATGCACAGGGGGAGTATGTGGAAAATGTCCAGCAATTTTGTAAGACTCATCTGTGTGTCTTCTTTTCAATATACAGATTTCATTCAGTCTTTCCACAAATTTTTGATGAGCACTTACTCTATGCCAGACACTGTGCTAGAGCCTAGAGATAAAATTGTGAATAAAACAGCAAATTCCTTGCTCTCATAGAGCTTGCGTTTCAGTTAGGAGGGGAAGACAAAAAACAAATTAAAGATTATCTAATAGTACTAAAAGCTAAGGACAAAATAAAGGAGAGAATGAGGCTGCAGCGTGCTGGGAAGGCATGGGACTGTGGGTGGTAGAAGCTATTTTAAATAAGATGGCCAGGGAAGACCTCATTATAAAGAAGACAACTGATCAGAGACCAGAAAGAGGGTGCAGGAACTGGCCATGCTGCTCTTTGAGAGAAGAAACTTCAAGGAAGAGGGAACAGCAGGTGCAAAGGCCTTGAGGCTGGAATGTACTTAGTGGGCTTGGTCGGTTAGTTGGGTTTGGTTTTGTTTTTGTTTTTTTCAGGAAAGCAGCTTCTTCTGACTCCTATTGAAAGGAAACATTTGATATTTCAGCAGGTCACTCCCATTCAGTTACTGTACACATTCTACCTTCTTTTAATTTCAGAGGGGTTTATGGATCACCAAAATCACAAAATCCACTTTCAACTGAAATATATTAATAAATAAAATGCATCATCATATTAATAACTATTAAAAAATCTGCCCAAATAGCACCTATTAGCTATATGATACAGAATTCAGCCCATCTATCAGAACCATGGCCAAGAGAAGGCAGATGAGAGACAACAAAGTTGCCACAAAGGGTGAAAAACACAGGGTAAAAATTGTGAATCAGACCCCTTCCCATTGCTCATGGGGAGAGTACATAAGCTGAGACTGTCTGGTCTAGATATTTTGTTTTCAAATCAGCCTTTCTTCCCAGGAGACTGGTGATTTCAGTAGGGCTCTTTGGGTGGCAGGGAACAGAGATGCCCTTGAGCTTACTCAGGCAAAGAGTAAGGTTTGTTCCCCTCCCACCCTTGGCCACAAGGCTTGTGGGATCTTAGTTCCCCGACCAGGGATTGAACCCGGGCCCTCAGCAGTGAGAGCGTGGAGTCCTAACCACTGGACCGCCAGGGAATTCCCCAAAGATAGTTTTATTATAAGGATTTATAAGGTTTGACCCAAACCTTGATCCAATACCAGGAGCTACCACAGGAACCTGGGGCCAGTAACTGGGGGAGCTGTGTGCCCCCAGTTTGGAGGGCCTACTCTGTCCTACTCTCTGCTCACTGGCTTCCTCTGCCTACTCCTCTAATAACTGTGATTTACCAATGGCTTTGGGTTTTTTTGGTTTTGTTGTTGTCGTCATCATTTTGGCTAATTGCTGATGTTGTTTTTAAAATTAAAATGATTGATTCATGAATAAAGAATTATTTCTCTTCCACTCCAGACTCTCAGCCTTTTTCCTCAGAAGGTAATTTCTGTTAATAACAGTCTCTTATGCATAATCTCAGGCATTTGCTATGCACATGTAAGCATATATACATTTTATACACAAATAATTGTATAGAAGGCACAGTTTTTCTTTTCCACCAAATTTTAATAAAAATTCTACCTAGGAACAGATTGGTTTACTAATTTACCTTAGTTGGTCAAAGCAGTTCGTGTTAGAAAAAAAGTCAGTGAAACAGTGTCTGCTTTTTCTGTAGTTTTTTCACTCGTTAGTTAGCTATTCACTCCTTTTTAATTTTCCAAATCAGATGACCCCTTGGGAGGCATATTAAAGGATTTAAAATTTAGATCATAAAATAAATCACTCATTCCCAATAAGCAATACAACACCATGCATTATTCAGTTCAGATATATTGACCATGGCTGTGTGTGGCTGGAAATGCTGGAAATGTTTTATGATTTCAGCTTCATGGTGCTATCGTCCTTGGCTAAAACCAGTGCACTTTACATTTTGCAGTGGGCATACAACTGAGGTAGGCAAGAAATAGAACTTTTTCTGCTGTTCTATAACTCGATTTCTATCTAGGACCCCTATTTGACCAAGGTTGTGGAAACTTGGAGCTCCTCCCTTTCCTGTGGTTTTGTCCAAGCTCTAGGGGCTTTCGTCATACCAGGAAGTTGAGGTGTGTCCTCTTTGTTGCGTACCAAGTGTCCATGAAGCCGTCCCTCCCTGAATCTGCCTGGACCCTTTAGGTCATGTAGCTGGGTCCACACTTGTGAATGGCATCACTGCTGCTGCTTCCATTGCTGTGCTTAGGCTTTGGGAAGTAACTGTGTCTCTCTGAAGCCTCATCTGCTTAGACTCCTGTGCATTCATTTCCTCCCTGGGGTTTTGCAGCTTTCCCCACGCAAGGGGACACAAACCTCTTTGCTCTCAGACTCTCGGGTTTTAGTGTGTTTCTTTGTGTATTGCCCACTGGACAGCATTCACTCCCGTTTACCCAGTTTTCACCTGTGTGTAAACCTTCATCACTTTCTCTCCACCTCTCTTTTCTCCCTACCAGTCTACCAGCCCTCAATCAGGGTGTCTTTTGTTTTAGTCTGGAATAGATGAAGATGGGGAGGAGACGAAGAGCAAAGAGCTAAAAGGGGCCATTATTCTGCTACAGTAAAATCTCTTAGCATTTCTTTTAGGTTTCTATTCTGGGACAATACCCAATTGGCCCTCCCCTCCACCTACATCTGGCCCCATCCCATCCAGCCCCAGCATATCAGCCTCCTCCTGTTACATCATGTAAAGGAAAATCCATTAGAAGTGCTCCACCTGGTCGGCATTTAATTTTCCAGAGGGCTCTATTTGTTAAAGTTCGGTCTTCCCCTTTGTATCCCACTTCATAGGGTTAAAAGGGGGCAGGGTATTTGGCAAACCCGAACCAGAGGGCAGTGGAATCTGGTCTTTGTCTGCTCCTGAGAAGAGAAGCCCTAAGGGAACAGCTGAGAAGGCCCAGGAAGTGGGCTGGATCAAGTCTTGGTCCCGGGAGATGAATAATTTGGGTGGGGGTGGTGCAGCCACCTATGTCTTCCCAGCTCACATTGGTCCTGTCTACCTTTGGGACAACTGGACTTTGTGGTTTCCTGCCTTCAAGCCAACTTTCCAGATGCATCTCTACCAACTCCTGCTTTAGAGAGAGGGAGTCCAATACATAGTATATATGACTCTTGATTCAGAGCTCTAAGATGTGGCAGAATATTTAGAAATGCTTAAGACAAAATGAATTGTAATAAACAGGAAAAGCAGTATATACACTCTATTAGGCTGAAAAAAAATCAGTTCCTTTTTTCCTTTTTTAATATATAGTATTATCATAGATTAAACTTTTAGGAAAGAAGTGAAAATATGTATAGTTTTGTTCATGGCATAGACATTAAAAAGTCAATGACCAACATTATCTGAGAAGTTGTAATGATAGCATGCATCTCTGCTGTGTTTGTGCTGCTCTGCCCTGAGCAGGCTGTGTCAGCAGCAAAGTCTCTAACTGTGTTGTCACTATGGTAAAGGATGCAGAAAAAGCATTCATCTCTTTCCCTCTTTCAACACCATTGATCATGCTTCATCATCTGTGAACTGATTTTTCCAGTCACAATTACACTTCAAATTTAGAAAAACACTCAGCGTGTAATTTAAAGTCATTAGGACTGCATAGAATCCCACAGCAAATGCAAAGGTGGGTACTGATTGGGAACTGACTTTGCTTCTTGCCTTGTGTACCAAGAACCCCAAATTTTGATTGGCAGCTTCAATAATACTATCCCAAAATTAGTACATTTATAATAAATTGTTAATTTCTTTATTATTTTATTCTAAAAATGTGTAAGCAGCTGATTTTAAGCTGGTTTTATAGGGTTTTACAGCATTTGTACCAGGTTCATTTTGCTTCATATGTTTAGTTATTTTCTCTCTCTTTATGACACTTAAAAGAAAATCATTTAGACAAAGAAGGCATTTGATATTCTAGATCAGGACTTGGAAATTTAATTAGCTGCAGAGGAGCACAAATGAGGTAAACTGAGGCTACTACAGTTTGGATCAATGAGGATTGCGGTGTTCTGAAGGACTCGTATGTCAACTAGATGAAGAAACCCCTTTCCAGGTCCAGCTAATTGTAGCCAGATAGATAGAAGTGTGAGTGTGGGACTTCCCTGGTGGTCCAGTGGTTAAGACTCCATGCTTCCACTGCATGGGACATGGGTTCGATCCCTGGTAGGAGAACTAAGATCCCACATGCTGTGAAGAAAGAAAAAAAGAAAGAAAGAAAGAAAGAAAGAAAGAAAGAAAGAAAGAAAGAAAGAAAGAAAGGAAGGAAGGAAGGAAGGAAGGAAGAAAGAAAGAAAGGAAAGGAAGGAAGGAAGGAAGGAAGGAAGGAAGGAAGAGAAAGAAAGAAAAAAAAAAAGTGAGTCCCATGTTGACAGAACTGCTGTTTCAAGTCAATGTGAAAATCCAAATTTTCATGGGAAATGGATTGATTTTTTTTTTTTAGCTATATGGGACCTGCCAAGACAAACGTGCATGCCAGATTTGGTTGCAACTTCTATTTTTGACTTTCTGGTTTATATTACTTCTGTTATAAAAATTAAAGTATGAGACTCTATAAGCAAGATCGTGGCAGATTTCTGCCAAATTAATACAGACATTAGAGAAAATATTTTTAATCCAGGAGAGTGAGAAATTAAAGCTCCCTCCAAATAGTGGAAATTTTGACACCTTTCTTCAGAGAATAAGAATAGAGCAAAAATTTGCACTAAAAGAATTTGCACATGGGGGAAAATATCTTTTAGAAAAGGATACGACAGACGCATCACCAAGATGACAGAGTAGGAAGGGCCTGAGCTCACCTTCTCCCACAGACACACCAAAATTACAACTATTTACAGAGCAACTCTCTATGAGAACTACCTGAAGACTAGGAGAAAAGATTTTCCATAACTAAAAATATAAAGAAGGAAATGTGAGACAGGTAGGAGGAACAGAGACTCAGCATAGTCAAGACCCAAACCCACAGGTAGGCGACCCACAAATAGGATCATCACAATTGCAGAGGTTCTTCCCAAGAAGTGAGGAGTCCATGCCTCATATTGGGCTCCCCAGCCCAGGGGTCCTGCAGCTGGAAAATAAGCCCCCAGAACATCTGACTTTCAAGGCCAGTGGGAGTGTGTGGGAGAGCAGGAGGGCTGTAGGAAACAGACTGCTCTTGAAGGATACTCACAAAATCTCACACACTTTGAGTCCCAGCACAGAGGCAGTAATTTGGAAGGAGCCTGGGTCAGACCCACTTGCTGATCTTAGAGAGCCTCCTGGAGCGGCAGGAGGTAACTGGGACTCACCCCAGGGACACAGATGCTGGCAGCAGCCATTTGGGGGAGCCTGTTCTACCATGAGAGCACTGTGCTAGCAAATACCATTTTGGAGTCTTCCCTCTAGCCTATTATCTCCAGGGGCTTACACACCTTCCAGTGGTCCTACATGAGCCAGAACCCAGCCCTGCTACCAGTGAGCCAACAGCAGCCCTGGGATCCAGCCCCACCCACCAGTGGGCTAGCACCATCCCTGGACCCCAGCTCCCACAGCCAGCCACCCTGACACCTAGCCCTGCCCACTAGTGGGCTGGCACTAGCCCAAGACTCCTTTGGCCCCCCCACAGCCAGGTGCCCCAGGACCCAGCCCTGCCCATGAGCGGACTGGCACCAGCCTTGGGACCTCACTGGCTTCTCAGCCAGCCACGCTGAAACCTGGTCCCATCCACCAGTGGGCCAGCATCAGCCCCAAGACACTGGATTATACAGTCAGCTGTGCTGGGACCTGGTCTTGCCCACTAGCGGGCGAGCAGCCACCACACAAGGCAGGGCCTGGCAGCCAACTGGGCCAGTGACCAGTCCTGTCTACCAGCACACTCACAGTAGGTAGCGCCACCATAACAGAAGGGCCTATGCAGCCACCATAGGGGGCACCCCTAGAGCGTATAGCTCTGGTGACTAGAGGGGAGAGTGCTCTTGGGCCCTATAGGATGTCTCCTACTAAGACCACTTCTCCAAGATCAGGAAATGTAACTGACCTACCTAATTCATAGAAGTAAACATAGAGAACCAGGCAAAATGAGGCAACAGAAGAATATTTTAAAAATGAAGGAACAAGACAAAACACTGGAAGAAGAACTAAGTGAAGTGGAGATAAAAAATCTACCCAGCAAAAAGTTCAAGGTAGTGATCATAAAAATGTTCAATGAAGTAAGAGACAAATGGACATAGTGAGAAGTTAAGCAAAGATTTAGAAAATATAAAGAAGAACTAAACAGCAATAAAGAATACAATAACTGAAGTAAAAATACACTAGAAGGATCAACAGTAGGCTAGGTGATACAGAGGAACAGATGAGCAAACTGGAAGACAGAGTAGTGGAAACCACCCAAGCTGAACAGAAAAGAAAAAAAAAAAAGAATTAAAAAAAATGAAGATAGTTTAAGAGACCTCTGAGACAACATCAAGCATACTAGCATTCACATGGGGGTCCCAGAAGGAGAAAAAAGAAAGAAAGGGACAGAGAACTTATTTGAAGAAATAATTGCTGAAAACTTCCTACCTGGGAAAGTAAACAGACATCTATGTCCAGGAAGAACAGAGAGTCCCAAACAAGATGAACCCAAAGAGGTCCACACCAAGACACATTAAAATTAAAATGGCAAAAATTAAAGATAAAGAATCTTTAAAGCAGGAGAGAAAAGCAACTAATTATGTACAAGGGAACTCCCAAACACCATCTGTTGACTTTTCTGTAGAAACTTTGAAGGCCAGAAGGGAGTGGTATGATATATTCAAAGTGATGAAAGGAGAAAGCCTAAAACTGAGAATACTCTACCCAGCAAGGCTATCATTCAGATTTGAAGGCAAGATAAATAGTTTCACAGGCAAGAAAAAGCTAAATGTGTTCAGCACCACTAAGTTGGCTTTATAAGAAATGTTACAGGGACCTCTCTAAGAAGAAAAGAAAAGACCCACAACTAGAAATATGAAAATTAAGAAAGGAAAAATCTCATTGGTAAAGACAAACATATAGTAAGGGTAGTAGATCTATCACTTATAAAGGTAGTAAAAATATTAAACAATAAAATAAGTACAATTATCTATACCCACAATAAGTTGTTAGGGGATACACAAAACAATTAGATGTAAAATGTGATCTCAAAAACATTAAAAGTTTGCATCGGGAGAAGTACAAATGCAGGGTTGTTAGGATGCATTCAGACTTAAGAGATCAACTTAAAATAATCATATATATTATAAAATTATAATTATATATGTATATTGCTATTGATAAATATCATAGTAACCACAGACCAATAATCTATAATAGTTACACACAAAAAGAGAAAGGAATCCAAACATAACATTAAAGATAGTCATCAAATCAGAGGAAGAGAGCAAAAGAAGACAAAAAGAACAAAAAAGAACTACAAAAACAATCCCCAATTAACAAAATGGCAATAAAAACATACATATCAATAATTACTTTAAATGTAAATGGACTAAATGCTGCAATCAAAGACACAGAGTGGCTGAATGGATTAAAAAATACAAGACCCATACATATGCAGCCTACAAGAGACTCACTTTAAAGACACATACAGACTGAAGGTGAAAGGGATGGAAAAAGGTATTACATGCAAATGAAAATGAAAAGAAAGCTGGGTGTGTGTGTGTGGGTGTCAATACTTATATCAGGCAAATAAACAAGAGACAAAGAAGGACATTACATAGTGATATAGGGATCAATTAAACAAGAAGTTATAACAATTGTAAATATATATGCACCCAATATAGGAGCACCTAAAATACATAAAGCAAATATTAACAAACATAAAGAGAGATATTGACAGCAACACAATAATACTAGGAGACTTTAACACCTCACTTAGACCAACAGACAGAAAATCATAAGGAAACACTGGCCTTAAATGACACATTAGATCGATGGACTTTATACACATATAGAACATTCCATCCAAAAGCAACAGAATACATATTCTTTTCAAATGCACATGGAACATTCTCCAGTATAGATCACATGCTATCTCACAAAACAAGACTTGGTAAATTTAAGAAAATTGAAATCATATCAAGCATATTTTCTGACTACAAAGCTATGAGACTAGAAATCAACTACAGGAAAAAAAAAACTGCAAAAAACACAAACAGGTTGAGGCTAACCAATATGCTACTAAACGACCAATGGATCACTGAAGAAATAAAAGAGGAAATAAAAAATACCTGGAGACAAATGAAAATGAAAATACAACAACCCAAAATCTATAGGATGCAGCAAAAGCATTTCTAAGAGGGAAGTTTATAGTGATACAGGCTTACCTCAGGAAACAAGAAAAATCTCAAATAAGCAGCCTAAAGAGACTAAATAAAAATAAAAAATAAAGATAAAAAATATCAAAGAAAACTAAGAGCTAGTTCTTGAAAAGATAAACCAAATTGATAAACCTTTAGCAACAATCATCAAGAAAATTCAATAAAGTCAGAAATGAAAAATGAGAAGTTACAACTGACACAGAAGTACAAAGTATCATAAGAAATTACTATGAACAATTATGTTCCAATAAAATGGAAAACCTGGAAGAAATGGATAAGTTCCTAGAAACATACATTCTCCCAAAACTGAATCAGAAGAAATAGAAAATATGAACAAACCAATTACCAATAATGAAGTCAAATCAGTAGTAAGAAAACTCCCAACAAACAAAATTCTAGGACCAGATAGCTTCACTGGTGAATTCTATCAAATATTTAAAGAGTTAATACCTATACTCTCAAACTCTTCTGAAAAATAGAATAGGAAGGAGCACTTCAAAACTCATTTTATGAGACCATCATCACCTTGATACCAAAACCATACACCTCAAAAAAAAAAAAGAAAAGAAAATTACAGGCCAATATCTCTGAACATAGATGCAAAAATCCTCAACAAACTATTAGCAAATGAATTCAACAATACATTAAAAGGATCATACACCATGATCAAGTGGAATTTATCCCAGGGATGCAAGGATGGTTCAATATCTACAAATCTAAAAATCAATCAATGTGACACACCACATTAACAAATTAAAGAATAAAAATCATATGATCATCTCAATAGATACAGAAAATCTTTTGACAAAATTCTACATCCATTTATGATGAAAACTTTCAACAGAGTCGGTGTAGAGGGAACATACCTCAAAATAATAAATGCCATATATACAACAAAACCACAGCCAACATCATATTCGATGATGAAAAGCTGAAAACATTTTCTCTAAGATCAGGAAAAAGACAAGGATGCCCTCTCACCCCTTTTATTCAACATAGTATTGGAAATCCTAGACACAGTAGTCAGACAAGAAAGAGAAATAAAAAGCATCCAATTTGGAAATGAAGAAGTAAAACTGTCACTGTTTGCAAATGACATGATAATATATATAGAAAATCATAAAGACACCATCAAAAAAGCTATTAGAACTAAAGGAATTCAATAAAGTTGCAGGATACAAAATTAGTGTACAGAAATCTGTTGTGTTTCTGTACACTAACAATGAACTATCAGAAAGAGAAATTAAGAAAATAATCCCATTTATAATCACATCAAAAAGAATAAAATACCTAGGAATAAATCTAACCAAGTAGGTAAAAGACCTGTACTTGGAAAGCTATACATGATAAAAGAATAGAAGATGACACAAACAAATGGAAAGATATACTGTGTTCATGAATTGGATTAATTAATATTGTTAAAATGACCATACTCCTCAAGGCAATCTACAGATTAAATGCAAGCCCTATCAAAATACCAATGGCTTTTTTTTCACAGAACTAGAACATATAATTGTAAAATTTCTATAGAAACACAAAAGACCCTGAATAGCCAAAACAATCTTGAGAAAGAACAAAGTTAGAGGTATCACACTCCCAGATTTCAAACTATAGTACAAAGCAAAAGTAATCAAAACAGTATGTATGGTACTGGCAAAAAAAAACCACCCAAAAACCCAAAAAACAAAAACAAAAAACAGAGACATAGATCAGTGGTGGGACAGAATAGAGAGCCCAGAAATAAACCCACACTTATATGGTCAATTAATCCATGACAAAGAATATATAATGGGGAAAAGACAACCTCTTCAGTAAATGGTGTTTGGAAAACTAGACAGCTACATGAAAAAGTATCAAACTGGACTACTTTCTCACACCTATACAAAAAATCAATTCAAACTGGATGAAAGACTTAAATGTAAGACCAGAAACCAAAAAATTCCTAGAAGAAAACATAGGCTGTATGCTCTTTGACATCAGACTTAGCAATATTTTTTTGGAAATGTCTCCTCAGGAAGGGAAATAAAAGCAAAAATGAACAAATGGGACTACCTCAAACTAAAAACTTTTGCACAGCAAAGGAAAGCATTAACAAAACGAAAAGGCAGCCTACTAAATGGGAGAAGATATTTGCAAATGATATATCTGATAAGGGGTTTATATCCAAAATATATAAAGATATCATACAATTCAACATAAAACAAACAAGCAACTCAATCAAAAAATAGGCAGTGGATCTGAATAGACATTTCTCCAAAAAAGACATACAGATGGCCAACAAACACATGAAAAGATACTCAACATCGCTAATTATCAGGGAAATGCAAATCATAACAATGAGATACCACCTCACACCTGTCAAAATGGCTATTATCAAAAAGACAATAAAAACAAAAAACAAAAAACAAAACAAACAAACAAACAAAAAGACAGTAAATAAATAGTGTTAGCAAGGATGTGGAGAAAAGGGAACCCTAGTTCACCTTTGGTGGGAATGTAAATTGGTATAGCCTCTATGAAAAACAGTATGGAGATTCCTCAAAAAACTAAAAATAGAACTAACATATATGATCCAGCAATTCCACTTCTGAGTATTTTTTCTGAAGAAAACAAAAACACTAATTCAAAAAGATATATGAATCTCTATGCTTATTACACCTTTATTTACAATAGCCAAGATATGGAAGTGACCTAAATGTCCATCAACAGATGAATGTATAAAGAAGATGTGGTATATATATATATATATATATATATATATATATATATATATATATATATATATATATATATATATAACAGAATATTACTCAACCATAAAAAAATGAAATAATGCCATTTGCAGCAACATGGATGGACCTAGAGATTATTATATTAAGTGAAATAAGTCAGACAGAGGAAGACAAATATCATATGATGTCACTTAGATGTGGAATCTAAAAAAATGATATAAATCAACTTATTTACAAAACAGAAATAGACTCACAGACATAGAAAACAAAATTATGGTTACCAAAGGGGATAGCTGGGTTTGGGGGGGGAGATAAATTATGAGTGTGGGACTAACATATACACACTACTATATATAAAATAAACAACAAAGATCTACTGTATAGCACAGGGAACATTTACTATCTTGTAATAATCTATAATGGAAAAGAATCTGAAAAAAATATATGTACAACTGAATCACTTTACACCTGAAATTAACACAACATTGTAAATTAACTATACTTCAATTTTAAAAAAATAATCAAGTCACAGGGATGTAATGTACAGCATAGGGAATATATTCAATAATATAACTTTAGTGACAGATAGTAACTAGACTTATCTGATGATCTTTTTGTAATTTATAAAAATATCAAATCACTAGATTCGATTACACCAGAAATGAATATAATATTGTAAGTCAATTATACAATTAAAAAATTTAAAAATAAAATCAACTGTAATATGAAAAAAGAAAAGAATATGACAAAAGCTGCTAAAGGAACCCTTGAAGAATTTGAATGAATTCCAGCCACTAAGAGCAGAGGAAATGCCTCTGTGGCATTTAATGGGATTAAAAATTTTTTTCTTTACAGTTTCTATTTAATTAAAAAAATCCGGGGCTTCCCTGGTGGCGCAGTGGTTGAGAGTCCGCCTGCTAATGCAGGGGACACGGGTTCGAGCCCTGGCCTGGGAAGATCCCACATGCCGCGGAGCGGCTGGGCCCGTGAGCCACAACTGCTGAGCCTGCGCGTCTGGAGCCTGTGCTCCGCAATGAGAGAGGCCGCGACGGTGAGAGGCCCGCGCATCGCGATGAAGGGTGGCCCCCGCTTGCCACAACTGGAGAAAGCCCTCGCACAGAAACGAAGACCCAACACAGCCAAAATCAATCAATCAACCAATCAATCAAAACATACACATCTGATTCAAGATCCTCATTAAAAAAAAAAAGAGAGTCAGCCTGTCCTTTGAAGATTTGAAGCCAGGCATTGACTTCTCCTTTAAAAAAAAAAAAAAAAAAATCCACTTCAAGCTTGGCAAATTAGCAAATGCAGTATTGATTTATTATTAGTCTTTCCATCATACCTCAAACTTCACAATCATTTCTATTGTTCTTCTAAACTGATAAATGAGGGATTCTGGATTCTACTTTTGTTGTTTAAAAATAAAATAATAAATTCAGTGCCAAAGTCTAGAAGACAGTGGGATTGTGAGTAACAAAGGTTAAGACTATATGACCTTGAACCATATTAGAAGAATACTATGGTTTTTCCATTGGAATTATAAAATAAACTTATGAAGGAAACAAGGTAGTTGATTATACCTTATGCACTTGAAAGATGCCTCAAAATTATTTAAAATGTTATTTTAATGTAACTTGGATAAAAATGCTTACAGGAACCAAAAAATGACTGTAAGGGCAAAAATGGTGAGAAATAGAGACACTCAGGATTGATCTACCGAGATGCCCAAATAAGGAGCAGACTCTGCTGAGTCTCTAACTGAGCAGAGACCAAGAAGAAAACAAATATTTGGCCCTCCTTTTTTGGGGGGAAGGTGGGGTTCATAAACTATTTCAGAATACTTTTAGATTTACAGACCAGTTGCAAAGAGAGTACAGAGAGTTCCCCCAAACCCTCCTATTTTTAATATCTTGCATTGCCATGGTAAGTCTGTCACAACGCTAAGATCCAACTTGGTACGTTACTGTTAACTAAACTCCAGACTTTATTTTGATTGCACTTGTTTTTCTACTAATGTCCTTTTACTGTACCAGAGTAACATCCTGTGTATCACATTACATTAACTCTACATGATTTCTTATTCTCCTCTGGTCTATGACAGTTTCTCAGTCTTTATTTGTTTTTCCTGACCGTGACAGTTTTGAGAAGTGCTGATTATGTATTTTCTAGACTCTCCCTCCGTTTGGGTTTATCTAAAGTTTTTCTCAGTTATGGAGTTATGGGTTTTAGGAAGATTATCACAAAGGCGAGGTACCCTTTTCGTCACATCCTACATGCTCTCAACACGACTTATCGTTGGTGATACTAACCTTGATCACCTGCCTCAGGGAGTGTTTGCCATGTTTTTCTATTGCAAAGTTACTCCCTACCCCTTCCCCACCATACTCTATTCTTTGGAAGAAAATTGCTAAGTATAGTCCATTTGGGGCTAGGGTGGAAGTTAAGCTCCACTTCCTGGAGGGGAGGGGTATCAATATAAATTCTTTGGCAAAATATTTGTCTTTTCTCCATTATTTATCTATTCAATTGTTTGTTTATATAAGTATGGACTCATGTATATATATTTTATGTTTTGGGTTATAACCCAATAATATTATTTATTTTGTTGCTTAAATTTTTCCAGCCTTGGCCATTGGGAGCTCTTCCAGGTTGGCTCCTTTGTCCCTTTGACATGTCCCCATCCTTTTTTTTTTTTTTTATGAGTCCTTCCTGGTATTACAAGATGCTCCAGGTTTATCTTATATTTTCCCTACTCCAGACCTAAAATCAGCCATTTCTCCAGGGACACCTGGTTTCTTTTGCTGGAGAATGGTGTTTAGAAAATAAGATCTCAGCACTGGATTTTCTCATTGCTACTGAGTCCCTCTCAATGGGCAAAGTTAGGAGAAATACACATATGTATTTACTAACACATTTATATACATAAATCTATTAATTACTTCTGTATCTATCCATCTGTGTCTATATTAAGCTATACATGAGGTCATAGTGATGTTAACCATCCTTTCTAATGTACACCTCTACAGCACCAAGTACAATAAATTTCCTGTTATCTGCCATGGTCAAGGAAGGCAGCGCCCTGGTTAATCAACTCTCCTAGATAAGTGAGAGTTACCAAGTGTGACTTATGTGCATTATCAACCTTCCAAGAATTGGGTTATAATATTAAATTGATTGCTATAGGTAATAACAAATCTGATTTGCACTTACTATGTGCCTGGCATTTTAAATTTATTAACTCATTTAGTCTTCATAACCCCTCAAATAGATACTGTTCCTATCCCAATTTACTGATGAGGGAACTGAGGTGCAGAGAGGTGAATCTGCCTAGTGTTATATAGTAAGTGACAGAGCAGCCACCAGAGTCCGCTATAGAAACCTTCTTAGAAAGCTTTTGTCTTTCTTTGAGGGTTCAGGAGACAGCACAGTCATGATTCTCTGTATCAGTCCTAAGTATTCTGCAGAGACATGGGTATGCCATAAACTAAGGTAAGATTTACTGAGAGTTTAATTTTCTTGCTGGTAATCTGGAGTCACCATATTTTCTACAACAAATATCTATTAATTTTATATTAAATAAAAACTGTAAACATCATACACATACTTAGAATAACAGTAGCTGGCTACACCTTCCCACCAGAGATTCTCCTACCATGACCTATATTGTAAGATCAGAGTTTAATTTTAATATGTTTTTCTTATATTTGACACTTTTTTTTTTATAAAAAGAACCTTATGTATCTCCCATTACCCTTTGCCTGTCAGGAAGCACAATATAACAATTGCACAGGTCCTTATGTTCTACTCTAATTTTTTAATCATAATTTATCTTATTTTTTGTCCATTTCATCACAAGGCATGTGAAGTTCATAACTGATATTTATTATTATTTTTTGAATCATTCACAGAGCCTCTAGTGATACCTTGAAGAACCCTAGAGAACCCTAGAGTTCTTTGAGAAATACAGTGTTAGAGGCATTTATCTGCTGTTTGAGGTCGATTTTACAGCAGGTTTCCGTGAAGGATTATTGGTTGGTTCCTTCCTTTTGTTGGGAATCCCCATATATCATATCATCTATGTTTCCACTGCTTTCCCTTCCTTCTTTCCTTCCTTCCTTCCTTTCCCTCCTTCCTTCTTTCCTTCCCTCCCTCCCGCCTCCTTCCTTCCTTTCTTCCTTCCTTTCTTTCCTTCTTTCTTTCTTTCTTTCTTTCTTTCTTTCTTTCTTCCTTCCTTCCTTCCTTCCTTCCTTTCTTTCTTTCTTCCTTCCTTCCTTCCTTCCTTTCTTTCTTTCCATCTATTAAAGTATAGCTGATTTATAATGTTGCATTAGTTTCAGGTGTACAACATAGTGATTTGATATTATTATAGATTATACTCTATTTAAAGTTATTACAAGATATTGGTTATATTCCCTGTGCTTTACATTACATCCTGTATCCTATTTATTTCATACATGGTAGTTTGTACCTTAAAATCTCTTTCCCCTATGTTGCCCCTCCACCCAACTCTCTCCCCACTGGTAACCACTAATTTATTCTCTGTATCTATGAGTCTGCTTCTGTTTTATTACATTCATTTGTTTAATTTTTTAGATTCAACATATAAGTGAAAACATACAGATTTTGTCTCTCTTAATTCACTAAGCATAGTATCCTCCAGGTCCATCCTTGTTGTTTCTTTTTTTTTTTTGGCTGCGTTGCTCGACATGTGGGATGAGGGATCTTAGTTCCCCAACCAGGATTGAACTCGTGCCTCCTGCAGTGGAAGCTCAGAGTCTTAACCACTGGACCGCCAGAGAAGTCTCCATCCATGTTGTTTCAAATGGCAAGATTTCATTCTTTTTTATGGCTGAGTAATATCCCAGTGTGTGTGTGTGTGTATACCACATCTTCTTTATCCATTCATCTGTTGATAGACACTTATCTTGGCTATTGTAAATAATGCTGCTGTGAACATTGGGGTGCATATATCTTTTCAAATTAGTGGGGTTTTTCTGGATATATACACAAGATTGGAATTGCTGGGTCATATGGTAGTTCCATTTTTAGTTTTTTGAAGAACCTGCATACTATTTTCCTTAATGGCTGCACCAACTTACATTCCCACCAACAGTGAACCAGGGTTCCCTTTTCTCCACATCCTCACCAACATTTGTTATTCATAGACTTTTTGACAATAGCCATTCTGACAGGTGTGAAGTGACACCTCATGGTGGTTTCAATTTGCATTTCTTTAATAATTAGTGATGTTGAGCATCTCTTCACATGCCTGTTAGCCATCTGTATGTCTTCTTTAGAAAAATGTCTATTCAGGTCTTCTGCCCATTTTTTGACTGAGTTTTTGTTTGTTTGTTTTGATATTGAGTTGTATGAGCTGTTTACGTATTTTGGATATTAACCCCTTGTCAGTCATATCATTTGCAAATATTTTCTCCCATTCAGTAGGTTGTCTTTTCGTTTTGTCAGTGGTTTCCTTTGCTGTGAAAAAGGCTTTAAGTTTAATTAGGACCCATTTGTTTATTTTTGCTTCTGTTTCCTTTGCCTTAGGAGACAGATCCAAAAAAATATTGCTATGATTTATGTCAAAGAGTGTTCTGCCCATGTTTTCGTCTAGGAGTTTTATGGCTTATGGTCTTACATTATGTCTTCAATCCATTTTGAGTTTATTTGTGTATATGGTGTTAGAAAATGTTCTAATTTCATTCTTTTACATCTGGCTGTCAAGTTTTCCCAGCACCACTTATTGAAGAGACTGGTGTATTCTTGCCACCTTAGCTGTAGATTAATTGACCATAAGTGTGTGGATTTATTTCTGGGCTCTCTATTCTGGTCCTTTGATCTATGTGTCTGTTTTTGTGCCAGTAGTATGCTGTTTTGATTACAGTAGCTTTGTATTGTAGTCTGAAGTCAGGGAGTATGATACTGCCAGCTCTGTTTTTCTTTCTCAAGATTTGGCTATTCAAAGTCTTTTGTGTTTCCATACAAATTTTAAAATTATTTTTTCTAGTTTTGTGAAAAATACCATTGGTATTTTGATAGGGATTGCACTGAATCTGTAGATTGCCTTGGGTAGTGTGGTCATTTTAACAATATTAATCCTTCCAATCCATGAACACAGTCTATCTTTCCATCTGTTTGTGGCATCTTCAGTTTCTTTCATCAGTGTCTTAATATTTTCCAAGAACAGGTCTTTTACCTCCTTAGGTAGGTTTATTCCTAGGTTTTTTTTTTTTTTTTTTTGATATGATTGTAAGTGGGATTGTTTTCTTAAGTTCTCTTTCTGATAGTTTGTTGTAGTGTATAGAAATGCAGCAGATTTCTGTATATTAATTTTGTATTCTGCAACTTTACTGGCTTCATTGATGATCACTAGTAGTTTTTTGGTGGCATCTTTAGGATTTTCTGTGTATTGTATCATATCATCTGCAAATAGTGACAATTTTACTTCTTCCTTTCCAATTTGTATGCTTTCTATTTCTTTTTCTTTTCTGATTGCTATAGCTAGGGCTTCCAATATTTTGTTGAATAAAAGTGGTGAGAGTGGGCATCCTTGTCTTATTCTTGATCTTCGAGGAAAAACTTTCAGCTTTTCACCATTGTGTTTGATGTTAGCTGTAGGCTTGTCTTACACGGCCTTTATCATGTGGCAGTACCTTTTCTCTATACCCACTTGTTCAGAGTTTTTATCATAAATGGATGTTGAATTTTGTCAAAAGCTTTTCCTGCATCTATTAAGATGATTGTATAATTTTTATCCTACATTTTCACAATATGGTGTATGATATTGATTGATTTGCAAATGTTAAACCATCCTTGCATCTCATGAATAAATCCCACGTGATCTTAGTGTATGATCCTTTTAATGTACTGTTGAATTCGGTTTGATAATATTTTGCAGAGGATTTTTGGATCTATGTTCATGAGGGATATTGGCCTTTAATTTTTTTTTTTCCTTGTGATGTACTGCTTTAGGTATCAGAGTGATGCTGGCCTTGTGAAATGAGTTTGGAAGTGTTCCCTCCTCTTCTATTTTTTGGAAGAGTTTGCAAAGGATTGGTATTAATTTTTCTTTGAGTGTTTGGTAGAATTCACCAGTGAAGCTATCTGGTCCTGGTATTTTGTTTGTTGGATTATCTTACTTTTAAAATATTAACTCCACTTTGGGTTTCAGAATATAGTATGATGAACTGATGTGGACCTCCCTCTTGCTTTAAACAGTAGAGTAAAATGTTTTTTGAAAAGTTCAAATTCAATGACAAGCTCAAAATAAACAGATTTCCCCACGTGCCAGCAATGAAGAGGAGTTCACACCACATTGGTACCCATGAAAGTCAGTGCCATGATGGGCCAGGAACAGCAGACCTTGGTACTGACCCAAACAGTTTATTGGCCACAATGGGATAGGACACATGGCCTTCAGCCACGAGTGGTGGGGAGCTGGAATTGACACCTGCATAAACCTGGGTTCTGGAATGGCTGCACCTCTGTGATTAGGTGCACACCTACCCTAGCATGGGAGTTTATCTCATCAGGACTCTGGATGGAAAAAAAAAAAACCTTCTTGAGAAGTTGAAACCCCAAACCTACTCCATGCAAGGATGTGGAACGCAAATTTACTCTTCCTGCTTGTTGCAGCAATAGAGAGCCAATAAATTAAGAGGAAAACTTATCACAGGTGAAATACTTGGGTATTCAGCAGAGGGGAATTCAGACCTGCTCTGTGGGGACATTTCCACATTCCAGAGTTCACAGAACACATGTGTGAGGGCATACACACACACACACACACACGTATGTGCCCCCAGGAAATATGAGCTCACAGGCAAAATTCATAGACCATTAGAGAATATCAGCAGACACAGCCACAAAAGAATTAGAGCCCCTGAGAATTTGAGATAGTTAAGCAACGTGAGAAATGACCCTACAGAAAAAGAATAGTCAGACGATGAAATACATGAATCTCAGATTGAAGAAGCACCCCGAATGTTGAGTGAAACACATGTGCCCTTGAGGTATTTGTTTTGTCAATTCAGGTTTTCATAAATTGAGTGTTCTTAAAGTGGATCCCATCATGCACAAAGAGTGCCATTTGGGAATGGCTTTGGGCAGCCCTGACCACAAAGACTCAGGCCACTGAAACTCCTTTTACCCTGAAGGATCCCTCACTGCACCCCCAGAGCCCCAGACCTTGGCGGCCCACTGGATGTCTTTTCTCCCTGGTCTGCGTAGGGCATTGGATTAAAAGATTGTAGGTTGATATAGGAAAGATTAGAATAGCTGAAAATGAGTGCTGGGTAGAGGGACACAGTCAAGCTGACAAGACAGCTGCCTGAGTAGTACTGCACCGACCATAGGCTGATTGTGCTGATGGACCACCATAAGGAGGAGTGGAAGGAAGTGTTCCCTGTCACCACAGCCGCGGATGTGCTGCCCGAGCCAGTCCATTGGGTTAGCAAAGGAAATCATGGAAACTGAGAAATGGAAAGTTGAGGATGTGTGCCAGCAGAAATCTCCTGCCAGTAACACTTTCTTTAAGAGGAGAGGATGTTTGCAAGGAGAGAGGACTCAGCACCGTGCCGGCTCTGCAGCAGGTAACAAGTTATTATGCAGCAGTTAGCTGGTTATTGGGTCTCCGAGTCAATGGGATCTGCTAGTTGTTCTCCTATTCACCCTTCAAGACATGGCTGCAAAGTCCCCTCTTGGTGAAACCTCTCTACCTGTCCCCATCCCAGGCTCAGTTGTGCCCCTTCCTCAGTGTGCCTTTGGTTTATGTCCATATAGTGTCTGTCTAGTGACCCTAATGAAAAGGTCACAGTGGCTAAATCCTGAGGCTGTCACCTGGCATGTCTTTGGTCCCCAAGTCCAAGTGATGAGATGTCCAGACAAGCAAGGCCACCACACTCCACACAGTATTCGCCTCTGCCATACATGCAGGGACTGAGTTAACTGCCCTAACAGAAGTGAATTGCACATATAGTCTTGATGCCAATCAGGCAAATTGAATCAGTTTAGTAAGAAGAAACACAGTTCAGTGGGAAAAGATTAAACACATTTCCTGACATGGTGTATGGTGTAGACAAGAGTTAACTGATTAAGTTTTGCTCCTCATTAAAAAGTTTTGTCGGGGGGCTTCCCTGGTGGCGCAGTGGTTGAAAGTCTGCCTGCTAATGCAGGGGACACGGGTTTGAGCCCTGGTCTGGGAAGATCCCACATGCCGCGGAGCAGCTGGGCCCGTGAGCCACAACTACTGAGCCTGCGCGTCTGGAGCCTGTGCTCCGCAACAAGAGAGGCCGTGATAGTGAAAGGCCCGCGCACCACGATGAAGAGTGGCCCCCGCTTGCCGCAACTAGAGAAAGCCCTCGCACAGAAACGAAGACCCAACACAGCCAAAAATAAATAAATAAATAAATAAATAAATAATTTTTTTAAAAAAAGTTTTGTCATCATTTATACTGTCATAATCATTTCTCTGCCTTTCCCAGCATTTTTTAAAAAAATTCTTTGTGGGGCATTTTTAATATATTTTCTGGCCAACTCTGAAGGAAAGCCAATAATTTATTTTTTAATGTTTAAGTTTAGCTACATTATTATTTTTTACACAGAAAATTTAAACATTTATTTTAGCTATTAAGTTAGTTATTGCTCCCTGACGCTTTCTGTCTATGGTAGTGGAACAAGAGGGTTAGAGTGTTTGAATAGAGAGAAATACAGTCTGCATGAAATAAGCCATTCTTTAGATAAATTCCTTGACTTACTAAAAGTGGTTGTTATTGTAAGCCTAATTTTTGAATTGGGAAAGGCATTAGAAGCATAATCTAGCATGATCCAGTGCCGAAATCAGAGGCAGGACAAGAAGTTCATAAAAAATCCATTTATAAGCTCAGCAAATCTCCTTTTCATAAGCAGCAACTTCTCTCCTGAATTGGTTCAGACTCTCAGCTCTGACTGCAGAGATGGTTCTGCTCTAGAAAGCTCTTACACGATTCCAGTCTATTAATGCCTTGGAGGGCATAGAACTGTATTTTTAAAGCAGCTCTTGGTCTAATTTTCCTGCCAGAAAGGATTCTATAGAACTCCAGGAACTAAAATTGGAGGATGACAAGGCGGACATCTTTTCCTATCAAGCCACGTGTGCTGGGCTGAGGCATGTATTATGTGTCTTTCTGTGCAGGATGAAATGATAGATACTCAATTTCTGTTTCTAGGAGGTTACAGTACAAGAGAGGGCAGAGGACCAGAGGGGTCTACAGTGCACATAGTCACAGAATAAATGCTGTCTTGGGACAGAGATTTGGTCAATAAATAAAGGACTTTATATGTTTGGATGTTAAAAAGCTTGATTTGAAATAAGACAGGCATGATGTAAAATAGACTGGTTAACTAATTGTTTAAAGCAAGTGGTGAAATTGGGCCCAGCTCACAAATTGAGCCTCATGGGGCCATTTTGTTTGGATTTGGGGAAATACAGTGACTCCCTATAAATGGTTCTCAAACCTAGATGATCTTCAGAGTCACTTTTATTTTTATTTATTTATTTTTTAATTAATTAATTATTTTTTTTTTGGTTGTGTTGGGTCTTCGTTTCTGTGCGAGGGCTTTCTCTAGTTGCGGCAAGTGGGGGCCACTCTTCATCGCAGTGTGTGGGCCTCTCACTATCGTGGCCTCTCTTCTTGCAGAGCACAGGCTCCAGACGCGCAGGCTCAGTAGTTGTGGCTCACGGGCCCAGTTGCTCCGCGGCATGTGGGATCTTCCCAGACCAGGGCTCGAACCCGTGTCCCCTGCATTAGCAGGCAGATTCTCAACCACTGCACCACCAGGGAAGCCCCAGAGTCACTTTTAAAATACAAATTCTCAGGCCTGCCCTTGGATTTACTGAATTAGCAGTGGGAGGATGGGGCCTAGGAATCTTGAGTTTGGGAAATGCTGAACCTTGGAGAAAGAGTTCAGGCTTAGGGCCAGGCAAATCTGGTTTTGAATCTTCCCTGTGTGACCTTTAGCAAGTTTCCAGACTCTTCTGAAACTTAGAACCCCTAAGAAGAGTAACTTTGGGATGAGTCAATGAGGAGTCTCAAAAGGTTGCCACAGAGACTGGACATTATTGGGCATTTGGTAAGTGTCTCAGTCCATTCGGGCTGCTGTAACAAAAATACCAGAGACTAGCTGGCTTAAACAATAAACATTTATTTCCCACAGTTCTGGAGGCTGGGAAGTTCACGATTAAAGTATTGGCAGATTTGGTGTCTGGTGAGGGTTTGCTTCCTGGTTCATGGACAGCAGTCCTCTCAGTATAACCACACATGGCCATAGGGGCAAGGGAGCTCTCTGGGGTCCTTTTTATAAGGGCACCAGTCTCATTCACGAGGGCTCCATCCTCATGACCTAATCACCTCCCAAATACCATCACATTGGGAATTAGGATCTTAACATGTGAATTTTGTGGGGACACAAACATTCAGTCTACCGTAGGAACCGTGGGCTGCTCTCTCCTTCCTAACTCCAGCACCTCATGCCTTTTGGGATTCCTGTGGACATGATGATACCCACTTAAACCATAATCAGATGGCCACATAGCAGGTCAAGAAGCTGGCTGAATCAGAGAGGAAGTGTTTCACATCTGGTTAATTCTGATAACCTCAGGTTGAACTTGATTGAATGCATGGCTGCCCAATCAAATGCCAACAGCAGCTAGAAGGAACCAGTTAAGCAGGCTGGCAGAGCCGCAGGGCTTCTGATTCACTGAGCCACATTGCTTCTCTTGGGTCCCCCAAGCATGCAGTAATCATGCTTCATGCCTGTAGGCCCTCGATATCTTTAAGGTTCATTTGATTCTCACCATAACAAGTGGAGGGTAGGCAGCAACTGGTTGGCTTAGGATCTTCTTGAGGTACAGACACCAAGGGAACTCAGAATAAACATGACCAGGCTTCCTGGATTGTCAATTTTATTCAAATCCTGGAGGAAGCAGTGTTATTTTTTTTTAAAATATAAATTTATTTATTTATTTATTTTTGGCTGCGTTGGGTCTTTGTTGCTGTGCGTGGGCTTTCTCTAGTTGTAGCGAGCGGGGGTTACTCTTTGTTGCCATGCTTGGGCTTCTCATTGCAGTGGCTTCTCTTGTTGTGGAGCACGGGCTCTAGGCATGCAGGCTCAGTAGTTGTGGCACACTGGCTTCGTTGCTTTGTGGCATGTGGGATTGAACCCGTGTCCCCTGCATTGGCAGGCGGATTCTTAACCACTGTGCCACCAGGGAAGCCCAGCAGTGTTATATTTACAGTATCAATAGCTGGTGTTCTTTGAGTGTTTGCTTTGTGCCAGGCACTTTTATCCTAATAACAATCCTATGAGAAAACACTGTGTAGTAGGTACTAGTATCATCTTTGTTTTACAGATGAGGAAAAACTGAGAAACAGAGAGATTAAGTTGGGAGGGAGTAAGAGTATGAGAGAAGGCATTCCTGGCAGAGGGCACAACATGTGCAGCGGCCCTGAGGCCAAAAGGAGCACAGTGCATCTAAGGAAAAGAAAGGCCATTATAGCTAATGTGCAGACAGCAAAAAAACAAGGGCCGCCAGCTCCTGCATAGGCCAGCTCCTGCATGGTCTCATGGGCCACCGTGATTCTGTCTGTTCTCATAATAGCTTTGGGAAGTGACTGAGACTTTGTTTTTAATTTACCTTTTATTATAGAATTTTTAAAATATATGCAGAAGTAGAAAGAAAAAGATCACAGATCCCTACATACCATCACCCAACTTCAATAATTAACCCTTGAAATGTTTCAAGCAGGAAAGTGACATGATTATCTTTATATTCAAACCAACCAACCAACCAGCCCTCTGGCTACTGTGGAGAAGGAATTGGAGGGAACAAAGTGGACATGCAAATAACAGTTGGGAGGCCACTGCAGTCATCCAGGAGAGAGAGTGTCATGGTGAGGTGAGGGTAAACCAGGGGCAGTGGACAGATTCTGGAGAAATGGATATGTTGGGGTCATGGGTCAGCTTCCCCCAGAAGCAGACCCTGAAACGAGGATTTGAGTTCAAGTAGTTTATTCGGGGTCAGGAAATACCAGCAGGCGAGTGGAGAAGAGAGACAGGGAAGGAAGGAGGGAAGGCAGCCAGTGTCTTCTCACACCAGCTACCCCTTGGGCAGGACCAGCTGTGCAATTTGCAGGGTTGGTACAAAATGAAAATGTGAGGCCTTGTGCTTATAAATTATTGAGAAATTCAGAACGACAACAGCAGAGTATTCAGACAAGCACAGGGCCCTTTAAGCAATGGGGCCCCATGCAGCTGTACACATCGCAAGCCTATGTAGCCCATCTTGCCTTGGGCAAATGGAGCTTAATCCTGCAGGAAACTTGGTGAAATGAGATAAAACACGCATCTCAGAGGAATGAGGGAGCCATCAGTCACTGGTCAAAGGCTGCTCCTGGAGAATTCTAGCTTCCTGGCATTTCCAGACTGCCTTGCCTAGAAGAACGGCTTCCCCTGACTTCTTCATGCAGATCCTGGAGGTTGGAAGTATGCCAGTGCCACTGACGGACGTGGGTCAGACAAGGATAACTCCAAGGGGACACAGGTGCCTTCTAGGTTTCTGGCTTATGCATTGGAAGGTCAGAGTGCCCTTCCTGGAGACAGGGAGCACTGGAATGGGAGTAGGTAGGGGAAGCACCGGAGTTTGGTTTGAATGTGTTGAGCTTGACTCACCCATGTGGAGATGTCAAGAAGGCAGTAGGAGTTTTGGCTCTTAGGCTCAGAGGAAATGTCTGGCTGTGGGTGGGGATGGAAGTACCAGGGAGGGAGACCAGAGGGCCCTAGGATGCCAGGCACCCATTGCACAGCTGGGGCCAGGGCACAGGCCAGCACTGAGGGTGCTTAGCTAACTAAAGCAGAAAGCTGCTCCCTCAGTCCCCGCTCCTCAGAACCCGGCCTCTAGACCGGGGCAGTCAGGTGGACAGCTGCCTCCAGGTTTGTGTTCTCTCTCTGGAGGGAAGCTGGAATCATTACCCTCCCCGGGCTCCTGTAAATGGCTTCCTGTCCCAGCCTTAGTAGAAGCAGACAGCAGATGGCCTAAAACCATCAGTGTCTGATGGTCCCATGCGCATCCCCCCAGCCAGGGCAGAGGCAGAAAGAGAGGGAGAGGGAAGTTCTAAAGTCACCTGCACAAACACTGAAGTAGTTTTCCCATCCTTATCTTCAGTTTCTGTTTCATGGGTTTTCTCTGTGCAAATAAAACCCTAAGTTTACCAGTGGATATTAAAACAATGAATTCCCCACCCCCACCCCCACCCCCGCCGCCAGATGGAGACAGAAATGGCTGGAGTTTTACAGAATCCAATTACCGAGAGCAGTTGAAATGTCCAAAACTTGGTCCGTGGGCATTCAGATGACACAGGTGTTCTTGCATATTTCAATGTCTATTTAAAGAAAGGGTTCCCAGGCTCCATTAGTGTCGAGAGAGCCTCCTGAAAGCCGCTTTATTCCTCATCATTAAAGTCAATCCAAGTTTCCCAACAAAGAGGAGGATAAATGAATCAGACCTGCCAGGCCCAGGCAGCCCTGGGCTCCTCAGCCCAGTAATTGCTCCCTTATTGTTCTTTCTCATTAAAACGAGGGTCAGACAAGTCACATGGCACCTGCTGTTCTTGCTTTTAGAGAGAGACATCTTCCCAGGGGGCCCTGGAAACAGCGGGGGAGTCAGGACAGCCGCAGTGGCTGTGGGCCAGTCTTGCACTTTCATGGCCTTACTTCAGTTCTTCCTGAGCAGACTCTACTTTTCCCTTGCTTATAAAAATGTACATTGGGCTTCCCTGGTGGCTCAGTGGTTGAGAATCTGCCTGCCAATGCAGGGGACACGGGTTCAAGCCCTGGTCTGGGAAGATCCCACATGCCGCGGAGCAACTGGGCCCGTGAGCCACAACTACTGAGCCTGCGCGTCTGGAGCCTGTGCTCCGCAACAAGAGAGGCCGCGATAGTGAGAGGCCCACGCACCGCGATGAAGAGTGGCCCCTGCTTGCCACAACTGGAGAAAGCCCTCGCACAGAAACGAAGACCCGACACAGCCAAAAATAAACATAATAAACAAATAATACATTAAAAAATTTTTAAAAAAAAAGAATATATACTTTAAAAAAATGTACATATATGAAACCATCTCCTAGGTGTTGGCGTGGGCAGGTTGCAGAGATCTGAAAAAAAGCCAGAGTATATATATCTACATGAAAACATTTAGATGGGTTGTGTTCTATTTGTCATTGTGGAAAATTAAACATCGGGCCTGTTGATGAATTTTTTACTTTTTAATCCAGCTATTCTGGCATGACACAGTCACAGCTTGAGAGATTCTTATTTATTATAATTCCGTGACTGTTCTACTCAGGAGCGATACTCAAACCCTGAACATCAGGTCTGGCATGAATGCCGGCGCTGGTGTGTGCTGGCTTGAGCAGTCCTGGCTAGCCTTTTCACTCTGTGAGTGAAGCGAAGAGGAGGGCACGCTGAGGCAACCCACTAGACGGTGTTTCCATTTGTCCTAGGATCTTGCTGCAAGCAGGAGGTGGAATGAGGCTGGTGAAAAAGCTGAGTGTTAGGTGACCCAGCGTCCTCTGGGAATTCAATTCCTAGGGCTGGTGCCAGTCTGGCTGCCCTCCTGATACCAGAGCAGGAGAACACAGGTCCTAAGGACTTGGCATCCGAAGATGGATAATCTGTGATATCAAAAATGACATTCTAAATTGGTTCCAAACACAAGGATGCTTCGTGATGGTGCTGGCACTGATTGTCTCACGCAGCTTCACGCTTCAAATGTTTTTCAGCCAAATAAAGAGGCCTAATAGCCATCAAACTCCTGTCCGGTGTAATTACCATAAATCATTATAAATGGGTTCCAATATTGCTAGAAACATAGATGCACAGCTATGGTCACGGGGAAATGAGGCCAAGAGATGGTTTCCCTGAGGGAATGTGATATCACATCACGCTCTCGACACCCACCTGAAAGCAAAGGAAATCTCCCCAAAATGTCTTGTGATTGTCAAGGGTGTCATCACACGTGGGACAGAACTGGAACGCAATACCGTTCCAGGAGAAAAATCAGTGGTGACACGTCCCAGGAAGCAGTGTTCCAGCAGTTGTCACGAAGGAAAGCGCTGACATTTACAGAGCCCTGACACTGCTGCTAGGCCTCATTCTAGGGACTTTACACCAATTAACTACCTTATAAGTTAGGCTTGGAGGCAGCCGCTCCCAAGTTAGACTTTTCCTCTTTATTTATTTATTTATTTTTAAAGATTTTTTTTTTTTTTTTTTTTTTTGATGTGGGCCATCAAAAAGTCTGGGAAGTCCCAGACTTTTCCTCTTTAAATCCATTCGTTTCACACCAATTATTGATACCTTCTAGGTGCCTTGGGGGAAACATGGAAGAGGCCAACTTCCGCCCTTAAAGGTGTGGTATATGCTGGTATGTCCTGCAGGCTCAAGTTTGAAGACATTGGAGGGAGGGCCACGGGTAGGAGGGGACAAGAAGGAGGGGAAACACTTCTGGAAGAGAGAGGAATGGCGAGAGTGGTGGAGGAGTGGTACGCAGCTTTCAAATGTGGTGTGTGACTTTACAGGCATTGTATAACTTGTTTTTAGGCCTCAGTTTCCACATCTGTAAAATGTATTCAGCATTGTAACAATGTTGCTAATGGATGTATGGTTGCAGCCCTAGGGAAGTGGGGGTGGGGGGGAGTTGGGTGGGGTGGGATCAGCATTTGAGCAGAGCCTTGAGGACAGGCAAGGTTCTCCTTGTTTTCACCCTCACTTCACCACCATGATGTGGATGTAAATTCCAGGTAAAAATGCTTTGAATTTTGCATTACTGTTCTCTTCTCTGTGGCCCCAAGCTGGATTTAGACCCAGACCCCCTGCCCTTCCCCAGCCTCTCTGGGGACCTGCCTGCCCAACCTCCCTCCAGCCCACCCCCACCTTGTCCAGATGGGCTCCTATGGCCATTACTCCACTCAGTAGGGTTGCCAGATTTAGCAAATAAAATACAGGACAGCAGTTAAATTCAAATTTCAGAGAAACAACAAAAACATTTTTTAGCTTAAGTATGTATGCACCCTGCAGTATTTGGGACATACTTATACCAAAAAAAAAAAGAAAATGTGTTTTTTCATTTATTGTATATCTGAAATTTAAATTTAACTGGAATATCCTATGTTTCATCTGACAAACTAAGTCATACGCAGCCCCTGGGAGACCTCCCTCAGCACCCGCAGGCCCTCGGCCCAGGCCCTCCCCGTGACGCCTGATTCCGGGTTTATCTAGAATTCATTGATCCAGGCTTCAGAAATGGCCTGAGCGCCCCCCGTGAAGAGAGCCCTGTGCCAGACTCTCCGGGGGTGGGGTGACCTGGCAAGGTGTGCCCCGAGGATCCCCGGTCCCGGTTCCGTGGCGGAGCAACAGTGTTACAAGGTGGGAAGTGCCGAGTACCGCCGGCGACCTCGCGTTGAGGTGGGCTGGGGCGGAAGGTTGCAGGAGCAGGTGGTCTCGGAGGGGGATTCAGAGGGAGGGTTGCACCAGGTGGCCGGGAGAGCGACGGGGCAGCGAGGGCCGAGCGACGCCGCGGGGGTCCCAGCCTCCCGAGCACGTCGGGGTAACGCAGACACGGCCGGTCCCCGACTCTGGCCGCCAGAGGGCGGACTGGCTTGTGAAATGATTTTCCTCCACCATCAGGAGGAAAACAGTCCGCGTTTCCCTCCGGTTGAAGGTTCTCTTTCTTTGCTTTGAAACTAAATCAAAGAAGAGAGAAAGCCGAGGGTACATCCCCTCCTCTGTGACAGCGAGGGTCTTTCTGAAAGCCCCGTGAGAGCAAGGAGGTCAGAGGTGTGTCCCGAGCCCCGAGGGGGAGGCCTGCTCAGACGGTGGGCAGGGAGTATGGGGGGAGGGGGGAGGGAGGAAAGCAGGAAGGCCGGGTGGAGGAGAGAGGGGAGGCCGCCATCCTTGCTGGCCCGGGACCCACGGGACCCACATGGTGACCTCAGTGCGTCCAGCCCAGGGCTTGACACACAAAAGACCCGAGGAAATACTGGTTGAAAGAGAGAATGAATGGCCCCCAGGAAGGGAAGCCCTGAGGGACTTTTCCTTCCAGACATTCAGGGTACTGATGGTTGGTCTAGAGGGAAATCTGGGAAGGAGAAGGGGTAGGACGGCACAGGAAGGAAGGGAAACACTTCAGGAAGAGAGGGGGATGGTGCACGTGGTGGAGGAATATCACAGCTTTCACGCTTAGAGAGATTGTGTAACTTCTTTTTTAGGCCTCAGTTTCCACATCATGGATGTACTTCCTACCTTGTAACAGTGTTGCTCTGCTACGGGACCGGAACTGGGGGTTCTCCTGCCAGGTCATCTCACCCCCAGAGAGTCTGGCACAGGACTCTCTGCACGGGGCGGGTGGGACGGACGCTCAGGCCATTTCTGAAGCCTGGATCAATGAATTCCAGATAAACCAGGAACCAGGCGTCCCTGGGAGGGCCTGGGCCGAGGGCCTGTGGGTGCTGAGGGAGGTCTCCCAGGGGCTGCATATTAGGTTGCCAGACAAAACACAGGACGGCCTAGTTAAATTTGAATTTCAGTGATCAAAAGAGAAAACAGATGTGATCATGTGACAGTGCTTCGTAAACTGTGAGGTGTGTGCAAAAATAAGGAGCTGCCAAAGAAGATACACAGATTGCCAACAAACACAAGAAAGGATGCTCAACATCACTAATCATTAGAGAAATGCAAATCAAAACTACAATGAGATATCATCTCACACCGGTCAGAATGGCCATCATCAAAAAATCTACAAACAATGAATGCTGGAGAGGGTGTGGAGAAAAGTGAACCCTCTTGCACTGTTGGTGGGAATGTAAATTGATACAGTCACTATGGAGAACAGTACGGAGGTTCCTTAAAAAACTAAAAATAGAACTACCATATGACCCAGCAATCCCACTACTGGGCATATACCCTGAGAAAGCCATAATTCAAAAAGAGTCTTATACCACAATGTTCATTGCAGCTCTATTTACAATAGCCAGGACATGGAAGCAGACTAAGTGTCCATCAACAGATGAATGGATAAAGAAGATATGCCACATATATATGATGGAATATTTATTACTCAGCCATAAAAAGAAACGAAATTGATTTATTTGTAGTGAGGTGGATGGACCTAGAGTCTGTCATACCGAGTGAAGTAAGTCAGAAAGAGAAAAACAAATACCGTATGCTAACGCATATATATGGAATCTAAGAAGAAAAAAAAAAGATCATGAAGAACCTAGGGGCAAGATGGGAATAAAGACGCAGACCTACTAGAGAATGGGCTTGAGGCCATGGGGAGGGGGAAGGACAAGCTGGGACAAAGTGAGAGAGTGGCATGGACATATATACACTACCAAACGTAAAATAGATAGCTAGTGGGCAGCAGCTGCATAGCACAGGGAGATCAGCTCTGTGCTTTGTGACCACCTGGAGGGGTGGGAGAGGGAGGGTGGGAGGGAGGGAGATGCAAGAGGGAAGAGATATGGGAACATATGTATATGTATAACTGATTCACTGTGTTGTAAAGCAGAAACTAACACACCATTGTAAAGCAATTGTACTCCAATAAAGATGTTTAAAAAAAAAAAGAAATGAGGAGCTGTTGTCAGTGTCACTCTCTCCTCCCCCTAAAAAGTCAGGAGAGGGAATGAATGTGTATTGAATCAAAGGAAAAGGAAGGGAGGGAAGGAGGGAGAGGAGGGAAGACAGGAGACACACTCGGTGTGGTCAGCATTTCCTCTTACCTCCTGTCCCCTTGCTAAGCATTCTAGGGACCCAGGGCTTTAATTTTCTCATTTCAGGTGAAAAGATTCATTCATTATCCAGCCAGCATTTACTGAGCCCATGTTTCCACCCTCAAAGGAGGGAACCTTCTAGTGGGGCACCACCTGTACCCCACACAATTCCCTCGAGGGTCTACAGCACCTTGCTTTACAAAGCACTTTTACAGGAAGTTTCTCGTTTGTCCTCTAGGCAGCCGAGGGATGGGATTGATTTTTCTCCATTTTAGAGACAGAAGGCAGGTCCAGAGACCCCAGGCGTTGCTCCAGGTGACCACAGCGAGTGGTCAGACTAACAGCCTCTTCTCAGACTAAAACCGTATAAATGTAGCGATTTGATAAACAAAGCAGGAGAAAGTGGTCTTGTTTGTGGAATAAATGAGAGAACTGTGGAAAACTGAAGAGGCTCTGTGCCTCCGGCCCATGGGAGGCTGAATTCCTGCTCCCCTTGCTTGTCTGTTTCTGAGGTGATCATCGTGGCTTCCACAACTGTGGGCCCTTTGTGCTCTGCCAAGCCTCCCACACGGATGACCTCTTACTCCCCACAACAGCACGACAGGCAAGCGTTCAGGGAGGTTGAGACACCTCCCCAGGGCCACACAGCTGGGGGGGGGTGAGGGCTCTGAGCACAGGTCTCTCTGACTCTTGCTCAGGCTGTGAACAGTACTCAGTGCCTGTGGGTGTTCACGGTGTTTGTGGAAAGGCCGACAGGTTCTCACCCTGCCGGGTCCTGACTGGTTCTCTCCGGGCAGCCCTCCCAACTGTGAGGCAGCTCAGTGTGTACTGACCTGGCAAAATGCCCACGAGGCCTTGATGAGTGAGTGCAGAAGGAAGTCGTGGAACTCTGCAGACCAGTGCGCTAAGAACAAAATGTGTGGGCTCATATTTTTGTTTATATGAGGGATAACTCTGAGAGGATACCAACCACCATCTCCAGTGGTCACCTGCAGGGAGCGGAATTGGAGTAGGGGAGGTAGGGAGAACGTCTGACATTATTCTATGATATTGGCTGCTGTCTGAGTTTCTTGTAACAAGCCTTATCCTTTAAAAACCTTGGAAATGTAATGTTCGTAACAGTAAAAATGTAGAAACAGCCCAAATGCCCCCCCCAACCCTGTAGGTCTTCCCAGTCCACCTAGTCAGGCTGCCCTCCAGCCCAGCCTGGGATGGGGCCGGAGGCTGAGGCACATCCAGGAATGGGAATCAGTCCAGAGCTGAGTCAAAGGAAAGAGAGCTGTGCGGCCGTGTCAGCGCCCCCAGTGGCTGCTGTGTGAGTGCGTGCGCACGCGTACCAGCCGTCTTACCCTCCTGCCCAACACACACACCCTCTAATCTGGCCGCTGGTCAGGGCTGGGGCTGCCCAGGTAGTCTCTGCCCCAGGCCCCGTCCCCAAGGACCCTCACTGCCAAGGCCTGACTTGCCTGACTTGCCCCTTGGCCTCACCCTGCTGACAGGAATGGGCTGGGAGAGGGGACTCAGGATCGTCTGGGTCCTGGAAGTTCAAGGCCCTGGGCAGCCAGCAGTGGTCCTGGGCTCCTTCTCGTTCCTTTTCTCAAGGGGAAGAAAGTCTTCCTCCAGGCCCCCTCCACAGGCCTCCCTGTCTCTGGAGTAGCTGGGAAGCGTGAGCTTTGTCTACATAGGATCCCAATTTGGTGGGAAGCGTGCTGATATGTGTGGACATGTGTGCATATAAAACTCGGGGGATGTTGTTCACGGTGGTTATCTCTGGGTGGGGGATTGTGGGTGGGCCTCACTTGCTTGTTTCCTCACATTTGTGGTTCGTATTTGTTTAATTTGTTTTTTAAAGTTTGTCCACAGCCCCTGAGATAAAATCATCAAGAGAGGAAGCAAGAGAAGGAAAGTAGGAGAGATACACGAAAGACAAGAAGGAGGAAAGGAGAAGAAGCAATGAAGAGAGGATAGAGTACAGGGAGACAGAGAGGGTCCAGGGGAGCAGAGGTGAAGGAGGAGGAGGCAAAGGGCAGAGAGAGATGGAGGTGAGCCCTGTGGGGCCTGGGCTGAGGCCTTTGTGTGACCCCCAGGGTGGTAGCAGCTGGTGTCCTCAGAGCCCACAGCGAGGCCGGCCCAGATTGGCCCCGCCACTGCTCAGAGGCTGCCACCAGATGGCAGCGCAGTCCCCCTTCCAGGCCAGCCTCCCAGGCCCTCTTCAGCCCCAGCACCTCTGCTGGTGATGGAGGTGAGAGAGGCCACAGGTGGCCAGAGCCCAGTCTCCAGGCCGAGCAGCTGGGTGTTAGGAGACGATCCTCTAGGGTCTCTCGCACTTTTGCACCTTTTGTGAGCAGAGGCACTGACTGCCTTTATTCCAGATGACCATTTCTAGGATGTCTGAATAGCAAACAACCTTAGAAGTGAGTGATAGCGTTTCCTTCTGGAGTGAAGAACAGACGTGCCCACTGTACATTATAGAATGATGTTCTGTTCCCCTAAGTTCCAGGTTCCTCTTTTGGAGGTTTACATTGCAAAATACACACAACTTTCTATTGTATACTAGAGTCTTTGTTCTCAGAAACACAGGAAAGCTGTGTTGCCTAGTGGTTAGGAGGTCAGACTCTGAGCATAGCTCAAATCCCAGCACTGCTGTGTAGCGTGTTCCATAGGCGTGTGACCTGCAGAATGTGATCTGAGAGTAGACACTCAGAAGAGACAGTGGGAAGAAAAACATTTGGCAATTTCTATTTTAAATGAACACACAAATACCTTATGAACCAGCAATTTTACTCCGAGGTAGATACCCAACAGGAATACATCCATATGTGTGCTGAAAACATCTACTAGGATGTCCAAAGAAGTGGAAACTACCCAAATGTTCATCAACAGTAGATACTGCACACAATAGAGTTCTATGCAGCAATGGGGACACGCAATAATATGCATGAATCTCGCAGACGTACGTGGGGAAGGAGCCAGACACATCAGAGTGTACATGGTAAGACTCTGTGCACATAAAGGACAGAAGCAGGCACAGCTGATGTAGCTGGTGGAGGTCAGGATGGCTGGTGGTCACCCTTTGGGGGCAGTGACTGAAGGAAACGCAGGGGATGCTTCCGGGAGCTGGTCATGCTCTGTGTCTTGAGCTGAGGGCTGGTGATGCAGGTGTGAAAATTGATATGTCCTTCCCTATGTAAATTGTTTTCCAATAAAAAGTTTTAAAACTGGGAAGGGAAAGTTAGAGATAGATTTGTTTAATGTCAGGGGACTGAGTTCCTTCTGAGCCTGAAAAGGACTGTTTCAGAAAAATTAATAGAATCTTATACAACAGCAGCAATGGGAAGAGATGGATGTCAGTAACATGAGCAAAGAGAAGCTTAGATACCTCCAAGGAAGCTTTGTGCACAATGGGTTACTTGTAGAAACAGGGAAATGACCCTTCATTTGTGGGCTGTATTTTGTGGTTTTCAAAGCACTTTCACATTTACCTGCTCTTCATGCATTGAATAGGAAAAAATTATTTTGATGGCTGGCACTGCTAAAGAGGGACATTAGGGAATTCCCTGGCAGTCCAGTGGTTAGGACTCCGGCTTCCAATGCAGGGGGCATGGGTTTGATCCCTGGTTGGGGAACTAGGGTCCTGCAAGCAACGTGGCACAGCCAAGAAAGAAAAAAAAAAGAAGTTAAAAAAAATTAAGAAAGAAGGACACCAATTTTAGGAAATTCCTTGATAAAACAATTCAGAGGTGGAAGGTAATATCCTAGTTTGGAAGATGACAGTGAAGCAAAGAGGTCACCCAATTGCTCCACATAAGAAATGCAAGGAGACTTTGGGTGGGGCTGGGGCAGAGGAGAAGAGAGGAGGGGGGCGGGCAGTGCGGGGCAAGATGGCAGGAGGCTGATTTCTCTTTGTCTGTTTGTTTGTGATTGACAGTGCAACCCTCCTCTCCCCCCGTCCCATTTTCAGTAAAGACTCTTCCACATAAATGTCTCCCGGGAACATGCGTTGCATGTAGGGATCAGCACTGAGCAGACACCACAGCAGCCCCGGGGGTGAGACACAGGTGAGCTGGAGACGCCAGCAGGGGCAGGAGGTGGCCCTGAGCGCAGCCATCCGCAGGGAGTCACAGAAATCTTGGGGGAAAACGTTGGATTTCCTGTTCACAAGGGATGGAGGTCCCAGCCAGTTTAATTTAAATTTCAAAGAAGAGCATGACTGCAGCTGGCATCTGGGTTACACACACAGCAACTGTGAGAGATGGGGAGGAAGGCTCTGCGAGCCCCATTTCACAGAATAAATTAGCCCTGGAGAGATTCAGAAACTTGTCCAAGATCACACAGTGGGTTGGTACTGAGAGATTTGAACCACCTTGGCTTAGAACACCTGGAGAGGATTTGTGCCCCAAAAATACAGTTCCTGTCACCTGGGTCCCCAGGCTGCCCCAGTTCCTGCCCTTTCCAAGGCTGGAAAAGTTCACTCAGGTCTTTCTCTTCATCTGTGAGCTGCCTACATGCTTCTGGTGAACTACCTTCTTTGGCCTAAGTAAGTCCCTTAGCTTGCCGTGACTTACCCAATTAACAGATGGATATGAGGCCGGCCCTGTGCCCAGCTTCAGCCTGGCCCTGGGCATGCAGACCCAGCCCCTCTCCTGGAGGAGCTCCTTGTCAGGAGGAAAGCCTCAGCTGAGCTGCCCCAATGACCATCACCCTCAGGGAGCTGGGATGGCAGCAGTAGGGGCTGGGGGAGGAGGAAAACGTCCCTCATTTGCAGTGACGGGACTCAGATCTATAAATAGTCATCAGAAATAGAGCAGAGAAAGAGAAGTCATTCATGGGCTTACATTTAATTCAAAGGTGTCCTTTTTCTTCCTTCTGAGATGAGCTATTTGATTTTCTTCAAACTGAAAAAATCAAAAACCATCTTGAATTAAGATTAATCAAAAACCAAAGAATCTATTCAGCCCCCTCCAGGCCTCTTGGGCTAGGTAGCCCCATCTTCGGAGGCCCTCATCTGGGGGCGTGCACAGGCGGACGGCTGCTGGGTATGGAAGAGGGCCAGTGAGTACCGGGCCCCGTCCCCACTTCTCCCTCCAACAATGCACCCCAAACTAATCAGCACCAGCAGCCAGAGGGGAGAGATTCATTAGCAGATCTGGTTTTGCATAATTTAGTAGTTGGCATTAGCAAATTAAGTCTGCTTGGCTTCCCTCGTTGTAATGGCCATTAGAGGAAACGTGAGGAAAACACAGGCTCATAATCCCAGCAGTTTTCTGGAGATGATAAGTAATAACAACAGCAATAAAGTGTTAATAAGACTTTGCAGTTCTCTCTTCTCACGTTTTCTTGCATGTTCCTCCCAACTGTAGCAAAGGATTATCGTCCATTTGAAACCGAGATGGGGGTGGGGTGGGGTGCAGCTCGGGAGGGAGCCCTTCCTCTCTGCTGCCTTGGCATGTTCATGGGCCAGTGAGTGACCTTAGGAGGACCAGGGCTCAGGCAGGACCAATAGCTGAGGACCTGCTCCATCCACAGCCTTCTCAGTGGGAACCTCAGTCCTCACTTGGCTAAAGCAAATCTTATTAACAACAACAGCAATGATAATAAAGCTAGTATTTGTGGATTACTTCCAGGCACCAAACGATTTACTTGTGCACTGTCTCATCAATAACTCACAGCCACCCATGGAGTGGTCACCAACATCAGCATCAATTCATTGGTGAGGAAATTGTCTCACAGGGGTGTAACAGACACCAACTGGATTGGCTTCCTGGCCCTCAGTGAGTCTCCTTCTCTGGGAATGATCTGGACACACAGGTGGCCAATGGCTCTGCCTTTGTCATGTTGCCCTGCCCCTTTGGCAAACCTGACTGGGCTAGGAATGGGCTACTGACACAAGCTTGGCCAATCAAGGCCCCTCTCTGGGACTTGACAGACTGGAAGTAAGGCAAGGGAGCAGTCCTCCTCTGGTGATGGCTGGAACCATGGCAGCCCTGTTCTTCCCATGTGGAGGGAGTCAAGAAGGCAGATGTAGTGACAGGGCAGGGAGGGGTGGGCAGCACCCTGTGGTATTTGAGTCCTTTATTCTAGCTGTCCCTGAGGAACATGGGTGATGAGAAGGCCCAGTATCCTCCTGATAACCCCGTTTTTCTGGAGCTGGTTGGATTCAGGTTTCTGTCTCTTGAAACCACAAGTCCTAAGCTTGCCCAGGGTCCCCCAGGAAGCGTGTGTGTGGCAGGGACTGAAGTCACGTTCCCTCTGCACCAGAGTGTCCAGGGCCTCCTGGGCCTCTCCTCTCAGGACATGTCTAGGGGGATGGGGACAGCCCGGGCAGGCCACTAGTTCTTGGTGTCCCCCGGCAGTGGGGCTTGTGGGTCCCCTGCCTGCAGAGGAGCCCCAGGGAAGGGCTAGTGAGCTGAGGCTAAGTCCTCGGCTGAAGCCCCAAATCACTGCTCTAGGGTGGCACAGGGCTCATTCACACCAGCCCCGTGCTTGGGCAGCTGGCAGAGCTGGCCTTTTGGGGCTTTGAGATTTTGAGAGGGAGGAGGCCACGGCCATCTTGGGATGAGGGGTGTGGGAGGTGAAGTTGTCCATGAAGCAGCCTCTGTCTGGCCCTTGCTCTGGGCCCAGCCTGTGTTGCCTCTGAAAGCCCCTGGGGGCGCTCACTCCACCAATCAGCCTGGAGGGTCCTCTGCCTTCCCCTGCCCACTCCTGGGCCTCCCTGAATGGCAGGAATCCAGCAAGTGCTTTTCAGGCTCTCTCCTCCCCATCCCCCAAGTCCCTTGTGAAAAGAAGACCCTGGGCTCCTGCTGGGCTGAAGGATCCCCATTCTGGCCTCCTGAGTGGGCAGCCCAGGGGTGTGGGAATTGCACTTAGACTGCTCAAACCTTGGCTCTAACACCTGCTGGTCTTGTGCCCTGTAAGGCCGTCCTTTGACCTCTCCATGCCTCAGGTGTCTCAGGTAATTTGCAACAAAAAAAGAGGACAATGACAAAGTAAGTACCTGCCTTAAGGAATGAGTGTTAGGACTCAAAAACATTACAAATAAAGTGCACTTACAAGTAAAGCCCAGTGAATTCAATCAATGCTGATTAGTAAAGATGGGGAAACTGAGGTAAAGAGAGGGAAAGCAATCTGCCCAAGGTCGCATTGCAGCCAGGACAGGATGGGACCAGAAGCCAGGCGCCTCTGACCAGCAGTTACCTCCTAGAAAGACCCAGAGACAGTGCACTCACCTCCCACCCCCACCCCCATGGCCAGAGCCCTGCCATGCCCCTGAGAAATGGAATATTGCCTGCCACATCAGTAAACAAAGGATGTCACAGTCATCAGCGATTGCAGCCACCACAATCACAATGGTGAGCTGGTGAGCCCTGAGGGAACTCAGGAAGGAAACAAAGAATACCTGCCATCTAGCAGCCATCAGACCGCAGCCACTCCCCACGGTGAACCCTGAGGAAACTCAGGGTGCGAAAACACAGGATACCAGCCCCAGATAGCCGAGGTGCATATCAAAGGAATGAGTTCAGTGAGCCCAGACTCTTGCATCTTCCCAGACACAGAAAAACGCTAAATTCCTTAACTTGAGATGTCTGGTTTTCTTTAATTAACAGTAATCTTTTGTTCCTACTACCTGCCCTTTGTTGCAAAACTTCTATAAATCCTAGCTGCTCCCCCTCGCCTCCTGGGAGGAGTTCTCTCATGATCACTTGAGATGCTGTGTGTAGGGCTTGAAGTCCTCAGTATGTCCCCCGAATAAAACAGAACTCTCAACTTTTAGGCTGTGCATATATTTTTTTAGTCAACACCCCCAACCGAGGTCTTATATTTGTCAACTGCCATGGGACGATAATGACACTGGGAAGGGGGTGATGCACTTCTGAGGATTAGAGTTTATAAAGTGATTGAATCTATCCTGGTGAGTCAGACAGATTGGTTGGTGATTTACTGGCATTTCAGAAAAAGCTGTCAGCGCACCCCAGTCAGCAGCTCCCTCACAGGCACGGCACCAGGAGCCCCCCACCTACATCCCCCGGTGGAGGGGTGTGAACAGCAGCCTCAGGCGCCCAGCAAATGCTGGTCACCTTGCTGCCCAGAGATGACCAAGGGGGCTCAGAATTCCATGCTGAGGGGGTTGTGGTATGCACTCCACCCCTCCGTTCCCCACCAACATCCGCTGAGTGTGTGTGTGCAAGACGACTTCGGGGAGTGGGGCAGGATGGGGGTTTGGAGCAGAGGACGATTTATTGCAGGGCCCTGCAAGGAGGCAGCTGGCTCATGCCCTAAAAAGCCCCGAGCTCCCTGAAGGGTTGTGGCAAAGTATTTTTAAAAGCCAGGTGCGGGAGGGGGGTTGCAGCGTATGTGATCAGCTCGTGCACAAGTCTGTGATTGGTTGTTGGTGAGGGAACAGGGTGGTGTCACAGGGGTTAACATTATCAGTCCCTAAGCTCCAGGAGGCCTGGGGCTATGTGCTCATGGTCATCAAATAGTTAACATCTTCCCTTTGGTGAGGGGGTTTCACACCTGTAAAACAACTCAGGAAATATGCATCAAATAGTATTATCTAGTTACTTCAGAGAGGAGCTAAAGCAGAGGATATGGGGGAAGGCCTGTCCCGGGGAAGGCCCCATACGGTCCTGCTCTGTTACACTGGCACACTAGGAGGCCAGGGCAGGGCCACAGGGAAGCCTTGGAGGAGGGCCCACATCTTCATGGCTCACAAAGCACTATTAGGTCCCATGTGTCACTGACCCACGCCTGCCAAGTGGGCAGAGCAAGTATCGCTACTACCCCCAATTTACAGGTATGAAAACCAAGGCCTGGAGGAGATGCCATGACTTTCCTAAGCTCACACAGCTGAGTAATGGCAGGGCCTTGACTGGGGCCCCCCTACTAGCCCATATGGCACTGAAGGTGAAGCCAGCCTCTGTACCCTGACACCAAATTAATTCTCAGAGACAGAGTTTTGGGTGAAGCAGAAAAGAATAACATAATTGCTTTGCCAGGCAAAGGGGGTCACAGCAGACTAATGCCCTCAAAACTGTGTGTCCCAGACTTCCCTGGTGGTCCAGTGGTTAAGACTCCACACTCCCAAGGCCGGGGGGGCTGGGTTCGATCCCTGGTCAGGGAACTAGATCCCGCATGCCACAACGAAGATCCCACATGCCACAACTAAGACCCAGCGCAGCCAAATAAATAAATAAATAATTTTTTTTAAAAAAACCAAAAAACCAACAAAACTGTGTGTCCCTACTTGGAGGGTGTGGTGAGGGGTTTCATAGTAATGGTTCAAAGAGGGCGTGGTCAGCTCGCGGACATTCTTCTGACTCATTGGTGGTGAGGTGAGTGAGAGCACCATCAACCTTCTTATTCCAGCCGGTCTGGGGTCTCCGTGCTTGTGGGCAGCACACCATTAACTTCTCCCACCTGGTAGGGGTTTCAGTATCTTCAAAACAGCTCAAAGATATTGTCAAGTGTATCCCTTGAGGTGGAACCAGGACCCTGCCCCAAGGCTGCACTATTGTTTCCTTTGACTGTCCCTCCCTTGTCTCGGCAGCCCCGCCCTTCCCTGATTAGCAACTGTTTGAACCTGCTCATTGGAGCCCAGGGAAGGTCCTGGAGGCTGAATGAAGCCTATTTCCTGTAATCAAGATATCACAGACACAGAAAGGCTTTTGTGCCCAGGAGCCCCACAGGGCCCTGCTCGGTATCAGCACCTCTGGGTGAACTCAGTCCTGTAGGCACACAGCCGGCAGCAGAACTCCATCTAGCAGTTATCTTGGTGTACAAGTCATACAACTGTACTCACAGCCCTGGCTGGACTGGAACGATGGTCTCTGAACTCCAAAAGCCCAGTTCCTTCCACCCCTAGAGCAGCCCAGGAACAACGAAGCGGCAGTGGGGAGGGTCAGAACATCATGATAAGCACGAAGATGAACGTGGTTTGAGAAGTTTGATCTTCTGCCCTCTGGTCCTGGGGGTGCCTGGTTCTGCTCTGGGGGAGGTGCTGTCGGGTACACACTGAGCCCTGCCCTGGGGAGGAAACACTTCTCAGCTGTTTGCCCACCGTGACTGCCCAGCCAATGTCCAGAGCTCAGTGGAGACCTTTTTATGCTGTTTACTAAAACAAACAAACTCTAAAACACTCCCATCACCTGTGTCACAAGCCGCAGACAGCCCCAGAAGATGGCTGTCCATGGAGTGTGGCACTGTCTTGAGGAACGGGTCCTGCATCCCACCCCCTCCTACTTTCTAGAGCTGGCAGGGGTGAGGAAGGGTCCCCCAGTGAGGAGGACAGGATGCCCTCCTCCACTGCATGAAACTCACTGGCCCCATCCCTGCTGCTGGACTCCAGATCAAATGGTTAGCGGGAGCTTGGGCCAGGCACGGCTGGGAGAGGAAAGAACGAATATACAGCCAAAGAGATGTCCATCATGGGGAGCAAGGCTCAGCTCTCAAGGCCAGGAGATTAGGGTTAATCTTGCAGTAACTCTTCTGTTACCTGTGTGTCAATCTGTCCCTCTGTAACAGGGAAGAACAAAATCTGACTCCATGTCAGATCTGTTTCTTTTACTTTAACCTTAGCTCTCCATTACTTTTTGTTACTATAATCACTAAAAGGATGTTGTCTGTAGCTATTGACATATATAATGGCCTCCCTTGGGGAACCCTGCCTCTCTGCCTAAATGTTAAAGTGCCTTTGTTCAGCTCACAGGGAAGCATTCTGAACCTGCCCAACTGTGAACCTCTACAAGAAGAAAAGAAATTAACACATCCCCTCCCCAAGGCTGGCCAAACCAGGAGATGTTTTGCAGGACTTATGGCCTTTTTACTTTACTTCCTCACCTCCTCACCCTCTCTGCTCTATAAAAGAAACTAGCATCAAGACCCCGATAAGATGGTACTCTAGGACATCTTCTCAGACACCTGGCTTTACGAATAAAGTTGCTATTCCTTGCCTCAACACCTCGTCTCCCGATTTACTGGCCTGTTGAGTGGCGAGCAGAGTGAGTGAGCTTGGACTCGGTCACACCTCATCCATCTAAAACCAAGTACCCACTTTGGGTAGAGAAAGTGCATGCAGATACTGGGGGAGAGGCTGAATCCATAAGGCAGTTCTTAGTCTGTACCTGGTCAGTATCTTCAAGCCCATGGGACTCAGGGAAGCCAACCCACACCTCCAAAGACATGGAAGACTGAGGCAGAATCATACGTCCATTGATGAATTGCCAGTGAGAATTCTAA
Source organism: Balaenoptera acutorostrata (assembly GCF_949987535.1). Classification (NCBI taxonomy): domain Eukaryota; kingdom Metazoa; phylum Chordata; class Mammalia; order Artiodactyla; family Balaenopteridae; genus Balaenoptera; species Balaenoptera acutorostrata. Next base: position 37,141,368 of record NC_080082.1, on the reverse strand, counting down.
CTGCTGGGCAGAGGTTTGTATGGCCTGACCAGTGCCTTCCCTCCTGATGGCCAGTCATGTGGCAGGCCTGGTTATCAGAAGGGGTCTTGATGTAACCAAGCAGGACCCTATGGTGCCTTCCTGGGACAGGCCTTCCCCCATATCCTCTGCTTTAGCTCCTCTCTGAAGTACCTAGATAATAGTATTTGATGTGCATTTCCTGAGCTGTTTTACAGATGTGAAAATCCCCCACCAAATGCAAGATGTTAACTACTTGATGACCATGAGCACATAATCCCAGGTCTCCTGGAGCCTAAGGACTGAAAATGTTCATCGTTGTGACACTGCCCTGTTACCTCACCATTAGCCAATCAGAGAACTGTGCGTGAGCCGATCACATACCCTGCGACCCCCGTCCCTCACCTGGCTTTTTAACATGCTTTGCCGAAGTGCTTCGAGGAGCTCAGGGCATTTTAGGGCATGAGCCACCTCGTCTCCTTGCATGGCCTTGCAATAAGCCTTTCTCTGCTCCAAACTCCGACATTTTGGTTTGTTTGCCCTCACTGTGCATCAGGCACATGAACTTGTGTTAACGATGGTGGGCACACAATGATGATTTGTGCATTGGGAAATGGTGGTCTGAGGCAACTTCCATTCCTAATGTGGCCCTGTCTTCTTCCAAAAGGCATTTCTTTCTTTGATCAGCTGAAATAGGGCCACAATTTCCCTTAGACACTGCTCAGGAGGGCCTGGTCTGTCTGTTGGTGATTCCCCTTTCCTATGCTTTCAGAGCTGGCCAACCCCTGTGACAGAGACAGTCTGTCTTTAGACAGGTTATTAGTACTTGTAACCAGGCTATGGTTGGTCTTGTGGACTGAGGATCCATCTGTCTCTCTAGGGTGATAATGCATAGTTCTGCTTTGCTCTGAGCTAATTTCATAGTTTAAGTCTCAGAAAGTGACCTTCCTCCTTGCTTTCAGGTCTTTAGGGGCACCCTACTTCACCCACAGTGCACCCCCCTGCCCCACTTGGCGTAGAAATGAATAGCACGCGGTCCCTGCCTTCCTGCAGTTGGGAGGGAATGGGGAGCACACTTGTGACTGATGGGGTCTCTCCCTACTCCCTCCCTGTGCACAGCAGGCATATTGCTTGCTTGCAGGGATGCAGGCAGCCAGCTGAAGCCGTGACTGGGCCTGGTGGGGGAGACTCGGGCCATGCTGCTGGGAGACAGGTGAGGCCACAGCTATGGCATCCTGGGGTGTGGGGGCCTTTGGCTGGCCTTCCCTTTGGGAGCCCCACAGCCCTCCTTGATGTCCCTGTCTCAGGCTGCCCTCCTTAGGCAACATGAAGTCCAGGGATCATGTGGTGTTGAAACAGGAGGGAAGGGTGCAGAGCACAACTTTTGAAAGAATGACATAGCCCGAGGACATGGCATAAACTGATTAGAACCAAATGGGTCCAATATGGCGGACAAATCAACTTCCACTAGACCTTGAGCCTCAGTATATGCTCACATCAGCAAGCTAAACGACACACCCACAGGTGTCATGACAGTTCCCAGGCCAACCATAAGGATCAAAAAGTGGGCAGTGGCCCAATTCCTGGAAATCCCCGCCTCTTCCCAAAATAGCTGGAATAATCCTCCCACTCATTAGCCTATGAAATTACCCACCCCTATAAAAACTGACAACCCCATACCCTGGTTCCTTTCTCATCTTCTGAGATGGCCCACACGCTGTGGAGTGTGTTTCTCTCTAAATAAATCCACTTCTTACCCATCACTTTGTCTCTCACTGAATTCTTTCTGCAATGAGACATCAAGAACCTGAGCTTCATTAAGTCCTGAAACCAGGTGTGTGATCTCAGTTAAAAGACCGTGGGTTCAAGTCCCAATCTGAGTTGCACGGTTTCATCTCTGCCTCTGTCTTTCTGTCCCTCTGTCTGTCTTTCATTCTCCCCCCTCCCTAACCCCGGCCATGGGAGCACAGCTCTCCCTTCCTTCCAGAAAGTAAGTGCCTGCAAAGGGCTCTGGGAATCTCACTGTTTGTGCCACACTGGGTTTGACTTGAGCCCAGAGAAAGCTCCACTTTATTCTTTTAATTAACTGACATCTCTGCCTCCTGATGAGTTCTTATCAAGAAAATTGCTCTCAATCATTTATAGCCATTTTCCTTTTCAAGGAGTGCCTAATTCCCAGAATGCTGCCCTAATTTATTGCAGCTGCTGAGAAGTGATGATGGCAGGGGCTGGTGTGTATACTTGCATGCGTGTGTGTGCATGTGTGTGTGCTTGCATGTGTGCGTGCATGCATGTGTGTGTGCATGCATGTGCGTGTGCGTCTTTGCTGACTGGGGTCCCAGGACTGGGAGTGGGGAGCTCTTGGTGACTCCTTCCGGGCCAGGCACAAGGCAGAGGTAGGCCCTTCCTGTACCCTCACTCCACCTCAGCCTCTGTGCTGGGTCTGAAGTGGTGCCTGAGAGACCTGGCTGTCCTCCTGAGCCACATCAGCTGAGTCTTTGAGCTCAGGCCTGCCTGTCACTGAAGGGAGGGCGAGTTGGGCAGGGGTGGCAGAAGCAGACTGGTTGTGTGAACTTCTCTGAGAGTTGGCTTAATCTGGGCAGGGCAAGGAGTGTTGTATTTGTGTGTTCGGTAAGAGGAGAGGTCAAGGGGCATTACCTGAAGTCACACAGAAAGGTGAGGACAGAGTCAGGGTGGGAACACAGGCTCTGCCCCCAGTGCTGGCCTTGCTGCCCTCCTCCCTCATTCCCGCTCTGACGCTCCCTGCTGGGAGCACGGGTGGGACAGAGCACATCCACTTCTATAAGTACCTGAAGGAGGACAGGGAGCTGTGAAAACAGGAGAGGGGAGAGTGAGCATTGGCGACTCGGTGAGAGACCCATGTCTCAAGATTCAGAGTGCATATTGATCAGCTAATATGTGTTCCACAAAGTATACATAACCACCTATGATGAATTATAGCCCAACGTGATTACCTGGAAGTCATCAAGTAGAGCACCCACACGAAAGCGGTCAGAGAGCTCAGAGCCCAGGGTCTGCAAGACAAGTGGTCTGGTCCCTCCACCAGGTTTACTCACGTGACAAGGATACTGTGTTAGATGGAAAGAGACCTAAGGAACGTAACTACCAGATGCAATTTGTGGTCCAGGATTGGACACTGATTGGATGAAGTGGCTGATCAGTTGGGAAATTTTGATTGTTGTTTGGGTATTACACAACATGAAATTTATTAAAATGGAAGGGAGACTATTGGCTGAACAAAGGAGGTTGGGAAACTCTGTATCAGACAAATCCAACTTGAAGGACATTCCACAAAACAACTGACTGGGCCATTCAAAGTGTTAATATCCTAAAGGACAAAAAAAAGCAGGGGAAATATTACCATTTGAAGGACACTTAAGAGACACAACAACTTAGTGCAACCAGTGACCCTTGATTGGATCCAGAATTTGAAGGGCACTACAAGTCTATCTCCGGAAGATCAGGAGGCGTGCCTCGCAGACCCCCTAACCCTAACCCCTCATGCTGCGCAACCATAGAGAGTGGCCAGCAGCCAGTGCCTTCAGATCTGCCCCATCCAGAGAGCTGCCTCAGCCCAGGTCAGGCCCTTCCCAGGGCAGCCCCGTGGAGTGACTGACCCAGGAGGGGCCCTGGAGCCATGTTGGCTTCATACAGGATACTCTGACGGGCAATTCTCCTTCCAGAGCTTCCCCACTGGGTAGACCAAGGCTTTGCCAGGCCTGTGTGGTTCAGCTTCTTCCTCTGCTCAATCCTGCTTCCACCTGCTCCCTTTTACAGGCGTAGATGCCTGATAAGCATCTTGCACCCCAAACTCCATGTCGATATGTGTTGGCTTCCAAAGAACACAACCTGTGACACTAGCTATAAAGGTCAGTATTGGGCGATTAGGGAACTATGGGCTGTATATTAGTTAATAGCATTGTATCAGCGTTAAATTTTTTGAGTGTGGTAGTTGTATGGTGGTGGTATCCTTGTTCTTAGGAGAAATGCTAGGGAATTTAGGGGGGAAGGGCCATGCTATGTGCAACTTACTCCACATGCTTAACATGTATTTATATATCTATATTGCTATATTTATCTATATAGATATCTGGATATAGATATATACATATCTATATCTGGATAGAGATATATAGAAATTTATATATTTGGGGACAGAGGGAGACAGAGACAAAACAAATGTGACAAAATGGTACCAACTTATGATTCTAGGGAACATGTTTATGGACACTCATTATACTAGTTCTTCAAGTTACTGTAGGTTTAAAGATTTTCAAAATAAAAGTTGAGAGAAAAAAAAATCAATGTGCAATATGACTTCATTTTGGTAAAAACAATACATGTACAAATTTGTACATGGAAAAAATCTGGAAAGCTATATACTAAAGAGCTAGAATGGTAATCTCTGAGTGGTTGGAAAGGTGTTCTTTTCATTTTTGCTTGTCAGGATTTTTTCATTTTCTAAAACTCACATGTTTGGCTTCTATAATAAAAGATTATTAAAACAATTCATAAAGGCCTATGGTAGAGGTAAAGGTGGGCCTCCCCCTGGTCCAGGAGGGCAGTGGCCTGGAGAAGGGGTCTAACTCTTCCACACCCCACCCCCAGCAAGTGAGATTAAAATCTCAATAGTGTCCCTTCCTCCACTGGCTGTTTCAGCCTCAGGCTGAAATGATATTGGCTTGAGAAATGAGATCATTTGATGGGAGATGACCAGTGGGTACCAGATGGGGCTGGCCTACTTGTGGATGTGCTGGCCTGGTTGCTGGTTCAGGGCAGCCAGAGTCTGTCTCTGGCCACCAGCCACATGCTATTTTCATTTTCCAGCGCTGTGTTGGCATGGGGGAAACTTAAGAGTATTACTCTGAGTTACATCTCACATTGAAGTTTCCATTCCTCTTGAGTGTCACTGTGCAAATATCAGTTCTGATATTTTTGTAACCTTTTAAAAAAAAAACTTTTTCCCTCTCGTCACATTGCTTTTGGTCTGAACAAATTTTCTCAGCAATACAAGTTTACAGGGAAGATTACATTTAAATGCTTCCCGTGGAAGACTTGACACTTCCTCAGAACCCCCCTCCTTGTGGCCCAAGGCTCTCCTGGAGGGCTCAGGTGAGCATGGAGGCGGCCCCACCCTTAAGGGAAGGACTCGGGGAGAGCCTAGGGCTGGGTCTCTCTTCTAGGGAGCCAGGAGGATGCGGGATCAGCATCCTCATAAAGAGAAAAGACTGGGCCCTGAGGGGAGAGGGGCGGAAAGAAACAGGAGACAAATTGGCTAATGGAAGTTAAAACCAGGCCAGGGGAAGAGAGGGAGGTGGATGAACGTCTAAGCAGAGTTCACGTGCCAGGGTGGCCCCTCGAGTCCCGCCTTCTCAGTCTGGGCATCTCACCCCTTTCTTTGACCCAGTGCTCCTTGAGGGCTGGCCGGCTCGGGTGAAGCCTGGCATAGTCAAGATACCATCTATTTTTGTGGCCCAGCTCTGGGAACAATCATCAATCAACAAACATTTACCCCCTCCTTCTTGTTTGCTAGGTGCTGGATGAAGCTTTCTTTGACAACTCATCTGACCCTTCTCTAACACCTTGAGGCACCACCAAGCAAAGCACGAGACTATCAGCCCCCAGGAAGCTTCTCTTGTTCCGCAGGGGCCACACTTACCTCTCCAGCTGGCTCGGGACATCCTGGATGATAGGCCTGAATGTGCCTGTTTCACATTCAAGGGAATGTAACGAGGACGGGCCCCTGGGGCTGGGGTTACGGGATCCTGGGCGCTGGGTTGGGTCTGGCTGGGAGGGTGTTTGCACAGAGCAGCAGGAGCCCCCACGACCCAAAGTGCAAGACAGCTCACCTGGATGCCATCCAGGTCCGCAACTCAACAGGTTATCCAAACAAAGAAAGAGAGTTGCATCTATTAGGGCTGTCTGGTGACAAGCGAGAGAAACTGACTTTGGCGAACTTAAGCAAACACTTAACTGAAGGAAAAGTGGAAGAAGCAATCTTTGGGGCAGATGGGAATCAGCACAGCTCTGGGGATGCGACATCAGAAACAGGGAGGTGTCCCCACGAGGAAGCATGTGCTTCATCTGTCCTCAGTCCTTCTAACACTCTGCTCAGGAGGGACAGGCCCCATCGAGACTGCATGCAGTGGGCGAACCGTGGTTTCCCAGAGGAAAGGGTGCAGAGAGAGGGAAGGCAGTATCCACGGATGTTTGCCCTCTCAGCCTCAGGTGGGCTGAGTGCGAGCCTCTCCAGCACCGGCTGGGCTGTCTCACCTGGTCCCTGTCAGCCCTTCCTTCACACCAGCTGGTTACCCTTTCCCCGTGCCTTGGACTCTATGCCTGGAACTTTTGGGTTTCCTGGGCCACCCTGACCTGGTTCCTCTTTGTTTTGCATTTTGCATCCATGGGTCCAGCCTTCTCACCTAACTTAGTTCCAGAAACCGGTCCCCTTGCTTGCCTGAGAGGGGAGATCAGACAAGGATCTCAGGAAATCTGAGCTGTCAGCAACCATAGATATGATCTAGAACTCAGAGGCCCAGAGTGGGGGGGGGAAAGAAAGGTTGTTAGGGATGGGGAGTGAGTTAAGAGCAGATTCACAGCTATAGCCCAGGTTTCTCTGTTTTCTGTACAAGGTATTTTTGTTTTTAATGATAGAAGTAATATACATTCATGAAAAGAAATCTAGAAAATATATGAAAGTAAAAAGCACTCACCCCAATACCCCACCCGTTTATAGTTTAAACCCCAGTCTTTTGACATCTAGTTCACCTGGGGAGGCAATACGGAAAATTGATTGAGAGAATGGGCTCTGGAATTCTTGCACGGCCAGTTAGGAGCTGTTTGACTTTTGAATATTGATTAACCTCTCTAAGCTTCAGTTATATCACCTGTAAAATAGAGGTGTTGTGAAGAAAAGGCAGAGCAAAGTTTATAATACAGTAAGTACTTAATAAATCTTAGTAAGTGCTCAATAAATATTAAAGTTTGTTAATATCTTATGCCCTTTCCATGCTGCCATCTGTCTGTCCCAACTCTTACCCTGAATTCCTTAGGCAACTTCTCATCTCAATTCTGGGCTTCTGGGATACCATCCATTTATCATGGGAATAATTTTTTTACCCACTGCATGCCCTAAAAAGTAAATCAAACATCCAGGACGTTATATTGAGCAATTTGGGTGGGAAGTGTGGGGAGGATAAAAGCCAAAATGCACGTAAGAGCAGATAGAGTGTCATGTTGGACCACAGCCACTCAGCTGTGTCTGCTCTCCTCTCCCAGTAATAGCACCCTCACCCCCTTTTCCTTTGGGAAAGACTTCTCCTACTCCAGGTGATTTAACTGGGGCTGTCCATCAAAGCCAAGGGGGAGGCAAGTGACCCAGGCCTAGCCCATCATAATATGCCAACCCACTGGCCTCAGGAAGTGGTATGGTAATCAGCCCATGTGATTTCTTCCTTGAATATTTCTGATCTTTGGAACAAAGATGCTTGGAGAATGTAAGCATGTACTTGCCATGTGCAAGAAACCTGCTTGCAGGGAGAGAGAATGAGTTCAACACTGAGAAGCAGATGTGTGCAGAGATGAACCTGGAAGTGTCATGTCCCAAGTTGCAGCCTCTGAAGCCCTGGTTCCTGCAGAACTTCTGTATTATGTGAGTTTTTCCAGTATTCTTCCCATCTATGTGAGCCATATGAATTTCCATTTTTCACTTAACTGAATTGTATTAGGCTGTTGTTATTTCCAAGTCAGAGTCCTGACTAATACAAACGCTTTGTTTGTAAAGGTGGGAAGGTGGTTGTGTGATCATTCGTAACTTTGTCCACTCGGACTCTGATGAGAAGGAACGTTCTCCCCAAGTGGGTAGCATTCCCATCATACTGACCAAGATCATGGGAACCCCAATCTTTTGGGGCTAGGGCTCATTGATTTCCTATTCAAAGCGCTCTGGAGATATACTTGGTCTTACTGATTGCTGATGTGATCTGCAGCATTCGCTCCATCAAGCAGAATTTGAGTCTCTCAAGTCTTTGGAGTTATTTGAAGAAATAAAGAAATCTCTTCTGGTTTCTTTGGCGCTTGTTCTATTCCCTTTCATCTCCAGCTCAGCTCTATGAAAAGGTGTGATATTGTGCGATCCTGGACTCTGGATGTGTTTGAAAGTATACAGGCATATTCTGAGCAATCAGGATTAATAATGTGGCACCCACACTCTACTCCCTTCATCATCATACAATTTTTTAAAAAAGCATGCCCGGGTGGGTGAAACCTTCCAGGGAGGCCCATGCAGTCCTCTCTGCCCGGTGGGGGTGCAAGAAGACAGCTGCTCACAGTTACTCAGACACACAACAGGCTCCCAGTTTATTGCCAGCTTCAGGAGTGCTCCTGCAATCTGAGTCTTCCCTTTGTTTGGGAAGTCTGCCCACCTTCTCATCAGGTTGTCCCTCTCCTCCTTCTGAAAAGTGCCAAGAACACTTCAGGAGGTCTTCTGGCTTAATTCCTTTCAGTGCCAGTAAATCCAGCATTTGTTGTTTCTTACATGTGCCCTTTTATTTCTTTGAGTTCTCAGTATAGTACTTGGGGAAAAGAACAGTGTATGCTAAGATTTCCTTTAAGAACATCATAGAAAAAACAAGGAATAAGGGGCTCAAGGGCAGTTTAAAGATGCTGGGGCATGTCTAGCATTTCATCATCAAGTTAAGGAAATAGAACTGGAAGGAATATACTTTGTGGTGTGTACTTTCTAGGATAGAAAGACTGAGAGAGGGGTGACCAATTTAAGGTTTTTAGTTTCACAAAATTCATAAGAAGAAATAAAAGAGGATTTTTTCCCTACTATTTCATTTACCTTTGCTCTAATCTTCATTATTAACTTCTTTCTGCTACCTTTGGGTTTCGTTTGTTCTTCTTTTTCTAGCTCCTTGAGGTATAAAGTTAGATAGTTGATTTGAGATCTTCTTTTTTAATGTAAGCTTTTATGGCTATGAACTTCCCTCTTAGCACCACTTCTGCTGCATCCCATAAGTTTTGGTAGGTTATATTCTCATTTTCATTTGTCTCAAGATATTTTATAATTTCTCCTGTGATTTCTTCTTTGACCCATTGGTTGTTTAACAGTGTATTATTTAATTTGCCTATTTCTGTGGATTTTCCAGTTTTCCTTCACCTACTGATTTTTAGTTTCATTCTATTGCAGTTGGAAAAGATTGTATGATTTCAATCTTCTTAAATTTGTTAAGAATTGTTTTGTGGCCTAGCACATGGTCTATCCTGGAGAAAGTTCTGTGTGCACTTGAGGAGATGTGTATCTGCTCTTGTTGGTGACAGAGGCTCCTTCCTCAACTAAACTTTACTCAGTCTCCTCTAAGATCTCTAGGCCCTGACCTTGGCATCTGTCCTTGTTGGGCCTGCATCACCCAGTTGTAGCAAGAATCGCTCTCAGCTAGTTTAGAGAGAATTCCTCCATCCTTGATATCTGATCACCCTCAGTCTCTGATCAAATTCCTCACATCCCCACCATTCCCCAGGCGATGTCCGATCACCTTGCCCTGCCCTCACCAAGAATACTGTTTAAGTCTGTTGAATAGGACTTCCCCTTCCCCTTGATGTTTCCTTTTAGTAATTTTTCATCCACTGAACTCCAACCTGCTCCTTCGTTATAAATCTCCACTATTCCATGCTGTATTTGGAGTTGAGCCCAGTTCTACACTGAAGTCTCTTTTCCTCTATTGCAATAGTCCCTGAATAAAATGTGTGTTTACTGCTTTAACAATTGTCAGACTCTGTGTTTCTTTAACATTGGGCAGAGGATTTTTTTAATATTCACATAGATAAACAATAATGTGCAGGTGCCCACACAGACTTTTGGCTTGATTTGTTGGCATTTGCAAATGTAAATGATACTGTGACAACTTTACTACAGATGAGTCAATTAGTCATATTTAAACAGAAAAGTAACCAAGACTTCCAACTGATGCTCTGCTGGGCCTCTCTAGAGTTCCATGGGGTCAGCAGAGGTGGTGGACCCCACCAGAATACAATGATAAAGTGATAAAGAGAAAAATCTTAAAAGCAGTCAGAAAAAGAGGCTCATTATATAACAGAAACAATGAATGACCACAGACTTCCTGTCAGAAACAATGCAAGCGAGAAGAAAATAATAATCCATCTTTAAAATGCTAAAAGACAAGGAAAATCTGTCAACTTAGAATTATTACATAGCCAGCAAACATGTTTTCCAAAAATACTTGTTTTAGACAAACAAATGCCATAAGACCTGTAGTACAAATGGCACAGGAAATTCTTCAGGCAGAAGGAAAATGATATCAAACAGACATTTGGATCTTTAAAAAGGAAGAAAGGGTGCAGGAAATAGTAAATATGTGGGTAAATATAAGAGATTTCCCTTCACTGAAAAATTTTTTAAAAGATAATTGATTTCTTGAAGCGAAAGTGATAACAATGTATTGTGGACTTTATGGCCTAAGTAGAGTTAAAATGTATAACAATAATAGTAGACAAGATGAAACCTACTGGTGTAAGGTTCTGACATTACATCTGAAGTGAAATAAAATTATTTGAAGATAGACTGTATAAGTTAAGGATGTATATTGAAAACCTTAGAGCAAACCACTTAAAAAAGAAGCAAAGCTGTAATAGTTAATAAGCCATTAAGTCAAGATAAAAATGGAATAATGGGGGGAAAAAAGCCTAATATAGAAGAAGTCAGGAAAAGAGAAAAGTAATAAAGAGCATATGGGACAGATGGGCCACACAGGAAACTAGCAAGATGGTAAATTAAAACCTAACCACAAAAATAATTACATTAAATGTAAATGGTCGACATTGTCAGGGTTACAATGTACAGGTCTATAGTGGTTATGCTGTCAGGCACTAAGTGGGTAGTTTTATAATGACTCAACAAGAAGACAATCTTAAATGAGTATGCTTACAACAGAACTTCAAACTACATGAAGCAAAAACCGACAGAAGTGAATGGAGAAATAGGTAAGTCTAAAGTTATAGTTTGAGATTTCAAAACACTTGTCTTAATAATTGACTGAAAAGCAACAGATATGTAGAAGATTTAAATAATGTAATGAAGATTATAACCATTTAATGATATTTGTTTAGAACATTACACATATATGTATAAAATCTGCCTCTTTTTCTGATTGTTTTTAAGATTTAAAATACTACACACAACTTCAGAACATATATTCTTTTAAATATCACATGAAATGTTTACCAAGAGAGACCATATGCTGGGTCATAAAATGAGTTTTAATAAATTAAAATGACAGAGATCATATAGGATGTGTTTTTTAACCACAAAAGAATTAAATTAGAAATCAGTGATAGAAACATTGCTAATAACAGAAAAGTCTAAAGCCAATGATAAAACTTCCACCTTAAGAAGCTAGAAAGATAACAATAAACCCAAATTAAGTAGAAAGAAGAAAACAAAACGACAGAAGTAGAAATCAATAAAATTTTTAAAATGGACAAATAATAGAGAAAATCAAATAAACCAAAGGCTGGACCTTGGTAAAGATCAGTAAAGTTGTAAATTTTAGCTGGACTGATTTTAAAAAAAGGAGAAAAGATGCAGATTACTATTATCAAGAATGAAGGCGGAGACATCACAGCAGATTCTACAGATATTTAAAGAATAATAAGAAAATATTATGCCAATAAAATCAACAACCTAGGGCTTCCCTGGTGGTGCAGTGGTTAAGAATCCACCTGCCAAAGCAGGGGACATGGGTTCGATCCCTGGTCCGGGAAGGTCCCACATGCCGCGGAGCCACTAAGCCTGTGTGCTACAACTACTGAGCCCATGTGCCTAGAGCCCATGCTCTGCAACAAGAGAAGCCACCACAATGAGAAGCCTGTGCACCACAATGAAGAGTAGCCCCCACTCACCACAACTAGAGAAAGCCCATGCACAGCAACGAAGACCCAATGCAGCCAAAAATTAAAAAATTAATTAATTAATTAAATTAAAAAAAATCAACAACCTAAATGAAGTGCCCAAATTCCTTGCATTCCAGAATGGACTCAAGAAGAAACAGAAAACTAAACAGCCTTATCTCAATTTTAAAAAATAAATTTCCCATTAAAAATCTTCAGACAAATAAGACATCAGGCTTAGATGGCTCCACTGGTGAATTCTATCAAACATTTAAGGATGAAATACCAATTCTATGCAAAATTAGGAAATGCAGGAGAAAGTAAATTACCTCCCAACTCATATCATGAGGCTTACAAACAAATATTCCTCATAAATGTAGATGCAAAAAATTCTTAGCGAGTATTAGAAATTAAATCTAGCAGTATATACAAAGTGTAATACATTGCAACCAAGTAAGTTTATCCCAGGAATGCAAGGTTGATTTAACATTTGAAAAATCAATCAATGTCATTTATCATATAAAAAAGAGGAAAACCGTATGATTACCTCAATAGATGCTGAGAGAGTACTTGATAAAATTCAACACCTATACAAAAAAAATCTCTTAGCAAACTAGGTATAACAGGGAATTTCCTCAACTTGATAAAAAGCATCTATGAAAAATGTGTACCTAAATAATACTAAATGGTGAAAGACTAAATGCTTTCTCCCCTGAGATAAAAAACAATAAAATAACAGTAAAAAAACAATAAACAATAAAAGGATATCCACTCCCACCATTTCTATTTAACATCATACTGATGGTCCTAGCCAGTGTAATAAGGCAAGAAAAAGAAATAAAATGCATACATAATGTAAAACTGCTTTTATTCACAGATGTTATGTTTGCATAGGTAAAAAATCTAGAGGAATCTATAAAATGCCACTAGAATAAGTGAGTTTAGCAAGCTTGTGTATAAAGTTAATACACAAAAATCAACTGCATTTAATTAGTTGCGGCAGCCAGTCTCCTTAGTTGTGGCTTGCTGGCTCCTTAGTTGCGGCAGGAGGGCTCCTTAGTTGCAGCATGTATGTGGGATCTAGTTCCCTGACCAGGGATCGAACCTGGGCCCCCTGCATTGGGAGTGTGGAGTCTTAACCACTGTGCCACCAGGGAAGTCCCTCTTTATTTTGAATTGAAGCACAGTGGATTTACAATATTATATTAGTTTCATGTGTACATAGTGATTCAAAATTTTTATAGATTATACTCCATTTAAAGTTCTTATAAAATATTGGCTATATTCCCTATACTATACAATATATTCTTGTAGCTTATTTATTTTATACATAGTAGTTTGTACCTCTTAATCCCCTACCCCTGTTATGCCCCTCCCACATCCCTCTCCCCACAGGTAACCACTAGTTTGCTCTCTATATCTGTGGGTCTGTTTCTGTTTTGTTATATTCAGTAGTTTTTATTTATTTATTTATTTTTGGCTGCGTTGGGTCTTCGTTGCTGTGCATGGGCTTTCTCTAATTGTGGCGAGCTGGGCTTACTCTTCGCTGGGGTGCACAAGCTTCTCATTGTGGTGGCTTCTCTTGTTGCAGAGCCTGGGCTCTAGGTGTGTGGGCTTCAGTAGTTGTGGCGCATGGGCTTAGTTGTTCTGCGGCATGTGGGATCTTCCCAGACCAGGGATCAAACCCGTGTACCCTGCATTGGCAGGTGGATTCCTAACCACTGTGCCACTAGGGAAGTCCCTATTCAGTAGTTTTATTTTTTAGATTCCACATATAAGTGATAACATAGAGTATTTGTCTTTCTCTGTATGACTTATTTCACTAATCATAATACCTTCCAGGTCCATCCGTGTTATTGCAAATGGCAAAATTTAATTCTTTTTTATGGCTGAGTAGCTGAAGTATTTCTTTAAAATAGAATTAAACAGCTTTTGGTCGTTTTTTTTTTTGAAACCCTTTAATCTCGTTATAGCAGTGGTTCTCACCTGGGCTGATTCTGACCCCTCCCTCCAGGGGACATTTGGCCATATCTGGAGACACTTTTGGTTGTCATAAATGGGGGTGGTGCTACTGGAGACTAGGTCAGGGACACTGCTAAACATCCTACAATACACAAAGTTGTCTCCCTGTAATGAAGTATCATGCAGCCCAAAATGTTAACAGTGCTGAGTTTGAGAAATCCCATTCTTTAGGATAAGAAAATTCATTTTTTCAAAATTAGATTTTCTCACTCTCCCCTCTAATTAAAAGGAAATGGAACTCCATTTTGTAAGTCTTGAGAAGCAGAAATGATGTTATCACATGGTGATGCCATTCACAATACTTCTGATGTCCATAATTATTTTCAGAAAGTAAAAGTGCTTGATAACATTTTCAGGAAAAACAGAAACTTCATAAACAGGCAGTATAATTAACATTGTAAAGTATTAAAAATGAACTTACCTTTGGTTCATTGATAAAGTTTCCCGAACATAGCGACTACCATGGGTTGCTTTTGACTGGAGTTTCTTTATGAGATTGAAGTTTCCACCAAATTGTTAATTGCTATCAGCTTCCCCGTCTCCAAGAAAGACAAAAAAGGTACCTGAGAAAGAAGCTGTTCCTGTTCTTGTTTTCTTGCTACTGGCACATTAGTATTCGACAGTGGTACTGTACTAAATTCTGGGGCTGCTACTGAAATGTCATTAAATTCCAACTTTACACATCTGGCATGCCGCCAAATGCAGCTCAGTGTGTTAAAGTGTAGATTACGGCCCAAAAAAATCAATGCTCTAGAATTGTGCGTTTATGTAAACCTACAATTAAAAAGTGGGCAATCACTTTCTTTGCCTATCTGATGAGGGGAAGAGAAGCGAGCTGTTTTTCTAGGGTGGAGAGGTGCAAGTGTCAGCTTAAAACAGAAGCATTCCCTGGCACGTCCTCTAAGACATGGCTTTTGATAAAGACAGTTTCTCTGTACACCTCTCAGCCTAGCACTGACCTGCACCGGTCAGGGAAGGTCCCTCATTTTCACGGACAAACTTTGGGAGTTTCTTCAGAGAACCTGGTTTGGTGTTGTAGAATTTCCTTAAAAAATGTGTGAGCATTTGTGGGTAATGGGAAAACAAAACAGAACACTGGATCCTCATGAAAGAAGGTAGCGATAGCACGAGAGGACAGTTTTTGGACAGTGCATGGGTGGGTATGCTTATTTTAAATGACAGAGAGGATATCCACAAGGCTCCTAGTGGAAAGGCAGGCACTTCTCCCAATCCCGCAGGAAAACAACGTAAAGCTTCAAGCAGTACAGTCACTGCCTGCCATCTAGCAATTAAAAATGGCAGGATGGGAAGACTAGAGATTCATTCGGCGCCTCTCTCGCAGAGATCAGGGTATAAGGTGGAGCTGCCAAAGCAACAGGTACTATCCTACTTCTAGAGGCTAAGGTTTGACGCATTCATATTAGAAAGGCATTTAGGACACAATTTTACCCACAGGGCAAAACAATGTCAGCAATAGCAGCTTCAAATTCAAAGGAAATATTTATACACAGATACAATGAAAGATACAGTTTATCTTTGTAGCAGGTAGCCGTGGCTGTCAGCCAGCTGTTGAAAACAATTTCAGAAAACAAAAACTTTGCAGAGTTGGTCTTTTGATCATTTTGACCAAAGCAGAGCAAAGCAAAGCAAGGCAAAGCAAAACAAAGCAAAACAAAACAAAACAAAACAAAACAAAAAAAAAAAGGAAAAAAGAGCATTCTCTTCCAAGAAATCTATTTATTTTTCATCACAACAGAAAAATCTCTGTATTGAAATGTTTTGGCTACATTTCTCATTTTGGGGGTAGAGTGGTTCTGGCCATGAAAGATTTGTATTTCTCAGTGCAGTTCCCGCAACCTTTTGCCGGTGGGGGGGGGGTGCTCCATTGCTTTCTTAATCAGTTTTCCCAAGAATCACCTTTTCAAGTGGAGTAATGAAAGAGCTATAACTAGCTCTGTAGTCTAGGAAACTGAGTGTTAATGTGATTGGAAATATGAAAGATTTTGACTGAATTATGGGAATACTATATAGAATTTGAATAGAATT
Source organism: Balaenoptera acutorostrata (assembly GCF_949987535.1). Taxonomy (NCBI): domain Eukaryota; kingdom Metazoa; phylum Chordata; class Mammalia; order Artiodactyla; family Balaenopteridae; genus Balaenoptera; species Balaenoptera acutorostrata. Next base: position 37,125,372 of record NC_080082.1, on the reverse strand, counting down.
TTATCCTTTATTCATTTTAAGATAATTTCATCTTACTCAAAGGAGACTTGACGAGTGATTTAAAAGGGGCACTATTCGAGAGTTAGGATTTAATTGTAATCTTATTTACATTTCAAATGCAGAATCAAATTTCAGTATCTTTTGCCATACCTGAGAGAGAATGGATTTAGTTAAGTGTTTTTATTTGTGGCTGGGGAGGCTAAAATAGCTGACAGGTACTCATGTAAGGGGAAGACCAGCTCTCCTCATTCCATGCTGCCAGGTTCAAGTTGTGCCCCCTGCACTGATAGTTCTGCAAACATAAAACATCATGTTTGTTAGATTCCGTCAATACTTTTACCCCAGGAGTGAAATTGGGACATGCCATTGTCTTTTCTAGCTCCGTATTATCTATGGCTGTGTAACAAATTACCCCTAAGTTTAGCAGCTTAATACAACATATACTATCTTGGGTTTCTGAGTCAGTAATCTGGGTGTGGCTCAAGGTCCCTCACAAGCTGGAATCAAGGTGTTGTCTGTGGTCATCTCAAGGCTCCAGTGGGGGGAGGAACCTCTTCCAGAGCCAGTCATGTGTTGCTGGCAGGATTCACTTCTTTGCAGGTGGTTGGACTGGGGGCCTCTGTGCTGCTGCCTGGAAACCCTGGTTTCCTGTCACATAGCCCTCTCCATAGGGCATCTCAGAACATGGCAACTGGCTTCCATCGGAGCAGGAAAGCACGAGAGTAATAGTGAGCAAGATAGAAGACAGAGTCTTTCTGTCACCTAATCTCAGGAGAGACGTGTCCTTTTTGCCGTATTCTGTTCATTAGAAGCAGGTCACTAGGTCCAGCTCACATTCAAGGACAGGGGATGATAGAGGATTGTGAATACCAGGAGGTAGGAATTGCTGGGAGCTATCTTGGAAGCCTCCTACCACTTATTTAAAGCTTTATTCTTTCTTTTTTTATATTAAAAACTAATGACTGAGAAAGTAAGGTTACCTTCAGACTATGAATGTGAAAGGCAGAGGCCACATATTTGAGTCAGTTTCAGCAAGTTACTTGTGCACATTTTCAGAGCTAAATTGTCTTCTGAGGCGTTACACGTAACAGACTGATAGAGTTACTCAAAGGTAGAGAAAACTCCCCTACGATTCACATGACTATTTTTGGGTTCAAAATTTGTGAATGCTTCTCTGAAACACCACTTAATACAAAGCTTAATACAAATCCTAGACAATGTCATCAATGGAAGAATAGAACAAGAGTTGAAAAGCATGTTCAAAACCTAGATTTTTGGTGGAAATTCCAAATTCCTTCTAGCAATCAGCAGGTACTCAAAATGTTTCAATAAAGAAGGTACCGGCTCAAGTGGCCTGCTAGCACCATATGTTACAGAGTATGACAAAGCTTGGAGGGTGAGACCACTTTTAGATAAAAGCTGTTTCTTGATCCTAAATAACACAAAAAGTAAAATTGCTCTGTAACTATTTGCGGAGACAGACCAGTGGTAGCTACCTTTCTTCTCCTTTTGCTCCTTGATCTGTGTGACTGAAAGACTCAAGAGTTTTTGGCTTCCTTTGCTTTCTCCTCAGGGTACACCTTTCATGAGGTCTACCCACCCACCCTTACTAAGCTTGGCTGTGTACCTCAAAAGGACAACGTGTTCTGACAGCCCACTCTGTGGAAGATCTCAGGGCCACTTCAGTGACCGGAGGCAGCAGCCTGGATACTGCAGGCAACTTAAGACCATCTTGTTCCTTTTTTTTTTTTTTAAGTTCCTCACTTGAAGATTTATTTGAAAACTTAAAATGGTGTAATAGCCTGAGGATGCTTTTATTTTTTATCGTTAACTATGATTATTTTAGTTTGGAAGTGACCGGACAGGAAATGCCCACTTTGCCTGGGAAGGAATTTAGGATTCTTTGCGACTTCTAGAGACTTTGGAAATTGAGGCAAGCAAGGAAATCAAAACACAAGTTTTATTCCCAGTTCAAGGGTCAAATTCTTTACTGTGATGTATCAAATCGAGTATTAAGCATATGAGAAGTCTTATATGGTCTGGAAGTTCACCTCTAAAAGAAAATTCATTGCTTCAAAAGGATATACTCAAGACAGTACATACTAAACATGCACCCCAGTCATTAGCTTCCTGGGCTTTTGTAGTCATTAAACCAATCACAGAAATATATGGAAAAGTTGCTTTAAAAAAAGCAAATTCAGAATTATGAGTTTGTTATTAGTAGAGGTATATAAAACATGGACAACTGATTTTGCAGAAAGCTAAAAAAAGATATCCGAGGTCAACTTGTCATATTATTTAGCTCAGAACTCAAATCATTCTCCAAACTCAAGAGATACAGCACACACAAGTGTTTTAATTTCTAGAGTATACGTTTTTTCCTTTAGATTTAAAAAAGATCACAAAAGCAAAACACTGAAAGCTCTTTCTGTCCAGTGTCAAGGATATAAATTGTTAACAAACATTGTTTATTAAGAATTCACAGTAATTGTCTTGTAGAATTTGCAGGTGCCAAGAAATCATGGCAACAAAATTGTAGAATAACAAAGTGTTACATAAGGAAAAAAAAAAGTAAAATATAATGCTTTGAAAGAAATTGTTGTAGAATAAATTACATTTTAAATCAGAGTAATTGACAACCTTACATGAAACATCTGGGCTGCTGTTTAGAGTGGCTTTTAAAACATACAGTCAGCTAAAGCAGGGAGAGGGCAGAAAGCAAGGAAAGGGCGCTGGACTAGCTCTGAGATGTGGGCACTGTCTTCTCTTCTCTGGGCTTCAGTCTTCTCATTAATAAAGTTGGAGCAGATAATCTTTCTTGGATCTTAAAAAAACCAAAATCTCAAGGTTCTTTCTGATCATGAACAATACAGCAGACACCATTTTGTAAGAGAGCTTACTATTCTCTGATTGAGAATTATTCCTGTAGTCACAACTAGGCTTTTCCTATCCTGTTCATCAGTTGACACACCCCTGAAACAAGGAAGCATCCTCACCAGACAACAGCAGAACTATAAAAATGTTCAGGCATTTAGGAGGTTCTTTTAATGCCCAATAATCATATGAAACATGACAAAGACACTGACACAAGCTGTTAACAAGTCAAAATAAAAGGAGTGTTTCTTATCTCTTTTGTGATTTGAAATGTGGAAAATCCTTTGCTTTTTGTTAAACCTTTGGTGTGAACATTTCCCCTCACAAAAGGTACATCATACTTTATTCCTACATACTTCAGATGTTGGGATTAGTAGGTTTCCTGAAATTTGAGGGCACTTGGGGATTGATACCTTGTGTTAAATTTGGGATCAATGGTGTCACAAATGACAGTGCTGTACAAGTGCACCTAATGCTGCTTCTGAATTGAAGATATTCTCTCCTCCAGATTTGCCTTTTTTGTTCTATGTTTAACACTGGGTATTATATTCTCTCTGAAGGGTGTAATAACTTCCACAAGATGGCTAAATTTCTTCTTAAATTACTAAAATTTATGGCTTTCACATTAGTAAACAATTTGCAAAGTTTTCTCATTGACCTCAAAGATGAAAGACTATATATACAGCAATTAGCATTATTCTGGTAATAACGCCTAAAATTTATTAGTTTCATTCTCTTCTCTTCATATCATATACTGCCAAATGTTTGACTAAGAAATAAATGAGATCTAATACCCACCCATAGTTCAATGAATAATAATAAGCCAGTCTCACAGATGTAGAGAACTAACGTATGGACACCAAGGGGGAAAGTGGCGGGGGTGGTGGTGGTGGCGTGATGAATCGGGAGATTGGGATTGACATGTATACACTGATGTGCATAAAACAGATAACTGATAAGAACCTGCTGTATACAAAAATAAAATAAAATTCAAAATAAAATAAAATAAAATAATAAGCCAGTCTCAGGCTAGCTTAGCTATTGATCGTCTGGTTCTTTAGTTCCTAGACCACACTGAGATGTGCCTTCACTGGGTTAAGGTTTACCATTATGGCCTCTCTCTGTATTTTGCATTTTCTTTAAATTATGAGGAAATGTCGTTCAATATGAAGACCCTCCTTTCTTTAGTTTAAGAGAAAACTAGCCTCTTGCAGATAAGTTTGAGTTTTCTACTATGAAAAACAAAGATTTCATTTGTTTTAGCAGCAAGAAAATTTAGAATCAAATTTGTTGTCCAAGCTTTGCTGAGTTGCCTGAAATCATGTACTTCTGTGCTTTTTTAATGTTAAATGTCTTCTTTAAAGGCTTTGTATTTTGTAGGCCTCTTCATACCCTTTTAAGAGACAGCAAGGTACAAATTTCAAAAATAAAAATACAGTTACAAGTGACTAGTTAAGCATATTGTATTATTTTCTACTATAGATGTTAAAGACGATTTAATTTTTTTTAATGGATATAATTTTACATAGAAAATATGATAATTTTCCTTTCATTATCATTAAGAATGAGATCACAGTTATTATTTTATTAAGGATTTACTAAATACTGTGTGGTGTGTTACCTACTAAAATGCCTATTCAAACAGCTACTGAAAGAATTTAGCTACCTAATCTGGCTCTGGTTCATTAGTTCATTGAATACTACATTCGTTAAGTCTTTTTACCTTCCCAAGTTATATTTTTAAAACAGGAAATTATGCTGACTTTAAAAAAACTTAAATCAAGACAATACTATTTGTAGGCTTTCCTATCTTCTGGATAGTATATACTTTTTAAAAAATAAAAAATGTGATATAATAAGCATTTTGAAGGAGTATTATACATGTATCATGTTTAAGGTCACAGTTTTCATTAATCTGAGAAAACATACAGATGTGATATTTTTAAAAAATCAATGAAATCCAGTGAAACTTTAATTTCTCATTTCATTGAGAATTTAACTACAAAAAATATCAAAAATGAGAATTTATCTTTTAGTTATAATTCAATAAATGGATTCCTTTCCATATATATCTTAAGATCGAAAATCTCAGTGCCATAAATAACATGATTGAAGAATCATGTAACAATGTATATTTTAATATCAGATTTGTGTAGTGATTTAGAACAATAAATATCACACAGTGAAAAATTTATCATAAACTAAATGCAATAACAAGAGAAAACAAACGCTTATGTACACATTACCAAGGTCTTTACAATAAATTATAGTGTACAGTTCCATCACAGCATATTTGTATACAAAGTCGCTAATGCAAACACTGAAAGAAATCTGTCATGTAGCTCTTTAATCTTGATTTAATAAAGTTTGTACAGTATCAAATAATATCAAAAGTCTAAAAAAACACAATGAGTTTTTATATCATGTTTATAAATTATTGTTTATATACCATTAAAAAAAATAAGGTCAAAAGTGCAGTTTAAAAAAAAGTGGAAATTGTTATTCTTGGTAAGAACTAGAAAAACGTATTGTCCCAAGTTAAGAAGCAATCTAAAGGCTTATACAGTTTCTTAGGCATTTTCCTTTAACTCTCATACAACCTTGGTTACCATATCCTACAAGATAAACCAATACAAAGGGAGTGAAATAATCTTTTTATAAAAATAATAAAAAACACAGATCTAGTAATGAGAAACAGTGGAAATAAATATAATGATAGGCTTCCCCCAAAATGCATTAAATGACTTTTTGCTCACAGGAATGAATGGGTTATCACTGAATGTGATAAAACTTGGGAAATTTCAGAGCATTTCTAAAAATTTTAATCTTTGTCAAGTTTTTAGGTATAACTGGCAATGGTGCATACATCCCAGGATTATGAAACTTTTTCATATAATATAACTAACGCAAAATATGACTTAAAGGTGCTAAATCATATCACAGAAAATAAAGACTAAGGATCCAGTAATTAAAAGGCAGCAGTATAGAAACTAGTCAAGAAGAAACAGATGGACGAAACACAACTCTGTGTCTTAATTGGCACTTATCACAGTAACTAGTTATATTTTGACAAATTCTAGAACAAATGCCTATATTGAAATACATGTGATACATGAACCATTTATATAAGAAACGGTAAAATTACTGGCTTATAAAACAAATTAAATTTAGAGAAAAGAAAAAAATTAAAGGAATGTGAAGAAAAATCTTACTTTTAAACTTATTGTGGGATCAAAACATTGACAGAGCTGTATCAATCCGGAGCAGTCTTCCTGCTGCTAAGACCGGCAGGCCGCTGAGCCTGGTGCAACACCTTCATCTCTCCAAATGCTACTATGTAACTGGTGCTTTGCTTGTAGGACACTGAGCAATAGAGGCTTATTTTTTGTTTTTTACTGAATGGAATAAGTTCCTAGGTTGGGTTAACATGTATAGACTGCCTGAGATAATAAAAACTTCACCATTACATTAGGTTAATGGGAAATGAAGATCTTCCTGGCTCTGACAGGAGAAAAGGGTTGGCTGCTGAAAACAGTATGGGTGTCCTGTAGGCTACATACGTACATACTTAATAATTAATGTCACCTTCAGTAGAAGATTAAAAATCGATGGATATGGATGCTTGTGCAGAATCTTCCCGCCCTCTGACATAAATTTCACAGGGAATCTCTTCCATTACTCTGTCTTCTAGGGCCTGTTCAGGGCACTCATGTGCCTGCTTGAAAGTGTAGCTACTCTTTTTGAAGGTGCTGTTAAATGTTTTCATTGGCTGCGGTTGTGCAAAATCATTTCGGAAGGGAAGTTCCATGGAAGTGAGGTTGGTCCTGCTTTGTTTGATGCTGGGTGCCTGCGATCCACAGTGATGGTCGTGGATGCACCGCGACGCCGTGGACGAGCACCGCGCCTTCTGGTAGCTGTCCAGTTCCTCCGACAGGTCGGCCAGGTCCGCAGACATCTCCTTGTCTCTCAGTGAAAACAGTTCGTAATGAGGAGGATCAAACACTTCTTGGAATCCAGTTTTATTAAAAGCAGTTTTGCAAGCCATGACCTTTTTTCGAGGCTGTTTCACTTGTACTAAAATAGAAATAATGAGAAGGACCACGACAATCCCTGACGTAATGCCAATAATTGTTCCGTGAGTTTTAGTGATTTGTTCAAACAGTCCTGCTTTTTTCTTTTCTGCAGAAGAGAGAAAGAAAAACGATGAGGCTTTTAAAATTCGTTCATGAGTCCTGTCACAAACTGGTAAAGTATTTTTAAGTAAAGCAGAACACTTCTGTATTTTTTTTCAAATACAACACAGAAAATGCAATTTAAAATTAGGTTTTTAAACAAAATAATCCCATTACGACTTCTGGTTAAACTAACCAATCATAACGCAGATAGACAGACTACGAAAAAGGAAAAGGACTTGTTTACTCAGAAGGTACGTGAATACATAGCTTGCAAATCAAAGTAATACATGAATACAGAAAACGCCAAAACAAAATACCCTTGTTCTATCAAGTTTAGCTTTCTGCTCTATGGTAGGTTTGAGTATACCCATAGTATTTCTACTGATGGTCATAAGCAAGAGAGAACGAAAATGATCTAACCCACTCAGGTATGTTATCATGGTGTACTGTTTTTGAATGATTACCTGAAAATACTTTCTCTCAAGTACTTAAGATAGCCATATCACATTACATTAACTTTCTATAGTAAGATATTTATTGAACTCTTGGGAGAATAAAAGGGAGATAAACTTTAGTACTGAAACAGTGATTTGACAACCAGTTTGTAGACATTCAACTAGTATTACCACAAGCCATATTTATCTTCCAGGGAGTATATACTGGAAATATAGCGTAGGAAATTCATGGAATAAAAAAAGCAGTCCTTATAATGAGTCTGTTTTTACATTGTAAGACTGAATCCATCAGTTGATTTTTATTAAATAGTATTTCCATTTAATTTAAAAAATAAGAATACTCTAGGTTACAATCTAAATTATTATGAGAATAAGGTATCTACAATAGAAATGACCAAGAAAATAAGGGCAGGAAATACCATGATTGACTTTTGAACAACTTTAAGGTAAAAAACATAGTCTATAAAAAAAAATGCTTTTGTTGAGAATAAATATTTTTCTTCAGTTTTACCACATCCCAGAGGTCTATGATCCATTAAGGAGAACATTTATTTTATATGTGTTTATTCCAGCCAAAGCAGTTATGCCAAGCACAGTTGTAGAAAAGGACATTTTAATTTTTTCTTAATGAACGGCAATGGACACTCCTCTCTCAAAAAGGCTGACCTCTGCCAGTAGACTCACCTTTACAATGATTTTCGTCCCAAGGGTAGGCACAGTTTTGAACCCCATTACAGACTAAAGAATTATTGATGCACATGTTGCTATGGCAAAAGAAAGTGCTGCCTGTGCAGGGAGCTGTAGGAAAAAAGGAAACTTTGTTGCTAAGAACTGAAAGCATACAGATTACAACTCATCCTGATTTATTTTACATTTACTCTTATAAAGTCAATATCTTACCTCAAAGGCTTTTTTGTGAACACACTCTGTACTACACAAACAATAAGACAAAGGCCAATATTCTCTGTTGCTGACTCATGTAAACTTGCACTTAGGTTGTGTGCTAAAAGACTGTTTTTAGTGTAATGACAATATGAATATACGGTCATCCCTTGGTATCTGAGGGGGATTGGTTCCAGGACCCACTGCTGACACCAAAACGTGCAGATGCTCATGTCCCATAGTAGGCCTCTCCATAGCCAGTTCCTCATCTGTGGATTCAACCAACCATGGATCATGTAGTACTGTAGTATTCGCTACTGAAAAATATCCATGTATAAGTGGACCTGCACAGTTCAAACCTCTGTTACTCAGGGGTCAACTGTATTTCCCATGGTTCTTATGAAACTAGTATATAGCCTGGTATATATATATATTTTTTTGGCTGCGTTGGGTCTTTGTTGCTGTGCACGGGCTTTCTCTAGTTGCGGCGAGCGGGGGCTACTCTTCGTTGTGGTGTGCGGGCTTCTCATTGTGGTGGCTTCTCTTGTGGAGCAAGGGCTCTAGGCGCGCAGGCTCCAGTAGTTGCGGCACGTGGGCTCAGTAGTTGTGGCTTGCGGGCTCTAGAGTGCAGGCTCAGTAGTTGTGGCGCACGGGCTTAGTTGCTCCATGGCATGTGGGATCTTCCCGGACCAGGGCTCGAACCCGTGTCCCCTGTACTGGCAGGTGGATTCTCAACCACTGCGCCATAGCCTGGTACATTTTTTCAAAATGTTAAAAGAAAATGTTAGCAAAGACGTGGAGACACTGAACCCTTGTGCATTGCTGGTAGAAATGTAAAATGGTGCAGCTGCTGTGGTAAATACTATGGCAGTTCCTCAAAAATTCATATAGGTTACCATAAGCTCCAGCAATTCTCCTTCTAGGTATATACTCTTAAGAATTGAAGGCAGAGACTCGAACAGATACTTGCTGTTCATAGCAGCATTATGCACAAGAGCCAAAAGGGGAAAGCAACCCAAATGTCTGTTGATGGATGAATGGATTACCACAGGCAAAAAGGGAAAAAAAACACTCTTTGGAATTTCAAAAAAAATGTTTTAAACAGTAAAGGTATATGGAATATATGCCATTGAATTTCATATTTGATATAATTCTTTAAAAAACCTTAATGGTCTCAAAGCTCATCATAAGGACAATAAGTATTAGTTACATACATAAGCTGTTAGATTAAGGATAGAAAAGCCAATGAAGATGTATGGTGGTGTTTTATTCAAGTACAAAATTAGCTAGTGTACCCACTTCTGTTGTGTCATATTTATCATAAAATCATATTACACAAATGTGTGTACTTTAAAATATAACAAGTGTCCTAGAGAACATATAGCGTTTTTGAATTCCTCATTTCTAAAAACTGGAGTTTTCTGTTTTTTGTTTATATATCATACCATAATTCTATTATATACTATATCATATTACATGTTGAATTCTTATTTTACCTATTTTATCCAGTTCACAAATGCGGATACAGGGATGAGAAGCTATTTTCAAGACAGGGTGAGTGAAGTTATAAACAGCACTGTGGCTTCTAGGTATTCTGATTTTCTGAGTCAAACTATCATCAGCTCTTAAAGTTTATCAACAGACCATTATGTGACAGTACTTTGATGGCTCTTCATAGTTCCAAAAGTGTCAAAAAAGACAGGTTTTCTGCAGTGTTTCTTATTGATTGAACAGTGAGTGGAAAATACCCTTAGTTTTTTATCATAGAGTTCTTTATAACTGTTCTCCACATTATTTAAAGCAATTAGAAAGCAGCACTGATACTGTCAGATTTCGTTTTGTAGAAATGTGAAGTATATTTAAAATTACAAATGTATTAAGCTTTATGGATTTTCAAAGGACAAGCATAGCTGTTTATAATGAGAATCAAAGTATCAGTTATTGACATGGGTTGCTAATGACATGCTTCAGTTCAGAACTATATAAAATGGCAGAATTATAAGTCTTTATAAATAAGGGACAAAGATAACAGCAAAAATACTGCCAGTTATGAACTACTCTCTACTTACAGCCTGAGGACTTTCTCCTTTCCCCTTTACTCACTATGGGTCATGGTGTGGGAGAGAAGAGGGGGTTAGGATTTTAGCTTCCCTCTACTTCTGATGAGATGTGGCAATGATGGTGAAAGATGGTTCTCTCCTTCAATTAAGCCTGCAGGGGACCCGTAGGGCAGTATGTCACTGAAAATCACACTATGGATTTATTCTAACAAAAATATCTTCTGTTGCTTTCACAGTTCTAGTCCTGGAAATTACTTTCCTAAAACCATTCCCTTTCTTAAAGAGTGAGGTACATATTAGTATTCAGTGCTTGGGAAGAAGTCAAACATATCCTGGTTGCTATTCTATATCACTCATTTTAGCCAAGTTATACTATTTTAGTCACATCTGCAATCTACAATGAGTAGAAATGAAGTGAATCTCTCACGCAGAATTAGTCCATTTATACAAACCTCCTCAGAAATATTTTCATGGATGGATTAATAATAATTACAAATCATTAACATTTTAGAGAAGAACAAAAGTTTAACAATTTGAATTAATGATAAGCATGTAAAAATGTACTGTTTGGAGCTCTCAAATGTGCTTACAAATGGACATTCTTAAACTGGGACTTTTGTTTTATAAAAATTCATAAAATCCTTTATTTTGATCACACACTTTTTTTGGAGGGGAGGTTTTCTTTTTCTTCTTGGGTAATAAAGCTACATGTAGGATATGGAGCTAAGTCTACTGCAGCCTTCAATTAGTCTGACCTTTAGTGATTAGTGTAAAGATATCACTTGAAGGAGGCTTGTCACCTGTTTACTTATCAGATTTGGGGTGTAGTTTACTTATCAGAGAAATCATTAGTGTTTATAGAGAAAACAGCTAAAACACGTTAGAGAAGAATTTTACATATAAGTTTAGACCACTGCCAAAATAAATATAATGTGAGTCAAGAATGTGAACAAGTAGCCATATTTAAAAGTCTTTAAAAATAAACTGGTGGAATTAATTCTACTGATAGTTTATTTAACCTAATATATCTGTGCAAAAAGTTAATGCAGCAGGACCAAGGCTCCTACCTTTAGAAGGGTCTGTGTGCAAGGTTGGCCCTTAGCTGGCATCTGGGAACTTGGCTTTCCTCCATTCCCTGACTGATAAGGTGGTTTACGGTGCCTAGAGTTTGTTAACAATGTCATCTATGCCAAATACTTGCTTTCCTTCTGTGAATCTAGAATTTCGGTATACATAAGGCAGACAGTGCCTATGTGAACAGCTCCCAATATAAAACCTTGGGTGCTGAATCTCTAAACGGGCTTTTCTGGGCAGAAACATTGTACATATTACTGCATTTTCTGGTTGCTGGAGAAATGAACATACTCAGTGTGTCCCACTTGGGAAGGAGAGAGCATAATGAGGCCTGTGAAAGGACCTCTCCAGATTCAGACAATCTTTTTCCCCTACTGATCCTTTCACTGTAATAATCTTAGCTGTTAGGACGAATGTATGTTGGTCCTAGCAAATCACCTAACATGTGGGTGGTGTTGGGGAGCCCTGAAACAATATCCAAAATGTTATCATTTTAACATTTAATCAATATAAAACATTATTAATGAGATATTTTACATTCTTTATTTCATACCAAGTCTTTGAAATCTGGGATCTATTTTTGTAATTATAGCAATTTTAATGTAGACTGGCTGCATTGTAAGTGCTCACCAGCTACATGTGGCTGATGGACCCTGTACTGGACAGCATAGGTACAGATGTTGGGAGTAAATGTACTGAGGAAAAAGTAAGAAGGCTAAAAGGCTTTCTTGCTAACTGCATCTTTGTATCAAGTGCTGATTTGAATTATTTGAAACAGTGAAACAGCCTTTGTAGGGTTGTTTTTTATTTTTCAAGTTTGAAAAGTTTTCAAAATAAAACAGTTTTTAGAAACAAACTGAGGTTATATCTATAGATCGATAAAAAGCAACAGCATAGTCTACTTGTGGCAAATACCACTGCTGAACTCTTGACATTTCCCAATGCTTGAGGAATTCACTACACCCCAAATAACTCAACACTTTCTCCTTTTATCCATTCAGTTTTCATTTTCCAAGTCAGTCAGGCCCCAAAAAGTGACTCTGTCACTTTGCATCCTTGTGGAGTCTGTCTCCACAACTCTTCTTTCTCCTCACTGTCACTTCTTTGGTTCAGACCTTCCTGGTTTCCCACCTCAATCATGGAAGTAACCTCCTAAGTAGCCTCCATGCTCCAATAAAAGTACAGCTCTGATTATATCTTTTTGTAGTATATATAACATGCTTCAAAACTCCCCAATGCCTGTCTAAATAAAGCCTTTAGTTTAAAGGTCTTCAAGTTCTAGCTTTAATCTACCTTTCCTGGTTCATTTCTCTCTGTTCTCCTTTCCACTACTTCTTGTGGGCCAAACTAGCTCTGATTCTATACCTTTTTTATTATAGTACCTCTGTTGGAATAATAACCTCAATTAACATTTCTACCTTCTAAAATCTACCTACCCTCAAGGATAAACCCAAAGGACCTTCCTTCGAGGACTACTTGCTTCATAAACAATGCTGCCCACTAGAAGTAACTTTGATATTTAATAAGAAAGCACTTTGTTTTCTGTCTTAAATGGTCTTTGTCATCGTCAATCCTGTATTTACTTCATTTGCATATATGTCACCTCAAGTGACTGTAAGATCCTTTAGGACAGGGACTGTATCATCCATTTTTGTATCTTCATAGCAAACACTTCATATTGTAAAAGTTAAATAAATGAATGGAAGGCAGGTAGGAAGACTGGTTGGCTAAAATTAACTTCATAACCCAACTGACCATCTGGTAATTCAAAAAGATCTTTAAAATTAAAAATAGAAGAGTTCAGCTACAATAAAGACTGTATATGGTCACATACAATAATGATTTTAATATAGAATCCAAGGAATAATAATATAATACTTTGAAATTATAAGTAAAGGGTAAAATTAGTAATTCCCAAATTTCTCAAGAAAAATATCTGATAATATCTTACTGTTATACTGAAATATTTACTAACTTTGGATTTGCAAAAATCATATAGCTTACCATTATACCATACTCATCAGTAAGGACATAAAAGCTAAAACATTTGTCTCATGAGGACAATAGATAATATATACCACTTATTTTTTAAAATATATGTGATGAGAACATACACATGCAAGTGTATCCAGGAAGTCTGGGTGAGTCTTTAAATGGTAGTTTTCTTCATATAGGAGATGACTGTGAGGAAAGGAACCCATTAAACAGGCTAATCAGCTCTGCCCAAATGTAGGTTAAAGTTAAGGGCCATTCAAAACCAAGTCAAAAACATGATGGTGTAAAAGCAGTTTTTTGTCAAGCTAATGCAATATGATCTGCACATACAATAAGCAAAATCAACAAAATAATTATTAGGAAATACTGACAAGTCACTTGTACTTTTATAGGAGACACAAAAGCAGCAAACCATTTTGCCTTGTGAGGATTTGCTCACTTGAATTACCAAGAGTTTAAGGGAAGAATTCTAAAATCTGTTCTCAAAGTTTCTCCATTTATAAGCTGGGTCAGTGTATCTACACATGAGCTACAACATCCTTTAATATGAAAAAGTTCCCACATGCTCATAAAACAGTAAAGATACCTTTAAAGACTTAGGCAATCAGAAAAAGACAAAATCCCCATTGTAACCACAAGGAAGATGTCTAAAGGATATGCACAGAAGGAAATCTAAATGTGTCACTACAAAAATCAACCAAGTACAAAAGAAGGCTGTGATGAAGGAAATAAGGGATAACAAAGCTGTTAAGACATATAGAAATCAAACAGCAAAATCGCGGAAGTCCTTCCTTATTAGTAGTTACTTTAAATGTAAATGGATTAAACTCTCCATTCAAAAGGCAGAGATTAGCAGAAAAGATTAAAAAAACCAAGATCCAACTATATGATATTCTATAAGAGATTCACTTTAGATCCAGAGACATAATTAAGTGGAAAGTAAAAGGATGGAGAAAGATATTCCATACATATAGTTACCAAAAGAGAGCTGGCCTGGTGATACAAATACAGGCACATGTTGGAGATATTGCTGGTTTGGCTAAAGGCTACTACAATGAAGCAGGTATTGAAGTACTCAAATGAATTTTTTGGTTTCCCAGTACATATAAAAGTTACATTTACATTTTACTGTAGTCTGTTAAGTGTGCAAGTAGCATTATATCTAAAAAACACAATGTACATACCTTAATTAAAAAACACTTTATTGCTAAAAAATGCTAACCACCATCTGAGCAAGTCTTTTTGCAATAGTAACATCAAAGATCACTGATGACCATAACAAATGTAATAATAATGAAAATGTTTGAAATATTGTGAGAATTATCAAAACGCGACAGAGAGAAACAAAGTGAGCAAATGTTAGAAAAATGGTGCCAATAGACTTGTTCAACTCAGGGTTGCCACAAACCTTTGATTTGTGAAAAATGCAGTACCTATAAAGCGCAATAAAGTGCAGTGCAATAAAACAAGGTATGCCTATATCAGACAAAAACAGACTTTAAGTCAAAACTGTTACAAGTGACAGAGGACACTGCACATTGATAAAAGGGTCAATTCACCAAGATATAATAATTATAAATGTATATGGACCAAAAATCAGAGCCCCAAAATATAAGCAAACATTGTTAGAATTTAAGGGAAAATTAGACAGTTCTATGATAACAGTTGGAGACATCAATACTCCACTTTCAATAATGAATAAAACCACATAGAAGATCAATAAGGAGGGAATTCCCTGGTGGTCCAGTGGTTAGGACTCCACACTCTCACTACCAAGGGCCTGGGTTCAATCCCTGGTCGGGGAACTAAGATCCCACAAGCCGAGCAGGATGGCAAAAAAAAAAAAGACCAGTAAGGAAATAAAGGACTTGAACAATACTATAAACCAATTGGACCTAACAGACATGTATAGAAAACCCCACCCAACAACAACAGAATATATTTTTCTCAAGTGTGCATCGAACATTCTCCAGGACAGACCATATGTTAGGCCAGAAAAAAAAAAATCTTAATTTTAAAAGATGGACATAATACAAAATATCTTTTCCAATCACAATGAAATGAAACTAGAAATCAATAACAGAAGGAAAACTGGAAAATTCACAAATATGTGGAAAATAAACTACACACTCTTAACCAACCAATGGGTCAAAGAATATATCACAAGGGAAATTAGAAAACACCTTGAGACAAATGAAAATGAAAACACAACATACCAAAACTTACAGGAAGCAGTGAAAGCAGTGCTAAGAAGGAAATTTATAGCTATAAATGCCTACATTAAAACAAGGAGACAAAAAAGGGAGAAAGATCTCAAATCAATAACTTAAAGAACTAGAAAAAGAAGAGCAAACTAAACTAAAAGTTCCATGCCTTTGTCAGAAGCATTAAAATAATAAAGATTAGAGCAGAGATAAATAAAACAGAGGAAAAAAGAAACTACAGAAAATAAAAACCACCAAACTTGGTTCTTTGAAAAGATCAACAAAATAGGCAGACTTTTAGATACAATGACTACAAAAAAGAGAAAAAGAGATTAAAAAGACTCAAATTACTAAAATCAGAAATGTAAGTTGGGACATTAGTGTACATTTTACACATATGCAAAGGATTAGAAAAGAATACTAAGAACAATTTGTATACCAAAAAAAAGGCTAACCTAGATGAAACAAATTCCTAGAAACACAAAAACTACCGAAACTGAACAAAAAGAAAAAAATCTCAATAGATCTCTAACTAGCAAGGAGACTGAATCAGTAATCAAAAACCTTTCAACAAAGAAAAGCCCTGGACCAGATGGCTTCTCTGGTGAATTCTACCAAACGCATAAGAAAAATTAACACCAATCCTCAAACTCTTCCAAAAAGTTGAAGAGGAGAGATCACTTCTTACTCATTTATTGGCCAGCATTACTCTGATATCAAAGCCAGACAAAGATACTAGAAGAAAATAAAACTATAGACCAATATCCCTTATGAATACCAATGCAGAAATACTCAACAAAATACTGGCACTGAATTCAGCAACATTTTAATATGATAACCAACTGGGACATAATGATGGTTCAACATACAAAAATCAATCAATGTAATACACCGCAATAACAGAATGAAGGGGAAAAATACACATGATCATCTCAAGTGAATCAGAAAAAGCATTTGACAAAACTGAACACCATTTCATGATAAAAACACTCAATAAAGTAGGAATAGAAGAACACTTCTTCAAGATGATAAAGGCTATATATGAAAACCCTACAGCTAGTATCATACTCAATGGTGAAAGGTTGAAAGCTTTCTCCCTAAGATTAGGAACAAGACAAAAATGTCCACTTTCACTTCTATTCAATATAGTGTACTAGAAGTGCTAGCCAGAACAATTAGGCAAGAAAAGGAAATAAAAAGCATCCAAATTGGAAGGGAAATGATGAAGTTATCTCCATTTGTAGATGATATGATCTTACAAGTAGAAAACCCTAAAAGACCACACACACACACAGAGATTCAGAGCACATAAACTAATTTAGCAAAGTTGTAGGATACAAAATCAATAAAAATTAGTTACATCTCTACACACTAACAAGGAACAAATGGAACATTTACAACACATTGAAAAGAAAAAAATTCTTTGGAATAAATCTAAGCAGGGAGATATAAGATGTACAATGAAAAGTACAAAATGTTGCTAAAAGAAATTAAAGAAGACAAATAAATGGGAAGACATCCTGGGTTCATGGATTGAAGACTTAATATTGTTAAGACAACAGTACTACTCAAAGCAATCCACAGATTCATTGTGATTCCCATCAAAATTCCAAAAGTATTTTTTGCAGAATAGAAAAACTTATTCTAAGATTCATGGAATCTCAAGGGACCCTGAATAGTCAAAACAATCTTGAAAAAGAAGAACAAAGTTGGAAGACTCTTCCTAATTTCAAAACTTACTACAAAGCTACAGTAATCAAAACAGGTGGTATTGGCATTAGAATAGACAAATAGACCAGTGGAATAGAGTAAAGAGTCCCTCAAATAAACCTTCACATATATACAGTCAATTGATTTTTGACGAGGATAACAAGACTATTAAAAGGGGAAATAACAGTCTTTTCAAGAAATGGTCCTGGGAAAACTGTATATTCACATGCAAAAGAATGAAGCTGGGCCCTTATCTTATACCATATTAAAAAATTAACATGAAATGGATCAAAGTCTTAAATGTAAGAGTGAAAACTATAAAGCTTTTAAAAGAAAACAGAAAAGGAGTGATGTCAGCAAGATGATGGTGCCAAGTGCTACCTTTGTCTCTCCCTTTCAGTCTACAACCAGTAAAACATCCATAACTCAACTCTGCCCAACAGACCAGGATGCTGGAGAATTGCAGACATCTGTATATCTAAAGGTGGGTGGACTGGAACACAAATAGGAGGCAGCACTCAGGGAACAGCAGAGTCACTGCCTGTGATCTCTGCCACTTTGCTTCTATGGCTGAGCCTGCAACCCCAGAGAATCTGGTAGCAGCAGGGGAGGTGGCCATACAACACCAGCTTCCTGGCTGCAGTGGCACCTGCAGCCACAGGGAACCAACGTTACCGGGACCTGCAACCCCAGCTACCCTCTTCCCCTCCCCCTACTCCCATGGTAGCAGAGCCTGCAACTCAGTAGACCCTGGACGTGGTGGAGGTGCCTGCAATCCCAGTGCCCCAGGTGGCAATGCCAACAGCAGCAAGGCACCAACAACCCTGGAGGCACAAGCAATGACAATAAAGAAGATGACAACGAACAAAGTGCCGATCCTCAAATGTTATATAACCAGAGGCAGCTCCAATAAGAGAAACCAAAAACTCGTGCTATAGTGCCACCTACTGGAAAACTAAAGAAAGCCCTCAAATTACTAACCTGTTAAATCCTTAGAATCAAGTGGTGGTGGGGGGCGGGGCGGGGTCCAGTGGGTAAGGCTCCATGCTCCCAATGTAGGAGGCCCGGGTTTGATCCCTGGTCAGGGAGTTGGATCCTGCGTGCACGCTGCAACTTGGAGTCCACATGCCTCAACTAAGAAGCCCACAAGAAAGCCTGCATGCTGCAACTAAAAGATCCCGCATGCAGCAACGAGGGTCCTGCATGCTGCAACTAAGACCCGGTGCAGCCTAAATAAATAAATATTTTTAAAAAAACAAAGAATCAAGTAGGGGGGGAAAAAAGCTTTGCTACTTCAAATGTGCGATCAGAGGAACAACTCATCAAGCACAATGAGGAATCACGGTAACACCGTATCACAAAAAGAAAATGAAAGTCCTCCAGAAACCAAACTTAAAGTATCAAAATAATGTGATCTGACAGAGGATCCAAATTAGCCGTCGCAAAGAAACTCAACCAGCTACAAGAAAACTCAGAAAGGCAGCTCAATGTACTCAGGAATAAACTTAATGAACAGAGGTAATACTGTATCAAAGTGACTGAAACTCTAAAAAAAACCAAATAGAAATTCTGGAACTGAAGAACTTAATAAATCAGATGAAGAAAGCACTGGAAAGAGAGCAGACCATATGGAAGCTCGAAGATAGAAATCTAGAAATGAAACAGGTAGAAAAGGAGAGAATTAAGACCAAAAAATGAGGAAATTCTATGAGAACTATCTAACTCTATTAGGAAGGGCAACGTTAAGATAATGGGTATCCCAGAAGGAGAAGAGAGGGAGAAGGGGTCAGAGAGTTTATTTAAAGAAATAATAGCTGAGAACTTCCCAAACCTGGGGAAGGAACTGTACATACAAGTCCATGAAGCTAAGAGAACATCTAATTACCTCAATACAGAAAGATCTTCTCCAAGATACATTATATTAAAACTGTTGAAACTCAATGACAAAGAAAGAATTTTAAAGGCAGCCAAGGGGAAAAAAAGATGGTAACCTACAAAGGAACCCCCATTAAGCAAGCTATCAGCAGATTTCTCAGTAGAAACTCTACAGGCCAGGAGGGTGTTATGACCCACTCAAAATATTGAAAGACAAAAACTGTCAGTCAAGAATACTCTTGGGCTTCCCTGGTGGCACAGTGGTTGAGAATCTGCCTGCTAATGCAGGGGACACGGGTTCGAGCCCTGGTCTGGGAAGATCCCACATGCCGCGGAGCAGCTGGGCCCGTGAGCCACAACTACTGAGCCTGCGCATCTGGAGCCTGTGCTCCGCAACAAGAGAGGCCGCGATAGTGAGAGGCCCGCGCACAGCGATGAAGAGTGGCCCCCACTTGCCACAACTAGAGAAAGCCCTCGCACAGAAACAAAGACCCAACACAGCCATAAATAAAAAAAAAATAAATAAATAAATATTTTTTAAAAAATAAAAAAAAGAATACTCTTTCCAGCAAAATTATCATTCAGATATGAAGGAGAAATATAGGCTTTTCCCCAGACAAACAAAACCTAAGAGAGTTGATCAACACTAGACCTGCTTTACAAAAATGTTGAAAGGAGCTCTTCTACCTGAAATGAAAAGGCAAAAGTATACAAAACTTTGAGTAAGGTGATAGATAGAATCAGAAAATTGCAACTCTATATTAGAATAGGTTAAACACTTGATCATAGCATAAGGCTTAAAGGAAAAAAAATTGTAAAAATAACTATAGCTACTTCAATTTGGTAACAAACTCACAACATAAAAAGAAATAATTGAATCACTGGGACATCTAAAACACAAAAGGGGAGAAGGAAAAGGTCAGGACTCATATAGGCAAATGAAAACAAGATGTTATCAACAGAAAAAAAGAGTATTTTAACTATGAGATGTTTTATACAAACCTTATGGGAACAACAAAACATAAAAACAGAGGAAACTGAGAAAACATACTAGAAAATCACCAAACTAAAATGGCAGACAGAAACACAAGGAAAAAAACCACAATGGAGATATAGACAAATCAGAAAACAAAAAATAAAATGGCAGTACTATGTCCTCATTTATCAATAATCACCCTAAATGTAAATGGACTGAATTCACCAATCAAAAGGCACAGAGTGGCTGGACAAATTAAAAAGCAAGACCCAACTATATGCTGCCTCCAGGAGACTCACTCAGCTTTAAAGACAAACATAGGCTCAAAGTGAAGGGATAGAAGATGATATTCTAAGGAAATGACAGCCATGGAAATCAGGTGTAGCCATACTCATATCAGATAAAACAGACTTCAAGTCAAAAAAGGTAATAAGAGACAAAGATGGATATTGTGTAATGATAAAGGGGACAATTCATCAAGAAGATGTAAGTTATTCATATATATGCTAACATAGGAGCACCAAATTATATAAAGCAATTATTAACAGACCTAAAGGGAGAAATTGACAGCAACACCATAATAGGGGATTTTAACACCGCACATACATCAAAGGATAGGTCATCCAGACAAAAAGTCAACAAGGAAAAGTACACTTAAATGAAAAGTTAGACCAGAAGGACTTGATAGATTTGTACAAAACATTCTATCCAAATGCATTCTTCTCAAGTGCACGTGAAATATTCTCAAGGATAGACCATATGTTGGGACACAAACAAATCTCAGCAAATTTAAGAATGAAATCATATCAAGTATCTTTTCTGAGCACAACACTATGAAATCAGATATCAACTACAAGAAGAAAGTGGAAAAATCACAAATTTGTGAAGACTAAACAAATGCTAATGAACAAGAATTAGATCAGCAAAAAAATCAAAGGAAAAATTTAAAAATACCTGAAGATAAATGAAAATGAAAATATGACATACCAAATCTATAGGGATGCAGCAAAAGCAATACTAAGAGGGAAGGTTATAGTGATACAGGCCTACCCTGAGAAACATGAAAAATCTCAAATAAATCTAAACTTCCATCTAAAGGAACCAGAAAAAGAAGAATGACCGAAGCCCAAAGTCAGTAGAAGGAAAGAACTAATGAAGATCAAAGCAGAAATAAGTGAAACAGAGACCAAAAAGACAATAGAAAAGATCAATGAAACTAAGAGCTTGTCCTTTGAAAAGATAAAATTGACAAACTGTTTGCTAGACCACGAAAAAAAGAGAGAAGGCTCTGATAAAAGGAGAAATAACAAGGATACCACAGAAATATAAAGGATTATAAGAGAATATTATGAATAGCTGTATGACAACAAATTGGGCAACCTAGAAGAAATGAACAAATTCTTAGAATATCCAACCTTCCAAGACTGAACCATAAAGAAACAGAAAATTTTAATAGACTCATCTCTAGTGAAGTGGTTGAAACAGTAAACAAAAATTCCCCCCAAAACAGAAGTCCAGGACCAGACGGCTTTACAATGTGAATTCTACCAATCATTCAAAGATTTAATACCTATCTCTCAATCTCTTCTAACAAATTAAAGAAGAAGAAATACTTCCTACTCATTCTACTAGGTCAGCATTATCCTGATATCAAAACCAGGCAAGGACACCACAAAAAAATTATAGGTTCATCTCTGATGAACACAGATGCAAAAATACTCAATAAAATATTAGCAAACCATACATTAAAAGGATCATATACCATGATCAAGTGGAATTTACCCTAGGGATGCAAGGGTGGTTCAACATCCATAAATTAATCAATGTGATACACCTCATGAACAAACTGAAGGATAAAAACCATATGATTATCTCAATAGATGAAGAAGCATCTGACAAGATTTAATACCCATTTATGACAAAAAACTCTCAATAAAATAGGTATAGAAGGAATGTACCAAAAACATAATAAAGGCTATATATGACAAATGCACATCTAACATCATACTCAACGATGAAAACCTAAAGCTATTCCTCTAATATCAGGAACAAGGCAAGGATGCCCAATCTCGCTACTCTTATTCAACATAGTATTGGAAGTCTTAGCCAGAGCAATTAGTCAAGAAAAAGAAATAAAAGGTATCCGTATTGGAAAAGAAAAGGTAAAACTGTAACTATTTGTGGATGACATGATTTTATAGATAGAATACTCTAAAAAATTCACCAGGGACTTCCCTGGTGGCACAGTGGTTAAGAATCCACCTGCCAATGCAGGGGACATGGGTTCGAGCCCTGGTCTGGGAAGATCCCACATGCCATGGAGCAACTAAGCCTGTGCACCACAACTACTGAGCCTGCACTCTAGAGCCCACGAGCCACAACTACTGAACCCACGCACCACAACTACTGAAACCCACGTGCCCTAGAGCCCAGGCACTGCAACTACTGAGGCCTGTGCACTCTAGAGCCCATAAGTCACAACTACTGAGCCCGTGCACCACAACTACTGAAGCCTGCATGCCCTAGAGCCCGCACGCCACAACTACGGAAGCCCGCACGCTCTAGGGCCCGTGTGCCACAACTACTGAGCTCGCGTGCTGCAACTACTGAAGCCTGCGTGCCTAGAGTCCATGCTCTGCAACAAGGGAAGCGACCGCAATAAGTCCATGCACCTCAACGAAGAGTAGTCCCCGCTCGCCGCAACTAGAGAAAGCCCGCATACAGCAACGAAGACCCAATGCAGCCAAATAAATAAATAAAAATAAATAAATAAAATTCAGGGACTTCCCTGGTGGCACAGGGGTTAAGACTCTGCGCTCTCAAGCATGGGGCCTGGGTTCGATCCCTGGTCAGGGAACTAGATCCCACATGCATGCTGCAACTAAGGAGCTGGCAAGCCACGACTAAGACCCAGTGCAACCAAATAAATAAATAAATATTTTTTAAAAAATTCACCAAAAACCTTTTGGAATTAATAAATGAATATAGTAAAGTTGCAGGGTATAAAATTAATATTCAACAATCTGGTGCATTTCTATACACTAATAACAAACTAACAGAAAGAGCAGTTAAGAAAAGAATCCCATTTATAATCACAACAAAAAGAATATAATACTTAAGTGTAAACTTAACTAAGGAGGTGTAAGACCTCTACACTGAAAACCATAAGACCTGTTGAAAGAAACTGAAGACACAAATTAATGGAAATATATTCTGTGCTCATGGACTGGAAGAATTAATATTGTTAAAATGTCCATATTACATAAAGCAAACTACAGATTCAATGTAATCCCTATCAAATGTCCCAAGGACATTTTCACAGAAACAGAACAAAAAATTCTAAAATTTATATGGAAACATAGAAGACCCCAAATAGTCAAAGCTATGCTGAGAAAAAAGAACAAAGCTGGAGGTATCACACTCCCTGATTTCAAATTATATTACAAAGCTATAGTATTCAAAATAGCATGTTATTTGTAGAAAACAGACAGAGATTAATGGAACAGAACTGAGAGCCCAGAAATAAACCCACACATATATGAACAAGTAATTTACAACAAAGAAGCAAAGAACACACAATGGAGATCTCTTAAATAAATGGCACTGGGAAAACTGGACAGCTACATGCAAAAGAATGAAACTAGACCACTAACTCACACCACACACACAAATCAACTCCAATTGGATTAAATACTTGAATGTAAGACCTGAAACCATAAAACTCCTTGACGAAAATAAGCAGTACACTCTTTGATCTTGGTCTTAGCAACGTTTTTCTGGATATGTCTCCTCAGGCAAGGGAAATAAAAGCAAAAATATAAAGTGAGACTAAATCAAACTAAAAAGCTTTTGTACAGGAGAGAAAACCATTAACAACATGAAAATACAACCTACTGAATAGAAGATATTTGCAAATCATATATCCAAGAAGGGGTTAATATCCAAAATAATAGAAATAACTCATACAACTCAACAACAAAAAACGAACAACTGGATTTAAAAAATGGGCAGAGGTATTAAACAGACATTTTCGCAAAGAAGATATACAAATGGCCAACAGGCACATGAAAAAATGCTCAACATTACTAATTATTAGGGAAATGCAAATCAAAACAACGAGATATCACCTCACACCAATCAGAATGGCTATTATCAAAAAGGCAAGAGATAATAAATGTTAGAGAGGATGTGAAGAAAAGGGAACCCTCATACAGTGTTGAAAGAAATGTAAATTGTTGCAGCCATTATGGAAAATAGTACAGAGATTTGTCAAAAAATTAAGAACCAGAACTACCATATGATCCAGCTATCCCACTTCTGGGTATTTATCCAAAGAATAAGACTAATTTGAAAAGATTTATGCACCTGTGTTCATCACATCATCATTTACAATAGCCAAGATATGGAAAGAACCAAAGCCCTACTGATGGATGAATGGATAAAGAAGATGTGGCATATATATATATATATATATATATATATATGTATATATTCAATTGAATACTACGCAACCATAAGAAAAGATGAAATCTTACCATTTGTAACAACATGGATAGATCTTGAGGGTATTACGCTAAGTGAAATAAGTCAGATGAAGAAAGACAAATACCATATGATTTCACTCATATGTGGATGATAAACAAACAAACAAACAAACAAACAAAGAACAGATCAAACCAAACCAAACCAAAACCACAGATACAGAGAACAGAGTAGTAGTTATGGGGGGTGGGGAGGGCAAATGGGTAAAGGGGGTCAACTGTATGGTGACAGATGGAAACTAAACTTTGGTGGTGAGCATGCTGTAGGGTATACAGAAATCAAAACATAACACTGTACACATGAAACATGTTATAAATCAATAAAAAAACTTGTTACCAAATTAAAAAACATAGAGGAAAAGCTTTGTAACGTTGTCTTTGGCAATGATTTCTGGATTATGACACCCAAAGCACAGACAAAAAAAAGAAAAAACAGACAAATTGAACTACATCAAACTTTTGTATCTCAAAGTACACAATCAAGACAGTGAAAAGATAATGCAAAGAATGTGAAAAAATACTTGCTAATCATGTATCTGATGAGAGATTAATATTCAGAATAGATAAAGAGCTTCTACAACTTAACAAAAAACCAACAACCAAGTCAAAAACTGAGTAAAGCACTAAATACAGGCATACCACACTTCCAGACCACCACAATAAAGCAAATATTGCAATAAAGCAAGTTATATAAAGTTTTTGGTTTCCCACTGCATATAAAAGTTATTTTTACACTATGCTGTATTATATTAAGTATGTAATAGCATTATGTCTAAGAAAACAATGTACATACCTTAATCAGAAATATTTTATTGCTAAAAAATGCTAACCACCATCTGAGCCTTTAGCAAGTCATAATCTTTTTGCAACAGTAACATCAAAGATCACTGATCACAGATCACCATAATAAACATAATAATGAAAAAGTTTGTAATGTTATGAGAATTACTAAAATGTTAACACAGAAACATGAAGTGAGAAAATGCTGTTGAAAAAATGGCGTTGATAGACTTGCTCAACGCAGGGTAGCCACAAACCTTCAACGTGTAGAAAACGCAGTATCTGTGAAGTGCAATTAAGTGAAGTGCAAAATGAGGTATATGCCTTTAGACATTTCACCAAAGAAGGTATACAAATGTCCAAGAAGCGTGAAAAGATGCTCAACATCACTCATCATTAGGGAAATACAAATTGGAATCACAATGATAAAAAAAATCACACTTTATAGCCATTAGGATGGCTATTAACAAAAAAACAAAATATAAGAAGTTTTGGTGAGGATGGGGACCAACCCTGCTGCATTGCTGGAGGGAATGTAAAATGGCACAGCTGTGAAAACAGTTGGTGGTCCTTAAAAATTTAAACATAGAATATCCATATGATCTAGCAATTCTACTTCTAGGCATAGTATATACTGCAAAGAACTGAAAGCACAGACTCAAAGAGATAACTGTATACTAATGTTCATAGCAGTTTTATTCATAATAGCCTAAAAGTAGAAACAACTCAATTGTTCATCACCAGATGAAAGGATAAACAAAAATGTGGTATTATACGCATATGGAATATTATTCAGCCTTAAAAAGGATTGAAATTCTTAGAAATGTTATGCTAAATAAAATAAGTCAGATACAAAAGGACAAATATTCCATTTATATGAGGTACCTAGAATAGGGAAATTCATGGAGATAGAAAGCAGAATAGAGGTTACCTGGGGTTGGGGGAATAGGGGCATGGGAGTTATTATTCAATGGGTATGGAGTTTCAATTTGGGATGTTACATAAGTTCCAGAAATGGATAGTGGTGATGGTTGTACGATGTTGTGAATGTACTTAGTGCCACTGAATTGTACACTTAAAAATGGCTGAGGGTGCATTTTATCATAATTTAAAAAAATATACAACCATTCTGGAAGGGTATTTGGCAAACTATGAAAGATTTACATCCTTTTACATCAGTAATCCCACTTCTAGGAATCTATCCAGAGGATATACCTCCAAGAATATGAAAATACATGTGCATAACATTATTCATTGTTAACAGTATGCTTGTAATTGCAAAATACTGTAAATAACCCATATGCCCATAAACTGAATGACTGAATAAAGTATGTACACACAATGTACTACTGGGTTGGCAAAAAGGTTCATTTTTTCCTGTAAGATGGCTCTAGTAGCACTTAGTTGTCTTTAACTTCATTTGAAACAATTTTGTTAGACTGTGACAGCTGTCGTATCAGTGTGCCTTTAAAAAAAGACTTAACAAAATTGGTGAATTTTTGTGTAGCCATTTTAATATTGAAGGTGAAAGAAAAAAAGCAACATTTTCGGCATATTATGCTTTATTATTTCAAGAAAGGTAAAAACGCAACTGAAACGCAAAAAAAGATTTGTGCCAGTGTATGGAGAAGGTGCTGTGACTGATCGAACACGTCAAAAGCAGTGAAGTTTTGTGCTGGAGATTTCTCGCTGGACGATGCGCCACAGTCGGTAGACCAGTTGCAGTGATCAAATTGAGAGATTAATTGAGAACAATCAATGTTCTACAATGCGGGAGATAGCCAACATACTCAAAATATTCCAAATCAAGCACTGAAAATCATTTGCACCAGCCTGGTTATGTTAATCGCTTTGACATTTGGGTTCCACATAAGCTAAGCGAAAAAAACCTTTTTTTTTTTTTTTTTTTTAAACTAGGAATGAACACCTCCCAGTTAAATTGTTCTGAGAAGGCTTTCTTTTTTTTTTTTTTTTTAATTTTATTTATTTATTTATTTATTTATTTTTGGCTGTGCTGGATCTTCGGTTCGTGCGAGGGCTTTCTCTAGTTGCGGCAAGTGGGGGCCACTCTTTTTTTTTTTTTTTTTTTTTTTTTGGGGGCCACTCTTCATCACGGTGCGGGGACCGCTCTTCATCGCGGTGCACGGGCCTTTCACTATCGCGGCCCCTCCCGTTGCGGGGCACAGGCTCCAGACGCGCAGGCTCAGCAGCTGTGGCTCACGGGCCCAGCTGCTCCGTGGCATGTGGGATCTTCCCAGACCAGGGATCGAACCTGTGTCTCCCGCATTAGCGGGCAGATTCTCAACCACTGCGCCACCAGGGAAGCCGAAAAAAACCTTCTTGACTGTATTTCCGCATGTGATTCTGTACTTGAACGTAATGAAAACGTTCCGTTTTTAAAACAAATTGTGATGAGCGATGAAAAGTGGATACTGTACAATAATGTGGAACAGAAGAGACTGTGGGGCAAGCGAAATGAACCACTACCAACCACAGCAAAGGCTGGTCTTCATCCAAAGAAGGTGATGTTGTGTATACAGTAGGATTGGAAGGGAGTCCTCTATTATGAGCTCCTTCCAGAAAATGAAACGATTAATTCCAACAAGTACTGCTCCCAATTAGACCAATTGAAAGCGGCACTCGATGAAAAGCATCCAGAATTAGTCAACAGAAAATGCATAATCTTCCATCAGGATAACGCCAAGACCACGTGTTTCTTTGATGACCAGGCAAAAACTGTTACAGCCTGGCTGGGAAGTTCTGATTCATCCACCGCATTCATCAGACATTGCACCTTCGGATTTCCATTTATTTAGGTCTTTACAAAATTCTCCGAATAGAAAAACTTTCAATTCCCTGGAAGACTGTAAAAGGCACCAGGAACAGTTCTTTGCTCAAAAAGATAAAAAGTTTTGGGAAGATGGAATTATGAAGTTGCCTGAAAAATGGCAGAAGGTAGTGGAACAAAAGGATGAATATGTTGTTCAATAAAGCTCTTGGTGAAAATGAAAAATGTGTCTTTTATTTTTACTTAAAAAGCAAAGGCACTTTTTGGCCAACCCAGTAACTATGGAGTTGTAAATAATAAAGATGATCTCTATGAACTGATATGGAGTGATTTCCAGGATATACTGTTAAGTGAAAGAAGCAAAGTGCAAAGAGTATAATATGCTTCTCCTCATGTAAGAAAAAAGAAGCTATGAGAAAATACACATGTATCAGCTCTTTTGTGTAAAAAGAAATGCATGATGGATACACCAGGGACTAATGTGATTAGTTACCAGCAGAGAGTTGGTAGGAATGGAGTGCAGAGAATTGGGGGGTGGGACTGGCACAGGAGAGGTGAGAAAGGAACAATATTTGAGTGTATCTTTTTGTAGAGCTCTCTTTGAATAATGGCAATATTCTAGGTACTCCGAAAATAAAAACAATATAAAGTAACCATGATGAGGGAGGGGGGACACAAAACAAAATATAAACAGTCACAACAGTCACAAATGAACCTAAGTGTACTACAGATGAACCACACGGAAAGGAGAAAGGAAGACAACTAACGTAAGTAAATGAAACACCATATTTTGACAGCATGGCTCAAGATAAAAAGAACTGCACACAAATAGTGAACTGTTAGGAAATTTCTAACAGGGATATGGGTTAGCAATCCTAAAATTACTTTATGTGTATCCTAGGATTGAACAAATAAATATACCATGAATAATTAGAGCCAGATTTCTCACTAGAAGAGAAGGAAAGGGCTTTTTGGAAACATGGTTGGTTCTAAGGCTCGGGCAAGGAAAACACAAGTTGAGCCTGGTTCAGCCTGCGGAACAGAAAGTAAGGAAGTGATTAAAAAAATAATGGGCTTATCCAAAGAGTACAGGAGGCAACCTGAAGGAGCTCCCAATGGCCAAAGCTGGGACTCTGAGCAATAAAGTAACTTTTATTATAGAGTAACATATATATATATTATATATAAAATAATAGAGTAAAATAAATGTTCATGAGCTCATACTGACACAAATAACTGAATAAATCAATGAAGGAAAAAGAACAGCTCTTCTTCACAGAATTATAATTAAGTGTAGAAGGAATGATGGAAACAGAAAACCACCATTAGGTAAATACTGCAGCAATAACTTTTACAGGCAGAAATCATTAACAGATGCTAAAATTAGTGAGCAAAAGGATATTTGCATACTCTCAAAGAAACTTATTAATTAGAAAGGAAAAATTATTGTTTATAGCAGAGAAATGTGGCAGACAGTACCTTAAGGAAGTGATCCAAGTTAGTGTAAGGCAAACCACATTATGTACCCTACCTCACTGGTATGATGTACTGAGACAGGTGGAATGTGATTTCTATGGTATTCTTGACAGAAATACATAACCTCAATTGAATCCATGAGAGAACATCGGACAAACCTAAATCAACGGGCATTCTACTAAGTAGCTGGCCAGTGCTCTTCAAATGCATCCAGGTCATTAAAGACTGAGGAAGTGTCACAAATGGAAGAGACTAAAGGAGACATGACAATTAAAGGCAATGTGGGATCCTGGATCAGAAAAGGACATTAATGGAAAACTACTGATTTCTCAGTAAGGTCTCTATATTGGTTAATAATATTCCATCAGTGTTAATATTCAGTTTTACTACGGTTTTGTAAGATGTTAACATTAAGGGAATCTGAGTGAAGGGCACAGGAGAACTCTACTATTTTTACAACTTTCTATAAGCTTAAAATTACTTTAAAAGTTTAAAAAAAAAACAGTCAATCTAAATCTTTGGGGAACATGGTTTGGTGGATTCACAATTATTCACCAAGCTGAATTCATACTACTGATAATTATTTTTAATTTTGAAAATCTTGAGAGAAGTCTCTATTTTTTGCACTACCTATCATATGTTTATATCTTTATAATAGGTAGTGTTTCAACTTATGCATTACCATGTCTTTTTTCACACATGACAGTCAGTTCCTTAAGAATACATACTAAGACCTAGTTACTTCTACATTCTATGACTAGCAGTCTTTGTCTAAAGGAAATGCTCCATAATTGTATTCTGAATAAATGATTAAGTAAAAGATCTCAATGCTATAGGAATTATTTACTTACGCTCCACAAAAGAAGTAAAGAGCATTCTGAACCTGCTAAGCCGACTACCTTCATCAGCCCACATCCGTATCACCCCAACTCCTGTTTTAAGCATTACATCATTGGCCACAGTGCTGCAAAACTTGGCCTTCAGATTTTCAATAGAACTGCTCCCATCGTAGACTGCAACGAAGTTTCTCTTGCATTCATTTGAGTGCTCCATTTGATAATCTAGGAACCTCAAATAAATCTGTAACATTAAAACAAAGAAAAACAGTGCTTTTAAAAAGATACATTAAATTTTCTAGTTCTATTATCCAATTAATATGTAAGTTAAGACTGCATTGAGTTATAACACCTGACAGAAAAACAATAGCTAAAAGGATGATGCCTAAGTAGGTAAAAGAACTAAGACTAATGGCCTGTTTCTTTGGTTGTCTTAATAATGAAACCAAGCATTAAGGAGCCTAAAGTTTCTGTTTTGTCTGTGAAGAGAAGAAATTTTTTGCTCCACGAAAGCATGACTATCTTACATATTTTCCTTGTTATAAAAGCAAACTCGTGGTACTGACAAACTGGGAAAATAAAAGAAACATAATTCTATTACTCTAACAATTATCATGATAAACTTATTTCAGTTTTTCTTCACATTTAAGAAAAAAATTTATTTTATTTATTTATATTTGGCTGTGTTGGGTCTTCGTTGCTGCGCGCACTTTCTCTAGTTGCGGCGAGCGGGGACTACTCTCGTTGCAGGGCCCGTGCTTCTCATTGTGGTGGCTTCTCTTGTTGTGGAGCATGGGCTCTAGGCGTGCGGGCTTCAGTAGTTGTGATGCACGGGCTTAGTTGCTCCGCAGCATGTGGGATCTTCCCAGATCAGGTATCGAACCCATGTCCCCTGCATTGGCAGGTGGATTCTTAACCACTGCACCACCAGGGAAGTTGCTCTTCACATTTTCAAAACCTAAGTTTAATTGTAAGATACACACATCCTGCTTTTGCTGTAACAGATCAAAACTTATCTGTACTCTTCATAACTGTAATCATTCCCATGATGTCTTGTCATTTATTTACCCACTATCTCACTGTTGCACATTGAAGTGGTTTTAAGATTTTACTCCATAAATTAACAATTTCTACATTTTCAGTCAGAATGATTTAAACTGGAGTTCCAAAATAAGCACTATTATAGTTTTCTATTTTGCTTAGTATCCCCCTGCCTCAAATTTTATAGGCAGCTTGCTGCCTGGCACTAAGTTATTCTTAAAATGTGCCTGACCCATTCTCATTTGAAGAGTTCCATTAGATTGTAGGCTTAGAAAGACCTTGAGTATAATCTCCAAAAGAACAGAATGAAATAGGTATTATTCTTTATGGGCTGGGAGGAAATTAAGGCTCACAGGGATTACGGAACTTGCCCAAGGTTACTTAGGGCGAGGATTTGAACCTAGGTTGCTCTGACTCTTAAAGTGTACGTTCTTCCCATTCCCTGGGATGCCTTCTATGTGTGCAGGCACACACACACACACACACACATACTCTCTCATACACAGTTCACCTTTTGGCTCTAGTTGTTCACAGGTGACTCTACAATTAAAATAATATTTTAGTGAATGAAGAATAAAGACTTCTTTGATTGCCATTGGAGACATCTAGTGGGTATTCACCTGCTGGTTGCTCTCTCGGAGGTAGCAGTATGATGCCACACCCATTCTTTATTGTAAAGGGCTTCATAAAACAAAAATGTCAGATATTTTTCCCCCTAAAATACCTTGATGACATAAAACTAACAACAAAAACTCAAAAATACAGCTCAGAGTTAAATTTTGACTAGTAACTTTGGCTTATTTGAAATGACCAATTAGCCACTTTCAAGAGACTGGTGGAAAATCACCGGTAATGGATTTCCATTTCAAAATTTCATAAAACCTCCAAAAATGTATTTTAACACAGAAGCAATATGTTTGCTTAAAATATATCATTTGTTTTCAATACTTTCTTCATCATTCATATAACCAAACCATACTGCCCATGGTTCTCTGGCGGTATCACTACTACTGTAATTATCTGTCTTCTCCATTAGATTGTACAGTCTTCTAATGAGCGTATCACATGCTAATTCTATCCAGTACAATTCTTGCTGAGAGCAATTAATGAAAAAGTGACTAGTGACTATAAAACCTAGTTTGGTAGAGCTAAATACCAGGAAAATAATCAAGAAGTCTGAAGTATTTACCTTTTTTTTTTTTAAACTGAAGAAACATGGTACTTGTATAAGGCCATAGTAAATGCTCTTTAAATATATAACTTTTAAAAGTCAAGGTTTTAAGGCAAGTCATATGACAAGAATGACATTCTTTTCTATTGTGAATACAGTTAAATACTGAAGTTAATAGTTTAATTCAACTGATCTTCAAAAAATATTTCTAACAATATGAGGCTGACAAATTGCAATGGGTGGAGGGGGACACAAACCACTCTTCTCTCACCTAGATTGCAGAAGACGAGATCTTTTACTAAACATAAATACTCCTGGCCTCTTACCCACTCCTATACCCTCCCCAGGGAAGTG
This sequence comes from Balaenoptera acutorostrata, assembly GCF_949987535.1. Taxonomy (NCBI): domain Eukaryota; kingdom Metazoa; phylum Chordata; class Mammalia; order Artiodactyla; family Balaenopteridae; genus Balaenoptera; species Balaenoptera acutorostrata. Next base: position 37,092,105 of record NC_080082.1, on the reverse strand, counting down.
GAGAGAGTCACTTGGATGGGGGGGAATTTGGTCCCTTTTTCCTTCCCTCTTTCCCTGGACCAGCGAGTACGAGAAACAGTGACCTGGGTAAGTGGGTCTCTTCTGCAGATGCACTTTCCCTGGATGGGACGGTCCAGTCTAGACTGACGTAGGAGGTGGACCTAGTGGGTAGGGAATTAGCAAGTCTAGTTTGATTCTCTCACTAAGCTGTTTCCCCTAGCCTTTAGTGTAATAAAGGGGCTAGTCTGAATCTCCATGTTCTCAACTGGTTCATAACTCCAGTGGGGAAAAAAACGCTTTTTATTAGAGCCTCCAAAGGCCCCAAAAGAAATGCAATGAAATCCTCAGAAAGCTGTTATTTTTATGGAAAGGCCACTGATAAAAATAGACTAAAACACTGCTTACATACTCAAACACCAATGACTTCATTGGTATATATAAGTGAATATTTCTTCAACATCACCCATTAACTAGTTTACCCCATTTTGAGTACTCAAGGGTTATGGTGGTCTTTCATATTTTTTCTTTTAAAGTACTTAAAATCATCTGCTTACTTTCTTATTTAACACAATTTAAAAAATTTGACCCACTTTTTACAAAATAAATTTATTTTTGGCTGCATTGGGTCTTCGTTGCGGCACATGGGCATTCTCTAGTTGCAGTGAATGGGGGCTACTCTTCGTTGTGGTGCGAGGGCTTCTCACTGCAGTGGCTTCCCTTGTTGCAGAGCACAGGCTCTAGGCATGTGGACTTCAGTAGTTATGGCACGCAGGCTCAGCAGTTGTGGCTCACGGGCCCTAGAGCATGCAGCCTCAGTAGTTGTGGCTTGTGGGCTCTAGAGCGCAGGCTCAGTAGTTGTGGCACACGGGCTTAGTTGCTCCATGGCATGTGGGATCTTCCCAGACCAGGGCTTGAACCTGTGTCCCCTGCACTGGCAGGCAGATTCTTAACCACCGCGCCACCGGGGAAGTACCTTGATCCACTTTCCATGTCAACTGTGAACAGTATTTTTTATGTTAACTTTAAAAAATCGACTTAACTTTTATTAATAAAAAGTAACATTCTCCACTATTCAACATTCTAGGTCACACTCCTAAAAAACTTATGAATATAGAATCATTTCTTCACGAAGTATTTCAAGAAAGAGCAAGATCTAAAGTATTAATTTCACTTAAGCATTTAAATACTTAACTATTATATATGGTCAAAAAACCCCACCTCTGTACATTCATCCCTCAGTATCCATGGGGAACTGGTCCTAGAAAGGACCAGATCTGGATACCAAAATCTGCAGATGCTCAAGTCCCATATTCAGCCCTCTGTATTTGTGCTTCTGCATCTCTAGGTCCAACCTACTGCAGATTGTGTAGTACTGTAATATTTATTGAAAAAATCTCTATATAAGTGAACCTGTGCCGTTCAATTCTGTGTACAATTGACACTTGAACAACGTGGGTTTGAATTGTGCAAGTCCACTTATATGGGTTTTATTCAATAAATATATACTACAGTACTACACAGTCTGTAGTTGGTTAAATCTGAGGATGCGGAACCTCAGATACAGAGGGCTGACTATAAAGTTATACTCAGAATTTCAACTGCAAGCAGGTTGGTAGCCCTATCCCGTGTTGTTCAAGTGTCAACTGTACAGCTAAAGCCTTCTATGTTCCCATTATCTTTCCTACACATCCCATCCTAAGTATAATATTTATAATTCCTATGTACATTTTTAGATTTTTAAATTTATGTATCTATAAAAATATATAGTATTTTTTGTATACTTTATTTACTTTTTTGTATATTTTAAAATCTTGGATCAACTGTAGAAATGAGTCACTATCCATTTTCCTTTTGGACATTTAGCTTGCTTCCACTTTTTAAAATATTAAATACTGCTGTAAACATTCTTGTACTCTTGTTATGCTCTCATACGATGAGTATCTGGGTATTTATCTAGAAGCAGGGTTGCTGTATTGTAGGACATAACAATTTTCAGCTTTACCAGAGCATGCCAAATGACTTTCCAAAGTAGCTGTAGCAATTTATTCTTCCAAAGTAAGTTAAGAGAATTTCAGTTCCTCAATCCTTGCTGACACTTGGTCACAACAAGACATTCAGTCACGTCTCAAGTAATATATAATAAAATCCTCTGACAAATGCAAGTCAAGCGACAGCCACCATAATCAAGAAGTTCCATCACCCCCCAAATTCTCTTCTGCTGCTCCTCAGCAGTCGAAATCCATCTCCAATCTTGTTTCCTGGTGACCAATGGCCTTTTGCTGTCGTTCCACCTTTCCCATATAAATAAAAATTTTTTTTGGCTGTGCTGGGTCTTCATTGCTGCACATGGGCTTTTCTCTAGCTGTGGTGAGCAGGGGCTACTCTTCGTTGAGATGTGTGGGCTTCTCATTGCGATGGCTTCTCTTGTTGCAGACCCCAGAGTGCACAGGCTTCAGTAGTTGTGGCGCGTGGGCTCAGTAGTTGCGGCTCATGGGCTCTAGAGCACAGGCTCAGTAGTTGTGGCACACGGGCTTAGTTGCCCTGCGGCATGTGGGATCTTCCTGGACCAGGGATCGAACCCATGTCCCCTGCATTGGCAGGCGGATTCTTAACCACTGGACCACCAGGGAAGTCCTAAGTAAAAATTTTATACAAATAAAATCACAGTATTCTGAGTCTGGATTCTTTGATTAGCACAATGCATTTGAGATTCTTCCATGCTACTGCATCACCAATAGTTCGTCTCTTTTTATTCCTGAATACTTTTCACTACATAGATGTACCAAACTTTATTAACAACTGAGGAACACTTAAACTGTTCCCAGTTTTTGTTCATTATGGATAAAGCTACCATGAACATTCACATCCATGTTCTTTGTGTGTAAACATATTTTTCTTTCTCCTGGCTACCCAGCCAGGAGACTGCTGAATCACATGGTAACTTTATAAGAAACCATCAAGCTGTTTTCCAAAATGGCTATATTATTTTGCATTCCTACCAGGAGTGTTATTAGATTCTCAGTTGCTCTACATAGTTCCCAGCACCTGGTATTGTCATTTTTAAAAATTAGTTATTTTAATAGCGGTAGAGAGCTATCCCATTGTTGTTTTAATTTGCAGTTTTGAAATGTCTAAATCTTCTTTGATGAGGTGTCTGTTCCAATCTTCTGCCCATTTTTAAATTGGGTACTTTTCTTATTGTTGCGTTTTGAGTTCTGGGTTAAAGAAGTCTTTTGACAAACGATTTACAAATATTTCCTCTTAGTGCCTTTTCTTTTCACTCAACAATGTCTTTCACAGAGAAAAAGCTTTAATTTTAATGAAGTCCAATTTATAAGATTTTCTTTTATGGATTCTCCTTTGATGTCATATCGAAGAACTCTTTCTCTAACCCAAAGTCAGAGATTTTGCCTAGGTTTTCTTCTAAAAGTTTTGCAATATAGTTGTTTTTATATAAGATATTAAGATATAGGTATAGGTCAAATTTTTTTTCTTTTTGAAATATGGGTAATCCCATTGTTCTAGCACCATTTGTTAAAGACTAGACTATGCTTTCTCCATTGAACTGACTTTGTATCTCTGTAAAAAACATCAATTAACTGTATTTGAATGAATCCTTTTCTGGGCTCTATTCTGTTCCACTGATCTATGTGTCTGTCCTTTTGTTAGTACCACACTGTCTTGATTACTGAAGATTTAAAGTCCCGAAATCAGGTAGTGAGTCTTCCATCTTTGTACTTTTTCAAAATTGTTCTGGCTCTTGTAATTCCTTGCCTTTTCATTATACTCTAGAAACAGTCTGTCGACATTTGCAAAAATATAGTGGGGGTTTTAATTTCAACTGTGTTCATTTATATATTTCAGAAGAACTGATGTTAACAGTACTGAGTCCATCAACAGGTATACATAGTATATATCTCCATTTATTTAGGTCTTCTTTGAATTCTTTCATCAGGGTTCTGCAGGTTTTCAGTTTACAGATGCTGTGCCTATTTTTTTGGGGGGGGTAAGTGCTACTTTAAATGGTACTGCTGCTTTCTTAATTTTGAACTCCAATTGTTCATTCTTCAAATGTTGAACTAGATAGTATAGTTGACCCTTGAACAACATGGGAGTTAGGGGCACTGACCCTCCTTGCAGTCAAAAATCCATGCATAACTTTATAGTCAGCCCACCATATCCTTGGTTTTGCACCTGTGGATTCAACCAACCATGGATGGTGTAGTAGTAGGTATTTACCCTAAAAAAAAAAATCCATGTATCAGTGGATCTGTGCACTTCAAACTCGTGTTGTTCAAGGATCAACTGTATATATAAAAAATATAATTGATATTTGTCTGTTGGTCTTTTATCCTACAACCTTGCTAAACTGATTTGTTCCAGGAGTTTTTTGAGAGTATATTTCCTGTTAATTTCTTTACATAATCATGTCATCTGCAAAAATAGTTTTCAATCTGTATGCCATTATGCACTGTCTACAACTTCCAATATGGTGTTAAATGGGAGTTACCTTGTTGCTGATTTTGAGGGAGAAAGCATTCAGCTTCTCACCATTAAGTATGGTGTCATCTGTAGATTTTGGTAGACACCCTTTATCAGGTTACAGAAGTTCCACTCTATTTTTATTTCTCTGATTTTTTTTTATCATGAATGAGTGTTGATTTTTTAACAGATTGAGATAATCATGTAGCTTTCCTTCTTAATTTATATAATGAATTACATTGATTTTTCAAATGTTGAATTGGCCTTGCATTCCTGGGATAAACCACACTTGGCTGTGATTATTTAAGTGTATTATACTTTTTATATATTGCTGGATTAGATTGGCTAATACTTTAAGGATTTTTGCATCTATTTTCTTTTTTTAATCAAAAATTTTTTTTGACGTGGACCATTTTAAAAGTCTTTATTGAATTTGTTACAATACTGCTTCTGCTTTAAGATTTGTTTTTTTGGCTGCAAGGCACACGGGATCTTAGGTCTCTGACCAGGGATCAAACCCACACCCCCTGCATTGGAAGGCAAAGTCTTAACCACTGGACCACCAGGGAAGTTCCCTGCATCTATTTTCTGGAATAACAATTATGATACCAATTCCAACATGTGGGTCTTTTTTTCCCCCCACACCACCAGCAATTCTCAAACATCACCTGGGTGTCCTACAATTCAACTCAATTATGACACCATCTACCCAGAGACAGCATCCGATTCTGAAGGTTGAGGGCTTACTCCCAGGGGACTGGCCTCCACTTCAGATGCCAAACACGAGTCCAGGTTGTCACGTGATTCTGACTGACTGGCTATAAATCTGAGGTTCCTAAGATCTCATTCTTGGGTTCCTTTAATTTGCTAGGGTGGCTTACAGGACTCAGAAAACCAGTTTACTTACTAGATTATTTGTTACCCTGGTAATAAGCCTCCATCTTTTGGGGATTTCCAGAAGTCACCTCATTAACATAAACTCACTTGTGGTTGAAAGGGCTTGTTATGAATAACAAGACACCCATTTCAACTTTATGGCTCTGAAACATTTTCAGGAACTGGGGACAAGAGACCAAATATTGTAACAATAGATGCTCTCATTGCTCTTATCACTCAGGAAATTCCAAGGGTTTTGTGAGCTCTGAGCCAGAAATGTGCATGAAGACCAAATATATATATTTCTTATTACGAAGCAAAACCTCACAGGGGGAATATTGATCAGTAGTTTCCTTATAATGTCTTTGGTGGTATCAGGGTGATGCTTGTCTTGAGTTTAGAAGTGTTCCTCCCCTTGTACTTCCTGGAAGAGATTGCAAAGAACTGGCATTATTTCCCCTTTAAATGTTTATAATTTGTCAGTGTATCCATTTAGGAGCTTTCTTTGTAAGGTTTTTAACTATGAATTCAATTTATTTCATAAATATATGGCCATTCAGGTTACATATTTCTTCTTAGATGTGTTTGGGCAGCTTGTGGTTTTTAAGGAACCTGTCCATTTCGTTTGAGTCATCTGATTTGGGGGCACAGAAAGGTCCATTGTTTTATTGGAGGATCTATAGCGAAGTCCTCTCTTTTGTTCCTGATGTTGTAAAATGGTTTATATTCATCCAGATATTTACCATTTCTGTACCCTTTCATGAAATTCCAAGATTCTTTCTAGTGCCATTTCTCTTTTATCTAAAGAACTTCCTTTAGCATTTCTTTTATAGCAGGTCTGCAGGCAATGAATTCTTTAAGTTTGTCTTCATTAGGGTATGTACTTACTTCGTCCTCATTCCTGAAAGGATATTTTTGCTGGATATAAAATTCTTAAGTTCACAGTTCCTTTTTTCAGCACTTAAAGGTTTTGATGCTTGGCTTTATTTCTTTTTTTTTTTTATTTTATTTTATTAATTAATTTATTTATTTATGGCTGTGTTAGGTCTTCATTTCTGTGCGAGGGCTTTCTCTAGTTGTGGCAAGTGGGGGCCACTCTTCATCGCGGTGCGCGGACCTCTCACTATCGCGGCCTCTTTTGTTGTGGAGCACAGGCTCCAGACGCGCAGGCTCAGCAATTGCGGCTCACGGGCCCAGCTGCTCCACGGCATGTGGGATCTTCCCAGACCAGGGCTCGAACCCGTGTCCCCTGCATTAGCAGGCAGACTCTCAACCACTGCGCCACCAGGGAAGCCCCGGCTTTGATGATTTCTGAAGAGAAATCCAGTCATTCAAATTGTCGTTCCTTTATACAAAATACATCATTTTTCTGTGTCACATTTCAAAGCTTTCAATCTTAGGTTTCAAGTAGCTTGATTTGATATGAGTAAGCTTTGTTTTATGTTTGTTTTTATCCTGTTTGGTGTTTGCTATGCTTCTTGAATCTGTAAATTTGTCTTTCACCAATTTTTTTGCAGTTATTTCTTCAAATATTTTTTCTACAACAATCTTTTCTCTTTCTGGTACTTAAGTGACATAAATTTTAGGCCTTTTGAAACTGTTCCACAGGTCCCTGAGGCTTTAGTATAATTTGTTTTCAATCTTTTTTTCTCAGTACTTCAGATTAGGTAGTTTCTACTGAGTCACCTTCAAGTTTACTGACTTTCCTCTATAATCTCCACTCTCCTATTGGCCAATACAGTGAATATTTTTTAGAAGTTTAAGATATACTTTTTCCATTCTTAAATTTTCACTTGGTTCTTTTTTATAGTTTCTATTTCTCTGCTAAGATCTATCTTTACACTCATTTCAGGAATGTTTACCTTTACCTCATGGAACATGGTTATATTGTTGCTTTAAAATCTACAGTTCATCTGAGTCCTGTTAGGGTTGGGATCTGCTGCTTTCTCCTTTCAGAATTAATCACATTTCCCTGGTTCTTTATATTGTAATTTTTAAATTATATCCTGCACATTTTGGATGTAACACTGAAACTCTGGGTCCTCTTAAAAATCTGTGGAAAATGTTGAGTTCTGTTGCTTGTTTTATCAGGCAACCTACCCAGAAACGTTCAGATTGCATGTACTGCCTCTTTTTGTGGGTGTTGGTTCTGTTTTCAAGGCCTTTGCTGTGCTATGTAGACTTGCCCAGGGCATGCCCTACTCAGGCACTTGGACAGTGTTTATAATGTAATTTGGTCCTCAACACCTTTGCCATGTTTCTGTGGGCCTGTTCCATGCATATGCAGCTCAGGAGTAAGCCAGAATTAGCGCCTGTCTCTAGCTCCCTGTTCTCCAAGAATTCTCATTCTCTGGGTAATACGATTTCCTCTTCTCAGTTCCTCTGGTGGCCAGAAAGATAAGTTTTCCTCACAGTTTTTAGTCTCCTAACCTGTTATGAGTTCTGAGTGACTAAGAACAAAGAGAAAAAAAAAACAATGGGGATTCCCTCCATAACTCTCCAGACATCACCATATCCTTTTCCAAGTTCCACTTGTTAAGGAGATCGGGTTTCAGTTGCTGCTGTAGCTGCTGTGACTGGTGCTGACCTTGGGCAGAGCTAGTAAAGGAGAAAAAACAAACCAGAGACACCCCTCCGCCTTCAGTTTGTAAGGGCCCCTTTCTCAGTCTTCTGGCTAGAGCACTTTCTTCTGTCTGTACCTGCTTTCAGTTCCACAAACCAGCCCAAAAGACAAAGGAGAAAGAAAAAAACCTGTGATTCTTACCCTTCTGGGATCATTATTCAAGTTTTGACTTCCTTCCCAAACCCACCTTCTAATGGTTACTTTTCAGAATCCTTATGCAGTTGCTTTTTGTATTCTATCCAGAGATCTCAGATATAATAAGTTAAGAGCAATAAGCTGCAGTGGGCTTACTCTATCTTAGCTGGTTCTGGAAGTCATTTATTTTAATGTAGTATAATTGATAAATTTTATCTTTATGGTTTGTACTTTGTGTCTTCTTTGTTTTTAATAAAATGCTTCCTAACCAAAGGTTATATTTAGAACTATACTTCTGTATTTTCTTCTAAAAGTTTTGGTTTTAACATTTAGGAATGAATTTTATGTCAAGTACAAGACAGGGATCTCACATCAATAGTCAACTGTTGTAACATCAATTATCAAGTGTCTCCTTTTGATCTGGCATGCTATACATTATATACCAAGCTTCCATACATGTGTAGTCCTACTTTTAGAAACTTTACTCAGTTTTATCAGTTTGCATACCCCAGTGATAAATGCATTCTGTCCAACTACCCCAACTTTATCTCGAAGGGTAAGTACTCCACTTTGTTTTTATTCAAAATTGTCATGGTTCTTCTGGACCCTTTCCTCTTCTATGTGAATTTTAGAATTAGCTTGCCAAGTTCCCCAGAAAGCCGTGCTGGGATCTGGATTGGAATTTTAAACTGATAGGTTAATTAGGGAACAATAAACATTTCCATCTTCCCATCCATGAAAATGGTGCATGTCTCTCTCTTCCCCCATTTCTGTAGGCCTTCTTCTGTGTATTTCAATATAATTTAAAAATTTACTTCCTGGTACCTTATGATTTGTTCTTTTCAAAGTTTTTTTTTTTAAGTTTTACTTTCAAACTGCTTTTGGCTGTAGTACAGAAAACCAATTTATTTTTATAATTCATGAACATTTTTTCTTTCTCTCATCTTGTTGCATTGATCACCACCAATAAAATACTAGCAATAGACATAAGTTTAAAGAAAATGATTTTAAGGTTTCACCATCAATTATGATGTTTGCTTTAAGGATTTTAGTAGATATTCTTCAACATGCTGAAGATACATCCTATGTTGGAATTACATATGTGGTAAACTACATCATTTGATTTTCTCATATTAAACTGTCCAAAAATTTCTAAGATAAGCCCATCTTTGGTTATGATTCCTAAAAAAAATGTTAGGTTTAGTTTGTTACTGTTTAGTCTTTGGGGTCTTATTTTTTCCCTCCTTCATTTTATAAATAATTCTCTGCCTTAAAATTCTCTCATGCTATTTATTTAGTTTTGACAAAACAGGCTGGGGAAAGTTCTTTCTTCTTCAGTTTTCTAAAACAGTTTCTACAACATGTTCCTTGAGTATTTGGTAAAATCTAATTTGGCCAGTTTTTCTGTTAACATACTTCAAGAACAAAATCAATTTCATCAATTTGGTAAGAGTTTATTTAGGTTTTCTATTTCTTTGATTTAATTTTGATAAATTGTATATATGTATATATATACACATACATTATATATTTCAGGAAATTGTGCACTTAGACTGTTTACAAATGTATTAACAAAGAACAGTCTGAAGCACTTTGATTATGGAAAATTTCAAACATGCATAAGCAGACAAAAGAGTATCATAAACCCATTTCCCATCCCCTAACTTTAGCTTTATCTATACTTCTCCCCACTTCTGCCTCTCATGTATTATTTTGAGACAAATTCCAGAGATATCATTTCACATGTAAATAGTTCCATATGTATTGTTAAAGATGACTTTAAAAAATAACCTATTATCATACCAAACAAATGAATAATTTCCTAATATAAAATACCAGTGTTCACACTTCTAATTGTCTCTTAATGTTCCCACCCGTTTGTAGTTTGAGTCCAAACTCACTCATTTGACTTACATTTTTTAATCTGTAGGTTCCCCTGCTGGTTTTCTTTTTCCCTTTGTAATTTATTTATTGAGGAAATGCTCATTTTTTTTTCTTTTGTTCAGCAGGTCTTCTTCATAGTTTGTCTTATAATGGTTTCTAATCTCAGCTGTAGTTGATTTATGACCTTTTCCACTTCTAACATAATTTATGTCTTTTTTTTCTAGGTCGATCTTGCCAGAGGTATGTCTATTGTTATTATTATTTTTTAAACAAAGGGCCAGTTTTTGCTTTTGTTGACTCTTTTTGTGAATTTTTAATTTCACTTATTTCTGCTCTTTTATTATTACCCGTTCTTTGGATTTTTTGGTCATTCTTTTAGCTTCTTGAGTTGAATTTTAGCTCATTAAGTTTAAATCTTCTTCTTCTCCTAAAAGAAGCATTTATGATCATAAATTCCCTAAAGTACTTTTAGGAGTATCCCACAAGTTTTGATATGTAGTATTCTCACTATTGCTAAGTTTTTTATAAATGTGTACAAATTTCCATCCTGATTTTTTTCTGTGACCTATCAATTACAAGGTGGTATATTATTAAATTTCTAAACATATGGGTTTTTTAAAGTTGAAGTTTAGTTGATTTATAATGTTAATTTCTGCTGTAGAGCAAAGTGATTCAGTTATATGTGTGTGTGTATACACATACACACACACACATTTAAAAATATTCTTTTCCAGTGGTTCTGAAGAACCTAGGGGCAGGACAGGAATAAAGACGCAGAAGTAGAGAATGGACGTGAGGACACGGGATGGGGGAGGGTAAGCTGGGACGAAATGAGAGAGTGGCATGGACATATATACACTACCGAATGTAAAGTAGCTAGCTAGCGGGAAGCAGCTACATAGCACAGGGAGATCACCTCGGTGCTTTGTGTCCACCTAGAGGGGTGGGATAAGGAGGATGGGAGGGAGATGCAAGAGGGAGGAGATATGGGGATATATGTATATGTATAGCTGATTCACTTTGTTATACAGCAGAAACTAACACACCATTGTAAAGCAGTTATACTCCAATAAAGATGTTAAAAAAATTTTTTTAAATAAAAAATAAAATGATTAAAACGGTTTTAAATTGTAAAATATTTAGATATCAACAACAATGAAGACACTACATTATCAAAACTCATGAAACATCTAAGGAAATACTTAGTAGCATACTGATAGCCCTAAATAACTGTTGCGAGAAAGAAGAACATTTGAAAATTAATTACCAAAGAATTCAACACAAGAAGCTGCAAAAAGAATCACAAGGTAAATCCGAAGAAAGCAGAAGAAATAAAAGCACAAACTGAGAAAATGGGAAGCAAAGAAACTACAGAGTTGATTTTTTAAAAAAACCGTTCTTGAAAACATATCTTTGGCAAACTGATAAAGAAAAAGAAAAGAGCAAAGGCACAAATTTAAAATGGCAAATAGAACTGAGGTTTTAAAAATTGTAAAAGAATACCGTGTAAAGTATTATACCAATAAACGTGGAACCAGAAAGCATGAGCAATATTCTAGAAAAATAACTTTAAACTCAAAGAGATTGAAAATCTAAAAAAACCTAAAATATTAAATAAAGAAAAATATATTCTTTTCCATTATGGTTTATCTCAGGACATTGAATATAGTTCCCTGTGCTATAGAGTAGGACCTTGTTGTTTATCCATTCTATATGTAATAGTTTGCATCTGCTAATCCCAAACTCCCAATCCATCCCTCCCCCACCCTACCTCCCCCTTGGCAACCACAAGTCTTTCTCTATGTCTGTGAGTCTGTTTGTTTCATAGATAGGTTTATTGTGTCATATTTTAGATTCCACATAAAAGTGATATCATATGGCACTTGTCTTTTTCTGACTTACTTCCCTTAGTATGATAATCTCTAGTTCCATTCATGTTGCTGCAAATGGCATTATCCTGTTCTTTTTTATGGCTGAGTAGTAGTCCATTGTATATATGTACCACATATTCTTTAACCATTCATCTGTCGATTGACATTTAGGTTATTTCCATGTCTTGGCTATTGTAAGTAGTGCTGCTATGAACATAGGAGTGCATGTATCTTTTTGGACTACAGCTTTGCCTCGATATATGCCCAGGAGTGGGGCTGCTGGATCATATGGTAATTCTTAGTTTTTTGAGGAATCTCCATACTGTTCTCCATAGTGGCTGTACCAACTTACATTCCCACCAACAGTGTAGGAGGGTTCCATTTCCTCCACACCCTATTCAGCTTTTGTTATTTGTAGACTTTTTGTTGGCCATTATGACCAGTGTGAAGTGGTACCTCATTGTAGTTTTGATTGGCATTTCTCCAATAATTAGCAATGTTGAGCATCTTTTCATATGCCTATTGGCCATCTGTATTTTTTCTTTGGAGAAATGTCTATTTAGGTGTTCTGCCCATTTTTCAATTGGGTTGTTTTTTTGTTGAGTTGTATGAGCTGTTTGTATATTTTGGAAATTAAGCCCTTGTCAGTTGCTTCGTTTGCACATATTTTCTCCCATTCTGTAGGTTGTCTTTTCGTTTTGTTTATGGTTTCCTTTGCTATGCAAAAGCTCGTAAGCTTGATTAGGTCCCATTTGTTTTTATTTCTATTGCCTTGGGAGACTGACCTAAGAACACATTGATATGATTTATGTCAGACAACGTTTTGCCTATGATCTCTTCTAGCAGTTTCATGGTGTCATGTCTTATGTTTAAGTCTTTAAGCCATTTTGAGTTTTTTTGTGTGTATGTATGGTGTGAGGGTGTGTTCTAACTTCACTGATTTACAAGCAGCTGTCCAACTTTCCTAGCACCATATGGGGTTTTAAAGTTATTGTTTGGTTGCTGGTTCCTAATTTAATTGCATTTTTGTCAGAGGATTCTCTGCATGATACCAAGCACTGGTATGTATGGCAGACTTCCTTTTCCATCCAGTGTATGGATCAGTTTCCATAAATGTTTCAGGCATGCTTGTAGAGAATGAAAATTCTCTGGATGTTGCAAGTCAAGATATCATGTTCCATTAGGCAAACTGTGTTGTTTAAATCTTCTAAGCCTTGACGTTTTTTTTTTGCATGCTTAATTACTGAGAGGCAAAAAAAATTACACGCTGTAATTGTGGATTTGTCAGTTTTCTTAGAAACTGTCAATTCATGTTTTGTATATTTTGAGGCTATATTAATACATAAAATTTAAAATATATCTTCCTTATGAATTCGTGACCATCTTCATTTCAATTTTAATAGCTGTATCAGCTCTTTTAGTATCTATTTCATTCCTGTTTGTGTATTTTCAAAATTTCCTTTAGTTAACCTAAAACAGGATATACTTGGATTTTTTTTTATAAATTTATTTTATTTTATTTATTTTATTTTTGGCTGCATTGGGTCTTCATCGCTGCACGCGGGCTCTTCTCCGGTTGCGGCGAGCAGGGGCCACCCCTCGTCGCGGTGCACAGTTCTCTCATTGAGGTGGCCTCTCCCGTTGCGGAGCAAAGGCTCTAGGTGCGCGGGCTTCAGTAGTTGTGGCACACGGGCCTAGCCGCTCCGCGGCATGTGGGATCCTCCCGGACCAGGGATCGAACCCGTGACCCCTGCATTGGCAGGCGGATTCCCAACCACTGCGCAACCAGGGAAGCCCTATACTTGGATTTTAAATATAGCAGTTGGTCCAATTATTATTCTTGCCCCAAAATACCTTAATTTTGCACTCACTGTTTTTTTTTCATTCACACACTGTTTCCAGTTTTTATTTCAATTTTATCATTTGAAACATTTTGGAATAAATTATGTTTTATGGTTATATTAATGCTTTTCTGTGAGGCAATCATAATTCCTCGAACTTTAACATAATTTTGTGATACATATTTGGATTTATGTAAATGACCTTTTGAATGTTACACTGCCATTGTTGAAGCATTTTAGTTTAGTTTTTTTTTGAATTTTTGAATTTTATTTTATTCATTGTTTTTGAATTTTATTTTTTTATACAGCAGGTTCTTCTTAGTCATCCATTTTATACATATTGGTGTACATATGTCAATCCCAATCTCCCAATTCATCACACCACCCCCCTCCACCCCACTTTCCCCCCTTGGTGTCCATACGTTTGTTCTCTACATCTGTGTCTCAATTTCTGTCCTGCAAACCGGTTCATCTGTACCATTTTTCTAGGTTCCACATATATGCGTTAATATACGATATTTGTTTTTCTCTTTCTGCCTTACTTCACTCTGTATGACAGTCTCTACATCCATCCACGTCTCTACAAATGACCCAATTTCGTTCCTTTTTCTGGCTGAGGAATATTCCATTGTATATACGTACCACATCTTCTTTATCCATTCATCTGTTGATGGGCATTTTGGTTGCTTCCATGACCTGGCTATTGTAAATAGAGCTGCAATGAACATTTTGGTACATGACTCTTTTTGAATTATGGTTTTCTCTGGGTATATGCCCAGTAGTGGGATTGCTGGGTCGTATGGTACTTCTCTTTTTAGTTTTTTAAGGAACCTCCATACTGTTCTCCATAGTGGCTGTATCAGCTTACATTCCCACCAACAGTGAAAGAGGGTTACCTTTTCTCCACACCCTCTCCAGCATTTGTTGTTTGTAGATTTTCTGATGATGCCCATTCTAACTGGTGTGAGGTGATACCTCATTGTAGTTTTGATTTGCATTTCTCTAATAATTAGTGATGTTGAGCATCTTTTCATGTGCTTCTTGGCCATCTGTATGTCTTCTTTGGAGAAATGTCTATTTAGGCCTTCTGCTCATTTTTTGATTGCCTTGTTTGTTTTTTTAATATTGAGCTGCATGAGCTGTTTATATATTTTGGAGATTAATCATTTGTCCGTTGATTCACTTGCACATATTTTCTCCCATTCTGAGGGTTGTCTTTTCGTCTTGTTTGTAGTTCCCTTTGCTGTGCAAAAGCTTTTAAGTTTCATTAGGTCCCATTTCTTTATTTTTTGTTTTTATTTCCATTAGTCTAAGAGGTGGATCAAAAAAGATCTTGTTGTGATTTATGTCAAAGAGTGTTCTTCCTATGTTTTCTTCTAAGAGTTTTATAGTGTCCAGTCTTACATTTAGGTCTCTAATCAATTTGAGTTTATTTTTGTGTATGGTGTTAGGGAGTGCTCTAATTTCATTCTTTTACATGTAGCTTTCCAGTTTTCCCAGCACCACTTATTGAAGAGACTGTCTTTTCTCCATTGTATATCCTTGTGTCCTTTGTCATAGATTAGATGACCACAGGTGCATGGGTTTATCTCTGGGCTTTCTATCCTGTTCCATTGATCTATATTTCTGTTTTTGTGCCAGTACCATATTGTCTTGATTACTGTAGCTTTGTAGTGTAGTCTGAAGTCAGGGAATCTGATTCCTCCAGCTCCATTTTTTTCCCTCAAGACTGATTTGGCTATTCGGGGTCTTTTGTCTCTCCATACAAATTTTAAGATTTTTTTGTTCTAGTTCTGTAAAAAATGCCATTGGTAATTTGATAGGGATTGCACTGAATCTGTAGATTGTTTTGGGTAGTACAGTCATTTTCACAATACTGATTCTTCCAAGCCAAGAACATGGTACATTGCTCCATCTGTTTGTATCATCTTTAATTTCTTTCATCAGTGTCTTATAGTTTTCTGCATACAGGTCTTTTGTCTCCCTAGGTAGGTTTATTCCTAGGTACTTTATTCTTTTTGTTGCAATAGTAAATGAGAGTGTTTCCTTAATTTCTCTTTCAGATTTTTCATCATTAGTGTATAGGAATGCAAGAGATTTCTGTGCATTAATTTTGTACCTTGCAACTTTACCAAATTCATTGATTAGCTCTAGTAGTTTTCTGATGGCATCTTTAGGATTCTCTATGTATAGTATCATGTCATCTGCAAACAGTGACAGCTTTACTTCTTCTCCAATTTGTATTCCTTTTATTTATTTTTCTTCCCTGATTGCCACAGCTAAGACTTCCAAAATTATGTTGAATAATAGTGGTGAGAGTGGACATCCTTGTCTTGTTCCTGATCTTAGAGCAAATGCTTTCAGTTTTTCACCATTGAGAATGATGTTTGCTGTGGGTTTGTCGTATATGGCCTTTATTATGTTGAGGTAGGTTCCCTCTATGCCCATTTTCTGGAGAGTTTTTGTCATAAATTGGTGTTGAATTTTGTCAAAAGCTTTTTCTGCATCTATTGAGATGATCATATGGTTTTTATTCTTCAATTTGTTAATATGGTGTATCACAATGATTGATATGCATATATTGAAGAATCCTTGCATCCCTGGGATAAATCCCACTTGATCGTGGTGTATGATCCTTTTAATGTGTTGTTGGATTCTGTTTGCCAGTATTTTGTTGAGCATTTTTGCATCTATATTCATCAGTGATATTGGTCTGTAATTTTCTTTCTTTGTAGTGTCTTTGTCTGGTTTTGGTATCAGGGTGATGGTGGCCTCATACAATGAGTTTGGGAGTGTTCCTTCCTCTGCAATTTTTTGGAAGAGTTTGAGAAGGATGGGTGTTAGCTCTTCTCTAAATGTTTGATAGAGTTCACCTGTGAAGCCATTGGGTCCTGGACTTTTGTTTGTTGGAAGATTTTTAATCACAGTTTCAATTTCATTACTTGTGATTGGTCTGTTCATATTTTCTGTTTCTTCCTGGTTCAGTCTTGGAAGGTTATACCTTTCTAAGAATTTGTCCATTTCTTCCAGGTTGTCAATTTTATTGGCATAGAGTTGCTTGTAGTAGTCCCTTAGGATATTTTGTATTTCTGCGGTGTCTGTTGTAACTTCTCCTTTTTCATTTCTAATTTTATTGATTTGAGTCCTCTCCCTCTTTTTCTTGATGAGTCTCACTAATGGCTTATCAATTTTGTTTATCTTCTCAAACAGCTTTTAGTTTTATTGATCTTTGCTATTGTTTTCTTTGTTTCTATTTCATTTATTTCAGCTCTGATCCTTATGATTTCTTTCCTTCTGCTAACTTTGGGTTTTGTTTGTTCTTCTTTCTCTAGTTCCTTTAGGTGTAAGGTTAGATTGTTTACTTGAGATTTTTCTTGTTTCTTTAGGTAGGCTTGTATAGCTATAAACTTCCCTCTTGGAACTGCTTTTGCTGCATCCCATAGGTTTTGGATCGTCATGTGTTCATTGTCATTTGTCTCTAGGTATTTTTTGATTTCCTCTTTGATTTCTTCAGTGATCTCTTGGTTATTTAGTAACGTATTGTTTAGCCTCCATGTGTTTGTCTTTTTTACATTTTTGTCCCTGTAACTGATTTCTAATCTCATACCGTTGTAGTCAGAAAAGATGCTTGATATGATTTCGATTTTCTTAAATTTACTGAGGCTTGATTTGTGACCCAAGATGTGATCTATCCTGGTTAATGTTCCGTGCACACTTGAGAAGAAAGTGTAATATGTTGTTTTTGGATGGACTGTCCTATAAATATCAATTAAATCTATCTGGTCTATTGTGTCATTTAAAGCTTCTGTTTCCTTATTTATTTTCATTTTGGATGATCTGTCCATTGGTGTAAGTGAGGTGTTAAAGTCCCCCACTTTTATTGTGTTACTGTCAATTTCCTCTTTTATAGCTGTTAGCAGTTGCCTTATGTATTGAGGTGCTCCTATGTTGGGTGCATATATATTTATAGTTGTTATATCTTCTTGGATTGATCATTATGTAGTGTCCTTCCTTGTCTCTTGTAACATTCTTTATTTTAAAGTCTATTTTATCTGATATGAGTATAGCTACTCCAGCTTTCTTTTGATTTCCATTTGCATGGAATATCTTTTTCCATCCCCTCACTTTCAGTCTGTATGTGTCCCTAGGTCTAAAGTGGGTCTTTTGTAGACAGCATATATATGGATCTTGTTTTTGTATCCATTCAGCAAGCCTGTGTCTTTTGGTTGGAGCATTTAATCCATTCACGTTTAAGGTAATTATCGATATGTATGTTCCTATGACCATTTTCTTAATTGTTTTGGGTTTGTTTTTGTAGGTCCTTTTCTTCGCTTGTGTTTCCCACTTAGAGAAGTTCCTTTAGCATTTGTTGTAGAGCTGGTTTGGTGGTGCTGAATTCTCTTAGCTTTTGCTTGTCTGTAAAGATTCTGATTCCTCCATCGAATCTGAATGAGATCCTTGCTGGGTAATCTTGGTTGTAGGTTCTTCCCTTTCATTGCTTTAAATATGTCATGCTACTCCCTTGTAGCTTGTAGAGTTTCTGCTGAGAAATCAGCTGTTAACCTTATGGGAGTTCCCTTGTATGTTATTTGTCATTTTTCCCTTGCTGCTTTCAATAATTTTTCTTTGTCTTTAATTTTTGCCAATTTGATTACTATTTGTCTCAGCGTGTTTTTCCTTGGGTTTATCCTGCCTGGGACTCTCTGCGTTTTGTGGACTTGGGTGGCTATTTCCTTTCCCATGTTAGGGAAGTTTTCAACTATAATCTCTTCAAATACTTTATCAGGTCCTTCCTCTCTCTCTTCTCCTTCTGGGACCCCTATGATGCGAATGTTCTTGCATTTAGTGTTGTCCCAAAGGTCTCTTAGGCTGTCTTCATTTTTTTTCATTCTTTTTTCTTTATTTTGTTCTGCAGCAGTGAATTCCACCATTCTGTCTTCCAGGTCACTTATCCGTTCTTCTGCCTCAGTTATTCTGCTATTGATTCCTTCTAGTGTATTTTTCATTTCAGTTATTGTATTGTTCATCTCTGTTGGTTTGTTCTTTAATTCTTCTAGGTCTTTGTTATACATTTCTTGCATCTTCTCGGTCTTTGCCTACATTGTTTTTCCGAGGTCCTGGATCATCTTCACTATCATTATTCTGAATTCTTTTTCTGGAAGGTTGCCTATCTCCACTTCATTTAGTTGTTTTTCTGGGGTTTTACTCTGTTCCTTCATCTGCTACATAGCCCTCTGCCTTTTTGTCTTGTCTATCTTTCTGTGAATGTGGTTTTTGTTCCACAGACTGCAAGATTGTAGTTCTTGCTTCTGCTATCTGCCCTCTGGTAGATGAGACTATATAAGAGGCTTGTGCAATTTCCTGATGGGAGGGACTGGTGGTGGGTAGAGCTGGCTGTTGCTCTGGTGGGCAGAGCTCAGTAAAACTTTAACCCACTTGTCTGCTGATGGTTGGGTCTGGGTTCTTTCCCTGTTGGTTGTTTGGCCTGAGGCGACCCAACACTGGAGCCTACCCAGGCTCTTTGGTGGGGCTAATGGTGGACTCTGGGAGGGCTTACGCTATGGAATACTTCCCAGAACTTCTGCTGCCAGTGTCCCTGTCCTCACGGTGAGACACAGCTACCCCCCACCTCTGCAGAAGACCCTCCAACACTAGCAGGTAGGTGTGGCTCAGTCTCCTATGGGGTCACTGCTCCTTCCCCTGGGTTCCGACGTGCACACTACTTGGTGTGTGCCCTCCAAGAATGGAGTCTCTGTTTCCCCCAGTCCTGTCGAAGTCCTGCAATCAAATCCTGCTAGCCTTCAAAGTCTGATTCTCTAGGAATTCCTCCTCCCGTTGCCGGACCCCCAGGTTGGGAAGCCTGACATGGGGCTCAGAACCTTCACTCCAGTGGGTGGACTTCTGTGGTATAAGTGTTCTCCAGTTTCTGAGTCCCCCACCCAGCAGTTATGGGTTTTGATTTTATTGTGATTGCGCTCCTCCTACTGTCTCAGTGCAGCTTCTCCTTTGTCTTTGGATGTGGGGCATCTTTTTTGGTGAGGTCCAGTGTCTTCCTGTCGATGATTGTTCAGCAGTTAGTTGTGATTCTGGTGCTCTCACAAGAGGGAGTGAGAGCACATCCTTCTACTCCGTCATCTTGAACCCTTGCCCTCATTCTTGAATGACAGATTAGTTGGATTTGGAATTTTCAAATTTTAGATTGCCAGTTAATTTTTTTTCCTTAGCACTTTGAAAACATTATTCTATTGTCATTTCTTCCAAGTTTCTTAATAAAATGCCACTGTCTCCCATCCTCAAGCTACTTTCTGGGTAATTTTCTCCAATCTGTCTTTCAATACTATACTTTTTACTTGAGCAAGTTCTATTTGGTTATTTTAAAAGCATACTTGGTACTTTCTTTCTCATTTTTTTGACTACTACTTGTAGGATATTTAAGACACTTCAGTTCTTGGGGATCTAAGAAGCTTCTTGCTGTTATGTCTGTTAATTCACTCATGGTGGGTTGTTCACCTATGTTTTCTAATTTTGGGCTGTAAGCTTACTTCAGCAGTGTTTTAGCTATGGCAATCCTGTAGCCTATATGTTTATTTTGTATTTATCTTTTTCAGGTGCCTCAAAAGGTTTAATAAGCCCAGGACCATTTTGTTCATTTTGGGGCTAAGTGGTCCCTGGGCTGAGCATGGAATGTAAATTCACATCCCAAACTGTAATAAAGATAGGTTTCTAGGTATAAACGGTAAGGGGAGACCTCAGCCTCACCTGCATCTTAAGACTTAGCCCAGGATAAGCTTCTTTGTTACCAATTTGCGCTAGTGGAAGAGTTTTTCTAATCTACCATTTCATGGCAATCATCTCCCTTTGAGGGTTCCAGCTTCATGTGGCAGTCGTCTCACAGTCCACACGAACCCTAGGCCTTTTATTTGTCTCAGTGGGGGTGATGCCAAGCTCCTGGCATATCTACCCTTGAGTAGTCATAGGTTACTGAAATCAGCAAGAGGCATTTGTACCATCAATTTCAGTTTTCAGTTTACTGCTTTGATTTATAGCGCTTTCATTTCTAGTTCATAAGAATTATCTTCTCTTTTGGAGCTTTTCTATGGTTTTAAAAGGATGTCTGTTATATTTTATCCAATGTTTCTAAGTGTTTTGTAATAGGTAGGTTTTCAGGTTATCTCATCCATCATATTACCAGCAACTTTAAATTTGATTTTCGTAATTCTTTAAATTCTCCTACCCTCACTCTTTCTTTTCTGTTTACATATATAAACAATAAATATAATTTTAACTGTTACTATTTCTAGAAGTACAAATTAAAAGCAAAAAGCAGAAGTAGTTAGCAACCAGTCTCAATCTGTCAAGAGTTATTTAAAAACATCCTTCCCTGTGGTACTTTCCAATAAAAACTCTACATGATTAGCAGAGGACAGCATGGTAAGAACACAGAACTAAGATGATACATTTGTGTTTTGGTTTTGACACTGTTATAACCAACTCTGAGACCTTTGACAGATACTTTAACATCTTATGGCCTATTTTACCTCCTCATAAAGGTGTTTATGAATCTATGATCACACTGATCAATACCTATACTCTCCAATTAGGAACACAGAGATTTTAAGAATCTTAAAACAAGAATATTAATGTATGTGTGACATTCCTGAAGTTTATGTTGTAGTTTATTTAACTACAACAATGCTGAGATGCTAGGTGTTCAATGACATGACTGAAATAAAATTTTTAAAAAGTTGTAACGTCAGTTTAAATAATAAGTATCTGCATGAACCAAAATAATACATTATACAAATCACATCTTATTATGTTCTTCTCAGAAGTGACTGCATACTTAATACTACCTTAGCTTTTGGAGTAGCTTTAATCGTCCAGATGCAATCAACTGCTTGGCCGGGTTTTGTTTTTTCCTCTTGTTCTACCTGACTAGAACGTATTATTCCATCAGCTCCTGACAGCTCAAACTGGCAATCTAGAAAGAACAGATGAATGATGTTCAAAGGAAAATAAGACTGATCCTAGATGCCATGAGGAAAAAGAGGTAATATACTAAACCTGGGATGGGATTTAAAATACCTCCTAGGTAAGTAAAGTCTGGATCTGTAACAGAGAAAAGAAGAAAGTCATTGGCATTGAGGTATTTTAGAGTTACTTTAAGGCTTAATGTCTTACATTATATCTAATGCTACACTTAATAACAAAGCAAGAGAAAGCTTTCATTTGTGTAAACTACAGACCACTGGTTATTTATGAGCATATTGAGGTGCTCACTTATGGGATCAATATTTTTTAAATGATAACGTTTATACTTTTGATCCAATTATGAACGAAAAACTTATTTATGCTACCTGAAAACTCACAACTCTATGTCAACTGCAGTAGCTAGTCCATTGATGGATGAATGAGTAAACAAAATGTAGTATAACTAATACAATGGAATATTATCCAACCTTAAAAAGGAATGAAATTCTGACACATGCTACAACATGGATGAGTCTGGAAACAATATGCTAAGTAAAATAAGCCAGACAGTTAAGGACACTATATGATTCCCTTTATTGAGGTCCCTAGATTAGTTGAGTTCAGAGACTGTTTTCACAGGGCTGTAGGGAGGGAAGGATAGGGAGTTAAGTGTTTAATGGGGACAGAGTTTCAGCTTGGGATGACAAAAAAGTTCTGGAAATGCACGGTGTGATGGTTGCACAACATTGTAAGTGTACTTAATGCCACTGACTTGTAGTTAAAAGGTTTAAAACAGTGAATTTTATGTTACATAGAATTTATCCCACCACAGTAGCAGCTAGTAAGTTGTTTTTTTCACAATGGCAGGAAAAAGAGAGATGACTAGATGATATATAGGATATTCTGCCCTATGAAATAGTTCATAGAAAATTGACAACCAATAGTTTATATCAAAATAACTGATGTAATTAAATTGTCCAGGTATTTGATTTTTATGAACTAAATCAATTAACTGAATTGACACTTTAGTATCAAAAGACATTACAAAGTCTTATATAGAGTCAGATTTTTGCAAATAAGTTTAGACTGCCTGAAAGAAAACAAACATCTTAATCATTTGAATAATGCTTTTAAAAATATTAAAAAACAAAGTCAGGCAGCTTTATATGTAAAGATTCTTTGAAGAAAGGCAGTTCTTTTTCTTCTATTAGTTTTATGTATCGTGAGAGCAACTTCATATGGCTTATGGTTAAAATATAGATAAATTATAAATTATAAGAAAATGCTTAGGATTTCTAGACTATATTACTTTACATTTGCATTTTATAGTACTTCAGAGTTTCTACAGACCTTATGTTTAATATTATGCTAATGACAATATCAAGAAGATCATGTACTATTCTGTTTTATAGATGAGGAAACTGAATCAGAGAGATTATGACTTTTTTAGACCATATAATGGCAATGTCAGGACTAGATTCTAATTCTCTAGACAGTTTTTCTTACTGTAACATTTTTCTTTCTTACTCTTTCTTGCCATTATAGTGTGGGTGATGACACCACAATTTTACCACTAAAAGAAAAAAAACACAATGTCAAAATAAATAGACAATTCATAAGTAGCTAAATCATGGCTGTCTAGTTATTTAAAGTCATATAAAGTAAATTCTGTCTAGGGATGTAAATACGGATGAAACTTACTAACAATGATGAGAAATTAGTATCTTTTTTAAAAAATTAATTAATTAATTTATTTATTTTTGGCTATGTTGGGTCTTCA
This sequence comes from Balaenoptera acutorostrata, assembly GCF_949987535.1. NCBI lineage: Eukaryota > Metazoa > Chordata > Mammalia > Artiodactyla > Balaenopteridae > Balaenoptera > Balaenoptera acutorostrata. The sequence continues at coordinate 37,068,642 of NC_080082.1, read as the reverse complement.
TTTCTGTGCGAGGGCTTTCTCTAGTTGCGGCAAGCGGGGGCCACTCTTCATCGCGGTGCGTGGGCCTCTCACTATCGTGGTCTCTCTTGTTGTGGAGCACAGGTTCCAGACGCTCAGGCTCAGTAGTTGTGGCTCATGGGCCTAGTTGCTCTGCGGCATGTGGGATCTTCCCAGACCAGGGCTCAAACCCATGTCCCCAGCATTAGCAGGCAGATTCTCAACCACTGCGCCACCAGGGAAGCCCGAGAAATTAGTATCTTTTAAATAAATGAAATTCTCTGAGCTACTGGTGATATTTGTTGAGGCAGAGGCTCTTAATGGATTGCTACTTCCTGGAAGTAACTGGGATAATTCTGGAAATTTTAGTGCAATAGTGACAATGTCCTAGAATTCTTTCCTACATGTGAAGAAATTCTGATTCACTTGCCAGATAGTTGCTATGACTTTCTACTCTAATGCTGTTTAAATTTAGATTTCTCTTTGACATTTCTCTGCAAAATTGCTGAAGTGTCGTCACTCCCTTTTATTTAGGGAGGTTGGGTTTAGATTATTAAATTAAAAAAGAACAGTCTCTGTGATGTTATGCTAGATTAAGCTAAAAATTTTCCTCTTACTTTTTTTCAACATGTACTTTGATAACCATGCCGAAAGTCAGTGGTTAAGATTCCACGCTTCCACTGCAGGGGACACAGGTTCGATCCCTGGTTGGGAAGATCCCGCATGCCACATGGTGTGGCCAAAACAACAACAACAACAACAAAATTTTAACAAGAATTGAGCAACCAGTTACATATAATAAACTGTGAATTAAAATAGGTTTAAACAGGTTAATTAAAAATTCTGAGATCTTTTAGACTAGCAATTTTTTCATTCTAGTGGGTTGATATATATGTCTTCTATCTGAATTTTCAAATTAAACTTTTTTAGACACCTGTTTATAATTTTTTTAATTTATTTTTATTGTAGTAAAATATATAACATAATATGTATCCTTTTACTTATTTTTAAGTGTACAATTCATTGGCATTAAGTACATTCACAATTTTGTGCTACCACCACCACAATCCATTTAAGCAAAAACTAAAGACAAATTTTAATATGATCCAGCAATTGCACTCCATGGTACTTAGCCAAATGAGTTAAAGACTTGTCCACACAAATACCTGCATATGGATGTCTACAGCAGGTTTATCTATGGTTGCTAAAACCTGGAAGCAGCCAAGATATCCTTCAACAGAATGGATAAACAAACTGTGGTACATCCATACAATGAAATATTATTCTGCACTAAAAAGAAACAAGCTACCAAGCCATAAAAAAACATGGAGGAACCTTAAATAAATATTACTAAGTGAAAGAAGCTAATCTGAAAAGCTTACATACTGTATGACTCCAACCATATGACATTCTGGAAAGGGCAAAACTATGGAGACAGTAAAAAGATCAGTGGTTGTCAGGGGTTGGGGTGGGAGGGATGAATAGGTGGAGCCCACAGGATTTTTAGGGCAGTGGGAACACTCTGTATGATACTGTAATGGCAGACATATGTCACTATACATCTGTCCAAACCCATACAATGTATGACACTAAGAGTGAACCCTAGAGAACAGAGGTATGGATACCAAGTGGGGAGGGTGGTGGGATGAATTGGGAGATGGGGATTGACATATATACATTATTGATACTATGTGTAAAACATAACTAATGAGAGCCTGCTGTATAGTACAGGGAACTCTACTCAATGCTCTGTGGTGACCCAAATGGGAAGGAAATCCAAAAAGGAGGGGATATATGTATACGGATGGCTGATTCTCTTTACTGTACACTAGAAACTAGCACAACATTGTAAGGCAACTATATTCCAATTTAAAAAAAACCCAAAAAACAGAGTGAACCCTAATGTAAAATATGTACTTTGGTGATGATGTGTCAGTGCAGGTTCATCAGTTGTAACAAATGTACCCCTGGTGCAGGATGTTCATTTTAGGTTTTGGAGGTAGCTCTGTGTGTGGGGAGGGGGTGGTTAGGAGGTATATGGTAACTCTGTACTTTCTGCTCAGTTTTGCTGTGAGCCTAAAAACTGTTCTAAAAAAAAAATAAATTTTACTTTTTGAAAATGTTATCATTTTGACATTGAGAACATAAATACTGAAGTAACACTTAAAAATACCATTAACACATTTACTAACAGGGAAAAAAAAGTTGACTACGTTGTTCAGGCAAAAAAGCTGGTAATCTAGCTGAAAGAACAGCCTGATCTCTGTTATATAAAATAAACAAAATAAACAGATATAGAAAAACATCTGAAGGGATACACACCATATTGTTAATACTGGTTTCTTACTTATAGGGTGATAAGGTTATGGATATTTTCATTTGGATATGATTTAATTTTTTTAAGTTAGCAAATTTCTTGCACAAAAACATAAATAAAAGCAAAAAAATTATATAACTATAATTATATAATCTTTACATAAATAACAGCAAAAAGATTATATAATTTTATAATTATATAATTGTTACATTAAGTTACTTTTTCATCTTATTAAGTTTGTAAACTCTTGGAAGACAGGAGCAATAACTAGTGTATCTTTGTGCTGCCACATTAGGGATATGCATATTTATTTCTACAGTAGACAGGCTTTGAGGACTATAAAGTGTTCCCACATAACTGTGTGGTAGGTAAGATAGAGTATGCTGATAGGTGGGTGTGCTCTCCCACTACCCAAATATATGTCCACATCCTAATCATCATAACCTATGAATACTACCTTATAAGGTTAAAAAAAAGTGAATATTACATTTTAAGGCAAAGGATGTGACTAAGCTAAGGATTCTGAGAAGACAGGGGACGTGAAGATGGAGGCAGAGATTGGAGTGATGAGGCCACACGTCCAGGAATGCTGGGGCAGCCACAAGAAGCTGGAAGAGGCTAGGAATGGATTCTCCCCTGGAGTTCCCACAGGGAACATGACCCTGCTGGATTCTGGCCTCCAGAACTCTGAGAAAATAAACTACTGTTGTCTTCAGCTGCCAAGTTTCTGGGAATTAGTTATGGTGGCCTCAGGAAGATATTCCTGTCTTAGCAACAGCAACTCTTAGGCACAGCTCTGTGCTTAATAGTAAATTTTATAGCTAGTAGGTGGCAGAAAAAGGATTCACACCCAGATCTTTTGCCTCCAAGTGCAGAGCGCTATCCTTTCTATTGCTCAGTATTTTCTAGAGACTGTTTATTCAAATGAGTAATTGAATCATTCCAATGGAAAAAACCTGCCAAAATAATTTTTGGTATAGATTATGAAAATAAGACAATTTGTTGAATTATTTTTTAAATGTATTTATTGTGATGTCTTTGGCATTTGATATATGCTATAAAACATATAGAAATCTAAGAAATAATGTGATGCCATCTATGATATGCTTCAAAATTCAAGTGACATAGTTTTATTTCTAATTTTTTGTTAAGTTTTTATTTATTCATGGACTGATTTCCCTTTGACCTTGCTAACTTCTTTAAAGCCTTGATTTGATTACCTTGACTGAATTATCTCTTTTCTAGCCTTAAGATTCTAAAACCAGAGTGAGACCTAGCCACTGAAACAATAACTTCTTTACCTGGAATAAACGAGTATTTTGCTCGAAATCCCAGTCCTTCAAGTTCTTCATCAGAACTGAACTTAATCCACATGAATCTCCCTGTTGATCTAAGTAATGGAGGGCTTTTCACACCACAGTAACGATCTACAAGTGGAGAGAAACCAAACGGCCCATCTCGAACTTCCAAGTGATCAAACCGACATTCAAATGATGGTTCTATATAATAATGTTCATCAAAGGTCAACTCTATTCTTTGACGTGGAGCAGCTAGAAAATAAGAGTAAGCAAATCAGGGCAATGCAAACAAGAAAAAGTAAAAATGGCCTGACGCAAGTGAGAAAAGCACAACAACTGCTCTGTTACTGTTTCATAGATGAGGATCATAATGAGAACTGTTATATATAAAATTCATGATAAATGTTACATTGTGTATTAATAATATAATAATAATGCTACTCTGTAGAACTATAGTAATCTTTCCCATTGGCATATGTTATTTATTAAATTGAATGTACTTAACTGATTAAAATTAGAGTTGAGAAGCTAATGCTTAGTTCATGAGATACAATGTACCATGATGAATAGAAAAACAGAAGAAATGAAAGAAACATATAATGTAACTATGGACATAAATTTGCAGAAAGCCTAATAAGAGATGCCAGTAAGGTTAGGTTTCTTATCAGAGAAGTTTCTCATATATACTGATGCATCTAGTTAAATTATATTTTAGGAGATCCAAAATTCCTATAAAATTTCAACCATTATTTTTTTAATGTCAGTATTAATATTTATAATGACTATAGTTTAATTAAAATACATATTTAAATTTTGTTCAAACTGGTTTAGCCAGGGCATTTAACCAATATATTTAGTTTAACAGTAAGTAAAAATTCATCCAATGAAAGACAGAAATTGGTCAAATACCTTCCAAAATGTAGATACATTCCTTGTTTGGTGGATATGAGTCAGGATAATTTGGTGAAGCAAAATGACCTCCATTGCTTGTTCGAACCCAAATGCCACACTGGGTTGCAGGTATGTGCTTGATTCCAATATTTTGTCCATCTTAGGGAAAAATGTAAAACATCACTTATAGGTCCCCCCACAACTTCCCCAAACAACTGCCCACTCTGTTACACACACATATATATAATTTTTAAGAACCACTGACAAATTCAGCATAACAAATTGAATATAGCAGAAGTGAAATGAAGGTGAAGATGGTATGCTGTGCTGGCTAGAAGCATTTGCTCTAGAGGACAAGTTTGCCATGTATAAGAATGGGGAAATAAAATGCGTAGATTTTACAAGGGCAAAACCATGTGGGAGAAGCTGATAAATCAGTAAAGATCTATAAAATTCAATTCTGACATAAAAATAAAAGGACCCCAGGAATTTATCTGTGGTGTGGTACCTCTATATTTAGTTTAACACAAAGTCAAATAAGATTCAAAGATTACAAAGGGATTTTATTTTAGTTAAAGATTGTAGATTGAACACATGCATTTAGCTCTGCTCCTTCTTCAAAGTCCACTTAAACGACAGTAAACAATTTTTTTAAGGGCGTAAACCCGTAAGTACAAAGAGGTGGATGCAATAGTAACAACTGGCAGCACTAGGTATCTCTGGCAGTGGGGGAAGAGGTGGTGAAGTTGGGCTTTTTAAAAACATGAGGCTTGGTTAAAAGTCTCTTTGGAATCAATTTGATTTCTAATACCCTCCCCTACTCCACAAATCTAGGTAGCTGCTGCTCTATCACCATATCAGAAAATGAGACTGTTTCTTTGGAGAAGGTACAACAGGGTTGCTGGACCAGGGGACACCAGGCACAGCTGAGGGCAAAAATACCAACCTGAAAACAGGGAGATGAGGTGAATGTTAACATGCTGAACCACACCTCCCGTCTCTTCCCCCACTCAACTTCCCAAAGGCCTCAGATGTAGAGCCTCTAAGCAGGAAATGGAATCTTAATCTTTTCTGGGGAATCTAATGAGCCCAAAGAAAAAGACTCAAGGATGTGGACTTGGTCGCTCACCAGGGAGGGTGGCAGTAAAGAAGCCCTGTCTACACTTGCAGACGGCTAACGAGCAGATCTGCATGCTCCTCTCATAACTATGAAAGGCATTCAAGGAGCACCAGACATTTGAGGAAAGCCTCTAATATGAAAAACAGATTAAAAACAAACAAAAAAGCCACTCTGAGGATACAAACATTATAGAATATTAAAAAAAAAACACTAAACAAAACGATCATTTAATCTCCTCAGAGAACAAGAGAGTACAGTTGACCCTTGAACAACATGGGATTGAACCGCGTGGGTGCGCTCACTACTTGGTCTGCGGTCAGCTGAATGTGAGGATGCGGAACCGCGAATACAGAGGCAGGTTTTGACTACGTGGGGATCAGCACTGCTCACCCCTGCATTGTTCAAGGGTCAGATGTATATCGATAAGACAAGAACAAGGCATACTCTTAAAAAAAAGAATATTTAGAAAACAAATGAAAGTTTCTAAAAATAGAAGAAATGAAAAAAATAGCAAGTTTGGAGCAGAGGTCCATAAACTATGGCCCTGGACCAAATCTGGCCTGCTGCCTGTTATTGTAAATCAAGTTCACTGGAATATATCCATGCCCATCCATGTGTGTACTGTACTGTCTATGGCTGTTTTCACCCTGCAACTGCAGATCTGAATAGGTGCTCCTTCGACTACAAAGGCCTTCAAAGCCTTAAACGATTACTATCTGGCCCTTTATAGAAAAAAGTTTTCCAATTCTTGGTTTAGCAGATAAAGTTGAGGAAGTCTCCGTGTAGACTACTGAGAAGAAAACAGTTAAAAGAGAAATGGAAAACAGAAAAGATTTTTTTAAAAAGTAACCTAATAATAAGAGTTCCTTGAAGACAGAAAAGAGAAAAATGGAGAAAAGGGAACTTTAAAAATTAAACAAGAAAAAAGGGAAAGAAAAATTTCCTACACCCAAAGACAAAATTTTCATATTGAAAAAGCCCAACGGGTGACTTGACGTAAACCCTGAAGAGATGTAACCAGAATTATAACAATACTGATGTGCGTGCTGTGGCGCAAAGTTAAAAGAACACTTGTACGTGGTAGGTGGTGAAGAGGAGGTGCATGAAACGGCTCAATTCTCATCCTGCATGGTGGGAAAATCATTTTCTACTACCTGAAACTGAAATAACCAAGAAGAGCTGTATAGTACGTTATTTAGAAATATGCAGGAAAATACCAAAAGAATCAGCTAAGAGCGGCTATCTCCATGGAGAAATGGGGTAAGGTAGGCTGAGGGACTGATTTTTCCTAATTAACTTTTTAGAATGCTTTGACTTTTGTCATGTGTATGTATAACTTTGATGAAAATAAAAATAAGTCAGGTTATTTAGGAAATGTACTAAACTCTGACATGAATATCTGGCTCAAAACTCACACTAGCTAATCCTCTTTCATAAACAAGGACAATTAGAACAGGTCCCCAGGGCTTTGAATAAGCTGTTGATGAAAACGTTTCATTTGTCTACACTGGAAAAAGGGATTTTTATTTTTGCTTAGTGATAAAGCATGAATCTCATTTGATTTTTGGACATAATCCATAGTGTTCTAGGAGTCACTAGTTATGCCAATTTTTTAAATTTATCAGTGCAAGACTTTATGTTAACAATTTACTCTAGTTAACTGTAGCTGAACCCAGCCGAACTGACGCTGACAGGTTGACGTAAAGCCTTAGGTCACTGGAACACCCCAGAGGGATTATGGAAATAGTACTCAAAAGTTGAAATCCTTCCAAATAAGCCATCCCACTGTCCTGAACATGCAGTAAATTAGCACTGTAAGTTCTTTACCTTGGGTCTTTTGGGCCACAGCAATCCCTTCCACTACAAGTACTGTTATTAACAACACTAGAGAAATAAAAGAGAAGAGAAGTTAAAAAGTTGAATCTACATTAGATTTTACCAAGTTTATAAGAAAAATCAGGTGACAAAAAAAGAACTAAAACTCCCTATTTCTTACTAACATTCACTCTCAAGATTTTTAAGTGTTAAATGTTGAGTTACTATTTGACACTTAACCCAAGAAAAAATGTAATTGATATTATACTCATTCATACAAGCACTAATAGTGCTTTTTCAATTTATGATGGATTAAAAAACACATACTTTTTTTTAACAAACTGAGCTGACCCCAATTATCCTGTATTTATTTTACTCCATCTCCTCAAAGACTTTACATGCATAATGGCTAGCTTTGCAATGTATTATGCCAGTAAAAGTTCAATTAGATTATTTGACTTGTGAGAACATTCATAATAAAGACAGAAGTAAGGGGGCAGCAGTTTCCTAGAAATCAATTTAAGACACTCTATAGCTGTGCGGTACGACGCTGTGTCCTGCATTACGAAAGCTAGCATTATTTAGAAAATGGAGCTTCTCCCCACCCCCCGACCCCAAGTTTAACATTTCTGATACCCAATGAACAATATATTGTTTTGTATATGTTTGTGTTTTGAAGATAACATGTTATTTTTAAGAATGATGCACTGATATCTTTCACTCTCCCTTTCAATGGAAACCACACTATCAGCCTCCTGTGTAAACTGGAGTTTTTATTATTCATTCGGTCAGCAAGCACATACAGAGTACCTACTGGATACCAGGCACTGAGGATACACAGATTGAGGTAGGGGAGAAATACAGCAAAACAGTTAAAAGAGAATGGACTTCAGGAGTTAGGTGGATCCAGGTGGGGGTTCAAGTTTTGCTCTGTACCAGCTGTGAGGCCTTTTCAGCTCAGTTTACTTATTTGTAAAATGGGGATGTTGTGCTAATAACACCAACATCACAAGGTTGTTGCAAAGATTAAATGAGGTGATGCACATTGCACAAAGCCCTTTATATGTGCCAAGCATTCTGCTAAATAAATGATAGATTTTAGGACAAACTGCCGTCCTTAAGGAGTCAAGCTATTGTCAAAGACAATCTACAATACAAGGTGAAAGGAGTTTAACAGGGGTCATAACAGAAAGCACAATTGAAGCAGAAAAGGGAACCATTCATTCAGCTGGGGGTTAAGAGGAATAGAGGAAAGCTTTAGAAAAAAAAGGTATATTCTAGTGGGACTGGAGAGAACTTCTACCCAGGAGAGGGAGAAAGAAACAGCTTAGACAAAAACATGGAGCCATGAGCACTTATCTATAGGCGGTGTTAGTGCAATTCTGAGTACGATAGTACAGTTAGCATGTGGAGGGGAAAGTGGTACATCAGGTTAGAAATAGTAGGATGAGATCCGACTGTAAAAAGCCTTGAATGCCATGCTAAAGAGTTTGGACCTTTGACTACAAGGAGAAATCACTGTGAGTTTTTAAACTAGAGAGTGACATTATCACATCTGTGTTTCAGACCACTAATCTTGATGGTTGTGTGGAGTCTAAATTTTTAAAAAGAGAGGTCATTTAGGAAGCAAAGATGATATGGTCTTGAAGCAGAGCAGTGGTAGTGTAAATGGGAAGGAGGAGATATTTATAACATGATTCAGATATAGAGTCAACTGCAATTGGTGACTTAAAGGATGTCTAGGGGTGAGGGAGATGGAGGCACTGAAGAGATTGCTAGTTAAGTGAGTGGTAGATGGTCAAGCCATTGTTCACTCAGTAGCACGTACCCAGCATGTACTACCCAAAGTCACCAATGTACAAAGAGTTCTTGTCATCCTACGCTGTTTACATCTTATAATCTAATCATACATCTTCATCTTTGCTTTCCTGTATCCTTGTTGACCTTTGTTTCCTCTGTCTTCTCTCAACAACTTTAATTTCCCCTCCCTTTCTTTGGTTGCTAGCAGTGTTGAAGATCTCATGCTATGTAGGAACAATCCTTCCTTCAAACTCTTAACATCTTGGCACTGGATCAGAGTTAGAGGAATGAATTTTGAACCGTTTTTAAAAAACAAAAAACCCAGAAGATTTCTGATCAAAAAGAAAAACTAGGGACTTTTCTGGTGGCACAGTGGTTGGGAATCCACCTGCCAGTACAGGGGACATGGGTTCGAGCCCTGGTCCAGGAAGATCCCACATGACGTGGAGCAACTAAGCCCGTGTGCCACAACTACTGAGCCTGAGCTCTAGAGCCTGCGAGCCACAACTACTGAAGCCCGCGCGCCTAGAGCCCATGCTCCGCAACAAGAGAAGCCACCACAATGAGAAGCCCGCGCACCGCAACAAAGAGTAGCCTCCGCCCATCGCAACTAGAGAAAGCCCGCCTGCAGCAATGAAGACCCAACACAGCCAAAAATAAAAATAAGTAAAATACATTCAAAAAGAAAAAATAAAAACTAGGGAATTCCCTGGCAGTCCAATGGTTAGGACTCTGTGCTTTCACTGCCGAGGGCCTGGGTTCAATCCCTGGTTGGGGAACTAAGATCCTGCAAGCCACGAGGCACAGCCAAAAAACAAACAAACAATCAAACAAACAAACTAGGATAATGTTAGATATTTGACAATTCAGCAAATATCACAACCATCTGTACCAATGTATCTTGATAGAGGACACTATTTCCCAAGGCATATCATCCCAGTCAGATGATACACAACTGGTCAAAATTTTGTGATTATACCTTGCCTCCTGATTCACAGGCGTTAACAATTTACCAGTTTTTAAATTTATAATTCACAGTATTTAAGCAAGTAATACAAAACCAGGCAGAAAGGGAAAGTAAGAAATCAACAAACTGAAACCAGGAGAGCAACAGTAAAACTATGGTAAAAAGATGAATTGTGCCTGGAAAATTATTCTACATAATAACTAATGAAAATTTGGCTTTGTAAAACACTTGATTTATGGAATTTGCACAGAATATACAATTGAGGTAGAAAAATCACATTAAAATAAAATCACACAACCAAATAACCCTATTAATCTTTTCTACTTTATTTAGGGTGTTGCTCACAATTCCCCCCTGCCAAATGTTTAAAAATTCTATTCACAACTCTTATCAACCAAATGAACTGTGCCACTGAATTTAAAAAATGATATATAAATAAGGCAAATTTGCACAACAATTAGGGACAGAAATATTTAGTGATAGCTGTGGTGATATAGTTTTGACTATTAATCATTCTAAATTCGGTATCATAAGAAACAGTTTTCGCTTAGTTGTATAATAGGATCTTTGTAAGTTGCTTGCTATAATCAGGCTGAGACAGTAAAACAAACTCTACTGATGCCAAACATTGGAATGATCTAGTACGTGAAGCAGTGCTGTCGTGCTCTGTTCTGTCCTTAGTCCCAATCTATGTGCCACTTGTTCCCTTCTTTCTCTTACCAAAAGGGTCAATAATTTCTCAAATCCAGAAATACCTCACACTTTGAATTCAAAGACAATGTACCCAGGAAGGCACTAATTCCTTAAGGCAGAAATCCATGCCAAAATAAAAATTCTAAACTCCACAACCACAGAGTTTGGTTATGCAGAGAATTGCTTGTGATCTGATGCTTGAAAAAGGTACTGTCCACCACTTATGTCCTCACCTCTGGTTCTGGAGTTTAATGTAGTGTAGTTTAATAACCAGTGTACAGATCTGACTTAAAAATGAGGCTTAAATGATAAAGACAGGTGCCAGTCAAGGTATTAAATACAAATCCTCCAAGCTACTCCTTTTAACACTGAATCACTGTTATCAGAGTTCTCTACCGCAATCCTGTCCCCAGACCTTCCAGTTTAAGGCTGTACTTTCCAATCAACTAAAAATCAAGGTCAGGTTTATTCTTTCCACTGTTACTTAATAGTGGCAACTCTGGCCAATGCAATAAATACTGGAAAGGAGACAAAATTATTATTTATAGACAATGTTATTTTAAAACCTAGAAGTCCCAAGAGAATTACTTGGAAAATGATTACACCTATTAAAGGAAGAGAGTAAGACCAAAATAAATTAAACAAACAAGTAAATAAATTTAATACAATGGAGAAGGAATATGTTGTAGATAATAAAACAATGTAAAAGTAACATTTCTTCCCAGTAAGTCATACAATATTTAATGATGTTTTAATAAAAATCTCAGTGTGTTGTTTTGGTACTTAAAATGCTTCTGATGGTCATCTTAAGTACTTTTTTATATTGGCCACGGAAAATATAAAAATAAAAGACTAAAATACATAAAAATAATAGACTTACTATAAAGCTACAGTAATTATAAAATGTAGCCACGGTAGAGGAAGAAACAGATGATCTGTCAACAAACATTACTAGCATCCACTGTATTACAGGCAGTGAGTCAGTCCCTGGAACTACAATGAACCAAGAAGACATGGTCCTTATTCTCAAGGGGCCTTTAGATAAGAAAATGGAAGAAGAGGAAAAGCTCAGAAACAGACATATATATCCCAGAATTTATTAAAATATATGTGATATTTGAAACACTTGGTGAGAAGACAGTTTTAATAAATGGTTCTGGGATAACTTGTTAATTATTCGGGAAAAAAAGTAGGTCTCTACTTCAAGCTATCAATAAGTAGGAAAATAAATAGCAGACTGAAAAAAAGATGAATTATATTTATACTTTTGGGAGAACACCTTCATTTACAAAAGACAGGAACATAAATAAAAACTACAAACAGATGGGATAGAAGATTATGCCACCAGGAAAATGTGCCAATAAAATGCAGAAATTCTGCCTTACTAATATAAAAAAAAAAACGTAGATTCTAGTGTTGGTCAGGATATAGGAAACTGACTTATTCTGCCACTGGATTGTAAACTGGCACAGCTTTTGGGAGGTTAACCTGGTAATATATATCAAGGCTTAGAAATGTACAAATTCTACCCAGCAGTTCTTCCGGATTTGAGAAATGAATCATTGGGACGGTAGTTCTCAAACTTTAGTGTGCATCATATTCATCTGGAGGGCTTATTAAAACAGACTTGGAGGAGGGGTTACTTCCAGAGATTTTGATCCAGTAGGTCTGGGGTGGGGCTTGAAAACTTGCATTTTTAACAAATTCCCTAGTGATGCTGAAGCTGTTGGCCCTGGCACCGCACTTGTTTTCTCCTTTGGTGACAGTAGGAGCAAGTGTGGGCCAAGAGGGATGGGGCGGGGCAGAGGGTGGGCACAAAGGAGTTGATGAGTTGATTTTGGAAATGTTGGTGAATGCTCTACTACATATATGTATGTATATGTGTGTGTATTCTCATAATGTCCCTACAAATACCTCTTGTTTCTGAACATCTGCACTTGCCACGGACCTCCCTCTGCTTCTACAAAATAACGTTCACACTGTTAAAAACCTGCTTTTTCTAGGAACTCTCTCAAGATTAATTTTATTAGACAGCATTCATACTTTTCACTTCTGTAACTATTCACTAGCTCTCTATCTCTGTCTGGTTTTGTTTCTTTCACTGATTTTGCACACTCCTATTATGTTAGCATAAGGTCTGGCATGAGTAATAAAAAACCCAAACTAGTAGTTTAAACAAGATAAGAGTATATTTCTCTGTCAAGTAAACAAACTGTGCAGGTAAGTAGTCAAGGGCTAGAGTGAAGGCTATACCATTACTAGGGACCTAAGCTCCTTCTGTCTTATCGCTCAGTTGTGCATGACTTTCATTTCCAGGGTCATCTTATGGTCCAATATAGATGCTAGAGCGCCAGGTTCCATATCTTCTTTACAGTTACCATGTCTGCATTACAGTCAGCAAGAATGAAGAAATGACACAGGGCAGTCCTCCTTGCTTTAAAAACTTTTGCCCAGAATCTACAATGATCTCAACATAAAAATTTTAACTGAACAACAGATACACCACCACTTCCCCAAAGTTGAACCCACATCTAACTGGTCAGACTTATTTAGTCACATGGCCACACTTAATCCTAAGGAAAGCTGGAAAATCTAGTATTTATTTTGGGTGATTGTGTGCTTAGTTAAAATTCAGAGAATCACTGAAAGGTAAAATGGATACTGGAAGAAAACTGGCTATTTCTGCCATAGTCCCCTATAGCCTACTCTGTCCCCGGCAGCCAGAGAGCCTTTCAAAACATAAATCAGATCACATCACAGCCTTTCATAAAATCTTCCAACAGAGTCCCATTACATCTAGAATAAATCCATACTCCTTATTCTGACTTCAGAGGTCCTATGTGATGTGGCACTTGACCATCTATGGCTACACAGGTCTTCTTCCCACTTAAACACACCAAGCTAATTCTAGCCGTAGGGACTAGTTATTCCTTCTGCCTAGACTCTCTCTGCATGGCTGGTTCCTTCCTGTTATTCAGGTCTTGTGAGGCCTCTCCGACTGCTAAAGAAGCTCTACATTTTCTTCTTCATCCTGTTTTATGATACAAATACTATTTTAATTATTACTTATATTACCTGCTATTTTCTTGCTTATTATCTGTCTCTTCCTACTAGAAAGAGGGACTTGTCTCTCTGATCCACTGATGCATCTCTAGCGACTAGAAGACTGGCTGGCCCATAACAGCACTCAACAAAAATTAGATGAATACATGAAGTGACTAAGCAGAATCCTGATTATATTTTCTTTGCAACTATAACATATAGTACAGAGCCCCACTAACAAATTAACAAGCACACATCTCGGTTAACAGCAGGCACAGAGATGACCCAGCTTATCTGAGCATAAATCAGGGGACAGAAAAAGAAATGATTTTTCTTTCCTTTTCAGGTATGCTACTATTCTTACTTTTCTCAAGCTGACTCAATTTACCTTTGTTAGTAATTAAATGTACCTCTTCCTAAGCCTTCCTATTTTTAGCATCTAAGTGGTAAACATAAGGTTTGGTAAACCTATCATGAGACTCCATAATTTAAGAACCGCCTAACTGGTCTCCCTGCTCCTGTTTTCTATAATGAAAGCAAAATGGAGTTCAATTAGAGTCCATATACTACTTGAGGTAGTAGTAACTTGTTTTCCATCAGCTATGTTCCAAAGAACAGGAAAGTACCCTAATTTAATCAAACTCAATTTTACTTTGTAGTTAAGAAAGAAGATGGATCTTGGTGAACTTTGGGATCACTCCACCCTCCACATGCTAATCACATTGCCAATCACTTATAAGAAAGAGTAACTGCAGAAGTGCTTTCTCTTTCCTGCAGAATGTGACAACCTTCTTGTTAGTCAAATGCTCTTGAGATGGCAGTTTTGTATGCTCTAATTATACAGGAATCCTCAGACATCCACAACAACTACCATCAGACTTTAACACAACCAGGTCACATTTTGAAGAGTATTTGGTATCTTCTCACCCACTAAGGCTATAATTTCCAATATAGTACACTAGGCATATTTAAACCAACATGTTTTAATGTCATTTTGACTAGGATGAATTGAACTTTCAGATTAGTACACCCTGTAATTTTGTGAACAAAGATGCTAAATAGCGTTAGTTCTTCGGGGGCCACTCTGATGAGTGACTGAGAGGGTGAGGGCCCTCAGCAATCAGAGCAACCTTGTTCTTATCTGTTCTTTGTTTAGTTTTTAAGTACCCACTCATAAGAGTTCCCCTGAGGGAGTTCTGTTAAGGAAAGTTTGGAAACCCACTGGATTAGATCACCTTTTAGGATTCCCCTTTCTAACTCAAACACCACAATAACTGGGATCTCAAAGGGCCCCAGGGACACATAAAAAAAACCCAAAACCAACAGGGACTTCCCTGGAGGTCCAGTGGTTAAGACTCCACGCTCCCAATGCAGGGGGCATGGGTTCGATCCCTGGTTGGGGAACTAAGATCCTGCATGCTGCAGGCAAATAAATAAATAAATAAATAGACAAATTACTCTGCAGGATCATAAATTTTAAAATGACAGGAGATTGTGCTGAATGGGTAGTAACCAAGAGCAGAACTTGGATTATTTTTTAGAATTTTAGATATGAACTTTATTTATAGTTTATCTTTTTTCTATCTTTATTCCTAAAAGGACTGAAAATGGCTTTGATTTGAACTTGTTTTGTAATGCACATGTACGTGTATTAAAGGGCTGCATGTTTTTCCTAAAAGGTGAGTTTGGTTTCAAAACACAGATAACTTTTCAACTGTCAGTATTAAAATATTTTCTCCAACTCGGGGGAAAAAGTCAAAAAGTTAATTTTTCCCAAGGCTATGTTTAAACACTTCCCTATTAAAGGGATAACTTTTCATTATGGTACTTATTTCTGTATGGTTTAATTTCTTGTAAGAGGCTTAAGGATGAAGGACAGGAGTTAATATTTGTCACAGTCTCAGATAAGATTTTTAAAATACAGTGCCAAGGGATAGTTATGCACTGTAACACCATAAATTTAACCACAGTTTATACAGATTTAAATGTTAACTGCGTCTAATAGGATTCTCCTGAAGCAAGTGTGCAGAATGAATATGAACAGTGAAAAATGGGTTTATAAAACTAATATAATATTTTCATGTGACTATTATACTTACTTAACTTTGATAGAAGGCAAATCAAATTTTATAAGACCTGGAGTGACCATAAACAGTTAAAAGTGAATTACTCAGATTTAACAATATATGAAAGGTTTAAAAGCCCAGCAGAGTTATCCTTTTGTTCTCACTGCTGGAAGTAAAACAAAGAATCAATGGCATCTCAAAGTTACCTTCTACTTAAAATTTCACACAGTCATTATGGCCGATTTGTTTTAGTAGAAACTGACCATAATATTCCAAAGAAGGCTTTTGGTAGGTAATATCCATAATTATGTAAATGTTAAATAACTGCTTCTGGTAAGAACCTCTTCAATGTTGAAACAATTTACACCTTACAGTATACTTAAGGGCTGCTTTTTCAGGCATTGGTGCACACAATGAATGGTAGCACTGGGAAACGCCAATATTTTTTAAAAGGTAATTTTTAAAAATTAAAAATACCAATGTTTGTATAGGTAACAAATGCATTTGGTTAAAAAAAAAAATCAAGTGATACAAATGGGTGTGCAGTGAAACAGAAGTCTTCCCTTTACTCTTGTTTCTCAGTCTCCCAGATCCCTTTCTCAGAATCAACTTTTGTTAATTTCTTGAATCTTTCCAGACCAATTCCCCATATTTATAAGCACATATACATAAACTTTAGAAGACTTAAAAATAGCTGGCTTTCTCTCTACTAAGCCTAACAACAAGAAGTTAGCTTGAGCTTTAAAAATACACCAGCATGTAAAAATAGTGTAGGTTGGGTAAAATTAAAAAAAGAAAAGCCTGATACTACATTGTTTTCACTGTAGCTCTGCCATCAACCACAGAATCCTTTCCTGAAAGGTGCAACAACTAAATGCTTCACCACGGTGGCCAGAGAGGGCAGTGTGTACCAACGACAAAGGCAAAGGCAGAAAAGCTGCAAAACCCTTCACCATTCCAAGAGTATCAGAGATTCCGTCCTATCCAGCTCAGTTTCAAGTTCTGCAGGTAAAGCTGTATAATAGATCTACGTGATTTCTCCCCAGAGGGGGCTACTCAGATGGAATGTCATTATTACTGAACACCCTAAGGCAAAGAGGACAACGAAGCAATTCAGATAAGGAGCACTATCAGAAACCCTACTATGCATAGAATTTATTCTGAAAAAGTAAAACAAAATCTTCATTTCCAAGGAATGGTGATATAAATTTAGAGTTACAGAAAGACTACAGAAATTGATTTTAGAGATATACAATTTTAATACAATGAGGAAATCATTAATAATTTATGGGGTGACTGCGAAACAATCACCAGATAGAAAGTCTTAGGTTACCTTAGTACAAACTGTACCTATAAGTATACAGTGGGTAGTTAAATTGCTGAAATCTCAATTATGAATTTAGGAATATCTGAACAGTAGATAATATGTGCAATTAAAATTTTAAGCAAAATTATACAGAATTTTCCAGTAAAACAAATTTGAAAAGTGTTAACATGGAGTGGGAAAAAACCCAACATTTTTCACTGTACAGATATCAAGATACAATGAAGAGCGCTAAACAATGCCTTAACTCCTTACCCAATATTTAAAAACGGGAATATTTCATAACATTACAAATACACAGCTATTCAGTTTTCAATCTAAGTCAGTAGCGGAAAAGGGAAGCCCTTTATTGGTGGTGGTGATTTCCCTCCGAGGACCGAAAACAGGATTTATTCAGTCCGATTTTCAGAAACAACTTTGTATCACCATCTTAATTATCTATGTATATAAATTTTAATCTAAAATAACACCTCCTGGAAAATGCAAAGCAGCTGTAGTATGTTTTGGAGCTTTGTGTACTTGGCAAGCTGACTGTTTTAATTCCCGGTACAACAAATCATAAAGAACCAGACACCGGCGGCAGGGTATCCTGAGGTCCCGCGAAGCGCCAAGGCGCAGCCCGGAGCAGCGGCGCCCGCAGTGGTGCCGCAGCCTCCGCGGCCGCAGCAGGTGGGACCCGGCCGGCGGGCAGGCCGTTCCGCCGCCCGCCACCGCGGGGCTTTTCAAGAACAGCTCCGCGACGCCTCAGCTGGGGTTTTTATTGTTTGCTCGGAATGACTTTGTTACTAATGCTGAAAAAGAGCGGCCTACGCTCCACTCACACAAACCCCACAACTTTGCAAAGCGATGTGCGGAATTCCGAGGAAGAGGCACGAGGGCACAGCTCGGAGGGCCGGCCGAGCCGCCGCGTCCCGATGCGCTCCCCGGTTTCCCTGCCACGGCACGCAGAAGGCTGGGGAGAAGCGCTCGGGGAGCGAGTCGATCCCGGCGGGAGCGGGGGCTCCGTGATCCGCTCGCGCCAGACAAAGGGGCGCGTTGGACGCCCGGCGCCGGGCAGGGACGCGAAGACGCCGGCTTCGCCCGCAGGGGGCGCCGTCCGCAGCTCTGGACGCTTACCTTTGAGGACCGAGTAGAGCTGCTCCAGGGCCATGTTCCCGAGCTGCCCGGCGCTTCGCGAGGGGCCGAGGAGGCGACGAAGAGGCGGCGGCTGAAGCGCGGCGCTCACGGCTCAGCGCGGCGGCAGCCCCGCTCCGTCCCCATCGCCCGCCACCAGGTTGCTGCCCGCGGGGTAGGACTCAGGTCCTGCGGCCCGCCATGCCCTAGCCTCCTGACGCGCTCTCGCGCTGCCCCAGCCCCCCGACGGGCGCCGCCTCCTGCTCCGCGGCGCTCCGTCCCATCGACCGCCTCGCAGCCGGGGAGCGCGGATGCGAGGGACCGGACCTGCGCTGGCCGGTCCGCCTTCGGCCGCGGCGCAAACCCCGCTGTAGTGGCGGGCGCGGCGAGCCCACGCTCATTTAAGCAGGGAGCGCGAGCGCCGCGTGCCGGCCGCACCGCCTTCGCGCATGTGCCCGCCCCCCGCCCCCGCCCGCGTGCCCCTCGCAACCCTCCCGGCCAATCGCCTGGCGAGCCCGCCCGCGGCCTCGCACCCTGGGTGGGCGGTGCTCCCCGCTGGCGACCATTGTGTTGGGGGCGGGGCGAGAAGATTCGGGGCGCCGCCCTCTCGCCCGCTCTCCGAGAGGCGGGCGCAGAGGGAGAGCCCGGCCTACGTCCCGCAGCCCCGGGCCGCGGGGTGAGCGGGTCCGAGCCCTCTAGGCCTGCCGCCTGAGGGAGGGCTGGGGCCAGCCGCCCACCCGGTTCGGCGGCCCTCGTCCACCTGCACACCTCCGTCCGCCCGCCCACCTCCGTCCGCCCTCGCAGACGGAAGGGGGGCACCGACCCCATGGACTCTTAAGGCCTCAATTCAAGGTCAAAACTCTGCCCTGCTCAGCCCTGCTCTACTACCTGCCTCGGCAGGGGGCGCGGATCTGGGCGGGGCTCAGGACAGAGCGGGTCTGTTTAGCGCCAAGGGAGTTAACCTGACCAACGGTAGTGATTACTAACATTTACGGACCGCTTCCCAGATTGCCAGGCACAGCACCAAACACTTTACATATCAATTCTGTAATCCTCGATTCACTTCCTGCGGGATAGGTACTGTTGGAGGATGGGAAAAAGGAGGCCAGGAAGGTTAAGTCATTTGTCCAGAGCCACACAGTGAAAGAGGGAGGCAGGGCTGTAAACCCAAGAAATCTGCCTCCAGAGACTGCCCTCTTTACCACCAAGCCATGCTGATGGGGTCGCTCGACTCCGCTGATAGCGAATCTCCAAATTTGCAAACAACTGCTTAGTATGTGGTATTCTGTTTTATTTTCTCCATAGTGATTATCACGCTCTGAAATTACCTTGCCTATCTACTTGTTTATTTGTTCATCACCTGTATCTCATTTACCCCCACTCTATTAAAATATAAGTTGCTTGAGGGCAAGGAGGCTACATTCATATATCCCCTCAGCACATACTTATTGAGCATTAATTATGTGCAGAAAACAGTGATAGGTGCTGGGGAAATATCCGTGATTAAGGCCCTATCATAACAGAATATTTATGCCTGTATCTGACACATAGTAGGAACTCCACAAATATTTGTCTAACAAAGTTAAGGACAATTTGCAGCAACTGAAAATATCTCTTTCCTTCTATCCCTCCAAAAGTAAGTATTAACAAGGTTTGCAAGTGAAAACATATTTAACATCAAATAATATTAAGGTGTGGAAGGTATACAAGATGTGTATGAGGAAAATCACCTACAGTTAAATTGAGATTGCACACAAGAACCAACTAGTAAATAAAATATTTAAGAGGCTTTTCCACAAATATAATAAAGTGACTTATTGGGAGACCAGGACAGTATTACTATTATTAAATCTAAGTCACAGACAATGGTGGACAAAAAGAATTGGGAGGAAGGAGCCTTCTCAGCTTCTGGAATAATGGTTCTTAATGCATAATTGTTGACTGAAGGAAGAATCCATGTATGTATGATGTCATCAGAGAATGCTTCATGAAGGAGGTGACACGCAAAGAATGAAAAGGCTGTGGATGCCAAGTGGAGAGGAAACAGAGCAGAAGAGCTTTCACATCAGGCAAGGAGCAGGGGTGAGCATCACATTTGGGGCAAATGTGACTGGTAGTGAAGATAAAGTTGAATATGGTGGGTTTTGACTATGGAGATTCTTGCTTGATTGCTAGGCGAAGGAGTTTGTACTTGACTCAGGAAGCTAGAGGCAGTTTTTAATAGTGGAGCAATGGAGTTCTGGAAACATTAATCTGGGACTTGAGTTGGTACAGTAAAAGGGGAGAGATTAGAACAACCGTATTCACAAAGTATATACACAGCACTGTTTCATTTAGCCTAGTACCTCTTATGGTAGTACCATTTTGGTGAAACCTAAGAAGTCTTTTCTCTAGTATGTTGGCTGGGGAGTAGATTCCCAAGGAGTGGATTGGGACTGTTCATTCTGTGGCTTCCTTTTAAGACACCTATCTTTTGGATGTACTAGAGTAATTGTCTGTAGTTGATTTTCCAAGGAATGTGGTAAAGCACAGATAATAGCTGAGACTACTGTGTGGCCATATGCTGACTAAATCAAAAGAAAAGCAGTTTGCATCTCTCTCAGCTGGGGAGTTCTGTATTTGAAATATTATTTCCCTGGAAGACCACCCAGTAGTATCCAGTCTGTTCCCAGATTACCTGCCAGTGCCCAGGTGATTGAGGACTGCTTTCTTTGTTCCCTGCCTGATCTTCCAGGCATAGGTATAGCCTCTCCAACTCCTCACAGATCATTCCTGTAGTTTACATTTCGTTTTCTCTGACCAAGTCTTCTGTAGCACTTGAATGGTGTTGTGGAGCATTGACTTACTTAAAAAATGCTGAATTTTATCTCAGTGTTTATGTACCAAACAGATTTTTGTTGTCTCTCTTTTTTGCTGGAGTTTGGGAGCTCTAACAATTTATTAAATGATAGCCTAGAAAGGCAGGTTATGTTTAGAGATTGTTACGGACTGAATGTTTCCCTCAAAATTCATGTGTTGAAATTTTAACCCCTAGTGTGCCTGTATTGGAGATGAGGCCTCTAAAGTTAAATGAAGTCGTAAGGGTGGGACCCTGACCTGATAGGATTAGTTTCTTATAAGAAGAGACAGCAGAAAGCACAAGCATGGAGGAAACGCCGTGTGAGGACCTGATGAGAAGGCACCTGCCTGCAAGCTAAGAAGAGTGCTCTCACCAGAAACCAAATTGGCTGGAGCCTTAATCAGGGACTTCCAGCCTCCAGAACTGTGAGAAAATAAATGTTGCTTCAGTCACCCAGTCCATGACATTTTGTTATGGCAGCCTGAGCAGACTAATACAGAGACATAACGTAACGAAGGAAAATATAGGAATTGACACATGACCAAACTGATATTAGAAAATCTATTTGTAGTAAAAAAAATAGGGGTCTCATACTGCTTTTCTTACAGTGTGCAGATATGGCTACAATGATGGCGAAGTTTAGTGAAAAGCAAAATCATACAGGATCTCAGTGTATGAAGATTTCAGTGTCATACAACTGTGGGGATATTTTTAGGGAAGGAAAAGAGGAAACTTTAAAATTTTTTATTAGTTCATTGAATTAGTTGGCCTGGGCTCTCATAACTAGATACCACAGACTGGATGGCTTAAACAATAGAAATTTATTTTCTCACAGTTCTGGAGGCTAGAAGTCCAAAATCAGGGTGCCAATAGGATTGGTTTCTGGTGAGACCTCTCTTCCTGGCTTGCAGACGGCAAGCTTCTTGCTGTGTCTTCACATGGCCCTTCCTCTGTGCACCAAAAACTCATGTCTCTTCCTCTTCTTATAAGGACACCAGTCAGATTGTATCAAGGTCCTACTCTTATAACCTCATTTAACCTTAATTACATCCTTAAAGGCCCTATCTCCAAATACAGTCACATTGTGGGTTAGAGCTTCAACGTATGGATTTTGGCGGGGGGGGGGCACAGTTCAATCCATACACTCATGAACCAAAATTATCCCTGTGCTAATGAT
Organism: Balaenoptera acutorostrata; assembly: GCF_949987535.1. Classification (NCBI taxonomy): domain Eukaryota; kingdom Metazoa; phylum Chordata; class Mammalia; order Artiodactyla; family Balaenopteridae; genus Balaenoptera; species Balaenoptera acutorostrata. Next base: position 37,046,183 of record NC_080082.1, on the reverse strand, counting down.
ATTGAAGAAGACTTGTCTCCAGGGAGTCAAAACTGGTTCTTTCAGTAACAATGTCACCTAAACTTGTTTCCAAATTTCTGCCTAGTATAATTTCAAAGCAAGAAAAATTTTAAGAAATATTACCTACTACCAGTACTTAAGTATTTCAACTTTATCAGGAAAATTTCTAGTCATCCAGTTACTTTCATTTCATTGTGAAAAACTGAGAAAGGTCCTAATTATATATTTCAGAGTAACGTTGCTAACATATATGGTATCTTTCTCTTAAAAGCCAAAATCCCATTTTGAAAGAACTGTTTATGTTTAAACCTGTTTACTAAAACCGAAACAAATGCAAGTTTATTGGAACAGTAATAGGTGTGTAGTGATATCTTTTTATGGTTTTAATATTCATTTCCCTAATGGCAAATGATGTTGAGAACTTTTCATGAGCTTAGTTGCCATTCATGTATCTTCTTTAGTGAAGTGTCCAAGTCCTTGCTCGTTTTTAAATTGGGTTATTGTTTAGTTTTGAGAGTTCTTTACATTCTGGATATAAGTCCGTTGTTGAATATGTGATTTGCAAATATTTCCATCACATGTGTAGCTTGTCTGTTCATTCTCTTGAAAGTGTTTTTGGCAAAGAAAATGTCTTTAAATTTTTTTCTTTTATCTAAAATCTTTTTTAGATTTTTTGGTATTATTTCTAAGAACTCTTTGCCTTACCCCAGTTCATGAGTATATTCTCATATGTTTCCTTCTAAAAATTTGATAGTTTTATGTTTTACATTTAAGGTTATGATCCATTTTGAATTAATTATTGTATGAGGTGTGAGGTTTAGGTCAAGGTTCTTTTTTTTCTTTGCATAGGGATCACCAAATAGTTTAACACTATTTATTTCAAAGACCACCTTCCACTGAATCACTTTTACACTTTTGTCAAAGATCAAGTAGCTATATTTGTGTGGGATTATTTTTGGACTTTCTGTTTTGTTCCATTGATCTATGTGTCTATCTTTTTCCAGTACCACATTACCCTGATTATTATAGCTTTATAATAAGTCTTAAAATCAGGTAGTTTGACCTCCAACTTTGCCACCTTTTCCAAAATTATTTTAAGCTATTCTAGTTCCTTTACTCTTTCATATGAATTTTCTAAAAATCTTGTCTATATCCACAAAAATTACTGCTGGGATTTTGATAGGGATGTTATTAAATCTATAGGTCATTTTGGGGAGTGTTGACATCTTTACTAGGTTGGATCTTCCAATCCATGAACACAGTGTCTTTAAGTCTTCCTTTATTTCTTTCATCGCTATTTTATAGTTTTTGGCATACAGATCCTATGCATGCTTTGTTGTATTTATACATAAGAATTTCATTTTTGGGGTCTATTTTAAGTGGTATTTTAAAAAATTTCAATTTCCAATTGCTCATTGCATTTATATAGGAATATGATTGATTTTTTTGTGTTCACCTTGTATCCTGCTGAACTTGCTGAATTCACTTAGTTCTAGGAAGTTGTGTGTGTGTGTATAGATTTTTTAGACTATTTTGTCATGTACTAATAGGGACAGTTTTATTTCTTCCTTTCCAATGTGTATGCCTTTTATTTCCTTTTCTTGGCTTATTACTTTAATTAAGATTTCCAGCACAACATTGTAAATCAACTATATTTCAATACAAAATTTTAAAAAGGGATTTCCCTGGTGGCGCAGTGGTTAAGAATCCGCCTGCCAATGCAGGGGACATGGGTTTGATCCCCGGTCCAGGAAGATCGACATGCTGCAGAGCAACTAAGCCTGTGCACCACAGCTACTGAACCTGCGCTCTAGAGCCTGTGAGCCACAACTACTGAGCCCACGCGCCACAACTACTGAAGCCCATGTGCTCTAGGGCCCGCATGCCACAACTACTGAGCCCACATGCTGCAACTACTGAAACCTATGCGCCTAGAGCCTGTGCTCTGCCACAAGAGAAACCACTGCAATAAGAAGCCCGCACACTGCAACGAAGAGTAGCCCCTGCTTGCTGCAACTAGAGAAAGCTTGCGTGCAGCAACGAAGACCAATGCAGCTAAAATAAATTTTAAAAATTTTTAAAAATTACAAAAAGATACTATATTAAAACAGATCTAGGGGCTTCCCTGGTGGTGCAGTGGTTAAGAATCCGCCTGTCCTGAATGCAGGGGACACGGGTTTGAGCCCTGGGCCGGGAAGATCCCACGTGCCACAGAGCAACGAAGCCCATGCGCCACAACTACTGAGCCTGCATTCCAGAGCCCGTGAGCCACAACTACTGAAGCTCCTGTGCCTAGAGCCCATGCTCCACAAGAAGAGAAGCCACTGCAATGAGAAGCCCGTGCACCACAACGAAGAGTAGCCCCTGCTCGCCGCGACTATAGAGAAAGCCCGCGTGCAGCAACGAAGACCCAATGCAGCCAAAATTAATTAATTAATTAATCAATTAATTAATTAATTAAAAATACAGATCTGAAAAATATTTTCCAGTACTATGTTGAAAATTATCAGTGGGGGAAAGCATTCAGTCTCTCATCATTAAGTATGTATCAATATTAGCTGTATTTTTTTTTTATTAATGCTCTTTATTAGGTTAAGGAAGTTCTATTCATAGTTTGCTTAGTTTTTTTGTTTGTTTGTTTTAAAATTAGGAGCGGATGTTAGATTTCATCACATTATCTTTCTGTGTCTATTGAAAGGATAAGATGGTTTTTCTGACTTAATAGTATGATAAATTATATTGCTTTTTCCCCCCCTCAAATAGTGAACTAGTTTTGCATTCTGGGATGAAACACACTTGGTAATGATATATTATCTTTTTATATATTTCTGCATACAATTTGCTAATGTTTTGTTGAGGATTTTTGTATCTGTGTTATGAGGGATATTGGCCTGTAGTTTTATTTTCTTGCAATGTCTTTGACTGTTTTTGGCATTAGGGAAATATTGACCTTACAAAAGGAGTTGTGAGATATTCCTTCCTCTTCCTTTTCTTCAAGATACTGTGTAGAATAGGTATTATTTCTTAGATATTTGTAAAATTTGCCAGTGAAACCATGTGTTCCACTGAGTTTTCTTTTGTGGAAGGTTTGTTTTTTAATATAAAAATTTAACTTTTAAAAATAGATATGGTGTTTATTGATTTCTGCTTGGGTGTGTTTTGGTAGTTTATATCTTTTAAGGAATTGATCCATTTAATCTACTTTATTGAATTCATGGGCATAGCTAGTTCCTAGTATTTTTTTTTTATTATTATGCCTTTAATGTCTGTGAGATCAGTAGTGATGTCTTGTCTTTCGTTCATTATATTGGTTATTTATGTCTAATCCTTTTTTCTCCTGGTCAGAGGTGTAGCAGTATTATTGATCTTTTCAAACAACCACTTTTTTATTTCATTGATTTCTGCTCTAATCATTTCCTTCTATCTTCTGCTTTAGATTTAATCTTTTTTTTTTTTCTAGTTTATTAAGGTGGAAACTTAGGTTACTGATTTTAGATCTTTTTTCTTTGTTAATATATGCATTTAATGCTATACATTTCCCTTTAAGCACTGCTTTCTCTGTTTCCTACAAATTTTATGTTGTATTTTATTTTTATTTGGTTAAAAATTTTTTAAGTTTCCTTTGAGACTACCTCATTAACTCCATGGTTATTTTAAAGTGAATTAATTTCCAAATATTTTGGTATTTTCCAGGTATGTTTCTAGTTTAGTTCAATCTTAGTCTGAAGACTTATGTTGTATTTTTATTTTTATCTGGTTAAAAGTATTTTAAAATTTCCTTTGAGACTTCCTCGTTAGTCCCATGGTTATTTTAAAGTGCATTAATTTCTAGATATTTGGGTATTTTCTCTAGTTTAGTTCAATTTTAGTCTGAGGATCTTTGTATAATTTCTATTCTTTTAAATTTGGTGAGGTTTGTTTTATAGCCCAGATAAATGTCTCTTTTAGTGAATGTTCCATGTGCACTTAAGACGACTCTGTGTTTTGCGGTTGTTGGTTGAAGTGTTTTATAAGTATCCATTAGGTTAAGTTGATTGGTAGTACTTTTCAGGTCATCTCTAAGTTTTCTGATTTTCTACTTTTTCTATCAATCACTGTAGAAGAGTGTTGACATTTCCAACCTAAATCATGGTGTGTCTCTTTCTCCTTACATGTCTGTTTTGCTTTATGTATTTAGTTTATACACATTTAGGATTTTTATGTCAAGAGGAGTGGAATGAACTTAGTTGAGTCTGCTCTCTTTAGCTGAGGCAGTCCCCAAAGGGGGCTGACAGCCAACTATTGAAGGCACTCCCAGAAATTAGGATAATAAATCCTTTAATTTTGAAGGAGGATCTGGACGTTATAGCATCTACCAGAGAAGTAGTTAGGTTTTCTGTTTGAATCTGTTTTAGTGATGTCTTCATAGGAATTGGTCTATTTTGTTAAACTTTCAAATTCCTTGGTATAAAATTGTTCTTAACATCTTCCTATTTTTGTTTTAATATATACTTTATCTGTAGTTTTATCTCCTTTTTCACTTCTGATACTGGTTATTTGTGCCTGTTTTGTTTTTCTTGATAGAGGCTCTTGGGGCAGCCTATAGCCAATAACTGATGAAGTGGGGGTGTAAAGGCCCCAGCCTTCTTACCCTAACTTAGGACAGGTTAGGAGATAGAAGAGGTCATCCTATCTCAAAACTCACTGTAGGGTTGTAAGAGGCATTCTACTAAGAATGCATCACAACTTGATTTCTGCCTCTGCCCAGTCTTGCTTCCTTCCTTTCTTCTGTACAGGTGTTGATCAAAAGTACCCCCTAATCTATTATCTGTTTTATTAGTCTTTTAAAATAACTGGCTAGGTGATGTAAAGCTAGGCTGCAAGTCATCACAAGGGCTGGTTAACTTTAGTTCACTTTTATACTGAGGAGTTGGCCTTAAGTATCCTAGCTTAATCCTCAGTAAGGTCTCTTGGACACATTCAAATTTTTGAGTTTCTTAAGTAGTTAGTTCTAGCTATTTGTAAAGATTAGTATTTCCTGACTTTTATCCTTTCCTAGAGATTTTCTAAAGAACAAAAGGAAAATTATTTATTTTTTAAAATTAAAAAAAAAAATTTATTTATTTATGGCTGCATTGGGTCTTTGTTGCTGCGCCGGCTTTCTCTAGTTGCAGCAAGTGGGGGCTACTCTTCGTCATGGTGTGTGGGCTTCTCATTGTGGTGGCTTCTCTTGCTGCGGAGCACGGGCTCTAGGTGTGTGGGCTTCAGTAGTTGTGGCACACAGGCTCAGTAGTTGCAGCTCGTGGGCTCCAGAGTGCAGGCTCAGTAGTTGTGGCACACAGGCTTAGTTGCTCCATGGCATATGTGATCTTCCCGGACCAGGGCTCGAACCAGTGTCCCCTGCATTGGCAGGAGGATTCTTAACCACTGTGGCACCAGGGAAGTCCAGGAAAATTATTTTTTAAAACATGGAATAAAGCTCATTTTTTTGCAATTACCATATGAATTCATTGGACCCTTGTATAAATCTAAGATATCTTAATTTACCTTGGTGATCTTATTTTTAGTAATAACTAAAATTTATTTTAGTTTTTATAAGATTACTTAATCTTAGTAATCCTGGTGATCTTATTTTTCCTGTATCTCGAAACATTTTGCTATAGGATTTCTCTGCTTGAAAAGGCTGTATCTATGATGCCAAGATTGTTTTTACCTTTGATGGTTTAGTAACCACCGCCTTTAGTAGAGCAGCACTTCACAAATTTATAGTGATACTTGGGCTTCCCTGGTGGCGCAGTGGTTGAAAGTCTGCCTGCTGATGCAGGGCACATGGGTTCGAGCCCTGGTCTGGGAAGATCCCACATGCCGCGGAGCAACTGGGCCCGTGAGCCACAACTACTGAGCCTGCGCGTCTGGAGCCTGTGCTCCACAACAAGAGAGGCCACGATAGTGAGAGGCCCGCACACCGCGATGAGGAGTGGCCCCCGCTTGCTGCAACTAGAGAAAGCCCTAGCACAGAAACGAAGACCCAACATAGCAATCAATCAATCAATCAATCAATAAATCTTTAAAAAAAAATTTATAGTGATACTTAATCTGAGGGTGAATCTCTAGGTATAGCTACTTGTAATAGGTCCCTACCTTGCCTTATCAAGAGTGGGAAGGGTTAAAAAGTATGTTTATAAGTTGTTACCTTTGAACCTGAGGCCTTCTAGGAGAAAGTATTTTGAGAATTAAGTTTCTGAAAATATATAGTTTTTTGGCTGGTACATGGAGAAATATAAAGGGCTAGTTTAGGTAAATGGTGTGTTAACAACAATGTATTTATTGTATTTACAAGTATAGGTATATCTCAGAGATATTGTGGGTTTGGTTCCAGACCACCACAATAAAGCAAATATCATGGTAAAAAGTGAGTCTCACAAACTTATTTGGTTTCCCACTGTATATAAAAGTTATGTTTATACTATATTGTAGTCTATACAATACGGCATTATGCAATAGCATTATGTCTTTTTAAAGACAATGTACATACATTAAAAAACACAAAACAAAAATCCAATTACAACAGTAACATCAAAAATCACTGATCACAGGTCACTATAACAAATATAATATTTTAAAAATCTGAACTATTGCAAGAATTACCAAAATGTGACACAGAGACATGAAGTGAGCAAATGCTGTTGGAAAAATGGCACCAATAGAGTTACTAGATGCACGGTTGCCACAAACATTCAATTTGTAAAAAATGCAATATTTGTGAAATGCAGTAAAGCGAAGCACAATAAAATGAGGTTTGCCTGTATGTGATTGTTATCTTTAAAATGGTTATTAAGTCTTAATTACTCCTTGTTACCAAAAGGAGGAGGATTATAGAAGTAAAGATCAGTGGAAGAGAGTCAAAATGTTCAGTCGTTTGTCACTGCAATGGGAAACGGGAGGGAAGAAAAGAACCAGCATTTATCAAGTACCTTCTATGCACATATTGCTACTTAAGACTCAAAATAGTTTTTTAGGGTATCACTCAGTATCCTTGTTTTACAGATGAAGAAACAAGAGCTCAAAGAGGCAAAGTGACTGACTAAAAAGTCACAAAATGGGAGAGTTAGGCCCTGAATCCTGACTAGTTTGACCTCGAAGTCTTGTACTCTTTCCACTACAGTATTCAAAATTAATATAAGGATCTTTGTACAGCTGGCCCTTGAATAACGCGGGTGCTGACCTCTGCGCAGTCGAAAATCTGAGTATAACTTTCCTGTTGGACCTCTGTATCCGAGATTCCACATCTGCGGATTCAACCAACCTTGTACTACTATAGTACATATTTATTGAAAAAACCCATTTATAAGTGGACTTGTGCAGTTCAAACCCATTTTGTTTAAGGGTCAACTGTATTTGATTCTCAATGTTGTGACACATTTTTCACCTGCTGCCCCTTAATGAATGATATTGATGTTGCATTGAAGGTTAGTATCAAGATACAGAAACACAGTATAAAGTCACTGATTGTATTGGGTTAGCCAAAAACTTCGTTCAGGTTTTTCTGTAACATCTTAAGGGAAAACCGGAACGAACTTTTTGGCTAACCCAATATTTTTGGTTCTCATAGCATTTTATTTGCCTATAACACTATTCCTCGTAGACTCTGACTACAAGCGAGTTTTACAACTCATGCTGTATCAGTTGATAGATACTAAACCTACCTGTCTTTAGGGACAGTGTAGAATAGTGCCTGGCACAGTGTTGTAGGTTGATAAATGAATTTAACTGGGTACCGCAGTCAGGAGATGCCTATCTTGCCCTCATAGGCAAGTCACTTCTGTCCAAATCTGTGATTTAGACTTCATAACCTCTAAGGCTTATCATGGTCCAAAGTAATTATTTACACACTCACCAAAATTCTTTGTTTCAATACAGAATATTTATTAAGAAGACACATTAACATGCTTAGATATACAAAGTAAACCACTTATACACATGCCATTCTCAGTGAACTGTAAGGAAAAAAAACATGAAGAACAAACTTAGTTGCTTTCAGATAAGTTTTTGTGTTTTATAGCTATCATATATCAATTTGCATATTAGGAAGTTATTAGCACTGATATATACACTTTTTTCCCAATCTTACATGTAACTTTTTGGCAAGGGGAAGTTCACAAAAATTTGTATTGAAGTCTGAATGTAAATGATAGACTCTTACAAGCTTTTCAGAATAGAAATGTGATTGAAGATTTGCATTCCCAGATGCTATCTACAGCAGTTTCCTTTCAAGAAATCAAATGCTTTTCATTACCACATGATAAGAATCAGTGTTCAAATGAAAATTATTAGGGCACATTAATTCTTGGAGGGTATTATGATATAATTTTCAGTTAAGATAAACAAGTAATAAATCTTTATATAGGGTGTCAACACCAGGAATTTAGGTTTTTCAAAGACTATGCTTTCTACATACCTGAAAATAAAATCCTATCAAGTCTAAATATATTTTGATAATTAGTTGTAGAAGTCTGTAAAAAAAATTATTTAATAATAAATGACAACTACCACTTATTGAAAATTTACTCTATGCTAGGCACCAAGCTGTGTACTTTGTGTACATCATCCCATTTAATGTATACAACAACTCAAGCGAGTAGTGTATTAGCTCTGTTTATAAACAAGAAAACTAAGGCTTAAGCAATTAGCCAAGTTCAAACAGCTTGTAAGTTGTGTAACCAGCAGTTTAAGGCAAGTCTGACTGCGATTCCAAAGCCAGAGTACCCAATCACTATATTGTATACCATCAGTGAAAGACCCCCTCACATGCTATCATGAGGGTGAATGGTTAATAACTTTATCTCTGATACATTCACAGAAGTATAATTTGCATCGTTAGAATAAGAAACAAGATCGATTCAAGTGGAAAACAAAAAACCCTGCTCATTTAAATATTTTTATTTACACGTGTCTTTTTCCATCATCATTATTCTAATAAGATTATAAATACGTAAACACCTTAGTACATGCAACACATTCCATGAAGGAACAAAAATGTACAGCACAACTGGAAAAAGAACCCAAATTATTGTATACAAAATGCTTTAAAAAAAGACCTTGTAACACATTCAGACCATATTTATTTGAATACTTTCCAATAATTACCAAGGGATGTATCATTTATAAATAATAAAATCGCCTGTTTTCTTCTATAAGCCAAGTTTAGTATTTCAGTTAATGAAGTGAATAGCTGTTCCATTATGCACTACTAAAGGCAAGTCACATAGCATCAAAATGAAACCGATGGGCTTCTTGTCGTTTTTCTCTATCATCTGCTTTCTGAAAAAGAATTTTAGACTAGTTTATAAATGATAGGAAAATGTCAAGAAAAGATTAATTAAAAAAGTGGTTAATTAAAAAAATAAAAGCCCTGAGCAATTAGTAGGTAAAAGGTGTGATTTTATTATGTAATAATCTTATGAAATATTTTTATAGCTTACAGTAGCTATTTCATAATTAACGATCCTCTAAATTGAATTTAAAAAACCAATAAATGTTCCTTAAAAGCTTAGTTTGTTATTTATTATTTATTTGAAAGTAGGAGTAAACATTAGATTTTGTAAGAATGGAATCAACTATTACATTTTTCCCATTCTTAACACTGCTGAATCTAATTATATTAAAGTACATTAATTATTTTGGGGTTAACCTATTGATTTTGCATATATTTATTGATCCTCTGTTCCCAGCAAAGTATTGTGCTTGGAATTTTTTTTTTTTTGGCTGTGCTGTGCGGCATGTGGGATATCTTAGTTCCCCGACCAGGGATCGAACCGGCGCCCCCTGCAGTGGAAGTGTGGATTCTTAACCACTGGACCACCAGGGAAGTCCCATGTGCTTGGAATTTTGAGGGATTAGAAAACCCCTCAGTTTTGTATCTTGTTCTCAAGGAACTTATTAAAGCCTAAAAAGAAAAAAGCAAAACATACTAAATAACTATTTCAGTATAAAAAGTGAAAAACGTTACCAATATTCGGAGATTACTTTTGGGTTGGCATAACGAAAGGCAAAGCTTTGATAAGATAGTATTTATGGAAATGAAGAGGAGGGACATTCACTACAAGATGGGGGAAGAACAGGAACAATCCTGAGAAGTCTGGCAGGAGCACGGGATATGTGACAGCAACTGATAAGAGAAAGACTGGAAAGGTGTATGGTAGAGTCACATGGAAGTACTATGTAGGCTATAGGCTAAGGGAGTTACACATTTTAGGCAGGGGGTGGTCACCAGAGGTTTTTGAGCAGAGGAGTGACATGATTAAGACTAAATTTAATGATGAGTAATCCGGCAGCAAAGTGCTAAATGGAGTGAAGGGGAGAGAATGGAATTTGGGAGGACAGGGAGTATTAACAAGGAGCTGAACTAAACTAAAAGCACTGGTGTAAGGAATTCAGAAGTGGAGTCAGCTGCAGAGATTGTAGGGAGGCACAATGAGGAGGGCAACTGATTAAATCCTGTAGTGAGTAAGAAAGAGAGACAGCTTTAGGAAACTGGTTTTAAGTTGCTTGCAAGTGATCTAGGTAGAGGTGTCACGGTGACAGTTGGAAGTGGGGGAGAGACCTTTAGAGAGAGATGAGGGCTGGGCATCTCTGAGGTAATAGCTCAAGCCATGATTTTAGATAAAACTGGCAGGGAAAGTGTATAAAGAGGGCCTAGGGCAGACACCGTGGCAGAAAGAGCAGCCAGTGTAGGTGAAAGAGAAGTGGTCCAAGAGGTAGGAGACAAACCACAGTATCACAGACGGAGGCAGTATACAGATATGTATTTCAATCCGTATTTGTATTTAAAACTTCAGTTTTTAGCCACTGCATCATTATTATTGTAAGTCTACAATGTTTATACTGTAATTAGATCTCCTGTGAAATCAATAAAATTAATTTCCTTTCCTTCATAGGTCTAGAGCTGTGTAATATTTCATACTATGTTCTGACATTTCTAGACAAAAGTAAATAGGGTCACCTTTGACCTTAACTCTTAAGTTGCAATTTTAAAATCAACTGAATATGTAACTTTATCTTATCATTTTTTGTATGAACAGAGTGTTTTTTTGAGAGACAAACCTATGAACATTTATTAGAACAATTAACATGTTCTCTTTTTCATAAGTTAAAATAGGTAACATAAAACAGATGGTAATTTTAGTTAACAAAAATGATTATCATGAGCATCACAATCTAAAGAATAGGTGCAAAAAGGAAAACAATTTTGTGACACACAGAGCCCCTTTTGGAGAACATTATTGGAACCCACTAGTTATGTACTAAATATATATTCATATACAAGTAGAAATTAGCTTTGTAAATTTATATCTAAACTATGAATAAATTTATGTGATAGCCCTTTTCTCTCCTCATAAACATTATATAAAAACTACATTTTTGGAGTTTTGTTTTTAATTATTATTTAGGGTGTTATACTAAAGAACAGAAATCAGTTTAGTGCAAAGAATACTTGATAGATGGAAAAGATGTTTATCACTTTGCTACTTCCCATCTAAACTCTCCCTGCTCTAATTTTTTATAAAGAGATAGCTGTTATTCCCAGAAAAAAAATGTCCATGGCTCTATCAGTAAATAATGGACACAGGCTCATTTAAGAAATGATTATTATTTTCCAGGCCATTATGAAATTACTTCTAATCAAGCTTTTCGATATGCCTGTTGATTTGGGGGTGTTCACTTTATTACTTTTGTACAGTATCAAAGTTTTAAAATACATAGTCTGATTTATAGGAATTGCTAAGAGACATTAGTAACTCAGAGGGATGAAAGAAATTATCATCAATAAGATGACATTACGGACAGAACTTGAAAAATCAGAAAATCTTAGTCATGTGAAAAAGTTTAAAATATAGTGCTTTTAAAGAGTAACATATTACTATTTTAAAGTTAATGTTCCATTTAAATGAACAAACCTTTTCCTGCCAATGTAAAATGCCAATTATTGCCAATATGAAAACACAGACTCCGATGAGAGCTATAGCAGTAAGTAGAACAATGTTACTTGGTGTAAGATACAGTTTGGCACTCCAGCTGTAGATGAAAAGAGAAGAATTAAAATTACACATTTTAACTTAAAAATAACAAAATACTATTCAGACCAAAAAGCAAAATAGCTTATTAATTAATGAATCAGTCCATTCATTCATTAATTCATTCACCTATCTATCCATTCATTATAAATAAAACAAAAGCAATTAAAATTAAGATAGGGTTAAGAATACTGACGATCCAGCAGAGTTCAGATTTTTACTCCAAGAACTGAAATAGAACAGAATTTTTGATGAGATGCTTTGCTATTTTTCTTTGCTCCTGTGAGAATTATTCTTAGGTAAACCTATCAAGGGTACTTTAGGCAATCTTAGACATTGTTTTTATGTCTTGTTTGACTTACTGAATTAGAAACCTTGAACTTAAAGGCTACATAGTCACATGATTTTTGATAAGATTTCTATATCTTATTTTTTGACCCCTGTTCACATATGTACTATGACTAAGTAAAAGAACCATATGTCCAAGTAGGTGTAGATAGATGCTTGTACAAAATGTCATGTTGGAGGGTTTACATTATTACAATGACACTGAGACTTCTTACAAAATCACTTTTAGTTCCTCAGTGTTAATGGCAATATACAAACTTTAGCATAAATAGAACTAGCTCTTTCTTCTAAAACAGTCCACATAATACAGCACTTGCAAACCCTGAAAAGCCTAAAACTGAGGTCTGTATTACCAACACTGTAGGTGGTTATATATAAAGAACTTTTTGTTCTCTCTGAAAATAGATAATGGATATATTTTCATTTTAAAAGTTTAACAAAGGTAAGATTATTCTGATAAATGGCAAGCACCAACTGACTTATTTTGGGATAATTAAAATTTACTGATCCATAAGTTAGCCTCTAGTCAATAAATCTCAAAATACACCTCAAACTAAAATCAATTTGGTTTTTATTATGTACATAAATTTGAAAATAACATTATTTTCAGAAAGAGCAAGAGAAACATGAAAAATGTTGAGCTTATGGAAGAAAGGCTATAACAGAATTTCCCAGAAATTCAAGAGTAAGAAAACCTTAAGAAACAAATACTGTTAATTACTTGAGGTTAGCTATTCTCAGCACCTTACCTCATACTTAAGAAAAGGTCCTTTCATGAGATTTTTTGGGTAGTTCCAATTTATCTATCTATCTATCTAAAGTCTTCATTGAATTTGTTACAATATTGCTTCTGTTTTATGTTTTGGTTTTTTGGCCCCGAGGCATGTGGGATCTTAGCTCCCCAACCAGGGATCAAACCCGCACACCCTGCATTGGAAGACGAAGTCTTAACCACTGGGCCGCCAGGGAAGTCCTGGTGGTTCTAATTTAAAAACAGATTTAAAAAACCCATGAATAAAGGAATTTTGGTAAGAAAAACATTGAACAAAAGGCCAATACTCAGTTTCTTACTCAGAAGCCGTCATTCTTCTCAGTTTCTTACATATCCTTCCAGAGGTATTCTACACATATATAAACATATATGCATAGATATCTTCTTTATAAATCACAAATCATTGTTTATTATTCATAAGTGCATTTTCCTTTTATTATCTGTTGCTTTACCACTCTATTTTAAAAGATTGTCATGATATTGCATGATATAGAAGTACTATAATTCATATAGTTTCTTGTGCAGATTCATTTTGTTATAAATTTCAAAATTTTAATAGACTCATTAAAAAAGTCTGAACTCAGACCATAACTGTTTTTATTGATGTTATCTTATTTCAAGCATAATGCTGTAATAAAGTTGTTTTCTTAAGTAGTTTGGTTCTAAAGCCCATAAATCCACCATAAAATACCTCCAGGGGTGTGCTGGTAAACTGGCTCTCTGGGGGGAAAAAAACCCTGAGTGGCACTTGCCAATTTTCATGGTGTAAACAGTCCCATCATAGCTGATTTTAACGTGACCTCACTGAACAGAAGTGGAAAGAGATGCACACAATCAGCTCACACAATCAGCACACAATCAGCTCACGAGGTGGCGTGAGCTGGTTCTAGCAAACCATCTAATATCCCATCTAAAAATTTAATAAAGGACAATACAACCTACACTTGTTATTTGTTGTCTTTTTGATGATAGCCATTCTGACAGGTGTGAGGTGATATCTCATTGTGGTTTTGATTTGCATTTCCCTGATGATTAGTGATGTTGAGCATCTTTTCATGTGCCTTTTGGCTATCTGTATGTCTTCTTTGGAAGAAATGTCTATTCAGATCCTCTGCCCATTTTTTAATAGATACAGTATGGGGATTCCTCAGAAAATTAAAAATAGAACTACCATATGATCCAGCAATTCTACTCCTGAGTATTTGCCCAAATTAAATGAAAACATCAATTAGAAAAGATACATGCACCACTATGTTCATTGTGGCATTATTGACAATAGTCAAGGTGATGGAAGCAACCTAAGTGCCCAGCAATAGATGAAGGGATAAAGAAGATGTGAGTGCTCTCCCTCTCTCTCTCTCTATATATATATACACACATACATATTTATATATATACACATACACACAATGGAATATTACTTGGCTATAAAAAAGAATGAAATCCTGCCATTTGCCATTTGCAACAACATGGATGGACCTAGAGGTTATCATGCTAAGTGAAAAAAGTCAGACAGAGAAAGACAAATACTGTATGATTTCACTTATATGTGGAATCCAAAAAAACAGGACAAATGAATAAACATAACAAAACAGAAACAGAGTTATAGATACAGAAAATAAACAGGTGGTTGCCAGAGAGGGATGAGGGGAGGAGAGAAATGGGTGAGGGCGATTGAGAGGTACAAACTTCCAGCTGCAAAGTAAATGAGTCACAGGTATGAAATGTACAGTGTGGGGAATATAGTCAATAATTATGTAATATCTTTGGCGACAGATTGTAACCAGACTTAACCGTGGTGATCATTTTGAAGTGTTTAGAAACATCAAATCAGTATGTTGTGTAACAGGAACTAACATAGTATTGTAGGTCAGTTATATTTCCAAAAAAACAACTCATAGAAAAAGAGATCAGATTTGTGGTTACCAGAGGTGGGAGGTGGGAGATGGGAGGTGGGAGGTGGGAGGGGGAATTGGATGAAAACAGTCAAAAGGTACAAACTTCGAGTTATAAGATAAGTACTAGGGATGTAATGCACAACACGATAAATAGAATTAACACTGCCATATGTTATATATGAAATTTGTTAAGAGAGTCAATCCTAAGAGTTCTCATCACAAGGAAAAACATATTTTTTTCTGTTTCTTTAATTTTGTATCTATGTGAGAAAATGGATGTTCACTAAACTTATTGTGATAGTCATTTTTTGATGTATGTAAGTTAAATCATTATGCTGTATACCTTAAACTTACACAGTGCTGTATGTCAATTATATCTCAATAAAACTGGAAGAAGAAAAAAGAACAGTACAGGCTGTATTTTGAGAAGAAATGTAATAAGCCACTAGTTACATTTTAATAGGTTATTTTTTCATGTTGACATCAGAGTAGCTTTAAGAACAAGTTATATTTTTCCCAATGAATTTTAAATGTTAATGAATACCTTCATCACCTACTTTTTGAAATAATGGAATCAACCTAATAATTTAAAGAAAAACAGAGATAAAGATTTAGAATTAAATGCTATATTATAAAAGGAACATGTTTTGCTAATAAGGATAAAAATACCTACCGTTCACTGAAAACTTACTATATGCTGGGTACTGTGTTAAGCATATTTCGTCCTCATTCTTGTAAGGTAGGTATTTTATCTCCCAATTTCTACAGTGCAGAAATTGACCCTCAGAGAAAACAAAGGACTAGCTTCCAATCTCAGTCAGCTAGCAGTGGATCTGAGTTTCTAGCCTGGGTCTGCTGAACTTCAAAATTTGTGCCTAACCACTGTGGGATATATACCACTTCTCAAAGCATTTGCTAAAAAAGATCATTGCTTATAAAGTTCAGCAGCCTGAAATTTTAGAATTTATGGCCAGTAAACTGAAGACCAGCTTATTTAAGCAGAATATGTATAAATCCTTAGTTAGCTAACCTGCTGTTTTTCTAATAAGGTTTAGTTTGTTCTCCGTGAAAAATGTCAGGGACCTTTTGTGTAGGTATGTTTAGGCATTTAAAGTTTGCTGTAAGCAAATTAAGTCATGACACTCATGGGAACACAGCAGGAATAGAGAAAGTTTTTAAAAGATGTAACTATGATTCAGAGTTGACAGTATTTTTACCAAATTCAGTTCAAGCAAGGACATTACCTTCGAGGAACATTGTGAGGATATGGAATGACAATTAGCTGAGAATTTGGAATGATTGCGGTCCATTCTTGTTTTCGTATAGACTGGAAAAAGAATTTAAGAACATTTAACATTCAGTACACTTTAAAAACACAATAATTATTCTAAATAAATAAGAAAAAGCTTAAGTACTTTTTGATTAACTGAAATCCTAGGTATGGATTAACCTGAATTTACATATATTAGGTCCCAAATAGGGCTCTTATTGGCAAAAATTTCTCCATCTTTTCAGGGAAGGATTATATTTCTGTCTCATGGATTCATTAATTCAACAAGTATTTATTGAACACACTTATGTATTAGGCACTGTTCAAAGTGCTATGAACAAATGCTGCTTTGGAGCTAAAATTCAAGTTGAGGTAGAGTCTGACAATAAACAAAATAAAAATATTTGGTATGTTAGATGGTGAAAATGATAAGGAGAAAAAGCAGGGAAGAGAAGGGGCAGGAAGTCTTAAGGTTTGTATCTTCAAATTATAATGTGCTCTATGTAAGATAAGCTTTGATTGGTCACTATCAATGAATTTCAAAAATTCTTTAAAGGGAAAAAAAATATTTTAATTCAAATATATGAATAGTAAATATTAAAAAGTAGATTAATTATAAATTTTTTACTCACCTTCTCTCCAGATGGACGGGGAATACCAACATAAAGATGATCAAGAAAATTTGCACTTCGACCTAAACCAAGTACATTGTATGGCAGTTGGAGAGCTAAATGTGCCGACTGGCTAAGTTGTCCAGCTAAATTTATTAAAAAAAAGAAAAAAGAACAATACATCTTTGGAGACATTGCTCTCATCAAACATTAAAATGATAAATGTTACAAGTTTAGGTGCTAGAACTTATCTTTAAGGATAAAAATGTGAAATGAAATGCCCAGTTCATTATATTATTGATTCACTTTTTAAACAGTAAGAGATAATTCACGTCTCATAAGCATCACCTATTTAAAGTATACATTAAGTGGTTTTGAGTATATTCAAAAAGGTGTTGAGCTGTAAGCACAATCAAATTTTAAAACATTTTCATCACCCAAAAAAGAAACTCCATACCCATTAGCAGTTATTCCTATTTCTAAGCCCTATACTTCCAGATATAGGTAACCACTAATCTACTTTCTTTATAGATTTGCCTGTCCTGGAGATTCATATAAATGCAATCAAGCAATGTGTGCTCTTTTTATGAATAATGCTGCTGTGAACATTCACATACAAGTTCCTGTGTCAACTTATGTTTTCCGAAATGGCTGTATCATTCTACATTCCCAACATTAATAGTTGAGGGTTCCAATTTTTCCAAATTCTAACACTTTGTCTATCTTTTTGATCATAGCCATTCTAGTGGTTATGAACTGGTATGTCATTGTGGCTTTCATTTACACTTACCTAATAACTAATGATGTTGAGCTTTCTTTTCATGTGCTTACTGGCCATTTTTGTAGCTTCCTTTTTAGGTCTTAAGGTTGGTAGTGAGTGGTCTCTTCTTTCATTCTGGATTTTAGTAATTTGAGTCTTCTCTTTTTCTTGATCAGTCTAGCTAAAGGTTTGTAAATTTTGTTAATCTTTAAAAAACCCAACTTTTGGTTCAACTGGTTTTTCTCTATGATTTTCTACTCCTTACTTATTTCCTCTCACTATGTCCTGTCTTCTGCTTGCTTTGGGTTTAGTTTGCTGTTCTTTTTCTAGCTTCTTGAGGTAGAAAGTTAGGTTATTGATTTCAGATTGTTCTTATTCCTTAATATAGGCATTTACAACAATAAATTTTCCTCTAAGAACTGTTTTTCCCTCTAAGAACTCCATATATTTTGGTAGGTTGTGTTTCTGTTTTCATTCGCCTAAAGAATTTTCTAGTTTCTCTTGTGATTTCTTCTTTGACCCATTGGGTTTTTAGGACTGTATTGTTTCATTTCCAGATATTTTTGAATTTCCAAATTATTACTGATTTCTAATTATCATCCCGTTGCAGTTGGGGAACATACTTGGGATGATTTCAATATTTTTAATTTATTGAGGCTTGTTTTATGACCTAGCATATGGTCTGTCCTGGAGAATGTTCCATGTGTGCTTGAGAAGAATGCATATTCTGCTGTTGTTGGGTGGAGTGTTCTATACAAGCCTGTTAGGTTTATCTGGTTTATAGTGTCATTTTCTCTTCTTTATTGATTTTTTGCCAAGTTGTTTAATACATTACTGAAAGTATTAAAATTGGGGTAATAAAGCCTCTTAATTATTTATTGCTGAATTATTGATTTCTCTCTTCATGTATCTTGGTTTGCTATTGGTTTTCTATATGTCTTTTTAATTCTTCTATTCCTCCATTGCTGCTTTAATTCCATAGTATCTTTTATTATATATTTTCTGAGCTATCTTCTTAGTGGTTGCCTGGGGATTGCAATTAGCATATTAACTTAACAAAATAACAATACCTAGCACATACAACAACTTTGCTCCAAAATTCTCCCTCCCTTGTACTACTGTTATTATACAAATTATATTTTTATATATTATCAGCCCATTAACACAAATTTATAATTATTACTTTATGTAGTTGTTCTGTAAATCACCTAGGAAATAAGAGGTACTATTTGACAGAAATACATAAACCATATTTTATACTTATCTATAGTTTTACAGGTGTTTTTTACTTGTTTGTGTGGATTCAAGTTATTGTCTAGTTGTCCTCTCAGTTCAGCCTTAAGGGCTCCCTTTAGTATTCTTTTTTTTTTTTTTAATTTTTTATTATTTATTTATTATTTTTATTTTTGGCTGTGTTGGGTCTTCGTTTCTGTGCGAGGGCTTTCTCCAGTTGCGGCAAGTGGGGGCCACTCTTCATCGCGGTGCGCGGGCCTCTCACTATCGCGGCCTCTCTTGTTGCGGAGCAGAGGCTCCAGACACTCAGGCTCAGTAGTTGTGGCTCACGGGCCCAGTTGCTCCGCGGCATGTGGGATCTTCCCAGACCAGGGCTCGAACCCGTGTCCCCTGCATTGGCAGGCGGATTCTCAACCACTGCGCCACCAGGGAAGCCCCTCCCTTTAGTATTCTTGAAGGGTGTTCTTTTAGTGATGAATTCTGTTTTTGTTTATCTAGGAATATCTAAAATTCTTCATTTTTGAAGGACAGCATCACCACATATAGAATTCTTGATTGACAGTTTTTTTTTCTTTCAGCACTTTGAATGTATCATCCCTTTCTGGCCTCTGTGGTTTCTGATGAGAAGTCAGCTGTTACTCTTGTTGAGGTTCTCTTATATGTGACGAGTTGCATCCCTCCTGCTGTTTTGAAGAGTCTCTCTTCGTCTTTCTTTTTTGACAGTTTATGTGTCTCAGTATGGACTCTTTGAGTTACTTTGAGTTTGTTGGGTTTCTATGTGCAGGTTAGTGTTTTTCATCATATTTGGATGGTTTCAGCAATTATTTCTTCAGATATACATTCTGCCCCTTTCTTTATCACTTTTTCTTCTAAGACTCGCTTTATGCATATGATGGTATGATTGATGGTGGCTCCACAGGTTCTGAGGTTGTTCATTTTTCTTTCTGTATACTCTCAATTGACCTATATTCAAGTTTGCTGATTCTTTTGCCAGCACAAATCTGTTGTTGAGCACTCTACAGAATTTTTCATTTCAGTTACTGTACTTTCAACTCCAGAATTTCTATTTGATTTTTTAAATGATCTTTACTTCTTTATTTATATCTTCTATTAGTGGGACGTAGTTGTAATACTTACCTTTAGTTTTTTAATCCTAGTTTCCTTTAGGTCTTTGAACATGTTTGTAATAGCCAATTTATAGGTTCTGTTAACTAAGTCCAACACCACTGGGCACATTTTCTGTTGTTTGCTTTTTAAAAAAAAAATGTGTGTGTGGCATACTTTCCTGTTTCTTTGCATGTTTTATAGGTTTTTTGGTTGTTGTTGGAAAGTGGACTTCTTAGATAATATAACAGCTATGGTATCTCATTCTAAGGGTTTGTTGGTTTTTCTTTGTTGTTGCTCATTTATTTAGTGACTTTCCTAGATGGATTCTATAGATTCTGTACTCCTTACAGTGCCTGCCACAAAGTTCTTTTATTTTCTTATTTTTAAAGTTCTTGTTCTAAGCCTGGTTTCCCAGGAGGCATATATGACTCAGTATAGCTCAGTGGTCAGCTAATGATTGGCCATGAGATTTCCTTAAATAACTTGTCTGTATATCTTCCAACCTTTGTCAGTGGGATTTGTGTGTGAAGATATGCCTTCAAACTTCAGGCACTTTACAAGATAGCCTTACCTTTCATTTCTTGTTTGAGCAGAGCCTCGAGGTAGCACACTCAAGCTAAGTATTTGAATGAGGTATTTTCCTTTCTAGGCATGTTCTTAGCCATCTAAGATGCCCAAGACTATGTTCTAGCTTTTCAACGTTGCCTGTGGTTGTCTGGTGCCTCAGGGCTTCCTTTTATGTTTTGGCCAGGCTCTTGTTCACTACACCTGGGATTTTTCCAGCAGACTGTTGTTTTGGGTAATGTCTTGGAGAAATAGGGTTTTTTTTTTCCTGCTGGGTTGAACTCTGAGTCAAATCAAATAGCCCCAACATCCTGAGAAGGGATTTTCCAAGCAGTTGCTAGTTTAGACGCATACTGACAGTGCTATAGGGATGGGAATTTTAATGGACTCCAAAGTTCCATCCCGTCCACTGACTGTGAGGCTACTAGCTATTCATGGCTGCTGCACCATTCAGTAGACAGGGGAGGTGGGATGTAAACAGCCCCAAGTTAAAATGCCACAGACCCTGTTGTCTTAAGTATCAGGAGTTCCTCTTGGATAGACAATGCTCAGAACATTCTGTGGCTTTGGGTAATTTCCAGAGTTCTGAAATGGTTAATGTTAGTTGTTAGGCCAGTATTTTTTGTTTGTTTGTCTGTTTGTTTTATGGGGAGGGACGGGACAGCAGGTTCATGAAGTCCTCACACTGGCATTCCAAAAATCAATCTCTATTATGGTTCACTTTAAAAGACTGTATTTATTTGCTATGTATTTGCTACATGATTAAACAGAATATTTAAATATTAACAGGGTTAGGGACTTCCCTGGAGGTCCAGTGGCTGGGACTCTGCACTCCCAGTGTGGGGGGCCCAGGTTCAATCTCTGGTCAGGGAACTAGATCCCATATGCTGCAACTAAGAGTTCACGTGCCGCAACTAAAGATACCGCATGCCGCAACTAAAAGGTCCTGCCCATGGCGACAAGGATCCCAAGTGCCGCAACTGAGATCTGGCACAGCCAAATTAAAAAAAAAAAAATGGCAGGGTTAGTTAATATCTAAACATTTTAATATTCACTGGGACTCTGCTAAACATCTACTAATGTTACCCAGATATATGAAATCATTGGAAAGTATATATACCTGACTTTTTATACAATTCTTACGTTAGTAAGATAAAGGTATACTGAAAAGGAACACTGAATTTAGGGATAGGCGTTCTTAATAAAGTTAAACTATGTATGTAAAACTGTAAAGCTGCATGGGCTACAGAATTAGTTTGCCTCGTAGAGTTATGCTGATTGAATGATAATGCGTAAAAGAGTGCCGAAGATACAGTAAATGTTGTTAAACTAAATGTTAAATATGGCAGAAGCAAGAAGAACTACAATCCTGCAGCCTGTGGAACAAAAACCACATTCACAGAAAGATAGACAAGATGAAAAGGCAGAGGGCTATGTACCAGATGAAGGAACAAGATAAAACCCCAGAGAAACAACTAAATGAAGTGGAGATAGGCAACCTTCCAGAAAAAGAATTCAGAATAATGATAGTAAAGATGATCCAGGACCTCGGAAAAAGAATGGAGGCAAAGATCGAGAAGATGCAAGAAATGTTTAACAAAGACCTAGAAGAATTAAAGAATTTAAGAACAAACAGAGATGAACAATACAATAACTGAAATGAAAACTATACTAGAAGGAATCAATAGCAGAACAACTGAGGCAGAAGAACGGATAAGTGACCTGGAAGACAGAATGGTGGAATTCACTGCTGAGGAACAGACTGAAGAAAAAAGAATGAAAAGAAATGAAGACAGCCTAAGAGACCACTGGGACAACATTAAACGCAAGAACATTTGCATTATAGGGGTCCCAGAAGGAGAAGAGAGAGAGAAAGGACCTGAGAAAATATTTGAAGAGATTATAGTCGAAAACTTCCCTAACATGGGAAAGGAAATAGACACCCAAGTCCAGGAAGCTGAGAGAGTCCCATACAGGAGAAACGCGCCGAGACACATGGTAATCAAATTGGCAAAAATTAAAGACAAAGAAAAATTACTGAAAGCAGCAAGGGAAAAATGACAAATAACATACAAGGGAATTCCCATAAGGTTAACAGCTGATTTCTCAGCAGAAACTCTACAAGCCAGAAGGGAGTGGCATGATATACTTAAAGTGATGAAAGGGAAGAACCTACAACCAAGATTACCTGGCAAGGATCTCATTCAGATTCGATGGAGAAATCAAAAGCTTTACAGACAAGCAAAAGCTAAGAGAATTCAGCACCACCAAAGCAGCTCTACAATAAATGCTAAGGGAACTTCTCTAAGTGGGAAACACAAGAGAAGAAAAGGACCTACAAAAACAAACGCAAAACAATTAAGAAAATGGTCATAGGAAGATACATATAGATAATTACCTTAAACGTGAATGGATTAAATGCTCCAACCAAAAGACACAGGTTTGCTGAATGGATACAAAAACAAGATCCATAGATATGCTGTCTACAAGAGACCCACTTCAGACCTAGGGACACATACAGACTGAAAGTGAGGGGATGGAAAAAGATATTCCATGCAAATGGAAATCAAAAGAAAGTTGGAGTAGCAATACTCATATCAGATAAAATAGACTTTAAAATAAAGAATGTCGCAAGAGACAAGGAAGGACACTACATAACGATCAAAGAATCAATCCAAGAAGAAGATATAACAATTATAAATATATATGCACCCAACATAGGAGCACCTCAATACATAAGGCACCTGCTAACAGCTATAAAAGAGGAAATTGACAGTAACACAATAAAAGTGGGGGACTTTAACACCTCACTTACACCAATGGACAGATCATCCAAAATGAAAATAAATAAGGAAACAGAAGCTTTAAATGACACAATAGACCAGATAGATTTAATTGACATATATAGGACATTCCATCCAAAAACGGCAGATTACACGTTCTTCTCAAGTGCGCACGGAACATTCTCCAGGATAGATCACATCTTGGGTCACAAATCAAGCCTCAGTAAATTTAAGAAAACTGAAATCATATCAAGCATCTTTTCTGACCACAACACTATGAGATTAGAAATGAATTACAGGGAAAAAAAAGGAAAAAACACAAACACATGGAGGCTGAACAATACGTTACTAAATAACCAAGAGATCACTGAAGAAATCAAAGAGGAAATAAAAAAATACCTAGAGACAAATGACAATGAACACACGATGATCCAAAACCTATGGGATGCAGCAAAAGCAGTTCTAAGAGGGAAGTTTATAGCTACACAAGCCTACCTAAAGAAACAAGAAAAATCTCAAGTAAACAATCTAACCTTACACCTAAAGGAACTAGAGAAAGAAGAACAAACAAAACCCAAAGTTAGCAGAAGGAAAGAAATCATAAAGATCAGAGCGGAAATAAATGAAATAGAAACAAAGAAAATAGCAAAGATCAAGAAAACTAAAAGCTGGTTCTTTGAGAAGATAAACAAAATGGATAAACCATTAGCCAGACTCATCAAGAAAAAGAGGGAGAGGACTTAAATCAATAAAATTAGAAATGCAAAAGGAAAAGTTACAACAGACACAGCAGAAATACAAAGCATCCTCTAAGCAACTCTATGCCAATAAAATGGATAACCTGGAAGAAATGGACAAATTCTTAGAAAGGTATAACCTTCCAAGACTGAACCAGGAAGAAATAGAAAATATGAACAGACCAATCACAAATAATGAAATAGAAACTGTGATTAAAAATCTTCCAACAAACAAAAGTCCAGGACCCAATGGCTTCACAGGTGAACTCTATCAAACATTTAGAGAAGAGCTAACACCCATCCTTCTCAAACTCTTCCAAAAAATTGCAGAGGAAGGAACACTCCCAAACTCATTCTATGAGGCCACCATCACCCTGATACCAAAACCAGACAGAGATACTACAAAAATAGAAAATTACAGACCAATATCACTGATGAAAATAGATGCAAAAATCCTCAATAAAATACTAGCAAACAGAATCCAAAAACACATTAAAAGGATCATACACCAAGATCAAGTGGGATTTATCCCAGAGATGCAAGGATTCTTCAGTATATGCAAATCAATCAATGTGATACACCATATTAACAAATTGAAGAATAAAAACCATATGATCATCTCAATAAATGCAGAAAAAGCTTCTGACAAAATTCAACACCCATGTATGATAGAAACTCTCCAGAAAGTGGGCATAGAGGGAACCTACCTCAACTTAATAAAGGCCATATATGACAAACCCACAGCAAACATCATTCTCAATGGTGAAAAACTGAAAGCATTTCCTCTAAGTTCAGGAACAAGACAAGGATGTCCACTCTCACCACTATTATTCAACATAGCTTTAGAAGTCCTAGACACGGCAATCAGGGAAGAAGAAGAAATAAAAGGAATACAAATTGGAAAAGAAGAAGTAAAACTGTCACTGTTTGCAGATGACATGATACTATACATAGAGAATCCTAAAGATGCCACCAGAAAAGTACTAGAGCTAATCAATGAATTTGGTAAAGTTGCAGGATACAAAATTAATGCACAGAAATCTCTTGCATTCCTATACACTAATAATGAAAAATCTGAAAGAGAAATTAAGGAAATACTCCCATTTACCATTGCAACAAAAAGAATAAAATACCTAGGAATAAACCTACCTAGGGAGACAAAAGACCTGTATGCAGAAAACTATAAGACACTGATGAAAGAAATTAAAGATGATACTAACAGATGGAGAGATATACCATGTTCTTGGATTGGAAGAATCAATATTGTGAAAATGACTATACTACCCAAAGCAATCTACAGATTCAATGCAATCCCTATCAAATTACCAATGGCATTTTTTACAGAACTAGAACAAAAAAATCTTAAAATTTGTATGGAGACACAAAAGACCCCGAATAGCCAAAGCAGTCTTGAGGGAAAAAAATGGAGCTGGAGGAATCAGACTCCTTGACTTCAGACTATACTACAAAGCTACAGTAATCAAGACAATATGGTACTGGCACAAAAACAGAAATATAGATCAGTGGAACAGGTTAGAAAGCCCAGAGATAAACCCACGCACCTATGGTCAACTAATCTATGACAAAGGATGCAAGGATATACAATGGAGAAAAGACAGTGTCTTCAATAAGTGGTGCTGGGAAAACTGGACAGCTTCATGTAAAAGAATGAAATCAGAACACTCCCTAACACCATGCACAAAAATAAACTCAAAATGGATTAGAGACCTAAATGTAAGACCGGGCACTATAAAACTCTTAGAGGAAAACATAGGAAGAACACTCTTTGACATAAATCACAGCAAGATCTTTTTTGATCCCCCTCCTAGAGTAATGGAAACAAAAACAAAAATAAACCAATGGGACTTAATGAAACTTAAAAGCTTTTGCACAGCAAAGGAAGCCATAAACAAGACGAAAAGACAACCCTCAGAATGGGACAAAATATTTGCAAATGAATCAGTGGACAGAGGATTAATCTCCAAAATATATAAACAGCTCATGCAGCTCAATATTAAAAAAAGAAACTACTCAATCCAAAGATGGGCAGAAGACCTAAATAGACATTTCTCCAAAGAAGACACACAGATGGCCAAGAAGCATATGAAAAGCTGTTCAACATCACTAATTATTAGAGAAATGCAAATCAAAACTACAATGAGGTATCACCTCACACCAGTTAGAATGGACATCATCAGAAAATCTACAAACAACAAATGCTGGAGAGGATGTGGAGAAAAGGGAACCCTCTTGCACTGTTGGTGGGAATGTAAATTGATACAGCCACTATGGAGAACAGTATGGAGGTTCCTTAAAGAACTAAAAATAGAATTACCATATGACCCAGCAATCCCACTACTGGTCATATACACAGAGAAAACCATAATTCAGAAAGACACATGCACCCCAATGTTCACTGCAGCACTATTTACAATATCCAGGTCATGGAAGCAACCTAAATGCCCATCGACAGACGAATGGATAAAGAAGATGTGGTACCTATATACAATCGAATATTACTCAGCCATAAAAAGGAACTAAATTGGTTATTTGTAGAGATGTGGATGCATCTAGAGACTGTCATACAGAGTAAAGTAAGTCAGAAAGACAAAAACAAATATCATATATTAATGCATATATGTGGAACCTAGGAAATGGTACAGATGAACTGGTTTGCAGAGCAGAAATTGAGATACAGAAGTAGAGAACAAACATTTGGACACCAAGCGGGGAAAGCGGCAGGGGTTGGGGGTGGTGGTGTGATGAATTGGGAGATTGGGATTGACATGTATACACTGATGTATATAAAATGGATGACTAATGAGAAAAAAGAAAAAAATTAACAACAACAAAAAAAACCCAGAGTTCCTGATTTTTCTTCTGTAATACCTGCTCCATTTCAGTTATGGCAACTCCATGTTTCTACTTGCTCTGGCCAGTAACCCTAAAGTTACAGTACTTTTTTCCCCTCATATCCTCTACCCAGTCTGCCAAGAAATGAAATATATATCCACAATCCCAAAATATCCAGAATCACAACATTTCTACCTGCATGACTATTACTTTGGTCAAAGCCACCATCATTTCTAGCCAGAATTATTTTACTAGCTTTCCAATTAGTTTCCCTGCTTTAGCTCTTGCTCTTCCTATAGTCTACTGTTTCACTCAGTTTACACTCCATGCCCTCATTTAACTCAGATTTCATCTTCTACTCCTTAACCCCCTTCTTTCATTCTACTCCAAGACACTGGTCTCTCCACTGTTCCTTGGAAATTCCAGGAATGCTTATACCTTAAGGCTTCTGCTCTGGCTTTCTCCTCTACCTGGAGTATTCTTCAAAAGTTAACCATATGTATGACTCCCTTATATCCTTCAAATCTTTGTTCAAATGACATTTTCTCAGGGCCACTCTGACCACCCTACATAAAACTGATAACTCCTTCTCTATCCTTCTTACCCTGCTTTATTCCCCACCCCCACAGTAGATATCACCTCCTAACCACGACATAGTATTAAAACAACTTACTTATTATGTTTATTACCTCTTTTCACCTACTAGAATGTAATCTCTATGAGGGCTGAGAAATTGGTCTGTTTTATTCACCTCTATATTATAAGAGCCTAGAACAGGCCTGTCGTATATTAGGCACTCAGTACATATTTGTTCAATGAATGGATGAATAAATGAAAGAACTTCTATCCTCCAAATGTGTCAGACCTGAGACATGTAACATATTCCAATTCAAAAATACGATATCAATTTATACCACATAGATACCAGTACAGAAAGACAGTCTACCCAAAGGTAAAGTATCAGTTATATATAAGAATTCTGAATAATTTATAATACATACATAAAAGGCATTTGTGACATCAATTATCCTCACTTTATTATGAGGAAATCAAGAGGTCAAACAATTTGACCAAAACCACATAGCTACTAAATGGCGGAGCTGGGATTTTCATTTTGGCAGCTTAATTACAAATGCCACATCCTTCATCATTACCTGTGATCCTTTTTTCAGTTGAAAAAGAAGTGTGATATTTGTCTTATTGCTCTATAAAAAGGACTTCTAATGACAGAATACCATCCCCTCCCCTCCCCACCAATGTCAGTTGTTCATTTCTTTTACTGTTTGGATCTCTGTATTTGTGGGGTCCTAGGATATGACTGGTAGCCTGTAACGTTTTCTACATAGTCATTCCAGTTAACATGGCATTTGTTGATTTTGTAAATCCAGACTGTAGGGCATTTGAGCCCAATGAGCATACCTTAGGCTTTGTGATGTTCCCATTCTATACCTAAAGCCCGAGGTATTTAAGCAATTCTTCTGTGAGATGAGCCTGGTTTATCTTGTTGATCTTCTATTACAGACACCAACTTTAATACGATTATGTTCACAGGGGATACAATTATGAACATGACAATCCTCTCTGGCTATGGACTAGCCCTTAACCGACACTAGAATAAGCTCAGGTTCTCTGGCTCATTCCAGATAGTTTAAAAAGTTATAATTGGTAGAGTGAAAAATTTAGCACTACTCTCACTGCTTGTAGGGGGATGTTAAAGAAACATCATCAGGTATTTGTCCCCTGTGGTGTGTGTCTTAAATTATATTTTCCTGTAAGAAAACGGTTAGAATATCAGGTAGGGGAAAATGTTTCTCTGTGAGAAGAATTTATAATTGTGAGAATGGCAAGCTGGATAATAACAAATGGTAGACTAAAGTCAAGAAAAATTAAGCTAAGACTTTGAGAGAAAAATATGTTTTCATATTTTATGTTACTGAGTTATCAAGAGTGATTAGGATTCTATTAAAATCAATGGATAAAACAGGTATTGACAAATGATAAAATTAAAAGTTTAAAAATACTTTCATTTGCTGCTATTCTAATTTAATTGCCAACAGAGTAAGTTTCTGATATAGCTACTAAAATCTTCCTAGCTATAACAATTATCATGGTTCTTTGTTCTTGAATGCGAACCTGGGGTAATAATTTGTGTTATCTAATGTGATAAGGCTCATTGTAAATGTTTATCAAATCAGATATCTTAGCCAGAAAAAGTCTAGCAGTGAAATTGGTGTTTATGATCTACTCTGATAATATAATCCTTTTTCTGATATTTTAAAATAATTTAAAAAAATTTCAAACAACTTACATGTGAACTTTATAAAAAAGAATCTCTATGTCAGATGCTACATATATGTATTCTAACTCTGTGGAAGTTACTTAAAAAATCTAAGGTGACCTTTGTGGCTTCTTACTAAAATATTGAGTTGATCTCAGACTCCACTGTCCCAAATATTCTGGATAATATAGAATATCGTAGGTGTTACAGTAGGATGATTTCTGGTAATATATACCAGTGACCACTTTTTAAACAATAAATTATCAACTAAGATAGAATAGCAGTCAAAGAAAACAAGTGATAAAATGTATCAAAACAGTGATGATTTTCAACATTTAAATTCATTGCTGAAGTGTTTAGCCACTTCTAGGGAGAGACAGCTAATTCCTATATATAGAACATGGTAATTGCAAAAAGGCTCCTTATTGTCAACAGGCTAAACTTACTTGCACTTCTCAACATCATATTGTAATGTGACACCAGAATTCAGAAGTGGGGAACAAAAGAGGACAAAATAGATTTGGAAGGTGAGGAGAAGCCAAAAGAAATTTTGACTGAGTATAATAAAAATATTGGAATTTAATTTTAAAATTTGGCTATAGACACTTGATATTTAAAACACTTACTAAATCATAGCTTCTTATTTTTGTCTTAAAATTCACTGATTTAAATTGAATGGATGGCAACCCACATAGAAAAAAGAAATGAAGCAGTTGTTCTCTGCCTGATGGTAAAATCTTCTACTGGCTTATATGACTAAGGCACATCATTTTTTTTGGACTTTGAGAGAAGTTAGTTTCCAGTGTAAGTGGATTCTCACTAATCACTTACTAAGTCTGTGATTAATTAGTTTGTTTATTCTATAGATATTAAGCACCATGCTATATATCAGGCACTCTGTTGACTGGAGAAGCACCTTAATCAATCTGTGATCAAATTATAAATCTAAGACATGTTAATTTAATGTCGCTATATAAATACACCTTGGTTTTTAACAGTCCTACTTAGTAATCAGTTTAAGAACAAGAAATAGGCTGTCTTCATAGAAAGGCATAATCTATGTACAGAAAGTAGTTAATACCTTTAAAAATATGTGGTGTTACCAGGTGCTATAGAATGTGGATCCAGAAGAAAGAGCCTGTATTATAGTAAGTGAACATTATATAGGGAGTTCATGAAGCTACATGCCTAAATGCTAAATTCCTGTATTTCAGAAGTTAGGATTGTAGCAATTTATGGAAATTTTCTTAAAACAATGGTTGGCTTCTTTTCTTGGTAGTCAATGGGTGGCTTATAATGGAGAGTAAAGGAATCCACTGACGTCTGACTTAATCCTTTGGAGTATTCTGACTTATTTCTGAACTCAGCTTCTAGATAACTGACAAGGATAAAGTGATGAAATATGTGGAATCACCTCTTACTAGACTGAAAATAGTTCCATAAGAAGAGGTGCTTAGGTGCTTCCAATCTAGTGACTTAATCATTTCTATGCCCCATTCCTAGGGCCCAGCATAGTGGCTGACACATATCAGGCACTTGGTAAATGTCTGCTCTACTAACCTGAAGGTTTGGTAGTAAACAACAAAGTAAAGTTTGTACAGTTGTTTAACTTTAGTTTTCTTTGAGGTCTAATAATATGCCATATCAATGACAGCTGTTGAAGACCTCCATTTTGGCTCTGAATTAAAATAACTTTGATATCAGCTTAAAGGCTGGAACTTGAACAAATGTGTTCCTTAACACAGGAGACTTGTGATGTGATATTATGGAAAGCACACAGGATTTGAATGCCAAAGATAGTATTCCACACTGCTTTGTTTGATCTTTAGAAAGTCCCTTGCCCTCCCTAAGCCTTAATTTGTTTATTCATTCACCTTAACATTTGCTGAATGCACACTGTATGCCTTTTACACAGAGATGAAAAAGACAAACCTTGACCTGGGGATGCTTAAACATACAACAACAGAAAAATACAACTTGAATGTTTCCTCATCTATAAAATCAGAATTACAATACCACCTACTGAATGGGTTTTATGAGACAATTACAACAACAGAACTTAACTTTTAATGTATATAAAAGTGTTTTTAAAACTGCAAAACTACAAATGTTATTTGTTATTTATATTATTATATAATCATTCCTCACATTTTCTGCTTTTTTCTTAGGTTGAATTTCAACTTGATATTAGTTCCTGAAAAAGAGTGTAACATCATTTTTTCATAGAAGTTTTTCTGATTTCTCTTTTGGAATAAATCAGGAAGCTTAGAACCCTGGTTCAAGCTTTACCTGTCAACCTGCTTCCCAGTTATAAATTTAGAATGTGAGTAGTTTTTTTCCTTTTGTTAAACTGATATATAATTCACATGCCACAAAGTCCACCAATTTAAAGTGTACAATTCAGTGGTTTTTAGTATAGTCACAAGGTTGTACAACTGTCACCACTAATTCCAGAGCATTTTTATCACTGCAAAAAGGAACCCTGGACCCATTAGCAGTCACTTCCCATTTCTTCTCTGGCCCAGTTCCTGGTAACCCTCACCTGCAAGTTCCTTTCTATTTCTATGGATTTGCTTATTCTAGACATTTCATATAAATGGAATCATGTAATATGCAGCCTTGTGTATCTGGTTTCTTTCACTTAGAATAATGTTTTACAAGGTTCATCCATGTTATAGCATGTTTCATGTTTTTAATGGGATAATATTCTATTGTATTGATATGCCACAGTTGGTTTATCCATTTATTAGTTGATGGACATTTGGTTTGTTTATTACACTTTTTGGCTATTATGAATATGAATATTATGCTATGAACATCGATGTACAAGTTTTTGTGTGACATATATTTTAGATTCTCTTGGGAATATACGTAGGAGTGGAATTAATGGTTCATACGGTAACTCTATGCTTAACTTTTTGAGAAACTGAGTAGTTTGATTCTGATAATTGCTTTTCTAGAGCTTAATGCACATAGCACCTAATGAAGGAATGATAAAAGCCATTGCCAGTGCATGAAAAAATAATGCAAAGGAAAACAATAAAATAAATCTACAACTCTCATAAAGCCAAATTGCATTGGGTGCTATTGCCTGTGGAGGTCTAATTTAATGGTCAGTGCTCCTGTACAGAGTTGTATTAAGGAGGTAAACTTTTCTGAGGTTATGTGCAATTATGTTCCAGCTGTCATTCTCTGGATTAAAAAGATAAACTCTGGTTTCCAAAGTGGACAGTGTGGTATAAATTAGCTAAATGGGAAAGCTTGGCTTGTGCTTTAGTGCACTTTATTTTTCAAGCTGGGGATCTATACCTCTTTGAGAGGCAAACCCATAGGCCATGGCATTTTGCTATAAGCTGTGTTTTTTGGTGGTGACAAAAACCACAAGGGAGTAAAACTGTTTCGTTCTGAAATAGGGATAAAAGACACATAGCTACTTTATAAATCGAAGGTGAGAGGCAGTGTTTTTAGTTCCAAATTGCAAGATAGGTTATTTTTAATGAAACGTGACTTAAAAATAAATGTTTATTAGACTAGGTATCTGTCACATGTTAGTCAACTTGGAGAGACCTAGATGCAATTCTTGGCTATCAACAGACACAAAGCACAAATATGCCTTAAATTTTTCCTTTACTAAAGTCACTTATTTCACATGTACCTTTTTCCTAGAGGACGTGATTAAAGTTGTGAAATGTCAGTAAGCACATTCTCCTAAACTCCTAAGCTTTCAATTTCTTCTCCACACTTCCTTCCCTTTACTGTCTACTCAAGTCTGCACTTCTCAAACATACCTTTTTAATACTGTTGACAGGTCCATCTCTGTAAATTCTTTCATATTTGGCTCTTAAGCAAACAGAATACATTCCTTCTAGTGATTATTTATTGTTGTATAACAAACCAACTCAAAGCTTAGTGGCTTACAACCATAACCATTTTCTTTCTCATGACTCTGTGGGTTGGCTGGGCTGACTCACATGGCTGCATTCAGCTGGCAGATCAGCTGGGAGGCCTGAGTAGGCACCTCTCCTTACAATCGTTCATTCTTAAGGTGACTAGACTGGGCAGATCTCAGGGCAGCATCCCAAGAGGGTAAGTCTCAAAGTCTAAGAGCTTGTCAAGGCTATACTTGTGTCATGTTTGCTGATGTCCCGTTGGTTAAGCAGAGTGAATGTGGAAGGAGACTATATTATGAGTCATTGGGACCACTAGTGTAGCAGTTTGCACTTCAATATTCATTAAGATAAACTATATTTTTTATTCCTTTTTCTCTTTGCTCTTCAGTTTGGGAAGTTTCTATTGACATCTTCGAGCTCACTGATTCTTTCCTCGGCCATGTTCAAGCTGCTGCTGAGCCAATCAAAGGCATTCTTCATTTCTGTTGCAGTGTTTTTGTTTTCTAGCATTTCCTTTTTTTTTTTTTTTCCATTTGAGCCCTTAGGATATTAATCATAGTTACCATAATGGTATGGTAATCATAGTTACCATAAATTCTTAGTCTTATAATTCCAAAATCTCTGTCATAACTGAGTCTGGTTCTGATGCCTGCTTTATCTATTCAAAATGTGGGGTTTTTTTGTTTTGTTTTTTTGCCTTTTAGCATGCCTTGTAATTTTTTGTTGAAAGCTGGACATGATGTATCAAGCAAAAAGAACTAAGGTAAACAGGTCTTTAGTGTGAGGTTTTATGTTTATCTGGCTATGAATTAGATTGCATTTACTGGTTGCTGCAGCTGTAGGTGTCGGAGGCTAAAATTTCCTCTAGTGTCCTTGTTTTTGTCTCTTCTGTAATCTTTGGGTTTCCTTTTTAAATAGGGTTTGAACCTTGCTCCCCTGTTGTTATATAGGAGCCTGACTGATGTGGTGGTAAGATGTAGGGGGAGGGTAAGTGTTCTCTAGTCCTGTGATTAGGTCTCAGTTTTTTAGTGAGCC
This sequence comes from Balaenoptera acutorostrata, assembly GCF_949987535.1. Taxonomy (NCBI): domain Eukaryota; kingdom Metazoa; phylum Chordata; class Mammalia; order Artiodactyla; family Balaenopteridae; genus Balaenoptera; species Balaenoptera acutorostrata. Next base: position 37,011,991 of record NC_080082.1, on the reverse strand, counting down.
TATGACCCTGGGCTGTGACTTTCATAAGTGCTTCTCAGGTCCTTTCCCCTCTCACCTATGAAGGTGAAACAGGAAGACTAGAGGGGGGCTAGAGCTGGATATTTCATTACCACCAAGTCAGTTAGGCTCTGGTAAAAAACAAAGTTGGTTAGGTTTTCGTAAAATAATTTCCCTTGAGGGCAGGCCTTTGTTAAGAAGACCTGTAGCTCTGGGAGTATTTGAAAATGTTTATTTTCCCCCTTTCTCCTGACAGAAGCACAAGAGGATTTTTCTTAGATCTTGACCCTGAGAACCTGTGTGGCTCACGGAGGTAAAAATCATGAAAGTTTGGGTCCCCAAAGGTAGGAGTTTTTAATCTCTTAAACTAGTCTCAAACTGAGTCCCCAGAATTACCCTTTGAGTGTCCCTGCCAGTGGCTGGCCCTAGCTGTGGCTTCTGCTCTGGTAAGCTGCCATTTTATGCATTTGTCTGTCTTTCCAGTTTTGGGGGCAGCGGTTTGCCCTGTGTCTTCAATTCTCTAACGGATCTAAGAAGAGGTGTTGATTTTCATTTTGGTCATCGTTTGGCTGGGGCAGGGGTGGGAATGGAAGGGAGGATGGGAGTATGATTTCCAAGCTCTTTTTACATGTTGGACCGGAAACCAGAAGTCCCCAATACTGTACTTGTTTTTTTTTTTTTTTTTTTTTTTTAAAGATTTATTTATTTAATTGATTGATTGGTTGTTATGTTGGGTCTTCGTTTCTGTGCTAGGGCTTTCTCTAGTTGCGGCAAGCGGGGGCTACTCTTCATTGCGGTGCGCGGGCCTCTCAGTATCGCGGCCTCTCTTGTTGCGGAGCACAGGCTCCAGACGCGCAGGCTCAGTAGTTGTGGCTCACGGGCCCAGTCGCTCCGCGGCACGTGGGATCCTCCCAGACCAGGGCTCGAACCCGTGTCCCCTGCATTCGCAGGCAGATTCTCAACCACTGCGCCACCAGGGAAGCCCATTGTACTTGTTAAATAGAGATTTTTCATTCGTTTTTTCTTTCTTTTCTTTATTTTAAAATATATTTCAAGAAATAGGCAACCAGGCCTATTTTACATTGTTTATTGATTTAAAAAAATATAAAATCTTGAAATAAATTACGTAGCATTCATATTTTAAATTGCTACTTTTTATAAATGTACACAATTAAGTAAAAATGTATTATAATGGTTAGTAAACTGCTCACTGAATTAAATTTTAAAATAAGAAATATTTTGTGTAAAGACCAATCTATACTAAATTCCAGGCCATTTGCCAAGCTATACAAAAACACTAGAGCAACTAAATAAAACCAATGGGGATATCTGTCTAGGATACTAGAGTTTTTCCTCAATGCACTTATGGAAATAAAAAGAAAATATTCAAAGATATTATAGTTTTTGTGTGTTGTTTTTAAAAAACAAAACAAGATTTTCTTTGTCAAATTATTTCCTTTTTGTGTTGCTCCTAATAAAGTTATATTTTTCATGTTTTGACTTTGCTAATGCTAAATATATATTACTTCTTGTTCATTTCTGATCCATATTATACACCAATCCTTCAAAGGAAGACTTCCTTCACAAAAATGTCACCTGTCAGTCAGTCCACAATGGCCTCTTATTTGAGTTCCTATTACACTTATTGTTGCCATTAATTTGATACTTATTGCTTTGTAATTACTATTTAATAAGTCATTTTAAAATACCTATGTCTAGCTCCTGAAATATAAAGTTCTTGATATTTGAAATATAAAGTAACAATGTCTTAATATTTTTGCACATTCATAGCACCTGGCAAAGTGTCATGTTCAGTTATCCAGGTAAATAAGGAGAAGGATATCAAATTTTTACGAAGTCTTAGAGGTAATGATATGGAATCCTAGTCTTTTCTTAAGACTCCACACTCTAGACACCTGTCTTATAGAAGGGGCCTGTGAATAGTGAAGTCAGTCATCTTCCAGAAAGTTACTAGTCTTCTAAAAATCTTTCATTAGTGGCTTATCATCTTATTTTTTCTTGTTTTTACTCTCCAAATAAACCAGAAACTTTTTGAGGATGATGAATATATTTTATACTTTTTTTAAAAAATCTTTTTTGGCTGCTATGAGTAGTTTTTTTGTTTTTTTTTTTCCATTTTTTTGGCTGCGTCAGGTCTCAGTTGTGGCACCTGCGATCTTTGTTGAGGCATGAGGGATCTTTCATTGAGGCGTGCGGGCCTCTCTCTAGTTGTGGCGTGCAGGTTTTCTCTCTTCTCTTGATTTGGTGTGCAGGCTCCAGGGCACGTGGGCTCTGTAGTTTGCGGCATGTGGGCTTAGCTGCCCCACAGCATGTAGCAACTCAGTTCCACAACCAGGGATCGAACCCGCGTTCCCTGCGTTGGAAGGCAGATTCTTTACCACTGGACCACCAGTGAAGACCCTATTTTATACTTCTTAAAGTACCTAGGATCATAGCTCATACTGGTATGTTCAATAAATATTTTTTGAATAATAATAATTAAAAAAATCTTCACAGAGCAAACCACTACACTGTGGAATACTGTCTATATGCACAGCCCCCACTCTCCGACAACATACATATTACAAATGACTCTCATGCTCCTGAGGTTTTCACTTGTCAAATACAATCACTCTCTTGTAATTTTTATTCTCTTACTCTTGTGTCTTTTTTACTTGCTCATATTTATCGATTTGTCCTTATAAGTTTCTTTTTGATTTATTCTTACTATTCCTTACCCTTATTTAATCTCATGTCTTCTTTAGTTCTCTATAAATTAGGGGTAAGTGTTGCAAAGTCACTCATCTTTGAAGATAAAGTGTATTTAAGTTTTATAACCCACTACTGTTTCACTGAAGGAGGTTATCATGCAAAGCTGGTAGTAAGGAATTCCTGATTGTCATTTCCAGGAAAGGACCAATTTAGATAAATAACAGCATAATCCTGGTTCCCCCTCCCATCTCTTATGACATTGCTGTCATTCATGTCACTTATTCATATACTATCATCATCCAGTACACTGTTACTATTATTACTTTAAACAATCTAAAAGTTATTTTTTAGATCAACTAAGAAATAAAAGGTCTTATTTTATCTTCATTTATTTATTCCTTTCTTATATAGGTATGTGTTTCTGACCTATCATACTCCTTATCCCTAAAGAACTTCTTTTAACTTTTTTGGGGGAGCAGATCTGCTGGCGATGCTTCCCTCAGTTTTTGTTGGTCTGATAAAGTCTATTTCTCCTTTGTGTTTAAAAGAAAATTCTGCTGTATATAGAATTCTAGGTTGGTGACTTTTTCTTTCAACACTTCAAATATTTCACTCTCTTTTTTTAAAAATTAATTAATTATATTTTTGCCTGTGTTGGGTCTTCGTTGCTGCGCACGGGCTCTCGCTAGTTGCGGTGAGCAGGCACTACTCTTTGTTGCAGTGCGCGGGCTTCTCATTGCAGTGGCTTCTCTTGTTGCAGAGCACAGCTCTAGGCGTGCAGGCTTCAGCGGTTGTAGCATGTGGGCTCAGTAGTTGTGGCTTACGGGCTCTAGAGTGCAGGCTCAGCAGTTGTGGCACACGGACTTAGTTGCTCCACGGCATGTGGGATCTTCCCGGACCAGGGCTTGAACCCATGTCCCCTGCATTGGCAGGCGGATTCTTAACCACTGTGCCACCAGGGAAGCCCGGCACTACAGTTTCTTATTTTCTTTCTTTTGGTTTTCCAGAATATGACTGTGACCCACTTGCATCTGTGTAGATGAGATTTCTAATTGCTGAATAGCTGAATAATTTGTAAACTTCCTTAAAGTTTCTCAGACTCTCTGTATTTCTTGTAATTAATTAATTAATTCAATTTATAATTAAATGAAGAGGATGTATCAGTACTGCTTAGAGCTATTCCATATTTTCCCTCCTTCCCTTTGTCTCTTTCATTTCAGTGAAAAAAAAAAAAACCATTATTCGCCATGCCCTCATCTTTATCTCTGTGGACTTGACTATTCCTGTGAGGTCTTTACTTGATGTGAGAGTAAGGAAAGGGAATGATTCTTCTTGCAAGAATTCATTCTTTCAGATAAGAAGAATGTCATGGATAATCCAGCAGGGCATAACAACTCTTTCCATTATCTTGTTATGAATTATGATTTTTGACACAAAAATATGCCTGATTAAGTACTGCTCAAGCTAAAATTTTTGGGTATGAGAATTTAAAATGTGATGAGTAATTAAAATAAAATGACTCAAGACTAAAACATTCTTTTACGGATAATTATGTGTGGATAAATGGAACACGACTATACTTTGAAGATAATTTCAGAAAATACGCAGGTGAGAAATGAACATAAAGAATAAAATGTGTTTTGACACTGGAAGATGTAATGGACAATTACTGATTAAAATGGAGAAACCTGAAAGGTTAAAATTATAGAAAGACAATGTGCTTATATGTTACAACAAATCATTTTTTCTCAATAATCTAATGTTTACCATCAATATGAATTTTGTTATACCTAATCCAAATGCTTTTTTGCCCTTTCATATCAGTCTACCATACATTTTAACTGCTCTTATATTTGAAGCATATGATGAAGAATGCATAGTAGGTAAAGGTTACTTATGCTTTTCTCAGGTATGTTAACAAATAGTAACGTTAGAGGACTAAAGGGAAATGATTTTATAACAGCAGGGCCAAATAAGCAATTTAAGAGGTAGAAAACAATTCTTGGTCTAATAGTGTTATTATTTAGAAATGACCAACAACTTCCTAATCCATACAATTTGGCCTACATGCTCCTATCTACTAAGTTCTTATTAAATATTATTTAGGAAATTCGGGTACTTATTGCCGGTCTCTGGCTAATTTACAAGAGTAGTAAATGGTTATTTAGAAAATTAATGACTCCTCTGTAATATAATTGTCTAATAACATTTGGCTATTCACGCCTTGCTAGGAAGTGGAGTAAGACCACAGAGTATTTGGTAACAATAAGATCTGTCTACGAGCAGAAAGGATAATTAGGCCAGGCCTTTTTGAATAACACTAAGGCATGTTATTGTCTCTGGCAGTGGCTTTCAAACTTTTCTGATCACAGCCCACGGTAACAACTGCATTTTATGTCACCACCCAGTAAGAACACAGATACACAAACCCTAAAATAAAGTTTTCATGAAACAATACTAAATGTAGGATACACTTGATATTTTCTACCTTTTATTCTTTTAAATAAAAAGCCCTTAACAGAACCCATTAAATTTATTTCATGATCCACTAATGAGTAGTGACCCTTAGGTGCTCTATAAGAAAACCAGGGTTGCAGCTTCTGAAGTATTCATATGTGGTCGTTCTCTTTCTAGAGTGGAAAGTTCTCTACTAGCGGGGCTGTATGGGTTGGAAGGTATAGTTTAACCAAGTAATTTTTCTTTAGACTTCAACATGCTTAATTAACATTTAAACTAGAAATTTTCATCCTTTAAAATTTGGGGCAGGTTTTCATAATAGTACTTCCTAAATCAATTAAATTAAGTGCCACTTCCCTGTTTAGAACATATATTTATGCATGAAATATAGTATATGTGTGAAATATTTTTAAAATATTTATGATTACTTATTATTAACATATTTCTCAAATTAAAAGCAATATATGATCAGTGTATAAACTAAAATGCAAAAAATAAAGAACAAAATCCCACAACCAGGAGGTATTCCTGGTAATGTTTCTATATGTCATTTTGTTTCTATATTTTTCCTATACATGGGTTCACTTAAAAACTCCACACCCACACCCACACAATTTGGATTATGCACACAGATGTGCCTCCTTCCCAAGCGTTATACCATAAACATCTGTTCATTTTATCAAAAATTATTCTAAAATATTTTGTAGGCTGGAAATTATTATAAGATATCACAACTTATTATTTCTCAATTGTTGGACATTTAGATTTTCCCAGTTTGCTATAGTCTTTTACCTTTGTTTATGCTTTTTTGCCATGAAAATGTATGCGTTCATTTGATTTATGCATTTATCTTTTCTATAGATATTTTCTCCTTTGCGTTTATGCTTACAAATTCCTTCCTAATCCAGGGAAGAAGTAAATATATAATTGAGTGAGAATAAACCCAATGTTCCATTATTGTTTTGGAGTAGATTAAAAAGCAATCATGCTACGGAAATATTTTTCCATTTACTTATAAAAACAGCAATGTGTAGTGAATATTATTGAATGGGTTTTTAGCATCTAATAAGATATCCTACTAGGTACAAATGCCTAGTTTGTAGTAGAGGTTCAATAAATATATATTGTGAACAACAATCACTGATTAAAAAATATCTTCTATATCTAATTTTTGGTAGGTTTCAATTTGCTGTAAAATTTATCTTTTAAAAATAAAAAGGACTAAAAGTAGTAAATAGTTATAGAAATGTACCAAATAGGAAGTGAATCTCTTGAAATCTTGCTCTCCCAAGATAAATGTTAACAGTTTGATGAGTATTTTTCTAGATTTTTTCTATGAAGTGAGAATTATTCATTTAACTGCACAAAAATATATCACATAGATCTTTACTGTTGTATTGTTATATTGAAAAAAACCCCCAGCAAATTATCCAGTTACTGTATCCACATACAAAACAATTCCAAAAGAAACTAGAACTAAGAAGAATAAAATTTTACCATTTGCAACAACATGGATGGACTTTGAGGGTATTATGCTTAGTGAAGTAAGTCAGACAGAGAAAGACAAATACTGTATGTTTTTACATATATGGAATCTAAAAATAAAACAAATAAATGAATACAACAAAATAGAAACAGACTCATAGATAGAGAACAAACTAGCGGTTACCAGAGGGAAGAGTGGTGGGGAGAGGGGCAAGATAGGGTATGGGAATTAAGAGTTAAAAACTACTAGGTATAAAATAAATAAGATACAAGAATATAATGCTCAGCACAGGAAATGTAACCAATATTTTATAATGACTTTAAATGGAATATAATCTATAAAAATATTGATTCATTATGTTGTACACCTGAAATTAATATAACACTATAAGTCAACTATACTTCAATTAAAAAAAATTAGGACTAGCTAGATGAACAGACATGGAAAGATTTACACAATATACATTATATGAAAAAAAAAAGAGGGAGACAAATCTTTAAAAAATTGATTTACTGTTATGAAAATAAAGAAATTTTCCCCATTTTAAACCATCAGTGCATTCCCGAGGTAATCACCTACTTGATGGTCTTAAGTAAGTAATTCTTTCAAAATACAGATGAATTTAAATTGTTAGTATTTTAGACAGCATTTTTGATTGATAATTCACCAGTCAGCTAAGATTTTGCTTTTGGGTATAATGGCTTTGTATACTAGCCATAAAGTTATACTAGCTTTATGAAGTTATACTAGCTTCATAAAATGAAATAAGTAACTTCAACTTTTTTTCCCCCTGCATTCCGAAACATCTAATCTAGAACTAAAATTATGTGCATCTTGAAAGTCTCAAAGAGTTAACTGATAAAAAATAAAACCAGCTGGTCCTGGAATCTTTTATATACAGTTTAATATAGATATGAATTAAAATGTAAATAAGTAATTTGTTCAAATCAACTATATCCAGATTTATTTTAAGTTTCCTTGACTGACAGTGGTACATTAACGTATTTGACTATACAGTTGACCCTTGCATAACACAGGTTTGAACTGCGCAGTTCCACTCATATGCAGATTTTTCTCAATAGTAAATACTACAGTACTATACAATTCACACTTGGTTGAATTGGAGGATACGGAGGAATGAGGGCCAACTATAAGTTATAGGCAGATTTTTAACTGCACAGAGGGATGGTGCACCTAACTTCCCATGTTGGTCAAGGGTAAACTGTAACTGAGTCTGTAAATTTCTCCTTGAATTTTTCAGACAGTTTTTGTTTCATGGAATGTTTCTGTGTTGATGCAGTAGCATGATGACAGTATTAAATGTATACAATTAGCTTAAAAGGAAATGCACTCTGGTATATTATGTTATGCCATTATATAAAATGAAAATGGCTATATAATGAGTTCTTCCCTTTTTTTAGTTCATTTAAAAATGGAGGAGTAACAGTAACTCTGTTTACGTGTACTTCTTCATGGTTAGGACTCTAGCACTCTCAAAGAAGCATATGAATATGTTAGGATTCCTTTTCCTCCTTAGAGAATTGAAATGTTCACAGTTGTATTTATGGTGATTTGGATCGTATCTCAGTCAGCTAGCCATCTGTCAAGATCAGACATCCTTTGCTTAGTCTTATTTCCCTTTTGTCTTGATTGATTGCATTTCCCTTTATTCAAATGCAAAACAAGATTTTTCTTTATAATCATATATCAAAACATATGATTACATAATATTACATAAATTTGTATAATATTCCAGTTTCTAGTCCACATATGAAAAAACTAGGATTAATCTAGGAGTAGATTGGATTCCTAATTTTCACTTCTTCTAAGATGAGCTCTGTTAACTAATTTACTATTTCATACTTTGATCAAGATAACTGAAGTAAATGCTCCCAATCTCTGTTACTGCAACTGAAAAATAAGGATAATTATGTGGTTCCATACAGTAGGGATATATGAAGAATTTAATGTTAATATATTTGTCATGAGGACCTTTTGTAATCTACTGATGTAAGTATACAGAAAGACAAAGGATAATATAAAAAGTGAAGATTTTATAAAGAATGTGAAAACATGATAATTTTTGTCATCCAGTTTACTTTGTTAATATATTGATTAAAGGTGCTATTATGCATATCAAGTCTTACCTGAACCATTTTTCAGATATCCATTTGCATCTACAGTTGTATACATGATATAAGGTCCAGGCTGATTCACTCCAAAGGGCTGCAATAAAAAAGAAATAGTTAAGCCTTGGAAAGTAAGTGCATCATTTGAAGTTTCTGGCAAATCTATTACAAAAAGTAAACACTCCTCCATAAAATTCTTACATAGATGGCAGTTACTTAGAGAACATGTTCATAAATAACCAGTGTTATCTATTAAAAAAACCCTGTGTTAGTAGAAAATTCTTAACACTTTAAATGATTTGATAGTTGTATTTATATAGTTCATTAATTTTTTTTTAATAGTTCATTAATTTTATTAGATATTTCTAAGATCTAATCATGTCTCTTCTTTATTACATAAGGATGAGTATTTTAGGCAAAATTTTCTTTACTACTTTTGGTCCCACCTGGAATAGTTTTATTATGACATTTCTGTTGAACATAGCATTGCTTTTCCCTTCTGGAACAAACTGGGCATAGTTTACATTTTCTCAATAGATAAAATTTCTCAAAAATAAATAAAATCCATCCATAATAATCATAATAGAATAAAAAATATTGCTGAGTAGTTCCAAAACATTTTTATCTCCTGCACTAGACTTAGAGAATACATTATTTTCCACTCAAGGAAAACATCACTGGCAGAGCCTAGTTACAATGGTGAGGTTTATCTCCAACTTGTGTATTGTTCCCTATTTCTGGAACATTCCTCACACCCTGATACAATGATTTATTCTCTTTAGAAATCAAAGTTAATTAAATGGGGTACAAAGAAACCAATGTCTGCAATGGGTAACCTAAGAAGAGATAAGAAAATGATCAAGAAATGCTTTGAACACTTCGCAGAATTAAAAATTCTACTGTGCTTCCCAATAAAGTAGGGAAAAGTTAATAAAGAAGTTTAGATAGTTTAATTATGCACTACAAATGATTTTCCTTCAAGATGACAGGCAAGAAATTATTAATTTCATTGATGCTACAATTGCCTGATTGATATTTTAAGAACTTTAGAAATCCATTTGCTTCAATGACCATGAGAAAACAGGTTGCTACAAGAATGGAATTACTCATAAGACCTTACTAATTGAATAAGTTTCATAATAGACTATCACACAAAAAATAAAAACAAACTTGTTAATGAAGTATTTTTATGTAGAAAGAATATTATGCTTTGTACAACATACTACTTCCATGAAAGAATTACCAAAATTCTATATCTATATTGCTGTTTGTAGATAGGCAAAAGAAAGCATTTTTCTTTAGATATGCATGTTTGTTTGTTTTTTTTTAAAATAAATTTATTTATTTATTTATTTATTTTTGGCTGTGTTGGGTCTTTGTTTCTGTGCGAGGGCTTTCTCTAGTTGCGGCGAGCGGGGGCCACTCTTCATCGCGGTGCGCGGGCCTCTCACTGTCGCGGCCTCTCTTGTTGCGGAGCACAGGCTCCAGACGCGCAGGCTCAGTAGTTGTGGCTCACGGGCCTAGTTGCTCCGCGTCATGTGGGATCTTCCCAGACCAGGGCTCGAACCCGTGTCCTCTGCATTGGCAGGCAGATTCTCAACCACTGCGCCACCAGGGAAGCCCCGATATGCATGTTTTTAAAAAAATTAAAGTAAAGTTGAAAAAGTGAAGTATATTGTGTTAGTTTCAGGAGCACAGCATAGTAATTCAGTTATTTTTTTCCATATATTCCTTTAAAGGTTATTAAAAACAAGATAGTGAATAAAATTCCCTGCTTCTTCTCTCCTCTGGTAACCTTAAGTTTGTTTTCTACGTCTATGAATCTGTTTCTGTTTTGTATATAGATTCATTTGTATTATTTTTTAGATTCCACATAGAAATGATATCTTGTCTTTCTGTCTGACTTACTTCACTAAGTATAATATTCTCTAGGACCATCCATGTTACGGTAAATGGCAATATTTCGCTCTTTCTTATCGCTGAGTAATATTCCATTGTATGTATATACACCACATCTTCTTAAGCCAACTGTCTGTTGATTGGGTTATTTATTGTACATGTTTTGGCTATTGTAAATTGTGCTGCTATGAACATTGGGGTGCATGTATCTTTTTGAATTAAAGTTTTCATTTTTTCCAGATATATAACCAGGAGTGGAATTGCTGGATCATATGGTAGGTCTATTTTTAGTTTTTTAAGGACTCTCCATATTGTTTTCCACAGTGTCTGCACCAATTTACATTCTCACCAACAGTGTAGGAGGGTTTCCTTTTCTCCACACCCTCTCCAGCATATACTATTTGTAGACTTTTTGATGATGGTTATTTTGACTGGTGTGAGGTGATACCTCATTGTAGTTTTGATTTGTATTTCTCTAATTATTAGTGATGTTGAGCATCTTTTCACATGCCTGTTGGCCATCTGTAGGTCTTCTTTGGAGAAATGTCTACTTAGGTCTTCTGCCCATTTTTTAATTGGGTTGTTTTTTTGCTATTGAGCTGTATGAGCTGTTTGTATATTTTGGAAATTAAGCCCTGGTCGGTCACATCATTTGCAAATATTTTCTCCCATTATATAGGTTGTCTTTTTATTTTGTTGATGGTTTCCTTTGCTGTACAAAAGCTTTTAAGTTTGATTAGTTTCCATTTGTTTTTCCTTTTATTTCTTTTGCTTTGAGAGACTGATCTAAGAAAATGTTGCTATGATTTATATCAAAGAATGTTTTGCCTATGTTCTCTTCTAGGAGTTTTATGGTGTCATGTCTTATATTTAAGTCTTTAAGCCATTTTGAGGTTATTTTTGTGAATGGTTTGAGGAGTGTTGTAACTGATTTGTATGCAGCTGTTCAGCTTTCTCAACACCCCTTGTTGAAGAGACTGTCTTTTCTCTACTGTGTGTGTGTGTGTGTGTGTGTGTGTATATATATATATATATATATATTTCACGTTGCTTCTGAAATCCCCAGTTGTTTAATTTTTATATAGAATCTAGGTCTCTTAGATCCATAAAATCTATAGGCAAGAAGGCTATAGGGAATTACCATAAATTAGCTGGGCTAATGGAATAAATAAAAGGAAAGTTTTCATCTAATTATCTGGACAACACAGACAGTGTTAAGCTAACTGTCTAATCTTATGGCTCTAACACTTGCTAATTAGCATAACTGCTTGAATTATCTCCCTTAATAAATTTAATTTTTAGTGAAATTGACCCTAAAACACTCCTTTTGGAGGATAAAATAGAGTTGGTGTGGAAGTCTAAACAAATTTTATACTTTGCATTTTTTTATTCAGTTATCCTATTTTATGAGCAAGTGGAATTTCTAAGTATTTCTGTGAATTTAGTCTCTTCTGATGTCATGATCAAATATCATCAAAATGCAGTGTCCCAGTTAGAGAAATGAGGATTGTGTTCAGGCACTGAATATTGGTAGAGCTTTAAGTGAAGAATTCACTGTGCATATATAGCATTTACCAGGTCTCAATGAACCCTCTTTAGTATTACCCTGATCTCAGTGAATATGCTGAGAATTTTAGATTCCTAGAAACAATCATAATAATAGCCAAAGTTTATTGAACATCTATAATATGCCAGATACTGTAGTAATAACTTTATATGCGTTGGCTCAACAGTCTTTTATATCCATTTTAGAGATGAGAAAAATGAGGGCTTTGCACAGGGCCCCATGTCTACTAAGTAGCAGTCAGGAATCAAACGTAGGTAGTCTGGCTGCAGGGTCCACACTCTTAAACATCGTGCTGTACTGATAGGCACTGATAATAAAACTGGAACCAAGCACTTTTTGAAATGAATATATGGCATTTTCACAAAAACATGAAGCTCTATTTATAATTCTTCAGGATGCTGGCAGTTCATCCTGTGTAGCATTTAAAAGCCCTTTAAAATAACAACTTTATAATTTGGTCTTATCCCACAAATTGAACACTATTCTCACTGCCCCCCAAAACACACCTTTCCTGTATTTTTGGGATTCTTTGACCTTCAAAGTAGGATATGCTCTCTTGGTTCCCTTGCATGTGAATAATTGCTGCAGGTGATAGGACAACCTGGGTGGCTTTTAAGCTACATATGAATAAGTTTTGAATGGGATGCTCTCTCAAAGGGATTTTTCTTATAGAATCCAAGGCAACTGGATTGTAGCCCAAGGCAATCCCTGCAGGGGTTGGTTCGAATTTCCCATGCTTGCTGATCCTGCATATACATCTCACAGAAAACTGTGCGATGCTAAATTTTAGCTCCTTCGGCTTCTGTGACTTAGAGTAAAGTAGTTTTCCATGCTGGTACTTCTTCCTGGGGTAGTGTGTATGTTCAGTAAAGAGCCCTGTTGGAAGAATTTGTGTTGGGCCGTTACTTTCCTTGCTTCAGATGGGATGGAGGCCTCCCACAGCACACGCACTCCCTGAAGCCAATGGACTGGTGGGAGCTGCAGGAAGCAAAAAAAAAGCCCACCCAGTTTCTGGGGGTGGGGTGGGAGCCTGGATTCAGTTATTAATCAGGAGTTCTTGAGACAGGATGGACCGTAACCCATTGTTGTCCCCAGGAAAGAGTCTTTAAGAACTGCTCACTTTGGACTGTTCTTTAGATACTCAACACAGGTCTTAATTGATATGAAACCTCTCTGTGATTCCTCCTCTGTCCGGTTGTCACTTTGAGATGACAGGACCTGAACATTCTCAAATTTATTAGCACAAACCCACAGCACGCTGTAGAATGAGAGAGAGAGAGAGAGAGAGAGAGAGAGAGAGAGAGAGAGAGAGAGGCAAAGAAGAAGAGGAAGAAGAAGAAGAGGAAAAGGAGGAGGAAGGGGGGAGGGGGCGGGGGAGGAGGAGGAGGAGGAGGAAGGGGAAGAGGAAGAAGAAAAGGGGGGGGAGGGGAGAGAGAGAGAGGTGTTAATCAGGAGCACACCCATCACACGCAGACAGGATGCACTGGAGGCAGCAGGCTTGCGGCTGTCTTTGATTGGTCAGGTTCTTGCAGTCCAGGAATATTCTGGTTTTCTTTCTTCCTCTCTTCACCTGTGTCTGATAAGTTTAGAAGCTGAAGAGGGAGGCAAAGGCTATTGTACTAGCTTTTGGTCCCTCCAACTTCCATTGTATATTCTTGCCTCCTCTGTAGTAGATTAACTGACCATAGGTGGGCGGGTTCATTTCTGGACTCTCCATTCCATTCCATTAATCTGTGTGTCTGTTTTTGTGCCAATACCAGGCTGTTTTGATTATTTTAGGTTTGTAGTATGGTCTGAAGTCTGGGGGGGTTATACCTCCAGCTTTATTGTCCTTTCTCAAGATGCTTTGGCAATTCTGGGTCTTTTGTACTTCCATATAAATTTTAGGATTATTTGTCCTAGTTCTGTGAAAAATGTCATGGGTATTTTGATAGGGATCACATTAAATCTGTAGATTGCTTTGGATAGTATGGCTGTTTTAACAATATTAATTCTTCCAATCCAAGAGCATGGGATATCTTTCCATTTGTTTGAATCATCTTCAGTTTCTTTATCAGTGTTCTATAGTTTTCAGCATATAGGTTTTTCACCACCTTGGTTAAGTTTATTCCTAAATATTTTATTTTTTTGATGTAATTTTAAATGGGATTTTTTTTTTACTTTCTCTTTCTGATATTTCATTATTAGTATAAAGAAATGCAACAGATTTCTATATATTAATCCTGTATCCTGCTAACTTGCTGAATTCATTCATTAGTTCTAACAGTTTTTCTGTGGAGACACTAGGGTTCTCTACATAGAGTATAATGTCCTCTCAAATAGTGACAGTTTTACCTCTTCCCTTCCGATGTGGATAGCTTTTATTTCTTTTTCTTGTCTGATTGCTATGGCTTGGACTTCCAATACTATGTTGAATAGAAGTGGTGAGAGTGGGCATCCATGTCTTGTTCCTGAATTTAGTGGGAAGGCTTTTAAGTTTTCACCACTGAGTATTATGTTGGCTCTGGGTTTGTGATAAATGGCTTTTATTATGTTGAAATATGTCCCCTTCCACTTTGGTGAGAGTTTTTATCATGAATGGATTTTCAATTTTGTCAATGCTTTTTCTGCCTCTATTGAGATGATCATATATGTGGTTTCTGTCTTTCCTTTTATTAATGTGGTGGACCACATTGATTGATTTGTGTATGTTGAATCATCCTTGTGACCCTGGAATGAATCCAACTTGATAATGGTGTATGATCCTTTTTCTGTATTGTTGGATTTGGTTTGCTAATATTTTGTTGACGATTTTTGCATATATATTCATTAAGGATACTGGCCTGTAATTTTCTTTTTTGTAATATCTTTGTCTGGTTTAGGTATCAGGGTGATGGTGACCTCATAGAATGAATTTCGGAGTGTTCCTTTCTCTTCAATTTTTTGGAATAGTTTGAGGAGGATAGGTGTAAGTTCTTTGTATACTTGACAGAATTCCCCAGTGAAGCCGTCTGGTCCTGGACTTTTGTTTGCTGGGAGTTTTTTCTTTTAATTACAGAATCTATTCCACTTCCAGTGATTGGTCTGTTCAAATTATCTGTTTCTTCTTGACTCATTTTGGCAGGCTGTATGTTTCTGGAAACTTGTCCATTTTTTGGAAGGTTGTTCAACTTGTTGGCATATAACTGTTCATAGTATTCTTCTATGATTTTTAATATTTCTGTGCCCCAGTCTGTCTCTGCATAGCTAGACTGAGTCTTTTCCCAGATTTCATGCCAAGCTGTGGTGTGGAGTGAGTGGGGCTGGGGTGTTTGCCCCTTTCAGTTGGAAAGGGCAGCAAGGTGGCAGCCACCAGTGCAAGGCTCTCTCCGCCCTGAGAGTTGGCAAGCCAGCACATGTGCACTCCTTGTGAGTAGAGTCTAGGCTTCTCCAGCCCTTTTGTCCATCTCAGCAGACTTCCCAGCAGGCAAGGGGGTTTGTCTCCTCCGTGCAGGACCCCAGGACTGGAATGCCGAGATTGTGGCTCAACTAGCTTGCTCCTCAGGGCAAGGGTCAGCCTGTGTGGACCTTCTCCTCCTTACAGATCCCTCCCAGGGGTGCAGGTCCCAACCCAATGCCTTTTTTTCCCCATCCTACCCAGTTACACGGAGATCTTTCTTGCAGGTTTGGTTTTCTAGGAGTTCTTCTGCTAGTTTCCAGTTAGTTTTCTGTGAGAAATGTTCCACAGGTAGATGTAATTTTGATGTGTTTGTGGGGACAGGTGAGCTCCAAGTTCTACTCTGCCATCTTGATTCCTGCATATATATGCAGTTTTAAAGCAAATCACAGTTAACTTCATAGTTTAACTTCTATTCAACTATCTTCTTCACGCAATTATTCCTTTTTTCCTTTATAAGTTTTATCATATACATAAATGTTCAAATATATTTGGTTATGCCTATTTTAACTTTTTATGTAAATAGAATCATACTGTATGTATCCTTCTGTGACTGTTTAAAAAATACATTAATTTGAGACTCATCCATGATTAAGGATGAGTAGCTGTAGTTCACTTTCACGGCTGTAAAGTATTCCACTGCATGATTATAGCATAAATATTTTTCATTCTTTTGTTGATCAATGCTTGTTCCCATTTTTTTTTTTTTGCCATGATAAACACAGCATTCTTACGTATGTCATCTGATGTACAAGTGCAAACATTTATCAGGGGTTATGTACCCAGAGGCAGAACTGTGAAGTCATATGATATATGCATCTTCAACTGTACCAGGTAGTACCTATTCTTTTTCTTACTGAGGTGGTATTACCAGTTTATACTCCCACCAGCTGTAAGTTGCTTCATATGCTTAGCAACAAACATTGCTAATGTGGTATACACTTCTTAACATAAATTATTTCATCTCTCCTAGGTTTGTTTCTTTGGAATAGGGTACGCCTTTTAATACTTTAAACCTGTCTCATTGCAATGAGACTTGGAGATAATACTTATGAGGTTATATTTATCACAGTGTTATAACCTCAAATTTATTTTATTACCCATAGTCTAGTTTATGTACTGGAAGATTGGTATCTTGGGCTATAAGTATTGTTTTTTGTGAACCTTCCCAATTATATTCTTGAATATTTTTTTCTAATTCACATTTGGAAAATTTCATACTACTATTCATAGTATCTTATTTTACAGATTTATATAGGCTTTTCCCTTTTGTCCTATAGTCAATTAAAAATATCAGGTAAGCAAGTCTCTGTTATGAGTCCTAAAGCTGAAATTAACTTCTCACCATGCACCAGTCACTCTGATATTGAAAGACAAGGTCCAGAAATCCAGACTTGATTCCTCTACAAAGTGGTTCTCAAAATGTGGTGCAAAGACCCCTGGAGTCCAAAAATCCCATTGGTAAAAGGGTTGGTAATTAGCAGTGGCACTAAACTATGGTTATTCAGACTTGGGTATTAGCCAACATTCTCTTGAAAATGACAAATTGAATGTCACTTTTGTGACAATAATTGATAGTATTTGTTGCTACTGATAAAATTTGAGCTTATAAATGAAACTGGAGTTTTGGAAGACTTGTATCCACCACCATGAGCCTGACACATTAAAACCTACAACCTTTACTTATGGGATCAGTAGTGATATTAACAAATGTGATTTTTAAATAGTATGTAATGAAACATGTTAAAATTGGGAAGATATGCATACCTCAGTAAACCAATATTTTCCAAATGGCCAATGCATGATGTTACAAAACCATGCCTACATGAAAGATCATTCAAAGTACAAAACAGACCAATGGATTTTGAAGTAATAGAGTAGGGGAGAATCACTTCTAGATCTAGTAAGGACCAAAAAAAATCTCCTTCATAAAAGAAATAAGAGCACTATCAAAAATTGTTAAAATAAATTTATTTTTGCAAGAATCAAGGAGTATCTAAGAAAAATGACTGAATCTCAATAAAACAGTGTTTATTGTTTTTTAATCTGCCCTATTCCCATAACCCCTTCCCAGCTCTGAAGTAGTCCTGAAGACCAATAGCTTTGCTACTAAGGTAGCTTTGAAAATGAACAGCTTAGCAGCAAAGGGAGGGGCGGATCTCCCTAATGTCCCATCCTCAGAGAATTATCACTATTTGACCTGTCTGGCAGTTCCCTGAAAAGCTCCATTCTCAATATTTGTCTTTATTTGGCCACACTGAGAGCTTGCTCAGTGTGAACAGCTCTATCAAACTGGAAGTTTATTAAAAACAATCATTAGCAATTGTTTTTATTGATGCTGCCTCAGACAGTGATATCAGTTTGGGCTAATGAGCGGTTGACCAAATCTTAAAAGGAAAAATGTGAATGAGATGTTCAAATGGGACTTTGAAAAGCTCTGACATACTCCTGGGAATCTAGAAGTCCACACATATGTGTAACCTGTTTTCAGACAAAAGAACTGAGAAGGCTCTAATCTCTCAATCTTTTATTTAAAAAAACTGTGTCCACTCATAGCTGACAATTAAAACTTACTGAATAAGGACTTCATGGTTATATACAATAAAGAATAAAGACTTCACAGTAATAATCCAGGAAAGTCACTGGACAAACAGCAGCAATAACAACAAACTTAAGGGGGGGATTTTCAGGGTGAACACATTATTTATAATGTCCAGTTTTCAACAACAAAATATTATGACACACACAAACAGGAAAGTATGTTTCATACAAAGGGGAAAAAAAAGTTGTCAATAGAAATTTCCCCCAAGGAAGCATAGATGTTTGACTTACTAGGTAGAGACTTTAAATCATCTATTATAAATATGTTCAAAGAAAGTAAAGGAAATCATGTAAAGAATTTAAGGAAATTATGAGAAAAATATCTCACCAAAATGGAATATCAATAAAGAGATATAAGTCATACACACAAAAAATCCCACACTAATTCTAGTGTACAATAACTGAAATAAAAAATTCATTAGAGAGGCTCAATAGTAGATTTAAATTAGAAGAAGGAATCAATAAAATTGAAGATATGTCAATTCAGATTATCCAGTGTGAGGAACAGAAAGTAAAATGAGAAACATAAAGAAAATGAACAGAGCCTCAGAGACCTGTGGGGCACCATCAAGAATATCAACAATAAGAGTCCCAGAGGAGAGGAGGGGAGGAGAGGCAGAAAGAATATGTGATGCAAAAATGTCTGAAACTGCCCAAATTTAATTAAATACATGAAACTGAACATCTAAAAGCTCAATGAACACCAAGTAGGATAAACTTGAAGAAATCCACACCAAGGTGCATCATAGTCAAACTGTTGAAAGCCAAAGAGAGAATTTTAAATGCAACGAGATAAGCAACTTGTTATGTACAAGGGATCCTGAATAAGATTAAAACTGATTTCTCATCAGAAACCCAGGAGTCCAGAAGACAGTAAGATGAATATTTAAAGTGTTGAAAGGAAAAGATAGTCAACCAAGAAGTCTAAAATGTAGCAAAATTATCCTTGAAGAATGAAGGGAAAATTAACACATTGTGAGATAAAAACTGAGAAAATTTGTCATTAACACACCTAACTAACAGGAAATACTAAGGGAGTTCTTCTGGCTGAACTGAAAGTACACTAGACAGGAACTCAAATCCACAGAAATAAATACAAAGTATCAGTAAAGGTAACTATAGGTAAATTTACTAGATGCTATAAATGTATTTTTGTTTGTAGCTCTTTTCTCCTATCTAATTTAAAACACTACTGCATAAAGTAATAATGAAAAAAACCATGTTGTTGGGCTCACAATGCATGAAGATGTAATATGTATGAAAATACAAGCACAAAGGAGAGGGGAGTAAACTGAGGCATATTGGAGCAAAGTCTGTTTATGCTATTGAAATTAAGTTGGTATTAATATGAAGTAGATTGTTTTCTAAGTTACAATGGAAACTGTAATTCTGAGAGGAAACACTAAAAAAATAACTTCAAATATAGAGTACAAAAAACAAGGGAATTAAAATCAAATTCTAGAAAATATGTAACACAAATGAGAGCAGTAATGGTGGAACAGAGGAAGAAAAAAGACATAAGACATATAAGGAACAAAATAGCAAAATGGCAGAGATAAATCTACCTTATTAGTAATTATATTAAATGTAAATGGATTAAACACTGCTATCAAAAGGCAGAGATTAGCAGAATAGATAGAAGAACATGATCCAAGTATATGCTGTCTATAAAAGACACACTTTAAATTCAAAAACAACAAATAGGTTGAAAGTAAGAGCATGGAAAAGATATACCATGGAAATAGTAACCAAATGAGAGCTGGAGTAGCCATACTAATATCAGACACAAACAGACTTTAAGATAAAAATGTTAGTAGAGATAAAAAAGGACAGTTTCATCAATCCATCAGGAAGACATAACAATTATAAACATAAATACACCTAATAACAGAGGCCCCAAATACATAAGGAATTGATGGGTGAAACAGGTAATTCAACAATAATGGTTGTTGGATATTATTATAATTATTAATAATACAGCAGTGTCCTTAATGGATAGACCAATGAAGCATAAGATCAACAATGAAAAAGAAGACTTGAACAGCACTAGAAATCAACTAGATCTAGTAGACATGTATAGAACACTGTACCCAACTTTAGCAGAATACATCTTCTCAAGCACACATGAAACATTCTCTATGGGGAACTATATACGAGACCATAAAACAAGTCCCAATAAATGTAAAAGTACTGAAATTGTACAAAGTATGTTTTCTGATCACAATGGAATTAAATTAGAAACCAACAACAGAAAGAAATTTGAGAAATTCACAAATGTGTGGAAATTAAACAACAGGCTTCTAAATAACCAATGGGTAATGTGACAGAGTTGGAAATGTTCACTGATATAGTTTCAAATTCCACATTATAATTAACCTTTAAGTAACTGCCACTGTTGAGTTTTGGTATACTATCAGTTATCTGAACAGGATATGAAACATTCTCTTTTTCTACTATATAGCTGTGTAAGGTTAAATTTTTTTTTTTTTAATATTTCAACCAAAACAATAATAAACAATGCAAAAAGAGATATAAGAATCTTGTTTTGTTTTTTTTTTTAATGACAGGTACTAAGGAGATTTGAAAAAAATACAAAGGAATGTTACTCTTCACTAATTTTGTATTTTGGAAAATAGTTATTTTTCCATAAAAACAACTATTTATTTTAGGTCAACATGTAATGGGTCTATTGTTTTAAGATGATTTAATAAAAACATTTAAAGTTGCTTCAGTTTTAATTTCAAATAGAGTAATACTGATAAACAAAACTCACTTAAGAAAAACTATTTGGAGTCTTCAGAACAAGAAGTTTGAGAATTGCTACTCTGTATCATGTACATAATGAGTAATTCAATCCTTACTCTGCCTTTCCCAATGGAAATGATATGACTGATACATGTGCCTATGTGTTTTGGTTTCTTAACCCTTATGTCATAGCATTAAACATGTTTCAGGATTTTTTTTTCCCCTTAAATAGTGCCATTTACCTCCATATGAATGTTTAGTACAAAATGTAGTAAATAGGGTTATACCTTCAGCAAGTGCAAAAACTTGGATAACTTTTACTTTGTGTCTCTTCTAATACAGTAGAGATGCTAGGAGTATTGCTGTATCTTTTAATACCTTTTACATACCTAGGTTATATTAGTGGTGGTCCAAAGAATTTCAATTTTTATAAATTTATTATTTGGGAAGTGATTGTATCATTAAGGAATTTTCAATTTAAAAGGATTAGGGATTTCTGAAACAATTAATTCCTCTAGTTTAAGTATTTATACACATACCTTGAATTCCTTTATGAAAACCTGAAAAGCTAATATGCCGGGAATGCAAACTATGGGAATATCAATCAGCAATAATGACAACACATCTGTGAACATTTCACGTACCTTCTTACTTCTCTGAAATATTTTACTTAATTCTTATATATCGAATGTTTGTGCCTCCCCAAAATTAATATGTTGAAGCTCCAATCCCTAATGTGATGATATCTGGAAGGTAGTTAGGGTTAGAGTCATGAGGGCAGGGTCCTCATGATGGCACTAGTGTCCTGATAAGAAGAGACACCAGAGAACTTGCTCTCTCTCTCTGTCTCCCCCTGCACACAAAGCTAGGAAAGGCCATGTGAGCACACAGTGAGAAGAAGCAAGCCAGGAAGAGGGCCTTCAACAGAACCTGACCATACTAGCACCCTGATCTCGTGATCTTGGACTTCCAGCTTCCAGAACCGTGACAAAATAAATTTCGATTGTATTTTGTAAAGGCAGCTTGAGGTGATTAAAACAAAAATTTAAAGGCCTGCGAGTTATTCCAAATATTTCATGTCATGAGAATATTTTAGGTATTAGCTTTCCAAATTTTGAAACTAAGAATATAGTTTTTAGAGTCAGAGAATCTGGGTTCAAATTTTTCCTCTTCCACTTATTTTCTGTATAACCTTGGGCAAATTATTTAACTTTCAGTTCCCTCAACTAAAATTAGGGATAATCATAGTACCTATCTCATAGGATTGAAGTAAAGATTGAGTAAATATGTGTAAAACAATTAGAACAGTGCCTGGCACACAGTAAGTGCTCAATATGTATGCACTATTATCTTTTTACTTTGGCCAAACAAATTAATATCTTTTTTGGTAGTGATATCTCATTTTCAATTATGTTGAACTACCGAGTGAATAAAATTATTTTGATCAAAACCAGAAACATTTATCAAGTTAACATTCATTTTCTTTAGTGTACTGTAGGATCCTAAAACTACAGGAATAATTTATTTGCAAGAATGTATGTTTGGATGAAATGCCACTTCTGAGTATATATAATTGCTGTGTAAGAAGACAAGGTTGTTAGCTTACAGTAACCCCTTTTCTAAAAGTCCAGTGTTGTGGTTTTCAGACTTTAGCATATATCAGAATCTCCTGGAGGGATTATTAAATTATAGATTCACTGGCTGCATCCCAAGGTGTTCCTATTTGGGAGGTCTTGGTGGGGCCTAGGAGTGTGCATTTCTTACAAGTTCCCAGGAGATGTGCTGATGCTGGTGGTTTGGGGACCCCTCTTTAAGAGCCATTGATCTATTGGGACTACACTTTGTATACATTATAAAAATTGGCAGTTTATGAGAGTATTAAGTGTAACCTACACCTTTGTATACTGATTGGATTTTGACTGAATACAAGACAATAAAACCATTAATATAGTTGCGTGCATAAAAAACAATGTTTGAAACACTTCTTATTCTTTTCAGCTGCTTTTAGTGGTGCAGAAAATTGTTTCTCTAGTAGCAGTGCTCCTTTCTCAACCAGTACAAAGGCAAAGAAGTTAAACGAGGGCTCACAGAATTGAAAGTTCACAGAATTGAAAGCCAGTTAGAGAAAGATTTGTATTGGGATCATTAAGAAGCTTTCCGAATTGTGTGATATAATCTGCAATGTTTACATTTATTTTAATTTATTTAGCTGTAAAAGGTATGATCTTAAAGTACTTACTGTGTAGCTGTTTACTCATGACCCATACTATTATGACATCAGCATACTCATTTTTCATGCATAAACAGCACGACCTTTTCCTCTTAAAGGCAAACTTTAGGCTATCTATTAGCTAGGTATAGTGAAGTGCAGAATCTTGCTGGAATGTGTGTGGGAGCAGAATTGCCTTGACAAGCAAAGAGGCACATGGAATACAGCAGAAAATATAGATATTTTAGCATTAAGTAACCTTTATTAAAATGTAGAAGCAAATTTTAATTTGCACGTGACAAATTCAGAGAGAGAGAATAACCATGGAGAGGAATAGTCTTACTTTCAACAATAAATACAGAGTATTTCAAATAAAAGATTCCTGAAAAAAAAAAAAAGATTCCTGTATTTTATGCAGTGTCACAAAAGATAGTTTAAAAATGATTTGGAGGGAACATCTCAGAAAAGGAAAATATCTGATTAAATGGATAATTAGGATGCTGGCTTAAAAAAGTTTAGGTGTACTGGTCAGAACACACAGCAAATCAGAGAAAGATGAGAGTAATTTACTTTCTATTGTAGTTGTTATTCTAGCCCAGGAGTTAGCAAACTTTTTCTTTAAAAAGTCAGATAGTAAATATTGTAGGCTTTGTGAGCCATAAGGTCTTGTGTTGCAACTACTTAACTCTGATGTTGTAGCATGAAAGCAGCCATAGACAGTATATAAATAGATGAGTGTGGTTATGTTCCACTAACATTTCATTCACAAAAACAGGCAGCAAGCTGGATTTGGTCCACTGGGTGGAATTTCTCACCCTGTTCCGTCCAACAGGAGAAGTAATAACGCAGAAATTACAAACTTTTAAGAAGTAGTTTGCCTGGTATAGACTTATCACTCTAACAGGAGATTACATGCCAGTCCTATGTTTTAATGTTTATAAATGTTTTCCATATACATGGGGTAAGGAAAAGGTACTTAATATACACGATCGTACTTTTAATGATATACAAAATAAGCAATCACTTTTAACTTCCTGCATTGAGCGAATAATTATGGAGTTCTTCAAAATTCCATGAGACAGTTTCTTCCATTATACAGTGAGACATATAAGTTCCTGAGTTGAACAGATAAAGGTTTGTAAATGGTGGGAGCAGGCTATGAGTCAGGGTGTCTAGGAATGGACCTGGTGCTGCTTTTGCACATCCTTAGTTTCATGTGAATTTTCCAGACACACTTTTGAGGATGCAACCTATGGCAAGTGGTATGATAATCTTTGTTGTCTAAGTGCAAAGAGTTCTTGCTTAATGAAAAGAATGCATACCAGGGTTTCTATAAAATGAACTGTTTTCTCAAAATTTTTTTTATAAAAGCAGAAACATATTTTCATGGAAAATATTTAGTAAACTGACAATAAATTTTGGTAAGAAAGGATTAAGAATAAGCTATTCCTATGGAACGCTGAGCACTGTACCCCATCATCTAGCAAGTTCACTTTCTTTGTGAAAATCTTAGTACAAATCTCCCACAGATTATCCTACCTTTCCTTTAAAATGTCACGTCTGATATTTGAAAGAATTCAGGAAGTTAAATTAAAAAACATTACTGATCTCTCAACTTTTCCATACTATAAGTAAAAAGGAACCGTTTGGTTCCTTTTTTCTTATTCTGGGATGTGTCATACTGATGTAATGTAGTTTAGGTGTTGTATTACATAGCTTTTTTTAAACTAACTGTCCTCTATATGCATGTTGACTTATATAAAATTAGGGTTGACATGTATTTTAAATATCCTATCTTCACAGCCGAAGGCAGAGCCTAGCACACAAACAATGTGTAATAAATATACAATAGTCAATCTGAAATTAAGTTCCTAAATTTTTCAGAAACAATGTTCTACAACCTGGATACAGTAGTAACTTCCACACATTGGGAAAAGGGAAGATAAGAAAGGGGAAGTGGGGGGTGGGGGTAGGGCTGGCAGGGAGCCTTTATTTTCTTTTACTGCTGGCTACAATTTAAAAATAAAGGTAAAATGTTCTTAAAAAAAATTAGGGTTGGAATTCCTCTATTTTATTCAGAAAGCATCTTTTTCAGTAGCCTGGAGAAATCTTGGTGGTTTCTATGTCTGTCTCAAGTATCTGATTTGTTTTAAGGACTTGGGCTCCTACAATGAACACCAAATATATTCTACATCACTAGCTCTGGAAGGTAAAACAAAACTGGAAGAACTTATAAGACATATTATGTTAATATGTCTTACATGATATTATACATATTATATATAAAATCAGTGTCAGGTTTAATTAAGTAATATAAATTTATGATTCTAAAATATTAGAAAAATAGCTGACTTATAGTGTGGACTTTATTTTTCTCAAAGGTAATCATGTTTTTCATAAACACCCACTGATATTTTTCCTTATCTTCATTAGTGTTAGTTGCATTGCTCAATTTAGTTCAATGTTGAAATTTTTATATTGTTTCTTATTCATTTCTTCAAGACGTTAAATTCAATATATTATTTTCTTTAATTTTGGTTATTTTCCTGTTAAAACTGTAAGATAATTTTCCTTTGTAAGATCTGTAAAAAGACATATCTCTGGGAACATAAATAAGGGATGTTTTCCCTTTATATCAGGGCTTTGCAGAGTGCATTTCTCTTGTGAATAAGTTGTAATTTATTTTGCAAGTGTTCACACTTAACAGGGAATATGTGATTTTGGTAAGAGATGGTATGGTAAATTTATCAATGAAGGACCATTAAAAAACCCCCAAATTTTAGGGAAAGCTCATTTATTAATACATCAAATATTTATTATATTATGGGTAAGGCACTATGTTAGGGACTAAGGACAGAATAATAATAAACAAGCACAGCCTTTCCTCTTCATGGACTTAATACAGATAACTCACCAACTACATAACAGAAGTGGTAAGTAGTAGGACTAACTAAGCATAGAGTGCTAAGAAACAACAGAACATGTGTCTAGTCCTATGTCAAAGGGGAGCCAGGGAATGATTCTCACAGGAAATATCATCTAAGAGCTCACCTGAAGATCACAGGGAAGACTCTGGAGAAGATGAGAAGAAGAGGCTTCAGGGTAGAGGAATAATATGCAAGTGAGAGAGCACACAGAACAAGTAGTGCAGTGTGGCTGACAGAGAGCTGGGAGAGGGTGTAAGGAGGAACAGCGAGCGATAAGGCTGAAGAGATAAACAGAGACTCTAACTCAATAAACTAAATTAGAACCATTTCTCAAGGGCACAGGGCAGCCACTGAAGGTTTGTATTTTAGAAAGATCACTCTGGTTGCTTTTTGAAGGATGGCTCAGATGACTCCAGTCAGGCCAAAAATGATGATAGCTCAACTAAAGTAACAGGATAGAGAGAAGGAACTAACTTAAAGGGAGAGAATAATAATCTAGTAGATTTGAGGGGTGAGGGAAAGGAAGAGGTAACTGAGATAGGGAACATGAGAAGAGGAGTGGGTTTTTGTGGGGACACACTAGATTTCAGTTTTAGAGGTCCCTGTAAGACACTCAGATATAAAGGTCTGAAGCTCAGGAGAGACAGCTGGTAAATAGATTTGGGAGTAATCAGTACTACAAATAGAAAAAAAAAAAAAAGCCAGGAGAGAGACTGAAATACTTCAAGAGTACACATAGAGTGAGAAGAGAACTTAGGATGGAACCCTGAGACACAGCAACATTTAAAGGATGGCCAGAGGAAAAGTCCATAAAGGAACCTGGGAGAATGGCCAGAGAAATAAAAGGGGATTGAGGAAAGGAGAGTGTAAAGGAAGTCAAGGAAAGGGAGTGTTCCTAGAATTGGTCAGCAGAATCAAGGGCAGTTTTCAGTGGCGTGACGCCAAAGGCTTGATTACAACGGCGGGTTAAGGACATGGAAGTAAACTGGAGAGATCCTACTGTACACAACTCAAGAAGTTTGGCTGGGAGAGCAAACAGGGATTAGGCAGTGGCCAGAGGGGATGTGGGGTTTTGGAAGGTACTTGTATATGCATTTATATATAAGAGAGATTTGTACATTCTTAAATGTTGAAGAGAAGGCACCGACAGGGAAGTGGAGTTGGATACACAGGCCAGATAGAATAAGCAATGGAATGAGGCCCCTGAGAGGTATGTAGGACCCACAGCATAAGTGGTGCATTAATTTTTAGTCAAGGGAAAAAGGAAAAGAGATGGGTGTGGATGAACGGATTACATTTTAGTGCTACAGAAGGCAACTGACAAACTGTTAAGCACAAGGTCCTGTGCTAGGTTTTATAATACACTGGCAAGCAAAACTGATACTATCTCTGCCCTCATGGAGGTATTTAAAAGGAATGTGCACAGGCTCTTTTTGTATATAGAGCATTAAAGGACTACTTCTAAACTCTTCTGCTGTTCAAATGGAAAAGTACTCATCTGCTTGCTTCTAAACTCATAATTTATAAAGTGGGAGAAGGCACCAGGCTTTGGTAAAAAGAATTACCAAGTGACAGGGAAAGAAGCTATAATCTCCACTAACACAGAGGAAGGCCAAAATATGCCTTATGCTGAGGATAAAAAATTCAAAAAATTAGCTGAGTATTTAAAGAAAAAATTAGGAAATAGGAATACATTCTTCTGATTCACAGATGTTTACGGTAGCTTTCACTGAAAATATTGATATCCTCCATATTCAGATTTCATAAATTCTGTGATATGTATTAAAAAAGATTTAATACATATTAGATAAGAAAATAAGACAAGAAAAAATCAAGACGTCAAGTAGACCTCTAGTCCTATTCTGAAGGCAGACAGAACACCAACATTTCTCAAATATTTGGAACTCACTATCCTTACTAATAAAGGGATGTTATAGAGGCAGGGAAGAAACATTAACGTTGACCAATAACAGCAGATACACTTTTTGAATATTTATTGTGTATTAGGCCTCCACTGTGATTTACCTACATTAATTCCTCTAATCTTAATAAAAAACTTAGATGGGAGTGTGGTAAGCAGAAAAATCATGCCCTAAAGAGGTTCACATCCTAATTCCCAGAACCTGCTAAATGTATTTCCTTATATTGCAAGTGGACTTTGCAGATGTGATTAAGGATCTTTTTTTCTCTTAAAAATATGGAACACTTCATGAATTTACCTGTCATCCTTGCACAGGGGCCATGCTAATCTTCTCTGTATCGTTCCAATTTTAGTATATGTGCTGCTGAAGCAAGCATCCATGATTAAGGATCTTGAGATGGGGAGATTATCTTGGATTATCAGGGTGTGTGGGCTCAATGTAATCACAAGGGTCCTTATAAGTGAAAGAGGAAGGCGAGATGGGTTAGGGTCAGTGACTGGAAGATGCTACACTGTTGGGTTTGGAGATGGAGGAAGGGGCCATGAGCCAAGGAATGTAGGTGGCTTTAAGACGTGAAAGGCAAGGGAATGGATTCTCCTCAAAACCTCCAGAAGGAATGGAGCCCTGCTGACACCTCGATTTTAGCTCATGAAGCACATTCAGTGTTCTGACCTCAAATGTATAAGAATAAATCTGTGTTGTTATAAGCCACTAATTTTATGGTACTTTGTTAGCAGCAATAGGAAACTAATATAAGCGGGTACTATGACTTTCCCCATTATATTGATGTGGAGAAAGAGACTTAACAAGGGTTAAATAATTTCCCCAAAGTTACTGCAGATAGTTGAAGAAATTCCCATTTTACATTCTTATTTTCTCTTTGAGGTAGGAGGCAAGGTGAATTTCTAAGAACTGGAAGTTGGGATTGGCTGTAAGGGAAAATTGTGAAGAACATAAAATAGTTCTTATGAAGAGTAAGAATTTCCAGCCTCACATGTAAAGTCCTTACCTCACAGTGAGGTATTTACAGAATATAAGATATGATGAATTTGCCTTAAAATAATCTAAGAGGGGCCGTAAGGGGGATAAGTAGTAGGTGGGGGCATAGGTGAAATAAGACTGGGTATATGAGGATAGTGTTAAAAGCTGGATGGTAGTATGGGCACAAGGAGTTTTATTATACTAGTGTCTATTTTTATATGTATTTAAAATTTTTCCAAAAAAAGTTAAAAAAGGAATTCATGGTAAAGGGCAATAAATGTCACAGAGGAAAATATCTTGAAAAAGTCATCAAGTAAGAAAACAAAAACAACTTTTAAAATAAAGCTACACTGACAGAGAACCTATCAGTGGTGCCTGAGGAAGAGTGGGATAGGGAAGGAGGGTCAAGGAAGGTGGGAAGGAGGGATAGCCAAGGGGCACAAAAAAACTTTTGGATATGATATATTCATTATTTTGACATTAATTATCTATCTATCATCTATATATCTCCATTAAGAAGGTATAGTGTATATATACATATATACTATATATGTTATAACATCAAATCGAATATATTAAATACGTGCAGCTTATTGCATGTCAATTATACTGCAATAAAGCTGCAAGAAATTAACAAACAAAATAAAGCAATACTGATAAAAATGCAAGGAGAGCTTCTTTCTGGCCCGATACATAGAGTTTGGACGTCATCACTGCTGTACTCACAACAAAAAAAGCTGAAGAAACTGAAAATCAACTCTGCTTTGATCCATCAGAGAACTAAGGTCACAGAGCAAACTGCTACCCTGAAAACTGGAGAGGTGGATACAGAGAATCACAGCTTACTGGGAGCAGAAGCCCAGAACCAGAAGACTGAAACTAGAGCCACTACTGGCAGGACCACTTAAACTGTGATTGTGACATTACTGGAGAATCAGTGTGAACTAGTTTGAGAGTTCAAAACTCTGGGGGAGAAAGCGAGGCAGTCTTAGGGGAGCCACACTTTTGCAAGTTTTACCTCCAGGAGTTCCATCAAATTCTCAAGAGGAAGATTGGGGGAAAAAACCCTCATGCTTCTAGCACAGAGAGGAAAGTAACCAGTTAAAAATATGCCCAGAGCTCTCTGTTCTCCTTCACAACAGCTTGCCCTTAAGGAAAACTATTTTACTAGAGCTTAAGTAACTTGGGATTTACTAAAACCTAATCAACCTGGGGGAAAGGAAATACCTAACTTTAGCCCCCTCTAGCCTCCCTGTTTAACCTACAGAGGAGGGCAAGCTGAGAAGCACTTGTTCAAGTCACAGCCCAGGGACACAGGCTCACTAAAAAACTGAGACACAGGATGATAGGATGCTTCTCCTACCATAGTCTTATACCTCACCACCACATCAACTGGGCTCCTGTCTAAAAATGAGATTACAGTTAAAAGAACTGCAAACTTCAGACCCATTTAAGAGGAAGTCTATAGGGTGACACAAAGACAACAGAAGAGACAAAAGAAAGACACTAGAGGAAAATTTTGCCTCTTGACAGCATAGCTACTGCAAACAGTAACACAGTCTAACTCCTAGCAGATAAACATAAATCCTCATAGTGAAGGCTTATCTACCACAGTTCCTTTCACCCAATACATCATGTCTGGCTCTCAAGAAAAAAATTTTAAGCCATGCTAAAATGCAGAAAACAAAGTTTGAATAGACAAAGCAAGCATCAGAACCAGACTCAGATATGGCAGGGATATTGGAATTATCAGACCAGAAATTTAATATTTAATATGATAAAGTCTCTAATGGAAAAAAGTAGAGAACATGCAAGAAAAGATTGTTCATGTAGGCAGAGAGATGGAAACTCAAAGAAAGAATCAAAAGGAAATGGTAGAAATAAAAAATACCACAATAAAAATGAAGAATGCCTTTGATGAGCTCATCAGTAGACTGGACACAGAAGATGAAAGGATCAGTAAACTTGAAGATATATCAATAGAAACCTCCAAAACTGAATTGCAAAGAGAAAAACTAATGAAAATTTGGAAAAGAATATCCATGAACAATTACACAAAGGTTACATACACAAAGGTGTAACATATGCGTTGTGGGACTACCAAAAGGAAAACAAGAAGGGACTTTACTGGTGGTGCTGTGGTTAAGAATCCACCAGTCAATGCAGGGGACACGGGTTCAAGCCCTGGTCCAGAAAGATCCCACATGCTGCAGAGCAGCTAAGCCTGTGAGCCACAACTACTGAGCCTGTGCTCTACAGCCTGTGAGCCAAAACTACTGAGCCTGTGTGCCACAACTACTGAAGCCCACATGCCTAGAGCCCGTGCTCCACAACAAGAGAAGCCACCATAATGAGAAGCCTGCACACTGCAATGAAGAGTAGCCCCCACTTGCTGCAACTAGAGAAAGCCCATGTGCAGCAACTAAGACCCAACGCAGCCAAAAATAAATAAATTTATAAAAAAAAAAAGGAAAAGGAGAGAAAAGAACAGAAGAAATATTTGAAGAAATAATATAAGAATTTTCCAAAATTAGTGACAGTCATCAAACTACAGATCCAGGAAGCTTAGAGAACACCAAACAGGAAAAATACCTAAAAACCTATACCTATACATTTCATACTCAATCAGCAGAAAATCAAAGACACAGAGAAAATCCTGAAAGTAACCTGGGAAAATGAATGGGAGAAAAGGGTGTCCAGGGATCCATATAAGACTATGATACAATTAGGAATGCTCATTTGAGGTTGATGACTATGAATCACTGGTGGTGACAATATTCAGGGCTGTATATTTTTCTTTAGAAATGCCCAGTAGCTTAGATCTAGGAGTCAACAAGAGAGATAGCTGGATTAACAACCCAGGGTTGTAATTTTGCCAGGCAGGTAGAGTAAAAGGAGAGTGCTTCATGGGAGTTAAAGGTAGTGGCAAAAGTGATGGTTGATATATGGTAGCTAAATAAGGAGGTAAAGAAAACAGGTTGATACAGTCAAGAAACTAATAGACTTACAGTTGAATAGGTACAGTTATAATAACAAGAATGAGAGGGCTGGAAAAATAGTTTTTGATCAGAGAGTTGATGGATGGTACTGAGATTTCAAAAGTAAAACATTTCTGGTAGATAAGGTCCACCGTATGGCCACGGGAGTGAGTAGCCATAGTTGAATGAAAATGAAAGACCCTGGGGTTTTCAGCATGGAAATAAAGGAATTTGGGTGAGATTAGTTGCTGATTTGAATATTCTTTCCTCTCTCCATATATCAGATAGGTTGCCTGTAGCAGGTAGGAATATATAGGCAACAGAAGAGCATTTATTCAATTCATAATTTAACTCAAGTGACAAAGAATATCATATGGTATGCACATTTTTCCTCTTAGTCTCACACTGGGTCATATCTTACATAACAGACTATGATCAAGTGGATCTGATGTCAAAACAATATGAAGAAGGCTCACTTTATCACGAAATGATTTTACAAGTGGGAATACATTTGATATATGGAAAACTGGGGGAGTATAGTGTGCATTTGTTTCTTTTAGGTTGTCATAAAATTGTGATCTATGACATCAGTGGGGAAGGAAAATGATAGATGTGAAAGGCAGTTTGACAGGATCTGAACTTCAAAGAAAGTAATAAATGGATGAATGGGAGGCAGACATATCAGCTGCAGAAAAGCCCAAAGGTGCTGGACTGTTAGGATAATCACTGTAAGAATGTGCATGCTGCACTTTACTTACGTGACTTTCTAAATGACTCTGTTCTCCATATGATAGAAGTGACTTTTAGTTTAAGATAAGGAGAATGGGAGCATTAGTGATCTTAGAAGTAAAACCTGCCTTAAGCAAACAGCCTTTCCTATCAAATTTTCTGCTAGAACTTGTGGGTAAAATGAGTGGGTTCAATTTCAACTTTTTAAAAGTTCTTTGCTTGACGAGGTAATGAAAGAGCCACATGATGAGAATATGGTCAATCAGAGAAAAGAAAAGGAACAAAGGGTCTGAATATTTCACAAACTGGGTAGACAATACCTGAATAACCAAGTTAATCTTTGGCCTCCAATTAATCAGACTTGCACTTGATTAAAAAAAAATAGGCTTTATTTTTATAGCAGTTTTAGATTCACAGCCAAATTAATCGGAAAGTACAAAGAGTTCTGACATACCCTCTGCATCTCTCCTCCTCAGACCCTCCCCTACTATATCTACATTTTTATAATGATATGAAAGCAGATAGGTTTGAACAGGCACTCATATAGTTCACAGTGGATGTGGTGACACAGTCCAGACCTTCCCTTCAGGACAGAGGCATTATTTCCCGAGCTGCTCCAAGTGTTGGTTGCTGATAGCTCACAGCTAGGTTCTTACCTAAAAATTGTTCTCAGCCAAAGGGAGCTGGCTTGTACAAATTATAACCCCTTCCTGGGGACTGCCTGCATGCAGTGTCTAATGCAGAATACAAAGGCATGGCCCTTTTGCTTCCATCTGGGCCATCTTTGAAAAACCAGCCTTGCTTCACATCTCATAGACCTGCTTTCCTCACTACTCCAGAAGTCTTGCTCTCAAGAAGAGTCTAGATTAAATATTTGCGTGCAAATCTCTGGGTCAGGGTCTGCTTCCACATGTCTTATATATGGGAAGTTTCCCAACCATACATAAAACATTGATAATGAAGCAGTGCTTTAAAGGTGTAGTAAAAATATGACACTATAATCAGAACACCTAGTTCTGTGTTCTAGTTCCACTACTTAATGGCTCTATGACTTTGGGTAATTTATTTCTCTGAGCCTCAAGTTTCCTCATCTTTAAATGGGGGATAATTTCTTATGTAACAAGGGTTACTATGAGGGCTCAAATAGGGATATACCAACACAAACACAAACACACACACACACACGCTCATGCTTTTAAATATAATGTAATATTCTTATTACAATTTACATGAACTGGCAATTTCAAAACCTAAGCCTAATTATTTTCACATTCTGTTATTTCATGGAAACATTCCATTAGACAGCAAGTCAATATTAAGATTAAACCAAAAAAATTCATTAATTGTCTACTATATGCTTGACCCTGTGCTATGAATGAGGTATACAAAGATGGCATGGTTCTTGACCTCAAAGGATTACAGCCTGGGGAGAGGCATTAAATATAAACAGATAAAGTGTGATCAAGTATTATACATGCCAAGGGACTTCCCTGGTGGTCTAGTGGTTAAGAATCCGCCTTCCAATGCAGGGGCTGTGGGTTCGACACCTGGCTGGGGAACTAAGATACCACATGCCGCGGGGCAACTACGCCTGCACGCTCTAGAAAGATCCCGTGTGCTGCAACTAAGACCTGATGCAGCCAAATAATAAATAAATAAATAATAAATAAATAATTTAAAAAAGTATTATATATGTCAAAATGGCAGCAGTATGCCCAGAAATAGTGGGAGGTGTGTTCATTTTTCCAAGAGTATCAGAAAAGACTTCATTAAGGAAGTGAACCTTGAGGTGAGACAGTTTTTAGGAAAGGTACTTTATTCCCAGTAAACTTTACTTGAGCACTGAAGGATACTTTAATAACTTCTAAAAGTAACATCAATTTGATTTAACCTATAACAACTATTTTGTGTGTATCTATCATGCAGAGAACTTTCACAGAAATATTTACAACTGAGAGTTAAGGTTACTTACTGTTATCTTACGAGGACATTCATTAGGACAGAGACCACTAAGAACTGTGGAAAAATTAAAAAAAGCCTATTATTACTGTTATAATATTAATATGCGCTATTGATTCATGGTCAAGCAAAAACCAATTCAATTTCTTTAGATCTGAGTAAATTAAATTTCTTTTGTTCATTTTATGCCAATATTTCAAAAGCCTTTATTAAGCAGTCAAGCTGCTGCCATTTTGTGAAATATACAGGTGATATAATTAATTACGGTTATAATATCATACCTACTGTTGGTCCTATTTTCCAATTGGTTAGCTACATTCCAAGGATGACTGAGAATCTGACAGAGAAGTGCCAAATGCAAACCAATTATAATTTATACTGAAAAAAACAAATAGAACATTTAACACTTCATATCAAACTAGACTATTTCAATTTATCTAGTCAAATTTTCTGGGTAAAAGAGTTTGGGCTCCCTTGATAACTTTTATGGAGAACATAACTGTAAAATAATTGATGGGTCTATAACAAATATACAAAAATAATTAATGACATATTTATTCTATAATTACCAAAAAAGAAAAGGTTAGGATATCTGAACATTCTTTCTATAACTAACATGAATTTTGAAACATAACTACACTACTACCACCTCATGTGAAGTAATTCCTTTGTAAGAAGGCAGACTTTATGTTCTATTAAATATGCTATATGTTATAAATTAAAGGAAGACAGCTGATAATACTGCTCAATAAGCATGAACTGTACCAATAATAATTGTGATTATTGGTTAGTTCAAATATATCCATAGGAAAATGGTTCCTTATGTTTATTTATATTTTACAAATGTGAAATGATAATCATTCTAATATAAATATTATACTTAGGCAGGGTATATAAACTGCAAAGCCATCAAGAAATGAACATGACGTATTTCATCACAAAAGAAGATACTTGTTTATTTACTATAGTATGTTTATATTAAATTCGACCTGAGGAAACAGTGAAATAAATGTTTTATACTTGCAAATCAGTTTTCAATGTTTAAGTTCCTTACCCCAGCAGAGTGCCTAGTTATCACTCTTTTATTCCCAAACACTCCATGACCTTACTTCTCCCTCTCCTTTTTGTTCCTCTTCCCTCAACTCTGGGCAGACATTGGTACTTCTTTTTCACTTGTCCCCAAATGATTTTCCTAAACCTTCATTAAAACATTATCTTGCTAAACAGTATATTATTTATTCAAAAGTCTGTCTTTGTACCAGTATGTAAGCTCTGCATTGTTTTAATCATTTTTGCAGGGCCTAGCCAAATGTATTTGCTCAATAAATACTTTAGTTAAAGGAGGGAAAAGATGGATTATTCAATAAATGGTACTGGATAATTGGCTACTTGGAGGAAAATAAAGTTAGACATTGATTCATAACATGAAAATTACATTTGGCAAAGACACTACTAATATAAAGAACTCTTACACTACAATGATAAAAAGACAACCCAATTAAAAAATGGGCAAAGGACCTGAACAGGCATTTCTCCAAAGATGATGCAGACATACAAAAAGCTCATGAAAAGATGCTCAGCATCGTTAGTGATCATGGAAATGCAAACCAAAACCAAAATAAAATGTACACAATTCACAATATCCAAGAGGTGGAAGCAACCCAAATCAATATCCATTGGCAGATGAATGAATAAACAAAATGTGGTACACACTCACAATGGAATATTATTCAACTTTAAAAAGGGAAGAAATCCTGTCACATGTTACAACATGGATGAACTTTGAGGACATTATGCTAAGCAAGCCAGTAATAAAAAGACAAATACTCTATGATATCACCTACATGAGGTATCTAAACTTGTCAAATTCAGAGAAACAAAGTAGAATGGTGGTTACCAGGGGTTGATGGGAAGGGAAAAGGGGCAGTTGTTAAATGGGTACAGAGTTTCAGATTTGCAAGATGAAAAAGTTCTGGAGATCTGTTTCACAACAATGTGAATATACTTAACACTACTGAACTGTACACTTAAAAATGGTTAAGATAGTAAATTTTATGCTACATGTTTTTTTTACCACACACACAAAAATGGTTAAGATTGTAAAAAAACAAAACAAACCCACAATGAGATACCATTTCACACCCATTAGGATGGGTATAATCAAAAAGTCAGATAAAAACAAATTTGGGTGAAGATGTGGAGAAACTGGACCCTCATACATTTCTGGTGGGAATGTAAAATGGTCCAGCTGCTTTGGAAAAGTCTGGCAGTTCCTTAAAAAGATAAACAAAGAGTTCCTATTTAACCCAGCAATTCCATTCTTAGGTATACATCAAGAGGAATTAAAATATATGTCCACACAAAAACTTGTACATGATGTTCACAACAGTATCATTCACGATAGCCAAAAAGTAGAAACCATCCAAATGTCCATCAACTGATGGATGAACAAAATGTGGCAGGTATATTCATATAGTGGGATATTTGACAATTAAAAGGAATAAAGTACTGATGCTACAACATAGATGGATCTTGAAAACATTATGCTAAGTGGAAGAAGTCAGTCACAGAAGACCACATATTATATGATCCCATTTATATGAAATATTCAGGATAGACAAATCTATGGATACAGAAAGTAGTGGTTGCCGGGGGATGGGGATTGAGGGTGCTGGCTAAAGGGTACAGGGTTTCAGGATGATTGGTAGCTCTATTTTTACTTTTGTCATACTGAGTGAATCAAGTCAGAGAAAGAAATATATGATATCGCTTACATGAGGAATCTAAAAGGAAATACAAACGGGGGCTTCCCTGGTGGCGCAGTGGTTGAGAATCTGCCTGCCAGTGCAGGGGACACGGGTTCGAGCCCTGGTCCGGGAAGATCCCACATGCCGCGGAGCGACTAAGCCCGTGAGCCACAATTACTGAGCCTGCGCGTCTGGAGCCTGTGCTCCGCAACGGGAGAGGCCGCAATAGTGAGAGGCCTGCGCACCGTGATGAAGAGTGGCCCCCACTCGCTGCAACTAGAGAAAGCCTTCGCACAGAAACGAAGACCCAACACAGCCAAAAATAAATAAAATAAATAAATTAAAAAAAAAAAAAGCCTTTAAAAGGAAATACAAACGAACTTATTTACAAAACAGAAACAGACTCACAGACTTAGAGAAGAAATTATGGTTACGGTGGGGTGGGGAGGGTGAGGGGAAGGGATAGTTAGGGAGTGTGGGATTGACATGTACACACTGCTATATTTAAAATGGATAGCCAACAAGAACCTACTGTGTAACACAGGGAACTCTGCTTAATATTATGTAACAAACTAAATGGGAAAAGAATTTGAAAAAGAATAGATACATGTATAACTGAATCACTTTGCTGTACACCTGAAACTATCACAACATTGTTAATCAACTATACTCCAATATAAAATAAAAAGTTAAAAAAATAAAAAATAAAAAAGGGTACAGGGTTTCTTCTGTGGTGATGAAAACGTTCTACAACCGATTGTGGTCATGTTGGTACAATTCTGTAAATATACTAAAAGCCATTGAATTGTATACTTGAAACAGGCAAATGGTATGGTATGTAAATTATATCTCAACAAAGCTGTTATAAAATTTTTAAAAATACCATAAAATTAAAAAAAAACTAATGACAAAGGGCTGTGAACTTTAAAAAAAATACATTACAAAGAGATATTATTGCCAATATACAAAGAGCTTCCAGATATGGGTTAGAAGATGATAATCCAATAAAAACAAAGGATATCAATACCCAGAAGAGAAAGTATAAATAAGCAAAAAACCAGGAAGAAAGACACTCAACCTCACTAGGCAGGAAAAAAATCAATTTTATACCTAACAGAAAGGCAAAATATGAAAGACCAATAAAAATGTCTGTAGGAAAAATAGAATCAAAGATAAACGACAAACTACGAAGAATATTTACAACATATATCACAAAGGATTAATTTCCCTAATATATACTATGGTATGTTTATAAATCAATAAGTAAATGAAAAAGGACAAGGACCATTCATAGAAATAAAAATACAAATGGCTCTTGAACATATGGAAAGATGCTGAACTTTACTCAGTATAAGAAAAATGCAAAATAAGACAATACTTTCACTTTACAACTGGCAAAACTTAGAAAGTTTAATAATCCATTGGGCTGGTGAAGGTGTTAGGAAATGTGCATTCTCCTATACTGTAAGTGGAAGTATAAACTGATATGATTTCTATGAAGGGACACCTGTTAAAAAGTTCAAAACCAGGCAGAATTAATCTAAGGTGTTGGAAATTAAATTAGTGGTTACCTGTAGGTGAACTGGGTTAGTAATGAAAAGGGTGGGCATGAGGAAGCTTCTGGTTGCTGGAATCATGTTTTTCTTGATCTGGGTGTACTTATATGTGTGCATTTACTTTGTCAAAATTTATACACCTGTGTACTTATGTACACTTTTCTGTAAGTATATTTCAATAGAGCGTATTTATAAAGTGTACATATATTACTTTTCAGTAATCCCATTTTTAGGAATTTATTCTATAGGATATTCACTGTGGCATTAATTATAATAACAAGAGACTGAAAATAAGCTGGTATCTGTCAATAAGAAACTCATTAAATTATGCTGTATCCATACTACATGATACTACTCAGTAGTTAAAATGAGGTAGCTCTAGATTATATTGTTATGGTATAATCTCCAAGATATATTGTTAAGTGGAGAAAATAAAGTCTAGAACTACCATTTATGTAAAATAAAAGCATATAAACATATGTGCTTGTGTGTGTATAAAATATCTTGGACAGACACAAAGAAGAGGTTGCTTTTGGGGAAAAGAATTGGACCACTGGGAAACATGGGTAAAAAAGGGACTTACTTTTCACTATTAAGACTCTTCTGTATTTTTTCATCATTTGCATGTATTACTTATTTTAAAAACAAATTTGTTAGAGAAATAAAAATTTAGAGCTCTCAGATGAATATGTGGTAAACTGCACAGTGTCATGCTGGTGGGATATAAATGTCTATGACTGTTGGGAAAGGTAATTTGGCATTATCTATTAACACTAAAAACATAGCCCCTCAACTCATCAATTTCATGTCTATGAAATATTGGAAACTATGTGTCCACTAAGAGAGAAAATGCTAAATAAATTATGGAACATCTATAGTACTATGGAATGACATGGAGCTATTAAACAATGCGAGAGACCTGTTAAGTGCTGACATGAAAGGGTGTTTATACTCTCTTGCTAAGGTAAAAAAAATAAGACAAAGGCAAATATGTTCAGTAAGATTCTATTTACAAATGTATGCGTTAGATGAATTTCATAGACATACTACTGAACTAAAGAAGTCAGACACAAAGAGTACATACCATCTGATTACATTTATATGACAGTTAGAAAAGGAAAAACTTATCTATGGTGACAGAGATCAGAACAGTGGTTATACTTTTGCAGGGGAATATGAAGGACCCTTCTGGGGTACTGGAAATATTTTATCTTGATTGGAGTGCGGCTACAAGGGAGTATACCTATGTAAAATCTCACCAAGCTATATGCTTTAACCTTATTTCCTCCGTACACCCATTGCTACAACTTTCTTTTTACTGTCTTATCAGCTCACACCTGGATGACTGGTGTGTTCCAGTGGTTACCCTCAGCCCGACCTCTCAGGTCAGAACATCTATTTCTTTTGATGAACGTCTATTTTTTTCTTCTGAACATTGCTGCAAAATCCATCTTCTTAAACTATACATTTGATCATAGACTCTCTTTGATGAAGAAAGTAAACAGTAAGTGTGATGGTAAATTTTATGTGTCAACTTGACTGGGTCATGAGGTGCCCAAATATTTGGTTAAATATTATTCTAGGTGTTTCTGTGAGGGTGATTTTGGATAAGATTAACATTTAATCAGTAAACTGAGTAAAACAGATTGCTCTTCATAATGTGTGTGGGCCTCATCTAACCAGTAGAAGGCCTGAAGAGAACAAAAGCCAGACCCTCTCTTGAGTAAGAATTCTCCTGTCTGATGGCCTTCAAACTAGAACATCAGCTTTTCCTGCCTGATGAACTGGACATCAGTTCTTCCTGGTTCTACAACTGCCTGCTGGCCTTTTGACTCAAACTTGGACATTGGCTCTGCAGATTTTGGACTTGTGAGCCTCTGTAACTGCATGAATTAATTCCTTGTAATAAGTCTCTCTCTCTCTTTCTTTTTCTCTATATTCTATTGGTGCTGCTTCTCTGGAGAATCCTGACTAATTCAGTAAGTATCTTCAGTTATTGGGTCACTGACAAAATCTTTTCTTTGCCATAGATGCCCATTTATCAATGGATACTATCAATATTCTCTCTTATTAATCTTCAAAACAGTACCAGAAGATGAGTTAGTTTCTACTTCTTACTATCTGGTCATTCTTTATTACTATGATCACGGCCTCCCCTTCCTGGAATGTTATACCACTATTCATTTTGGTTTGTCCAAATCTTAACCATCTTTTAAGGATCTAGGTTCTCACCTATCATCTTCACAGAAGGCTTCTTTGATCTTAATAATCTTATAGCACATAAAATTCCATTCAACATTCTAGTATACAGTTCTTTTCACTGTCCTTTAGCTGTTTTACATGCATACACCTTCCACTTCCAAGTATACAGATTCCTGTTGATAGCAATGCTTGCTACATAAATGGATACATCTTCACTGAGAAAAACTAAGTAGTAGTCAAAAGTGAAGACAATAATGTGCAATGTGGGAGAATATACTGGATGTAGTCACTATATGTGCTAATAAACAGATCTACAGTATTTCCCAAACTCCCTTCACACACACATTTTTGTAGCAACTCTAGTGAGATGTAATTCACACACCATAGCATTCACCCATTTAAAGTGTCCTTTTCAATGGTTTTTAGTCAATTCCCAGAATTGTGCAACCATCAACACAATCAATTTTCATCACCACAATAAAAAAACTCTGTGCCCTTTAGCTATCATGCCCAATTCCCAACCCCGGCCCAAAGCAACCACTAATCTACCAATCACTTACTATATATATTTGTAAATATTCTGAGTATATGTTATTATAGAAAAAACTTAAAAATATAAAGGAATAAAAGTAAGAAAAAAAAATCACTTTAACCCAACCATCCAGATACTGTTACCAACTAGTTGTAAGGTATTACACTGTCATGGATTAAATGTTTGCAAATCCCCCGCCCTCCGCCCCCCTCCGCCCTGCCAAAGTTCATATGTTGAAGTTCTAATCCGCAGTGTGATTGTATTTGGAGATGGGGGCCTCTAAGGAAGAAATTAAGGTTAAATGAAGTCATAAGGGTGGAGTCCTGACCTGGCAGTATTAGTACCCTTAGAAGAAGAGGCATGAGAAGGCTTGCTCTCTTGCTCTCTCCCCAACAGGCACAAAGAAGAGGTCACGTGAGCACACAGCAAGATGGTGGGGGCCTACAAGCCACGAGAAGAGGCCTCAGAATGAAACTTGCCTTGTTGGCACCTTGATCTTGGAATTCCCAGCTTCCAGAATTGTGAGAAATAAATTTCTGTTGTTTAAGCTGCCCAGCCTGTGGTACTTTGTCAGGGCAGTCTGAGTAGACTAACATATAAATACTTAAAAATTTGTTTTTACATAAATGAAATCATGCTAAATACAATTTTGTAATCTTCTTTTTGGTTATGTAACCCAAACTTTCCCCATGTCATTAAATGTACTTCTACCACATAAGTTTATGGTATTCCATTGTATGTGTGGATGGATATATACATATATGTACACACACCATTCTCCTCATTAGGATATTTAGGTTCTCCCCCACCCTATAATCCAAACGTATTTCCTCTTAAAAACATCACGAGGAAGATCACCTTTAGAGACATGGTGCATTATACACAAATCTTTGGCACATCTCTGATAATTTCCTTGGGATAAATTCACAGAATATAATTATTTCTGGGTTTAATCTTAAAGCTGTTGGCATGCATAGTGAAACTATCCTCCAGAAGGGTTATCAAGTATTCTTTTTAGAAAACACTGATGTTTTGATAAGTGCCAAACTCTGAACATGAATTTGCT
Source organism: Balaenoptera acutorostrata (assembly GCF_949987535.1). NCBI lineage: Eukaryota > Metazoa > Chordata > Mammalia > Artiodactyla > Balaenopteridae > Balaenoptera > Balaenoptera acutorostrata. The sequence goes on along the minus strand of NC_080082.1, from coordinate 36,969,175 downwards.
TTCATATATGCTCTTCCTTAATCCTCACAGCAAGGCTGCGAGGTAAGTCTAATTACCCTCCTCCCCACCACCCTTTTTTTTTCAGAAGCAGAAACTGAAGCTTGGGGGACCTCCCTGGTGGAGCAGTGGATGAGACTCCACGCTCCCAATGCAGGGGGCCCAGGTATGATCCCTGGTCAGGGAACTAGATCCCACATGCATGCCACAACTAAGGAGCTGGCGAGCTGCAACTAAGGAGCCCGCCTGCCACAACTAAGGAGCCCGCCTACCACAACTAAGACCCGGTGCAACCAACCAACCAACCAGATAAATAAATAAATAAATATTAAAAAAAAAAAAAAAAAAAGAAACTGAAGCTTGGGCCAGTACATTACTGAAGGTCACAAAGGGAATGGCACTCTTTTGAAAGACCATGCGGTCACTAGACAGTAACTCATTTAAAAAACACATTATACTACATTTGTAGAAGATGGGAAATCAATGAACCACTGGATTATTTTATTTTCTTACAAGATTGAATGTCTGTATTTTATTTAGCATAGTTGAGAGTATTTACTCAAAATTACATTAATAGTCTCTTTCATTCTGTATACAGCAAGCTAAAAATTGGGTTCCTGCATCTATTTTGGTTTTTACCAGACTTCCTCTATTAAATTTCAAGTTTCACATTACAGTGTATAATAGGATCGAAATGATAAGATTTAAATGTATTATACATATGTACATATCATACATATATGTCATATGTATTATACAGGTATATATACCTTGTTTTATTGTGCTTTGCATAATTATCCTTCTCAGATACTGTGTCTTTTTACAAATTGAAGGTCTGTGGCAAAGAGCACAGCTTTTAAAAAATACTTTTCCAGACTTTCCAAATGTTTTACAATAGGCTGTATTATTTTTGTAATGAGAAAACAAACAAAATACCAAATCAAAAATTTACAAATAAAAAAGGAATAATGTCTTAAAATTCTCTTGCATAATCAAAAAAGAAATATGCTTTTACAAATGTCACCCTGAAATTACTATTTTAAGACTCCATAATGTCAAGCTTATGAACAAGTAAAAAGTACCAGTAGTCTAGTAAATCAGTGCAAGAATGTAATTTCCCCAGTGACATCGAAATAAAAATTCCAACCTTTGTGCTTTAGTTAGGAAAAAAAAACCCCTAAGTGCTCCAAGGCAGAATTTATTATTACAGCAAAAGCTTACTTCCTAGAAGTGGAACAGTTATATTTTTTGCTTAAAAGCATATGGCTATAAGTGCAGTAAAACATTTTTCTTAAGCAACTATAACAAAAACTGGGAAGGGCTAAAACACATAAACAGCCCGTTATGGGAAAGGGAAATTTAACAGGACAGATACTGGTATACATTTTCAGCCTACTACTATTTGTGTTTTCCGCCATTGTGAGCTTCTTGAGGGCAAGAACTGTTTTTCATTGTTTGGTTTTTAAGTATCTCTCTGTTTCTCATTTCAAGTGTCAATAAATGTTTTCCTACTAACTAGGTGATCTCGACGGATCCACAGACTAATTTTCAGAGGTTTAAGGATTTTAACCATTTCATAAACTTTTGTAATTAGTATCTGTAACCGTATTATAAAGGTCTATATAGACTTATAGCATTTTACAACGTCTTTTTAAATAAACTGCTCTAAAAAGTGATTTCTAATACCCCTAGACTTTAAAAACCAAAGTTGTTTAAAAAAGATTAACGAAATTTAAGAAGACAGCCTATTCACAGAGTTAAATGAAAAACTGCAATTAAAATACTTAATAAGCTACGTGAGCTATTGGTTATTAAATTAATTAGTTTAAAACATGACTAATGGGATGTGCAATTCATAAGTTTTCTTTAAAATGACAATGCTTAGGATCTTAACATTTCACGTGAAAAAAACACTGTACATTATAGCCCATGTATTCTTTTTTTATATAAGTATTTGCTTTATTAATATGCTCTAAATAACATTTTTTTAATTGATACATTGTCATTGGTTTTTTTTAATCCCCCTTTGCAGTACATGAATGTATTATAGTCTTATTTTAAGTGTCTAGAGCTGAGAGGAATCTTGTAATCAACTGGTACAAATCATTCATTTTAGTGATAAGGATTTCTGGGCCAGAGAGGTAAATGTAATATTAGTGACCATGCTATCCAAATTCTAATCCGGCTTTATTTTAGTGTATCACACTGCACTCCTGTCTTATGTGTCCTGTAGTGAATTTCACACATATGTGCATGCATATATACAAACACACACACAACTTGTGTACATAATACAAATCCATGAAACTACACTAAAAAATAAATCAGTGGTTTAAAAATTTATGCTATAATAATATATTAATTTTTAAAATATTAGCTTTAATTTTTAATCTTTTTTTAAAACCACTTTATTGAGATAATATATCACACAATTCTCCCATTTAAAGTACACAATTCAATGGTTTTTAGTATATCACAGACTTGTGCAATCAACACCAGAACCAATTTTAGAACATTTTCATCAACACAAGAGAGAATGCCACCCCCGCATAAGCAGTCATTCCTCATAATTTTTAATCTTATCTGATGCTTATCATGTCCAGGTAAAAATCCACAAGAAAGAATGGATGGAATAAATTTGTTATTTTTAATGAGCAAATTTTATTTTATATTTTTTTAACTTTTTATTTTATTTTGGAGTATAGCCGATTAACAATGTTGTGATAGTGTCAGGTGCACAGCAAAGCGACTCAGGCATACATATACATGTATCCATTCTCCCCCCAACTCCCCTCCAGGCTGCCACATAACATCGAGGAGAGTTCCCTGTGCTATACTGTAGGTCCTTGTCAATTATCCTTTATAAATATAGCAGTGTGTGCATGTCAAACCCAAACTCCCTAACTATCCCTTCCCTCCACCCTTCCCCACCCCCCGAGCCCTGGTAACCAAAAGTTCATTCTCTAGGCCTGTGAGTCCGCTTCTGTTTTGTAAATACATTCATTTGTAGCATTTCTTTTTAGATTCCGCATATAAGTGATGTCGTACGATATTTCCCTTTCTCTGTCTGACTTACTTCACTCAGTATGACAATCTCTAGGTCTATCCATGTTGCTGCAAATGGCATTATTTCATTTTTTTTATGGCTGAATAATATTCCATTGTATATTTGTACTATATCTTCTTTATACACTCCTCTGTCAATGGACATTTAGGTTGCTTCCATGTCTTGGCTATTATAAACAGTGCTGCAATGAACATTGGGGTGCATGTATCCTTTTGGACCATGTTTTTCTCTGGATATATGCCCAGGAGTAGGATTGCAGGGTCATATGGTAGTTCTATTTTTAGTTTTTTAAGGAACCTCCATACTGTTCTCCATAGTGGCTGTATCAATTTACATTCCCACCAACAGTGTAGGAGGGTTCCCTTTTCTCCACACCCTCTCCAGCATTGATTGTGGATTTTTTGATGATAGCCATTTTGACTATGAGGTAATATCTCATTGCAGTTTTGATTTGCATTTCTCTAATCATTAGCGATGTTAAACATCTTTTCATGTGCCTCTTGGCCATCCATATGTCTTCCTTGGAAAAATGTCTATTTATGTCTTCTGCCCATTTTTTGATTGGGCTGTTTGTTTTGATGATATTAAGCCACATGAGCTGTTTGTAAATTTTGGAGACTAATCCCTTGTAGGTCACATCATTTGCAAATATTTTCTCCCAATCTGTGGGTTTCTTTTCATTTTGTTTATGGTTTCCTTTGCTGTGCAAAAGCTTTTGAGCTTAATTAGGTCCCATTTGTTTATTTTTGTTTTTATTTCCATTACTCTGGGAGATGGATTGGAAGAGATATTGCTGCGATTTATGTCAGAGAGTGTTCTGCCTATGTTTTCCTCTAGGAGTTTTACATTTAGGTCTTTAATCCATTTTGAGTTTATTTTTGTGTATGGTGTTAAAGAATGATCTAATTTCAGTTTTTTACATGTAGCTGTCCAGTTTTCCCAGCACCATTTGTTGAAGAGACTGTTTTTTCACCATTGTATAGTCTTGCCTCCTCTGCCATAGATTAATTGACCATAGGTGCATGGGTTTATTTCTCGGCTTTCTATCCTGTTCCATTGATCCATAGTTCTATTTTTGTGCCAGTACCATACTGTTCTGATGACTACAGCTCTGTAGTATAGTTTGAAGCCAGGGAGCCTGATTCCACCAGCTCCATTTTTCTTTCTCAAGATTGCTTTGGCTATTCGGGGTCTCTTGTGTCTCCATACATATTTTAAGATTACTGTTCTAGTTCTGTGAAAAATGCCATTGGTAATTTGATACGAATTGCACTGAATCCGTAGATTGCCTTGGGTAGTATAGTCATTTTCACAATACTGATTCTTCCAATCCAAGAACATGGTATATCTTTCCATCTGTTTGTGTCTTCTTCGATTTCTTGCATCAGCATCTTATAGTTTTTGGAGTACAGGTCTTTTGTCCCCTTATGTAGGTTTATTCCTAGGTATTTTATTCTTTTTGATGCAATGGTAAATGGGATTTTTTCTTGAATTTCTCTTTCTGATCTTTCATTGTTAGTGTATAGATATGCAACAGATTTCTGTTTATTAATCTTGTAGCCTGCAACTTTACCAAATTCACTGATGAGCTCTAGTAGTTTTCTGGTAGCGTCTTTAGGATTTTCTATGTATATAATCATGCCATCTGCAAACAGTGACAGTTTAACTTCTTCTTTTCCAACTGGATTCCTTTTATTTCTTGTTATTCTGCTTGCCGTAGCTAGAACTTCCAAAACTATGTTGAATAAAAATGGTGAGAGTGGGCATCCCTGTCTTGTTCCTGATCTTAGAGGAAATGCTTTCAGCTTTTCACCATTAAGTATGATGCTAGCTGTGGGTTTGTCGTTTATGGCCTTTATTATGTTGAGGCAGGTTCCCTCTATGCCCACTTTCTGGAGAGTTTTTAATCATAAATGGGTGTTTAATTTTGTCAAAAGCTTTTCTGCATCTATTGAGATGATCATATGATTTTTATTCTTCCATTTGTTGATGTGGTGTATCACAATGATTGATATGCGGATACTGAAAAATCCTTGCATCCTTGGGATAAATCCCACTTGATCATGGTGTATGATCCTTTTAATGTATTGTTGGATTCAAATTGCTAGTATTTTGCTGAGGATTTTTGCGTCTATGTTCATCAGTGATATTGGCCTGTAATTATCTTTTTTTTTTTTTAAGATATCTTTTTTATTTTTTTAAATTTTTATTTATTTATTTATGGCTGCGTTGGGTCTTCGTTTCTGCGTGAGGGCTTTCTCTAGTTGTGGCAAGCGGGGGCCACCTTTCATCGCGGTGCGTGGGCCTCCTACTATCGCGGCCTCTCTTGTTGCGGAGCACAGGCTCCAGACGCGCAGGCTCAGTAATTATGGCTCACGGGCCCAGCCGCTCCGCGGCATGTGGGATCCTCCCAGACCAGGGCTCGAACCCGTGTCCCCCGCATTGGCAGGCGGACTCTCAACCACTGCGCCACCAGGGAAGCCCATGTAATTATCTTTTTTAGTGGTATCTTTGTTTGGTTTTGGTATCAGGGTGACGGTGGCCTCATAGAATGAGTTTGGGAGTCTTCCTTCCTCTGCAATTTTTTTAGCCCATGTATTCTTAAAGATATTTAAAGTATAAAACCTTGGCTTCTAGCTTTGTGATTCAGTTTACATTAGCTACTTTACACAAATGCCAAAACCAAAAAACTGCAATAATTGTGCATAAATACTGTAACACCAAACCAATGTGCAGGTTGGGACAAGGATGAGTAGAATAAAATCAAAGCCATAAAGGTCAATACTGTATAATGGTTTTAGTAGCATTTAAAATGAAAAATCCTTGCCTGGATTATGGGTGACTGTTCACATTCAGTCTCTGAAAATGTCTTTAGTTTTTGTTTAAAACACATGAATCCCAAGCAAATATCATGATCAAATATCACGTGTGAAATAAAGACCCCCATCCCACCCATTCTTGTCATTTAGACATTATTTTAGACTCTATATGGAAAACTTCTTTTGTCTGTTATTGATTACCTACCTTTCATTCATTATTTTTTAAATTAAAAAATCCTATGCTTAATAAAAGATATTTTAAGACATACCAGTACTCAGAAAATATATTAGCCTATGTACAACTTTCTGAAAATCTCTTGAGGAAGCATTCCATCAAAAGAAATAGGAATTCGAGTGAAGAAAGGTAAAGATGTGGTATATATGTAAATGGTGACAATAAAGCCAGTAAAACTTGTTAAGTTTAAATAATCATTGATAACATGGTTGTAACTGTTACCAAATCAGTCATCCAGAAATAAACTTCCACATTATTTCAACAAAATCTGGAAGAAGGCAGGGGAATAAAAGCTTTTGAAAGGTCTCATCTTATTTGGGTAGTGAAAGGTGAAGATACTGTTACAATTTTAAAAATCCAAGGAAATACAGGTTCACATATGTTTGTTAGAAATTTGTGTTAAGTACTAGTAGAATGAGAATGCAGAACCTCTAATGTATCTGACAGGAATAAGAGAAAAAAATTAGAGCTAGGAGCTAGTTCTGATTCAGGTGAGCTAGGGAACCCCTCCAATTCCGCAACACACAGTCCCCTGTGTGAAGAGCATTCTGTAGATCTGTGGTGTTGTGGAAATCAGTGAGGGAACAGGCAGAAGGATAGTATTATCTTTCCCTAGCCACATACAGAAGCTTAAGTACCCTAATTTCCTTAACTGAGACAGTGACATTTAACATAGGCTAGTTTGAGCATTAGAGTAACAGTTACTTTAGAGCAAAATTAACTCTGGACATTGTAGATGGCTTTGAAAGGGTAATAATATACTAGTAACTGTCTGCTTAAGGAAAACAAGTAACAATCAAAGGAAAGAGTGGAAGAGCATCTCAAGACAACTAGAAGGTTATTTTTCACAAATGATTACCCTAAATTATCTCATTTCCCATGACCTTTCTGTAAAGCATGTTATTAATATTTACGTTAATATCCGTAAGTGCAAAGTTATCTTGCTTTCTAAAACTAAAACTTCCTACACCAAATTGGCTATCTCTGGGTCTGAGCTTGGTGATGTTTGGAGAAAACTTTCCTTGGGATACTGTTAAGGTGACGGCAGTGCTACCCAGTGATACCCATCCTTGACTTAGGTTAGGAAGTTACAGGCCACAGACTCTCAAGAGACTTTTGGGTTTTTAAAATTTTTACGTGTAATTTTTCAAACATAAACAAAATTAGAAAGAAGAGTATGAGGAATCCCACTCATACTTCACACAGCTTCAACTGTCAACAACACATGGCCAAAGTCATTTCACATATACCCCATTTCCCACTTGCCTGGATTAAAGAAAAACCTCAGACATGTCATTTCATTTTCAAGTAGTTTGTTGTATCTTTACTTAATTCTTTAAAGAAGCTTACTTTCTCTTGAGCAGCTCTGAAATAGCCAAATAATACCCCCTTCAAAATCATAAAGAACAGGAGACAGTCATATGGATAAAAAGTACAGAAATGGTTAGACTCATAATACCAGTATTCTGTGGCTGCAGTAGTAATGAAGATGGGGAGTTACTCTTAGTTCATTCAGATAAGAGTGAATTTGCTGGTTAGAAAAGAAAATTACATTTTCTGTCATTTTCATTTCTCAAAATAAATCTCTCAACACTCAATTCATTATTCTGTCGCTTTTCTGTGTTCAGCTATTTATGACCGCTTCAAAACTGTAATAAACATTTATACGAAATACTGTGTCATTTCATTCACAAATGAACAGATATGGCTGTCTTGATATCAACTATAATAACAGTGACACAAAAACAGTTACCTTTCAACACCAATTCAAGATAAAACTCTCAGCAAACTAGAAGTAGGGGAAACTTCCTTAATACAATACGGAGCATTTCCAAAAAGCTAATATTCTTAATGGTGAAAGATGGAATGCTTTCTCCCTAAAATCAGAAACAAGGCAAGGATGCCCACTCTCACCAATCTTATTCAACGTATCAATAGCAATGGAAATTCTACCTAGAATAAGAATAAGAAAAAGAAAAAAAAAAGGGCACAGATTGGAAATGAAGAAATAAAACTGTCCCTCTTTGCAAATGACATGATTTTGTATGTAGAAAATCCCACGGAATCTAAAAAAACCCTCCTGGAGCTAATAAGTGAGTTGAGCAAGGTTGCAGTACACAAGATCAACAAACAAAAATCAATTGTATTTCAATACACTAAAAACAAACATGTGGAAACTAAACTTAAAAACACAATAACATTTATAATCACATCAAAGAAAATAAAATACTTAGGCATACTCTTAACAAAACATGTACAGGATCTCTACGATGAACGTAAGTCTTAGGTGGAGGAGATGGTAGATGGCTTGCATGGTTGGGAACGGGTAACAGTGAACAAATAGGTAACTATACTGAGGAAAATGGGAGTTAGAGAAGATGTCTACAAACAGAAAAGATTAGAAGGAACCCTTGAAATGTTGTGTTGGATTAGAAATAGAAGTAATGGTATGAATTCATTGTTATATAATATATATAAAATAGTTTTAGGTATGTATATTTGTGTGTTGTGTGTGTGTGATACATTACCTGTATTTCTTAGTTCTGTCCATTGAGAAAACCTAGAAGAAATAACAGCCCAGTAGCAACGAGCACACTGAGCACCCAGAACTGGGTTTTAAAATACCATCCTCTACTCAAAGGAACCAGGGCTCCTTGAAGAAAGAGATCAGATTCTAGACTTAGGGCAAAGGAGGTAAAAAATGAACCTGGAATATCTTGTTTTGCCAGAGCACACATCAAAAAGATAAAGGAGCCAGCCTGAAGGAGCTCCTACTGCTCTCACCGGGAACAATTTTAACATTAAAAGAAATGATATTATTTATTGAATAAAATACAAATACACAAATCTATACTGATAAATGAGATAAGTGAAAGATATTCCTTAGAGTAGAATGCCAACTAAAAAATGCAGGGGTGTTGGAAATAGAATCACTCTTTGACACCTATCAAATAGATGGTTGATTCAGGCAGGAGCTGTCAATGGACTCTAAGGCTGGCAGGTAGAAATTTGATATGGAAAAGTATATTAAAGTAATATCAGAATACCCCTCCACAAAATACTAATCAATTACAAAGGGGGAAATAGTGAATTTAAGGTGGGGAAACCTAGTAGTCATCAAGATGACCAGATGATCAAGGTTATCACCAGGGTGGTGGGACAGGTCAACATCACGTGCTTACTGATTTGATGTACTGAGAGGGCACAGCATCAGTTCCACTAAATTCCATGTAGTGGAGTTTCTGCAAAGAATGTGTATCCTGAGCTGGGTAAAGAAGAAACAGGATTATCCTACAGAATGTAAGGCCTGTATTCTTTAAAACTGATAAGGACATGAAAAGGAACTGTTCCAGATTGGAGAAGATGTGACAGTAGGTATTCCTCGACAGACTTCTGGGTCAAAAAGAAAGAAGTCATTGTTGGGACAGTTGGCAAAATTTGAACAGGGTGGTAACGTTGCATTGAAGCTGACCATCTGCTTTGGAGAGTTGTACATACGTTACGTAGGAGCATGTTTTACTCTTTGGAAAATGTGTGTTGACAGAGAGAATACAAAATTAAATGCTATAAATCACAGAAAGATCCTTTTTGACCCACCTCCTAGAGAAATGGAAATAGAAACAAAAATAAACAAATGGAACTTAATGAAACTTAAAAGCTTTTGCACAGCAAAGGAAACCATAAACAAGATGAAAAGACAACCCTCAGAATGGGAGAAAATATTTCCAAATGAAGCACTGACAAAGGATTAATCTCCAAAATTAACAAGCAGCTCATGCAGCTCAATATCAAAAAAACAAACAACCCAATCCAAAAATGGGCAGAAGACCTAAATAGACATTTCTCCAGAGAAGATATACAGATTGCCAACAAACACATGAAAGAATGCTCAACATCATTAATCATTACAGAAACGCAAATCAAAACTACAATGAGATATCTATCACCTCACACCAGTCAGAATGGCCATCATCAAAAAATCTACAAATGATAAATGCTGGAGAAAAGGGAACCCTCTTGCACTGTTGGTGGGAATGTAAATTGATACAGCCACTATGGAGAACAGTATGGAGGTTCCTTAAAAAACTAAAAATAGAACTACCATATGACCCAGCAATCCCACTACTGGGCATATAACCTGAGAAAATCATAATTCAAAAGGAGTCATGTACCACAATGTTCACTGCATCTCTATTTACAACAGCCAGGACATGGAAGCAACCCAAGTGTCCATCAACAGATGAATGGATAAAGAAGATGTGGCACATATATACAATGGAATATTACTCAGCCATAAAAAGATACAAAATTGAGTTATTTGTAGTGAGGTGGATGGACCTAGAGTCTGTCATACAGAGTGAAGTAAGTCAGAAAGAGAAAAACAAATACCATATGCTAACACATATATATGGAATCTAAAAAAAAAAAAAAAAAAAGGTCATGAAGAACCTAGGGGCAGGAGGGGAATAAAGACACAGACCTACAAGAGAATGGACTAGAGGACATGGGGAGGGGGAAGGGCAAGCTGGGACGAAGTGAGAGAGTGTCATGGACATATATACACTACCAAATGTAAAATAGATAGCTAGTGGGAAGCAGCCACATAGCACAGGGATATCAGCTCGGTACATTGTGACCACCTAGAGGGGTGGGATAGGGAGGGTGGGAGGGAGGAAGACGCAAGAGGGAAGAGATATGGGGATATATGTATATGTATAGCTGATTCACTTTGTTATAAAGCAGAAACTAACACATGATTGTAAAGCAATTATACTACAATAAGGATGTTAAAAAAAATTAAATGTTAATACTTAATAGTAATAATAAAACATATAAAACAAATACTCACCAATGACTTTAACAAAATAAGCATCTGCTTCAAAGTTATTTTTTAGTGTATGGATAGCAAAATCATTCTTTGTATATCCTTTACTTAGTACTACAATGTCCAAGATTCCCTGGAAAAAACATAAAAATGGTAAGAACAAACTACTAGACTGAATGAAAAAAATGATGAAAATGCATGATATGTTTACCATGTAAATATAAACCTTATTTATTCAACTTGATGTTTAAAATAAAAATAATATTAAAAATATAAAAACTTGAATATTAAAATATAAATAAAACGAAAAACACCTATAATTTTAATCTCTGAAACTAACTGTTAGAATTTTGTACTTCCTTCCAGTCATATTTGCATGAATTTTTAAAGGTCTGTGATATGGACTACCAAAGTGTTTCCAGTCATCAGAGAAAGAAGGTACCTTTTCATCTGCCCTGGCTCCCATTATTTTTTTTTCCTGAAGAAGTGGGAAGCTTTGTTAATTTTATTGGGGGTAAAGAAGGTGTGTTCATTTAAATTTCCATTCTGCTGACTCTTAATGAGGTTCATCATATATCATATCTTTTCATATGTTAGCTACTTGTGTTTTTTCTGTAAATTGCCTTAATCATGTTCTGTTTTTCCAGTGGGAGTTTTTGGTCAGTTTGAAGAAACCCTTTCTATGTTAAGAATATTAATTATTTAATTCTTTCATAGCTAATTTATTTCCCAGATTTAAACACAATTTTAAATTTCATTTATGATATCTTTATGTACAGAAATTAATTGATTTGTAATTAATTCTCTTGATTTTCCCTCTTGTGATATTTTTACCAATTACTTTTATGCTTGGAAATTGCTTATGAAAAGTGAACGAACACAAGATTTGGTAGCAGAGAGACAGAGGAAAATAAGGACTTGGATAATTCATATAATTGAGAATTAGCCTCTTATAAAAAAAAACCAACCAACCAACCGGGCTTAGGGTTGGACATAATGTCTTGATGGAGATTTAATGTTTTAAAATAATCAAATTATTTTACAAGGATATACTGTGACATATTAACTCTGGAATTTAACACGTTTTTATCAGAATTTATTATTTTTCTGAGTGATAAACTGGCTTTCTTTTAAAGAACAAAACAGCTTGGGAGATTCTATTTTCCCTCAACAATGCCCAGAAGCACTTGATAAACTGGCTTTTGACATTAGAAAGAAGAAAACCAGGGCCCTGAGCGCCTTTCCCAGGCCACCTGGCAACAGAAGACAGTCACAAGAATCTGTGGCAATAGATGCCAACTCTAGTTCACTAGGTTAAGAGAGAGTACACACTGAACCCATCCTTCTGTGATCTTGTGCAGGTTTAAGGGTCTGTTATGTGTTGGCTGTTCTTTTCTCTACTCGTGCACATGTACAATTGCTGTGAGCATGATTCTCTAGTGGTTTAATCTAAACAAGCATAAAATGAGATAAAATCATTTTCATATTTCACTGTACTGATCAGTCAGTGGTATCAATAAATGTATTCCCTCTGTCATTTAACATTAAAAGGAGCTTTCTTTAATTGACTCATTTTCTTTCATTATCTCATCTACATTTTCTGGTCAAATAGGGTGAAAGTGAGATAAGGTGGACGGCAATTAGATTCCAAACACACAGAAGAGCTCTGAACTCACATCTTCATAAATGTCAAAGAAGGTGGCAACCACTGCATCTCTGATTTGGTTTAGGTCCATCAGCTCCCAGTAGACTTTAAACATACGACGCGCCCCCTCACAGCTTGCATTATTACAAGGGACATTCTCCAGTAAAAAGGCCTGCTGATTGCTGTGAGACAAAGGCAATGGCATTTAGTTAATATAACATATCAGTGCTGAGTAGCATCAGCTATGCTGTAATTACTAGAATCAAAGAGATGGTAAATGGTATACAATGAAGTAATATGAAAAAAATCCCTACATCTTACTAATTATTGTCCTGAGCCATAAAACACTTAAATTGTTGGCTATCGTTTTTCAGCCTTTGGCAAAAATCCTGAGGTTAGTCGGTTGTTGGCCTCTCTCCTCTTTTGTGATTTCCAAGTCCATCTCTCTGCCCTTCCTTGCTGCTCCACAGCCGTGGACCCTGTGTTTCATTACTGAGTTCCTGGACACTGTCATCATCCCTTTAGATTTGTATAACTCCTTAGGTAAAAATCTGCATTTTGAATAGAGATTCCTGATATCCCCAAGTCTTGTAAACCCAAAGCAGTAAATCTACAATGATACAATTTGAGCTTCCCAAACGGACAGTAGGGTAGATATTGCTGAGTACCTCTCAGATAAAAGATAGAAAAAAAAAAAGTGTTGTACTTTGCTTAGCTATGAAGTCCTCCCTTTTGAATCCTATTCTATAGGCAAAGTGGTGATGAGTTTAGATTTTGGAACCAGACTACCTGGATTCAAATTCTGGCTCTGTCATTTAGCAGTTATGTGACCTTAAACAAGTTATTTAACCTCCTGAAGACTCAGATCCTTATTTGTAAACTGAGTAACATGAGTACTTAAAGAATTGTTGTAAAAAAGAAATGAAATACTGAGTGCAAAGTACTTGGAACAATTCCTGTCATCCACTTAGATCTTAGTAAAAGTGTCTGTATTATCATCACTCTTACTTATGTAGTGTAACACCATGCCATGTAAAAATATTTTCTTTAAATGCAGCAGTAACTTTTGTAAATGGTGTGATTTGATGTAATGGCTCCTATTTATAGGCATTTTCTAATATTTACATTCCTTCAGGTCCCTCTATGTTACATAGAAAATAATAAGCTAAAAAGCTTAAAATTTTATTACTGCTCAATTTTCTCTAATAATTATTTTAAATAAAACTATAAAGACAGATTTCTTTTTTTCCATATGAAAATATTACTTTGGATATTACTTTGGGTCTGGGCAATTTGGAAAGGAAAAAAAAGTTCTATTATAAGAAAGGTAAATTTTTCAGTGTTCAACAGAGTAAGGAAACATATGCAAAATATTCAATTTCCTTGATGTACCTGATATATGATTGGCTTCACATTATTTTTCTAGATAAAAAATTCCAACACAAATAGTTTAAACTCCCAGATTATAACATTTACATGGAAAACTTTGAGGTGGCTTTGATCAAGGCCTAACATATAATAGTGTTATTCCACTAGAAGGAATAATGATTTCTTCTTTGTCTCCTGCCTAATAACTGGTTTTAAAATTCTAATTTGTAATACTTTTTCCAGGTAATTTACCCATCCTACCTTTTTAGCTAAACAATTTTACTAGATATTTCACAGAAATGAAGAACACTCTATTTTGTTATTAGATTATACAAAAACATGAGAACCAGTGATAAAGGTGGCCTTTCTTTTTTTTTTGGCTATGCTATGCAGCTTGTGAGATCTTAGTTCCCTGACAAGGGATTAAACCTGGGCCCAAGGCGGTGAAAGCACTGAGTCTTAACCACTGGACCACCAGGGAATTCCCAAGGCAGCCCTCTATAATCTTTTATAACCAATGCATCACACTGGCAACGTTTTGAGTGATCATTTGCCACTGGTTTCCCTTTTCACAACAGGGATGAAAGGATTTCATTATTGTATTATAACTCTGGGCATAATTTCAAACACACAACATAACCTACAACAAAAACTCTAACTGCAGTTGCATAATTTGTCATTTTAATTTTTGATATTAGTTTGTAAAGATTATAAATGCCATGCACCACGGTTCTTGTCTGAATGCTCACTAAACAGGTTGGTATTATACTCTGGAACATGGGGTCTATAAAATTTCAGTTCTTTTAAACTCCACTGAGCCCTACAGGTAGAGCCCAACATCTTAACTATAAAAAAAAAAATTCCGTTTAAGCCCAGGAAGAAAGAATTCTGATTCATTCGGTTTGGAAACCCCTGGGGAGAAACAGTCTTGCTTCTTTTGAGTCAACTGCTCTATGTGTTTTTGGCAATTACAACCAATATAACTTTAAAAAAAATTTTTTTTTTTCAAAACTATTGCAAAAGTTATTATAAAATTCAAGTAATAGAGACATTTAAAAAGTTGAACTCCTCCTTTCCAGGGAAAATCACTGTTAACAACTTGGTGTGCATCTTTACAAACCTTCTTCTGGGAACATACAAATATTTAAGTACATATATCCTTCAAAAAAAAAACCAAACAAACCCAATTGGGTTCTACTATACATATTATTCTGCAACTTTTTTCTTTCCACTCAATAACATAGCATACACATGGGGAAAAGGGATACAACCTGAATGAGGACTTCTGAAATCTATTTTGAAAATTCCCACCAGAGAAGTTGTACCAATTTATATCCCCCAGCAGCAGCCCATCAAACTGCCTGTTTCCCTACATGCTCATTCCTTTCAATGCTTACTCCATTATACAGCTATGCCATCATTCGTTTTAACACCCTGCTATTGATAATCAGGTTATCTTCAATTGTTCCCCATTACACACACACACACACACACACACACACACACACGTTATTTTTCCTTGAGAATTTGTATAAGGATTTCCAAATGAAGTCATCTGGTCAAAGGATATGCATATTTTAAATGTGAATAGGTAAAGCTAAATGGCCTTCTAAAAAAATGTACCAATTTACACCTCTAGTAGTGTACAAGTATATCCTTCTTCATATCTTGCCAATATTAGTAACACTGCTTCTTATTTTTGCCAATTGGGTAGCTTAAAAATTATCTCATTCTCCTGATTATATGAGAGAAGCTGAGTGTTACTTTTATGTTTATTATCTATTCATATTTCTTCTAAGAATTGGCACTTAAATTTTTTTAATTATTGGTTTTTAGATCTCTGATTGTTAAGGACATTAGCCCCTACCTGTTATTTTCATATTCTTATTTGCAAAATGAGTATAAAAACAGTACAGAAATAGATACATAGATGTAGAGAACAAACTTATGGATACCAAGGGGGGGGGGAAGGAGGTGGGGGGGAAGGAGGTGGGTGGGATGAACTGGGAAATTGGGATTGACATATATACACTACTATGTATAAAATAGGTAACTAATGAGACTCTACTGTATAGCACAGGGAACTCTACTCAATGCTCTGTGGTGACCTAAATGGGAGGGAAATCAAAAAAAGAGGGGATATATGTATATGTATAACTGATTCACTTTTGCTGTACAGCAGAAACTAACACAACATTGTAAAGCAACTATACTCCAATAAAAATTAAAAAAAACCCCAACGGTACATTACCTCAAATGGCTGTTGTAAGGATTAAATGAGAAAATACATGGTAAATGGTTTAATATAGTGCCCAGTACATAGCACAACACACTTTCAATATCTGCTGTTATTATTATATGTGCTGTTATTATTACTCTGATATGTTATAAACATTTCACCCCAGCCTTTTATTGTTTTTAAAATTTATGGTTTCTTTCACTAAAAGGTTAATAATACTTATATACTCATTTATGTCAATATTTTTCTCATGCTGTATAAGAAATGTTAAAGGAGTCCATCAGTCAGATGGAAATAACACCAGATGAGTATCTGCACTTACACAAAGGAGTGAAGAGCAGTGAAAATGTGAAATACGTAGGCAAACAGAAAAGATTTTCTTGTTATTTAAATCTCTTTAAAGATAATTGATAATTAAACAACACAGTATGGTGTTAATGACATAAACAGATGTAAAATGTAAGGTTTCCTCAAAAAACTAAAATTTGAACTACCATATAATACAGCAATCCCACTTTTGGGTACATATTGAAAAGAAGTGAAATCAAGATCTCAAAGAGGTATCTGAACTCTCATGTTTGTTGCAGCAATATTCACAATAGTCAAGATATGGAAACAATCTAAGTGTCCATCAATGGATGAATGAATAAAGAAAATGTGGTATATACATACACTGGAATATTCAGCCTTAAAAAAAGAAGAAAATCCTACCATTTGTGTCAACATGGATGAACCTAGAGGACATTATGCTAAGTGAAGTAAATCAGAAACAGAAAGACAAATACTGTATGATATCGCTTGTATGTGGAATCTAAAAACATTGAACTTATAGAAACAGAGAGTGGAATGGTGGTTGCCAGTGGCTGAGGGGTGGGGGAAATGGGGAGATGTCGGTCAAAGGACATGAACTTTCAGTTATAAGATGATTAAGTTAAGGGGATCCAATGTACAGCATGATGACTATAGTTAACAATACTGTACTATATACCTGAAAGCTGCTATGAGAGTAGGGCTTTAATGTTTTTAACCATAACAATAAGAATAACAAAATGGCAATTATGTGAGATAAAGGATATTAACTACCTTAATGTAGTAAACATTTTATAATATATACATATATCAAATAATACTGTATACCTTAAACTTACACAATGGCACTATATGTCAATTATATCTCAGAAAGCTGGGAAAAAAAAAAGGAAAAAAAGAAATCAATAAAAGATATCTGGAAAATCTCCAAATATTTAGAAATTAAACACCATTAAATAATCTACGAGCAAAAGAAGAAATCAGGCGGCCCCTCAGCGCACAAGGAGCATGTGCCTTCAGGAATTTTCCATGCGCTACGTCTGTTCACCCGGCTGCCTGGCTTGGGGCTTGCCCTGGTCTCTGCCTAGAGCGCCCGGCGGGAGCTGCAGGCTTTGATCACCCGCTGCTTGTGTCTGTGCCCCAGTAGCCGCAACTGCCCCGGGGGCTGTTCTGGAAGAGATCTGAGAGCTGGGTGGCCTGGGTCGTGAGAGCCCCGCACCTCTCGCATCGTGGTGAAGAAGAACAGCATTCCCAACGGAATAAAATGTCATTATCCAGTCCTCCAGACAGTGCTGTGAAGGACTATTGTGTCAAAAGGGGCGGTTACTTTCTGTGATGTCAGCCTCAGAAGATGAATCTGCCTTAGATATCCCTAGAGTCCTGTAACTCGAACAAGCATTAACAAGACATGGGATACTAATGTTCTCCAAACTATTTCGCAAATATTGAGCTAGCCTCAATTCTCACCTCAAAACGTGAAACATTTTGCCACCTGAGCAGTTCTGGAGGAGGAATCTGTGAGCAGTTCCAGGCACTGTGTTAGGCATTAGCTAGCATTATAGGATATGCCTAAAATACATGAGGGGGTCTGGGAAAAGGTCAAGACTTCTTAATGATCAGCACCCTGAAAGTGATGTACAGATAGAAGATTGTGACTATGTCAACAATGGACCTGCCGAGAGGAACTCTGGCACTGATAACTGCAGAGGCAGAAATAAAGAGATACTGGAGACAGGATTAAAATGGCTCAAAGAGGGGGGACCTCCAAGATTGTGGAGGAGTAAGACATGGAGATCACCTTCCTCCCCACAAATACATCAAAAATACATCTACATGTGGACCAACTCTTACAGAACACCTACTAAACGCTGGCAGAAGACCTCAGACTGCCCAAAAGGCAAGAAAACACCCAGGTACCTGGGTAGGGCAAAAGAAAAAAGAAAGAACAAGACAAAAGAATAGAGACAGGACCTGCACCTCTGGGAGGGAACTGTGAAGGAAGAAAAGTTTCCACATACTAGGAAGCCCCTTCACTGGCGGAGACGGGGGATGGGCAGGGGGAAGCTTCAGAGCCACAGAGGAGAGTGCAGCAACAGGGGTGCGGAGTGCAAAGCAGAGAGATTCCCGCACGGAGGATCAGTGCCGACCAGCACTCACCAGCCTGAGAGGCTTGTTTGCTCACCCACCGGGGCGGGTGGGGGCTGGGAGCTGAGGCTCGGGCTTCGGAGGTCAGACTCCAGGGAGAGGACTAGGGTTGGCTGTGTGAAGACAGTCTGAAGGGGGCTAGTGCACCACAGCTAGCCAGGAGGGAGTCTGGGAAAAAGCCTGGACCTGCCTAAGAGGCAAGAGACCATTGTTTCGGGGTGTTGAGGAGAGGGGATTCCTTCCCTGTGTGCTCACAGAAGGCAGGGCACTGCTTAAGTGAGTTCCAGAGATGGGCGCAAGCTGTGGCTATCAGCTCGGACCCCAGAGACGGGCATGAAACGCTAACACTGTTGCTGCTGCCACCAAGAATCCTGTGTGCAAGCACAGGTCACTATCCACCACCCCCCACCCCACCCCCAGGAGCCTGTGCAGCCCGCCACTGCCAGGGTCCCATGATCCAGGGACAACTTCCCCGGGAGAACACATGGTGCACCTCAGGCTGTTACAATGTCATGGTGGCCTCTGCTGCCGCAGGCTCGCCCTGCATTCCAATTATGACTACCGTACTCCTCCCTCTCCCTGGACTGAGTGAGCAAGAGGGCCCTAATCAGCCGCTGCTTTAACCCCCTCCTGTCTGGGCGGGGAACAGATGCCTGAGGGCAACCTACACGCAGAACTGGGGCCAAAACCAAAGCTGAACCCCAGGAGCTGTGTGAACAAAGAAGGGAAAGGGAAATTTCTCCGTGCAGCCTCAGGAGCAGTGGATTACATCCCCACAGTCAACTTGATGTACCCTGCATCGGTGGAATACCTGAATAGACAACGAATCATCCTAAAATTGAGGCGGTGGACTTTGGGAGCAACTGTACAGTTGGGGTTTGCTGTCTGAGGCTGATTTGTTTCTGATTTTTATGTTTATCTTAGTTTAGTTTTTAGCGCTTGTTATCATTGGTGTATTTGTTTATTGGTTTGGTTGCTCTCTATTTTATTACTTTTTTATTTTAATAATTTAAAAAATTTTAAAATTTCTTCCTTTCTTTTCTTCTCCCCTTTCTTCTGAGCCATGTGGCTGAAAGAGTCTTGGTGCTCCAGCCTGGTGTCAGGCCTGAGCCTCTGAGGTGGGAGAGCCAAGTTCAGGACACTGGACCACTAGAGACCTCCCGGCCCCATGTAATATCAATCAGCAAGAGCTCTCCCAGAGATCTCCATCTCAAGGCTAAGACTCAGCTCCACCCAATGGCCAGCAAGTTCCAGTGCTGGATTCCCCATGCCAAACAACTAGCAAGACAGGAACACAACACCACCCATTAGCAGAGAGGCTGCCTAAAATCATACTAAGTTCACAGATATCCCCAAACACACCACCAGACGTGGTCCTGCCCACCAGAAAGACAAGATCCAGCCCCACCCACCAGAACACAGGCACCAGTCCCCTCCACCAGAAAGCCTACACAAGCCATTGAACCAACCTCACCTACTAGGGGCAGACAACAAAAACAACGGGAACTACAAACCTGTAGCCTGCGAAAATGAGACCCCAAACACAGTAAGTTAAACAAAATGAGAAGACAAAGAAATATGCAGCAGATGAAGAAGCAAGGTAAGAATCCACCAGACCAAACAAATGAAGAGGAAACAGGCAGTTTACCTGAAAAAGAGTTCAGAATAATGACAGTAAAGATGATCCAATATCTTGGAAACAGAATGGAGAAAATAAAACAACCATTTAACAAGGACTGAGAAGAACTAAAGCGCAAACAAACAGTAATGAACAACACAATAAATGAGATGAAAAACTCTCTAGAAGGAATCAATAGTAGAAAAACTGAGGCAGAAGAATGGATAAGTGACCTGGAAGATAAAATAGTGGAAATAACTACCGCAGAGCAGAATAAAGAAAAAAGATGAAAAGAATTGAGGACAGTCTCAGAGACCTTGGGGAAAACATTAAACACACCAATGTTCGAATTACAGAGGTCCCAGAAGAAGAAAAGAAAAAGAAAGGGTCTTAGAAAATATTTGAAGAGATTATAGTTGAAAACTTCCCTAACATGGGAAAGGAAAAAGTCAAGTCCAGGAAGTGCAGAGAGTCCCATACAGGATAAATCCAAGGGGAAACATGCCAAGACATATATTAATCAAACTATCAAATATTAAATACAAAGAAAAAATATTAAAAGCAGCAAGGGAAAAGCAACACATAACATACAAGGGAATCCCCATAAGGTTAACAGCTGACCTTTCAGCAGAAACTCTGCAAGCCAGAAGGGAGTGGCAGGACACATTTAAAGTGATGAAAGGGAAAAACCTACAACCAAGATTACTCTACCCAGCAAGGAACTCATTCAGATTCAATGGAGAAATTAAAACCTTTACAGACAAGCAAAAGTTAGGAGAATTCAGCACCACCAAACCAGCTTTACAACAAATGCTAAAGGAACTGCTCTATGCAGGAAACACAAAAGAAGGAAAAGACCTAAAATAACAAACCCAAAACAATTACGAAAATGGTAATAGGAACATACATATCAATAACTACCTTAAATATAAATGGATTACATGCTACAACCAAAAGACACAGACTGGCTGAATGGATACAAAAACAAGACCTGTATATATGCTGTCTACGAGAGACCCACTTCAGACATAGGGACACATACAGACTGAAAGTGAGGGAATGGGAAAACATACTCCAAGCAAATGGAAATCAAAAGAAAGCTGGAGTAGCAATACTCATATCAGATAAAATAGATTTTAAAATAAAGAATGTTACAAGAGACAAGGACACTACATAATGATCAAGGGATCAATCCAAGAAGAAGATATAACAATTGTAAATATTTCTGCACCCAAACAGGAGCACCTCAATACATAATGCAAATGCTAACAGCCATAAAAGGGGAAATCGACAGCAACACAATCATAGTAGGGGACTTTAACACCCCACTTTCACCAATGGACAGATCATCCAAACTGAAAATAAATAAGGAAACACAAGCTTTAAATGATACATTAAGCAAGATGGACTTAATAGATATTTATAGGACATTCCATCCAAAAACAACAGAATACACCTTCTTCTCAAGTGCTCATGGAACACTCTCCAGGATAGATCATATCTTGGGTCACAAATCAAGCCTTGGTAAATTCAAGAAAATTGAAATTGTATCAAGTATCTTTTTTCAACCACAATGCTATGAGACTAGATATCAATTACAGAAAAAAATCTGTAAAAAATACAAACACATGGAGCTAAACAATACACTACTAAATAACCAAGAGATCACTGAAAGAATCAAAGAGGAAATAAAAAAATATCTAGAAACAAATGACGATGAAAACATGATGACCCAAAACCTATGGGATGCAGCAAAAGAAGCTCTAAGACAGAAGTTTATAGCAATACAATTCTACCTCAAGAAACAAGAAAAATCTCAAATAAACAACCTAACCTTACACCTAAAGCAATTAGAGAAAGAAGAACAAAAAGAACCCCAAAGTTAGCAGAAGGAAAGAAATCATAAAGATCAGATTAGAAATAAAGGAAAAAGAAATGAAGAAAACAATAGCAAAGATCAATAAAACTAAAAGCTGGTTCTTTGAGAAGATAAACAAAAGTGATAAAACATTAGCCAGACTCATTGAGAAAAAAAGGGAGAAGACTCAAATCAACAGAATTAGAAATGAAAAAGAAGTAACAACTGACACTGTAGAAATACAAAAGATCATGAGAAATTACTACTAGCAACTATAGGCCAATAAAATGGACAACCTGGAAGGAATGGACAAAGTCTTAAAAAAGAACAACCTTCTGAGACTGAACCAGGAAGAAATAGAAAATATAAACAGATCAATCACAAGTACTGAAATTGAAAATGTGATTAAAAACCTTCCAATAAACAAAAGCCCAGGACCAGATGGCTTCATAGGCAAGTTCTATCAAACATTTAGAGAAGAGCTAACACCTATCCTTCTCAAACTCTTCCAAAATATAGCAGAGGGAGGAACACTCCCAAACTCATTCTACAAGGCCACCATCACCCTGATACCAAAATCCGACAAAGATGTCACAAAGAAAGAAAACTACAGGCCAATATCACTGATGAACATAGATGCAAAAATCCTCAACAAAATACTAGCAAACAGAATCCAACAGCACATTAAAAGGATCATACACCATGATCAAATGGGGTATATCCCAGGAATGCAAGGATTCTTCAATATATGCAAACCAATCAATGTGATACACCATATTAACAAACTGAAGGATAAAAACCATGACAATCTCATTAGATGCAGAAAAAGCTTTTGAAAAATTCAACAATTTATGATAAAACCTCTCCAGAAAGTAGGCATAGAGGGAACCTACCTCAACATAATAAAGGCCATATATGACAAACCCACAGCCAACACTGGTCTCAATGGTGAAAAACTGACAGCATTTCCTCTAAGATCAGGAACAAGACAAGGTTGCCCACTCTCACCACTATTATTCAACATAGTTTTGGAAGTCTTAGCCATAGCAATCAGAGAAGAAAAAGAAATAAAAGGAATCCAAATCGGAAAAGAAGAAGTAAAATTGTCAATGTTTGCAGATGACATGATACTATACATAGAGAATGCTAAAGAAGCTACCAGAAAACTACTAGAGCTAATCAATGAATTTGGTAAAGCAGCAGGATACAAAATTAATGCACAGAAATCTCCTGCATTCCTATACAGTAACGACAAAAAATCTGAAAGAGAAATTAAGGAAACATGCCCATTTACCATTGCAACAAAACGAATAAAATACCTAGGAATAAACCTACCTAAGGAGACAGAAGACCTATATGCAGAAAAGTATAAGACACTGATGAAAGAAATTATAGATGATAGGAACAGATGGAGAGATATACCATGTTCTTGGATTAGAAGGATCAATATTGTGAAAATGACTCTACTACCCAAAGCAATCTACAGATTCAATGCAATCCTTATCAAATTACCAATGGCATTTTCAACAGAACTAGAACAAAAAATTTCACAATTTGTATGGAAACACAAAAGAGCCCGAACAGCCAAAGCAATCTTGAGAAAGAAAAATGGAGCTGGAGGAATCAGGCTCCCTGACTTCAGAGTATACTACAAAGCTACAGTAATCAAGACAGTATGGTAATGGCACAAAAACAGAAATACAGAGCAATGGAACAGGATAGAAAGCCCAGAGATAAACCCACACACATATGGTCCCCTTATCTTTGATAAAGGAGGCAAGACTATACAATGGAGAAAAGACAGCCTCTTCAGTAAGTGGTGCTGGGAAAACTCGACAGCTACATGTAAAAGAATGAAATTAGAACACTCCCTAACACCATACACAAAAATAAACTCAAAATGGATTAAAGATCTACCTGTAAGGCCAGACACTATAAAACTCTTAGAGCAAAACATAGGCAGAACACTCTATGACATACATCATAGCAAGATCCTTTTTGACCCACCTCCTAGAGAAATGGAAAGAAAAACAAAAATAAACAAATGGGACCTAATGAAACTTGAAAGCTTTTACACAGCAAAGGAAACCATAAACAAGATGAAAAGACAACCCTCAGAACGGGA
The DNA here is from genome assembly GCF_949987535.1 of Balaenoptera acutorostrata. Classification (NCBI taxonomy): domain Eukaryota; kingdom Metazoa; phylum Chordata; class Mammalia; order Artiodactyla; family Balaenopteridae; genus Balaenoptera; species Balaenoptera acutorostrata. The sequence continues at coordinate 36,944,925 of NC_080082.1, read as the reverse complement.
GAAAATATTTGCCAACAAACCAACTGACAAAGGATTAGTCTCCAAAATATACAAGCAGCTCATGCAGCTCAACATCAAAAAAACGAACAACCCAATTCAAAAATAGGCAGGAGACCTAAACAGACATTTCTCCAAAGAAGATATACAGATTGCCAACAAATACATGAAAGGATGCTCAACATCATCACTAATCATTAGAGAAATGCAAATCAAATCTACAATGAGGTATCACCTCACACTGGTCAGAATGGCCACCATCAAAAAAATCCAGAAACAGTAAATGCTGGAGAGGGTGTGGAGAAAAGGGAACCCTCTTGAACTGTTGGTGGGAATGTAAATTGATACAGCCACTATGGAGAACAGTATGGAGGTTCCTTAAAAAACTAAAAATAGAACTACCATATGACCCAGCAATCCCACTACTGGGCATATACCCTGATAAAACCATAATCCAAAAAGAGACATGTACCACAATGTTCAGTGCAGCACAGGGAAATGACAAAGTACTTTGAACTGAATGAAAATAAAGACACAGCATTTCAAGATTTGCAGTATGTCACTAAAGCAGTATTTAGATGGAAATTTATAGCACTAAACACTTTATTAGAAAAGAAGAAAGATCTCAAATCAATGATCTCACTTTCTTCCTTAAAAAACTGAGAGCAAATATATAAGAGCAAATAAAATTTAAAATAAGCAGAAGGAAGGAAATAATAACATAGAGGAAAGCAAAGAAATACAAAACAGAAAACAATAGAGAAAAATCAATGAAACCAAAAGCCAGTTCTTTGGGAAGAACAATTTTAAAACTGATAAACTTCCAACCAGAATGGCCATTTAAAAAAACTAAAAAGAGAGAAGATACAAAGTACAAATAACAGGAATGAGACAGGTAACAGCACAATAGATTTTACTGATATTAAAAGGATAATAATGTTATGAAAATTTTTGTGCCAATATAATAGACAAGTTAGATGAAACGAACAAAATCCTTGGAAGTCACAAATGACCAAAGCTCATTTGTAAGATAAAGAAATTCAAATAACAGTTTTAAGCCTTCTGAAAAACCCCAGGTCCAGATGGCTTCACTGATGAATTCTACCAAATTTTTAGAGAAGATATAATACCCATTCTATACAAACTCTTGAGAAAATTGAGAGAGACATGTTTCCCAACTCATCTAAGAAGCCACATTACACATCAAATTAGACAAAGATATTATAAGAAAACTACAGACCAATATTCTTCACGAACACAGATGCGAAAATTTTTAACAACATTCTAGAAAATCAAATCCAACAGCAGAGTCAGATCTTGCTTTGAATGGTACAGTGTTCACTGAAACTCATACATATCTTGCTTCATGATAACCAGAGAACCATGTAAAGATATGACATGATTCTGATATGGACATGTTTCAGTGAACTAAGTACCTTGCAAATTGAAGACTACAGATAGAATAAAAAGATAAAAAATCATGATCAACTTGGGTTTATTGCAGGAATGCAAAGTTGCTTTAATATTTTAAAATAAATCAGTTCAATTCACTAGATTAATAAATTTAAAAAGGAAAACCATATGATCATCTCAATAAAGGTAGAAAAATATGACAAAATCCAATATCCATTCCTGATCCATAATTGTAGCAAACTAGGAATAGAAGGAACTTTCTCAACATGATACAGGGTGTCCACAGAAAACGTACACTGAACATCATACTAATAGTGAAAGACTGAATGTTGTCTTCCTAAGATCACTGTTCCTCCAAGACAATGATGTCTGCTCTCACCACATCCATTCAACATTGAGTTACAGGGTGTAGTCATTGTAAATGGCAAGAAAAACAAAGAAAAGGCAACAAGATTGGAAAGGAAGAAGAAAAACAGTCTTTATTCATAAATTATCTGACCACCTATTTAGAAAATCCTATAATATCTATTAAAAAAACCTACTAGAACTAATAAGTACATAGAGCTAGGTGGCAGAATACAAGATCAATATACAAAAGTCAGTTGTATTTCTGTATGCTAGCAAACAACAATCAGCAATTTCAATAAAAATGTACGAGTGACAAAAGCAATAAAAAATGCAATACTTGCATACTGACAAAAGATGAATAAGACCTGTACACTGAAAACTATAACACACTCCTGAGAAAATTAAAGACCTAAATAAAATGAAAGGACACACACACATACACACACACAGTGGTCATGGGCAGAAGACTTGATACTGGGCAGAAGATTCGATATTGTTAATATGTCAATTATCTCCATATTGACTTACAGATTCAATGTAATATCAATCAAAATCTCAGTAGACTTTTTTTTTTTTTTCAGAAATTGATGAACTGATCCTAAAATTCACAGAAAATGTCAAGGACCTAGAATGGCCAAAATGATGTTGGTAAAGAAGAATAAAGTTTGAGGATTTACACTACCTGAATTCACTATTCATTGTAAACCAACAGTAATTAAAGCATGTGGTACTGCTGCAAAGATGGACAGTAGATTATTGGAACAGAATAGTGAAGAAATATACTCACCAACACACATATGGTTAATTGATTTTCAGCAAAGATCAAAGGCAATTACGTGGAAAAAGGATGTCTTTTTAACAAACGGTGCTGGAACAATTTACCAAAAAATGAACTTGGATCCTTATCTTGCACCATATAGAATTAACTCAAAATGGATCACAGACCTACAGGTAGAATGTAGAACTATAAAAATTCGAGGGGAAAGCATAGGAGGCAATCTTTGTGACTGAACTAGGTAAAAATTTCTTAGATGTGACACTAAAAATCATAATCCATTAAAGAAAAAATCAATAAATTGGACTTTTTCAAAATTAAGCACTTCTGTCCTTTGAAAGACAGTGTTCACAGAATGAAAAGACAAGCTAGAGATGAGGGGAAATATTTGTAATAAGAGGATTTGTATATAAAGAACTTTCAAAATGCAATCATAAAAAACAAATATCCCAAATAATATGTGGGCAACAGACTCCGACAGGTGTATGTATATGTCAAAACTTGTCAATGTACACACTTTAAATATGTAAAGTTTACTCTATGTCAATTAAGGCTCAATAAAGCTATTAAAAATATATGGTACTCCTTCATGAGAAAACACTAGAAACACAAGCAATAAAAGAAAATATAAGCTTGACATTGTCAAGACAAAAACATTTGTGGTTCAAAGGACACTATCAAGAAAGTGAAAAGACAACCCACAGAATGGGAGAAAATTTTGTAAATCATGTATCTGACAAGAGCCTTTTATGTAGGATATATAAAGAGTTATTATAACTCAACAATAAAAAGACAAATAACTCAATTTTAAAATTGACAAAGGGGGCTTCCCTGGTGGTCCAGTGGTTAAGATCCCTGGTGGTCCAATGGTTAAGAATCTGTCTTGCAATGCAGGGGACGCAGGTTCGATCTCTGGTTGGGGAACTAAGATTCCACATGCCATGGGCCAACTAAGCCCACGTGCCGCAACTACCGAGCCCACGTGCTACAACTAGAGAGAAGCCTGTGCACTGCAATGAAGTGAAAAGCCCATGTGCTGTAACTAAGACTATTTATAACTATTTATAAATAAATAAATATTAAAAATAAAATGGGCAAAGGATCAAAATGGACAACTATCCAAGCAAGATATACAAATGGCCATTAAGCACAGAAAAAGAAGCTCAACATCATTAGTCATCAGGAAACTGCAAACCACAATGAGATAACACTTTACACCTATTAGGATGGCAACAATAAAAAAGACAGGTAATAACAAATACTGGTGAGTTTATGCAAAAATTGGAACTCTCATACATAGCTGATGGTAATATAAAATAGTGTAGCTGCTTTCGCAAATAGTCTGGTAGTTCCTCAAATGGTTCAACAAAGAGTTCCGTTTCTAAGTATATTCCACTTCTAGGTATATTTCAAGAGAAACGAAAACATGTCCACAGAAAAATCTGTATATGAATGTTCATAGGTCTGTTATTCATAATTGCCAAAAAAGTAGAAACAACCCAAATATATACCAACTGAACAAAATGAAACATGGTGTATCCATACAATGGAATATTATTCAACAACAAAAAGAAATGAAGTACTGATACACGCTACCACATGGATGAACCTTGAAAACATTATGCTAAGTCAAACAAGTCAGTCATAGATTACCATGTATTGTATGATTGCATTTATATGAAATGTTAGGAACAGGCAAAACTGATAGAAAATGAGTCATTTCTTAGGGATGGTGAGATTGGAGAGTGATGGCTTAAGGCAGGTGTGCTTCTTTTTAGGGTAAAGAAAATGTTGCAAAATTGATTGTGGTAATAGATGCACAACTCCGTGAATATACTAAAAGCCACTGAATTGTATATAGTAAGTGGGTGACTTGTATGGCAAGTGAATTATACCTCAGTAAAGCTGTTAATAAAAAATAGGGAATCCCCTGGTGGTCCAGTGATTAGGACTCCACACTTCCACTGCAGGGAGCATGGGTTCGATCCCTGGTCAGGGAACTAAGATCCCACATGCTGCGTGGCAAGGCCAAAAAAAAAAAAAAAAAAAAAAAGTACAATTCTATGGTTTTGACACTTGTCTTCTCCATTTCACACAATGTGTGCAGAAAATTTTAACCCACAGAAAATATCTGTGGGAAATGTTTAAGTGACATAACATGTAAAGTGCATATATCAGATGCCACTTCTCTGAAGAGGCCAATATTTACACATCTAGTGTGCAGCCTTTTGAGGCTGGTTTTAATTTCTCTTCAAGGCTATAAAATCAGTGTTCTTTCTTGATAAGCTACCACGTGACAAAGTCTGGGATATTTTAAACTGTTATTGTTAATAAGCTGTGTGCATCTGTCTTATTTCTCATTAAAAAAGGAAGGTAGCTGACAGATCATTTAACTTTAAGTTTGATTTTCTCCCTGGCTGCTCTTAGAGCTTGTGGGTTCAGTTTAGTCATTTCTATCCAGTGAGTTCTGCTCTTCTAGATTGTCCTTAACTCTCTTCCTCTTAATTCCCCAATTTCATTATCAGCCTAGGCTCACATGGAAGGAAAAGAGCTTCAATTTGGGGATATGTCTTTCTGTGTAAACCTTAAGAAAGTCAGTTCTACACATAGAAGAAAAACAAATTAAGAAGAAACACAAATAAGCCCATTAGGAATTCTCTAAAAAAATGAAACAATTGTTTTTGAGTTGTTGCTCTGAAATCCGTGCTGCCCAGCTACTGGTAAATGCAGAATTCTCAGCTAAGTTTATATATATATATATATATATATATATGACTTCCACTTTGAAATTACTAAAATTATTTAAGTGTTCCTGTAATACAGACTACTGACAATTAGAAATGTTCAAAAGAGATGATAAACTTGATGTACAGAATAAAGTTCACTTGAGCTCTGGGCAAAAGCAACACCTTTATTCCCCAGATAGCAGCTAGGCTATGAGAGTCAGTGGGCAGAAGGTAAATGTTTCTTGAATGAAGAGAGGAAGCAAGCATCTTTTGTAGAGCAAGGCCAATTGAAAGGCAAAACTTAATAGGATGAAAGACTGAATGCTAAGCTCCTGTCAAATAAGTGGTTAGAAAAGATTTTGCAATTTAATTTATCTTTATTTGAAGGCATTCCTTGTATTAGTTAATTTGGCGGCCACTGCAACATTTTTTCTAGGTATTATAATATTTGTTTTAAATTATGTAAAATGAAATATAATGGTCATTTTATTTGTTAGCTGGGTAATGGTATAAACAGAATATTGAGACTTCAGAGTGAGAAATTCATGGACACACTGCAACTTATGAAGTATACACACAGAGGAAACAAAGATTGGTTAGGAAATTATAGTAGTTCTTGTTTAGTTGTGAATACTGTAGAATGCAGTGATGAGTTCGATGAGGGGAAAGGGAGAGATGAAATGAAAGAGAAAGGGAAATGAAAGATGATTTCCACATTTCTGGTTTGAATGATTAGGTGAATGATAGTACCACCACCTGAGATAAACAGAAAACGAAGAACAGTTTTAGGGGAGAGAAGATAGTTTCGGGTTTGCGGTGCCATCGGTAGAGCATTCAGGGGAAGATCCATCAGGCAGTTATACACACAAGTGTGAGCCCCAGATACAGGGATTTAAAAGTCCTAAGCTTCTAAATCATAATTAAGATAGCCAAAGTAGATGAAGAACATGCAGAGAACCAAGGGCTGAGAATGGAACCCTCAGATATACCAGTATTTAAGAGGTCAAGGTGAGAAGAGTTTTCTGAAGAGATGGTATAGGAACAGTGAGAGAGAATATAGAGAGAGCCAGAAAAGTTTAGGAGTAAGTTATCAACAGCCCAATGTAGACAAAAATCTGGTGACATAAAGGCTGTGAAGTATCCACTGGATTTGTCAATTAGAAGCCACTGGGACTGAATGAGAGGTTTAGTAGAGTGGAATGGCCTGAAGCCAGACTGTGGCAGGGTGAGTTTGAGGTAATAAAGCAGAGAAAGCTGTCCAGAGTCACAAAAACATTTTTAAGTCTGGGGAGACTTGCACATATTTAAATAAAGATTGGGAGGAAAAGAGGGTGGAATGAGACGATTCTGAAGGCAAAGGGGGGATAACTGATGCAGTAAGATCCAGAGGATATTGGCAGAATTGAAAGGGAGGGGGTACCAAATAAAAAAATCAATGAGGAGACTGTTAAAATAATAATTCAGGATAAGCAGAAAGTGTCTTGAAAGTGTCTTGCCACTAGGGAGGTGGCAGTGACGATGGAAAAGAAAAGAAGTCTGAAAATCACATTATGAGAGGATCGCATCTGTTCTGTGGAGGAGTCAAAGGTAATTTAACTTTTCCAGGCTAAAATGATTGGGGCCATGATGATATCTTTGTAGTAAACAGGGAAATTATGAGGAAGAGTTGGATTTGAAGAGATGGGGAGGTGTGATTGTTTGGTTTTAGACAAGGCAAGTTTTAGACAAGGCAAGAGACGGGGAGGTGTGATTGTTTGGTTTTAGACAAGGCAAGTTTGGTTTTAGACAAGGTTTTAGACAAGGCAAGTTTGAGGATTGTTTGGTTTTAGACAAAGCAAGATTGTTTGGTTTTAGAAAAGGCAAGTCTTGAGGTTTTAGACAAGGCAGGTTTTAGACAAGGCAAGTGGTCAGACAGCCACATGGCAGAGAAGACAAGGTTTGAGATAAAGATCTGGGGGTTTTTCACCTAGAAGTTAAGACAACTTGTGTTGTAAATCTGAATGAAATAACTGAGGAAAGAAATAAAGGAAAAAAAGTCAACAGCTGAAGATTCTGCCTTGTGGAATGTCCCCAGGGGGCAGATAGAAGATTTAAAAAAAAACCCAGGACTTCCCTGGCGGTCCAATGGTTAAGACTCTGCGCTTCCACTGCATGGGGCGAGAATTTGATCCCTGGTCGGGGAACTAAGATCCCACATGCCTCGTGGTGCAGAAACAAAACCACCCAAAACAACAAACCAAACCAGAAGAATGAAAAGTATATATCTTACAGTGATGGAGAGAAACTTATATCATTCAACATTAGAAATGAATAATTTTTTTGACCATGTAAACTTTAGCTAAATATGACACCCTTTCATGTGATTGTTTTGAGTTATGCAATAGAACAGTCCAAGCATCCAATAACTGAAGACTGATTAAATCAACCAAATGGAATATTTTATAATTGTTAAAATGGCATTATAAAAGTAATATTACTGACATAGAAAATTGTTCATAATATGTTAAATGAAAAAAACAGGTCACAACACAGTATTAATAGTATGATCTTATTTTACAATACAAACAAAACATCACACACATGTACACACTCTTGAGCACACAGAGATAGAGCAGGGTTTGGAAGGACATACACCCAAGACTAATGGTGGTTATCTCTTGGTGCGCAGGGTTTTAAGTATATTTCATTTTATTTCTTTTGATATGTATGTAGTTTTTTGTAGCAGGCAGAAAACACTGTTTTCTTGTAGTCACCAGTCATTCTCACATCACCTATTTTAATTCACTGCATAGCCTTAGCACTACTTTATATTTTTCTTATTTATGATTTGCTTGTTTATTGTCTACTTTTCCTAAATTTATCTCTCTTATTCAATCTTGTATCCTCGGCACCCAGAATTTGCATCAGTAGAACAGGCACTCAGTAAATACTTTTTAAAGTAAAAGATAACAGGTAATGTTTTTTTAATAAGAAAAATAAACACTAAAAGCTTAATTTATTGTTAAGCACTGCCATCTTTCTCCTCAGCTCCTCTAGTTTTGAAGTGATCAAATATGTTAGAAGCAAAGGAAAATGGAGATGTAGTCTACTTGTATCCCTGAGGATGGCCAAATACCTCTCTGGGCTGCCCTGTGAGATACTCACAAGGCCCAGAGTAGCCTGGGATTGCTGCACAAGAAAAACTGAATGTAACAAGTTAATATGACCAATTTTTATAAAAGAATAATCTCACAACACACACAAATCTTGTGTCCTCCAAGCAAGCTCACTGTGATGCTCTATACTTATTTCAATGTCATTGCTGAGGACATTTTTGTGATTCCTCTTTGAGGATGCCTTTGGAAGATGTTGAGTCTTCTAACGTTCCCAGTGATGGTAAGTCTTCAGTGTGAGCAGTAAATGTGAACTTAAGTGTTATGGTTAAGGTCAGTAAATAGGTTGGTTAGTACAATATTTATACAAAATCAAAGTATATATAAAGCAGTGAGACTTAACGTGAGTCTGATTCTTTAACTGACTTATTTTTATTGAGACAATTTACCAAAAAATTCACCATTTTAAAGTGTACAATTTAGCAGTCTTTGGTATATTCACAAGGTTGTACAACCACCAACCCTATTAAATTTCAGATTATTTTCATCACCCACATGCAGAATCCCATCCCTATTAGCAATCACTCCCCATACAGGCAATTCTTACAGAAGAACTTCTAAAGTGTTTTAAACATTATTAAATAAATGTTTATTCTACCAAGGTGACTCCTCTGGACAACTGATTCATCTGTGTTTTAGATAAATATCAGGCAGATTCATTTAGGGTTGGGGATACCAATGAAACTCAATCAAGGAAAACAAATTGTTCTGTCACCAGCCATATTTCGTGTTTACACCTTATTCTAAAATCAACTTCTATGAAATATTCATTGGTTCATGAAAGGTAAGAAATCCTCTGTACTTGAATACCAGTGAGACAAAAGAACTAATCACATTTAACTTCAATTTTATCTTTTGGGGAAAAGCTTGACAACATGCTGACTTAAGATAATTACATACCTTAGAAAAAGGGCATTATCCTATCAATGAAAATGCATTAAAATAAGATTAAATCAGGAATGTATACATATCACCTATTAAATCCCTTATTAAGCAGAGGACAAAAAATTTAGATAATTAACTAAAACTCTGAAAGAAAAAGCAGATGTAACACAATTAGTGCTTCTATAAAGCTAAAACCCTCTCCCTTGTCAGGTCTTTCTTGGCCTTGAGTGACCCCAAGTGACCCAATTTAAGATTTAAGCTCATCATTCAAACTTACTTTTTACCATTACTTGAAGGAGAGACAAAATTCTGTTTTGGGGGTAACGATGGCTTTAAAACTTCTAAGTAATGGCATACTATGATAATGAAAATTTATAGAAAATATCACTAATAAACTGTGATTTTCATGTTCATGCTAACAAATAGTAAGCTGTTGAAGATGTAGAGACTGTAACTCAGTGGGAAAGACCATGAGTTCAACTTTAGTTCTGTGGGAAAAAAACCTGAGTAAGTCTGTTTAAACATCCTAGCTATAATGGCTATAATGCAAAAGGAGTTTGAATTCAGGCAATCCATGATTCTCTTTCACTCTTTAGAACTCTATTTCACATTGTACAGTATATGAAAAATGATCATTACGTATCACTCTCATTTTGGTATTCTACTTGGTTTCTGATGTTTACTGATGTGTAAGGGAGGGAAGGAGTTTCTAAGACCTATGAATAATAGCTTTTAAAAAGCTTGGCTAACATGGATTTTATATATCATATTTGTTTCCCTTGACTGGATTCATGTTCATAAATATTTTGCTAAATTTCCCACATGTATCTGAGCATGTATCAATCTGTTATTCTACTCTTTTTAGTTGACATTGGTTGTCCACCTCCTGCTCTTTGTATTACAATGGGCAACATTTTTGAAATGCTAAATATGGGCCTGACAAAAATGCTAGCAAGTGAATACACAATAATAGGTATTTATAAAATATAGTACATTTTATATGAGGGAGTTGAGTCTTACACAAGCACAGGTGCTCAAGTCAGTAAATCATGTAGATGCTGGAGATGACCCATATACACTTAACATCCTAAATTTGACTATAGGTATAATGCTTGGCACACTGTGAGAGAATGCTACTCTCTCTGTTGTTCAATAACAACAATAAAAGTATAGTAAAAAGCCTAGAGAACTGTATTTTCATGTGCGTTCTTCTGTATTTCATCGCATAGTATATATTATACGTACAGGGAGAATTGCACAGATCCATTATATCTCTATCTATAGCTCTTTTAACTTACGTCTGATTTAAGGGATTTTCAGAGTAATTTTGCCATTTTTAGACTCATTTAAAACCTAAATTGTGATTCTGCCATATCCCAAAAAGCAAATAGTGATCATCTCTGGGTAAAGTGATTATGGATGATTTTAATTCATTTTTTATTTGTATTTTCTAAATTTCTACACTTTGTATTTATTAGAAAAACATACATACTGTTAAACCACAGAATGCCATACATATTATAAAATAAACTTTGCTTCTGAATAAAAACAAAATGTTTGATCATGAGCAAGTCAATGATGACAGATAACACCATTACTACTCAACACTGTAATGAAAATCTTGGCCAACGCAATAAGACCAGAAAAAGAAAGAAGAGGTATAACAACTGTTATGCTTATATTCAAATGAAATGAAAATATATGATTATGCTTATTTTCAAATGAAATGAAAATATATATGGGAAACCCAAGATAATATACAAACTATCAGAATAAGAATAAAACAAGATTGGTGAATACAAGATCCATGTACCAAAATCAACAGTTTTCTCACATACCAATAATGATCATTAGAATGTCAATAGAACTAAAACCGTCACTGACTGCAGATGACATGATATTATACGTAGAAAATCCTAAAGATGCTACCAGAAAACTACTAGAGCTCATCAATGAATTTGGTAAAGTTGCAGGATACAAAATTAATACACAGAAATCTGTTGTATTTCTATACACTAAAAACGAAAGATCAGAAGGAGAATAAGGAAACAATCCCATTAAGGAGGCAAAAAACCTGTACTCCAAAAACTATAAAACGCTGATGAAAGAAACTGAAGATGACACAAACAGGATGGAAAGATATACCACGTTCTTGGATTGTTAGAATCAATATGGTCAAAATGACTATACTACCCAAGGTAATCTACAGATTAATGCAATACCACCTATCAAATTACCAATGGCATCATTTTCAGATCTAGAACAAAATATCTTAAAATTTGCATGGAAACAAAAAGACCACAAATAGCCAAAGCAATCTTGAGAAAGAAAAATGGAGCTGGAAAAATTAGGCTCCCTGACTTCAGACTATACTATAAAGCTACAGTAACCAAAACAGTATGGTACTGGCACAAAGACAGACTTATAGATCAATGGAATAGGATAGAAAGCCCAGAAATAAACCCACGCACCTATGGTCAATGAATCTACAACAAAGGAGGCAAGAATATACAATAGAGAAAAGACAGTCTCTTCAAATAAATGGTGTTGGGTAAACTGGACAGCTACATGTAAAATGATGAAATTAGAACATTTTCTAACACCATACACAAAAATAAACTCAAAATGGATTAAAGACTTTAATGTAAGACCAGATACTCTAAAACTCTTAGAGGAAAACATAGAACACTCTTCGACAGAAATTGCAGCAATATCTTTTTTAATCCACCTCCTAGAGTAATGAAAATAAAAATGAAAATAAACAAATGGGAACTAATTAAACTTAAATGCTTTTGCACAGCAAAGGAAACCACAGACAAAATGAAAAGACAACCCACAGAATGGGAGAAAATATTTGCAAATGAAGTGACTGACAAGGGATTAACCTCCAAAATATACAAACGGCTCATGCAGCTCAATATAAAAACAAAAACAGCAAAAACAACAACAACAAAAAACAACAAAAAAGCAAAAAAACCAAAACCCAATCAAAAAATGGGCAGAAGATCTAACTAGACATTTCTCCAAAGAAGACATACACATGGTCAAAAAACACATGAAAAGATGCTCAATATGGCTAAGTATTAGAGAAATGCAAATCGAAAGTACAATGAGGTATCACCTCACACCAGTCAGAATGGCCATGATCAAAAAATCTACAAACAATAAATGCTGGAGAGGGTGTGGAGAAAAGGGAATCCTCTTGCACTGTTGGTGGGAATGTAGATTGATACAGCCACTATGGAAAACAGTATGGAAGTTCCTTAAAAAGCTAAAAATAGAACTATCATACGACCCAGCAATCCCACTACTGGGCACATACTCTGAGAAAACCATAGTTCAAAAAGAGCCACGTAACACAATGTTCATTGCAGCACTGTTTACAATAGCCAGGACATGGAAGCAACCTAAGTGTCCATCAACAGGTGAATGGATAAAGAAGATGTGGCACATATATACGATGAAATATTACTCAACCATAAAAATGAATGAAATAATGTCATTTGCAGGAACATGGATGGATCTAGAGATTATCATATTGATACCACATGAAGTAAGTCAGAGAAAGACACATTATCATATGATATCACTTATATGTAGGATCTAAAAAATGATAAAAATGAACTTATTTACAAAACAGAAACAGACTCACAGACTTAGAAAGCAAACTTATGGTTACCAAAGTGGAAAGGTGGTGGGGGAGGGATAAATTATGAGGTTGGGATTAACATATACACACTACTATATATAAAATAGGTAATCAACAAGGACCTACTGTACAGCACAGGGAAATATTCTGTAATAACCTATATGGGCAAAGAATCTGAAAAAGAATGGATATCTTTATATGTATAGTTAAATCACGTTGTGGTACAACTGAAACTAACACAACATAGTAAATCAATTATACTCTAATATAAAATAAAAATTAAAAAAAAAAGGGGCTTAGGGAAAAAAAAAAGAAAATCAATACAAAAAAAATCTCATTCAGGGACTTCACTGGCGGTCCAGTGGTTAAGCCTCCACACTTCCACTGCAGGGGGCATGGATTTGATCCCTGGCTGGGGAACTAAGATCCCACATGCCACGTGGCACGGCCAAAAAATTAAAAAAAAGAAAAAGGAAAAGAAAAAAAGAAAAAAAGAAAAAAAATGTCATTCACAGTAACAATGTAATCTCTAAAGTTCCAAGGATTAATCTATGAAAGATGTATAGAAGTTTTATGAAGATAATGAGAAAACATTACTAAAGAATATTTGAAGGAAATATGACTAAATGTTATGAACTAGAAGAGTCAACATCACAAATATGCCAGCTCCTCACAAATTAATCTTTAAATACAATGAAATCAAATCCATCAGAGGCCCAATAAAGGTTTTTTTTGGTCAAATAAGAAAAGTTAATTCTAAAATTTATGTGGATAAAAAATGGACCTGTATGTGAAGGAAAAAATTTTAAACTTTTATGATAAACTACAGGAAAATATCTTTATGACCACAGTATATATTAGTATTACCAAAATAAGATCAAGAAAGCTTAGACTGCATATAAAATAATGTGTATTGATTCTATGTATACATTTCTAATATTAAAATGATATAATTATTATTATTCTCTGTAATCTTTTGTCACATGAGAGGAATCTACTGAGTGACAGTGGTTATCATTAATATTGTGGTAGCTTACACCCAATGATATATAAAAACATTCTACTCATTCATTCTATAAAAACATATTATATATTCAATTGAGCTACATAGGTTATAATGGACAGAAAATTATGTTAAATCCAGTTTGCTAATTTTATTAGAAACATAATCCATGCACTTTTATTTCCCAATTATAAAATTTAAGTATTATAAAAATATATTTACGATGAGCCTAATACCTGGAAATTTAAAGAGAATATTAGATATGGCCAGTTTAATATGCAATTTTAAATGGTAATGACAAATAAAATTGGATTTACAACCACAAACTTGAATTTTTAGGCTGTAAAGAATGTGACGACTTAGTCCAAACCTGTGCTATTTAATATGGTAGCCATTAAACTCCACGTGGCTACTGAGCAACTGAAATGTAGCTAGATCAAATTCAGATGTTTGTAATATAAAATACACAGTGAATTTTGAGGAATTAGTACACATACATAAAATACACACTATAATAACAAAACTGTGTTTTGAAGAATATATTACCTACATTTCTTATGCTGTAAGGAGATGGCTGTGTGTGATATGCAAGTGTATTTATTCTAGCTCTTAGATTTGGGAAGGAGATTATGTTTCTAGTTCAAGCTAAGAATTGCTACAATCAGTTAAGAGTATCTTAGACAAACAGATCACCTTAAAGTGTATCACAAAATTACATAAAATAAATAAGGTAGAAGGAATTTGTTTCAACTTTATAATAAGTATTGAATTTATTCAAATATCTTCTTCTCCTTGTTTCCTGATACTCTTATTGTCTAGAAAGGAGCTAAAGTTTACATCTGTTCATTTGTGGGTCCTGAGTACTGTTTTCAGTCTTTGTTTAAAGCAAACAAACCTATTTAAGAGATATCACAAAGTGTTAGTGCATAATACATGTTTCTATGTAAATAAGAGACACAAAGACAAGAAGGCAGAACACAAGATTCACAGAGGTCTCAGCGATATCTGAATGGTGTGAAGCAAATGTGACAAAAAGTTCAGATTTCTTTGAGTGGTGGAGATTTGCAAGGTGAATGGAAGAAGTCATTTACAAATGTTTCTTTCCAGGACTAGGCTTAGTATGGTTCAGGAACAGATGAGGAACTTAGTGCTGCCTTGCTCCATATTTCAGATGGCAGAGTATTAGGCACAGGTGCCCAGAGGCTAGGTGAAATGGAAGAGGGACTGAGAGAAGAGAAGGCATAAGAGACAGACTTGTTCTTTCTATTTCTGCCTGGAAAGCAATTTGGCTGCTTTTCTGTTACAGACCTGTCACACTCAGGCTTAGATTAAAAAAATATTTCTGTATAGAAAACACTTGTGAAACTCATTGCAGAATCTTTGATGCTGCTATTGAGGGAAAATCCAGTAGTGGCAACGGGGAGGAAGGGAGACACATCACATACGTGAGGGGAAAATAACCCAGCAATTAGAGTAGAAACATTGATTATTATCAGCTAATGGGAATTAACATCACACTAAATATTACTGACAGCATAGCTCTGTACAATCCATGATAAGAGAGTAGCTTAAGAAATGGTGAATACTTATGAAAGTCTTGAAATGAAACATACTTTGTTTATTCCAAGTTTAACCCTCATAAAAACTTAGGAACCAAGCTACATTCTCAACCTTGTTTTCTTACTGTTGAGTTTACAGTTCTTTATATATTATGAACACAAGTTGTTTTTGAGTATGAGATTTGTAAGTATTTTCTCCTAGTATGTGGTTGTTTTTTAAAATCTCCTTAACAATGTCTTTTGCATAAGCAAAATATTTGAATTGTGATAAAGAATAATCACCATTCTTTTCTTTTATTGTGTTTTTGATGTCATATCTAAGAGCTCTTCAATTAACAAAGATTTTCTGTTTTCTTCTGAAAGCTTTATACTTTTACATTTTACACTTAAGTTTGTGATCCATTTTGAGTTAATTTTTGTATAAGGTGTGAAGTTTAGGTTGAGGTTTTTCTTTTTGCTTATGGACATCCAATTATTCCAACACCATTTGTTGAAAAGACTATCATTTCACAACTCAAACGTTACTGCCTTTCTTGTCAAGAATCAGTTAGCTGTAGTTATGTAACTCTCTAATCTGTTCCACTGATCTATGTGTCTATTGCTTTGCCAATACAACACTGTCTTGATGATTGTAGCTATATAGTAAAATTTTCAACTTAGGTAGTGTGACTCCTATAATTTTATTCTTTTTTAAACTGGTATAGCTATTCTAGATCTTTTGACTTTCCACATAAATTACAGAATCAGTTTGTCTATATCTACAAAAAATCCTACTGGATTTTGATAGGAATGACATTACATCTATATGGGGAGAAACAATATCTTTCCTGCGTTAAGTTTTCCAATTCAAGAATATGTTATGTCTCTTCAGTTTTCTCGGATTTCTTTCATTGGCATTTGGAGTTACTGGCATATAGACATTTTACAAATTTTATTTATACTTAAGTATTTCATTTTTCTATTTTAAATTTTATTGTGCTGTTAATCTGTTTCCAACTGTTCATTGTTAGTATATAAAATAAGATTGATTTTCATGTATTGGTCTTTCATCCTGCAACCTTCCACTTATTGGTTTTGAGTTTTTTTCTGAATTGTTTGAAATTTCTACACACTCCTGTCACCTGCAACAGGGGAAGTTTGATTTCTCTCTTTCCAATTTCTATGTCTTTTATTTCCTTCTCTTGCCTTACTGCACTGGGTAAGACTTCTGGTACTATGTTTAATGACAGCAGTAAGAGTATTCATATTTGCCTTGTTTTCAACCTTAAGGAGAAATAATAAGTCTGCCTTTTACCATTAAATATAAAGTTAGTTTTAGATTTTTTTTGTAGTTCTTTACCAAGTTGACGAAGTTCCCTTTATTTCATATTTCTGAGAGTTTTTTTTTAAAATAATGAATGGGTATTGAATTTTGGCAAATAACTTTTCTATGTTAATTGATATGATTTTTTTCCTCATTTAGGTATTAAATGGAAGAATAGAAGAATTTTTTTAATATTAAACTAACCTTGCATTCATAGAATAAACTCCACTGGGTCATGACATTATTGTTCTTTTGCTATAGTGCTGGGATTCTGTGGTATAATAGGAAATATATATTTGGTCTTTGAACCCAGTTCTTGGCACAGAGCTTCCTCAAACCCCTGGAGCTTTCTGCATGACAGGAATGTCTTTTGGTATTCAAACAAATCCCTTTCAGCCATATGTGAATTAATGCTAGTAAGATGACTCTTGGTGGGCCCCTCAATAGCTTTAGGATGGGGGCTGGTTGCCAGAAAGAACAAACCTTGGAACCTCTGGGGAGGGTACAGGGACAGGAGCCCACTCACCAATGGCCAATGACTTAATTAACCAGCCTAAACAATGAAACCTCCATTAAAGCCCTAAACAACTGAATTCAGAGAGCTTCCAAGTTGGTGAACACATCTGGGTGCCTTCAAGGTGGTGTACCTCAACTCCTTGGGGACAGATGATCCTATGCTTAGGACCCTTTGGGACTCTATGTACCTCTTTATCTGGCTATTCATTTGTATCTTTTATAACAAACTGTAATAGTAAGAGTAACATTTTCATGATTTCGATGAGTGGTTTCTACCGAATTATCAAACCTGAAAGGTGGGGATGTTGTGGGAACTCAAATTTGTAGCCAAGTCAGACAGAGGTCCAGGCAGCCTGAACATCTGGGACTTGGAACTGACATGTGAAGTGAGGACACTCTTGTGGGACTGAACCCTTAAATCTGTAGTGTCTGACACTAACTACCTGGAACAGTAGTGTCAGAAAGGACTGAATTGTTGGATACCCATTTGGTGTCAGAGAATCAGAAAGATTCAACTGGCTAATACTTTGGGAATTTTGTCTTTTTGTTCATGAAGAATATCAGTCTGTAGTTTTCTTTTCTTTTTTTTTTTTTGTCCTCTCTTTGTGTGGTTTGGTATCACAAAAATGTAAGCCTCCTAAAATGAATTTATTTGAGAAGTGTTCCTTCATATTCTGTTTCCTGGATGAGATTGTGTAGAGCTAGAGTTATTTATTCTTTTTTTAAAAAAAATTAATTAATTAATTAATTAATTATTGTCTGCGTTGGGTCTTCATTGCTGCACGTGGGCTTTTCTCTAGTTACAGTGAGCGGGGGCTACTCTTCGTTGTGGTGCATGGGTTTTTCACTGCAGTGCCTTCTCTTGTTGCGGAGCATGGGCTCTATGTGTGCAGGCTTCAGTAGTTGTGACTTGTGGGCTCAGTAGTTGTGGCTCGCAGGCTCTAGAGCACAGGCTCAGGAGTTGTGGCGCATGGGTTTAGCTGCTCCTTAGCATGTGGGGTCTTCCTGGACCAGGGCTCAAACCTGTGTCCCCTGCATTGGCAGGTGGATTCTTAACCATTGTGCTACCTGGGAAGTCCTAGAGTTATTTATTCTTAAAAAAGTTTGGTAGACTCTGCCAGTGAAATCACCTGGATCTGGAGATTTCTTTTTCAGCAGTCTTCTAACAAAAATTTTGATATTTTTAATAGTTATAACATGGTTCATACAATCTGTTTCACATTGGGCAAGTTTTGGTAGTTTGTAGTTTTCAAGGAGTTGATCCATTATGTATACATTGTTGATTTATGCATGTAGAGTTCTTCACAGCAGTTCCTTATTATCCTTTAAGTCTGTGAGGTCTGTAGTGATATCCCTTTTTCATTTGTTATTGGTACTTTCTATCTTCTTTCCTTCTTTGTCTGTTTTACTAGAGGTTTAACAATTACCAATCTTTACAAAGAACGGTTTTTGACTTTGTCTATTGCTTTTCTGTTTTTCATTGACTGAATTCTTCTTTCATCTGTATTATTTCCTTCCTTCTGACTGTTTCAAGTTTATTTTGCTTTCTTTTTTTGTTTCCTGAGCTGGAAGTTTAGATTATTGATTTGATAATGATATTCTTTTCTAATGTAAACATTTAGTTCTATAAATTTTCTCTTAGGAATTGCTTTATCTGTATCCCAAAGATTTTGATATGTTGTATCTTCATTTTCAATTGGTCAATATGTATTAAAAATTTCCTGAGACTTCCTTTTTGACTCACTTATTATTTAGAAGTGTGCTTATTTTCCAAGTGTTTAGAGATTTTCTTGTTATCATTTATTGACTTTTAGTTTAATTCCATTATGGTCATATGCTGTACAAGTAAATATGGTAAGGTTTGTTTTATTTTGGTAAATGTCCCATGTGTTTGCATGAAAAGAATATGTATTCTAAGGGAAGTCACCAAGGTGGTGGAGTAGGAAGACAATGAGCTCACCTCCTCCCATGGGCACACCAAAATTACAACTATTTACAGAGCAACTATCAATGAGAATGACCTGAAGACTAGCAAAAACAGGTTTTCCACAACTAAAGATATAAAGAAGGAAACACAACAAGACTGGTAGGGGGGTGGAGAAGTAGTATAGTCAAGACCTACACACTATGGAGGTGACCCACAAACTGGAGGATAATCAAAATTGCAGAGGTTCTCCTCAAGGAGGGAGGGGTCCAAGTTCCATAGTGGGCTCCCCAGACTGAGGATCCTACACTGCCAAGACAAGCCTCTAGAACATGTGGCACTGAAGGTCAGCAGAGCTTGCATACTGGAGAGCTGGAGAGCTCTAGAAAACAGAGATTTCACTCTTGGGTGCATGTAAAATCCCATATGCTCCAAGATCCAGCGCAGACGCAGTAATTTGAAAAGAGCTTGGGTCAGACACACTTGCTGACCTTAGAGAGCCTCCCAGAGAAGCAGGAGGCAACTGGGATTAGTCCTGGGGATACGGATGCTGGTGGCAGCCGTTTTTGGAAGCTTGTACTACCACGATAACACTGGTGCTGACAAACATCATTTTAGAGTACTCCCTCTAATGTATTAGTGCTGGTGGCTTACATGCATACCAGCTGGTGAGCACCAGTCTCAAGAATGCCCAGGTCAAGCAGCCAGCCATGTGGGGACACAGCCCCACTCACTAGCAGGTTGGCACCAGCTGTAGGTCTGAGTCCCAACAAACCCCTCAGCCAGCCACCCCAGAAACAGGCCCTGCCCAACAGCAGGCCAGTAGCAGCCATGGGATGACCCAGACACTGAAGACAGGCACCAGGGACTTAGCCACACCCACCAGCAGGTGACTCCAGTCCCAGAACAGCTGCCATGGCACCTGGTCCTGCTCACCAGCATCTGGGAACAGCAGGCCCTGCAGCCAGCCATCCCAGAACCCAGCCCCACCCACCAGTGGGCTGGCACCAACCATGGGAACACAGGCCCTGAAGCCAGCCACCCAGGGACCTGGCCCCACAAACCAGCAGATTGGCACTAGCCCCATGACTCCCCAGGCTGCAGAGCCAGTCGTTCTGGAACCTGGACCCGCACACCAATGGATGGCAGCCTCACAATGAGGTGGGGTCTGACAGCTAACTGAGCTAGGGGCCAGCTCTGCCTACCAGTATGCCCATAATAGTCAGCCCAGCCACAAGAGAAGGGCTCATGCAGCCCACAAATGGAGCACCCCTAGAACATATACCTCTGGTGACCAGAGGGATGTGTGCTGCTGGGGCTCCTATATAAGGCCACTTCTAGGACAACATTAAGCATATTAAAATTTACATTATAGGGACTGCAGAAAAAGAGAGAAAGGGGTGGAGAACTTATTTGAAGAAATAGTAGCTGAAAACTTCTCTAACCTGGGAAAAAAACAGACATCAGGTCTAGGAAGCACAGAGTCCCGTACAAGATTAACCCAAAGAGATCCACACCAAGGCACACTGTAATTAAAATGGCAAAACTTAAAGCTAAAGAGAGAATATTAAAAGCAGCAAGGGAAAAACGACTAATTACATATACCGGAACTCCCAAAGAGTATCAGCTGACTTTTCAGCAGAAACTTTGAAGGCCAGAGGGAATGGCACGATACATTGAAAGTGATGAAAGGAAAAAAACCTAAAACCAAGAATACGCCATAACGCAAGGCTATCATTGACTTGAAGGTAAGAAAAGAGTTTTACAGACAAGCAAAAGCTAAAAGAGTTCAGCACACTAAACTGACTTCACAAGAAATGTTAAAGGGATTTCACTAAGTGGAAATAAATGACCACAACTAGAAGTATGAAAAATTATGAAAGGAAAACTCTCATTGGGAAAGGTAAATGTACAGTAAAGGTAGTAAGTCAACCATATATAAAGATAGCAGGAAAGTTAAAAGACAAAAGGAGTAAAATCATTTATATATACAATAAGTAGTTAAGGGATAAACATACTAAAAGATGTAAAATATGATGTCAAAAACAGTAAACATGGTAGGGGGCAGTAAAAATGTAGGGTTGTTAAAATGTGTTTGAACTTAAGAGATCAGGAATATAAAATAATCACTATTTATAGACTGCTATATATAAACCTCATGGTAACCACAAACTAAAAATCTACAATGGATATACACACACACAAAAAGAAAGGAATCCAAACAGTAACATTAAAGATAGTCATCAAATCTCAAGGGAAGGGAACAAAAGAAGAAGATAGGAACAAAAAGAACTATAACACTCCCCCCCACCCACCAAAAACAATGAACAGAATGCCAATAAATACACAGCTATCAGTAATTACTTGAAATGTAAATGGACTAAGTGCTGCAATCAAAAGATACAGAGTGGCTGAATGGGTTAAAAAAAAACACAAGACCTGCATATATGCTGCCTGTAAGAGACTTACTTTAGATCTAAAGACACAGATGGAAGTTGAGGGGATGGAAAAAGGTATTCTATGGAAATGGAAATGAAAAGAAAGCTGGGTACCAGAACTCATATCAGACAAAAAAGACTTTTTAAAACAAACACAGTATCAAGAGATAAAGAGGGACACTACATAACGATCTTGGGATCAATCCAACAAGAAGATATAACAATTATAAATATATATGCACCTAACATAGGAGCACCTAAATACATAAAGCAAATACTAACAAACATAAAAGAAGAAACTGAAAGGAACAGTAACAGTAGAGGACATTAACACCCCACTTACATCTGGTGACAAACTGAAATTATAATGAAATAATCATAGTTCAGGCTTACAAAAATGGAGTCATGTGGCCACGAAGGATCTGGTCTCAGACATATCCCTGCACCACTGAGAACTTAAATTTTCTCTGAACTGTATCAAAACCAAGGACACCATGAGCGATATTTGGAACATCCACCAGTGACAACTTTATAGTCTCAAGGTCCCCCCCTTGTAACTATGCAATGGTTTCAGACCCCATAAATCCTTGCTTAACAAGCACCCTTACTTCTTGCCACCTCACTGTGGCCTTGCAATTTCTTCCATTTTGTAGTCTGACAGAATGGAGTTCAAGTGTTTCTTGAATCTGTGTCTCCCAGGTTGCAGTCCTAACAAACCCCCCAAAAATGTCCCATTATTTCAATCAGGTCTCTGTTTCTGAAATTTTGGTTGACACATCATCCTGACAGGACAGATCATCCTGATAGAAAATCAACAAGGAAACATTGGCCTTAATCAACACATTGGACCATATGGACCTAACAGATGTCTACAGAACTTTACAACCCAAAACAGCAGAATACACATTCTTTTTAAGTGCATATGGAACATTTTCCAGGGCAGAGCACACACTAGGCCACAAAACAAATCACAATAAATTTAAGAAGACTGAAATCATATCAAGCATCTTTTGGGACCACAATCTTATGAGACTAGAAAACAACTTCAAGGAAAAAAAAACTGCAAAAAACAAAAACTCATGGAAAATAAACAAAATGCTACTAAACAACCCATGGGTCACTGAAGAAATCAAAGAGGAAACAAAAAATACCTGGAGACAGATTAAAATGAAAATACAATGATCCAAAATCTATGGGATGCAGCAAAAGCAGTTCTAAGAGGGAAGTTTATAGCGATACAAACCTACCTCAGGAAATAAGAGAATTTTCAAATGATAAACTTAACCTTATACCTAAAGGAACGAGAAAAGGAAGAACAAACAAAATCCAAAGTTAGTAGAGAGAAAGAAATAATAAAGATCAGAGCAGAAATAAATGAAGTATAGATAGCCAGATAAACTTTAGCCAGACTCAATATGAAAAAAAGAGGGAACACACACAAAAAATCAGAAATGAAAAGGGAGAAGTTACAACTGACACCACAGAAATACAAAGGATCATAAGAGATTGCTATGAATATTATACACAAAATAGACAATATGGAAGAAATGGATAAATTCCTAGAAACATACAATCACAAGACTGAATTGGAAGAAATCGAAAATATGAACAGACCAATTACTAGTAATTAAATCAAACCAGTAATTTAAAAAACTCCCAAGAAACAAAAGCCCAGGATCAGAAGGCTTCACAGGTGAATTCTGCCAAACAATTAAGAAGAGTTAACACTTATTCTTCTCATATTATTCCAAAAAATTGAAGAGGAAGGAACACTTCTGAACTCATTCTATGGGGCCAGCATTACACTGATACCAAAACCAGACAACTAAAATTACAGGTCAGTATCACTGATGAACACAGATGCAAAAAAACCTGAACAAAGTATTAGCAAACCAAATTTAACAATAACTAAAAGGATCATACACCATGATTAAGTGGGATATATCCCAGGGATGTAAGGATGGTTCAACATCCACAAATCAATCAATGTGATATTCCACATCTACAAATTGAAGAATAAAAATCAAATGATCATCTCAATAGATGCAGAAAAAGCTTTTGACAAATTTCAGAATCCATTTATGATAAAAACTCTCAACAAAGTGGGTATAGAAGGAACATACCTCAAAACAATAAAGGCTACAAATGAGAAGTCCACAGCTAACATCATACTCAGTTGTGAAAAGCTAAAAGCACTTCCTCTAAGATCAGGACCAAGGATTCCAACTCTTGCCCTTTTTATTCAACACAGGATTGGAAGTCCTAGCCACAGCAATCAGAAAAGGAAAAGAAACAGAAGGCACCTAAATTGGAAAGGATGAGGTAAAACTGTCACTATTTGTAGATGACATGATACTACATATAGAAAATCCTAAAGATGGCACAAAACTATTAGAATTAATGAATTCAGTAGAGGTGCAGGACATAAAATATACAAAAATACGTTGTTTCTATACATTAACAGCAGACTATCAGAAAGACAAATTAAGAAAACAATCCCATTTATAATCACATCAAAAAAGAATAAAATAACTAGGAATAAATCTAACCAAGGTGGTAAAAGACCTGTATTAAGAAAACAGACTCTGTTGAAAAAAACTGAAGATGGCACAAATAAATGGAAAGATATACAGTGCTCATGGACTGGAAGAATTAATATTATTAAAAGGACCATACTCCCAAAGGCAATCTACAGATTGAAAGCAATCCTTATCAAAACACCAATGGCATTTTTCACAAAACTAGAACAAAGAATTCTAAAATCTGTCTGGAAACACAAATAACCCTGAATAGCCCAAGCAATCTTGAGAAGGAAGGACAACGATAAAAATATCATACTCTGACTTCAAACTATACTACAAAGCTACAGTAATCAACAGTATTATACTAGTTCAAAAACAGATACACAGATCAATGGAACAGAATAGAAAGCCCAGAAATGAACCCATATATGTGGTCAATAATATAAGCAAGAACATACAAAAATGAAAAGATAGCCTCTTCAGTAAGTGGTGCTGGGAAAACTGGACATCTACATGGAAAAGAATCAAACTGGACTACTTTCTAAAAACATATACAAAAATAAACTCAAAATGGATTAAAGACTTAAATGTAAGACCTGAAACCATAAAACTCCTAGAAGAAAATATAGGCAGTATGTTCTTTGACACTGGTCTTAGCAGTAATTTTTTGGATCTGTCTACTCAGGCAAGGAAACAAACGTCAAAGTAAACAAATGGGACTGCATCAAACTAAAAAGCTTTTGCATAGCAAAGGAAGCTATCAACAAATGAAAAGGCAGCATATTGAATGAGAGAAGATACCTACAAATGATATATCTGATAAAGGGTTAATATCCAAAATAAACAAAAAACTCAACATCAAAAAAACAACCTGATTAAAAAATGGGCAAAGGATCTCAATAGACATTTACCCAAAGAAGACATACAGATGGAGGCAGACACATGAAAAGATGCACAAATCATCAGGAAAATGCAAATCTGACCTAAAATGAGACATCACTTCACACCTGTGAGAATGGCTCTTATTATCAAAAAGACAATAAATAACAAGTGTTGGCAATGATGTGAAGAAAAGGGAACCCACATGCACTGAT
Source organism: Balaenoptera acutorostrata (assembly GCF_949987535.1). NCBI lineage: Eukaryota > Metazoa > Chordata > Mammalia > Artiodactyla > Balaenopteridae > Balaenoptera > Balaenoptera acutorostrata. The sequence continues at coordinate 36,919,621 of NC_080082.1, read as the reverse complement.
GGTGGGAATGTAAACTGGTATAGCCACTATGGAAAACAATATGGAGGTTCCTCAAAAAATTAAAAGTAGAACTATCATATGGTCCAGTAATTCCATTTTTGGGTATTTTTCGGAAGAAAACAAAAACACTGATTTGAAAAGATAAATGCAACCTTATGCTCATTTCAGCATTATTTACAATAGCCAAGATATGGCAGCAACCTAGGTAGCCACAGATAAATAAAGGAATAAAGAAGATATGACATATTTATACAATGCAATATTAATCATATGATATAGAGGAATGAAATCTTGCTATTTGTCACAACATGAATGGACCTAGAGGGCTTTATGCTAAGTGAAATAAATCAGAGAAAGACAAATATTGTATATCCAGTTACATTTGGAATCTCAAAAACAAAACAAATGAACAAACATAACAAAACAGAAAAGACTCTCAGATACAGAGAACAAACAGGTGGTTGCCCTAGGGGAAGGGTGTGGGGGTATGAATGAAATAGGTAAGGGTAATTAAGAGGGACAAACTTCCAGTGAGAAAATAAAAGTGTTACGGGGATGAAATGCACACAATAGGTAATATAGTCAATAATATTGTAATAACTTTGTACAGTGACAGATGGTACCTTGACTTTTCATGGTAATCATTTTGTAATGTATAGAAATACTGAATCACTATGTCGGGTACTCAGAACACAGTGTTGTAGGTCAATTAAACTTATAACAAAAAAGTGTATTTTTCTGTTGTCCAGTGAGTGCTCTGTAAATGTGAATTAGATCTTCTGGTTAATAGTCTTGCTTAGTTTTTCTCTATCTGGCTGTTTTTCTTTTTAGTAGTTCTACTGATTACTGAGAGAGGGGTATGATGCCCCCAACTATGTTTGTGGATTTACCTATTTCTACTCTTAGTTCTATCAGTTTTTTCCTTCACATATTTGCAGCTCTGTTGTTTGATGCATACAAGTTTAGGATTACTATTTTTCTTGGTGAATTAACCTTGTATAATCAGGTAACATCACTCTTTGTCCTGGTAATTTTCTTTGCTCTGAAGTCTACTTTACTGTGTTAAAATAGCTACTCCACTTTTCATTTGATTACTGTTGGCATGGTATGTTTTCCCACACTTTTACTTTTAACTTACTTATATCATTATATTTGGAGTGATTTTCTGGTAGACAATATAACACAGGGTCATAATTTTTAAATCTATTTTGACATTCTCTGTTTAGTGTGTTTCATACGTTTACATTTAATGTAAGTATTTTTATTAATCAATCAATTAATTTATTTTTGGCTGCGTTGGGTCTTTGTTGCTGTGCATGGGCTTTCTCTAGTTGCGGAGAGAGGTGGCTACTCTTTGTTGTGGTGCGTGGGCTTCTCATTAGGGTGGCGTCTCTTGTTGCAGAGCACAGTCTCTAGGCATGCGGACTTCAGTAGTTGTGGCACATAGGCTCAGTAGTTATGGATCGCGTGCTTTAGAGTGCAGGGTCAGTAGTTGTGGCACATGGGCTCAGTAGTTATGGATCGCGGGCTTTAGAGTGCAGGGTCAGTAGTTGTGGCACACAGGCTTAGCTGCTCTGTGGCATGTGGGGTCTTCCCGGACCAGGGCTCGATCCCTTGTCCCCTGCATTGGCAGGCAGTTTCTTATCCACCATGCCACCAGGTAAGTCCCTACATTTAATATAAGTATTGATAAGGTTTATGTTGGCTATGGTATTAATTCCTCTGTTGTCTTCACTGTTTTCATTCTTATCCCCTTTTCCAATGCACTGTGTGGTTTTTTATAAAAATTTTTTTTAAGGTGGGTTGCTCTAGGGAATACATTTATGTATAACATCCACAATCAACTGGAATGTAGAAAACTTACCAATTAGCTCTGTTTATCCTTTACGACGTAATTATCTATAACATTACCTCTTCATATGTTGAGAGCCATATCAGAAAATGTTAAATTATTTGCTTTCAACCATCATAGTTTAAATAATTCCAGAGGAAAAGAATAATCTGTTGTATTTACCCAAATACTGTTCTTTCTTCATTATTGATATTCCAAATTTTCTTCTGGTATCATTTTCTTTCCATCTGAAGAATTTCTTTTAACAATGATTTTACAGCAGGTGTGCTAACTTTGAATTTTCAGACATTCTCCCATTGAGAATGTATCTGTCACCTTGATTCCTGATGGATATTTTTTGCTAGGCACAGAATTCTGGGTTTACTATTCTTTTCTTCAGCCCTTCAAAAATGTTGCGCCAATTACTCCTAGTCTCTATGGTTCCTGATAAGAAACATGTAGTCAGTTGAATTACTATTCCTTTAAAGGCAATGCTTCCTTTTCCTTTGATCATTTTCATTTTTTCTTCATCTTTAGTTTTCATAAATTTGATTATGATGGGTGGATTCCTTTGGGTGTAATCTGAAGTTTGCTCACTTTCTTCAATCTGTAGGTTTATATCTTTCACTAAATTTGGGTTGTTTTCAGCCATTATTTCTTCAAGTATTTTTCAGTCCTGCATTCTTTTCTGTTGCTTTCTGGATCTTCAGTGACATGAATGCTAGATATTTTATTATTGTCCCACAGAATTCTAAGGCTCTGTTCATCTTGTCTTCAACCCACATTTTCTCTGTTATCAGGCTGGATAATGTCTGTTAATAATTATTAACACCTATTAATATTTATGTTGTAATCTCCATTCTGCTATTGAGGCATTCAGTGAGTTTTAAACTTCAGTTATTGTAATTTTTAATTCTAAAATTTCCATTTTGGTCTACTTTATCACTTCTCTTTCTTTGCTGTTTTCCTATTTATTTCAATAGGGTTTGTAATTGCTTGCTGAAGCATTTTTATGGTAATTGGTTAAACTTTTTAGATAATTCCAGTACCTGTGTTATCTTGGTGTTGGCATCTGCCAACTGTTTTATTCTTATTTGAGATTTTCCTTGTTCAATGGTATAATAACAAGCAACTGTGGATTGTACCTTTGACATTTTATGTTACTAGACTCTAGTTTCTTTTTAAATCTTTTTTTAGAGGAGTCAATCAGAATGCATGTCTTAATTCACTTTTGTGGAATTCAATTTGAATGTCAATTTAGATTTTGAAGCTACTGCATTGTTCTACTGGTCTGTGTTGCTTGTTTGCTACCACAGGCCATTTTGAACCTAGGCAGTATTCCACACTGTAGTTCAATTATCAGAAGTTTCCCTGTGTTGACCCTTGTCATTTTCATGCATGGCTACCTACAGGCATACCCAGGACTTCAAACACAGATTTAAAGAATCTCTCCAGCTCTCTCCTCTCCTTAATCCTTTCTGCACTCTATTGTTAGTAGGTAATAAGGCACAGGCTCTTTGATGACATTTGCTTACAGTAGGGTGGGGATGGTCAACAACCCTCCATTCATAGTCTCCAAAGCACTTAAGAGGGAAAGGTTGGTACACCACTTTATTAATGGAGGGTGGGAATGGTCAACAGGGCTTTGCCTCAGTCTGTTTACCAGATGAGGAGAAGCAGAGGATTGCCTCTGTTAATGCACAGTCGATGTATGTGTTCCACTCCCCAGTCTCCATGGCACCCAGTAAGGAGGGTGGTGGCTTCTGTCATGGTGTTCATTTGGAGTACAGCAGGTGCTTTGGACTGAATCATGTCCCCCCCTCCCGCCAAATTCATATGTTGAAGCCCTAATCCCCAATATAACTGAATTTGGAGATTGAGCCTTTAGGGTAATTAAGGTAAAATGAGGTCTTGTGATGGAGCCCTAATCCTACAGGAGATTGGTATCCTTATAAGAGGAGAAAGAAACACTAGAAACAGAGGAAGGTTCATGTGAGAGCACAACAGGAAGGTGGCTGTCTATAAGTAATGAAGAGAGGTCTCACCAGAAACCAACCCAGATGGCACCTTCAATGTTGTGCTTCTAGCCTCCTAACCTAACACATTTGGTCAAAAGGACTTCTACTGTACAAGTCCTCCATCTTCCCAGTCCTCTGGCTTGAGAGTCTTAGGGCTTTTTGTTCTGCCTTTGCTCAATGGCATTTCTGAGCTGTAGGCTACTCTAGTGTCAGGCCAGGATATTTAAGAAACAAAAAACAAGTGAACAACCAACCAAAATCCCCAACTAACTATAAAAATATTACAAAAACAAAAACTAGAGAACTCATCACTGGATTGTCCCTCCAGTCCTGAGGTCCCTAGCCAGTTTATGTCCTTTTGTCCAACTTTCAGAGTCTTATAATAATTGTTTTGTGTATTTTATGTATTTTTAGGTATAATTAGTAGGAGGTATAATGTGCATTTTGAATATTCTATCTTCTCTGAAATTGGAAACCCCCATTTACTTTTGAATCCACTCCCATTGGACTTTAATCCTTTAAAAACAATCTTGTCCAAATTACTAAGAGCTTTGCATTGCTAATCTAACGGTGAATTCTCAAGCTTCATTTTATCCAGACTCTAAGCAACATTTTATGTAGATGATCACTTCCTACTCCTTGACACTCTTTCTTTTGGCAGCCACACTGTGATGGTTTTCCTCACTGGCCACACCTCCTCAGTCTCCTTTGCTGGCTACTTTTTGTTCCTGACATAAATGTGGGAGGGTCCTTATGCTAAGTCATCAGTCTGCTTCTCTATCTATACAACTTCCCTAAATTATCTCATTCAGCATTAAGGTTTTAAACACTATATATAAGCTGACTCTTCCTCAATTTTTTTTTTCACTTCAACTTTATTTTCTCTCTCCTGAACTACATATTTACATATTCAACTACCTATGCAAGAACTCCTCTGGGATGAGTAATGAGCATCCCCACCCAAACACAGTCAAAACAGATTCTACACATTCTTTTCTCCAGTGCCCAAACTGCTTTTTCCTCTGCTGCTCCCCATCTCAGGAGATGGTACTCCCACTCACTCAGCCAGTCAGGGAAAGAATCATGGAGTCATCCTTGACTCCTCTCATTCTCTTAGACTCTGCATCCAATTCATAAGGAAAACCTGTTGGTTCTACCTTTAAATATATAGCAAAACTTACAACTTTCCCACAACTTCAGTGTTACCCCCTTAATCCACCATGATCTCTTGCCTAGAATTCTGCAGCAGCTTCCTAATTGGTTTCCCTTATTCAAATCTTCCCCAACTTCACCCCAAACGCATTCTCCAAAGAGTACCAAGAAAAATCAGAAATGATTCTTTTAAAATTCAAATTCTGCCTCTGTTCAAACCCTCTAGTGTTTTCCCATGATACTTCAAGTAAAATCCAAAGCCTTTACTACGGCCCATAAAGCTGTAAATGATCTGGCCCCTGGATACTTCTCTGGACTCATTTCCTACTAGCATTTTTTGGATCACTCACTCCAGCCACAGTCACTTCCTTGGAACACTTGAACATGATCTTTCAGGACCTTTTCCCTCTACTCAGAATGTTCTTTAACAGATATTCCCATGGCTTCCTGATCACTGCATTCAGTGAGCAGCTAAATATCACGGCCATAGAGAAGTCTCACCTGATTTCTAAATCCAAAATTGCCTACCACCTCTCAGCTGTCCTCTACTCCCATCCTGTTACACAACTGCTTACTTAATTTTGTTTTCCTGGCACTTATTTCTTATATTTTATAATATATTTACATGTAATTGTCTGTGGTCTATTTTTTTTCCCACTACAACATCAGCTCTAGACTGATGTTATTTCCAAATAACATGTTGAGCCAGGAACATGTTATACCCTCAATAAAATTTGTTCAACGAGTAAATTAATGACCAAGCTTTATGAGGCAGTCACTAGTTCTCATGTGGCTACCTCCTTCTCATCATTTTAGCTTAATCTCAAATGTTATTACATTGGCAATGCTTTATTTGACAAACATGTTAAAGTAGACATCTTGGTCTCAACCCTAAACACTGAATATAAAGGTCAAGGAGAAGCAAGGGCTTTATCTCTTCTTGCTCCTGTTGTATCTCTAGCATCTGAAAAAAATGCCTGGCACTATTTAGTTTCTAAGTGAATGAATACATGAACAAGTATAATTTGCTTAAGAGAAAAAAAAATACCTTGACAAACTGAAATAACACGAAGATTAGGATAGAAGAAAAAGAAAACAGATAATCAGTTTAGTTGATTAAAGGAATATTTTAGGTATTTTCAAGGTTATTATGGTAAGAAAAGATAGTTTTTTTCTCTTAGATAACATATTATATTGCCTCCATTTTTGCAGATGAAGAAAACACTTAACATTCCATGATATATTTTTTAATTGTGGAAAATATACCTAATTTATCATTTTAACAATTTAAAAGTATACAGTTCAGTGGCATATGTATATTCACATTGTTGTACAATCATGACTACTATCTAGCTACAGAACACTTTTCATCTTCAGAAACTAAAACTCTGTACTCATTAAACACTGTCTCCTCATTCCCCTCTTCCCCCAGCTCCTGGTAATCACCATTCTAATTTTTGTCTTTATGAATTTGACTACTCTAGGTACTTCGTAGAAGTGGAATCATACAGTATTTTTCCTTCTGTGACTGGCTTATTTCACTTAGCATAGTGTCCTCAAGGTTCATTCATATGGTAATGTGTCAAAATTTCCTTCCCTTTTAAGGCTGAATAATATTCCATTGTATGTATAAATCACATTTTAAACTCCTTTCGTCTGTTGATGAGCACATGGGTTGCTTCCTTCTTGGCTACTGTGCATAAAGCTGCTATGAACATGGTGAACAAATATCTGTAGGAGTCCCTGCTTTCAATTCTTTTTTTTTTTAAATTTTATTTAATTAATTAATTAATTAATTTGGCTGTGTTGGGTCTTCGTTTCTGTGCGAGGGCTTTCTCTAGTTGCGGTGAGCGGGGGCCACTCTTCATCGCGGTGTGCGGGCCTCTCACTGTCGCGGCCTCTCTTGTTGCAGAGCACAGGCTCCAGATGCGCAGGCTCAGTAGTTGTGGCTCACAGGCCCAGTTGCTCTGCGGCATGTGGGATCTTCCCAGACCAGGGCTCGAACCCGTGTCCCCTGCATTGGCAGGCAGATTCTCAACCACTGCGCCACCAGGGAAGCCCCCTGCTTTCAATTCTTTTGGTTATATATCCAGAAGTGGAATTACCGGATCATATGGTAACTCTATTTTTAATTTTCTGAGGAACAACCATACTGTTTTCTTTAGCAGTTGCACCATTTTACATTCCCACCAGAAACACACAAGAGTTTCAATTTCTCCACATCCTCACCAAAATCTGTTAATTTCTTTTATTAAAAAAAATAGGTATTCTAACTGGTGAGAAGAGGCATCTTATTATGATTTTGATTTACATTCCCTTAATGTACCTTATCAGGTGTTTATTGGTCATTTGTATATCTTCTTTGAAGGAATGTATATCCAAGTCCTATTTTTTGTTTGTTTTTTTTGGAAGGGTGAGGGTGGTGGCTGTTGCTGACTTGTAGGAATTCTTTATATAGTGTGGATATTAACCCCTTAACAAATACATGACTTGCAAATAAATATTTACTCCCATTCCGTGGGCTGCCTTCTCACTCTGTTGATAGCATCCTTTAAAGCATAAAAATTTTTCATTTTGATGTAGTTTCATTTGTCTATTTTTGCTTTTGTTGCCTGTGCTTTTGGTGTCATAAACAAGAAATCAAATCCCATGTTGTGAAAATTTCCCCCTATGTTTTCTTCTAAGTGTTTTATAGTTTTAGATCTTATGTTTAGGTCTTTGACATATTTTGAGTTAATTTTTGTATATAGTGTGAGGCAAAGGGCCAATTTCATTTTTTTGTATGCAGATATTCAGTTTTTCCAACACCATTTACTGAAAAAAGGGTCCTTTCCCTATTGAATAGTCTTGGCACCTCTGTCAAAAATCATTTGACCATATATGCCAGGGTTTATTTTTAAGCTTTCTATTCTATTGTATTGTCTGTCTTTAGACCAGTACCACACTGTTTTGATTACTATAGTTTTTAGTAAATTTTGAAATCAGGAAGTCTTGAGACCTCCAACATTGTTTTTTCAAGATTGTTTTAGCTATTCCACTCGGCTATAAAAACATAGCATTTAAAGCTCATCTATCATCTCTGATATGTCGTCTTTTGTGTTCAGTTCATTCTGTGGCAACCTCAGTTGCTCATCTGTAAAATTGTGTAACAGCTTACTGGGATAGTAGTGAGGATTAAATATGAAATATCATATTTAAAACTCTGAGCAAAACACCAGGATACATCAGCAGTGCTCAGTAAATATCAGCAATTATAATGTACCAATATACAACCTGTGACAGAATAATGCCCACATCCTAATCCATAGGACTTATGAATATCTTAGCTTATAAGCAAAAGGAACTTTTCAAAAGTGATCAACTTAAGGATCTTGAGGTATGGAGATTATCCTGTGTTTTATGTGATTATCTGGGTGGGCCCAATGTAATTCACAAGGGCCCTTATGAGAGGGAGGAAGGAGGTCAAAGTTAGTGTCAGAAGGTGATAGGACAGAAGCAGAGGGGAAAAAAAGGCAATGGGTGCAGAGCCAGCAGATCTACTGATGTGGGCCTCAGCAGAACAAGGATAGCTTCTAGAAGCTGAAAGAGTTAAAGAATAAATTCTCTACTGGAGCCTCCAGAAGGAACCAACCCTGCCAACAGCTTGGTTTTAGCTTCATAAGACTCATACAGAAATTCTGACCTCTAGAACTGTTGCAAAATAATGTGCATTGTTCAGCCATTAAATCTGTGATAATTTGTTACAGTAGCAATAGAAAACTAATACATATTTTAGTGCAGGAAGTGGTGTAGTGCTGTAACAAATATCTAAGTATATGGAAGTGACTTTGAAATTAGGTAACCAGTGGAGGCTGGAACAATTTTGAGGAGCATGATAGAAAAAGCCTAAACTGCTTTGAACAGACTGCTGTTTGTAGAAATATGGATGTTAAAGACTGAAGGCTCAGAAGAATGATCAAAAAAACTATACCTTCACAGAGTATACCTAAATCATCATAAACAGATTGTTGATGGAAAACTGGAGGTTAAAAGGCTCTGCTGGTAAGGGCTCAAAAAGAGGAGGAACTTATTATTGGAAACTGGTGGAAAGAGGATCCTTGTTATAAAGTGGCAGAAAGCTTATCTGACTTGTGTCCAACAATTATATTGAAAACAGAATTGTAAGTGATGAATGTTGACCTTCAACTGAAGAGATTCTGAAGAAAACTTTTGAAGTAAAACTTGGTTTCACTGTTTATAAAAAGTGTGACAGGTAGGAAATACATTGAGGAAAGGACTGGTAATCAAAAAGAAACCAGAACTTGATGATTTGGGAAATTATCAGCCTATGCAGGTTGAAAAAAGATACAAAAATTAAGAGATTCGGTCAGGAAGACATGTTCAGGAGAAAATGTCAAGGACATGCATGGACAATATTTTGTTAATGTCTTGAAAGGATCAAAAAATCAAAGTACTCCATCACAAATCTCCCTGAAGAGATTAGGTCTGTGACTCATGTATCCCTTTAGCCATCTCAGAAGCCAAAAATGGAGATGGGTTTATCCAAGAAAGATTTGTAGAGAAGCCTCTTGTCTGATGGAGAGAATTCCTCAGACACATGCAGGAGACTCACCAAGATTTTGAGAATGCTATATTAGCATATAAATACTGCCAGCTTGGATGGAAAGGAACAGAGAGAGGATGAAATGAAAGAAGGCTGTTATACTCTCAAAATTCTAGAGGCAGGAAAGAGGTTGATGAATTACTCAGTTGCAAACATGTACTATCCTTTAGGAAAAAAGGATGAGCCACGGGCCCGTTGGATGGAGCTGAGGGCCACAGAGGATTAGACTCAGGCCTTGAAACCAAAAGTAGTATGTCTGGTTGGATTCTGTAATTGCTTGAGACCAATAACTCCTTTTTTCCTTTAGTTTTCTCCCTTTTTGAATGGCAATACCTATAATTATTATCCCATGCTTGTCCCACCACTGTATTCTGGAAGCAAATAACTTCTTTTCTAGTTTCACAGATTCATAAACGAAGAGTAATTTTGCCCTAATATCAATTATTCTGATAGCCTTACATGTGCCTAATTTAGATAATTTACACGATGAGATTATGGGGCTTTTGAGCTGATGAGACTTAAAATGACATTCTGGACTTGAGCTGATGCACTAGCGGACTGAGACTTTCAGGGATGTTGAGATGGACTGAGTGTATTTTGCATGCAGTATGAAGCTGAATCTTTAGGAACTCAGAGGGTCTCAGATCATGGTAAGCTTAGTAATCGCCCCACAAAGAAGACCACAATATTCCTTATAAAAGGGAAATAGAAGAATGGGAGCAAGGGAGAAGATGTAACAATGGAAGCAGAGATCAGAAAAGAGAAAAGATTGTGATGGTTAATTTTATCTGTCAACTTCACTGGGCCATGGGGTGCCCAAACATTTGGTTAAACATTATTCTGGGCGTGTCTTTGAGGGTGTTTCTGGGTGAGACTAACATTCAAATTGGTAGAATTCCTAAAGCAGATTACCTTCCCTAATGTGGGTGGGTCTCATCCCATCAATTAAAGACATGAATAGAACAAAAAGGCTGAGTAAGAGGGAACTCTATCTGTCACTGAGTTGGGACATGTTCTTTTTTGGCTTTGGGACTCGGACTGAAACACTGACTTTTCTTGGGTTTTGAGCCGGCTAGAATTTGGAGTGGAACTTATACTATCAACTTTCCTGGTTCAGACGTGGACTGGAGCTACACACGGGCTCTCCTGGGTCTTCAGCCTGCTAACTGCAGATCACAGGACTTCTGAGCCTCCATAATCATGTGAGCAAATTCCTTAAAAAAATCCCAATCCCTCCTCCTCCCCTCTCTCAATTTCTATCTGTCCATCTCCTATTGGTTCTGTTTCTCTGGAGAACCCTGAAAAATACAATGATGCTACACTGTTGGCTTTGACAATGGAGGAAGGGGCCATGAGCCAAGGAAAGTTGGCAGCCTTGAGAAGTCGGAAAACGCAAGGGAAGAGATTTTTAGCTACAGCCTCCAGAAAGAACCAGCACTGCTAGTACTTTGATTTTAGCCCAGTGAAACTGATTTCAGACTTCTGACCTCCAGCATTGTGACAGAATAAATTTGTGTTTTTATGAGATACTATGTCTGTGGTAACACACTAATACACAGTCCACTGTCATTCTTGATACTCTTCTACAACATTGTGCTAGTCACCACTTGAAGCTTGAATAAATAAAATGTGGTATATCCATACTTGGAAGATTATTTAGTAAAACGAGGTATTTATACATGCTACCTCACAGGTAAGCCTTGAAAACACTATGTTAAGTGAAAGAAATCAGTCATTAAGGACCAAAAATTATATAATTCCATTTATCTATAAAAAGATATATCTTGCTACCACAGACCTATTATATTTTTTGTTTTGTTTTGTTTCTTTTAATTCATGCGTAACGATATTGAAAACAGTGGCCCATTGTAGCATTTAATCTCTCAGCTTTAGGGAGAAAAGGCTGCAAACTGAGTATCAGGAAAGACTTGGGATATTTTAAGTTACTTCCTGAAATCAACAGAAGAAAACTTTTTGCTGATACCTTTTAATTTTCCTTTTTAATTTTCCTTTGGAAGCTGTTGTGGTACAAAATTAACAGGAATAAAATAGCCATCAGTCCTTTCTCTGACAATCTGTGTGGTCTATTAGTGGTAGGAGATCACGTAGCTGTCATAGATCTTTTGGAACTAAAGTTGACATTCATGTTGTTGACAGTGTAGTTTAAATGTTTATTAATAAGGTAAACTTTGGAGAGAAGGAGAAGGAATAGTATTTCATGTAATTACACAAGAAACTTGCAGGGTAGGTATATTCATCCTTATTTTACAGATTTATAGATATATAGACAGGCTAAATACCTTGCTGAAGGAAACAGAGCTACTAAGTGGCAGCACTGGCATTTGAACTGAAGACTAAAGTCCATGCTCGCTCTCTCTTTTTTTTTTTTCCTATCCTAAGCTGCACTCAGAAATAAACTTTTCTTTTAACCTCATGTGATATACAATGTAGTGGAAGAAACATGGGTTTCGCAATGCACCCTAACTCAAATACCTTTTGGGATAAATGCTGTCAAAAATTGGGAAAAAAAAAAAAAAAAAAGGCCGTCAGCATTATGGTGGATTGAGATGCGCCCTTTGTTCTACCCTTCAACTTAAAACCAGTAAAACGTCCACAATTCAACAAAGGTGCCTCTGCCCAACACACCAGGACTCCAGAGAATTCTGCACATCTGTACATCTAAAGGTGGGTGGACTAGGACACAGAGGAGGCGAGAAAGGGGGACAGTGAAGGGAGGAGCTACAACCCTAGTGCCCTGGACCCCTGGCCGCAGCAGCTGAGCCCACAGCCCCAGAAAACCCAGTAGCAGCAGGGAAGGTAACACATATGACTCTGGCCTCGCCTCCTGGCTACTGTGGTGCTATCGCCCAGAGGTAACTGGGCAGCAGTGGCAAAAGGTCTAGGATCCCGTCCCTCCAGCTGCAGAAGTGCCCACAACTCTGGCCCCCTACCCTCTGCCTGCAGGGCTGGCGCCCATGAACCAGAAAACAATGGACACAGAAGGGATGCCCATGACCCTGGCTCCCTCCTACCCTTTCCCTCTCCCTGTGGTGATGGAGGTCGTGACTCAAGAGATTCCAGACAAGGCAGAGGCACAAAAGCACCCACCACATATGGAATATATAAAAAACAAACAAAAGACCCAAATAAATGGTCAAACCAAACCAAACAAAAATGTAGCTACAAAGAATAGAGTAGTGGTTACCAAAGGGGAAGGAGCGAGGAGGGAAGAAAGCGACATGGGTAAAGGGGATCAAGTGTATGGTGACAAATGGAAACTAAATTTTTGGTAGTGACTACACTGTAGTATACACAGAAAAAGAAATTTAATGTTGTACACAAGAACCTTGTACAATGTTATAAACCAATGGTACCTCAATAAAAAATAGTGAAAAAGAAAACTCACTTGTGTTTTATTTCTCTTTTCATTAATATACCTGAATGCAAGTACATACGTAACAGAGAGGTCTGAATCTAAGTTTTACCCTATTCATGGAGAGGCATTTTCAATTCTGTCAGCCTGGGAAATTGATTCCATACTCCCAGTTTCTACCACCAGTAGTTTAATTTATACAGCTGGTCAGAATTACAAAAACTGAAGTTCAAAATCTTCTATGTTACTGCTCTTCTGAAGGAACTCTATTACTGCTACTTAGAGGTGATAAAACTGTGTGGTTATTATTCTAGGAAGGAAGGATTAAAATGAAATAAAATGGATTAAGTATATATTCCAGAATGCTTTTTCCTGTTCCAGCACCTCCCCACCAATTATAAAAGTTAACTGTATATGCTGATGATTCAAAAGTTAAAAAGCTAACTTTGCTTTATATTAGTATAATTTTATGTAAAGCCAAAGTTAGCAATGTACTCATCAATTATATAGACAATGCTTATTGGAATTTATCTTGGTAGTCACAGTGTATAAAGTAATGAAATTTATCAACATAGTTTGTCTGGAAAGACTAGCATACACTCACATAAACTTAGAATCCTATACTCTGCAAATTAGCAGGTAGGCTGGAGGAAAATAAAGAAATTTTCAGACCTGCAAGGTCTTAGAAAGAGGCTGCAGACTCTCCCTGATAGAATTACTTGACTCTATCCAGAAAAATAATAGATGAATCAAAGAATGAATGGAAGACAGGGGTGTTCAATGGTGATCAAAGAAACTAGTAAACTTTGTAGCCAAGTGTAAATAATTGTCACAACAAAATGTGAAATACATAAATAGATAAATCCTAGATGATATCAACATGGTGATGATATCACTGAATGAGGAGGGGCTGGGTAGGGGAAAGAGAATTTTAACATACGCTAAAAATCTTGTCTTAAGGACTGTTTTGTCTCTAGTAGTTCACTAAAAAAATGAAGTTTAAATATATGTACTAAACATTTAACTGTAACAACTACAACAGAAATGAAATTTATGATATACAAACCATCTTAGGAACTACAAAAGGAAGAAAAATTTGAATGATCAAACACAAGGCAGAAAAATTAGCAAAAAATGATGAATACAAACATAAAATGGCAAGAATAAATCAAAGCATGTGTGACCACATAATAATATTACTAATAATTAAAATAACAGACACTACATAGAACTTATGCTGTGTCATGCAGTGTTGTGAGTCCTTGTTGCATTGCTGTCTTAGGGTTTGAGTCTATAATTTTATTGTTCATTCTTAAGGTTATTGCATAGCAAATACCTATCAAAATACGTACCTATCAAAATATGTGGTTTGAAGTCAAGTACATAGAAAAGTCTTAAAAACACTTATTAGAAACTAAGAAAATGGGAAAATTCTATTAAGTATTCAATGAAATAAAAACAAAAACAAAAATAAATCTAAAGAAAGCAAAAAAGGGAAGGAGTTAAATATAGAATCAGAAATAAAATATCTGTGAAAAAACCATCTTACTGAAAATAAAAGTAATTTTTTAAACGAATATAACAACAAAAACACAGACATTAATGAAATAATAAAACAGACCAGCCCTAAGGCTGATGAATTAAATACAAAAGGCAAATAACATTACAAACACCTATGGATTCAAAGGAAATGTAAAAATTACAGAAGAATGCAACATCATGCCAATAAACTCAGAGTGCAGGAGTAATTATTAATAGATTGATTAAAATTGATTGCTAATAGAGTAAATAATATTTAATATATATCCTTCTGGAATTAACAGAGACTGCCAGTGTTTTAACTTACCATCTACATAATTTTTTCCCTCACAACTAATTAGTGGATCCTTTTTCATTTTAGTATGGGACAAAAAATTTTAATACGGAATTCGTTAGGGCAGAAGAATAGGCAACCTTATTGTAGAGAAAACATGAGCTTTACAAATTCCAACTACTGAAGCTGAAGTTGGTTTGTGAGTGAAGGTTAGTCAACATAGCAGTATGAGTTCTTCCATGATGAAACAGTATGAGTTCTTCAATGATGAGTCATCCAGGATAAGATTTCAAACACATTTTATCATTTTTTACTCTGTCACATCATACTGGGCTAATTTAGTATTCTCCCTCATTTGAGGTATAGAAGCTACTGAATAAGACAGTACAATCAGAAATAGTTTAAAATGAAAGTAAAGCCTGATTAAGATATTCTATATTGCAAAAACTGATTTTAAAAATCACATATTGAAAGCTTCTGAAGGCTTTATAATAATTTGCTTAGGAGGAAGTAATACATTTTATTAAACCCAGAAGTGATGTGAATATGATTCTTGAATTCAGTACCCTTATTAATTTTGAAAAACAAACATTTTACAAAAACCTTACTCTACCCCATGTATAATTCTATAAAAACAAAAATATTAAAATATTCTTCAGTCTTCAATAAGCTGTGAATGCATATAACTTCCCTACCCAGAGTTATTACTCATTAACTAAGGATTAGTTAATGATTTAGACCATAAGACTTAGCGATGTAGGTTGTAATGTCAGAAACAGGCTATTCTCCCTAGTAACATTTGAACAGATGGCAATTATGTGACATAGCCTACCAAGATTTATTTTGCAAACTACCACTAAACATTCCCCGGCAGAATAGGCATGGAATGTTTTTTCTTTTATTGTAAATTAGGAAGTCTGTTATATTTTCACATTCATGGAAAAGATGGTGATTAACTTCATTTAAAAAAGATTATGGTGAATCATTTGAAGTATAAAACATAAAATTAGTAAGATATTTGATCTAATTTAAAATGATATGAAACCCTTTGTTACAGTTCATAATAAAAATGAAAAACAAAAGTGGCTTGAAATGTACAAGTGGATACAGGCATCTGTACTATCAATCTCCTTGCCCACTAAAGCAGAACATCTGAAACATAATGTAACCTTTCCTTGGTGACTCAGGGTATCAGTGTGAACCTAAATTATTTTATAAAGCTGAGGGTGAAGATGAAAATGCAGATTATACTGAATGGGTAATTAGCTAATAGCTGCAAAAGTCCTCAGTAATTCCTTTTGGACAAAGTTCCAGATCCCAACTTGCTTCTGGTCATCTTCCATCGTTTCATACTGGTAGCCTGAATGTAAACCACCAACACATTCAAATTATACCTCTGGTTTCCAAATTACTAACATAAGAGGCCATGTGCTTGCATATAATCAATCTCCTCTGACAGCAAGACTCAGAAAACTTATGGATTTTATTCATTTGTCCTTAGCTTGCTCCTTCTTTCTCTTGTCAGAGAGACTTTTACTATCTGCCCAAATCATCATTTCTAACCTCTGCTAAGAATGTGTTATTTTTGGTTATATAATACTTCCTTCTAAATTTTTTTCTTACAGGGAAAGAAAAAGGATTCAGATTCTGTGAACTTAGAGTGCTGACTACAACTGTGTGATCCTGGACAAGTAGTCTGACTTATCTGAGACTGTTTCCATACTTACAAAGTAAAGATAATACCACCCCATAGAAATTATTGTGAAGCAATATGCATGATAATCACTTTATAAACTAAAGCCCTTTACTTCCTGGCATTAACTGACAAGGAATATATTGCATTGGGCCATTTATTGATTTACTTGCCATTTAACAGATTTTGGGAGTTCTCACAGCTGATACTCAGAATCTGCTCCTTTGCTGCTAAAACCCTTTGTTTAAAAAAAATTTTTTTTTTTTTAGTACTTTTAGATTTGGATTCTCTATAAATCCCCGCTAGAAGCTGAGGTTTTGCTTACAATTTCATCCACTTTCAATTTATTAATAACAATACAACTTTTCTTAAATATATTAACATTCTGATTAATATGCAATAGTAAGAACAAAGACTAAAAGTCACTCTCATATCTTCAGTTAAATGCTTAAAATAAGGAAAGAATATGCACTGTATGTGCTTGATAAAATGATAAATAAATCATTAACACAACTTCTAGACTACAGTACCAGTGTTAAACAAACATGCATTTATTCTGAGCAAATTACAATCTATGTTAGTTTTGAATTTTAAAAAATCATACAATATGGTTTAGAATATTAATTTAAATATGGTTTATCAAATTTTCCTATAGAAACCTAATAGTCACTCTAAATTAGTATTTAATTTTACCTATGACATTAATATATCTAGGGGAATATTTAGAGGAATGTTTTTTCTAACATATGCATAAAATAAAATTTCTACTATACCACATATTGGGCAAAAATAAAATTAAACTTTTCATTTTTGTGTACTAGTTTTTCTAGTAACTCTGGCTAATTAAGAAATAATAGTGATTAGAAATCCCTAAGGACAAGAGTTTAACTAGATAAATGGTTCTCAAATATTCTTTGCTATAATTTATCCTCCAGTTCCTTTTAAAAAAGTTTTTCAGTTCTATACTAAAGACTTAGGACATAAAATATCTTTTCAGTGTTATTTTACACATGAAATTAAAAAATTCTAAAAACAATTATTATTAGCTTAAGAGCACACTATTGGAATAATGTAATTCTAAGTTTGCCTTTCTTCTTTCAAAAAAATGAAAATTCAGACAATTAAGACAACATGACTACACACAGAAGATGACAGTAAACACAGGGCAACTGAGTAGTAATGGGACAGCCAAGGGAGAAAAACATGGCTTTCAGTCAGTGGTGGCACAGATGTAAAATGGCTGACCTCAGACCATGTTATTTTGTTTAGAGTCACTCGCTGCCTCTGTAAATGTCATTAATAGAGATCTTTTTCATGTAACATGATTTTAAAGGTTAACTTTCAACAATTAGACCTTTAGCATAAAATAAAAAACAAACAGAAAGCCAAACAACAACTCTCCTCTGAAAACAAAAAAACACAAGTTAACAAGCCACGGCTTCAGAACTTTTCATGAAACACATATTGTGGATTTTATTCTTAACTGCGTAGTTAATCTCTACCTGATTTTCAAAACCTGAAGAAAAAAAGGAGACAGAATTCTCCAGGTAGCAACCCTTGAAATTATAAACTGCAACCCTGTACTACTTCTTAGCAATACAGCAGTCTTGAAATCAGTTAAAAATTATAAAAAGCTTTTCAACAAAAGTGAACAGTAGAAAAGGATTATAATGTACACTATGTCTTATTTTCCTTCTTCTATGTTTCAAAGAAAATATAATGCTGAATTCTCCTAGACAGACATCTCTCAAGTATAGGGCTATTTCTCATCTAGTGACTTAATGAACACTGAGATGCACTGAAATCTATCCTTCAATTCTCATCTATCCCAGAAGAACAAAAAAGAAACCCTGGGTTTTAAACAGTTGCTTTTATAAAAGCATCAAGAGTCTATGACTGTCTTTTACCTTATGTTTCCTATAGAGCCATACATAGTGTTTGTCCACTGCTGAATTAGCTGTTGATATCATCGTTATTACTGAATGGTAAAGGTAAGTTAAATATTTGATGGCTTGAAGAAGAATATGTTGATAAAGAAATTTTATGACAAAACTATAAATTGTATGTTTTTCTAAGAATAAGTAATCACACTTAAATGAATTTAAGATGTAATTTCTTATTCTTTTGAATAGGGTAAATGTTCAAATTAAAGCAATTTTTACATTTCTTTCTTTTTACGTGCCACTTTAAAAGGTATAAAAATCACATTCAACTCAGAGGTTTCTTTTGGTTACATAAGATCTACTTCATACACATAAGTTATGAGTGTACATACTACTCTGTATTACGGATCATGATGCTCATATCCCTAGAAAATTTTGTAAACACAACTCAGAGTGATTATAATTTCAAATCAAGGCCCTTAGAAAAGTTTAAGTATAGACATTTTAAAATTTCTATAAATATTTAGGGGCACTCACTAATAATGTATGGTTTTCTAAAAATCACATTTCTAGGTAACATTGTTTGATGTTAAAATCAACAACAGTCTGATTTTTTTTCCAGGAAAGTTATATTGCATCATGAGCCTGGTAGTAAATGTAGAGCTGAATCATCACTAATTCCAGAGCCAACAAATGAATTAATGGTCAGAAGAAAAATTATGGATAGATATGATGTAGGAGGCAAGAAAGAATAAGGGGCAAGAAATACAACTAATTGTAATACGAAGAATATAATAAAGCATTAAAATTTGGGAAGAGTCATATTTATGGAATCTGTCAAGATCAGGGTAATTGTGAATTTAACTATATTGGTTTAGCTACTGGTACCTCTACCTCAGGAAAAAAAAGTAGCAACAACATTCAAAATCATTGATAAGGGGCTTCCCTGGTGGCGCAGTGGTTGAGAATCTGCCTGTCAATGCAGGGGACACAGGTTCGAGCCCTGGTTTGGGAAGATCCCACATGCCGCGGAGCAACTAGGCCCGTGAGCCACAACTACTGAGTCTGCGCGTCTGGAGCCTGTGCTCCGCAACAAGAGAGGCCGTGATAGTGAGAGGCCCGTGCACCGCGATGAAGAGTGGCCCCCACTTGCCGCAACTAGAGAAAGCCCTCGCACAGAAACGAAGATCCAACACAGCCAAAAATAAATTAATTAATTAATTAAAAAAATCATTGACAATGCAATAAATATACTCAAAAATTTTGTATTTACAAATATTATCAATAGTCATGTCAAAATTCTCAACACCATTACACAACAAGCAACAGTAAGGCAACATTCACTGATAGTAAAGTCAGCATGTGCTAAGTATCTTGCTAATTGCCTCATTTTTTATTTTTACCTCATGTAATTTCCACTACAACTCCATGACAGAGGTGCAGTTACTACTCTCAGTTTACAGATGAGGAGTTTAGGTAATCTGCTCAAGGTCACACAGGTGCTAAGTGGCTGGAATGAGAGCGAAGCCAAGGCTCAACTCTTAACCTCCATGGTCTTCAGACTCAAAGTGTAACTGAGTCATTTACTTATAAAAATTTTGACCTTTTAAAGATCACATTTTGTTGAATGAAAAATAAGCCTTTTATTGTTCTATACAACAGAAAAAGAACAGGTATTCTAAGCAGTTGGGAGAAGTTCAGAGCTCATAGTGTTCCTTATTTAAGGAACTGTACCATATTTAGGTGTTATTCAGCTACAAAGTATCACAGTGAAAATATTTCGCAAATATTTCTCATTTGACTTAATTTCCATACCTTCCAGATGTATTCTTCAGTATGGCAAGAGCATCTGGATAACCATCCATGTTGTAGTCTCCAATATGAAGGGTAATTGGAATTGGTATTTCAGTTGGTCGTTGTTCATGCACAAATGGCACAAAGCCCCAGAGTGTGCCCTTATTGCTAAAATCCTGTAGGACAGGAACCCACTGTGAATTAAGAGAAAAAAAATCAGATTTTATAGTTATTTTAGAAAAAAATTCACCATTTGTAAAACAAATGATCCACGAAAAGTCCTCAAGGTAAGCATCACCTTATTTAAGTTCTTTATCACTACAAAATGGTAGGGTACTATAATTTACTTTGATAAATAGGTAACTTACACACTGGAAAAAAAATCGTCTCCTTTAAAATTTATCACTAGTCATCTTTCCTTGAACTAGCACATAGAGCCTTAGAAGGTTTTTCACAGAACCACAAAATCTTAGGATTGAACTGATGTTGATAATCATATACTTGAATTGCCATTTTAAAATGTGTTGAGTGGAAATACAACCTCAAATGAATACTTAAAAAATTATAATATCATGTAATACTGATCCTTTTGGAGGACCAGCTCAGGAAGAATTAGAACATGACAGTCTCCCTTGTTCTCTTGCTTTGCCTCCTATACATGATGATGACTTTAGTCATCATTGACAGAGACAAGCAGCTCTGAGGCTTGCCAAAGAACACTAGCCCTGACAAGCTCCGCCTGCCCCAGAGAATGAGCTCTGTCACCAAAACAGCTGGAAGCTACATTTTAAATAAATTCTTTATCTCTATATTGATTATAATGAAGAGAACACAGAGAATAGGATCATTTCAAAATGAGCTTTTGGAAATCCCTGTTTCTTCTGAATGCCCCAATCTTTACTTTTAATAACCTAATGCAAACTAAAAATCTGAAGAGTGGAAATCATCAGATTAAAATTATAGATGTGCCCGTAATTAGCTAAGAGCACGGATACTGGCACATAACCTGGAGATGTCCAAACAGAAGCAGGTGCAGCTGGCTTGAAATGACAGGAGGCCAAACATGCCTACAGATGTTTCTTTTCCTTGTAAGCAGGTGATTCATATATATAGCTCCAAGCCAGACTACATAAAAAGTGGCCTCTTGAAAAGGGTTTAGGACATAGGATGTCCCAAACATTTTCTATGTTATCCAAAGAAAGCATAGTTTGCCAAGGAAAAAGAAAAAAAAGTGGCTTAACTACAAAGACAAATTTACAGAAAACGAGCTGTTTTAAAAAACTGGTCTGCATCTTTAATAAATTTTTCAATCTTTCTTAAAGCAAAAGAGTATTGTATAGCATCAAAATGTTTTAATGTTTCATGTGACTTTGAAAAAAACTGCTGGTCTTGTTTTGGAAGAGGATGAGAAATTTCACAAAATGCCAAGTTTTCACAAGTTTCTGAAGAGGTTGATAGTTTATTAATGAGGATAAAGTATTTCTGTTAAGGTAAATGTATTAAGGTCTAAGAAGTAAAAGATTTTTCATTAATATGACGTCCTTAACAGTCAAAAAAGAACTGTGACATTTATCTATCCAGAGAGAGCTGACTGTGTAATTTGAAAATATTCTTACAGTAGTCTGTCACTTGAAGACAGGCTAATAATTACTAGGTTTACTTACAGCTATGAACCAACGATGAAGTGTTACTTGACCTAATATTTTCAGTGATTCAAAACTTTAAAAAAGTTCAAGGTAATAAAGGTTATGGGTGTAAGAGTTAAATGCTTTTAGAATGCTGACTGGAGGAAGATTTGTTTTCTTGAGTGTCTTAGTATAAAAAGTGATACTTCCTACCCATAAGGGCTAAATAAATCAAAATATAATTCTATCATTTATTACCCCAAAATAGAAAATATAACTCATTAATTCTACTACTATATTACTGGTTTCCGTTCAGGTGCTGTCAATATGGAAAAAGTCTCAATGTCATAACCTATCATTCCCACATTAATCCTCTGCTGTGATTAACAGATTCTAAATTATTTACCTACAAGCTACAGGTATAAAGTCGGCACGAGAGAATGAAACAGATTCAGATATCACAAATAAAAACAAGATTAGCCTTGAAAATAGGTATGATGTTCTTCTACATAACCCTTTATTATAGCTATAGTGTGTCTTACCATATTCCCAGCATATAAAAGGCTAACAGATCATTTAATTACAGGATCAAGAGTGGGGGTTCTTAACCAGAAATGATTATGCCACTACTTTTTTCTCTCAATAAACCAATAAAAATAGATTTAAATGCATTTCATTAAGTTAAAATGAGGAAGTAAATTTATTTTTTGTTTTTCTCTTCTCTGATTCTTCAGATACTTTTTCTAACCTCTGAAAATTTTTTCCAAGAAGATAACTCTATTTACATTGAGAAACAAGTAGATATACCTGCTTTGTTCTGGATCTTGCTAAGTAAATGGTACTTTTCTGGCAGTTTTTATCTTCACAGCCTGGCAATAAGTGATCCATGTTTCCATCTCCATCTGCCAAGAGAAACAGCCACAAAATAGTGTTGTTGTATAGCAGATTAAATTTCCTATTTGCTTAAACTCTGCATCAATCTAGATAAACTGAGGAATCTGATGCATGGCTTTGGAGTGAATGTGATTCAATTAAAAAAATTATTCTGGCCCTTACTGTCTATTACCTGGACCATGTCTTGTTTTAAATTGCTCACTCTTCTGTGGTTAAATATTTATCCAATGGTGGAAAAACTCCTCATTTCAGGCTTTGATGTTAAAATCATCAATTAAAAAAACGTAGCTTTTGACCTATTTACATAATTATCATCACTGCCACAGGAGAAAAATAAGCATGCAATAGTAACCCATTATTATGTGGCTTATTTTAAATGTCTTTACAGATCATTTATCTTTACACATACTTTTAAGTCTCTTTTATACAGCATAAACGTCAATTCAAGAGTTACAAAGCTTTCAGTAACTTAGATTGTAAAAAGCACCAATACATTTTTATCAATAAAGAGGCAAATGAAGGGAATACAGATGTCATTTCCAACTGACTGGTTTTTAAACAGCTGCACAATGTTCTGCAAAGACCTCTAGAGATGAGGTTACTGATGAACTTGGAGTCATTTCCTCTAGTGCTCCTTCCTATCTACTGTCCCCTACTTGATGAAGTTTACAGATTTTGACTTCCTAGAGCTAAATCTCTACGGGGACATTCACACAATGGAGTAGTCATGTAGCTTTTAAATTTAGGGCCTAATTTTGTGTTGCTTTAATCACTGATTTATTTGCAATGGCTTAATGCATCATTTAATGTGTGCCTGAGGTAGTACCTTCACTTGGAAGGATATATAAGGTTTAACAACAAAAAAACTCCTTCCTTGCATAGGTTTAAATATTAAGAGAGATGTATAACTATAACAAGCCTATCAAGTCTCCAATAATGTATTCACAAGGAAAAAAAATTTTTTTCAGGCTGTGTGGGATGAAAATCTAGCCAATGGAAGGTGACCTCAGCATGGAAAAGTAAAAGGCACAGCATAGTGAAAAATGAATTTCTTTCATTTAATTTCATAGTTTAATTACTTATGATCCTCACGGTTAATATTCTTTGTGATGACGAAAGCTTAGAGGAGTATAACATTAAATAAAATCGTTGAATTAATAATGGAGAGTACAGAGAATACACGTAATATGACAGTATATACATTTGGACTACTGTAAAAAGTTGAGAGAGAGAGAAACAGGCAACTCTAGGCAGGAATACTTGGAAAGGAGAAGGTTTTCCAAGGGCATAAACATATATCATAGTTTTAAAAAAAGGAGCTAGCCAAGTAAGAATTAAATGCAAAATGTGATTTATAAACAGACTCTAGTAATATCATAGACTTCATTAAAAGCCAAACCATTTTACTGCAATTAATGTGGGACTAATCAGAAGAGCAATTACTAAGTCTCTGCCCTTCATTTTTACCGCAATGGCAAAATACTCAGATTAGATTTTGACTTACATTTTTCTTTTCTCCTAGTTTATCTTTCTTCCGAGTAGTTTCCTATTTCCCACAATTATTTTGACCGTGACGTGGCTGATATTTAATGCTGGCAAATAATCTTCTGTTAAACATATAACTAACTCATGTCACAACATCATAATCATGCCTTTTAGTAGGAATTATCAGTAATATTTTATAGATATGGTCACAGAAACCTAGAACTCCATCAGAGAATGTGCTCCTTGTGCTGACTCTGAGTGCTATTTTTTGATGTTTAGGGTAAGTGACAGAAAAGCTTTCTGAGAGCCCAACTTCATGTGCAAAGGAAATTTTCTCTCTTAAAGGCAACAAACTTTTAAATCTTACATGTTTCACTTTTCTGCATGTTTTTTTAAAAAACTTTTTATTTGGAAATAAACTTAAAATTGCAATAATAAACACAGTAAAAGAAATCTTGTAAACGCTTTAACCAGATTGACCTATTAACATTTTACCCCATTTATTTGACCTGTGAAATCAGTTTTTTTCTGAACCGTAATTATATACATTATAACCCTTTACCCCTAAATACTTGAGTGTGTATTTCCTAGGAATAGAGATATTCTCTTAACCACAGTACAACTATCAATTCACACAGATACTTTTATCTATTGTACTGTATCTATATTCTAATTTTGTCCATTGATGTAATAATGTCATTTGTAGCATTTTTGCCCCTCTAACACAGGATCCAGTCTAGGAGTAGGAATTACATTTAGTCGCTATTTTTAGCCTTCTTTAATCTAGAATATTTTCTTTTTTTAAAAAATTTTTATAGGTTTTTTTCTTTTAAATAAATAAATTTATTTATTTATTTATTTTTCTTTATTTTTGGCTGCATTGGGTCTTCGTTGCTGTGCGCAGGCTTTCTCTAGTTGCAGCGATTGTGGCTACTCTTCGTTGCGGTGCACGGGCTTCTCATTGCGGTGGCTTCTCTTGCTGTGGAGCACGGGCTCTAGGCGCGCAGGCTTCAGTAGTTGTGGCACGCAGGCTCAGTAGTTGTGGCTCGTGGGCTCTAGAGAGCAGGATCAGCAGTTGTGGCGCACAGGCTTAGTTGCTCTGTGGCATGTGGGATCTTCCCGGACCAGAGCTCAAACCAGTGGTCCCCTGCATTGGCAGGTGGAATCTTAACCACTGTGCCACCAGGGAAGTCCCTAGAATATTTTCATAGCCTTTGTTTTTTACAATCTGTGTATCTTTTTTTTTTTTTTTTAACCTCAGACTACAGGAATCTTTTACTTTTTCAATAAGTTATTGTGCCTAGGGAAGGAAGTAGTTTCAGAAAAATCAGTTTCACATGAGTCAGAGGCACAAGGCTAGGAACTAGTAATAAGCAAATTCTCTGAAAAACAATGTGACTAAGAAGAATGTCATGCTGACAGAGGTATCAGTCTGTGAACTTGGCACACATTCCTTAAAGAAGTCCCAGGAATTAGTAACTTCGGACTGCATTCTCCTCAGGACTTCAGCACATTATATATCTTGAGTTTTTTTAAAGGCTAAAATTCCTTCTCAAAGGCTCAACAGAATCTGTAACAGAAGGAATGGCATTTTGATTAACTCATTTCATAAAATGCAGTATAAAATTTGGCCTTTTGAATGACGGACCAGTAGAGACTAAAGTACACACTAAACACGTTGATTTCCATCTGATGTTAACCTTAGCCAAATTTCAAAAGAAATTCTTTTCTAAAACAGATAATTTTAATGAGATAGATTTAATGAGTCAAACTGATTTTCTGAAAAATTTTAGTTTTAAAATCAAGAGAACACTAAAATAAAGGTGTCTTCATAAAAATGGATTATAATGAATTTTGGTATAATAATTTTTCTGTTTTTAATTAAGCAGAGGACAAAGAAGAAGATATACATGAGAAAGGGTCACATTTATATTATGTTTCCTCTTAAACATTCATAACATTTTCAGTCTCATGAAATTAACTGACCTGTGGTATTGTTTAAGCAAATTACAGCTCATTGTTCTGGCCCCAGATTACCCATCAACTTTGTAAACCACAATTTCTCTAATGCAGTGATTCTCAAAGTGTGGCTCCCAGTCCCACAGCCTCAGCATCACCTGGGAACTTGTTAGAAATGTCGATTCTTATGCCTCTGTCCAGATCTAATGAATCAGAACCTCTAAGAGTAGGGCACAGCAATGTATATTTTTCATAAGCCCTCTGGTTGAAACGCTGGTCTTCCACTGACACCAAGGGGTGCTACACGTACCCTATTTCTGTCTTAATCATGCTCCTCCATTAACGACAAACTTCTTTTGCTAATCAAATTCCACTATTCATTTAGGACTCAGTATGAATCTTGCTCCAGCCTCTTGAGACTGAATCCAAGTCACCTTTTGCAAATTTTTGTACCTCTTGGGCAGGTCAACTCATTATGGCAGCAAAACAAGTACTACTACATAAAATAATTGTTTTTGGTGAAAGTCTTGCCACTCCATGAGAGTGTATGGAGATTTTAATGTAATGGTAAGAAGGTAGAACTAAGATCAGTTAGATTTAGATTCTTAACCTGGCTTAACTCCTAATTAGTAATTAGACATGTACTTTTGGGGAAAAAATACTGAAAAATATTTTTAAAATATTAGGATTTGGGGAACAGGTACTTCTGTATTTTTTAGGACTGCTCAAGAAGTATTCAGGTTTTCAGAAATGTCTTTTTCCTACTCTTGTCCCCAGCTCCCCTCCACAGTGGCAACCACCGTAGCAGTTTTTCTTGTATATCCTTCACCACATAGGCTATGCATATACATATACTATATACAATTTTGTACAATTGTAGTGTACACTACACACTTTTTGGTACCTTCAATTTTTGATTTAATATATCTTTGAGAGCATTCCACAGTGATAAATTTGTATCTGCCTTATATATAGTATACAGTATTACATTTTATGGGTATATCTCAATATAGCCAATTCTCTATTGATGTACAAACACTGAGTTGTTTCCAATCTTCTGGTAATCAAAATAATCCAACAATGAATAAATTTGCACATATAAGATCTCATATTTGAGAGATTATAGTATAAATTCCTAAAATGGAAATTACTGATTCAATGATTATATGTAATTAAAATTTTTATTTTAATCTCCATAGAGGAGCAGTTCTCAAACTAGTCTCAAGAATCCTTTATACTCTTAAAGACTGAGGACCCCAATAAGCGTTGTTTATGTGGGTAATATCTTTGGGTATTAACTTGAAATTAAGACTAAGAAATATTTATATATTTAAGTGAAAATACAAACCATAAATATATCACATATAAACATAACTAATATTTTCATGAAAAATAACTGTTTTCCAAAACAAAGACATTTTGTGAGAAGAATGGGATTATCTGGCCTAGCAGAGAAAACCTGGATTTTCATACTGCTTTTGTATTCAATCTGTTGTTTTGGTTGACAAATATGAAAATATGTAATTGGAGGAAGTATTTTAACAGCCTTTTCAGATAACTCTAATATTCTTCCATGCTACGATCAAAACTCAACAAGTGACAATTTCTTAAAGATTTCTTGCGATGAAGAATCTAAACCTGTTTCAATGAACATTTCTTACTCTGTTAATTAAAATCCAGTAGTCCATCTTGCACTTTGAATGGGTGTTTAACCAATGCATAACTTTGTAAAATCACACATCAAACATTTAGAAGACAGTGTTTCATTGAGTTATGTAGATTTTGCAAATGCTGAAACATTTCATTACACAATATAAAAAATTCAGATTCGTTAATATCACCACCAATCTCATCAAAAAAGTCTTTAGGTACTGAGAAGCTGTCAGCTCATGGTAGCAGATAAAAAGTTTTCCCAAATTCCAATTTTTGCTTGAAAGATCAAATTTTATCATTGGCACCTTCCCATAAGTTGTTTTCTTGAACTCTCAAGCTCACTTTGTTCATTGTAGAGAAAATGGCTACCAAATCCCCAAGTCTGAAAAACCATAGTTTGTCTGTCAGTTGTTCTTCAAGCAAAAAATGGTGAAAATGGTATTACATTAAAAAAAAAAGGAGTTAGTTCAGCTTGCAACTCAATCACACCAGTGTTTTTCATTAAGACAACCACCATACTCTGTGCAAAAGTGTTTTATGCATACGTCTTGCTTCCTGACACAATATTAAAAAGGTGTGTAGTCAAGGGTTGAGATCTAATAAAATTAATATTTTTTGCTTCATCAATAAACACTCTTAAGAGAAACTATTTTTCTTATTTCCTTTTTCTTTCTCTTTCTTCTTTATTTTACTACTGTGAGTATACGGTGGTGAAGAATACAATGAATGGTAATAAAGTTTGGTGCAACTGTTTTGATTTGTGCCAAATGGCAGCAGCTTTACACATCACTGCTTTCATATTATCAGAGTCAACAGGGTGAAAAAGGCAAATAATATCTCAGTGTTCTTATGAAGGTAATTTTGATCTTGTGGACCCCCTGTAAGAGTTGCAGGAAAACCTCTCCCCACCCCTCAGGATCCATACTTTGGACCACACTTTGAAAACCTTTGCCAGAAAGGTTGCACCAATAAGCAAATTATCAAATATCTTGATTTTTGCCACTCTGATGAATGAAAATGGTATTTCATTGTGGTTTTAGTTTTCTTACTAATTATGGTGTTTGTCTTTTTAAAATTGAAGCATAGTGGATTTACAATATTATATTAATTTCAGGTGTACAACATAGTGATTGAGTATTTTTATAGATTTTACTCCATTTAAAGTTATTGCCATAAAAAGGCTCTATTTTCCTGTGCTGTACAATATATCTTTGTTGATTAATTATTTTACACATAGTAGTTTGTGTCTCTTAATTCCATATCCCTATCATGCCTTGCCTCAAGAACAACAAAACCCAAAGTCATCAAAAGGAAAATAAAACATCAATGAAATCAAGAGCTGGTTTTTAGAAAGGATAAACAAAATTAATAATCTTTTAGCTAAGTTCATCAAGAAGAAAAGAAAGAGGATCCAAATAAACAAAATAAGAAATGAAAGAGGAGAAATAACAACTGATAACACAGAGATACAAGAATCGTAAGAGAATAGTACGAACAGTTACATGCCAACAAATTGGACAACCTAGAAGAAATGGACAAACTTCTAGAAACATACAACCTTCCAAAACTAAACCAGGAAAAAATAGATAATCTGAACAGATCGATCACTAGTACTGAAATATAATTTGTAATTAAAAAGAACTCCCAGCAAACAAAAGTCCAGGCCTGGATGGCTTCATGGGAATTCTACAAAACATATAAGGAAGAGCTATTACCTATCCTTCTCAAACTATTCCAAAAAACTGAAGAGAGGGGAACACTCCTAAATTCATTCCATGAGGCCACCATTACCACGATACCAAAACCAAAGACACTACAAAAAAATTATAGGCCAGTATCTCTGGTGAATATAGATGTAAAAATCCTCAACAAAAATAAGCAAATAAAACTCAACAACATATAAAAAGAATCACATACCATGATCAAGTGGGACTCATTCCAGGTATGCAAAGATAGTTCCTTTTTGCAAATCAATCAATGTGATACACCACATTAAGGAAAGGAAGGATAAAAATCACATGATTATCTCAACAGATACAGAAAAAAGCATTTGACAGAATTCAATATCCATTCATGATAAAAACCCTTATCAAAGTTGGCATAAAGGGAACATATCTCAACATAATAAAGGTCATTTATGACAAGCACAAAGCTAACATCATACTGAACGTGAAAAGCTGAAAGCTTTCTAAAAATCAGAAACAAGACAAGGATGCCCACTCTTGCCACTTCTATTTATTTAACATAGCAATGTAAGACCCAGCCACAGCAATCAGATAAGTAAAAGAAATAAAAAGGCATC
Organism: Balaenoptera acutorostrata; assembly: GCF_949987535.1. Classification (NCBI taxonomy): domain Eukaryota; kingdom Metazoa; phylum Chordata; class Mammalia; order Artiodactyla; family Balaenopteridae; genus Balaenoptera; species Balaenoptera acutorostrata. The sequence continues at coordinate 36,889,543 of NC_080082.1, read as the reverse complement.
CAAATTGCAAGGGAAAAAGTATAACTGTCACTATTCGCAGAAGACATGATACTATGTATAGAAAACCCTAAAGCCTCCACCAAAGAACTATTAGAACTAAGAAATGAATTCAGTAAAGTTGCAGAATATAGGATTAATATACAGAAATCAGTTGCTTTTCTATACACTAAGAATGAACTATCAGAAAGAGAAGTTAAGGAAACAATCCCATTTACAATCATGTCAAAACGGATAAAACACCTAGGAATAACTTAACCAAGGAGGTGAAAGACCTATACTCTTAAAATTATAAAACACTGATGAAGGAATCTGAAAATGATGCAAAGAAATGGAAAGATATCTCGTGCACTTGGACTGGAAGAATTAATATTAAGATGTCCATACTACCCAAAGCAATCTACAGAGTTAACACAATCCCTATCAAAATACCCATGACATTTTTCACAGAACTAGAACAAATAATCCTAAAATTCATATGGAACCACAAAAAACCCTGAATTACCAAAGCAATATTGAGAAAAAAGAAGAAAGGTGGAGGCATCATGCTCCCTGACTTCAGACTATACTATAAAGCTACAGTAATCAAAATAGCATGATAGTGTACAATAAAAAGACACACAGATCAATGGAACAAAATAGAGAACCCAGAAATAAACCCACCTATCTATGGTCAATTAATCTACGATAAAGGATGTAAGAATATACAATGGAAAAAAAAATCTCTCCAGTAAGTGGTAATGGGAAAACTGGACAGCTACATATAAAAGAACAAGATTAGAATATTTCCTCATAGCATTTATAAAAACAAATTCAAAATGGATTAAAGACCTAAATGTAAGACCTGAAACCAAAAAACTCCTGGAAGAGAACAGAGGCAGAACACTCTTCGTTGGTCTTTTTTTTTGTCCTGCTGCTAATTTGTAGGAATCCTTTTAACATTAAGAAAATTATTATTTTGTCTGTGATTTATTAACACTTTCCTTTACAGCTTCTAGGTATTGCTAATAACTTAGTAAGGCTTTTCCAATTCACAGTACTCTGGGACATTATTTTTACTTTGAAGTCTTAGATTCACCTGGAATTTATTTTAGCATATGATGTGAGTTATGACTTTTTAACAGATGGATATATCCAGTTGTCTCACACCACTTACTGAATGATCCATCATTTTTAGAAAAGAAACTCAATTTCTCTTGTATTATTTATCTTTATCTGTAAAATGATCAATAGGAACATAATTTGGCCACAGAAAGGGGACACTGTAAGAATGAAATGTGGGGGAAATAACCTGGGGAAAATGACACAGCAGTAAACAATCATAAAGGAGTATATTATCCTTATATACTCCTTCTATCACTTGTGGTATGCTGTGTGTACTTAGGACAGTGGTATACTCTGTGTAGGTAGGTGGGCAAGAGAGTAAAAAAACGTAACTCCCAGAAGAATAGAGGGCTTTTTCTTCAGAGTGCTCACTTCCAGGACTCACTGTAATGCTTCCAGCAGGAAACACTGAAACATTTGATCATGAAAAATGAAAGCAATAATTTAGGATTTGACGAATGTTACTCCACAGGTGGGGGAAAAAACTGTAAGTAGATGGCTAAATATTTTGATCTATAACCTGGAACTCTGAGTTCAATAATAAAAATAAATCAGTGATTTCTGAATTATAGAGTAGAACACATCATGACAGCTCAAATGGGGAATAAGTCAAAATGACTCCTTCCACCATCTGGAAAATTTACTCATGGATGGCTATAGCATACACAAGATATAAATATTACAAGTCACACAACTAATTAATGGCAGAAGGTTCTAAACAGAATTCAAGGCTTTCTTTAACTTTTAACATGTGGGACCCAATGCTGAAAGATTTCTATACAGAGTTTCTAAAACTGCATTTCTTGCCAAAATGGACCCAGAATACAGGTAGAAGTAACAGCTTTTCCATTACATTTGTCAAGAGACATGCGAGACATATGACAGAAAATGTATTCATATATTCTATACTTTTTGTTATTCATTATTAATATAAAACTGAAATACACATACTAAAAAAAAAATTTCCTGTTCACTTCCACTATAATACAGTAAGTCCCCTACACGAACCTTCAAGTTGTGAGCTTTCAAAGATGCGAACATGCGTTCTATCAACATCAGGCGTGAGTGAAATTGCAGCTTGCCGTCTGTCTCCTTTTGCTGAGGATCCTTCAGCTCTACCATCTCCCACCTCTTCTCCCTCCTCCAGTCAGTAACTCTTCTTGCCTGTTCACTCAATGCCAGCCCCTGTATGCCAGCTGTTGCACTGTGCTACTGTACTTTTCAAGGTACTGTACTGTAAGATTAAAAATGTTTATTTTTTGTTTGTTTTTATATATTATTGGTGTGAAAAGTATTATAAACCTATTACAGTACAGTAGTATATAGCCAATTGTGTTAGTTGGGTACCTAGGCTAACTTTGTTGGACTTACGAACATATTAGACTTATGAATAATGCCTTCTTGGAATGGAACTCGTTTGTATGTAGGGGACTTACTGTATATGAAGTATATCACTTTATATTTTTCAGAAGAACACATCCTTAATGTAAGAGACATTATTGGCACAGAAATACATTGAATATGATACAAAAACGATTACATTACAGCAGCCAGATTAGATTCTTTGGGGAAATAAAGTTCAGACTTTTAAAATAAATGATGAATAGTATAAAAAAATAGGGGGCATGCATGGAAATGTTTGATTTCTTTTTTTTTTTTTAAATGCTCATGAACCAAACTGTGACAATAAGAAACAGGTGCTATAAAACACACATATATACACACAGGAAAAGAAGAACATGTCACATTATCATTTGGAAAGTACAAATTTACTTTCTTCAAAATATTCATTTTTAAATAACATAAACTGCAGATTTATGAATACATATATAAGTTTGCTTATTTTTCTTCAGATTTTAATTAGCATCCAGGTTGACTTTCAAGTTGCACTCATATAAATATATATTAATATACATAGGTGATTAAAGACGAGTCTACAGAGTGCCAGGGCCTTAACAGAATTCAGTGGTAAGAAACACATATTGTGAAGGAATATGAACATGATCAGAACAGAAATATTGTAATTCTTTAATAAGATGCTGCTGGTTCCTAACAGACATGGTAATGCTGGAAATTTTGAGGTGGGGTCAAGGATATAGAAAGTTAACTAAATTTGGTTTAACATAGGTTTAGGCTTTGTGAGTAGCTGGTCATGAAATAGAACTTTCATGATGACTTCTTTTTCTCTTGCTAAGTCTAATAACTGTTCTTTTTGAAATGATAAAATATTTTTCCTTGTCATTTTAGCACCTAAATATCCATCAGGTTTCAAAAATGTCTCCAGGATACCATCTACTGATGCTTTTCTGCTTTGTTGAATATACTGATTCTTTGACTACTATGTTTTGATAATTTTTTTCCTAATTAAGGATATACAGCAAACTAATGATGTATTTATTCAACTTCCTGTTCTGAGATCCTCCTGCTCTATTATGTGGATAGAGGTAAAAGCCAACTGTTTTAGTGAGTGAAGAGGTAACAGGTGAAGAGGCCCAAATTAGCCCACTCATCAGTGGGTAAATGATGGTAGAAATGTCTCCTAAACATTCTATATGGCAATGCCTTGTTTATTTTACTTTCAGAAGCTGGGAAGAGGGTGAAGAGAAGGTTGGATTAGATTATTCTCAAGATTCTTATGACTGAATCTAAGCTCTATGAATATTATTATATATTAATTATCAAATGTGCTCTAAAATTATAATTCTTTTAGTTTTCCTTACCCAAAACTCCTTCTTTTCTTTTTCTTTTTTTTAAATTGAAGTATAGTGGATCTACAATGTTGTATTAGTTTCTGGTGTACAGCAAAGTGATTCAGATATATATAGACATAAATCTGAACAAGGATACAATATATATACTATATATATATATATATAGTATATATATTGTATCCTTGTTCAGATTTTTTTCCACTATAGGTTATTACAAGATACTGAATATCTTGTACCTGTGCTACAGTAGGACCTTTCTGTTTATCTTTTTTGTATAAGGTATTTTTATATAAAGTGTGTATCTGTTAATCCCAAGCTCCTAATTTATCCCTCCCTCAACACCCACTCTCTGGTAACCATAAGTTTCTTTTGCATGTCTGTGAGTCTGACAAACACTGTATGGTTATTTAACTATATACGGATATAGTATAATTTTTCTATTATGTTTATGTATCATATAAAATGAATAAATATTCCTATTAATAACACTGTAAAACTTTTGAATATATCTTTAAAAATCAAACCATACATTATTTGACACCATGTTGGTAAAAGAGCAGAAAAAGACAAATTAACTTATTAAGACAAGTTGCCAGCTAAGTCAAACCTATAATTTGAATTCCAAAAATAAACAAGAAGCTGAAACAAAATCCTATTTTTTTGCTTTATATATTTATTAACGTCCATCCCATACATTAGGGAAGGTAGCTGCTAGTCTCTTTCCATCAATATAATCCTTCCTCTGAAATAAGGCCTTAACATAAAAAAACAGAAATGTATTTAAACATGAAAATCCATACTTAAGCAAAAAGTGCAGCAAAATGGCTCAAACTCTAGTTTTGATAAGAATAAGGAAGCATAAAATGACAGTACAAATAAAATTATTTTCATTATTTAAGAATGAAATCTTTATACTCAAAAGCTTTATTTAAATGCTAACAATCCAGTATTTTAAATCTGGGTAGATATCAGAATCAAAATGCACATGATGAAATCTGTTGTAAAGAATTCTCAGAATATGTAGATATCAATGAAAAAAAAATATCGCCTGCCATATCAGTCAACAAAGGATGTTGCAACCATCAAGCCATCACATTACAGTCGCCTGGACGGTGAGCCCTGAGGGAACTCAGGAAAGAAACAAGACGCCTGCCATCTAGCAGTCAGCAGCTGCAGCTGCCTCCCATGGCTGAGCCCTGAGGAGACTCAGGATGAGAAAGCACAGGATACTGGCCCCAGATAGCTGAGGTGCATAGCAAAGGAATGATTTCAGTGACCCCAGACTCTCATCTTCCCATACATAGAAAAGTTCTAAATTCTTTAACTTGGGATATCTGGTTTTCTTTAATTACTAGTAATCTTCTGAAGTTCTGATTACCTGATCTTTGTTGCAAAAACTCCTATATATCCTGGCTCCTCCCTTACCTCTCCAGACCAGTCTCTCAGAGCTATCTGAGATTCTGTGTCCCAGGCTTAAGTCCTTAGTTTCGTCTGCCAAATAAAACATAATTCTCAACTCTTACGTTGTGTATTTTTTTCAGTTGACATAGACATGTCTGGAGGTAGTAGAAAGGACAACAGATTAGGAATGGGAAAGATTTTGCTTTTAAGACTGTTCAGTTACTAAGGTGCTTGGCCAATTCAGCTTTTGCATCCGTAAAATGAAAAGGCTAGATTCCACATATGGCATTTTAAAACGTTAACATGAGATCGCTTCCACTAGGCCAGAGTATAGTTTTTAAGAGCATGGGCTTAGGTGTTAGAAGGACCTTGGTTCAAATCTCAGCTATCATTTGATAACAGTGTGACCATGGGCAAGTTACCATTTTTTAGCCTTAGTTTCTTTAACTGTAAAATGCACACATTACCCCAACATTTTCTTGTAAATATTAAATGATGATGATATTAGTAAGAATTGAGTGTTTTTTAAAAAAGATTTTATTTATTTATTTATTTATTTTTAATAGATCTTTATTGGAGTATTATTGCTTCACAATACTGTGTTACTTTCTGTTGTACAACAAAGTGAATCAGCCATATGCATACATATGTCCCCACATCCCCTCCCTTTTGAGACTCCCTCCCACTCTCCCTATCCCACCCCTCTAGGTCTTAGCAAAGCACGGAGCTGATCTCCCTGTGCTATGATGCTGCTTCCCACTAGCTAACTATTTTACATTCGGTAGTGTATATATGCCACTGCTACTCTCACTCTGCCCCAGCCTCCCCCCGCCCCACCCCCATGTCCTCAAATCCATACTCTATGTCTACGTCTTTATTCCTGCCCTGCCATTAGGTTAATCAGTACCTTTTTGGTTTTTTTTTTAAGATTTCATATATATGCGTTAGCATATGGTATTTGTTTTTCTCTTTCTAACTTATTTCACTCTGTAGGACAGACTCTAGGTCCATCCACTTCACTACAGGTAACTCAATTTTGTTTCTTTTTATGGTGGAGTAATATTCCACTGTATATATATACCACATCTTCTTTATCCATTCATCTGTCGATGGACACTTAGGTTGCTTCCATGTCCTGGCTATTGTAAACAGTGCTGCAATGACCACTGTGGTACATGTCTCTTTTTGAATTATGATTTTCCTAGGGTATATGCCCAGTAGTGGGATTGCTGGGTCATATGGTAGTTCTATTTTTAGTTTTTTAAGGAACCTCCATACTGTTCTCCATAGTGGTTGTATCAATTTACATTCCCACCAACAGTGCAGGAGGGTTCCCTTTTTATCACACTCTTTCCAGCATTTATTGTTTCTAGATTTTTTGATAATGGCTATTCTGACTGGTAGAAATGAGTGTTTACTATGTTCAAAACACTGTTATAAGTTTTATACTTGTATTATCTCCTTTAAACTTCATAAAACCCCTATTGTGTTATTATCCTATACTATTTCCCCCATTTAACAGAAGAAACAGGTACCAAGAAGTTAAGTCTTAAAGTCTTTTAAAGTCTTTATTGAATTTGTTACAATATTGCTCCTGTTTTATGTTTTTGTTTTTTTGGCTGCAAGGCATGTGGGATCTTAACTCCTTGACCAGGGATCAAACCCACACCCCCTGCACTGGAAGGCAAAGTCTTAACCAATGGACCTCCAGGGAAGTCTTAGGTTCTTAAATGTAATCCCCATGGTAACACAAACACACAAAATCTACAAAATATATGCAGAAGAATGTGAGAAGGGAAGCAAAATAGTTCACTACAAGTCAACTAACAAAAAAAAAAGAAATGACATTTCTTCATGGATTAAACTCTCCATTCAAAAGGCAGAGATTGGCAGAACGGATTAAAAAAAAGAGGTCTATTTATATGCTATTTACAAGAGACACAATGTAGATCCAAAGCCACAAACAGGTTGAAAGTGAAAGAACTGAAAAAGATATTCCATGCAAATAGTAACCAAAGTGAGCTGGGGAGGCTATGTTAGTATCAGAGAAAATAAACTTTAAGTAAAAAAACTGGCAAGAGACAAAAAGGGATATTATATATTGACAAAAGGGTCAATTCATCAAGAAGATATAACAAATGTAAGCATATATATACCAAAAAGCAGAGCCTCAAAGTATATGAACCAATCATTCACAAAACTGAAAGGAGAAACAGAGTTCTACAATAATAGCTGGAGACTTCAATACCCCACTTTCTGTAATGCAGAACATCTAGACAGAAGATTAAAAAGAAAATAGAGTACTTAAACAACACTAAAAAGCCAACTAGACCTGATTGACATGTATAAAACACTGATCAACAACAGCAGAATGTACATTCCCCTCAGGTGCACATGGAACATTCTCCAGGGTAGATCAAAAGTTATGCCACAAAACAAGTCTCAATAAATTAAAAAAAACTGAAATCATACATAGTATATTCTCTGACTGCAATGAAATGAAGCTAGAAATCAATACCAGAATGAAACAGAAATATTCACAAATACATGAAAATTAAATGACATACTTGCAAATAATTAATGGGTCAAAGAAGAACCGAAAGGGAAATTAGAAAAGTTAATGAGATGAATGAGAATAAAAAGACAACATATTTAAAGTTATGGGATACAGTGAAAGCAGGGCTCAGAGGTAATAATAGCTGTAAATTATTTATTTATTTGTTTGTTTGTTTAACTTGAGACTTTTTAAAAAAGAGTAGTTTCAGGTTCACAGCAAAATTGAGGGGAAGATATAGTTATTTCCCATATATCTCTTGCCCTCACACATTCATAGCCTCCCCCATTATCAACATCTCCCTTTACAGTGGTACATTTGTGACACTTGATGATCCTATACATCATAATTACCCAAAGCCCATAGTTAGGGTTCAGTCTTGGTGTACATTCTATGAGTTTGGACAAATGTATAATGACATGTAGCCATCATTATGATATCATACAGCGTATTTTCACTGTCCTAATAATCCTTGGTGCTCTGCCAACTCATCCCTCCATCCCCCAATCCTGGCAATCACTGATCTTTTTTACTGTCTCCTATAGTTTTGCCTTTTCCAGAATGCCATATAATCGGAACTGTACAATATGTAGCCTTTTCTGATTGGCTTCTTTCACTTAGTAATATACATCTAAGGTTCCTCCATGGCTTTTAATAGCGTGATGTAGCTGTAAATTTAATGCCCACATTAAAAAGTAAGAAAGATCTGAAATCAATAACTTAAGTATATACCTTGAGGAATTAGAAAAAAAGTGAACTAAACCTAAAACAAGAAAAAGAAAGAAAATAGTAATGACTACAGTGTAGATAAAGAAAAGAGAGGATAGAAAAGAGAATCAATAAAACTAAAAGTTGCTATTTTGAAAACATCAAAAGAATTCACAAACCTGTAGCTAGACTGACAAAGGAAAAAGAGCAAAGATGAAAATCACTAACATCAGGAATGAAAGTGGGTGCATAATTGCTGCCTTTAAAGAAATAAAAAGCAGTATAAGAGAATAGTTTAAAAAACTGTAATGCCAAGAAATCAGATAACCTAGCTGAAATGGACAAATTCTTAGAAACACACAAATTACCAAACTGACTCAAGAAGAAATAGAAAATCTCAACAGACCTATAACAAATAAAAAGATTGAATCATTAATCAAAAATTTCACAACTAAGAAATCCAAGCAGATAGCTTCTCTGGATTTAAATTAGTATTTAAAGAAAATTAGCACCAAATTCTCAAACTCTTTCAAAAAACAGAAGATGAGGGAACACTTTATAATTCACTCTATGAGGCCAAAATTATCCTGATACCCAAGTCAGATAAAGACAAAAAGGGAAAATAATTACACACTAATATTTATTACAGTAAGTCCCCTACATACGAATGACTTCCGTCTGAGAGCACGACTGTTAAGTCCAACAAAGTTAGCCTAGGTACCCAACTAACACCATCAGCTAAATAGTACTGTACCGTAATAGGTTTATAGTAATTTTCACACAATACATAAAAAACAGAGAAACACAAAAAAACAAAAAAAACATTTTTAATCTTACAGTACAGTACCTTGAAAAGTACAGTAGCACAGTACAACAGCTGGCACACAGAGGCTGGCATTGAGTGAACAGGCAAGAAGAGTTACTGACTGGAGGAGGGAGAGGAGGTGGGAGATAGGAGAGCTGAAGGACTGTCAGCAAAAGGAGATGGAGGGCAAGCTGCAATTTCAGTCACACCTGATGTTGATGGCACAGGTTCCGGTTCCATGCTGGATTCAATTTGATCTGCCCTCTTGAAAATACGATCCAGTGATGTCTGAGTAGTAGCTCTTTTTTCTCCTCATAGATGACATGGTAGCACTGGATTGCAGTCTGAATGGCTGCACAACTACTGTGTACCATTCTGCATTCAGGTCCTGTGCCTCAAAAGCTAACAGTGCCTCCTCAAATAAAGAAAATCCCCTTGCTGTTTCCTCCCTCGTGAATCTCGTCAGTTCTTCAGTTACTTCTTCTTCCTCTTGTCTCTCTTCATCCTTTCTCTGAGCCTCCAATTCTATCAGGTCTTCATTAGTAAGCTTCTTGTGTTGCACAGCAAGGAGTTCAGTGAAGTGGTCCTCTTGCAGATCTAGCTCCAGCTTCTTGCTGAGGTTCACTAAGTTGCTGAAGACCTCTTTGGACTCCTCATCCACCTTCTCAAATGCACAAAAATTGTGAACAAACTGCGGGCAAAGGTTCTTCCAAAGCCCATTCATGGTGATGGCCTTAACCTCATGCCAAGAAAAGTCAGTGTTCTTTATGGCCTTGTAGATGTTATAGCCCTTCCAAAACTGTCGCAAGGTTGTTCCTGATTCATCACTCACCTTTACTGCCTGACTAAAAGTGTGACATAAATAGTATTTCTTGAAAGTTGCTATTAACTCCCTGGTCCATAGGATGGATGAGCGATGTAGTATTTGGTGGCAGATGCACAACTTCGATGTTGGGATGAAAGTAGTCCATGAATGGGGGGTGGCCTGGAGAACTGTTGAGCAGCAAAAGAATGTTGAATGGGACATCCTTCTCTAAGCAATATTTCTCTACCTCCAGGATGAAGTGGTGGAAAAACCAGTCCTGGAAAATGGCCTGTGTAGGCCAGGCTTTGGGGATACTCTTCCACACAACAGGAAGAGAGCTCTTGGCTATGTTTTAAAGGGCTCTTGGGTTCTCTGAATGATAAACTAAGAGAGGCTTCATGTTCATATCTTCGGAAGCACTGCCACCAAACAACAGAGTTAGCCTATTCTTTGCTGCTTTATAGCCTGGCATCAACTTTTCCTCCTTACTGATGTAACTTCAATCTGGCATCCTCTTCCAGTACAGTGCTGTCTCATCGACATTAAAAACCTGCTTGGGTAAATACATGCTTTCGCTGCTTCACCACTTACTTTTATGTTGTGAAGGTTGTCTCTAGCCTTGAACCAATGAAACCAGCCATGGCTGGCATTAAAAGATGCGCCCTCTGATTCTTCACCGTGTTTCTTCTTCAGGTCTTCATAAAAGCTTTTAGCTTTCTCTTGAATCAGCATTAAGCTGAGCAGGACTCGACACTGATGCTGATCCTGCATCATATACTGAGAAGTTTCTCCATCTCCTCCATCGATTTTCCATGTTTCTTTGATATTATTGTCAACATCATCGGCACAGCAGATGTCACATGTTCTATGATCTTGTCCTTGTTCTTTAGAATCATGCCAATGGTTGAACAATACATGTTATGAGAACGAGTAATGTCTACCATCTTTTTGCCTAGCTCCACTCTCTTAATTATTTTCACTTTTGTTTCCATTGTTATCGCTTGGTGCTTCTTAGCAGTACCAGCTACATCACCACTGCTTTTATGCTTGCTTCCAGACATCCTGGGCTTGAAATAAAGGTACTGTACTACTTACTGTACTCTACACAGTACTGTACAGTAGAGTCCACAAAAGCAGTGGTTACTTGTAGAGGATGCATGCACATGACAATGTATGCCAAACACATGAACCAACTTACATGCATGGACATGCGAACACACATTCGCATCTTTGAAAGTTTGCGACTTGAAGGTTCATATGTAGCGGACTTACTGTATATACAATAAAATACTTTTCAGCTATAAAAGAAGGAATTTCTGCCATTTCCAACAACATGGTTGGACCTGGAGGGCATTATGCTAAGTGAAATAAGTCAGATGGAGAAAGACAAATACCATATGATCTCACTTACATGTGGAATCGAAAAGAAAGCTGAACTCAGAGATACAGAGAACAGTTTGGTGGTTGCAAGAGGTGGGGGATGTGCGAAATGGGTGAAGGTGCTCAAAAGGTATAAACTTGCAGTTATAAATAAGTTCTGGGAATGTAATGTGCAGCATGGTGACTATAGTTAACAATATTGTATTGTTTACTTGAAAGTTGCTTAGAGAGTAGATCTTGAAAGTTCTTATCACAGGAGAAAAAATTGTAACTATGTGTGGTGATAAATGTAAATTAATTTATTGCTGTAATCATTTCACAATGTGTATATATATATATATATATATATATATATATATATATATATATGTATATATATATCATTATGTTGTACACCTAAAACTAATACAATGTCATATGTCAATTATATATCAATTAAAACAAAGAACACCACAATATGGTACTGTCATAAGGACAGACACATAGACCAATGGAACAGAATTGAGAGTACAGAAATAAACACAAATATCCATGGACAACTGACAAGGATGCTAAGTCCATCTGATGGGGGAATAATAGTCCCTTCAATAGATGGTGCTAGGGCAACTGGGTTTCCACATGCAAAGAAATCAACTGGATCTCTAACTCACATCATGTACAAAAATTAACTAAAAATGAATTTACCTAAATATAAGGCACTAATGAAAGGCCTCAAGGTGGTGGAGTAGAAGAATGTGAGCTCACCCCTTCTTATGAAAAAGCCAAAATCACAAAATCACTGTCACAGAACAGAATAAAGAAAAAAGATGTTATACAGAATGAAGTAAGTCAGAAAGGGAAAAACAAATATTGTAATATTAACACATATATGTGGAATCTAGAAAAATGGTACAGATGAACTGGTTTGCAGGGCAGAAATTGAGACACAGATGCAGAGAACAAATGTATGGACACCAAGGGGGGAAGCGGGGGGTTCGGGGTTTGGGATGGGATGAATTGGGAGATTGGGATTGAAATATACACACTAAAATGTATAAAATAGATAACTAATAAGAACCTACTGTAGAGCACAGAGAACTCCACTTCGCTGTACATTAGAAACTAACACAACACTGTAAAACAACTATACCCCAATTAAAAAAAAAAAGAATTAAAAGAAATGAAGACAGTCTAAGAGACCTGTGGGACATTAAATGCACCAACATTCACGTTATACGGGTCCCAGAAGGAAAAGAGAGAGAAAAAGAACCTGAGAAAATATTTGAAGACGTAATAGCTGAAAACTTCCCTAACATGGGAAAGGAAACAGTCACCCAAGTCCAGGAAGCACAGAGAGTGCCAGGCAGGATAAACCCAAGGAGAAACAAACCGAGACACATAATCATCAAACTGACAAAAATTAAAGACAGAAGAAATATTAAAAGCAACAAGGGAAAAGTAACAAATAACTTACAAGGAACTCCCATAAGGTTATTGGATGATTTCTCAGCAGAAACTCTGCAGGCCAGAAGGGAGTGGCATGATATATTTAAAGTGATGAAAGGTAAGAACCTACAACCAAGAACACTCTACCCAGCAAGGCTCTCATTTAGATTTGATGGAGAAGTCAAAAGCTTTGCAGACAAGCAAAAGCTAAGAGAATTCAGCACCACCAGACAAGCTTTGCAACAAATGCTAAAAGTTAATTCTCTAAGTGGAAAACAAAAGGTTACTACTAGAAACAAGAAAATTAGGAATGGAAAAGAGCACCGGTAAAGGCAAATATAAAGTAAAGGTAGGAATCATCTACATACAAATATGATACCAAAACCAGCAACTATGAGGAGCGCACAAATGCAGGATGTTGGAAATGCATTTGAAATTAAAAGACCAGCAACTTAAAACAAGCTTGTTTATATATAGACTGCTATATCAAAATCTCTTGGTAAATGCAAACTGAAAATCTACAATAGATACACACAACAAAGAGAGAAAGGAATCCAAACACAACACTAAATAAAGTTAGTCATCAAATCCCAAGAGAAGAGAACAAAGGAGGAAGGGAAGAAAAAAGACATACAAGAACAAATCCAAAACAATTAAGAAAATGATAACAGGAACATACATATTGATTATTACCTTAAATGTAAATGGGTTAAATTCTCCAAACAAAAGACATAGACTGGCTGAATGGATACAAAACAAGACCTGGAGACATACTGTCTATAAGATGGCCACATCAGATCTAGGGACAGAGACAGACTGAAATTGAGGGAATGCAAAAAAGGTATTCCATGGTAATGGAAATCAAAAGAAAGATGGAGTAGCAATACTCATATCGGACAAAATGGATGTTAAAATAAAGACTGCTACAAGAGACAAAGGACACTACATAATGATCAAGGGATCAATCCTAGAAGAAGATATAACAATTGTAAATATTTATGCACCCAACATAGGAATACCTCAATACATAAGGCAAATACTAACAGCTAAAAGGAGAAATTGACAGTAACACAATAATAGTGAGGTAATATAACACCCCACTTTCATCAATGGACAGATAATCCAGACAGAAAATCAATAATGAAACACGGGCCTTAAATGACACATTACAGCAGATGGACTTAATAGATATTTATAGAGCATTCCATCCAAAAGTAGCAGAATACACATTCTTCTCAAGTGCACATGGAACATTCTCCAGGACTTATCACATGCTGGGCCACAAAGTGACCCTTGGTAAATCTAAGAAACTGAAATCATATCAAGCATCTTTCTTGACCTCAAAGCTATGAGATTAGAAATCAACTAGAAGAAAAAAATTGTAAAAAAACACAAGCACGTGGAAGTTAAACAATATGCTACTAAACAATCAATGCATCACTCAAGAAATCAGAGAGGAAATAAAAAAATATCTCGAGACAAATGAAAACGAAAGCACAAAGATACAAAATCTATGGGACACAGCAAAAGCAGTTCAAAGAGGGAACTTTATAAGAATACAATCTTACCTCAGGAAACAAGAAAAATCACAAATAAACAACTTTACTTTACACCTAAAGTAACTAGAGAAACAAGGACAAAATCCAAAGTTAGCAAAAGGAAAGAAATCATAAAGATCAGAGCAGAAATAAATGAAATAGAAATGAAGAAAACAATAGAAAAGATCAATGAAACTAAAAGCTCGTTCTTTGAAAAGATAAACAAAATTGATAAAACTTTAGCCAGACTCAATAAGAAAAAAAGGGAGAGGACTCAAATCAATAAAATTAGAAATGAATAAGGAGAAGTTACAACGGACACCACAGAAATACAAAGGAGCATAAGAGACTATATGCCAATAAAATGGACAACCTTGAAGAAATGGACAAATTCTTAGAAAGGTACATTCTCCCAAGACCGAACCAGGAAGAAACATAAAACATGAACAGACCAATCACAAGTACTGAAATTGAAACTGTGATTAAAAAACTCCCAACAAGCAAAAGTCCAGGACCAGATGGCTTCACAGACAAATCCTATCAAACATTTAGAGAAGACTTAACACCTATCCTTCTCAAACTCTTCCAAAAAATTGCAGAGGAAGGAACACTCCCAAACTCATTGTATGAGGCCACCATCATCATGATACCAAGACCAGACAAAGACATCACAAAAAAAGAAAATTACAGGCCAATATCACTGATGAACACTGATGCAAAAATCCTCAAAAGAATACTAGCAAACAGAATCCAACAATACATGAAAAGGATCATATACCATGATCAAGTGGGATTTACCTCAGGGATGCAAGGATTATTAAATATAGGCAAATCAATCAATGTGATACACCATATTAACAAAGTGAAGAATAAAAATCATAAGATCATCTCAATAGAGGCAGAAAAAGCTTCTGACAAAATTCAACATCCATTTGTGATAAAAACTCTTCAGAAAGTGGGCACAGAGGGAACCTACCTCAACATAATAAAGGCCATATATGACAAACCTACAGCAAACCTCATACTCAACGGTGAAAAGCTGAAAGCATTTCCTCTAAGATCAGGAACAAGACAAGGATGTCCACTGTCACCACTTTTACTCAATATAGTTTTTGTAAGGCCTAGCCATGGCAATCAGAGGAAAAAAGGAAATAAAAGAATCCAAATTGGAAAAGAAGAATAATATAAAACTGTCACTGTTTGTAGATGACATGCTACTATACACAGAAAATCCTAAAGATGCTACCAGAAAACTACTAGAGTTCATCAATGAATTTGATAAAGTTGCAGGATATAAAATTAATATACATAAATCTGTTGCATTTCTATATACTAACAATGAAAGGTCAGAAAGAGAAATTAAAGAAACAATCTTATTTCCCATCACATCAAAAAAAAAAAAAAAACAACCTAGGAATAAACCCACCTAAGGAGACAAAGGACCTATACTCTGAAAACTATAAGACGCTGATGAAAGAAATTGAACATGACAAACAGATGGAGAGATCCACCATGTTCTTGGATTGGATTGTTAAAATGACTATACTGCCCAAGGCAATCTATATATTCAATGCAATCTCTATCAAATTACCAATGCCATTTTTCAAAGAACTAGAATAAAAAATCTTAAAATATGTGTGGAGACACAAAAGACCCTGAATAGCCAAAGCAATCTTGGGAAAGAAAAATGGAGCTGGAGGAATCATGCTCCTTGTGTTCAGACTATACTACAAAGCTACAGTCATCAAAGCAGTATGGTACTGGCACAAAAACAGAATTGTACATCAGTGGAACAGGACAGAAACCCCAGAAATAAACCCACGCACCTATGGT
This sequence comes from Balaenoptera acutorostrata, assembly GCF_949987535.1. NCBI lineage: Eukaryota > Metazoa > Chordata > Mammalia > Artiodactyla > Balaenopteridae > Balaenoptera > Balaenoptera acutorostrata. The sequence goes on along the minus strand of NC_080082.1, from coordinate 36,873,282 downwards.
CAATTAATGTATGACAAAGGAGGCAAAACTATACAGTGGGGGAAAGACAGTCTCTTCAGTAGATGGTTCTGGAAAACTGGACAGCTACATGTGAAAGAATATAATTAGAATATTCTTTAACACCATACACAAAAATAAACTAAAAATGGATTAGAGTCCTAAATTTAAGACCAGATACTATAAAATTCTTAGAGGAAAACATAGGCAGAACCCTCTTTCACAGAAGTTGCAGCAATGTATTTTGTGATCTGTCTCATAGGGTAATGGAAATTAAAACAAAAATAAACCATTGGGACCTAATTAAACTGAAAAACTTCAGCACAGCAAAGGAAACCATAAACAAAATGAAAAGACAACCCACAGAATGGGAGAAAATATTTGCAATCAATGCGATCAACAAGGGATTAATCTCCAAAATTTACAAACAGCTCACGCAGCTCAATATCAAAAAGCAAACAACCCAATAAAAAATGGGCAGAAGAGTTAAGCAGACATCAAACAAGACATACAGATGGCCAAGAGGCACATGAAAAGATGCTCAACATCGCTAATTATTAGAGAAATGCAAATCAAAATTACAATGAGATATTACCTCACACCAGTCAAAATGGCCATTAACAAAAAAAATCTACAAACAATAAATGTTGGACAGGGTGTGGAGAAAAGGGAACCCTCCCACACTGTTGGTGGGAATGTAAATTGGTATAGCCACTATGGAGAACAGTATGAATGTTCCTTAAAAAACTAAAATTAGAGCTACCATATGATCCAGCAATCCCACGCCTGGGCATATATCCAGAGAAAAACATGGTTTGAAAGTATACATGCATCCCAAAGTTCACTGCAGCGCTGTTTACAATAGCCAAGACATGGAAGAAACCTAAATGTCCATCGACAGAGGAATGGATAAAAAAGATGTGGTACATATATAATGAAATATTACTCAGCCATTAACAAGAATGAAATAATGCCATTTGTAGCAACATGGATGGACCTGGAGATTATCATACTGAGTGAAGTAAGTCAGACGGAGAAAGACAAATATCATGATATCATGTATACGCAGAATCTAAAAAAAAAAAAAGAAGATATAAATGAACTTATTTACAAGACAGAAGCAGACTCACAGACGTAGAGAACGAACTTATGGTTACCGGAGGGAAGGGTGGGGAGGAGGGATAGACTGGGAGTTTGGGATTGACATGAACACAGTGCTATATTTAAAACAGATAATGAACAAGGACCTGCTCTATAGCACAGGGAACTCTGCTCAATATTCTGTAATAACCTAAATGGGAAAAGAATTTGAAAAAGAATAGATACATGTATATGTGGAACTGAATCAATTTGCTGTACACCTGAAACTAAGAAAACATTGTTAATCAACTATATTATAATATAAAATTAAAATTAAAAAGAAATAAAGTTAGGTTAATAATAGCTACTTAGTAGAGGAAAAAAATCTCTGACTTATAGACTTTGTGGTAAAGTAATTAGGATATGATGAGTCTTAAGTTTTCATTACCTTTGTTTCAAATATAATTTATGTGATTATAAGTTATATAACTTAATATTTAATCCTATTAAACTTATTTCTGAAAATTTAGCAATCAGCTCTCAGGAGCTGTGACAGGCTGGCTCTAGAACACCACTGTATCTACTCCTGAGTTTTAGTTAGAACTGAATAAAGTAATGTATGAGGGAGAGCTTGCATTTGTTAAAAATCTATCCATACAAACCTCAAGGTCATCATTATTTTGAGATGTTTTAAAGCAAGTAAGAAAAGCAAAAGTTACAGTTCCTGCCTTATTTTTGTTGGAATTTACAACACATCCCCAAAGAGAAAATAACAAGTTAATGAACAATGAGTTAAATTTCCCTACCTGATATAGAGAAAAGGCTTTCTGACCATAAAAATGGAAGATTTTAACCTTTTCTTCACTCACGGTCTAAAAAGTTAATCAATTTGGTGTTTCTTTTTTGTAACTTTACTATTTAAAAATGCTTCTCTCTGTAGATAGAAGGACCAACTATTAAACTTCTAAAAGATTCCTTTAAGTTATGAGACAGTTTTTTCTGTAACATTGGGTAGCATTCAATTTTAAGACTCCTTTGTATTTGGTAATAAGAGATACGGTGAAAAAGAGTTAACTACACTAACACTTCAAAAAGTGACATCTTTCTCATGGTCACAGAAGGTATCCCATGTTGTTGAACTCTCTATATTTGTTAGTTTGTGCCTCATATATTGTTTACCAAAGTGGAAAAATGAATATAAACTAGATCATTATTTTAAAAAAATAAATGTAAGAGCTAAAATTATAAAACTCTTAGTAGAAAACATAAGGGAAGATCTTTATAACTTTGGGTTTGGTAATAGATTTTTACATATGAAAATAAAAACAGAAGGAAGAAAAGAAAAAATAGGCAAATTGGACTTTATCAAAATTAAAATATCTTATGCATCAAAAGACATTATCAAGAAGTGAAAAGTCAACCTAGAGAATGGGAGAAAATATTTGCAAATAATATATATTTAAATATACATGTTTAAATACCCATGTCAAGGGTTTAACATCCAGAATACATAATGAACTCCAACAATTCAACAATAAAGAGAGAGACAGCCCAACTGAAAAATGAGCAAAGGACTTGAAGAGACATTTCTCCAAAGAAGGTATAAAAATGGCCTAAAAGCACATGAAAAAATGCTCAACATCATTAGTCATTAGAGAAATGCCAATGAAAATCACAATGAAATACTACTTCACATAATCTAGGAAGGTAGTAACAGTAATAATAATAATGATAAAAAAAGAAAAATAAATGTTGGCGATGATGTGGAGAAATTGGAACCTCTGTGCATTGCTGATAGGAATGTAAAATGGTGCTGCTGCTATGGAAAAGTTTATGGTTCCCCAAAAAGTTGACCCAGCAATTTCAGTTTCAGGTATACACTTAAAAGAATGGAAAGCAGGGACTCAAAACCGATACTTGTATGCCAATCTTCATTTTGGCATTATTCAGGATAGCTAAAAGGTGAAAAAAAACTAGAGTTTATCAACAGATGAATGGATAATCAAAAAGGAAATTAATTTATTTTGATACCTGCTAGAACCTGGATGAACCCTGAAAACATTACGCTAAGCGAAATAAATGAGACACAAAAGGACAAATATTGTATGACTTCACTTACAGGAAGTATCTAGAATATGCAAATTCATTGAGACAGAAAGCAGATTAGAGGTTATCAAGGGCTGGGGGGAGGGAGGAGTGAGGAATAAGTGCTTAATAATTACAGAGTTTCTGTTTGGGGTTATCAAAAGTTTTGTAAATAAACAGTGGAGACAGCGCCACAACAGTGTGAATGTAATTTATATGACTGAACTGTACATTTAAAACTGGTTAACGTGGCAAAGTGTATGTTTATATAGATTTTACCACAATTAAAAAAAAGCCTATTAGTGGTTGTGTGGTGCTGGGTTGTCTAGGAGAATACACATGGGCATAAGGGAACTTTGTGGGTTAATGAGAGTATTCTAAAACTGGGACTGTGGTCATGGTTACACAAGTATCACAGTCTATTAAAGCTTGCACTCTACTCTTAAAATGGGAGCCTTTCATTATGCAAATTATACCTTGATAAAATTGTTAAAAATTTAAAAGTATTTAAGCAGACTCCTTTCAAAGGAATTATTCATTAAACATTTATCAAGCACTTACTATGTGCTAACCAATATTCTAGACATTGAAATATAAATGTGGAACATCATGCTCTCTGTCTCCAAGGAACCCCTAGGTAAGGAGGGAAACAGAAGTAAAAAAATATATAGTTGCACCAGAGTATGGCAAATGTTAAAATACACTAGGTGTAGCAGGAGCAAGTCACTCTAACTTGACACTCCATCTGACATAATCATCTAATCAATCATATAAACAGTTTATTTATCCATCCAGTAAACACTTTCAGGGAGACTACTATGTGTCAGGTACTGTGATTAATGTTTTTAAAAATAACTATTAATTAAAACCTGAAAGATGATTATGCATTAGGTGGGTGAAAAGAGGTGGAAGGGGATTCTAGGCAAAGGGAATCTCACATACTAAGGCCTGGAAGTGAAACAGAAAAAGGAGTTATGATATATTTAGAGAACTGTACATAGATCAGTGTGTCTGTGAAGTCTTGTTATAGATAAGTAAAAAGAGGCCAGATCTAAAAGGGCCTGTGTACCACAGCAAAGACTGGACCTTATCATAAGGACAGCTATTAAAGAATTTTAGTATTGCAGATTCATTTTGTGTAGAAGCAGCACTACGGAGTGAAGAATGGTTTGGAGAGGCATATGAATAGTCAGAAGGTCAGTAATCTTTCAGTAAGCTAGGAGAGAGATGAGTTAAAGAAGCAACCCTGGGAAAGGACAGTTTAAAGAGATATGAAGGAGGTTAAGACTCCATGGGTTTTGGTGGTTTGAGGAGTACAAGGCAGTGCAGAGGAAGAAGAATTTTAGGTAGATGTTCTGGGAGCAGCAGAGGGGAAAGAAGAAACTCTAAAGGAGGATTTTGAACTCCTCTCTCTTTTATCTTTTGAAGAATGTATTGAATAAAGAGGATGTTAAACTATAAGTAAATGGTGTAAAATATTGTTATTATTATTGCAGCTCACATTTATTCAGCATGTAATGTGAAGGCACTAAAGCACCTACAATACCATTTTATTTTATGTTTACCACAACCTCGTTATAACCTCGTATTATACATGAGGAAATAGATGGATAAAGAGTCTGAATGACTTACCCAGAACTGAAATTTGACTCTAGGTCTATGTGGATCTAAAGCCTATGACAAATCTTTAATAGCAAAACAGTACTAACTGCTGTAGGGATTTGTAATAGATTTAAAATAAAAAATATACTTACTCTATAAGCCCTTAACTACTTTTACTGAGTTGGTGATTGATTTCAAACAGTGTTGTTGTTTTTTAACCATCTATTAAATTCCTTTTCTCTGCTGCCTTAACTTTTCATCATGAAATATTCCACTTTTAAAACTGGCAGCTTATTTTGAAAAGATTATAAGAAATATGAGATGTAGGAGACTTAATTGACATCCTTAACCCATGCCAGATATAAGCAGATCTTTCTACTACTTCAAAGGAGAATAGAAAAGAAATCATCTGTATGAGGCAAAAGAATCTTGATTTAAAAAATATGAACTAGGAGAGGACATAAAGAATTTTTATACATTTATTAATGAATGTTTAAGAAAAAATGTGTTTAAATAAATTTAGAGAGATCCTGGTCTCAAATGATGAGTCACAATTTAGAAGTAAGTTAGAGTTTTAAAAACTGACTGAAAAATACAGATATGTGGCTGCAAAACGGTAAACATCTGGAGTAGGGGGAAAAATCAAAATCAAAGAGAAATCAAGGAGCTTATTTCTAGGAAATGACCTCCCACAAGTATTCAGAAACTTTACAGTAGAATGACTTCATCCTAATAAAAACTATAATTTTTTTTTACTTGATAAAAAGAGCTTTTCTGAAAAGCTGTCTTAATGCAAGAGATATTATTATATAGTGAATTTTGTATCGAAATGACCAATGCTTGGTTTTGATTTTTTCTGGAATCCATAAGCATTATATATTCTAGAATTATTGATATATATAATCAAATTTCTGACATGGATAATGAATTAGAAAATGGTCAGATGGTATAAAAATTCTAAAAACAATTAGGGAAACGCCATCATAAAATGCAGGGAGCAGAAAGAAAAGATTCACCATCAACATATTATTTGGTTTTAAAAAACCAAAACAATGCTTACCAGGAGGTCACTGTTGGAGACCATTCACAAGGATGCTCACACAGTTAAGAACTAATGCAGAAGAAGGGGTGTCTCACAGCTTGTGAGACAGAGCCAAGGATCACTTCCTAGCTCTACTACTTCTTAGTTTTGTGTTCTTGAGCAAGTTTCTTAACATCTGAACCCCTGTTACCACATCTGTATAATGAGGATAAATAATACTGCTCACCTCAGAGAGGTCTGGGAGGATTAACTGAGATAAATGTAAAACACATTCTGTAAAAGAGTTCCTGCCAAATAGTAAGAACTGTTAAATATTATGAAAAAGAAGTAAACAAATATTTGAAAAATACCAAACTCCTGGACTTCCCTGGTGGTGCAGTGGTTAAGAATCTGCCTGCCAATGCAGGGGACATGGGTTTGATCCCTGGTCTTCGAAGATCCCACATGCTGTGGAGCAACTAAGCCCATGCACCACAACTACTGAGCTTGTGCTCTAGAGCCCACAAGCCACAACTACTGAGCCTGTGCGCCACAAGTACTGAAAGCCTGAGCACCCTAGAGCCCGCGCGCCACAACTACTGAGCCTGCATGTTGCAACTTACTGAAGCCCGTGCGCCTACAGCCCGTGCTCTGCAACAAGAGAAGCCACTGCAATGAGAAGCCCGTGTACCGCAACGAAGAGTAGCTCCTGCTTGCCTCAACTAGAGAAAGCCCGCGCACAGCAACAAAGACCCAATATAGCCCCCAAAAATGATAATAATAATAATAAAATAAAATAAAGAAACAAAAAAAGAAAAATACCAAACTCCTAAATCCTTAAACTCTTAAATCCTTTGTCACTGATTACAAAACTTTGAAACTTTTCTATTGATTAAATTAAGAATACATTAGTTATTTGGGGTATGATGATAGGCAGGGGCAGGTTAGGTACAGATAATGTCTGTTTGTCTCGAGGTGTAACAGAGAACACAAGGGTACTGACTTGCTAATGTGGAACAGAACAGGAAAATGTAATTGCTTTGTGAGAGCTGCTAAGGGAATGGATTGCTGTGGACAAGGGATATAGCAAAGGGTACTTTCATCCATCCATCCACTACCTATCTATCCGTCCAACCCATCACTCAACTCTTTAGTGGGTGAAGGATAAGCACAGAGAGCTGTATACCTACCTATATCCAGAGGCACACCTCTGCTTTTGCTTAACAATGGATGGGGCATTTAAACTGAATGAAAATGCAGAGTTGCAAAGAAAATGGGGTTGAAATGGAAGCCTGAGTTACTTGAAAATGGTGTAGGACATTTAGAAAGGGGATATTCATAATTTATTCTCAGGCTCTGAGAGTATATTATTCTAATACTTCTCTGACTGATAGCAGGGAATTCCCCTCAGGTATAATATAGTAGAGAGGAATAAATTTCACTGTCTTTTAGTCTTTCCCAGGCTGCATGTAACTGGAAGGTCTAAGAATAGGCAAGATCCTCCAATAATCACTTTCCTAGTACTGTGGCAACCAACCAACAAAGAGATAAATGTATGGTGAAGTTCACAGGTCAGTTACATGGATTGCTCCAGTTATCATAGATCCATTCTATTAATTAGGGCAGGCTTAGAGAGACAAGTGTCCCAATTAGCTGCAGGTTGTATTAGATAAAGTATTAAAAATATCACCTGTTAAATTACAAAACAGCAATGTGATAATGTAAAATATAACATTATCCTATAAACTCTTTAAGTACTTTAAATTAATATTCAAAGAAATAATTATACACTCATAATACCATGCACCTTAAAAAAAATTAAAAGAACAATGTAGCCTTGAGAATACAGTAAGTCAGAGAGATAGCTGTACTAAAAAAACCCTCTTACCTAGAAAGGCAAGACTCTACCATATACAAACTTATACATAAAGACTTCACGGATTTAGGATCCTAGTTTTTCCTCATATTTGTAATCTTAAACAAAAGGAGTACAGCCTGATATTCTTTAAATGCTGAGTATGTATAAAATCAAGACTCCGAAGTAGCAATTTTATAATTTGTATATAAATTACCATTTCCCATCAAAAAGCATTCAAAATATTTATCAAAATCACATCTGGCATCTGTGACTCACCAAGAGAGATGCCTCAAAGTCTTTGCTAGAAGTAAAACTCAGGGACTAATCACTTTTGCTATGGCAACCGTTGCAGTGTGATTGCCAAAGTGACATGGAATGGAAAGAAAATAGTAAAAAACTAGACATATATTAGAAGAATATTCTAAGAATGTCTATTCACTTCCCGTGAATTATGGCAATGTGTGCATAAAAAATATTTCGGTTTTACCCCAAATTTAGAATAGTATGGTCTTTCTTTGGTGGGACAGGGGCAGGTCAGCCTGTCAGGTTAGAAAGAACTATTTAAATTGGTTGCTGTTTCTTTGATCTTTCAGTACAAATTGACACTTGAAAGATCCAAAAGGATATTCAGAATCTGTGCAAATACAATGGTCTGTTTAAATGTTAAATAATATAAATACTATAGATAACGTATGTTGTCAGAATTCAGGAATTAGAAAAATGGAAATATGAAAACTAACGATTAAAACTTATAAGGACCTAGGATGTCTCCTACTGAAATCAGCATCCATCTATTTTAGAGATTCAGAACAATTTTTAGTTCAATCACTTAACTTTAATCAAAATGGGCAAAAGTAATGTTAGATCAGTTCTCATCATGTGAATGACACTAAGAAGTTTGGGTTTAGGATAATGGTTGAAGATAGTTAAGACATGTCCTAAATTTGGGCTCAATTCTTAAAAATCAATTGGTTTAATCAACTAAAATATTTTTAAATTAAATTATTCATTCAAAATTATTCATTATTTACAATGTGACTGGCACTGCTTCAAGGCATGAGATATAGCAGTGAAGAAAACACACCAATGGAGTACATGAGTAAAAGCACAGTATATCACATAGTGACAAATGCTACGGAGAAAAGTAAAGAGGGAAAGGGGTCATGAGTGCTGGGGGCAGGGGTTACAATTTTAAATAGAGTGGTCAAGGAGGGCCTCATGGAGAAGGTGACATTTTAGCAAGACTATAAGGTGGTGAGGGAGTGAGCCATGAGAATATCTGGAGTAAGACCATTCCATGCAGAAGAAAAAGCCCTTAGGGGGACAGTGCCTGGCCTGTTTGAAGAACAGCAAAGAGACCACTGTGGCTGGAATAATTTACATTTGTAGTGTGAGGAAGAAAGGTGGGATACTTTGAGCAGGTACTCCTTTATTCATCCATTATCCATTTTCTAAAAGGTATTTAAAGAAGGATATGCTGATATCCAACTCTATGTCTCTTCAGAGTTTGTATCTTCCACTTGTATAACATTTTAGTGTCCAATAGACATCTCAAACTTAATATGTCCAAAATATTGTGGGATTAATTACATATCCTCTTAAGTCTCCTTGAAGCTCCCAATTATGTCTAGAAAAAAACCCAAATTCCTTACCTTGGTTCTCAAGTCCCTGAAGACTTGGCCAAGTGCCATCCTTCTTTTTGTACTTTGAACATTCATTTAGGTGTTATCTCTGCTTGAAACACTCTTCCAAGATCCTCCTGTGACTTCATTCAATTCGAAGGTGAAATATGACCTCCAATCAGCTACAGAAAATAGGCCTTCTCACTTCTTCTTACAGTACTTTTATCTGCTCAAAGCTCTTAACACTTTCTAAAAAATACCTCACTAATTTACTTCTTGTTGTTTTCCCTTCCTCAACAGAGTTTAAACTCCATGGGAGCAAGGTTCTTGTATGCTTCATTCATGGCTACATGCCAAGCATCCAGAATAGTCTAAACAGTAGGCACTAAAAACAAGTATTTCTTGAATAGGTTAATGAACATCTTGTACATCTTCCAGTACAAAAGAGGAAGAAAACTGAATGGGAGAAAAACTGATCACTCCACAATTTTAAAGAATAGAATAAACTATTTGAACTGATATGTCTGTACCATAAAATTCATGGTACTTTATGAATTATATTTCAAAGTATCATATTTCAAATTCCTTGAATCTAGCACTTACATCTAGTTGTCCGTATTCCATATATTAAAGTATTTTGTATTTATATTTACTTAATAATTTCTGACTGGTGATGAAGGTGCTATAGTAGTACATTTAAGAGAGACTATCTGAAAAATTTTATCTTATTGACTAATGTCAACTGGAATTCAGTGTCCCTTTTAATGAAAAAATAAATAAGGCTACTTAACAAGAGAACAGCCAATTTTCAACTATAGGAAACAAACGCACAAACAAAAGTCCACTATTAAGTCTCTGGAATGAAAGGCAGTCTTAAATGACTCAAAAAAATGAGACCAAGCCCAAAAAGCATAATACTTAGAACTCTCCACTATACAGCCTCTTTTGTAATATAATCATCTGTCTATTTGAAGGCATTTGATCTTTAAAATACTTACATAAAAAAGAATGTGAGTGGGGTACTTTAACACCCCATTTACACCAATGGACAGATCATTCAGACAGAAAATTAATAAGGAAACACAAGCCTTAAATGACACATTAGACCAGACAGACTTAATTGATAGTTATAGGACATTCCATCCAAAAGCAGAAGAATACACTTTCTTCTCAAGTGCACACAGAACATTCTTCAGGATAGATCACATCTTGGGTCACAAATGAAGCCTCGGTAAATTTAAGAAAATTGAAATCATATCAAGCATCTTTTCTGACCACACTACTGGATTAGAAATCAATTACAGGAAAAAACCTAAAAATCACAAACACGTGGAGGTTAAACAATATAAATAAATAAATAACCAATGGTTCACTGAAGAGCTCAAAGAAGAAATAAAAAACAAACCTAGAGACAAATGACAATAAAAACACGATGATCCAAAAGCTATGGGATGCAGCAAAAGCAGTTCTAATAGTGAAGTTTAAAGCAATATAATCTTGCCTCAAGAAACAAGAAAAATCTCAAATAAACAACCTAACCTTACACCTAAAGCAACTAGAGAAAGGAGAACAAAACAAACTCAAAGTTAGTAGGTGGAAAGAAACCATAAAAATCAGAGCAGAAATAAATAGAAATGAAGAAAACAAGAGCAAAAATCAATGAAACTAAAAGCTGGTTCTTTGAGAAGAGAAATAAAATTGATAAACCTTTAGCCAGACTCATCAAGAAAAAAAGGGAGAGGATTCAAATCAATAAAATCAGAAATGAAAAAGGAGAAATCACAACTGACATCGCAGAAATACAAAGGATCATAAGAGACTACTACAAGCAACTGTATGCCAATAAAATGGACAACCTCTAAGAAATGGACAAATTCTTAAAAGCTATAACCTTCCAAGACTGAACCAGGAAGAAATAGAAAATATAAACAGACCAATCAGAAGTACTGAAATTGAAACTGCAATTAAAAATCTTCTAACAAACAAAAGTCCAGGACTAGATGGCTTCACAGATGAATTCTATCAAACATTTAGAGAAGAGTTAACACCTATCCTTCTCAAACTCTTCCAGAAAATTGCAGAGGAAGGAATACTCCCAAGCTCATTCTACGAATCCACCATCACCATGATACCAAAACCAGACAAAGATATAACAAAAAAAGAGAATTACAGACCAATATCACTGATGTACACAGACGCAAATATCCTCAACAATATACTAGCAAACAGAATCCAACAACATATTAAAAGGATCATACACCATGATCAAGTGGGATTTTATCCCAGGGATGCAAGAGTTCTTCAATATACACAAATCAATCAATGTGATACACCATGTTAACAAATTAAACAATAAGAACCATACGATCAACTCAATAGATGATGAAAAAGGTTTTGACAAAATTCAACACCCATTTATGATAAAACCTCTCCAGAAAGTGGGCACAGAAGGAAACTACCTCAACATAATAAAGGCCATATATGAGAAATCAACAGCAAACATCATTCTCAATGGTGAAAAACTGAAAGCATTTCCTCTAAGGTCAGGAAGAAGACAAGGATGTCGACTCTAACCACTATTATTCAACATAATTTTGGAAGCCCTAGCCACGGCAATCAGAGAAGAAAAAGAAATAAAAGAAATACAGATTGGAAAAGAAGAAGTAAAACTGTCACTGTTGGCAGATGACATGATACTATGCATAGAGAATCCTAAAGATGCTACCAGAAAACTACTAGAGCTAATCAATGAATCTGGTAAAGTTGCAGGATATAAAATTAACACACAGAAATATGTTGCATTCTTATAGACTAAAAACAAAAGATCAGAAAGAGAAATTAAGGAAACAATCCCATTTACCATAGCATTAAAAAGAATAAAGTACTTAGGAATAAACCTACCTAGGAGGCAAAAGACCTGTACTCAGAAAACTATAAGGTACTGATGAAAGAAATAAAAGATGACACCAACAGATGGAGAGATATACCATGTTCTTGGATTGGAGGACTGAATATTGTGAAAATGACTGTACTACCCAAAGCAATCTACAGATTCAGTGCAATCCCTATCAAATTACCAATATCACTTTTCACAGAATTAGAACAAAAATTTTTACAATTTGTATGGAAACACAAAAGACACCAAATAGCCACAGCAATCTTGAGAAAGAAAAATGGAGCTGGAGGAATCAGGCTCCCCGACTTCAGATTATATACTACAAAGCTACAGTCATCAAAACAGTATGGTATTGGCACAAAAACAGAAATATAGATCAATGGAACAGGATAGAAACCCCAGAAATAAACCCACGCACCTATGGTCACCTAATCTATGACAAAAGAGGCAAGAATATACAATGGAGAAAAGACAGTCTCTTCAATAAGTGGTGTTGGGAAATCTGGACACCTACATGTAAAAGAATGAAATTAGAATACTCCCTTACACCATACACAAAAATAAACTCAAAATGGACTAAAGACCTAAATGTAGGCCAGACACTATGAAACTTTTAATAGAAAACATAGGCAGAACACTCTTTGACATAAATCGCAGCAAGATCTCTATTGATCCACCTCCTAGAGTAATGAAAATAAAAACAAGAATTACAAAATGGATCTAATTAAAAAAATAAAAAATGGATCTAATTAAAACTAAAAACAAAAATAAAAAAATGGATCTAATTAAAAATAAAAAAATGGATCTAATTTCCTTTTCCACAGCAAAGGAAACCATAAACAAAACAAAAAGACAACCCTCAGAATGAGAGAAAATATTTGCAAACGAAGCAACCAAAAAGGGATTAATCTCCAAAATATACAAAAAGCTCGTGCAGCTCAGTATCAAAGAAACAAACAACCCAATCAAAAAATGGGCAGAAGATCTAAATAGACATTTCTCCAAAGAAGACATACAGATGGCCAAAAAGCTCATGAAAAGATGGTCAACATCACTAATCATTAGAGAAATTCAAATCAAAACTACAGTGAAGTATCACCTCACACTGGTCAGAATGGCCATCATTAAAAAATCTACAAATAATAAATGCTGGAGAGGGTGTGGAGAAAACGGAACCCTCCTACAGTGTTGGTGGGAATGTAAATTGGTACAGCCACTATGGAGAACAGTATGGAGGTTCCTTAAAAAACTAAAAATAGAGCTACCATATGATCCTGCAATCCTACTCCTGGTATATATCTGGAGAAAAACATGGTCCGAAAGGATACATGCATCCCAATGTTCATTGCAGCACTGTTTACAATAGCCAAGACATGGAAGCAACCTAAATGTCCATCGACAGAGGAATGGATAAAGGAGATGTGGTACATATATAAAATGGAATACTACTCAGCCATAAAAAGGAAGGAAATACTGTCACTTGTAGCAACATGGATGGACCTAGAGATTGTCATAGTGAGTGAAGTAAGTCAGACACAGAAAGACAAATATCATGTGATATCACTTATATGTGTAATCTAAAAAAATAGTACAAATGAACTTATTTACGAAACAGAAGTAGAGTCACACATGTAGAAAACAAACTTATGGTTAGCAGATAAGGAGGGAAGGATAAATTGGGAGATTGGGATTGACATATACACACTACTCTATATAAAATAGATAACTAATAAGAACCTACTGTACAGCACAAGGAACTGTACCCAATACTCTGTAATGGCCTATATGGGAAAAGAATCTAGAAAAAGAGTGGATATATGTATATGTAAAACTGATTCACTTTTCTGTATACCTGAATCTAACACAACATTGTAAATCAACTATACTCCAATAAAAATTTAAAAAAAACAATAAAAGAGAATATGAACATTTAATTACCCATTAGCATTTAGGCTAAATATAAGTTTTAAATTTCCATACATGGCTCACGTGATTTTCTTGTATTTCCAGATCAAAACTAACAAGAAACAATTTTAATTCGTCAAATTGTTACTGAATACACCCAACTGTAAAACAAGAGGAAGGAAAACTGCTGTTATTTTGGACTAAGTATTTCAGCTGTACCATGGTTAATTTGGAATTAAAATCTGAATTTTTATCAAGCAGCATAAAAACTTCATAAAATAACTTGATTGTGGGGTTTTTCTCCCTTTAAACGGCATTTATTATCTACTGTACTAGGCCATTGGGATACTCAACTGAATAAGATTTGGTTTCAGTCATAAATGATACTATTTATGGGGTTCAATATTTTCCAATATGTTAGTAACTTTCACAGATGACAAAGTTTTCTATTTTCATTAACTCCTTTATCACTTATAGGATTATTTAGGCCTGAGTTACAATTCCCTAGGTTTCACCAACATGCCAGTATTCTTTCTTCACTTGAAGAATAAAGTGTGATCTCTTTATGATGATCTGATACACAAGATTTAGATTTGGATATATAAATTTATGTATTCTATGAGATTTAAAATATGATTCAATCTATCGAAAATGCTGATATTCTGTTAAGGTTTGTGTTCCCCCTTCAGTTTTGTAGCTTTTTATTGATTTCTATTACATCTGGCATTGCATACAAAATTAATGTTTTCTCTAAGTGTGGTTGTATATAATTTTTTTGATAGAAAAAATGTACCTTATTTTTCTTGACTTTTATGTCCTATGTAGTTTAACAGATACTACCTTATTTGCTGAAATTCTAGACCTTGATATTCTAAACCTACCTAGAAAAATACTCAACTTTAACATACAGTTTAAAAGGGTGATATAATAGGGTAAGACACAATATGTTTTCTAGAAGATGACTGCTTAAGTATTAGAGGCATTTATGGGTTGCCGATCTCCCAAGTGTGAGGCCAGGGCCCAGCTAATAACCAACAGCAGCTACTACTTATTAGCTGATTTCTAAGGCCCAGGAAATGCTAAAGAGCTCTGTAAATGACACCTTTTTGGGCTACTAGTGCCCTGCTAAACTGTAAATCCAAAGGCCTTCTTGTGGTCATCCTTGTACATCACATTTTAATATCATCAATATTTTCTGACCACATTTTAGCGCTCTTTTTTCTCCTCCTTATCCCTGTCAAACTCTATTCACACTCTCCTTGGAGGGCTCATTCAGTTCTTGATCTCTTAGCTCTTGGAGGACTTTCAAATTTGCTTTGGTTTTATTACTAAACTTATGTTTCATAAATGTTCCAGCCTGTCATCTTACTAGCATTATTAAAGTAAGGACTCTAAAGTATCTTAATATCCAAACCAGCTTACTCTCCTGATTACCTATCTCTATGAAAAATGGTAGAGAAAAGAATGGTTCTTCTAGTTATTCAGAGGCAAGTTGGTTTTTGTTTTTTTTTTAAATCCTTCTATTGTCAAACCAACCAGTACATTTACTGATTCTTTCTTTGCAAAGTTTCTCCCAACTGTCCCTCCAATTATTGATGTAGTTAGCTCATGCTTGCACCACCTCATGCTCGACCTGTCTCCTGACTGGTTTCCATCCTTAGAAGATCGAGTATTTCAAAACTGTTTAAATCTACCCTCTGTCTTTTTTTTTTTTTTTTAGTTGGGGTATAGTTGCTTTACAATGTTGTGTTAGTTTCTGCTGTACGATGAAGTAAATCAGCTATATGTATACATATATCCCCTCCCTCTTGGACCTCCCTCCCACCACCCCCCATCCCATCCCATCTAGGTCACCACAGAGCACCAAGCTGAGCTCCCTGTGCTATATAGCAGGTTCTCACTAGCTATCTGTTTTACACACGGCAGTGCACATATGTCAATCCCAATCTCCCAATTCATCCCACCCCCATGTCTACAGGTCCGTTCCCTACGTCTGTGTCTCTATTCCTGCCCTGCAAATAGGTTCATCTGTACCATTTTTCTAGATTCCACCTACATGTGTTAATATTTTTTTTCTCTTTCTGACTTACTTCACTCTGTATGACAGACTCTGGTCCATCCACATCTCTACAAATGACCCAATTTCGTTCCTTTTTATGGCTGAGTAATAGTCCATTGTATATATGTACCACATCTTCTGAAATCTACCTCTCTTTTGATATGAAAATCTCAGGCATCTCAGAGATTCTAATAAACTTCCCCTGACTTCCTATTCCATGTCCCAGAAGCATTACCTTCTGCATATCCCATCAGACAAGAAGATTTTGTTTTATTTTCTGAAGTTAATTTAAAAAGGTACAGTTGTCCCTACATATCCACGGGTTCTGCATCCATTCAACCAACTGTAGAAGCCACAGAAATGGAGGGCTGACTGTACCATGTAATTTTCTACAGTATAAGGGACTTGAATATCCTTGGATTTGGGTATCTGGCAGTAGCTGGTGGGAACTGGTGATGGTGGGGTGGTCCTAGAACCAATCCCCCGTGGATACCTAGGGACTACTGTATCTACAAAGCTGTAGGAGTTAAAGACTGTGTGGAAGTACATGACCTTCTCTGAAGGAGTTGTTCATGCAACTAAGAGGATAGGATAAATTATATATGAACTCAGAGGTACTATGACAAAAAAATCTAAACACTTTAAGTACATACTTTGGTTTCTTTCTTGCCATAGTTGACTATTATCCTTCTATATTTTACTTTTTCATTACTAAATTAATCTAACCACATAACAGAACATTTGGAAAACAGGTAATAAGATAACCTATTTTCCGACTTTAACACACCATTATCATCATTTTGATATATTTTGCTCTAGTCTTATTTTTTTTAAATGATCATATTGTACAACATACTGTTCTGCTTTTTTCTCCTAACAGAATCTTCATAACTCCCATTTTTATTGGCTGTGTAACATTTCATAGGGTTTTATTTAGGTGGTTTCTGGGAAAGTATTTCTTTGTCTTATAAAGGGAATAAATAATGTTATCATAAGTTTGAATAATTATTTCCTTGTTTTATTTGCTAGAAGTTCCTGATTTGTTTGATTTCAAACCACCTTACCTCCCTTTCACTGTACCAGCACAGCCTTCTTTTAGAGTAGGTTTTTTTTGATATCTTTTAAAAAATATTTTATGTTAGAAACTAAAAACTTCATCATAGGTAAAAAACTTCTGTTCCTACTAGACAACGTAGGTGAGCTGGGAGCCATTTAAACATTCCTTTTCGGTACAGGGTTCTTCCTGTGAGCTATATCATTTATTCACGCATGTGCCTCAAGCATGTGCTTTTTTTTAACCAAACAAATGGTGAATTTCTGATATCACTCTGACTTCCTGGCTGTCAGTCACTTTCCTTGCCTTGGTTCAAAAGGAGTGGGAGGGGTGGCGGATGGAGGGCAGGATGTAATTCACAGACATATTCAAATGTATAGGAAAATGCATATTTTTATATATTAATATTCATAACCTTATTCAATGCCATCTGTTTGGACTCATAAGCAGTCTTGTTTTTTGATAATACTCAGCTAAAAATACATCAAGTTTTAAAAAGACAGTGTGGGCTATTTATTTAAAATTTACTGATCCATTAAAAAAGTTTACTGATATACTCACCTAAAGTTATTAAAAATAGGGGAGAAATAGTTATGCTTAATTGACTATATCCTATATTCTGCACATTGAAAAAATACAAACATGTAAATTAAATGTCTATGTTTACAGTTAGCACAATTAAGAAAATCTTTAAGTAAAGCTGCTAATAACTTTTTTACAAGCAAAACACTTCATCATACAAAACACACAATCATAAAACAAATATCTTCAATTTGGAGGATACTAACCAGGGGTTAAGGGAGGTCTGTGAGCCTCCTGAGAATTATATAATGCATATATACTTCTTCCCCTAGAGAGAGACTTGCAAAGGGATTTGTCATTAATCCAGCTAATCAAGTCCATCAGCAAATTAAAAGAAAAATTCATGTATCCTAAGACTTGACTATTTGCATTAAAGACTATAAATCAGGCCCCAGAAATTTGCTCAAAATCAAAGTAATATTCAATGTAATAAAACTAAAACACAGTACAACAGAGATTCATGTTGAAATTTTCATCAAATAACACTATCAAACCTCCTGCTTTAGTTGCCATGGGACATGTCTCTATGACACTGAACAATGAGTTGACTTAGTCAGCAGAGCAAAAAGCAGCAACAACAACAAGACCAAACAAGTCTAGTGAAAAGACTCAGATTATACAATAATTTCCTGTGCACTTACTCTGTGCCTGACACTGTACTTTACTCACATTGTGTTATTCACAATAGCCTTGTGAGGTGGTTATAATCATCATCCTCATTTTACAAATGAAGACACTGAGGCCTCTGGAGGTGGTAATATGTCACCTGCATTTTGAGGAACAGGCTGAGGTGTTTGTTGGTAGAATGAAGGAAAAGCAGGATGGGAGTGAACTTTGGACTCAGGTAGTGGTCATCTAGACCACTTTTCCATCTGACACCAAAATCCTTTTAATAATAACCCTGACAAGTGATGAAAGAGCCATATATGCTTTGGAAGTTCTGAACTTGATTTATTGTGTAGAATCTTATGGAAAACAGAGATTCATAACAGATGCTACTCTTTGGAATTAAGATGTAAACAAAAATGTTTTTTAATATTCAAGTAGTTTGAAGAGATCAGGTTAATTTCTTCAGTATTTTTGTTCTACAGTGTGGATATACATAAAAATGTCATGATAATTACTATTTGGTATTCTCTAGAAAAGCCTCAGTACACATCCTTGTTTTGCATGTTACTCCTGCAAACAGGAGTCCCTTAAATTCAAACTATAATTTAAACACACGTCATAAATTGCTCCTTATTGTATTAAAGAATTGATCACATGCCATGTATAATACTAGGACAGGCATCTTTTAAATCTGTAATAGCTCTGAAGACACTAAAGTTACTTTTAGATATGGGGAATTAATATGACTAGGTCAGAGAGATGGGGAGACTTTCAAAGACAAAAACAATCTTACCAAAGTCGGCAAATGCTGACTGTCCAACTACCATCATATTTTGAGGTTTTTCAAATACAGTACTGAGAGAGAAATTTCCATCCTGTTAAAGGCAGAAAGTTTTGGATTAGATCATCATAATCCACTCATTTGTCAAGTGTGAAACAAAGCATTTTAACTAAAGCAGAGAAATAAATAATTTAAGACTTTTGTTGTACTGCAAAAAATTATCCCAATTTTCTGTTCCACTTTTATCATAAAATGAAAGAAACTGCTGTGAGTTGAAGATGTGCATCTGGAGTGCTTTCCTTGCTGTCAATTCAAGTATGGTATGTTTTACTAAATCATCATCATAATTTCAGACAGAATGAGTGTCTTCTACTTTCAAGTACTGTGGAAGGTTTGGGGAATATAAAGAAGCATAAAAAGTAGTTCCTACCTTCAGGGAGCTTACAGTCCAGTTGGGAGATAAAATATAAGTCAGAAAAACAGAATTTCTGAAGGTAACATATAAGTGGTATGAGTAAGTAGGAAAGACACTATGTTTTACAGATTTCAAGGAAGAAGATTCTGTTGGGGATTAATTAGGAAAAGATATTCAAATGAGATGAGAATTACATTCATCCTTAAATGGCCTATTCATTATCAACCCAAGTTTATGTATCAATCAGAAAGGGAGCAAAGGAGTACAACAGCTGCCATGTACTAACCAGAGGTGGATAAGCTAAACAAAAAAGGAGAACCCATTAGAGATCATTTGTTTCAGTTACTCTTACCAAAATGGAATGTCTAGCTTACAAAAATAATATGCATTTCTTTAAATTATTGCCTTTCTTTTCTATAATTTTAGATTACTACACAAGAAAAAAATCCCAAAACTCTACATTTGGGTTTTGAGCTCTCAGCTTTAGAGCTCTCTTCTTATCACTGATTTCTCTATTCACTATTCGATATACTGACCCTGATATCTACATACTTTATATAGGATCCCTATATATTTTAAAATATTAAACAATTTAAAAACATTTTTCTTCTTTGTTCCTCTAAGGATACTGCATATCTGCAAGTTAGTTTCTTAAGAAATCATTTCTAACATTTACAGAGAAAGGCATTGCTACACTGAAAGCACGAAGACTAAATGCTTGAGGAACATGAATAAGTAAAATTTGCCTTGTGACAGGCAGTTTTCCAACCATTTTAATACACCATCATCCACATGCAGAAACATGCTTCTCCTACCTACCATTATTAAAGTATCTGATATATTTTTGAATGATTTTTCTAAGGAAATCTTATTTACTTGTCTTAAAACTTAGGATTCCCCTCCAGTCTTACTGAGTACCTGAAATTACACTAGAGATGCATCAAAATTGCCAAATTTCTGACTGAAGTGTCAAGTGAATTTGCATTCTAGAAAGATTACAGCACCGGGTACAAAGTAGACATAATTATTCTTGAATGAATGGAAAAATCTCTCTTAAAATTCATCAGCCTCATCTAACATAAAGCTGAACATCAACCTATTAAATGACTCAAGTGAATGAATTACCCCAGTGAAGTTCTGTTAAACTTAATAAAATATATTTAGAAATGTTTCCAGATACAGGCATACTTTAGAGATACTACAGTCCAGAACACCACAATAAAGTGAGTATTGCAATAAAGCAAGTCACAGGAATATTCTGGTTTCCCAGTGCATATAAAAGTTATTTTTATGCTATACTGTAGTCTATCAAGTGGGCAAAAGCATTATGCCTAAAAAAATGTACATACCTTAATTAAAAAATACTTTATTGCTGAAAAGAAGTGCTGCCATCCTAAGCCTTCAGCAAGTTGCAATCTTTTTGCAATAGTAACATCAAAGATCAATAATCACAGATCACCATAATAAATATAATACTATGCAAAAAGTTTGAAATATTGTCAGAATTACAAAAAGTGACATAGAAAACAAGAAGTGACCAAATACTGCTGGAAAAATGGTGCTGATATACTTGCTTGACGCTGCCACAAACCTTCAATTTGTAAAAAAAAAAAAAAAAAAAAAAAAAAAAAAGCACTATCTGCGAAGTGTAATAAAGTGCAGCACAATAAAACAGGTATGCCTGTATAACTTCATGATGCATCTCCACCAAGAAACACTGAATACTCCCCAGGTGACAGCCTCCCATTTCTAAGATGCCACATTCACCATGAACCTCAGTATAAGAGGAACAAAACCCTCTTCTAACTGTAAGAAAAAGAGAATCATGTATTCTTGCTACAGTGAGAGCATGCAGAATACATTATATATATGACATAATTGGGGGAAAAGATAACACTTTACTGAATTTATCTTTCCATCATTATCATTGCTTATTCTTTACTCCATTTGGCAGTACAAACCTACAGGACTTAATTTCAGTGTCATGTACATATTTAATATTTGATTAAAATGATTCAATAAACTTAATCATCACTATGTTATTACTCTTATTAGATGACATATTTTAAAGTGATGCATGCCTACACTTATTTTCAAAGATGAAGCTGCTTTGTACCTATTTAATGTAGGAAAGACAAACGTGATCAATACTCTTTTAAACTGAGAGAGCAGGACAGTCTGGTAGAAAGGGAAGTAGACATGTAGTTAGATGACATGGTTCTAGTCCTCCTTTCATTGATAAGTTGGATCACTTTGGAACAGCCACTTACTGCTCTGGGTCTCTGTTCTTCAACTGTTAGAAGGGGATAAATGTACTGTGTACTTGCAGGGTTCTAGAGAGGATCAATGGAATGAAACATTAGGGAGAGTTCTGCAAAATGTAAAGTTATCAGGCACTTTTAAGGTATTTTTATAATGTCAGTCCTGTACTTCTGAGCTGCAAGTACTTTTTTCATGGGCTGCTATTTGAGACCACTCCACTCTGTCCCATTCTTTACCATGCTGTTCTTACTTGCCTTCATTGTAGTCCTGCAATCCAAAATTGCGCCAACCCACTGCTACAATTGTAACTATGTCTTTTACCTTTTCTTTCACCTACTTGGTTTCTGGAATGACTGTGCAATGACTTAAGGATCCAAGTTTTAGAGACAGATTTCCTACTTCAACTCCCAGCTCCACTGTTTGCTAGCTTTGAGGTCTGAACAAGTTAGTTCTAATGTAAGCATCCATTTACTTATCTCTAAAATGAATTTTTACAAGGTTTTTGTGAGAATTAGTAAGATGATCCATATAAAGTGTTTATTAGCTCAGCATATGCACAAATATGTACGTAGTTAACATTATAATTGGTAGTAGGAACGCTAGTAGTAATACTATTATTTCTGCTACCCACCACTGAAGCAGCTATCACACTGCCATTGACAAGGGATTTGCCATTTTCTGCTTGAATTCCAGCCACAGGTGCTATGTTGTAACAAGTATCTTTACATGAAGGACCACCTATGCTTTGGCCTGCAGGTTTTAATATTTACTTAAAACTGCCGTATTTATAATGTTAAAAAATGATCAGGAAGCCACATAGGATGACTATCATGTGTCTACATCCTTATTCGCATAAAGCAATGGTTCTTGACCGGAGATGATTTTGTTTGCCAGAGGACACTGGGCAATATATGGAGACATTTTCATTGTTACAATTGAGAGGCGGCTTCTAGCATCTAAGTGAGTAGAGGCCAGGGGGGGATACTGCTAAACAACATACAATGCACAGGACAGATCTCCACAGTAAAGAATCATCTGGCCTATGGCCAGTAGGCACATGAAAAGATGCTCAACATCACTAATTATTAGAGAAATGCAAATCAAAACTACAATGAGGTACCACCTCACACTGGTCAGAATGGCCATCATTAAAAAGTCTACAAATAACAAATGCTGGAGAGGGTGTGGAGAAAAGGGAACCCTCTTGCACTGTTGGTGGGAATGTAAGTTGGTACAGCCATTATGGAAAACAGTATGGAGGTTCCTCAGAAAACTAAAAATAGAATTACCATATGATCTAGCAATCCCACTCATGGGCATATACCTGGATAAAACTATAATTCAAAAAGATATATGCACCCCTATATTCATAGCACCACTATTCACAATAGCCAAAACATGGAAACAACCTAAATGTCCATCGACAGATGAATGGATAAAGATGTGGTACATATATACAATGGAATATTACTCCGCCATAAAAAAGAAATAATGCCATTTGCAGCAACATGGATGCAACTAGAGATTCTCATACTAAATGAAGTAGAGTCAAAAATAGAAAGACAAATACCATGTGATAGCACTTATGTGTGGAATCTAAAACATGGCACAAATGAACCTATCTACAAAACAGAAACAGACTCTCAGACATAGAGATCAGACTTGTGGTTGCCAACGGGGAGTGGGGGAGGGAGAGGGATGGACTGGGGGAGTTTGAGGTTGGTAGATGTAAACTATTACATTCAGAAGGGATAAACAATAAGGTCCTACTGTATAGCACAGGGAACTATATCCAATCTCCTGGGATAAACCATAATGGAAAAGAACATAAAAAAATGTATATATATGTATACTGAGTCACTCTGCTGTACAGCTGAGATTGGCACAACATGGTAAATCAACTATACTTCAAAAAAAACCCTCAAAAACAAAAAACAAACAAACAAAAAAAACAAAGAATCATCTGCCCTAAAATGGCAGTAAGTGCCAAGATTGAAAGTTTCTAAGGGTGGTGGGTGTTGTCCATGGGTCTGGCTTTGCCATTCCTCTCTTAACTTTCTCCCTTCATGATACTTATCTATTCTCTTCCTTGAGTTCCAGTCCTACATTTCTAACCATTTCATTGATATGTCTCTTATCTAAAATAATTTTTTTTTCCTGCCCCAAATTAGATCTTCCTTTGTCTTTTCTGTTACCCTTGCATTAATGGTCATTCTGTCTTCTCATACCTATCCCTTCTTTTCTATTCCCAACATTCTACTCCTTTAATCATCCACCTCTTTCCCAGGATATAGTAAATTCTACCTAAGTCATCCCCCCACCTCCAGATTTTCCATGCTAACCTATCTGATATGCAATAGCCAGACTAACTGCAATAATGAAAGCTCTATTTATCTCACGCTCAGTCCTAAAACCTTTAGGACTTAAGCTTCTCAATAAATTTTTAAAAGATCAAATTACTTAGTTTAGGAGTCAAGGCCTTTGCTGATCTTATCTAAACCAATTCTTCTAATCTAACCTTCCAGTATCTTTTCATATTCTGGCCCAAACCAGCCACTTTCTACTCTGACTATGTCCTGTGTTTCCCATGCATGTCCTTGCCCTCTTCCTTTTTCTCACTTTCAACCACTAAAATCCTGCTCATCTGTACCAGCCATTTCAAATACCACATCTTCCTTGAAGCCTTCCCTGATGATCCTGGGTGGACCAAATGGAAGCAACTGCTGTGTCTTTTAACTCCTTGCAGCATGAGGTTTGTACCTCTCATCATACCAGTCAGAGTTGCCTACACTCACATCTTAGCCCTCCTCCTCGTCTTCTGTCGACTTCTGATCTCCCAGAGCACCTACCATGGGGCTGTGCCCAAACTACCTAAAAAGATTTGTCGAAGCGCATATCTTCTATTAGCTAATATGGTTTTATAGGGTTTGAGGGCTTTTTTTGTCAATTAGTGTGTTACTGTGAATTGTTTGCCCAACTTCTAATTAAAAATGATCCTCCCATTTTACAAAACCTACACTTTATCTGAACAAGTTAATTTTGAGTCTACATTCGCCTTAATTTGTGCTAATGACTTTTATATTATTGTTAACATGAGTACCTTATTGACCCAGCTGTTTTACCACAAGAAAAACCCTTAGTCTCTACTGTCAAATAGATAATTTATTAATTTTCTTTAAAGAAAACAAGAAAGGGAAAAAAGAGCCCAATCAAAATCTAGTCTCTTCATGAAGATTTTTCTCCTATTGAGTTGCTTCACTTTATTACCTTTAAATCAGCCTAGGTTGAGAGGAAATAATATACTCAAAAGTAGTCTGTAATTATATATATATATTATATTTATTTGTAATGAGGCTTTTCTCCCCGATGGATACTAGTTTATCAATCAAAATGACTGATTTTCTCATTTTCTAATACCTCAAGATTCACTTGAAGTATTGTTTTCAAGGCCACCTGAAAACGAGTATCCCCCACTAGTGGAAATTTTCATGTATGGTAATCACTAAAAATATAACTGTATTTCTATCATCAGAAAAACAAATACAACTACGTTAAAAAATATAGTACATTAAACAAAGATAAATCTTTCTGGTTTAGATGTCTTTCTTTTTTCTTGCCTCATAAAAAAAAAGAAAAAAGGATCAAATTGCTTAGTTTGGAAGTAGTTAGTAGTACTTAAAAGCCCTAATCTTGTCTAAACAAAGCTCTTCCCCAATCCTAGTTTCCCTCCATGAAGAAATCTGGGTCATGACTCTTCTATAAGAGATGGCTGATAATGAGTCTTCTTCCATGAGCCTGCACTTTACATTTTTTAAGATCTGTTTATTTTTCACGAGCATTTTAACAAAAATCTATAAAATGTTATGGGTTTAATATGGATTGAATAAAAGACAATCTGGAGTAAATAGCTGGGAAACCAAGTGATCTCAAACTAAAATTTGGTGTCTATTGTGCGCCAGGTATTTTACACACATTGTTGCGTTTAATCTTCACAAATAGTCTACGAAGCCGACATGACACTCTTATACCTGTTTTCCATATGAGGAAAGTGAGGTTTAATACTTGACCATTATTTGATGAATGTCACTCAGTTGGCCAATTTGGCTTGTCCTCAAATCCTGTCCTCCATTATTTACCTATAATTCAACTTTAAAAATCTGGGTAGTCTATTCTTCATTAATTAATATTTCATATAACTACATCAAGCTAAAAATAAAGTAAAACCATGACATCAGTTTGGGAATATTCTACTTGCGATTAAAAAACTATATTGGGAAAGGTTCCTTAATCCTGGTCAACCTGCCAGTGAATTTAGTATCTGTTGTTCTTATTTTTGTATATAAGCCTGAAAGCAAGGAGGAAAAATTCGTCTTTTAAAAGGGGTTTTTTTCAACAAACCATCATGCTGACAAATTAAATGACAGGCATCTCTCTCAACAGCTGACAGCCTAGCAGGGGCCCTGTTAACATGCGCATTAGGGAAGACTGATTGGTTTAATTGGCGGTCATGCCTAAAAACCTGCAGAGGAATTGATGCTGAATGAATCATTTCCTTCAGCAATATTCAGCAGTTTGAAGGCAGCAATGCAACCAAAAGCTCTTAAAGTTGTTCTATTTATTGTTGAAACCAACCGACCAAGTGATTACTTTCATTTTACTTTCTAAGATTGTGTGCTTTTTTTTACTGAAAGCCATCATTTAAAAATGCTTCACAGAAAAGATTTCTTACCAAATTTTTCCATATCTCAAACTGGAAGGTACTAGAGGCAGACAATGTCGTGAGGAATAAATC
The DNA here is from genome assembly GCF_949987535.1 of Balaenoptera acutorostrata. Lineage (NCBI taxonomy): Eukaryota > Metazoa > Chordata > Mammalia > Artiodactyla > Balaenopteridae > Balaenoptera > Balaenoptera acutorostrata. Next base: position 36,846,662 of record NC_080082.1, on the reverse strand, counting down.
TAGGAGGAAAATAAGAGAATTGTAAGTTCTGTTACTGATGTGTACATTTAAAAACAGGAAGAAATACAATACATAAAAATAGTTTTAATACAGTTGTACTTAAATGTATTTTAAATTTTATATATATATATATATATATAACATATATATACTTTTTTGTACATCAAATGTTGTTTATTGACAGTTTACATGATCCAGATCTAAGCGTCATCAATGGTGGGTCATGTGACCCTCTTACACGATCAAGGATGAATGCTATTGTTTTCTTTTTTTTTTGGCTGCACCATGTGGCATGTGGGATCTTAGTTCCCTGACCAGGGATTGAACCTGTGCCCCCTGCAGTGAAAGTGTAGAGTCTTAATTAACCACTGGACCACCAGGGAAGTCCCTAAATTACATTTTAAGAAGCTTGATCCATCAAAGAAAAGAAAGCAGATGACCCTGCATTAGTACAATTAAGGAAAATGTATTTAAAGGAAGCATTTAGTATTAGTCCTTCAAAAGCATTTTTTATTTTTAAGAACAATTATGTGTACTACTTTTTTATCTTACATATTTTAATTCTACGGTAGGCTATATTTTTAAAAAAGATATTCTAATCACAATCACATTTTGCTTTCTCACCCTAAAAGCAACACTTAACTATATATCATAGTCAGGTTTCAGCATGATTTTAAATAACAGTATTACAGCATCTACAATCTTTGGCACTCGTGTTAAGTGAACAATAAACTGTATTTCAAATTTTAATAGAATTGTCTTCATATATTCCAACTAAAAAAAGTTTTATTAAAAAGTGCAAGAATTTTAATAAAATTTTTTGAAAAACAGTAGGTTGACAGTCAAATCAAACAACCTATTAATCCAAAAGCCAGGTAATCTGCAAATCTATTCTAGTAGCAGCATTTACTACGTTTGCATAATGGCAATTTTACTTAATAAATAGAGAAGTTCTAAAATGATGAGTTGACTCATAGGAATATTAAAATGACATTACTCTTTTGTGCTTTAAAAAGATGAACGTGGTATAAAGACCACAACTATCTTTAAGAAAAGTTTTTTTTCATCCCATTAAATGTGTTTAGAAAACTATCATTGATATGTAATGTTTTCTGTAAAGGCTTCATATTAATTTAACGAAGCTAATTTATGTAATAATTACAATAAGAAAGATTTTCATAGAATCCTCGGAAAACTAAGTAACCTGTTCACTTTTATTATTAGTTGAACTCAAAACTGACTAAGTGGAACAATTGTCTATGTCAATGTATCAAATATCTCTGCATTTATTTTCACCACACTAATGATGCTTTGCCTATGGATATAGAAATGTAGTCTTTTACTAAGATAATTTCTTTAATCTGTCAAACATATACTCCCAATGAAGTGTTTATTTCCATACTCCTCTAGGAAAACTCCCAAACAAAATCTGTGATTTATGTGATGATATACCTACAACTGATCTTCTCTCCTTCGCCCATGTATCCTTCACACTGCCATCAGCATGATTAAAAAACAAAAGTGCAAATTTGATCTCATTTCTTCTCTTCCAGGATACAGGAATAATCTCATCATCTCATCAGGTGAAAGCCTACCTACCTACATTTCCAGGCTCATTTTTTGCCACTGCCATGATGTTTGTTGATTCTATTTTCACAGCTTCACTGGTTATTTATTAAGACTTTGAAAAACAGTACAGTGACATGAGGGACTGGAAGTACCTTATAAAACAGATTTTTTAAAAATTTCATTTCATCATTCAATTATGTAAAGAGGTTATAGAAAAATAAATAATTCATTATGTGGAGAAATAAAAATAGAGACAATTAATTATTAACAATTCAATATGAAGAATCATGCCTCCGATTTTGAATGAAATGAGAATGAAACAACAGCTAGAAAAAAATTTTAGTCAACAAAGCGATAAACTTCTTACCCTCCCACATGCTACGGGGCAACTGGGCCCACGTGCCGCAACTATTGAGCACGTGAGCCACAACTAGAGAGCCCGTGTGCCACAACTACAGAGCCTGTGTGCTCTGGAGCCAGCGCATCACAACTACAGAGCCCGCTCGCTCTGGAGCCCATGCATTGCAACTAGAGAGCCCACGTGCTGCAACTACTGAGCCCCTGCGCCACAACTAGAGAGAGAAGCCCATGCCACAACGAAGAGCCCATGCATCACAACGAAAGATCCCATGTGCTGTAACTAAGACCTGACACAGCCAAAAACAAATAAATAAATATTTTCAAAAAAGAGTAATTTACACAATAAAATGAAAGGAAATGTAATCAGTAAAACTAATGAATGCCGTGACATGCCACTGAGATCCCTCACGGAAATGAAGGACTTATTCCCTCAGCTGCTGGAAATGCTGTTGGCAGACAGCCCTAAGAAACCAGCCCTTTGGAGGACAGTTTTGGCTGAAGAGTACTACCTTGCCAAAGGCTGTGACCTTTTCTGTGCTAGCCTGCATTCAATAACTAGTCAGTTCAGAGGAATAAAGACTAGACCCCCTCACCACAACTCAGGACAACTCTGAAGGGCCATTCCACATTCAGAGGTCCCAAGGTCAGCTGAGGCTTCTACTGACACTGAATCGCAGTCCAACTTTTCCCTTCCACTCGTACTCCCTAAAACAAACTTCTTGTACACTAATCTCCACCCCAGAATTTTCTTTGCAGGGAACCCAATCTACAACAGTTAACACCAAAAGTGATCTGAGAAAGCAGACACTAAGATTTTGGAGTTGGATCACCTATCATGGTACTGGCAATAAAGATCCCTTCACTGGGGATAAGCAGTGCACAGATAGCCACATTACCTTTTACTGATGCTATCTTGGGCAGTATTCTGGTGGAAAGGAATGCACCACTGGGTGTGATACTTGAGGCTTTTTGAGAAATATGAGATAAACACTAACTATAAAGACAGCAGAATTTGATGGGTATTGCTAAGCTCAATTGAGGAAATAAAGGAAAGACACAAAGGTTGAGCGTGATTAATGAGAAATTAAAAGCTAAGTGTGAAAGCCAGAGGGCCTCTTGGGGAGCAAAACAAGAGGTTCTCACCTCCAGTAGCAGGAGGGCAAGGAAAGCTGATGACTAAGACCAGGACTTAATGGTAAGAGTAGAAGAGCTTCCAAGAAGGTTAAATTCTCAACCTAAGCAGTTCTGCTAATATTAAGGTTAGAGCCCTAGATGGGAAAAAATGATATTTGACCCATGGGATAGGAACATCTAGGTGATAACCTGAAAATCATGAATCCCCAGATTCACTTGAATGGACTTTCAGAGCCTGCAGGAGTGGACTGTTAAAGGTTGACATTCCCTCTTGTTTGAAGATGATGGAGAAGTTTCCCCTAAAGGCTAGAGTTCTCTCTTACTGGAAGATGATGGAGAAGTTTCTACCCCCAGTAGGCAACATTCTTCCCACTTCCTACAGTCTGTCCCACCTTCTCTGCTGCCACTAGGCCAAAAAGTGGGGTTAAGTTACGAGATAACCTAACCAGGAATGTGTGCACATTTGAGGGAGAAAGGGACGACAGCCTGAATTAAGAGCAGGACCTAGCTAACATGTACTGGCAGGAGCCAGGAGAGTAAACATGAGACTATATTCTGAGAGTACTTGATCAAGGTAGGGGTTGAGGGATGGGGTAGGGAAGATGGGGTGCAAGATGAGGCACAATAAGGAGTTGGGGGTATGGTGATTACATTGGACCTCATCTACTCTAGAAGTGGCAGCAATTCATTTTATAGGAGTAGATACATATTCTGGATATGGGTTTGCCCTTCTTGTCTTGAAAACTAATTTAAAACTGCTAATAGAAACAATATGATGAGAGCTGACATCACTGGTATTCATTTGAAGAAATAATCCTTATCAAAAGATTGCATTATAAGTTAGTGAAAAATTCAAGATATAAACCCCAAACTCAAATCCTTGTGTATTAGATTCTTTTAACAAGTTAAATAGTGAAAATAGTCTATGTTCATGCAGTCTCTTCTCCTCAAAATATAGACACATAGTCAAGTAAGTCTGTACAAAAACTTTAAATGGTTTATGCTTCAATTATCTTCATTCATAGCTTGAAAGGATTAAGCTACTGCATTTCAATCCTTGCCAAGTGCAGCACAGCCTTCCTTTCAAATGAAGAACCCTTTGGTTAATGTTGGCATCAAAAGGAAGCCTTAGGAGTTTTAGAAACTTAAATTGGAAGTTGGACTATGTGAACTAAACCATGTTAGGAAAAATCAAAACAAAGGTTAATCATTAATAATGGGCACCTAACATCCTTTTGATATACTATGGTATAAAGGAAGAGATTAAAAATTGTGATTTCTGGCCCTGTATCCCCTCAGTGTGACATCTCAACTTTTTAAGAAAAATATTCCAATGGAAATTTTTAAAAAGTAGTATTTGTAATATCATTTATAGTTCCTGCATGAAGAAATTCTCCTTGGATATTGAGAGTCACTGTATTTCCAAAGGAGTTCATGGTTCATTTGGAAAAAACATAGCTAATAAAACGTTTTTGGTATTTTCTAGAAGCATCAGACATTTTCACAAAGAATGGTTCAAAGCAGTATTCTGTACTGTTTCTATGCTTGAGCCAGGAGGATTTGCCAAGTTCATGTTTACATCTGTTCTGTAGTACTGTCCAGTCTTTCTTAGTCCCAGTTACACTAGTGAAAGGGCAGCATGAGAGTGTAGAATAAAATTATCTTTCATCTGTTTCCACTTGTTCATAAAACAGTACACCAAAGGCCATATGACTGCTGAATTCATTAAGATAAACCAGCTAATGCCAACAACTCTTCCTTTCGCGGCAGCAGTTTAACTGCATTCTGAAGCTCAGAGGTCATCAACTCAAACGCTGTAAGGCATGAGGCTCTAACTTAAAGAAGTTAAGAGGTCCTGGTACAACCAAGATGATCAAATAGTAAAAAGGCACAGGGCATACAAACTGACTAAAGATCTCTGGATGGGGGAGACAGTAGGAAGTAGGGGACTGAGAGGAACTAAAAAGAGTCCATCACCGACCAAAGAGGACGGCAACTAGTTAGCTCCAGCCAATTGTTGTTGCTACAGAAATATAATTTTTAAATATGGAAAATCATATTCAAAAAATATTGAAATATAATTCAAAATATTTTAAGCAGCATGGGAAAAAATTAAAAACATCTCTGCAAAGTCAATTTGAGGTACTAGATTAAAACTGATAGATTATCACTTTGGTTACATATTTGTTCACAGAGAACCAACCCTACTTCTTATATTCCCTATACCAAACACTGCCAGATAATATTCTGTACAAATGCACTAATTTAGTAGATGGTATGAGGAACCTATTTGAATGGGTCCCCATTCACAAGATACTATTCTAAGGAAGAAGTCTAAATTTCTAAGAATCATTTTAAAATTTCAATTTTAAGTTCATAAACTTCTATCTAGACTTCCTTTCCCTTTCTTTCTCTTTCCTATCCTGAAACATTGGGGCCCAAATGAAGATTCTCTATGCTTAGCAGAGAGCTCTGACTAGACACTTAGACACAATACTCTGGAACATAGGCACACATTATTATAAGACTAAAGGCCCTTAACGCTGGGTAAACAATAAACCTACTCCCACCCTGCCTTCCATTATCAGTCATATCATTATCACAAGTACTTTTGTTGTAAGAAAAATAAAAGGTTAGATTGATGGGAGCCTGTTAAATGTCCTGAAATTGAATGTTTAAGGGGGTTATAATTTTCATTTGAGGAAGATTTTTAACAAGTGAGAACTGGATATATTCTAATTACTACATTTTTATTATAGGGAATTTATTTTCTATAACTTGGATGTTAGATTTTTAAGAGAAATGTAATCAAGGTAATTATGGTAAATTAGTGATCTTCAAAGACTTAGTAATATTTTGAATTCTGTAGTGTTAGATGAATCTCAGCTGAAGTCATTTATTTCCTCTACTCCTATGAGATCGGGGTCTTAAGGAATACTGAGGGAGTTTGCAATTATTTATTTGTTTTTTGTTTGTTTGTTTGTTTAGGCTGTGCCAGGTCTTAGTTGGGGCACGCAGGATCTTCACCGAGGCATGCGGATGACTTCTTAGCTGTGGCATGTGGACTCAGCTGCGGCATGTGAACTGTAAGCTGTGGCATGCACACGGGATCTAGTTTCCCGACCAGGCATCAAACCCAGGCCCCCTGCATTGGGAGTGCAGAGTCTTACCCACTGGACCACCAGGGAAGTCCCCCGAGTCTGCAGTTTTAATTTTTCCAATCTTGTAATGTTTCTACGGGTTAACACACATTAATTTAAAATTCCAATATGAGAACACACTTCATCTTCCAGAAGAATCCTCTATGTTCCAGAAGGTAAAGAATTCATTAGAGCTTATAATACTTAATGATGTAAAGAACTGGAGTACAGGAACTTGGCATTAATCATCACTAAGATTTTCAGATTTTCCATTAACTCTCATTAAAGTTAATTTTCTTGAATGAAGGTTTTATAATACAAATTTTAGAACTGCATTTGGCCTGATGATTTTTCTTAGGGCAATGAAGTCAGTCTTCATACATTTGCTTTGTTCAATAAAGCTACCTACTTCCATTAGTCCCTTTCATTCCTGATCCTTTCTTATCAGGTCCACTCATTCAAAAACAAATGTTAGGTAAAGCTTATCACACTAAGTGTATACTACAAATTTATACAAACGTATAAAGATGCCATACTTGCTGTTTAGAAGCCGCCTTCACAAGCACTACTATCCAAAACCAGTTCTTCAGGCAGGTGAAACATGGCATCTAGGATTTCTGAGTATCTATACTGATGTTAAAGGACCTTTCCACCAAATTTGTTTTTTATGCATTTCTGTCTAATGAGTTGTTTGATTTTTAACAGAATTCTTAGTTTTCACTACATGATGGGCTCCTGCTCAGGGGCTAGGGTTAGAGAAGAAACCTCAACTTTGTGCACAAAAAGAGTGGCTAGACATTTAAACCAAATTCAACCTGAAAATAATTTATTTCTTAACTGGCAAGATTCAATCACTGTGATAAATGCTCTAAAATTTATGAGTAGAAGCTGTCGGTCTCTGATAACTGCTATGTCAGACTGAACTGCGAAACACAATGCATATGGGTCAGCAGAGTTTAGCAGATTATTCCTCTTATAAATCCAAGAGAAGAACAGTTAAACACACAAAATGAGTTATTTAAAATGATTCAAACTCATAGTTACTCAAAAGCAGATCTCTGACAGTAGGCAGTTATGTCCCATCCTCTAGAAACTCTTGATTTCTGTACTGTCTTCTATTCTTAGCTTGTTTTTCTAAACACCAGAGAGGAACTTCCTGCAGACTATAGTAATAGTGGACTTAATGAGATAATTTATCTATATGATTTCCGTGCATCATTTTTGGAACATACTAGAAGGGAATATTTTTGCTGAATCTAGAGCAGTGTAGTAATAAAATGCTTGATGTGTAATAAATTCCAATAAATTGGAAAAAGTAAAGCAAAGCATTAACCTCCCTGGGCTTCATTTCTCTGCCTTTGAAATGGTGTGATAAGACTAAATGATCTTTAAGATTCCTTTCATATCTATCTACCTACTCATTCAACACCTTTTAAGCATGTCCTATGTGCTCGGCACTCAGTTAGGTATTGGATAAACACAAATGAGGCATGCTCCTTGCCTTTGAGAACATCTGTCTCCTTGGAGGAGACAGATCTGGAAACAGCACATGGCAGTGGCTCAGCTAGAATTATGAACATATATGATGGGGACTGAGTTGACAGAGGTACTGTTGGGGGGAATTTGGGGAGGGCTTCACTTAGAAGGTAACAGTTCTGCTGGTCAGAAACTTAACAGGTAATGAGTTTTAGAAGCAATGATACATCAGTGAAATGCTAATGCTACCAAAACATGTCATTTTACAGTATATAAGGCTCTTTTTATAGGAATAAGTTAAAACCAAACAATCAGATCATTAAGAAACTTCAAGTTAAAGCAACTTGTTAAAATAATGAGACATACTCATGGCCTCTAACTCATTCAAGAACAAATGTTAGGTAAAGCTTATTAATGTAATATACTCACTAAGTACAACTGACAATTACAAAAATTGCTCATATACCCACCCATTCCAGCCATATGAAATCTGAAGTTAATAATTCTGAGAATTAAATAATTTCTTCAAGATTATAGAATTAAAGTAGTCCCTAAACTTCACATGTGAAATTACAAATATATTTCTCTTAAAGCAGAAATAAGTACAGTAAGTACAGTATTGATTAAACATGAAGTGTATATTAAATGCATTAAAACTTCCTTTCAAATAGCTACATAAAATAATTTAAGAAATTTGATGTTAACTCCAAAAGTATATCTTTAACAATATGGAAAACACAATTGTAATGCAAATAGTAAGCCTTATAGTTACTAATAAAACTCTAATTTAAAAACTGTCTTCTCTGCCTTTTGTAATGTAGTGTAGAATGCTATTTATAGGTCACGTTAAGAGTGCTCGCTTCAATAAGAAGAGATTTAACCTTTCTTTTTTAATGTCAAAGGGCTTTATGTAAGAATTGGAACTTCATCATTTAAAACTAAAAACCTAATTAAAACACTGTACCAAAAATAAGAAGGAATGGCTTGTTAAGCCAGATAGGGAAGTTCTATTGATGCTTTATAAATTTATCATATTTAATTTATACAGTAATCTCTAACAGAGCAGAATAATCCCATGTTATAATAATCCCATATCCACTATAAACCTTCATCCTGAAACAGCACCCCCTCCCCAAAAGAATGAGCAACAAAATTCAATGCCATAGGCTTAAACAAAACCCACCATTTGGCATTAAGATGGACTACTTTTAGGTTGGCAGAAGCCCACCAAATGCGAAATTTCCATCTGTGGAATGGCATTGTGAGAAGCTAGTGCTGCAAACCTGCTCCCTAGCAAAACAAGCATAACTGGGGAAAATCATTTAAAAAACCCAACCTTTTAAAGTCTCTGGAAATTGTTTTAGATGAAGAAACATTCATTCAAGAAAATATACTAAAACTCGGTAAGAATAGTGAGTCTGTGGCATTTGATCCACGACTCACCTCTCCCTTTCCCTCCTAGCTCAGTGTGATAGAAGGTCTGCTTCAGGCAGGTGCAGACAAAACCATAGGGCACCCTTTCTCCCCAGGTACCAATCAAACTATTCCTCTATATCGATCTATCCCTCTAGTGTAATCGAGGGTTATGGTATGTTCCTGGGGTGGGGGCAGGTACCAGCATTTCTTATCTCTCCCAGCAACATGCTGCAGAGGCTAAATTCCAAGCAAGTGTAGCCAAGATGTCAGAGAATCCCTTCTTCAACTCAGCCCCCACTGTTGGGGTGGAGGATCTACCTCAGGCACAGCACATTCAAATAGCAGGGCTCTGATAACCTGCATCCCAGCTCATTTGTAGGCTGTTGGTTCCATGCTGGAGAGACAAACCAAGAAGATCAGAAACTACCACCCTCACCCTGCGCTCTGCTCCTAAAGCATGGGTGTCACTGGGAGGGAAGTACATCATTGGCTATACTTCCATCTCTGGAGCCATGGCTCAGAGATTCTGGCCAGGAGGAGAGGCAGGCTGTAACACAGAGAACACCAAGGTTCTTGTCTAAGGAAATGACAACAGAAAGAGGGGAAGTTCAAGCCTAAGGGCACACTCAAAACCAATGGCAGGAAAGCAATTAAGAGGAGGCTGCCAGCTTCATGAAACAAATAACCTACATCACTAATTATCAGAGAAATGCAAATAAAGCTACAATGAGGTATCATCTCACACTGGTCAGAATGGCCATCATCAAAAAAGCTACAAACAATAAATGCTGGGGAGGGTGTGGAGAAAAGGAAACCCTCTTGCACTGTTGGTGGGAATGTAAATTGATACAGCCACTATGGAGAACAGTATGGAGGTGCCTTTAAAAACTAAAAATAGAACTACCATATGACCCAGCAATCCCACTACTGGGCATATACCCTGAGAAAACCATAATTCAAAAAGACACATATACCCCAATGTTCATTGCAGCACTATTTACAACAGCCAGGACATGGAAGCAACCTAAATGTCCATCAACAGAGGAATGGATAGAGAAGATGTGGTACATATATACAATGGAATATTACTCAGCCATGAAAAGGAATGAAATTGGGTCATTTGTAGAGACGTGGATGGACCCAGTCTGCCATATAGAGTGAAGTAAGTCAGAAAGAGAGAAACAAATATTGTATATTAATGCATAACATGGAATCTAAAAAAATGGTATAGATGATGTTATTTACAAAGCAGAAATAGAGACACAGACATAGAGAACAAACCTATGAATACCAAGGGGGGAAGAAGGGGGTGGGATGAATTGGAAGATGGGGATTGATATATATACAATACTGATACTCTGTGTAAAATAGATAACTAATGAAAGCCTGGTGTGTAGCACAGGGAACTCTACTCAATGCTCTGTGGTGACCTAAATGGGAAGGAAATCCAAAAAAGAGGGGATATATGTACACGTATAGCTGATTCACTTTGCTGTACAGTAGAAACTAACACAACATTGTAAAGCAAGTATACTCCAATTAAAAAAAAAAAAATCTAAACCACAGACCAGATAGTTTACCAGAGAGAACTAGGGGAACAATAAATATGAAGAACCTTCCTGGGGGTCTGAACAACCTAAAACACTGACCTGAAAAACTAACCTGCAAAGGAGTCCAAATTTAACTATATCAAACTACGAAACAATTTATGCCCCAAGGTGTTGTTAAAAATAATAGAGCAGGGGCTTCCCTGGTGGCGCAGTGGTTGAGAATCTGCCCGCCAATGCGGGGCACACGGGTTCGAGCCCTGGTCTGGGAGGATCCCACATGCCGCAGAGCAGCTGGGCCCGCGAGCCACAATTGCTGAGCCTGCGCGTCCGGAGCCTGTGCTCCGCAGCAAGAGAGGCCGCGATGGTGGGAGGCCCGCGCACCGCGATGAAGAGTGGCACCCGGTCTCCGCAACTGGAGAAGGCCCTCGCACAGAAGCGAAGACCCAACACAGCCATTAAAAAAAAAAAAAAAAATAGAGCAATCAGCTGGCAATCAGTGAAGCCTAACAGGTGAGTATGATCAGGGAAAGAGACAGAGAGCCCTGCTACTACTGTCATCCCAAGGTGACTGTGCACATGTCAAAAGCTGTAGCCTCTGAGGAGCAACATCAATGAAACAGTAGAGGGAAAAGAAACAAAACAATGTAATAAAGAGAAGAAGAGCTAGAAAAGTGGTAGCATTGCCATTTTAGGACGATTGGAGCTTAAATGCTCCGGAAGAAATAAGGAAGGTCACCTGGTCCCCAGAGTTTCCCCAATTCGTAACAACAGCCAAGGACATGTCCACCTAATGTATCTGCTCTTTTTCTGACCTCATCATTCTTGAGGGTGCCTGAGCCTCTATTCCTCTAGCATAATTAGATAACCAGTAGCTTAAGGATATACAGCATGCACAATACACTATCCAAAGGGCTGTACTGGTGATGAAGTATTCTGGGAGTTCAAGATAGGATCCTTGGTAGATTGGAGAGATTCTATAAGAACAAGTGGCAAAGAGATAACAGGCAAACTTGGCTTTTCTATAGTGCTTATGGGATTGATCTTCTTGAGGTTTTTTTTCAGAGTTAGGAGTGACATTAGAGAAAAAATTCTGGGAAGATGTAGGAATAGGAAGCACCAAGACTCTGTCTCCTCATCAGGAAAACAATTGCACTTGCAGAATCTATCTGATGTATTCATGTTGGAATTCTATAGTCTATTGAAGGCTTGCAACTTCTAGGGGAAGGCCTGCATGGTAAACTGTAGTTAATTTTGGTCTATTTCAGCTCCTAGCACAGTATCAGCCACTCATACTGCACCTCCAGCTCCATGGAAGGCAGCTGTGCACATGTTCCTGGAGCAGTTATGGTGGGCGAAAAGGACCCTGACCTCCAAATATCAGAGATCTGTTCTCTGATCACTGATTGCTGCTTCTGATTACAGAGGTGCAGAGAAAAAGGATGCAGCCATTGTTGTTACACTGTTGCAACCCACCTCCCTTCCAGCTTAAGCGACTACCAGGGGGATTTAAAGGGCTAGGGCCCTTCCCCACTCACCCACCCACCCTCCTTCATTTTTCTCTTTTTCCCTGTTCAGAAGCCAGACATGAAATACTTGACATTAAAAAGCAAATGCATATATGGGAAAAATTAGAAAGTAACTGTGCATGTCCAGGGAAAGATGCAGGCCCAGAAAAGACCTGAGAAGACCTTAAGTTTACCCATCAGGCTGATCCTTGGCACTGAGAGAGCCTACAACAATCAAAAACAATAACAAAACCCAGCAAGACCTGGGGAAGGGGAGGATATGATTTCAAGAGTTACCACATTATATAAGATTCAAATGTCCAATGTTCAATGAGAAATCACAATGCATACAAAGAAAAAGGAAAGAACAGCCCATTCAAAGGAAAAAAAAATCAACACAAACTATCACTGAAAAAGACCTGATGACAGATCTATTACACAAAGACTTTAAAACAATGCTCTTAAAGAGGCTCAAAGAGTTAAAGGAAGATGTGCAGAAAGTCACAAAAACAGTGTATGAATGAAATGGTGTATTTCAAACAGTACATGAAATACCAACGAAGAGACAACCTAAAAAGAAACCACATAGAAATTTCAGAGCTAAAAAGTACAATTACTGAAATGAAAAATTCACTAAAGGGATTCAAAGGCAGATCTGAGCAGGCAGAAGAAGAAAAAGCAGTGAACTTGAAGATAGGGCAATGAACATTGAATCTGAAGAAAGAGAAAAAAGACTGAAGAAAAGTGAACAGAGCCTAAGGGACCTATGGGACACTGTGGGAGTTTCACAAGGAGCAGAGAGAAAGGAGCAGAGAGAATATCTGAAAAACAAATGGCAAAAACTTCCCAAATTTGATGAAAGACGTGAATATAAACATCCAAGAAGCTCAATAAACTCGAAAAAAGATGCATTCAAAAAGACCTATAACAAGACATTATAATCAAAACTTTCAAAAGACAAGGAGAGAATCTTGAAAGCAATTCATCACATATAAAGAAGCCTCAGTAATATTATAAATAGATTTTCATCAGAAACATTGGAGGCCAGAATGCAGTGGGCCAATATATTCAAAATGCTAAAAGAAAAAAAAATCAACCAAGAATCTTATATCCAGCAAACAGTACAGGAGGAATTAAGACATTCCCAGATAAACAAAACATTCCCAGATAAACAAAAGCTGAGGGAGTCTGTGACCACTAGATCTGCTCTGAGAGAATTGCTCAAGGGAATCCTTCAGGGTGAAATGAAGGGGCACTAGACAGTAACTTGAAGCTATATGTTGAAATAAAGATCTCAATAAAGGTAAATACACGGGCAATTATAAAAGCTAGTCCTACTGTAACAATGGTTTATATCTCCACTTTTTGTTTTCCACATAATAATACATAAATTGTTTAAAAAAATCACTACTCTAAAAACCAGTATTATCATAACTTTGGTTTGTAACAACACATTTTGTTTACAACATAATTTAAGAGACTAATGCATTTAAAAGACTTATTAATTTATGTTTTTTGTCACATAATGAATCTTGTGACAACAACTTAAAGGAGTGGGGACAGAGTAGTAAAGGAGAAGAGTTTATGAAGTCTATGTTTTGAAGTTAAGCTGGTATAAATTCAAATTAGAGTGACTTAACTTTAGAATATTAAGTGTCATCCCTATGGTAACCACAAAGAAAATAGATATAGAATATACACAAAAGGAAATAAGAAAGGAATTTAAGCATTTCACTACAAAAAAAATCAACTAAACAGATGACAGTAATTCAGGACATGACAAAAAAGCTACAGCTCATATAGGAAAGAAATAGCAAAATGACAAAAGTCCCTCTTTATTAGTAATTAATTTACATGTAAATGGATTAAATTCTACAATGAAAAGGCAAAAATTGGCTGAAGAGATAAAAACACATGACCCAACTATATGCTGTCCAGAAGAGACTCACTTTAAATCCAAAGCTACAACAAGACTGAAAGTAAAAGAATGGAAAAAGATATTCCATGCAAATAGGAATAAAAGATGTTCAACATCACTAAATAATAGGGAAATGCAAATCAAAACTATGAGATACCACATTATACTCATTAGGATAGCTACTATAAAAAAAAAGAAAATAACAAATATTGGTAAGTATGTGGAGAAATTGGAACCCTTGTGCATTGCTAGTGGGAATAAAACATGGTAAAGCTACTGTGATGGTGGCTCCTCAAAAAATTAAAAATAGAATTGTCATATAACCCAGCAATTCCACTTCTGGGTGTATATCCATAACAATCAAAAGTAGGATCCCTAAGAGATGTTTGTACACCCATTTTCATAGCAGCATTATTCACAATAGCTACAATGTGGAGCAACCAAGTGTCCATCGAGGTATGAGTGGGTAAGCAAAATGCAGTATATACATACAATGGAATATTATTCAGCCTTAAAAAGTGAATCTGACATATGCTGCAACAGGGATAAACCTTGAGGATATTATAATAAGTGAAATAAGTCAATCACAATAAAGGTAAATACTTTATGATTCCAGTTACATGAGGTATGTAGAGTAGTCAAAATCATAGAGGTGTACAGTAGAATGGCGGTTGCCAAGGGCTTGGGGGAAGAGGAGACGGGGAAGTTATTGTTTAAGATGGTAGAGTTTCAGTTTTATAAGAGGATAAGAGTTAAGGGAAAGACGGTGGTGATAGTAGGACAACATTATGAATGCATTTAATACAACTGAACTGTACACTTAAAAATGGTTATATTGTATATTTTGTTATATATAGAAATAAAAAATGAATAAATAAAAATTCTTATTAAGAAAAAGTGACTTTATGTTTACTGTAAATGTAAAGTTAGTCATTAAATATAAGACCATGGAATTATAACAAACTTCATCAAAAATCTGGCTGCTTTATGTTTTGGGGATTAATAAAGCTAGAGGTAACCATAACACATTAACAGGTCAGTGTCATTTAAAATATATAGCTTTTAATTTAAGTCTCTTAAATTGACTCCAAGGTAAACTGAGCTCTCACTTATGAAAATGGATTAGGACTCATACTTTGAGATATTAAACATTTTACATACTTCAGTATATAATTAACATTTGTTCCAGGATTAATACTAGAAATGTTTCTGTAAGCAATGGGAAAGGATTTACTGAATAGCACAGTGGGCTTTAAGAACTATTTTATGTTTAGTAGTTCATACTCTAAATGTTTTTGTGAGAGAACCCATTTATTTATTTCATCAGCATTATATTTTTAATGATCATAAAAAATTAACTCTGGCCTAAGAGGACAGAAAAATTTAAAGTTAGATCTAACAGAGGTATTTTACAGATATACTGTGTGCTGCTTTTAAGGAAAAAAAAGGTGTGTTTGTTTGGCATGTATCAGGATGAGAAAGGAGACTTTAATTTCAAAGTGTGACAAAGTGAAGAAAAAGTTCAGGAACTACGAGACAGAATAAAATGAGGGTTTGACTTCAGAATGTTGAGAGTGAGATCAGGGACAGTCTCCTGACTCAGTGATTATAATGTGTTTTTCTTGAAGAAAGACTGTAGGTGACTGGGTTTACCTAGGATTATTGTCTGAATGTGACAGCATGAGAGAAGTTAAGTGTTATTTCGAAGAGACTATTTGTAATGATGTACCATGGATAGGGAGGGAAGCCCATGCTGGAGGGCGGATGGGTGCATATAAAATAGCAGGGTCAGTCAGTGGCCTGGAGGTCTCAGTGAGGTCCAAGAAGTGTTGCAGGGGAGGCCCTTGAACAGGCGGCCTAGAAGGATAGGAGGTGTGGTAGGAGAGTGGGATATCTGCTTAGTGATTTGGGGGACAGTTTACTTTCTGGTACCTACATGGTACAGGGAATGCACTGAGGTGGCTGAGGTGGGGAGGTCATGGTGCTGGGCTAGGTCACCTCTGTGGTCAATGAAATCATCTAAAATGATGGCAGGAGTTAGACAACTGCCTGGGAGGCATTATATCTCCAGTAAACTAGGAGACTGGTACATGTCAGCAAGGAAAAATGGAAGATGGTTGCTGCAGCTAGGCGGCAAAAGCCTCAAAGGAGTAGGAGATTGCAGAAACACAGGGCAGAAAAAATTTGTAAGAGTGATTTGCCTCCCAGGGGACATTTGGTGATGTGTGAGACATTTCTGGTTACTACTGGTATTTAGAGGGTAGAGGCTGGGGCTACTGCTAAACATCCTACAAAGCACACAACAACTCCCCACAACAAAGAATTATCCAGCTCAAAATAATAATGCCATGACTGAGAAACTCTAAGGTAGAGGAAACAGCATAAACAAAGGCATTGCAATGAGGAAAACTAGAGCCCATTCAGGAAAAGCTGACTTTAGTTCAGCTGAAGCGTAGGTTACCAGCAGAGGAAGTCAGAAGATAAAGTTGGAAAGGAGGCTAGGGTCACCCTGTATGCAGGCTAAGAAACTAGCAACTAACTTAGAGGATAAAGAGAAGAGGATAAAGAGAAGACACTGAAGATCTCTGAGCAAAAAAATGACACATCACTGAGTTGGGAGGCTTTATATATGATTGCAGTCTTATCAATAATTTGTTTTTTCAGTTTACAAGCACTTTTAAGCAAAAGTTTCATCACTCTTTAATGCTTCATTGATGTCTCATCTCTTTAACAACAGTAAGTCCCTGGGTAAGAGACATCAGGTCCCATAGTTAACAAAGCACACACAGCTGGCTAGCCTGAAATTCAGACTTTCAGCTACAGTGCTTTTAACAGCATTGCCACACACACCCTTCAACTACTAAAAATAGAGAAAACATGAAAAAATTTAATTTCTTCTCTCTTCATTCCCAGTGTCTATTTAGAGGTGCTGAGGAACAAAGAAATGGTAGGAAGCATGAGGCAGGTAAAGAAAAAAAGGCCTGAATCAATAATATAAGAAGTATCTAAATACTTCCTGAAAAAACAGAATGCAAACTGTACAGCTCAGTTTTGGAAATACTCATGAAAGCAAAACATAGGTCACTACACTTCTTCAATCATTTTAACTCCTCCTCTTCAAGAAGGAAATCATTAATAACTCAAGCTTACAAATTTGTACCGCCTTTTTTTTTTTTTTTTTTTTTTAGCTGTCCTATAAGTTTGTTCGGCTCATTTTAGTTAGCAGTTACTTTCTATAATGATGGTAATTTATAAAAGCCTGAATATAACCAAGTCAATCTATTTCGAAGAAGAAAATATTATCTTGATTCAGGTTGCCTTTCCTGTTCCTGTGCCTGAAAATAATTAAAGACACCAAACAAGGTCACCAAGGCAATAATGCCCCCAAATAAATAGGACTCTTTCTGACAGGTAAAGAATTTAACCTGCTGGCAGTCATTCTGTTCAGAATAATAACCATAATACCAAAGTGTCACTTATTCCTTCGCTGGTATATCAAATGGAGCCCTAGTGACATTAAAGAGCTAATATGATTTCATTGGTGCTCTTTCTATACTCATGGAAAGCTTATTTACCAGACAATGTTTAAGTGAACATTAATCAGAGAGAGAAGCTCCATTCTCCAAACCACATGCATGAGAATATAAAAAAAAAAAGAATGTCTATACGTGTATAACTGAGTCCCTTTGCTGTACAGCAGAGATTGGCACAGCACTATAAATCAACTCTACTTCAATAACAAAAAACTTAAAAAAATCAAACCACATGAATGGATCAGACTAGATAAAACCCACAATGGGAAGAACTTTCCACATCAAGAAGGAGAGAGCTTCTCTCCCTCTACTTTTAATCAGCTAAGTGTTTCCCTTGCTTCACAGATCAAATTTTGAGGGCTAGGGCTACTCTGACAGAATGCAGAGAGCATAAGAAATTTTACCAAGGTACTAGTAAACTAACTGGTATCATCTATTAATAGATAATAGACTCAGTGAAAATGAGATAAAGGGTAAATGGAGCAATACTATTAAGTGAATTTTAACAGGCGATACATTTTATTTTCCTTCTTTAAGAAAAAACGCTTTGAGACATACCTCAGTAGACATCAGTTTCCAACAGAAAAAGTTCAGAAACCTCACGTTCTTTCCATCTGTTATCAGCTATAATAAAGTCCCCCTCTATTTCATGCAGCATACACTTATAAAGTACATTTTTAATACACTGTAGTTAGGCTCACAGTTTCTTATAACAAGTACAGATTTTGTTTTACCTCACGACAGTTGTATTTTTATCCAATTGGCAAGTCAGTTAATTTTTCTAATATTTTCAGGGGTTGAAGGCCACATATAATAGTATGCCTTGTGTCTCTTGATATTAAGTAAGCAATCTCTGTCAGTGGGTCATGTAGTTCTCTAAGTACGTATATGTGCTTTTATTGTCAAAAAGAATGCAGTGATAGTCAGACAGCTTTTTAGTTCTACCTGTTCATATATTAGAATGGAATGAAATAACAGCTAACCTTACTGTATTATAGTACAGGCATTGTGCTGGATACTTTGCATGTGTTCTTTAATTTTATTCCTTACCATACAATGTAGGAACTATTAACATTCTCATTTTTACAGATGACTTTGAAGCGTAGGCAAAATAATTTGCTCAGCTGGTCAGTGGTAGAGCCCAGACTGGAATCTAGATTCACTGGACACAAACCCTGCATTCTTAACCACAATGGTGCACTGTCTTCCTTAGCAACTGGCTTTCTTTCATTTTCATTCTTCCTTAGTCATTCAAATAGGTATCACAAGGAAGCAGGATTGTGTCAGGAGCAGGGGCTTAAGAGCTGACACTCTTTAAGAAGAAAAAGACAAGTGAACAAGCAATTATAATAGAGTAGTAGCCATTACACTGGGGGTCAGAGAAAGCTTCCCAGAAAAAAGAGAGGTCTCAGTTGAGAGCTAAAGGATATATAAAAGTCAGCTAGGTGAAAGGAGGGTAGGGGGAGTTCAGAGTATTTTGTGCATGAAGGAGGGTAGGGGGAGTTCAGAGTATTTTGTGCATGAAGGTCCTTGGGTGCCGTGATAAGGAGCATGGAATTCTTCCTGTGGATAATGAAATGCCACTAAGACATTTCAATAAGCATGTGATAAGATCATATCTCTACTGTAGATGTTAGAATGCCACCTGAAGACTGGACTTGACAAGAAGGAAACTGGTGGCCAAGACCAATCAGAAGACTGTCACGGTAATGTAAGCAAGATAAAGTAAGCAAGATAAATCGGTAGCTGAAATAGTGGTTAGTTTGTTAGAAGGTAAAACCATGAAGATCTGGGAACTGACTGGATGTGAGGAGTGAGAAAGAAGGGGAACAAGAATGACTCCTGTAAATGGCTTGACAACTGAGGAGATGCTGCCACCACTGAGACAGAAAGCAAAGCAGGATAAGGAGGTTTACAGGGAAAGATAACATGTTCTCTTTTGGACATGTTGAGTTTGAAATGTCTATGGGTTACAGGAGTGGTAAAATCCATAAGAGACCTGGGATAGGAGATATGTATTTGGGAGTTGGCAGCAAAACGAATGTAACTGACATAAGCCACTGAAGCGGACAAACTGATGAAGTGCCCAAGGAGAGTGTTTAGTGTTAAAAAAGGAAGAGGGTTGAGGACAAAATTCTGAACTTTACCCACATTTATGGATCAGAGAGAGGAAGAGAAGCCCATGGAAGGTTCTGAGAAGAAAGAAAACCAGGTGTCACCATGGTCAATGAGAGGAAGTATCACAAGGACACAAAATTTATGTAAGATGCTGCCTAGAGGTTAAATAAGAGCAAAAAGGATAGGAGGTTGTGCTCAGGAGTTCTGGGAGATAAGGACTAGGTATGTCCATGGACTGGTGCCTGAAATGAGGTGTGGGTGATGGACCATGAAGATTATTAAATGGAGCAGATTTATTTTTTTAATTTATTTTCAAACATCTTTATTGGAGTATAATCGCTTTACAATGGTGTGTTAGTTTCTTCTTTATTACAGAGTGAATCAGCTATACATATACATATACCCCCATATCTCCTCCCGCCCACCCCTCTAGGTGGTCACAAAGCACCAAGCTGATCTCCCTGTGCTATGCTGCTGCTTCCCACTAGCTAACTATTTTACATTTGGTAGTGTATATATGTCACTGTTACTCTCACTTTGCCCCAGCCTCCACCCCCCGCCCCGCCCCCATGTCCTCAAATCCATTCTCTATGTCTATGTCTTTATTCCTGCCCTGCCATTAGGTTCATCAGTACCTTTTTTTTTTTTTTTTTTAGATTTCATATATATGTGTTAGCATATGGTATTTGTTTTTCTCTTTCTGACTTACTTCTTTCTGTATGACAGACTCTAGGTACATCCACTTCACTACAAGTAACTCAATTTTGTTTCTTTTTATGGTGGAGTAATATTCCACTGTACATATATACCACATCTTCTTTATCCATTCATCTGTCAATGGACGCTTAGGTTGCTTCCATGTCCTGGCTATTGTAAATACTGTTGCAATGATTATTGTGGTACATGTCTCTTTTTGAATTATGATTTTCTTAGGGTATATGCCCAGTAGTGGGATTGCTGGGTCATATGGTAGTTCTGTTTTTAGTTTTTAAAGGAACCTCCATACTGTTCTCCATAGTGGCTGTATCAATTTATATGCCCACCAACAGTGCAGGAGGGTTCCCTTTTCTCCACACCCTCTCCAGCATTTATTATTTGTAGACTTTTTGATGATGGCCATTCTGACTGGTGTGAGGTGACACCTCATTGTGGTTTTGATTTGCATTTCGTGAATGACTAGTGATGCTGACCATTCTTTCATGTGTTTGTTGGCAATCCGTATATCTTCTTTGGAGAAATGTCTATTTAGGTCTTCTGACCATTTTTTGGATTGGGTTGTTTGTTTTTTTGATACTGAGCTGCATGAGCTGCTTGTAAATTTTGGACATTAGTCCTCTGTCAGTTGCTTCATTTCCAAATATTTTCTCCCATTCTGAGGGTTGTCTTTCTGTCTTGTTTATGGCTTCCTTTGCTGTGCAGAAGCTTTTAAGTCTCATTAGGTCCCATTTGTTTATTTTTGTTTTGATTTCCATTTCTCTAGGAGGTGGGTCAAAAAGGATCTTGCTGTGATTTATGTCTTAGAGTGTTCTGCCTATGTTTTCCTCTCAGAGTTTTATAGTGTCTAGCCTTACATTTAGGTCTTTAATCCATTTTGAGTTTATTTTTGTTTATGGTGTTAGGGAGTGTTCTAATTTCATTCTTTTACATGTAGCTGTCCAGTTTTCCCAGCACCAAGTACTGAAGAGGCTGTCTTTTCTCTATTGTACATTCTTGCCTCCTTTATCAAAGATAAGATGACCATATGTGCATGGGTTTAACTCTGGGCTTTCTATACTGTTCCATTGATCTGTATTTCTGTTTTTGTGCCAGTACCATACTGTCTTGATTACTGTAGCTTTATAGTATAGTCTGAAGTCAGGGAGCCTGATTCCTCCAGCTCTGTTTTTCATTCTCAAGATTGCTTTGGCTATTCAGGGTCTTTTGTGTTTCCATACAAATTGTGAAAGTTTTTGTTCTAGTTCTGTGGAAAATGCCATTGGTAGTTTGATAGGGATTGCACTGAATTTGTAGATTGCTTTGGGCAGTATAGTCATTTTCACAATGTTGATTCTTCCAATCCAAGAACATGGTATATCTCTCCATCTGTTTGTATCATCTTTAATTTCTTTAATCAGTGTCTTATAGTTTTCTGCATACAGGTCTTTTGTCTCCTTAGGTAGGTTTATTCCTAGGTATTTTATTATTTTAGTTGCAGTGGTAAATGGGAGTGTTTCCTTAATTTCTCTTTCAGATTTTTCATCACTAGTGTATAGGAATGCAAGAGATTTCTGTGCATTAATTTTGTATCCTGCTACTTTACCAAATTCATTGATTAGCTTTAGTAGTTTTCTGGTAGAGTCTTTAGGATACTCTATGTATAGTATCATGTAATCTGCAAACAGTGACAGCTTTACTTCTTCTTTTCCAATTTGGATTCCTTTTATTTCTTTTTCTTCTCTGATTGCTGTGGCTAAAACTTCCAAAACTATGTTGAATAACAGTGATGAGAGTGGGCACCCTTGTCTTGTTCCTGATCTTAGTGGAAATGGTTTCAGTTTTTCACCACTAATAACGATGCTGGCTGTGGGTTTGTCATATAATGGCCTTTGTTATGTTGAGGTAAGTTCCCTCTATGCCTACTTTCTGAAGGGTTTTTATCATAAATGGGTGTTGAATATTTTTGAAAGCTTTTTCTGCATCTATTGAGATAATCATATGGTTTTTCTCCTTAAATTTGTTAATATGGTTTATCACATTGATTAACTTGAATATATTGAAGAATCCTTGCATTCCTGGGATAAACCCCATTTGATCATGGTGTATGATCCTTTTATTGTGCTGTTAGATTCTGTTTGCTAGTATTTTGTTGAGGATTTTTGCGTCTATGTTCATCAGTGATATTGGCCTGTATTTTTTTTCTTTGTGACATCTTTGTCTGGTTTTGGTATCAGGGTGAGGGTGGCCTCACAGAATGAGTTGGGGAGTGTTCCTTCCTCTGCTATATTTTGGAAGAGTTTGGGAAGGATAGGTGTTAGCTCTTCTCTAAATGTTTGATAGAATTCGTCTGTGAAGCCATCTGGTCCTGGGCTTTTGTTTGTTGGAAGATTTTTAATCACAGTTTCAATTTCAGTACTTCTGATTGGTCTGTTTATATTTTCTATTTCTTCCTGGTTCAGTATCAGAAGGTTGTGCTTTTCTAAGAGTTTGTCCATTTCTTCCAGGTTGTCCATTTTGTTGGCATATACTTATTTGTAGTAATCTCTTATGATCCTTTGTATTTCTGCAGTGTCAGTTGTTACTTCTCCTTTTTCATTTCTAATTCTATTGATTTGAGTCTTCTCCCTTTTTTTCTTGATGAGTTTCGCTAAAAGTTTATCAATTTTGTTTATCTTCTCAAAGAACCAGCTTTTAATTTTACTGATCTTTGCTATTGTTTCCTTCATTTCTTTTTCCTTTATTTCTAATCTGATCTTTATGATTCCTTTCCTTATGCTAACTTTGGGGGTTTTTTTGTTCTTCTTTCTCTAATTGCATTAGGTGTAAGGTTAGGTTGTTTATTTGAGATGGCTTTTGTTTCTTGAGGTAGGATTGTATTGCTATACTTAGAACTGCTTTTGCTGCATCCCATAGGTTTTGGGTCATTGTGTTTTCATTGTCATTTGTTTCTAGGTATTTTTGATTTCCTCTGATTTCTTCAGTGATCTCTTGGTTATTAAGTAGTGTATTGTTTAGCCTCCATGTGTTTTTTTTTTACAGATTTTCTTCCTGTAATTGATACCTAGTCTCATAGCATTGTGGTCAGAAAAGATACTTGTTATGATTTCAATTTTCTGTGACCCAAGATATGATCTATCCTGGAGAATGTTCCATGAGCACGTGAGAAGAAAGTGTATTCTGTTGTTTTTGGATGGAATGTCCTATAACTATCTATTAAGTCCATCTTGCTTAATGTATCATTTAAAGCTTGTGTTTCCTTATTTATTTTCAGTTTGGATGATCTGTCCATTGGTGAAAGTGGGGTGTTAAAGTCCCCTACTATGATTGTGTTGCTGTCGATTTCCCCTTGTATGGCTGTTAGCACTTGCCTTATGTATTGAGGTGCTCTTATATTGGTTGCCTAAATATTTACAATTGTTATATCTTATTCTTGGATTGACACCTTGATCATTATGTAGTGTCCTTCTTTGTCTCTTGTAACAGTCTTTATTTTAAAGTCTATTTTGTCTGATATGAGAATTGCTACTCCAGCTTTCTTTTGATTTCTATTTGCATGGAGTATCTTTTTCCATCCCCTCACTTTCAGTCTGTATGTGTCCCTAGGTCTGAAGTGGGTCTCTTGTAGACAGAATATATACAGGTCTTGTTTTTGTATCCATTCAGTCAGTTTGTGTCTTTTGGTGGGAGCATGTAATCCATTTACAATTAAGGTAATTATCGATATGTATGTTCCTATCACCATTTTCTTAATTGTTTTGGGTTTGTTATTGTAGGTCTTTTCCTTCTCTTGTGTTTCCTGCCTAGAGAAGTTCCTTTAGCATTTGTTGTAAAGCTGGTTTGGTGGTGCTGAACTCTCTTAGATTTTGCTTGTCTGTAAAGGTTTTAATTTCTCCGTTGAATCTGAATGAGATCCTTGCTGGGTAGAGTAATCTTGGTTGTAGGTTTTTCCTTTTCATCACTTTAAATATGTCCTGCCACTCCCTTCTGGCTTGCAGAGTTTCTGCTGAAAGCTCAGCTGTTAACCTTATGGGGATCCCTTGCTGCTTTTAATATTTTTTCTTTTTATTTACTTTTTGATACTTTGATTAATATGTGTCTTGGCGTGTTTCTCCTTGGAATTATCCTGTATGGGACTCTGTGCTTCCTGGACTTGATTAACTATTTCTTTTCCCATATTAGGGAAGTTTTCAAGTATAATCTCTTCAAATATTTTCTCAGTGCCTTTCTTTTTCTCGTCTTCTTCTGGGACCCCTATAATTCAAATGTTGGTGCATTCAATGTTGTTCCAGAGGTCTCTGAGAATGTCCTCAATTCTTTTCATTCTTTTTTTCTTTATTCTGCTCTGCAGTAGTTATTTCCACTATTTTATCTTCCTGGTCACTTATCCGTTCTTCTGCCTCAGTTATTCTGCTACTGATTCCTTCTAGAGAATTTTTAATTTCATTTACTGTGTTGTTCATCATTGTTTGTTGCACTTTAGTTCTTGTAGGTCCTTGTTAAATGTTTCTTGTATTTTCTCCATTGTATTTCCAAGATTTTGGATCATCTTTACTACCACTACTCTGTATTCTTTTTCAGGTAGACTGCCTATTTCCTCTTCATTTGTTTGGCCTGGTGGGTTTTTACCTTGCTCCTTCATCTGCTGTGTGTTTCTCTGTCTTCTCATTTTGCTTAACTTACTGTGTTGGGGTCTCCTTTTCACAGGCTGCAGGTTTGTAGTTCCCATTGTTTTTGGTGTCTGCCCCCAGTGGCTAAGGTTGGTTCAGTGGGTTGTGTAGGCTTCCTGGTGGAGGGGACTGGTGCCTGTGTCCTGGTGGATGAGGCTGGATCTTGTCTTTCTGGTGGGCAGGACCGTGTCCAGTGGTGTGTTTTGGGGTGTCTGTGGCCTTATTATGATTTTAGGCAGCCTCTCTGCTATGGGTGGGGTTATGTTCCTGTCTTGCTAGTTGTTTGGCATAGGGTGTCCAGCACTGTAGCTTGCTGGTTGGTGAGTGGAGCTGGGTCTTAGCATTGAGATGAAGATCTCTGGGAGAGCTTTTGCTGTTTGAAATTATGTGGAGCCGGGAGGTCTGTGGTGGACCAATGTCCTGAACTCAGCTGTGCCACCTCAGAGGCACAGGCCCGACACTTCGCCGGAGCACCAAGACCCTGTCAGCCACACGGCTCTCTCTGGGCTTCTAGTTTGATAGCAACAATGCGACTCTGGATGGTGTGGGCCACTTTTTTCGCCAATTGGCCAAGGAGAAGTGTGAGGGTGCCCAGCATCTCTTGAAAATGCAGAACCAGTGTTGTGGCTGCACCCTCTTCCAGGATGCAAGGAAGCCTTCTCAAGATGAGTGGGGTAAAACCCAGGACGCTGTGGAAGCCGCCATTCTTAGGGAGAAGAACCTGAACCCGGCACTATTGGATCTGTGTGCCCTGGGTTCTGCCCGCGCAGACTCCCACCTCTGTGACTTCCTGAATAGCCGCTTCCTGGAGGAGCAGGTGAAACTCATCAAGAAGATGGCGACCACATGACCAACCTCCGTAGGCTGGCTGGTCCGCAGGCTGTGCTGGGCAAGTATCTCTTTGAAAGGCTCACCCTAGAGCATGAACAGGAGTCTCCAAAGTCCAGCGGCCTTTGAGGAGTCCCTGTAGCATCAGAGCTTCTGCTTGAAGCCCCTCTCTGTAGCCACTGGGCAGGTTTTTTCGGAGATTTGTTTTGTTCACATAGGCACATGATAACTGCTCAATAAATGTTTGCTGACTGAATGACCAAAGCGGCAGAATCATTTTGGTAGTAGAATCTGAAAGTAAGTGAATCTTTTTTTCAAACCAAGGGTTTGAAACTCTTTATGGGTCATGAAATGAATTTCGTCAACAATTTAAAATAAAGTATAACACACATAGTATGGGTAAATGTTGAAATATAAAAGTGTTTATACATGTATAGGTATGTATCTATAAACATACATGGTATAACTGTGTGTACAGGTTATGAAATAAAGTATTTTCTTATTATAGTTCTTGGTGACAAACACACTAAAGCCACCGTATCAAGCTATTTTTACAAATGAGGAGACAAAGTCTCAAAGGACAAAAGGGACTTGCGCAAAACCTAGGCTGTGAGGAGACAAACCCAAAGCCCAACCTGGTTGGATGCCACGGCCACCACTCCCTACAGGAGCTTGGCTCAGGCCACCTGGAGCCAGTGTGTGTGGTTGTTAAAAAATTGTTCACTTACCGTTCTGTGATAAATATCTGGAATATATTTCCACTTGTTACCAAATGCCCAATTGACTTGAAATATTTTGTTTGATCTCAACAGTTTTTATAGACTCAGTTTATAGGTAAGTGATTTAAATGACCTAATTGATCATGTATACATGGAGATGATTTTTATTTCTAGAATATAAAACATGAGCATAAATATCTTTGCATAGACCCAATGAATAGATGTACAACATATTAGAATCTCATGTACTGAAATATAGTTTTGTTTTTAACACATGAGAAAAAAACCGTACTTCATGCAACAAATTCTACTTAATTTGAATCAAAGGAAGAAATTCCATGTTGTTATTCTACACAATAATCAACATATTGCACTAATATAAGAAAAAAGTAACTTAAAAATATTTAATGTTTTTTAAAAAATCACAAAGAGACCCTATAACTGCAATGACCCACATACTACTGTCTTTGTGGAAATACAACTAATATAATAAGCATTCATTATACTTGATACTTCAATTTTTTAAAAAAAAAGATCATATTTGCAATATTTATAGTATTTTTTCACTCCTTTTCTTCATAATGAATGAAAAAAAAGTTCATCTATTTTGTAAAAACATACCAAGCCAATAACACTGAGTTTACTGGAGTACCTTCTATTTTTTTACTTTAAGAAGCTGGTGCTGAAAAGTTAAACATCATGTGGAACAACCAGAAAAATCCATAATGTGGCACCTTCTATAATACAAGTGTCCTGGACTCTTCAAAAAATCAGTATCATTTAAAAAAAAAAAAAAGCAAGAGTATAGCTAGATTAGCAGATTATAGAGAAATAATAACCAAATGCATATGTGAGTTTTAATTGGGTCCTTAATAGGGAAGAAATGCAGTTATGTAAGGTATTTTTGGAATAACTGTGAAAGTGTGAATATTGATTGGTTATTAAATGATTTTATGGGATAACTACTAATTTTCTTAGGTGTAATAACGGTATCGTGGTTGGGTAGGAGAACATCCTTGTTCTTTGGAGATGCATGTTAAAGTATTTACAGGTGAAGTGTCAAGATGTCCACAACTCACTTTTTAATAGTTTAGGGAAACCCTCTCTCTTTACCTATGTATGTATGTATGCATGCATATATATATATATATACACACACACACACATATATATATGAAAATATAGCAAAATGTTAAAAATTGTTCAAGGTGAAGAGTATTGAATAATTTTTAAAATATTTTCTGAATGCCTGGAAGTTTTCAGAGTAAATAAATGGGAAAAGAAAAAACAAAAAAAGTCAGTGCTGAATGCAGAACACTTTCACTTAATTTCTGATTTCTATAGATGTTGAACATGTACGTTTATTAACCTTTTCTATTTGTACTTTTGTGATATTCCTGTCCATATATTTTGCCTATTTTTGTAGTAGGTGGTCTTTTTTCTTGATTTATAATTATTTTGGAACTCAATTCATGCTTGGTTACATATGTTGCAAGTATCTTCTCCCAACTTGTGGCTGTCTTCCCTATTTATTTTAATGATATCTTCTGATGAGTAGAGGCTTTACGTTTTAATATAGTCCTTAAATCATTAAAAAAAAAACCCAAAAATAAAATCACATGCTTAAAAAAACAATCTGGTAAACACAAACCAAAGCAATAACAACGTTAATATCTAGGGTTTCAGGTAATGTGGGACTTTTGTTTTCTGCATCATATATGTCTGTAATGTTCGAACATTTAAAGTGAGCTGTATTACTTCATTCTTAACTGGGGAATCCTTTGAGAGAATTTATGGATAGTTCTTAGGGTATTCATGAACATAAAATTTTATTTTTATGGGCATTTTTTCTTGGGAGAGGTTCTATAACTTTCCCCAGATTCTCAGAAGGGTTTAGGACCACAACAATATTAACAGTACAGCTCTACAGTTATGTAAAATGTATAATAAACTGAAAGTTTAGAGGCAGAAAGGCTTTGGGATTTCATGGTGTGATTTCTGGGGAAATTATTTAACCTCTCTATGTTGGTTTCACAATATACATAATGGGGTTAATAACAGAACTTGTTCCATAATGTTGTTATGATGATTAAATAAGTGAATACATATAGACTGCTTAGAAGAGGGCCAGGCTCATTCTAAGTGCTCAATAAATGGTAGTGATTATTTTTATTAATAATTCTTGACTGTCAGGTAAAAACTAAAAAAATTATGGCAGATTTGATACTGTGATAAGACTTTTGGGGGGAGGGGTGAGGAAGGGGTGGGCATCTCTGGATTAAGACCAGGTACTAATAATAGGTACTAATAGTTATAAGATAAGCAAGTGTAAATTGCTACAAAAGACTAATTAATCTCTGAAAAGTTTCTCTCAGAAGCGTTTAGGTATAAACGTGTGAAAGTATCAGGGAAGTTATAGGATGCTTACAAAAAGATATTTCCTAATACTTTGTCTCCCTGGTGTCCTATCCTTATCAGATTACATCAAAAACAACTGCAGATTTTAGTAAACAGGTCTCTTCATCTTTGCTGATAAAGATCAGCTATTACTCAGAAGAGAATTTCAATCAGTTCAAACTGAATGCATTTAGAAGGGATTTATAAGATAACCTTATGTTATCTTAAGGGTTGGAATGGTTTAATTTGTATTTTTAGAAAAATGGACAGAACGCTTGAGAAATGTCTCCATTATTTTCTACATCTGCTTAGATGAAATTCCCACTGCCAAAGTTCTTAAGTTTTGTATATAGTTCTGAGAAATCCCTTGTGGTGTTTTAAAAGAAAACCCATTTAATCATGTGTTTGAACTTCTGGAAACAAACACCATTTTTATCGAGAGCTTCCTTGGTTAGCTGTTAAATCTTTAGCTGAGAGAGGCATACCAATTAGGGACAGTTTGAGCACCTAAAAATATGCTAGCTGTCTTCAGATTCTGTTCTGCTGCCGAAATTGTTACTCTTCAACAGATATCCATCAAGTCCCTATTCGGTGCCAGGCCCTGTTCTAGGCACTGAAGAAACAACAGTGAACAGAACAGCAAAAAAAATCCCTGCCCTCATGGAATTTATGATATAGTATGAGAAGCCATAATAAAAATAAGTTTATATTATTTCAGCAGGTGAAAGGGCTTTGGAGAAACACGAAAGCACAGAAAGAGCAAAGGGAAGTGCGTGAAAGTTGCAATTTCAGATACAGCAGGCCTCACTGACAAATGAGATGACATGTGAGTGAAGATGTGAAGGAAGTAGTTTATTTGGAGAAATAACTTGAAAGAGGTTGTTGGGGAAGCTGGTAAAGTAGTCTTGTTCAGGCTTCAGAGGCAGCACTAATGACTCTACAGCTGGCTGCATGCCAAACTGCTGAGCTACACCCAGGCCAGCAGGGGCGGCGCCAGCACACACTGTAATCCACTAGATAAGACAGGGAGTAAGTCATGGGATTTCTTGCACCTTGAGGGTCTGGCCAGCCCCCGGGGATCAAGAACAATCCAAGGCTTACGAGTTAAGACCAAGGCATTTATGACAACAACCAGAGCTGCAAACTTGCACGTAGGCTGACTGTTATCAGCCTGTGGCCTGTTGCTAAAAGCTGGGCTCCATCGAGTGGCAAACTAAAGTCTTACCCGTGGGGTGGACGCACCACCTGGGACCTTCCCAACTGGGAGTCCAGAGACTGCTGTTCAAGGGACTTCCCAGCACTGCTTGGAGCTGGATGTAGGTGCTTCCCCAATTCGGTGACGTATAAACCTCTGTCTTTACTATTCTTTCTTATACTATTCTTTTCTTAATTAGTATACTGTAATCTTTGTTAATTCAATGAGGTCTCTCTAAATTCTTGTTTAACTGAGTGTAGAGTGGTTATTTTGCCAGCAAATCCTACGAACCTTGAAACCTAAAGTAAAGCTTTCGGCAAAACAGAGGTGATATGGATATCTGAAGGAATAATATTCCACGCAGAGAAAATAGCTACTGGACCCAAGCCCTGAGATTGGACCTTGCTTTGCAGTGTTTAAGAAACAGCAAGGAGTTTAGCGTGTTCAGTGCAAGGCATCAAGTGGGAAAATAAAATAGAAAGTCAGAGAGGTGACGGTGGGCCAAAGTATGTGGGGCCTAGTAGGCCATTTTGTACACTTTGGTTAGTTCTCTAAATGTAATAAAGAAATCACTGGAAAACCTTAGGAAGAGTGACATGACCTGATTTTCATTTTTAAAGGATCATAGCAGCTCACATGTTGAAAACAGGCTGGAAGCAGGGGAATAGCAACTGGAATAATTCAGGTGAGAAATGACCTTTTCCAGGACCAGGATGGTTACAGTGGAGGTGGTGAAAGTGGTCAGGTTGTGGATATATTTTGAAAGTAGAATGAACAGTATTTCATAACAGACTCAATACTGTGTGTGCTAGAAAGAGGTGGCGAGGATGATTCCAACATTTTTGACACAGGAATTGGAAGGACGGGACTGCCACTGAGTGAGATGGGAAGATTATGGGTTGAGGAGGTCGCAGTTTGGGAAACAAGGTCTGAAATGTCTTATCAGACATAGACATGGATGTAGTTATGGCTGGTAAATAGTTGGAGCTATAGTTTGGAGCTCGGAGGGAGGTCCAGCCTGGAGATTATATAAATTTGGGAGTCATTAGAATGTAGATGATGCTTAAAGCCACAAGATCAGCAGGGGTGTGTAAGGAAAAAAATATAAGAATCTTCTGTAACTCCATCAAATGTACTATGAACAAATGATACTCTTGAGTATTAAAGTGCATCTGGGTCTGAAATTCTGCTGAATTTTAAAACATTTAAGACACAAATTAGTATGCTCAAAAACCAAGTTTAAACTTCTGAATACATCATGAATAGAGTGATGTCTTGCTATAATGACATCCTTGAGATTCATACCATTGTAGCTCTTGAGTCTGGAGATCTTGTTTTTCATCTTTGATCCCTTGGTTTCTAGTATAATGCCTTGCAGAGTAGAGGCTCAGTAAATAATTATTGAAATTGATGAATCAGTGAAAAAGGATTTGTGATATTAAAGAAATTTCCAGGTCACATTGAAATGCAAATCAAAATTACAACGAGATGTCACCTCACACCTGTTAGAATGGGTAGCATCAAAAAGGGACTACCCTGGTGGCGCAGTGGTTAAGAATCTGCCTGCCAATGCAGGGGACACGGGTTCGATCCCTGGTCCGGGAAGATCCCACATGCCGCGAAGCAACTAAGCCCGGGTGCCACAACTACTGAGCCTGCGCTCTAGAGCCCTTGAGCCACAACTACTGAAGCCCACATGCCACAACTGCTGAAGCCTGCGTGCCTAGAGCCCATGCTCTGCAACAAGAGAAGCCACTACAATAAGAAGTCCGTGCACTGCAACGAAGAGTAGCCCCTGCTCGCTGCAACTCTCTCACGCAAGAGAAAGCCCTTGCGCAGCTACGAAGACCCAACACAGCCAGAAATAAATAAAAAATAAAGTAAATTTATATATTAAAAAAAAAAAAAAGACAGATAGCAAATGCTACTGGGGATGTGGAGAAAAGGGAACCCTTGGGCACTCCTGGTAAGATTATAAATTGGTATAGCCACCATGGAAAACAATACAGAGGTTCCTCAAAAATTAAAAATACAACTACCATATGATTCAGCAATTCTGCTTCTGAGAACCCATCTGAAGGAACTGAACACCTCACCAATAGATTAGCCTCTAAGTTCCTACATTTGGTTGTGTGTCAGATGCTAGGACTATGATAATTATTTGGCAGGAACAAGAAAGAGGGGTGGGGGAATGCTTAGAGAAATTGTTATAATCTATCTGAGTTGTCACAGCCAAGATCTTATCTTTGCTTGATAAATGTATGTATGTATGAAGGATATTACATTACTCTTTCTCATTACTTTGTACAGTGACCCCAGTTAGCTAGAAGCATTCATTTACTTCGGGCAGCAGTTCTCAAGCTTTTTGGTGTCAGGATCTCTTTAAACTCTTAAAAATTACTGAAGACCTCAAAGAGGTTTTGCCTATGTGAGCTATAACTATTGATATAATATTGATATAATTTACTACATTAAAACTTAAAAATTTTTAAAACATAAGAATACATAAGCACATATACAAGACGTCAGAACGATGAGGTCACTATATGTTTTTAAATTGCTGGAAAACTCTATTGTACACTTGTGAGAGAATAAGAGCAAGAATGACAGTGAAAAGAGTGAAAAGGCAAATAATGTCTTATGGTTTATACGAAAATTATGTTGACCTCATGGACCCTCCAAAGGGGTCTTTGGGATCCTCAGGGATACCCAGACCACACTTAGAGAACTGTTGGCCTAGGAAAAGATTAGGGTTATTACAGCAGGACTGCAAAAAAGAGATACTATTCAGCTTTTGATTTCCAAAAATGACAGTTTTTGAGTCTCTATCCAGATAAAAGTATTTAAAGTCAGACTTTGTTGAAAATCAAAACAGATATCTAAATCCCCAGAATTCTGTTTACATATTAAAAGAAAAACCTAAGGATCTGAACAAATTTTACTTTAAGTCACAGGTAGAAAGAACTCAAGTCTGGATGTTAGCTACCTAGGGAAGCAATGAGAAGGCTTGGGGTAAAGAGGAGGAGTCGGAGATTGCAGGAAGACAGAGTAGAGTCAAGGCCAGTTTCCCTGACCACCCTCAATGTGAGGGTTCAACCTTGAGGGGGATAACAATGATGAAGTTGAAAGGAAAGCAGAGTACAAAGGAAGACCAGGACCCTGCTACTGGAATTCAGGGAGGAGCCTGTCTTTTGAGATGATAGCTATGCACAGGGGTTACCCTCACAGAACAAAAACAGAGCATGGAGGGTGTAACCTAGTATTCTCAAACTTCCCTTCATTTTCATGTGTGGCAAAGGGACTTAAGACCCCCTGCGGTGAATATCAACAGTAGCCAAGGTGACGGCCAACAGATCTTCCAAGAGCTACTACTATGGTACAAGGCAAATGAATTCCATGGTAGAGGATGAACAGTGGACAATCCAAGTCAGAGGGCTGGATGGAAGAGGTGGAGCTTCAGAGGAATCCTTTAAAACAGGATCAGATTCAAGGCAGGATCAAGTCAGCCAGGGAAGACTGTGAGGCTCTGATTGAGCAAGGAGAAGAGATCAGGAGGTCCCCAGCTGCCAAATACCAGCGGGGCACTTAATACACAAGGGCCATCAATATGGTTGTGTAAGAACCTCAG
The DNA here is from genome assembly GCF_949987535.1 of Balaenoptera acutorostrata. NCBI lineage: Eukaryota > Metazoa > Chordata > Mammalia > Artiodactyla > Balaenopteridae > Balaenoptera > Balaenoptera acutorostrata. Next base: position 36,812,813 of record NC_080082.1, on the reverse strand, counting down.
AGCAGATACAAAGAAAGACATCTTCTTCCAATTCCCTGAGGACATATAAGCCTATCCTTAGGCTCACCCAGTTGCCATTTTTGCTAGGAGAAGAGAAATGGGTTAATATCCAGAAAAACTGAAAATTTAACCAATAAATTAAAACCCTCAAGAGACCAAGATACATAATTTTAATTGAGAAGTTTAAATTCCATTTCTCCAATACCTGCCCAAGGCATAGAGCCCTGATTTTAGAAAACAAAGAGGTTATGTTTCCTGTGTATACCTATGTTATAATTTGTTAAAATTTTAATGTCACTATTTATGATATTCCTTTTAAAGTGAGTCTTCTTTTATTTAAATATAATAAATCTCTTATTTAAATGATCAATGATTCACTGTTCCTTTTATTTATGGCAAACCTATAAGAAGGTTTTGATGACCCGCATGCTGTATAAGGCAGGACACGGGTAAACAATAAGTTCAGGAACTAATTCCTCAATAGCAAGGTAGGAATTATAAGGAGGCCTGTGCTGCTGAATTAGGAACCCTCCGAGGCTATCAATACAGAGGGACGTGTATCTAAAGATATAACAAAAATATCAACAAGAAAATCCAACTGGATCAAAGATTTAAGTGCAAAGACATAAAAGTACAAAAAATATCTTAATGGCATTTTCCATGCTAAGTGAAATAAGTCAGACAGAGAAAGACAAATACCCATATGATCTCTCTTATATGTGCAATCTAAAACAAACAAACCAAAACAAAACAACCCCAGCTCATCTAGGGTATAATCAAACAAGAGACCAGAAAAGCAGGACAGGCCCAGTCCACAGGACATCTAGAAGACAGAAGTTTAGAAATCATCTGGTAAGTAATGGGGACCAGGGAAGGTTTTTGATGGGGGAGTGGCCTGGCCCTTAGTGCTTGAAGGTGGTCACTCAGAATGTGCAGGATGAATGGGCTGAAGAAGCAAGAGATAAGGACAAAGACCCAGTTAGGAGGGCTTTTAAACAGTAGGGTCCATCCTGTCTACCTTAGTTCTATGTGGAAACCATGTAGCACTGTAGTCATCTAGGAGGTCTGATTTAAGGGGCAGTGGAGAAAACTGCCCATCACAAAATATTTTCCCACTGACTCTGATAAAGTGCTGATAATTTTTATATTACTCAGTCCTTATGGGATTCAAGGCCTCTTTCGAAATGCATGTCCTATTTGGCCAGGGAGAATCTGCAGCAGCGAACCTTTACCTTGTTTTCACTGGTTTATCACTTGGGCTAGGCAGATACCCTGAAAAACTTTTGTTGGGATAAATCATAAGGGAAAAGTTTACTGCAAGGGATGAAATTAACTTTGTGGAAAATTCAGGGCAATTGGGGGTCAGTTTGAGAGCATCAGCTGGCTGAAGGAAAGAGAGTAATGTCACCAGAGCCCCAAGAGGGTGAGAGAGACCAAGAACAGTACAGATGAAGGGACCTCAAGATAGGTTTCACCTATTTCACAGCTGTACTTAAGGCCAGCATTTCCACCAGTATTCCCTTTCATTCCTCACTCTTGGATACTGACTTTAGGATGGGAGAGTAAAACAGAAATGAAAATGTTTTGGTGTTACTTCTTTGAAGAATACATCCTGAAATCACATATCTATGTTCACATCCCCCGTCCAGCCACAGCTTTTTTGTATAAATTAGTGAAGTTCAACAGTACTTCAATAAGTAAAAGTATGCTTTAAGCAATTTATACATATTTACTTTTGGATTTTCCAATTGTTGTAATGGGATGAGTTGTATTCATGTCATTTTTAAATAAAGCGTAAAATCTACTGAGATATCTCTTTAGATATATTTTCCAACATCTGACAATAATCACTTCCTCTTTCATAAAAAAAAATTCCTTAAAGGCAGAGTTGGTGTTGATTAAGGAAATCTAATATTACTGATCTGAAAGAAACTAAGTTTCTAAAACCTCATACGTAAAATAAACCTTTCTTCAAAAAGGAATTGTAAAAAACAAAAGTCTGTCTGTGAGTGTGTGTGTGTATGTGTGCGAATATAAATGGAATGATGTCCATAGACAGATGAATAGATATAGAAGATGTGGCACATATATACAATGGAATATTACTCAGCCATGAAAAGAAACGAAATTGAGCTATTTGTACTGAGGTGGATGGACCTAGAGTCTGTCATACAGAGTGAAATAAGTCAGAAAGAGAAAAACAAATACCATATGCTAACACATATATATGGAATCTAAAAAAAAAAAACAAAAAACGGTTATGCAGAACCTAGGGACAGGACAGGAATAAAGATGCAGATGTAGAAAATGGACTTGAGGACACGGGGTGGGGGAAGGGTAAGCTGGGACGAAGTGAGACAGTGGCATGGACTTATAAATACTACCAAATGTAAAATAGATAGCTAGTGGGAAGCAGCCGCATAGCACAGGGAGATCAGCTCGGTGCTTTGTGACCACCTAGAGGGGTGGGAAAGGGAGGGTGGGAGGGAGACGCAAGAGGGAGGAGATATGGGGATATATGTATATGTATAGCTGATTCACTTTGTTATAAAGCAGAAACTAACATACCATTGTAAAGCAATTATACTCCAATAAAGATGTTAAAAATAAATAAAATAAATGGAATGAAATAACAGAAAATGAGCCTTTAACTATAGAATATCCTTATTTTAAAAAACAAAGTTTTAAGACAACTTCCAGGACAATGTACTAAAAACTTTATTTTTGTGTTTTCACATGATTTAGCATACCGGTATGCCACACTAAAAGTAACTGCTCTTTTCTTAAACTCTCCTCTTTCCAATCTGAATCCACACTCAGGAACCTAACCTCTCAGAACCATAAAAAACTCACTGGGCAAAAGGCTCAATTTGTGGCCTGGTTTGTTTTAAACCAGTAAAATCCAAAGTAAATTTCAACACTAAAATTTTCTTAACTTTGCAAATTGTATCTTAATAATGAAAATTCTTTAGTAATAAAACTCATAATCATCCAGAATTAATAAAAAGTTTGAATTATAAAATATTATTTGCTACCTGTTTTTCAAGAAATTTTAGGAGTTAAAGCATAAAATACCTTTTTTAAAATTTAATTTTATTTTTTTAATTAAATTAATTAATTAATTAATCAATTTTTAAAACGTCTTTATTGGAGTATAATTGCTTTACAATGGTGTGTTAGTTTCTGCTTTATAACAAAGTGAATCAGTTATACCTATACATATGTTCCCACATCTCTTCCCTCTTGCATCTCCCTCCCTCCCACCCTATCCCACCCCTCTAGGTGGTCACAAAGCATCGAGCTGATCTCCCTGTGCTACGCGGCTGCTTCCCACTAGCTATCTATTTTATGTTTGGCAGTGTATATATGTCCATGCCACTCTCTCACTTTGTCACAGCTTACCCTTCCCCCTCCCCATATCCTCAAGTCCACTCTCTAGTAGGTCTGTGTCTTTATTCCCATCTTGCCCCTAGGTTCTTCATGACCTTTTTTTTTTTTTCTTAGATTCCATATATATGTTAGCATACGGTATTTGTTTTTCTCTTTCTGACTTACTTCACTCTGTATGACAGACTCTAGGTCCATCCACCTCACTACAAATAACTCAATTTCGTTTCTTTTTATGGCTGAGTAATATTCCATTGCATATATGTGCCACAACTTCTTTATCCATTCATCTGTTGATGGACACTTAGGTTGCTTCCATGTCCTGGCTATTGTAAATAGAGCTGCAATGAACATTTTGGTACATGACTCTTTCTGAATTATGGTTTTCTCAGGGTATATGCTCAGTAGTGGGATTGCTGGGTCGTATGGTAGTTCTATTTTTAGTTTTTTAAGGAACCTCCATACTGTTCTCCATAGTTAAAGCAATCTTGAGAATGAAAAATGGAGCTGGAGGAATCAGGCTCCCTGACTTCAGACTACACTACAAAGCTACAGTAATCAAAGACAGTATGGTACTGGCACAAAAACAGAAATATACATCAGTGGAACAGGATAGAAAGCCCAGAGATAAACCCACCCACATATGGTCACGTTAACTTTGATAAAGGAGGCAAGAATATACAATGGAGAAAAGACAGCCTCTTCAATAAGTGGTGCTGGGAAAACTGGACAGGTACATGTAAAAGTATAAAATTAGAACACTCCCTAACACCATACACAAAAATAAACTCAAAATGGATTAAAGACCTAAATGTAAGGCCAGACACTATCAAACTCTTAGAGGAAAACATAGGCTGAACACTCTATGACATAAATCACAGCAAGATCCTTTTTGACCCACCTCCTAGAGAAATGGAAATCAAAACAAAAATAAACAAATGGGACCTAATGAAACTTAAAAGCTTTTGCACAGCAAAGGAAACCATAAACAAGACGAAAAGACAACCCTCAGAATGGGAGAAAATATTTGCAAGTGAAGCAACTGACAAAGGATTAATCTCCAAAATTTACAAGCAGCTCATGCAGCTCAATATCAAAAAAACAAACAACCCAATCCAAAAATGGGCAGAAGACCTAAATAGACATTTCTCCAAAGAAGATATAGAGATTGCCAACAAACACATGAAAGAATGCTGAACATCATTAATCATTAGAGAAATGGAAATCAAAACTACAATGAGATATCATCTCACACGGGTCAGAATGGCCATCATCAAAAAATCTACAAACAATAAATGCTGGAGAGGGAGTGGAGAAAAGGGAACCCTCTTGCACTGTTGGTGGGAATGTAAATTCATAAAATACTTTTAAAGGAAGGAAGTTTTATTATGTTTAACAACCACCAGGCATGCTTTATTCATTTGCAATTAGTATACTATAGAAAAATGTAATTGCAAAAGCTGATTAGAAGCGTTTGAAAACTGGTAAAAAAAAAAAGGGGGGGAGGAATAAGAAAAAGATATGAAAGGCATCCAAGTTAGAAAGAAAAAAGTAAAATTATCTCTGTTAATAGATGATATGATCTTATAGGTAGAAAACCCTAAAGATTCTACCAAAAAAAAAAAAACCTGTTCAGATTAATAAATGAATTCAGAAAAGTAGCAGGATACAAATTAACATGCAAAAATCAGCTGCATTTCTAAACACTTACAATGAAAAATCCACAAAGGAAATTAAGAAAACATTTCATTTACAATAGAATCAAAATGAATAAAATACTTAGGAATTAACTTAACCAAGGAGGTGAAAGACTTATATAATTAAAAACTATAAAACACTGTTGAAAGAAATCATTAAGAAGACAAATAGGGGCTTCCCTGGTGGCGCAGTGGTTGAGAATCTGCCTGCTAATGCAGGGGACACGGGTTCGAGCCCTGGTCTGGGAGGATCCCGCATGCCGCGGAGCAGCTGGGCCCGTGGGGCACGGCTGCTGAGCCTGCGCGTCTGGAGCCTGTGCCCCGCAACGGGAGGGGCCGTGATGGTGAGAGGCCCGCGCACCGCGATGAAGAGCGGTCCCTGCACCGCGATGAAGAGTGGCCCCCACTTGCCGTAACTAGAGAAAGCCCTCGCACGAACTGAAGACCCAACACAGCCAAAAATAAAAAGAAATAAATAGAAGACAAATAAAGGAAAACACATTGCATGTTCATGGACTGAAAGACAATATTGTTAAGATGTCAATACTACCCGAAGTGACCTATAGATTCAGAACAATCCTTACCAAAATTCCAATGGCACTTTTTGTAGATACTGAAAAACCTGTCCTAAAATTCATATAGAATCTCAAGGGACCTCCTCAAATAGTCAAAACAATGTTGAAAAAGAACAAAGTTGGAGGACTCACACTTCCCAATTACTAAACATATTCCAAAGCTATAGTAATCAAACCAGTATAGTACTACAGGGAACTCTCCTCAATGTTATGTGGCAGCCTGGATGGGAGGGGAGTCTGGGGGGAGAATGGATACATGTATATGTATGGCTGAGTCGCTTTGCTGTGCACCTGCAACTATCACAACATAATTGGCTATACTCCAATATAAAATAAAAAGTTAAAAATAACCCAAAAAAAAACCCCAGTGAGGTACTAGCATAAAGACAGACATATAGGTCAGTGAAATAACTAACAGAGAACCCAGAAATAAACCCTTGAGTATACGGTCAAATGAATTTTGACAAGTGTGGTAAGACCATTCAGTGGGGAAATGACAAGTCTTTTTAATAAATGGTGCTATGGGACTTCCCTGGTGGTCCACTGGTAAAGAATCTGCCTTCCAATGCAGGGGATATGGATTCAATACCTGGTCAGGGAACTAAGATCCCACATGCCGCAGGGCAACTAAGCCTGCACACCACAACTACTGAGCTTGAGCGCCTCAACAAGAGAGCCCGAGTGCCGCAAACTACAGAGCCCACATGCTCTGCAGCCAGCGCACCACAACTACAGAGAGAAAATCCACATGCCACAATTAGAGAGAAGCCTGCACACCACAACGAAGACCCGACACAGCCAAAAAAATAAATAAAATAAATAAATATTAAAAAAAAATAAATGGTGCTAGGAAAACTGGATATCCATGCAAGTAATGAAGCTGGACCCTTATCTAACACCATATATATAAATTAACTCAAAATGGATCAAAACTCTAAATGTAAGGGATAAAAGTATAAAACTCTCAAGAGAAAATATAGGGCAAAAGCTTCATGACAGTGCACCTGGCAATGATCTTTTGGATAGGACACCAAAGGCACAGGCAACAAAGAAACAACAGAAAAAGTGGACTTCATGAAATTAAAAATTTTGTTGCATACAAAGACACTATCAACAGAGTAAAAAGGTATCCCACAAAATGAGAGAAAATATTTGCAAATCATGTATCTGATAAGGGAGCAATATTCTGAACAGAGACTAACTAAAACTCAACAACACCAAAGAAACAACCCAATTGAAAAATGGGCACAGGACTTAAGTACACACTTCTCCAAAAAAGATATGCAAATAGCCAATAAGGACATGAAAAGGTGCTCGACATCACTAATCACTAGGAAAAATGCAAATCAGAACTACAGTGAGGGAATTCCCTGGCAGTCCAGTGGTTAGGATTCAGTGCTTTCACTGCTGGGGCCGGGTTCAATCCCTCAATCCCTGTTTGGGAACTAAGATCCCGCAAGCCACGTGGAGCGGCAAAAAAACCAAAAAACAGAACAAACCCACACTACAATGAGATACCACATTATACCTATTAGAATGACTACTATGAAAAAAAAAGAAAGGGCTTCCCTGGTGGTACAGTGGTTGAGAATCTGCCTGCCAATGCAGGGGACACGAGTTCAAGCCCTGGTCTGGGAAGATCCCACATGCTGCGGAGCAACTAGGCCCGTGAGCCACAACTACTGAGCCTGCGCGTCTGGATCCTGTGCTCCAAACAAGAGAGGCCACGATAGTGAGAGGCCCGCGCACCGCGATGAAGAGTGGCCCCCGCTCACCACAACTAGAGAAAGCCCTCGCACAGAAACAAAGACCCAACACAGCCAAAAATAAATAAATAAATAAGTAAATTAAAAAAAAAAAAAAAAAGAAAATAACAAATATTGGCAAGTATGTGGAGAAACTGGAACCCTTGTACACTGTTGGTGGGAATGTAAAACGATAAAGCTGCTGTGATGGCCATTCCTCAAAAAATTAAACACAAAATTATCATATGAACCAGCAATTTCACTTCTGGATATATACCCAAAAGAACTGAAAGCAGGATCTCTAAGAGATGTTTGTACATCAATGTTCACAGCAACATTATTCACAATAGCTAAAATGTGGAAGCTGAGCAAAATGTGGATATATACAATTCAGCTTTAAAAAGGAAGAAAATTCTGACATACGCTACAACATGGATGAATTTTAAGGATATTATGCTAAGTAAAATAAGCCAGTTAAAAATAACACACACTGTATGATTTCACTTATTCAAAGTACTTTTAGTGGTCAAAAAGCAAAGTAGAACAGTGGTTGCCACAAGCTGGGGGAAAGGGATGAATGAGGAGTTACTGTTTAATGGGTGTAGAGTTTCAGTTTTACAAGATGAAAAGAGCTGGATGGTCAATACTATGGATGCATTTAATACTACTGAACCACACACTTAAAAATGGTCACAGTGGAAATTTTACATTAGTGTATTTTACCACATTAAAAAAAACTGGAAAAAAAATGAGAAGGAAGAAAATTTAAGCATTTAACCTGCCTGTCTCAACTGTACTTCAGGTGACTAAAAAGATAATAATAGATGTTCCTTTTTTTTGTTTGTTTTAAATAGAAAATTCCAGCTGATAATATATGCTGAGGAGTGATAGATATAGGGTGCTATGATTTTGTAAATCCTTTTGAAATAGTGGACTTGACAATGATCATCAATAGCTGCTTAAATCTAATCACTGGCTTAGAGGAAATACAGGGGACGGAGTCACATATTAACATCATGGGGACACTATCAGCAAAATCCACACTTTGAGAAATTCTGTAAGACAGGTGTTTTTTCTTCGTATGTATGTACCTCATTTAGCTCCTAATTTGATAGAAACATTTAGGAGAGAATTGTGGCATTTTGAATAGTGAATAAGTATTTGATATTAAGAGAATATTGTTAAATTTTTTAATGTTTGAAAATGATCTTGAGGTTGTTAAAAATAAAAAAGTCTGTATCATTTAGAGATACAGATTGAAATATTTATAAGTGAAATGATACAATGTTTGGGAATTCCTATAAAATTATCGGGGTGGGAGGGGCTCATGGGTGGTTATACAGATGAAACAAGATTGGCCATATACTGATTATTGTTGAAGCTGGGTGATGATTAAATGTGCATATATCATACTATTCTGCCTACTTTTCTATATTTAAAATTTTCCATAATAAAAATTTTTTAAAGTCTTTGAAATTCTTTAATACATAAGCTAAATATTTTTCTTATAATTAAATTTACAGCATCTATTAGTCAATAATCCCAATTTTGATGTGGTTAAGAAACAGCAAAAACAATAACTAAAGACTTATTTATTGCATCCAGTACTTTTTACATTTTTCCGATATCACTAACTTCCTTATAACCTTTCAACATTTTGGTCTTAATATTCAATTCAATAGCAAATGATTACTAGGAAAACAGTAAAAATCTCATCATTCTTTGGCAGCCTAAAAGAAATACTTTACATTTATGTGCAACTCACCTGCTGTAAAATCTTCAGTCAGATCAATGAATGCATGAGAATGTGGAATTCGCATTTTACTTTTAATGGTCAATGCAGGATGCCATGATAAATTCCTAAAAGAAAAATTTTTTTCTTAAGGCAAACATCAAATGAGCACTGTTTTAAAACAAAAATATCTGCGTGCAAGATATTTTAAAAACTCATTTATTCTTAGCTATGTCACATACTCTAAAATTCACTCTTTCAGAGTGTACAATTTAGTGGTTTTTGTATATTCACAGTGTGCAGCCATCACCACTATCTAATTTCACAACCTTTTCATCACCTCAAAATGAAACTCTGTATTCTTTAGTAACTTCTCATTCTCCCCTCCATCAAGCCTCTGGCAAACACTAATTTGCTTTCTGGCTCTATGGATTTCCCTATTTTGGACGTTTCATATATATGGAATCATATAACATGTGGCCTTTTGTGCCTGGTTTCTTTCACTTAGAATAATATTTTCAGGTTCATCCATGTTGTAGCATGTGTCACTACTTCAGTCTTTTTTATCCCTGAATAATATATAATTACATGGCAATATTTTTTGTTAACCTATTCAACTGTTGATGCACATTTGACTTGTTTCCACTTTTGGCTATTACAAATAAATGCTGTTATGAATATTCATGTACAAGCTTTTATGTGGACATACACATATGTTTTTGATTCTTCTGTGTATATACCTAGGAGCAGAATTGCTGGGCCACATGGTAACTCTATATTTGACTTTCTTAAGAACTGTCAAACTGTTTTCCAAAGTGGCTTCATCATCAGACAGTCTCACTAGCAATGTATGGGTATTTCAATACCTCCATTCCATTGTGAACACTTATTACTGTCCCTTTGTTTTATTATAGCTACTTCCTGAAGGGTTCTTGTGGTTTTGATTTATATTTTCCTGATGTCTAATGATGTTGAGCATGTTTTCACGTGCTTGTTGGCTACCTGTATATCTTTGGAGAAATGTCTACTCAAATTCTTTGCCTATTTTTAAACTGGATTATTTATTGCTTTGAGTTGTAAGAGGTTGTAAGAGTTCTTTATATAGACTAGATCCTAGATCTTTACCTGATGCATGATTTGCCAATATTTTCTCCCATTCTGTACAGCCTTTTCAGTTTCTGGATAGTGTCCTGTGCTGTGTAGAAGCTTTTAATTTGATAAATCCAGTTCTAATTTTTTTTGTGCTGCTTTTTTCTTTTGGTGTCAGATCTAAGAATCCATTTCCAAATCCAAGTTTATGAAAATTTACCCCTATGCCTTCTTCTAAGAGTTTTATAGTTTTAGCCCTTATATTTATATCTTTAATTCTTTAAGTGTAAGAAAAATAACTTAATATTATCATGGGTGATATTTTCCTGAGACTGTGGAGAATGATTATCTTTTATAAATATTAATTCCAAAGTTTTCAGCCATGCAAAAGAATGAATTTAGACGCCTACCTCATACCATATACCAAAAATTAACACAGATGTCTCAAACTGCTAAAAGAAATAGAACTCTTGTATATTGCTGATGGGAATATAAAATGGTGCATTAGCTATGGAAAACAGTTGGTAATTCTTCCAAAAGCCAAACAATGAATTGCCATATGACCCTGCATTTCTATACCTAGGTGTATACCAATAAGAACTGAAAAACACGCTGCTTACAGATGACATGATACTATACATAGAGAATCCTAAAGACTCTACCAGAAAACTACTAGAGCTTATCAATGAATTTGGTAAAGTAGCAGGATACAAAATTAATGCACAGAAGTCTCTTGCATTGATATACACTAATGATGAAAAACCTGAAAGAGAAATTAAGGAAATACTCCCATTTACCATTACAACAAAAAGAATAAAATACCTAGGGATAAACCTACCTAAGGAGACAAAAGACCTGTATGCAGAAAACTATGACATTGATGAAAGAAATTAAAGATAATACAAACAGATGGAGAGATATACCATGTTCTTGGATTGGAAGAATCAACATTGTGAAAATGACTATACTACCCAAAGCAATCTACAGATTCAATGCAATCCCTATCAAACTACCAATGGCATTTTTCACAGAACTAGAACAAATAATTTCACAGGCGATAAACCCACACACATATGGTCACCTTATCTTTGATAAAGGAGGCAAGAATATACAACGGAGAAAAGACAGCCTCTTCAATAAGTGGTGCTGGAAAACTGGACAGCTACATGTAAAAGAATGAAATTAGAACACTCCCTAACACCATACACAAAAATAAACTCAAATGGATTAGAGAACTAAATGTAAGACCGGACACTATAAAACTCTTGGAGGAAAACATAGGAAGAACACTCTTTGACATAAATCATAGCAAGATCTTTTTTGACCCACCTGCTAGAGAAATGGAAATCAAAACAAAAATAAACAAATGGGACCTAATGAAACTTATAAGCTTTTGCACAGTAAAGGAAATCATAAACAGGACAAAAAGCCAACCCTCAGAATGGGAGAAAATATTTGCAAACAAAGCAACTGACAAAGGATTAATCTCCAAAATATACAAGCAGCTCATGCAGCTCAATATCAAAAAAACAAACAACCCAATCCAAAAATGGGCAGAAGATCTAAATAGACATTTCTCCAAAGAAGATATACAGATTACCAACAAACACATGAAAGAATGCTCAACATCACTAATCATTAGAGAAATGGAAATCAAAACTACAATGAGATATCACCTCACACTGGTCAGAATAGCCATCATCAAAAAATCTACAAACAATAAATGCTGGAGAGGGTGTGGAGAAAAGGGAACCCTCTTGCACTGTTGGTGCAAATGTAAATTGATACAGCCACTATGGAGAACAGTATGGAGGCTCCTTATAAAACTAAAAATAGAACTACCATATGACCCAGCAATCCCACTACTGGGCATATACCCTGAGAAAAACATAATTCAAAAAGAGACAGGTACCACAACGTTCACTGCTGCACTATATACAATAGCCAGGACACGGAAGCAACCTAAGTGTCCTCTCACAGATGAATGGATAAAGAAGATGTGGCACATATATGCAATGGAATATTACTCATAAAAAGAAAAGAAATTGAGTTATTTGTAGTGAGGTGGATGGACCTAGAGTCTGTCATACAGAGTGAAGTAAGTCAGAAAGAGAAAAACAAATACCATATGCTAATGCATATATATGGAATCTAAAAAAAAAAAAAAAATGGTTCTAATGAATCCAGAGGCAGGACAGGAATAAAGATGCAGACGTAGAGAATGGACTTGAGGACACAGGGAGGGGGAAGGGTAAGCTGTGACAAAATGAGACAGTAGCATTGACATATATATACACTACCAAATGTAAAATAGATAGCTAGTGGGAAGCAGCTGCATTGCACGGTGAGATCAGCTGGGTGCTTTGTGACCACCTAGAGGGGTGGGATAGGGAGGGTAGGAGGGAGACGCAAAAGGGAGGGGGTATGGGGATATATGTATATGTATAGCTGATGCACCTTGTTATATACAGCAGAAACTAATACAACATTGTAAAGCAATTATACTCCAATAAAGATGTGAAAAAAAAAAGAATTGAAAACAGGTATTCAAACAAATACTGGTACATGAATGCTCTTAGCAGCACTATTCACAATAACCCAAATATCTACCAATGGATGAATGAATAAACAAAATGTCATATACCCATACAATGAAAATATTATTCAGTCATAAAAATAACTGGAGTACTGATACATGATACAATATGGATGAATCTTTAAAACATTATGCTATGTGAAAGAAGCCAGACTCAAAAGGTCACATCTTGTATGATTTCATTTATATGAAATACCCATAATAGGAAAATCCTAGAGACAGAAAGAAGATTAGTGGTTACCAAGTGCAGGGGTAAAGGAGAAAGGGAGAGTGTCTGCTTAATGGGTACAGGGTTTCCTTTCGGAGAGACGAAAAGTCACTGGAACTAGGTGATGGTTGCACAATGTTGTAAATGTTCTAAATCTCACTAAAGTGTACACAATGATGGTTAATTTTAATAATGTTATGCAAATTTTATCTCATTAAAAAACCAATAGTACTAAGTTTTCACATATCCTTCATTTAGTTACTCCTAATGTTAACATCTAATATAACCATAGTGCATTTGTCAAAATCAGGAAGGTCATACTGGTAAACTATTAGGAACTACAGAAAGAAGAGCAAGTTTAAATAAAATCATTTCCCCACAATTCCTCACCAGTGAAGAACACTCCAGCATCAAAGGCATTCCTAATTATCAAGGCCCTACTTAAATCAGCTTCCTCCAAAAGGCCTTTACTCCTCTCTCACTGTTTCACTATTATACTTTTCTCTACTAATAGCACTTTGGTTTGCCTTATAGTTACTTGAGGAACTATTTCTCTGAGAGTGTATCCTAAGTACCCTGACTCATAGATATTTGTATCTACAATGCCTAACCAGGGCCTGGCTCCCAAATACTGGCTGAACCGAATCGTAGTCTCAAGTAGTATCTCCTATTCTTCTCTACTTCTAGTTAGAATTTGCTATTTTTTTCACAGTACTATGTTCCAGTCCAATATGGAAGCACAGATATGTCATCCCCGAAGAGCAATTAAAGGCTAATTAAGTCTAACTTAATTGTCAACACAGTATCCAATTGAGTAGACAGCAAACAAGGTTCACCTGTGAATTTAGTTTTGAAGTGTTTGGAAAGTGGAAAGGAACAATTGACTAATTTGTTATTGGTAGGTGGATTCTGGAAAAAAGAATAAGCATTCAACAGGAGAAATTTTTCTCTATGCAAAGGGTTCTACAAAGAGTAACTTCTTCCCAATAACCTTCTTCTACATTCTTTTTAGCACATACTGGGCCTCATCTATAACCTAAACAAGACACTAAAAACCAAACCAAGCAGTATTCCTACAACTTGATTGTATTACTTTAACTAAAACCCCATAATATAGGGTTATGATAATAAGAAAATATTAATATACATTGTAAAGTTATATTTAGCATTTGTTGTATGGTAATTCAATACCAAGCACTCATGTCATGTTTTTCTTTCATACTACACAAGGTTAGAAATGCTTAAAATAATTTCAGTTAAGTCCAATTCAATAATCATTGGTTCACTTCTCTTTAAGATGTGCCATTTATTCATCAGCTCTTTAAATTCGAAGCTTTAAAGTACTTTTAATTACATACAAAATAATCAGACTCAGGCTAGAGATTCTATGACAAGTTTGACATAAAGTCATTTCAGAAGAGTTTCTCATGTTCCCAACAAATTTGTAATTATATGCTGAAAATGAATTAAAACAACACAAACTTTTACACAGTTGAGCTCCATGAGGTTAATCATGTGGCTGTCTTTAATTACTATGCTAGCAGTTATTGATCTAATTTCCCATAGATTTTTTTACAGGTCTGCTTTGAAACAAGTTATAGCTAGAGTTTTGGAAAATCTCAACTAACTTGTGACATTTTTGTCTTAGGAACTATTTAACAAAACGTACATTTCAAATGAATCTAGAACAGCGATAAAGCAAAAGTCATAAAGTGGCAGACTATGGGCCAAATTCAGCATAAAATGTGTTTTATTTGACCTACACATTGTTTAAAAAAGTTTGAATTAAGAGGTAAAACAAATTAAAAATCAGATTTCAAATAAAAATCAGGATTTCCAACTTCTCTTGAAATATCAGAAGGTCTGGCAAGCAACTGGCCCTTTTCACACAGAGTTAGAGCCTGCAGGCAGGTCAAGTCCCAAGCTCCCCAAACTGTTCACTAACTTTGTTTTCCTTCTGGGCCCCATCAGACACTTGAGTTTGCAACTCCTAACAAAATATTAATTGTAATATTGCTATCTTGAACATTTCAAATCAATATTCAAGTTCTTCACAGTATTTTAAGTTTTACACTTGTTTCCTATACTCTGATATTTTACATTAACAGCTCTTAAAAGGCAGTTAGCAGATTCTTATAGTTTATTTTACATACAGTGTCTATTTACCATTCTGATGACTACCAAAGGTGGGGGGAGAAAGAGCTTTTGATTCTTTCATGGTGCATTTTAAGACGACTGAAAACTGAAGTTGCCTAAGATAACTAAATTGTTTAAAAATTTAAATAGGTGAAAATAAAATTCATTTCTCCTTCTGCCTTTAATGTTGCTCTTTATACACAACATACTTTTTCAGTAAGAAGCAGACACCATATTTTTCAAGCAACTATATCCATATAAACTATAATTTCCTTAACTCCATTTGAATGCCAAGGTCACAGATGTAAACTGCTCTGATGACAAAGGAAGAAACAGCAGAGATGAAAAAGTGGGCAGTTCTGAGCCATGTTGAATCTATCTGTTGACATTTCTTGACCTCTGTAGAAAATTCCAATTACTAGTTTGTCCCCAACAGGAAACATAATTATGTCAAGGTGTTCTAATTTGTAGTCATCATCACCTTTAATCTCAAAGAATAGCATTTATCAAAGGATGAATTTAAATGTAATTAATGTCAACTGTAGCTTTTAGTTGCCTATTATGGTAACTGCTCTTAGAAATGACTGCTAATCCACTCACTTTTCAATGATCAGCCTACACTGAGTTGTCATTATTTAAGATACCCAGGTAAGGGACTTCCCTGGTGGCACAGTGGTTAAGAATCTGCCTGTCAATGCTGGGGACACAGGTTCAATCCCTGGTCCGGGAAGATCCCACATGCCGTGGACCAACTAAGCCCGTGCACCACAACCACTGAGCCTGCGCTCTAGAGCCCGTGAGCCACAACTACTGAGCCCGCGTGCCTCAACTACTGAAGCCCAGGTACCTAGACCTGTGCTTCATGACAAGAGAAGCCACCACATTGAGAAGCCTGCGCACTGCAATGAAGAGTAGCCCCCACTCGACACAACTAGAGAAAGCCCGTGCATGGCAACGAAGACCCAATGCAGCCAAAAATAAATAAATAATTAATTAATTTAAAAAACAACAACAACACTCATGTAATACAATTGAACTATTAAAAAAAAAAAAAAGAAAAAAAAAGATACCCAGGTAAAAGCAGTTACTAGGAGATGGGTCTAGCGTGAAGATGGGTCTAGCATGCTTCTCTAAGCTGCCTAGTCCAGTGGTCTTGAAAACTTTTGCTCCAATAGACTCTTAAAGAATTTACAAAAACTATATCCCTTAATACCTTGAAGTTCATTTCTAAGAAAGTAATATAAATATTTTCAACGTTTTAAATAGCTACAAAAGCATGTAATCTTTAAGCCTATTAGAAATACTGATATTTTAAAATAAAATGATTACTCTAATTAATGGAACAGAATAGGGAGCCCAGAAATAAACCCACACACTTATAGTCAATTAATCTATGACAGTGGAGGCAACAATATACAATGGAGAAAAGACAGTCTCTTCAATAAGTGGTGCTGGGAAAACTGGACAGCTACATGTGAAACAATGAAATCAGAACATACTCTAACACCATATACAAAAATAAACTCTAAATGGATTACAGACCTAAATGTAAGACTAGATACTATAAAACACCTAGAGGAAAACATAGGCAGAACACTCTTTGACATAAATCGCAGCAATATTCTTTTGGATCCATCTCCTAAAGCAAAGGAAATAAAAGCAAAAAATAAACAAATGAGACGTAATTAAACTTAAAAGCTTTCACACAGCAAAGGAAACCACTGACAAAATGAAAAGACAACTTACTGAATTGAAGAAAATATTTGCAAATGATATGACTAATAAGGGATTAATATCCAACATATATAAACAGCTCATATAAATAACTCAACATCAAAAAAACAACCAACCCAATTAAAAAATGGGCAGAAGAACTGAATAGACATTTTTCCAAAGAGAAAATGCAGATGGCCAACAGGCACATGGAAAGATGCTCAACCTGGCTAATTATCAGGGAAATGTAAATCAAAACCATAATGAGATATGACCTCATACCTGTCAGAATGGCTATCATCAAAAAGAACACAAATAACAAATGTTGGTGAGGATGTAGAGAAAATGGAACCCTCGTACACTGTTGGTAGGAATGTAAATTGGTACAGCCACTGTGGAAAACAGTATGGAAGTTTCTCAAATAATAAAAACAGAGCTACCATATGATACAGCAATTGCACTCCTAGGTATATATATCTAAAACAAAAACACTAATTCAAAAAGATATGTTCATAGCAGCATTATTTATGAAAGCCAAGATATGCAAGCAACCTAAGTATCTAACAACAGATCAATAAAGAAGATGTGATATATATATATGTGTGTGTGTAATATATACATATACACATACACATATACATACACACAATGGAATGCTACTTGGCCATAAAAAAGAATGAAATTTTGCCATCTGCAGCAACATGGATGGACTTGAAGGGCATTATGCTAGGTGAAATAAGTCAGACAGAGAAAGATAAAAACTATATGATATCACTTGTATGTGGAATCTAAAAAAATCAACAAACTAGTGAATATAACATAAAGGAAGCAGGCTCAAAGATATAATACAGAACAAACTAGTGGTTACCAGTGGGAGAGGGAAGGAGAAGGGGCAATATAGGGGCAGGGGAGTAAGAGGTACAAACTATTAAGTATAAAACAAGGATATATTGTACAACACAGGGAATTGAGACAATATTTTACAATAATTATAAATGGCATATAACCCTTAAAAGCTGTAAATCACTATATTGTACACCTGTCACCTTTATAATATTTTATAGCAACTATACTTCAATAAAAAAATAAAAATGGGGCTTCCCTGGTGGCGCAGTGGTTGAGAATCTGCCTGCTAGTGCAGGGGACATGGGCTCGAGCCCTGGTCTGGGAAGATCCCACATGCTGCGGAGCAACTAGGCCCGTGAGCCACAACTACTGAGCCGGCGCGTCTGGAGCCTGTGCTCCGCAACAAGAGAGGCCGCGATAGTGAGGCCCGTGCACCGCGATGAAGAGTGACCCCCACTTGCCGCAACTAAAGAAAGCCCTCGCACAGAAACGAAGACCCAACACAGCCATAAATAATAAATAAATAAATAAAAGGAAAAAGATGGTTCAATTAAAAAAAAAACAACAGGATTCAAGGAGGAAAAACTGTAAAAAAATAAATAAAATAAAAAAAATAAAAATGATTACTCTTAAAAATGTATTCAGTAATAGATACCATACTGATTATTATCCACCATCATCCACATACACCCACAAACCACATAAAAAAGCTCTTCTTCTCTTTATCCTTGGACTTGTACTTCTATTCTATTTCTGTTATAGAACTTTATCATGATGTAAAATGTTTTTATATCTGGTCTTTTTAGTGATCACGCTATCATATGTCTCCAAAGAAATGTACATCTTCAAATTGGTATTTAAATTGGCTTTATGCATCCAGGTGTTTTAAAAAAAAATCTCTTTGAGGTTGAGTTATTTTAACTATTACTGTACAACTGATGAAAAAGCTTTGATAGCTTATTAAATCAAAGATAAAATTTCATTGGAAATGCATTTTTTTTGAAGAAATGAATGGAGCTTTAAAATATATTAGTTTACTTATCTTTAGAATAGCATGACACTGCTAGAATGAAACAGGATTCAGCATAAAGTCTACTCCTTTTCTTCATCTTTATAGATACAGATGCTAAGAAATCTTGTTCATATATGTTCATTAAAATCTCCATGGAAATTTAATATTAATATTAAATTAATCTTAATTTTTTAGGTATGATAAATACATTGTAATTATGTATTTTAAAAACATCCTTACTTTTTAGAGATATATACTTAAATATTTATGGATTAAAAATGTCTGGGGAAGGAGTTAGAGAGAGAAATGAAGGAAAAGTTGTGAATGAAGTAAGACTGGCCAAGAGTTGCTAACTGTAGCTGAATGACAGGTGTATTATATGCAAATTCATTGTCCTACTTGCTCTACCTTTGCATATGTTTAAATTTTTCCATAATGAAAGTAAAAAAAAAGAATTTAGAGCTGCTGATTTAGCTCATTCAATTTATGTAAAATGCCTGGTCCTCATTGTCAAACTAATCTCCAAATGAAAGTTATTTTCTGTCAGAGTTTGACCTCATTTTTTCAATTCAAATAAATGTGTTAACATGTGTTTCAAGGAATATTACAAAAACTACTGAGGAAAGTACAGATTATATATTGTAGCAAAGATTGCTAAAAGCAGTCAAAATTAAGGTAATTTTGATAAAATTGATTTATCTATTTTCATAAAATAAGTTATAAAAACAAGATAGTAAATTAACATGCTGTTTATCTTTAGTGAACTTAAAGCATTGCAATGTAAAGTACAGCGAAAATAATTTATAATACAATAAGTATGATAAAAGACGTAATAGTCCATAAATGTATGTGAATACTGAATCTGGTATCTGGCTTCCGGAGTAAATAAAAACAGATTATAAAAATGAGAAATCACACAACTTCTTTCTTATTTCTTTAGACATACCAAATTTTTCCCTATGACTTTAATAAATGAGAAAGGTATATACTACAAAAAATTATTTGGCTCAGGAGCCAGCATGTAAATTTATTTTCTATCAATAGGAGAAAGAAAATAGTAAACCTTTCATAAGACAAGATATTTGACTTTAAATGGAATTTTCTTGATATGATTTGATAAAGTAGGTATTAGCTACGTTATAGAAAAATGCATATCAAATATGAAAGAAATTATGTAAAAGTTTTATCCATAGGTTTGTTAGTCCTTGAGAATGTTCTGGTCACATCTGAAACAATCACTGGCATTTTATCCATAGGTTTGTTAGTCCTTGAGAACGTTCTGGTCACATCTGAAACAATCACTGGCATGATCCAAAACTACATAGGCATGAAAAGTACCTTCCTTCCATTTAATTATGTGTCTTAGGGATAGAGTACCAAGAAGAGCTGAAAGGTCTGCTTTGCTGAATTTGGTGTTTCTTACGGATGCTCTCTGCTGTACACTCCCAGGACCCTCTCTCAATAATTACAGATTCTTTGACAGTAGTCAGGGAATGCAGGAGGCAAAGTCATTAAACAAAAACTGTCATTACTCCCACAACCCCACTCTAGCACATCTGAATTCAGAACATCTCAATGTGGATCAAAATGCTTTTTGCTACCAAGCTTCATCTGAAGAGAAACAGGAAGAAGAAAGAGAAGGAGAGGAAGAACTGGAAATTCTATTAGTTTAGTATATCTGTGTTTCATGCCGTACGGGTTTTTACTCTCCAGGAAATGTATCATTAGTGAGATTTAGGAAGGGTAAAGAATATGGCATTCTTTTTTTTTTTTAATTTTGTTGGTCTGTTTAGTCTTTAAATTTATTTATTTATTTATTTATGGTTGTGTTGGATCTTCGTTTCTGTGTGAGGGCTTTCTCTAGTTGTGCCAAGCGGGGGCCACTCTTCATCGCTGTGCGCGGGCCTCTCACTGTCGCGGCCTCTCTTGTTGCGGAGCACAGGCTCCAGACGCACAGGCTCAGTAATTGTGGCTCACGGGCCTACCTGCTCTGTGGCATGTGGGATCTTCCCAGACCAGGGCTCAAACCCGTGTCCCCTGCATTAGCAGGCAGATTCTCAACCACTGCGCCACCAAGGAAGCCTGTGGCATTCTTATATGAAGGAGGAGAAAGTTATAGTGAAAACAGGTACGTTTTCAGGCTCATCAATTTTAGGTAGGAGTACCTATGAAACCTGAGGATCTAGTTGCTTAACTGATCTGTGTTTGCATATTCCTTTGCAAGTCTTTACTTATGGTAAAGTAAATAAACACAGCCTACCATGCTGTGTATCCAAAGATGGCCACATTATTTCCCATCCCACATGCTCTTTTACATTTCAGTTAAGCCATGCCCACATCAACAGGTAGAGTACATAATCCTCAAATTCCCTAGAATATTAGCTAATTCTTTCATTAGAATGCCACAGAAGTGATGCTGTTTAACTGCCAGGACCGAGCCTTAAAGAAATCTCCAGCTTCTGTCTATACTCTTGTATTGCTTCTTCTTGGAAAACAACCACTATGCTATGAGGAAGTCTAAGTTAACCATGTTGGAGCACCACCAAAGGCCCTCTGTGACTATAACAATGGTAATGGCTATACAGAGTTGAAGGCAGGAGCAAAGGCTTTACAGTTTGGAAGACCAAGATTCAAATCCCAGATCTACCATTTATTTACATTGCAAGCTTAGAGTGGTCACTTAACCTTTGAATTAGCTGGCTCCCTGACAGCGCCTCTTGAGCTACACAGCTACCTGTTGTGGGAAAAATATGAGACAACTGATGGAAACCGCCAACCCCAGAGTTACTAAGTAGATATTTAAAAAAGCAAATAGGCTTGTTTAAGATTCTCTTTCTTCTCATTCTTCCCCATCCAGCCCTGAGCCTCACAGAGGATAAGCTGTGCAACCCTGAGGTATGCCTCTTCAGGAGGGGCATGGTGAGGAGTACAACACATGAGAGAAGAGTGGGAGAAGAAGCATGGCTGAAGAACAGAGTTACATTGGTAAATACTTGATGGGTTATTCACTCACTCTTGGGCCTCTATTAGAATTCAAAGGTATGGGCCAGATAAATCTTAAGGACCTCTTAGAAATAGCCCCTTATGTTCGTAAGAGAAAACGTGGCGATTTCTTTCAGCCATAGCCTTACTTTGTCCAAATGTTCCTACCTCCACAGGGTGTGCAACAGTGATATTACACCTGAGAGACGGCCCTAGCAACACTGGCTCCTAGGGCAGGCAGACAGAAGAGTAGGCAGTCTGAGGAGAAGCATAGGCCCCCATCTCTACTCAGGGCTACTATGGAACTCAGGAACTCACGCAGCTCAGAGCCTAGGCCTCCAGACTGTTAAAAATCAAGTATTTGTAGGGCATTTTCAACAGCATATACATTTTTAAAACATACAATAGGACTCTAATGAAAGAGAACTTAACCTGTATTTTCAGGAATTATAAATTATTTTGATTCATTTTACCCTAAATTGAAATGATAATATACACCAAGCTTACTCAAAGTCTGCTCTATACACATAGCTTCTCTAACTGTGCTTGTTTGTTTTTCTTTTTCTAATTTTTATTGTGGTAAAATATACATAACATAGAAGTTACCATCTTAACGATTTTTAAGTGTACAGTTCATTGGTATTCTATGCTTGTTTTAAAATGGACTTTTTTCAATACATGCAAATAGTAATAAAATAAAACAAAATGGTTTCCTCTCAAAGAAGGAAACAAAATTTTGATATATGCTAATAGAAATATGTTGAATTCAAAACACTTTTAAATATCATCAATATTAATGATGAACAATTACTGTTGAATTTACTTGCACAGAAACTCAAAAGAAGCTCTTTCTAAATGATTACTACAAAGAAAACATATCTAAAAACTTGTAAGATTTAACAAAAAGCAAAGTGAGTAAATTTTGAGAATAACCTCTTAAATTCACTTAGAAACAAGCAAAAGTTCACTTACATACAACACTGCCAACCAGAACATAAAACAAAGCAGTATGATAAATCACCAGGGAATCAAGGGTCATTTAGTTGACTCCCCAAAAGCTTCTCGTGGGACTCCAGGAAATAAAATTATGGATACTTGAGTAACAAGCCACTTGAAATAATCACAGCATATACAATTCTAAGTTATCTGCTAAAGCTTTCACTATTTCTGTGGCTTAATTTTGAAAAGAAAAAGGTTTAGGTGAGAAACGAGAGAATCAATGAATTTATCTCCAATAGCAAAGTTTCTTTAGGAAAAGAGAAAAGTTATAAAACTGATACTCTGTTTCTATGGAAATACCAATAAAAAACTTATTTCTTAAGTCCTAATAGATTCCTTTAAACAACAATGTTCAAAATACAAATGGTATGGGGCTTCCCTGGTGGCGCAGTGGTTGGGAGTCCGCCTGCCAATGCAGGGGACACAGGTTCGTGCCCTGGTCCGGGAGGATCCCACATGCCGCGGAGCGGCTGGGCCCGTGAGCCACAACTACTGAGCCTGCGCGTCTGGAGCCTGTGCTCCTCAACGGGAGAGGCCGCGACGGTGAGAGGCCCGCGCACTGCGATGAAGAGTGGCCCCCACTCGCCACAACTGGAGAAAGCCCTCGCACAGAAACGAAGACCCAACACAGCCATAAATAAAAATAAATAAATAAATTTAAAAAAAAAAAATACAAATGGTATATAAGGTGAGAAAGGGAGGGGGTTGCTAGGGGAATTCTAAGAAAATATGAATCATCTCAAAGCTACCTTTTTCTGTTAAGACTATGGGTACTAATGCTGATTATAAAGTTAAAAGCTGTCCTGATGATTATTTGGTTTTCTTTTGTGTTATAAATCTCTTAATTTTCATATTTTTTCTAAACAATAGACTTAAATGACAAATATCATTATTTCATTAAGATAAATATTTGCAATATTTTCTGTAATGCACCAGCAAACAAACAAATCAGCAGTAAAGATGAAGGGTGATTTAATAAATCAGTCATTGGTTATAATGTAAAAAGATAGAAGTTTACATGGAAAAACAGGGATTTATTCCTTCTGAATTGAGATTAAATACCTATATTTAAATAGAAGATAGTTTTTTCTGCTAATGGAGGAAAAATATCCACTCACATAAATTAGTTAAAAATGGCTGCTTTCAGTGCCATTAATACTCCATTCAAAATATTCATGCAAATGCTTGTAAAGTAAATGGAGTATGGCAAAAGTGCTTGTTTGTCACATACCTGGATTAATATTCCCAGGTATACAACTTGGGCCTGACCCAGTTTGAATGTGTTTGAATTCAGTATATGAGTCACAGAAAATATGAACAGACCAACATTACATTTGGCTTTGATTAAAATTACAGGTACAAGTGTTTTCACGTCAATACTAAAAACAATATCCTGAATGCTTATGCAACATCAGTTTCAAATACCCTTTTACAGAAAATGCTCATTAATGATAACCTAATCACTGCAAAAGCTGCTCTAACACTTAATAGCTAGGTGTTATTTCTAAGTAATGTGGCACATTATTACATTATTTCAAGTCATTAAAAAGTGAGGTGGAGGCGCAAACTGAATCCTCACCTTTGTACATTTAACACACTTCAATTATCTCTGGCACCTCAGCAGAGGTTTAGCACCCTTCCTGTCCCTATCAGATAACCACCACAGTACCAATTAAAAGGGATTCTTCTACCTATCACTGTTTCCAGCTTAGGCTGACCATCTGCACCTTTACTCCAGCCAAACTGATCATGCTAGTTTTACCTGTGGGCAATCTCCTGTTTCCATGCCTATACTGGGCCACTTAAAGCCATGGGCTTTCCAGCACAATTCCATGGGAGCATTTAGCATGCTATTTAAAGATCATTGCAAAATTTCCTATAAAATTAAGGTGCTAGCCAAATTTAATTAAATTTAAGATAATCATGGGTCTGGCATAAATAAGCATAATATTTAAGTTGCAAAAGTTGGTTAGATGCCTTAATAGATAAGATTGGGCTGCCAATCAGAAGTCATGCAAATGGTCCAAAATGTCAATACTAATGGCTTTTTCACTTATACACCTAATCATATGTCTGTAACATAAAATTGATATGGTGAAATACATTTTTCTTATTTTAGTAACATATTAATGCTTGCCCTCATAGAGACATATTCAGCTTTCTGTTGTCAGAATAATGATAATGCTAGCAATAGTCATCCTAACAATGCTCTTGACAAAAATTCTTTTCTGTCTGTTTTTATAACCTCATTTAAAAAGTTATCAGGACAAAGGTAACAGGACAAATCTTGGATACAAACTTGTTACCTATAATATGGTTAGCCACTATTGTTTAATCTGTAACTGAAGTTTAAATGAGAAATATCATAAAATAGTAGAGAATTACTCCAGTATACTGTAGTACGCCAGAGAATAATGTATAAAAAATAAAAGTGAATATATCTTTAGGCAGAATAAGTTTTTAAAGAAGCATCAGAGGAAAAAAAATCTAACATAGAATTCAGAACAAATAAATAAGCTATGACATTATCACACAATATCTAGTAGTTTTTACTTCTTCAATTATCTACAATAGCTGTTTCATAAGTTTAAATTTCCAAAGGTCCAACCACATCATATTAAAAATATTCTAAGTATTTCTTTCACTAAAATGGAGATTACCATGAAATAAACCAGGCCAGAAGTCACCATCACATTCTCAATCACATGTCTACCCAAGACAAACAAGCAGGGCTTGCTATGGTAGGAGTCACCTGTGCCTTCCCCTAGCCCACCCACACTCAGTTCCTCCCAGACATGGCCACAAAGGCAAAGCAAGATCTCCATCCAGCTGGTCTCTAAAGCAGGGTTCTCTTCCAGGTATTTTTCAAAGCTTGAGGAAAAAACAGGTTTCTCATTAAAGATTCACAGTAAGTCTTTCAAAGGTCACTATGACTAGCATAAAAACACTCATATTCTTTATGGAAAACTTTTAAGAAAAAGTGATAGGAAATGTAACAGTTTCACCTCAGAATAGCTCAGATTTTGATAATTTACTTGTCTTTGTGCCTGTGCATCACATTTCAGAAACTAATCATAAAAATACATTACTTCTCCAAAACACAGAGGGAAAATTCATTAGATTTATAGTAGCTGGGAAGACAGATTGATAAAGGTGGTTCTCTGCACTTGCTGGAAAGTCAAAAAAATAAATGTGTTCTGTACTCTTAAAATGTTTGCCTTATCAAATACAGAAAAAATTAACCAAGTTGAAGGTATCTCATGAAAAGTATCTTGCTATCATGAATTCTTGTGTTAGGAAGACAGTTCTATTTAAATCTAGAGGAATTATAATGGAGATTTTTGAATTGCAAGATTCCAGGCAGTTTTCCCTAAGAATGGCATTCTTGGATAATAAGAGAATCCTAGCATACAAACTGGTCAAGGATAGAGTATACGTGGAAAAGTTTCCAGAGCTTAGAGAAGGAATGTTTATATTTTCAGGCAATTATTAATTGCTCATTGAACAAAGAAGGAACAAGGCTTATCAATGAACATCTGGGAGCTAACATGACTAAGGTAGAGAATTCAATCAAGACGGCAGCTATGCATACTATTTAAATTAAATCTTTCCATTTCTAAAAACATCCAATGAACCAATATTTAAATGGGGACTTGCAAAGTTTGTATCTCTAATTTCCAGAGGGATAAAAGGATTATACTGGCTCTACACAGAAACCAGTTGCAGATCAAATCCACAGTGTTTGAGAAAGCTTGTATGTTGACCAAATGTCCTTTTAAAAATCTTAAACAAGGATTTCCAATGAGCTGGGGTTTTTCCCCCAACGGTTAAAGCAATCAGTTCACATAGATACACAGTCCCTCCAGCAGCAACATGTACAATTAATTACATGGATATAATAATATTTACTCACCCTCCTAATAGTATCTGTGGCTGGTTGGATTCATTTGTGATACCAAATATATCAGGAATTAAATCGGCATTGAAGCTAAAAAGAAAACATTAAAAACATTAAGCAGCTATTTTATTAAATTCTCACTTCTAATTTAGTTTAAAAAAAAAAAAAAACTTTGGGGAGGTGTGGTAGACATACAACAGTCAGTATCTGTTGCAATCAATGGAATGTCAGAAGTGGCATGTTTCACTCTGAGGCCAAAGTGTTTAATTTTCATTATTGGACCCTCCAGTCATCTTGGCAATGAGAAGAACATGATGGTACGGCTCCACAGACGACGAGGCCTGTAAGACACTCTGAGAGCTGGCAAAAGAGCCTATCACTGACCCACACTGGACATGCAGTGTGAGCAAGAAATAAACTTTTGTGGTGAGATTTTGGTGTTGTCTGTAACCTCCACATAGCCTAGCCTGTCTCTGAGTGATAAGGAGACTGTTAATTCAGACTCATGACCCTCCTTATTTAGTCAGATGGGCTTAGGAGAAATAACCCACAAAAGTAATCCCTAGTTGGTATAAAAATTTATGCGAGCCACTGAATATTGTAACAACAATGAAAAACACCCAATTATAAAAGAAATCAAGCTGAGCACCTTTAAAAAGATTAATCCGTGAATTAAAGTTCAGACTTCTAATGGTTACTGACCTATTGATGTATGACTATGATTTTAATAACTGTACAAAAGGCAGCACTGGAAACAAGAATGTGGCTATACATTGTTTACTCCCCAAAATGATATCTACATCATTACCAGAATCCTAACAGCAATTTGGATTAACTTTATCCTGGTACATGAGTCTACTTTGAGGAGATAAATGATAATACTAAGGAAGAGTTGTGAAAAGGACAAAGTTTCTCCTTAAGATAGAAATCTTTCTAAGTCTCTAGAGGAAATCCTCTACCCTTCCTATCTGTCAATCAAGCACTAACAGTTTTATCCAAAAACAGTTATCTTAGTTCTTTGAGTAATGACATGGCTAGGATCAACAAAGATCCATCATGGACACATTCAAAGCTTTTCAAACAAAACCAAAAAGACAAATCTCTCCCTCTTTGCAAAATAATGAATTTCACCTTTCTCTTTCTTCCATCATGGCAAATAAATATATAATTAAGAGGACAGGTCCCTATCAGCTTTAAAGGGAGAATGAATTTAGAGTCAATACAACTTAGCAAAGTAGTTTCCTATGTGAAAGATTTTATGTTTGTAAGTTTAAAATCATTCAAAGGGAAGCAAGCACATACTTACTCCATAATTAATGGTTCATCCTGAAAAGTCCTGTTGAGTATGGTCATATTGCAAGGATCTGTTAAAAAAAAAAAAGAAAAGAAAATATATAAATGAAAAGGCATTTTATAACACATTATTTTTGATGTTTGCACTTAGGGAAAAATACCCTTTCATTCTTTTCAAAATTCATCTCTAATTAATTCCAACTATTAGCATTAATGAGACACTATAACTCTAACTTAAATGGACATCAAGTTTGTAAAGATAAACTATTGGGAGAGTTTATTCTACAGTGAAGACCAGTATTACAATAACTTCGAGTCTTCATTTTGAAAATCTCTTAGATGAGTCTTCTTTATATACAATTTAGCAGTAGAGCAGTTGACAATTAAGGTTTTGATATAAAGAACCCAATACATGCAAAACTACTAGACTCTAAAACGTCCATGCCCTCCTCTCCTCCTCCTTTCTTCAGTCTGGCTCCATGAACAAAGGTGTCCATTTAGGTATAATTAATTGGCTTTTCAGATAAGACGAAGATTTGTGGGTAGATATGGTAGACTGACTCTCAACTTTTACTCTAAACTTTTTGTGCTTTCCTGTACTGGGGAGACTAGAAACCAAAAATAGCATTTCTCTTGCATTTAAGATTCTAAATAAAAAGTAAGCCTTGCTAATTAGATATGGTGAGTTTTGCCAAGGCAGGAATGAGGTGAAGGCTGTGTTTCTGCCATTTCTGTCTTAATGTCTGATCACTGAATTGTAAGTACTAAGAGGGAGGGTGCATGGCATCCATTTTGCTGGTGAGCAAGTGTCATTCTGGCACCTGTTGTGCAACTGGCCACTTTCTGATGGTAAAAAGGCAGTAGCTTCTTTGAAGGCTTTGAGGATTGTTCCTGAAAGTTCAACCTCGTGTGTGTTCTTTAGCCATCACAATAACTCTGTAAAGCATAAAAACCCTTTAATAAATTCTCTCTTCCTTAAGCTAACAGAGTGGATTTTGTTCCCTGGAGTTGACTGCAGACCAGTTCTAGGTTGAAAAAGAAGAACCAGAAAACAGACTTTTAAAGAAGTTTTTAGAGACAATTACTGACACTCAAGAACTGCATTTTTGAACTGATTTCTGAACATTATTTTTGTTACATTTACCTAAGAATACCAGGCATATTTTTCCTTTAATATCCAGTGATAAATATTAAAAACTCTTAAAACAAGTTCACCTAAGGTTTGATTCTGTCCCCAGAAGATAATAGCTCCTAATTCACCGTTGACATGATTTTTGGGAAGATATGTCAGAAGAACATCCATTTGTGAATCTCCATCATAATCCCCCGGGACTACACTTGTTATCAATGTACTGTGATTCCTAAAAGAAACAAACATTTTAATAAACAAACATTCCAGTAGAGCTATAATAGAAAAGGACACTTCTATATTTATACCATACAAAAATATTTTCAATGCAAAATTTAAAAATTCACAGAACTGATTAATTACAATCTCTTCTTTAATAGCTTATCATCCTTTATGTATGTAGGCCTCTTTGGTCTATGAAAGAATTCAGGATGAACGCAGACGGTTTTAAGAAACAAGAAAAAGCTGAAATATTTATTAAGAGGAAGCACAGTTTTATGTTCAAGCATTGGTTTAATCCTTTCACCTAGTTCTTTTATCAAAGATACCAGGACATATGGATGGTGTTTATACGAATGGAGGCTCAAAGGACTTCCCTGGCAGTCTAGCGGTTAAGACTCCGGGCTTCCAATGACGGGGTGGGGGTTAGGTCCCTGGTCAGGGAACTGTAGCACAATGTGGCCAAAAAAAAAAAAAAAAAAAGTAACATAAATGAAGGCTCATTATCAATTGCTAAAGCACTGAGGGGTATCACTGTCATTTTATAAAAGATATTATCTATAAATTACTTAATTTTAGATTTTAATGCAGATTTGAAATTTACAGTGAAAACTAGTCATTTTATTTCAAGATTCACAATGAAAAATAAGTTCTTTCTGACCAAACCTGGCAATACACTATCAAAACATACATACTTAATTCTACATTTTTAATAATAAAATATTCTAAAATGGTTTATATTAACCTTGAAAACTTAACAAAACATTCTGGAGTCTTGTCATAATGTTGTCTGAGTGACCCAATCAAAAAATAGGCCTTAAATTCAATTTACATTTAATTCTACTTAAGAACAAACAGCAAGACAGTAAGTTTCCAAACAGCCTATACATAATTATTTTCTGAACGGCATCAAGAATATAAAAATATATATAATAGGTTTTACTTAAAGTGAAAATGAGGAAAATACTGACAAGGGTAAGAATAATTAAGAAAAACAACATAATAATAGCTTTATTTTAATGCAGCTACTTACTATGTCTCAGATATTACATCAAGTACTTAATAGCTATTATCTGATAATCTCCATCACCTGAAATAGGTATCGTAATTCTCACTGAACAGACCAGAAAACTGAGGTTGAAGTAGCTTTCATTGTTAAATAGCTAGTTAAATGGAATAGCTGGAATTCAAATTCAGTTGTGTTGGCCTCTAAAATTGATCCTCATTATGATAAAATATTTTTTGTAATGCCAGTTTCCTCAAAGAATTCCAACAATACTTTAACCTTTCCATGAAAAATAGCTGGTCTTTAAAAATGATGATATAGCAACTGCACATGCTACTATGTAGCAAGCTGCATGTAAGTGTATACCTCTGTATGTGTACCTGTGTATGTATGCATGTGCAGTCATACATATACTGCACATACCTGGCAGTAATACTTGTTCAAATAAATTAATGATTTGGAGTCAAAAAGTACCCTGAAATAGACAGTAATATATTACAAAGGACTAGATGGGAACTTAACCTGAGCAGATTTTATTCCTAAAATTGCCCTTTAAATGGCTGTAAAAATAGGAATTCGAGGGACTTCCCTGGTGGTCCAGTGGTTAAGACTCTGTGCTTCCACTGCAGGGGGTGTGGGTTCGTTCCCTGGTCAGGGAAGATCCCACATGTTGCAGGGTGCAGCCAAAAAAAAAAAAAAAAAAAAAAAAAGGAATTCGAACTTTACAAAATAACAGACTGACACATGAATTTATCTCTTCTTCTTTCAAGAACCTACTAAAATGATATGGAATGAATTTCTGTTTTAAAAAAGAGCATAACCCTCAAAGACAAAGAGATCATGAAAGGATCTGCCTTAGTAGGGCAAGAAAACTACAGTTGACCCTTGAAGAACACGTGGGGTTAAGGGCACTGACCACTTGCAGTTGAAAATCCATAGCTGGTATAACTTTATACTTGGTCCTCCACATCCTTGGTTCTACATTCACAGATTCAACCAACTGGGGACAGTGTAGTACTGCAGTATGTATTTAATGAAAAAAAAATCTGTATGTAAGTGGACCTATGCAATTCAGACCCATGTCGTTCAATGGTCAACTGTATAAGTTGAAGTGCTTGGAGAAAAGGCTCAAGAAGCTTTTTGCCCTGAAGAACCTCTGAAAGCCTCAGAATTTGGAGTCATCCGAAATAGCAGAAGACAAAGTAAAGTGTAAGGCTGAAAACACCTTTTCTGTGATGGTCCCTCTTGCTCAGCATGCCAACAACCAAGTAGTTTACTTCTGGGAAGTTTCAGGCATTAGAGATGTAAGTTTCAGGAGAGGGTAAGATATTGGCCTTAGGCTAAAAACAGGGAGTTACTGAAAAGTCTACAAAGGAACAGTTTGGTCCTTGCCCCCAACTCTGCCAAATTCCTAGGATGCCAGTCAGCCAGGAACATATCCACAGGGCAGGAGACAGGAGGTAAGTCCCATTACGCAGAGTTTCCAATTAGCTCTTTCGTACCTTATTCTTAATATAGCATAATAAAGAGTTACCTGCCTTTTAAAGAAAACTATGAGTATTAAAGAGAGCCAAAACAAATAGCAATAAGGAATCTGAAAAAAACAGAGATAACAGAGGAAACAAAAGAAAACTTCAAAACCACACCTGAAGACATAAATACAGCCATTAAAAAAAAAAAAAAAGAACAGCATGCTAAGAGAAAAGAACAATAAGAGAACAAAGAAAACTTCTTGGAGATAAAAAAAAAAATATGACAGCTAACATAAAAATATTCAATAGACGGCTGAAGATAAAATTAAGAAAACTTCCCGGGGGGAAAAAGACACAAAATGACAAAAACACAAATGAAATAAAGAAATAAAGGATGGAGTTAGGCAGTCCAATAAACAACTAGTAGGAATTCCTGAAAGAGAAAACAAAAAAATAATCAGAGAAATAATATAAGAACATTTCAAAAAGGCCCCAAGTATAGAAGCCTCCAGCTTGAAGGGAGGCTAGAGTAATGAATGAAAAATAGTCTACACCAAGACATATTATGAAATTTCAGAGAAAAAGGATAAAGAAGAGACCCTAATAGTTTCAAAAATTAAAAATAAGTCATATTTGAAGGATTAGGAAAAAGAATAGCAATGGATTTAAAACCAGCAACCGATGACGCTAGAAGACTACAGGCCAATCAAAGAGTGAGTAGAAAAAGGTTTTGGGGGCTTCCCTGGTGGCGCAGTGGTTGAGAATCTGCCTGCCAATGCAAGGGACACGGGTTCGAGCCCTGGTCTGGGAAGATCCCACATGCCGCGGAGCAACTGGGCCCGTGAGCCACAATTACTGAGCCTGCGCGTCTGGAGCCTGTGCTCCGCAGGCCGCCATAGTGAGAGGCCAGCGCACCGCAATGAAGAGTGGCCCACGCTTGCTGCAACTAGAGAAAGCCCTCGCACAGAAACGAAGACCCAACACAGCCATAAATAAATATATAAATAAATAAATAATTTAAAAAAAAAAAAAAAAAGAAAAAGGTTTTGGAAATGGAGGGACATACCCATGCATCCTTTCTCAGGAATTTCTTGAAGGATACACTCCAGTGAAGTAAATGAAGAAGCAAAGAACAAAATGGCACAGGATCCAAGAAATAGGGATCAAACATAGAATGACAAAGGGAAAGTCTCCAAACAGTAACTCTGCAGAAGGCCTAGAGAATGAATTCAGATTGGGGAGGAGTGCAGAGGACTCAATGGGGAAAAAAAAAGCACAACAGGTATATGGCAGGTATGATGGAACATCTGCAAAGCAATTAAGGATATGTACACAGAAAACTGTGCAATTTATTTTTTAAAAAACAATCATTTACTCTTGGAGGAAAAACCATAGAGAAATGAAATAATGTATACTGCTTGGCTCTGAAGTACACATAATCTACACGGCCAGAATTTATACAATGATTACTGACCAAGCTAAAATATGATACAACTATATGGAGATGGAGCCAATTTAAAGATGCTAAATCTTTGTCTATGCTAACAAAAAATCCAAGAGATGAAGATGGTAACTCAAGAAATTACAGTATAAAAACTTATTTTAGAATATGGAAATAAACATCAGAAGAAACAGCTCAAAGTTTTAAAAGTGGTTGCATTTGAGAGAGGAACAGGGGAGAGGGGGAAGAAAACAGTGAAGGACAGTTAGTTTTTGAAAACTATACTAAATAAATACAAGAGTTTCTAAATTTTATAAGTATATAAAACATTACATTAGTCAAAGAAAAATTGGGATTTTTTAAAAACTCAGTGGAACCCAAGTCTTTAATAGCCCACAAATTCCTTAACTTTTAATCTTCCATGAAAAACCACTTCTAGGCAGTTCATTTCTTGGATGTAGTATTTATCAACTTCTGTTCCCTCCCCACTCCAAGCATGCTGACATCCAGTATCAAGGAACATTTCTCAAGAGGGATAATCTCCTGTTTATCCATCTATAACTTTCCCCTCAACGCCTCAATGTTCTAACTCAAGGCCAATATTTTTTTACATATGTCTGAGTTTAAGTTAAATACTGTAGAATCTGAGCACTCATTACCCCATATGGGGACTTCTTAAATTTTTTGAACAGTTTCCAAAGTAATCTCTGATCTTTCTACATACTAATTCATCCTGCACATGGTTAACGAGTAAATCAAATCAACTTAAAATACCGTTTTCACCACCTCTCCTTTAAACAAGAACCTGTAATGATTCCCCACTTTTCTTGGGATTGAGGTCAATTCTTTCTGATATTTATG
This sequence comes from Balaenoptera acutorostrata, assembly GCF_949987535.1. NCBI lineage: Eukaryota > Metazoa > Chordata > Mammalia > Artiodactyla > Balaenopteridae > Balaenoptera > Balaenoptera acutorostrata. The sequence goes on along the minus strand of NC_080082.1, from coordinate 36,778,777 downwards.
AGGGTTCCTAGTCTGCCCTGATCTCATCTTCCTAGTCCATAACTCTCCAAAGTATACCCTACACTTCCGTCAGGCAAACCTTTCCACCTCCTCTTCACAACCTGCTGGTTTTACTACCATCTCTTGTTAATGCTGTGTCCTGAAACTTGAAAGCCCTCACCTAAATTTTACTTATCTTAAGGTCAAGCACAAGTCCCATAACTTTCTAGAAGCTGCCACTTTAGCCTGCACTGACTCATCTCTTCCTCCAGACAGTGATCGATTCTTGTTTCTTATAGTTTCAAAACTGTGTTGGCTCACTATCAATGAAGGTCACTGTGTTTCATGCAATGCCAGTCATATAAAAAAAATAGAACTATTATTTGAACATCTAAAAAATTCAGTTTGATTTGAATTTCCTCAAAATCAACCTATGAGTTATCTAGCAGTCACCACCTATCAGTCAATAAATGAAAAATTAGAACAGAGGTCATTGACCCCATTGCAAACTCCTCCCTCAGACCACAAAACACAAAGTTGACCTCATGAGCCTGTGACTGAGCTGCTCCCACAGGCACACTCAGGATGAGGGACAAACCCCAAGACATTCAAGAAAGCATGTCAGATTGCAAGGGACTGAAAGGTGTTTATGTAGGAACAGACCTGGTTCCACTCAAAATTATTTATTTTTTAAAGCAAATCATTTTTAAACTTTGGTATGCTCACTAATTTTCCTAACAAATTACTTGCTTCATACCTCATAACTAGTGGTCTTGTATCACAACACCACTTTAGAGTAAAATTGATTTCAAAGACAATCCAACTAGTTATTGCGTATCTATTATGACACTAACGACTGTTTTACAGAAACAAATACATTTGTACTTACTTCAAGGATACCTTTACTTTGGGTTTAAAATAGGGTGCGCTCTGGTCTGCCAAAAAGACGATTAAATCATTTCCTAAAAGAAGCGAGTATACATTAGAAAAATGCTTCCCAGTGAGACATACAATCAGTGGTTACAAGAAGCTTTCTGGGCACTGTTTTCAACAAGAAAACTTTTATTTTACTCCAGTTCGTCTGCCCTCTCAAGGTTGGTCCTATTAGACTAATGGAATGGAGATTCCTAACAGTGTATCACAAATTCGATATTCAAAGCAGCAGGGAAACTAGAGGATGAACAAGGAAAAAGGTAGTTGGTCAAGGCAAATTGAAGCCAATGGCTTCTGCCAGGAGTCAGACTGATTGACTTAAAGGAAGCATATAAAGAATATGCCTTATAACTATACTATGTGTTAAGTCTTGTCTTCCCCAAACCTAACAACTCAGCCTCTCATAAGGCTGTTCAGTCCATTGCACGGATGCATCACACCAAGGACACAGAAACTCCTACTGTAGGTATCTGACTAGTAACTAGGACATGATGTCATATTTAAGCAGAAAAAGCTGAATCCTCCAAGACTACCCTCTTGTGGCTCCTACAGAACCATCCTCCAGGTTGATGCATTTTTGGAGCTCAATGAGCACTCACTGGAACAGATTTTTGAAATTGTTTAGTCAAACACAGGGCATCTTTAAAGTTAAGGGGAAAATCTCTGTCTCCAGTTTGGGTGGAGTGGCTATAGGTTAGGCAGTATGCACCCTTCTTGCAATACATGGAGTCATACAAAGATAGGGGAAATACCCAAGGTCCACAAGAGGCTCTGGAGTCCTGAGAAGGACTCCAAGAGATCTGGGCCAAGATCCTGTCAAACTCTGTAAGTGCTTCACTTCCTTCTTTCACAGCCTTGACCTTAAACAGTACCTGCTTTGTGGGTACTAGAGAATACTAAGACCCTCTAATGCCCATTGTCAGCATCAAGATTTACAAAGAAAAGTTTGTTTAGTGATGGTTAAAGCAAAGAACTCCCAAGAATCTCAAGCTGGAAAAGAAAACAGAGATTTGGAAGACTAGGGTGGTGGCCAGAGCAAGGAAGTCTTTTGCACACAAAAGACTAGGGCAGCCCAGAAGGGAGAAAAACCTGCAGTTTGAGAATCCTTTTCCAAGGAGACACTGGGTTTATTAATAATACCTGCGAAATACTTGTGAGAACTGTGGAGTGTTTAGGGCCTTGGGAAGGAACAGTAGTTTCTAAGAAAGCTAGGACCCTGACAAAGGGAGGGGAGGGTGAACAAGGTAAATGAAGAGGGAGAGAGAAGTCCTCTAAGAGAGTAAATTGTCAAGTCGCACCTTTTCCAGTTCATCAAAGGGGAAGGGAGACTGGAGGAAATACAGCAGACAGGAATGAAGGGGCCTTGGGAGGGAACGTAAAGGCAAGCTACAAAGACTACTAGGAATTAGGAAGGACTTTGGAAGGCAGGTGATTCCATGAGAAGGGCGGGGTGCGTGAGTGACGGCCGCGGTGGTCTCAGGAAAAAAACCCAAAAAACCGGGGTGTTTCCAGTGCTTGCGGGGGTGGATCAAACTGTGGAGTGGTCAGGCCAGGACCTGGGTTTGGAAAAGATGGAAAAAACAGGCAAGCTGCAATGATGCTGGAAATAAAGGGGGAGAGACAGGACTGGGCGAGAAGGGCCAGGAAATGCAGGAGGACCGGGCATCCGGGCAAGCGGTGTAGGGAACACCGGGAGGGGCACGCGAACAGAGGGAGGGCCGGGCAAGCACTGACTTTCCCGCAGCACGAAGAGGTCCGTCTGCTTGTCAGAGTTGAGGTCTCCGAAGGCTGCCAGAGTGCCCCAGGCCTCGGCCCCAAAGAGCTCGGCCGTGACGTTGTGCAGCGCCCGCGCCGGGACCGGCCCGACTCCCAGCAGCGCGAGCCCCCCAAGCAGCGGCGCCAGCAACACCCAGGAGCCCAGCAGCCGGCGTGCCGCCGCCATGGCAGCCCCTCGGCCCTCGCCCACCGGCCCCCTGCTGCGCTTGACGGCAGCCGGAAAGCACCGTGCCGCTGGCCGAGAGAGAAAGAGCGTAGCCCCGACGCCCGTACGACCGCGGCCGGCCCCCGTCTCACTCTCCCGTAGGGCTGCCCCTCTGACGCTCGGGAGGCCGCGAAGCTAGGTTGAAGCTCGCCCTCGCGCTCACTTCCGGCCGCTGCGCCTCCCGACAGTGTCGCGCGGGGGGGCGGGGCCGGCCGGGAGGAGCTGACAGGCGGCCCCGGGGGCGGTGGCCAAGACGGCGGCCTGAGCGTGATGGCGGGGCTCCTGGACGAAGTGAGCTGGAAGGTCTTGGAGCGAAGAGCCCGGATCAAGCGCTCAGGTTTGGCTGGCTGGGGCGCCACCCTTTCCCCCCCGCACCGTAGAGGGTACTCCCCCTCAAGAGCCTTGGGCAGGAGGCAGGTGGGATTCCTGGAATGAACCTGTGCCCGCGTGTTTCCCCTTAGAAAGCAGGCGGTGGTCCCTGGCTTCCTCTTGATGTCTTTCCCCATTAGGTGGTGGTCCCACCTTTGCTCCGTTTTGCTTCCCCAACTATATTTAGTGTGTGTTCCCTCTCGAAAAGTAGGTGGTGGTGCCGACTTCTCCTGGAGTCTTCTTAGAAATCAGGCGGTGACCACATTCCCGGGAGTGCCCTCCCTGTCTGTATTCCTCCCCGAAAGTCAGATAGCTTCATTTTTACATATGACTAGGGTCTGGTCCTAGAAAACTGGCGGCTGCTTGTTGCCTTATTTCGTATCTCCTTTTCACATTACAAGTTCTGAGATCTAGCCAGTTATCTATGGGGCAGAAATTGAGGGAGACAGGGCCTCAGGCCACGAAGGGGGTCACGGTGAGCATAGTTAGGACTCAGAAGGAAGTGGGCCCCTTCCCTGGGCAAGTGGCCCCAGGACGCCTAGTTCCCAGTTGTGGCTCCCAAACCCGAGGTCACCTAGGTCAGAACACGCTGCGCAGGCAGTTATACAGTTACAGTGTCCTGAACTGACTTGTTCAAATTGCAAAGTCACACGTTGAAGTTAGCACTTGTGGCTGATAACTCATCTGACAGCCAGGATTGAAACTTCTCTTATTCCTGGCTGGCTGGATGTAATCTCGAGCTAAAAAGTGTTCCTATAAACAGGAAAGATGGTGGAATGACAAGTCTTCATCTAAGAATCTTCCCTTTTGAAGGCTTGTTGTTACTATATAAATTAGTGTTGGGAGATGATAATGTCAAAGTCGATAATCTGATAACATTGAAAGACGTAGCCCTAGGAAGACTAATTATGCATCTGCATTGGTATTAAGGGTTTTGTTTTTTTTCCCTCAGCTAATACTACCCCATTATATTTTGGCTTTTCCCGTTCATGAAGTTCTTAGTTGTTGTGCAGAAGACAAGAGAGTTCTTAGCTGTCTTTTTTTTTTTTTTTTTGAAGAAAGTATCTAATTTCATAAATCGTACAGGAGAAATCCACCCAATCTTTGTTGCTTATTCCATTCTATTTTTAAACCTTAAAAATAGTTGTGCACTTATTTACTTAGGGTTATAACAAAACTACCATAAGTATGAGAGAATTTTTCAAAAACTAGTCCTTAGTACATTTTAGTGTTAGTACAGTTACTTAGAATAGTCACATATATTTCTGTTTCACATTTTTCTCAAACTTTTTGTGTCATACTGAAGTATTGAGTTGACCACTAACAGTGAGTCTATTTGGGCTATAAAAAGGGTTATTGAGTTGATAATTTCCGGTCAAAGAGAGTAACTGGAGTTTTCTTACAGGAAACTGAGCTCTACCCTCAACATATATTTTTACAGCATTTCTCTTTTCCTCTAATAAACGTATAGGGTTTATTTTCTTCTCCAGTCTTAATTTTCTCTGAACTGCGTGTCATAACAGTAAGCTTTGAAAACCTACCTTCTCTTTCTTTACTGAGAAAAAAAAAAATCAAATTTTATTTAACTATTGTTGAATGCAGTCACTTAAATCCAGTTTCATGTACAAGGTAGTTGAGTGTATTATATAAATGTTGGATGTTCCTATATGTTTACATCATAGCAATAAAAGAGATACCATTTGAAGTCATCCCTCCAAATTAGTTGAGGTTTCAGATTCTTCTGATAGCTGTGATGTGTAGACTATAAACTTTCTTCAGTGAATCATTGACTTCCTGTGTCATTAAAAGCAATCACCCTGATTCTGTTTGTTACTTTTAGAGGAGTATATAAAGTGAGTTTTGTTTGAAACTTGGACTAACCTGACTATGATATAGATGCCACTGCAAAGTTCTGAGCATTGTTACATAGTAGCATAATCACTTCACTGCTCAGTAGAGCTACTCGATGCTACTCTTACGTAATGTTTAATAAGTGGTCATTATATATTTCCTGCCTCATCCATATAAGCAAATGTAATTTATCAAAGCAAAGAAAATCAAATTTTCAAGTTATAAAAGAAAATAAAATTATAATGAACCTCAATTATTGCCTTTGTTGCACACTGCATCATGTTAATAACTGCTCACACTGCTTTCAATTAATCTAATGCTGATTGCTTCTAACCTTCACTAAACAGTTTTGAAAATTGCTGTAGTTTAGCCTGCGATGCTTATCATTAGAGTCAACAATTTGAAATGGCCAGCTCACCTGATGCAGTCGTCTCTTCTCCACCAGCTTTCTTAAGGTCTGGTAAGTGTGTAGACCCTAAAAGGGTCACTTGGTAATTTTAAATACCTTTGTTTCTGAAGGTTGATGTCACCATATGATATTATTTTGGTTTTATTTCCTCTTTGGTGGGCCCAAGCCTGAGCACCATTTCTGTTATTATTGGGCTGAAGTTTGCACTGTATGGTGAACGTGGTCTGTGGTGTGAGAAGCATGAGAAGTGCAGAGTGGAGCCCCTGTCTTGACACGAGCTCTGTTTGACCAGGGGCAATTCCTCAGTATCTGGGAGCCTTAATTATCACCTGGGTAGATAAAAAGCTTCAATAATTTTTGTCTTTTTGCATAAGAAAGTAACTTTTATAAAGTAGAAAAATTTGGTCAGCGTCCCAATTATTTTCTCTTCATCAACTCCCTGTGAAGTAGGTATTTTTATATGCATTTTCATAGACAGGAAAGGGAAGCCCACAGTGTTGAAGCAAGTTGCCCCAGGTCCTGAGACTATTATGTTTCAAGGCCATGTGCTTTGCCTTCCATCCAATGGCTTCCTGGTGTAAGGGCTGGAGGAGGTGTTGGTGCAGTGGCTCTTAGACTGTCAGGTTGGTGAGACCCTTTGCAAGCTGGATGAAAGCTGTGGAATTGCTTTCCAGATGAGTGCCCTGGGTCTTGAAAACAATTTGGAAGAGGTCCATGCATCCAGGAAAGACCATATATGGATTCCCATTAGGAACACAGGCCTTTGAATGTATCTGGAAGAGAAGGGCTTTGTTAAGTGGCCATAGAGCTGAAATGAAGACTGAAGTCTTTAAGGCTTTTTTCTGTGGGTTGTGACCCACCTTGGGCCATTTAAAACCTGTTTTGTGTGTGAACACTGGGAAAAGCCTGTTGGCAAGAGGCTGCTTTGTCTTTAGTGTGCCTTAAGCAGAATATTCAAGCCTCAGGACTCATTAACAGATAAATGTGAGATGACCCAGTCAAACAGTGAAAAATTCTTTCTTTTTGGTTTCACCATAGCCTTCAGAGGTGGTTCCCCCACCGTTTATTTCCATTTGTATTTCAAGCCCTGTTTTGGCAAGATGGAGGGGAAAAATCTTGAAGAAAAGAAATAGGAAATAGCTTACGGAAGAGTCACAAACAGGAGAAAACAAAGCTTATACTTTAAGGAACAATAATGACCCATGTCTTTAGTTGTCATCTGCCAAATGACAAAATAGTATATGTAACATTGCCAATTGATTTCTGATTTAATCTTTGAACTAAGAACAAGAGGACATATATCTTTGAACTGTGCTTTCTTTTAAGCATCAGGCTCTCGTTTTCATCTTGGCTTTCTTAATAAGGGCTTAATGGGTTTTCAGCACTGACAAAGTCCTTCAGCAGTTACTGGGAAATAGAATGCTAAAGGTATGCTTTTATGCATCAATAGTCCCGAAAATTTCAAAACCTAAGAACTGTGCTTAACATTACATAGAGTGTTTAAAACCATATACAAGAAGTTTTTCCAGTACCATATTATTAAATCAAAATAGAATGCACCCAGAAACTAAATAGGAAAATACCAAACTTAATCGTTATAAGCCATTTAAAAGATGGATTCCTTATAAATTACTTTCAGTATAGACACTTGGGGTTCATCTAACCAAAACTTAGTGATAACTATAAAGAAATAAAACTTTTATCTGTTAAATAGAGTGGTTTGCATTTATAGTTTATTTACTAATTTAGAAATACTTCATTTATGTTGGAAATGATTTGTTTTCTGCTATTGTAGTTCCTTGGACGTTATCACTGTGGCAGAGTGTATAATGGTGTGATTTCATTTAACAGTCATTTTAAAGAATGTCCTGGGTTTATAGCTGAGCTTTTCCTTGGTACCTTTGGCTAGAAACTATTTAATGTTACCAAAAGTGAAAACCAGTATCTTGATTTTGGAAAATTAGTTTCTAATATACCCAGATCGTTTTATGCATTTTAACCCTCTTTATTCCTCCTGGATTTGTTTCTGCTCTGTTTTTCTTTATTTCTGCTCTTTATTGAATTTAGTGTGTCCTGCATTTCCATGCGTGCATGCTTGAGCTGTGCTCTGAATGCTAATGTGTCCGTATGTGCTGTGGTTGAATATACTTTCTTTTGTTTTGACTGCTTAAATCTAAAAAGAGATCTGGATGTCCAGGTTTTTCTTTAAAGAGCCTTGTGGTAAAACATACAGGACAATGAATTTATAGGCAAATTCCACAACCAAAATGAATTAACTAATTATTAGGGAAGGAGTGTAGCATCCAGTAACTTAGATGGCTTCCATTTCTCATTTGACTACTACAGTTATATTTTAGATTAGCAGAGTTGATCAGCTAGAGCAATTCCATTGGCACTACAAGTTCAGTTATTTGTAGTAATTGTTATGGCATTTTGTGATGAGGTAAGAAATGTCATGGCATTTTTACTTTTATTCTTAGATGATAAGATAATTTTTAAAATTATTCCTTAAAATGAATCATTGGCTTATCTCTATCTTGGCTCTGTAAGTTTATCAGTATCTCAGTGAGCTTATCAGCATGTGACTTGAGTTTTTCTCTTCATTTTTAGGTTTTTTGATTAATTTAATTTGATTTATTTGATTTGATGGGCATATCGATACCTGGTAAAGTTTTATTGTATATTCTGGGCAAAACTCAACTTTTTATTTTGTGTGTCTGACACCCTCTTCTTTTTAGGCACTTATATAGCAGCCTTGTTTCAGCCTAATTTAATAGTCAACCAATTAATAAAGTTCTTTTGGCTTAAAGAGACCATAGGCCTGAGGCTCCTGGACTGTTATGTGTTGTGGCCCCTTTTAAGAGCCTAAGGAAAGTGTACACATTTTGTGTTCAGCTATACCTGAATCTCATCCTCGCTCTGTTGTTTAATACTTGTTTGATCTTGAGCAAGTAACTTTACATCTTTGAGACTTGATTTCCTTCTCTGTAAAAGTAGGAGTAATAAAACCTACCTGAAGATATTATTCTGAGGATTAAACAAGATGTTATATGCAAAACACTTGATATTTAATAGCTGCCCAATAAATTTTATTCTTTATCTTTCCTAAAAAATGTTTGTCTTTTACAATATTGCTGGTATGTATTTAAGAGTAGGATTTTACAAAAGCAGACATAGTTGCTTATCTCTTTACCTCATTTCGGTATCTACCCTCATGGTAGCCATTTGATTAAGAAAACTAGTCATGCTAAAATACAATTGGATGGAATCAAATTAACCAGAATCTACCTCTCGTTTTAATCTAAGTCGATTTCGTTTTTGTCAGTAATCATTACAAGTCTAAAGAAATGGTTTTTGACAGTTTCCATGGAAACTCCTATTAGACAACAAGGAGAGCAGTCATTATTTTGTGTATAGTTAGAAGAGATTTTGGGCTTATATTGGGTATGCTATGGGTTCCCTTCATGTAGGATGGAATTTTCAGGAGCACTATGTTAACTGTATCCTGCTGGGAGCTCTGATCTCTTCTTACTGTGTCCTGCCCTGAAATCTTATACGATTTAGGAAGTAGAAGCCATATGATATGGCTTAACTCCCTTGGCATGAATCTTACTGACCTTAAAGCTTACTCTCTTTCTGTCATTCTCCTCAGCAAAGATGATGCTTCAGATTTTATAAGTGAAATGATTTCATGAAGAGTACAATGGCTTGTCTCACTGCTTTAGACTGTTACAGAATACCACATTGTGCATCATAAAAGCTATTTTCTTCTTACTGTTTTCTTGATCTTCAGTCTTCTGTAAAGCCAGAGAAAGGGTAAGAGGAACTCCCCAGAATTCCTGATTCTGATCTAGTTGCCTGCTGAAAATTTCCATATGGCTATATATGATGAGCATCTCAAATGTAACCTGGCCCAAACAGAACTCTTATTTTCTAATCCTATTCCTACCCTAAATATATGCCTCCGTAAATCTTTTCCATCTCAGTAAACTAAAACATATTCTTCCAGTTGCTCAAGCTAAAAATATGGAGGTCATTCCTCATTCCTTTACTCTTTTTATTCAGTTCATTTGTAAATCTTTTCTATTCCAGTTTCAAAAACATATACAGAAATCTGCCTATTTTTCTCCAGCTGTGCTCCTAGCTCCATAGTTTAAGCCACTTTCATCTCTGATCTAAACTACTGAAATAGCCTGGTTTCCTGTCTTCATATTCTTGCCTCACTGCAATCTGTTCTCTACCCAGCAGTGAGAAGAATCTTTTAAATATATAAGTCAGATCATGTCACCTTCCTGAAATCCTTCATTACCTTTAGCAGTAAATCCACAGTCCTTCCCTTGGGTGACCCTAATCACCTGGCTCTTGCCTGCTTCTCTAATCTCCTCATGGAATACTCCTCTCTCCCCCACTGCTCTTCAGCCATGCATGCTTTGATTCCTTAAGACACAATTTGTTTTCACTTAGGCTCTCTGTTATAGCTATTTCCTCTTCCTGGAATAATCTCTTATCTTGCTGGTTGGGCAGCTTCTTCCTTTTGCTTGTCTTTTCGGTTCACATCTTAAACTTAGCCTTCTTAGAAAGGCCTTTTTACCTACTCAATCAGAGTGGCCCCCAGACATATCACTCTTAATTTTGATACTCTAGTATACCTCTCACTATTTGATATTTTTCTCTTAGCTTCTCTATACAGAGATAGAGAAGCTCATGTATCATATGAGAGAAGAGACTTCATCTGTTTTGTTCACTCCTGTATCCATAGAGCCCAGAAGAGTGCTTGGAGGATAATAAATGCTCAGTAAATCATATTGCTTAGAAAATCATGTTACTTATCACATCTTAGTCCCTCCTGCCCCTTTTGAGAGATAATGTAATGTGGTTAGTATATTGACTCATAAAACTAGGCTCACGTCTCAGTATGAAACTTATAAACTGTGTGAACTGCTTTTTCACCTACTTTCCGTAATTATACAGTGGAGATAATAGTATATCCCTCATAAGTTCTTTTGTGAAGATGAAATAATGTTTATGAAGTATCTAGTGGTTGTAATGGTACTAATAATAACAATGATTACAATGTTGATGATGACAACAGTGACAATTTCAGTAGCTACTTTTTGTTGAGTACTTAATATGTGACAAATAGTGTTCTAAGTGCTTTACATTTAAATCTCACAACAATCCTGTGCTGTAGGACTGCTAACTATCTGTTGAAAAATCAAAAGACAGAGAAGCAAAGTAACTTACATAAAGTCACACAGCTAGGATACAAACTCAGCCAGAGCTCCCAACCGTTGTTGCCTTCCCCTTCTTCAACATGCATAGTGCCTAGTATTCCATAAATGAATGCCGATGATTATTGTTTGCATCTTGGCGATATTCACTGCCCTTCTGTCACTCATGTCAAATTAGCTACTGTTTACTGGACCTCTCTGATGTTGTGGGAAGTGTGTAATACAGTTGGCCCTCTGTATCTGAGGGTTCTACAGTTTGAGGATGCAGAGGGCTGACTGTACTATGCCATTTTTTTTTTAACATCTTTATTGGAGTATAATTGCTTTACAATGTTGTGTTAGTTTCTGCTGTATAACAAAGTGAATCAGCTATACGTATACATGTATCCCCATATCCCCTCCCTCTTGCGTCTCCCTCCCACTTTCCCTATCCCACCCCTCTAGGTGGTCACAAAGCACCAAGCTGATCTCCCTGTGCTATGTGGCTGCTTCCCACTAGCTATCTATTTTACATTTGGTAGTGTATATATGTCAGTGCCACTCTCCGACTTCATCCCAGCTTACCCTTCCCTGTCCCCGTGTCCTCAAGTCTGTTCTCTACGTCTGCGTCTTTATTCCTGTCCTGCCTCTAGGTTCTTCAGAATCATTTTTTTTTTCAGATTCCATATATATGTGTTAGCATACGGTATTTGTTTTTCTCTTTCTGACTTACTTCACTCTGTGTGACAGATTCTAGGTCCATCCACCTCACTACAAATAACTCAGTTTCATTTCTTTTTATGGCTGAGTAATATTCCATTGCATACACGTGCCACATCTTCTTTATCCATTCATCTGTCAATGGACACTTAGGTTGCTTCCATGTCCTGGCTATTGTAAATAGTGCTGTGATGAACGTTGTGGTACATGACTCTTTTTGAATTATGGTTTTCTCAGGGTATATGCCCAGTAGTGGGATTGCTGGGTTGTATGGTAGTTCTATTTTTAATTTTTTAAGGAACCTCCATACTGTTCTCCATAGTGGCTATATCAATTTTACCATGCCATTTTATATAAGGGACTTGAGCACCCGCAGATTTTGTTGTCCTTGGCAGCGGTGGTGTGGTCCTGGAACCAATCCCCCGTGGATTCCAAGGTGTGACTGTATATGATACTGGTCTTAGAGAGCTCAGAGCCTGATGGAACTTTTTGCAAAGCTAAAGATGACTTCAGTGCTTTTGCATACATGCAGTCTCTAACTCTCTTCTGGCCTCTTCTAGTTGTTTCCTACTTAACTTTGCTACCTATAGCCATCACCTCCCATTGTACCACCTCTCTAGCTAGTCTGTTCTACAAGTTCTTATCTGGGTGATTTTTCTAAGATAAAGAACTGATCCTATTATTCCTCTGCTTAGCACCACTTGTGAGCTCCGTATTTCCTGCAGGATTAGAGTGGCACTTCAGAGAAGGCATCTGTGGAAATGACATTTGCGCTGAAGGAGGATATAGGAGTCAAATGAGAAGCTGGGGTGAGGAGTGTCCTAGGATAGGATCTTGGGGATAGATAGAGCTGGATATTTGAGAACAGTATCCTCAAAGGACAAAGCACTGTGAATGACAATAATAGGAAAGAGAGGATGGCTGGGAGGGGCAGGGTGCTGGGAGGCTTGAAGGTACTTGGATTTTATTGTAATTGGAAGGGAAAACTATAGAAAATTTGAAATAATAGGGTGATAAGACCTGAGTAATACTTTATGAAGATCCTCTGGCTATCATGCAAATAAATTGGAAGTTGGTGAGAAGGCAGGGAGCAGCCTAATGGCTGAAGCCATGTGCTATATGTCTCTATCTCTATGTTTAACAACTAGCATAATGCACACTGCTGGGCATATGGGGCATTCAATCCATCTTTGATAAAGAAGGGCTGTGAAAGCACAAATATTGACTCTGTCATCAGTCTTGATTCAGAAACTGTGGCCACCTTGATTATCTACCATTTGTACAGTATCTTTGACTCAACAGAGTAACTTTTGGAATGTGCCCAAATTTAACACAGGAAAATTTTCTGTGTGCATATGTAGCAAATTCTTATAAATCTATATCTTATTTTTATATCATTATGATAATCTGTCCATATTTTAAAGCAGAGATTAATCATTGTATTTCTGAGGAATAATCTGTAAAACCACACAAGGAGCTGCCATATCTTTTCTTGGTTCAGGCTGAAAGAGACATAGACATTTGATTTACCTATTAAAAGATACCAGGTTTGGGCTTCCCTGGTGGCGCAGTGGTTGAGAATCTGCCTGCCAATGCAGGGGACACGGGTTCGAGCCCTGGTCTGGGAAGATCCCACATGCCACGGAGCAACTAGGCCCGTGAGCCACAACTACTGAGCCTGCGCGTCTGGAGCCTGTGCCCTGCAACAAGAGAGGCCGTGATAGTGAAAGGCCCGCGCACCGCGATGAAGAGTGGCCCCCGCTTGCCGCAACTAGAGAAAGCCCTCGCACGAAACGAAGACCCAACACAGCCAAAAATAAATAAATAAATAAATAATCCTTCCCTCTACTTTAAAAAAAAAAAAAAAGATACTGGGTTTGTGGGAAATGTAAAGGTTTTTTGTTTTGTTTTGTTTTTATTGGTAAACACACAGTTAGGACATGTCTTTTTTTTTTTTTTTTCCTGAGTCTTGAAAATAGACCCAAAAGAGATTTGAAAATAATCCCTGACTAGAAAACACATAAAAGAAAATTGTAACTGCACATGTTATATACTTGTTCTTGAAAATTTGATAATGCTTTGTTATTGTACATTGTAGTTTTCTATGATGTGTTTTTAATAAATTCATACTTTTTCTCATTTTTGTCACAATAAGCCTTGGCTGCCTTGATTAGAAGTGGTTTTAAAAAGGTGAAAAAATTGTTGCTGTTTTTTATTTTAGTATTTGTTCCTTTATTCCCTATAGAGTTTATTAGTTTCTTTTACCAACAATGATATGACTTTATCTTAGTTCCTTAAAAAGAACTATTCTTTATTTTTAATTTCTTGATTTCGTAGCTTCTCCTTCAGTTCATATTTCACAAATTTCTTGAGGAGGTTGCTTTTCGTAGGTGAACAGATACAGTACATTAAGTGACTTATAGAACCAGTGAGAACCTTTTTAAGTGTATAATTGAAATTGGCCATTTTTATGGGTTCTGATATATTATGTATCTCGTGTTCTTTGTTGTCTTTCAAAATATACATCATTAGTTTTTAATTTGTTATATAAAAATTTTTAAAGCTTATTGTTTTAATTGTTATACTCCCTTTATTATTAATAACTTCACACCATTTCCATGGCCTTCCTTTTTAGTCATTTAAGATTCAAGTCTTATAGGACTTGAATTTTTGCAAATATATAGGCCCTGGTCATGGAATGAACTGTCATGTTATTATTTGTATGATAGGTGGAGTCTTGTGGCTAAAGCTGTGAATGTAGACTGGCAAGGACAAGCACAGGGTTTAGGATTGGGCAGTTGAGCTTTGGACAGTCCTTTTTATATGTGTTTGATCATAAATACCTGATGGTTGATTATAGTTATAAATCATTAGTATGCCAAAAAGATGACCTTGGCTTGCTGTAGCTTCAGTCAGTGGACTCTTTTTTGCATGGAATTTTCAGCCTGTAGGGGAGCTTATTCTTTATTATTATTATTTAAATTTAAAAAAATATAATTTACATCTAAACTTTTAACAGCTTGTGGTTTAGGATGATTTCAGTTTCATCTTTTTTTTTTTTCCTGTATTCTGAGTATGTTTCTGTCATGAATTTTCATCTGGGTAACCAAATGGCAGTTGTGCAAATCTAACACTTTAAAAGTTAAGGGCAGTGGACTAAACCTCTAAACTTACTATGATGTTTGATTTTAAATGTTTTCATAGAAGCATTTACTGATCTTATTTCAAGGATGGAAATTTTGGCTCAGGTCTCAAGTAGCCTCCGTGCAGGTATATGTCTGTGTGTGTGTTCATATGTATGTAATTTGACCATAGACAATGTTATCTTAATGTAGGTAGCCTCTCTCCTTAAGCAAAAACAATATATTAAATAAGTTTTGAACAACAGAGCAGCCTATGTCTGAGTGATTCCAAAGTGGGCAACGCTGTTAGGTTTTAACCAGTTTGTAGCTGTCGATTTGTTAGGTGACTTCACCTGGAAATTTGTAGTAAGAAACCTGGAGCTCTAGAGTACATGCACTCTGCATCATTAATCATTAGGCTTTGCTCATGAGGTAGTGTAGTATATAGAGCCATGCCCCGTTGGGTGCCATTTCAAACTTTCATACTTCTAAATACATTTTAAAAATATATCTTATTTAAAAATAATTTTTTAGAAGTCTTATTTTTTAAACATAATGTCATTTGGTATTATGCTAGGCTTTGGTAGAGAGCATGAATCATTTCTATTGATATTCTTTCTGCTTTGATGGGATTTTTTTCCATTCAAATTGAGCCTGTTTTAAATATGGCTCATATAAGCTAGTTGATTTTAGACCTTTACCTTTTGTTTGTGTTAAACATCTTTTAAATGGTCTCCTGATAACAATGAATTGTCCATGTTAAATATCTTTAATAAAGAGGTATTTAAAATACTTACTTGTTTTCTTAATTTACATATTTCTGAAAGTAATTATCTTTGTCGAATCTTTTTATGAGTTTTTATCTGTTGTTTCTGTCAGTTCTGAGATCCTTGTGTTTGGATATGTTATCTTGTTTTAATGGAAATATGCAGTGAAGCACAATTAATTTGTTATACCCACCTAATCCCAATTCTCAATAGGCTTGTAGCTTTGATAATAATCGTTTACTCAATAAGTGCAAGGATAAAAAAAAAAAATCCTAGCAGGATGTAAAGTTAATTATTATTATTTAAAGGAATAAAAAACTATTTGAGGATTAGAAGTTATCACTAGACTCTCCTTCTGTATTACTCTACATGATGCTGATATTTGTACCTAGGACCTGTACCAAATTTAAGCCTTTCCTCAGTCTAATTTTTCTACCTTTTAAATATTTCTTGAATATTCCCTCTCCTCTGTATCCCTGCTGTCACTATCTTAATTCAAGGCCTTAGGATGAATATTTTAACCAAAAGTGGACTCTTGTGCCTAGGGCTCACCACTTTACTGTAATCTTTCACACTGCCAACAGTTATCTTTTTAAAGTTTGGATCATATGATGCCCTTACGTAAACCTCCCCAATGGCTCTCCATTATCCAAAGGATAAAATGTAAACCTGGAGTCTGCTGTTCAGCATCTTTTGCTGTTACTCTTCTGGTTACCTTTCCACCTTCCCTTCCTACTTACATTCTCTGCTACAGTGCTTTATTTTCTATTTGTTTTTGAATAATAACATATTTTCATACTAAATATATTTCCCCCACTGTCAAGTCCAAAAAGGTTCAAAGTTCAAATTCAAAAAAGAAGTACAATAAATGAAGCAAAATAGTGACCCTAGTGTGTAATAAGTTTATGACTTGAGGGCATTCTTGATTGTTTTTTAGCTGTGGACAGCATCTCCAGGGCCAAACTTATGGCTCTGACTTCCTTTGCCCCTTGCTTTAAAAAGCTTGAGCAGTCTCTGTGTACTGATATTCGCTTCCCTTGCAGGAAAAATGGAGGAAATCACATAGATTATTCATCTACATTTTTATAAAAATGTAAGTCATCAGTAGTGTATTTATTTATTTTTACACATAGAGAAGATCAACGATATGTAATAGGTCTTGTCTATCACACTTTAGACTTTACATAAGATACCAAGAAATTTGAACTTGGCATTTAAATTTCAGGAATATCGTATTGAAGGAGCGTGAAATGATATACTTTTAAATGAAGTGGGAAGATACTAACTTTTTAAATCTTGCCACCTAGAGTAAGTTCAACATTTTTCAGAATAAGAAATGATACAAAATCTTTTTTTTATAAAACTATTAAACACAGGGCTAAATAACACACTAGAGAAGAATCTAAGTTTTCATGTTAGACCTCGTCAGGTCACAGCCTAGCAGTTACTATGTATATAACTTACAAAAGAGAGCTCTTTTTAGTTCTTCTCATTGCAGTTGTCTTGAACTAATAGAAATAAAAGGAAATGAAGTCTAGGTTAAGAACAGGTGCACCAAGTATATAGTGGCTGAAATAGTTCACTTATACAGCTAACATGGAGAAAGTGCAGTGATCAATACTAGAATTGCTTGGAAAACAACTTAGTATTTTGGGGAAAATTGTTATTAAAGCGGTATTTCTTATTTAAATGTTCCTTTGGAAGCAGGTTATCTATTGCTGGGAATCTGTATTATTTTCATAATAAGAAATGGAAATTTCAAGAGAACAGCTGAAATAACTATACTCAACTTCTTTGCTTATTTTATGTGAAACAAACAAAAAAGCATACTTCAGTGTTTAAGTTTTAGCTCTTCCACTTGATAGCAATGTGACTTTGGATAAGTCACAACCTCATTTTTTTAAATCTGTAAAATGAAAATAATAACAATACCTACATAATAGGGTTGTGAGAAATAAATGAAAGCATGCAAATTTGCACATGGTAATGTTAGCTGTTTTTATTATGATGCTGGTAATGATGAGAGTATTATATTATTTTTTACCTTTTTTGATCTCTTTGGTTAAAAGTGAATTTTTGTGTTTATATTCAGTCTGGCGTGATGCATATCGACACCTCCCACTAAGTGTAATGTTTTGGGTATATTGGTAAATTATGTTAGAGTTAAGCAGTGTCATCCTCTAAGACAGCAGTCCCCAACCTTTTTGGCGCCAGGGGACTGGTTTCATGGAAGACAATTTTTCCCCGGGGGGGAGTGTGGTTCAGGCAGTAATGCTAGCCTGGGGAGTGATGGGGAACGGGAGATGAAGCTTTGCTTACTTGCCTGACACTCACCTCCTGCTGTGTGGCCTGGTTCCTAACAGGCCTCGGACTGGTAGCGGTCTGTGGCCCAGGGGTTGGGGACCCCTGCTCTAGGACATAAAGGCCAAAATAATGAATGTAAATTAAAAAAAAAAAAACAGACCCCCAAAGAGGGAGTCAAGAGATTTTATTTCTGATGTCAGTTCTATTTTTAACTAGTTCTGCCTTCTTGAGCAAATTGCGAAATTTCTTCCATAAAACAAAGGGCTTAGACCAGATGCTTGTTCATGTTCCTTTCTACTTCAAAATGTTCTGGCTCTTAACCATTGACTGTCAGGGCAGTCAAGGGAGAATATTTATATGGTTTTAGAACTTAGGTTGGGTGATTTTAAGGCAGATCTTACAAGATGGGGAACTGGTTGGGATTGGGCAAGTTGATGACATGATAGCTTTAGATTGGTTGTATAGCGATTCAGGGTCTTGAAGCAAGCTTTTATGAACAAGATGTTAGTCTTGATATTAAGCTATTTTGGTTGGTTCACAGCCTTATTTTCTAGGGGTTGTGGAGTTGGATTTTCCTAAGATAACAAAGCTGCTATTTGATTTTGATCCCTTCTTCTTCTCTTTTTTCCCCTCCCCTCTCTTGTTTTTTACAAGATGGAATAACTTCCTCTGTAGAGCCTTGGATCTCCTTAAAATGCAGATTCTCATACAGCAGGTCTGGGATGTAGCCTGTGAGTCTGCAGTTCCAGCAAGCTCCCAGACAAGGCCCTGCTGCTAGTGGATCGCCTACACTTTGGGGATCAAAAGTCTATCCATAGCACCATACTTGCTGAGCAGCAGTCCTGTGTAACGTTCTCATGTCTTAGATCTTGGGCTCTGAATTAAGTATTCTCATGTTCCCAATCTTGAACTTAGTCTTCAGATAAATATGTCATTATTGGCGTCGCTGATTCCTGTTAGGAGTGACCCCACATTCCTATGTGTGACCATGACTGTTTCTTCAGCTTCCTTTTACTAGTGTGGCTTTCTGCTTTTACCAGTTTGCAGGTCTACTCCAGGTTCTGACTTCTGACCTGGATTGACCTGGACTAAATCCTTTGACTCAGCTGACCCAGGGCATTTGGGTTGCTAGTTCAGGACTCTTGTTTGAGCCCATTGCTATACATTAATAACAAAAGTTAATTTTCCAACAAATGTTATTGGAAATTACTGGGTATTATTCACATTTCCTTCTAATATCTTTATCGTACATTATTTCTTTAATTATATTTGGTGATCCTTTCTATGTCCAGAAGATCTTGTAGTCTCCATCTCAGTAGGCAGCTCTGCTTCAGGATGTAATGACTGACTCCATTTTCAAGGAGTTCCCTAGCCAATTAAATGGAAATGAGAGGCATATTTGGTCAGCACTAGAAGTTAAGCTTATTTTTCCCCCTTGTCCAGTTTATTTTCCACAAGTATTTCTTTGAGAAACTGAAGTGCTGATTGCTTGAAGATCTTTGTTGTAGGCCCCTGATGGTGGTGGTGGTGGTGATGATGTGAGGAGGATCTGGCCTCCTTCATGCCTCATGTAGCTTATCAGTTCAGGCAGAATGATGCCAGTAGACACTGCCTTTAGAAAAGTTTTTTTTTTTCTAGGCATCCTTGTAAGATAGTATTCAACAGTCTTATACAGTGAACATAAAAATGAGGGTAGGTGCTTCAATTAATAGATATAATTGTTTGAAAAGGAGAGGAAACAGTAAAAGGTCTTCAAACTAACTACAAAAAACTAGCAAGTTCCAGGCTGATTTCTATTATGGTTTCATGTTACAATATAGTTTAATTTGCAATAGTATAAGCTGAATACCTAATACTTGTTTTTGTTTATTCTTTTTTAAAAAATTTATTTATTTTTGGCTGTGTTGGGTCCTTGTTGCTGCACGTGGGCTTTCTCTAGTTGTGGCAAGCGGGGGCTACTCTTTGTTGCGGTGCGTGGGCTTCTCATTGCTGTGGCTTTTCTTGTTGCGGAGCACCGGTTCTAGACACGAGGGCTTCAGTAGTTGTGGTGCGCGGGCTTCAGTAGTTGTGGCTCACGGGCTCTAGAGTGCAGGCTCAGTAGTTATGGCACACGAGCTAAGTTGCTCCACAGTGTGTGGGATTCTTCCTGAACCAGGGCTTGAACCCATGTCCCCTGCATTGGCAGGCAGATTCTTAACCACAGCACCACCAGGGAAGTCCCTAAATACCTTAAACTGAATACGTTACCTAAATATCCATTGTCATGACTCCAGTTTTCATTTTGCTTTTTTTACTACTATAAAATTCTTACAACTAAATTATAATGCAAATTAAAGTACAGCAAAATTTTGATAGTGTTAGTGTTCACCCAGAGTTACATTCTTTCAGTTTTGTATTACATAAAAAATTAATAGCCCATAAAAAATATGGCACAGAGGGGGGACCTTCAAGATGACAGAGGAGTAAGACGTGGAGATCACCTTCCTCCTCACAAACACATCAAAAATACATCTACACGTGGAACAACTCCTACAGAACACCTACTGAATGCTGGCAGAAGACCTCAGACTTCCCAAACGGCAAGAAACTCCCCACATACCTGGGTAGGGCAAAAGGAAAAACAGAGACAAAAGAATAGGGACGGGACCTGCCCCTTTGGGAGGGAGCTGTGAAGGAGGAAAAGTTTCCACACACTAGGAAGCCCCGTCACTAGTGGAGACAGGGACGTGGACGGGGGGAAGCTTTGGAGCCATGGAGGAGAGCACAGCAACAAGGGTGCAGAGGGCAAAGCGGAGAGATTCCCACACAGAGGACCACTGCCAACCGGCACTCACCAGCCTGAGTGGCTTGTCTGCTCACCGGCTGAGGCAGGTGGGTGCTGGGAGCTGAGGCTCAGGCTTCGGAGTTCAGATCCCAGGGAGAGGACTGGGGTTGGCTGCGTGAACATAGCCTGAAGAGGGTTAGTGTGCCACAGCTAGCTGGGAGGGAGTCTGGGAAATAGTCTGGAACTGCCTAAGAGGCAAGAGACCATTGTTTTGGGGTGCGCGAGGAGAGAGGATTCAGAGCACCGCCTAAACTAGCTCCAGAGATGGGTGCGAGCCGCGGCTATCAGTGCGGACACCAAATATAGGCATGAAACGTTAAGGCAGCTGCTGCAGCCACCAATAAGCCTGTGGGCAAGCACAGGTCACTATCCACACCTCCCCTCCCAGGAGGCTGTGCAGCTCGCCACTGCCAGGGTCCTGTGATCCAGGGACGACTTCCCCAGGAGAACACACGGCACGCCTCAGGCTGTTGCAATGTCGTGCTGGCCTCTGCTGCCGCAGGCTCGCCCAGCATTCTGTACCCCTCCTTCCACCTGGCCTGAGTGAGTCAGAGCCCCCAATCAGCTGCTACTTTAACTCCGTCCTGTCTGGGTGGGGAACAGACACCCTCAGGCAACCTACACACAGAGGTGGGGCCAAATCCAAAGCTGAACCTCAGGAGCTGTGCGAACAAAGAAGAGAAAGGGAAATTTCTCCCAGCAGCCTTAGGAGCAGCGGATTAAATCTCCACAATCAACTTGATATACCCTGCATCTCTGGAATACCTGACTAGACAATGAATGATCCCAAAATTGAGGCAGTGGATTTTGGGAGCAACTGAAGGCTTGGGGTTTGCTTTCTGCATCTAATTTGCTTCTGGTTTTATGTTTATCTTAGTTTAGTATTTAGAGCTTATTATCATTCGTAGATTTGTTTAATGGTTTGGTTGCTCTCTTCCTTTTTTTTTTTTTTTTAATTTTATTTATTTATTTATGGCTATGTTGGGTCTTCGTTTCTGTATGAGGGCTTTCTCTAGTTGCGGCAAGTGGGGGCCACTCTTCATCGCGGTGCGCGGGCCTCTCACTGTCGTGGCCTCTCTTGTTGCGGAGCACAGGCTCCAGACGCGCAGGCTCAGTAAATTGTGGCTCACGGGCCTAGTTGCTCCGCGGCATGTGGGATCTTCCCAGACCAGGGCTTGAACCCGTGTCCCCTGCATTGGCAGGCAGATTCTCAACCACTGCGCGACCAGGGAAGCCCCTCTTCCTTTTTTTATTATATATACAATAGTTTTCTTTTTTCCTTTTTCTCTTTCTGTGTGTATGTGTGTGCTTCTTTGTGTGATTTTGTCTGTATAGCTTTGCTTTTAGCATTTTTCCTAGGGTTCTGTCTGTCCGTTTTTTCGTTTTTTTTTTTTTTTTAATTATAGTTTTATAGCACTTTTATCATTGATTGATTTGTTCTTTGGTTTGGTTGCTCTGTTCTTTCCTTCTTTCTTTTCTTTTTTTTAATTACTTTAAAATTTTTTTTTCTTTAATGATTTTTTTTATTTTAATAACTTTATTTTATTTTCCTTCTTTCTTTTTTTTTTTTTTTTCTTCTGCCTTTTCTTCTGAGCTGTTTGGCTGACAGTGTCTTGGTGCTCCAGATGGGTGTCAGGCCTGAGCCTCTGAGGTGGGAGAGCCGAGTTCAGGACATTGGTCCACCAGAGACCTCCCAGCCCCACATAATATCAAATGGCGAAAGCTCTTCCAGAGAGCTCCATCTCAATGCTAAGACCCAGTTCCACTCAATGAGCAGTAAGCTACAGTGATGGACACCCTATGCCAAGCAACTACCAAGACAGGAACACAGCCCCACCCATTAGCAGAGAAAAAGCCTAAAGTCATAATAAGTTCCCAGACACCCCAAAACACACCACCAGACGCGGTCCTACCCACCAGAAAGAAAAGATCCAGCATCATTCACCAGAACACAGGCACCAGTGCCCTCCACCAGGAAGTCTACACAACCCACTGAACCAACCTTAGCCACTGGGGCCAGACACCAAAAACAACGGGAACTCTGAACCTGCAGCCTGTGAAAAGGAGACGCCAAACACAGTAAGTCAAGCAAAATGAGAAGACAGAGAAATACACAGCAGATGAAGGAGCAAGGTAAAACCCCACCAGACCAAACGAATGAAGAGGAAATAGGCAGTCTAACTGAAAAAGAATTCAGAGTAATGATAGTAAAGATGATACAAACCTTGGAAATAGAACGGAGAAAATACAAGAAACGTTTAACAAGGACCTAGAAGAACTAAACAGCAAACAAACGATGAACAACACAATAAATGAAATTAAACATTCTCTAGAAGGAATCCATAGCAGAATAACTGAGGCAAAAGAACGGATAAGTGACCTGAAAGATAAAATAGTGGAAATAACCACCACAGAGCAGAATAAAGAAAAGAGAATGAAAAGAATTGAAGACAGTCTCAGAGACCTCTGGGACAACATTAAATGCACCAACATTCAACTTATAGGGCTCCCAGAAGAAGAAGAGAAAAAGAAAGGGACTGAGAAAATATTTGAAGAGATTATAGTGGAAAACTTCCCTAATATGGGAGAGGAAATAGTCAAGTCCTGGAAGCTCAGAGAGTCCGATACAGGATAAATCGAAGGAGAAACACACCAAGACACATATTAATGAAACTATTAAAAATTAAATACAAAGAAAAAATATTAGAAGTAGCAAGGGAAAAGCAACAAATAACATACAAGGGAATCCCCATAAGGTTAACAGCCGATCTTTCAGCAGAAACTCTGCAAGCCAGAAGGGAGTGGCAGGACATATTTAGAGTGATGAAAGGGAAAAACCCACAACCAAGATTACTCTACCCAACAAGGATCTCATTCAGATTCTATGGAGAAATTAAAACCTTTACAGACAAGCAAAAGCTAAGAGAATTCAGCACCACCAAACCAGCCTTACAACAAATGCTAAAGGAATTTCTCTAGGCAGGAAACACAAGAAAAGGAAAAAACCTTCAATAACTAACCGAAAACAGTTAAGAAAATGGTAATAGGAACATACATATCAATAACTACCTTAAATGTAAATGGATTACATGCTCCCACCAAAATACATAGACTGGCTGAATGGATACAAAAACAAGACCCATATATATGCTGTCTACAAGAGACCCACTTCAGACCTAGGGACACATAAAGACTGAAAGTAAGAAGATGGAAAAAGATATTCCATGCAAATGGAAATCAAAAGAAAGTTGGAGTAGCAACTCTCATTTTAGAAAAATTAGACTTTAAAATAAAGACTATTACAAGAGACAAAGAAGGAGACTATATAAAGATCAAGGGATCAATCCAAGGAGAAGATATAACAATTGTAAATATTTATGCACCCAATGTAGGAGCACCTCAATACATAAGGCAACTGCTAATAGCCATAAAAGGGGAAGTCGACAGTAACACAATCATAGTAGGGGACTTTAACACCCCACTTTCACCAAAAGAAATGAAATTGAGTTATTTATAGTGAGGTGGATGCACCTAGAATCTGTCATATAGAGTGAAGTAAGTCAGAAAGAGAAAAACAAATACCGTATGCTAACACGTATATATGGAATCTAAAAAAAAGGTTCTGAAGGACCTAGGGGCAGGACAGTAATAAAGACGGAGACGTAGAGAATGCACTTGAGTACAAGGTGAGGGGGAAGGATAAGCTGGGATGAAGTCAGAAAGTGGCATGGACATATATACACTACCAAATGTAAAATCAATAGCTAGTGGGAAGCAGCCGCATGGCACAGGGAGATCAGCTCGGTGCTTTGTGTCCACCTAGAGGGGTGGGATAGGGAGGGTGGGAGGAGATGCAAGAGAGAGAAGATATGGGAGGAGATATGGGGATATATGTATATGTATAGCTGATTCACTTTGTTATACAGCAGAAATTAACACACCATTGTAAAGCAAGTATACTCCAATAAAGATTTTTAAAAAAGAAAATATGGCAGAGTTAAGCTACACTTAGAGTAGACAGGAAACAATTTAAGCCAAACTAGATGGTTTGAATAGTGTTCTGCTTGTATACATTTAGTACTGAAAGAATGCCTATTATAGTATTCCAATTCTATAAGTAAATATATGTATTAGAATGTAGGTTAATTTCTGTTTTAATATGTTCATTATAACATGGGTATGGCAACCTATGCTTCTTAATGACAGATTTGTTTCTGCTCCTAAGGGTCTTGAGTTTGCTTTGTCTCCCCACAGAGATTGCATGTTTTTTGGGGATGTTTGACAGTTGGCCATAATTAGACTTGGAGGTTGTTAATGACATTAAGGTTAATTCTGAATAATCATGCTTCAGAAATAATTACTCATTTTGGTTATAAAGTTGTATTGAAGACCTGTTAGCATCACTCCTATGTAGTTCAGGGGCATATTTTAGTTGAGCTTTTCTCCCTCTTCCACCCTAAGTAATGCTCGTTTATCTGGCATGTTTAGAGAAAGTGGTAATCTTGGTTTCCTATGGCTTCTGCACATAGACACTAAACTATGTATACCAACCCAAGGGTACTTTAATATCACATTTGCAGCTCAAATTCCATTCAGTTATCTTTTTGCTGTTTCTTAATTACTGATTTTTAAAATTACAGATTTAAAATCACTATGTGGGGCTTATCCATCCTTGCATTGATCAGGAGGATTCTGATTAACAATTAATCAAAATTCCTTGATTTCTAATTTTGTGACCAGTCCTAGGCTAAGTGCAAGAGGAGATTCAAAAATTTAAGGGTGGAGAAGGGAAGACAGTCAGTAGTTAATATACAGTGTGCCAGTGCTATACTTAAAATATTTCTTTTAAGTCTCACTATAATCCTGTGAGGTTAAATTTTCCCCAACTTTACAGATTAGAAGTCCTAGCTCAGAGAGAGCCCAAATCCACAATGTTGTGAAGGACATAGCTGTGATTGCAGCCAAGGTCTATCTGTTTTCACAGCCCATGTTCTTTCCACAGCCTCCTAGGTATTATGACAGTGTCTATCCAGGAGCTTCCTTGCACTCTGGGGGATGAGGAGGAGGGACGATGGAGAGCAGGGAGACCTCTTTTTTTTACTTGATTGAACCTTGGGATTAACCTTATTCACTAGAGTAAAAGATGGCTTCTAAAAAATGTGATTGGATTCCATACAAGAAAGCTTTGTCAGTTATGATTTTATTGTATGTAGGTCTTCACAGAAGGCAGTTTACTGACACAGACTCTCAGGACAGCTTTGGAGCAAATCGCCAAAGTCTGATGGTATAGTGTAGAAAATGGCAAAAACGTCTCTGCCCTGTTTTACTTAGCCAGTGATGTAAACTTCAGTGCATTTGATGAGAAGAAAATTAACTAGCATTCATTGTCTACAAACCCTATACTGTCAGAAGTACTTCTACTTTTTTTCTGGTTGAGAATATTTTTATTCTTAGTGCTAGCTTACTTTGCTAATTCATAGTTTATTGTGATTTTTTTCGATTTACATTCAAGACTTCCTCTGTTCAAGCTTACCCTATAAAGTGTTATCAGGGCAATTTATAATTAGTAGTGTTAACATTCATATTAAATGCATTACTGAACTCTGCCAAGACAAGAAATACAGACCAGGATTTATCAAAGTGCAAATGATAAAGGAAAATGGTTTGTTTCCATCTTTCTAAATGCTGAATAGCTTGAAAGTATTGTTTCTGTAGGACTTGTGTTGAATAACATATGACACAGCAAAATGCCTAATGTCACATGCTTTTAATCACTGTAATAACAAGACATAATAAAATTAAATATTTCTTGTAAAGATTGGGAATGGTGTATAGTGAAGTTCTTTTTCCCCTCCATGTAATTCAATTAATATTTAACTAAGATGCTATCATTTTAAGTCTTAGAAGTTTGGAATTGAAAATTTTTACTTGTAATTTAAATATGAAATAATGACTCTGGGTTTCTCTTCAGAAATCTTATATGTTCAGATTAGTATTATCCTTTATAAAGTAAGTCACTTGTAAGCTATATACATTTACTCTAGTGATCAAATCATTTTTAAATCATATCCTTTCATGATTTCATTCAGATCCTCCTTTATGAGCAATAGAAGAAGAGAACAGAACAGATTAAAATAGAAGAATAGAACAAGTTGAATTACTGCATGATCACAGCTTAGGGTATTGATCAGTGAGTCTTACCTAACTTCATCTGCTCTGATGAATCACCTTATTCATTGCAGCTGATTCCGAGTAATTGTAGGCAAATTTTAGATATCAGAGGATATTAATTCCATTTGTTGAATAAATATTTATTGAGTGCTCACTGTTTTCCGGGCACTATTGGCACTGGGATTATAACAGTGAATGAAACAACTACTGTTGAGAAATTTAAATAACTGTGTCATTTCTGAATGCATTTTTTTTCATCAAGGGAGTTCCAGAAACTTTTTAGAAACACTAGAATTGTTAGAATACAGCTCTGACCTCACAGAAATCATATACATTCATGATATATTATGGCAAGGGACTCTACTAGACTATAAATAAGAAAGGAAAATGAAATAGCTAATTGAGTGATTGGTATTTATAAGATCAACTCATGAAACATCAACCAGATTTAATATCCTTCAATAGATTTTATAGGCTGTGCTCCTTCCTTAAAGGTCACTGGAAGAACTTAATACCTTTTTATTAAAAATAAAATGGGAACAGTTGAATGGCCTTTTCACATCTTATCTGGATTAGTTGAAGAGGCAAATTTTACTTCTATTTTAAGAAGTTGTGCTATTTTATATTTGCCACTTCATATTTTACATTTAAAATCTGTTTCTTACCCAACTTGCCATGGAGAAACATAGACTTAAGAAGTTGAGGGTTCAAGATGAACTGTGATAATAAATTGGAGTTAAGTAGGGAAAAGTATACATATATGTATATATACATGCACATATAATTTTGGAGCAGTCTGTTGTTTAGAGCAAAAAATGAAAACAGGGATTAAGGGCTCTTAACTCTTCTTAGCCAAGCATTTTTATGAGGTTTCATGGTATAGGACAAAGAGCACACATATAGTTTGTCTTTAGAGAACCCCATGTTCAAATTTAGACTGCCATTTAATAACTTCTTTGTGCTTCAATTTAATGCCAACCTCCTTCCTTTGCCAGGAAGATGAAATGGGACAATGTATGTAAAGTATCCGGTACAATGCAAAGTAGTATGCATGCAAAATTTCCCTTTCTCATTTTAAGACATTATACAGTAAAGAAAATCATGGTTTAAGTTTTGTTTTTTTGTTTTGGAAGACGATGTTGGTGATCTTGAAGATGCTCAAAGTGCTGAGTCATGTATAGTGTATTCGAACCTTTTAACTATAAAAGTTAACGGGTATCCATTCTAAAGTTAGTAAGGTAAGTTTTTCAACTTGTCTAATCATGAATGTCTGAAGAGGTGGGCCTAGATGATTAAATCAAGTTGGACGGGAGCAGCAGGAGATAGCATAGCCTGTGAGAATATTGTAAACTGGTCATCAGAAGTTTCCTGAAAACAAACTTTTCAGGAAAACTATTTTTGTCAGCTTCTCTCCATGTTTTCCCTCTTCTTACCAAACTTTCACTGCCATGTACTATGTACTAGATATGGTCCCTGTTGTAGATTGGCTTCCAGTGTAGTATAGCACATTAATCAACTGGTGAAAATAAAATGTATTGTCATAAGCAAGAACTATACTTAAGGTATTTACAGAGTGCTGTAAGAATGCAGAATATGGAACAATTAACTCTGCCTGTGGAATTGAAGAAGGCCTCCCCCTAATCATGTGGGTCACGCAGTTCAATTCAATAAATATTTGGATTGTGAACCTCCTAGTACAAGCATTAGGGATACAAAGGTGAGAATGTATTAGAATAATTTGTCCCTTCTATAGTAGTATCCTTCTAGTTTTTATCAGTGGAGGAGTAAAAGGGAATTTTAAGATGAAGAACTTATCATCCCAAGTTAATGATTTAATTTAAATTTCAAAGTTGCTTGAAAATGCGTTGTATCATATATAGATGATAAACATATAATTATTATACTCTGGGAAGCCTTGATATCTTAACAACTCAGAAATTAATGTTTTAATAATTAACTGATAAACCACAGATGTGGTTTGCATATATTTTGTATGTTCATATACAAGGCTATCTCTTTGCTTTTTCCATGCCTTCCTGGTCTGTACCCTTCCTGCTCTCCTCACCTTCTCTATATGCATGTAAGTATAAGGACTATCCAAACCTCATGAAACTGTGGGGCTTTTTGACCCTCTACAATACAAGGGCTTCAGATTCTTCTTAGTTCCTGATTATTTTGTTGGAGAATATGTTAGCTCAGGGATTTTGATTATTCAACTTCTTCTTTGTACATACTTTCTTATTAGTTTATTAGCCTCTGCACTTCACAGTTTTCAAAAACTTAGGCTTAAGAGACTAAGGCTTTCAGAGACTTTCCTGACTGAAAAATCACAGTTCTTAATGTCCTATGTCTATAAAATTAGCTGTTTACCATTAGCTCAGGCAGAGATTCTAAAGCTGCAGTCTTTAGAACTGGTGAATCTCACCCTGCTCCATTCCCAAAGTTAGAGAATCATTAATAAAACACAGACAGAAGATACTGATTGATTCTTTCCTTGGGCTAAGATTCTACTTTCACATTTTTTGTGTATTTCTCTGCTAGAACCTAAGACCTATAGAAAAATGAAAGGGTGCAGGATACTTTATGTTTTAACTTTGTATCAATATGCCTCATTGAGTGCTACTACAGTACTTAAAAAAATCAATATATGTTGCTCCAAGCAATTGCTATTTTTAGAGACATTAATGTATCTGCACATGAAGCTGATTATTGTTTAAGCTGTTTGTAAATATCATATGTCCATGATGGATTTGAAATCTTGCATATAAGTAGATCAAATGCTACATTATTAGATACTAGAGTTTTTATATAGCTTTTGAAAATTAAGTTGTATTATTTCAAGAGGAAATTGTCTATTTGAATCCCATAGTTTGAGATGGTCTCTTTATAATTTAGGACAAATGGATCTTTCTATTGAATATTTTGTAACCTAAAAAGAAAAAAATTTTACCAATTTGAGCTTCTTAAAATGAATGGAATTTACTACTTACTTTAAAAGCGGTTTAGAAAACAAATTCCCAATGGATAAAATAGCTAAGTGGGAAAATTTATTTTTTTAACATTATAAAAAACTTAGAAGAAAATTGCAGTAACTATATGTATAACCTTGAGGTTATCAAAAACCTTTTTATTTATTTATTTATTGTTATTTTAAAATAAATTTATTTATTTATTTATTTATGGCTGCTTTGGGTCTTTTTTGCTGCACGTGGACTTTCTCTAGTTGTGGTGAGCAGGGGCCACTCTTCATTGTGGTGCATGGGCTTCTCATTGCAGTGGCCTCTTGTTGCGGAGCACGGGCTCTAGGCACACGGGCTTCAGTAGTTGTGGCACGCGGGCTCTAGAGTGCAGGCTCCGTAGTTGTGGCACACGGGCTTAGTTGCTCCATGGCATGTGGAATCTTTCCGGACCAAGTCTCTATCAAAAACCTTTTTAAACAGAAAGGAAGACTAGAACCAAATGAGGAAAGAGATAGATTGACTGTTACTTTTTTTTTTTTTTTTTTGACATTGGTATACTAATGAAAGCTCAGGGGAAAATATTTGAAATGGAAATGTTAAATAGCACACAAAACATACAAAGAGCTCTTAGAAATTGATGACAAAAACACTGATAAAGCAGTAGCAAATGGCAATAGGATGTAGGCAGTTCACAGAAGAGCAAATCCAAATGGCCAGTTTGTAAAGATTCTCAAACTCACTAATAGTCTGGGAAATGAAAATTAAGTAAAAGGGGGCTACTGCTTTACTCCTATCAGATTGGAAAAGCTTTTAAAAGAATGGAGCCCTTATATTACTGGTAGAAATGTGAATTATTTTAGCCTTTTTAAAAAATGTAATTTGCCATTTGTTGTAAAAAGTGCATTTATCATTTAATTCAATACTACTTCTTTACGTGACATTACTGAATGCAGAGTTGGGAAGATATGTATTGTAACATGCTATTACATAGTATTTCCAACGTACAGATATATAGGTATAAATAAACTCAAAAGTATATATAATAGTAGAATGTAGTAAAATAATTAGGAAGTGATGAGGCTTGATTATTTATTACCATTGTTTTTAATAATTAGTTGTAATTTAATTTGCAGTTATGGCTGTGTTTCACAACCATTCCCAAAATTCCTGACAATTTAACAGTTGACTCTCTCCAGCCAGTTCTAACTGGTTCTAGCACACTCCTGGTTATATCTATGTATATCTGTGTTTTGCAGTATTGTTTGTGATGGTAAAAATCAGAAGCAAATTATATACCCACTGATGGGGGGCTAGTGGAATAAGTTGTAGTATAGCAAAAGAAAGAGCCATCACTTTTACTGATGTCCCTGTGTGTTGTTAAATGAGAGGAGCTAAATGCAAGCACAGGTCTGTGTCATGATCCCATTTTTATAAAACGAGCAAGGGCAGACTCTTCTCTCATTTTTGCCTATATGTTTGATTATATAAACATGGAAAATGTGTGGTTATGAGTACAGAAGAGGGCAAGAGGATGAGGTAAGGAAAGAAAGGACTTATGTCCATGAGAAAAACAGTATGTATGTTATGATCCTATATGTGGTAAATTTTATGTGTCTATGTGATATATACACACTAAAAAATATATACACATTAAAAAGTGTACGCATTAAAAAATATATACACAGTAAAAAATGCCTGAAAAGAATGCACCAAAATGTTAATGTACCAAATGTACCAAAATGTACCAAAATGTTAATGATACCTTTTTTAGGGTGATAGAATGTTATCTTTTTTTTTTTAATCTGAAAAGAAATTATTTTAATTGAGGGAGAGAATCAGAATCCTATGGTCCTTTCTAAGGATTTAAATTTATAATAAAATTATCTTGTGAAAGGGCATACTTGGGTCAGTGTGTCAATAAAATTTACCCTTTAGTGATATAATTTCTTCACCTAAACCTTTATGTGTATCACTTCAAAAAAATTCTTAGTATATAGTATCTTGTTTCATGAGACATGTGTATAAGTTTTAGAACTGTATTAGGAACTTCCCTGATGACGCAGTGGTTAAGAATCTACCTGCCAATGCACGGGACACGGGTTTGAGCTCTGGTCTGGGAAGGTCCCACATGCCACAGAACAACGAAGCCCCTGTGCCACAACTACTGAGCCTGCGCTCTATAGAGCACGCGAGCCACAACTACTGAGCCCGTTTGCCACAACTACTGAAGCCCACGTGCCTAGAGCCTGTGCTTTGCAACAAAAGAATCCACCGCAATGAGAAGTGCGTGCTGCAACAAAGAGTAGTCCCCGCTCGCCACAACTAGAGAAAGCGCACGCGCATCAACAAAGACCAAATGCAGCCAAAAATAAAATAAATAAAAAATAAATTAAAAAAAAGAACCATACTAAGTATGTGTGCATATATGTATATATATTTATGACTTAACATCTTCCTGGAGTTCAGTTGTTACCTTCATATTTAGATGGCAATTCATTATTTGAAATTGCTGGTAAGTTTAGAGATTGCAATGCAGGAGTTCCCTGTTCTCTGAGCCCCACAGGGGGATTAAATTTTCCTGTCCTTTGTCTTTTAAGGAACTCACCACTCTACCTTGAGATATATATATATATATATATATATATATATATATATATATATATGTAATATAATGTAGTCCTTTTCATAACTTTACCTTTCTTCCTAATCTGTAGGCCTTGGTAGCCTGCTAGATGTATGGTCCAGAGTCTTATGCATTCACTGTATATATTAACTGAATGAATAAATAATGATATTTATCTTAGTCCACCACCATGCATGGAAAAATGATAAAGCTACTTTAGGGATCATCAAAGTCTTGATTAATAATATTTTTGTATGTATTAAAGAGCTTTGAATCATATAAAGTAAAATGCCCAAATAATACACTAATGATGTTGTTTTGGTTTGCTGATCAGTTTTCCGCCTTGAATTTCCTCTTGGGTCATCTATTTCATGCTTTTAACAGTTGCTATTTAACTATCAGTGCTGTTTTGTGATTTCTTAAGAGCCTCTCCATAACGCTCAGAAACCTTCTGGGTTTATAGTGCAAAATTCAGAAAGCTTATACCTTTGTTAAGTTTATCTCTTTCTATAATACTGTTTATGTCTCACAGAGCAGCTCATTCTTTAGTCTCTTTGTTAGTAAATAGCCCTTTCTTCCTTCATGCTAAAGCTGTAATACTTCTCTTCAAGTAACAACTTCTGCTTCATCTTCTTTGTCACTGTTATCTGTTTGATGGAATGTGTTCTGAAATGAAGATGTAGACTGTATTTTTCTAATACAAAGTGAATTGTCTGGTAAAAAATCAGGTTGACATGTTTAAACTCATTTTACAAACTTGATAACTGATAAGTTTCATTTTACTTTGTGGTATTTAGATATAGGCAAAATTCAAATGAGAAAAACATGGAAAGGAGAAATTTATATTTTAAAAACTCATTTCATTTTGAACTCTAAACATTATTAGAGTTTTCTGTTATTTCATTTTTTCTTTTTCAGAGTCTGAGTTTTATTTATTTTTTTAATTCCACATATAAGGGAGATCATACAGTATTTGTCTTTGTCTGACTTATTTCACTTAGCATAATACCTTCAAGGTCCATCTATGTTGTCACAAGTGGGAGGATTTCCTAGTTTTTATGGCTAAATAATATTTCAGTGTGTGTGTATGTGTATCACAACTTCTTTATCCATTCATGTATCAGAGAACACTTAGGTTGTTTCCATGACTTGGCTATTGTAAATAATGCTGCTGTGAATATGCAGGTGCAGATATCTTTTGTTTGTTTGTTTGTTTGTTTATACTGCAGGTTCTTATTAGTCATCAATTTTATACACATCTGTGTATACACGTCAATCCCAATCGCCCAATTCAGCACACCACCATCCCCACCCCACCGCAGTTTTCCCCCCTTGGTGTCCATATGTCTGTTCTCTACATCTGTGTCTCAACTTCTCCCCTGCAAACCGGCTCATCTGTACCATTTTTCTAGTTTCCACATACATGCGTTAATATACAAAATTTGTTTTTCTGACTTACTTCACTCTGTATGACAGTCTCTAGATCCATCCACGTCTCAGCAAATGACTCAATTTCGTTCCTTTATATGGCTGAGTAATATTCCATTGTATATATGTACCACAACTTCTTTATCCATTCGTCTGTCAGTGGGCATTTAGGTTGCTTCCATGACCTGGCTATTGTAAATAGTGCTGCAATGAACATTCGGGTGCATGTGTCTTTTTTTTTTTTTTTTTTTTTTGGAGGGGAGCAATTTTATTTACTTTGATTAGGTAATACATTCACATGGTTCAAAATTCCAAAGTTGCAAAAGGGTATTCAGTAAAAAGTCTTTCATTCCTTTCTGCCAACCACCTAATTCTCTTCTCAGGAATGTAATCAACATCATATTTATTTTTCAGATGCATGTGGATTTTCCCTCAATTTTTATACAAATGCTATCATATTATTCACTGTTTTACATCTTTTTTTTCTGATTTAACAATGTATCTTGGAGATTGTTTCATATTCATATATCAACAGAGAGGGAGCTCCTCCATTCTTTTCATTGGCTGCCTGAAACGCCATTGAGTGGAGAGACCATGATAGATTTAACTGTCCTACATTTAGGTTATTTCCAATCTTTTACCGTTAATAGTCTTTGCTCATGTATAAGCATATTTGTAAGGTACATTTCTTTTTTTTTTTTTTTCCACACACACACACACTGTATTTTATTTTTACAAGAGATAGATAGACTGACACCAAGCATTGTACATGGATGACCACAACAAAAGCAACAATGATTGCAATTACCAAACATGAAACACACTTATACTATGTCATAATATTGACATTCAGTCCAGTAATCCTCCACTGTAACAGCTCCTTTACTTTGCAGTGAAAATTGATTTGTATATTCTTTTCCTCTGAGTCCTTGTGGGATTTTTTTTTTTAATTCAGACAGAAAGTCACAAAAATTATACTCATCCTCATCAGTTCACTCAGTCCCATGTAATTAATTTCTTTTTTTTCATCTTGATCTTTTGTTAGCAGTTTTATGAGTTCATCAGTTTTTCATTAGAGTTCTGAAAATGCTTATTCATTCAGTTCAGCAGTACAGTCAGTTACCAGAAACCTGTACTTGTCAGAGTCTTTTCCATGAATTTCTTGAAGATGAAACTCTTTTATAGGAACATATTTGCAAAATCATCAGAGTACACCCAGAACTGTCTGTAAATGACAAAAGACTTAAAAATGACCATGGTTAAAGATTTGATGAAAGTTCATAATAATGCAGTTGACAAGAAAATTAGTTATTTCTGAGATATACATTTTAAAGTAATAACTAGGATTATTACTTATAACATTATACCAGACCATATAAGATTTTTAGAAGTTTCCTGTAATGTCTGAAACATTTATATTAACATATTTCCATACATATTTCCATACAAATACAAATATAAGATTTTTAGAAATTTCATGTAATGTCTGAAACATTTATATTAACATATTTCCATACATATTTCCATACAAATACAAATATAAGATTTTTAGAAATTTCATGTAATGTCTGAAACATTTATATTAACATATTTCCATACATATTTCCATACAAATACAAATATAAGATTTTTAGAAATTTCATGTAATGTCTGAAACATTTATATTAACATATTTTCATACATATTTCCATACAAATACAAGATTTTTAGAAATTTCATGTAATGTCTGAAACATTTATATTAACATATTTCCATACATATTTCCATACAAATACAAATATAAGATTTTTAGAAATTTCATGTAATGTCTGAAACATTTATATTAACATATTTCCATACAAATAACCCAATGAAAGTTTAGTATTAGTTGTTTTGTTTGTTTTTTTATACTGCAGGTTCTTATTAGGCATCAGTTTTATACACATCAGTGTATACATGTCAATCCCAATCGCCCAATTCAGCACATCACCATCCCCACCTCATCGCAGTTTTCCCCCCTTGGTGTCCATATGTCCATTCTCTACATCTGTGTCTCAACTTCTGCCCTGCAAACTGGCTCATCTGTACCATTTTTCTACGTTCCACATACATGCATTAACATACGATATTTGTTTTTCTCTTTCTGACTTACTTCACTCTGTATGACAGTCTCTAGATCCATCCACTTCTCAACAAATGACTCAATTTCGTTCCTTTTTATGGCTGAATAATATTCCATCGTATATATGTACCACAACTTCTTTATCCATTCGTCTGTTGATGGGCATTTAGGTTGCTTCCATGACCTGGCTATTGTAAATAGTGCTGCAATGAACATTCGGGTGCACGTGTCTTTTTGAATTACGGTTTTCTCTGGGTATATGCCCAGTAGTGGGATTGCTGGATCATATGGTAAATCTATTTTTAGTTTTTTAAGGAACCTCCATACTGTTCTCCATAGTGGCTGTATCAATTTACATTCCCACCAACAGTGCAAGAGGGTTCCCTTTTCTCCAGACCCTCTCCAGCATTTGTTGTTTGTAGATTTTCTGATAATGCCCGTTCTAACTGGTGTGAGGTGATACCTCATTGTAGTTTTGATTTGCATTTCTCTAATAATTAGTGATGTTGAGCATCTTTTCATGTGCTTCTTGGCCATCTGTATGTCTTCTTTGGAGAAATGTCTATTTAGGTCTTCTGCCCATTTTTGGATTGGGTTGTTTGTTTCTTTAATATTGAGCTGTTTATATATTTTGGATATTAATCCTTTGTCCGTTGATTCGTTTGCAAATATTTTCTCCCATTCTGAGGGTTGTCTTCTCGTCTTGTTTATGGTTTCCTTTGCTGTGCAAAAGCTTTGAAGTTTCATTAGGTCCCATTTGTTTATTTTTGTTTTTATTTCCATTACTCTAGGAGGTGGATCAAAAAAGATCTTGCTGTGATTTATGTCAAAGAGTGTTCTTCCTATGTTTTCCTCTAAGAGTTTTATAGTGTCCGGTCTTACATTTAGGTCTCAAATCCATTTTGAGTTTATTTTTGTGTATGGTGTTAGGAAGTGTTCTAATTTCATTCATTTACATGTAGCTGTCCAGTTTTCCCAGCACCACTTATTGAAGAGACTGTCTTTTCTCCATTGTATATCTTTGCCTCCTTTGTCATAGATTAGTTGACCATAGGTGCGTGGGTTTATCTCTGGGCTTTCTATCTTGTTCCATTGATCTATATTTCTGTTTTTGTGCCAGTACCATATTGTCTTGATTACTGTAGCTTTGTAGTATAGTCTGAAGTCAGGGAGTCTGATTCCTCCAGCTCCGTTTTTTTCCCTCAAGACTGCTTTGGCTATTCGGGGTCTTTTGTGTCTCCATACAAATTTTAAGATGATTTTTTCTAGTTCCGTAAAAAATGCCATTGGTAATTTGATAGGGATTGCATTGAATCTGTAGATTGCTTTGGGTAGTATAGTCGTTTTCACAATATTGATTCTTCCAATCCAAGAACATGGTATATCTCTCCACCTGTTGGTATCATCTTTAATTTCTTTCATCAGTGTCTTATAGTTTTCTGCATACAGGTCTTTTGTCTCCCTAGGTAGGTTTATTCCTAGGTATTTTATTCTTTTTGTCGCAATGGTAAATGGGAGTGTTTACTTAATTTCTGTTTCAGATTTTTCATCATTTGTGTATAGGAATGCAAGAGATTTCTGTGCATTAATTTTGTATCCTGCAACTTTCCCAAATTCATTGATTAGCTCTAGTAGTTTTCTGGTGGCATCTTTAGGATTCGCTATGTATAATATCATGTCATCTGCAAACAGTTGACAGTTTTACTTCTTCTTTTCCAATTTGTATTCCTTTTATTTCTTTTTCTTCTCTGATTGCCGTGGCTAGGACTTTCAAAACTATGTTGAATAATAGTGGTGAGAGTGGACATCCTTGTCTCGTTCCTGATCTTAGAGGAAATGCTTTCAGTTTTTCACCGTTGAGAATAATGTTTGCTGTGGGTTTGTCGTATATGGCCTTTATTATGTTGAGGTAGGTTCCCTCTATGCCCACTTTCTGGAGAGTTTTTATCATAAATGATGTTGAATTTTGTCAAAAGCTTTTTCTGCATCTATTGAGATGATCATATGATTTTTATTCTTCAATTTGTTAATATGGTGTATCACATTGATTGATTTGCATATATTGAAGAATCCTTGCGTCCCTGGGATAAATCCCACTTGATCGTGGTGTATGATACTTTTAATGTGTTGTTGGATTCTGTTTGCTAGTATTTTATTGAGGATTTTTGCATCTATATTCATCAGTGATATTGGTCTGTAATTTTCTTTTTTTGTACTATCTTTGTCTGGTTTTGGTATCAGGGTGATGGTGGCCTCATAGAATGAGTTTGGGAGTGTTCCTTCCTCTGCAATTTTTTGGAAGAGTTTGAGAAGGATGGGTGTTATCTCTTCTCTAAATGTTTGATAGAATTCACCTATGAAGCCATCTGATCCTGGACTTCTGTTTGTTAGAAGATTTTTAATCACAGTTTCCATTTCATTACTTGTGATTGGTCTGTTCATATTTTCTATTTCTTCCTGGTTCAGTCTTGGAAGGTTATACCTTTCTAAGAATTTGTCCATTTCATCTAGGTTGTCCATTTTATTGGCATAGAGTTGCTTGTAGTAGTCTCTTAGGATGCTTTGTATTTCTGTGGTGTCTAATTTTATTGATTAGAGTCCTCTCCCTCTTTTTCTTGATGAGTCTGGCTAATGGCTTATCAATTTTGTTTATCTTCTCCAAGAACCAGCTTTTAGTTTTATTGATCTTTGCTATTGTTTTCTTTGTTTCTATTTCATTTATTTCCGCTCTGATCTTTATGATTTCTTTCCTTCTGCTAACTTTGGGTTTTGTTTGTTCTTCTTTCTCTAGTTCCTTTAGGTGTAAGGTTAGATTGTTTACTTGAGATTTTTCTTGTTTCTTGAGGTAGGCTAGTATAGCTATAAACTTCCCTCTTAGAACTGCTTTTGCTGCATCCCATAGGTTTTGGATCTGGTGTTTTCATTGTCATTTGTCTCTAGGTATTTTTTGATTTCCTCTTTGATTTCTTCAGTGATCTCTTGGTTATTTAGTAACGTATTGTTCAGCCTCCATGTGTTTGTGTTTTTTCCTTTTTTTTCCCTGTAATTCATTTCTAATCTCATAGCGTTGTGGTCAGAAAAGATGCTTGATATAATTTCAGTTTTCTTAAATTTACTGAGGCTTGATTTGTAACCCAAGATGTGATCTATCCTGGAGAATATTCCGTGCGCACTTGAGAAGAAAGTGTAATCTGCTGTTTTTGGATGGAATGTCCTATAAATATCAATTAAATCTATCTGGTCTATTGTGTCATTTAAAGCTTCTGTTTCCTTATTTATTTTCATTTTGGATGATCTGTCCATTGGTGTAAGTGAGGTGTTAAAGTCCCCCACTATTATTGTGTTACTGTTGATTTCCTCTTTTATAGCTGTTAGCAGTTGCTTTATGTAATGAGGTGCTCCTATGTTGGGTGCATATATATTTATATTTGTTACATCTTCTTCTTGGATTGATCCCTTGATCATTATGTAGTGTCCTTCCTTGTCTCTTGCAACATTCTTTATTTTAAAGTCTATTTTATCTGATATGAGTATAGCTACTCCAGCTTTCTTTTGATTTCCATTTGCATGGAATATCTTTTTCCATCCCCTCACTTTCAGTCTGTATGTGTCCCTAGGTCTGAAGTGGGTCAATTGTAGACAGCCTATATATGGGTCTTGTTTTTGTATCCATTCAGCAAGCCTGTGTCTTTTGGTTGGAGCATTTAATCCATTCATGTTTAAGGTAATTATCGATATGTATGTTCCTATGACCATTTTCTTAATTGTTTTGGGTTTGTTTTTGTAGGTCCTTTTCTTTGCTTGTGTTTCCCACTTAGAGAAGTTCCTTTAGCATTTGTTGTAGAGCTGGTTTGGTGGTGCTGAATTCTCTTAGCTTTTGCTTGTCTGTAAAGCTTTTGATTTCTCCATCAAATCTGAATGAGATCCTTGCCGGGTAGAGTAATCTTGGTTGTAGGTTCTTCCCTTTCAGCACTTTAAGTATATCACGCCACTCCCTTCTGGCTTGCAGAGTTTCTGCTGAGAAATCAGCTGTTAACCTTATGGGAGTTCCCTTGTATGTTACTTGTCGTTTTTCCCTTGCTGCTTTCAATAGTTTTTCTTTGTCTTTAATTTTTGCCAATTTGATTACTATGTGTCTCGGTGTGTTTCTCCTTGGGTTTATCCTGTATGGGACTCTCTGCGCTTCCTGGACTTGGGTGGCTATTTCCTTTCCCACGTTAGGGAAGTTTTCGACTATAATCTCTTCAAATATTTTCTCTGGTCCTTTCTCTCTCTCTTCTCCTTCTGGGACCCCTATAATGTGAATGTTGTTGCATTTAATGTTGTCCCAGAGGTCTCTTAGGCTGTCTTCATTTCTTTTCATTCTTTTTTCTTTAGTCTGTTTCGCAGCAGTGAATTCCACCATTCTGTCTTCCAGGTCACTTATCCGTTCTTCTGCCTCAGTTGTTCTG
Organism: Balaenoptera acutorostrata; assembly: GCF_949987535.1. NCBI lineage: Eukaryota > Metazoa > Chordata > Mammalia > Artiodactyla > Balaenopteridae > Balaenoptera > Balaenoptera acutorostrata. The sequence goes on along the minus strand of NC_080082.1, from coordinate 36,738,574 downwards.
CTATTGATTCCTTCTAGTGTAGTTTTCATTTCAGTTAATGTGTTCATCTCTGTTTGTTCTTGAATTCTTTAATTCTTCTAGGTCTTTGTTAAACGTTTCTTGCATCTTCTCGATCTTTGCCTCCATTCTTTTTCCGAGGTCCTGGATCATCTTTACTATCATTATTCTGAATTATTTTTCTGGAAGGTTGCCTATCTCTGCTTAATTTAGTTGTTTTTCTGGGGTTTTATCTTGTTCCTTCATCTGGTACGTAGCCCTCTGCCTTTTCGTCTTGTCTATCTTTCTGTGAATGTGGTTTTTGTTCCACAGGCTGCAGGATTATAGTTTTTCTTGCTTCTCTTTCTGTTATTTTGCATCTTTTTCTTTGTCTTTGGGAACTTGTACTCCATTGTTGATTTCTTTCTCCTCCACATTTGTATTGGTATTGATGCTTTTCAGATGTTTAATTCTTGTTTAAAATGTTTCCATTATTGCTTTTCCTTTCTAAGTAATTTAATTTTATGCAGTTACTTCAGAAGCAATATAGCGGTTATCACTGAAGTGTTGACATTTATCTAGCCAAGCTGTTCTTAATTTACCATGGGCTTTCTTTGAAGATATAGGAAGGTTTAAGGAAACATAGATTCTCAGTGAAATAGCTGATTTTACTTTTACACTTTTCTGCTTTGCTTTGAACATCTTCTCTTTTAGCTCCTACTGAATGGGTATTTATTTTCTTGAAAAGTCTGGTTTCCCATTTGTTTATTTATTGTTGCTTCTAAGAAACTCCACGGGTGATTTTATTGAAAAACATTAGATGACAGAATCATTTTAGTCTCTTGGGGGAGGTAAGGGGCACCTTAAATGTAATAGTACTTTTAAAGGAAGTAATTTTTCACTCTAAAACCCCTGATACAATGTCATTAAAATAATCTTTCAAAATAAATTCACCTACTATTATAATGCAAGTAGATTTCAGTTTTGCATATTCTATTTCAATCTTTATCCATATGCACATGTATTATTTATCTAATTGTAATGAAAATATATATGCAACATTTGGTGACTTTATTTTTCTTATATAATGCAAAATCTTAGCTCTATGAATAGTGCTCTAAATAAAAACAAATCATTTCACCACAAAATAAATAAAAACAAATCTAAATAAAATCTAAGTAAAAAAATCATTCCACAATCATTCCACCCCAGCAAACATGTCCCCTTTAGTCTTTGTATATCCATATGCACAATTTAAAACATGATGATTTGTACCTGATTTTATTTTATTAATTATGGCTGAATTTCACCAAGAGTGTATAGACCCCCCAGAGCTTATCACCTAACATGCAAGCATTCCTTCCCAGCTGCCAGGCTGCCCATATACTGCCAATATATTTAAATCTACCCAGAGCTAACTGAATGCAGAGAGGCAGAGGGCATGTGTGGACCCTTGCCTCCTTTGCAGTCCTGATGCTTTCCTCTCTGTGTTGGTAGTCCTCTCCATACTTCACTATGGGGGTCATTCTCATTGGTGTCATTGTGAAGACTTTTCTAGAAAAATCTCTTCACTCAGAGCAAGTCATTTCATATTCCCTGTTTTCATCCATAAGTCATTTTTCTTTCTAACAGAAGATAATGGGACTATTGCCTGAATGTGTAGATCTTTACCTTACTTCCCCTAAACATAAAGAGATTTCAAATAACTTGGCTTTAAACTAGCATACTGGACATAGCAATTTTACGAACATAAATGCTTTAATTTTCTTTAAAAACTGATTCTTAATGCCTGCCAACACGATCCCCCACCCTGGTAAGTTATAGGTTCACTCTTGTGCTATGTTGTTAGACTATATGACATGGATTACCTGAGTCCCAGGGTGGATTAATTGTGACTTTGAGATGTTTATAATTTCTGAGTGCTTTTAACAAGAATGAGAGTCAGTACTTATTCTGATGGCTGAAGGGTCAGATGTCTTCCTTTCAGTCAGCAGTTGAGAAAGTGCACTAGTCAAGTGAACAATTTTCTGTATCCATTTTGTGGCAGATTATTATGATTAATGTGAATTTTGTAACTTTTGAGCAGTGTATTCTGCTAACACCTTGCTGTAGTTTCCATGGCTGAAAAGTAGAAATGGTTTCTGCTTATAGTCTAGATAATAAGGCAAGTATTATCTACCTAGGAGAAAGTGGAGGCTTCAGGCTTTCAGTATGAAAACTATCTGAATATTCATGAAGTGGATGACTTTGGAACATGTACAGTATCTTTTTCCTTGAGATTTTGAGGGTATGATTGTTTGACAGAAAACTGCCTGAAAGTGCATGAAGATAAGGAATAAGGTTTGGATTTCAGGGCATGTAAATAGATATATTGATATTTCTCAGAAGGAACTGAAATTATTGAGCTACTGGACTACCACAGGAGTATTAGTGATATTTGAGATGTTAGAACCAGTATACACGAGTTAGTTGGCTTGACTGCTGGGGGTGAGGAGGGGGATAGCTCATAACATTTAGAAATACTACAAGTGCTTTCTTCTTTCTCCTTTTCCCACCCAAAATTTGACAAGTAGTGAAATGTGATAGTTCACTATAAAAATGAAAATTAGATTGCTAAGTAGAGCTTCTTCATTTGTTTAGAAGTTTCTTTGTTTATCTGGGTGAAAATGATTGAATTTGATGGGTTTTCATTTTTCTTTCAGGCTCAGTTTATGAACCTCTTAAAAGCATTAATCTTCCAAGACCTGATAATGAAACTCTGTGGGATAAATTGGATCACTATTACACAATTGGTAAGCAAAACCTGAGGAAAACATGTCCTTAGGTAGCTATGCCTTAGTTATATTATAGACATTATATGGATGATGTTCTCTCATTTGGACGTTGGGGTAGTTTCAGTGCTTAGACAGCTACATATTCCAATTGCATATGATATGGGGACTAAAAGGAATCTGACAAATCATATCAGTCCCTTGAATCATTTTGAAACTCACCAGTGTCCTCTGTGTCCTTTTAGCCTTCCTAAATATTACCAGATTTGAGAACTAGAGGCTGTCTCTTGAATAATTCTTACACAAAGGTTTTGTAGAAGTATTCCTTGCTTATTTACCTATACATGGTTCCTATGTAGTCCTGAACCTTTTATATCCATTTCTAGTTCATTGAGATTCAAAAGGTAATCTCAGGTTACTGTTACTGATATCAGGCACCTGTTTTTTTGGTTGCTGTTTTGTTTTTGTCAGGATCAACCTGACAAATTTTGTTACTTAATGTGAGCAAGCAACTTTGAGATATGTATGTATTTAGGGGGCTCCTCCTTGTTCATCAGACCATAAGTTGGAAATGCCTATTAATTTTTTTTGTCAGTTTGCTTCTTGTGCCATTTATGTGGCCTAGTATGTCAAATATAAAATTTGATTTACTTGTCTCACTAAGGAGAAGGATTTTTTTGTTTGTGTCAACATTATGTAAAACCTTATTTCAACTTATTTTGGTCAAGATTCTGGTATATATTCTTATGTTGGCCACGTATTATCTTTGTAGCCATAACTAGCTAAAGAGATTAAACTGCCTTTTAAAAGAAATGTCAGTTTTTTACTTTGGACTATGAGGACCAGTTTTTTACTCTGCGAAAAATAATAAATACCCTGGTATTCTGAAAGAAATGATAATTTCAGTTTAGTCTGAAAAAAGAAAAAGAAATTTAAGTCTTTAATCTCTGTGATGGACCAGAGTACTTTAGACCTTTGAAAAACTGTCCTAAAGTAGTTGACATATGCCTATCTAGATTAGAGTAACTTAATTTATTTTGGGGAAAAACATTACTTATCCATTTATAGTTAGACAGGAATAAAATAGCTTTTAGGAAATGTCATTTTAGTGTGTTTATTTTTCTATTTTAGTACTCTTAGGTAGTAGAGTTTGCTTTCTGTATTTGCAGATGCAGAACCTGCAGATAAGGAGGGCCTACTTTATTAACCATTTTAGATAAGGGACTTGAGTGTCTGAGGATTTTCGCATGCATGGTGGGTCCTGGAACCATCCCTGTGCATACTGAGGGACGACTGGAAAACACTGATTTCATACTTCTTTGACTTAAGTTGAATGTTCACAAAATAATTATTTGCTTGCTGTTTTCATGTCGTATAAGGATGGGATTCAGTTTTAAAATGTTAAACATATCACTAATATAATATGTAAAATGAATACATTGCTCTTCAGGTACAAATTAGTCATCAGTGAAAAACAGGATTCTGGCCTGTTTAGGGTTGAGTTAGCTTTGGATTTAGCAAATGTATACAACTCTTTGTTGTATATTTGCTTTATTTTTCCCTATTGAACTTATTTTTGAAAATATACTTAGTTTTTTGGTTTATCTTTTTTTTCTGTATCTGATGTTGCCTTATAACACTTACCGACATAAAGAAGGATGTGCTAAAGGCTTTTTAAATGCCAGTTAGCTGAGTTCTTTCCTCAAAAGTGGAAAGACCCCTTCATGCGGTGTGAATCCCTACTTAGGCTACAGTTACTTACCTGGAGTTGTTTCTACATCTTCAAAAGTTTTATACTACAGCTAAGTTTAGAAACAAAATTGTAGGATGAGGAAACCAAAGAAGTTTAAGACCTTCAGCTCAAGGGAAATGGATGGCTGTACAATTCATTCTTTTTCTTGTTTTCAATTGCAGTCAAGTCAACATTGCTGCTGTATCAAAGTCCAACCACAGGTCTCTTTCCCACAAAAACATGTGGTGATGATCAGAAGGCCAAGATCCATGACAGTCTATACTGTGCTGCTGGGGCCTGGGCTTTGGCTCTTGCATACAGGTAAGCTGGTGTGTCTTTTACTAGTAACTCCAAGTCTAGGTAATAGGGTTTTGTAGCCCCAAGACAAATTGGGCAGCTATCTTCTGGCTCTGCTGCTGAGTCACTGTGTGACCTGCAACTGCTCACATCTCCTTTTAGGACCCTAAACCTTTCAGTTTTCCCAAGGATTTACATGAGACAAGTTCTAACATTTTATGACTTTGTGACCAAAATTTCTCATCTCTAGGTTTGTAAATCATCATTAGTCTTTGACAGAATGAATTGCCCATTCTCTTTGAGTTGATTGGTTTCAATCACAGAGGAAATTGATGGTGATTGAATTTTACAGATGATAAAACTAGGGCCTAGAGTAGTTAACAGATTTGTTCAAAATTGCACGACTAGTAAATGACAGAGCCAGGGCCAGGACTCTTCTCCTTCCCTCTTCCAGTTTAGTGTTTTTCTCACTATACTTCTTTGGGGTATCACTTAATAAATCTGGTTGTAAGTCAAATAATTATTTCATAAAGTAAAAGAAAAATAAATCTTTTCACAATACAAAAGTTCTCCTTACTTCATTTATTTCATTATATATGGAAAGCATCTGTTGTGGGTCCTGAGACACAGTCAATAGTGATACATTTTAACTGTTACAAAAATGAGGTTTCTGAATATTAATTTTCTGAAGGTGATACATGTATGTACTTCTGATTTGAAAATTGTATCTTTCACATGAACATGATTCCTCTGTCTTAAATCATTGATGTGTTGCACTTGTAAAGAAAATCAAATAATGAGATAATATAAAGGCAGTCCCCTTCAGCACTTGTTTGCTAATGTCACTACCAGCGTTTTTTACCATATTCTATGTAAGCACAATGTAGCTTCATTAAATGTCTAGCAACTACTATTCTTAGGACCAGTAGCACCTTAACCAAGTAGTCAAGCCAGTAATGGGACAGACTGACATTAGGTGCCTCCTGATGTGACACATTACCCATATCGACTTCTTACCAAAATGTGTAAATGGCTCTATCTGTAAATAAACAATCAGACAAAGCCAGATTGTGACTACTTGTAAGACAACTTGCCTGAGCTCTTAAAAAATGTAGTAATCATAGAAGATTAGAAAATAGGTGTGTGGGCTTCCCTGGTGGCACAGTGGTTGAGAGTCTGCCTGCCAATGCAGGGAACACGGGTTCGAGCCCTGGTCTGGGAGGATCCCACATGCCGCGGAGCAACTAGGCCCGTGAGCCACAACTACTGAGCCTGCGTGTCTTGAGCCTGTGCCCCGCAACAAGAGAGGCCGTGATAGTGAAAGGCCCGCGCACCGTGATGAAGAGTGGCCCCCGCTTGCCGCAACTAGAGAAAGCCCTCGCACGAAACGAAGACCCAACACAGCCAAAAATAAATAAATAAATAAATAATCCTTCCCTCTACTTTAAAAAAAAAAAAAAGAAAAAAAAGAAAATAGGTGTGAAGATGGCTAGATTATGAGAACTACATGCAATGCGAGAACCTTGATTGAATCACGCATTAAAAAACAGTGTAAAGTATATTTTGGGGATAATTGGATTATATTTGATATACACTATATATTAGACATTATAGTATCAATTCATTGGGTATGATAATGATATTATGGTTATGTAGGAGAATGTCCTTGTTTTTAGGAGATACTTCTGAAATATGTGTGGGTAATGGTACTTCAAATACTGCAGAAAATAAATTAGAGAATGCAAGCTAATTTTAGCAACTGGTGAATCCAGGTGAAGAGTAATTGTAGCATTCTTTTAGCTTTTCTATAGATTTGAAATTTTTGTAAATAAAATGTTGGGGGAAAATTGCTTAAAAAAAAACAAGAGTACAGGCCTTTTCCCAGGAGGCTTCAAAGATCTGATAGAGAATTTAAAGTCTTTTATTTGCTGGGGACACTATCTATGTACTAACTCCCTGGATAATTTATCTTCTTACGTACTTAAAGTAGCAGATTTTTTGTTTTACTAGCAAGCAAAATGTGTTCTATTTGGAGAAATGCAAGGGTACTTACCACAAAATTACTATGAAGCCCTTTTTACTTTCACAATATTATGTTGTGATAGTTTGTTTAGAGAATCCCCATGTTGTAAAATTAGTAGAATTTTGTTTCCAGTTCTACTTGTAAATGCTAATGAAATCATATAGATTATATTAGGAAGAATTCCTCAAAAATTAGGCTGTCAGTGTTTTCTCTTCAGGAATTTATATCAATCTCTTATTGGTAATGAATGCATAATATATAAAGTTATTAATTTTTGAAAATGGGAGTAATTTGATTTTTCTAATTGTATTAGTTTTCAATCAGTCTTGTCAACAATCTCTTGAAACCTCCCTTCTGTTTGAATTTGTGTGTGTGTGCATGTGTACTGAGGACTTAAAAGGATTATTTTATGCACATTTATATTTCATATACATTAGGAGTATAATTTGATGTTATTTAATTAAATAATTGGATAAAGTCAAGAGACAATGAAGTAACTTATTTGCAAAAATACACTTTGAAATAGTTTTCCTTAAATGTAATATTACAGTTTCACTTTGTAATTTTGTTTTATTTTAGAGGGAAGAAATACTAAAATGTTTGACTTTTTAAAATGTCATTTACATATCAAGTTGTAGTCCTAAATATGCCATTGTTTAAAATTATAATTATATTACACTACACCTATATTACACTATGTATAATTATATTACATTACATTATATTACATTATAATTATATGTGAATATAATTATAATTAATATAAATAAAATTTTATATTTTACATAATTATAACCATTATAATTATTTTATTTTATAAATAATTATATTGATTTACATCGTTTAGGTTAAAACTGTTCCTGAACCTAGTCAGTTATACAAAATCTGTTAAAAGAAAGTTGAACCTATACTTTATGCCATACTAAAAAGTATCATGTAGGGTTTTCGCATTTTTTGTTCTTTCTAATATAACGTCTAGAAAAAATCATGACTTTAAATTAGGGTTTAAATATGGAATTTAGTTTTCTTTACTTTTTACATTTGAGAAGAGTAAGTAATTTTTTTAAAAAGAGTATTGACTTGAAAAAGTACTTTCAGACTGTTTAAATGTGCATATATTAGAAATACAAAAACTCAAGGCAGACAAGATACCTTGCACTACTGTCTAAGGGAGAGAGAGGATGCCTTCATGCAAGAAGTTAGCCAGTTCCCTCCCTTGTCAGACTTATTGCTATTTTAGGAACTGAATATAACAGGTGGCCCTAGCTTAGTGCTAGTAAACAGTCAAGTCACATGACCAAACAGTATTCTTATTTTTTTTTCCTTGAAGTTTGGCTGTGTGGAAATAATGCAACAATGATAGGATTCAAGTGTTTAGTTTCTTCACTAGTTATATATTTATAAGTATGGAATTCTGGTTCATATATAAACTCAAGACTTCATATTGTAGAAATATCTGATCAACATCTCCACATAGCTTGTGATCAATATATTGACTAAAGTTAAATTTAAAGTTATTTATCTGTTTTTTAAAATTAAAAGTATTATTGAGATCATATTAAAACTTGAATGTGCATCCACAGAGCTGGCTAAAGAGAGTAGAATATTGCCAGTTCCTCGTAGAAAATAGAGGAATTATTTTGGATCACTAGGTTCATTTTAACTCTTAGGAAAGGGAATAGTTATATACTAATTGCCTAAATGTTTTTACTCAAATGCAACTGTTCTTTTATTTTCTAAGTCAGAAGAGAAATATTCTTCTGGTTACCACTATTATTTGCAGAACAAAGGAGAAACACGAAAGCTTCATTGAAATAGGATTCCTTATTGCAGCTGAATTATTCTGGAATATTTTAGTCATGGTTTAATGTATGTGGAAATTAGGGGCAGATAATTATTTTAAAGGCAATTTTAGAAAAACTTGACTTTTTTTTTCTGAATTATTTCTTTGTTTTAAGGTGAGGTGGGAATTATATACAGAACATTTCTTTGAGCTCATTATATTCCAGATGTGCTGTTTCCTTCATTTATCAGTGCCCCGTCCACTGTTATCCGTGCCATAATTTGCTTCTATTAACACTCGGCTCTGACATTGGGGGGAAAATATATCACAGAGCAGAATCATACTAGTTTTACTTTAGCGCCTGCATATGAAAGGAGGAATGATGTTCTAATGACAAATAACTTACTCTTTACTGACATTCACTGTACTATGTTAAAATGATCATCCTTCTTTCCATTGCTGGTATGTGAGATCTGTAATTGAAAGAGGAGGTAATTATAGTATACTTTTAAATAAGGAGACAGGTGATGTTTTTTATCAAGTGAAGATGATGGCCAGATATTTTAGTTAAGATTTAGTAAAACAATGAATAACCTACTTCTATTTTTTTCATTGGTGGGTAACTCTCATTCATCTTTTTTGAAGGCCACTGATCAATAATAAAGGAACTTAAAGACAGAAGGACATCTCAACCTAGTTTAATAGTTAGGTGTTATCTGTTTCTTTTCTTTTTAAAAGCAAGAGATAAAAACTATGGTCAATTGATTTTAAACTAAGACCTGAGAATATAAAACTTTATGCCCAAATGCATCATGTATCATACTGGATGCATATTTTAACTGAAGGCATTCCTGACTGAAGTGCCCGGCCTGGCATTATTAAACACATGGCAGAACAAAGAAGACATGTGCCTACCTTAATCTACACTTCATTGAATCCAAGTGGCCATTGCATAACCTAAAGGGATTGATATTTAAAATTGCCTCTACTCTGTAACAGTGAATTTAAAAAATCTTTTGGTGGATTTTTCCAATATAGAAATATCCTTTAAAGTTTCAGCCAAGTCAGTGTTGAAAATATTATATACTATTTTTAAAGCAATTGGCTTACTTCCTTAAAAGAAGGAGAAATTTGTGCAAGTTTCATCATGGGATTTTTTTTTTTTCCCCCAGCATTTCTACATCTGCTGGGAAATTGGATTTCACTGTTACAGAATTAGTAGATGTCGCCAGAACATAGGATTAGCTAGCTAGATAGTTAAATACTTAATTATCAAAAGCTCTGCTTCCTTTTCAAATGCATTTTCAATTTGTCTCATGAGTTATCTCTCTCACCCAGGCGCATTGATGATGACAAGGGAAGGACCCACGAGCTGGAGCACTCGGCTATAAAATGTATGAGAGGAATTCTCTACTGCTATATGCGTCAGGCCGATAAGGTAAAAACACTATAGTGTGGACTGAAATTCTCACATTATTCTGAGGTATTAATTTAACCAATATAGCAATAGCATCTTCTGAAGAAGAATGTACTTTCAAAAGGTAAAGCCACTTCCTAGGGCAGTCTAGATAGGTTAAAACAGCTCTGCCTTCCCAGCCCAGGGTTTTGAAATACTGAAATTGAAGAAATACCTTAAGCGAGATTGATTGAGAACTGCTATTTGGGCTTGAATTTGTTTGTATTTTGCATCTGGTGTTTGCTTGATAAATACTCAGTTTCTCAGGAACCTCACTATATCCATAATTCTAACCAATATTGTATTACTTAAGAAAATCCTTATCAAAATTCCTTTTGGACATGTGAATACTCTGGCTTAAGTGAACTTTAGTTTAAGACTATAATAACTTCATTCATTTACATGTAAAGAGGGCAGGAATTATAGGCTTAGAAAACAGCAAACTTTACAGGGTTATTTTGGAAATTAAAGAAATAATATGCATAATAAAACTTTTTAAACTGTAAAGCTCTATACAAATATAATGTGATATTCCCCCTACTTACCTACACCTCTGTATTTCTAGGTCCTAATATAGTAAGCATCCATATATTGAATATTTACATCAGTGCATCATGGTTCCCCAAGACCACTCCCAGGTTTGATGATTCATTAGCAAAGATGCACTTCAGTAATTAATGCAGGCAATTTTGATCACTTAATGCTTTGTGTATCTCTGTCATATGAATACTATATTGTTTTTGTGATAGCACATTTTTTTAAGACCTGTATCTGAAGTCAAAATGAAAAAAAAAAAATCACTTATATTCTGTCACCAGAAAATGGCAACCAAACAATGTTTACCGAGAAAGTAAATTTATGCACAGCTGATAATAGAGATATATGAAAAACCTATAATCTGTCTACTGAGATTTGACTTTGCAAATCATTATTATAAAGGTTTTTCAGTGCTTAAAGTATTATGTCATATTGACATATTTGAATTAAACTTGTATGTCATATAGATTGAAGTAAGTGTGATTTAAGTTATTTTTTCTTATGTGAGAAGTTTACTGTTTATTTCACATTTATCATTTCATGAATGCTTTATGTCTATGAATTCAACTTTTCTCTCAAGGAAACATTGTGAGAGCCATGAATTTTGTATGTTTGCTAACCAGGCTGACAGACTTAAATTATAATTGTTTATCAAAAGGAAGAAAATGATGTAGTATAAATTTTTTTCTTTGTGACTTATTTAACCAATTGTTAATGTCCTTTTCTAAATATTTTTCAACTTTACTAACCAGTACTCACAATTATGTTTTCTTTTGAATACACTTGAGTGTGACTTAAGCTGTCTTGAATTCCTTATATTACAAAGGATTATCATTTTTTGCCTTATGTAGGTATGATGGTAGACCATTAAAATAAGTGTGAGTTGTAAGAAGGTGTAGGTCACATTAAGATTAGGTATTTCTGCATACTACAAAATGTAGGGTTTTACAAATTTTAAAACATTTTCATTGTCATAATCTTTCTTGAGTCCCATAACCTTTAGAGTAGGCATGGAGGATATTACTGTAATCCACATACAACTCAGTTGGAATGAACCATGCACCCAGCTCAGTGTGTCCCACCATACCTTCACCTCTTATTGGTGCTCACCATTTCCTTAATGACTCCATAGCAGTAGAGACTGTTACCATATTTTTATTTTTTTAAATTGCATTTTATTTATTTTTTTTTGAATTTTATTTTTTTATGCAGCAGGTTCTTATTACTTATCTATTTTATACATATTAGTGTATATATGTCAATCCCAATCTCCCAATTCATCCCACCACCCCCACCCCCAGTTACCATATTTTTAAATATGAAATTATATCTTTTGGCCTTCACTTAAAACTAAAGTAAAGCATATTTGTAGTGTTCATGTGCTCTTTGACCTTAAGGCTCATCTTCTGAAGTAAAATCATGACTTCGAAAGTCTAAGGCTCTCCACTTTTGTTGCTTCTCATTGTAAAGCACGCTTCCTGACATATTTTCTAATAATACTACCTAAAGGAGATAATTTATCATGAATTTGAGTGAATAGCGTTTTCCTTGATTTGAAGAATGTAGAGCAATCTGATTTCTATTATTGGCTTGCTGCTTGTATTAATTTCTACTAATTAACATTAGGTCATTTTTTACCTTTAAATGTTCATATACCTATTTTTATTAACACTTCTTAAGGAGAAGCATTCAGATTTCAAAATTGATTCAGTCTGCAGTTAGTAGTTCAGAGGGCAGGGATTTGCTTTACAATAGGCTATGAATGTTGCTGTCTCTACCTCCTTCAAAAATTTATTTGTTTAAAATGCTACCAAGTAGTTTCTAATTCATGAGAAATCATTAAAATTTTATAAAGTTTATTTTTCCAGGATTCCCTTATGAGATGATTTTTCCTACCTAAGTGCATATTTTAAGTCTATAAATTAAGAATGGATGACAGCATACTCAGTACCTTTTCCTGAACGATAAACTGCTGATTCACAATGATTAAAGTTTTCAGGAAAAATCTAAATAAAATACAAGAAGAAAAAACATTATTCTAGATTTTTTTAATCTAGAAAATTTTACTTTAATTATTCTCTATTATTACTTGTCAAATGCCAGATATCATACAATACTAATTGATGTCCTCTTGATTTTGACTGCTTTCAAGAGTACTTTCTGTCTATATTTTACATATAGTATGCCCCATTAATTGTCAAAGCTTATAGAGTTTGGGTCTTTTATTTTTTCTGAAATTTTAAATTATTTGTCTTGTAACAGCTTTAAGACTCAAAGCATAATTATATAATTCCCCACTTGAGCATCTTTAATCATTTAGTAATTGCTTTTCCCCTGACACAGTGATTGAATGAATATAAAATCTCATGCTGGGTACTTGTGTGTCTTGAAGACAAATGACAAACACTGCCTTGTCAACTGCAGCAATCACTTTATTAAACTAAGAAAACCTTATCCATCTAGATCCTTATCAAGTGGGCAAAATGTATTTTGTTTTAATTTAACCACATTTTTGTCTATGAGCCCAGAATAATGTTCAACACTTTGAGATAATAGTCATGGTACTGTGAAAGTAGTGACCACATTGATTTCTATTTGTGTAGTCTAAGACAGGAGTCCCCAGCCCCTGGCCCGTGGATGGGTGCCAGTCTGCGGCCTGTTAGGAACTGGGTGGTACGGTAGGAGGTGAGCAACGGGCGAGCGATTGAAGCTTCATCTGCCGCTCCCCATCAGTCTCATTACCACCTGAACCATCAACCCCCCACGCCCCCACCAGTGGGTCAGTGGAAAAATTGTCTTCCATGAAACCGGTCCCTGGTTGGGGACCGCTGGTCTAAGACTATTGCCAGCAGTTTCAGATACTGAGAAGGGGTAGCCTTCTCACCTTCTCTGAGTTAACACTGGATAACTTGGTCACTACATAGATAGAGGATGTACATCCCTACCTTTACCCTCACTCTCTCATTTCTGATTATCTTTTGATAGGTCGTGACTTTCATTTTGTTGATTTCAACCATAGGGAGAGCTTATTTGTTTGTGCAGGGCTCTTGGGGGTGCAAAGGTGTGTTAGCCCTCTAGCACAGTACTGTCAAATAAATTTTCTGTGATGATCTAAATGTTCTCTGTTACTGTGTTGAACAGTTACAGAAGGCACTAGTCACATGTGGCTGTTGAACACTTGATATGGGGCCAGTGTAACTGAAGGACTGAATTTCTAAATTTTATATAATTGTAATTTAATTTAATTAGTCACATGTAGCTAGTGGCTACCATATTGGACAGTGTAACTTCTAGAAGCTTGCAAGATAGTGGGAGATACAGACAACTAATAAAAATAAAAGCCTGGAAAAACAATTGAGGGATAAGCACCCTGATGTAGGAGTCCAGAGGAAGGAATTTTAGTTGGGGTTCAGAAGGGACTTTATAAAAGAAGGTTTTGTTTTGTTTTTTTGAGATAAGACTTTAAGGATGGAGAAGAAATTTAAAGGTAGAGAAGAGAATATGGTTCTATGTGGTTCCTTAGCCAAGTGAAACAAGACAAGATCGTGAATACCCAGATACCATCAAAGAGAGAAGGAAGTCATTGCCTTACATAGAGCTGTGTGTCATTCTATTCATTCTCTGTTCCTATTCATCTCATACTTCCAGGAGCTAGTACTTGGCATACTTGGCATACAACTGATCAGTAAATGTTTGCCGAATTGAATTAATATCTGTTTGTCCTTGGAGTTTGTCTTTTTGTCATTTAGTAATTACTTAGTATTCTAAAATGGTTAAATTTTTTGTTTAGTTAATAAGTAAAGGTATGGCCTATATTCGCTTGGAATTGGTGCCTTAGTAATGAGAGTATGTGTGGCAAAAGAAATGAAAACACGTTGACAAGAGCATGGGTTACAATTTGTGATCCTTGGAGAAAGAAAAAGCATTTGAAGTTTTGAACACTTACTGAATTAGAATGTCGCCTTTCATTGAGTGTCATGTAAGCATTTCCAAATAGCAGTACAGCGGGATACAATCCCTGAAATCCTGTCCCACAGAATAAACCGTTATTTGACTCTAAAATAAGATGCAAAACATTACAAAAGCCAATGCTACTACATTAACAAGCTCCCTATTACACTTGAGTTTCTATGTTTGTGAAATATCAATTAAGTATTTAACAATCGTGTTAACTGTTAAATTAATAGTTATGAGTTGTCTGTGTTTTGTTTCTTTAGAAAAAGTAATAACACTTCTGCCTTTTTCTATCCTCTGTCTATAAGCTGTTGCTTTCCCCATTAAAAAATGTCTTGAAAAATAATTTATAATCTCTGATCTTGAATGAGAATGTGAATTAGTAGCATTATTCAAATTTTATATTTGATTCTAGGTCCAGCAGTTTAAGCAGGATCCACGCCCGACAACATGTCTTCACTCTGTTTTCAACGTACATACAGGAGATGAGATTCTCTCCTATGAGGAATATGGTCATCTTCAGGTAAAAAGAGAAGATTACAAATTTTCTTCTCCATTTATACTCTACATCATAGAAGATTTGAGGCTATTTACAATTCTTAAAAAGTAGATTTCATAAATTGTTCAAAACAGTAGTAGAAAATCAACCATGAAATGAAGAAATCCCACCAGGACTGAATTAGGTATTGTGATTGAACATTAAATTTGACTGAGTTCTTGGTCCAAAAGCAAAAAGGGCAGGTGGATAGATTATAATATTATTACGATCTAGAAGAAGGAGTCCTACAGCTCTTTCAGTGACAAAAGCTTGTTCTTATTACCAAATTTAGAGGAATTTCAATATTTAGGAACTAGGGAATAAAAGACAATTAGCAGTAATATAACAGCAAATCAGAAGTTTTTGTTACATGACAGTTCATTTTTAATATATCAACCTTCAGTAAAGCTAAAAACATACCACTAAAATGTAATTCCAAAGGCATTTCTGGAGTCTATAAATTTTATCTTACATACTATATTAAATTTTGTATATAAATGTTATATGCTAAGAATACACCATAAGACTTTGTTTTGTTTTCACTTTTTCTCTCACATCTGTGTACTCCTTTTAGCAGGACATCCTATTGCCTTGTTTCTAGGATACAAATGTTATATATGCTGTTTATCTTTAATGGATTTTCTTCCTGTTCATCATTTGGTTCTGCAGTCTTTAGGATAGAATACTTATTATTCATATATTCCTTACTAAAATAAGAGTATCTCCTTTGTATCGTTCCTCTCTCTCTAGAGATCTGAAATGTCTTACTTTAGTATGACTCCTCCAAACACAGAAAGTTGTGTCCCCATTTCTAGGCAGCAGAAACTCTTACACTTATTTGTAACCTGTTCCTTGGAGATTTAGTGTTACATGAATATGTAGCTACTCAACCTTCTCCTTGTAATTATCACCTAATTAGGTTTTCTGTACCTTTTGCTTTGACAAGTACATTTACTATTGACATAGGGTTTTCAGAAGATAGTGGCTCATTTATTTTTGTATCTCAGAATTTAAGCTCAGTGCCTGGCACATGGTAGCTTTCAAATAAATGCTGGTCAACCTGTTATTTGGTAGTCCCTGTACAATTTACCACTTACTGTTATTTTCTCACAGAAGCCTCCTGAAAGTCAGAGCAGTGAGCTCTTTGAGGTGTTGCTGTAAGTGGCTGTCAATAGTAATGAAATTTCTTTGAGGTCATTTCTGACAGGCCGGTGTCAGTGCTCTAAGAAAATATTTGGGTGACCTTGGCAATGGAATGAAACTCTTCCCTACTGTGTTCTGAGAAAAGTCCCTCAAGAGTTGATGTTGATCTCAAATACCTAAAAACTGGAATCCTCTGTCTTTTTATGTGGCCCACTTGGACCTTGACAAGACCCCCAACACACACTGGACTTTGAGTGCTGGGAAATCAGGAGATGTTCACGATAGTCATGGTTCCTGAGAGAGCTACCCCCACTGGTAGGCCCTGGCAGCCCAGGGCTGCTTTGTCCAAGGCATCTAGGGCACAAATAATTTTCTGCCCCAACTTTCTGTCAATTATTCAGAAAGGACTGGAGGAGAGTCAAGGAAGGCACAAGGTACCAAGGCTGTTAGTGGGTAATAATCTTTTGGGTTAGAATTATATGGGGAGAAAATTACATCTTGCCTTCTCTTTGTTTTTAACTCAAGTTAGCAGTTTGCTGGCTAAATGAAAAATTTTCACTGCTTCCCGTTTATTTATTTGTTTGTTTATTACATAACAGCTTTATTGAGATATAATACGCATAATATACAGTTCGCCTGTGTAAAGTATATAACTCAGTGGTTTTTAACATATTCACAGAGTTGTGCAGCCAACATCACAGTCAGTTTCAGAACATCTTCATCACCCGATAAAGAAATCCTGTACCTATTAGCAGTCACTCCCCATCTCCTTCAAAGACCCCAACCCTAGGCAATTACCAGTCTACTTTCTGTCTCTGTGAATAAGCCTATTTTGTACATTTATATAAATGGAATCATACAACATATGGTCTTACGTGACTGGTTTCTTTCACTTAGCATAATGTTTTCCAGGTTTGTCCATGTTGTAGTATTTATCTTTCACTGCTTGTTTTCTCTAGAAAATTTAGAACATCCCATTCAGAATTCCATGAGAATCTTTATTTTTGGTTAAAGTGGACATTATTGTCTTTTTCTTTGTTTTGTTTAGATCATATAATGTTTATCTTTAATAAACTAATAAACTAAGAGAAAAAACTCATTTGTTCATAAATAGATTTTAAATTATTGATTACTGTGTTCCAGCAGTTGCTTACATAAGTTCTGTATTCTCTGAATACAAGATGCACTGCCTATGGTTTATGGTGTACTGGCATAGTCCTAATGTCTTAATTGCCAAACAGTTTTTTCATTTACGTACATTTGAGTTGGATTGACATTACATAGCTGCCTGTGGGGCAAAACTGTTTCAAAGTAGAAGTACTTAGATCTAGAGTTTAAAAATACATCTTAGAAAGCAAATGTTGTAAAAATAGTCCCTAATTAGCTGTTTATAACCATCACAATGAATTTGAGGATTTTAGAGTTTTACATACAAAGTTGAGATTTTATTATGAACTAAATCCACAGCGCCTTTATTTTTCATAGGAAAGGAAATAGTTTTTATATGCCACTACTAGAGCAAAAGACTTGTAATTTTAGCTTTTACATTTAATTTCATAAGATAGTATTTTTGTTGTTTCCTTTAACCTATTATAATGTTTGTTTTCAGATAAATGCAGTGTCACTCTATCTCCTTTACCTTGTGGAAATGATTTCCTCAGGACTCCAGATTATCTATAACACTGATGAGGTATGATTTCCCCAAATTCTCTAGTACTAAATTTCATCTCTGAGAATATCTTTCTTCTTTTACTTTTTCAAACTTATTTTTAGTTGTATAAAATGGATTATTCTTAAATTCATATAGCCAGATACTGGATTTTGGATACTCAGGCAAAAAAGTCTTTATATTTTCAATGCAAAGCACTTTAAAAATGTACAAAATATGTAAGAGGTTATAAAACTTTGCTCCTCTGAAGGCTGTATTTTAGGTGATCTGAAATAAAACTTGTAACTTTCAGAAATTTTAGTAACAATGAAAATAAAATAGCATTTGCAGATTTTTTCAGAATTATTATGTCTTCTTTCATATCATTGCTTTTTGTAACCCATCCTTTTAAAATTAAAAAAATACGTTTATTATATTTTATTATTTTTATTTGTCCGACCTCAGTAGAGTTCTTGATGCTTTCCAAAAGATAAGTATCATGTTCTTATTCTTATTAGGGTATTTGAAAATAATTTATATGACAAAGTTGAGAAACATTTCTTTCATAGGCAATAATGCTTGAACAAACACACAGACAGACCCATGTGCTAACACATTTTGAAATATGGCCACAGTTGGAGCAAAAAGCTTTCATTATTGAGATGGTCTATACAGTGAGAATTCCATCAAAGAGCAGGTATACTATATACTTATTATTTTTCTCCTGTGACCCATGCAGGGAGAACAATTGTATCATATACTAAACACCACAGTCATCACTGAACTGCACTGAGGGTGCTGTGAAATTGGAACATGTAGTCCTGCCCTCTAGCAGTTCATAATCTTATACATTCATCCAGTTGTGCCTTTTTAATACACATAAGTAAAACCTCTTTAGAAGTGTAGCTATATAATAAAGAAACAATAATGATAAGAAGAAATTAGGACTTCCCTGCTGGCGCAGTGGCTAAGAATCCGCCTGCCAATGCAGGGGACCCGGGTTCAATCCCTGGTCCAGGAAGATCCCACATGCCACAGAGCAACTGAGCCTGTGCGCCACAACTACTGAGCCTGCGCTCTAGAGCCTGTGAGCCGCAACTACTGAAGCACGCGCGCCTAGAGCCTGTGCTCCGCAACAAGAGAAGCCACTGCAATGAGAAGCCCGCGCACCACAACAAAAAGTAGATCCTTCTTGCCGCAAGTAGAGAGAGCCCGCGTGCAGCAATGAAGACCCAATGCAGCCAAAAATAAATAAATAAATTTATTTTAAAAAAAAGAAGGAGAAACCTTTGGGACCAAAAAAGTTTTAGATATCAATTTTTTTTGTGTGTTTTGAAAAGGTGATAAGATACCTTATTTATGTTATAACCCCAGCAGGGTTTAGGGCAAAACCGCATACATAGCACCTTAATATTTTTACATTGACATATGCATATTCACATAAAGTACGATAAATAAGGCAGATAATCTGATGTCAGTTATGGGTTTTGCTGACAAATGAGTTAAGAAAAAATGAGTTTCAGAGTTTGTGGGATTTTCGTATTGTAAATAAGAGATGGTAGACCTGAATACTAATTAGAGGTGGAGGGGAAAAACACATTAAACAAAGAAAAATTAAGAACTGTGGTCTAGTGCAGTTTGAGTTAGGAGAAAGAAGTCAGAGTTTTCCCCAAGTAGGGGAGATTTGAACTGGGACTAAAGGAAGGTTCATAGAAAAGTGTTTCAGTTGAAATGAGCAAGACCAAGCCCAATTGGAATCTACAGTTCCTGCCAGACTGTGGAGTAATTGGCACGCAGGCTTAGGGTGGGAAGATGATGGAGGGTTTGAATGTTAGACGTGAGAATTGTGATACTGTGTCAAGATTCACAGAACCTTTTTGACAACAAAAATGGTGTGAAAAATAGCAGACCTTGGTGTCAGAATGATATGGGGGATAAAGAAGACACAGTAGCCACAGATGTGTTTCTAGACCTAGAGCATAGAAAACCAGTGGTCTTACGGTGAAAAACAGAATTGAGAGGTACTTACAAATGGTGGAAGAATTTAGAACATGGTGTTTAATGGAAAATCCAAATGGATATATTTCATAATTGGGTATAAAACAAAGGTATGGGTTATAAGTATTCAAGGGCTAGAATACCAGAATCACAGAATTGTAAATATGCATTGCAAACATAGAATGTTAATTAATTTTTTTTAGTCAGATTGTTTTCTTTTGTTGAGTTTTAAGTGTTCTTTGTATATTTGGATAACAGTGCTTTATCAGGTGTGTCTTTTGTAAACATTTTCTCCCAATCTGTGGCTTGTTTTCTCAATCTCTTGACATTATTTTTCACAGAGCACAAGTTTTTAATTGTATTGAAGTCCAGATTATTAATTATTTCTTTCCTGAATTGTTTCCTTGACGTTTTATCTAAAAAGGCATCTCTATACCCAAGGGCATCTAGATATTGTCCTGTGTTGTCTTCTAGGAGTTATAGTTTTGCTTTTACATTTAGGTCAATGATCCATTTTGAGTTAACTTTTGTAAAGGATATAAGTTCTCTCTCTATATTCATTTTTTTGTTTTAATGAGGATGTCCATTTGTTCCAGCACCATTTGTTGAAGAGACTGTCTTTTCTCCATTGTATTACCTTTGCTCCTTTGTTAAAGATCAGTTGACTATACTTACGGGGTTGTATTTCTGGGCTCTCTTTTCTGTTCCTTTGATCTGTTTGTTTATTTTTTTGCCAGTGCCACACTGTGTTGAATACCATAGCTTTATAGTAAATCTTGAAATTGGGTAGTGTGATATCTCCAACTTAGTTCTTCTTCAAAATTGGGTTGACTATTCTGGGTCTATTGCTGCTCTGTAAAAACTTTAGAATCAGTTTGTTAATATCCATAAAATAACTTGCTGGTACTTTGGTTGGGATTGTATCGAATATATAGATCAATTTGGGAAGAATTGATAGCTTGACAATATTGAGTCTTCCTATTCACGAACATGAAATACCTCTCCATTTATTTAGTCCTTCTTTGATGACATTAATCAGTTTTGTAGTTTTCCTCATATAGATCTTATATATATTTCCTTAGATTTATACCTGTTTCATTTTTGGGGGTGTTAATTTTAGATTCCACTTGCTCATTGTTGATATATAGGAACGTAATTGACTTTTATATATTAAACTTGTATCCTGCAACTTGTTATATTTGGTTATTAGTTCCAGGGTTTTTTTGTTGATTGTTTTGGACTTTCTGCATAGATGATCATGTCATCTGCCACCAAAGACAGTTTCATGTTTTCCTTCCCAATCTGAATACCTTTTATTTCCTTTCCTTGCCCTATTAAATTAGCAAGGACTTCCAGTATGATCTTGAAACGGAGTGGCAAGAAGGAACATGCTTGCCTTGTACCTGATCTTACTGAGGAAGCATTGAGTTTCTCACCATTAAATATGATTTTAGTTGTATATATTTTGTAGATAGTCCATTTCAAGTTGAGAAAGTTCCCCTCTATTCCTAGTTTACCAAGAGTTTTTGATCATGAATCAGTTTTGGATTTTGTCAAATACTTTTCTTCATCTGTTGAAATGATCATGTGATTTTTCTTTTTTAGTCTTTTGTTGTGATGTATTACAGTAATAGGTTTTCTAATGTTGAATCAGCTTGGCATGCCTGAGATAAATTCTACTTGGTGTGGTATAATTCTTTTTTATACTTTTTTGGATTCAATTTTCAAATATATATATATTTTTATAAATTTGTTTATTTTTATTTATTTATTTTTGGCTGCGTTGGGTCTTCGTTGCTGCGTGCAGGCTTTCTCTAGTTGTGGCGAGTGGGGTCTACTCTTTGTTTTGGTGCACAGGTGTCTCCTTGTGGTGGCGTCTCTTGTTGTGGAGCCTGGGCTCTAGGTACACGGGCTTCAGTAGTTAAGGCACACGGGCTCAGTAGTTGTGGCTCGCGGGCTGTAGAGCTCAGGCTCAGTAGTTTTGGCACATGGGCTTAGTGGCTCTGCAGCATGTGGGATCTTCCCGGACTAGGGCTTGAACCCATGTCCCCTGCATTGGCAGGTGGATTCTCAACCACTCCGCCACCAGGGAAGCACAATTTGCAAATATTTTGTTGAGGATTTTTGCATCTATGTTCATGAGGGATATTGGTCTGTAGTTTTCTTATAATGTCTTTGTCTGGTTTGGGTGTTAAGGTATTGCTGGCCTCACAGAATGAGTTAGGAAGTATTCCCTCTGCTTTTATCCTTTGAAGGAGATTGTAGAGAATTGATAAAATTTCTTCCTTAAACATTTGGTAGAATTCACCAGTGAACCCATCTAGAACTGATGCTTTCTGTTTTGGAAGATCATAATTATTGATTCAATTTCATTAATAGATACAGGTCTATTTAGATTATCTGTTTCTTTTTTTGTTGGTTTTGTTGTATTGTGGCTCTCAAGGACTTGGTCTATTTCATCTGGGTTATCAAATTTATGGACATAGCGTTACTCTTCGTATTCCTTTATTTTACTCTTAATTGCCACGGGAAATGTAGTGATGTCCCCTTTTTTGTTTATGTTAATAGTAATTTGTGTCCTCTCTCTTTTTTTCCTTAGTTAGCATAGCTAGAAGCTTATTTATTTTATTTTCAAAGAACCAGCTTTTGGTTTCATTGTTTTTGTCTCTTAAATTCCTGTTTTCAATTTCTTTGGTTTCTGTTCTAATTCTTATTATTTCTTTACTTATTCTTACTTCGGATTTAATTTGCTCTTTTTCTAGTTTTCTAAAGTAGAAACTTAGAATATTGATTTTAGATCTCTTCTATTTTAATATATGCATTCAGTGCTATAAATTTCCCTCTCACACTGCTTTCACTGCATCCCTAAAATTTTGAAAAGCTGTTTCATTTCATTTTTTTTTTTTTGACCCATATAGTATTAGTATTATGTTGTTCAATCTTCATGTTTGGGGATTTTCCAGTTGTCTTTCTGTTATTGATGTCTAGTTTAATCATTTGTGGACTGAGAGCAGACATTGTGTGATTTATATCTTTTTACATTTGTTAAGGTGTGGTTTTGACCCAGAATGTGGTCTGTATTTGTGAGTGTTCCATGTAAGCTTGAGAAGCACATATATTCTGCTGTTCTGCAGTGAAATAGTCTGTGAATGTCCTTTATATCCAGTTGATTCGTGATGTCATTGAGTTCAACTATATCCTTACTGATTTTCTGCCTGCTGGATCTGTTTCTTATAGAGAGGTGTTGAAGTCTTAAACTCTGATAGAGAATTCATCTGTTTCTCTTTCCAATTCTATTGCTTTTTTTCCTCACAGTTTGATGTTGTTAGGCATATACATGTTAAAGATTGTTATGTCTTCTTAGAGAATCAACTCCTTTATTATTATGTAATGCCCTTCTTTATCCCTAATAACTTTCCTTCCTTTGAAGTCTGCTCTGTTTGAAATTAAATAGCTATTTCAGCTTTCTCGTCTGGTGATTAGTGTTAGCATAGTATATTTTTCACCATTTATTTATTTGAAATCTATATGTGTCTTTATAGTGAAAGTGGGTTTGTTATAGACAACATATAGTTAAGTCATGGTTTTTGATCCACTCTAATAATCTCTGTCTTTTAATAGGTACATTTGGAACATTGACATTCAGAGTGATTATTGATATAGTTGGATTACTATCTGCTATATTGGTTACTGTTTTCTATTTGTTGCCCTTATTGTTTGTCTATTTTTGTCTTCCACTCTTTTTTTCCCTTTGCTCTAATTGAGTTTTTTATATGATTCTGTTTTCTCTCCTTTTTTAGCATATCATTTACATTTCATTTTTTTCCTACTTTTTTTACTTGTTGCCCTGGAGTTTGCAATATACTTTTACAACAAATAAGTCCACTTTCAAATAACACTATACTACTTCACACATAGTGTGAGTACTTTATAATAACAAAATAGTCCTAATTCCTTCCTCTTATCCCTTGTATCTTTGCTGTCATTTATTTTATTTATATATAAGCATACATAAACATATACACACGTGAGATATAGTCATAAACATAATCAGTTTTCAATACATTGTTGCTATTATTTTGCTATGATTAGGCAGTATTTATTTATTTATTTATTGGGTGAAGTAGAAAAGAATAGCTTTATTGCTTTGCCAGGCTAAGGGGGCCACAGTGGGCTAATGCCCTCAAAACTGTGTGTACCTACCTGGAGGAGATAGTGAGGAGTTTTAGAGGAACGGTTCAAAGAGGGCGTGATCAGCTCATGGACCTAGGCAGTCTTTTAGTTAGCCTTCTATAATCCTACGATTAGGTCCCAGTCTGTTAGTTAGCCTGTGCCTCTGGACTATGAACTTCATAAGTGTTTTCAGTTTTTTTCTCTCCCCTTAGGTAGGGCAGGATGGCTCTGGTAGGCTGGAATTGAAAATTTCTGTTCCCCATGTGGAAGGTTAGAGCTGGCTGGAATTGGGTATTTCCCTTCCCGAGTCAGTTAGGCTCTGAAAATAGCCCAGCAGGTCTGGCTTTGATTAACTAGTTTCCCCTAAGGGGAGACCCTCTTAAGAAAAACAGAATGTTTCAATGTATTTCAAAATGGTTACTTTTCCCCTCTCCTTGCTGGAAGCCACAGGGGATTTTCCTAGGATATTTTCTGTGGGAGCCTGGCTGAGCTCTTGGAGGTAAATCTCACAGTATTGTGGGGACCCCATTATGACTGTGTCACCCTGGACTTTTTAACTTTCAAGAGTTTTTAAGTGAGCCTCTAACAATTTGTCAGTTACAGTTCAGGTTTTACTACCCCATCACTGATACCCTAGGTGGTTTCTGCTCATGAGTCTATGCTCTAGGGAGCCATAACTGTTTCCGCCTGTGGATCTCTCCAGTCTTGGGGCAGCAGTTTGCTCCGTGTCCTCCCCTCTCTCATGGATCCAAGAAGAGTTAAAAAGCTTTTTATTTGTTAGGATGAAGTGGAATGGCAATTTCTAAACTCCTTTTTTGCGGAACTGGAATGTAAGTGGTATTTTAGTTTTACTTATGGGGCTTATTAGCCAAAAATATCTTCTTGCTTCTTGGCCAACTATTACACCATTCATGCAGCCTGAGCAGACTGCCTCACTTGGGCCCAGCCCTGGTCCTAAAGTCCTCCTAAGAGGGGGAAGAAGCAAGTATATGGACTATATACTTAAGAAGTTTTTCATAAGAGGAAGAAGGATTTAGATGGTTTCAAATCTTTTAACTTGGAGACCTGACAAGTATAAAGTATTTCCTGTAGGTTTTATAGAATCTAAATAACTCTAAAGACCATGGAAAAGCTGAAGACATCAGGTTTTATGAAATTACACCAGGATTTTTATATAGGCAGGTTTTCCTTAGGGAAATAGGTAAGGTAACAAGAAATTGGGAAAGCTGGGAAGACCCTCCCCAATATTTGAAGTAAAAAAAAGTTTACTGGAGGTGTGTACTGCTTCACTCTTTGGTGGAGAAGTGACAGGATAGGTTTGTGTTTTATGAAAACCTAGAATGCTCTGTTATATTTCTGTGAGGCCCCAACACCCTAATTGCTTTTTCCTTCACTGAAATGCGTGAGCTGTTCTTGGCTCTGAGGGCAAATATCTCTCTGTTGGGATTGAGAATGAAAAGGTCAGGGATTCAGCTGCCTCAGCCATTCATCATTTGTGAGAGAACGTATGTAGACTGCTTCCTGGTCAACTCTTGATCAATGTATTTGTTAACTCTGGGCTTAGAGACTTGCTAGAGACCCTAGAGAGCAAGGAAGAATCATTTTAAGAGGCTGTGTTTTCCTCTGCTCTGATTTCTCAACCAATTCTTCCCTACTGCTTTCCCTTTTTCTATAATTTCTCAAAGTTTCTAGTCTACTGGTGGAACTTTACCTTGGTTTTTAGTGTTATTATGTGTCATTCTTAAGAATATATACATTAAATTAATTAGGTGTGTAGGGTGGAGGTCGGGGAATATGTATTGCCACTTTAGAGGGATAGCGAGACGAAGGGTAGACAAGATGCACATATTCAGTATGCAGTATTGAACCAAACATGATGACTAAATTAAAAACCCTGTAATTAGGACCAGTAGCCCACATAAGATATTGTTTTTATTAAAATGAATAAACTTTTATTAAGTAAGAACTGACCGTAATCTTTGCTTTCCATAGTTACTACTGAAAGTATAAATTTAATCAAATGTTTGAAATCTTTACATGAAAGCTGTGATTCCTGGCCTATTGGTTGGGCCTATCTCCAACTGTAAGCTTTGAGTGTATAAAAATGGGTACCTATAGCTATAGAAAAGGAAGAAGGAAGATCAGATTCCATGAGTAATAAACTCAAGACTCTAGGTTGACCTAACATGAGACTGACTCATTTTAGAACTGAAAAATACCTTTTTATCTCCAAAGTGTTAGACTTCTTTAACATTTGACATTTTAGATTCCAAATATTATTATCTAGTATAAAACAGTGCTTTATATTTTTCTTAATTCTTAAGATGCACAGCCCTCATGAACCATAATGTTGGTAGATCCATCATTGAAGAATTGTAGTTGGAACATTGACAGGATTTAAATTTTATTTCTGTACTGTTTATATTAGGTTCTCACTTTAGGCTTTATATTAGCAAAACCGGATATAAGAGCGTATTCATAGTAATGTAATAATCACAAAAATTTCAGCATGTTAAAAAAGTGTTGGTAGGCAAATACATTTTTTTTTTTTTGGCAAATACATTTTGAATTTCAAATCCAAATTTTCAAATATCTGATTGTTCTTATCAATATCTAAAGGTCCTGTTATTTCACGTGTCCTTATGTTTCATCTCTTTTCTTTTAGGTCTCTTTTATTCAGAACCTTGTATTTTGTGTGGAAAGAGTTTACCGTGTGCCTGACTTTGGTGTCTGGGAAAGAGGAAGCAAATATAATAATGGCAGCACAGAGCTGCATTCGAGGTAATTTGCTGATTTCTGAGTGTTTGTTTGTTTGTTTATTTTAATTTAAATGTGTGGAGCATGAATAAAAATCAAAGAACTAGATTGGAACTCTGGTTTCTATGTAATTTTCATCTCCTTTTTTTCTATATGTGATTCAGATGAAATTCACTTAAAATTAAAGGAAAAGCCTGCTCTCAGTGCCCATCAACAGATGCAGGAAAAGAGCAGGGTGTCTTTCCCAGCTTCCCAAGGTGTCAGTACATGCATATCAGTAACCAGTCCAAGGCTTGGCCTTTCTGCTCAACCAAGTCATTTTCTTTTTCCTCTTTGAAATGACACTGTTTGAAAGATCAAGTACATTAAAATTGCCAAACAGCAATTGTGTATGCATTGCATGTAAAATTCCCTTTCGTGTTATAGAGCTGATTTTTATCATAACAAGAGATACTCATACCCTTTATATTTTGTTTAACTAAAAAATGCAGCTCAATTAGTCCTATCCATTTCGCAGTAAAAGATTGAAGAACCTAAAGGTTATCAGCTATAGGTCAGTTTAGTCTCTTTATTGAGACTTGAAGAAACAGTTTAGGAAACATTGGTTAAGAGGAATCTGCAGCTCTGTACTTTTTTGGATAGAAGGACTAATTACACACAAAAAATTAAGCCGATATAAGATATTAGTAAACTAAAAACTGGCTCCAGATGACTAGCTGTATAAGGTCTGTGTGCCTCAGTTTCCTGATTTATAAAATGGAGATAGTAATGTACTCTATAAAGTTGTTGTAATGATTGAGTTAGTATATATAAAGCATTTGAACACCTGGCATAAGTAAACACTGAAATGTAAGTATACTCACATATTTAAGAATATTTTAATAACAAAGATTGAAACAAAAAGGATTTTTCATTTAACTCCAGACAGCTAACATACAAACTTTTCTATAAGTTTTATGATTCATATGAGGCATTTTTATAGTACAGAGTAGAATAATAGCAATATGTAAGGAAGACAGTAAAGGAGAGAAATAGTTTGTGGTACAGTTCAATTCAGACATTAAACAAATTCTGGCCAATACTAAAAATAGGAAGATAACATTATATTTCAGCTATAAGTTCTCAACATTCCAGATTATCAGTCAAATTCAAGACAGAAAGTTTATATGATTGGAAAAGGTGATTTTTTTAAATTTACCTTTTCAGTATTTATGATTTATCAGGCCCCTTTTCTGCTTTTTAATAAATATTTAATATATGCCAGTGTGGTCCCACTGACATTATTTTCAGTATAAAATATTTGGAGTAGGGTTTTTCCTATTTATAAAAATTGTAGTAAACTCAGAAAGAACCTTGGGTAAAAGTTACCATTAACCCTAGAAAGTGAGGGTATTGAGAGGTCCCTAGTGAAAAAAACAGAGGCTCCAACATGTTTTCCTGTGACTGAGGTGCCATCTTTAAATTGAATCATTAAGAATTTTATTTCAAGGCTTAGAAGATCATTAAGTGATGTTCTTTGCTACCTTTTCCATGCAAAATTAACCTTAATTGTAGCAGGCCCATTTTATTCAAATGGATGGGAAATGAAGTTTGCCATTTAGCTTTGGATGATGGGTTTTATACATTTAGCATTCATCTTCTAATTTTCCATGGTAGAACACTTAAAAGAACTTCAAACCTTTTTTTTCCCCAAATGCTTCTTAGCTCAGATATCCACAAGCCAATTTTAGATATGTCACCTCTGCTGCCACAATGGTCTGTTTTGAAACTACAGGAGACCTGAGCCCTGTGGCACTCATGGATGCAGTGATGGCAGCAGTGGTGGGAGACCAATATCTTTCTTTCTTTTTTTTTTTTTTTTTAACATCTTTATTAGAGTATAATTGCTTTACAATGGTGTGTTAGTTTCTGCTTTATAACAAAGTGAATCAGCTATACATATACATACATCCCCATATCTCCTCCCTCTTGCATCTCCCTCCCACCCTCCCTATCCCACCCCTCTAGGTGGTCACAAAGCTCCGAGCTGATCTCCCTGTGCTATGCAGCTGCTTCCCACTAGCTATTTTACATTTGGTAGTGTATATATGTCAGTGCCACTCTCTGACTTCGTCCCAGCTTACCCTTCCCCCTCCCCGTGTCCTCAAGTCCATTCTCTATGTCTGCATCTTTATTCTTGTCCTGCCCCTAGGTTCATCAGAACCTTTTTTTTTTTTATGATCCCATGGTTGAACAACATTTCCTTTGAATATGATTTGCTGCTTAAATTTTAGGTTTCTAACTGAAAAAAGATTGCTTAATTAAAAAAAACCTCTTGATTAAGAATTCTCATTTTCTTTGTTCAGTAACTTTTCCCTCTAGTCTTTTTTTTTTTTAGATTCCATATATATGTGCTAGCATACGGTATTTGTTTTTCCCTTTCTGACTTACTTCACTCTGTATGACAGACTCTAGGTCCATCCACCTCACTACAAATAACTCAATTTCATTTCTTTTTATGGCTGGGTAATATTCCATTGTATATACGTGCCACATCTTCTTTCTCCATTCATCTGTCGATGGACACTTAGGTTGCTTCCATGTCCTGGCTATTGTAAATAGAGCTGCAATGACCATTGTGGTACATGACTCTTTGTGAATTATGGTTTTCTCAGAGTATATGCCCAGCAGTGGGATTGCTGGGTCATATGGTAGTTCTCTTTTTAGTTTTTTAAGGAACCTCCATACTGTTCTCCATAGTGGCTGTATCAATTTACATTCCCACCAACAGTGCAAGAGGGTTCCCTTTTCTCCACACCCTCTCCAGCATTTATTGTTTGTAGATTTTTTGATGATGGCCATTCTGACTCATGTGAGGTGATACCTCATTGTAGTTTTCATTTGCATTTCTCTAATGATTAGTGATGTTGAGCATCCTTTCCTGTGTTTGTTGGCAATCTGTTCTGTGCTTATGCCCAGGGAGTAGAATGTAGAGCCACTACCAGTAAGGGATTAAGTCACACCTCTTAGTCTGTTGTCGTAAGACATCCCAGAACTATCTGTGCCTAGTTGGATCTGATCCAAGGATTGCTTAAGGCAATATCCTTGTTATATCCTTAAGCTGTTCTCATAATTTTAGAAAGCCAGAAATAAAACATAGTAATTCTTGCTGTAAGTACTCATACTGCCCTTTGCCCTCTAACTTTCTTTGCCATTCTCCATCTCTGCCATGCAATCCTCCTTAGCAGGAATCAGAGAGAGCACAATCTGACTATCGCCTTGATGCTCACTAAGGCCTTGTGCTCACTGGCTTGGTAAATGTCCCTTTTTCTTTTGCCACGGTGTGCACATCCCTTCTAAACTGCATGTTGATCAAAGAAGATTACTGCCCCCGGGCCCCCAAAACACATACACATAGTATTCCTTTTTTTTTTAGTAAATTTATTTATTTTATTTATATATTTTTGGCTGTTTTGGGTCTTTGTTGCTGTGCTTTGGCTTTCTCTAGTTATGGCGAGCGGGGGCTACTCTTTGTTGTGGTGCGTGGGCTTCTCACTGCAGTGGCTTCTGTTGTTGTGGAGCACGGACTCTAGGTGCGAGGGCTTTAGAGTGCAGGCTCCGTAGTTGTGGCGCACGCCCTTAGTTGCTTCGTGACGTGTGGGATCTTCCCGGACCAGGTATCAAACCCGTGTCCCCTGTGTTGGCAGGTGGATTCTTAACCAGTGTGCCACCAGGGAAGTCTCTACACATAGTATTCTGAGGATAGAGGCTCTCTCTTCAACATCCATGCTCAGTGGTCCTCTAACAATTGCAATCTGTAGCACTGTACAGTTACAGAATAATTTTTATTTAGGCCAAGCAGGAAACATTACTACCTTTTATACAGGAGGAAGCTAAAGTTTAGAAGGTTTTATAATTTCCTCCCCTCCACTCCTTAAATGATACAAATCAAAAGGGAGTAGAGCTAGAACTGAATTCCAGGTGGTTGGCCTCTAAATCCAATGTTATTTTTACTGTATCACGTTGTAATTTAAAGTCTGAAAAAGTTTTCCTAAGGTTTGAAAGAACAGCAGGGTGTACAATCTTGGGGACATGTTGCTAAGTTTCAGGGATATCTTTGCTTAGCAATCAGTAAAGCTTGATTCAGCATAATGCTTTTGTCAGTCCCTTCCTGATTCTACTGTTTTCAGCCCCAGGTTTGCTGGTATCTCTTTTAGTCCAAATTCTTGAATTATTTAGCATTTCTTAGATAAACTTCAGAATTTTTTCTAAAAAGTGATCTCATTACATTTAACCAACACCATTCTTGCAGCAGCGTCACCCTTTTCAGGGATTTGGTAAAAGAGTCCATTGCTCTAAGTTCAGTATAACTCTAAATGTTTCCTAAGTAACCATTCGCTGCTCTCCTGATTTTTCTGTTGACTTAACTTTCCTCAAGCAACATGCTCCTTTTAGTTTCTCCTAGGGTGTCTGGAACTATTTCAAATAATTCTCCTTTTTTCTTCTGTTTATTCTCTAAGTCTTTTAATAAATTCCCTTACATTTAAAAATCTTATATTATTTGATTTAATTGCATTTTCCTTCATATGTTCTTTTGGTACCTATTTATTATAACACTAATTCTTAATCCCCAGAGTTACATATCCAGGTAGTCCTCTTAGCTGCTCCAAGTTTTTAATTTTAATGTTTTCCCTTCCTCATTTATGTAAGGATATTTCTACTCCTTGGGGCTATCTTTAAACCCTTTAAACCAAAACTCTGTTTTGGAGAAGAGATGAGTCTTCTATAAAATGTGAATTGAATCCCAAACCTAACTTTGAATTTTTTGGCTATTGGGAAACAAAAAGGAAAGCTGTAATAACTTAGTAGTAATTTAGTAATATATGCCCAAATGGAAAGATTATTGGTTTTTTTGTGTGTGTGGTTTTTTTTTTTTTCTGTTTTACGGTTTTATGTTCTGTTCTCTAGGCTTTTCCAATGAAGAAAGCTATCACTAAAATATCAGATAAGTAACCACATAGCTCTACTTTACTCAGTTTAAGATGCTTTTAGTGATCATTTTATTTCATACAGTGCTTGTTATTTAAAGTAACTACTTAGTCTCCTTAAGTCATTTTTGATGTTCCAGTCATTGAGCTATGATACAAGCAGCTATCCATCCATTCTGCTTCATTTTATGTATTTTTTCTGTACTGAGCAATTCATGAACACCCATTAAAACTATAGTACTGTAAAATCCTTTTTCTTTCAGAAAGTATGATTGGATAGCTTAGGGAGTTAAAGCATAATGTTAATGAATAGGAGATTGTAAATTTAGTTTCCATGCTTGCCAGTTAATTTTTTGGATTCCATGGTGGGTTTTAAATCACCTAGTCCAAACCCATCATCTTTTCTAGGAAAGCTTTCATTTATGCAATAAATAACTTTATTACAAACTATCTCCCAGGTAAACTTCACTTTATTTTAGTTCCCGTAAGTAAGTGTTGAGGTAACGCCTTGCAAGAATCAAATTGGTGAATGTTCTGTTGGTAACAGTCACCTAATATTAATATGTGCATTAACTAATCATGGAATAATTTTCTGATAATGTCTTGTGCCAGTAAAATACTTCTAATTCTTACAACATACATATTATATTTGCCAATAAATGTAAGATGACAATAGGAGTGTGCTTCTGTTTCTAAATAGCTTGCTGTTGCCAGAGTTTTAAATAACCAGTAAATAAATTAACATTAAATAATAAATTAACATATTTGTGAATTTCAATTAAGTCCAATTGTTCAACCAGTTGCATTGGGAAAGAAAATAAAAATGGTAAGAATTTGACCTTTTCTCTAGTCCAGGTACAGTGTTTCTTTCTTTTGTAATGCTTTATTTAGAAGACAGTTTCCAAATTCATCCCTTAACTGTCTTTTTGCATCATTTTTAAACATAGAACCTTGGACTGGCTATATTATGTATCTCCTCCAGTACAGAATTTTTTATGTATTTGCCTTTTGAATAAGTTATTTTCTCTCACTTCTCAAAATACTGTGAATAGTCTTAATAACACATACACCTCACACTGTAAGTGGAAGTTTTCTGGTATTACTAGGTTAAATGCCTGTAAGCGTTGGTGCACTGGGGGCTAATGGAGACTCCTAGGGCATTGGGGACACATCCTTAAGCAAAAAGCCAGTTGGCAGTGAATGTTTTTGCATGCATTGTCAGAACATATGACTCCTACGGGCTCCTCTAACTCTTAGGTTCTGAGAATTTAGAATTCTTATGCAGGTACTGTTTGGTTTCCATTTGAAGTATGCAAGGATAGGTATGATTGTGCTGGGTGCATGTGCAGTTAGGAAGCTGCCTTAGGTTCTTAACTGGTTACCTATTATTTCAAGTAAACAACCCCGAACTTAGAAGCATAAAACAACAACAATCTTTTATTATTGTTAACTCTCATGGTTCAGAGGGTTGACTAGCCTAAGCTAGGGTGCTTAGGGTCTCATGTGTTTGCCATCAGTTGTGGCTGGGGCTAGAGTCAACTTTGAAGGCTTCCTCACTCAGGTATCAGAGTGTTGACTGGGACTTTGGCAGGAGCTGTCTGCCAGAAGACCTGTGTGAAGTTTTTCCATATAGTTTGCTCACAGCCTGGTGGCTAGGTTCCAAGGTTCAGTGTCTCAGAACCCACAGGCCAGGTGGGAGCTGTATTTCTTTTTATGACCTAGCCTCGGAAATCATGCAGCATAACTTTCACCACATCCTGTTTGTTAAGAGTCAGTAAGACCAGGCCATATTCTAGTGAGGGGAATTAGGCTCCACCTTGTGATGGGAGAAGTGCCAAAGATTTCGAAGACGTGTTTTGTTTTGTTTTTTAAACATCTTTATTGGAGTATAATTGCTTTACAATGTCGTGTTAGTTTCTGCTGTATAACAAAGTGAATCAGCTATACGTATACATATATATCCCCATATCCCCTCCCTCCCACCCTCCCTATCCCACCCCTCTAGGTCATCACAAAGCACCGAGCTGATCTCCCTGTGCTATGCAGCAGCTTCCCACTAGCCATCCATTTTACATTTGGTAGTGTATATATGTCAGTGCTAATCTCTCACTTCGTCCCATTTTACCCTTCCCCCTCCCTGTGTCCTCAATGCAGACGTGTGTTAAACCACCACATATTCTTCATTTGGACTTTATTCCTCCTTGTCATTTCTCTAAAGTGACTTTGGCTATGAAAAGAGACTGTGACCCTTGTCTTAAGTATACTAGCAGTACCACGTGAATTGTTATGGAATTTGTTTAACCTGTGGAAGCATCAGGTACTTCTTCAGGCAGTGAAATGCTAGACAGCAGATTTGAGGCAGTAGGGCAGTATCTTAATCCCAGATTATTGGCTCAGTTGTTCTTGAGAACCAGGGTAAAATGATCTGCATAGATTCTAGAAGGGAAGAGAGTTTTCACCAAAGAGAAAGTAAGGATGCATTTGAAAGCCACTTACACTTCATCTCTCAGGGCTTAGTTTCCTCATTTTAAAAGTAGAGGGAATAAACAAAAGAAATGCAAGACTTGTACATCAAAAACTATAAAATATTGCTGAAAAAAATTAAAGAAGACATACAAGAATGGAAAGATACCCTGTGTTCAATGTACTCTTTATCAAAAATCTGTCTTTTTTGTAGAAATTGACAAAACTGATCCTAAAATTTATATGGAAATGCAAGGGACCCAGAATAGCCAAAACAACCTTGAAGAACAAAGTTGGAGGAGTCACACTTTACAACTTCAAAATTTACTACAATAATGAGCTTACTGTAGTTACAGTAATCTGCTACAATACTTAAAAAGTGTGGTACTGGTATAACAACAGATATAGAGATCAGTGCAGTAGAATTAATGATCTAGAAATAAACCCATCTATGGTCAGTTGATTTTGACAAAGGTACAAAGATAATTGACAGAGAAAGAGTAGTCTTTTCAACAAATGGTGCTGGGACAACTGGATAGCCATATGTA
This sequence comes from Balaenoptera acutorostrata, assembly GCF_949987535.1. Taxonomy (NCBI): domain Eukaryota; kingdom Metazoa; phylum Chordata; class Mammalia; order Artiodactyla; family Balaenopteridae; genus Balaenoptera; species Balaenoptera acutorostrata. The sequence continues at coordinate 36,703,810 of NC_080082.1, read as the reverse complement.
AAGGAATGAATTTGGATCCCTACTTCATATCATGTACAAAAATTAACTGGAAATGGATCAATGACCGGTAGTAAGAGCTAAAAGTATAAGACTCTTAGAAGAAAATGTAGTTGTAGATTATTGTGACCTTGGGTTAGACAAGGTCACACCTTAGCTATGACACCTAAAGCACAAGTAACCAAAAAAAAAAAAAAAATTTTTTTTTTATATGTTTTTGTGTGAACAAAAGTTTTCATTTATCTGGGATAAATGCCCAGTAGTTCATTTGGTGGGTAGTTGCATGTTTAGATTTTTAAAACACTGCAAGCCTGTTTTTTAGAGTTCCTATATTGCTTTACATTCCTACCAGCACCGTATGAGTAATGTAATTTCTCTGCATCTTTGCCAGCATTTGGTGTTATCACTATTTTTCGTTTTAGTTACTCTGATTGGTTTGTAGTGATATCTTATTGTGGTTTTAATATGCATTTCCTAATGGATAATGATGTTGGATCTTTGCATGTGCTTATATACCATCTGCATATCCTCTTCAGCAAAATGTCTCATGTCTTTTGCTCATTTTCTAATTGGATTGTTTTTTATTGTTGATTTTTGAGAGTTCTTTATATAATTCTTGATACTAGTCCTTTGTCAGTTCTTTGTTTTGCAAATATATCCTCCCAGTCTGTAGCTTGTTTTTTTGTTAGTGCAAAACTTTTATGAAATCCATTTTATCAATTTTTCCCTTCATGGATTGGGCTTTTGGTGTAAAGTCTGACAACTCTTTGCCTAACTCTTGATTCTGATGATTTTCTCTGATGGTTTGTTTTGCAAAAGTTATATAATACTTAAGTTCATGATCTATTTTGAGTTAACTTTGTATAAAGTGTGATGAGACTTAGGTTGAAGTTCTTTTATTTTTTTTTTCATATGAATGTCCAATTGCTTCAACATTATTTGCATTTGTTGAAAAGGCCATCTTTCCTCCATTGAAATGCCTTTGTGCTGTGTTAAAAATAAAGTGGACATATTTGTATTGGTCTATTTTTGGGTTCTATGTATCTATTCCTCTGCTAATACCACTGATATGATCATGTCTATTTTATTCTTTAGCCTACTAATATGGTGGATTATATTGATTGATTTTTGATTATCAAACTGGCCTTGCATCCCTAAAATAAACCTCACTTGGTCAGTTATGGTGGTAATTCATTTCACATATTGCTAAATTCCGTTTGCTAATTTTTTGAAAAAGGATTTTAATGTCTGTATTCATGAGAGATACTGGTCTATAGTTTTCTTTTTGTGTATTGTCTTTGGTTTGTTTTGGGATCAGGTTAATGCTAGATTCATAAAATGAACTCTGAAGTGTTTTTTTCCCTATATTTTCTGTAAGAGATTGTGTAGAATTGGTGTCAATTTTCCTTTAAATGTTTGGTAGATTTCTTCAATGAAATCATCTAGGTATGGAGATTTCTTTTTTGACCATTTGAAAATTATGGATTCAATTTCCTTAATAGTTGCAGGGCTATTCAAATTATTTCATATCGGGTGAGTAGTGATAGTTTGTGCTTTTCCAGGAATTGATTCATTCCTTCTAAGCTATGTGCATCAAATTGTTCAGAGTATTTTCTCATTATGCTTTTGATGTCTGCAGTGTCTGTAGTGATATCTCCTGTATTATGCCTAATATTGGTCACGCGTGTTTTGTCTTATTTCTTTGTTAGTCTTTCTAGAGGTTTGTCAATTTTCTTTAGCTCTTTAAAGAATAGGTGTTTGTTTCATTCATTTTTTTCTGTTTTCTGTGTTGAATGTCATTGATTTCTGCTGTTATCTATGTTATTTCCTTCTGTTTGCTTCAGGTTTATTTTGCTCTTTTTCTAGCTTCATTACATTGGGCTTAGATAATTGATTTGAGGCTTTTCTCTTTGCTAATATATACATTTAGTGCTGTTAATTTCCCTCTCAGCACTTTAGTTATACTACATAAATTTTGATGTTATATTTTCATTTTCATTCAGTTCAGACTATTTTTTTATTTCACTTGAAACTTCCTCTTTGGTTCATGTGGATTATATAGACAGGTGTGTATCGTTTTCTTTACAAGTGTTGGGAGATGTTCCTGTTGTTGTCCTATTATTGGTTCTAGTTTGATGCCATTGTGGTTAGAGAACACAGTATGATTTCAGTTCTTTTATAGTCTTGAGATTCTGTTTATGGCCAAGGTATGATCTCTTGGTATATGTTGGTGGGCACTGGAAAAAATATATATACTCTTGTTATATAGAATTGTATTAGTTGATTTGTGCTACTATAACAAAGTATGATAGACTGGGTAGCTTAAACGACAGGAATTTATTTATTATAGTTCTGGAGACTAGAGTATCCAAGATCAAGTTGCCAGCCATTCCTGTTCTCTGGTGAGGACTTTTTTCTGATTTGCAGATGGTCACCTTCTTGCCATGTCCTCTCATGGCAGAGAGGGAGAGAGAAAGCAAGCTTTCTGGCATCTCTTCTTAAATGGATACTAATCCCGGGACTTCCCTGGTGGTCCAGTGGTTAAGACTCCATGCTTTCACTGCAAGGGGTGCGGGTTTGATCCCTGGTCAGGGAACTAAGATCCCACTTGCTGTGTGGCATGGACATACTAATCCCGTCATTCATTGGGGCCCCACCTTCCTGACCTAATCTAAGCCAAATTACCTCCCAAAGGCCCCATCTCCAAATACTTGGGCTTGGGACTTCAGTTATATGCTTTCTTTTGCTTTTTTGCATGATATTTCTTTTTAAAATCCTTTTACTTTCAACCTTGCCTATATTATTGTATTTGAAATGAGTTTCTTGTAGACAGTATATAGTTGGGTTATGTTTTTAAATCAGCTCTGCCAATCTTTTTTTTAATTGCCATATTTAGACCTTTTACATTTAATGTAATTATTGATATGTTTGGGCTTAACTTTGCCATTTTATTTTTGTTTTGCGTTTATTCTCTCTTTTTCATTTCTCTGTTTTCTTTTTCCTACCTTCCTGTGTGTTCTTTTTTTTTTTTTTTAAAACTTAGACTTCTTTTTTTTTTTTTTTTTTTTTTTTAAGGATTTTCTTATTTATTTATTTATTTATTTATTTATTTATTTTTGGCTGTGTTGGGTCTTCGGTTCGTGCGAGGGCTTTCTCCAGTTGCGGCAAGCGGGGGCCACTCTTCATCGCGGTGCGGGGACCGCTCTTCATCGCGGTGCGCGGGCCTTTCTCTATCGCGGCCCCTCCCGTCGCGGGGCACAGGCTCCAGACGCGCAGGCTCAGCAATTGTGGCTCACAGGCCTAGTTGCTCTGCGGCATGTGGGATCTTCCCAGACCAGGGCTCGAACCCGTGTCCCCTGCATTAGCAGGCAGATTCTCAACCACTGCGCCACCAGGGAAGCCCTTCCTGTGTGTTCTTAAACATTTTTTAGAATTCCGTTTTGATTTATCTATAGTGGTTTTGAATGTATCTTTTTTATAGCTTTTTAGTGGTTGCTCTATATTATTATGTATACATATGTACTCAGTGTATTGATGTCATCATTTTACCAGTTAGAGGGATTATAGAAACCTTACCTTCATTTGTGTCATGTTACCCTCCCCCATTTATTATAATATAATTATCTTAATATTTCCTCCATATACATTTAGAACCACAGTGTTATAACTTTTGCTGTAACTGTCAAACATAATTTATAAAACTCAAGAGGAGAAGAAAAGCCTATTATATTTATCAGTATTTTTGTTTACCATATTCTATCTATCTAGCATTTCCTTTCTGTTTTAAGAACTTACTTTAGTCCTACTTTTAGGGTAGATCTGCTTGTGACAGATCTCTTATTTTTCCTTCATCTGAGAATGCCTTGCTTAAATAAATAAATAGACAATATATTTATTGGTATAAGGTTCTAGGTTGACAATTCTTTTCTTTCAATGCTTAAAAACTCTTGGGTCACATCCTTTTAGCTTTCGTGGTTTCTTATAAGCAAGTCACTGTTATTTAATTGCTTTTCCCCTGTAAGTAAATTGTTTTCTCTGGCTACTTCCAAGATTTTTCTTTGTCTTTAGTTTTCAGAAGTTATGATGTGTTCTAGAATGGATATTTTTATTTTACTCTGTTTGAGTTTCACTCAGCTTTTTGTCTCTTGCTAATTGGGAAAATTTCTGCCATTGTTTCAAGTGCTTTTTTTTTTTTTTTTTTAACTCTGTCATTTCTCTCCTCTCCTTCAGAAGTCCAATGACATGAATGTTAAATCTTTGTTAAAGTCCCACAGGTCCCTGAGGTTCTCTTTGTTTTTTTTAAGTCTATTTTCTCTCTTTTGTTAAGATTTGATAATTTCTATTGTTTTATCTTCCAGTTTAGCTATTCTTTCTTCTGTCTCCTTCCTTCTGTTCACTGAGCTTTTGATTATTGTATTTTTCAGTTTAAAAACTTTGCTGAGACTTTCTGTTTCTTAGCTGAGACTTCCTCTTTTCATTTGTTTCAGTCATATTCACAATTGCTCACTGAAACCTTTTTGTCATGGCTGCTTTAAAGTCTTAGATAATTCTCACATCTCTTTTGTCTCAGTGTTACTATCTATTGATTGCCCTTTTTTGAAAAATTATTTATTTATTTATTTATTTATTTACTTATGGTTGTGTTGGGTCTTCGTTTCTGTGCATGGGCTTTCTCTAGTTGCGGCGAGCGGGGGCCACTCTTCATCGTGGTGCGCTGGCCTCTCACTTTTGTGGCCTCTCTTGTTGCAGAGCACAAGCTCCAGACGTGCAGGCTCAGTAGTTGTGGCTCACGGGCCTAGTTGCTCCGTGGCATGTGGGATCTTCCCAGACCAGGGATCGAACCCATGTCCCCTGCATTGGCAGGCAGATTCTCAACCACTGCGCCACCAGGGAAGCCCCTGATTGCCCTTTTTTATTCAGTTTGAGATAGTCCTGTTTCTAGATATGATGAGTGGTTTTTTAAAATTATTATTATTGAGACATGGACTGTTGGGGTATTATAAGACCCTGGGGACTTTAATTTTTTATTTTAGCTGTATTTTTTGCCACCACTCTGGCAGGGGAAGGGGGTAGGCACATCACCCCATTACTGCCAGGTGAGAATGTAAGGCCAGGTTTTTTTTTTGTTGACACCCAAGATGGAGACTCTTCATTACTGCTGGGTCTGGGTTGTTATGTCTAGCTCCCCAGTAGGCTTCCATTAATACCTCCCTGGCTGGGAAAGATGGAAGTACCTCATTACTGATTTCCAGTTGACCTCCACTTACATGACAGGGAAAGGGTGTGGCCGCTTTACAGCTGGGCATTAGTGAAAGTTTGAATTCTCCACTGGTCGTTCTCTGGTGCCATCCGAAGAGGAAGGGGAGAGTCACCTAATTACTGATGGGTGGGAATGAAAGTTTAGGCACCCTGTGTGATCTCCACTGACACTGAGGTGTGAGAGGGGAGACTTTTGTCATCCATCAGGAATGAAAGTCTTGACTGCCTCCTTGGATTTTTCCAGCACCACCACAACTGAGGTGGTTGGATGTTGGATGCAGTTCCTCGTTATAGACTCAGGAGCGTAGAAGTCTAAATTTCCCACTCAGCATTTGCAGGGGTGGGTGGGGGTAAGATCACAGTTTTTTTGAGTGGTTATTGTCTAAAAGTTTTCTATTTCGCTAGGCTGCCCTTTTCCTGTTCCATTGGCTTTTGTTGGGGATTTTTTTTTTTTAAGATAGTAGTCATTTTTTCTTTTTTCTTTTTTTTAAAATTTATTTATTTATTTATTTATTTTTGGCTGCATTGGGTCTTCATTTCTGTGTGAGGGCTTTCTCTAGTTGCAGCAAGCGGGGGCCACTCTTCATCGCGGTGCACGGGCCTCTCACTGTCGCGGCCTCTCTTGTTATGGAGCACAGGCTCCAGACACGCAGGCTCAGTAGTTGTGGCTCACGGGCCCAGTTGCTCTGCGGCATGTGGGATCTTCCCAGACCAGGGCTCGAACCCGTGTCCCCTGCATTGGCAGGCGGATTTTCAACCACTGCACCACCAGGGAAGCCCTGTTGGGGACTTTTTGTATGCACCTACCTCCATTTCCTAGTTGTTGGTTTCTTCAGCTCTACGTCTGGTATATATGGAGCAAAAAGGATACTCAGGAGACTCACCATAGTGCTGTTCCTAGAATCCTGAGGTTCCTAGGCAGTCTGCCTTCTTTCCATTTTTCTGAGCCTTTTTATCTTTGTTTATGCAATGTCCAGGGTTTTTCATGGTACTTAGAGGAATAAGGAAAATTATGTCAACTCCACCTTCCCGTTCATGTATTTCATTTAATTTTTTTCAGTCTTCTCTTCCTTTTTATTGACAAGTAGTATCCCATTGTACAGATAAATCTCAGTTTGGTTTATCCATTTTCTGTTGATAGGAATTTGGGTTGTTGACAGTTTGGGGCTATTAAAAATAAAACTGTCATGAATATTTGGATCCAGATCTTTTTGTTAACATATATTTTTATATCTCTTGGAAAATACCTAAGAGTAGAATTCCTGTGTTATATAATAAGTGTGTTTTAACTTTTTAAGAAACTGCCAAACTGGTTTTTGAAAGGAATTTACCATTTTTCATTCCTACCAATAATGTATGGTAGGTATTTCAATTGCTCCACATCTTTGTCTACAGTTGGTATTGTTAGTATTTTTATTTTTAATCATTCTTATGAGTATGTGGTAATTTTAATTTGTATTTTCCTGTTGACTAATTTTATTGAGCATCTTTTTATGTGGCATTTATGTATCTTCATATATCTTCATTTTGAAGTGTCTGTTCAAATATTTTTCTCACTTTGAAAATGGGTTGTTTGTATTCTTACTGAGTTTTAAGAGTTCTTTGTGTATTCTGGATACAAGTCTTTTGTGAGATATGTGTTTTACAAATATTTTCTTCTAGAGCGTAACTTGCCTTTTCATTTTATTAATGGTATCTTTTGAATATCAGAGATATTAATTCTGATGAAGTCTAATTTATCAGAATTTTTTATGGTAAGTTTTATGTGTTTAAGAAATTTTTGCCACTTCAAAATTGTGAAGATTTTTTCCTAGGTTCTAAAAGATTTATAGTTTTAGCTTTTACATTTAAGTCTATGATCTATTTCAAATTAGCTTTAGTGTACAGTATGAGGCAAAGATTGAGGTTCATTTTTTTTCCATATGGATATTTCATTATTCCAACACCATTAAAGACTATTCTTACCCCATTGAATTACCTGGCTCTTTGATCATATACATATGGGTTTATTTCTAGACTATTTTATTGATTTATATGTCTGCCCTGACCCATACTATACTGCACTGATAATTGTTGCTTTATGGTAAGTCATGAAATCAAGTAGTCCTTCAGCTTTTTTTTTTTTAAGGAATAAACAGCTTTATTTAAAACCAAGAAGAACTATTCTATGCTACCACAGATTCTTCTCATCTTTTCAGAAATTTCTTCTTTTGCCTTCATAGTCGTGGAGCTCTTCTGCCTCCGAAGTAGTCCTTCAACTTTGCTCTCCTTTAAAAAAACTTTTTTACTATCCCAGGACTTTACATTTTCACATACATTTTAGAATTAGCTAGTCAATTTCTACAAAAATGCCTGTTGATATTTTGATTGGGATTGCATTGAATCTATAGATCATTTTGGAGAGAACTGACATCTTAATGATCTTCAGTTTTCCAATCTGTGAACATGGGATAGCTCTTTATTTATTTAGGTCTTCTTTAATTTTTTCAGAAATGTTTTTCAGTGTTCAGGTCTTGCATATATTTTGTTAAGTTTATGCTAAAATATTTCATGTTATTTCATGTGATAGTAAGTGGTATTTATTTTTAACTTTAAATTTCCAGATGTCCATGGCTAGTTTGTAGAAATAAAATTGATTTTGATAGTGATCTTGTCTCCTGGGACATTGCCAGATGTCCTTAATAGCTCCAGTAGCACATTTTTGTAGATTCTTTAGGATTTTCTATATCTGTGATCATATTGGCTATGAGTAAAATCTTATAGTATGAGTCACTCACCTTTGTGCTTTTTCTTTTGTAATAAAAACAAAAAAAATCTGTTCCTTCTCTTAGCTCATCTTTGAGGTCCTGGATTTCACTTTATTCCTATAAACTGCATTGCTTTATCAATTCCAAGGTATTTTAAAACTTAAAATAGGCATCTGAGAGTTAATGTGTCAAGAGTTTCTCAGGTATGCCAATTAGGGCATTGAATTATAATTTTTTGTTTTCCTCTCTTTATCTTCCACCTGATCACTATCTCCATACATTAATTATCCTTTTTTAAAATTGAGTATAGTTGATGTACAACATTATATAAGTTGCAGGTGTACAACATAGTGATTCACAATTTTTAAAGGTTCTGTTTCATTTAAAGTTATAAAATAATGGGTATATTCCTTCCCATTCATGTATTTTAAAATGTTTCCCACCTATTTGCTATCCTATAGTAAAATTAATGCTTACTTGCCTCAACATTTCATGTAAAACAACCCATAGAAAATATAGATCGTGATGACATGAATAGCTTAGAACAGTGGTTCTCAAATTTAAAGTCCATTCAAGCATGTGGAGGGCTGGTTAACACCCCAGTCCCAGAGAGCAGTGAGAACTGGCAAGTTTCCAGGTAATGCTGCTGCTCTGGGAACCACACTTTGATAATCACTGCTTTAGAGAAATGATGACAGGTCATTAATTTTAAATTATTAATGGAATATGCAGTTTCTTTGAGAAAAAACAAAAAAATTGCAATAAGTAAAATAAACTAGACATTAGATCTAACATATTTAAAGATTGATATTTATAAGATGACAGTGTCATATTTTTAATGAAATTTGGGTCTTCCCATTTTCCAGCACTATTGTATGAGGCATTTGAGAGGCCAAAGGGGTACACATTTTATTTCAAAGAGAAGAATATAGCAAAAAATGAAAGGTATGATGATCATTTGCTCTGTGAGCATAAAATAATGCCTATTTTATTGGACCCTAAGCAAAGAGTATTTGAATGGGTATATTAAACTACACTCTGTGGTAAGTGTATGGCATGCAGAATCTTTTCTAGGGCTCAGAATTGACGTCAGAAAAGCTCTGTTAGTTGATCTGAACTAATGATGCCCAACCTGGTGTTGCTGTGCACATGTCATCATAGTACACCTTCCTCTAAACTTAATCTTTTCTTTTTTTCCTTGAGTTAGTGAATATAAATGATACTGGAGTTAAGACTACTCCCATCAATAGTATGACCATTTGTCTAGATCAAAGTGAACTTAGAGATATTTTTCCCTGAGGGTCACTAACTATAAGAAAGGAAAATTAAAATAGTGAAATGTCAGACTAAAGTTTCTTAGACATTATTCTTCTTAGGGAAGATGTTATAAGTGTTAATAAAGAAACATGCCTGTGAATATTCACCAGATAATGGTTCTTATTTTGCAGCCAGATGCATCAGAGTTATAAAGTATTTCCTTTTCTCTTGTAGCTCTGTTGGCTTAGCAAAAGCAGCTATAGAAGCAATTAATGGATTCAACCTCTTTGGCAACCAGGTAAAAAAACAGCAATAGCAACAACGGACTTTGATTATTTTTTTGAATTGCATGTTTAATTAATTTGGCCATTTATTAACCAAGTCATTTGTTATGATCAGAGAATGTCTGTAATTTATGTAGCAGCCCATGGTTGAACAACCTATCCTTTGAATATGATTTGCTGCTTAAATTTTAGGTTTCTAACTAAAAAAAGATTGCTTAATTTAAAAAACCCTCTTGATTAAGAATTCTCATTTTCTTTGTTCAGTAACTTTTCCCTCTAGTCTTTTTTTTTTTTTTTTTCTTAAGATTCCATATATATGTGCTAACATACGGTATTTGTTTTTCTCTTTCTGACTTACTTCACTCTGTATGACAGACTCTAGGTCCATCCACCTCAAATAACTCAATTTTGTTTCTTTTTATGGCTGAGTAATATTACATTGTATATACGTGCCACATCTTCTTTCTCCATTCATCTGTCGATGGACACTTAGGTTGCTTCCATGTCCTGGCTATTGGAAATAGAGCTGCAGTGAACCTTGTGGTACATGACTCTTTTTGAACTATGGTTTTCTCAGGGTATATGCCCAGTAGTGGGATTGCTGGGTTGTATGGTAGTTCTCTTTTTAGTTTTTTAAGGAACCTCCATACTGTTCTCCATAGTGGCTGTATCAATTTACATTCCCACCAACAGTGCAAGAGGGTTCCCTTTTCTCCACACCCTCTCCAGCATTTATTGTTTGTAGATTTTTTGATGAAGGCCATTCTGACTGGTGTGACATGATACCTCATTGTAGTTTTGATTTACATTTCTCTAATGACTACTGAGGCTGAGCATTCTTTCATGTGTCTGTTGGCAATCTGTATATCTTCTTTGGGAAAATGTCTATTTAGGTCTTCTGCCCATTTTCGGATTGAGTTGTTTGTTTTTTTGATATTGAGTGGCATGAGCTGCTTGCAAATTTTGGAGATTAATCCTTTGTCAGTTGCTTCATTTGCAAATATTTTCTCCCATTCTGAGGGTTGTCTTTTCGTCTTGTTTATGGTTTCCTTTGCTGTGCAAAAGCTTTTAAGTTTCTTTAGGTCCCATTTGTTTATTTTTGTTTTTATGTACATTTCTCTAGGAGGTGGGTCAAAAAGGATCTTGCTGTGATTTATGTCATAGAGTGTTCTGCCTATGTTTTCCTCTAAGTTTTATAGTGTCTGGCCTTACATTTAGGTCTTTAATCCATTTTGAGTTTATTTTTGTGTATGGTGTTAGGGAGTGTTCTAATTTCATTCTTTTACATGTAGCTGTCCAGTTTTCCCAACACCACTTATTGAAGAGGCTGTCTTTTCTCCCTTGTATATTCTTGCTTCCTTTATCAAAGATAAGGTGACCATATGTGCATGGGTTTATCTCTGGGCTTTCTATCCTGTTCCATTGATCTATATTTCCGTTTTTGTGCCAGTACCATGCTGTCTTGATTACTGTAGCTTTGTAGTATAGTCTGAAGTCAGGGAGCCTGATTCCTCCAGCTCCATTTTTCTTTCTCAAGATTGCTTTGGCTATTTGGGGTCTTTTGTGTTTCCATACAAATTGTGAAATTTTTTGTTCTAGTTCTGTGAAAAATGCCATTGGTAGTTTGATAGGGATTGCATTGAATCTGTAGATTCCTTTGGGTAGTATAGTCATTTTCACAATGTTGATTCTTCCAATCAAAGAACATGGTGTATCTCTCCATCTGTTTGTATCATCTTTAATTTCTTTCATCAGTTTCTTATAGGTTTCTGCATACAGGTCTTTTGTCTCCGTAGGTAGGTTTATTCCTAGGTATTTTATTCTTTTTGTTGTAATGGTAAATGGGAGTGTTTCCTTAATTTCTCTTTCAGATGTTTCATCATTAGTATATAGGAATGCAAGAGATTTCTGTGCATTAATTTTGTATCCTGCTACTTTACCAAATTCATTGATTAGCCCTAGTAGTTTTCTGGTAGCATCTTTAGGATTCTGTATGTATAGTATCATGTCATCTGCAAACAGTGACAGCTTTACTTCTTCTTTTCCAATTTGGATTCCATTTATTTCTTTTTCTTCTCTGATTGCTGTGGCTAAAACTTCCAAAGCTATGTTGAATAATAGTGGTGAGAGTGGGCAACCTTGTCTTGTTCCTGATCTTAGTGGAAATGGTTTCAGTTTTTCACCATTGAGAGCGATGTTGGCTGTGGGTTTTTCATATATGGTCTTTATTATGTTGAGGTAAGTTCTCTCTATGCCTACTTTCTGGAGGGTTTTTCTCGTAAATGGGTGTTGAATTTTGTCAAAAGCTTTTTCTGCATCTATTGAGATGATCATATGGCTTTTATCCTTCAGTTTGTTAATATCGTGTATCACATTGATTGATTTGCATATATTGAAGAATCCTTGCATTCCTGGGATAAACCCCACTTGGTCATGGTGTGTAATCCTTTTAACGTGCTGTTGGATTCTGTTTGCTAGTATTTTGTTGAGGATTTTTGCATCTGTGTTCATCAGTGATATTGGCCTGTAGTTTTCTTTCTTTGTTACATCTTTGTCTGGTCTTGATATCAGGGTGATGGTGGCCTCGTCAAATTAGTTTAGGAGTGTTCCTCCCTCTGCTATATTTTGGAAGAGTTTGAGAAGGATTCCCTGTAGTCTTTTGTTCAGCTTTCACATTTTAAAATATTCCTGGCATTATATACTATTTATTTTCCATGTCAGTTCCCTCGTTGGTTTCAATTTAATGTATATAGATGTATATGTCATGCAGAGGAGAATTTACTTAACATGTGAATCCAAAGAAATGGAAATTGTGATCCTAGCTTAATGCTCAACTGGTTGTAATCATATGTCTAAATCTCATTTTCTTTGGGTAAAAGGGAAACCCTGAGGGTTGCCTTAAATTTTTAAAAGGTCTTTGACCAGTTTCTGCCCCTAATCAGGTGACCATGGATTGAGTTGTCAATGGAAGGAATAATATGCAGCAATACAGGTTATTTCTCTGGATCAAGAAGTAGACTAATTTTCTTAGCAATTTTTGTAAAGATTCCTAAGATGAGAGGGCAAAGGAAGTGTTCAACTAATACTATAATTAACCTTAAGCTATTAAAATGCTAATTAAGTCAGTGAAGATACATTTTAGGAACTTATGCAGACATGTAAAATGTGACATGGATTTTGTTATGGCAATTATAATATTGATACTGTGTACCTCAAGTCTTGCATTTAAGAAAGTTTCAGGTTGGAGCATGGTGACACAACTGCCTCTCTTCCCCTCCCTACATACGTAAACTCTCTTCTCACTTCAACTTCCTCTGGAGGAAGGATTCTGGTTAAATCCAGGAAATGAAGGATGAAGAATGACCACAGACATGAAAGGATTGGGAAGAGGGGAGTAGCACCTCATCCTTGGTGCCCAAGAGGAGACTCTAAATCACCCACTTCCCACACTCTTTTTCTCTCAAGACCTCTGGCTGGAGAAATTGAGGAATCAGAGCCCATGGGGGTTTGGGAGTATATGAGCTTGTTGAAAATCATGAGAATTAATATTATGCTTCTCTTGGAGATTCTTGGTGTCTCTGGCTCTGATCCCTTGCCTTGTATCAACATTTCTTTCTCTCTGAAGAGTCAACATACTCATGGAAATCCTACATGTATCCTTCAATACTTTTCATTTCCTTTCCCCCCTGCCTCACTCTCAATACATTCATTTAAATATGTGTGTATGTATGAATATGTGTGTGTACGAGTATATAAATATTTACAGAATATATGTATATATATATTAGATAAGGAAGGAAGAAAGGAGTGTGTGAGTGAGTAGGAGTGTAATCTGCCATAAAAGAATGCCATTGTATTCAGGGTCAGGAGATAGAATCACTGTGTACTCTGTACTCCTACCAGTGAATTTGTGACTTTGGCTAGTTATTTACCTACGTCTCAGCTTCCTCATTTAAAAAAATAGAGATATTGACACTAGGACCTAACTCAGAAGGTAGTCATGCAAATAAAAAACTTAGCATAGTGCTTGGCAAAGATTAAACCCTCAATAAGTGATACCTCATGTTATTACTAGTGAAGTGCTGGTAATACTAAAGAAGGGTAATAAAGCCAGTGGACACCAAAACTTCTCGGGGGTATATCAAGGAGACTGAGAAGAGTCACAGACTAAACTAGTAGTGTTACAACAGCAGTGTGGAAAGATGCAGGTCTTGCTCTTCTGCCTTCCATGGTAACCAAGTAGTGAGCTGAATGGAATTGCATGTCTAGGTCAGCTATTATAAAGTAGTGGTCAGCTCTTTTTTTTGCAATCATGCCATCTCCTTTGATGTACCTGAGTCTTAGTGTATGCTGTTTACATATCTAGTATGCATCCTCTCTACTTACATATATACCCACAAACATATATGGTACCTTTCTTAACTACCTATATTTCAGGGCTGTGCCTTCAGCCTACTTTTCCCAGGAAGCTTCTGTAGATTTGTTAGCCATAATTCTAAAAGTACTGAATTGCTTTACTATGCATTCTGATTCTGAGTTGTAAATATACTGCTGGTATTGTTCCCCAGCCATAAATTCTCGATCTTGGCTGCACGTTAGATTTGAGGAATTTAAAAAACAGTACTGATACCTGGGCTCTACCCCTAGAGATTCTGACTTAATTGTCTAGAGGGAGGCTATGGTGTTGAGATTTTTCTAAACTGCCCGGGAATTCTAACGTGCACCCAAGGATGAGAACAACTGCTCTCAGCAGAGTTAACATTTGACCTTGTTTAGTTCATGTCTGTTTCCAGCAGAGCTGTGCACAGAATGTTTGCTGACTTGACTATTTCTTGATTATTTCAGGTAGAAATATAGACAAATAAGGTCTTATTCCTTTAGCCATACAGATGTCACATTTGGCAAGTAAGGCCTCTCCATCTGCCAATTTTTTTGATAATATCAGAATATCCTAGTTTTACAAATTCCCTTTTGTCTTTGTTTCCGATGTGGAGAATTACAGAAACCTGACTTTGAAAATGTTAAAATTCCCACCTCTACAGCAGTTAATTTAAAAATGTACTTGCTAAACAATAGCACATTTAAAAGTGCGTGTGATGTTTTTAGTGTTTAATCATTTTATAATATCACTCCATGTACTTAAAAGATCTGTGGTCTAATTAAAAGTCAGTGGCCGGGGACTTCCCTGGTGGCGCAGTGGTTAAGAATCTGCCTGCCAATGCAGGGGACACGGGTTTGAGTCCTGGTCCGGGAAGATCCCACATACCGCGGAGCAACTAAGCCCGAACGCCACAAGTACTGAGCCTGCGCTCTAGAGCTCACGAGCCACAACTACTGAAGCCAGCACACTAGAGCCTGTGCTCCACAACAAGAGAAGCTACCTCAATGAGATGCCCGTGCACTGCAACGAAGAGTAGCCCCCGCTCACCGCAACTAGAGAAAGCCTGCGTGCAGCAACGAAGACCCAACGCAGCCAGAAAAAAAAGTCAGTGGCCGGAAAAAGAACTGAGATGAAGAAAGGTTTTTTTTTTTCAAGTGAAGCCCTAAAGAAACATCCTCAAGACTTGAGGGATTTAAGGTCTAATGAGTATTCTCAATTATTTCTAAAGACTATTGATACCGTGTTTTGGAAGAGCTGATCATGTATCTTTAACTTAATTAATTTAGAGCTTTGAAAAAAAGTGCATCCCCGGTTGGTGGCAACTCAGAGAGTCATAGATCTTTAGGGCTGGAAGGGCCCTTCTCTCAAAATGAATAGAGTTGAGGTGGATTCTCATAGGTCACATAACAGAGATGCAGTACCAGGAATTAAACCAAAGGCACTTGGTAATGAATCTGGGATATAAGATATTAGTACAGAAAATCTTGGATCTTAAGTGCTTTCTACCTTTAGTGATAAAAGCTGTGTATTATCTTTGAAAACTCTTAAGCCATTTTCTTCTTTTTTAAATTAAATTTAATTTAGTTTAATTTTTTATTGAGATGTCATTGACATATAACATTATATTAGTTTCACTAATATAATGCCCACTCTTGCCACTTTTATTCAATATAGTATTAGCCAGTCTTAGCCAGATAGGAAGTCTTAGCCAGATAAATTAGGTAAGAAAAAGAAACAAAAGGCATCCAAAATTGGAAATGAAGAAGTAAAACTGTCATGATTTGCATATGACATGAATATACATATTATATATAGAAAACCCTAAAGACTCCATCAGAAAACTGTTAAAGAACTAATAAGCAAATTCAGTAAAGTTCCAGGATACAAATCAATACACAAAAATCTGTTGCATTTCTATACGCTAATAATGAACTATCAAAGAGAAATTAAGACTACAATCCCATTTACAATTGCATCAAAAAGAACAAGATACCTAGGAATAAACTTAATCAAAGAGGTGAAAGACCTGCAACTCTAAAAACTAAAAGAAATTGATGAGAGAAATTGAAGACACAAATAAATGGAAAAATGTTTCATGCTCATGGGTTGGAAGAATTAATGTTGTTGAAATGTCCATAATACCGAAAAAAATATACAGATTCATTGCTGCATTATTTATATTAGCCACAATATGGAAACAACCTTAAGTATCCATTAATGGATGACTGGATAAAGAAATTGTGGTGTAGGCATACATACAGTGGAATATTATTCAGTCATAAAAAGGAGTGAAATCTTACCATTTGTGACAACATAGATGGACCTTAAGGGCATTATGCTAGGGCTAAGTAAAATATGCTAAGTGAAATAAGACAGAGAAAGACAAATACTGTATGATCTCTCTTATATGTGGAATCTTTAAAAAAAATCAAAACCTCAGATACAGAGAACAGATTGGTGGTTGCCTGAGGCAGGATGTGGGAGGTAGGAGAAATGGGTGAATTGATTTGTTTTGTTTTAAAAAAGAAACATTGTATATAATTCTCTTCAGTGAATATCACAAGTTAAAAATTTGTCTTAGTTTGAGTGATCCACTCATATTAAGGCTAAAATTTATAGACAGGTTTTTGTTATTTTTTCTTAAAAGAAACAACATTGTATTAGTTTTAGGTATACAACATAATGATTTGATATTTATATATATTATGAAGTGATCACCACAGTAAGTCTAGTTAACATCTATTACCACACATAGTTACAACTTTTTTTTCTTAAGACCTACTCTCTTAGCACCTTTTCAAACATATGCTATACATTACATCCCTGGGACTTACTAGAAGTTTGTACCTTTTGACCACACCATTTTCTTCTTAATTATTGATCTTTCTGAAAGAGGTTTCCAGTTGTTGAACTTTTGCCCTTTTTGTGCTTTGGTGTATAAGACAAAAGTTAATTTTTATTTTTATGGGAAATTGTTGGGTGGAATAAGCCTTTAGCTTTGGTTATTATGTGTTCCTGCACTTCCTTTCTTATTTTTTTAAATTGTTAGACTTGCCTTATTATTAAAGAAAAAGGACTCATCATTTAAATCTTCACTCCGAAACTATTTTCAAAACATATTTTTGTTTGGGAGAAAATATCTAAGAAGAAAATTTGATCAAGTGGCTTAATTTTTTAAATAACTTTATAATAAAGGCTAATTTGGAGCATTTAGAAACATACTCATATAATCCTTAATATGAGAATCACTTATTTCAGCATGGTTTCAAATATTTTCTCTGTGTGTGCATATATATATATATATATATATATCTGTGTGTGTGTGTGTGTATATGGCAATACTTGACAATATATGTAGTGATATATAAATATATATAGTGATATATAAATATTTGATAATACTTAAATAAACCATAATTTATAGTTAGCACATGTCACAGACATCAGCAACAGTTTTGTGATTCCTGGGTCTGAATCTCAGCTCTACTCTTCTAAAACCCTGAGAATTAACACTCAGGTTCATCTCTCTCTGTAGTTTGAAACCCCTTTAACAATATGTGAGTAGGATTTCCTCTAGTGAGGGCTACTGGAAGCTGCTGTCAGGTCAGTAAGTAAAAGTTGGCTGTTTACAGGCCACCGCCACCACAGCCGTGGCGTAGAGGGGTAATTCCCACCAGCAAGTATCGTTTCTGCAGAATACGTCTCTAGGCTTGCTCACAGAGCTATAAGACAGCCTAATGCTGGACTAGGTAAGAAAGTGTCCTGATCGTGGTGCTGTTTTTTTGTTTCCAGAAGAACAGAAAAGGTCATGTATAGTATTGACACAATAGATATACTGATCAGTTTTATCTTGTTTTATTCTTTGATGCTAGATAAGGGTAGTAAGCCCATTAGCTCAGGTTCAGAGAAAAGTCTAAAGAGGAAAAGAAAGGCCTGGGCAATCCTTCAAATCATTTCACTTTGAATTGACACTAAAGAGATTGTCTTACGGTCATGTTACCTACCAGGGTTCTTGGCCTCCTTAATCAATAGGAATTGATCAGAGGCCAGACAAGAAATTCAGGCAAGGTTTTATTGGGGCCCCTGCTGCAGCAGGGGGGAGAGAGAACAAGTAACAGGTTCCCTTGCTCACTCGCTTGCTTGCTGGGTGGGGGGCGAACTGGTTCTTCATATGGCGTGAGGGTAGGGGTGCGTCCAGGGGTCAGGCTGGAGAGGTGCCTTAGGTGGTTTGCCCACCCCTTTGGTGGTGTTGTGTGCAGGGGGCATGCGCAGTACTTTGCTTTTGCTTCCGGCTCTTCAGAAGTGGCTGTTGGGTTTTTGGTCTCTTTGTATCTTGTCCATAATTTGCCCAGCTGCTCATGCACACAGTTATTTTTAGGCCTTTATAGTTTCTTTGTATTTTGTTGCTCGAGGAGACATTTGTCCAGGTGCAGGCACTGCAGCTAAGGGTCCCAGGTCTCAGGTGCCAGCCTGTCTGAGTCATAGATGTTACCCTTGGCCATAGATACCATCTCAAAAGTGTTTGTTATGGTCATGGAGGCCTGGGTAGATGGTTCAGTGCAGCTCTTCCCCTTCATTGGAACTCAAGTCAGGTTGAATCATCTTGTAATGTGTATACTAGAAAACAATTACAGAAACTCAGTTTGGGAGTAAAGTTTGAACTATCAGTCTTACCTATGCTCTTTAGGTGGAGTCAGGATATTATGGCAGAGTTATGATAATTTCAGGAAGTGAAAGATGAAAATAAAATATCCAAAGTTAATAAGATACTCTGGAGTGACATATACATATAAAACATCTTTCCATATTCCTGCCTTTAATTGGAGAAATCAAGATACTGACAAATGAGCTGAGGCCAGAATCTAAAAGGTGATGACTAGAAAGATTTCTCATATTAGCAGAGTGTTCAAAGCGATGCAGACATGTCTAGCTTCCTTTGAAATTTGCAGGCCTAAAATGAACGTGTCTGAGAATTTAAAGTAGGTGATGATTAATTCCATATGTAGGTCTCCTTGATGACGTTTTAAAAAATTTGCTTCTGAATAGGAATAGCTGCCCATGGCCTTGGGTGAATTTTATTCTTCTGTTAAGTCCAGGCCATACACCTAAAGCATGGTATATTTTTTAAGGTGACAATCAGACAATATAGTTTATTAGCCTTTGATCTTAGTGTTAAAATATGATAGCATTATGAAATTAATTTTTCCTTTTGTGCCTATTTCTTAGAGGCTGGCAGAGGAGGGGACCTCAACAAATACTTTGGTGAATCTAGATAAATGATTTATTTGTGGCTAGAAAATAGAAGTTGGCTGTTTATATGAATCAAATAATGGCAAAAATTACCATATTTGTCATTTCACTTCATTATTTATAAATTATCCTACTTAGATTGTTGTATCTTTTAAAAAATTAAATTCAAGGCAGATTGATTTGACATGTAATTAACTTTATTAATTTTCAGCCTAAGGGTAAATTATAAGTCCTGTTATTTTGTGTATTCATTGGCTCCCAATATCACATACACATTCATTTCTTTGCTCTCTTGTTCCAACCACTCTACTTGCTCCCCCTTCCCCCAAAATTCAGATCCTAGTTCTGGTCCTCACCTTCTCCATGAAGTACCGCAAGGTCCCTATTTTGTTTTCCTCCTGTTAACTTTAGAGGCTTATTATTATTCTTTCATCTAAACCACTCACCTGGTACATAGTCATGTGTTGCCACGTGCAGTCTTTTTGTTTTGTTTAATATTTATCTGATTTAGGACTGTATATCACCTGGGTCAGCTCCTTGAGAGGAGAGGTCATGTTCTGTCTTGTTTTACTCAAAGCAGAGGGCACATTACTCTGACATTGGCAGCTACTGCGTGAAGGTTTGTTGGGCTCAATTTTGTGAGTACAGATGAGAAGTAGGGACTTTCAAATCATAGAAAGACAATTTAGAACTGATCTGGTTGAGAGACAGCCTCACTCATTCCTTGTTCACTTATTGTCAGAGTTAAAAGAAATTTAAGAAATAATATTATGAATGAGAAGTTCTATTTTATGAGCTAATATTCATGTATGAACATGGGTTAACAGGAAAAATATACAGAGTGAGTATGATGTTTGGATCTAGGGCCTAGTACTACTAGATTTTGAATTTCAGTCAATGTATTTTATCTTCAGGGCAAATGCATCTTTGAAGTTGGTGAGAATTGGTATGAGATTTAGAAGGTAATGAAGCAACATAAAATTTGTGATGGTGTTCTTCTTCCTTTCCCCATGTATTTTTCTGAGTATTCTCTTGTAATGGAAGCAGTCATATTCCAATTTCATTCTCTGTGTTTTCAAAATATCTAGCTCCCCAATAAAAGAACAAAGCCATGTTTATTTAAAAACTATGCTATTGAAAATGGAAAGCACTAACGGCTAAATATTATTGATAAATTTTTTTAACTTGGTTAGCAGACCAATTATCATTTTTTGTTAACACTTTTTTTCTTATTCAAGGTTTTGGTTCTTACTTGAAAGATAATTTTTAGTGTGGGAAATTGCATAATATAGTGTTCAAGGTGTGGTCTTCTGTGTCAGACTTGATTTTGAACCCTTGCCTCTGTTATACTAAGATTTAGCATCCTTTTCTGTAAAATGGGTATAATAATATCTACATAAGGGGATTAAATGAGATAATCCGTGTGAAGCATAAAACACAGTGCCTGACACATAATGAATATTAGCAAGTATTATGTACATTACTATTATTTGAGATTCTCCTGTCTTCGTATTTTAATCAAGTAGTTTTTGTATCTAATTCTAGATATCTAAATTCATTTAGTTTGATCATTCTTTATTAGGACTATACAATTCAGATTTTGTGAATCCAAATTAGTTCTTATTTCCTTGTCAGAAGTATTAGCTAAATGATTTTTTACTTTTATTAAAATAAATATCCTTTATTAGTTATCTTGTAATCTATACATTTTGATTTTTAAGAAAACTAAGGAGAAATTGGAAAATTGGAAAAATAACATTTTTTTATGATTATAAAATTAATGTTTATTTCAAGAAATTTGAGAAATACTGAAAGTATTTAAAAAATTAAAATCTTCTGTAATGCCACTCTCAAATGCAACCAATGTTAATATTTTTGTGAAATTTTTTTTGCTTGTCTTTGTTTTTTTTTTAATTTTATTATTTTTTTAAATTGAGGTAACATTGATTTATAATGTGAAATTTATTTCAGTCAAATTGCCCAATGTTCTACAAGTTCTTTTATGTTAATCTAGGAAATTTTTCTTTATCTCTCATTCCAGGGCTGTTCTTGGTCAGTTATATTTGTGGATATTGATGCCCACAATCGCAACCGGCAAACTTTGTGCTCACTGTTACCCAGAGAATCAAGATCTCATGTGAGATATTTTTATAATAAATTAATATGAACTGTTGTTTATGATTGTTACGTAGTTTTGTTTCTTTTTCCAAGAAAGTACTCTAAAGTGTTAGAAGTTGGCAGAAGAGATAAGAAGAGAGAATGTTGCCGCTTACTCCTCTGGCCTGGGGAGGTCAATGTTTAGGAAGTGAGCAGAGCTGTGGAGAAAGCTGCTTTGTCCTTTGAGTTTTCATAGAGCAGTAGAGAACTAGATATATTTTTTTCTCTTTGGGGGAGTAGCAACATTATGCCAAAATGAATTTTTTTTGGTCATGGAATATTATATACAGTAAATCCCCTACACACGAACCTTCAAGTTGCGAACTTTCAAAGATGCGAATGTGCGTTCCCAGGTCCAATCACATAATTTAGTTCACGTGTCTGGCGTACATTGTCACGTGCATGCATCCTCTACAAGTGGTTGTGCTTTTGTGTACTTTACTGTACAGTACTGTATAGAGTACAGTAGTACAGTATCTTTATTTCAAGCCCAGGATGTCTGGAAGCAAGCTTAAAAGCAGCAGTGATGTAGCTGGTACTGCTAAAAAGCACCAAGCGATAATGATGGAAACAAAAGTGAAAATAATTGAGAGAGTGGAGCAACAAGAGGAAGAAGAAGTAACTGAAGAACTGAAGAGATTCACGACACAGGAAATGGCAAGAGGATTTTCTTTGAGGAGGCACTGTTAGTTTTTGAGGCACAGGACCCGAATGTAGAATTGTTCACGAAGGTTGCAGCAACATTTCAGAATGCAGTCCCTTGCTACCGTGTCATCTATGACAAGAAAAAAAGAGCTACTACCCAGATATCACTGGACCATTTTTTCAAGAGGGTAGATAGAATTTAATCTAGCAAAGAACCAGAACCTATGAGTGCAATTGCAGCTTGCACTCTGTCTCCTATTGCTGAGGATCCATTAGCTCTACCATCTCCCACCTTCTCTCCCTCCTCTAGTCAGTAACTATTCTTGCTTGTTCACTCGATGCCAGGCCCTGTATGCCAGCTGTTGTACTGTGCTATTGTACTTTTCAAGGTACTATACTGTAAGATTAAAAATGTTTTCTTTATTTTTCGTGTTCGTTTGTTTTTTATGTATTATTTGTGTGAAAAGTATTATCAACCTATTACAGTACAGTACTATATAGCAGATTGTGTTAGTTAGGTACCTAGGCTAACTTTGTTGGACTTACAAACAAATTGGACTTACAAACATACTCACAGAACAGAATTCGTTCATATGTAGGGGACTTACTGTATTAGAAATGTAGAAGAATATTTTTCATAATTTAAATTTCTTTTGAATAAAACTGCTTTCCTTATTTTTCTCTCATTTGATTCACCTTTTTCTTTTGTCTGATAATCTCTTAAATGACTATGTAATACCTGATTGCAGATTTTTCTAGGGGTTATTTGTGGCTCTATTCTTAGAAAACACCCAAAATGGAACAATTTAATTATTTTAAAGTAACTATTTTATAGAAGTAATACAAGATTATGATAAAAGACAAACAGAATCCACAAAAAGCAAATAATAAAAATATATCCACTCATTATTCCACCATTCAGTTATAATCTTAGGGTGACATCATTTGGGTTTGTATGTTTCCATGTATTTTTTTTTTTTATTTATTTTATTTATTTTATTTATTTATTTATTTATTTTATTTTATTTTATTTTTTTAATTTTTTTTTTGTTTCCATGTATTTTTATGTGCACATATAATATTTTTATTTTACAAAACTGGAGGAATATTGTTCATAATGCTTGCTAACCTGTTTCTTTGAATGGACGTGTTTCCATATTAGTAAACATTTCTATAATATAAATTTTAATGGCTGCTGATTTACTCAGCTAATTGTTGGACCTTTAGATTGTTTTCTGGTTTTCACTATTATAAACAAATTGTTACGACAGACTAGTTGTAATGACTAATTAGTGGTGTTAAATTTTTACACAATGACTGAAATAATGTACTAAAGTTTGAGTCCAGTGTTGAACCTTGAAAATACTCCTTATCATTGAATGAAGTTTTATCTCCTCTGTAAGGTTCACTAAACCATGCCATATAAACATCTGTCTGTCCCTTGGAGCACAGCAGTCTCACTGTCAGTTAAATAACCTTAGTGGCTTTTCATCTCTGTGATTCTCTTTGGGCTGTGTTGATCATATGATGACAGACACTTACTTTCCCTTCTTTTTCTTATTGCCCCCAGAACACAGATGCTGCCCTGCTCCCCTGCATCAGTTATCCTGCATTTGCCTTGGATGATGAAGTTCTGTTTAGCCAAACACTTGATAAAGTGGTTAGAAAATTAAAAGGAAAATATGGATTTAAGCGTTTCTTGAGAGATGGGTATAGAACATCACTGGAAGATCCTAACAGACGCTACTACAGACCAGCTGAAATTAAGGTATCAAAAAATATCCCATGTCAGATAGCATAATAGAATGTTCAAAAGTACTGATTCAGGAGGCAGACTTCTTCGGTTTGAATTCTGGCTCTGCCACTTATTAGCTGTCAGACCTTGGGCAAGTTAATTAAGCTCTCTGTGTTTAATATTCTTCATTGATAAAATAATGTTAGTACCTACTATTAGTAAGGTTTTTTTGAGAATTAAATCAGTTAATATATATAAAAGTGCTTAGAACGGTACTTGGCACATAGTAAGCACTCGGTAAGTGTTAGCTGTTGAGGCCTATTTGCTCACATTGGGCCATGTTGAGTCATTGGGTGAGTAATTTTTCTATTGCACTTTCAGTATTTTGCCTGCCTACTGTATACCATTTGTCTAATATAATAGAAAATATCTATTTGTGATTGAATTATCAATCTTTAAGCAAATGCTCTTTTTTCTGTTTCACTTAGACACTTCCCTCTGAAATATACTCCTCTAAATATTTGGTTTTAAAGATTTTATATTTCAAATATACATACATATCCTATATCTAAGTTTATTCTAGCTGTTTTTAAGCTGCCCAGAAAACTGTAACACCCCCCAAAAAAGTAAGCATCCATCCACATTGCTGAAGACTTTGCTTTAATGGGATAGGTTGAAAATTATTTTAAAAAACCCCAAACCCCTCCCTATCTGCCTCCCATTGCCTCTCTCTTTGTCATCACACTTCTGAAGACCATGGTGTGTTCTAGTTGTGGCTCCTTGTTTGCCTTCCACTTACTCCTTTACCTTATAATCTGGCTCCTGTCCCCAACACTTCCCAGTAGCTGTGTTGGCTTCACTCCGTTTATGTCACTGGATCATTGTGGATGCCTTTCTAACTTTATTTCACTGAACCTCTCATTGGCATTTGAGTGTCTTAAGTAAGTTCTCTCTCGGGAGGTTCTCCTCCATTTTCTGTGACTCCATTCTCTTCCTAAGTCTCTGCTTAGTTCTCTCACTATCTTTCTTAGTCTCCTTTGCAGGTTCCTCTTCTTCTGCCTCCCTTTATCCTTTGCTTGTCTCCTGGAATCCATCTTCAGTCCTATTCTCTTTTCATGCTATTCATGCAATCATAGCTCTAGCAATCACTGTTAATCCCACATTTCTATCCGTAACTCATACTTCCACCCCTGAGTGCCCTACCACGTGTCCAGCTGCCTTTTGGACATCCTCACTAGAAGGCGCTGCAGTCTGCCTATGATCACCTCACCCTTCTGCCCAAGCCCCAAACCTGAGATTCATCCTAGGCTCTTCCCTCTCACTCAGCCTTCTATGTCACTCACCAAGTCTGGCAAATTTAACTACCTTTAAATCTTAAAAACTGTCCCTTCGTCTCTATTAACTGCTTCGTTTAGGCGAGTGATCCACAGCCAGGAATGATTTTGCTCCGCAGGGGACATTTGACAATATTTGAAGAAATTTTTTGTTGTTACACCTTGGTGGGTGCTACTGGCATCTGGAAGGTAGAATCCAGGGATGCTACTAACTGTCCCACAGTGCACAGGACAACCCCCACAGCAAAGAACTATTTGGCCCAAAATGTCAGTAGTGCTGAAGTTGAGAAACATCGATTTAGGCTAACATCCTTTCTCTTTGGATTGTTCCCAGCAGCCTTACAGTTGGTCTCCTTTTTTCTTATCCTATAACCCTCTTCAGTACTGCCAGCTATTCATCTAGCAAGTAAATTTGATCCTCTTCAGTGGTACCCTGTCACTTTCAGATCAAAGTTTTTGTCTCTCAGCCTGACTTCTCAGGCCCTCCCTGATCTGGCTGTTCTGGCCCACCTGTTAGACTTCAGCTTTCACTGCTTCTTCCTTGCTTGTTCCAGGAATACTGAATTGCTGTGAGTTTCTTTAACGTATTTTGTTCTTTAACGCATTTCTAGTTTGTACTGTTGTCTTCTCTGTATGGAGTTCCCTTAGCTCATCTCCCCAGAGAAATCCATCAAGCATTAGTTGAAGCATCTCCTTTCCTATAAACCCTTTCCTGACGCCCTGGGCAGGCTCAGATGCTTCATGCCCATGGTTCTTGATATATATACCATGTATAGACATTTTGTAACATACTGCAATTGTTTATTTACATGCCTGTCTCCCCACTACAGCAGGTTCTCTATCTTTTTGTCTTCATAGCCCTCTGTCTAGCTGATGCCAGGCATTACTAAATACTTAGTAAATATTTATTGAATGAATGACTACTCTGTGATGGATTAAATGAATGAGGTTTTGAATAATAAGAATGCTGAGAAAAACTTTTTTAAAGAACAACGAAACTACTTATAAAATCAGTCCAGTTTTGTTATTACAATAAATAAATTTTTATGTATGTATATTCTAATGATGTAAGTGTTCTAATTAATATAATTACTCTAATATACATGTTCTAAATTATTGTTGGTGAAATTTTTTAATATTTTATTTTCTGTTTTAGCTATTTGATGGAATTGAATGTGAATTCCCCATATTTTTCCTTTACATGATGATTGATGGTGAGTGAACTTTTCTCCTGAAATTTAAACTGTAGGATATAACTAGTTTAAAGAAGAAAAGAAATAAAATATGACTCCTTTCAGCTAGCAAAATAGATTGCACTTATTGATGTTAACTACTCTGCATTTTTATATGCTACTTTTCTGCTTTCTGAGTTAATGTTACATCATTTAAAGAATTTTAAAATACTTTGAAGTATTTTTAAAATGATACAAATATATTTTCATATTTACAAAGAAGAACTTTTGTGAATACAAATTATGAATACTGTAATTTGTGACATTGTGAATGTCTATAATATTTATACTTAAGCATAGAGAAATTTCAATTAAAATTCAGTTTTCAATTCTAAATGCTAACATTTCTCAAATCAATTTCTTGGAAAACTATCATATGCATTTATTTGCATTACCTTTGTTTATTATTTACATAGAAAAATACCAGAATAATTACAATTGGGTAAATTTTTTTCTAAGGTAAAATTTCTGTGGTGCTTATTTAGCTCAAATGCTATCGGATTTTATATTTTACATTTTAGGTGTTTTTAGAGGCAAACCCAAGCAAGTAAAAGAATATCAGGATCTTCTGACTCCAGTACTTCATCAGACAACAGAAGGTGTAGTATGCTTTTCCTTTTTTTTTTTTTTCCATCTTTATTGGAATATAATTGCTTTAAAATGTTCTGTTAGTTTCTGCTGTATAACAAACCGAATCAGCTGTATGTATACATATATCCCCATATCCCCTCCTTCTTGCGTCTCCCTCCTGCCCTCCCTATCCCACCCCTCTAGGTGGTCACAAAGCACAGAGCTGATCACCCTGTGCTATGCGGCTGTTTCCCACTAGCTATCTATTTTACATTTGGTAGCGTATATATGTAAATGCAAGTCTCTCACTTCGTCCCATCTTACCCTTCCCCCTCCCCGTGTCCTCAAGTCCATTCTCTACATCTGCATCTTTATTCCTATCCTTCCCCTAGGTTCATCAGAACCTTTTTTTTTTTTAGAGTCCATATATATGTGTTAGCATACCATATTTGTTTTTCTTTTTCTCACTTACTTTACTCTGTATGACAGACTCTAGGTCCTTCCACCTCACTACAAATAACTCAATATCATTTCTTTTTATGGCTGAGTAATATTCCATTGTACATATATGCCACATCTTCTTTATCCGTTCACCTGTCAATGGACACTTAGCTTGCTTCCATGTCCTGGCTATTGTAAACAGTGCTTCAGTGAAATCTGTGGTACATGACTCTTTCTGAATTATGGTTTTCTCAGGGTATATGCCCAGTAGTGGGATTGCTGGGTCATAGGGTAGTTCTATTTTTAGTTTTTTTAAGGAACCTCCATACTGTTTTCCATAGTGGCTGTATCAATTTATATTCCCACCAAAAGTGCAGTAAGATTCCCTTTTCTCCACACCCTCTCCAGCATTTATTATTTGTAGATTTTTTGATGATGGCCATTCTGACCGATGTGAGGTAATACCTCATTGTAGTTTTGATTTGCATTTCTCTAATGATTAGTGATGTTGAGCATTCTTCCATGTGTCTGTTGGCAATCTGTATATCTTCTTTGTAGAAATGTCTATTTAGGTCTTCTGCCCATTTTTGGATTGAGTTGTTTGTTTTTTTGATAGTAAGCTGCATGAGCTGCTTGTATATTTTGGAGATTAATCCTCTGTCAGTTGCTTCGTTTGCAAATATTTTCTCCCATTCTGAGGGTTCTCTTTTTGTCTTGTTTATGGTTTCCTTTGCTGTGCTTTTAAGCTTTTAAGTTTCATTAGGTCCCATTTGCTTATTTTTGTTTTTATTTCCATTTTTCTAGGAGGTGGGTCAAAAAGGATCTTGCTGTGATTTATGTCAAAGAGTGTTCTTCCTATGTTTTCCTCTAAGTGTCTGGCCTTACATTTAAGTCTTTGATCCATTTTGAGCTTATTTTTGTGTATGGTGTTAGGGAGTGTTCTAATTTCATTCTTTTACATATAGCTGTCCAGTTTTCCCAGCACCAGTTATTAAAGAGGCTGTCTTTTCTCCATTGTGTATTCTTGCCTGCTTTATCAAAGATAAGGTGACCATATGTGCGTGGGTTTATCTCTGGGCTTTGTTTCCTGTTCCATTGAGCTATATTTCTGTTTTTGTGCCAGTACCATACTGTCTTGATTACTGTAGCTTTATAGTATAGTCTGAAGACAGGGAGCCTGATTCCTCCAGCTCCGTTTTTCTTTCTCAAGATTGCTTTGCTATTTGGGGTCTTTTGTGTTTCCATACAAATTGTGAAATTTTTGTTCTAGTTCCGTGAAAAATGCCATTGGTAGTTTGATAGGGATTGCATTGAATCTGTAGATTGCTTTGGGTAGTAGAGTCATTTTCACAATGTTGCTTCTTCCAGTCCAAGAACATGGAACATCTCTCCATCTGTTTGTATCATCTTTAATTTCTTTCATCAGTTTCTTATAGGTTTCTGCATACAGGTCTTTTGTCTCCTTAGGTAGGTTTATTCCGAGGTGTTTTATTCTTTTAGTTGCAGTGGTAAATGGGAGTGTTTCCTTAATTTCTCTTTCAGATTTTTCATCACTAGTGTATAAGAATGCAAGAGATTTCTGTGCGTTAATTTTGTATCCTGCTACTTTACCAAATTCATTGATTAGCTCTAGTGGTTTTCTGGTAGCATCTTTGGGATTCTCTATGTATAGTATCATGTCATCTGTAAACAGTGACAGTTTTACTTCTTCTTTTCTGATTTGGATTCCTTTTATTTATTTTTCTTCTCTGATTGCTGTGGCTAAAACTTCCAAAACTATGTTGAATAATAGTGGTCAGATTGGGCAACCTTGTCTTGTACCTGATCTTAGAGGAAATGGTTTCAGTTTTTCACGGCTGAGAACGATGCAGGCTGTATGTTTGTCATATATGTCCTTTATTATGTTGAAGTAGGTTCCCTCTGTGCCCACTTTCTGGAGAGTTTTTCTCGTAAATGGGTGTTGAATTTTGTCGAAAGCTTTTTCTACATCTATTGAGATCATCATATGGTTTCTCTCCTTCAATTTGTAAATATGGTGTATCACATTGATTGATTTGCATATATTGAAGAATCCTTGCATTCCTGGGATAAACCCCACTTGATCATGGTGTATGATCTTTTAATGTGCTGTTGGATTCTGTTTGCTAGTATTTTGTTGAGGGTTTTTGCATCTATGTTCATCAGTGATATTGGCCTGTAGTTTTCTTTTTTTGTGACAGCTTTGTCTCGTTTTGGTATCGGTGATGGTGGCCTTGTAGAATGAGTTTCAGAGTGTCCTCCCTCTGCTATATTTTGGAAAAGTTTCAGAAGGAAACGTGTTAGCTCTTTTCTAAATATCTGATAGAATTCGCCTGTGAAGCCATCTGGTCCTGGGCTTTTGTTTGTTGGAAGATTTTTAATCACAGCCTCACTTTCAGTGCTTGTGATTGGTCTGTTTATATTTTCTATTTCTTCCTGGCTCAGTCTCAGAAGGTTGTGCTTTTCTAAGAATTTGTCCATTTCTTCCAGGTTGTCCATTTTATTGGCATAGAGTTGGTTGTAGTTATCTCTCATGATCCTTTGTTTTTCTGCAGTGTCAGTTGTTACTTCTCCTTTTTCATTTCGAAGTCTGTTGATTTGAGTCTTCTCCCTTTTTTTCTTGATGCATCTAGCTAATGGTTTATCAATTTTGTTTATCGTCTCAAAGAACCAGCTTTTAGTTTTATTGATATTTGCTATCATTTCCTTCATTTGTTTTGTGTTTACTTCTGATCTGATCTTTATGATTTCTTTCCTTCTGCTAACTTTGGGGTTTTTTTGTTCTTCTTTCTCTAATTGCTTTGGTGTAAGGTTAGGTTGTTTATTTGAGATGTTTCTTGTTTCTTGAGGTAGGATTGTATTTCTATAAACTTCCCTCTTAGAACTGCTTTTGATGCATCCCATGTGTTTTGGGTTGTAGTATTTTCATTGTCATTTGTTTATAGGTTTTTTTGATTGCCTCTTTGATTTCTTCAGTGATCTCTTAGTTATTTAGTAGTGTATTGTTTAGCTTCCATGTGTTTGTATTTTTTACAAATTTTTTCCTGTAATCGATATCTAGTCTCATAGCGTTGTGGTTGGAAAAGATTCCTGATATGATTTCAATTTTTTAAAATTTACCAAGGCTTGATTTGTGACCCAAGATATGATCTATCCTGGAGAATGTTCCATGAGCACTTGAGAAGAAAGTGTATTCTGTTGTTTTTGGATGGAATGTCCTATAAATATCTATTAAGTCCATCTTGCTTAATGTATCATTTAAAGCTTGTGTTTCCTTATTTATTTTCAGTTTGGATGATCTGTCCATTGGTGAAAGTGGGGTGTTAAAGTCCCCTACTATGATTGTGTTACTGTCAATTTCCCCTCGTATGGCTGTTAGCACTTGACTTATGTCTTGAGGTGCTCCTATATTGGTTGCCTAAATATTTACAATTGTTATATCTTATTCTTGGATTGACACCTTGATCATTATGTAGTGTCCTTCTTTGTCTCTTGTAACAGTCTTTATTTTAAAGTCTATTTTGTCTGATATGAGAATTGCTACTCCAGGTTTCTTTTGATTTCCATTTGCATGGAATATCTTTTTCCATCCTCTCACTTTCAATCTGTATGTGTTCCTAGGTCTGAAGTGGGTCTCTTGTAGACAGCATATATATGGGTCTTGTTTTTGTATACATTCAGCCAGTCTATGTCTTTTGGTTGGAGAATTTAATCAATTTACATTTAAGGTAATTATCGATATGTATGTTCCTATTACCATTTTCTTAATTGTTTTGGTTTGTTACTGTAGGTCTTTTCCTTCTCTTGTGTTTCCTGCCTAGAGAAGTTCCTTTAGCATTTGTTGTAAAGCTGGTTTGGTGGTGCTGAATTCTCTTAGCTTTTGCTTGTCTGTAAAGGTTTTAATTTCTCCATCGAATCTGAATGAGATCCTTGTGAGGTAGAGTAATCTTGGTTGTAGGTTTTTCCCTTTCATCACTTTAAATATGTCCTGCCACTCCTTTCTGGCTTGCAGTTTCTGCTGAAAGATCAGCTGTTAACCTTATGGGGTTTCCCTTGTGTGTTATTTGTTGCTCTTTCCTTGCTGCTTTTAATATTTTTTCTTTGTATTTAATTTTTGATAGTTTGAGTAATATGTCTTGGCGTGTTTCTCCTTGGATTTATCCTGTTTGGGACTCTGCGCTTCCTGGACTTGGGTGGCTATTTCCCTTCCCATGTTAGGGAAGTTTTCAACTATAATCTCTTCAAATATTTTCTCAGTCCCTTTCTTTTTCTCTTCTTCTTCTGGGACCCCTATAATTTGAATGTTGGTGCATTTAACGCTGTCCCAGAGGTTTCTGAGACTGTCCTCAATTCTTTTCATTGCTTTTTCTTTATTCTGGTCTGCAGTAGTTATTTCCACTATTTTATCTTCCAGGTCTCTTATCCGTTCTTCTGCCTCAGTGTTTCTGCTATGGATTCCTTCTAGAGAATTTTTTATTTCATTTATTGTGTTGTTCATCGTTGTTTGTTTGCTCTTTAGTTCTTGTAGGTCCTTGTTAAACGTTTCCTATATTTTCTCCATTCTATTTCCACGATTTTGGATCATCTTTACTATCATTACTCTGAATTCTTTTTCAGTTAGACTGCCTATTTCCTCTTCATTTGTTTGGTCTGGTGGGTTTTTGCCTTGCTCCTTCATCTGCTGCATATTGCTCTGTCTTCTCATTTTGTTTAACTTACTGTGTTTGGGGTGTCCTTTTTGCAGGCTGCAGGTTTTTAGTTCCCATTGCTTTTGATGTCTGCCCCCAGTGGGTAAGGTTGGTTCAGGGGCTTGTGTAGGCTTCCTGGTGGAGGGGACTGGTGCCTGTGTTTTGGTGGGTGGGGCTGGATCTTGTGTTTCCTGTGGGCAGGGCTGTGTTCGGTGGTGTGTTTTGGGGTGTCTGTGAACTTAGGATGGTTTTAGGCAGCCTCTTTGCTAATGGGTGGGGTTGTGTTCCTGTCTTGCTAATTTGGTATGGGGTGTCCAGCACTGGAGCTTGCTGGCTGTTAGTGGAGCTGGGTGTTAGCGTTGAGACGGAGATCTCTGGGATAGCTCTTGCCGATTGATATTACGTGGGGTCAGGAGGTCTCTGGTGGTCCAATGTCCTGAACTCAGCTCTCCCACCTCAGAGGCTCAGGCCTGACACCAGGCCAGAGCACCAAGATCCTGTCAGCCACACGGCTCAGAAGAATATGAGAAAAAAAGAAAGAAAATTTAAATAAATAAATAAATAGATAGATAGATAAATTAATATTTAAAAATATTAAAATAAAAATATTTTTTTAAAGTAATTTAAAAAAAAAGGAAGAGAGCGACCCAACCAATAAACAAATCCACCCATGATATGTAGCGCTAAAAACTATACTGGGGTAAGCATAAAAATCAGAAACAAGTCAGTTGCAGACAGCAAACCCTAATTGTACAGTTGCTCCCAAAGTGTACCACCTGAATTTTGGGATGATTCGTTGTCTATTTAGGTATTCCATGGATGCAGGGTTCATCAAGTTGACTGTGGGGATTTAATCCGCTGCTCCTGAGGCTGCAGGGAGAAATTTCCCTTTTTCTTCTTTGTTCACACAGCTCCTGGGCTTCAGCTTTGGTTTTGGTCCCGCCTCTGCATGTAGGTTGCCTGAGGGCATCTTTTCCCCTCCCAGACAGGAGGGCGTTAACGTAGCAGCTGATTAGGGGGCTCTGGCTCACTTAGGCTGAGGAGAGGGAGGGGTACGGAATGCGGGGTGAGCCTGTGGCGGCCGAGGCCAGCAGGATGTTGCAACAGCCTGGGGTGCACCATGCGTTCTCCCTGGGAAGTTGTCCCTGGATCATGGGACCCTGGCAGTGGCGGGCTGCACAGGCTTCTGGTGGGGGGAGGTGTGGATAGTGACCTGTGCTTGCACACAGGCTTCTTGGTGGCTGCTGTAGCAGTGTTATCGTTTCATGCCCATCTCTGGTGTCTGCACTGATAGTCACGGCTTGCACCTGTCTCTGAAGCTTGTTTAGGTGGTGCTCTGAATCCCCTCTCCTCACGCACCCTTAAGGGCAGTTCCAGACTTTTTCCCAGACTCCTTCTCATCTAGCTGTGGGGCAGTAGCCCCCCTCAGGCTGTGTTCACGCAGCCAACCCCAGTCCTCTCCCTGAGGTCTGACCTCTGAAGCAGGAGCCTCAGCTCCCAGCCCCCACCCTTCCTGGGGGGTGAGCAGACAAGCCTCTCAGGCTGGTGAGTGCCAGTTGGCAGTGATCCTCTGCTTGGGAATCTCTCCGCTTTGCCCTCTGCACCCCTGTTGCTGCGCTCTCCTCCATGGCTCTGAAGCTTCCCCCCGCAACCCCCCGTCTCCACCAGTGAAAGGGCTTCCTAGTGTGTGGAAACTTCCTCCTTCACAGCTCCCTCCCTGAGGTGCAAGTTCCATCCCTATTCTTTTGTCTCTGTTTTTTCTTTTTTCTTTTGCCCTACCCAGGTACATGGGGAGTTTCTTGTCTTTGGGGAAGTCTGAGGTCTTCTGCCAACGTTCAGTAGGTGTTCTGTAGGAGTTGTTCCACATGTAGATGTATTTTTGATGTATTTGTGGGGAGGAAGGTGATCTCCACGTCTTAGTCCTGCACCATCTTGAAGCGCCCCCAGGAATGCTTTTTCAAGAAATTCTTTCTACCAGTATTCCCTTAATGTTCCTTTGAAATGTATAAATAATTCCTTTCTAAATAGAATAATTTATATTCAAATGAAAAAATGACCGGGGCTGCAAACGAATTAGAAAGATTAATCTCTTAATTTGTTATAATAAACTTGTTTTTATGAAAGGAGTTCATTAGGCAAGGTGATGGAGAGGGAGATGAATTTTAAGTGGTCATGGCTATAGTTACTACACAGTAGTTTGCCAGGTGGGCAGAGGTTCTTCATCTATTACCTACTGTAATACTCCTTCACTGTATGTAATGTGACAATAATATAAAGTGACTAATTTTTATCCTGTCACCAGAAATGAGTGCTGCCCCCTTCAGAGGGCCACTTGGGAAGGCTCTGCCCTAGCCTAAGGGTACTACCATTGCCAAGAATATTTTGACCTCCTCTTTGGAGATGTTTTCAGGGCTTTTTGCACATTAATTTGAATGTCTGCCATGGTTCTAAAATGTCATCCTTTGAGGATGGATTTAATATTTTAGAAATGGTCAAAAGGTCCAGACTTACAAGTAATATATTGGTTTCAGTTGAACACCAGCAAGGGCCATAAAGGAACATAACTGAGTTTTTTCGTATGGCTAGAAAACTAATTCTCGAAAGAATTCCAAAGGAGACGTTCCAGATATCTTTGGTGTTTGGAAGTATTAGTAAAATAATAAAATATTCTCATGAGTGAACAGCTTTGACGACCTATTTATCTGAAAGTTAAAAATTATGGTGTGTTGATTAAAAAAAAAAAAATGGGTGGTCTTACAGACATGATGCACAAACTGGCAATCACAGCAGTGGGCCCTATTCCTGTCTCACACGAAGTTTATGATATTCTTTAGGGTTTTCCACAGTATCTTAGAGTAAATACTTTATGCTATATGCTCACCCTTTAAAATCCTTGTAATGTTATAGTAGCAAAATGTTTATGGATAAACATTGAATTTCAAATAAATATTAATGTTTAAAACCAGTTTTTTGTCTCTATGCTCCAAATAACCACTTGTCCAATATGAGAAATAATGTAATGAATGTTGTAATGAATATATTTAAAATCCCTTGAATCAGATCTTTTAGTATTCAGTGGTAGATCATTGATGCATTGAGGTGGTAGTCTGTGTATCACACTTTAGGCTTCATTATGTTGAAAGAGTGATGTTCAGACTATTCTCTGTGTATCATAGACCTTTTCACTGGTTTTAGACACAAATATCACTATTGATTGATGCGTGAAGAAAGAAGCAAATTTTAGGGAAATCTGTGTAGTATTACTAGACAAATTAAGTTCAGTGGGGATGATATTACAAAAAGTCTTCTGTAGCACTGTATTAGAATGTTGGTTTTTCTCCCTTTACATCATCCACAAAGATTCTAGTCTTAAAATAATTTTTAGTTTCTACCAAGAAATATTTTTAAATGAGTTGGTCACAGGGGGAAGATGGATTTTTTTTTCTCTTCAGTGATTTTGAATAGTAGATAATGGGCTTAATGTTTAAAATGGGGATTTCTTTGCTCTAAGCAATCGCTCAGGGTTATAATTCTTCATTTAAGATTACACAGTATCTCATTTGTAAAGCTTCCACAGACTAATCCTATTAAAAATAGCTTCTTCTATGACTCTACATATTTGCATACTGTATATTTATTGATTCATTTGAAGGTGTTAAATGTTGTTAAAAGAGAGATTATGTACACATTGTTGGCTAACATATAACGTATCCTGTCAAATTAGTTTTAAAGTAAAGAAGCTTTTCCCACATTTTTCACTGGGAATTTCTGAAAAGACTCAAATTTTCCTATCCTATTGGACAACTTTCTCTCTTTCTGCTTTGTAATCATTGTAGTTTTTGAAGGGAAAATTTGAGGAGGATACGGATTTGTTATATTTTAAATATTTATTTTTAAACTCCATAGGTTATCCTGTCATACCAAAGTACTACTCTGTGCCAGCTGATTTTGTAGAATATGAAAAAAGAAACCCTGGTAGTCAGAAGCGATTTCCTAGCAACTGTGGCCGTGATGGAAAACTGTTTCTTTGGGGACAAGCCCTTTATGTCATCGCAAAACTCCTGGGTAAGTGAAGAAGATTGGGAACAGTCTTTTTTCTTATTATCGAGTCTTTAGAAATAAGTATGTCTTTGTTGACATTGACATTCTTTTTGGGTTTGGGTGTTTCATGCTGTTAAGAGGTCTTTGGGGAGTTTCTTAGCATGGAAAAGTACATTAATACGTCTATTGCACTGAATGATGATGGATGTTTCTGGGAAGAAGGTCAAATAGGTGTGGGTACCACTATGATCATTTGGGGCTGCATTCAGCTTAGTAGATAGGGTGCTAGCAGAAGGCTATGGAAACTTTGAGTCTCTTTTATAAATGGAATACAATTGTGATTTAGTATAACAAGCATGCTTGGTCATACCTCTAGTAAACCACTTGTCAAAAGGAATCAGGTGTCTCAAAGTTCTCTTCTTTCCAATAAATACATGTTGGCAGTTTACTCAGTGAGGTGGAGGCATAATGGAGCCATTATTCATAATTCTTTGAAGAATTGTTTTTCAGCTTCTCCTAAAACTTCAGCTGAAGTATCTTTGGATACATTGAAATGAAGGTTAATTTAATGCACACAAAAAAGCATTATGCATCTTGCTGTACCATTCCTTGCTAAAATTTTTAATATTATTAGCATTTCCATCAAAAAGGTTATCATAATAGTCAGAATTCTTTTATGGCAAGCAGATTATGAAACAAGCTGACTGTAAATACTGTACCTGCACTAAAAGAACTGCTTACTGTGTGAAATACTGTTATTGTCTTTGTTGTTCTTAGTATTACTGCATAAAAGCTAAATTTGTTTGTGCTGTAAGAATAATCATCTTTGGTTCTTTTTACATTCCATTAGGGAAGAATATTTCAAAGTCCAGATTTCCAATTCAAGCTTTACACAAATGATATATAAGAGCAGACAGAAGCTATTCAAAGAAGAGAAGATTAGGTTAATGCTGTTTTCAGTTTGCTCATTTCCTAACTATATTTTCTGCGTCTCCATGTATACTTAATGCTAATTTAAGAACCTGTAGAAAATTTTCTTCTTTAAAGGGACAGCTCTTTGATAAGGAGTTGATATTATTTACGCAGGTTTTGCTTTAAGATTTTCCAAAAGAAAAAAATAACATACATAAGGTAGTTTTCTTAGAATCAAGCCAAGTTTGTAAGGTTGTCTCTGGTTAGAATTTTATTTTCATCTTATTAGCATGAATACAAAGAAGCCTTGTTGATAATCAGCTAAATAAAACATATTTTGGCAGAGGAGTGGTTAACCTATCTAAGGACAAGAATTTTCACATCAGAATCTTAAGTTTCTGTATACTACACTTGGAAACGAATGAGCATGATGAAATTTTTCTTTGAGTCTGAGACTGAAAACTGGTACCTGGGATATGGGATTTGAGATCTAAACCTTCTTCATCCTGCTTTTTGCCGTATATCCAGCTTGGGGTTGATACAGCTAGAAAGATTGCTATTTGAATAAAGCCTCTGGATAAAATCAAGGCTAATGAATTGGGAATGCAGAATTGACCATATTCTACATAAGCAGATTGAGCTTTAAAAAAAAAAAAGATTGAATACAATATCAGTCAGTAACAAAACATTGGACCTTCCTTACTCCAAAATAAATGTATTGAATGTAGACAAATTTTGAGTGTAGATAGCATTTTCTTATGTTAAGACCAGAGTGAACAGAAATAATCCAGGTCATGCCTTCATCTCTGTTTTATGACCGTTTTGAATAAGAAAGAGCCTTCAAAGAAACAGTTTCTCTTTTGCCTGCTGCACTTCTAAAAAGGCAGTAGAGGACATGAGTAGGTGTATTGCAGACTACGAAACCACATACTTATCTTCTGCTAGAAAAAGAGATGCTGCATATTAATTAGCACTCTGACCTAGCTGTGTGTCATCTGGTTAACAACTCACTGGTTAAAATGAATAAGGTCTCAGAAGATTGAATCATTTAGTTGCTCTTGACTATTGTATAACTGTCCCCCGCCCAAGAACCATCAAACTTCTATGGATGTTATTAAGATTCCACACACCACGTTTACTAACAAAGTCTTATTTATTCATTAAGGAGCCTCAGTTGGATATCTGCTTAACAACATTTTGTGGGCAATTAATTGGAATTACATGAGCATAATAGAACAGTAAATCTTGAAAAATATTCTGTAATATATGGCTTTCACTAATTAAGTCCAGTTTGTAATTGGTGAAATTTAATAATATTTTGCTCTATGTATGCCTTAGTGAATAATTATGCGACAAAACTATGTGACTTTTATGTTAGAGCAAAAAGACTCAATATGCTGTTTCCTGGCCCAAGGCCTGAACTACCCATTGTGTTCTTAGAAGATAGTTAATTATTACAGTAATTTTTTTTCTTTAGAAAATTTAGACTTTTAGAAAATCAGTGTTTGCTATAAAATAGGTAAATAAATCATAAACAAGGAACTACCACGTGAAAAGGGCTTCCATGCTTATAGTACAACAACAGTTGAAGACATTGCCCTCATTCTGGTCAGTGCCCCATAAAAAATGCTCCATCTCAGAAATCTCTTTTAGAATTTAGTGTTAGGAAGCACTGTCTTCCCTCACTGAACTAGTTTTCTTCCTAGAAGCTGCAAATACATTATTTTTATTGTAGAACAACTTTATTGAGGTAAAATTACATACATTTCACCGATTTAAAGTTTACAGTTCAATATTTTTTAGCGTATTCACAGAGTTGTGCAACTATAAGCACAGTCAATTTTAGAATATTGTCATCAACACTCCCCCCCAAAAAAAACCCTATACTCTTTAGCAGTCTCTCCCCACATACCCCTAATCACTTCATCCTTCCCCCTAGCACTAGACAATCATTAATCTACTTTCTGTTTCTGTAGATTTACCTATTCTGGACATTTTATATACCTCAAATCATATAATGTATGGCCTTTATGACTCACTTTTTTCACTTAGCCTGTCTTCAAGTTTCATCCATGTATTAGCACTTTGTTCCCTTTTTTTTTTTTTTGTCTGCACCGCGCAGCATGTGGGGTCTTAGTTCCCCTACCAGGATTGAACCTGTGCCCCCTGCAGTGGAAGCGTGGAGTCCTAACCACTGGGCCGCTGGGGAATTCCTGCACTTCGTTCCTTTTTATGGCAAAATAACATTCCATTGTATGGATATACCACCTTTGATTTATCCATTCATCAGGTGATGGACATTTGGGTTGTTTCCACTTTTTGGCTATTATGAATAATGCTGCTCTAAACTTTCATGAACAAGTTATCATTTGACATATGTTTTCATTTCCCTTGGGTATATACCTAGGGGTGGAATTGCTGAGTCATATGGTAACTCTGTGTTTAACATTTGGAGCGCTTGTAGACTATTTTCCAAAGTAGCTATGCCATTTTACCTTCCAACCAGGAGTGTATGAGGGTTCTAATTTCTCTACATCCTCTCCAACCCTTATTCTTGTCTGTTTTTTGATATTAGCCATCCTAATGGGTATGAGGTGTTACCTCATTGTGGTTTTGATAAGCATTCCCCAAATGACTCATGTTGTTGAGCATCTTTTCATGTGCTTATTGGTATATCTTCTTTGGAGAAATGTCTATTCAGATACTGTGGCCATTTCTAAATTGGGTTATTTGTCTTTTTATTGTTAAGTTACAAGAGTTCTTTATATATTCAAGATACAGGTCCCCTACAAGATATGTGATTTGCAAATATTTTCTCGCATTCCGTGGGCTGTCATTTTGCTTTCTTGATGGTGTCCTTTAAGACACAAAAGCTTATCGCTTTGGCAGAGTCCAATTTATCTCATTTTTTCTTTTGTTACTTATGTTTTCATGTAATTTTGTCTAATACATAGTCACAAAGATTTACTCTTATATTTTCTTCTAACAGTTTTACATTTTTAACTATTACATTTAACTTTTTAAATCTATTTTGCATTTATTTTTGTAGGTGGTGTGAAGAAGAGGTCCAGCTTCATTCTTTTGCCTTTGTATATTCACTTATCCTGGTACTTTGTGTGGGGGGAAAAACTATTCTTTTCCCTGTTGAATTGTTTTGGCACCCTTGTCAAAAATCAGTTGACCATAATGTAACGGTTTATTTCTGGACTGATCAGTGGATCAGTCTGTTCCACTGATCTCTGTCTTTATGCCAGAACCATGTTGTCTTAATTACTGTAGCTTCTTCCTTTCAATCTGGATGCCTTTTATTACTTTTTCTTGCCAAATTTCTGTGACTGGAACCTCCAGTACAATGTTGAATAAAAGTGGCAAGAGTAGACATCATTGTCTTGACTCCTGATCTTTGGAGTAAAGCATTCCATCTTTTACCATTGAGTGTGACATTAGCCATGGGTTTTTCATAGATGCCCTTTTTCAGGATGAGGAAGTTCCTGTCTATCCCTAATTTGTTGACTGCCTTTTATCATGAAAGGATGTTGAATTTGTCAAGTGTTTTCTGTGTCTGCTGAGATGGTCACGTAGTTTTTATGTCCTTTGTTCAATTGGTATGGTGTATTACAGTAACTGATTTGGGGAGGTTAAGCCATTCTTGCATTTGTGGGGTAAGTCCCATTTGGTCATGGTATATAATCATTTTTATATGTTACTGGATTTGGTTTGCTAGTATTTTTGTTGAGTAGTTTTGTGTCTATATTCAGAAAAGATTTTGATTTGTGATTTTCTTCCCTTGCGGTGTCTTTGATTTTGGTATTAAGGTAATACTGGCCTGTTAGAATGAGTTGAGAAGTGTGCATCTATTATTTTTTGGAAAATTTTGTGAAAGATTGGTTTTAATTCTTCTTTAACTGTTTGGTAGAATTCATCAATGAAGTCCCATGGTCCTGAACATTTTTTGTGTGGAAAGTTTCAGTCACTACTTGTTACACATCTGTTCATATTTTCTATTCCTCTTTGAGTCAGTTTTGGTAATGTATGTATTTCTAGGAATTTGCCCATATCATCTAGGTTATCTAAATTGTTGGCATTCATTTTTTCAGAGTATTCTCTTGTAATCCTTAAGGTTGGTAGTAATGTTCCTAGTTTCATTCCTGATTTAGTAATTTGAGTCTTCTTTCTTTATTTCTTGGTCAGGCTAGCTAAAGGTTTGTCAACTTTTGAGTTTTTCAAGAATCTACTTGGTTTCATTTATATTCTGTATTGCTTTTCTATACTCTATTTCATTAATTTCCACTCTTAATTTCCTTCCTCTTGCTTGCTTTGGATTTAGTTAGCTCTTTTTCATCTGCTGTCTTAATGTGGAATATAGATTATAGACTTGAGAATTTTCTGTTTTATTTATTTTTAATTAATTAATTTATTTATTTATTTATTTATGGCTGCGTTGGGTCTTCGTTGCCGCGCATGGGTTTTCTCTAGTTGCAGCAAGCAGGGGCTACTCTTCGTTGCAGTGTGCGGGCTTCTCATTGCAGTGGCTTCTCTTGTTGCGGAGCATGGGCTCTTGGCGCGCAGGCTTCAGTAGTTGTGGCACGTGGGCTCAGTAGTTGTGGTTCCCGGGCTCTAGAACACAGGCTCAGTAGTTGTGGCACATGGGCTTAGTTGCTCTGTGTCATGTAGGATCTTCCCGGACCGGGGATCAAATCCATGTTCCCTGCATTGGCAGGCAGATTCTTAACCACTGCACCACCAGGGAAGTCCCAAGAATTTTCTGTTTTAATATAAGCAATTACAGTTGTCAATTTCCCTCTGAGCATTGCTTTGCCTAAATCCCCTAAGTTTTGGTATGTTGTGTCTTCTTTTTCAATCATCTCATCAGAAAGTACATTAGAAAGTATTTTCTAATTTCCCTTTTCATTTCTTTTCTGACCCATTGGTTATTTAGGAGTGTGTTGTTTAATTTTAGTATGTTTGTGAATTTCTAAAACTTCTTTCTGTTAATTGATTTCTATTGTGGTTGAAATCAATTTCAATTGATTCTATTTGAATAGAATTCTATTGTATTTGAATAGAATTCTATTTGAATTCTATTTCTAAATTCTGGTATTTCTTTCTATTGTGGTTGAAGTATATACTTTGTATGATTTAAATCCTTTTAAATTTACTGACACTTATTTTTATGGCCTAGCATATGAAAGATATTACATGCGCATTGAGAAGGATGTATATTCTGCTCTTGTTGGATGGAGTGTTCTATAAACATCTATTAGGTCTAGTTGGTTTACAGTTGTATAGATACATTTTTGATCATGTCATTTCCCTTTTTTTTTTCAGCTGATGGATTAATTAGTCCTAAAGACATTGATCCTGTTCAGCGTTATGTCCCACTACAGAATCAACGTAATGTGAGCATGAGGTTTTCCAATCAGGTAAAGAGATATATAAAGATATTTTATTTCATAACTTTGACTCATCCAGACATTTAACACTTAATTGAAGAAGAAATTTTATTCTGAATGGGTTTTTATTGTTCCTTCTAAGGGCAAAGCTTTTCTGTCTTCTGGTTAGTTAAGATTTACCTGTGGTAAAGGGCTATTTGTTAATGAGGAAGTATGAGTCAGACGTGTCCCACGAGATGTCTCACAGGTAAACATTTTCACCTTCGCAGTGGTTGTGTTTAAGGTGTCAAATGTCTTTGAGAAGATGCGGTATGTATGGGTGGCATGGGGACAGATGAGATGGCTCTATTACTGAAGGGAGTGGGGTTCCATGAAAGGCCCCTCGCTTGATGTCTATCCAGTGCTGTGTCTCTGTGACAGGACTGAGTGACAGACAGTTGTTCTTAGTACTTGGTAACATGTCGGGTGAAGAAATAGTTAAAAATTTTTTTTTTACATTTAGTAGCTATGGATTTAGACTGTGTTGTGTCAACAAAATAAGTGTTTGCAGGATCACCAAGATTGATGTTGACTTGAGCAAACCCTCATGTATTAAATGATACCAGTAATGAGTACTGTTAAAATGAAACTGTAGTGTGGATTGTTGAAATTGCCTGAGGAGAAAGGGAATGAACCTGAGTGTGTGCCTGGGATTCCAAGCACACACTTATTAAATTTATTTAATAAGAATAGCATCAGCATTTACAGAAAATATGCTTACAAAATTGAAATGCTCCTTTTACTTTAAAAATATATGTATAACACATACACACACACACAAACACACACATAAATGCTTGTTTTGACGAGAGAAAGGGAGAGCCAACCAGCCTCATTAGTATCATTAGTATCACACTGTTTCTCTGCTTCTTTTGCTGGTCCTCAACAAAACATCGAGTTACTCTGAGTGGTTCATAGATGAGAAGCTTTTGGGAGATTTGTAAATAAATGTTAAGATTTTCTCAAGAACATAAGATGCCTATGTTAATATGTGATAGAAATTTTACACTGGCCTATTAGTTCCCATATAAGGCAAAGATTTGGCCTTTATCTTTATTTGCCACTCATCTCAGTGGAATATATTTACCAGTCAGTAAAGTGGAATATATTTAACTTCATGTTACCTAGTGCTGTGACTCCGAGCCATTTTAAGACTAGTGTGTATCACTTACATAGCATGTGTGATGCACTTCTAGGGTGATGAAATCTCAAGGCCTTTTCTTAGAATATAAAGTGACCTATTGGTCACAGGTTTGAGGTGTGGGGGCAGGAACCAGAGAACATCAAAGCACACAGCTAACAAAATCAACCATTTAAACACTTACTTCATGCTTGACCCATGTAAGGAGGGCTGTGGGTTATATGTAATTTTTGACATACAATATTCTTGCAACTCTTTCTCTCCCACTCAAGATGGCAGAGTACAAGTGAGTGAGAGTGAATTTTATAGAGATATACTCTAGGTATATTTTTTATATTGAAATCATTTTCTAATGTTGCTACTAAATTATGTGATGTACCTCCCAGGTAGAGTCACATCCTATCTAAGAGCCTTGCTCTAGGGTCAGGACAGGGGCTTCTCTCCTGCAGCCATGCTGGGATTACATCCATGCATTGTATATAGTTTCTGAGAAGGAAATGATAGGAAAAATTGGCAGCAGAAAATTGCTGGGAGGTGTTATTACCCCACCCTACTGGCAGCTTGGTTGTGGTGGTATATAAAATGGTGAGGTGCCTTTTCCACTTTCTCAGCCATTTAAGCAGTAGCCAAGACCTGGCATGCCCATATCCATTGTTGGGGCTAGCTGGCTTGGCTTGGTGAAATACGGAAGTCAGATAGGGCCCTCTGCCTGAAATGCTGGTGTCCGTGCCCTCTCAGTCATGATTGACCAGGTCAGATCTTGAAATTAACTGATCTGTGGGGATTGACCCTGTCAAATGTCAGAAAAAGTGAGTAGAATAGTAAAGTTCAGACATTTCCTGGAAACAAGAGAAATCCCTGACTTCGAAGGAAGTTGTATCCGAGGTCCCCAGGACTCACAGGACTCAGAAGCTGTTATACTCAACACTTACAGTTTATTACAAAAAAAGGAGAGAACATTCCAAGAAGCCGGAAAGCCCATCCTGAAAGCATGCCTTTCTTGGGAATTTTCAAGATTTAAACAACCCAGGCCTGCTGGGCCAGCTTATTCCTTCACAGAAGGGTTATGGCAGAGGGAAGTCTTCCGGAAACCAGAGAGCTGTGAGTGTGCCAGAACTGTAGAAAGGTCCACTCCTTCAAGTGTGCATGGGGCTATTGGCACATTGCAAATCCAAAACATTGAGGACTGAATTAGCAGCTGTTGATTTTCTTAACATTACCCTTAGCAAATTTATTTTTGGAAAAGGGAAGTACTTTTGTATCCAGGATTAAGGCTGAGGTTGGAAAA
This sequence comes from Balaenoptera acutorostrata, assembly GCF_949987535.1. NCBI lineage: Eukaryota > Metazoa > Chordata > Mammalia > Artiodactyla > Balaenopteridae > Balaenoptera > Balaenoptera acutorostrata. The sequence goes on along the minus strand of NC_080082.1, from coordinate 36,659,001 downwards.
GGGTATCAGCTGGGATGACCCTCCTCACTACTGTCTCACTAGTCAGAAGTTACTGTTTTCTCTTGATGTTACTTGGAGAATAAAATTCCCTTTTATAAATAAAGTTTAGAGGAGTAGAAAGAAATGCATTGTTAGCAGTAGCAGATATACTTTATAGTATTGTGAGATTTTGACCAAGAGAAAACAAGAAAACTTTTGCAGACCTTAGAATGTATGTTCCTAGAGACCAGAGACCATATTTTATTCACTTTTGTAGCTTCAGTATCTGTCATAGTACCGTAACACCTGTTATATAGGAGGTTCTCAGGGTTTAACTTGAATGTTTGTTTGAGTGTGCTTGATGGTATATGTGGGAGGAAGGTATGTCATGGAAAATCGTGGACTTATGCAAATATCTCTAAATCTATTTCTCTAATTCTGACCTCTTTCCTAATATTTAAACTTGAATTTCCAACTACCTGGTGATCGTCTCTCCACAAATCTAGTCTTTAAAACCCAACATTTCTGGATGTATACGTAACTCCGTCTCATTGAGTTGTATACATTATATATGTACAGCTTTTTATATGTAAATTATATCTCAATAAAGTGGTTTAAAAAGTTTTTTAAATGAAACCCAACATTTCTAATGCCAAATTTATCTTCTCTCTTCAAAGTAGCTCTTTTCTCCATAGTCCCTACCTTGGATAAGGACCATCTTCAATACTCCTTTCTCATGCCAGTAGCTCTTACATGCAGGTGGTTATCCTATTGGCTCTGCCTTCAAAGTAGCATCTACATTTGTCTCTTCATATTTATCCCCACTGCCATGTACCACTCAGACTTCATTACTACTCAATGGCATGGTTTTAATAATCTCTCTCTCTCTTCAGTCTCCCCTGTTTATTCTCTGTGCTTGAGAATACATGATCTTATAAAGTATGGATTCATTTATGTTGTTTCCTGAAAACCTTCCATGACGCTCTACTGCCTACAGGGTAGAGTCTAAATTCCATATCCTCATACAGTCACCTCATTTCTGTGTTTTTCACTTATATCTTACAATTTCTCCAGATTTCTCCCAACCATCCCTGTACTATGATCTCAGCCAATTTGCTGACCTAATATCACAACTCACCCTCACCCACTCCCAGGCCTCCACTCTTAGTACAACCTTCATCCTGAAACCCTGGCCTCTTTTTCAGAGAGGATCCTTTAAAAGCCTATACAGTTTCTCTTCCTTTAACTACATATGAAAGTTACATAGATGCATTTTGTAAAAAGTGAAATAATATAGAGGAGATTACAATGCAATTACATTATGTTACATTTGGTAGTATTAACTAGTCTGTAATTTCCCCATTTCCAGAAAAGCCTTTCTTTTTTTTTTAAAACCAGATCTGTTTTCTAAATATTTGAATAATGTAAATGTAACCCTTAAAGTCATGAGGTAAAAGTCTGTTGTGCTTAAAACTCCTTTAAATATTAAAAACCATATTAATATCAAGAAGTGGGAGACAGATCTAATAAATTATTATAAACCTATGCAGGGATTAAAAAGAATGTGGTAAATTGACATGAAACGGCACAAGAAGTGGATTATAATAAATGCTCAGTAAACATAAAATAAAGGGTAGATCACAGAATGGTGGGTTAAGAATAATCATATTGTATAAAATAAGCTATTTATGAGTGCATGTTTTATCATACAAAACTGGCTAGTTCTGGGAAAGGGAGGAGGTGATCATAAAGACTGACTTTTTGAACTTTTATTCGTGTAATATACACTCTGTATCTTTTGTGCATGCTGTTGGTTTGTCATATACTGGTTTGCATTACTACTTTTTTAATAGACCATTTAAAATTATTGCAAAATATTCAAATATAAAATGCCAAGCAGTATAGTTAAAAAAAAAAAAAGTATATTGTGCTTATCCCAACTTCTACCATTTCATCGTTCTTTACTTTCTGAATGTCCCTGCCTTCTGTTGTCATTTTCTATCTGCTCACATAGCTTTCTTTAGACATTATTTATGAGTAGGTCTTCTAGCAACAAATTTCTTAGTTTTCCTTTGTCTAATAATGTCTATTTCCTTTTCATTCCTGAAGGATACTTTCATTAGATACAGGATTCCTGATTGACAGTTGTTTTCTTTCAGCACTAAGAATGATTGTGTACTTCTTCTGGCCTCCATAGTTTCAGACGAGAAGTCCCTTGCCAATTCAAATTTGTGTTCTTCTACAGATATGCCATTTCTCTTGACCTAAGTCTCCTTATGCCACTGGGTGGACGGCCCGGAGATAACAAACTCAGCTGATGCAGGTGTATCGGCCCGCTTGCTGGTTTCCCAGAGGTTGGGTAGTCTTGGCACTGCTGAGAAGCTGCTGCTGTAGGCTGCTCAGAATTCCATGCTGGTGCACTAGTTGTGGAGTGGGGGTTGGGATGGCCCTTGGAGCTTTACTGCTGCTATCCTAGATGAATTGAACTGCCCGCTAAAGCCTGATTTGTGGAGCAGGGGTCAAGACAGTTCACTGGGGCTTCTTTGCCGATGCTACAGTCGTGTTGGCCCATCAAGTGCCCTGGTTGTAAAGCAGAGGTTGGGTGGGCCCAGTAGGATTTTGAAGGTGCTGCTGAAGGCAGATTGGCCAACTAGTACCTCAAGTAGAGGAACTAGGGTTGGATCTCCCCACTTGGTCGCTGTTGTGGTTCTTGTTTCCCAGTCCTTTGGCCAGAGAGAACAAACTTTTGTTGCTTTTGTGTTTATTTTTTTGTCTGTGCCTGATGGTTGTTTCAGGCTGCAGGCCTCTACAGTGCTCAGCCCAGTGTGTATGGGATCTTAGGAATCTCACCACGTTGCCATTCTTCAAGTCCTGGGGTTGGTTCTTAGCCAGCCAAGTCTACTGCCTTCTTTCCAATTTTAGTATATGTGCTGCCGAAGCGAGCACTACTGCCTTCTTTCCAGCTCTCAGAGCCCTTGACTCATTATCCACTGAATTATTTCCAGGGTAAATAATTGTATTTAGAGCAGGAGGGAAAGCTGAGTCCGGGCTATCTTGTTCCTTCTTGCCCCTTTTTTTAATGGATAATTTATCTTCATAAGTCTTTCTATGAATAAAAATTAAGAGTTAAGATCTCTTCTGTTCCTTGAATAGTCTTTTTTTCTGTAATTTTTAAAAATAAGATTTGCTATCATTTATTGAACATTTATTTTTTAATAAAAGCTTTATTGAAATATAATTTACATCTGATACAATTCACTAATTTAAAGTGTACAATTCAATGGTTTTTAGTATATTCATCACAATAAATTTTAGAATATTTTCATGACGCCAGTCACTCTCCACTTTCTTCAACCTTTCTCTCTCTCCCTACCCCAGCCCTAGGCAACTACTAATCTACTTTCTGCCTATGGATTTTCCTGTTCTGGGTATAGCATATAATGTGTGGTATTTTGTGACTAGATTTTTTCACTCCGCATAATGTTTTCAAAGTTCATCAGTGTTGTAGTATGTATCAGTATTTTAGTCCTTTTATGGCGAAATACCATTTCGTTGTGTGTGTATACCACTTTGTTTATCCATCCATCTGGTGATGGACATCTGGGTTGTTTCCACTTTTTGGCTATTGTGACTAATGCCGCCATGAAATTTTGTGTACAAGTTTTTGTGTGACATGTTTTCATTTTTCTTGGATATAATGGAATTGCTGAGTCATATGCTAATTTTATGTTTAACATTTTGAAGGACTGCAGGCTGTTTTTCAAAGCGATTGCACCATTTTGCACTCCTACCAGCAATGTATGAGGGTTCCAGTTTCTCTACATTCTTGTCAACACTTGTTATTATCTGTCTTTTTGATTATAGCATTTTAGTGTATAAGAAGTGGTATATCATTGTGGTTTTGATTTGCATTGCCCTAGTTACTCTAGTTACTAAAGTCATTGAGCATCTATTCATATATTTTTGGGGATATGTATATGTATCTCTTTGGGCGAATGTCTTTTAAGATATTGTGGTCATTTTAAAATTGGGTTCTTTGTCTTTTTTATTATTGTGTTGTAATAGTTCTTTATGTGTTCTACATATGAGTTCCTTCTATTATTTTGAAATATTTCCTCCCATTTGGTGAAATATTATTCCAATTTCTTGACGGTGTCATTTGAAGCTCAGACAATTTGCATTTTGATGAAGTCTGATTTATCTTTTTTTTTTTTCTTGCTGTGCTTTTGGTGTCATATCTAAGAAACCATTGTCTAATCCAGGGTCACAAAGATTTCTGCCTGTGTTTTCTTCTAATAATTTTATAGGTTTAGCTCTTACGTTTAGGCCTCTGATCCATTTTGAGTTAATTTTTGTACATGGTATGTGGTAGGCATTCAGCTCCACTCTTTGTATGCAGATATCCAGTTGTCAGAGCACCATTTGTTGAATTTCCTGAGTGATCTTTTTCTTTTTTATTATTGTGGTAATATATGCATTACATGATATTTATCATTTTAACCATTCATAAGTGCACAATTCAGTGGCATTAAATACATTTGCCATGTTGCATAACCATCACTGCTATCTATACCCAAAACGTTTTCATCATCCCCAGCAAAAACTCTGTACCCATTATACAATGACTCCCTCTACTCCCCTCCCTCCAGCTCCTGGTACCCTCTATTCTACTTTCCGTCTTTATGAATTTGTCTCTTCAGGGTACCTCATATAAGTGGAATCATGCAATATTTGCCTTTCTATGTCTGGCTTATTTCACTAAGCATAATACCCAAGGTAAGTTTTGTGTTTTATTAACGTGGTGTTTCTCTTTCTTCCTGTTGGTTATTTTTCACATACCTGGTGATCCTCATTTGTTCAATTGTGTATTACGTGATAGATGGTCTGATTATTCTCAGTGTATTAAGTGGTCCCCTCCCCCTGTCCCCCAGCCCCAACAGGGAGTGAGGAAGACGTGATTGGGAGTTTTGTCTCTTGAGGATCCAGTGGGGAACAAACAAGACCCTCATTACCCTTGCCAAATGCCAGAATGTGAAGGGCTTTACTTTGAGGAAGCTATTGCCAACACTAAAAGCATTAACTCACCCCAGCCAGTTTGTTCAGTATGTTAAGAGAAAAACCCTGTTTTATTGTTTTATTGCTGACTGTGGCTCCTTGTGTGGGACCTCAGGCCAGCCACTGTGGCCTTTATCAGTTCTGTGTCACATCCCACTTCTCCCGTCCAGGGTTTCTGCAAACGAAGTACCCTTCTGGGGCCCCTCTATTTGGTGAGTCAACTCCCATACCTGTGGCAGCATTATGGTGATGCTCTAAGTGGTATAGTTTGGTTATATAGGCTTCCTCTGCTCTGCTTTCTTCATTAATGCACTTCTATTTGCCATCTTTTACACTAGAAATGTGCTGAAATATCTGATTTGATGCCCCTTTTTTCTTTTTCTCTTTATTGTTATGGCTTTAGTCTTTTTTGTTTATTTTTAGCATCTATATGGTCATTTCTGTGGGGTCTGGAGAGGAATGAGAATTGAGTGTATGTGCTAACGCCACTCTCTAGAACTAGGAGCCCAGGCCTCACTTACTATGCTTGAGTCTTCTCTCATTGTTTCTGTTAAATATCTTGTTCTCCAGCCACACTCTGTGCTTCTTCAGATCTTAGTTGATGAACCTAACACTGGGATTTGAGCAGGGTAGATGTTCACTGAACAGTTGTGATAGCTCCAAGTAGATGCAAACCAAGTAAATTAAATGCCAGAATTATTCAAATTGGTAAAGAAACATGTGAAGGAGAATAATTTATACCAAACTGTTATTTAATCTGTTCTTTAGTCTTGTAGATAGGGTAACAATGCCTGCTCCGCTTACCCCTATTTTCCTATGTCACGTTTGATTTGGAAAAGATAAATTATACAAAAGATCATATTATCTAATCATCCTATAAATCACTCCCTGAAAACAAGTCTTATGGGTTTAGAAGGCTGCTTTCCTGTAACCCTTTGCATACACCATGTTGTAACACTTGTCATGCTATTGTACTTGTTGGTTTACATGCCTGCCTCTCTGGCAGGGGTACTCAGAGTAGGGAATGTGTCTTATTCTTTTTTGCCTTCTATCAGTCTAGTTTGGTATTTGACAGGGCTAGAGAAAGGAAGTGAGAAAAATAGAAAACCGCTATTGATTGTGCTTCTGATGATTATAGGCATTGTACGAACTGTTTTATATGTATTATTTCTGATTTTAACACTTTTCTGAAATAAATATTATAATACCCACTTTACAGATAGATAATGCAAGTCTCAAAGAGGTTTGGTAATTTTTCCAAGGTCACACAGTTGTCAAGTGGCAGAACCAATATGAAGATGTTAACTGAAGAAGAAAAGGAGGAAGGGATGTCAGGCATGGAAGCAGTGATTTTCATAATGGTATGAAGGAGTTAACAGAGGAAATATTTTGCTTCCTGGACAGCCTGGCTCAATATCACATCACAGAAAAGTAGTTTCACCTGTGCCTTAGGAGACTGAGAGGCCTGTGGAAATGATCTGAAAAATTAAGTGGAAAGATGTTACATCAGTACAAAATGTATGCTTGGATACATTATATATAACATTTGTAATGTTAAAAGGGTCTAACTGTTACTTTCTCCTTCCCTGTTAGCACTGGGATGAGACCAAGTCCACAAGTCTAACAGTTAGTAATTTTATTAGGGAGTTCCTTCTTCCTTATCCAAAGGAAGACACTTTCCAGAAGCGAGCAAGATTCTTTATTTGAGTGTTTACTCCCCTTCTTCTTTCACCCTAACTTGTTCCTGTTAGGGGGCCCATCATTTTCTGTTGCCTAGGTAATTCTGGTGCTGACTACCTGCTGGTTATCTGTGGTTGAGACTTAGACTGTTCACACTGCAGAGCCTCTGCCATGTTAATGTGAGATAGGTCACTTGGAGACTGTTTGTTTTGAGCCTTTGCTACTCATTCATATTTGGAAGAAACTGTAAGCAGCTTACTGTGTCCATTTCACGGATTCACTGTGTTCTGCATTATGGTTTTCCACTGGGGATAAGTTGACCCTAAAAAGGACATCCTTTTGTAGCAACTGGGGGCCTTTGGAGTTCTGTAGCAAATGGACTTTATTTTGAAATGTGTGTTATACTAATCAACATACAGAAGATTCCTGGTTTAATAGGAAAACAAACTTAATATCTTTTTAAATGTTTGCAGGATTCTATCTGAAACTATCACATTTAACAGGCAATAGAATAAGACCAGCCAGGAATTGGATTTCTTTTCTTCATTTTTAAAGCAATTTGCAAAAAACTGAACGTGTTTCTTGAAATAGATATTGAATGCAACAGAATTTTTACATAATAAATAAGCCATTCTAATAAAAACGGAAAAGTCACAGGTAAAAACACTCTGATATGAAAATGCTATTTTAGTATTCAAGAATATAAATAGTAGAGATTTCATATAAACATTCTGCCGAGCAAAACAATTAAGAGCACAGCCTCTGGAGGCACATTGCATGGGTTTGAATCCAAGTTTTGGCAAGTTGATTAAACTCTCTGTGCCTTAGTTTCCTCACATGTGAAATCAGAATAATACCTCATAGATTTGTTAAAGATTTAAATGAGTTAATATAGGTAAAGAGCTTAGAGCAGCCCCTAGTTTATAGTTAAGCACTCAATACATGTTAGCTATTATTATTTGCATTTTGATAGTTTCAATGCAGACATGGTAGTTAATTGAGGTACCCAGCAGTTAATGAAAAGAAAAGTTACAAAGTCGTGTTGCTATTGCACATGGCTCATGATGGGAATTGAAATGATGAGAGTAGACAATTTTGGAAAGCTAGGCTTAACGCTTAGTTCTTAGTCAGGGTACAGGTAATGCAGATGGTGGGGTAAAGGGATGTTCAAGGAAGGGCAGGACAGAAGAATCCAGCAAGAAGGTAAAACAGTGTCATTGGCTTGAAAGTGTGAAAAATGTTAACTGTGAGACAGTGGTTCAAGAAAGCTGACTACCTAGTTGGCAAGGGAGAACAGCACAGCACTGGCAGAAACTCAAGTGCTGGTGTTTTGACCTTGCATTGTTCACCCCTCGTGTAATCTGAGGAAGATCTCCTAACATTTATGGACTGTAGTTTTCTAATCTATAAAATTATTTTGCTGGGTTTGATTCGTGAAATCTCCTTCTAGCACATTTGTTGCTGGCTTCCATGATCTGGGTTACAGGTAACCTTTGAGTGATTTTAGTAGATAGTGTGCCCAAAAGCCAGATTGTAGGGAGTTAAAAGAGTGATTAAATGGTGGGAGACCATCTGTTCAGGAAGTGAGTTTGCTGCAGTCCAAGACAGGTTATAAACCTCTCCTAATTTAGTAGATTTGTTATATAGCACTCCTAGAATATGGATTTATACCTGCTTCCCTTTTTTATATTCTTGTTTCAGATCTGTTCACAGTTTTTAAAGGTTTATTAGCCTTAGGTGATTTAGGGAAATTTTGCATGAAGCTCAGTTTTATTTGTTCATTCTAATGCTCTGAAATAGTGTAACCAGTTTGAGACATAATTTCTACTTAAAGGATTAAAAAAACTCTACTTCATTAGCTTGACAAAGAAAGAAAGTGCTTGTGTGGGACCAAAAAGCCAAATTTATCTACAAGCATGGGAATGAATTTGAGTGCTGAACAGAAGTTCTTATGATTATCATAATGAAACAGAATAAAATAGTCAAGGCATCAGAAATGCTTCTGAAAGTCTAGCCTGCCTATGCCACAGCTACACAAAGGTTCTCTTCAGGAATACTGTCTGCAGTCTTTAAGGGAAATGAAAGTCTCCTATCAACTAGTATTTATACCAGAGCCAATGAAAATTAAATACTTGGTCAAAAACATCCAGAACTTAGAAAAGTTAAATTTGAAGTTAAAAAAAGAAAAAAAAAGAGAAAATGAGCTTAAACAAATACAATAGCATCATTCTTTTTTTTTTTTTTGGCTGCATTGGGTCTTCGTTGCTGCGCGCGGGCAGTGAGCATGGGCTACTCTTCATTGCGGTGCGTGGACTTGCCATTGTGGTGGCTTCTGTTGTTGCAGAGCACGGGCTCTAAATGCATGGGCTTCAGTAGCTGTGGCTCGCGGGCTCTAGAGTGCAGGCTCAGTAGTTGTGGCTCGCCGGCTTAGTTGCTCCGCGGCATGTGGGATCTTCCCGGACCAGGGATCGAACCCGTGTCCCCTGCATTGGCAGGCGGATTCTTAACCACTGCGCCACCAGAGACGTGTCATGCTAATTAACCCACTGAACTTGTTAAAATTAAAAGTTCCAATAATAGGCGTGAGATATTATGAAATATTTCATCTACAAGATGAAGACTTCTTATATTCATGGCAGAAATGTAAAAGAAGAAAAATAGACCCAAGCAAGAAAACAAGGTTTATTGTCCAAAATAAAGATGTACAAGGAATATTATGATCTAGTATTGTTTTAATGAATCTACTGCAAGTCTCAATTTGTGCCCCTGTTCTGATTCAACACACTGAGCCCACTTATATTCCTGGCATTTTATTCTGAGAACAGAATCCTGTTTATTCATAAATATAAATAAATTTATGAATTTACCTGGGACTTCCCTATTTCCCTTTTTTTTCTTATTTTTGAATCTACGAAAAGTTTTTAAAGGTCTATTGATCTTTGAAGAGAAACCTATCCTTTATTTCTATTCTAACCCTCTCTTATTTAATGATCCATATTATGAGGAGCTGTCAGCCGGAGGACTGGGCTTTGGGAGCCCTACTCCCTGACAGCCAGGAGCAGTGTTCTCTCACAAGGTCCTTAGAGAGCTCCAGGTGTTTCTGCCATTGTGCTGAATAAAATATGAGTATTTTTTGTCAGCTACTTGAAGCAATATTTTACGTTTATGGCATAATCATCATGATAGAGCAGATCATGTGTGTTGTAGCACCCTTGAGAGAATTCAGTTTCACATTTATCATTTTCAGTGATACGCAAGCTTTGAATCTGAGAAGTAAACTAGCACATTTACTGTGCCAATTAAAATGGATTGATCTACTTTGACAGTCTTTGGAGAAAAGGTCAATATGAAAGGAATGCTTTTCAGTCATAAAAGCTTATTTTCCAAGCTGCAAGGTTCTAAATTTAGGATGAAAGTCAGTACATATTTACTAAATCATGTACATATTTATACAGATCTGAGCTAAAACATATACACTTGTTGGTCTCTCATTTTTCAAATTAATGAAGAAAAGGGGGTTTCATACTTTGTTTTCTGAAAATACAGTTGCATAAAATTTTGTACAACTTATTTTCCTGAAGATTAAAGAATATGAGATATATATGTAATTTTTATTTTTAAGAAGGTGGTATAGTATAGTGGCTTTGCGTCATACAGGCCTAGCTTATATAAAACCCATTTCTTCTACTTACTAACTCAGTGACCTTGGACAGTTTAATTAATCTCTCTATGCCTCACTTTCTTCACCTATTAAATAGGGATAATACTTCATAACTCATGGTGGTTGTATGTAATTAAGTGGTAATATTGTATGTAAAGCTCTTAACAAAATGTCTGACATTATAAGACCTAAATAAATATTATTGCTATTTTTATTTTATTTCAAATAACTTATTTTATAAATAATATTACTTTCTCATAATGAGAATGAGAAAAATCCTAAACAGTCTGGAGAAAAACATTATATTTTCCACATTTTGGCTATTACTATGTATAGGCTTTCTTATTATGCATAGTCTTACTGGATATTCAGTTTTGCACTCGCTAACACTTATTTATACTCTCATAGTTATTTTTCATATTATTTCTGTAAAATGTTGTTTTAAATGTCTATATGATGTTTCTTTATTTGGCTGTGTCAAGTTTCCTGTATCATATAATGTAATATATGGCTATATCGAGTTTCCTGTACCATATAATGTAATACCCTTTAATGTAATAATTTCTATTCTAGAAGTTTATCCTAGTAAGAGCCGATTAAGATTTAATGTATACTGCATTATAGTGTTTTTAAGACTGCTGTTGTGGCTAAATAGCTTTTCATTAAAAGGTCTCTACTTACTTATCTGTTCCTAAATGAAATATTTTATATTCCATAGTGTTCATTAGCTAAAGAAAATTAGGCAAGAGATAAGATAAAACAATTTTTCACACTTACATAAAAATGAAAATCACTTTCTAGAGACTTTCCTTCCCTAAGACACACTTGATCCAAATGTATTGTTATAGACCTTAGCCTAGATTTGGGAATGTTTTATTTTTTAATCAAATGTGTCTATATAAACCATAAAACTACCCATAGCTCTGTAGAGAGGAGTTGATTCCTTCTTGTTTCACCGATAAAGTTCAAAATTATTTGCCATGCCATTATGTTTATTACCTGTACCTCACATACATGGTAGAATATTAAAAGTATATTAAGAGACTATTAAGATTATCAAGAGCACCTTGTTTAATTCCATCATTTTATAGAGCAGGAAACTGAGATTCAAAGAGAAGTGACATGTCCGAGGTCACACAGGTACATATCCAATGCTGGAACCCAGGTGTCCTGAAGTGTGGCCTGGTGAGCCATATACACCATGGTGAAAATGCACATTTACTGCATGGTATTAAAGAAAATACTATTCAGTGACACTTATTAAAAATGATAAGGCAGACTATTCAGGACCATCACAATAGGTATACGGACCACTGCAGTGGGATTTTACAGTGGGGAAGAGAGATTGGACTCAACTCCAAATATAGCATGGGCAAGAGGGAATTTATAACCAAGGAGCAGGGTGGTGGTCAGTGGATGAAAAATTACTAAGAGGAAATATCACAGGTAAGGGGGATTCTGGCTAAACCAACCAGCAGGATTCTTTGCTTAAGACAGGCCAGGGTGATCAGATATCACATGGGGGATGGTAGAGGATGAGGAATCTGAACAGATACAGAGGCTGAACAAATAGATATTGATGGTGAGGGTTCTGGTTAAACTGACTAAGCAGGATTCTTGCTAAAACTGAATTTTACAAGGAAGCACACAGATGAACCTACAAGGAGGTTCAGGAGCCTGACTAAAGTTTGCTTAAGTGAAGAATCATTGCCAGTGGGGCTTATAGTATTAATGTCATTTTCCTGTGTCCTCATTGTCCCTTAATTATGACTAAGGTAGATGGTCTTAAGCAGCATATCTTTCATTATTGCAGCTTCCACACAACAACTAGCATAGTGCTTCTATAGCTAGGCCAACAAATAATCATTTACCAACCAGTCACTTACCAGTAGGAATGTGAAACCACTATTTAGTTTCTGTCATTCCTTTGTTTCCTCCTATGTTGGCAAGTTTTTCATTTATTTTTGTTTTTTTAGTACTCAGTTTGACCTTATTAATAATCATTATATATTAAAATACTTGTATAAACTTTTATAATGTCTATTGATTAAACATTATAGTTGGGCTGTTTTGCAGAAGATAAGTTAAGATTTGAATTTTGAAGAATTGGAAAGAATGTAAAGGAAGGATTAACCTCATTAAGTAAGGAGCCATTTGAATATATTTTTTAGATTATATTCAATTTAGAAAAAATTAAATTTTGAGTATTTGACCTGTTAAATTTCTCTTATCTCTTTGTATGTCTTTGATTAAGACTGTCCCTATACACATGCAAGCCACTGTTTTAATTTGGACAAGTGGCTTTTTTTTAATTTGGAAGGTGTCAATAGTTGCACTTTAAAAATTAGCTCTGTATTGATAGTTTTGATTTGGCATAGATACAACTTAACTGTCTGTTGCATTTTCTCAGACTACATTATCCTGTTGTATCCCATACTTCTTAAGAATGTTAAATTAGAAATGTCAGAATATAATGCCTAATAAATATATCTTTTGAAAATCACTTTCAGTGGCTTAGGAGAAGGCCATATTCATATAATGCATACAATTTTATATAATTTCATAAATTTTATGAATTTTCATGAGAAAACCTTCATATTTTATTGTTCTTAATTATTTTTGTGAGCACCTTATTATTTCCTCAATCTTATTTAAAACGTCTTCCGTTGTGGGAGTGTGTGGTTCGGAGAGCAAAAGGGACACTGTGGCATGGTCAGATAACTGAACACCGATTATGACTCTTCTATCATTAATCAGAGACTGAAGAAACTAATAAAGTTAGCACAAGAATATGAGTAAAAGGTGGCAGTGAAGAATAAATAATCGTATGTAGCAGAGCATGAGCCCTTCCTTGCACTGGGTCAAAATTGTTGAAAGTGGGAGATAGAGTTTTAAGTTCTCAAAAGTGTCTGTAAAAATAAAGGTTAAAACTAAGCTAATGGAGGTTAGGTGATTAAGAGCTACAAACTACTATGTATAAAATAAATAAGCTATAAGGATATATTGTACAGCACAGGGAATATAGCCAATATTTTATAATAACTTTAAATGCAGTATAATCTATTAAAATTTTGAATCACTGTGTTATAAACCTGAAACTAATATAATATTGTAAATCAGCTATACTTGAATAAGAAAAAACTAGACTAATGTATTCTAGTACATGCTGAGATACCTCTAATAATGAATGGATCTTTTCTTTTGAATCCCAGGCATTAACTCACCCAATTTTTTTCCCTCCACCTTTATCCTGTTCTATTTTGATATCCATTCTTTCTTCTATATGTCAACCTCTTTCCCTCTACATACTTCTTCTCCTCAATCTTTAGAGATGTTTAATTGTCCCTGACCTTAAAAAAAAGAAAGAAAGAAAGAAAAAAATTCCTCAAGTGTGCCCCCTGTCACGTTCCCTTCTTTCCTTCCCTTTCAAACATCTGAGAAAAATACTTGCACCATCTCCATTTCTTCAGCTTCCAGCCACTCCTTACCCTGTGCAGTCTGACTGCTTATACCACCGACCTACTAAAACACATGCAGAAGGTTACTCCTGACCTCCTAATTGATAAATCCATTGATCTTTTTTCTTATTTTAGTCTGTTTGTCCTCAAAGATATTCAGTACCATTGAATACTCCCTTCTCCTTTAAACTTTGTAAAAGCATAGAAGTAATCTTTGATTCCTCCATACCTATGTCACTCCTTCTCCCCTTCCCAATCCAGTCATGTCAGTTCTATTTCCTAAATATTCCTGAAATCTTTTCACTTGCTCCTTCTTCATTCCAACCACTATCATCTCTCAACTGCAGCGCTCAATGAATCTCCTTGTGTCCACCCTGCCTTCTGCAAACCATGTCTGTATAGCAGCCATTATAAGTTAATATATATAAAATGCTTGGGCAGAACCTGGCCTATAGTAGGTACTATATATATGTATTTATTACTATTGTTCTAAAAGTGTAAATTACATTGAGTCTTTCCTTGTTTGGAACCCTTTTAAAAAGTAGCTTTTCGTTCCACTTAGATGAAAGCCAAATGCCTTGTTACCTTAGAAGGCCTGTTGGGCCTTAACTCCACCCTCACCTCTTATTCTTTTGCTTGCCTGTTATGCTCCACATACACTGGTCTCCTCTTAGTTCCTCAAACCCTTCAAGTCTTTTCTTCTCAGGGCCTTTGCTATTCCTTCTGCCTGAGTGTTTGTTACCAGATCTTGTTCCTTCTTGATACTGAATTCAGTCTCAGATTTAATGACACCCGCCAGGAGAATTATTTTCTGACCATTAATCTAAAGTAGCCCTATCTCCAGTTACTCTCTCATATCATCCTTTATGTTTATCCTTTTTATTCTTACAGCTCATATACCTTTTTCTATAAAGTCCTCCTCAATTCTCTGAGACTAAATTAGATGCTCCCTCCCTTGCCCTCAAAGCACCCACCGGTTTAATAGCATTGTATTTACTATCCTACTGAACTCCATATATAGTTTGTCTTCTCCGTTCTATGCTGAGTTCCTGAAGAATAGGAATAACATTTCATCTATCTTTCTGCCATCCCTGGTGCCTACCATGATGTTTGGATGAATGAACAGGTGAACAAACCCTGAGCATTTCTAGTACACAGATTTGTTGACTTGTGATCTCATCAATATGGAAGACATTTAGGTTTACTCTGCTAAGAGCGATGGTAGCGTGTGTCCTCCGCAGTCAGGTCCCCAGTGAGAATCTACACTAGAAACAATTTGGCCTCAACCAGTGAACATGGCTCTATATAGTTAAAAGCTCATTGGATTCTAGAGCTTGCTGGGTTCCTCTGTAACTGTTCGGTCTCTAACCCAGCAGCTATAAATCTTACCACAGGTTCTCCCTTGCACTGTTTAATTAGCCCAGTCTTTTTGTTCTTGAGAAGAGCATCTAGTGCTGAAAGAGAAAGTAGCACAGGTTTTTATACTTTTCCCCCTTCAAAGCCTCTCTTCTTAGGTGGCTTTCACATTGTAATAACTGTACATGTGGCCTGTCCATTCATTTCCACTCATACGTGGAGTCGTGCACTTGGCAATTCTCTAGTGTACTGAAAAGTTTACTGTCTAGCTGGTAAGATGAGGCAGACTGACTTGGTAGAGAGAACACTAGACCAAGTTAGTCCAGAGACCTGGGTTCTGTTTCTGGGTCTGCCACTAACTTGCTGAGGACCTGGACCATTTCCCTTGCCTGTACCTCAGTCTCCTCATCCATCAAGTGGGTTACTGATTTTTATCAAGGAAACCCATTTTTCAGACAAAATCTTAGGCAGAATTTCAGCATAAAAAATAGTTTAAAAGTTGTGCTGCGCTGGCTGAAGTGGAGTCCTCTCATGGACTCCTTCACACCTTTTTTTATTACCTACTCCCAGATGATAAAAATGGCCCCTTCTACCTCTGGCATTTCAACTCAGACACCAGAGAAATGATCTAGTCAATGTAGGCATCCACAGGAGAAAAACCAAAAACAAGTTGTCTTGCTATAACTTGCTTCCTTTTCCCCCATGATTCTAAATAGCTGGTTTCCATTTGTCTACCATTGGAGACCTTTCAGTGGTGGTAACCCAACACCTGAGGTCCTTTGAAATGACATGGAAACCCTGAGAGGGAAATGGCTAGATTTTTGGAACCTATACTCCCCTTCTTCTGCCTGTACCTCCCCTATCTCACCCTCATTTTACCAGTTTTTCCCTATGTTGACCACTCTGTTGTGTTTTTATAAGTTTCTCATCATTTGTTCTTCCTGCTGGTTATGATTAAATCTGTGTGAACACCATGAGTCAGGGTTTCTCCACGTGGGCCCATATAGTCATTTTAACATCATTTCCAGGAAATAGACAAGACCAATAGCACAGTCATTTCTTTAAGATAAAAATATAGAAACATCCAGTTACAGCATGTGCTTAGACAGGAGTAAAAACAGTTTAACAAATCAATTTGTTGTGACAAAAGGATGATTAGTATTCTCTTCCATGATAATTGCAGTCATTGAAAGGACTGCTCTCAAAAACCATTGCCCGAGTTATTCATTCAGGCATTTGAAACTATGTGTCTGAGGTCTGGGAATACTTTCTAAAATTCGTTTGTTTTCCTCTTAAATAGAAAGCTTGTATTATCACTAATGCAATGTATAAATACAGGGATCCTAAAGGGCCATTTTCTCCCTGGCCTTCTCTACTCTTAAGCCAAGTTTAGCTTTTTAACCATGCTGTTGTTGGTATTTCCACTTACCTTTCCTCTGCATCCCTATTCATTTTCTGCAAGTAGCTGCTTTGGCTTGGTTGGAAATGTCAGAATAAGATGCCAGTGTGTTCCAGTCAGGATGTGCCTGTGTTCAAACTGCTGTAGCCTGCTACTTGGCTCTTGCAGGAAAAATACTGTGGATATGGTGTCTCCAGTTGGAATTGAGATGTATAAAGCATCTGCCTGGTTTCTTCAGCTAATGAGGTTTTGCTGAAAAAAGAGAGTAATGAAAAAATGCTGGATGTTGGCAGGACCTACTGATGAAGGCTAATGAACATAAATGAGTTTCTATAAGGCCCCAGAAGCAGAGGCAGAGAATGTTTCAATGCACTGCCCTTGAGGCAAGACCAGCCTTGGGTGGGGTGTGACCCGTTTATTTGTTGGCTTCTTTTTTTCTTTCCTTCTCTCCCTCCTCCTGTGTCCTTCTTTCAGTAAAAGACCTATTCAAGCCAGCCACAGTAGATTATTTTATGCAGCATAGGGCATATTAAAAATAAAGCGCCTTAGACCAGAGCTTAATACAATGTTGCAAAAATAAGAATTATGAGTTTTACATACTGTATTCATTATTTAATCGTAGTGGTAATTTTTAAATTTAATTGCCAAGAATTTAAGAAATATATTCTATCAAAAAGGAGATAAGAAAATAGGTGTTTTGTAGACACCACTTGGAGTTGAGTTTTCTTCAGACCCGATGTCAAGTGAATGAAGAGTGACTGTTGATAGAACACAAAGGCTTTTGCTCACCACTCTGCTCCCTGTGACTGTAACACATTCCTACAACTGTGTGTTGGTTAATTTTATGTGTCAACCTGGCTGGGGCATGGAGTACCCAAATATGTGGTCAAACATTATTCTGGATGAGGGTTAAGATGTTTCTGGATGAGATTAACATTCAGATCAGTAGAGTGAGCAGGTCAGATTGCCCTCCCTAATGTGGGTGGGCCTCATCCCAGGAGGCCTGAGTGGAACAAAGAGGCTGACCCTCCCCCAAGTAAGAGAGGATTCTCCCTGCCTGATGGCCTTCAAACTGGGATATTGGCTTTTTTCCTGCCTTTAGACTAGAACTGGGTCTTGAGCTTCCTGGCCTTTGGACTAGAGCTACACCATCAGCTCTCCTGGGTCTCCAGCTCGCCTACTCACCCTGCAGATTGTGGGACTTGCCAGACTTTGTAATTGCCTGAGTCAGTTCTTTATAGTAAATCTCTTTCTTCTCTTTATACATTCACAAACACATGTGTGCGCATGCGTGCGTGGACACACACACGCACGCACACACACACCCTGTTGGCTCTGTTTCTCTGGAGAACCTGAGCTAATACAAACCACGGCAGCAGGCAGCACATAATTCATGCAATATATACCATGACAGGCACCATACTGACTTTAGACTTAGACATATCTGCAGTCAGGTTTAAGTTCTACCACCGACCTTTGACAAATTATTTCACCACTCTTCACTTCAGTTTCCTGATCTTTAAAAATGGGAGTTTTTGTGACAGTACATATGACAGACTCTTGAGATATATTAATTCCTTGACATTCTAAACTGGATGACAAAACCAATGTAATCAATAAAATAATAATATAAATCTTATTACTAGGCTGTCATGTTATTTCCATGAATAAGTTATAAATGAACAGAATCTATACATCTTTCTGTGCCATTCTCCTAGAAAAGACTCACATGCTTCCCACTGCCCCCTCCCAAAATCCCATCTTACTGATCTTTTCTGATAACAATCTTCTAGTGCCCCCACATAATCCAGTGGTAGTAATGCCTCTGAGTGCTTTTGGTTGAGTGATTGTTCTACTCTTATAAGCAAAATTAAAACCTGATGTTTAATGGTTCCACGGTTTAACTATAACCATGTTCAGAGATTTCAGTTGCAAAAGGTTGACTAGCCTTAAATGATAAAAGATGTGAAAATATGACATTAATAAGTATGGTTCATATACAAAATAAGGGTATACTAAGCAGTTAAAACAAAATATGAGGGCATGTTCTGTGTACTAATATATGATATATGATTAAGTGGGGAAAAGTACTGATAGTATGCTACCTTTTGTCTAAAATATGAGAAAGTAAGATTATAGATTCTTGTTTGCTTTTATATGCAAAAGGCAACTCTGGAAAAGGGCATAAGTAATCATAGTAATTGCCTGGTTGGTAGGTGGTGGGGTGGATACATCGGCCACAGGTAGGAGAGAAACTTCACTGAAAACTTTTTCATAATTTAAAAATTTTTGAACCATATGAATTAATTGTCTATTAAAATTAAATTGAAAAAAGAACAAGGGGAAGGAAAACCATTAGGGTACATTCACATTTAAATTTCTCTGTATACCCTTTGAAAGTTGTATTACACTGTTTTATTTATAGCTCCCAGCTGAAAATCTCCTAGCCTTGTTACTTTGACCTGATTTGGGTAATTTGAAAACTAGAATCTAGACAGATGTACCTGCAGTGTTTTAATTACCATAGTTTTAAATTTTGAGCAAGATGGGGTGCAATATTAATACAGGTAGTGCCCAGCTCACCAGCAAGTTAGGCTATAAAAGTTTCTCTTCCACTGTTCACTTAAAAATGATTAAGATAGTAAATTTTATGTTATGTGGTTTTTTATCTCAATTTAAAAAACTGTTAAAAAACCCAATCTGACTTTATTCATTTATAGAAATGAAAGTTTTAAATCGGAATATTTTCAACTACAGGTTGTTGGTCCTGAATCATGTAGTTAAAATGACTTGTACAATCCTTAATAGCTTATAAAAATATGTATACATTTAGTTATGATTCTTTCCCTTTGTTAAAAATATCTTGTTTATATTTGCAAATATTTGTCCTTTATGCTCAAGGGAAGATTTGTATATTGCTAATAAAAATGTAACAATACTTTAAAAAAATATTTTTCCTCCAGACCACCAAATGAGTGCCAACTGCCTTCTTTTGGTATAAGGTGCTGTGTACATGCTAAGTGAGAAAAGAGCATGAGGCATCCGTCAAGGGTGCACTCTGTAATTATACAGACCACTCATAAGCATGAAAAAAGCCCTGGCAGAGAGATGGCAAGGGACTCATGCAGACAGCACCTGCTCTTGCTCATAGAGACAGAGACGTCTTGGCATCCTGATGTTTGGGGGACTTTATGGAGGAGACTAGGTTGAAAGAGTGGGCCAGGAACTGGATAAGCAGAAAGAAACAGAAGGAGCAGTCCAAGTGTAGGACAGAGGACAGAAACTTGAGATGGATATGATGAACTGCTTTTTTATTTTTTAGTGGAGTGTTCTAAGACAAACAGGGAACTGCAGGTAGAAGTGAAGTTGTAAAGGTCCTCAGGAAGTTGGGGCTTTATTTGGGAAACACTGCTTTTGGAGTATAAAAGGGATATCCTAAACATGACAAAAATATGCCTGTTACTCACCTGCCCACCCTTCCTCCCATTTCTTCATTCATTCAACAAATATTTTTTCACCACCTCCTTTGTGAAAATCACTGATACAAGAAAATTTCCCTAACCATGAAGTACAGAAGATGGGCAAAGGCAAGTGTGAAGCAGAAAGTCCAGAAAGCCTGTAACAGTGATCCAGGATTGTAGTCATGTTACTGGATTGATAAAAGGGCTAATGCTTTTTAAACACTTAAGAGTATTTGCCAAATATTTTATCATTACTGTAAATGGAGTATAACCGTTAAAAATTGTGAAACACTATATTGTACACCTGTAATTTACATAATATTATACATCAACTATACTTCAATAAAAAAAAGCATGTATATTATATTGAAAAAAAAGAGTATATGCCAGACACTGTGTTAAATGCTTATATATGTTATGTATTATCCTCATAACCCTATAAAGTAGGCACTTTTATTATCCCAGTTTACCAATGAAGAAACTGAGGCTTAGAGAGGTTAATTAATATAGTCACACAACAAAGAACAGTATAAATATCATTTGTTTAGCAGATCAAAGTTTGTAAATATTTTTATAGGCCCTCTTTTGTTTGATCCTCTGCCTATGTGTTAGCCCTCCTAAATAGCATTATTTTCATTTTATAGAGAAGCACAGAAGAACATAGAGAAACTTGCCTAGGCAGTCATTCATCAGACAGTAAGCACGTACCATGTGCCAGGCATTCTTCTAGGCAATAGACAAGATAGATCAAGGTGCTTGTCCTCAGGGAATTGTTTTCTGGTGGGGATAAATAACGGTGAATATATAAGTAAATAATATCAAATAATTTCTGGAGATGACAAGTACTGTGAAGTAGACAAAATAAGGTAAAGTAATAG
This sequence comes from Balaenoptera acutorostrata, assembly GCF_949987535.1. Lineage (NCBI taxonomy): Eukaryota > Metazoa > Chordata > Mammalia > Artiodactyla > Balaenopteridae > Balaenoptera > Balaenoptera acutorostrata. Next base: position 36,638,074 of record NC_080082.1, on the reverse strand, counting down.
AGGGGGGCTGGCCACGGTAGAAAATGAAGGCCTTTCTAAGGAAGTGATGATGGTTGAGACCTGTATAACAAGAGGGCCTCATGCAACAATCTGAAGGGAAAACATTCCAAGCAAGAGTGCAATAAGTACAGAGGCCCTGAGATAGGAACACAGTTGTCATTTTCAGTGGAGAGAACCCAGTGTGGCTAAAACATGGTGAAGGAGAGGAGGGAGAATGAGAAAGAAGAGGTAGGCTGGAGCTTGATTATGTAGGGACTTGTAGGCTATGGTAAACAGTTTGGTTCTTATTCTGTGGGCAATAGGAAGACAGTGGAGAGTTTTAAACAGGGTGTCTGTGTGTATGCATGTTGGGGGGGAGGGTGACATGGTCTGATTTACACTTTTTTAAAAAACCATCCTTGTTGCTGTTTACAGGATAGACTGTGTGAATGGTGGGGTAAGACTGAGGTAGGTAGAACAGTTAGTTGACCAAGTGAAAGATCATGGTGACTTTGAGTAGGGTGGTAGTAGCAGTGGAGTTGGAGAAAAGTGGTGTGTTTGAGATGTGCTTTGGAGGTAGAGCCAGTAGGACTTATTGGTGAGTTAGCAGTGCATTAGAGAGGCAGACAGTACACTGTAATGTTTAAGAGATAGATGAGATTGCCCAGATTTGGATCCCTACTTTGCCACTTACTAGCTATATGATGTTTAGATAAGTTTTTTGACCACTCTGCACCTCAGTTTTCTCCTTAGTAAATGAGGATAATTGTAGTAACCTACCTAATAGGGGTGTTTTGATCAGTAAATAATATGGCTACACAGTGTTCAATAAGTGTTGTCTTTTTTGTTTGTTTTAGTGGTTACTGGTTATGAGGTTTGAAAGAGAAAGAGGAATCAAGGATAACTTACACATTTTTGGCCAGATCAAATGAGTGCACAGTATGGCATCTTAAAGAGATAAGAAATAGTGGTGTTGGGAAAGCTGGACAGCCTCATGTAAATCAGTGAAATTAGAACATTCCCTCACACCAAATACAAAAAATAAACTCAAAATGTTTTAAAGACCTAAATATAAAACATTACACCATAAAACTCCTAGGAGAGAACATAGGCAAAACATTATCTGACATAATCATAGCAATATTTTCTTAAATCAGTCTCACAAAACAAAAGAAATAAAAGCAAAAATAAACAAATGGGACCTAATCAAACTTGAAAGCTTTTGCACAGCAAAGGAAAGCACCAACAAAACAAAAAGACAACCTATGGAATGCAAGAAAATATTTGCAAACAATGCAGCCGACAAGGGGTTAATTTCCAAAATATACAAACAGCTGATACAACTCAATAACAAAAAAATACAAACAGCCCAACCAAAAAATGGGCAAAAGACCTGAACAGACATTTCTCCAAAGAAGATATACACGTGGCCAACAGGCACATGAAAAGATGCTCAACTTTACTAATTATTAGAGAATGACCATCATCAAAAAGCCTACAAATAATAAATGCTGGAGAGGGTGTGGAGAAAAGGGAACCCTCCTACACTCTCAGTGGGAATGTAAATTGGTGCAGCCACTATGGAGAACAGTATGGAGGTTCCTTAAAACACTAAAAATAGAGTTACCGTATGATCCAGCCAATACCACTCCTGGGTATATATTTTGGAAAAAACAAGAATTCTAATTCGAAAAGATGCATGTGTCCCAGTGTTCACTGCAGCACTATTTAGAGTAGTCAAGACATGGATGCAACCTAAATGTCCATCGACAGATAAATGGATAAAGAAGATGTGGTACATATGTACAATGGAATATTACTCAGCCATAAAAATAGATTGAAATATTGCAATTTGCAGCAACATGGATAGACCTAGAGAATATCATACTAAGTGACGTACGTCAGAGAAAGAGAAATATTATATGATATCACTTACATGTGGAATCTAAAAAATAATACAAATGACTATATACAAAACAGAAGTAGACTCACAGACAGAAAACAAACTTATGGTTACCAAAGGGGGAAGAGGAGTGGAACGATAAATTAGGAGTATGGGATTAATAGATACAAACTACTATACATAAAATAGATAAGCAAAAAGATTTACTGTATAGCACAGGGAACTATATTCAATATCTTGTAAAGACCTATAATGGAAAATAACCTGAAAAAATATATATATATGCATAACTGAATCACTTTGTGGTACACCTGAAACTAACACAATATTGTAAATCAACTATACTTCAATTAAAAAATAAAATTTAAAAAAGAGAGATAAGACATACTTTAAGGGTGAGTGAATTTAAGGATGGAAATCAGTAGTTCAGTTTTGTCCATGATAAGTTTCAGGCTCCTATTAGATAACCAGGATCATGGGAGAGGAAGTGACAAGAATGGAACTTGTTTTGTGGGTATTTCACTTCTAAAACTTGCCCTCTTTCCACTCTTTGAGAGGCAGAGTAAGTGAGTGATTATGAGCACAGACTCTGCAGTCAGACTGCCTGGATCTGAATTCTAGCTCTGCTATTTACTAGCTTTATGACCTTGGATTAGTTACTTAAACTTTCTGTGCCTCATTTTTGTTACCTGTAAAATGGGAATAATGGTTTGTTAAAGGACTTAGATCAGTGCCTCCTCACACACAGAATGTACAATGTTCTGTAAAGTGATTGTTGCTATTGTTGTTACTTTTCAATCCTGAATGTTGCTATAGAAATGAAATGAGAAGAAGATTCAAGCAAGGTATTTTATGAAGGAAGGATTAACAGGATTTTGGTGACAAATTGGATATGGAGGGTAAAAGAGAGGAGTCAAAGATGGTTCAGAGGTTCTGAGCTAGAGTGAGTCTATTTGGGGTAGAGGTAGGGTTGATAAGGAGTTGAGTTTTAGAGCTATTAACTTTGAAAATAGCCAAAAGAAAATGTCCAGAAAGCAGTTAAAAATGTGGGAACTAGATAGAACTCAAGAGAAAGTTCAAGACTAGAAATATAGGTATGGAATCATCTGCTTAGAAGTGATAATGAAAGATACCAGAGTGAATGAGTTTGGTGAGAGAGAAAGAGAAAGAAGTGGGACGAATAGAAGAACAAGGACTTAAAGGGTAAGGACTTCCATCTCAAGGGCAAAGCAAGATAGATGGCAGAGTACAGAGCTAACAGAGACGAGGAAGGTAAGGAAATAGTGGTAGTCTATGTTTGAGAAATAAAGGGAGGGAAAACTGGGAAGGTGGTAAGTCATCTGAGGATTTCTTTGAAAAGATGTTTGGAATTATTTGGAGAAGAACTAGTCATGAAAATGGGATGGTGGATGGTCCTAATGCCTTAGAGTGGTGGAAGCCAGTGGGGTCTAGGGCAACATAGATGTTACAGCAAATCTCAACAAGGAAGAGAAAGCAGCTGCCCTAGGATAGGTGTGAAAACTGTAAGTACAGCTGCAGGAAATATTAGTGCCCTTCATTGTTACTATGTTTCAAATACTGTACTTGACACTTTGTTCTCCCTGAATCCTCAGGATTCTCCGAAATACTGGAAACCACCTAAATGTTATCAAAATAAACACGCCTTGAATAAATTATGGCACGCCCATATAATGTAATGTCTTTCAGCCATTATTTTTTAAACTAGGTAGATCTATACTGGCAAAGGAAGGTATCAGTGGGATACTTTTCTGTGATAATAAACACATTTGAAAACTTACCTATCTATTGCAATAGACTAAACTCAAGGATGGGCACTGGGTTGTATTCATCTTGTAATATCAGGGTCTAGCGTGGATTCCTGTATGTCTTAACTATTGGTCAAATGAATGAGTGCATACGTGCTTATAAAATGGAGAGCACTAGTACCACACTGGGGTTGAGTATGTGTGTGTGTGTGTGTTGTGCCTGTGCACGTGTGTACTTTGTGAACCTAAAAGCAGAAAATATTATAATATTATTAAGGAAAATACCATTCAGAAATAGAAGGTATTAATTATTATTAGGCAGTTTTCAGAGAGACTTCATTGGTTTAGACAGTAATTTTGGTGATTTGAAGAAAATTATGAAAATAGAGAAAAGATAGTTCCAACTTTGTCAGTGAAAGGAAGAAAATTGTTGGGGTGGGACTGGCCACGCACAATTCTTTCTGTGGGTGGAAATGGGGTGAAGCGTCCCGCTTGGGCTGGGGTTAAAGGCCTGAGCTCATTATGGTAGATGGTTTGTGAACTGGAACTTTCCGAAATGCTGACTTTTAAAATGAAAGAGTTCTTCAACCATCGAATAGTCACCTAATCAGATGCTCACTATGATTCAACATGCGTAGTGGGCATTTTAGATCCGAGTACTCTGTCATACAAATAGAAACAACGTTGTCTTAAACAGGCCTGTGATTCAAAAAGAAGAAACCAATTTACCAGTTAGGATCTGTAAGCTGCCTTATTTATTGTTAGTGGAATAACATCTGCATTCTAATATATGTATTCACTTGCTTTTTATTTAAAAGCTCTAATTGCCCTGAAGATTATAGATAATGGCCCACTCTAAGGTTACTGCTTTTGATGAATGGGAGATTTCATCCAAGAAAAATAAAGCTTAATGTTTTCATTTGTTAGAAATCTTGATGAGACTCTGAATAATTACTTTTTCTCATCCTTTTGAGTAACATCAACTTTTTTTTTTTTAACTTTTTATTTATTTATTTACTTATTTATGGCTGTGTTGGGTCTTCGTTGCTGTGCGAGGGCTTTCTCTAGTTGCAGCAAGTGGGGGCCACTCTTCATCGCGGTGCGCAGGCCTCTCACTATCGTGGCCTCTCTTGTTGCGGAGCACAGGCTCCAGACACGCAGGCTCAGTAGTTGTGGCTCACGGGCCCAGTTGCTCCGCGGCATGTGGGATCTTCCCAGACCAGGGCTCGAACCCGTGTCCCCTGCATTGGCAGGCAGATTCTCAACCACTGCGCCACCAGGGAAGCCCAACATCAACTTTTAAAGTCTTTATCTAATAAAAATAGAATTTATAGCATTTTTAATGTCTATTTATTTCTGTGAGGTTGTTCCATCATATTTTTCCTTATATATTCATTTAAATCACATTGAAGACTGCCTGAAATGGCATTTTCACGATGATTCTGGGAACCATCCTTTGACTGTATGTTATTTACTGCTGATATATGTATTTTGGTGTTTCTTGCCTTCTATCATACATAAATTCTACTGGCATATTGAATACCATAGAGAGGAACTGACTGATAGTAAATCAAATGTTTTACAGCATACTATTGGGAATGTTGGATTCATTACTATGAAGAAATTATATTTGATCACAATTTTCAGAGCTTCCTAATACTGTAATTTATTGGTGCTTCTTAATGTTCTGTATTAGTTATATACAAGCTCAAAATTGGATTCATTTTAGCAATGCATAATATATGCTATAGTGAATCTTTTCCACACACACAAAAAGTAGCAAATATCCAACACTATGTTTGATTAGAACTATTAAGCCCAACAGCTTGTATTTAACTAACACAGTGGTAATTATATAGTCAATTGGGTAGTTCATTCTCTACCGTAGAAGCTATATATTAGAATAAAGCTATTTTGATGTATCAGGTGCCAAAGGAAAATTGGCTAACAAGAAAGGGAATAACTTTATGTGGTGAAGATGTCAAATGAACAGTTTTAACTCACAGTCATTTTTTTAGAGAATACGTAAGTTAGGTTTTTATTTTTAGTTCCCACTCTTCCCTTCATAGTTAAATGATGGAAAATGACTCTCGGTCCCCAAACTACTCTTATGCATCATTCAAAATAGCCCTGACAGGCGAGCCCCTCCGGTAGTGGTGAGATTTATGGCTTTCCATTCCTTGGTGTTCCATTACTCTGTCTACACCATCAAATTGATTAGTAGGTAGTGGAAAGCAAGGAAAGAGAGGCAACTGCTTAGAGCCAGCTGGTGTCCATCATCTTAATGAACTGCTTAGAGATGGTTAATATTGTCCTTGATTCTCATTATAGTTGATGATGATCAGATCTTTTAAAATGTTTCCCCCCTCCCTTTTTCTGTATTACAGGGCCCACTGGAAAATGATTTGGTTGTTTATGTAGCGCTCATAGCAGAAAGCCAACGGTATGAAATCCAGATGGGTGGCGTGTTCTTTTGAGGGGGAGGGAAGGGGACTGATTGCTTTAGGCTTATAATATTGAGTGTGGTGGTAGAAATTAACTTCATAGACCCCTTCACAGGGTTTCAAGGATGTCACTAATGTCACTTTAAGTGCCAGAATAACATTCTTTTCATGTTTAAAAATAATTTTGTTTTAGTTGGTGTTAATATTAATTAAAGTCTGTGACCAGTGCCAGTGTTGCCTGGTGTGTAGTTCTGAGAAATTAATGCAAACAGATTATGGGGATCCCCCAAGTTAGTGCTTACCTCTCTGCCAGCCCCCAAAGCTCACAGCTGATGCTTTGTGAAGAACCCAAGAGGGCTCTGGATTCCAGTGCAGATGACATATTGCTGACATTAACAAATGAATAATGTGCTCCAAACTAGCATAGTCTTTCCCCTTTTCTCCTCCTCCTTCACCATTGTCCATATAAATGCATTACTGAAAATGTCTCTTTTTTTCCCTGTGTTTTTTAGCCTTCAAGTTTTCCTCAACACATATGGTATTCAGACTCAAACTCCTCAACAGGTAGAACCCATTCAGATCTGGGCCCAGCAGGAGCTTGTGAAAGTAAGTGATTCTGCTTCTTTACTGTCTCCTTTGTGTAGGTACTAGAGCATGATGATTAGACTTAGTTTATTGTCAAGAAGTATATTTAAAAATCCAATTCTAAGATAGGGTCATTGATCCAAAGTCTTTCTGATTAAGCTGAGAGACCCACTTTATCGGACACTGTTACTGAAACACAACTGCATTGTGTGTGCATTATATTCATAGGTCTTGTTGATTTCTGCTCCTTGCTAAAGTCTATTACTAACCTGGACTGACCACTTAAATAACAAATCAGCCTTAATTTTAGTAGTGGTGTATAAAATTAACCTTTACATTTGATTTATTTTCCCTTTTATTAACTATCAAAGAAATCTTCTCACCTAAATATTATTGGTAATAACTACTTCCTTTTTTCTCTTGCCTTACTATTTGGAGTCTGAAGTAATTCCTACCCTCTTTGGTTTGCTAGGTCTCAAAATAGTTATAAAGTGACATCTGAATTTATCTTTGATGCAGTTACATACCTATTGGATTGGATTAAAAGATGACTTCTGAGGCCTTTTGTATGCACTGCCCTGCAGCATATGCCTGAGTTTAGGAATATTACTGCTCATTAGGGATGGGAAATTGTTGATCTCCACTAATTATTTTTAAACCACTGTTTTTATTTGGTAATCATTAAAAACAGTACAGGAACAAAGTCCGCAGTGTTTGGTGGAAATGTTTAGAATAGTCTCTCTCAAGTGATCAAGATTAAGTCAGTTAAGTTGATAAAAATGTTTTTGATTAAAACCTTGATGTTACAACAAAGAATAAAAGCTCAGAGAAGTGAGGTGCACATTGCAGGGAAAATGCAAGGCCCCAGAGTTGTTGCTAATCAGACTGGACCTCATGCATTGGCAACAAAACCAGAACCTGGGTGTTAGGTCACCCAGAGCACCAGCTCTTCAAAAATCCTTAACAAATTAGAGCTCTTTTCTCCCCCTCGATTAAAGAGACATGGCTAAAAATGCAAGGAACCCTGGAGTAGGTAACACTTTAAAATCACACTAAGAAGTAAATGATGGAAAGCTAGATTTATTTCATTGTAGAAGAGGCTAAATGAGGCCAAGAGGGAAGTAAGGATCCACAAGGCAAAGAGAGGAGGAGAAAATCTAAGGTTGTAACACTGTGCACTTATCATTCAGGTGCAGGCTGTATTTGCTGATACACTTTCATGGCCTCTTACTGAAAGCTCCAGAGAATGGTAACAAAGGTTATTATTCTTTGACAAACATGCTCTCAAAACAAATTAACCTGAATCTGTTTCTTCAGGCCTAATGTATATTAGCACCTCTTTCTGGTAGCATCTCTACTCTACCAGACAACATTCAGTCAAGATTTAAAAGACCAACATGGCTCCAAATAACTTGAATGTGGCATTTTATTCATTCATTCATCAGTAACACCTGCTCTGTGCAGAGTACTGTGTGGGGCACACAGATAAAATGACTCTGTCCCTGTTCTCAGTCGGTGACCTCTGGGTCTGTTGGGATGACAGAAAAAATAGTTAATGACAATCCACTTTGATCAGTGCTATGATAGATGTTAGTACAAGGTGCTGAGGAGTCACAGAGGTGGTAGGAAGCATTCTGTTACAAAGTGAAGACTTATAACAGGTCCTGACTTATTTTATACTTTGTTGTTTTAAAAATGGCATTAACGCATGATTTACAATTTGGGTGTGTGTTGTGGCTAAAAAGACAGATTTGTGACCAGGAGCCCAGCTTCTCTGTGCACGTGTCAGGATGGAAAATTCTCTGTGGCTACAGCCTCTGTGTTTCAAGCTAGCTGCATTTTGGGATTCACCCTCTAAGATATACTGCCGACTACACTGCTTCTTATAGTCTACCTTTTAAAAGTGAAAATATTCCCTCAAATCTTAGTTAATACACATATTCTTATGCCAATGGCTGCTTATTCTCTTCTGAGAAGTTGCACCCTCCTTCAGCCCACTGAAGAGGGTGTGAGGGCAGCAGCTGAGGGCAAGGCTTTCACTGTGTGTGGTTAATGTTTCATAATGTGGTAACTGTGGTTTGATTTGCCTCATGGGAGATCTGAATACAGTGCAGATCTAGAAAGAAGTATTTCTGTACTTCCAGGTGGTTTGGTCCCTGCTATGTGTTTCAGTGCATTAAATGATGTGAATGTGTAGGGATGGTATTATCTGTACCCTAGAATTCAGGGAACGTTCTGCATCTGATTACTTAATTGTCATAGACCTCTACCATGGTTCAGAAAGTTAAAGAAAATGCTTTTACTGTAATAGAGTAGTATTTAAAGATTTCCTTTAAATCTACCTAGATCAGTACATTTTAACTTGTGCATGGTTGATTAATATAATCATTTGCCTAAAAGAAGAAATCTAAAGTAGTTTAGACATAAATATTAATTTAAGGGAAAGTGGTCTCCATCTAGTGCTGTGCACTGTAGTTTCAGTGTAGCTAAACAATGCTATATAATGCTTATAGAGTACTTTTTCTAGCCAGTGGACTTTGTCTAAAACCACTGCTGTTCCAGAATTAATATGCACAGCACATGTGGCTCAGGAGGACATTCACTTGCTCCCTCATTCATCCATCAAGTATTTCCTGAGCACCAGTTGTATGCTAGGCACAGTGCCAACTCAGGGGGTGCTATTTTCTAGGAACATTCAATGCAGAAGGAGAAGGAGACAGAGCTAACTCTGACATACATGTGTGTACCATGGCAGAATGAACAGAGAGCTCTGGTGATGACATTAATTTTGTATACGTTGAGGTTGATATTTGAAATCAGTTCAAATGATAATCAGTAGATTGTGTAGAGACAGTTGGTTTGATTTTCCATTAGGTTAGATTTCTACCTCATCAGATACAAAAATAAATTCCAGACAGATTAAAGATTTAAATATTTTTTAATGATTTAGATATAAAATCACTATAAAAAAAAGAATAGTAGAACAGTTTACAACTGTTGTGAGGGGAAGTCCATTCTTAGAGTAACACTAGTGCCAAAAAGCGATTAAGGAAGTGATTGACAGATTTAACTAAATGTAGTTGAAGGTAGCATAAACAACTGGCACCTCAAAGGTGCTTGTGAAATTTCCTAGCAGAAAAATGTTTAGATTGAAATACCAAATGCTGAAGTGATGTTTGAACTACTATGCAGTCATTCTCACATTTCATAACAACATTGAAGATGAGCAAATTGAGTAAAATATTTGATAAAACGGTAATATTCTTAACATACCAAGATCTTTTACAAATGAAAAAGAATGGCAAATGCCCAGTAGACAGGGGAAAAAAGGAAAAAGTGCATAGAACATACAAATAGCTATTAAATATATGGGAAAATGGTCCACCACAAAATATTTGAATACAGTTGTTTAAAACTAAAATGAAATGTCATTGTGACTCAAGAGAATGACAAAAATGGCCTATGCACAGTTAATGTCGATGTAATTGGTCCATTATTTCTGGAGGGTGACCAACCTGGCAGTATGTTTGAAAGAGAATGTATATTCTCTTTGATCCATCAAGTCGAAGAAATTATCCTGCAGAAGTAATAGTATACTGTCCAAAGTTGGTTACAGAATTAGTTTTGAAATAACAAAAAATTGGGAGCTACCTTCATCAGGGGATCCATGTTAAATAGGGTAAGGAGACTTCTTGATTGGATTAAGTGCTCGGCTCTGGCACTGATTAACTCCTAGTTCATTCCAAGTTTATCTGTTTTTACTTGTAGAAAAACAATATTAAGTTTAAAAAAATGGAACACCAGATTATATAGTATATGAACCCATTTATGTAAATATATATACATATATGTGTGTGTGTGATATGGGTATTTATCTATGCACTGTTAAAAATCTGTAACCCTATCTTATGCTTCTGGTGTTTCTTAGGGATCACACAATAAATTACACTCCTTTTAACACATACCAAAGTGAAATGGTTGTTGCCTAAGGGGTTACGGGAGTAACAGGACCATTCACTTGTAGCATATGGATTAAATTTTTCATAAAATTCATATAATCGGAAAAATCAGTGAAGACATTTCCATGTTGGTGGGAAATACTTGAAGGTGGGAATCTGGTAGAAGTTATGTAGCCCTGTTTTTTAAAACTTTATAAAGAGTCAAAATTTTTATCACAGAGGAAGCATTTGTTTCTCTGTGTGCTTGTATGAATCAGATAGAGCCATGCAAGTTATAAATTCATGACATGACAGTGTAAGAACAATGTCAAATTTTAGAATGTTGCTAAATGGATCTGCAAAAGTTTTGCTCTCAAATCTCCCAGTGCCCCAAAATCTAAGTTGATGTCATCAGCTGGCTTGTTTTCCTACAAGTCCATTGAATAAAGTTTCCCTGGCCTCTTTTTCTCTGGAGAAATAGAAATTAGCAGGGCATTAGTCGAGGGGGGAAAAGGGGGCAAAAAAGGAAAAGCATGAATTTTTGTCTGGCTCTGATTTACGCATTTGTATCTTACAGGCTTATTTCCATCTGGGGATCAATGAAAAATTAGGACTCTGCGGAAGGCCAGATAGGCCCATTGGCTGCCTCGGTACTTCAAAGGTGCTCATGAAATTTCCTTGTAGAGCAGTGTTCAGATTGTAATACCACAGACAGGAATGATGTTTGACCTGCTATGCATCCATTCTCACATTTCATCATATACTTGGGCTAATTATCTGAATTATTATTTTCTACAAGTAAATATCAATAATTAGTTTTGTGTGATAGTACGAACTCTTCTAAAAATAGATAAGCATCTCACTGCTCTATTATTTCTGAGCCTTGTAAGATACCTGATTATAGTAGTATTTACTCAAACGGAGGCTTTTTCCCTTATAGTAGAGGTGGACTACTTTATTAGCATACTGAGTCAATCAAGAAGCTGTACCTTCTTAATATTATGTAGATTTTATAAGATTATTTTGTTTGCTTATTCAGAATTAAACATCAGTTTTAATTTTTATTAGGACTTGTAGTACTGTACCTTTGCCTTTGGTCTGTTTTATTTATTTATTTATTTATTTTTCTTTTTTTTTTTTTTTAAATTTATCCCTTACAGATTTATCGCATTCTAGGAAAGACTGTGGTTTGTTACCCTATCATCTTTGACCTAAGTGATTTCTACATGTCTCAAGATGTTTTACTGCTGATAGATGACATAAAGGTAGCTTCAGAACACCTTTTAATTGAAATGGGATGACTTTGTTTCTAGTGATTTATATGGTATGTTGTTAAGTTAAGTGCTCCTGGGTCTATGATACTGGGTTAATACAGTATCAAATATGAAAGTAAAACAACATCTGCATAGCTTTGGGGAGTTAAATTACTTGCAGCATTAGAATAATAGATGTGTTCTGTTTTATATAAAGTTGTATGACTTTACTTGTCTACCTTCTACAAATGGAACGAAAGGATATATACTGTAGTTGTAAAAGCAGAGGGGGAGCTGTTTTGGAAACCATGTTCATACGACAGTAAGTTTATCCCTTTTTGAACAAAAGTTGAGTTACCAAAATGATTTTATCTATGAAGAATTTCAAGTAAAACCTCACCTAACTCATTATACCCACTCAGTTAAAATCTCCTCCACTCCCTTTTCCATTTGCAGAGTAGAAAAGCTTAGGGTCATGGCCCAGAGCATGAAGTCTGGAGCCAGATTTCATTTGTTAAAATCTTGACTCTACTGTTTACCAGCTCTGTGATCTTGGGCAAGTTAGTTAACTTCTCTGTGTCCCTGTTTTCTCATCTGTATAACTGAATAGGGCTGTCCTGAGGATTAGGAGTTCATGTACGCAAAGCCCTCAGAATAGTGCCTGGCACGTAGTGAAGAGTTATGTATGTCTTTGATGGGATGATGATGATGATAATGATAATAGAAATTGAGTCAAATAAAGAACTCTTCATGTTTCCAATGGTCTGTATAGATTCATCCCAATCTCTTCTACCTGATGTAATATAAATCTACAGTAACGTGGAGTGAGAATTAATCTTCTGGATGATAACCCTGGGTTGATTTTCCTTCCCTGGGACCATTCTCGAACTGTGTTTATTAGGCCTCAAAAAAAGGGGGGGGGGTGCAGCCTTAAAACATGTGTGATCTGACTATTTTTAAGAACGAAGTTTAAAATCAAAATGGTTTCTAGCTTAACTTGTATGTATTAGAACATTTCTACCCCTAAGTAGTCTGTCTTATCCAGGGTTTGATTGTGAATTATCTTGATATAGAAGAGTTTTGCTGGCTCTTTGCCACTAATGGTTAAACATCCTGATCAGCTCAGATACTGTGCCATTACATCCTGCCTCATTCTTATGTTTTAATAGAATGCACTACAGTTTATTAAGCAATACTGGAAGATGCATGGACATCCACTTTTCCTTGTTCTCATCCGGGAAGACAATATAAGGTAGGTGGATGAAAGAGTTGAGGTGCATGCATCTCGTCACCATTAACAGTGTGAACCCTTTGGAAGCAGGGCCTGCTTGTATTTTTATATCCATCTCAGCGTGTGACAGAGTGTTTTGCGTATGTAAAGGGTACTTAGTACTAGATTATTAATTTCTCATTCTGTTGTTAATATGCACATTTTGTTTATCTGTTTATATTTTTCAGAGGTAGCCGATTCAATCCCATATTAGATATGCTGGCAGCTTTTAAGAACGGAGTGGTTGGAGGAGTCAAAGTTCATGTTGATCGTCTACAGGTAGTCTTCTGAATTTCAGTGTTTCTGTTTCCAGCACAATTAATCCACAGATACAGCTATGTTTCTTAATTATATTCTGTGGAAGGTTTTTGTCTGAAGGTTTTATTCTCTGTCTACCTTCCCGTTCCCATTGTCATCACCCCGTTTATCTGATCCCTCCAATCTGATGCTTGAGCAATTGCAGTGGTTTCCCACCAGAATTTCAGACTTTAAGAGATCATCTCTGACCTCAGTTTTGCATTTGAGGAAGCTGGGGTCCAGAGTGGTGAAGTGACCTGCTGTATAATCTCAGGTTCTTTGACTCCCTGGTCCAGTGCTCTGTTCCCTACCACACAGTGACATCCAACCTGGAGATAATCCTTGTTCCATTCAGAATTTTCCAGCATTACTTTCATAGCTCCTAAATAACAGAAGCCCTCTGTGGTTCCCTATAACCACAGCAGCCTCTCTGCCCACAGTTATCTCCTACTAAACATTCTTTCTGCTTCAGCCGGTACAGATTACTTACTGTGCTCTCGGCTTTGTGAGGTTCTGCCCCTTTCTGCTCGCTCCATTTCCTCTGCCTGGAGTAGCTTGGCTTCTTTCAACATCACTGGGCTTTGAAGTCTTACCAAACTTTAAAGACCAGTTCTGCAGAATCACTCAGACCAGAAATGATACTTTTCTTTTTTAATATCCTTTTATGACCTTTAACATAAACTATTCAAATTGTAGTCCATTATCGACTTATTTCCTTTAAAAAGTTGTGATCATTCCATAGTCTTTTATGTAGTAGATACTCAATATTGAGTAAGAAAGAGGAAAATTTATAAAGAGGGACCTATGTAGGTAATGTGGTAAATGGCATGTTTACATAATCATTCAATGGTGCTTGTATTGGCTTGGCCAAAAAGTTCATTCGGGTTTTTCCATAAGATGTTACAGAAACGAACTTTTTGGCCAACCTAATATTTTGCATACTTGATTGATTTTTACCTAAGTTTTTATCTTTTCCCCTTATTTTTTATTGTTTTGTCTTTTTTGTAATGCTTCGTGGGGCAATTTCTTTGTTATTTATCATGTAGCTCCTGAGTTTTGTGTTTTGGCTATCATGTTTTTAATTTTCCCTTTCATAGCATCTTGTCCTTTTTTTCCTGGGTATTATATTTTGTCTTACCCTTCTGAGAACATTAACTAGAGAGCTTTGGAAATTTTTCCTTTCTACATTATCTCTTTCAGGTTTTTTTAAAATTTATTTATTTTTATTTATTTTTATGGCTGTGTTGGGTCTTCGTTTCTGTGCGAGGGCTTTCTCTAGTTGTGGCAAGCGGGGGCCACTCTTCATTGCATTGTGCGGGCCTCTCACTATCACAGCCTCTCGTCGCGGAGCACAGGCTCCAGACGCGCAGGCTCAGTAGTTGTGGCTCACGGGCCCAGCTGCTTCGCGGCACGTGGGATCTTCCCAGACCCGGGCTCGAACCCATGTCCCCTGCATTGGCAAGCAGATTCTCAACCACTGTGCCACCAGGGAAGCCCTCTTTCAGGTTTTTTTTCTCTGTTTTGGGGGGCTCAGTCTTTCATGTTGGAGACATTTGTCAGATGTCTGGTAATCTTTAGCTAGCCCTTCATTTTTAAGAGTGAAAGAATAAAAAGTTCATTGGAAGCTGCATGTTAGGGAACAAGGATCGTTGTCATGATGAATTTACTTGTAAGGTAGTCTGGTGGCAAAGGCCCTTTTTGCTGGGGAAACCCAGGTGCCAATATCTGGAGATTTTTTTCTCCTCTGCTCTTCAGTTTCCCCAGAAAATAAACATATAGCCTTCTGCTTGAAGGACATACATTTTGCTTCCATGTCCTGAGAGCAGGGTTGGGGAGGGGAGCCAGGGATGTTGCACTGTGCTCTATATTATCAGAAACATCTCTCATTGGGACAGCTGTTTCACAAGTTGTCTCTCTCTACTGATGCAGATTCAGAAGACAATAAAATAGTACATTATCAAATTGTCCAGGATACTTACAACAGCACAGATTATTTTCACGTAGACAGCACAAGTGGCTTAATTCTGACAGCACAGATGCTGGAGCACGAGTTCGTGCAACACTGCACTTTGAAAGTCAGAGCAACGGATAATGGCTTCCCATCACTAAGCAGCGAAGTCTTTGTTTATATCTACATCTTGGACATAAATGACAGCTCTCCAATTTTTAATCAGCTCATTTATGAGTCTTTCACTTAATCCATTGTTTAATCTTTTTATCTTCTGCTCTCTGCTGTGCCCTATATATACCCTTGAGTACAGAATCTTAACCAGAGAATAAGCCTCTTTCCATCTTGTAAAACTGAAACTATACCCATTAAACAACCCCTCATACCCCCATACCAACCTTTGTCTTCTCTTTAATATAGTAAATAAAAATGGCACCTATGTAACTTCTCTGGGATTTTATTTCAGGCCCTTCCAAATGTCCTTAGCCTATGGTCCACAATCTCTCTCATCACTGGGCCTCAGCGTCGCTTCCTAGCTGTATCACCCAGGACATGTCTTCATGCAGTTCATTCCCAGCCCTGCTTTCTACTCCCCAAGTATACTGAGTACTTTAAAAATCTTTAATGAAATTTATTTTTGTTTTCCTGCTCATGCTGTTACTGTATTCTAGAATTGCCTTTTTCTTTTTTTCCTTCTAAGTCATACTTTAATTTTATAACTTAGGTCAATGTCACCTCTTTAGCAAAGTCTCCAAGACTGGAATTAATTTCTCCTTCCAGTGTGTTTCTGTGGCATTTTCCTTGAGCTTTGCTGTAGCTCTTATTTTAGGTATGGCTAGGTTCTTGTGTCTGCTTCTCTGTGTCGATTGAAAACTCTATCAGACCAGGCTTTACTCATCTCTGCATTCCCAGAGTACTCTGCTCACTACTGTTCTCTCTGTAAGAAGTATGTAAATATTGGTTCATTGATTCAACAAATGTTTACCAAGTGCCCTCTCTAGGCAGCAGAGATATAATGGTGAAAAAAATATATAAGGTCCCTGATCTCATGAGACTTATTCTAGTAGGGGAGCAGAACCAAAAATAAAGCCAGATAGGGGGCAGAATAATGGGGTGGAGTACAGTCTTGGGTGGTATGTTCAGTTGGAAAAGGCCTGGTGGGATATAATTGAATATCACTGAGCAGGATCCCTTTTTGAATACTATATTGCATTTGACACATATGTATCAATATTAAGTTATTTAATTACCATCGAACCGAGGTATTAATGCCTAGCAAATTAATTACAATATTTTTTATAAAACTAATTCAGCCAATATTTTATAATACCTATACATGGAGTATAACCTTTAAAAATTATGACTCACTATATTGTATACCTGTAACATATAATATTGTACATCAACTATACTTCAATTAAAAAAAAAAAAACTAATTCAGGAGGCTGTGCAACCAACTGAATTTTTTAAATTGAAAGCTCTAAAGCTTATTAATGGAATGGAATCTAGAACTTGTCTGTTAGTTCAGATTAAATGTTTACTTTATGAGCTGAATTAAGGTGGGTAGGCTAATAAAAATAGAAAATATTAAATCAAAATTATTTTTCTTATGTTTTCAGTATTGGCTATCAGCTTTGAGAGTTAAAAATTCTTGACTCTTTTTTTTCATAACCCACATTACAATCCATTACCAAATCCAATTTTCCCTACCCTCAGATTACATCCAGAATCTAACCACTTCCCTTCACCTCTAGCACTAACATCATGGTCCAAGCTGCATCATCTGTCACCTAGATTTTTATAGTAGTCTCCTAAATTCCTATTGGCCATAACACAATTATTAGCTTCTTCCTACTCTACCTGGTCATAGGGCAGTTAGATTATGTCACACATCATAAGCCTCTAATGACCTCCTCTCTCACACTAAGTGAAAACCAGAGTTCTTCCAGTAGTGATGCCCATGGTCTGGACCTTCTTCTCTGACCTCATCTCCTACCATTCTCCCCTATCTACTCTACTCAGCCACACTGTCCTTCTTACTACTCCTAAAACATACCCAGCATGCTCCTGCCTCAGGACCTTTACACTTGCTGTTCACTCTTTCCTCAGATCCATATTGTTGACTGCAGTGCTTCCTTCAGTCTCTACTTACGTGTCACCCTATTAGAGAAGTCTTTTCTAATCCCCTATAAAATGGCAAACCTGCCTCTTCCCTCTTCTCTGCCTCAGCATTCCCCATCCCCTGCCTTTCGCATTTCAACTTTGCACTTATCATCTGACATAGCATACTTAGGGGTTTTTTTTGTTTTTTTGTTCTTTTTAAACATCTTTATTAGAGTATAATTGCTTTACAATGGTGTGTTAGTTTCTGCTTTATAACAAACTGAATCAGTTATACATACACATATGTCCCCATATCTCTTCCCTCTTGCGTCTCCCTCCCTCCCACCCTCCCTATCCCACCCCTCTAGGTGGTCACAAAGCACCGAGCTGATCTCCCTGTGCTATGCGGCTGCTTCCCACTAGCTAGCTATTTTACGTTTGGTAGTGTATATATGTCCATGCCACTCTCTCACTTTGTCCCAGCTTACCCTTCCCCCTCCCCATATCCTCAAGTCCATTCTCTAGTAGGTCTGTGTCTTTATTCCCGTCTTGCTCCCAGGTTCTTCATGACCTTTTTTTTTTTTAGATTCCATATATATGTGTTAGCATACGGTATTTGTTTTTCTCTTTCTGACTTACTTCACTCTGTATGACAGACTCTAGGTCCATCCACCTCACTACAAATAACTCAATTTCATTTCTTTTTATGGCTGAGTAATATTCCATTGTATATATGTGACACATCTTCTTTATCCATTCATCTGTTGATGGACACTTAGGTTGCTTCCATGTCCTGGCTACTGTAAATAGAGCTGCAATGAACATTGTGATACATGACTCTTTTTGAATTATTGTTTTCTCAAGGTATATGCCCAATAGTGGGATTGCTGGGTCATACGGTAGTTCTGTTTTTAGTTTTTCAAGGACCCTCCATACTGTTCTCCATAGTGGCTATATCAATTTACATACCCACCAACAGTGCAAGAGGGTTCCCTTTTCTCCACACCCTCTCCAGCATTTATTGTTTCTAGATTTTTTGATGATGGCCATTCTGACCGGTGTGAGATGATATCTCATTGTAGTTTTGATTTGCATTTCTCTAATGATTAATGATGTTGAGCACTCTTTCATGTGTTTGTTGGCAATCTCTATATCTTCTTTGGAGAAATATCTATTTAGGTCTTCTGCCCATTTTTGGATTGGGTTGTTTGTTTTTTTGATATTGAGCTGCATGAGCTGCTTGTAAATTTTGGAGATTAGTCCTTTGTCAGTTTCTTCATTTGCAAATATTTTCTCCCATTCTGAGAGTTGTCTTTTCGTCTTGTTTATGGTTTCCTTTGCTGTGCAAAAGCTTTTAAGTTTCATTAGGTCCCATTTGTTTATTTTTGTTTTTCTTTCCATTTCTCTAGGAGGTGGGTCAAAAAGGATCTTGCAGTGATTTATGTCATAGAGTGTTCTGCCTATGTTTTCCTCTAAGAGTTGTATAGTGTCTGGCCTTACATTTAGGTCTTTAATCCATTTTGAGTTTATTTTTGTGTATGGTGTTAGGGAGTGTTCTGATTTCATTCTTTTACATGTAGCTGTCCAGTTTTCCCAGCACAACTTATTGAAGAGGCTGCCTTTTCTCCATTGTATATTCTTGCCTCCTTTATCAAAGATAAGGTGACCATAGGTGCGTGGGTTTATCTCTGGGCTTTCTATCCTGTTCCATTGATCTATATTTCTGTTTCTGTGCCAGTAACATACTGTCTTGATTACTGTAGCTTTGTAGTATAGTCTGAAGACAGGGAGCCTGATTCCTCCAGCTCCGTTTTTCTTTCCCAAGATTGCTTTGGCTATGTGGGGTCTTTTGTGTTTCCATACAAATTGTGAAATTTTTTGTTCTAGTTCTGTGAAAAATGCCAGTGGTAGTTTGATAGGGATTGCATTGAATCTGTAGATTGCTTTGGGTAGTAGAGTCATTTTCACAATGTTGATTCTTCCAATCCAAGAACATGGTATATCTCTCCATCTATTTGTATCATCTTTAATTTCTTTCATCAGTGTCTTATAATTTTCTGCATACAGGTCTTTTGTCTCCTTAAGTAGGTTTATTCCTAGATATTTTATTCTTTTTGTTGCAGTGGTAAATGGGAGTGTTTTCTTAATTTCACTTTCAGATTTTTCATCATTAGTGTATAGGAATGCAAGAGATTTCTGTGCATTAGTTTTGTATCCTGATACTTTACCAAATTTATTGATTAGCTCTAGTAGTTTTCTGGTAGCATCTTTAGGATTCTCTATGTATAGTATCATGTCATCTGCAAACAGTGACAGTTTTACTTCTTCTTTTCCAATTTGTATTCTTTTATTTCTTTTTCTTCTCTGATTGCTGTGGCTAGAACTTCCAAAACTATGTTCAATAGTAGTGGTAAGAGTGGGCAACCTTGTCTTGTTCCTGATCTTAGAGGAAATGGTTTCAGTTTTTCACCATTGAGGACGATGTTGGCTGTGGGTTTGTCATATATGGCCTTTATTATGTTGAGGAAAGTTCCCTCTATGCCTACTTTCTGGAGGGTTTTTATCACAAATGGGTGTTGAATTTTGTTGAACGCTTTGTCTGCATCTATTGAGGTGATTATGTGGTTTTTCTCCTTCAATTTGTTAATATGGTGTATCACATTGATTGATTTGCATATATTGAAGAATCCTTGCATTCCTGGGATAAACCCCACTTGATCATGTTGTGTGATCCTTTTAATGTGTTGTGGGATTCTCTTTGCTACTATTTTGTTGAGGATTTTTGCATCTATGTTCATCAGTGATATTGGCCTGTAGTTTTCTTTCTTTGTGACATCTTTGTCTGGTTTTGGTATCAGGGTGACGGTGGCCTCGTAGAATGAGTTTGGGAGAGTTCCTCCCTCTGCTATATTTTGGAAGAGTTTGAGAAGGGTAGGTGTTAGCTCTTCTCTAAATGTTTGATAGAACTTGCCTATGAAGCCATCTGGTCCTGGGCTTTTGTTTGTTGGAAGATTTTTAATCACAGTTTCAATTTCAGTGCTTGTGATTGGTCTGTTCATATTTTCTACATACTTAGGTTTTTGTTTGTTTATTGTCTACTTAATTTTGTTCATGCTGTACCCTCAATACCTAGCATAGTGCTTGGCATATATCGGTGTCCAGTAAATATTCATCTAACAGATTAGTTAACTAGAGAGCAGTATGTGTAGGTGTAAGCCTGCATCCTAGGAAATATCACTCTATAAACTTCCATTGTGCTTGGCACTGCTCTCTGCCCAGGCACAGACTGCTCTCAACCCTGACTGTGGCTGAGCCACATAAAATTGTGCAGATCAGTTGCATGTTTGGCCTTTCTCACTCAAACTCTGCAAGGAGGCTTTAGTACGATTGCTGGTAACATGTCCATCCTGCCATTTGTAGTGGCTATTTGTTGAAGAGCTACTTTATGAGTTTTCACTAGAAGAGAAGGCAGCACAACTCTGGGTGGTTAGCCAACAAGAGCAACATTCCCTATATCCTGTTGCTTTACATTTGAAATGAACAGTGAGAAGATAGAGGAAGTAATATATTTAAGACTGAAAAATTACCTTATTTTTAAAATAATAATTTATGGCTTGTTTTCTGGGCAGTACACTTCTCACTTTTATTTGACAGTTCATCAGATAATTAGAGATGACACATAGTGCTAAAAATCATTGTGTGTTATCATTCATTTATACATTCACCATGAACCACTGACAGACAACAACTGTGTTCAAGTTTGGCCTCATTTAGTTTTCTCAAGCTATAATCAGGAACTAATGGAATATAAAATGACCAAATATTGGTTTCCAGAATGTAGATAATCGATACCTTCATGATCCTGAAAAATGGAGAGCTGGCAGTGTCTCATCATTGGATAGCCCTGAAATATATTACTGTAGCAAAATGCAAAGC
This sequence comes from Balaenoptera acutorostrata, assembly GCF_949987535.1. Classification (NCBI taxonomy): domain Eukaryota; kingdom Metazoa; phylum Chordata; class Mammalia; order Artiodactyla; family Balaenopteridae; genus Balaenoptera; species Balaenoptera acutorostrata. The sequence continues at coordinate 36,616,652 of NC_080082.1, read as the reverse complement.
ATAATTATCTTTTCTGAAGACAACATTGGTATTTCATGTTTTTTTTATTTCAAAATTTTATTTTTTAACATTTTAATAAATACTGAATTTTAATTGAGCTTAAAAATTAATAAGAGGATGGAAAGAAAAAACAATCTCATGTTGATTCTGCTATTTATTATGACTCATGAACTTGTAGCTTGATGTGTATGTTCTATTTCAGGGGGTTTTGTTGTATGTGAAAATCTGTCTGATTGTAGAATGCTCATTTAAGAAGTTACTTAAAAATCATGTATATTTTTTAAGTAAACTTTTTAAAAAGTATTATGTATTTACAGAAAAGTAGGCACATAGATCATAAGGTTGTGGCTTGATGAATATAAGAGCTGTGACTCTTTTCTCAATCACGTTTCAGACACTAATATCTGGAGCTGTGGTAGAACAACTTGACTTCTTACGAATCAGTGATGCAGAAGAGTAAGTTCTTTTAGGTTATTATTGTGTTTCTTGAGATTACATTAGGAATACAGGGAATCTGAAACTTTTTCTTTTAAATTCTAGGCTTCCAGAATTTAAGAGTTTTGAGGAACTAGAAGTTCCCAAACATTCAAAAGTCAAACGACAAAGCAGCACCTCCAATGCTCCTGAACAAGAACAGCAGCCAGATGTCACCATTACTGAATGGAAAAACAAACCCACCCATGAAATTCTTCAAAAACTGAATGTGAGGAAGATGCAATTCCCACATGTACCTGAGTGAGGTTGGCAGAGCAGGAACTCCCAGGGGCAAACCATATTTCTTCTTGTCCTCCCAGAGAAGGTTGCAGTTAACCTGGAGGTAGATGCCTGTCTGTACCTAAGGCAGTAATGAGAGGTAGTTCTCATGGTCTGATATTAGTGTGGATGTCTTAAAGATGCTTAAGGAGTGTGTTGTCTTGAGTAACCCATTAAAGAAGTATAGTTGCCTTTGGGATCTCCAGATTTCTCTTTCAGTGCCCTTTGTCACCTTTTCCCAACCTGGGTCTTCTCTCCTGTCTCAGTATTTAGGTCTAATCCTTGCTTTGAGTCTCTCCAGTTACCGAGGAAAGCAATCCTATAGCTACATCCATATGAATATTATGTTAGCAACCTAGTATTATACCTTCCTTGAGGTTATTTTCATTTTAAAGGAGGAGGGGTGGGGGTATAAGGTATAGTACCTATCAAAGGAAATGAAATTCTAATGGTAGAGCTATAAACACAGTGACATTTTATTAGACCATACAAATTTGAGCATGTAGGCTAAATATATAACCTGTCAGATACCAGTTCTTGTGATTGATCGATATTATGTATAGATCTACATAAGCATGAATATGATATAATAGGCATAAAACATAATGCATATAATAAGTGGTCTACATACATCCCCTCCTTTCATCCTTCTCTCCACAGTGTGTTGACAGCAACGTGGTCTCCCATTTATGAACAAGTCAAAAAGGGAGTGGTTAAATGACTTGGCCAAATCTCTCAGAGAGTGGCAGAATCAGTATTAATGCTTGTAGACAACATATTTTCTATTCATTACTTATCTTGTTTCCTGGAAAATTTGATTATTAAATCCTACTACCCCAGGAAGCTAGCTTGCCTACCCACTGTTTCCAAGATAGCTAAAATAAATAGTTGTATAATGTCATCTTACGTTTGGTAGTATATCAATGACATTTTTTCTTTTCTCAATTGCATAGCAGAATATTTCCTCTTTGCATCATGTGGTTTCATGATTAGTTACCCCCTGTGGTAATTTTTGTACCCATTTCATTACAGTTACTCATAGTGATTTATATTTTCAGGACTGTAGTTGTCTAGCTAGCCAAGCCATCCTGCTGGGTATACTGCTCAAAAGAGAAGGGCCCAACTTCATCACAAAGGAAGGTAAGAGTACATGTCTAAGAGAACATTTTTAAATAAAAAGACCTCTCTATTTTTGAACTTATATCAAATATGCATAATGAATATCCACTAAAATGTTACAAGTTATTTTCTCCTCTGTTAAACCTCTTTTTTAAAAAACCTTTTAAAAGGAAAATTCATACCCCCTTCTCTGATTGTCTGAATGGTGTTGGAGCCTGGATTCTGCCTGTGACTGTTAACCTCTGATAACTCCATAGTTGTTTATTGACAGTTTCCAGTTTCACTTTCTGTATGTTTTCAAGAACAATATTGAATCATTATAGCTATAAAAATTAGCTCCTTCATGGTCTGCAGCAGCCATTTGAAATGGAACATGGCATTTAATAGAATTATACTCTCAAGACTTTACAAAAATAAATCATTCTAATCGTGTTCATGTCCACTCTGCATTAAGGATGAAACCCAATTATCCCTGAAATCTACACTCGTATGTTGAGTCACTACTCTAAGGAATCTTTGAATTCTACATCATGGTCTACTTCCAGCATTTTATAATACAGAATAATGTAGGATACATTTCAAGTATTTAATGTCTAGCTACTCAAAGTTTTTAGCTCATCTGAAAGTTCTCTGTCCAGAGATGCATATTGTTTGGTTAGAGTTAGAAATTGAGTTGATATTCTAAACAGCAATGTAATTAATAAGATTTATAGTTCTGGTAGTGAACTAAACATAATTGTTTATTCAAATAAGGTCTACTTAGTTTTTGCATTATTGTAGCTAAGAGATAACTGTCTTGAGTATTATACAGTGAATTGAATAGTCTTAATTTTTTAACTTAATATTATTAAGGCAGAAGAACTCTTAAGCAAATTTCAAACAGAATCCTTCATGTTTCTAATTAATCTTGAAACTCAAAAGTGTAAACAGGATCCTAGTTATACTGAGGACATTTATCAAAATTTATACTTTAAAACAATAGGATAATTAGAAAGCAGACATTTCATTAGGAACCTAGAATTCAGAATGGTTATTTTAGTAGTGCTTTGAAATGAAACAAAATTTATATAAAATAGTTTATAATGAAAATCTTGAGAGAATTATTTTTTAAACCATTTTTATAAACTTGGGAGTAATATTCATCTGTTACTTAGATATTTAAAAGACTTTAAATGTTTTAAATCTGCAAAACCTTATATATTGAAAATCATAAGCATCTACAGAATCTGAATATAATTTTATCCAATTTGTTATAAAGCTATAAAAATAAGTTCAGGGTAAAATGATAAAGGTCTTGTTCTTTACCCTTGTTTACCCTTTTTTGTGCTCTGTCCTGTCACATGGTTAATTTACTGACAAACCAGTCATGAGGCCAGACCACATGTAAATTGCTCCCAAAGAATGAAACCCAGTGGTATTTTTTTGAGCACTGATATATGATCATGCACATAACAGAATCACCATAAAGTTTTTTTGAACAATGAAGAATTATGTATAGTCAGTCTATAGTATTTGTTCAATTTGCTATATTCTGTTTTTTATTTTCTATAGTAAATTAAAATAACTTATTTTTATTTATTAAAAACATAGATTGTGTATTAAGAAAACAATGAATTTCAAGAAATAAAGTACTTATCCAAATCATATACTCAGAAGGGCTGGAGACATTCACACTATATATTTGGGTTACATATTTAAATATGTCAGGTAGTTCAGAACATTAATGGATGAATGTATTAACTCTAATGGAACAAAATGAAAATTCAAGAGTGTTTTTTTTTAAGGAGAATAAATGTTATGCATTTAATTAAAAGCATTTTTCAACAAAGACTCTATTATCTGATGTCTAGGTACTGTTTCTGATCACATTGAGAGAGTCTATAGAAGAGCTGGCAGCAAAAAATGTTGGTTCGTATTAGCGTCCTTGTCATTATGTTTTATTTTTATGTTGTCATATTCAGTATCCTAAAGATAATGGACTAGTCTTAAAGGTGGTTATTCATCCTAATTTTTACTTTTCAACTCCAAGGTTACAGCACTGTGACTCAGCCTACTTTCTAAGGATCTGCCTACATTGCATTTTATCATGGCTCTCCCAAGTTATTAAAAACATATCTGGGAGTAAAGACACCCATAGGAATAGAACCTGGAGAGGATGCACTGGAAGGATGTTCCAATGACTCTTTCCTACCCTGCACCTCCTCTGTCCCAGCAAGATGCTTTAGGTTCTAATTTGTATTTGGGAAGCTTGTTCTGTTATAGAAGGTCATGAAGAGACCAGTGTTTCATTTAATCACAAGCAAAAAATAATATACTTAGGAAATAGTTCTCTCATGACTTAGGTTGAATGAATCCCAGTGATTGTAGTTGCTTCATAAGAAGTAACTGATGCGTTCTGCAGAGGTAGTCTCTTCCCAGAGACTGAAGAAAAATTAGGTAAGTTGAGATAAGATTGTTTAATTTCACAATGGGGTAGGTTTGTCTAAATGAATGCCATCTGCATTTTTGAAGCAATTGTAACAGTTTTACTAGCAAAATCTAACATTTTGAAATTAAGAGTATATAAATATATATATTTTTTAATAACCCATTATTATCTAATTTTGAAAAAAAAAGTTTCAAGCAGTGTCATAAGAAACTCCCTTAACCTCACTGAGCCTCAGTTTTCTAATCTCTAAAATAAGGGGATTAGACAAAACAAATCTCTTAGCAGTATTTCAACTCTATGATTTATAATAAATATACCATTCTGACCCAGAAGAAATTATGTAATAATCCTGTGGTTAAGTCTCAGATTTTCGCTGTAAATTCTCAGCACAGTAAGGCATGAAAACCAATAGATGTTGCTTTTTAGTCAGTAAATTTCAAATGTGGTCTATAATCTTATCTTCGGTTAAGCAAACCTGTATTTGCTTTATTTTTAATACTTATATTTTAGATAAATCATTAGCAACCATTTAGAGTCCTGACTGTTATGTTTAAAAGAACAAACTCCTGGAAGTTTTATTTACTGTATTTTCCCTTTTATGGCTTTCCACTGACATACCCAGGTTGGCGGTACGCTACGGGGCTGCATTTACCCAGAAATTTTCTTCCTCTATAGCCCCACACATTACTACTTTTCTGGTACATGGGAAACAGGTAACATGCACGGAATGTGGAAACTCAAGCTGCTTGAAATGTGTGGGCTTATTTGCGTCCTGAGGGTTAAATATGTCTTTTGGTCTTACAGTGTGTGGGTGAAAGCTTCTCTAAAAGTAGGAAGTGTTTGTTTCACTAACTTTATCAGATATGACTTAATTTTCTACTAGTTCATCTATGTTGAGATTAAGCAATGTAAGTGTTTTTTATAGGTCAGCTCCCATAGATATCCTGAAATACAAGAAAACAGTTTTAAACCTACATTTTAATTTTATTTGCTCCATCTAAAAGTCCCACATGAATTTTTACTCTTGAGGGGGCAAAAATGTCTTATGTATTGCAGGTGCTGTGCTTAAAAATCTGTTCTCCTTACAGTCTAAGACTTTTTCAGAAATGTAAAAATAGCAGTGTGAATTCCTTCCCCCAGCATTCTGGCAAGAAAAAAAATGCTGATATTTCATTGTATCACTTCCTAAAATTGAGTACTAAGTGAGTCGCCTGATCCAGGGATTTGGTTGTCTAGGCACCGAAAGAAACTTGATTGAAAGCGGTTATAGGAATAGAGGGCATGTACCAGTGACAGTCTTAATAATGAATTTTGTAATACAAAATCAGAATAATCAATTCTTCCTCCTATGCCACTCCCTGCCAAAGGGATAGTTAGGCTCCCTTTTCTTTCTTTTTCAATTGTTAATGGCACAAATAATGCTGGTGGCAGAGGTGAGGATAAGGCTATCCCTCCCTAATTCTGGTTGGTCCTACAATCTGGGAGATTTCAGCTGTGAGGTCCAGTGTCTTGGGGTCAGTGTTTCCTCCATATTATTACACGAGGACCTAACTGTGCATATTTTTCAGTCTCCCCGTTCAGGGGCCCCACTCATTAATCGTTCAGATGTGTCAACCTCTGGCCTGCTCTCTCCTTTGCCCCCAGGTCGGTGGTGCGCCATGCAGCAAGTCTTTTAAGTAAACTAGTGGACAGCCTGGCCCCATCCATTACTAACGTTTTAGTGCAGGGCAAACAGGTAAGTATCTGACCTTCAGACTCTTCGTCACAGCCACAAAGGTTTCTGGGCAGGACCCTGGCTTTTAAATACGGCAAGCCTCAGTGTCATAGGTCTCTCATAACCACATTTACAACGGCTCTGGCATTTCTACAAGAGGCTCCTTCCCCAAGCAAAACCTAGTCTTAAAGATGCACAGATACTGAGTATTTGCGCTGCACCTCAGGGCTTTAATTTTCAACCTCTGTGTTAACTTGAGATCAGTGAAGATACTGACAAAGAAAATGGTGTGATACCTGCTAAAGCACTCCAGACAGGCTTAGGATAGGTAGGACAAAGACAAGGCGCAGTGGAGGGCGCATTTTCCCCTCTACTCCGCTTAAGGTTCTTCTCCCCCTTAGAAATGCATTGACTCCCCAGATCCTTAACCCTCTGGGCCCCCTCTCCTTCTGCTCCTCCCCTCCCACCAAGGCCAGCTCTTGTCAGCTCCTCGGCACAGAGCCATCTCCAGTTAGCAGTCCCTTTCTCTGGGTCCTCACAGTAGGCCTGTGACACTCCTCACAACCTGCCCTGGATCCCGGTTTATTTGAATGTGTGTCTCTCACCCCAGGGTAGGCCATGAACCCCTGGAGGTCATGTTCCATGTCTTGTCCAGCACCTGTCCCAGTGTGCCCAACATGGCCTTGGAGAGGCACGTGGTTGGTGAATGTGGGTTGAATTGAGCCCGTGCACGTGGGTGTGTGGAGTGGAATATGGCTGCTCATTTTTTGTTTTATTTTCTATAAGCTCTAATTACCTGGCTGAATAATCATTGGATTGGAATGAAAACCTGTTTGCTTTCTATCTCTTCTTTGGGAGTATGTGTGCTTTGTCATGTCTTCCTGATAGTTAACCTAGGGATGTAATAATACAAAAAACTTTAACCTTCTTTGATGGAATCAACCCATTGTTCATATCTCAGGGCTCTTAATTCATTAAAACTGAAATTATTTCATCATCTTGACATCTAGCGTTTGAAAAGTTGAAAGAATATTTTATTCTGTAATATTTAATACTAATAAAAAAAACTCCTGAGAAAGATTTAAATCACTTTTCACATACGTCATTTTCTATTTTCTCCAAATTATTAAGAGGTAGAATTTTCATCCTCATTCGTCAGCTAAATAGACCAAGACACAGGTAACTTGTGGGGTGCCTTTCCTCACTGCAATCCTCAAATCCAACCACAGAGTCCTGCATTGTTGCCTTGGACTGAGCCACCCCTTGAAGAAAGTAAACAGGCTTTGGGAAGCTATTTTTCCTTGGATTTTAGGCCCCTGTAGTATATCTGAAAATATAGTTAATTCTACGATGTATGAGAAGGTTTTGGCGATCTCTGAGGTCACTGGCACCTGACAGTTGGAGAGGAGGGGGTAGGTTAGGGTTGGTCATGTCCATTCTATACACTATCTAGAGGGGGATTACAGCCTGTGTTTCTGAGATTCTGTTCACCAGAGCAGAATCCTGGAGGCCTTGGAGCCTGTCCTGAGGCTGTGGCTGGACCATTGCTCACCAGACCAGTACATCTCCCAGGGAAATAGTCACTTACAAAGCTGGGTACCTGGGAGGCTGACAGCTCTGCTTCAGGTGTATGAAGTCCATTCATTGACTGCATCTTACACTTTTACAAAAAAGAAATGAGATTGGAGCATTCCAAGTGTGCAACCTGCTTATTTATGAAATTCCACCCTGAGAACTGAAGTAATACTGTTTCTACAGAGCACTTTCAGATCACCTCAAGCTCCCTGGAATGAAATAGTGCTTTAGTCATTGCTTCCAGAGGCAATGATGTGCCTTCTGTTTGCTTTCTTCTTTACTAGCTGACATTTTAATAAAAGTAATCGCACTTGGACTAACTGGTTGGTACCACTTGTGTTACAATAAACTAGCAGTTCTCAGTTTTCACTCCATCACGAAGTTGGGGCAGAAGACCCCTGTCCTGCTTTCTCCCCTCATCTCAGAAAACACAGGGCCCTTTGATGTCCTCTTCTTTTTCCTGCATCTTATAATCTTGCACTGTACAAGGAAGAGAGAGGGAGAGGGGTAATGAGGAGGAAGGAGGGGCTGCAGGCTTTTCTGGGAGGCAGAATGCTAAGGCGAGAGGAGAAAGGGAGAGCAGAGTATTTATTTCTCTTTCCCAGGCTCAACAGCACTTTTGGCTTTGAATTTTCATTGCCATTTCCCTCTGTGCTTTCTCATTTCGCAGGCTTGTGGGCAGTCTTGTTTATTCCCCTCCACAGGCCAGAGATACATCAACAAGTATTTCAGCACTCACTGGGTGCTTAGAACTACGCCAGGAAAAGTGGGGCTACACTACAACTCTATGTCCTTGCACCTGCCTTTGAAAAGATTACAGTGTTGTTAAAGAGCAAACACTTCCACATGAGAAACTGTCAAAGAGGTGAAGGATATACTCTCAAACATAGACTGTGCAGGAAAGTAAAACTAGTCAGTGTATTCTGGTTTCTCTGGGGAGTTTCTAGTACTAAAGTCATTCGGAATAATTTTATCTCAGTAGTTATTTATATTCCTTCCCTGCTTTTATCCACTCACCTCCACTCTCCTAACCAGGACCCTCACCTGCCCTTGTATTTCAGACCACACTGAACCATCATGAACTCCAGTGGGAGTCATGCTTTGAAAGCCATTTTAATAAATAGCAGGAACAGTTATTCTACCTAATTCCCTAGCTTGCATAGAGTAATTTCATCCTGCCCGTCATCCTGAGCCTTGAATTTTTTTCTTTTATCTGTTAGTAGCTAGGAAATTTTTACAATAAAATTCTGCCACCTATAGGTAACTCTGGGTGCCTTTGGGCATGAAGAAGAGGTTATCTCTAATCCTTTGTCTCCAAGAGTGATTAAGAACATCATCTATTACAAGTGTAATACCCATGATGAGAGGGAGGCGGTCATTCAGCAAGAACTGGTCATTCATATTGGCTGGATCATCTCCAATAACCCGGAGTTATTCCGTGGCATGCTGAAAATACGAATTGGGTGAGTAAAGTACTTTGCATTTGCATAAAGAGAATTGTTCAAGTGGTCCTTGGCCTCTCTGAGTGAAGTGCTGCCCCACATCTGGTGGGTATTTAGGAAAGTGCGTCTTGCCCTAAGTCATAGAGACAACATCTGGTGGTATGAAGAAATAAATACTAGTGGCCTGAAAAAAACCCTCCTGTTAAACATATTTAACTCCCAACATGAGATGTAGGGGAATAACTCTGTTCTTTGGTAAAATCAAACTCCAGGGGTTTAAACAGGTGTATCATGTTAAAAAACAAACAAACAAAAACCCCATTATGCACAAGACTTGTAAAAAATCCTAATAAGTGGATAAGACTTAAGAGAAGAGTGGGGTTTCTTTTAGTAGAACTAGGTGTCAGGAGGACACACTCAAATAAAAATTTGGTCCTTTTAAGAATACTCTTCTGTATCCATTTTCTACCAAAATCTAAATTTTAGTCATTAAAATCGTAAGTGTTCTGTTTGGAGAAGTTGAAAGTAAGGCTCTGGTGATCTTGAATCTTCTTAGTCAAGCACTGTGTGAGGCAGTGCAGTAAGCACGTGACCAGGCTCTGGCATCCAGCAGAACTGAGTGCAAGTCCAGACCGCCACTCATCATCTCAGTGGCCTGAGGCCAGTGGCTGAACCTCCCTCCTGCTTTCATACCAGCATCATTGTTTTGTGTGAGATGAAACAAAATAACACGTTAAAAAGGCCTGCCACAACCGAGTAAAGTACAAATGCTTCTTTTCATTTTTTTAAACATATTTTTGATTGTATTGAATACAGGTATCATGTGAATATGTTCTAATTGTAAAAAAGTCAACAAAAAACAATACTTGAGCATATAGAGTAACCTAATATGTGGCCAGTTTGGGGGATGTTCAAGTGTTTGAAAAGACTATGTAGCCTGTCAGGAGCAAATACATGTGAATGTGTGTGAGTGTGATTAAGTGTTTAGCTTGCTAGTTGTATAATTAGATCATCAATATCTTTACTATTTCTGTCCTACTTGACTTTCAATTGCTGATAAATTGTAAAATGTTCTCCTGATTATGAATTTGTCAATTTCTCCTTGCATTGTTATCCGTTTTGCTTTATATATTTTAAAGCTTTGTTTTTGTCCATGCTACCATGTTTTAAAAATGTATCTTTCCTTGTGTCATTTATTTTGTAATTGAATTATTTTTAAAAAATTATTTTTAATTTCAAACATCTACAAAAGTATAGAAAATAGTATAATAAAGCCCATACTATTACTCAGCTTCGACAATATCATCATATGGCCAATCTTATTTCACTCATACCCCCCCACTACCTACCTCACCCACACTCCCGTCTATATTTAAAGCAAATCCATCTTATCATTTAATCTGTAAATACTTCAGTGTGTATCTATAAGACATAAGGACTTTTTAAAAGCATAACCATGATCCCATTACAATGCATGAAATATAACAAATGAATTCTTTGTGTCTAATATTACTGCCATGCCTGCTTTCTTTTTTTGTTTTTATTAGCTTGGTATACTGTCTTCCATTCCTTTACCTTCAATGTTCTTTTTTCATTTTGTATAGATATGTCTTTTATATTTAACATTCATACCATATTTATTTTTAATCCAGTCTGAGATTATCTTTTAATAGAAATATATGTGATATTTGTGCCATTTCATTTATATTTTGAAGTCATTTCTGCCATTATATCTTGTTTTCTAGTTACCATGCTTTCTTGTTGTTTCTTTTTTCTTTTTCCTTTCTTCTATTGCTGGATTGATTTCATTTTCCCTTTCATTTCTTAGTTTTAATTTTGCATGTGAGTATGAGGCACTTTATGTAAAATGATTACCCATTTTTTCCTTCAAAAAATTACATTAAAAACTAGTTGCTTATTGGAAGTATCTGCATGCCTCTCGTTTCAACAATTCTCATTCTAGGAATTTAGACATACTTTAACAGCAGTCTTCATTTCATGCTTGTTTGAAATAGTGAGCCATACAATAAAATGCTGTGCAGCCATTACAAGTAACAAGATAAAGTCAATATACTGGCATTTATAAATGTCCAAGATAAATTAAGTGAAAAAAAAGGTTGCAAATATATTGTTCTATTTTTTATAAAAGAACAATAATACTGTATATATATATGTATAATGTGTATGTGGAAAAATATACATAAAATCAGTGTCAATTATTTTCTCTGGGAGAGTTCTACTTTGTAAGTTATGTTTTTCAGTTTTATTTAAATTTTTTTTAGTTGAGGTTATTAGTTTTTAAAGTGTTTACCTGATTTTAGTTAGAGTATATTTCAGGTGCGCTTCCCACCATTCTTTATCTCCTCTTTCTTTTGATTGAGAAATGAACTCACTCTGCATAAAACCTGACCTTCATTTTTATCCCTTAAAATAGTTCCTTTCCAATATTAGGATGTATTCCAAATCAATTATAAGAACTTTGAATCATATCCTGATTTTTCAGTCTCTTAGCTCTAAAATTTTCAGCTCTAATTCTTGACGATGTATGAGGATGCAGAAATGGGTCTTTCATGTGAGTTGTCTCTAAATGAAAAGAGGTGTGATTCTTCGTATCCATACAGGTATTAAAAGTACTCTGTTGTCACAGATTCAGGCATGTCTCTGAGGCTGACTAAGAAGTATAGGTTATAACTCTTCCAAAGCACATTCTTTGTAGTAAATGTTCTATTCAGGGGACTCTTTAAGTGATAGTCATCCTTGCCGTGACTTAAGCAAAGGCTTAAAGTAAAAGTTAACTGTTCCCCAGGATTTTACAATGCTGTGTTTTTCAGCCTCTAAGTAGTTTTTCCTTTACTGCTTATTCAGCATTTTAGGCTAATGTATGTTCTCTCAAAAATCCAATGTAATTTTGTTCCTTGAATCCATCTGACCTGAAGCTTCTTTCTCTGCATGGGAATGAAGTATGTTTAGTTTATTCTAAAAATAGTTTTCTTCCTGTTTTTGTTTCTGCTATTCTATATGTTCAATGCCTTCCGTGAGAAATAAAATACTCTTTTTTCCTCAAACTGTCACCTGAAATAAAAATGTCAGGACAGGGCATCTGACTTAGTATCTAATGATAGAAAAAAGCCTCCTAATGAAGAAATTTGCCAGGAAACTTTATTCACTGTCCTGAAACTCATCCTGGAATCAATCGAGGCATTATATTTCCATTGTGGGTATTAACAGTGTCCCTGCCCAACTTATTACGTGTATTTCCCCCATATGCTAGACTCACAGGGTCAGCTCTAAACACTGGGACATTGTCAGTTGGGAAGGAGTCTAATTTTTTTTAATTTATTTATATTTTTTAAATTTATTTTTGGCTATGTTGGGTCTTCATTGCTGCACATGGGCTTTCTCTACTTGTGGCGAGTGGGGGCTACTCTTCGTTGTGGTGTGCGGCTTCTCATTGCAGTGGCTTCTCTTTGTTGCAGAGCATGGGCTCTAGGCTCAGGGGCTTCCGTAGTTTGGCTTGCGGGCTCTAGAGTGCAGGCTCAGTATTTGTGGCGCGTGGGCTTAGTTGCTCTGCGGCATGTGGGATCTTCCCAGACCAGGCATCAAACCCGTGTCCCCTGCATTGGCAGGCGGATTCTTAACCACTGTGCCGCTAGGGAAGTCCTGGAGTCTATTTTTATTTTTTTTTTTAAATAAGAAGTAATTTATTTAAGAAGTTTACTTCTGCCAAGGATAGAAACCAAATCTTCTCTTCCTGTCTGTATTGTGGTCTAGCCCACAGGAGATGTTCAATAAAATTTGACAGATTGTTTAATATATAGGTTATAAGTAGATTCAGGTAGTTTGCCTTGAGCTAGTGATAGGGAATTTAGGAAAAACAAAAGCATGGCTCTCTACTCAGAGAAAGAAAGGACTCTTTTAATTTTGATAAATGCACTTGGTTTGTACAAGTCATATCCCTCAGGAAATGACAAAGTTAAACAGGGCCTTGTTTATGTGAAAATCTAGTCATACATATAGAGAATAGAAGGATGTAGCACTTTCCCCATTTATTAATGGAATGGTGTGGTTAATCATATCAGAGTGTGGTACAAATTACCTTATAATGGTACTTCTCTAAGCAGCATTCCCAGTAAGGATCTAAGGGGATACATATGTGAGTAACATGTTGTTATTGCACTCAAAAGTTTACTCTGGTGAACGGTTTCATCCTCCTTTCCTCCTCCATCACCATAACCACATGTTATTTATTGCACACCTATTATATGCTAGACAGTATGCTAAAAATACTTAATATATATTATCTGATTTAATCCATACAACTTTGAGGTAGTCACTAGGACCCCCATTTTAAAGTAAACAACCTGAGGTTCAGAGAGCTTAGATAACTTAAATCAGTAAGTGAAAGAACTGGGATTTATACCCAGGACTGCCTGACTCCAAAGTTCTTGCTCTTCAATCTTAAATACTTTGTGCATGTTTTCACTTATGTGTACTGTTGCTCTCTTTTAAGGGAAACAGGCCTTACTGTTTGTTTCTAAAACCTTATGACCTTTATGGTCCCTTCTACATGATTTCAACCTGTGACCCATTTTACTTTCAAGTATTCATGTAGCAGCTATCATGTGCATTGCCTCCTGATGGTTTTTGTCTTTAGTTTGTCAGTCCTCCAGTCTAGGATCAGTACTATTTAGCATTGTACAGTACAAGACACACCAAGGAGGCTGAACAGTTACAAATTAACAAACAAAAAAAATAAGATTTTACCCCCTTTATTCATCATGAGACCAAGAAAATAGGGATGATTTGGAACTGATTCTAGGTTAGCCCCTTGTACACTGCAAGAGATATATTAAGATACTATGAAAATTCAGCGAAGTTAAGTAACTTGCACTTGGTCACAAGACTAAGTAAGAACCATGATTTGAACCTAGGATGAATGACTCCAGAGTTCATGCTTCCCATCCGTCTTCCAGCTCTCATGCATATAAAGTAGGGAGGCTGTCCCTGCTTTGGCTTTTTCATTGGTTTGTGGCAGTTCTGGGTAAGGAATGTGAAGGTCTTTTGCAAAGGATAAAACTTAAACAGTATTGCTGTGACATTTGGTAATTTGAGGTCCTCTATCTTGTGGCATTTGGAGAGCAAGTGCCTCTGGGGATTTCTTTTTGCAGACCACAAATCCCAAGGAGGAGGATCCCATGCCCCACCCACCCCCTCCAACAAACACACACATACTCACCCTTGTCTTCCAGTCCTAGGTTTGCAAAGACCCTCTGCTCCCACAAGAGATGTTCACCCTAGAGGTATCCCTTTCCACCATAGTTGATTCTCCTTCAAGGCCCAGTGGAATGATCCCAAGCATTTCATAAAGAAACCTTAACTCAAAATCCCTTTTGGATTCTCTGCTGCCATCTGACATGGTCTTCCCCCTCCATCATCTGGTGGGACCTCATGAAGCACATGGCAGACACTCAAAAATTCTCCTGTGGGGACTTCCCTGGTGGTGCAGTGGTTAAGAATCCACCTGCCAATGCAGGGGACACGGGTTTGAGCCCTGGTCCAGGAGGATCCCACATGCTGCGGAGCAACTGAGCCTGTGTACCACAACTACTGAGCCTGTGCTCTAGAGCCTGCGAGCCACGACTACTGAGCCTGCGTGCCTAGAGCCCATGCTCCACAAGCGAAGCCACCGCAATGAGAAGCCTGTGCACCACAACGAAAAGTAGCGCCCACTCACTGCTACTAGAGAAAGCCCACGTGCAGCTACAAAGACCCAACGCAGCCAAATAAATTAATTAATTAAATAAAAATTTAAAAAAAAAATTCTCCTGTGCCTGCCCACGGTGCTCCTCCACCATATTAACAGAAAGGTTTTGGAGCCCTGTCTCTACTCAAGGGATATCTAACAACCTCAGAGAATTGCAATTATCCTGTCTGTGGGGCTTGTGATAGTGCCCTTCTGAAAAGAAAAAAGATATTTTTGTATCTTTTTAATATATTTTTATTGCACTTTATTCTAAATAAATTTTACTCAGACCTCAGCTCCTTAAATGAGCAGCTTCCTTGCATTTACTGCTAGCAGCAAACACATACTCTATTTATATGTTTCTTTACAAAATTTACCTTGACTTAGTCCCTGGAAGGTTTTGCTTAAAACCTTGCTTAAAATTGATGAACAAATTATTCATTTATAGAGTCCTTGAGTGTCAACTTTCTTATAAATTGTTGAATTTCTTGCTCTTCTAAGTCACCCGTTTGTGTTTGTAGCATGATTTTAAAAGAAAGAAGGGAAGGGATTTATAGAAAACATTCTTTTTTTATTTCCTTATAGGTTAATTAAAGCATTTCAAACTCATTCATATCTGACTTTTTACTGTTGTTTCTATCTTTTAAATGTTGATTATGATTAAAGAGATTGATAGTTTAGCCAGCTTTTAACACCATATTCCTCCTGAAATGCTAACATTCATTAGGCTGAATGGACATAAAAAATAAGAACATTTGTCTTAGTCATGGTACATCTTACACATAATTCTCCTGCACTATGTATGCTTGTATCTCTCTGTTTTTTTTTTTTAAAGATTTATTTATTTTTTTATTGATTGATTGATTGCTATGTTGGGTATTCGTTTCTGTGCGAGGGCTTTCTCTAGTTGCGGCGAGTGGGGGCCACTCTTCATCGCGGTGTGCGGGCCTCTCACTATCGTGGCCTCTCTTGTTGCGGAGCACAGGCTCAGTAGTTGTGGCTCACGGGCCTAGTTGCTCCGCGGCATGTGGGATCTTCCCAGACCAGGGCACGAACCTGTGTCCCCTGCATTAGCAGGCAGATTCTCAACCACTGCGCCACCAGGGAAGCCCTATCTCTCTGTTTTAACCTCTCTCTCTGAGGTTTTTGGATTTTTAAATTTTATTTATTTACATCACCCACTGCCTCAATTGCTTTAAACCAATACCACCATGTTTCTTTTCTCTTTTTTCCAAGGTTAATCCTGCCAATGCAATTTCTTCAACATTACTGCTATCAGGCACTCCAGTGAACAAAATTAACCTGCTCACAGGAATGGTATTCTAGTGTGATAATGATTTGATTTGTTGTCTCATTATTGATTTGTGCTCCAGCTTTCGTGTTGAAATAGATCAAGTTCCTGACAGGCCCATTACTGTAAAGACCTCCAATCAACTGCTTTCTGTTCTAGGTCTGTCATTCAGGAGACAACCCCTGAGGATATATGTTATCAAGTCTTTTTCATCCCTGCTTTTCATACTGCCAGGACATCCTCTGTAAGCCGTTATGATCCATGCATGTCTTGTCTTCTAATGCCCACAGCTGCATCTGTGGATCACACACCCAGTGCTTAAGAGAAGTCCTTTGGTGTCATAGGTACCAGACTATAACATTGCTTGTGCAGTAAAGGAAAAAGGAGATAACGGCAGCTGTTGAGTTCATTAGCATGGTTTGATACTCATTCATAGTACTTTGCTTTTGACATTTGATACGAGGTAAAGAAGTGAGATGATGGAGTTCTACCTCTATTCTGTTATGATTAGATCAGAGGTAGAGTGGGTGAGTGATTGTTCTCCAGTTACCAAACAGGAAGCTCCTTTTGCCTCATCAAATTGTCACCCTCTTTGTATTAGTAGGAATCAAGCAGAACAGTCCCTTCTTGCAACTTTTCATCTCCTATCATATAGCTTAGTAAAATGCTTGCACAGACAGTTATTTGTTCACTTGTTTAACAGTAAAATTGGCAAATACTTCTTAGTATCTTGAAATAACCTCAAAATGATTATTTTAAAAATTGTTTCTTGCTATGGATCAGTGCTATTCTTTATAACATTTTTTTCAGAAAATGTCAGCTGTTCTGATTTACCAGTGATGTCAGATTTCCATGTACCTTATTTTATATTTCACTCTTTAATTGGGGCAGGTTGGAAAGGAAAATGCCAACACATACACAACATGCTAACCAACCTCACATTAAAAGAGTTTTTAGAAGGTTAAACTTATTCCCAGGACTGTAGAGGAATACTAAGCCGCCGCTTCACATTTTTCCAGCGGTGTGGAGGAATTCATTGTCAAGTCAGACCATGCTACGTTTGAAGGTTGATCTGATCAGTAGCGTGCATCTGCCTCTCTCTCATTTGCTTATTCTCAAATAGAGCATGTCCCTGGTTCTTTAGACAGACTGAATTTATAAGGATCTGGTCCAAGAATAACCTTCATTCTTTTGACCTTCCACAGTTGCTTGCTTGCTTGCTTTCCCCATTTCTCATTAAGTGCTTTTACATTGGAATTGTCAAATCAGGTTTGGTGACTTTGTCAGCAGGAATGAGGGTAAGAAGCCAGATTTTCCCATGCAAAGGAATTAATGCTGTTTTGTATTAGTAGTTCTAAAAATGGATTAAAATGTCTTTGATTTTCTAAACTGTGTGACTCACTTGGTTAATTACATTCTCTAAGTGTCTGACTGTTCATATATAAGGCTATTTGGCTGTTTCTGTTTTAGTCTTTTAAAGAATTCCAAGCTAAACAGATTAACTTGGCCAATATTTTTGAATGAATAATGTATTTTTAACAATCTGACAAATAAGTTAGATTCATTTGTGCTCAAATGAACCTTCTGGGACTTCCTTGGTGGCACTGTGGTTAAGAATCCGCCTGCCAGTGCAGGGGACACAGGTTCGATCCCTGGTCCGGGAAGATCCCACATGCCGTGGAGCAACTAAGCCCATGCGCCACAACTGCTGAGCCTGCGCTCTAGAGCCCGCGAGCCACAACTACTGAGCCTGCGTGCCACAACTACTGAAGCCTGTGTGCCTAGAGCCCATACTCCACAACAAAGAGTAGCCCCCGCTCGCCTCAACTAGAGAAAGCCCGCATGCAGCAATGAAGACCCAACACAGCCATAAATAAATAAATAAATTTATTAAAAAGAAAAAGTCATCTTCTTTCTTTGGTGGCTGCTGAGTACAATGTTTTCTACAATTTGCTCACAGAACCGCTGAGATTTTGTAAATAGAAGCCTGAGGGGAAATATTTAGATCTCCAACTATCTTTGTTTATGGTACTGAAGGTTTTAAAAGGTAAATGTGATAGATAATGTTTAGTTTTAATAACTCAGATTTTGGGAGGACCTTAAAAAGTAAGTGTTTTAAAAAATTTAGTTACTTATTTTAGAAGAGGATACCTCCTGAAGTGAAATCAATGCAGCACTTCTTCCAACCTGAGTTTGAGAAGTCAAATAAAAGGAGTTTGCTAACATAATTTGAACATAACAATTGAACATAAAAATTGAACTCTATAATTTCAAAAGCATTTTAACAGTTTTAACATAACATTGTCTTACTTATTCCTCAAAATAATTTCATAAAATGAGCAGAACAAGTAATAGTAATACAGTATTCCCATTAGAAAAATAACTTGGAAATGGGGTTCAGTTGGTAAGTGACAGAATTGGTATTCAGGTCTGTCTTCATTGTTTTTTCTTTTCATTATGAAAATATTTAAATGTGTAATAACAGAATAGTTTGGTAAATTCCTATATACCCATTATTTAAATGAGTATAAGCAATTGTTAGTAATTTATATTTACTATATTTGCTTTATTTTTTTTTGGCTGTAAATTATAAAGGAAGTTTACAGCCAAATGACATTTTGACGTTTACCCCTCAATATTTTAGTAAGTATATATCTAAAGTAAGAAAAAGGACATTTTCTTAATAACCACAGTACCATTATCACACCCAACAAAATTAGCAATAATTCCTTAATATTACCTGGTACACTGTTTTTATTTGTATTTCTCTGGTTGTCCCCAAAATGACTTTGTTTTAAAAATACCAAGGTCCCAAAGAAGGCCCACACATGGCATTAGTTGCTACATCTCTTAAGTCACTTTTAATCTAGAACAGCCCTTATCCCATTTTTCTTTTCATGACATTAAGTTGTTTGGGATCACCAAAAGGCTGGTCTTCAGATTTTCAATTTGATTTTCCTTCTATTATACTGAGCTGCCTCAAATGTAAATTTTAAATGTTAAATAAAGAAATAAAATAATAAATAGAAAACAATTTTGTCCAACCTGTAAAATTAAAAATAGAATTTTTATATTTTAAAGAGAGTCGGTGGAGCAGTTTATTGTAACTGAAATGTTGCTGTAACAACTAATTAGGTTTGACATAAATACACTACCATGTGTAAAATAGATATCGAGTGGGGACCTGCTGTATAGCACAGGGAGCTCAGCTCAGTGCTCTGTGACAATCTAGATGGGTGGGATGGGGTGGGGGAGGGAGGCCCGAGAGGGAGGAGATATAGGTATACATATAGCTGATTCACATATCATTGTACAGCAGAAATGAACACAACATTGTAAAGCAATTATACTCCAATAAAATAAATTTTTAAAAGAACTAATTTCATAAGCAACTTTAACATCAAAACATCCAAAGTAACTAGTAACTATATCCTTGTGACTTTTATGCTTGTATAACATTTTGATTAAATGTAGTTCATAATAATGAAGATGAACAAGTAAATAAATTCTAGTCTTTGGCAATAATATAGGTTTGGTCCAGGTTTGCTTTTCAGCTGATGAGAGAAGGGCAAATTGTACATCTTAACTCCGTTACATATTCTGTTGTTGCACATACCAGGAAGCTCACAAACATGTATTTTGTTGTTTGTAGATACCTTGTCATCTTTAGTGTTCTTACCAAAGAGCAAGTATTAAATATTTGTCATGTACTATCAGTGGTAATAGTAATGTTATATATTTTTTAAATTATTATGTTCTATCCTTGTGTATCTCTCATGCCTTTATAATCTATCTCAGTGTCATGCAACATAGTCTGCATTTGACTGGCAGACTAGTTAAATTCCTAACTTCCAGAAATGGCAACAACAAAGAATAGTGAAGAGGATAGGAAAAAGAGCTGAGAGTTGCCTTATCAGAGGGATTGGAGCAGTAACAGGAGACACACTGCCTTGTGGCTTATGGCCTGGCCCAATGGGCAGGGTGATATGCTTGGTTGATATTACTTCCTGCTCAACGGGAAACGATTACCATTTTTCTTACCATTTTTTCCATTGAGAGACAGTAAAGTCATTCCATGAGAATGCATCACTGTTGTTTTACAAACCAAACTTGGCAGAAAGAAGGACTTGAATCTTTTGATTATTTCCACCTAACTTTTTCATCTCTGTACCTGCAATAACCTGTAGGCAGTCTTTCAAAGAAGTGTATAAGAGAAAGATACTGAAATATTTGGGCACAGTAACTTCGCCACTTTAAATCTTTGTTGCTGTAACTAGACGTTTCTACCTGTGGGCTGGCTACACAGTACCCCCTTTGGGAGACAAAGCCTGGGTGAATGAAGACACGTTCTTTGCAGTTCTCTGTCTCTGTTTGCTATTCAGTGTTCACCAAAGGATTTAAGGATAAAGCATAGGAATCTGCTGTGTAAAACGAATTCCCTAGCTTTTCCTAATGGTCTGTAGAGTTCTGGTTCCCTAAGGCATAGTATTATTTCCTGAGTTTTCTTTGGTTTGCATAACTAGTTTATCTGAGTTCTTTCCTCAGAATACAATAAATGAAATGAGAGGAAACTGTAAAAATACTTACTAAAAGCTTCTCAAGTTAAATAATAAAATTATTTACACATAAAATGATGAAATATTTTAGGCATTTCTAGGCATATAACTACCAGGCACACAAATAGTGCTCAATAAATGCTTTCCTAAATAATCACGTTAAAGCTCTTTCTGTAATAAAAATGTGTTTTATGAACAGCATTTAAATATCTATTACAGATTTTTTTAATAATAGGTACATGAACAGCATTTAAATATCTATTAAAGAATAGATTCTTCTGAAATCTACTGATCAAAGTATGTTCTCTGACATACTAGTATAATTAAGTTATAACTAACTGTGTGCCTGTATTTCAAAGGCAGGTATTTCTCCTCTGTCCCTTCCAATTATAAGGGAATGACTACAAAATAAATGAAGTAGGTAAAAAAATACTTGTCCTTCCTGGGAAAGGAATGTTTATATAATAGCATATCTCAGCCCATTTCTTAAAATGATTTATTTTTATCCTATTTGTTTTTTTCATATATCTAGTATTAAGAAAATAGTAGTGTGGCAGCCACTACTCATCAGTCTCATTTGGTAAGAACCTAAGTACCTGTCTATTTTCATGTTTTACTACCTAACCACATGTGCACGAGCAGGGCTCATTTTTAAGAGTCTGATCATGTCACATAATCTTGATGGAAGTAATTATATCAGCAGTTCAGGAAATTCAAATGGCCTTTTCTTCATTCCTCTTTGGATGGGTCAGTGCTGTTAAGGGCATTGCCAAAAGAAGCACAAGGTGATTTTATTTCAAGAGTTATTGATTCATGCTTTCCCTGTTTTGTTTCAGGTGGATCATCCATGCTATGGAGTATGAACTACAGATCCGTGGCGGATACAAGCCAGCCAGAGACTTATATCAGTTGTCACCTAGTGAAGTGAAACAGCTTCTGTTGGATATTCTGCAGCCTCAACGGAATAGAAGGTAATGAGGGTCCTTTGTTACCAGGACACTCTGGATTTACAAT
Source organism: Balaenoptera acutorostrata (assembly GCF_949987535.1). Taxonomy (NCBI): domain Eukaryota; kingdom Metazoa; phylum Chordata; class Mammalia; order Artiodactyla; family Balaenopteridae; genus Balaenoptera; species Balaenoptera acutorostrata. The sequence goes on along the minus strand of NC_080082.1, from coordinate 36,595,017 downwards.
AACTATATATATATATATATATATATATGAAATTAGTAAGGTGTTAATAAGAAATAAAATGCAGCAGAGTATCAAAGACCAGTAGATGGGCAGCATGCCTAGAGATACTAATTAAAATTGTCTTCAGTTATGATTTTGTGTTGATTTGAATTTTATACTTTTTTCAGGTATAGATTGTAAATGTTTCTTAATTTTTATTATTCTATGCAGAATGTAACACTTCATTCCACTTTGGTCAATTCGCTTTCTGATCCTTTGTAGTACTCGCCATCTCCTCCCAACATTTTGGCATAAAAGTTTGGATTTGGTAATGTTACTTAAATATCTTGCCTGTAACTCTGTCTCTCTAAGTAGACTGTAAACTTATTCAGGTAAAACTTGTCTTAGACTTAACTTGTGCTAACCTTAGAATAAAAGCAAAACAAATACCTTAGATTGCATTGAATTGAAGAGTTATTTTTATTACAGAAAGTGCTTTAATAAAATTACTGAAGCAAGCATTTATTGAGCACTATCTGTGTGCCTGGTACTTTCCAAGGTAGAGTTATATGCCTAGAAATACCTAGAAAAGAAGTCTTCTGCAAAAGTATATTTGAACAAATGGAAGAGCATCCTTGTTCTTAGACAGGAAAACTCAACATTTTAAAGATGTCTGTTACAAGTTTAATGAAATTCCAATAAAATTCCAACAAGCTGTTTTATGGAGTTAGACCAGTTAATACTAAACTTCCTGTGGAAAAACAAACATGCAAGAATAACCAGAAAACATAAAACAAAGACTTGCCCTAAGAGAGACAGTAAAAATATTTAAAAGCCTTTATAATTAAAATAACGTGATGCTGGTACATGAACAGAAAAATAGAACAGTTAAACAGAATAAAAAGTCCAGAAATAGACCCCCCAAGAACATATGGAAATTTCATGTATGATAATGTCATGTATGACATCTCAAAATCATTGGGTCAAGGATGGACTTTTTAAATAAATAGTGATGGGACAACTGGGTAGCCATTTGGAGAAGATGAAATAAAATTCATACTTTATACTGTACTCGAGAATAAACTCCAAACAGGTTAGTGATCTAAACGTTAAAAAAAAAATGAAACCATACTAGTGCTAAAAGAAGACATGGGTTGGGACTTCCCTGGTGGCACAATGGTTAAGAATCCGTCTCCCAGTGCAGGAGACACAGGTTCGAGCCCTGGTCCGGGAAGATCCCTCATGCCGTGGAGCAACTAAGCCTGTGTGCCACAACTACTGAGCCTGCACTCTAGAGCCTGCAAGACACAACTACTGAGCATGTGTGCCACAACTACTGAAGCCCACATGCCTAGAGCCTGTGCTCCGCAACAAGAGAAGCCACTGCAATGAGAAGCCTGCACACCACAACAAAGAGTAGCCCCAGCTCACCACAACTAGAGAAAGCCTGTGCATAGCAACAAAGACCCAACGCAGCCCCCAAAAATAAAATAGAATAAATATAAAAAAATAAATTAAAAAAAAAAGAAGACATGGGTAAATTCCTTTGTTACCTTGGTATGGGAAAGACTTTCTAACTATGATTCAAACCCAGGGGCAATAAAAGATTATATAAAAATTAAAAGCAACATTTTGCATGGTGAAAAAATAGACAATGCCAAAAGACAACTGAGAAGCTGGAACAAAACATTTGTTACAAAGAGCTAATATCCAAGAATCTTAAAAACCTAAGAGAAAAATGGGGGAAAATATGATTGATCAGTTCATTTAAAACATTAAAAAATGGACCTTAAATATTTGGAAAGATGTTCAAACTAACTCATAATTAGAGAAGTGTAAATTAAAACACATTGAGATACCATTTCTCATCTATCAGACTAGCAAAGTTAAACAGTGTGGCAAACATTTGCTGAGCCTGGGGAGAAACAGACACTCCCATATACAGCTGGTGACTACAACTCTTCTATATGGGAATTGGACAACATCTAAAAAAAAGTCTACATTTGCACTTACCCTTTGACCCAGCAGTCTTACTTTTAGGGACCCACCCTGGAGGTTGCCTCCAACAGCATGAATAGATATTATATATATGCACAGGGTTGTTCATTGCATCATTGTTTATAATTGCAAATTTTGGAATGCCCATGACCTTAGTCCCCATGCATGAGGGATTATTTGAATAAACTGTGGTATGTCCACACAGTGGAGTACTATGAAGTTGTGAAAAAAGAATGAGTGTGGTCTCTATGAACTGATATGGAATAATTTCTAGGCTATATCGTTACATAAAAACAGCAGAGTAAAAGACGAAAGGTTTATACACTCTGAAGAGAAACCAGAGGACTTCCCTGGTGGCACAGTGGTTGAGAATCTGCCTTCCAGTGTGGGGAAACACGGGTTCGATCCCTGGTCAGGGAACTGGATCCCACATGCATGCTGCGGCTGGGAGTTCACATGCCACAACTAAGGAGCCCGCGAACTGCAACTAGGGAGCCTGCCAGCTGCAACTAAGTAGCACATGTGCCACAACTAAGGAACATACGTGCTGCAGCTAAGGAGCTGGTGAGCTGCAACTAAGGAGCCTGTGAGCTGCAACTAAGGAACCCGCCTGCCACCACTAAGACCAGGAGCAACCAAAATAAAGAAATAAAATAAACAAAATAAAAATTTTTTAAAAACCCAGCAAAGTACAAAAGAGTATGTATTGTACGCTACTCTTCATGTAAGAAAGAAGGGGATATCTGCTCATTTTTACAGAAGAAATACAGGAAGGATAAATCAGAAACTAATTGGTTACCTTCAGGGAGTGGGGAGGAACAGGGTGGGAAGAATGAAAAAAATAGGTACAGTGCAGTAGGGTTGAGGGTTGAGCAATACTTCCATTTGAATATACCTTCCATTTGAGTATACCATTTGAATAGCTCTGACTCTTAAACTATGGTAATGTTTTATATTCCCCAAATGTAAATAATTAATTAAAATTAATCCACGTGTGGAAGGTACCCAAAATAGAATACAAACAGTAACAACTGACCCTAACCATATTACAAATGAATAATATTACCACACTGAAGGGGGAGGGGACGACAAGAATTAACCAAAGTACCTTTGGAAAACATTGACTAGACACTGTAAAGCTAAACAAAAAAGAACTGCACACAAATCCTATACTCTGTATAATAAATTTTTTTCTCACAGAGGTAGGAATTAGCAATTTTGGAATTTATATATATATATATATATATATATATATATATATTTATATATATTTGCACACATACTTACATACATAGTGTTATATATATGGTGTGTATACATACACACACTGATATTAAATAAATAAGTAAATGTGGCTAATTTGAGCCAGATTTTTGTTCACTGTTGGAAAATGTAGTTACAAATAAGGAAAGAGGAGTGGCTAGAATATACCCTGTGGCTTTGGGCTGGAATTGGGAGTATCAGTATGAATTCATGATTTTTACACAGATGTATAAATACAGAAATAGATACAGAAATAAATGTGGGTGTGTATATGCGAGCATACATCCATATCTTTCCTAATGGTCCACTGAGAGAACCTAGAAGCAATGAAACCCCAATAGCAATGAGCAAACCTAGTGCCCAGATATTGATTTCCAAATACCACTTTCTAATAAAGGAACCAGAGTTCCTTGGAGAAATGGTTGATTCCAGGGCTGGGTCAAGAAAAATACAAGACGAACCTGGAGCATCTTGTGGTACCAGAAAGTAAGAAAGTGCTCCAAAAAATTATAGAGGTGTGTTAGAAGGATGCTGGAGACAATGTGGAGAAGGCTCAATGGCCAAAGCTGGAACAATTTGAGCAAGAAAATAAATAATAATACTGTTGGATTACATCTGATAGAATAAATATCCATGAGTCCATGCTGATATATATAGATAAATGGGAGAGAAGGGACTTGTATTACAATGGAATTCCAATTAATAAGTATAGATGGAATGATGGAAATAAAAAAATCACCAGGGCTTCCCTGGTGGCGCAGTGGTTGAGAATCTGCCTGCCAATGCAGGGGACACGGGTTCGAGCCCTGGTCTGGGAAGATCCCACATGCCGCAGAGCAACTAGGCCCATGAGCCACAATTACTGAGCCTGCGCATCTGGAGCCTGTGCTCCGCAACAAGAGAGGCCACGATTGTGAGAGGCCCGCGCACCGCGATGAAGAGTGGCCCCCGCTTGCCGCAACTGGAGAAAGCCCTCGCACAGAAACAAAGACCCAACACAGCCATAAATAAATAAATTTTTTAAAAAATGCATTAAAAAAAAAAATCACCGTTAGGCAAATACAAGAGTAATAACTATTGCAGGCAAGAACCACTAAATTTAGCAGGTAGAAGTATGATGAGAAATGGAAAATTTGCATAATTTCAAAGTATTTCCATTCAAGATACTTTTTAATTGTAAAAGGAAAAATTGTAACTTTACAGTGCAGAAACCCAGCAGACTCCACCTTAACCAAATGATCAAGGTTAACATCACCAGTAATAAGATACATCAACATCACGTACCCCCTGATATGATGTGCTGAGAAGGGTACAACCATTTCTGGGTATTCTTGTGAAAAATGCATAACCTAAGTCTAATCATGAGAAAACGTCAGACGAACCTAAATTGAGGTACATTCTACAAAATAACTGACATTTCTAAAATGTCAAAGTCGTGAAAGATGAAGATTGAGGAACTATCACAGAGTAGAGGAGCCTAAGGAGACCTGGAAACTAAACGCAGTGTGGGGTCCTGGATGGGATCCAGGACCAAAACAAGGATATTTGTGGTGAAATGGCAAAATTTGAATAAGGTCCATAGATTAGTAGTATTGTACCAGTGTTTATTTTCTGGTTTCGAATAGTTGTGCTATTGGTTATGTAAGATGACACAAGTAGAGGAAGCTGAGTAAAGAGGAACTTCATTTTTTTTTTTTTACTTTTCTATAAGTCTAATTTTTTTCAAAATAAAAAGCCAAAAAAGTAAAAATAAGAGAATTCTTCTAAAATAATTCCTCCTCTGTGAGTATTCACACATTTCTACCTTTTATGTTGTTCTAAGCAAACATCTCCTTTTTATAGTATTAACCATGACTTCATAGAACTCGGAAAACATCTCTTTTGTTGTTGCCAAACAAAGGAAATAGGGGGAAAAAAATCAAACGCAGAATATAGGATATTCAGTTTGCACACCCATTATCCAAAATAAAACGTCATGAAGGAACTCCTTTGGCTTTTTCTCTTTAGCATAGCACTGAACCCAGCCACACAAGTGTGGGTCTACCAAAAGAAGCTGTATGTCCAAAAAAGTGCCTCCTCACTTATGTAGTGATGTAATTTCATTGGTCCTCTTTCACCAGAACAAAAATGTCTTTTTCTGTTTACTGTATCATGCATAGCTATCTTCACACCTAGAAATACTGTTGGTCATTACATTCCCACCTTGTGGTTGATGACACATTTTACTCTGCAGCCTGTTTTAATACCAAGTATAAAAAGTTTATACTTGTTCCTATCTTCAGCTTTTGTAAGAATATACCACTGTGTCATTTGTGTGTTCTTTTCAGATTATGCAAATTCTGCATCTTTAGCAGTTTGTGATTGAAGTAACTATTATATCTTTAAGATTTAATATTTAATCTATGAAAATAATAGATCTAGAATTTTGACTCTTACATGTCGATTATTATGACATGTAAAATTTGGTAGCTGATTCTTCAGCACTGGTACTTTGGCCATATTTAAATTAAGGTTTAAAACTAAATATAAGGTTTAAATTGACACATAAGGTTTAAAATAAGGTAATTTCATTAGATACATCATGCTTTTTTGAGCATTCACCTACTTATCAGGTGTTTATTAAGCACTTTTCTCGGAGAAGTGTATAGGAATGATCAAGTTATATATATCAATACAACGCCCATGCCTTCATGGAGCTTACATTTTATTGTATGTGAGGACCATGTGAACTAATTTTGAAAATGACTGCTGCTGTGTTTTTACATTGAGCTGCTTTACATGTTAGAAAGTCATTTAATCACATAGTGAGTTGTAAGTAACTTACTAGAGAATAACATTTTGCTTGTTAAAATTTCTTTAAATCTTGGGGATTTTCTCCTTTCCTGCAAACTCTGTTTTCACTTTGAAATATTTAGTAACCTCTGTAAGATGTGGTAGATAAGAATCATTGATGGAATTTGGCTTTTATTGCTCACTCTATTGGAACAATTAATCCATATAAAAGCCCTGCTTTCTGCCAGAACAAGCTTGTTTTTCAACGCTGAGGCATTTTCTTTTGGTCTACAGATGTTGGCTGAACAGGCGTCAGATCGATGGATCTTTGAATAGAACTCCCCCTGAGTTCTATGACCGAGTGTGGCAGATCCTGGAGCGCACACCCAATGGAATCATTGTAGCCGGAAGGCATTTGCCCCAGGTACAGCCCCACTGTGTTTGTGTCAGTAAAGGGACTTATAAAGGGACCTCAAGGAGCAGAGAGTTCTTTCCTTCTCTGCTTTGAAAATAACTTTTCTACTTATTCCATTTTCTAAGAGTATTTAAAGTAGGGGTATCCAGATACCTGAAGGGAGAAAATAAGTCTGGTTAATTGGATTGGAAGTATTTTTTCCCAATCTGAGTTCCTTTTATTTTTCAGTTTTAGTGTTCCTCTATAAAAAAAGCCTTGTTTTACAAATGGATATTTTGCTTGAAAGTTGTTTTCAATAAAAAAAAAAAATTTGTTTTATCATATTTCAGATGTTTCAAGGAAGTTCTCAGTTTAAAGACACCGTATGGTCAAACCTTTTGCCAAGCAATCTATCCTTCCTTTGTTTGCTTATTAGTGAATTTAGGGTTTCTTATATTGACATTACTGAGTGGTGGTATTCCTTCACCACCAACTGTAATGGGCCAGTGCTGGGGGACCTCACAAACAGGAAAACATACTTTCAAAAGACAGAACCAAATCAGTCTTAAGAAACAAGGTGACTTAGTAACGCTGTGGATAAGGAAGTTACTAGTTAAGAACTGCACTGAATGTGAAAAGTACAGTAACTTTTTAGGTCATTAGACAATCACTTATTTAATTGAGATGTAACTTACTGTTGGTCTGAATGAATTAGTGTTCCCTCCTTTAGATGGTTTCCCAAGTTATATAAACTGGCCTGCCTCTTTGATTTAATTATTTTATTTAATCCTGACACCTAAATCATTGTGCTTATGCACAAACGGGAATAATTAGGTCGTCAAGAAATGGAGTACTGTATCTGTTTATAGTGTTGAAACATCAAACAAATTATTCTTGATGAAGGTCTTTATACAAAGTATTCTTTTTTTATTGAAGTATACTTGATTTACAATACTTGTTTCAGGTGTACAGCATAGTGATTCAATATTTTTATAAATTATACTCTATTTAAAGTTATTATAAAATATTGGCTGTATTCCCTGTGCTGTATAGCAGGGGTCCCCAACCCCTGGGCCCCAGACCGGTACTGGTCCATGGCCTGTTAGGAAGTGGGCTGCACAGCAGGAGGTGAGTGGCAGGCGAGCGAGCAAGTGAAGCTTCATCTGTATTTACAGCCGCTCTCCATCGCTTGCATTACCTCCTGAGCTGCACCTCTTGTCAGATCAGCAGCAGCATTAGATTCTCATAGGAGCGCCAACCCTTCTGTGAACTGCGCGTGCGAGGGATCTAGGTTGCGTGCTCCTTATGAGAATCTAATGTCTGATGACCTGAGGTGGAGCTGAGGCGGTGATGCTAGCGCTGGGGAGTGGCTGTAAATACAGATTATCATTAGCAGAGAGGTTTGACTGCACAGAGACCATAATAAATCAACTGCTTGCAGACTCATATCAAAACCCTACAGGGAGTGGCAAGTGAAAACGAGCTCAGGGCTCCCACTGATTCTGCATTATGGTGAGTTGTATAATTATTTCATTATATATTACAATGTAATAATAATAGAAATAAACTGCACAATAAATGTAATGTGCTTGAATCATTCCAAAACCATCCCCCCCACCCCCACCCCGCTCCGTAGAAAAATTGTCTTCCATGAAACCAGTCCCTGGTGCCAAAAAGGTTGGGGACCGCTGCTCTATAGTGTATACTTGTAGCTTATTTATTTTATACATAGTTTGTACCTCGTAGTCCCTTACCCCTATCTTGCCCCTCTCCTCTTCCCTCACCCCACTGGCAACTACTAGTTTGATCTCTATATCTGTGAAAATTAAATATTCTTAAATACACACACCCATACTCATTTTGTTTATATGTACATAGAGTATTTCTGAAAGGACCCACGAGAAATTGGTAGCGTTCTAGTCTTTGCCTTTGGGAAAAGGAACTGTGGTCTGGGGGGACAGAGCAGCTTTTCACTGAAAACCCTTTTTAACCTTTCAGAATTTGAACTTGTGAATCTATTATTTATTTTCAAAAATGAATAAGAACTTTTTAAAAGTATTCTTTATGCTATTAACAAAACTGTTGAGTGGTTCTTGTCGGCTGCCAGTATAGGTGCTCCAGCCCTTTCCCAGATGCTCTGTGACCGTTGTATGGGGCAGCTCTGTCTCCTGTGGGTGGGGAGCTGGCCTCTACTGTTCGTGTCCTGCTTCTTCTGCTAGGCCTTGTGTCCGTGTACAGTGGACTCTGGCAATGTTTTGTTAGCTTCTTTCCCAACCCCTGCTAATACCTACCAGATATTCTTTTAATTGTCTAATTGCCTGGGCCACTTACATTTAGTATTTTCTCCTTGCTAACAACAACTACATGTTAAGTATTTTTATGTGCCAGGCACTTTTCTAAGTGCTCCTTTAATCCTCACAACGGTCTTTTGAGGTAGGTACTTTATTGTTACTGTTTGACACATGAGGAAACTAAAGCACAGCTAAGTGGTTTTTCCAAGGTCACACATCTAGGAAGTAGCTGACCCAGAGTACAACCCCCTTCCCCAGCAATTTGACTTCTGAGCCTTTTCTCTTAACTTCTCTGCTACAGTTGCCACTTCTTTCAGAGATTGGAAAATAAGGCAGCCTTGATGTCTCTTCTCTAGGTTTAACTATCGTATTGCACACTAGCTAGGTTGACTTTTCAAATGAGATATATTAAAAGGAAATTGATGTGAACCCATGACAAGTTCTTCCTTTTCTTCTGTAACCCCATTAGTCTCATTGCTAGACATCTAAACAGTTATAATTACAGGCATATCTCAAATATTGCAGGTTTGGTTCCAGACGATTGCAATAAAGCAAATTACATAAAATTTTCTGGTTTTCCAGTGCATATAAAAATTATGTTTACACTATACTGTAGTCTACTAAGTGTGCAATAGCATTATGTCTAAAAAAACAATGTACGTACCTTAATTAAGAAGTACTTTATTGCTAAAAATTGGTAACCGTCATCTAACAACACAGGGTTGCCACAAACCTTCAATTTGTAAAAAAAAAAAAAAAAAATCTGCAAAGTGCAGTAAAGTGAAGCACAATAAAACAAGGTATGCCCGTACCCTGTTGAACAACCAGCTTCATTTTCCCCTAATTAGGTACTACCTGTAAACATTAACATTATGTTGGATTGTACTGAATACAGAATACAATAAATGGACCATACTGAATATAGGACTGAGGCATTATTATACCAAGCAGAATAACACTGCTGTCATTTGATTGAAAGGAGACATTTCTGCTGGGTCCCATTTTGAGTAGTACGTAGATAGACATTGTTCTGAGGCTGTGATTAAGTTCACTGTAAATCATCACTGAGGTAAAAGCAAATAAGTATGACTCATCATCTCTGCATCTCTGGTAATAATTCTGGGGACTCCATCTGCTTTCCACCATATGAGCCTAACATTTAGAGCCTTTCCTTCCATCCTTTGAAGATTATCTACCATGCCCAGATTTGGTTCAGATTTGAGTTTATTTTCTGCTTTCATTTGGTTTGTGGAATGTGAATGGAAGATTTTGCAATACTCTTGTCTTAAATGAAATATAAGGAGTAGAGTAGAGAACATTTTTTTTGTTTTGCTTTTTTCTGCACATAATGTTGTTTCACTTATTTGTATGCATTTTTATGCTGCCAGCTCAGAAAGGACCTGCCACAGAAATGATGTTAATTTAATAGCAGGTGACTTACATGCTGAAGTCTGACAGCAAGCATAATAACTTCTTGTGTTAATTCTGAAAGCAATATGTACTCTTATTTGTTGTCTCAATTTTTGGCTGTTCTGTTTGTGTATTGAAGTGGTTTTCTAATATAGTCCCTTTTCCCTAAAAACATTAATATAGTAAAGATAACTACTAAAAACAGGAGGTTTAATTTATCACAATAGTCAGCTGGTTGGCTTCAGTAATTTGACATATATAAAATCCGATAGTCATATAGCTGAAAATGCTCTATAAGGTTTTGTAGAAGCTGAAAACGATTATTGACTAGAAAATCAAATTTTCCTATTAAGTGGGAACCAGGATATAACAATGCAGCATATTAATATTGAGTTATTTCTTTCAGCAACCAACCCTGTCAGATATGACCATGTATGAGATGAATTTCTCTCTCCTTGTTGAAGACATGTTGGGAAATATCGACCAGCCAAAATACAGACAGATAGTTGTGGAGGTTTGTATTTTAAAATGTAGATTGCTGAAGAAGTGCTTTCTATCTGTTCCCTGAAAACTAGTATAAGGAAACTGCCCAAGAGATCAGGAATTCCACTCCTCACCTAACCCAAATCTCCAGTTGAGTCCTGGAGAAGATGGCCATCCTTGACCCAAGTTGAAGCACATGAACAATTCAAACATCTTAAATCCATCAGGGTGGAAAGGCTAACTGCCCAACTTTCTCAGCTACACACTCACCCCCACAGTAAGTGCATCAACGATACCATGAAAGAGAGGAAGTGACCTTTTTCTATTTGTCTTTTTTTTTTTTTTCTGTTTACAGAAATAACTCATGACTATTGTACAAAATTTCAATAGTTCAGAAAATTATAGAAAAGAAAGCCAAAAAATGTCTCTATATCCACTAACAATAGATTGTCACTATTATTTTGAGGGACACCTTTCTAGACATCTCTCTGTGAACAGAGAAGGCGTGTAATTTTGTGTATTATCATTGCTCCATATAAAGTTAAATGCTAGCATACACACACACGTGCATGCGCATGTGTACACATATTTTTTTGCCATTTTAAAACATTATATCAAATACGTAGAGAGAAAATAAATAAATAAATAAATAAGAAAAAAGGAAAAAAATACATAGAGAATCCCTCAAATGAATGGATATAATTTATAGCTCATCCTCACTTTGTCGGTTTCTCTGGGGATGTCTCCATCAGACTTTGTGTTTCTTGAGGGTGGGTAATATGTCTTATTGACACAGAAGCTCTCAGTGAGTGCTGAACTGGATGTGGCACCTCCTAAAATCCCCGGCTAAAGACGGGGTGTTTAGAAGGGTGAATGCCTTCCTTGTGCTGTTAACCTTTTGGTATCTTGTGCCCATAGTTATCTCTAAAGTAAAGTCATTCTCTTTGCAGAAGAAATCTACATTTAGTACTTGAGCAAAACTTCGAATTCTTTTGACTAAAGCCCTGCGCCAAGGTCTCCCACATTGTGACCCCTGGATTTTTCTGTTTCCTTTGGTTCTTTCCAGTTCTGTTTGGGAAGCATTTCAATAAAATACATTCAGAAAGATTCCCAAGTGGGGAATTATGAGGCCATAATTCCATGTCCAACTTAGGAGCCATAATCATCATGAGAAAGTCTTTACCAAGCATTGTATACTCAGATACAATCTTTGCATATTACAGTTTGTCATATAAAATGAACATTACTACTTAGATAAATGTATAGGGTAGCCAAACAATAGGATGATGCCTTAAACTAAGATAGCTTATACAAACCAAATAGTACTCATGTCATAGTCAGAGTTAAGTATATTGTTTAAAACATAACTGTCCCCTGAAAAATACTATGATGTCACAGAATTATACTCATTTTGGGGTGCTAGACTCCAAGTCATTTGATCCTGAGCCTAGATCCAGAATCTCCACTGAACTCATCTGCCTTCTCTGGCTTTGTTGCCTACCACCTCTTCCGAGGCAGCCTCTGCTCCACTGGACACTGTTCTGGTGTCTTGCCACCAAGGATTAAGGCCTGAAGACCAGAAAGAGTTCAGACACTTTGGGTGAATAGGGCACTATGTACTGTTGACAGGATTAGAAAAGTCATTTTTCTAAGTTATTAGTTTTATTTAAGTGACTAAAAAACATTTCCATACAGCTACAGGGATACATACAATGAAAAAAAAAGTGAGGTTTCCAAACAGAACTCATGCTACTAATTGGCAAGATTAGGAAGATTCCATCCATGGATGATCCTAAAGCCTATCATTGTACAGAACACACTGTGGAATATGAGGACCATACATCAGTCTGAGTAAAGAATGAAAACATATCCAGACTGTGTCGCTTTTATGGTTCATATAATTGGCTTTCAATGTGTCTGTCTCTTCTAGTTACTAATGGTTGTATCCACTGTACTGGAAAGAAACCCTGAGCTAGAATTTCAAGACAAAGTAGATCTAGACAAACTGGTGAAAGAAGCATTTCATGAATTTCAAAAAGATGAGAGTCAGCTAAAAGAAGTTGAAAAACAAGTAAGTAGACAAAATAGCTTTTTGTAGAATTGCTTTTTTGTCTCAATTCTTCAAAATATCCCTAATCTCTTATCATTTAATTTATGAAACAGATTTACGGAGTACAAAATAGAGTACTTGAGAGGCAGAGGGAAGTCTGATTTATTTAAGGAATTAATGTTACTTTTTAGTTAATTACTAGTCAATTCAGCTATGAAGTTCTAACTAAAAAGAAATCTAAGAAGAGATAAATTTTCCTTTTTATAGTTAGCAGTTAAAATGTGTTTTACCAGAAAAGAGCCATAGATTCCAGAAGGCTATAAAATTAAATTCTGGGGAGGATGGGAGTGAGTAACAGGCTACATTGGCACTATGTACTACCTAATATAGTCCCTTCCAGGCTCTCTGTTTAATATTTTATGCTTGTCAGTAAAAAGTTTCCCTAAGTAAATAAAAATTATCAGCAAAGAGAAGAATACTAAAAATGTCTGTCTTTGTTTTATATGCTGAGAAGACACCTCATGAAAATAAAAGAAAAACTCAAGAAGCTCATCTTTTCCATGAGGAAATATTTCTGTGAATTTATTTTTCCCTCTAGGCTGACACTGACTTTACCTGTCAACTCTTTACAAACAAAAAATCAAACAACTTGCTTATTGTTTTCCTTTGTAGGATGACATGACTTCCTTTTACAATACTCCCCCCCTGGGAAAAAGAGGAACATGCAGCTATTTGACAAAGGTTGTGATGAATTTGCTGCTGGAAGGAGAAGTCAAGCCAAGCAATGATGACCCGTGTCTGGTTAGCTAGTGAGGAAGGTGTTAGAGACTCTGTTGAGGCAGGTTTTCCAGAAGTGTGTGAAGTTTGTGTTGAAGCTTAATCAAGGCAGCCGTTAATGTGTGGGCTGATCATGCTGGTGAGTGGTTGCCACACCCTTGGCAGAGTTATTGGACCTCTTGCATGCCATAAGCAATCTGATGGTAAGAACTGCTTATAATCAAGTGAAAATAAGTTCTCATGATTATGCCCACTACAATAATAATCTTTACTGAACAATAGTAATTGTTTATGAATTGAAAGTTCACCACTGCATGTTTTATGATTACACAGCTCCTCAAAATGAGTATTTGCACTTTGGACTAAATTCCCACCTTACTGCCAATTAAATGAATTTCCCAACTAATTACGCGTACTAGGAATGAAAATATGTGGAAAGGTAAATTTTTTTAAGTGGCATTATAGTGCTAGAAAAAGATACCAGTATGCATCTTAAAAGCAAAATCATCCAGCTGATATTTTGATTCTCAAACTGCATTATTGATAATATTTTAGTATACAGAGCTATTGTACAATTTTTGCCTTGTAAACATGATTGTGGTTTTGTATTTGTGCTAACTGTAGTGGTTGAACTAAAATAATAAATCTATGCCTGATCAAATATTTTCTTTGTGCCCTTACTAAAAACAGAATTTAAGTAAGATTATTCAGAAGTGTGGACTGTTAACCTAGTTTGTACTCATAAAAAACAAAATTAAAAGTCATTAAATTTTATTTCTGAATTAATGAATATATCTGGATACATTCTTTGTTCCCATTTTTCACAGTATCAAGTTTATTACTCCTGAATATTTTCATTTAATTGATCAGGAGATGAAATGGAAGAGAATCTATGGTACCTACAATTACACACATTTTGTCACCAAATTTACTTAAGCAAATGTCAATAAAAATATAAAGTAGATTAAACATTTAAATTTTATGAATTTATTTCCTTACTGAATATTACAGTGAAGCCCATTAATTTGAGCCCTGGCCCCAAAGAGAGTCATTTTTCTGACCAGTCTTATTATTGAGTTTCACCTGAGAAGTCAAACTTGTCACAAAAAATGCAGCCCATTTGTAAAGTCTTGAAAGGATCTAAGAAAGAAAGGACAAAGTAGCTTCAGTGACAAGTCAAATTGATATCAAATAAATGGATGCAGGAGCACATGAAAAAATCTGAAGAGTCAGGCACATTCCTCATAACTTTGCGGTACACTGCCTAGATCCTGCATAAGAAATCATACGTGTGCAGGTTGGCAAAATTGAGAAAAATGAGGTAAAAATCTGACCAAATAGAACTTTTTTTTTTTTCGGAAATCAAGGAGAAAAATAACATCTATTCAGAACCTGTTATGTATTAAGTGTTTCACATGAATTATAATATCAAATTTGCATACTGATCATATGAAATAGAAATTGTTATCCCAGTTTTACAGGTAAGAATACTATGGTCCATATTATGTAATAAATTCTTCCACTTGTAATATGAAAGAATTCAGATTTCTGTATGTCATTACAGAATCTATGTACTTCTCACTAGTCTACCCCAGACTGATTTTTCTTCCCTCTAATGTGATTGTAGTCTGAGATTGCCACATTTCCTGGTAAAACCTACTGGGGAGAAGCCAGTAACAGTTGATTCAGGCTATGGGGGATGATTTAGTTTAGGAAGAGTTCTCCTTGCTTCTTCAGGAATTCTGGCCTAAGGCTATCTTATCTGATTGCACTATCTTTGATTCCAAACCAATCACTGGCTTCTGTCCAGAACCATGATCTTACTGGATTACAAACCACTTTTGAAAGCCTCCAGATAAATGCTATAAGCGCTCATTGCCCACTGAGAATTCCTCACTAGTCAATTTGAGTTTTCCCTTTGACTCAGAGCATGAATCTGGCTCTGAAAAAAATTCCAGTAGTAACATAAATAATAGGAAATAAAAATGGTATCACTGAAATAATTGTTTTATCTCTAATGATCAATAATTTGAAAGAGCTAGAACAATTTATATTTGGCAATGTGGATGCATTTGAGTACTAAAGTCAGTCAAACTGTACAGTCTTTTCTCAGTGCCCACAGGAAATTTGTTCCGGGACTCCCCATGGATGCTCAAGTTCCTTATATAATGGCATAGTATTTACATGACCTACATATGTCCTCCTGTACACGTTAAATCATCTCTAGATTACTTACAATTCCTAATACAATGTAAACGCTGTGTAAATTGTTGCCAGTGCACTGCAAATTCAAATTTTGCTTTTTGGAACTCTCTGAAATTTTTTTTTCTGAATATTTTTGATCCATGATTGATTGGTTGAAATTGTGGATGCAGAACCCATTACACGTACACACACATGCAACAAATATATCTATCACATTGTATTATTTGTGAACTCTGTATGTTTGCTATATAAAAATGCATCTTTTTTGAGTGACAAACAAAGAGCTTGTTCTGTTGTTACATATTTGATTCTCTTTCCTTAACATAAAAAAAAAATGCAGCTAATGGTGCTTTATTATTCACCTTGAAGAAGTACTGAAGATTAATTAGATTTGCATGAAATAATCTGAACTCCTTAAAAAAACAATAATAAATAATATTTCAGTGGGGAAAATTAATATGCACATAGCATGCATATATTAAATGTATTTACATAGATTCAATTCCTATTTATATATGTATATATGTTGAATTTATATTTATACATATATTTAATTTTTTCTTCAAAAACACACACATACAGATTGGCCTTTCTTTGTTTGCTTATTTACAATAGTGAAAATACTTCAAGGAACTCCTTTGTGAATTTTGCAGCTCTTTGAGGAAATATCCATTTAAAATGTCTGGAATGTGTGTTAAGAAAAAGAAATGACTTTACATTTTCTTGAGAAGAAAAAATTTCACTATGCACAAAATGGCTTAGAGTAATATAGATGGTTTTTTCACTGTATTCTTTTCTCCCCACCCCCCCATATGCAAATTCAGAAAACAGGTAAAATATGAGCATGGCCATTACTTAAAATATGGCTTATATTTCAATGTAAGTTTTCTTGTAATATTATGGTTAAAGAGGAAAGTAACTTGAATTGAAATTGATAATTTGGTTACTTCCATCCTGCTTTTAGGTTTGTGCATCCAGAAAAAAAACAAATGCTGCTTCTCTTTTCTTTCCTTCTTTTTTTGTTTTTTGTTGTTGTTGTTTTTGTTGCTCAGTAATGCATCATATTTGTTTATTTTTTCTTTTTACCTTTTGACCCCTTTCACCCATTTCTCTCACCCCCAGCCCCTTACCTCTGGCAGCCATCAATCTGTTCTCTGTATTTATGATCTTGCTTATTTTTTTTAGATTCCACATGTAAGAGAGGTCATATGGTGTCTTTTTCTTCCTCTGTCCGACGTTTTTCACTTAACATAATGCCCTCGAGTTCCATCCGTGTTGTAGCAAATGACAAGATTTCATTCTTTATGGCTAATATATAGTGGAATATTTCTTTATCCATTCATCCATCAATGGACACTTAAGTTGTTTGCATATCTTGGCTACTGTAAATAATGCTGCAGTGAATATGAGGGTGCAGATATTTTTTCAAGTTAGTATTTTCATTTTCTTTGGGTAAATACTCAGAAGTGGAATTGCTGAATTGTATGATGGTTCTATTTTTAATTTTTTGAGAAACTTCCATACTGTTTTCCACAGTGACTGCACCAATTTACATTCCCGCCAACAGTGCATTAGGGTCCCTTTTTCTCCACACCCTCACCAATACTGGTTATTTCTTTTTTTATATAATAGTCATTCTGGCAAGTGTGAGATAATTTCTCATAGTGGTTTTGATTTGCATTTTCCTGATGATTAGTGATGTTGAGCATCTTTTCATGTACCTGTTGGTCATCTATATGTCTTCCTTGGGAAAATATCTCTTCAGATCTTCTGCCCATTTTTTAATTGAATTTTTTTTGTATGAGTTTTTTATATATTTTGGGTATTAGTCCCTTATAAAATATATGATTTGAAAATACTTTTCTCCCATTCAGTAAGTTGTCTTTTCATTTTGTTGATGGTCAAGAACATCTTAAGGAGAGGGATATGGCAAAGAAGATAATACTTGATATATTAAGAGAGTTTATGAAAAGATAATGAAGCAGCTAGTTTATAAAACAAGCATAAAAAAACTTAAACATGAGACCCATGGAGAGAATTGAGGACTGACAGTTCATAGCTAGGGCAACTGGAAATAAAAAAAAAAAAAACCTTGAAATATTTAATATTTGCTGAAATATGGAGGAAAAGGAACTATGTTGTATTTTTAAGAAAAGAAGTCCGATTAGCTGAGCAGAGTTGCCAGGAATTGGCCACTGTCTTAGCTGAAATCAAACAAACATCATTTGCAAATGCATATATGAGTTTTAGCTTCCTGCTTAAATGTAACATATGCAGAATTCTGAAGTTTTCCACTACTGAAGGCATTCAGAATCTGTGACATATGTATCGAGTTTGTGTTTTCATGAAATTCAAAATTTGTTGTTCTGAAAGATATTTTGGGATCAATAAATCTTGATATTCCCTCTACAGAAGCCAATGTCTGTTTTCTAATTAGTAAAGAAAAAAATAATAAGAATTAGAACACAGAACTCATGAATTTTAGAAGCCTCATTTGGCCTACAGAGCCAAAATGTTTTAACAGCTGTACTAGAGACTGACTGAAAATATTAGCACATTTATCTAGGCATGACAAGACTTAAATCTAATTTAAAGCTTCCTTTATCACAACGGCAGATTCACTGTGTAAGTTTATTGTACAAGCAATGTCTATTGGAAACTCCTCACTGAATGTCCAATTCAGCTACATTTCCAGAACATTTTAAGAAGCATGGTGTTTTCCAGATTTCCTTCGATTTTATTTAAGTTTGAAAAAGTCATATTTCAGTTTTAAAAAATCAGAGTGTGGGATCATCTTGATGTCATCTCCAATATGTGATAAATTTAACTTTTCACCAGAACTCTAAAGATAAAGGTTCAGATAAAAGTAGTTCATGAGCATGCATTTTAAATAGATGGTATATAAAAGTAGAAGAATCTACACAATGTGAAAACGTAGTTATAACAGCACAGAGAGACCACAGTTAAATCAAGGAGAGTCTGGAAGTATGGTAGTATGCAGCCGGATTCATAAAACTACTCTATCATCTCAGAAACTAAAAACGTGAATGGAAAATGAGGGAGAAAGGATTGGCAAAACAACGTCAGCGGCATTCAAACTAAGGAAGCAATACAACCTCATACTGTAAACTCTGAACAGCAGCAGGAAGACAAAAGACTCATAGGAATTTGTATTTGGCTCCTATCCTCTGGCCTCCCAGAAGCTGTACAGGGTGAGGACAAGGTCAGTAGATAAATTATGAAAAACCTAATGCGTTTGGAGGGAATCAGATGAGAGCTGAATCAGCATCTAAGGGAAAAGAAACAGAAAATGTCCTTCCAGGATGGAAGTTCTTCCCCCACCACACATAACACTGTCCCACATTATTCTCCAGCAGGACTATTGCCAGCCCACTTGACAGCTGTGTGAATTAGAAGAAGGCACCCTTTCTGAGCACACTCAGCCCTGTGGGCACAAGGTTTAGTACCTTTGTGCAAAGAAAAAGATCCTTTCTCTGAGTAGATACAGACCCATACTAGCCTAGGACACGTAGCTCAGAGAGCCTAGCATAAACTGGATTTCAGCCCCCTATTACCCTCTCAACTGGGCACCTTTGTGCAGTGTGCAAACCACACGACTGCCACAGTCATGCTCCCCAAGGAAGGGAATAGCTACTAGGAGTGGGCATTTTGATTGTTTCATCTGAGAGATTGGCAAATCAGAGAGAGAACCACAGTGAATGCAAATGGAAAAGAAAACAGGGGTGGACAAGGTTGATCCAACCTAGAATTGGTATCTGTAGGTAGAGAAGGCTATGATTGGCACAGGAAAAAAAAAAAAATTCAAAGATATGATAAAGTTTTCCCTAAATAAGGAAGAACTAAAAGATAAAGAGGATACATCGTGTTTCAGAAAAATTTGATACAGAATGAACAACACTGAAACATCTTGGAGAAGTTACTTGGAGAAGTTCAGACCAAAAAAATCCCATCAGGTAGGGCTGAATTTCTCCACATGAGTTCAATGTCACACAAAATGTGTGACCTAAGTTTTTTTCCCAGCCAGTTATAAAGGCAAATGGAGAATTCTTAAATAGGCAGTAACTCAGGAATCGTAACAACAATGAACCTTTCTTGAAAATAATATTTGACTAAATCCAGTCAATCAAGGGGATCAATGTGAAGTGTATAGTAATGGAGAAAACTTGATACATTAAAAACATAAGAATTAATCCATTAAAATATAAAATTAACTATGCAATTTGTATTTACGGAGAAGAATGTAAAGATGACTTGAAAGAAAAACTTCACAATTTAAAATAATATAACTAATGGACTGGGACAAAAATTCTAGAGCTTGCTGACAAAACTCAGTGGGGGCTGAGAAGGAAGTATGAGTGAGCTAATTCCCTTGTCTTGCACAGCAAGATGTCAATATTCACTTCATTTTTTTAAAGTTAATAAATCAAGAAATAAAGTTTTTAAAAGTTTACCATTTGAAATACAAAAGTAATTTTAAATTACCAGAAGGTGGGGGGGTGTTCAGAAAATTGACCATATAGCACAAGATAGAAAACAAAAGAATAATGATAGATCCACTATAACTGCAGCTGTCTTCTTTACTATCAGACAGCATTGAATTAAAATTTAAAAAAAGCATTAAATCCATAACTAGAGTACAAGTGGCCTAACTCAATGTACAAAGCAAAACACAGCATCATGGTAGAAATTGCTAGCTGTCCGTCAAAATCTATTCTTCACTTGCATAGTAACAATTATAGCTTGGCATATGGCTGCTCAGATTTACCATACAGTCTATTCTCTCTCACAGTTGAGTGTGGCCTTGTGACTTCAAGGGAATGTTCTCCAATGGGATGTGAGCAGAACTAATGAGTGCCACTTATAGGCCTGGCCCATAAACCTCCCTGCTTGCCCCTCCGTGCTCCTTCCCCGTTCCTGTGGGCTGGGATGACAATGACTAGAGCGAATGTGGCAGCCAAACTGCTTCAGTCTCTTTCTAACTGTGCAGCAGTCTCTGCCCATCGCCACCTCCCCAACACACTCTGCTTACTACAGCAGCCATCGCTGACTACTGAGCCAGTGTTCTGTCCAGAGATAGAAACCATCCCGGTTATTTGGACAGAAAGAATGTAACACAAAGAATTGTTTAACCAGTGTAAGTATCAAGATACATAAAGCAAGTGTCTGAAAATGCAAGGAGAAACAAAAACATAGACAAACTAAATCTACAGACAAATAATGATAGCATGGGAATAGTATAATCACTAATACATAAATATTTAATTCCATATCCAAACAACTGAGATTACACCTTCTAGTTCCCCTAAAACATTTTGAAGTTGACCGAATTTGGGTTGCCAAAGAAAACCTCCAAGCATTTCAAAATTAGAAATAGCAATGACTGCATTCTTTTATGTAAAGCAAAAGGGAAAAAACCAACCAACCAAACAAACAAACAAAAACCCTAGTTTCATAACCGAAATAGAAAAGAAAAAAGCCAGGCTCTTGGAAATTTTGAAATGCCTTTCTAAATTGAAACCAAAATTGAAATTTCAGAATATCTATACTAGAATCAAATTACTACATATAAGAAGGCTAAAACCACATTCAGACAAAAATTCATATTTTTAAACATAGTACTAAACAAGATAGAATGGAAATAAATGAATAAATACTCATGACCAGAAGTTTTAAAATAAAACATAAGGAAAGCACAAGAAAGAAAATGATAAAGTGAAACAGAAATCAATTCAAAAACAATAAATCGAAAAGGTGGTTTTTTGAAGAAAACATTACATAGCTATACGACTCGTTAGCTTAATAGAGTAATAAAGGAGTCTAATAATAGCTTACATTTACTGAGCACTTAACATCCTAGGCACTGGGCTTAGTGCTTTATGTATATTAGCTCTACCTTATGAGGTAGGAACTATCGGTATCCTCCTTTTACATTATGAGGAAACTGAGGAACAGAGTTTAAGCGTCTTATCCAAGGCCCCACAAATAGTGTCTGAACAGTCAGATTCCAGTTCACAATATTAACACTCAGAACGATGAAATAGTTATTTCACATATGCAGAGGACGTTTAAATGGAAAATTTAAATTTTTGATACATATTAACATTGTTCCATGACTGGTTTAAAGATGCTTCATGAAGAAACAAGCTCATCTATTTTTGAAGATTTGAGAAATCTGGGGTACGGTTAGGGACTCTCCTGCTGTCCCACAGCCCATATGCCCACTTTGCAACAGCATCGGTTCCTCTGTGATGCACCTTAGGAACAGCACAGTGGGAACCCAAGGGAGCAGTTTCCCTAAATGAGGGAGCTGGAACCCCTGCTGCTCCAAGAAAAACATTTACACTGGAACATGGCTAATCCTCCTTCTTGCTTCAAAAAGATTACCTGAGGCATATCCGTCTGATAGAAAAAGCAGGTCCCAGTTCCATCTTGTAGAACGCACTGAAGGGTACCAAATAAGCACGAAAGTTCACAGCGTGAGTGCATCTTACTCTTCTTTTGAGCCCACGGTAGAATGAGAACGAAGAAACTCGATAACATCAGCCACTCACCATCAAGGGCCATCTTCCTGCGTTTGGTAGAGAAGTACAACGCGAGGTGGAAAACTAACTCTCCCATCTTGTGCTCTCAGTATAGTGAACTACAGGGGCAGGTTTAAGTGGCAATTTTGGTTCAAATACCAGCTGAGCCACCAGTAGAGATGATCGGTTCAGAAGGGGTTTGGATCATTTAGAGAAGTGTTTTTGTTTTCTGAGCCTGAAAGTGGGTGCTATAATCAGAAATCCTTCATGCAACATGCATTTCTAGCTCTTCAGATTCAATTGTTTTTTGATGGAGATATTGCAAATTATGAAAGTACAGCTTATGACCTAGAAGTTTGGCAGTGCAATCAAGTTTTTCTTTTGGTCAACTTCATGCACGACTCTGGGCTGAAAAGAAGCAGGATGAATTCAAGCAGAAATGAAATCGTTTGAATCCAATTTTTTCTGCCACTTCCTTATCCTGAGAAAAGTAGGGGAGTGATTCTCCAGCCCTTGAAATCATTAATCAGCCCTCAGTTAAGGAGATTACCATTCATTTTAAGGTATTTTTCTGGGTTTGCTTTTTTGTTGTTGTTGTTTCCCATTGATCTATGTTAAAGGACAAAGGGCATTCACTTTTTTAGTATTCATAATTCCTTGACTCATAAGTCTATTTTACCCCAATTTAGAAGCTCATGCTTGCCAATTTCATTTTGGTGGTCAGTATTAATAAACATTCACCTTGCCCACGGCCATTTCCTGGTCTCCAGCCTAGAACTGTGGGAAAGGACAAAAACTAGGAGTTTGAGAACTTAGTCTCAGGCCCCTGATCTCCCATTTTTCTGGATGTTGTGGACCACTCGATGAATCACTGATGCTCTCTGAACCTCAGTTTCTTTATCCTTAAAGTGATTTACTTGGGCTACATTTTTGCAAAGGTCCCTTCAACTCTGCCATTTTATCAATCCATCTTCCATTTATGTAACTGTGTGTATCAGCCCCTTTGCTTTAAACTTTCACTCCCTGTGTTGCTAAGTGCTGTCTTTCAAAGAGTGCCTCCATTCTCTTGCCTTAAATATCACCTGTATCCTCATAACATATATATGTGTGTGTGTATACATATACACACTGTATCTCTTATTTGTCCACTAGAAATTTACATTCATCTGTCCTACCATCTTTCATTAAACCCTTTCTTATCCAAATTTTATAGAACTTGTTTTTCCTCCCCAGTATAGACACTTCCCATTTCTGGCTTCAAGGTCTCTTCTCTATGGCATGCCCGTTATCACCAAACCTGTGGTCATATTTAAAGCCCTCATCCTCAGTTGCCAAGTCCCACTGTCTTCTTACTTCTGTCTTCAGAATCTGACATCTTCCTGTTTCCACTGCCAGGACGCTGATGGCCTTGTTTCTCTGTAATTGCCCACTTGACATCTGGCTTGAACCAGAAGAAAGTTCCTCAGCAGGGAGTGGGACTGCTTGCCTGCCTGTCTCACTGTCTGTAATCACAAAATCATAAATGGGACAAAGAGAAAACGTGGTTTAAGACTCAGATCTCAGCCCGGAAAAAGGATGCCTGCTGCCCCAGGAGATGACTGAAAAGCCAGGGAGCCATATACCCAGAGACTTCCTTTGGGATCCTGCCCAGACCCTCCCTATAGGTTTACCTGGGACACCTCCCCATGATGTCCATCAGGAGTTTTGGCTCCACCTCTGCTAAGCTTTTGGAATGATTTATCACATTTAACCCTAACACTATTAGGGTTAGGATTAAATGAGGAAGGCACTGTTATTACTCCCATTTCACAGATGAGGAAACTGAGTAACTGAGAGGTTAAACAGTCTGGGCAAACTCAGTGGCACAGCCAGGATCAGAACAGAGATCGACATGGTTTCAGATCTGGCCTCTTACGTCACTGCTAATTCGCTCACCTTCTGAAAAAGCTGATTTGGGTTAATTTTATTTTTTAACCATCTATCTATCTATCTATCTACCATCTATCTTTCTTTAATGACGATAATGGCTAAGAAAAAGCAAGTCTGAAATAGTGTCCTCAGGGGAGGGAGAACCCTCCTTGTTGTAAACACGGAAGAATGGAAACTTTCTTCCATTTCTGCTGCATTGCATCCCCCCTCCCCCACACCTAATGGAGTCCCCAACCCAACTAAGGATAGCTCTCCTTAGAACCCATCACACTTGGTGGGTTGTCTTTTGAGCAGGTACTTCCCTAGGCCAAAATTCCCACGGACATGGTATATTTGATTGACAGGGACAGTAGGGCTTATAAACATCTCTTCCCACCCAAAACTTAACAATTTTTAAGATCCATCCAAAACAAACCCTGGATTTGGTTTAAACTATAGCATGTATATGGCAGAGCAGGTGATGAGACAGAAGCTTTTCTACCTGTGCTCCTACCTCAGTCCTGGTCAGGCCACACCCGGAGCTGAAATTCTTTATGGACACTGCAGCGGGGTCAGGGGAGGTGGGCAGCAGAGACTGTAGCCAGGCACTGAAAGGATCCCAGAGCAGGCCTCTCCCAGTCTCTAGCCCACCTCCTGAAGTTATAGGAGAGGCTGGCTAGAGTGGTGGTTTTTGAAACAGGGTGGGTTGTCCTCACGGGGAATGGTTTTTTTAAACCCAGAGGTCCAGTGTCTAACTCAGGAAGCGTACATCTTCCATGAGGGAGGGCACCTTTTATTTTCAAATTACAGTCCATGACACACCTCCCCCCAGCCCTGGGCCCCCATTGAAAAGAATAGTGACCTAGATGGGGTTGTAAGCTATGTGTCTTTGTCTTGCTGCCTTAGGAGAGAAAGGATGCTATCCTGGGGAGTCAAGAATCCTCGAAGGAAATCCCGAACAAACTGCAGGATGGCTTCCACATTTACAATGCTTTGAATCAATGTTTTTCCCCTCCCTGTTATACCCCAAATGTCCTTTTGGGTTCCTTTGTTCTTCCTGGGTTCCCCCACTGGCAGCAGATGAAAGAGTCACTTTCTGTTCCTAGAACTATCCACTGCCAAATACTTTTTCTTGTTTTAACACCTTTATTGGAGTATAATCGCTTTACAATGGTGTGTTAGTTTCTGCTTTATAACAAAGTGAATCAGCTATACGTATACATATATCCCCATATCTCCTCCTTCTTGCGTCTCCCTCCCACCCTCCGTATCCCACCCCTCTAGGTGGTCAAAAAGCACCGAGCTGATCTCCCTGTGCTATGCGGCTGCTTCCCACTGGCTATCTGTTTTACATTTGGTAGGGCACTGCCAAATACTTTGACTGTATATCCTCCACCCATCCAATTTCATGACTTGAGTCTAATTATCTGTTCCCTTCTGGCCATTGCAAAACGGAATGCCTGTAAACACCTGTTCATCTTGTAAATAAACCTTCCTTGGCTCCTTATGATCTACCTTTTTGAGTTAGTCCAGGCTAATCATGGTCTTCAAAACAGACACAGATGTGGTCCCCTTGCCTGAAATGTATTTCCCTGGCTTCTCTCTGGCTCAGTTCCTCCATCCCCCTGTCCCCTTCCCCTCCTACTACTGGTCTCGGTTTTGGACAGCCCAAGGATGCCAAGTAATTCTGTGCAATAATAGAACACAGACTATCTACTGGTGAGGCCAATGCTTTCTTTAGATGAAGTATAAACTCTCTGAGGCCCAGCACTCAATAAAGGCTAAATAAATTTGGTGTCTCCACCCACTACTCATTACGGTGCTAAACTTATAGCAGAAGTTGAATAAATGCTTCTTGATCGACAGAAAAGAGGGTGGATAATAAATATTTAGTATGAATGGGGATTTTCCTAAAGGGAGAGGTAATTGACTGTCTGAAAATAGGAAAGGGACTAAGGGCTGTTTTGGTACTTCTATGTATGACCGTGCAGTGAGAGAGTTAGAGAAATTCAGTAAACCTATGCATGTTTATCTCATCTAGAAAATGAAAGGTAAAAAATGTAAGCTTGGTGTTTATGAGAACCACTGATGAATGACTATAGTCATTTGAAAGCAAAAAGCTGAGAATTCCAACGTTGCTTTGTAAAAACAGCTTTAGAGTCACATTCTGAAGCTGGAAGATTTCACACAAATTAATAATACAAGTGATTTTTCAACTTCTATTGAACAAGGAAGTAAATAACTAGAACTAGCAGAGTCAGCAGTTAGTTAAGTGGTTTTCTCAAGTGTATCCAAGGCAGTGCCATTAATTTTCTCTGTGGTGGAGGTAGAGGTAGGGACAGGGGGTGATCCCAACACAATTCCTTCTACTTTTAACCCAGAGCCCCGTACCCTTGACAGGAGTTTAGTTGGAGACTGTTTGATTGAAATACATTATGCCAGTGAAATTTTCCTTTGATTCTTTAACTTAGAGACCCACGGCAACAGTACATAGTATTAACTAAAGGAAGCACGCGCTCATCTGTAGGTCTCTCGTGGTTCCCGCTCCCCAACAGACGTATGTGGGAGACCAGTAGTCACCCCCCACATCACAGGGGGTCATTATGAAGAGAAACGGGTGATCAATGAGAAAGGGCACTGACAAGGATAACACTTTAGTATCTAATTATTGAAAGTGGCTTGGTATAAAACAATCAGTCTGCACAGTAGTTATTTGATTACACAATGTATAAAATGAAGTTTTAACTGTATTCAGGCATTGGATTATTGTACAGAGAGGAGCCTGATTCTTACTGTGTCTGCGCTGGTGTTAGAACAGTGACCACAGAGCCTTTGGCCCAAAGGCTAGAGCAGGGGGTCCCCAACCCCCGGCCTGTGGACTGCTATCAGCCCACGGCCTGTTAAGAGCTGGGCCGCACGGCAGCAGGGGAGCGGCGGGAGAGCAAGCCGCTCCCCGTCGCTGGCATTAACGCCTGAACCGTCTCCCTCCCCCCACCCCCACCCCGTCCATGGAAAAATTGTCTTCCACGAAACCGGTCCCCGGTGCCAAAAAGGTTGGGGACTGCTGGGCTAGAGGGCTCCATGAATCTTCACCAAATCCTTCCAACGTTTGATGATTCAGGACAACATTAGTCACATGTTCAAGGACACTTCCCAGCCATCATCCCATTTCACCCTCACAGCCTGCTCTGGGGTGGTTCCTCTCCCCCTAGCGTAGCGGCCCAGCTCAGTCCTCATCCCCACTACCACTCTGGGGCTGCCCCAAAGGCCATTCCAGCTGATCTGACTAAAGAGGGGCAGTGGCCCCCCTCCCAGCTCAGGCCAGAGGCTCCGTGAATTCTCCAGGCCAGAGGGGCAGGGAGTTGGGCAGCGGCTGCTCTCTTCTGTTGCTGCTGTTCTTTTAGCGTCCGTCTTGTTGCCTTTGGGAAAATGATGTCTTGCAGTGACCCAAGCACCACCTCTCTGGAGTGCTGTTGTATTTCTGACCTTCCTTTTGCTGCTTATTATGTCCAGTTGGCCTGTCCATGGGACTTGGCCATTTATTATCATCCTGAGAAGGTGAAGGATGGACAGTCTGAACTCTGAGAGCAGGAGGAATGGACAAAGGGTGTTTTGATGTGTGAGGTATAAACTGAGGTCTCAGCTGTGAAAGGAAAAGCCTTTAAGGCAGGAAGTAGACGTAAGGTCTCCTATGGGGTTCCTGTTTCCAAAACACGTGTTTAACGAGTGTGTATGTGTGTGTGCGTGTGTGTGCGTGTGTGCGTGCGTGCATGCATGTGTGTATGTGCGCGTGTGCGTGTGTGTGCGCGTGTGTGTGTGTGCGTGTGTGTGTGTGCATGTGTTTGGCATGGGGGCAAGAAGCACTCTCCTCCCACACCCAGTGCAGAGTCAACAGCAAACAGTGCCCAGCCAGGCTTTTTGAGAACATCATCCCTGCTTCCAGTGTAGCGTGTGTTCATTCCTGGATGTAGATGAAACCAAGGTTTGTTTTGGGCTCCTCAGGGCAGAAGCAGATTGCCCTGCCAGGTAAGGCCAACCCCTGCAGCTGTGCTGGCATCTCACCTTCTCCTGTCTTCTCAAGCACCTTACCCATCAGTCAATCTCCTTCTTTTCT
Organism: Balaenoptera acutorostrata; assembly: GCF_949987535.1. NCBI lineage: Eukaryota > Metazoa > Chordata > Mammalia > Artiodactyla > Balaenopteridae > Balaenoptera > Balaenoptera acutorostrata. The sequence continues at coordinate 36,566,831 of NC_080082.1, read as the reverse complement.
ACTTTTCACTGAATCCTTCCTATTAGCATTACCTTTTGCTCACATCACTCCCATCTTAAAATAAACCTTCCTTCCTCACCCCACATTACCCTGCATCCACACCATCCTTCTCCTTCTATTCGAACCAAATTTCTCAAAACAGTCTGCACGTGTTCTTTTTTCTTCACCACCCTGTCACTGAAATTACTACGGTCACCAATAATTTTCCTGTCACCAAGTCCAAAGGACATTTTTTATCTCTCAGCACTGTTTAAACGAAGAGCCTCTTCCACCCCAAAGTACTATCTTCCCTTGGTTTCCAGATCACCACACTCTCCTGGTTTACCTCCTCCTCCCTGGAAACTCTTTCCCAGCCTCTTTTACCAGCTCATCCTCTTCTACCTACCATTAAAATGTTGGCATTCCCCCCTCCTACACTGTTAGTGGGAATGTTAATTGGTGCAGCCACTTTGGAAAACAGTGTGGAGCTTCCTTAAAAAAACTAAAAATAGAGTTACCATATGATCCAGCAATTCCCCTCCTGGGCATATATCTGGACAAAACTATAATGCGAAAAGATACATGCACCCCTATGTTCATAGCAGCACTATTTACAATAGCCAAGACATGGAAGCAACGTAAATGTCTATCGACAGATGAATGGATAAAGAAGATGTGGTATATGTGCACAATGGAATACTACTCAGCTATAAAAAAGAATGAAATAATGCCATTTGCAGCAACAGGGATGGACTTAGAGATTATCATACTGAGTGAAGTAAGTCAGACAGAGAAAGACAAATATATGACATCACTTATACGTGGAATCTTAAAAAATGATACAAAGGAACTTATTTACAAAACAGAAGCAGACTCACAGACATGGAAAACAAATGGTTTTGGTTACTAAATGGTTTGGTTACTAAATGGTTTGATTACTACTTATGGTTACTAAAGGGAAAAGAGGGGGAGGGGTAAATTAGGAGTTTGGGATTAGCAGGTACAAACTACTATATTTAAAATAGATAAACAACAAGGTCCTACTGCATAGCACAGGGAACTATATTCAATATCTTGTAATAAACCATAATGGAAAAGAATATGAAAAATAATATATATGAAAAATATATATGCATATATATGTATAACTGGATAACTTTGCTGTACACCAGAAACTAACACAACATTGTAAATCAACTACACTTCAATTAAAAAAATATTGGTGTTCCCCTTGGCTTTGCCTAAGGCCCCCTTCTCTACTCTGTGGTCTCTCCTGCTTTCAAGACATCAATGATCAACAGCCAGTGTTTGTAACTTCAGCCCAGACCTCACCTCTGACATCAGATTCCTATTCAGCTACCTATTTGATAGCTCAGTCTATGGACACTTCACTGTCAATATATCCAATATTGAACCTGTAATGATCTCTCTCCCAACACCTAAAATCCTGGCTTTCTTCCAGTTTTCCGTCCATGACCCATATTCCCAGCTGTGCAGGCATACTTGGGATTCATCACTCCCACAGTCAATCAATATCAAGGTCTTTCAGTTCAGGTCCTGAAAAATCTTGCATCAGCTCACTGCTCTCACATCTACGGCCAACACCTCAATTTGGGCCACCATCATCTTGTGGCTGGACTTCTGTGCTGGGCTCCTAACTGCCTTCCTGCTTTCACTCTTGCCTCCCTCCCAACCATTCTCCAGCCATCAGCAGGAGATATACTTTTGAAATGAAAATCTGACCATGGCGGGGTGAGGTGGGGGGTAAGGGGAGAGCAGGGAGACTTAAAACTCTTTAAAATTAGAGAACCAATTGTTCTAAGATAAAACTCAAAATTCCTGTCTCATTTCCTCAGATTCACCACAAAACCTTTGCTCTTGTTTTCTCCTCCCCCTCGTCACTTCACTCCTTTTGCCTGGCTGTCTCCTCCTCATCCATCAGTTCCCAATTCAAATGTCACTTTGCCGGGAGCCACTGTGGAGAACAGAAACCAGAGAGCTCCTCCTGTTACTCACTTCATTCTCCAAAAGAAGTCTATAGGAGCAATGACCACAACTGCAGCTCATAACTAAGTGATTAACTCCTTTAAAACTTACACTACCTTTCAAAGTAATGAAAAGGCTCTAAAATAGATTGTGGTGATGGTTGAATAGCCCCATGAATACATAAAAAGCCATTGAATTGTATACCCGAAATGGGCGAATTGTATGGTATGTGAGTTATATCACTATAAAGCTGTCTTTTTTTTAAAAAAAGACAAACTTACACTAGAACAAAAGCTCTAGGGGAGGCAGGAAACTTTTTTATCTCATCATTGAGTACGTAGCACCCAACAGGGTGCCTTGCACGTGGCATGTGCTTAAATATTGGTTGAATGGTGGCAAAGAGGGTGAGTAAATGGCAGGGCTGCCCTTCTGAGTAAGTCTGGACTTGCAAATGTTTTTTTCTTATATTTGGGAAAGAAAGGTTGGCCACCCTGATTAGTTGAATGCTTTTTAGATAAACGCCCTTAGGCCTCTGTCACGCTGCAGCGGGAAGCAGTGATCCTGAATTCAGAGGTTCCCAGTCCATCAGACCCTGAGTTTTCTAGTTTCCCCTCTGCAAGTCCTCCTCCTGCAGCCCCAGTCTGGCTCTATACCTGCAGAAGCAGCCAAGCAATATCTAGGGTCACGGTCCCCACACTGGGGTCTGTGCTCAGCTCTGTCTCCCAGCGTGATTCCTAGGGAAATACAGCTGAGTTATTACCGTCGTTATCACTGTTATTGTACATCTCCTGAATAGTTCCCTTGTTGTTTGCTATGGTCCCACAGAGGGACCACACACAGCTATGCCACCACTGAGGAAATTCTGTAACCAATAGAAATTGGTCAGTCAGGGAGGGAGTCGTAGGAGAGAATTCAGACTGACCACACACCCTTCTTTCTACAAACCGTTAACCTTTTTAAATTTTAGAATTACTCTGAAGGGAAGCAAGCACAATCGACGAGTTTGGCCCCATATAGCCCATCTCTCTCTACTTTTCTTTCTGGATCAACGACTCAAGATGAAACACGCTCACAATTTGCATCCTAACCGGACAAACTGCCTTCTTTGTGTCCCCTGGGGGTGCATGTGGCAGCCTAGACCACATCTAAATAGAAGTGTAAGAAGAACAGGATAGGTAAGTGGACTTCAGAAGGAGAGTCCAATTCCAATTTCTCCTTTCCATCACAGGCTACTCTTTCCCAAGCAGCAGCGTGACTCTGACTTTGAAATTACTTCCTGTGCTCAGACTGCTTGAGACATCATTTTAAAGACTTTCCAACTGATGCCTCTTGTGGCTTGTATATGTAAGATATTAACAGGGCTGACTGCAGGATCCATCTCTGGGTAAAAATACTTAGGAATGAACGTAAGTGGCTCTGGGGGGTGAAAACTAGAACCTCTGGGTTTTGTTATAAAGTGGCTTCCTACAAATTACTTCTGTCTTCTGTCAGGTGACAGCTGGGAGCAGAGGGGTGGCTTGAGCTGCAGTGATGGAGTGCAGAATTCTCTGTGAAGATTGCCAGATTGACATATTTCTACATGTACTCTCCTGATTGCTGAGCTTTAAAAGAATTATTTCTGGATTTTTTTTATTATTGTGACTCTCCCAAGAGATTTATTCATTCACTTATTTAAAAATGGCAATTGAGCACTGTTATAGGCGCTAGGGATCTAATGGTCAACAAGACAAGTGAGGTCTCTCTTCTCCAGGACCTTACACTCCAGTGTGGAGAGACAGAACAAACAAGTAAAGAAATACAGTAATGTCAGAGCCAGATAACAAAAACAAAAACAGGATAGTGATTAGAGAGTTATGGAGGGAGCAAGGGGTATTTTATATAGGGAATGTCAGAAAGGCTTCTTGGAGCAGGTAACATGTGAACTGAAGGATGGGAAGGGACCAGCCACGCTGAGGCAGGAACAAATTAGTTGTGTTCACAGAGCAGAAAGAAGTCCAAAGGTGCTGGACTGGAGTGAACAAAGGGGGATGGGAAGATGTGAGTTTGGAGGGTGGGGCTGGAGCTAAATCACTTGGGAACACTGCAGGCCTTGGCTGGGGTTTGGCTTTCAGTCTAAGTGCCATGGGAAGACATTGGAGGGTTTTAGGCTGGGGGCTGACATGAATGCCTTGGAATAGAAAGAATTTGGGGCACTCTGCAGGGTTGGAAACAAAGAAAGACAGGCCCTGGTAACGCCAAGGCCATTGAGGGTTTGTGCAGCATCTGAGCTGAGTGCCAGAGTCCCTGGCTCTCATTCAACCACCTCCCTTGGCCCTGGTGAGCCGCTTGGCCTTTAATTTGAGACCAGCTTTAAGAAAAGGCAACTAAAATTCATATGTGCCTTTAGCTTCATAGTTAGCCAGTGCCCTCCATCCTTTTCAATGAACTCAAGTGCTGTTTCTCTTTAATGAAGAGGCTCTGGCCTTAATTAAGACGACTTGGCTACATTTGCAGAGTTTGCTTTCTACCTTCAAAACTGCTATCACCAAAATGCTAGGTGCCTAAAGCCAGCCAGCCACCTCCAAAAGCTTCCCTCCTCCACATCTCCCTGTCAGCACGGGCAGGTACCCAAGGGCTTCCAGGGGACCTCTTTGAAGTGCTGGCCAAGGCTCTTCTGTGACATTTGTCACGGTTCTTAGAGACAGAGAATTGCCAGTTATCCACGTCATCTGCTTTTGGAGTCCAGTCTAAACATCATTTCCTCAAAGAGAGCTAAATTATAAATTTTTTCTGCTGATTGCAGATAAGAGATCAGAGCATTTCTAAATATACTGCTCTTTTCCAGGAGGGGAATGAACATCCTGACACTTAAAAAATAGCATCAACAACTATCATGATGTTTTTCCTGTGATATACAGGAGCAAATCTTTATGTTCTTCACAAATAAGGGTTCTTGTCTGGGTCATAGGGGAGTGCGGGAGGAGAAAGTGACTTCGTATGGAATTCTGGTTCTACTTTATTCTCTGCCTACTTGTGATTTCAACTCCCACTAGTGTTTTCTGGTGAGCTAATGCTGAATTAAAGCATTCTTTCCTTTAGCAATGTCTCTTGACAGCTAGAACTTAGGTAACAATAATGGGGGTGCGGTGGGAGGAAGAAATGGATCTTTAACCAGCTTTTTTATTTGTGATAGGTGGAGAAAGTAGGGTGCGGGGTTAGCTCTGAGGGAAACCCAGGAATAGAGCTGGGTAACAGGACTGACAATTTTAAAATCTATTCTTGCACATTAAAAATGTTAATCATCCAAGTGCTTTCATAATAGTCCCTCAGAAACACGACATGATGCTGCCTGTTTTTCAGGGACCCAGCAAGGGAGATTTTGGTGGCTCACCTCCACCACTGGATTAGAAGCTGGGCACGAGGGGAAGGATGGACGCAAATAATGGAACAGCAAAATACACTTCTCCATTTCCCAGAGTCTTCGGTTGATGTGGCTGGAAGAAGTACTCTCTGGTGATGGGCCTCTCCCAGCTAAGGAAAGCAGGGGACACCTTTCCAGGGCTTGAGAGCCTCCAGCGCCTCCGTTCCCAGAAAGATTTCCTTACCAGCTGCCCACGGGGGTGAAGTCCAGCTTCAGTAGTCCTTTAGCTCAAAGCCATTACTTCTAGGAGATTCTTGCTAAATGCATGCTCTAGGCTAATGGGTCCATATCATATAACCACATTTATGTGCATTAATCATACAGGTCATCTACAGCTAGAGCCCTAAGGTAATTCCATTCATTTTCTCTTTCTACTTTCATCACCTCTTCATGACCTCTCATCTTGATGCTCCAAGTGCCTCTTCTACCAGCTTTTCAAACTGGAGTTGGGACCAGCTCCCCTGTAAGCATTGTGCCCAATCCAGTTCCTCTTCTTCCCAGAAGCCCTTTTTTGACTCCCCAGACTTCTTAAACTGTGTCTTGGGAAAGGTCCAAATCTGTACTCTGCAACAGACTAGCCCTCTGCTAATGGGAGACTCCAGCAGCCCCTTTGGTCCAGAAGCACAGCGAAGGAGCTGTCAAGATCATACCTCATGCCCATCCCTGTGCTACACAATGTGTGCAGACACCAGAGAATGTTTATTTCCTCTTCCCACGTTACAGTCTTTAGTTTGTTGAGATGTCAGCTTCATGAGCACGGCTGAGTTTCTCTATGCATGTACCCTTTTCCTGCTGAACTATGAGGAGGCTGAGGAAAATGCACAGACATATTACACTGATTCCTTCTCTGCCACTGTTGGAAGCCCCTCTCTGTAAAATAGGGAGAGCAATACTTAGCTCAGTGGCTTGCTGTGATGTAATGTACATGAAAGTGACACTCCATGGGATCTGTTCCCAGCATTGCAGCATCATTCCCCTCCACGCACTTCCTTACATCTCTGTGAGCTCAGCATGCCTAGAAGGGTGCCTTGCATATTGGAAGTTCTTATTCCTCTACTTGAGGCAACCCCAACTGGTATCCTCTGAGAACTTGCCCCGCCACCTTAACAGTCATCCAGCTGTATCTGCTGCCCCAGGTCCACCCTGTTCTGCAAACCTGACTGGCTTTGTCCCTGAGTTGTTTTATTGTTTTGTTTGTTTTTCTGTGTCTGTAGACTCTTAGACATGGGAAGGACTTTGATTCTTGTGAGCTGTCACAACTGTAAAAAAAATCAATCCTGATTTTCATGCCTTCAATAAAGGAGATCCCCATTAATTTGCTCACACTTCAGTGTTGAAATTCCTAAATTGTTGCTCTAAAGCTTCATAGATTCTATGGATAAAGAAGACGTGGCTCATATATACAATGGAATATTACTCAGCCATTAAAAGAAACGGAATTGAGTTATTTGTAGTGAGGTGAATGGATCTAGAGACTGCCATACAGAGTGAAGTAAGTCAGAAAGAGAAAAACAAATACCATATGCTAGCACATATATATGGAATCTAAAAAAAAAAAAAAAAAAAAAAAAGGTTCTGAAGAACCTAGGGGCAGGACAGGAATAAAGACACAAACATAGAGAATGGACTTGAGGACACGGGGAGGGGGAAGGGTAAGCTGGGACGAAGTGAGAGCGTGGCATGGACATATATACACTACCAAATGTAAAATAGCTACCTAGTGGGAAGCAGCTGCATAGCACAGGGAGATCAGCTCGGTGCTCTGTGACCACCTAGAGGGGTGGGATAGGTAGGGTGGGAGGGAGATGCAAGAGGGAGGGCTTATGGGGATATATGTATACGTATAGCTGATTCACTTTGTTATACAGCAGAAACTAACACACCATTGTAAAGCAATTATACCCCAATAAAGATGTTAATAAATAAATAAATAAATAAAGCTTTGTAGATTATAGTCCTAGATCTACCTCTGAACAGGGTGTGTGACCTTACAGAAATCAGCCAGCCTTCCTGAGCCATGGCTGGCTCACTTATAAGATGCTGGAGGAAGGGGTTGAGGTGGTCCCCAATCTCCATTTCCCAAGCCTGGGTTTATTTCCTCTCTTGTTTGTGCCTCACTGGAGAGGAACAGCACACTGACAGCATCATTTCTGTAAAAGCCCTAAATGAATCCACCTCATAACATTTCAGAGGCAAAACAAGCAGCAGCAACCCCAGCTGGCAGGTGAAAATGAATCTCTGAGTTCCATAGTTGGTTAACAGCCAGCGATAACATCGGGGGGAGCTGTCTGGGGAGAGGGGCTACAGCAAGCACGTGCCAACTTTGGACAGTTTTCTCTGCTTTTCGTGGTCTTGCTTTCACACGTACACCTTCTAATGTCTCTCATCTATGTCAGCATAGAATGTGAAAAAAAAACTGCTGAAAGCACACCCCCTCCGCCTCGCCCATTATGCTTCTGGGAGGGACAAGAACTAAGGTCCCTTTGATCCTGGTCCAGCTGTGCCTTCTGTCTCTGTGAAGGCTTTCATCTCCATGCTGTGGGTGAATTGCGCTCCTTTCACGTTTTGGCAGTGATCTCATGCATAAATCTTGTTTCTTATTTCCGGCTGCTCTTCTCCTAACAACTCTTTTCAAAGTTGTCCTTGCTCCTCTGGTCTGGGAAACCTTGAACTGATAGAGATGTCACCATACTAACATGGTTCTGATTTCTTTTACTCACGTCGCTATGGGATGTTGTCTTTCCCTGAGGTCCCTCCATAAAACAAACAAAACATAAAATGCATCGCTCCCGGTTTTCCTGTCCTGCTTGTTTCTGCTCTGTTAACACAGAATGGTCTGCCCCATAAGCGGCCACAGGCAGCCGGCCTGCCATCCTCCACTGTGTTTCTTAGGGAGTGGGAAAGTGATGCCGCAGCAATTTCATTTCATCTCTGCTCCCCAGTCAGATGTGGCAGATGGCTGGCCCTGGGAGCCAGCGGATGGAAATCGCGTCTCTTGCAGCACAGCCTGTGTTGAAGGTTCATCTTGTTGAAGGGTGTGGTGCAAAGAATGGAGTCTTAATCAAGTGAAAGCCATAGATGATGAAGCTCCCATTTCCTCTCAACTCCACACTCTTCCACCTCCGGCTCCAGCATTACCACAAACACAGTCCTTCCTCTGATTAAAAAAAAAAACCAGTAGACCAGATTTCCTACTCCATCCCTCCTGCCCAGCTGAGTTTGGGTGGTAATTCCTATTTAATTACTGTTTTATCACCATATGGCAAATGATCTCCAGTTATTTCTTGCTTCCTTCGGCTGGAAGTTGCTTTAGCTAAAGCTCTCAGTCTACTCCAGTAAGGGACTGGAAGGAGAGTAAACAAAGGAAAATAGCATAATAAATAATGATAGCCAGCACTGACTGAATACTCTCTGTGTGTCAGATACTGTGCTAGGCACGTTGCATGAATTATGACTTCATCTAGTCCTCACTACCACTTTATAAGGTAGAACGGAGTATCTCTATCTCAAGTCTCAGGGTGGGGGGAGGGGTGGATCAAGAGCTTTATCAAGGTCATAAGGTGGTAAAATTACAATTCAAACGCAAGTTGGTCTACTTCCAGATTCCATGCTCCCAACCATGTCTCCCTGTCCTCTGGGAAGAACTGGAAGCTGGACTTGTTTTGTCAAATTGTCTGGCAGCATTTCTTACTCTGTGTCACCTCTCTTGCCTATCCAGAAGCAAAGGACAGACCCATCTGAACTTCAAGATCCCACTAGAGTGGTTGAGAGTAAATGTAACATGGGCACCCAGAGCTTTGTGTTGTGTCAGCCAGAGGGCAGGGATTCAGAAAGTGCTAGTTACATTTCTCAAGAGGAGTCTTTTCATGGACACTTGGTTTTTATTCGTAAAGAGACACTTGGGTGTAGACTTCCTGCAAAAGATCTATATTGCAGGTCACTTTATCAAATGTAAAGAATGGTCTTGCTAGTTAATGATGCAGTCAGTGAAGTGAGCTGCTTCCTCTCGAAGATTTATGTGTTAGTAGCCAAGGTGAAGGCACCAGCTTGGTCAGCTTAGAGGAAAGGAAAGAATGATAGGTCAGAGGAGACTTCACAATGAGGCATGTTTACCTTCTTCCACGGATCCGCGTCCCTGCCTATGGAAAACCAGGCAGGAGATGAAGAACCTTGTTTCCCTTCTGCCCCTTGCACACCTAGAAGCAAATTGAAGCTTTTGTGGTTAAAGCCTATTGAAATCCTGGGGCTTCCTTTTTCAATTTGATTATTCCTCTTGGTTTCCTAGGGGCTTGTTTCAAGAGAGGCTTAGAAATCACACAGTGTAATTGGATGATTGGTGCACTTTAATCAAGGCAGCGAGATACAACGTGCTGCACATTTCAGGTTGACTGTAGTGAGGTGAGGCATTGTCTGCTGGTTAAAGCTCCAAGGACAGGCTCGTTTTAGAGACCCACAAGGTAAAATTGCCATCTGTAGGCTGGTCTGTGCTGTTAAGACCATGGGGTCTCATTTGTATGTAAAAGCTAGTGAGTCCTCTGAATGATCACTCCTTAATCTAGCTCCATGTGGGTTGTGTCTTCATGAATAATGATGACCGGTTCCCTGGCAGTGCAGGAAATGCTCATTGCACGGAATTAAATGATCTCTTGATAAATTTTAAATCAGCTTGGTTTCCTTCCAGCTCTCACAGCTATTCTCTTTAATCATGCAGTTTGTGGCTAGTTGAATATTTAACTAATTTTACTACTAGATTAGTCAGAGCACAATTCAGGATGTAAGAAGGAAAATATCCTAAAAATCTGACATATTCCTAGCTCAGATGTAAATTACTTTTAGATTACTTGGCATTTTGGAAAATGTGATACAATTGTATTGAAAATCAAATGTGAAAAAATAAAGTTTCCCTTGATTTTTAAAAATAAAAGCTCAGAAAACTTGAGAGTATAGTGTATGAGACATGTACATGGTTAGAGTGGAAGCCAGTGCTGTTTTATCCTGGTGATAGTTATGCATCCAGATGGCATCCCATAGAAAGCTTTCTAAGAATTGCTATTCACAGGAACTTATTGAAAAATACTTTCCTTGCATGTTCCTGATTCACATGTCTGGGCTGCTCTTGGCTCATTGCTAACACTTGGGACCATTTCTTTCTCTGGAGGTCACCTGTCCTTGGTGGTGTCCAGCTCAAGATGATGTAAAGAAATGACAACAGTGACCTACTACATAGCTCTCTCTCCTGAGACTCTCAGGAGATGGGGATGATTTGATGAGACAAATATAACATTGTCACTTTGTGTGTGTGTGTGTGTGTGTGTGTGTGTGTGAGAGAGAGAACAAAGAGACAGATATCCAGAGCATACTTCTAAAGAAGTATTTAATTAACAGGATGCTTCACACAAATGGCCAACAAATACATAAAAAGATGCTCAGCAACACTAATCATCAGGGAAACGTAAATCAAAACCACAATAAGATATCACCTCACACCTGTCAGGATGCTTATTATCAAAAAGACAAAAGATAACGAGTCTTGGTGAGGATGTGGAGAAAGGAACCCTTGTGCACTCCTGGTGGACAAGGAAAGGGAAGCCATCTTCCATGTAGTTGGCCTTGTCACCTTCCTTAGTCTTTTCTAGTTTAGCTTAGCTATTTTCTAGTTATTTCTTTAGAACTTTAATGTCTAGTTGAAATTCTCTAGGGGGGGTGTGTGTCATTTAGCTATTCCTGTGTAACAGATCACTCCAAAACAAATCAAGCTTTTATGTAACTCATGATTCTGTGGGCTGGTTAGGTGAAGTTTTTGGTCTTGACTAGACTTGCTCATGCATCTTTGTTCAGCTGTGGGTCAGGTAGGTGACTCTGTTGAGAGTCAGCTGGCTGGGCTTTCTCAAATGTTGAGAGTCAGCTGGCTGTCAGCTGGTTTAGGAAGGTCTTGGGTCTTCTCCAAGTTCAGCTAATCCAGCTTGCTCACATTGCAGAAGCAGGGGCCCCAATTCAGAACTGAACAACATCCCTCTGCCCATTCTACTGGCCAAAGGAATTTACCAGGCCAGCCCATATTCAAAGGGTGGCAACAGACTCTCCCTCTTAAGGGGAGAAACCACATCACATTGCAAAGAGCAAGGACACAGGGAGGGTAAAAAATTATGGGCTTTTTTTTTTTGTTTGCAGTCTATCACACTGGGAGAACTTTATACACAGACACAGATACAAACAAAAAAGCTTGCTTTAGCTGCTACAATGTAAGAGCAATGATCAGAGTGCGTGATTAGGTCTCAGAATTTAAAAGAACACATGTTTCCTGTACTCTAATTTTAGGTGTCCATTTTCTCAGGGTTCAACCTTGGTTGTTTTTGTATTGTTGCTCATTTGACTACATTTTCGAAGGACTGGAATTTTCAAATGGCTGAGATCATTTAAGATGCAGGTCTTGGCTTAGCCCTGTGTATTTGGAAACTTTGTAGTGTGTAACTGAATACTTTTGGCTATAATAGTTTTTTTTTTCCCTAAGATGTTCATACTCAATGTTTCTTGGCAGCATTTTAGAAAGTCCTGTCTTCTAATTTAGGACTATCAAATTAAACATGTTTTTGAAACACTGTTCTGGACCAAAAAAAAAAAAAGTCTTTTGTCTTCTGGCAATATTTGTGGACCTTTGATTTGCAACACCTGTAAAGTTTTAAGACTCCAGACCAGGGGTCGCCAACTCAGAGGCCAAGGCAGATAAGGTCTGAGTGTACTGCTAGGTGTGTTATCTGGGAGGCGATAGGAAATGGGGGGTCTTGTGGTAGACCAGCAGTTCTTGACATTTGCAGCATGTTAAAATCAACTGGGGAGCTGAAAAAAATGCCCAGGCTGCATTCCAAACTAATTAAAACAGAATCTCTGAGAGTGGGACCCAGATATCTGTACTTTTTAAAGCTGCTCAGGTAATTTCAAAATGAAGCCCAGTTTATGAACAAGTGAATTAAACCAGGATTTCTTAGTCTTTAATGTGCAGACAGATAACCTGGAAACCTTGTTAAGATGCAGATTCTGATTCATCAGGCCTGGGGTGGGCCTGGGATTCTGCATTCTGAGTAAGTTCCTAAGGGATGCCAGTGCTGCTGGTTTTCAGACCACTCTGAATAGCAAGGATCTGCTGTAGAGATCTCAAGCAGCCCACAGACTGTTTTGTGGGGTTTCTTTTGGTTGGTCTATTGCATATTTAAACACATATTGAGTCAACATTTCGAAACCAAGAGATTTCACCTAAAAATTCATATTTCTTATTTATTGTGAAAAAAATTAAAGATTCCTTGACACCTGCTCTGCATTTCCACATAGACTGGTGCCGAAGAGCGACTGCTCCTGATAAGGGGGTGCAGGTGGCCCACCAAGGTGAAACCGCACACCTCAGATGGGATTTGAACCAGTCAAAACCCAAATTGGGACTCGAACCCACGGGCTGGGACTCGAACCCACTGTCTTTTAATTGAGATTACACACCTGGTCTGAGGACTTAATGAAGCTCAGGTTCTTTATGTCTCAGCACAGAAGGAATTCAGCAAGAGGCAAAGTGATAGGTAAGAAGTGGATTTATTTAGAGAGACACACATTCCATAGACAGAGTGTGGTCCGTCTCAAAAGGCAAGAGAGGCCCTGGGAGAAACACTCTCCACAGACAGAGTGTGGACCATCTCAGAAGGAGAGAGACCCCAAAATACGGAGTGGTTAGTTTTTATAGGGGTGAGTAATTTCATAGGCTAATGAGTGGGAAGGTTATTCCAACTATTTTGGGGAAGGGGCAGGGATTTCCAGATATCGGGCCACCGCCCAATTTTGGGCCTCAGAATTGTCATGGTGCTGGTGGGTGTGTCATTTAGCATATGCTAATGTATTACAATAAGCATACAATGTGGCTTAAGGTCTACTGGAAGTTGAACCTTCCACCATCTTGGACCTAAACGGGTCCAACCAGTTTTTGTTGTATCCTCAACGGCTATGTCATTCTTTTAAATGCCCTTTTCCCTCCTGTTTCAAAGGGAGGTTCTGAAATGCCTTTTGTTGCACTTATTCATGAATAGGATAAATGTGTCTTTTGTCCATAAGGACGCAGATCCACACACAACACACAAGTGTACAAGTACATACTCAGCAAAACCATGAAGGCAAAAGCCAGCAGTTACATGGGAAAATGTAAAAGGAGAGGAGAAGAAGAAGAATTCTTTAAAAAGACAAGAAGAAGGATTCTTTAACACTTAGATATGATTATTAGTAAAGACCCGATTGGTTGGATCAGAAGCCTACTGGAGCTGTTCAAGGGGAAAAAGCAGATTTCTGAGGGGAATTGATTATAAGGATATCAGGGTAGCTCACAGGTCCATGATGCAGCTGGGTTTCAGAAAAGAATGGAACCAAGGACATGGATGCCACCAGGGAGGATCCTCTCTTTGCCTTCATTGTGGCTCCTCTCTGCACATCTTCCGCATTCCAGGTCTTTGCTTCCTCTTTTCTCCAGGTCACCTGGTGGAAGATGGGGCCACCAGCAAAGCATGATTTTACATGCTGGGGATCTTGCTACACAATCCCAATCCATATTCCTGAGGATGGGATTAGGATTGGCTCACCCTGGAGGCTAGAGGATGACCTGAGAGGCTTCTGCTACACTAAAGAAACTTACTCAACTGAGCATGAAGTTGAAGTCTCCCATGTAGAGAGGGAGAACTAATGCTCTGGATCTAGAATGACCCCAGTCCATCCCAGAGGTGGAGGGGATAGATGGGAAGTGCTATGGACTCCTTCACTCATGAGGCCTCATTGCCTGTTAAAGGAGAAGAGGCTGTCCAATTGCAGACTCAGCTGTTTCTCAATAACAATAATAATACCTGAAGGTAAAGCAAGGGCAACAGTGACTAGCTTCACTGATTTTTTCCCTCTCCAAAACACAATGCAAAGCATGAAAGTTACATAAAGATATCAACTACTGACAGCCCATTACAGGCAAACTTTCGGGTTTTGAGTGTGACTGTGTGGGTGGGTGGCATTAAGTAAATAACCCACAGAAATTATTTCTGGAAGCAAAGTCAGGGGAACACAGCCAAGGGTACACAAGACAGAGATGCTCCAGCTGAATTTCGAAAGGTGAGGGAATTAGGGGAAATGTGAAAATGGGAAAAGAGAAGAGGGAAATGTTAATAAACTAGGTTATTGAGGAATCTGAAAAGTGTTCATAAGAGTGAGCATTTACTCCCCTTTAATGAGACCTGGGATTATCGGTAAAAACATTTAGCTCTGATTGTTTCAAAGAGAAGAGATAAAATGTTTAATATATGGCACCCTGGAGTGAGCCTTTTTTCCTTATTTTAAATGATAATCCTAATGAAACACCTATAATGTGTAAGATATCAAGTCATACAGCTTCCCATCAGAGAGTGCAATTGAGAACAATGGCACAGATGTTGTGTATTCAAATGACAAGGTGAGAGCAGATTTGAGGATAAGAAGTGCCTCATGTAAGACTACATGAATGCTCCCACTTGGTCCTAGGACTCACCCATCTGACTTTGGCCAAGATGTTTCATATATATAGGGTCAAATGCTGAGTTTACCTTATAATTAAAAATATACACTAGGGTTCTTCCTTGAGATCTGAAAAAATGTAATTGTATTAATAATTACCATGAAGCATTGTGCCCAGACCAGTGGTCCTAGAATGTTGTCTCAAAAAGCTGAGAGAATGCACATCAATATGTAGAGAGGAAATATGGAAGTAACTCACCCACTTTGTCCTGGGGCAAAATCTTCAGTTAAGCTTGTCAGGGGTCCAAAGTTGGTCTATTTATCTTTCTCTGGCTATATTAAATCTATAAGTACTGGTCATTCTCTCTGGAAAACTGAAAGTGGTACCTTCTCCCAAATAACCTCAGGTAACATGGAGACAGACATGAAAACGTCTCCCTGGCTCCTTTTTACCCCTTCCCCTACCTTTCCCATCTTTACTTGGAATCAGGCCCTTGGAGCAACACATTTATTTATCAAAATAAATCTGACTGGTACCAGAAAAAGAATTCATTTTTATTGAGGCCTGGCTTCTTTCTACAAAGAAGGCTATTTGGAAAACCAAATCTTGCTTGGTGAGGTCTCCGAAATGAGAGCAGAAAAAGAACTACCTACTCTTATCACCTGGGTGAACTTGGGTCCCTTCTCCTAGCCAGCGAGGGTGGGGGGGCAACTCTGCTCTATTTGTCTTAAACACTCCCTCTACAGTAATCCAAGCTGTCCTTTCAGTTGTGCTGATTACACTAACAATTGTATCAAATACTTTCTGGCTGCTCCAGGACGGTAAATTCCAGCAATCTCCAATTTCAGCCCCCACATGTGCTGACTTCTAAGTCTTTCATGGAAGAGAAGACTGCCTTTCCCAGATAGGAAATAGGTCTTCCTACCCTTCTGCAGAAACCAAGAGATAGAGAGACAGTTTGAATCATTATCTCTCCATTAATAACTTCTTAAATTGTTCATAAACCTCAAGATTCCTGTGACTTCTGAAGTAGTGAATACTTAAAAATGGATCTAAAAATATTTCTTCATATGCAAGAAGTTGGAGTTTATAACCCACATGCTCCAGCTAAAAATATACTAAGGAAATGACTGACCACGAAAAAAGAATAGAGAACTTCAGTTGGGGAAAACCAGAAAATGAGGTGAACAAAAGAATACCTGTAAATGGATATGGATAGACTGACATTGTTATATAAGAGAGAACGAAAGCAAACATTCTTCAAACAGGAGTATTGTAGGGGAAATTCTAATAAATACTCAGCAAATCTATGAGCTGGGAGATGGAGATGCAGATAATGCAAAAAGGAGGCAGGTGAAGGAGGTGATTATGAAACAGACTGTGAAGAGGGAGTATAGGTGATAAGTGAGAGTATATCAAAGTTCCCACTTACTGTGGTCACGTAGAAACTACATGTGTCATGGGCCCACAAAAATGGCCCTGTTGAAATTAAAGTGGGATTGAAGGGTAAAAGCACTAAACATGATAAATAGGGAATATTATGCAATGATAAATCAAGTATGTGTGTGCCAAAAATAATAGCAACTAAATATGTGAAGTAAGGGAGAATCAGTAAAAATGTAATTAAAGTGGACACCTCAATCACCTGTCGCAGAGTTGCACAGATGATTTTTAAAATAAGCTATAACTGGGCAGGAGATAAAGATGGCAGAGTAGGAGGATGTGGAGCTCGCCTCTCTCCACAAACACATCAAAAATATATCTACATGTGGAACAATTCTCACAGGAAACCAACTGAAAACTGGCAGAAGATCTCTTATATAACCAAAGCTGCAAGAAAGATCCCCACATAACTGGGTAGGAGGAAGGGGAAAAAAGGCATCAGAATGGGACTGGTGCCCCTGGGAGGGACCTGTGAAAGAGGAAAGGTCTACATGGGTGGCCCCTTGCCCTGGAGCCCTCCTTGCCTTCTGGGAGGTCCACTGGGACAGATAGAGGGACTGGAGGGGCCTGAACTCTGCTCATGAGGAGTGCGTGCCTGCTGGCTTGTTAGCAATCAGGGCTGAGAGACCTGCTCTGACAGCTACCACCTCCTGCACTTCCCAGCCTGAAATGCACTCCCAGTGGGGCTGCTAGTACCAGCAGCAGCTAGGCACTGAAACTCGGGCTTCAGCAAACGGACCCTGGGAGAGGACTCAGTCTAACTGTGCAGAGACAGCCTAGAGCATAGTCCAGGCCTAAGAATTGTTCACGCATGCAGGGCTGGGTATGGGTCCATCATAGGAACCCAATTGTCAGCGTGCTTATGGTGGTGAGTGGCTCTAGCAGTGGTGGGCTTTCTGAGATGCACATTGTGGAGGTGGAGCTGACATTGGAGCCCATTATCAGTGCTCCCATAATGGGAGCGGGTTTGGGGGTGTGTCCAGCAGCAAAGGACTTTGTTGGTGTACACATCGGGTGGTGGACAGCATCACAGAATCCCGTGTCTCCAGTGGATATCCCCTGGGTAGGAGTATGCAGTGGTTCTTTCCCAGAGGGAGTGCTCCAGTTCTGCCCTTCTTACACTGCAGCCTGTAGCTGGATCTGGGGCCAACAGGTCCTGGCAGAGACCTACCATAGAGGCAGCATATGTTCCAGGCTGCAGCACAACCACCTCAGTTCCTGCAGCCACAAAACCCTGGCCCCCAGTGACAGCCTAGCACTAAATCTGGGATGAACACAAAGGAGAAAGGCCTGCAAACTTGGGCTGCTTCTGTGCAGAACCGCAGATGCCTGCATGGGTGGCACGTAGGTTTGCTGTAACTACACAGGTCTCACTTGCTTCAGCACTCACCTCCTTGGTGAGAGGACACACACTTAAGGGCAACAGAACCTTATTGAACCCAACCCTCAGGGCTTCTACTCCAACAAATGGGGAGCAGACCCTGCCCCCAACAGGGTTGTGACAGCCACAGAGAAAAGGGGAGGCCCTGCCCAGCATCCAGTGCAGGCTCCAGTCACCACAACAACAATCACACCCCCTATCAAGGGGATAATGGCCGGCACAATACATGGCAGGCATCCATACCAAACTCAGCCCTCACACCAAAAATATTGGACCCATATAGTCTACACAGTGATGCTCCTACATAAAAACAGCCTTTTAAGACCACAGTAGAGGGACTTCCCTGGCAGTGCCGTGGTTAAGAATCCACCTGTCAACGCAGGGGACACAGGTTCGAGGCCTGGTCTGGAAAGATCCCATATGTCGTGGAGCAACTAAGCCCATGTGCTACAACTACTGAACCTGTGCTCTAGAACCTGCGAGCCACAATTACTTAGCCCACGAGCCACAACTACTGAAGCCCGCATGCCTAGAGCCCATGCTCTGCAACAAAGAGAAGCCACTGCAATGAGAAGCCCACTTGCTGCAACTAGAGAAAGCCCACACGCAGCAACAAAGACCCAATGCAGCCAAAAATTAAAAAAGGGACCACAGTAGATAATTGTTTCTCCTAAATTCATGAAGACAGAGAAATTTAAGTGAAATGAAAAAGCAGAGGAACTACTCCCAATTGATAGAAATGCAGATCACTGTAACAAGGAACTAGAAACTATAAAGAGGAATCAATCAAAAGTAGACAACTCAATTGTTGAGATAAAAACTGATCTAGGGCTTCCCTGGTGGTGCAGTGGTTAAGAATCCACCTGCCAATGCAGGAGACACGGGTTTGATCCCTGGCCCGGGAAGATTCCACATGCCGTGGAGCAACTAAGCCTGTGTGCCACAACTACTGGGCCTGCACTCTAGAGCCCGCATGCCACAGCTACTGAAATCTGTGTGCCTAGGGCCCGTGCTCTGCAACAAGAGAAGCCACTACAATGAGAAGCCCACACACCACAACATAGAGTAGCCCCTGCTCACTGCAACTAGAGAAAGCCCACGCACAGCAACAAAGACCCAACACAGCCAAAAATTTTTAAAAATTTAAAAAATTTTAAAAAGTTCATTTAAAACAAACAAACAAGCTGATCTAAAAGCAATGAATAGTAGACTAAATAATACAGAACAATGAATAAGTGCTGCAGAGGATAGAATAACAAAAACCACCCAATCAGAACAGCAGGAAGAAAGACAAATGAAGAAAAAAAAAGAAAGCAACATACAAGATCTATGGAATAATATAAAGTATGCCAACCTATGCATAATAGGGGTTCCAGAAGGAGAAGAAAATGGGATCAAAAATGTATTTGAAGAAACAATGGCTGAAAACTTCCCAAACTTAAAGAAGGAAACAGATATACAGGTATAGGAAGCACACAGGGTCCCAAACAATATGAACCCAAACAGACTCACACCAAGACATATCATAACTAAAATGGCAAAAGTTAAAAATAAAGAGAGGATTCTAAAGGCAGCAAGAGAAAAAAAAGTCAGTTACAGGGGAACCCCCCCATAAAGCTGTCAGCTGATTTCTCTACAGAAACTTTGCAGACAAAAAGGAAAGGCATGATATATTCAAAGTCCTGAAAGGAGAAAACCTGCAACATAGGATATTCTACTCAAAAAGATTATCAGAGACTTTAACACCCCAGTGACATTAATGGAAAGATCTTCCAGACAGAAAATCAATAAAGCAACAGAGGTCCTAAATGACACAATAGAACAGTTGAACTTAGTTGATATCTACAGGATACTACATCCAAAAAACCCAGAATACACATTCTTTTCAAACACACATGGAACATTCCCTAGGATAGACCACATACTAGGACACAAAATAAGCCTCCACAAATTTAAGAGGATAGAAATTATTTGAAACATTCAAAGATTTCAAGCATTCTGACCACAGTGGTATATAACTAGACATCAACCACAGAAAGAAAAATGTGGAAAAAAATTATCACATGGAGACTAAACAATATGCTACTAAAAAACCAGTGAGTCAACAATAAAATCAAAAAGGAAATCTGAAAACATCTCACGACAAATGGCAATGAAAACACAGCCTTACAACATCTATGGGATGCAGGAAAAGAAGTTCTGAGAGGGAAGTTCATAGAGATACAGGTCTTCCTCAAGAGACAAGAAAAATCTCAAATAAACAACCTAACCTACCACCTAAAAGAATTAGAAAAAGAAGAACAAACAAAACCCAAAGTCAGCAAAAGGAAGGAAATAATAAATATCAGAGAGGAAATAAAATGGAGATAAAAAATGATAGATCAATAAAGCTAAGAGCTAGTATTTTGAAAGGATAAACAAAATTGACAAACCTTTAGCCAGACTCACCAAGAAGAAAAGAGAGAGGACCCAAATAAACAAAATAAGAAATGAAAGAGAAGAAATAACAACAGAGACTGCAGAAATTTTAAAAAAAATCATAAGAGAATACTATGAACAGTTATATGCCAACAAACTGGACAACCTAGAAGAAATAGACAAGTTGCTAGAAACATAAAGCCTGCCAAAACTGAGTCAAGAAGAAAGAGTTAATTTGAACAGACCAGTCACTAGAAGTGAAATAGATTCTGTAATTAAAAACAAACAAACAAACAAACAAACAAAAAACTTCCTGCAAACAAAAGTACAGGACTGGATGAATTCAGTAGGGAATTCTACCAAACATACAAAGAAGAACTCCTACCTATCCTTCTCAAACTATTCCAAAAGATTGAAGAGGAGGGAAAACTTCCAAAGTGTTTCTAGAAAGCCACCATCAGTCTGATACCAAACCCAAAGACATTACAAAAAGAATTACAGGCCAATATCTTTGATGACTATAGATTCAGAATCCTCAACAAAATATTAGCAAACCAAATCCAACAACACATAAAAAGGATCATACACCATTATCAAGTTGGATTCAATCTAGGGTTGCAAGGATGGTTCAATGTATGCCAATCAATCAATGTGATGATACACCACATTAACAAAAGAAAAGACAGAAACCACATGATTATCTCAATAGATGCAGAAAAAGCATTTGATAAAACTCAACATGCATTCATGATTAAAAACTCTCACCAAAGTGGTATAGAGGGAACATATCCGAACATAATAGAAGCCATTTTTGACAAACCCATAATATTCAATGGTGAAAAGCTGAAAGCCTTCCCACTAAATTCTGGAACAAGACAAGGTGTCCCCACTCACCACCTCTATTCAAATAGTATAGAAGTCCTAGCCACAACAATCAGACAAGAAAAAGAAATAAAAGGTATCCAGATTGGAAGGGAAGAGGTAAAATTGTCACTATATGCAGATGACATCATACACTATATAGAAAACCCAAAAGTCTCCTCCACAAAAATACTTTTAGAACTAATAAATAAATTCAGCAAGGTAGCAGGATACAAGATTAATATACAGAAATCTGTTGTATTTCTTTACACTAACAATGAAATATCAGAAGGTAAAAAAAATCCCATTTAAAATCACATCAAAAAAATAAATAACTAGGAATAAACCTGAAAATTATAAAACATTGATAAAGTAAATTGAAGATCATTCAAAGAAATGAAAATATATCCCATGCTCTTGGATTGGAAGAATTAATATTGTTAAAATGGCTGTACTACCCAAAGGAGTCTACAGATTTAATGCAATGCTTATCAAATCACCCATGACATTTTCCACTGAAATAGAACAAATAATCCTAAAATTTACACAGAAACACGACAGACCCAGAATTGCCAAAGCAACCCTGAGGAAAAGGAACAAAACTGGAGGCATAAACCTCCCAGACTTCAGACAATACTACGAAGCTACAGGAATCAAAACAGTTTGGTATTGGCACAAAAGCAGACATATAGATCACTGGAACAGAATAGAGAGCCCAGAAATAAACCCACCCATCTATGGCCAATTAATTTTTGACAAAGGAGGCATATACAATGGAGAAAAGACAGTCTCTTTAGCAAATGGTGTTGGGAATGCTGGACAGACTCATGTAAATCAATGAAGTTAGAACACTCCCTCACACCATGCACAAAAATAAACTCAAGGTGTTTTTTTTTTTTTTGTCTAGATGTCCAAATGTAAGATATGACACCATTAAAACATTTTCAGACATAAGTTATAGCAATATCTTCTTAGATCAGTCTCCCAAGGAAAAAGAAATAAAAGCAAAAAATAAACAAGTGGGAACTAATCAAACTTAAAAGCTTTTGCACAGCAAAAGAAACCATCAACGAAACAAAAAGAACCTACAGAATGGGAGAACATATTTGCAAACTATGTGACTGACAAGGGGTTAATTTCCAAAATTTACAAACAGCTCATACAGCTCAATATCAAAAAACAAACTACCCAATCAAAAAATTAGCAGAATACCTAAATAAACATTTCTCCTAAGAAGACATACAGATGGTCAACAGGCACATGAAAAGATGTTCAACATTGCTAATTATTAGAGATATGCAAATCAAAACCACAATGAGGTATCACTTCACACTGTTCAGAATGGCCATCATCAAAAAGTCTACAAATGATAAATGCTGGAGAGAGTGTGGAGAAAAGGGGACTCTTCTACACTCTTGGTGGGAATGTAAATTGGTGCAGTCACTATGGGAAACAGTTTGAATAGTTCTTAGAAACTGATGATTGAGCTACAATATGATCCAGCAATCCCAGTCTTAGGCATATATCTGGAAAAGAGAAATATTCTAATTCAAAAAGATACAAATAGTTTATGGCAGCACTATTTACAATAGCCAAGACATGGAAACAACACAAATGCTCATTACCAGATGATTGGTTTAAGGCATACACTATATATACAAAGTGGACTATTACTCAACCATAAAAAAGAATGAAATATTGCCATTTGCAGCAACATGGATAGACCTAGAGAATATCATACTAAGTGAAGTAAGTCAGACAGAGAAAGACAAATATTATATGATATCACTTATATGTGGAATCTAAAAAAATAATACAAATGAATCTAGATACAGAGCATAAACTGTCTCACAGACATAGAAAACAAACTTATGGTTACCAAAGGGTAAAAGGGTCGGGGGGGGGGGGAATAGTAGGAGTATGAGGTTAACAGATTCAAACTACTATACAAAAAATAGATAAGCAACAAGGATTTACTCTATAACACAGGGAACAATATTCAGTATCCTATAATAACCTATAATGGAAAATAATCTGAAAAAAATATGTAAATGAATCACTTTGCTGTACACCTGAAGCTAACACAGTATTGTAAATCAATAATACTTCAATAAAAAATAAATTAAATGAAATATAACTATAGAATAGTTTTAGATAAAAGAAAAATTGGGACAATAGTACAGAGAGTTCCTACATACCCCATATGAAGTTTTTCCTATTTTTAACATCTTAGAATATTATGGTATATTTGTCACAATTAATTGACCAATATTGATATTTTATTATTAACTAAATACATACTTTATCCATATTTCCTTAATTTTTACCTAATGTCCGTTTTCTCTTCCAGGATCCCATCCAGGGTACCATATTATATTGTCATCACGTGTCTTAGCTTAGACAGTTGTTTATTATTTTTTGGTAACAGCTTTACTAAGATATAATTCACTTACCATGTAGTTCACCCATTTGAAGTATACAATTCAATATTTTTCACTGTATCCAAAGTGTTGTGCAACCATCAGCACAATTAATTTAAAAAATTTAAATCAGAGAGGAAAAAAGGAAGAAACAAACAAAAAAATAAATTTAAAATGTCATTGATATTTAACTATGTAGTTTACTGGTCTTATTTCTTCATGAAATTCAAGTTACTTGTTCTTTCATTTCAGCCTGAAGAATTTCCTAAAATTCCCCTTTATTTTTTGAAGGATAATTTTGTTGGATATAGAATTCTTGGTTGACAGGTTTGTTTGTTTGTTTTCTTTAGCACTTTCAATAGTCATAACATTGCCTTTTGGCTTCAGCCAAAAGACAAGAAATCAGCTATTAGCCTTATTGAGGATCCCTTGTTCATGTTCATGAAGAGTCACTTCTCTCTTGATTTTTCAATATTCTCTCTTTGTCTTTAGCTTTTGACTGATTATGATATCTAGATATGGATCTCTTTGAGTTTAACTTACTTGAAGTTCACTGAGCTTCATGGATGTGTAGATTTATTTCTTTTATCAAATTTTGGAAGTTTCCACCCATTATTTCTTCAAATATTCTTTCTGCCCTTTTCTCTCACTCTAGCTTCCCATTAGGCTTGTGGGACTCCCAGTATGCTTGCTGATGTCACAAAGACCCTTAGAGGTCTTTGAGAATCTGTTCATTTTTCTTCATTCTTTTTTCTTCTTATTTCTCTGACTGAAAAATTTCAATTGATCTGAATTATTTCAATTAATCTGAATTGAATGTTCAAGTACACTGATTCTTCTTCTGCCTGCTTATCTCTGCATTATATCTTACACTGAGCCCATATAGTAAATTATTCATTTCAGTTATACTTTTAACTCCAGCTTTCCTGTTTGATTCCTTTTTATAAAGTCTATCTTTTTATTTTTTTACGCTATATTTGGTGACAGATTGTTTGCCTGATCCCTTTTGTTCTTTAGACATAGTTTCCTTTACCTCTGTGGAATACTTAAATAGCTGATTTAAAATTTTAGTATAATAAGTTCGATGTTTAGGCTTCCTAAGGGAAAATTTTCACTGGATTCCTGTGTATGGATTTTTTTTTGACATGTCCCATATCTTTTTTGTTGTTGAAAACTAGACATTTCAAATAATATATATGACAACTCTGAAAATCAGATTCTCTACACTACCCAGGTTTGGCTACTGCTGTTTTTTGTAGTTTTTCTTGTTTGTTTAGTGACTTTTCTGAAATAGGTCTCTAAAATCTATATATTTGTCATATGTGGACACTGAAGTCTCTTAGTGATCAGCTAATTATTGGACAGAAATTGCCTTAAATGCCTGGAACCAATAAGTCTATTGGTATTTGCCAAGGGGCTCTGTGTGCATGTTTGGGAATATCTTCAACACTCAGTCAGGTGATTTACAGCTCTGCCACCGTCTTAACTTGATGCTTACACAAAGCCTCAAAGCCAGTCAGAGGTGAGAACTTGGGATTTTCCTCAAGTCTCAGATCTTTCCTGAACATGTGTGTATCTTTATGCATGTGCATGACCTTTCAGCCCCTATAGACACCTTATTCCTCAGCTTTTTATTTCAAACTTTTTGGTTAGTCTATTGTTTGCCCCAACTGTTATTCACTGCCTCAGGCAACCAAGGTTTTAAAACATTTGACAAATGCCTTCCAAGGACAACCTTTTAGCACTGGACTAATTTGAGTGAAGTCAAATAAAACCTTTTGAGTGAGGTCTTCTAGGGAACCATCAGATCGGTCATATAATGGCCCCCTTTTGGTGATGAGGCTTTGAGAGAGAGCTCCAGCCTCATTTTGCTCCCTCTTGTACAGTATTAGGAATGCAAGCTATTATTTTTCAAGGCCTCCACAGTGCTGAGGAGTGGGGAATGTTAGGTTATAATGCCACAAACTTGCTGCTCTCGCTGAGATTTAATGTTTTTTGCTGTTTTTTTTCTGACCAGTTTTGCCAGTTTTTTCATTGCTTTTATGGAGGGAGGACCTTGACAGTTTTGATTACTAGTCAAATATTTTGTGGGGTGTCACTCAAGTGGGATTTAGCCTGATTTCTTTTCTCTTGAGTAGACTGTAGTGTTTTCTTTTGGAGAAATACCACAGAGGTAAAATGTCATTCTTGTTACATCATATCAAGGGGACGTACTATGAGAGTGACTTATCATGTAGATGTTAACCTTAATCACCTGGATGAAGTAGTGTTTTTCATGTTTCTCCACCATAAGGTTACTTTCCCCCTCCTCTTTCTGTACTGTACTTTGTGGAAGAAAGTCACTATGCACAGCCCACACTTAAGAAGTGGAAGGTCTGCTCCATGTCCTTGAAAGTAGAGTTGCCAAA
Organism: Balaenoptera acutorostrata; assembly: GCF_949987535.1. Classification (NCBI taxonomy): domain Eukaryota; kingdom Metazoa; phylum Chordata; class Mammalia; order Artiodactyla; family Balaenopteridae; genus Balaenoptera; species Balaenoptera acutorostrata. The sequence continues at coordinate 36,541,033 of NC_080082.1, read as the reverse complement.
TAACTTATTTGGAATTCTGAACTGGAGAGTTATCTATTCTCTCCTAATTACTTATTTACTCAATCATTTAGTTATATCATAATGGACTCATGGAAACTTACATTTTAGGTTATGACTCAATACAATTTTGTTTATCTTGTTGCTCAAATTGTTCCAACTTTGGCCACTGGGTGCTCTTTCAGTTGGCTTTACTCTCCCTTTAAGAAAAAATTTGTCAAAAAGAAATGCTATAGTAGAATTGGATTGCACTCAAACTTGATTTGATAACTGTATATAGAACTTTTACGTCTTTCAGATACAAAACAAGGTTTTAAATGTTCATGCACATGTTTAAAAATTGGACTTGGTCATGAAAAAAACCTTAAAATTTTCTGACTATACTTTCTGATTATAATCCAATAAAACTGGAAGTAAATAATGAAAGGGTTTTTAAACAATCTTAATTACCTGCAAATTAAGAAACAGGTCTTTAGAAAACACTTGAATTCGAGAAGAAATTTAAAAGAAATCACCAACAAAGTAAAATGACCCAGCACAGCAGAACTCTCCAAAATCTAGAGCTTTGAATGTCTTAATTTTTAAAGAAGAAAGATAAAACTATTAAAGAAACAAAATACTCATCATATAAAGTTAGAAGAAGTAACCAAATAAACTAAGTAACTAAGGAAAGGGAATTAATAGAGATAAATGTTGAAATAATGAAACAGAAAAAGAGAAAGGTAAATAAATCCAGAAATTTGTTTCTTTGGAAAAAAACAATAAAGTAGAAACATTTGCAAGCCTAATTAAGATGAGAGAGAGAGAGAGAGAGAGAGAGCAAAAATAGACAAGATTTGGAATGAGCAAGGGGCTATAACCATTTAAAAATTACAGAATACTGCATGCAACGGTGACAACCAGGTTTAAGGCCTAAAGGAAATAGATTATTCCTAGCAAAATAGATATCACTGGAGATTACTCAGGAATTGTAAAACTTGAATAAACTAATGATCTTAGAAAAAACTAGAAATTTATTCGAGTTCTATCATTGTTAAGGGCACCACTGTCAAGATGAGTTTGGCCTTTACAGAATAGATTATTCCAATGTATTTTGATATTTCAGGGCATGGAAAATCCAGACCTCCCACATTACTTTATGAAACCAGGATAATCTTAACATCTAATTTTGATAATTCTCATAAAATATACTATCAACCAATTTTGCTTATGAATATAGAACCATTGCTGAACTCTTTTTGTTAACTTTGGGGGCCATTTAAAAATCAAGACAATAATAACTCTGACTGAGTATGATTTATTCCAAGAATGCAAGGTCAATATGCTAATCTATCAATGTAATCCATTATAATAATACAGTAAATGAGATAGCCATATTATAGCAATAGATACAGAAAAGATATTTGATAAAATTCAGTAGCTATTAAAATTGTGAATAAAATAGCAACAAAAGGAAACTACTTGAATCATGACTATAAATCAAGGTTCAATAATAACAGCAGCAAAAATGAACTAAATAGCAAATAAACTGATTTCATATGGTCTGACAATAGATAGGGGATACCTACTATGGCTAGTATTTAGTATCGAGTCTCTAAAACTGCAACAATATAAAGCATGAAACAAAACTGGCATAAACAATGGGGGAAAAATGAACAACATTACTTTTGCTAAAGGCATCTATAAACATAGAAAATCAAAAGGTTGTGTTTTTGTAGGTTTTTAAAGTTGCTTTTTAAGAAGGTATCAGAATTTGGCTGGATATAAATAGTACTATATAACAATGAATTACATTACTCTAGAAATCAGCACATAGAAATGTTAGTTATAAATGACATTGTTATATGATTGGTTATAAATGACAAATTATGCAGTGTTTAGAATAAATTTAAAAGAAAGGCACAGGACCTATTTGAAGATAATTATAAAATCTCACTGATAAAAGAAAGGTCTCCCCAAGAAACATGTTTCTTGAATAGGAAGACTTATGATTAGCAGCAGTTCTCCTCAAATGATTATATAAACCTGATGAAATTGCAATTAGTAATACAAATACTTTTTAAAATCTAAATGAATAATCTTAGAATATGCATTACAGAATAATGCCTAGGAATAATCTAGAAAATCATAAAGAGTAACCATGATGGAGAATTTGCTTTTTAAGGTTTAAGTCACTGTATTTAAATCAATGTGATAGTTGCATGGGAATAGACAGATCAGGGATATAGAACAGAGACTTCAAAATAAGTGTGCCAATGCTTGAGAATTTTACATATGATGAAAATGGGTACTTCTATGGGAAAATATGGGTTATTTAATAAATGCACTAGAACAATTAGCCATCCAGCTAAATTGACTCTGATCTGACACCACATCCAAAAATAAGTCTTTCCTGAACTCTCCCAGGGTTCCAGTTATGATGAACTAAGGCCACACTGCATAACCTGCCTGCCCCTGCCCCTCACTGCAGAAAACAATGATAAAACCTGGACACAATACAAAAAGTGATTACCTGAAAGTATGGGATAGTGAAGAGAAGCAGATAGACTCTAGTGGGAGGTGCATGCTCACTTGGTGGAGGGGCACAAGAAGCTTAGCAAGTTCCTCTCTGTGAGTCCACATGGCAGTGCCCACAGCAGCTTTAGGGGAAACAGCAAATTGAAGCTGGAATACTGTGAATGCTGGAGAGAGTTGGAGGGGGAGTGTGAATCCACATAATGACTCTCAAACTATGCATGTGCAGAAGACTCAAAGCAGCTCAGCTAAAGACAAAAGGTCTGAGCTGAGACTAGAGCTGCTGCTAAAGACAGAGGTTGAAGTTTAAACCAAGCAAGAACGTTCTCTGCTAAAAACACTCATAAGAGAAAAATAACAGAATCCAGAATGTTCACAACTTAACATTCATAATGTCCAGGATATAATCCCAAATTATCTAACATACAAAGAACTAAGAAAATGGAATGTATTCTCAAGAGGAGACAAGTCAATCAGGTATGACCCCCCAAGATTAATCAGCTGCTACAATTAATAGACAAGGTTATTTAAATGACTATTACAACTATCCTCAATGAAGTAAAAGAAAACATATTTTCAATTAATGAAAATATTTCAGCATAGAAAAGGAAATCTCTGCAAAGGAAATAAAAACAGTAAAAAGAAAACAAATAGAAATTCTAGAAATAAAAAATACAATTTTGGAAATTAGAAATTCACTGGATGGACTTACAATCCAAATGAATATGAAAGAAGAAAATGTAAGTGAATATGATGATAGAATGATAAATATTATCCATGAAGAACAGAAAGAGGATTGATAAAAGAAAAACCATTTTGATTTTTTGCTGTTCTAAAATATTTTTCATGTCCTTACTTATTGTGCTCAATCTTCCTCTAGCTTAAACATATGGAATGCAGTTATAATGACTATTTTTATATCCTTGCCTCCTAACTCTATCATCTATGTCATTTCTGGGTCAGTTTGATTGACTTTTTTCCTCATTATGGCTTGCATTTTTTTCCTACTTCTTTGCATGCTTCTTAATTTTTGAATGTATTTTAGGCTTTGTGAAATTTTCCTTGTGTACGTTATTCTTTTTTTTTTTAATTAATTAATTAATTTATTTATTTTTGGCTGTGTTGGGTCTTCATTTCTGTGCGAGGGCTTTCTCTAGTTGCGGCGAGCGGGGGCCACTCTTCATTGCGGTGCGCGGGCCTCTCACTATCGCGGCCTCTCTTGTTGCGGAGCACAGGCTCCAGACGCGCAGACTCAGTAGTTGTGGCTCACAGGCCCAGTTGCTCCAAGGCATGTGGGATCTTCCCAGACCAGGGCTCGAACCCGTGTCCCCTGCATTGGCAGGCAGATTCTCAACCACTGCGCCACCAGGGAAGCCCCCGTTATTCTTTAATGTGTACTTGCTTAAATATATTTGAGCTTCATTTTTGGATGCAGTTAAGTTGCTTGGAAACAATTTGATCCTTTTGGGTCTTACCTTAAGCTTGGCTAACAGGGAACAGAGCAATGTTCAGATTAGGGTAAAAATTTCTCCACTACTGAGGCAAACTCTCTTTAGTATTCTACCAGTTCCTATACTTATGAGGATTTTTCACTCCAGATCATGTGAACAGGCATTATGTTGGCCCTTTGTACTCCTCGAGGACTTTCCCTTCTAATCCTTTTGATAGTTTTCTCACACACGTGTGTTGAAGAGTATTGGGACTCTCATAGATCTCTGGAGTTCTCTTTCCTTGCAGCTCGCTCTCTCCTCTTCAACACTCTGCTCTGCTAATTCTAGCTGCCTTAGCCCCTCTGGATCCCAGCTCCTCTCTTCAACTTAGGGAGACTGCTATGCTCCACCTGGGTTGTCCTGCCCTGTGCTGCTGCCTGAGAACTCTCTCTAGGCCATAGTTAGAGCAATTGTAGGGCTCACCTCATCTGTTCTTCATCTTTCAGAGACCACTGTCCTTTTTTGGTTGATGTTCAATGTCTTGGGAAACTTTCTTATTCTGTCCTATATGTTAGTTGTTTCAGGCAAGAAAGCAAATCTGTTAAGGAACAGGTTACAGTTACTCTATCTACTCTGGACCTCCTCAGTATCCACATCCCTCAGTCTGGGCTGTGATCTGGAATGCTCCAGGGTCTGAGAAGATGAAAACCAGTAGGATTTTTGAAGAAATATAACAAGCAAATTGAAAAATGTATATAGAAAGGCAATGGACATAGAATACTTAAAACAATTTTGGAAAAGAAAAATCAATTTGTAAGACATACACTACCTGATTTCAAAATTTACTATAAATCTGTAGCAATGGAAATTGGCATAAGGATAGTCATAGAGACCAGTGGAACAAAATAGAGTTCAGAAGTAGACCCACACTTAAATGGTCAATCAAGTGCCAAGAAAGTTTTCAACAAATGGTGCTAGAATAACTATCTATTCATATACAAGAAATGAACTTACACCTTTACCTAACACTAGAAAAAGTTAATTAAAAATGGATCATAGACCTAAATGTAAGAACTAAAATAATAATACTTCTGGAAGAAAACATAGGAGAAAAATCTATGTGACTTTGATTACATTAAGATTTCTTAAACAGGATACAGTCAGCATAAAATATAAGTGCAAACAAATTATAAAATGGACTTCATTCAGATTAAAATCTTTGGGATTTTAAGAAACACAGTTAAGAAATAAAAATGCAAGTCATAAATTGGGAGAATTTTTTTTTTCTCAAAACATACATCAGACAAGGACTTGTATTTAGAATATATAAAGAACTCTTAAGAAGTCAAACATCCCAGTAAAAACTGGGCAGAAGGTCTTTCTAAAACAAGGACCAAATTTGTAAATGGATATTTTACAAATGAAGATATATGAATGCCCAATAAGCATATGAAAATATTCTCAACGTCAGTAGTCATCAGAGAAAAACCAATTAAAAACCATAATGACATGCCTATTAGAATGGTTGAACTGAAGAGTATTGATAATACCAAGTGTCGGTGAGGATATAGAACAACTGTAAGTCTCACACATTGCTGGCTGAAATGAAAAATTGTATAGTCACTGGAAAACAGTCAGGTAGTACATTTAACTGTAACCATACACTTACCATGTGACCCAGAAGTTCCACTCCTAGATATTTACCCAAGAGAAAGAAAAATTTATATCCACAAAATCATGTATACAAATGTATTGCAGGACAATGTATAATAGGCAAAAACCAGTGAGTGGATAAACAAATTGTGGTTTATCTATACTATGGAATTCTATACTGCAATGAGAAGTAACAAAAGATTAATGCACTCAACATCATGGATGAATCTCAAAAACATTATGCTAAGTGAAAGAAGTCAAACACAAAAGTCTATAGTGGATGATTCCCTTTATGAAAAGTTCTAGAAAAAGGCAAAACTATAGTAACAGAGAGCAGATCAGTGGTTGCCTGGAGCTGGGGTTGGAGATATAAGGCGGCATAAGAAAAATTTTATGATGATGGAATTGTTCTATATCTTGATTGTGATTACTTTGTCATATACAATTACCATGATTCATCAAACTGCACACTTAAAATGTGTATTTTATTTTATATAAATAATACCTTAACCTTTAAAATCAAAAAAAGAAAAAAAAAGTAAAATAGGTTCCTCATGACTTAAATGCGCAAGTATTCAAAATGAAAAACAAAAAACACAATACTCCTGCAAAAAACTTCTGCAACTTAGGGGTCAAGGAGAACGTCTCAACTAAAACCAGAAACTTAGATGTTATAAAACATTATAATAACCTTTGTATGGCTATTGAAGCAATTAAATGAATGGACAACATGGAGTGGGAAAAAATCATGTAATACAAATGACAGATAAGGGGTAAGTTGTCCATATTATTCTAAGTACTTCTTCAAACTGACAAGAAAAATATAGTAGTTAAAATATCAGCTAAGGAAAAGTCATAGAGGAGCAAATTTAAATGGTCACAGATACATAAAAAGATGCTAAAATTCACTGGTAGCCAGGAAAATGCAAATTTAAAGAGCTATGAGTTTACATTCTTTAGAAAAAGCTACACACCTAATACTTGCAGGGATTTAAAGAAAATGATGCTTTCCTGCTCCTGGTGGAAATGTGCAGTGTTATAGCCTTTGGCAGAAGTAACCTAGCAGTATTTATTAAAAATAAAAACACATATATCATTTAACCTTACCAGGCTTCTCCCAAAGATGCCAATAGAAATAAAAGCAGACTTATTAATGGATATGGGCACTAAAGTGTTATTGCAGCATTGTTTCTAACAGCACAATGCTGGATTAAAGTGCATGCCGGTCAAGAGGGGAATGGTTGAATACATTCTATGGCATTCATACTCCATTCTGTTGAGCAATTGGTGAAATGAGTGAATTAGAGCTATAGTAGGGGACTTTCTCTACCACTTATTGAGTAAAAAATGCAAGATACAGAAAAGGGTATATAATACTCCACTTTCTTTTTTTAAAAAAACAAAGACTAAAATCCCAGTTTACATACATTCCTGTGTATGTGTATGTGTATATTTGTTATAGTATTGTGAGCATGAAGGAAAAATATGGAAGGATTCATACCAGATTTTAAAATCCTTCTCCCAATGTGACCCATGTTGTGTGTGTTGATAAATGTGTAGGTAGGGGTGGAGCCAAGCAACAAACAAACAAACCAAACAACAAACCCTGCATTTGAAAAGCATGTATATAATCAGGTGTGTATTGTATTGAATATGAGTCAGATAAGTTAGGTTATTCTTCAGTAGTAAACAATTTAACTCTCAGTGCATCAATTTGAAAAACATTTATTTCTTGCTCATAAAAACTCTGAGGGTCTGGAAGACTCTCCAGAGCAATTTTCTCAACAGATTGGTTTAGACTCCCAGGCCATTTAGCTCTTATGGACTCTTCCTATCAACCTGTATTTTCATGATTGATGCAGTAGGGGAAAGAAGTTAATGGAGAATTGTGCAACAGCGTTTAAAGGTATTCTCCTGGATTTTATGCATGTCTTTTTCCCTTTCTTTTTTTTTTTTTCCATCCAAATCAAGGCACATAGACATACATAAGTTCACTTAATTAGGGAAATCTGTTTTTCCTATGCTCCTCTGGAAGAGGAAGAGTAATGGAAATATTGGTGAACAGTAATATCTTCTATATATAAATTTATTTACATAAAAAACTAAGCTTTAAAATAACTCTGAAATAAACATACTTTATGAACAAGCAATTTACAAAATATAAGAAATGGCCAATAAAAGTGAAACTATGTATACATTAGCAGATTGGCTAAGATTATAAATGTTGATAAGGTCCAGAGATGATGAAAGTGTGGAAAAAAGAGAAATTCTCGTATAACCCTTGTGTGGGAATAACTTTGTACATCCCTGAAATACAATCAGGCTGAAGATATCAAAATGGAATTTTGAATTATCTTTTGGCCCAGTAATATGACTTACAAACATTCACCCTTGAAAATAATCAGATAGGTGCATATGTAAATAAATATTCACCTCAGCATTATTTATGATAATAAAAAGGAAAACAGTCTAAAAGTACATCTATCAAGGATGAGTTAATGAAAGTATGATAAATGCATATAATATGAGAAACCTTAAAAGAGATGAGGTCCATTTAATTTGTTTTAACAAAAAATATTCGAAGAATATGTTTTGGTTATCTGTTGCTATGTTACAAACAACCCCAGAACTTTGGAGTTTAAAATAACCATTTTAATTTAGGAAGTCCTCTCTGGTTACAATACAGAGAATGGATTGAAAAGGGTCATGTCTGGTTGAGGGAGCCCATTTAGGTGGCTGCTGCAGTGAGCTAAGTGAGACAAGCAAAGGCGTAGCTAATATCTTGTATTTATAGTTTTGGACTTCAGTGTTTTCACTTAATGTCCCATAATTAGTATTTTCCCATTTCATTAAAAATTTCTTGGTAATCATTTAAAAAAAGCAATGATTTCACTCTGCATCTGATTTTGTAGATCAGGAATCAAGAAGGGCTCAGCTGGATGGTTTGTCCTTGACACCCCCCCACAAGATATATCAGCTGGGTCAGCTGGGATGGAAGGATCCACTTTCAAGATGACTTCTTCATTTGCCTGTCTGGTGCCTTGGTGAACTTTGGTTTCCTCACCTCTCAACATGGAATCTCGTCTTCCAGGCCTTCTTGGGCTTCCTGAAGAGCATGATGGTCTCAGGAGAGTCCTACTTCTTACATGGTGGCCAGCTTCCAAGAAGTAGGAAATGGAAGTTGCCAGGCCATTTAAGGGTTATGCACAGAACATAGCATAACATTATGACAGCCATATTCTATTGACTGAAGCTGTCCAAAGGCCTTCTCAGATTCCAGGGAGTGGAGAAATAACCTTTTCTCATGAAAGAATGGATTGAAGGGAGCAAGGATACTTGCAGAAGTGCATGCAGGATGGGGATATTGATGTGGTCCTCTTTGGAAAATGCAGTCTGCTACAATATTGTATGATTCAATTTTCATAAATATTGATATTTCTTTATATCTAAAAATCTAGAAAAAATATGAAACTAAAACAATGTTTCTGTGGAACATAGCAATTTTGAGTAGACACTGCTTTTTACTTTAGATTCTTCAGTGTTTGATTTTTTTTACAGTAAATGAATTACTTTTATAATCAGCAAATTAAAAAAAAACAATTTTGATATTAAAAAGAAACAGGTTGTTTAAAGTTGTTTGCTCAAGGAATTTGCAGTGTTCAAAGCATGCATTTAAATGGATGACATTTTTTTCCTCTCTATGGAAAATTTCAGGAGGAACCTCTACATTTAAGTTTCCATATTTGCAGATGGAGTAGGAGTGATAGCTTCTTGGCAAAATTGAATTTAAATAATGGATTTAAATAATAGAAGCCATTATTCAGGATGAGCTTAATGCAATCCCCACCCAGATGATTTAGGCAATGAGATGGAGCACATAAAAGCCTTACAGCTGCCTCATGCAAATTATTATATTAAAAACTTAAAGAAAAAATTAAAAGTAAAGCAGACCAAAAACTTCAAGGAAGAAGGGCTGAAGGGTTAAGTGGCCTTTTCAGCAGTCAGGAAAATGATGTCATCCTTTAGTGGGCGTCTGTCTGGTTCCTCCTCTCTATTTTCAGGATCATCATTCCTGTGGCTGTGGGTTATCAGAATAACAACAAATGTGCATATTCAAAGATTTTTTCATTGCCTTCACCCATCTTTTCAAACATACCCAGAAGTCATAATGCAGGAATTACACTGACACAATCATCCCCATGGAAACAGAGCCTGGTGTCATAATCATGGCATTATGACTTCTCAGCAGGAGGCAGGTGGGATTTTGGCACTGAATCTGTAAGATTTATTTAAAAACACAAATGTCTAAGAGAGTAACACCAAGGCAAAAAAGAAAAAAAAAAAGAAAAAAGAAAGGGCATAGAGTTGCCCCTATAATATACATGACTTGTTTTTCGTTTTCGATGTTTTCCAAAGATTTGTTCGCCTATGGCAGGGCTTGATTTTGCCTATTCTTTTTCTTTTTTGTTGTGTTTGGCATGTTCTCAACTTATTCACTGGCTGTCCATCTTGGTAGGGGCTGCATTTTTAGATGGAGAAGTTGAGACTCTAAGAAGGGGTCTGACTTGCTCAAGTCACCTAGCAAGTTAGTAGCCCCACTGAAGCCAGAGCCCTTCTCTTATCCTCCAATCCACACATTACAGTTTCCCTTTCAGTGTCTCAGTTGTACTTTGAGAACATAATTTATGCATCAGTTAGGACATTGCTTTGGCCGGTCTAATGAGATTCCCCTCTCCAAAAAAATAGTGTTTTATATAAGATAGAAGTTTTTATCTCTCTCAAAGCAGTCCATGGTGTCAGGGACCCAGGCTGCTTCTGTATTATTTTTCTTCTGTGTCTACTGTGTTGCCCTCATCTTCTAGTATAGGATGTCACACACCGTATCTGTACTCCAGACAGAGTAAGGGGAGGGCATCCCCCACCTTTTAAGAGTGCGATCTGAAAGCTGCACGTATCACTTCTATTTACATCCCATTGGCTAGAACTTAATCGGATGGCCATTTCTAGTTTCAAGGGAAGCTGGATAGCCACATCATCAGCTACAAGTGGTTGAACTATTATTATGGGAGAAGGGAAGAACAGATATTGGCAATGACCAGGGGTCTCTGCCATAACTTGCATCCCCTTCAAGAGAATGCTGCTTTCAGGGGACTCTCATCTAAAATTTTTCAGCTAACGCAATGGCTGGCGTCAGATAACAGTATCTATTTCCCCAAGGGTATTTAAAATTGTAATTACTATATTAGTTATAGAGATCACTGAATTGACAGAAAGACTGAACATCAGACTGAGATCAAAACAAATTAATTGACCATTAGAGTATGTATTAAGATTGTAACAGAGACTCTCCAATTCAGTGGCTGTAAGAACAAATAAATTTATTTCTTTTTTCAACTTACAGTTCAAGATGTGTGGTCCAAGGTTGGTGAAGCCTTGCTCTGTGCAGATATTCAAGGATCCAGGTTCATGATAACGTTTCTGTTTTAAACATATGGCCTCTAAGGTCCCTCTGCTTACTGCCATTCCAGTCATCAGAAAGAGAAAAATAAGAGTTCAGGGCTGGGGATTTTTTTTCTTAATATGTTAGGCAGGAATTGTTCTGCTCATTCTATTTATGAGAGCTTAGTCACTTGGCACCATGTGGGGGCTGGGAAATATGGTTCCTAGCTGGGTTGCTACTTCCCATATTTAAATTCATTGCTGTGGAAGATGGTCACATGGATATTAGTGGGCAGCTAGTGGTTTCCTCTGCAGGGTAGCACAGCTTAAATGACTGAGTGCCAACAATTTTTTTCTTTCATCCAAGTGTCTTTCCAGTAAAAGATGACAGGAAGAGAGAAGGAGAGAAAGAGAGAGGGGAGAGATTTTTGGTTAGTTAGGCTTAGGCCATGTATGCCCCCATTGGTAGCTGTAGAGGAGGAAGGCGGAAGAATCATGGAATCTCTTTATGTACCTGGATTTACATTCCCATAGTGGAGTATTGGTCAGGGGTCTCCTTCAAGGTCCTTGGTTCTAGAAATATTCCTTCTCATTCCTGTTGTGTAGCAGGCCCCTTATTTCTTCTTGACAATTAGGATCAATCACCCCAACCAACACACCTGTTTTTTGGTAGTTTATCCAGTGACATGAAGAATTCAAACTAATTATGTGGAATTTTCAACTTTTATTTCAATGTAAACATTGTTGCAACCCTCAGGTAGAAGCCTTTTTCTCTTAAATTCTAAAACCTCTAAATTAACAAAGTCCAAATGTATAGATAGAGATGGGAAGAAAATAGTATAAGTCTGCACTCTGATCGGTGGATCATGGTATATTCTGAGTCTGCAGGAATTAGTACTAGCTTACAGCTGGAGTCCAGTCATTTCTGAATGGTCTTAGTATTTTCATTTCCTTAATGATCAGTTACACTGGCCTCTAGTCCCACTGGCCATGGTAAGGAGGGAGATTTCCAGTACACATTTGTGTTATTTCAATATTCATACTCAACGTTTCCTGATTTCCCCTTTATTCCAGAGGCTCTGGATCTATGAATTGATTCAGGCCTAGGAACTTAGTAATGGGCTGTGATTCTTTTCATGGTGACTAAAGTAAGTCTTTTTTGCAAGACTCATAGCATGATCAATCATACAGAGCAAGTACAGCCTTAGAGTTGCTCATCTGTTTTGGTCCTAGAGACTCCAATGATCAACTGACTTCCATCTAACATTATTTCACATATTTCTAATCACTACCTGAACTCTGCTTCCTATTACAGAAACAATGCTCAGTTTGCAGCAGTTGTTTAAGTGCTGCTAGTTCTCTTCTGTCACTCCTGGATAGCATCATGCTAATTGAAAAAGGAAGATCTCATTTGAAGAGTGGCTTTTCCCATCTAATCTCCTCCCTGCAAAGCATGGCTTCTATATCCTTTTCAAAAATCAATACATTCTTATGCCAGAAATGCAAACATTTGAAAATAAAAAATGTATGATTTATTAACAAACTAAGTAAGAAAAAACAATCATTTTGATGAATGTATAAAAAAATCATTTAACAGAATCATGTAGTTATGATTTTAAAAAAACCTCTCAGCAAAATTATAATAAAGGAAATTTCTCAATCTGAAAAAGGGCAGCTACAACCCCCCCTCATATAATTAATATCATACTTAATAGTGAAAGGCTGAATACTTTCTTCCCCAAATAAGGAATCAAACAGGATGTTCTCTCTCATCACTTTTATTCATTTTGTTGGAGGTCTTAGCCAGCACAAGAAGACAAGAAAAAGAAATAAAAAGCATCCAAATTGAAAAAGAAGAGGTAAACTGTTGTTATTGGCAAATGGCATGATCATCTATGCAGGCAATCCTAAGGAATCTACCAAAAAACTATTAGAACAAATAAGTGAGTTTAGCAAAGTTGCAGGGTATAAGATCATATGGAAAAATCAATATATTTCCATATATTTATAATAAACAATCAAAGTGAAATTTAAAAAATGATACCATTTACAATGTCAAAATATATGTAAAAACTTAAGGACAAAATTGACAAATGATGTGCAAAACCTGTGTACTGAAAACTACAAAATATTGCTGACAAAAATAAATAGAATGATATACGAGGCTCATGCACTGAAAGACAATATTATTAGGACATCAATTTCTTCCCAAATTGATCTACAGATTCAATGCAATCACAATCAAAACCCACAGGCTTTATTTGTGGAAATAGACAAACTGACTTAATAGATTAGTGGTGATGGTTGTATAACATTATAATATACTTGATGACACTGAACTGTACACTTAAAAATGGTTAAATGGCAAATTTTGTGTTACATATTTCTTACTAGAAAAAAAATATTTTTGAGTTAAAATAAAGCTCATCTCAAAATGCGAAGTGCCTAAAAGAACCAAAATTATTTGAAGAAAAGAACAAAGGGAGAGCACTTTCATTACCTGATTTCCAGACTTATTATAAAGCTTTAGGAATGAAAATGGCATGGTACTGACCTAAAGACAGATACAAAGAAGAGTGGAACAGAACAGAGTCCAGATAGACCCCATATGTATGGCTACTGAATTTCTCACAAAAGGTGCTGGAAGAATTGGCTATCCTCATGGGGCAGGGGAGGTCTTCAAACTTTACCTCATACCAGATCAAATACATAAAAATGGATCATAACACAAAATGGATTATAGACCAAAATATAAAATCTACAATGAACTTTTGGAAGAAAACCTAAAATGAAATCTTAATTACCTTGGGAAATTTTCTTAACTATGACACAAAAAACACTAAAATCATATATTGAACTTTATCACACTTAAAACCATTCACTCTTCAAAAGATACCCTTGGGGCTTCCCTGGTGGCGCAGTGGTTGAGAGTCCTCCTGCCAATGCAGGGGACACGGGTTCGAGCCCTGGTCTGGGAGGATCCCACATGCCACGGAGCAACTAGGCCCGTGAGCCACAATTACTGAGCCTGCGCATCTGGAGCCTGTGCTCCGCAACAAGAGAGGCCACGATAGTGAGAGGCCCGCGCACCGCGATGAAGAGTGGCCCCCGCTTGCCACAGTTAGAGAAAGCCCTCGCACAGAAACGAAGACCCAACACAGCCATAAATAAATAAATAAATAAATAAATAAATATTAAAAAAAAAAAAAAAAGATACCCTTAAGAAAACTCGAAGGTAAGCCAGAGATTGAATGAAAAAATTTGCAATGAAAAATATGAAAAAAAGACACTTATCCAGAAAATATAAAGAACTCTCACAACTCAATAATAATAAAAAAAACACCAATGTTTAAAAATGGGCAAAAGTGGTTCTTCCACTTCTGGGAAGATGGAATAGATGTACTTATCTCTATTCTCCTTTCAAGGTATAACTAATCCCTGAACATTATATATAAAACAAACACAAGAAGCCTCAGAAACATAAAGTGAAGAAGGCAGACTGGCTAGGGACCGCTGGACCTAATGAATAACATGATGATGAGTTCTCTGAGTTTTCCTTTGGCCTCATATATCCCAGACTTGGAGATGAAGAAGCTGGTGACCTGGAAATAAAAATGGGAGTAGACCAAAAAAGTCCCAACAAAGGTCCCAGACAAGAGCAGCCAAGCAAGATAGAAGGAATTTAGGCAGTAACTGCTCTACTCCAGCCAAAAAACATGGAAAAAATCATGGCTCTTATCCCCACCCATGCCTTCAAAGTCCTAGTGGGGAACCTAGACTTCCACAACCATGAGGCTGTAAAGAGGTATCCCAACACTACCTCCAAAGAGGTGGTGTCAGGGAAGGCCAGGTAGGGATATGGGACTTCATACCTGCTAGCAGGTAATAAGATCTAATTCCTGTGGTACCAGTGGACACCATGTGGGAAACATGGACTTGCATGCCACCCAGCAGTTATGAGTCTCCCCTTTTCTTCCCATTGGGAGGTGTCAAAGCAGGAATAGTGGAGAGTCAGGACTTTCACAATAGCCCAGTGGTAATGAAGCTACCCCTACTTCAGTGTCAATGGAGACCACATAGGGAGCTGGAACTCCCACCCCACTCAGCAGTAATGAGGAGTCCTCAATGCATAGGTTTCAGTGGAGGCTGAGAGGGGAACCTAGACTTCTTTTCCCATCTGGTTATAAAAAGGCACTGTCCCGACTCCTCCTGCCAGAGCAGTGTCAGAAAAATCCAACTAAATTTTTAAAAAAATAATATCCTGATTTTCATAATTTTCAGTAAAAAATTACTCATCATACCAAGAAGAACCAGAAAGAGCTCAAGCTGAATGAAAATACAATCAACACAAGTCAACACCAAAAAGACAGAAATTTTAGAATTACCTGAGGAATATTTTAAAGCAGCCAGATAAAAATGCTTCAAAGAGCAATTATGAATTCATTATGAATTATTTAATAGAGAAAAATAGAAAGTATCAGCAAAGAAATAGGAAATATAAAAAATAGCTAAATGCAAATTTTAGAACTGGAAAATGTGAAAATCTCAGTGTATGGGATCAATGGCAGAATGGAAGGAACAGAGAGAATAAGTAAAGATAGAACAATAGAAAATGCTCAATCTAAACAATAGATTGAAAGAAAATAAAGTGAAAATAATTGCACAGAGGCTCAGAGATCTATGAGACTATAACAAAAGATTTAACATTTGTGTCACCAGAGTTTCCAAAGGAGGGAGAAAAAGAGCATGGCTGAAAAAGGAACTGAAGAAATAATAACTGAAAACTTCCCAAATTTGGCAAGAGATATAAACCCACATATGAAAGAAGCTGAACAAACCCCCTAAAGAATAAACCCAACAAAATCCATGCCAAGACACACCAGAATTAAACTTCTGAAAATTAAAGACAAAAACTCTTGAATGTCAGAGGAAAAAATGACACCTTACACATAAGGAAAAAATTAGAATGACAGCCATTTTCTAAAATAATGCAGGTCAGAAAGGAGTGGCACAATATTTTTCAAGTGCTGAAAGAAAAGAAAATTCTACCCAGAATCCTATATCCAGAGAGAACTTTTTTCAGGCTAATAGAGGAGATAAAATGGAATTATATAAAATGCTCAGTTAAAACCATGAAAGGCAGAAAAAGTAGAAGACAAAAAAAGAAATGAAGAGCAAGTGTAACAAATAGAAAAGTTAGACATATAGTAGACATTAATCAAACTATCTCAATAGTCACTTTAAATGTGAATTGTCTAAATATACAAGTAAAAGACAGAGACTACCAGAATGGATAAAAAACCACCACCCAACTATATGTTGTCTACAAAAAAAGTTATTTTAAATATAAGATCAGCTCGGTGCTTTGTGACCACCTAGAGGGGTGGGATAGGGAGGATGGGAAGGAGATGCAAGAGGGAGGAGATATGGGGATATATGTATGTGTATAGCTGATTCACTTTGTTATAAAGCAGAAACTAACACACCATTGTAAAGCAATTATACTCCAATAAAGATGTTAAAAACTAAATAAATAAATATAAAAGCACAAATAGGTTAAAAATAAAGGAATGGACCATGTATAAAAACCTACAGGTAACATCATATTCAATGGTAAAAGACTGAAAACTTTTCCTCTAGGATCAGAAACAAGACAATGATGCTCACTCTTGCCACTTGTAGTCAACATAGTGTTGGAGTCCTGGCCAGAGCAATTAGTCAAGAAAAAGGAAAAAAAGTCATCCAAGTTGGAAAGGAAGAAGTAAAGTTGTCTCTGTTCACAGATGACATGACCTTCTATGTAGAAAAGTCTAAAGATGCCATAAAGAACACATTAGAACTAATAAATACATTCAGCAAAGTTGCAGGATACAAAACCAGCACATAAAAATCATTGTGTTCCTGTACACTAATAATGAACAATAAGAAAAGGAAATTAAGAAATCAATTCTATTTATAATAGTATGAAAAATAATGAAATAATCAACAGATAAACAAAATGAGACATATACACACAATGGAATATTATTCAGCCTTAAAAAAGGATATCTTGTCACATGCTACAATATAGGTGAACCTTGAGGACATAATGCTAAGTGAAATAAGCTAGTCACAAAAAGACAAATACTTTCTGATTCCACTTATATAAGGTATTTAAAAGAGTCAAACTCATAGAAACAGAAGGTAGAATGATAGTTATCAGTGGAACTGCACACTTCAGATGGGACTTGAAACCACGGCCTGGGACTCGAACCCAACCAAAACCCAGATTGGCACTTGAACCCACTGTCTTTTAATTGAAATCACACACCTGGTCTAAGGACTTAATGAAGCGCAGGTTCTTTATGTCTCATCACAGAAAGAATTCAGTAAGAGACAAAATGATAGGTAAGAAGTAGATTTATTGAGAGAGATGCACACTCCATAGACAGAGTGTAGGCCATCTCAGATGGCAAGAGGCTCCAAAATATAGGGTGGGTAGTTTTTATGGGCTGGGTAATTTCATAGAATAATGAGTGGGAAGATTATTCAACTATTTTGGAGAAGGGATGGAGATTTCCAGGAATTGGGACATGACCCAATTTTTGGTCTTTTATGGTTGACCTTGGAACTGTCATGACACCTGTGGGTGTGTCACTTAGCGTATGATAATGTATTACAAAGAGAGTATAATGAGGCTCAAGGTCTACAGGAAGTCGATTCTTCTGCCATCTTGGGCCTAATTGATTCTAACCATTTATGTTGTATCCCGAACAGCTATCTCATTCTTTTAAAGGTTGTGCCCTGCTCCCTTCTTTCCTGTTTCACCAGGACTGGGAATGGGGGATGAGGAATTTTTGTTTAATGGGTATGGAGTTTTGATGCTGAGAGCTTGGCCTCTGTGCACTGGTGCTGAATCGAGTCTCAGAGACAGAGTTTTGGGTGAAGTAAAAAATAGCTTTATTGTTTTGCCAGGCAAAGGGGAACACAGTGAACTCCTGTCCCTCATACCTATGTGTCTAAACCTGAGAAGATTTGCTGAGGAGTTTTATAACAACAGTTCCAGGGTGGAGTTGCTGATAAGATTAGGGTGTGTGCAGGGCCTGCACTCCTCTAATCTGGTCTCAGGTTACCTTCTTGATGAGTTTCTCTGGTTCCTTTAGCCTGGCCTCAGGTGGTCTTAAAAAAATTTTTTTTGGCTGCTCCGTGCAGCTTGCAGGATCTTAGTTCCCTGACCAGGGATTGAACCCAGGCCTTCAGCAGTGAAAGCATGGAGTCTTAACCCCCAGACTGCCAGGGAATTCCCTCAGTTGATCTTCTCTAGTATGAAAAATGCTGACTTCTTTCATTTTTTGGGTTTTAATTCTATAAAGAACTTAAAGGCATTGTTATGTGTATCCCTTGAGACAGAACCAGGACCCTGCCCCAAGGCTGCACTATTTTTTCTTGGCTGTTCCTCCCTTGTCTCTGGCATTCCCTCCCTTCCCCGATCAACAACTGTTCGAATCTGCCCTTTGGAACTCAGGGAAGGTCATGGAGGCTGGAGTCTGTTCCCTACAAGAAATGGGGGACACAGAAAGGCCTCCATGCCCAGGAGCCCCACAGGGTCCTGCTCAGTTTAGTTTCAGTTTTGCAAAATGAAAAAGTTCTGGAGATCCATTGCACAACAATGTGAATATATTTAACACTACTGAACTGTACATTTAAAAATGGTTAAGATGGTAAATTTTATGTTGTGATTTTTACCACATCAAAAAGAAGGCAAAAAATAAAGGAGTGGAGAAGACATACCTAACACTCTATCCAAAAGAAAGCTGGAGCAGCTATACTAATTTCAAAGGAAGCAGACTTCAGAACAAGGAAAACTATTGGGGAGAAAGAGATATATTACGTAATGATACAGGGGAAAATTCTCCAAGAAGATATAACAATCCTTAATGTGTATGAGCCTAACAACAAAGCATCAAAATACATGAGCAAAACTGATAGAACTACAAGGAGAAATAAATGCATTCTAGTGGGGGGAGTCAGATAATAAGCAAATTAGGACATAAGTATGCAACTAGTAATATGTGTTTTGGAAGAAAATAGAACATCAAAGGGGAATTTGGAGTGCTGGAAGAGAGTCACAATTTAAATAAGGAAGACAGATGAGACTTCACTACTCAGGTGACGTTTGAGAAAAGAACCTTCTGGTCAAAGGAAACAGCCACTGTGCAGCAGCTTGTAGTAGGAACCTGCCTAGCATATCTGAGGCCTTTGTGGATAAAAGGGAATTAGTTCAGGGAAGGGCAGTAAGGCCAGAATATATTGTTATGTGGGTCATTGTGGGAACTTTTGCTTTTATTCTGAAAGAAATGAGGATTTTGAATAGAGTTGTAACATGATGTGGCTCTAATAAAAAATACATTTGGTCTTTTTCTCTTAAAACCCTTGGAATTTCCTGAGTGATAGGAATGTCTTTTGTATGCTAATGAGATGACTCACTCGTGGTAGAGGTGAGGGTGGGGGTGAGGGAGGGGTGGCTAGATAGCTTCAGGATGGGGGCTGGTCACACCCACATGACTAGATGGTTAGAAATTCTAGCCTCACCTTCCTACTCCCTCCATCTCTGGGGAGGGGACTGGGGTTGGAGAATGAGTTTATTCACCAATGGTCATTAACTTAATCCATCATGCCCACATAATGAAAACTTTATTAAAACTCTGAAACATTTTGCCTAGGGGAGCTTCCAGGTTGGTGATCACACTGATGTGCTAAGAAGGTGGAGTGCCTGGGCAGAGCATGGAACCTCTGTGCCACTCCAACTCCCACCCCTCCAATACCTTGTCCTATCCATCTCTTCCATTTGTATCCTTTGTAATAAAACTGCACTAGTAATGATGCTGAAAACTTGGCCTTTGTACACCAGTGTCAAATCAAATCTCAGAGACAGAGTTTTGGGTGAAGTAGAAAAGAATATCTTTATTGCTTTGCCAGGCAAAGGGGGACAGAGTGGGCTCGTGACCCTCAAAAACTCTGTGTCTCAATCTGGGAGGATTTGGTGAGGAGTTTTATAACAATGGTTCAAGGGTGGGGTTGCTGATAAGATTAGGGTGTGTGCAGGACCTATACTCCTTTAATCTGGTCTCAGGTAATATCTTGATGAGCTTCTCTGGTTCCATTAATCTGGCCTCTGGTGGGCTTCTCTGGAATGAAGAATGCTAACATCTTCCACTTGTTGTGGGTTTTAGTTCTGTAAAGAGTTCAAAGATATTGTTAAGTGTATCCCTTGAGGTGGAACCAGGACTCTGCCCCAAGGCTGCATTATTGTTTCTTGGCTGTTCCTCCCTTGTCTCTGCATCCCCTCCCTTCCCTGATTAGCAACTGTTCGAATCTGCCCTATGGAACTCAGGGAAGGTTATGGGGCTGGAGTCTGTTCCCTACAAACAAGAAATGAGGGACATGAAAATGCTTCCATGCCCAGGATCCCCACAGGGTTCTGCTCGGTTTCAGTAAGTCTAGTGCTTTCCTGAGTTCTGTGAGTCATTCTAGCCAGTTATCAAATACGAGGGGGTGGGTGGGTCATGGGAACCTTTGAGTTTGTAATTGGCTGGGCAGACATGCAGCTAGCCTGGGGACCCCATTTGTAGATGGTTTCTGAAGTGGGAATAGTCTTATGGGACTGAAACCTTATCTTGTTGGGTCTGTGTCTGGGTAGTTAGTGTCAGAATTGAATAAAATTGTAGGACATCCAGTTGGTGTCAGAGAATTGGAGAACTAGTTATTATTGGAAAAAAGACACAGCAGGGGATTGCTCTTGTATGGAGGACCGCATGAAGGGGACCAAAAGCAGAAAAAGCAGGGAAACCAATCAGGAGCCTAGTGCAGTAACTCAGGGGAGACAGCAGTAGTTGTGATGAGATGTGTTTGTAGTATGGATGGATCTTGAAGGCAAAGTCAACATATTTGCTGATGAATTAGATGTGGGATGGGGGAGAGAGACAGAGAGACAGAGAGACAGAGAGAGACAGGGAAAGACAGAGAGAGGCAGAGAGAAAGAAAGGGAGACAGACAGAGACAGAGAGACATAGAGAGAGAGGGATTCCAAAGAATTAGTTACATGATTACGGAAGCTGGCAAGTCCCAAGATCTTCAGGGTGAGTTGTAAAACTGGAAACCCAGGAGAGATGATGATAGTTTAGTTCAGTCTAAATTCAGAGGCTTGAGACCAGGAGAGCAGATGGTGTAGTTCTAGTCCAAAGGCCAGCAGACTCAAGACCCAGGAAGAGCCAGTGTTTTAGTTCAAGTCCAAAGGCTGGAACAAAACAATGTACCAGTCTGAAGGCAACCAGGTAGAAGGAATTTTCTCTTAATGGAGGAAGAATCAGCCTTTTTGTTCTATTCAGGCCCTCAGCTGACTTGAGGAGGCCACCCACATTAAGGAGGTCAATCTGCTTTACTCGGTCTGCCAATTTAAATGTTAATCTCACCCAGAAGCATCCTCACAGAAACAACCAGAATAATTTTGACCAAATGTCTGGGCACCCCGTGGCCCAGTCAAGTTGATGCATAAGGTTAACCATCACAACTCTGTTCATTCAGCCCTCTGAGTGACTCTGGTTGTTTATGAATGGAAAAGAAAAGTGCAAAATAATATGGATATAGAAAGCTGTAGAAGGTCTGTGGAAAAGGAAAACGAAATTTAGTTGGGTAAATGGATTTTGTTGGGAATGGGCTGGGACAAGACTGAATTTGGTTTCTCCCTCCAAAGTCTTCTTGGAATACTGCTTTTGATAACGGCTTGTGGCTTCCTTTGTCTTTAAGTGATCTGTATTTGCCTTAGTAAATAAGTATTGTTTGGCTGATTCTAAAAGTTCTTCTGACCTCCAGCCAACTTTGATATTCTTCAGAGGAAACTTGAGGCATCTCAGAGAAATACTAAATTAACCAGGATTACTTGGTATGTTAAATTACATGGGAAGCATTGTCAAGTGAGTAATTCCTACAAATCTGGTATGTTCTGAAAATGTTACCAAGTCATAATTTGGGTTACTGTAACCAAGTTTCTTTACTGATTACATTGTAATCACATGTTTAACTTTGCCCTTTTAAGTCTTTCTTTCATTTATAGACAATTATTGTGGTACTCTTGTGCTTTTGCAAAAGTACTTCATCTTCAAAAATGTTCATGGGGATATCCTCATCCACCAGAGGGCACACAGCAGAAGCAAAAAGAACTACAATCCTGCAGCTTGTGGAACAAAAACCACATTTACAGAAAGACAGACAAGACGAAAAGGCAGAGGGCTAGGTACCAGATGAAGGAACAAGATAAAACCCCAGAAAAACAACTAAATGAAGTGGAGATAGGCAACCTTCCAGAAAAAGATTCAGAATAATGATAGTGAAGATGATCTAGGACCTCGGAAAAACAATGGAGGCAAAGATCGAGAAGATGCAAGAAATGTTTAACAAAGACCTAGAAGAATTAAAGAACAAACAAACAGAGATGAACAATACAATAACTGAAATGAAAACTACACTAGAAGGAATCAATAGCAGAATAACTGAGGCAGAAGAACGGATAAGTGACCTGGAAGACAGAATGGTGGAATTCACTGCTGAGGAACAGAATAAAGAAAAAAGAATGAAAAGAAATGAAGACAGCCTAAGAGACCTCTGGGACAACATTAAACGCAACGACATTCACATTAAAGGGGTCCCAGAAGGAGAAGAGAGACAGAAAGGACCCGAGAAAATATTTGAAGAGATTACAGTGGAAAACTTCCCTAACATGGGAAAGGAAATAACCACCCAAGTCCAGGAAGTGCAGCGAGTCTTCAATATATGCAAATATATGCAATATACTCAAGGATTCTTCAATATACGCAAATCAATCAATGTGATACACCATATTAACAAACTGAAGAATAAAAGCCATATGATCATCTCAATAGATGCAGAAAAAGCTTTGGACAAAATTCAACTCCCATTTATGATAAAAACTCTCCAGAAAGTGGGCATAGAGGGAACCTACCTCAACATAATAAAGGCCATATACGACAAACCCACAGCAAACATCATTCTCAATGGTGAAAAACTGAAAGCATTTCCTCTAAGATCAGGAACAAGACAAGGATGTCCACTCTCACCACTATTATTCAACATAGTTTTGGAAGTCCTAGCCTTGGCAATCAGAGAAGAAAAAGAAATAAAAGGAATACAAATTGGAAAAGAAGAAGTAAAACTGTCACTGTTCACAAATGACATGATACTATACATAAAGAATCCTAAAGATGCCACCAGAAAACTACTAGAGCTAATCAATGAATTTGGTAAAGTTGCAGGATATAAAATTAATGCACAGAAATCTCTTGCATTCCTATACACTAATGATGAAAAATCTGAAAGAGAAATTAAGGAAACACTCCCATTTACCATTGTAACAAAAAGAATAAAATACCTAGGAATAAATCTACCTAGGGAGACAAAAGACCTGTATGCAGAAAACCATAAGACACCGATGAAAGAAATTAAAGATGATACAAACAGATGGAGAGATATACCATATTCTTGGATTGGAAGAATCAATACTGTGAAAATGACTGTACTGCCCAAAGCAATCTACAGATTCAATGCAATCCCTATAAAATTACCAATGGCATTTTTTACAGAACTAGAACAAAAAATTTTAAAATTTGTATGGAGACACAAAAGACCCTGAATAGCCAAAGCAGTCTTGAGGGAAAAAAACAGAGCTGGAGGAATCAGACTCCCTGACTTCAGGCTATACTACAAAGCTACAGTAATCAAGACAATATGGTACTGGCACAAAAACAGAAACATAGATCAATGCAACAAGATAGAAAGCCCAGAGGTAAACCCACTCACCTATGGTCAACCTATGACAAAGGAGGCAAGGATATGCAATGGCGAAAAGACAGTCTCTTCAGTAAGTGGTGCTGGGAAAACTGGACAGCTACATGTAAAAGAATGAAATTAGAACATTCCCTAACACCATACACAAAAATAAACTCAAAATGGATTCGAGACCTAAATGGAAGACTGGACACTATAAAACTCTTAGAGGAAAACACAGGAAGAACACTCTTTGACATAAATCACAGCAAGATCTTTTTTGATCCACCTCCTAGAGTAATGGATGCAAAAAGAAAAATAAACAAATGGGACCTAATGAAACTTCAAAGCTATTGCACAGCAAAGGAAACCATAAACAAGACGAAAAGACAACCCTCAGAATGGGAGAAAATATTTGCAAACGAATCAACGGACAAAGGATTAATCTCCAAAATATATAAACAGCTCATGCAGCCTGATATTAAAAAAACAAACAACCCAATCCAAAAATGGGCAGAAGACCTAAATAGACATTTCTCCAAAGAAGACATACTGATGGCCAAGAAGCACATGAAAAGCTGCTCAACGTCACTAATTATTAGAGAAATGCAAATCAAAACTACAATGAGGTATCACCTCACACCAGTTAGAATGGGCATCATCAGAAAATCTACAAACAACAAATGCCTGAGAGGGTGTGGAGAAAAGGGAACCCTCTTGCACTGTTGGTGGGAATGTAAACTGATACAGCCACTATGGAGAACAGTATGGAGGTTCCTTAAGAAACTAAAAATAGAATTACCATATGATCCAGCAATCCCACTACTGGGCATATACCCAGAGAAAACCATAATTCAAAAAGACACATGCACCCCAGTGTTCATTGCAGTACTATTTACAATTGCCTGGTCACGGAACAACCTAAATGCCCATTGACAGACGAATGGATAAAGAAGAAGTGGTACATATATAAATGGAATATTACTCAGCCATAAAAAGGAACAAAATTGAGTCATTTGTTGAGACGTGGATGTATCTAGAGACTGTCATACAGAGTGAAGTAAGTCAGAAAGAGAAAAACAAATATTGTATATTAACGCATATATGTGGAACCTAGAAAAGTGGTACAGATGAACTGGTTTGCAGGGCAGAAATTGAGACACAGATGTAGAGAACAAACGTATGGACACCAAGGGGGAAAAGCCGTGGGAGGTGGTGGTGGTGGTGGTGTGCTGAATTGGACGATTGGGATTGATATGTATACACTGATGTGTATAAAATTGATGACTAATAAGAACCTGCTGTATAAAAAAAAATGTGATCAAATGTATTCTATTGGAAAAAAGCAAAAATAGACAATGTTTACTGTCTAAAAAAAAATGTTCGTGGGAAGGACCTTTTGAGAAGCAAAAGTCTCTGATAAATTTCAGATAATACTGCTGAGCTGGGTAAAAAAAAAATTATAAAAACCTAATAGGAGGGGACTTCCCTGGTGGTCCAGTGGTTAAGAATCTGCCTTCCAATGCAGGGGACATGGGTTCAATCCCTGGACAGGGAACTAAGATCCTACATGCTGTGGGGCAACTAAGCCTATGTGCCGCAACTAGAGAGAAGCCCGCATGCCAACATGAAGAGCCTGTGCGCTGCAACAAAAAATCCCACATGCCGCAACTAAGACACAATGCAGCCATAAATAAATAAATAAATAAATAAATAAATAAATAAATACACAAGCAAACATTAAAGAAAAAAAACCTAATGGGAAAACTGATGGCTTCATAAAGCAGATAACAAAAAGATTAGTTACTGAGTTATAATATTTGTGGAATATTACTTGTTTGGATCTGTGTTTTCCAGACATAGGGAAGCCCTTCCCCTCAAGCTACTTATGACTTAGAGAAATTGGATAAATTACACCTCTGTAGGTAAAATTGAAATATTTTTATTTTCTCTCTGCCTGGTTGCTCCAGAAATTCGAGACTCCTGGGTTCTGAGCAACCTTATCAGGTGAATGGGAAAGACTGTCTCCTGACATGTGCAGGAATCTTGATATTTTGGGGCCTTTTAGAAAAGAGAAATCCACCAAGGGAGAATCTGATGGCAGGCCTTTGGCATGGCTTTCCTGTCCTTGAGAGGCCTTTCAGGAATTTAGTTTGAGATTTCTTCTGAGGAATTACACCAGAGTCGATAAGGAGGAGCCTATGTAGTCAATGGACCAGAATTATTTTGGAAAAAAATTAGCCTTGGTTTGGCTGTGTTTGATGGAGATGAGGGTAATTTTATTAAAAAAAGAGAAAAAGATTATGTTTCAACAGATATGAAATTCTAGTTCTGCTAGTAGAAGTCTGCATTTATGAAAGTTATTGTGTTAGCCATACTTTTGCCCTGATGTTCAGGAGGAAAGGAAAATTACCTAGTGAAGTTATCAGAGTGTAATTACTCATGACGTATCACTGTTTGCTTGAGGTCTACTGCTAAAAGCACATGTACAATGCTTGTGTGACAATTGGATATAAATGATAAAATGTATGGCCTATAAAGCATTTTCTCATTAACATACCTCTGAGCTTGTTCATGATACCTGATTGGTTTTCCCCCAACATGGATTAACTAGGCAAATATAAAGGAGGCCTAGCATCAGGGGACATGATCTATACCTGGGGCAAACAGCTGAATCACCCTGGCATTGAGGGACAGATATTTTGACCATCAGTGTTTTCTATTGAAACACTTACAATCAAAAGGGGAAATGATGACAAAAAAATTAAAAAAAATCTGAGCATATTGAAGTATGGGGAAGTCACTGTGGCTTATATATGGTTTAACTTAGATTTTACTAACCAAAGCAGCCTGTTTTGTGGCCTTTTGGACATGCATTGCACATCTACTTTGGCCACTGAGGAGGGGAATGCACTTGAAAGTCAAAAAGGAGTAACTATGGTTCAGACATCTAAGGTAAAACTAAGTGACCATTGTGGATGTTATTTCAGACTCATTTTTGTATTGCTGAAAACTTGAATTTTCTGAGCTATGTCAGACTTGGGATGCCACTAGCGATTCCCAAACAGTGTCTGCTGGCAGCTGGTAGCTGCAACCTTATGTTTTCAAAGTCTCCTCTTGTAACTCTTAACGTTTTTAGACAATGAAATTGCTTTAGACCAGATATTAACAGAAAGAGGAGACATATGTGTAGTCGCCAATAGCTCCTGTTATGTATATGTTAATGCTACATCAGAAGTTAAAACCTACTTAGGTAAAATTAGACAACTGGCTACAACAAGTCTCCCTGAAGTGTCAGGTCCAGACTGAGTTTCAGGTTATTCTTCTGAATTCCTCAGGGAATGAGATCTATTTTGTCTATTAAAGTTCCAGTTGTCACTCCTCTTACTTCTAACTGGATCTGTTGCACCAAAATGACAGACTAAGGGATTGAGATCTTAATCATACAAGACCAAGATCGATAACTTGGAACTCAAATATTTCTAATTCAGTATCCATTCCCCCCAAACTGAGGCAGGACTACACTCTATTTCAGCAGGAAGTAGCCAGAACAGTCATAGCTCCATTCCCTGAAAGACTTGGGGAAAGATAAAACAGAAATGGGGATTAAAACCAAGTCCCCCTAAAACCAAGTTCCTCTGCTGAGTTTATGATTAACATCTCTATCCAAAACAATTATTCCCTTTCTTGTCCAACACCTGTTTTCTTCAAGATTGAGAAGTATCAAAGAAAAGGGGGGAGTGAGACTGAGCAGGACCCTAGGGGGTTCTTGGGCATGAAAGGCTTTCAGAGTGCCCCGTTTCTTGTTTGTAGGGTATAAGCTTTAGCCTCCATGACCTTCCCTGAATTCCAAAGGGCAGGCTTAAATAGTCGCTAATCAGCGAAGGGAGGGGATGCAGAGACAAGGGAGGAGCAGTCAAGAAACAATAGTGCAGCCTTGGGGCAGGGTACTGGTTCTGCCTCAAGGGATAAGCATAACAATATCTTTGAGCTCTTCTGCAGAACTAAAGTCCACAACAAATGGAAGATGTTAACTACTTGATGAAGCATTCTTCATTCCAGAGAGAAGGTCACAGCTTGATAACCTTGAGAACCACAGAAGCTCATCAGGAGACCACCTGAGGCCAGATTAAAGGAACCACAGAAGCTCATCAGGATACCACCTGAGGCCAGATTAAAAGAATGCAGGCAGTTGCACACAACCTGATCCTTATCAGCAACCCAGCCCTTGAACCACTGTTATAAAACTCCTCACCAAATCACCCCGGGTTGGGGCACACAGTTTTTGAGGTCATGAGCCCACTGTGTCCCCTTTGCCTGGCAAAGCAATAAAGCTATTCTTTTTACTTCACTCAAAACTCTGTCTCTGAGATTCGATATGACACTGGTGCAGAGGCCGAGTTTTTGGCATCACAACCAAAGAGTTGCTATCCCTGCCACAATCAGGAAGCCATCACCAAAACTGTAGCCTCTTCTGCTGTAATCCAAGCCAATAAAATGAACACTTCACTCCTTTAAACTCAATCTTCACACAATTGAATTGGTCTCATGCAAATGCACCTAATCTGTAGAAACCAAGCCACATCTAGAGCCCTAAACTTCAAGGAGTAGATTTGACCTCTCCAAGCTCTGCAGCGTAGGAAGGAATGCCAGAATGTGATTGGTGTCACTTGAGCAAGCCAAAGACAGCTAGAGGGCTGTTGGAAAGGGGGACTGATCCTTCTACCAAAGCACAACAAATATCCAGTGCAGTTACTTAACAATGTTTAAGTTACAAAAACGATTCACAAACGATGCTAATCAAAAAAAGTCAAGCATGAATATTTAAGGAAAAAAGTTTTATCTTCACCTTCTACCTTGCCCAAATCTTCCCAACCTCCTCATAGTTAACTGTCACCAGTTTTTTAATCCTTCCAAGTCATTTCCTATGCATTTGTGAATGTGTGTTTTTTTACATAAAAACTGTACCTAGTTTTTTATATGAAAGTTATGCTACCAGATCTTGGCAGCTGGCATAGTGACCTGCAGAGAGGGAGCATGAACACCCTCACCTCACTTCCTCCTCCCCTCGCTAATCTCCTGGTGGGGCTCCCCATTGGCAGAGAGGACATGGGAGCCTGTTGATGGGGTGCATACACGCCAGTCTCCCCACACAGAGCATAGAGCTGGGAGGAGACCTGGAGGGGCAAAAGGAGGACATCCAGCCTGGAGAGAGTGGGAAGAGGAGACGAGAACACTGCTTGTGGGGGCTGTGTGAAAAGTAGTCATAGATGGGGTGGAGTCCCCGATCACTGCCTCCTGCTTGGTCGGGGTGGCTCATGGAGCAGCTGCATCAATATCTTCACATTACCCCTTCCCACCCCACCACCTCTCAGGGAAGGAGTGACCTGCACCATCAGTGATCTGTGACCAACTCCTTGTAGTCATAAATAAGGTACACTATCCCTGTCTTTGCCTGAGGGCTGGGCTAAGTGGGATATTATCTTCTTAGCGGGTTCCCTCAGCTGTCAGCCACCTGCTCCTCAGGCCACTCCTCTCTCTGTTCCAAGCCAGTCCATTCCCTTGGGGGGGCATGAGGAGGCCATATTTCCCTGTGGAAGAATTTAACGGGCCTGCTATTCTCCCCTCCAATGTAAGGAGTTGGTGAGATGGATAAAATCTACCTGTATTTTCCTGACTAAGACCATAGGAACTAACACTAGAGCAGATCTCTGTTTCAGTTGTATTTTCTGAGCCAAACATAGTTTTTCTCCAGCCTTCAAAATCTAGCTGAAGCCTCATCTCTGATGACAGGCTTTCTTGGTCCACCCTGATTCCTACTACTTTTCTGGTGACAGGGTACACCCAAGCTCAGTTTTTTTTGTTGGTCTTCTTCTATGTACAAAAGACCAGCTGTGTGCTGTTGTGGAAAGACCTGGGTGTTGGAGGGTCCAGTCATGGCATGGCCCCAGCTGGTTCAGGGGCTTTAGGGAGATCCTTTCTCTTGTTGGGGGGTTTGAACATTGCCCATCAATGGACCAGCACTGGCCCAGCATGTTCTGTTGTCCTAAAAAGTGTTTTTCCTATTCATGTTTGAAACTGAGCAGGACCCTGTGAGGCTCCTGGGCACAGAAACCTTTCTGTTCCCTGTTTCTTGTTTGTAGAGAATAGACTCTAGGCTCCACGACCTTCCCTCAGTTCCAAAGGGAAGATTCAGACAGTTGCTAATCAGGAAAGGGAGGGGATGCAGAGACAAGGGAGGAGCAGCCAAGAAACAATAGTGCAGCCTTGGGGCAGGGTCCTGCTTCTGCCTCAAGGGATATACATAACAGTATCTTTGAGCTCCTCACAGAACTAAAGCCCACAACAAATGGAAGATGTTAACATTCTTCATTCCATATTAAAGGAACCAGAGAAGCTCTTCGAGAGACCACCTGAGGCCAGTTTAAAGGAACCACGGAAACTCATCAGACCACCTGAGGCCAGATTAAAGGAGTGTCAGCCCTGCACACACCCTGCAACCTCGCCCTTGAATCATTGCTCTTAAACTCCTCATCAAATCCTCCCAGGTTGGGACATACAGTTTTTTGGGACAGGAGCCTGCTGTGTCCCCCTTTGCCTGGTAAAGCAATAAAGCTATTCTTTTCTAATTCACTCAAAACTCTGTCTCCAAGATTCAATTCAGCACTGGTGCACAGAGGCTGAGTTTTTGGCATCATGTTCTTCAACGTGAGTGTGCTTTCCAGCTCGCTGCATCCCTCCCCAGCCCTTCCTTACTCTACCTGGCCTATTTCATGCATTCACACTGTCTTTGTGGACCCTATGGGTATGTGCTCCTAACTCCTTGTTCATTTATTTTTAATACTTTGGGGGCTGTGTGTCCTCTTGAGGATCAATGGAAACTCTCTTCTCTCCCCAAAATGACTCACATATCACACATAGAAGAAAATCTTGTATATGATTTCAGGATACTTAGAATCGCTCTGGATCCATCCAGGGATGAGCCTCCTCCCTGAGATGCATGGACCCCTTCATCTAAATGATATTGAAGACGCTTGGCACAATGGAATTGGGGGGATTCTTTGCAGTCTTCTGCTTCTCTGGGGTGGAGAGCACTCTGTCACTGCTATCCACATATAATTGTGCACATGTGGTTGTCATGCACAAGGGTGGGTGCCTATATCCTCAAAACAAAGGGCTGTCACAGCCCATATAGAACATGCATAAGGGTAGTTGGGTTGAATATCTGGGGCAGCATCCCCAAGGTCCTTGACACTTTTCCCCAGGAAACTGATAAGGGATTGACTTTGGCCAAATCCTGGATGAACCCTAAACACAGGTATTACTATTGAGCTATTTCCTATCCTCATAAAAAAAAGACATTTCCTGAGACAAAAGACATTCAGTGTTGGAAGGGGAAGAGGGTTCTTCCAAGAGGCCGGGAAGTGGCTTTGCTCAGCACGTGGCTACTTACCCTCTCAAGCTGTTGACAATCTCCATTAAAAATCACCTTTGTGACCAGAGAAGAAGTTTTCTTAGTGACTCCCTCCCAGGGGCAGGGTGGGGAGCTGGCTTTCATCAGAGCCGCCTTCTCAGGGAGGGTGGAGGATGAGGAACCTGGAGGTAGGGAAAGCGGTGAGCCTGGTCGCCAAAAGATCTGAGTTCTAGTCCTGTGAGATCACAGCGTCAGCTGGACTGCTTATCGCATGCAAAAGTGCCGCAAGCCTATGCGTAGATCCTATTATTCCTGTTTTACTGATATGGACACAGAGGCTCAGAAAAGTAAGATGACTTGCCCCAGGTCACACAGCTTGGAGGCAGAGGGTAAGGCCAACCTGACTCTGTCAAACACATCTTTATCTGCAATGTTGAGAGTTGCTGTGTGTGTGAGGCAGTGAGTGACTCAGGATCCGCACCTCAGGGTGAGTCATACTTGGTGGTGAAGGGAGGAGGAGGGGAGGGCAAGATACCAACCAACTCCTGCAGCATCTCCTCCCTGAACCCAGCACCACAGAACAGCAACTACCCCTGTGGGAGGAGCCACAGGAGTCGCCTAAGAGAGCCCAGAAGGGACTCAGTTCAGAACGGGAAACAGACTGTCCCCTTAAAGGTGTGAAAACCCTTGGGTCTGACTCAATAACTAGTTAAGTTAGCTTAACACCTTAAACTCCCCAAGGTCCCTTCTCTGGCATTATTTCATTTTCCTCTGAAATAACTCTGGGGCATTGTACATTTATTTCATCCACTTTTCTATTTTACATTATCTTTCACAACAAAAAGGTAAAAGAATTCACATATACAACTCAAGCAGGGCAGCTGGTATTGTTTTTTGCAGATGAGGAAACAGAGGTGCATGAGTTATGTGATTTGACTAAACAGAGCTGCTATGTACAGTTGTGCAGGTTTTTCACTATGTAGGGAACTCAGAAGAGAAGTGAGTAAAGCTGAAATACAGCTTGTGCTAGATAGCCAAGCTGTCCATGGGCTGCATCTACTGGAGGAAAGGACACCTTTTGGTTTTGCACAAAGGTGTCTTTTGGGTTAGGGGTAGCCCAATGCCCAGGGTGGGGAGGTGGGTCAATGGCATCGTTGGGAAGAGAGGTCAGGTCTCCACACTCCTGCAGCTCATCTTTCACACCCTCTGTCCATGCCCTCTTGTCCTACATTCCCCCAGCTGCCCTCAGTCTCTGCCTGCAACCCCCCACACTGCCTTCTACATCCAACAGCCTTGGAGAGAAAAGAAAAAAATAATAATAATGCAAAGGGAGTTCAAATGGAAGTGAAAACAGAAATGTAATGAGCTTTAAAAAAGCCTCAGTGGCTTCCTCAGGCTGGGACAGAAAGCTATGCAAATGGAGGAAGATGGGACTCTCTTCCTGAAGCTCTTTAAAAGGGGAGAGGGCAGCCTGCTCCTGTCTATTGATGCCTCTGGGTTCCTGGCACCCTACCAGGTGCAGCGAAGAGGTCTCTCTCTACTTGGTAATTTGATGATTTCTTTTCACACCCCTGTTTCCCTGGAGTAGTTTTATTCACTCCATCTTTGTGCCTTGGAGTTCCTTTTGACCTGCCTGCTGCTTCCTGAAGACTAGAGGCTCCCTGGCCCTCACTTCCATTTCCTCCAGCTTTCTGTACCCTGGACAGACAACAGTGCCCCTTGGGTGGTGGGATTTCCTGGGGTCCCAGAGGATCTGGGCACCTGGAAGGAGGGGACAAAGGAGGACAGGGCCCTCCTTTTCCACTGACTCTCCCACCTCAGGCTCATTCCCATCTGTACCTGAGTGTACGTTCTCACTATTGCCCACCCAGAATTCATCTTCATGCCCAGCAGTACCCAGATTCCTTCTGGGAGTTTCCTCCCTCCCAGCCTTTGCTGACTTAGGGACAGGTGTGCTCCAGGTCCTGCTTCCCACTGCAGAAACTGAGGACAGAGCCTTCCTCTTGCTCCCCATCCCTAGGTTTGCTGGGGACTGGCCAATGGAACAGGACTTCTTGGGAGTTAGAGCAGAGGACACAGGAACAGAGGGGATGGTTGGTGTCCCACTCAGGCTGTTCAGGTGTGAAAAGGCACTGGGCTTCCCAATGCCCATCTCCGGACGTTCTGGCGCCCTCTTGTTTCTTATCTTTTCCTATAACCACTGCTCCATGGATTCCACCAGTGCCTTGATATCCTCAACAGATTCCCTCTGTTTTTGTTGCTTGCAGCCAAGAGTCCTCTCCTAGTCAGCTCAGGCTGCCATGACAAAACACCACAGACTGGGTGGCTTAAACAACAGACATTTATTTCTCACAGTTCTGGAGGCTAGAATTCTAGTCCAAGATCAAGGTGCAGATTCCGTTCTTGGTGAGGGCCCTCATCCTGGCTTGCAGACAGCTCTCCTCTCACTCCCCGACCTCCTCTTTGTGCGCATGTGGAGACAGAGATGGCTTCCTTTTCTCTTCCTCTTCTTCTAAGCGTCTAATTCCATCATGAGGGCTCTACCATCATGACTTAACCTAAACCTAGTTACCTACAAAGACCCCTTTCTAATACCATTGCATTTGGGGGTTAAGGCTTCAACATATGGATTTTGGGGGACACAAACATTTAGTCCATAACAAACCAGGACTGAACCAACCCCCAAATTCGCAGGCTTAGTATGTTACAGCAGCCCAGTGATAAACAGTGTTTCTCTGCCATTTTATTCTGTGGAAATGGGTGCTGTGGACACAGCTTTCAGGCAGTGCAACCACGCCTCCTGTCCCAATGTCTGGATTCTCTCCCGAGGGCTTCCCTCACTGCCTCACATTTACCTGGAGGCTGCCTGAAGGCAGCACCTCTTCAGCTCCCACCTTCCAGTTTCTTCAGACAGATACCCACACACTTTTATTTTCAGGAGGTAACAACAATACTAAGTTTAGGGAATCTTTAAAAGGATTAAAACCCAAGTTCTTTTTGATCTTGTGGGATCAACCCCCTGCCTGGCAGTTTCCTAACTGTGTTGCTTTGCTCAAGTTACTGAGTCGTCCATGCCTCCAGGTTCTCATCTAAATTATGCAGTAATGATATCTATGTCTCGGGAGTTTTGTGAAGAAAAAATGAGATAACAAACGTAAAGTGCTTAGTATGTTGCTTAACATATAATGGCTTAACAAATATGAGCTATTAGATGAGTGTTGTATTATTACAGGAGGATTTATGGCTATAGGGTCTTCTCACTGCCCTCTACCCATGATCTCTGATGATTCAGGAAGGTCTCTTTCCAGCCCTCTTTTCCCTTCTTCCTCTGAACCGTGGGGGTGAAACACCTAAGTCTTCCCCCTTCCTTTGGGAATAGTGTCCCACCCTGGCACTGAGCATCCTCTCTGTGCACCCAGCCCAGCCACACGAGGACAGTTCCTGGGTAAACCCATGTGCCTAGAGCTGGTGTCTATCCTCTTTGCCTCTATACTTTCTGTGGACAAAGTCCTCTCCCTTTAGCCCCTGAGAGCTTCAGGCTTTTCTGCAGCTTCTCAGCTTTTTTCCATTCACCTTTACTGAAAGTGCTCCAGCTGTCTGCTCCTCCAGGAAATGTTCTCTAGGAAATGTTCCTCCTCCAGGAAATGTTCTCTGAATAGTTGACAGCACAGTGATGACTCTCCCCAGAGATTCAGCCTACTCACAAGCCCAACTCTCTCTGTTTGTCTTCATGGGCTAAGGAGGGAACTGTCTCTGAAGGCTGGAACTTCTGGGGCCTGGAGGGACACCAGGACTGGTGAGGAGAGAGGAAAGAGTTTTCCAGGTTCCTTCCCAGTATAGTGTTCTACAGTCTTAATGCAAATTCTTAGAATCCTAGAACTCAGAATTCAAGGAACTTCAAACAATCGCCTACCTTCACTGAAAACAGACTCATATTGTTGTTGAGATTATGTGACATCACAAGGTCACATGGCTGGAGCAGAAAGAGGAACTAGACTTGGGTCTTCTTCCTCCTGGTCAGAAGCATTGCTAATGGACCCATTCTCTCCCCAAAGTCCATTCTCCAAAAGTAGTGTGGCTTTGATTCTCTTACTCCTCCCACCCCCCTCTATCTCTTGCTCTGTGAAAGCAAGGGCCAGTCTGTCCAAGATGCAATTGGAACATTAACAGACCTGTGGAGAGAACCCTAGAGAAGGTTGGGGGAGGGGGTCAGGATTTCTTGATTCCTCCCTCACAACCACAGTCTTGCTCACTGGTTGCTGGAATCTGGCTCTGCCTCTGCTTACAGCATGGTGTGTTCCCTTCCCTGCATCCTGGTGCTTCTTTTTGAGTAGGTTAGCCTCACATCAGCATCACTACTTCCATGATTATAACTGGCCTAAAGATTCTGAGGCTCAGATCCATCCATTTGATTTCTCCCTGAGTCTCCCCACACTCTCAGGAGTTAAATAATTGGTTTTAAGGGTACAAGTTCACAGACTATAGATGTTATTAGAAGAAGCCAAGCATTTCTTGTTCCTCTGAATGCAAGGAGAGTACTTATTCAGAATCCAGGACTGTTTCTGCATTTTCCTCCACTTAGAGTGTTTATAACCTAGGGGCAGGACAGGAATAAAGACTCAGATGTAGAGAATGGACTTGAGGACATGGGGAGGGGAAGGGTAACCTGGGACTAAGTGAGAGAGTAACATTGACATATACACATTACCAAATGTAAAATAGATAGCTAGTGGGAAGGAGCTGCATAGCACAGGGAGATCAGTTCAGTGCTTTGTGACCACCTAGAGGGGTGGGATAGGGAGGGTGGGAGGGAGACGCAAGAGGGAGGGGATATGTGGATATATGTATACATATAGCAGATTCATGCTGTTATACAGCAGAAACTAAAACACCATTGTAAAGCAATTACACTCCAATAAAGATGTTAAAAAAAAAAACAGGTTGAACACTTTTCAGATGCCTTGGATTTTCATTCTTTTGTGAATTAAAGCAAGATGTTGACTTGATTTGAGATCTCTGTGTGTAAGAGGGTCACAGTGTAAAGTGTTAAAAGGCTCTTTAATAAAAGATGAAAGAAAAAAAGCAAGTAGCAGTGAAGAGGTTTTTTTTTTTTTTTTTTCTTTTCAGTTAAGGAACTTGGGATTCTGAACAGTTACATGTGAAATTCAGCTGCAGCATATCTGGATATAAATAATACATTGAAATTTTTATGTAGTTAAGCATTACAGGAGTTGGACAAGCTCTGCAAGGATTTTCATTTAATTCTGTTTTCTAAAAAAATGTGTTAACTAAAAATAAAAGAATTTCAGGCATGCAAAGTAACTAAGACAGTAAGGAGAATTTGCAGCAGAAAATGATCTTTTTAGTTTAGTGCCTGTATCTTATACCATTCATGGGTTTATTTACAGGAAAAGGTCACCTGGGGTGGGAGAAAGAGGATGTTGCTCTGAATGATGAGGCAGGACATTGGTTTGGGCCTTCAGAAATGTTCCATCTTACTCCTCCCTGGCTCTTCCCAGAACCAGCTCTCTTTTTGCTAAATAATGCTGGAGAAACATTCCTGTAGCCAGAGAGGTCACAGATGTGGGCAAAGACAGAGGATGAGAGGACAGGAATAGGGGAGGAAGGTCTGGAGACTCTACTCCCTTTGCCCTCACCTTCACCTTGATCCATCATTTGGGGCTTCTTCCTTCTTTTGGGCAGGACAACGTTGAGCAGGCATCCAACAGCCTGTCGGTGACTGTGTTAGTTTGCCAAGGCTGCCATTACTAATACCACAGGCTGGATGTTTAAACAACAGAAATTGATCCTGTTTTGGAGGCTGGGAGTCCAAGATCAAGGTGTTGGTAGGACTGGTCTCTCCCGAGGCCTCTCCTTGGCTTGCAGATACCACCTTCTCCCTGTGTCCTCACTTGGTCTTTTCCCTGTGCACGCACATTCCTGGGGTCACTTTCTTTTCTTTATAAGACACCAGTACTCTTGGATCACGGCCCCACCCTTGTGACCTCATTTAACCTTAACTCCTCTTTAAAGGCTCGGCCTCCAAATACAGTCACACTGTATTTGGGTTAGGGCTTTGATGTATGATTTTGGGGGCACACAGTTCAGTCCATAACATGGTCTTATAGGTGTGAGTGGGGGTGTCCTCAGCAAGTGTCTTGAATCCATTCCTCTTTCCCTCCCCTTCATGTTGCCTAAGTACATTATACAACTTTTTAGGTCTTGGTTTCCTCCTGTAATAAAAGGTGGAATTACAAAACGATATTTATGAGCTATCTCAATTCTGGGATTCCAGTTGATCCTCCTGATTCATACTTACCAGACACGTATGTTTCTGGGATTTAGACCAACTCCATTTCCAGCTGACTCTGAAGACTTGGGAAACTCTCAACTGATCCAATAACAAAGGTATATTCTAGACCCTATGCTGGGCACCAGGGACTTATCCAACCCTTTTCATAAGGAGCCCCCAGGCAGGTAAAGCAAAGGCTGCGATGCATATAAGTGCTGGATTAGAGGATGGAAAGGAGTTTGAGGGGCACAGCTCTGCCCTGGAGAGACGGGGTAACACTCACTCTGTGCCATCCATCTCCTATGCCCAGTGCCCAGTCAGCTTGACACAGCAGACCAACTGAACTCTGTGCCCCAGACACACATCTTCTCCTTTAGTCACATGATTTCACTGTGGCATAGGTACTGCTTTTTTTTTTTATTGAGGTAAATTTTACATAATATAAAATTTTTTATTTTAAGCCCTTTAAGGTATACAATTTGGCTTTTAGTATGTTCACAGTGTTGTTTAACCATCACCACTATCTAATTCCAAACATTTTTATCACCTCAAAAAGAAACTGTCACCTCCCCTTCCATTCCCCCCATCCCCAGCTCCTGGTAACCACTAATCTCTGCTTTCTTTCTCTATGAATTTGCCTGTTCTAGACATTTCACATAAGTGGAATCATACAATATGTATCTTTTTGTGTCTGGCTTCTTTCACTTAACATAATCCATGTTGTTATGTGTATCTGTACTTCAGTCCTTTTTATACCTAGCAATATGCCATTTTATTGCTATATCGGATTTTGTTTATCAAGTCATCAGTTGATGGACATTTAGGTTGTTTCTAGTTTTTGGATATTATGAATAATGCTGCTATGGACATTGATATACAAGTTTTTGTTAGAAAGTATGTTTTTAATTCTCTTCAGCATATGTGTAGGAGTGGAATTTCTGGATCGTGTGGTAACTCTACATTTAACGTTTTGAGGGACCACTACTTTTACTCTTACTTAACAGGTGAGGAAATTGCAGAGCTGGGACTCCAGCCCAGGACCTCTCACTCTAGAATCTATGCACTGACCCTCTCCATCACATTACCCTGGAGGTGATGCTTGAGCTGGATTCTAAAGGACTAGACATTATCTTGGTTGACGGGGGCAGGAAAGGCATTCTGGGCAGATGTATTAAGTCTTAGAAGTATGAGAGAGCTTCTTTGCATTTGCAGGAAGAGGTAGTTGATGGTGTCTAGAACATGTATTTTTGTAGGAAGAATTGCCAGGGGAGAGATGCAAGGAGCCAGACCCCCAAGGGCCTTGCATACCATGCTTGGAAGTTGAGTGCAGAAAGATTTTAAGCAGAAGAATAAGTATAGAAATATATGTAAATAAAACAAAAATGAAAACCACAACTGAAATGAAAAGGCAAGAAAAAATATTTGCAAACCACATGACATTGGGTTAATAGTTTTGTTACATAAAGAACTCCTAAAGATGATTATGAAAACATTTAAAACCAGACTAGATAAATGGCCAAAGGACATGAACAGATGATTCACAAAGTAAGAAATGTAAAGCAGTAAACAAACATATGGAAAAATGTGCAACTTCCAGTATAATCAAAGACATGCAAATTTAAACAACAGTAAGTGAACCATTCTTTGCCTACCAGATTAGCAAATGTTTGTCAAAATGATAATAGCTGATTCTGGCAAGAGTGAGCTATGAGAGGAATTCCTGCGCATCTTGGGTATGTTCAAATCCCGAATGCCAAATGCTCCTTTCCCTGTAACTCTGTAATTCCAGTTCTAGTCATCAACTTACTCAGAAGCTACATCTATATGTTGTTTACAACAAAGAAAAAATTGGAAACAAGAAGGTACAGGGTGCAGGTGACCAAAGTTCAGAACATCATTCATGTGTGGACACCAGGAAGATATTTCAGCCCCAACTTCTGGTTAGAGGTCCAGAACTACCTGAAGCCAAACTCATCATTGTTTTCTCCAAATCTGCTTTGCCACACCCATTTTCATTTTCACTGATGGTATCACTGGCTAAATTGTAACCCAAGCTAAAACCATGGGAGTTGCCGTTTTCTCATTTCTTCCTTACCATCATCTTACTGTTTGTGTCTCCCCTCCCCAAATTCCCATGTTGAAATCATATTTCCCACAGATGATGGTATTAGGAGGTGGGGCCTTTGGGAGGTGTTTAAGTTGGGAGGGTGGAGCCTTTATGAATGGAATTAGTGCCCTTATAAAAGAGACCTCATAGAGATCCCTAGACCCTTCCACCATGTGAGGACACAGTGAGAAGGTGCCATCTATGAACCAGAAAGTGGGCTCTTACCAAACACCCAATCTGCCATGATCCTGGACTTCCAGCCTCCAGACTGTGAGAGATAAATTTCTGTTGTTTATAAGGTGCCAATTTGTGGTATTTTGTTATATCAGCCTGAACAGACTAAGATAATCCTCCTCTCCTTCATTTAATCTATTTGCCTCAAATTTTGTCAGTTTTACCTTAGAAGGTCTCTCAGTCCTTTCTCTCATCTTTTTAATTGCCATTGCCTTAAACTACCCTTTATATTCTCACCCCTGAATTGTTTCCAGAGTCTCCTATCACAGGCCGGTCACCTGGGGGTGCCGAGTGAGAGGGAGGGGGATGTGTCCAGGAGAGAGATACAAGAGAGGCTTCAACAGTGTCTGTGAGTTTTTAATTCTTATTTTTTAAAAGATCTAAAGCAAATATCCTCAACAGTTTAAGGCTTATTGAATCTGTGTGATATGAACCAGATATTCATTATATTCTCTATAGTTGGAATATTTAATAATAAAAATCTTTCAAGTCTTCTGCCTGACCTCCTTTCTGGAAGTCCCCCTTCATCCCATCCTTCTTCCACAATTCCACTACAAATTTTAATAAATTAATATTATTATTTAACATTATATTTATTTTTAAAATATTAGTAATATTATTTAATATTTGATATTTTAATTATAAATGAATCTGATTCTGTCGTTCTCAACTTGAAAACTTTCATTAGATTAGTATCCCTTTTCTTACAGAATAAAATCCAAACTTATTAGCTCAACACAAGACCATCTACACCCTATGATCAAGCCGTGCTAAACCTAAAAGATTCTAACTAACCTAACTTCACCTAAATGACTCTAGACCCTACTCATGCCTCTGCATATGCTCTGCCTCACATGCCCATCTTCCGTCTCCCCATCTGGCAGAGCTCAACTCACTTTTCAAAGCGAAGCTCAAACATCAGTTCTAGAGGAAAGCTTTTTCTGATTTCCTCAAGCAGAGTTTGGTCATTCCTTCTTTTAGGTTCTCAAAAATTTTTTTTCATGACATTTATCATTGCTCTTACCACACCGTTTTGAAATTTGTTTTCAATCTTTCTTCTAATAGACTGTGAGCTCCTCAAGGACAGGGCTGGGGTCCTGTTTGCAATTCTCAGGCTGAGTGCAGTGCCAACAATAACAAGAGCCCTGTGAGTGCTCTTGTTTGAATGGAGTTTGAATGGAGGAATGAGGATGAGAGAACTTGCACTGGATCATGAAGCATTTTCCTCTTCGAGGGAAACTTAAGAAAGTGGGGACAGAAGAACTGTCATCAGTTTGGATAACACATACAGTCAGTAATCAGAGACTACAGTTAGAAGAGAGAATCTAATCCAAGGAAAGAAGGCAGGAGAGAAATTTCGAGTGTGTGAAGGAAATCTGTGAGGGCGGACTCCCAGCCTGGATTATGCAGGCACGCGGCTGGCCATTCATACCACGGATGGTATGGACGCTGTGGCTTGCAGCCCAGGTCTGCAACTGATTGAGAGCATTGAGGCATCCATTCCCCTAGGTGCTGGGAGTGTGGCAGCCAATGGCTCTCAGTTGAGTCACTCTCTGGGAATTGCCCTCAGCCAAAGAAAACCCTCACTCAAGGTCATGCCCCCTCCTGCAGGCATCCCTCAACCAATGACTAGCCAATGAGGGAGTGTAAAGGTCCGGCCTGCTTACCTCTAGACTGGACCACTCTAAAGAACCATCCCAGCACCAGAGCTCCACATGGGTGGTGGCCTTTTTTGTGTTTGCAACAAATTTCAGCTTCTCCCCTTACCGGTTCCAACTTCTTTCAAGAAGGTGTTGATTCCTAAGTCACTCTCTAATACATATCCAGCTTGCAAATCTCCATCTCAGAGTCTGTTTGCCAGAGAACTAACCTAAGACAAATGATACTTCAAGGGCTTCCATTTCCATCCCAATGTTTTCACTAGATTGGAAAACACTTCCTTAGAAACAGCTACCAAGATCAACTCCACAGGTTTTTGAAGAGCCTTTTGTCATTTTGGAATTTTGTTAGTGGCCCCAAGGCCAAAGAGTCCCACCTTCTGACCCATGACCTGAGTGATTTTTTTGGTAACAATTGATAAGGTGTCACTGATTTGAGTCATATTATACTTTGTCATATAGAGGTCTGAAATTAAAATAGATTTAGCAGTGAACTAGGAGGGAACAAAAACATTTGAAATTTTGGCCCCCCCCTCTCCATTAGCTGACTTTTTAAGGAAAACTTAAACTTTTAAGGAAAACAACTTTTGAAGGAAAGATGGCTTTGACCTGACCTGTTTTTGTTCCTAGTTACTTGAGCTAGAGGGATGAGAGTCTGTTTACCTCAGATTAGGACCAAAGACGAGGCTGTGATTTAGGAGAGGTGGTCAAATTATGCTTGGGGTGTCAATTGTTTATTTGAGACAGCAAAGGCAGAGTTGTTCAGACATCCAACCAGTAAGGTATTTGCCCCTGAATGTTCCCTCCCAACAACATTCTTCTCCTGCTTTAAGGACGTGGATAGCTGTGGTGATGCACTGAAAGGCACATGGAATCTATGGGAGAGCTCTTGGAAAGTTATTATTAGAACATCCTTTTCTCTCTCTATCTCTCTTTTTTTTTTTAAATTCTTGGCTGCATTGGATCTTCATTGCTGCGTATGGGCTTTCCCTAGTTGTGGCGAGCGGGGGCTACTCTTCGTTGTGGTGCACAGGCTTCTCATTGTGGTGGCTTCTTTTGTTGTGGAGCACAGGCTCTAGGTGTGCAGGCATCAGTAGTTGCAGCATGTGGGCTCAGTAGTTGCGGCACGTGGGCCCTAGAGTGTGTGGGCTTCAGTAGTTGCCGTGTGTGGGCTCAGTAGTTGTGGCTCGCGGGCTCTAGAGTGCAGGCTCAGTAGTTGTGGAGCACGGGCTTAGTTGCTCCGTGGCATGTGGGATCTTCCCAGACCAGGGATCGAACCATTGTCCCCTGCATTGGCAGGTGGATTCTTAACCACTGTGCCACCAGGCAAGTCCCCTTTTTCTCTTTAGAATTAACCTCAGTTCCTTTTTCTCCAATTCTTCCTGGAATTTGCTCCTCACTTTTGACCCTCAGCTCCAATAGGGCCCCTTCTCTCCAGCAGCCTCTATAGCTTCTGCCTCTTCATCCACATTCCTGTTCATGTTGTATCAAATTTTCTCCAGGTTCCTTAGTTCATTGTTTCATACAATTGTTTTGTAACCTTTGTGAATTTATTTGGCAGGCAGACATTGCAATTATGGATAAGATTGACTATTAGGAGAAATTCCCCCCTTCCCCCCTCCCCTAGAGCAATTGGATGGCACACCACACATTAAATCAAATGAGCAGGTATTAGCATCAGTTGTAAACAATTTACACTGCAGAACTCCTGCCATCTTGCCAAATCCCCCAAGAACTAGATGTGGATTCCAATTCACCTTGCTAATTAATTCAGAATAAGAAGATATCCCAAAAAGCAGTATTCTTTCATATTGGTGGAGACTCACATAGACATTTTAAAATGTTTTAATATCCATCCTGCTATTAGCTTAAGAAGATTTCTTTGCCAAAAATATCCATCCTGTTATTTTTAACTTAAGAAAATTTCTTTGCCAAAGACTGGTTCCAAAATTCCATT
Organism: Balaenoptera acutorostrata; assembly: GCF_949987535.1. Classification (NCBI taxonomy): domain Eukaryota; kingdom Metazoa; phylum Chordata; class Mammalia; order Artiodactyla; family Balaenopteridae; genus Balaenoptera; species Balaenoptera acutorostrata. The sequence continues at coordinate 36,497,519 of NC_080082.1, read as the reverse complement.
ATTTTCTGAGAAAAAGTGTGCAGGGAAGCATGTGGATATTATTGCTGTCTGATTCATCTTTGAAATCCCAGCACCTAGCATAGCTCTGGGCATACTGTATGATATTGAATGAAATCCTAATGTGCTCCTATAGTACAGTAGTTAACTCAGGAATTCACAGAGATGACTGAGGTAAATTTCAGTACATTTCTAAGTGTCTTAGTCAGTTTGGGCTGCCATAACAAAAATAACAGAGACTGGGTAGCTTATAAACAACAGAAATTGACTCCTTACAATTATGGTGATTGGAAGTCTGATATCAGGGTACCAGCATGGTTAAATTCTCATGAGGGCTCTTTTCCAGGTTGCAGGCTGCCCACTTTTTATTGTCTCCTCACATGGTGGAGGTCAGAGAAGGGAAGCAAGCTCACTTGTGACTCATACAAGGGCACTAATCCTATTCATGAGGACTCCACCCTCATTACCTCATCTAATCCTAGTTACCTCTCAGAGGCCCCACCTGTAATACCATCACATTGAGGGGTGGGATTTCAACATTTAAATTTTGGGAGAACACACACATTCAGTCCATAACAGCACATAATGTCCATCCTGTGTGCTTTTGTAACTGACTTTCTAAGAATGGAAATTGCCCAAGGTTAGTAGGTAGGAGAAAAGAGAAACCAGATTTTCAATTTAACACTGTTTGATTCCAAAGTTAATCTCTCCTTCTCACCATGCTGGAGGATCTTTTTTCAATCTCTGCCCTTGGCAATTTTTTTTTTTTTTTTGGTCTTAGGTGCTTGTGTATTCTTGCTTTTCAAAGCAATTCTCCCTGCATTTGGAGCCTCCTAGTCAGACAATCGGTGCTTTCACCCTGCCTGTACTGCAAAGAATGGAGAAGGGGAGTGTGGTCAGTAGACTTCAATTAAAATGCTGCCTCCTTCAAGGGTATTTGCACTTTATGTGAGGAATCTGGAAAAACCGACATTTAAGTCACTGAAATATATTCAGTCAACAGTCTGAATGTCATTCCCTGTCTTAAAATCCCCCAATTGGCCTCCCATTGCACTTAGAATATAATTCAAGTTTTACACCAGGCCTATATGGCTCTACATGATCTGGCCTCTGCCTACCTCCCTGGCTCCTTCTCACTCTACTCTCTCCCTGGTTACTAAACTCCTTGGTTCCCTGAACATACCAAGCTCAGAACCACTGCACTCACTGTTCCCTTACTTAATGCTTTTCCCTCACCTATTTTCCACTTCCTCCTTCTCATTTGTCAGGTCTCCTGAGAGAAGCCTTCCTTTATCCCCTAATCCAAAGTTGCCCCCCTGCCATTCCTAGTCCACTCCCTATCTCATATTTCCATTTCTTTATAGTACTTATCATTATCTTATTTATTTGTTTGTTGTCTGTCACTTCCACTAGGATGCAGACTCCCTGTTTGCAGGGACCTATCTTCCTTCTTCATGGTTGGAATCCCACGTGACCAGAACACTACCAGGTTTTGGAGGTCAGATAACACCTGGGAATTGGAGGTCAGATAACATCTCTGAAGGTAGCCTATCACCTCTCCCCTGTCTCTAGATGTGCAGGCCCACTCTTGGCTCTGGTCCCGGACCTCTTGCTGACCTGGAGCTGTGATTGGAGTCTGAGAGCTGATACATGTGTGGCTGTTCCCTGCAAGGTGCTTGGGGGCCCTTCAGTGGGTGGTATTGTACGATACCAGTGTCTGCATTGTACTCTGGAATTCATTATGTTGTGTTCATGTGAAGGAATGAACTAAATTTTGTCGAGGAGCTAAAGAAAGTTTGAGAAAGCAGGAAGGGCAGTTGTTGCTGTTCCTTGTGAGAATTCTGTCCTCTCTATTGTGTAGAGCAAGCCATGAAAGCCAGCAAGCCATATGTAATAGGATTTCTTGCCAACCGTCACCTATTCTCACCAGAGGTAGAAGGAGCAGATACTTATGGGGAGTGGCATTTCAGTGACTGAATGGATTGGCTAATAACTCCGCCACTTTAATGAAATAAGTTCTTGCATTAATTGTCACACGTCTGCACTTAAAAGTTGTTTAAAATTTCTTTCCTTTCATTTGCGTTGGTGGGTCAAGTTTTTCCGAGTAATTGGGTGGCTTTGCTGTCCGTGGTGCTGAAACAATTTTCTTACAGCAGGCGACGAGGGCGGAAATAGTGTTTCCACTGTCTTCCATTTTGACGCTACAGAGGGATTTATGGGTTTCAAAACTCTTTTCACACATATCTTATGTTTTTTTCCTGAAGGTTTTGTAGACTTTGTAGGGAAGGTGTTTCCCTCTTCCCACATTTTATAGACTGGGAATACTTGGCTCAAATCTAAAAAGCTCTACTCCTATTGAAATTTCTCTCATATTGATAGATGTCTCTTAAAACAAATATTTTCCACATAGGTTAAAAAAAGGTTAATGGTGGAAATTTTGGAAATACAGGTAAACAAAGAAGAAAAAAATACTTTATGGGCCCACACCCATAGAGAACTACTATTAACATTTTGATAAATACTCCTTAATATAGATTAGATAGATGGAAAGAAGATATATGATCTAATACTGTGTATGCTGTTTACAACCATATTTTTCACTTAGAAAATTATTAGATACTTTTTCTATGTCAATAAATATATTTTTACAACTTTTCAAAATAATATAGTATATAATTGTGGGTTTATACCATATTTTATGACCATTTTTTGTTGGGCATTTAGATAATTTCTATTGTTTTGTGATTATAAGCAGAACTGTAAAAGAATTTTTGAAAATAAATGTTTATGCATATTCTTATCTATTTCTTCAAGAAAATGGCTGGAATTGGAATTGGAATTGATGGGTCTTTTGATCCATGTTGCTAAATAGTCCTATTTGTACAACCATCAGCAGCTCATTTTCCTCTATGCTAATATACTCTGAGTATTATTACTTAAAAACATATTTTAAAAATATTATGGGTGGAAATGGCAACTTTCTGTTCTAATTTGTCTTTTTTATATTACTAGTGAGACTGGATATTTTTTTTCAAGTATTTTTGGCCATTTGAATCTTTCTTACTTAAGTTCCTTCTCATAATCTTTGTTTACTTTCCTGTTTGATGGTTTTGAAAACTAGGTCTTCTGACTCTAAATTCAATGCTCTTTCTTTGAGCTACACAGGACAGCTTTTATGAAAATAGGTATGTGTCTGAGACTGGTCTTTAGGTCGAAAAGTGGTTCTTAGCTTTCAGGCCCTTCCGCCTCAGGCTTCCAGTGTTTCCAATTCTAAGTGTAATGACTCACTAGTGTCTTTGTTACTTTATTACTTACACATTATCTCACTCAATTATTAAAGTGTCTGGAGAGGCAGATGGGGCAAACCCTGGTGTTTGTATAACAGAGGAAACTGAGACGTTTTGAGGTTAAGGTAATTATCCATGATGACAAATTAGTACCTATGTCAAGGTAAATCTTGAACCAGAATCTCTTAGGAGTCTAGCGGGAAAGTGATATGATAAACTAATCACAATGATGCTTAATGACTCTCATAATGTATTATCTTTTCCAGAGTTATTTGCATTTAAATAGAGGAATCTGAAATAATCACTACTTAATGTGCCCTGTCAAGCCAGGAGAAGAACTCTTTTGGAGTCTGGGGACCTGCTTACCCCTTAAATCACACTGAAGATATCCACCTACTTCATCTATGCATGGTCCTGGCACTGCTGTCTCAAAATGGGTTGACTTGAAACACCAACTATGACAATCTGAATATATACAATATAATGCCCAAAACAGGCAGAAAATAGAAGCTGTTTCCCTTTCTCCTCCTCTTCCTTCTCTTCCTCTTCTTCCTTCTTCTTCTTTTTTTTTAAAAAATTTATTTAATTTATTTATTTTTTTGGCTGTGTTGGATCTTCGTTGCTACGTGCGGACTTTCTCTAGTTGCGACGAGCGGGAGCTACTCTTTGTTGTGGTGCGTGGGCTTCTCATTGTGGTGGCTTCTCTTGTTGCAGACCATGGGCTCTAGGCGTGTGGGCTTCAGTAGTTGTGGCACGTGGGCTCAGCAGTTGTGGCTTGAGGGCTCTAGAGCACAGGCTCAGTAGTCGTGGCACAGGGGCTTAGTTGCTCCGCAGTGTGTGGGATCTTCCCGGACCAGGGCTCGAACCCATGTCCCCTGCATTGGCAGGCGGATTCTTAACCACTGCGCCACCAGGGAAGCCCCCTCTTCCTTCTTCTTCTCCCCCACCCCCACTTATTTTTGTCTTCTATATGCAAAAATGTGTTTTTCCATTTTCTTCACAAAATTACTCAGAGCTCTTTTCCTTTTCTCTGTGTTAGAAGTTACTAAGTGCCTCTCAGAAATGTTCTCTAAGCACCCAGAAGAACAATAACTAGTTAGCTAGAAACTAAATGAGTAGCAGGGATGGTTCCTCTCTGCTCACCTGATGAATTCAGTTTGTCACAGCTTCCTCGGCCCACTGACCGTATATGGTAGACCCACCCTGGATCCTTAGTGGACACCGTGCCTCATCAGAGCAAGTAAGAGTGTCTTTGAACACCACATCTCCAGTGCTCTTACTGTGTGGTGACGTTTCATATTGTACAAAATCACAAAGATAAATCAAGGCCCCTCTGGGGTATATTCTCCATTACCCAGGATGCTGACCTTCTACTGCCATGTCTGCCTTAGTTTTCTCCCTGGTGGATTTCACCTTAATGACTTTAAACATATTATGCTAGGGGGCTTTGCAATATTTTTTTTGCAAAATTTTTGGGCGATATTTGGTGGTGTTCTTTTAATAATGATTGAGGAGGACTGCTTATTTCAGTGACTACCTAGTGCCTTGTCTATATTCTCTTTGCTTTTCTCTGTATCTCTTTTGAAGAACTTTCTAAAGGTCTTTGTTGATACTTTAATTTTTGTGGAATTAACATACCAATGCTAGGAATCCTGAGGCTCAAAGTAACTGGTATAGTATAACATTACGAATTTTTTTTTTGCGAAGACTTGAGGACTGACACACAGTCAACTCTAAATTGGCTAATGATTACAAGAATGAGGGAGATCATGGATAAATCCATATTTTGATTAATACAGTTAAGATTTTTATCCCATGGTGGATTAACCAAGGTCAAGATAAGGAAAGACTGGGAATGGTCTCATATCTCTAGGGGAAAATAATCAGGTAACAGATGATCACTATTAATTGACACCTCCCACTGGTGTGTGTGTGTGTGTGTGTGTGTGTGTGTACAGCATCCAGGAGCTCACACCCTCTACATGAGTTAGGATCAGTCCTAACTCATTCTGGACCTTTTCATGGTCCTCAGATTTCTTCTCCATGAAATGGTGATAATCTTCCCTGCCTTATAAACCTAATAAGGTAGAAGTCAAGTTTATAATGGAAGGTCTTTGAGAAGACAGTGCTATACAAATGCAAAGGGTTTCGATTTCTTGTTGCTTATTGGAGTAAATGGGCTAACATAGGGATCCAGAGTGCATGCTGGCAGGCCTGCCAGAGCTGCATACCTAAAAGACATCAGGTTGTGTAGCTGTGAGGCAGCATACTGAAGTGCCTATATCTTTGAAGAAAACATTTCAGAAGCTAGAACGACAGATGCCTGAGAATCGATTTTTGAAACACAGCCTTTTTCAAGTATGAAAAGAGTCCAAATAATTTGTTTTAGAGAAAGACGTGCTAGCCACAAGAGCCAGCTCTCAGAGTGTCTCGGGTGGTTTCATACCCATGGGCATGGGTGGCAAAGCTGTCCAGATAAGCAGGAAGGGCACCAGCTTCATGGCAGGCAGCTGTTTCTGCTCGAGCCAGAACTATACTTTCCTCTCATTTTGTCAGAAACAACGTGTTATTTTGGTAACTCTTTATTTTCCACACTGCAGCTTCCCATGTAATTATTGAATGCAATTAGGTATTCCATGCTGCATAATTACTCAGCTATCTGTGCCTCTGAAAGATATGAGAATAAATATCATGAAAGTCCATGGTGAAAAGCCTCCATCCAAAGAATAAGCCTGTTATTTCTACCTACCTGACAATGTGTCTGAATCAGAAGAAGTAAAATTTAAACATTTTGGGTTTTTCCTCCATCTGCTGTACATGTACATGAATGAAATTTAACATTAGCAGAGCAGAGCAAACTGGCTTGGTTAAGGTTTCTCTGTCACCTAAATCTATGGCTTCCTATTCTGGCTTGTGCAGGCATCCAAATAAAACCTCTCTATGGCATGGAAAAACAGGGGTAATGGATCAGGGTCCAAAAATAAGCTGTAAATCCAGTCTAACTAGTGCACAGGTAGCTAGAAGGTCCACATCAAGTTCATCCCTTTGCACAAAGAAAAAGAGAATAGCAAGGCATATTAAAATAGAGAAAGGACTTTGGTTTTTACACACATCTATGTTAACCGGGATTCTTTTGATTGCAAGTGACAGAAACCCAATTCCAGCCAGCTTAAGCAAAGAAATGGATTTAGTAACAAGATACTGGGGCATCTCAGAGAATAAAAATGAGCTGCAGGAATATTTGAAGCTCAGAAACCGGAACTGGGGACTTGATTCTAAGACCCTGTCTCCCTCTATCCATCTCTTATCTTTGTTTTTCTCTCTGTCTTGGCTTCATTCTTTTCTATGCCAGAAAAGTTTTCTCCATTTAGCGGTGGTCGTGACTTCTAGAAACTCTGGAGTCACATCCCTGAAGCTTCTGTCACATCTCTGAAGCTTCTGTCAAAGGAAAAGGGAATCTTCCATGTTAGTTCTGTTAAGAAAAAAAAAAAAACAGCCAAAGCATCTGATTGACCTAGATTGGGTCAAGTACCTTCCCCTGGACAAATTTCTGGCTTGAGGGGTAAGTTACGGTGCTAAGATTGGCCCAGCCTGGGTCATATACCCAACCCTGTGCAGGGAGCAGTTTTGTAACCAGAAGGTGGGAGCTGGGACAGGAGAAAGCAGAAAGCTGGTCAGATGACAACAATAGCACCAAAGCACCCACATATGACTTTGTACAAACTTGGAGATGGTCCTCAGGGCCCAGGAGAATAACCCATCATATATTGATGTGAGATCATTTTGTGTAGAATCTTAGAATTCAGTTTTCTGTTCTTGGAACCTGTATTTTCTTTTGCGACCAGGACCCTAGTGAGGCCACATAAAAATTTGTAAGAATTTTAGGCAGAATTATTTATTTTCAGGAGAAATCCAATATCAAAACCCTAGATATTGGGGCAGTGAATGGTGATGGTGAGGACAAGCAAAGCCTCAGGGAGCCAGTTGTAAGAGTTGTCCTGTTGGGTTCAAGTTAAGTAAGGCAGCCATGGAAAAAAAGTATGTTTATTTTCTCCCACTCAGAAGTCTCAGTGATGGGGAGGTTTATGTCTTACCTTTTTCTTGCCTCAGTTAAAGATTATTTCTGAAGGAAATTTTATTTCTTTCTCTAAGTAGATAGGTACACAAGTAGATAGATAAAAATAATTGCCCAATGATGCTCTACTTTCTAAAACCAGTCACAAATCAAGTATAGGACTTTGGGTGTTTCTTTTGGCCTATAAATTTCACATTGCCTAATTTGAATATTCCCAGTGTCTTAGCTTGATTTCCCCAGAAAGCAAAGCCTGGGGCAAAGCTCATGTGCTCTCTCTTTATTAGGGAATAAAAGCCCAGGGCACAGGAGTGAGGGACAAAGGAAGTGAGGCAGAGTGGGGGAAAGCCAATGTAAGGATGCCTTGGTCAGCTGGCCACCACTTGGTGAATGTAACTCTTGGCTCTATCTCATTGGACCATCTTCTGCAATGCCAAATAAAAACATGCTTCTTAGAACAGTTCATCTGGTTCAACAAGGGAGAAGAGTTTCCCACAAAATTCCATCTCCCATCTGTCAGACGCTTGACCTACAGGGCTTGAATGCCCTCGTACTTTGAGATTATGCAGCATGGACGTTCATGCCTCAGTGTCAAATGGGGAAGTCCCAGGACAATAAGATGGAGGTGGGTGGTATGGGCCAGAGGCAGGGCACTGTCCGGTTGTATTCATGTGAGGTTGCTGCTGAGTCAATCTGAGCTGGTCACCGCAGGGCTGGCGCAGGCTGGAACAAGTGGCCCTAAGTCAGGTGAGGCTGAGAGGACTGAAGTGACATACAAGAAGCCCCTATTTCCCCCAGAATCAGAATGTCAAATCTCGGAGACACATTACAGGTACTTTCAGATAAGCAGATTAACACCCAGAGAGTTTAAGGGACTTGCTTAAAAAACCTCACAGCCAGTTATTTCAGTTACTGACAGAGCTTGGAACACGTCTATTTCCAACTCGGTCTATTCATTCATTTACCATGGCTCCCCAAACATCAGACCCCCATAAGTGGCAAAATTTCCCAAACACCTTATGCAGTGAGAAGCATGTCGACACCTCCTAAATATTCATGAGCTGTTTAATGGTTCAGTCTTGGTGGGTTGCAACATGTCTAACAGGATCTATTTATTCTCATTACTTCAGTGCTGTTCTGGAGCGATGCATTATAAACAATTTATGATGTGTTGACAGGACAGATGAATGCTAGGATAATAGGCTGAAGAGGAGGAAATCTCACCACGGTAAACGGAATGCAGAGGCGTGACTTTGAGTAAGGTTGATGGGAATGATATCGATGGTTTGCGTGCTTAGCCATTTATGTGCCTGTCTGCAGCCCTGCTAGTTTTGTGCTACAGCAGTTGTGTGTCTACCTGCCTCTGCTAGCATTATGTGTCTTCATGATAGAACCTGTAGGATCTCCGCTTCTCAAAAGGAGGGTAGCATGGCTGGGGAGGTGCAGTGGTCAGCAGCCTGTGGGCATGAATATACTTGAATTCCTAATGTCTTAGTAATTTTAGATGGAGATGTCACCTTATTTAGCCAACCCCAAAGTCATCTGGCTCAAGGTTTGGTTGAAGATTAAGTTTCCAAAAGTCAAGGCTAATAGCTCAGCCAAAATAGTCTTATCATTTAGGGCTGCCTTTTTGAAAATTGTGTCTGAGAACAGAACAAGAGCATTCTCTCAAATGCTGAATATTTACCCTTCTCTGCCATTCACAATGATAGTCTATGCTGACTACTCACCCAGAGTGAGGACAGGACTCTGTCTTTCTCCCACTCTTACATACCTCTCCCATAAAAAGCCCCAAATAAGTCAACAAAAATCATGTTGAGCTTTTTTTCTTCCCAGGATACACATTATGGGAAAAAAAATTTGTTAAGTACTCATTAGGTATTACCCACGTTTTACAAAGGAGAAAGAAAGAGGTAAAAAGGGGTTAAGAAATTTGTTCAAGGAGACAGAGATGGCATGTGTTAGAATCAGAAATCTGAGTCCTACTGCTTAGCTTCCACCATCTGTCCTGTGAGCATTGTCATCTTTACACGGGCTCGAGGAATGTATTTACTTCTCGATGCCTTGAATTTCTCATCTATAAAATGTGTGTTTAGATAAATTGCCTTCATACCTTAAAGGTAGGTTCTGAGGAGAAAATAAATGGATACATCTGAAAGAGCATTGAAAACAGTGAAAAGGTATGGGGAAAACAGAGGAAGGACTTTTCCCCCTTTGCCTTTTTTGGTTGTTTGTTTGTTTCACTCAATTCTTGAGTGTCATTTGGATGGTTTCTACCAGTTATCCCTCATATCTACCACGTAGGTGAACTATGGTGCTCTGAAAAGCACATTTATGCATATTCCCCTCAATCTGATCTTCAGAATTTTGAGAGCTGGGGTGATGAGAGGCAGGGATGATGCCCTTTAATTTCTGAGCAAACTGAGTCTACCACGGACTCATCTGCCCACGACTGGAGAATGACCCTCCCAACACTGCGCAGTAAGCTAAGTGCAGACCCCAGCACTTGGCTATGGGCTCTGTGCTCTTTCTCCATACCCCGCAGTCTAAACCAAGTTTTGGTACGAGAAAATCTTGAAATCAGGGCTGATGGTGTGTGCTGGGCAGGCTCCTGGGCTTGAGGTGAGGGAGGGAGGATTCTGGATATTTCCTCGTTGGATTCCTGTTCTTCCTTCACTTCTACGCTGCTTACGTGCCTTTCTGAAGCACCCTGTGCGTCTTCTCAGCCTTGACGTCTGTTGCCCTCTTTCCCTCAGTACCAAGTCCAGAGTGACACAAAGAGGGAGGAAGAAATGACAGCAATCCCAGGTTGCCTCTGGTTGCAACTATTTTTAGCTGTTGTTATTTATGTTGTATAAATCATTGAATGCCTTATAAGAGGCACAAAGGGAGACTTAAAACAATAAAGCTCACCTGTTAGTGTATGCACCTCATGAGTTGATAACTGCTGAAGCTGAGTGATGGGTTTATGGCGGTTCACTAGATCAGGGGCCGGTACATTTTTTTAAAAGGCCAGAGAGTAAATAATTTAGGCTTTCAGGCCTTATGGTCTCTGTTGCTATCACCCAACTCTGCCCTTGTAGTGTGAAGGCAGCTGTAGACAATATGTAAATGAATGAACGTGGCTGCGTTCCAATAAAACTTGGCAAGAACAGGTGGCAGGCCAAATCTGGCCCATGGAACAAAATTTGCTGACCCATGCTTTGTTCTGTCTAGTTTAGTAGATGTTTTACATTTTCCATAGTAAAACGTTAAAATATTAATGCCTGAAATTATATGTGATAATGTCTTAAGGAGTGAGACCTAGTGACAACATTCTTACTCTCTATTGCTGTGCATAGCGCAAATGGTCACTTAACAGTAATCACATTTTGATAAAAGGCAGCCTTTTCCAAATAAATGAAGTAGAATATTCATCAATTATCTTGAAACTATTGGAGAAAACAAAGTAGTTTTTCTGCAAACTTTGGGTAAAAATAAAAATCTAATTCTGCCTGAATTATTCAGACTGGTGAGGCTTAGCTGGGGAGTTGGGTGTCAGATCTGGCAGAACTCTTTTTTACTTTCCAAAGTCAATAATCTACAAACTCTAGCCGCGTATCTCATGCCTTGGGCTGGGCAGGTGCGATTTAGGAAGCCACAGTTCTGATCTCAGGCAGCAATTGTTTCTGACGCTCACCAAAGCCAATTCTCACTCCACTGCTGCTATTACTTCTATTTCCATGGAAATGGACACCAGCTCAGCTAAAACAAGGTAATTGAAGTTTTAAAACAGTGATTATTTGGGCTCTCATTTTCTATGGAAATCCCAGTTAACAATAAACATCACTATTTAGATCATGATTTTTTCATCTCTGAAATAGAATACCAGCTTTGTGCAACAATCTTATCTGTAAAATGGGGATGATCATAGTGCCTGCCTCATAGGAACTAACCAGATAGCTAAAGGCAAGTAGTAAATTATGCAGCTATTAAAAATAATGCTATGGGGAGTGATGAATGGCAGGTAAAATGCTCACATTAAAAAGTTAAGTAAGGAAGCAAGATAAAAATTATCTATATGCTGTCATCTCAATAACTTTAAAATATGCATATAGAAAAACTGGAAGTAATATTGTAAATGGGATTCTCATTAGTGAACTCACAAATTATTTTTATCTTTGCAAAGTGGGTCTATGTTCAATTTTTAACACTAGCTTTTAGACTTATGAATTGTTTTGTGTGACTACATTTTGTGTGCTTGATTTTCAAATGATTTGAATGTTTCAGAAAGTGTGTTTCCTGGGAGCAAAAAGCTAGTTTTTTTTTGTATATACAATATAAAATGATGTTTTGAATTCAGTCATTTAATAACAGCATTTCTCCAGGGATCTGAAATGTCTCATCGTAAAATGAGCTGGGTATTCTGTGTTATTTTAGGCAGGGGTTAATTTTGCTGGGCAGAACTGGAGCTCCAGTTTCCTCCACTCTCCTGCAGGATGGAGTGAGCGGACTAAGTGCAGGTGCTGCAACAAATGACTTGTGTTGTCTTGCTTACTTACGGCTGGTGCAGAGAAGGTGGTCCTCCTCTTTCTGTCTGTCTCTCTCTCTCTCAAACACACACACATTCTCTCCATAGTGAAACTATATTTTAGACAAAGTAAATTAGAAACTATATTTTAGACTGTTTTATGAAATTCCTCTCTGAGAAACATTAAAAAAAGGAAGTTAGAAAAAACATAGAAAAAGAAATTTGTTAAAACACAGAATTTCCCTATACTTGCAAAATGCTTTGGTATATTGCTGGTTAACAAAGATGTCCCTTGATGAGTTATTTTGCCCTCAGAGGAAAAACTGAAACTAACTCCAATGCCCATAAGGGGTGAATGGTTTAGTAAATTATAACACACTTACATGAATGGGCCTCTGTGCAACCATTAAAGATGTTTACAGAGGTTTTTTTAAATAAAGAAATTATTATGGCATATTTAGTAAAAAAAATCAAGATTTTAAATTTCAAATATAGTCTACTGATATCTATGTAATAACATATAACATAAACATAAAACATAGTAACATATAAAACATGAAGAAATATCCCAACAAGAGAATCATAATTTGTTTTTAAGTTAATTCTTAATGATAAGAAATGCATGAATACATATTTTATGTAAAAAAAAATTAAAATATTACACCAAGGCTAAATGCCCTTTGACCACTGTGCCCAGTCTTCTTCTTCTTCTTTTTTTTTTTTAAATTAATTTGTTTATTTATTTTATTTTTGGCTGTGTTGGGTCTTCATTTCTGTGCGAGGGCTTTCTCTAGTTGTGGCAAGTGGGGGCCACTCTTCATCACGGTGCGTGGGCCTCTCACTGTCACGGCCTCTCTTGTTGCAGAGCACGGGCTCCAGATGCGCAGGCTCAGTAGTTGTGGCTCACAGGCCTTGTTGCTCTGCGGCATGTGGGATCCTCCCAGACCAGGGCTTGAACCCGTTATTCGAACCCGTGTCCTCTGCATTAGCAGGCAGATTTTCAACCACTGCGCCACCAGGGAAGCCCCTGTGCCCAGTCTTAACCGCCTGTCCTCCTCCTCTGAAATAATCACTTGTATTAGTTTGGTGTATTATATTTTTAAAGCAATCTTCTTCATATTTTTCTATTTCTCCCCAATTTTTCTACCTTAGCATAGGCTACTTTTATAGTGCATATGTGCTTTTGCAGTCAGAAAATAATTTAAAAGAGAAATGAAAAATAAAACAGAAATGAAAAATAAAACAATCATAGGACACCATTTCACATCCATCAGAGTGGAAAATATTTAAAAAATCTGATAATGCTATTTGCTTATAAGGATGTGGGGAAGGAGTGGAGAAGGCTCATCCATTGCCAGCAGGAGTGTTAACTGACACAACTACTTTAGATAGTATTTCATAATACATAAGACATAATTTTTTCTCAGCAGTGACACTTCTATGCATATGTTCTAAAGAAATTCTCACACACAGACACAAGGAAACATGTATAAGGATGTTCATTACAACATTTTTGTAACAGTAAAAATTTAGAAACTAAATATTGGTAAGTGGTAGGTTAATAGATATAGCAGTTAATATATATTTATAATAAGATCTACATGATAATATAAAATTAAATGAAATGTTAAGCTAAGTGAATGACATAGTCTGATATAATCTGTATAAGATTTAGAAATATACAAAAACATTTCTAGTTCCAATTAAGATGAAGTAAACACACTCCATCCTGTTTTTCCACTAAAAGCCCAGGACAGAATACATGGAGCAGCTATCTGAGGACTCTGAAAAGTAAATGGTATCAGGCAGACTGGGAAAGAAAACCTGAACTTTAAGTATGATTGCTATATTGGTGGTTTTCCTGCCTTTTCCCCTTATATATTCTGTGTTAGTTCAAAGGCACTAGAATCCTGGAACAGCTCACTGAATACAGAAAGAAAGAGCTCCAAGAGAAGCCCTTCTTTTCTTGACAGAAGATTAGGAAGAGGAGCCCCTATTTAACAGAGAATGAGGAAATTTTCCTGTATTTTTTCCTTCTCTCCTTAGTCCTGAAAGTGAAACCTGGCAGGGGCAATGTTGGCAGCAGTGACCAGGCAGGCATCTAAAATTCTGAGGAAGATGAATCCTTCTTTCTTTCTTTCTTCTTTCTTTCTTTCTCTCTCTCTTTCTTTCTTTCTTTCTTTCTTTCTTTCTTTCTTTCTTTCTTTCTCTCTTTCTTTCTTTCTTTCTTTTCTTTCTCTCTCCCTTCCTTCCTTCCTTCCTTCCTTTCTCTCTCTCTCTCTCTTTCTTTCTTTCTTTCTTCCTTTCTTTCTTTTTCTTCTGCATTGGTTCTTCATTGCTGCATGCGGGCTTTCTCTAGTTGGGGTGAGTGGGGGCTACTCTTTGTTGCAGTGTGTGGGCTTCTCATTGCGGTGGCTTCTCTTGTTGTGGAGCATGGGCTCTAGGCACATGGGCTTCAGTAGTTGTGGTGTGTGGGCTCAGTAGTTGTGGCTTGCGGGCTCTAGAGCGCAGGCTCAGTAGTTGTGGTACACAGGCTTAGTTGTTCCACGGCATGTGGGATCTTCCCAGACCAGGGATTGAACCAGTGTCCCCTGCATTGGCAGGTGGATTCTTAACCACTGCACCACCAGGGAAGTCCCTGAATCCTTCTTTTTAAACCTAACTGTTGTCTGAAGTATGGGGGTGTTTCCCACTGCTTTTTCCTCTCTCTATTCTCAAACTATTTGGCCTTTGAGGTGGACCCTATTGTAAGAAGTGCATAGCACTTTAGAGAGATGAAAGCCCTGGGTTTCCAGACAAAGGGCAGGAAATGGGGTCCTGGCAGAGAGTGTGGAGATTGTGGAGAGGAGGAAGATTGAGGAAGGGATCCCATGAAGTTGCTGTGGATGAACTCCTGGGTTCAATCTCCAAGCTGCACACATGTGGATCTAATTCCAAATAGCAAATCAACTACTTTGAGGACTGAACTGTGGGGGTAGATGACCACCCAGGTCCCCAACTGGTCCCTGGGTGACACCCACACAGAATATTTCTGAATAACACTGGAAAAACCTTGTAAACAGAACTGACATTGAAACCACAGACCACAAAATGTAGGTCAAAACTTGTGGCCTGGTTCTAACTGGGTCTATTGCCTGCTAAGCGACAACAAGCAAACAAATAAGCAAATAAATAAATAAATATTCTCCATAAGATTTAAACAGGAATGAGAATCTCTTGACATAATATTCAAAATGTTCAGGATACAGTTTAAAATTATTCAACATACAAAATAGCAGAAAAATTAAAACAATATGCAAAGGGAAAGACAATTAACAGGTGTCTTCTTCAAGATGATCCAGATGTTGGTGTTATTAGACAAACCATGCTCCAAGAAATAAGGGTGAATACTCCTTGAAACAAACGGAAATTTTCAGCAAAGAAACAGTTGCTAAGAAAAAGAATCAAGATGGAAGTTTTAGAATGAGAAACATAGTAACTGAAATAAAACATTCACTTAAGATCTTCAGTAGCAGAATAGAGATGACAGAGGAAAGAGTGAACTTGAAGACAGGTAAACAGAAAATATCCAATCTGAGAAACAGAGGTGGAAAGATTATGAAATAAAATTACCTGTAAGCCATATCAAAATGTCTAACACTATGTCACGAGTTTCTGAAGGAGAAAAGAGTGTGCAAAAAATATATTTGAAGAAATAATGACTAGCAACTTCCCAAATTTGGTAAAAGATATAAAATTACAAACTCAGGAACCTCAGCAAACCTCAAATAGGATAAACTCAGAGAAATCCACACACAGACATAACACATGAGAATGCTAAAAACCAAAGATAAATATTGTGAAAGTAGTCAGAGAAAAGCAGACATTACAGGTAGATTAACAACAATTTGAATGACTGCAGATTTCTGTTCAGAAACCGTGGAGGCCAGAAGGCAGTGGAATAACATTGTTAATGTGCTCAAAGGCCCAGAGTTTTACATATAGCAAAAATGGTAATAATAATAATCTTTTTGGAATAAAGATAGAAAAAGGACATTCTCAGATGAAGGAAAACTAAGATAATTAATTACCAATATATCTGATCTAAAAGAAGTGCTAAAATAAGTTTCTCAGGTCGAAGAGAAATGATACCAGAGGAATTAGAAATTCAAGATTGAAGGAAGAGCAACAGAAATGGTAAATATATGGACAAATATAATAGACTGTTTTTTTCCCTTTAAGTTTTTAAGATGAGATATGTATAATAGTTGAAAGTAAAAATTGTAATATTGTTTAGTAGGATTTTCAATGTATGTAGATATGCTACTTAGGACAATTATTAGGATAAAGGAAGGAAGGTAAAGGACCTATATGGTGGTAAAGTTTCTAGATTTCAACTGCAGTGATAAATAGTAATTCTAAGTAGACTGTGAAAAGTTAAGTACAGTAAGTTATCATTATTTACAGTAGTTATGTTCTATAAACTCTCCATGACACTGAATTAGCAAATACTGAACCATTTCTCCTAGGGGAAATACAGGATAAGGTTTCTGGAAGACTCTGGTCAAACTTACATTAACTGATCAATAGATAACCTTGTTTGATGTGTGTTTCTGTTTAAAGGCATCTTATTTAATCTATATTGTTGATCCATTGACATTGAACTCCTGAATACATATATATATTTTTTTTCTGTAAAGCACATCACAGCCTTCTTACACTTAGGAACAGTAGACAGCACTTCAGGACTATAATTGCAGGCCATTTCAAACATTGAATTCACCAAAAAAGTACAGAATATGAAAAATGTGTCATTAAATAGAGCATGAAAAGGACATTTGGTTACACCATGAAACTGAAATAAGCAGGGAGAGCATCACCTTATTCTAATGCAGCTGGGAACATGCATGTTGGATGACTCAAATTTTTCATCATTCTGTGCATGTCTGTGAATAACTGTGAAGGTGCCACAAGTATTGATTTTGTGGTTACAAATAAATTTTAGTGAATAGGCAAATTCACAAGTATGAAATCTATGAATAATAAGCATTAACTGTATATTTACTGTGAATTCTAGAGCAGCCCACTAAAAAAACTATACAATTAGACAGTAAAAAAACCCCACTAGAGATATAACTCAAAACGATAAGATTTTCAAATCACTAGAAAAATATCACAGTTCTAAATTTATATGCAACCAAAAATACAGCTTCAAAATGTATAAGGGAAAAATTACAGAACTACAACAAGAAATCAAAAATCTAAAATCATAATGGGGAATTTTTAACATCTTTCCTTCTGTGGGTGCTTGGAAAAACAGGCAAACTATCATAAGAATATAAAATATTTGATTAACCCTTTTTAAAATGAAAATCAAAATACTGCACTCCATAATTACAGAATACTTGTGTTTTTAAACCACACAGGAAACATTTGCACTCATTCACCATTTACAATAAATCTCTTGCGTTGGGTCTTAAAGCAAGTCTCAATAAATTTCAAAGGATTTAAAGAATTCAGAGTATGTTTTCAGAGTTAAGGTACTTAAGCTGGAAATCAATTACAAAAATATAATTTATATATGTAAAAATTCAGAAATATACTTCTATTTTATCCATGGTAATATTGACCATGGGTCAAAGGAGATGTCTCAGTTGAAATTAGAAATGTTTTGCTCATAAAAAGAGTCAGATTTGTGGTTATCATAGGCAAGGGGCAGGGGGAATTGGAGGAAGGAGGTAAAAGGTCCAAACTTCCAGTTACAAGATAAATTAGGACTAGGGATGTAATGTACAACATGATGACTACAGTTACTACTGCTATAGGACATACAGGAAAATTGTTAAGAGAGTAAATCCTGAGTTCTCATCACCAAAAAAGAAAAAGAAAAAAAGAAAGACAGAAAAGGTGAAAGGTCTGAAAGGTCCAAAGATGTATCTGTTTTACTTCACAATTTTGCCAAGGGCCTGCTGTACTTACTTCATAGTTGACTTTCTCACTAAAGTGTTGATTTAATTATCAGAAAACTTCGGTGCTCAAAAGCATTAATAAAAAATATGCTGTAACATTTGGGGAAAAAATGTTTTGAACTTACTGAAAATTAAAATTCTACATTCAAAACTTGCTCGTGGTGTGTAGTTAAAGCTGTGCCTAAGGGAATATTTGAACTTTAAATGTATATAAAAAAGAAGAAAGACTGATGATCAATGAACTAAGTATCTTTTTCATGAAGTGGAAAAAAAAATCAAAGTAAACTCAAAGCAAGTAGAAGAAAGGAAATAATAAATAAAAGAATTAATTAAATAATGTCATTATTGACAAGATTAATAATATTTGATACCCCTATTGAGGCTGATCAAGAAAAAATGAGAGAATGCACAAGTAACCAATGCCAGGTGTGAAAAAAGAGAGCATCATTTCAAACCCCATAGACATAAAAAAGTTAATAAGTGGATATTTTGAACAGCTTTAAGCCAATAATTTAACATAGGGATAAATAGACAACTTTCTAGAAAAATACAACTTACTAAAATGAACACACAAAAAAATTAGAAAATCTCAAGAGTGCAGTTTTCTGTATATGTGATATATGTCACAATAAAAAAGGTTAAAAATTAAACATAAAGTTAAGACTCACAGAGCTGGAAGGGCACCTAATAAGTTAATTGCTTTATTATGTGGCTTTGAACAGATTAATGTCTAGATTCCAATTTTATGAAACCTCAGATATGCAACATTATTTAAGAGGGTAGAGGTGACAAATTTAATTTAAATTCAGATAAATAAAAAGTCAATTTACAGTTCTTTGAGAAGATGGGAGTTTCTGCAAAACTGGATAACATGATGTTAGAAGTTCAACAAACTCCTAAAAAGTTGATAACCAAGAGAAAGGCAGACTTGCATATTGTCTTCTTGGCACAGTTTTCATTGGTTCCATTCTTTTTAATCTCCTTGACAGTCAAGTCATTCTTCCTATTTCATTCATTCTTCCTAATATCAGTACATTGTCTTCTTGTTTGAGTTAAGAAAACAACTGGCCTGTATCTGCCTGGTAACATCTCTGAAGAGAGAAATAAGCTCACTTAATTCCTCTTCTCTTCCCCAAATGAATATTATACTTTTCGCTTGTCCTGGGATGACACACTGGTAAACTATGGATACATTTTTTAGACCTATGCTGTTTTTAAAAGAGCTTTGATTCCTTATAAATCAGGCTGGTATTGGGCTTCATCACAATACACTGTCGTGCTTGTTACCTGTTCCTTTTAGTTATTTATTTTTTTAACATCTTTATTGGAGTATAATTGCTTTACAATGGTGTGTTAGTTTCTGCTCTATAACAAAGTGAACCAGTCATACATATACATATGTCCCCATATCCCCTCCCTCCTGCGTCTCCCTCCCTCCCATCCTCCCAATCCCACCCCTCCAGGCGGCCACAAAGCACGGAGCTGATCTCCCTGTGCCACACGGCTGCTTCCCACTAGCTATCCACGTCACGTCCCGTAGTGTATATATGTCCATGCCAACCCCTCACCCTGTCCCAGCTTACCCCTCCCCGCCCCCCATATCCTCAAGTCCATTCTCTAGTAGGTCTGCGTCTTTATTCCTGTCTTGCCCCTAGGTTCTTCATGACCTTTATCTGGCTGGATCATATGGTAATTCTATTTTTAGTTTTTTAAGGAAACTTCTTTTGATATTGAGCTGCATGAGTTGCTTGTATGTTTTGGAGATTAATCCTTTGTCAGTTGCTTCATTTGCAAATATTTTCTCCGATTCTGAGGGTTGTCTTTTCATCTTGTTTATGGTTTCCTTTGCTGTGCAAAAGCTTTTAAGTTTCATTAGGTCCCATTTGTTTATTTTTGTTTTTCTTTCCATTTCTCTAGGAGGTGGGTCAAACAGGATCTTGCTGTGATTTATGTCATAGAGTGTTCTGCCTATGTTTTCCTCTAAGAGTTTGATGGTGTCTGGCCTTACATTTAAATCTTTAATCCATTTTGAGTTAATTTTTGTGTATGGTGTTAGGGAGTGTTCTAATTTCATTCTTTTACATGTAGCTGTCCAGTTTTCCCAGCATGACTTATTGAAGAGGCTGTCTTTTCTCCACTGTATATGCTTGCCTCCTTTATCAAAGATAAGGTGACCATATGTGTGTGGGTTTATCTCTGGGCTTTCTATCCTGTTCCATTGATCTATATTTCTGTTTTTGTGCCAGTACCATACTGTCTTGATTACTGTAGCTTTGTAGTATAGTCTGAAGTCAGGGAGCCTGATTCCTCCAGCTCCGTTTTTCTTTCTCAAGATTGCTTTGGCTATTCGGGGTCTTTTGTGTTTCCATACAAACAGTGAAATTTTTTGTTCTTGTTCTGTGAAAAATGCCAGTGGTAGTTTGATAGGTATTGCATTGAATCTGTAGATTGCTTTGGGTAGTAGAGTCATTTTCACAATGTTGATTCTTCCAATCCAAGAACATGGTATATCTCTCCATTTATTTGTATCATCTTTAATTTCTTTCATCAGTGTCTTATAATTTTCTGCATACATGTCTTTTGTCTCCTTAGGTAGGTTTATTCCTAGATATTTTATTCTTTTTGTTTCAATGGTAAATGGGAGTGTTTTCTTAATTTCACTTTCAGATTTTTCATCATTAGTGTATAAGAATGCAAGAGATTTCCGTGCATTAATTTTGTATCCTGCTACTTTACCAAATTCATTGATTAGCTCTAGTAGTTTTCTGGTTGCATCTTTAGGATTCTCTATGTATAGTATCATGTCATCTGCAAACAGTGACAGTTTTACTTCTTCTTTTCCAATTTGGATTCCTTTTATTTCCTTTTCTTTTCTGATTGCTGTGGCTAAAATTTCCAAAACTATGTTGAATAATAGTGGTGAGAGTGGGCAGCCTTGTCTTGCTCCTGATCTTAGTGGAAATGGTTTCAGTGCTTCACCATTGAGGATGATGTTGGCTGTGGGTTTGTCATATATGGCCTTTATTATGTTGAGGAAAGTTCCCTCTATGCCTGCTTTCTGCAGGGCTTTTATCATAAATGGGTGTTGAATTTTGTTGAAAGCTTTCTCTACATCTATTGAGATGATCATACGGTTTTTCTCCTTCAATCTGTTAATACAGTGTATCACATTGATTGATTTGAGTATATTGAAAAATCCTTGCATTGCTGGAATAAACCCCACTTGATCATGGCGTATGATCCTTTTAATGCGCTGTTGGATTCTGTTTGCTAGTATTTTGTTGAGGATTTTTGCATCTATGTTCATCAGTGATATTGGCCTATAGTTTTCTTTCTTTGTGACATCTTTGTCTGGTTTTGGTACCAGGGTGATGGTGGCCTCATAGAATGAGTTGGGGAGTCTTCCTCCCTCTGCAATATTTTGGAAGAGTTTGAGAAGCATAGGTGTTAGCTCTTCTCTAAATGTTTGATTGAATTCGCCTGTGAAGCCATCTGGTCCTGGGCTTTTGTTTGTTGGAAGATTTTTAATCACAGTTTCAATTTCAGTGCTTGTGATTGGTCTGTTTATATTTTCTATTTCTTCCTGGTTCAGTCTCAGCAGGTTGTGCATTTCTAAGAATTTGTCCATTTCTTCCAGGTTGTCCATTTTATTGGCATAGTGTTGCTTGCAGTAATCTCTCATGATCGTTTGTATTTCTTCAGTGTCTGTTGTTAGTTCTCCTTTTTTATTTCTAATTCTGTTGATATGAGTCTTCTCCCTTTTTTTCTTGATGAGTCTGGTTAATGGTTTATCAATTTTGTTTATCCTCTCAAAGAACCAGCTTTTAGTTTTATTGATCTTTGCTATTGTTTCCTTCATTTCTTTTTCATTTATGTCTGATCTGATCTTTATGATTTCTTTCCTTCTGCTAACTTTGGGGTTGTTTTGTTCTTCTTTCTCTAATTGATTTAGGTGCAAGGTTAGGTTGTTTATTAGAGATGTTTCCTGTTTCTTAAGGTAGGATTGTATTGCTATAAACTTCCTTCTTAGAACTGCTTTTGCTGCATGCCATAAGTTTTTGGTCGTCGTGTCTCCATTGTCATTTGCTTCTAGGTATTTCTTGATTTCCCCTTTGATTTCTTCAGTGATCACTTGGCTATTAAGTAGTGTATTGTTTAGCCTCCATGTGTTTGTATTTTTTACAGATCTTTTCCTGTAATTGATATCTAGTCTCATAGCGTTGTGGTTGGAAAAGATACTTGATACAATTTCAATTTTCTTAAATTTGCCATGGCTTGTTTTGTGACCCAAGATATGATCTAACCTGGAGAATGTTCCATGAGCCCTTGAGAAAAAAGTGTATTCTGTTGTTTTTGGGTGGAATGTCCTATAAGTATCCATCTTGTTTAATGTATCATTTAAAGCTTGTGTTTCCTTATTTATTTTCATTTTGGATGATCTGTCCATTGGTGAAAGTGGGGTGTTAAAGTCCCTTACTATGATTGTGTTGCTGTCGATTTCCCCTTTTATGGCTGGTAGTATTTGCCTTATGTATTGAGGTGCTCCTATGTTGGGTGCATAAATATTTACAATTGTTATATTTTCTTCTTGGGTCGATCTCTTGATCATTATGAAGTGTCCATCTTTGTCTCTTGTAATAGTCTTTGTTTTAAAGTCTATTTTGTCTGATATGAGAATTGTTACTCCAGTTTTCTTTTGATTTCCATTTGCATGGAATATCTTTTTCCATCCCCTCACTTTCAGTCTGTATGTGTCCCTAGGTCTGAAGTGGGTCTCTTGTAGACAGCATATATATGGGTCTTGTTTTTGTATCCATTCAGCCAGTCTGTGTCTTTTGGTGGGAGCATTTAATCCATTTACATTTAAGGTAATTATCGATATGTATGTTCCTATTACCATTTTCTTAATTGTTTTGGGTTTGTTATTGCAGGTGTTTTCTTACTCTTGTGTTTCTTGCCTAGAGAAGTTCCTTTAGCATTTGTTGTAAAGCTGGTTTGGTGGTGCTGAACTCTCTCAGCTTTTGCTTGTCTGTAAAGGTTTTAATTTCTCCATCAAATCTGAATGAGATCCTTGCTGGGTAGAGCAATCTTGGTTGTAGGTTTTTCTCTTTCATCACTTTAAATATGTCCTGCCACTTCCTTCTGGCTTGCAGAGTTTCTGCTGAAAGATCAGCTGTTAACCTTATGGGGATTCCCTTGTGTGTTATTTGTTGTTTTTCCCTTCCTGCTTTTAATATTTGTTCTTTGTATTTAATTTTTGATAGTTTGATTAATATGTGTCTTGGTGTGTTTCTCCTTGGATTTATCCTGTATGGGACTCTCTGTGCTTCCAGGACTTGATTAACTATTTCCTTTCCCATATTAGGGAATTTTTCAAATATAATCTCTTCAAATATTTTCTCAGTCCCTTTCTTTTTCTCTTCTTCTTCTGGGACCCCTATAATTCAAATGTTGGTGCATTTAATGTTGTCCCAGAGGTCTCTGAGACTGTCCTCAGTTCTTTTCATTCTTTTTTCTTTATTCTGCTCTGCAGTAGTTATTTCCACTATTTTATCTTCCAGGTCACTTATCCGTTCTTCTGCCTCAGTTATTCTGCTATTGATCCCTCCTAGAGTATTTTTAATTTCATTTACTGTGTTGCTCATCATTGCTTGTTTCCTCTTTAGTTCTTCTATGTCCTTGTTAAATGTTTCTTGCATTTTGTCTATTCTATTTCCAAGATTTTGGGTCATCTTTACTATTATTATTTTGAATTCTTTTTCAGGTAGGCTGCGTATTTCCTCTTCATTTATTAGGTCTGGTGTGTTTTTACCTTTCTCCTTCATCTGCTGTGTGTTTTCCTGTCTTCTCATTTTGCTTATCTTACTGTGTTTGGGGTCTCCTTTTCACAGGCTGCAGGTTCGTAGTTCCCATTGTTTTTGGTGTCTGTCCCCAGTGGCTAAGTTTGGTTCAGTGGGTTGTGTAGGCTTCCTGGTGGAGGGGACTAGTGCCTGTGTTCTGGTGGATGAGGTTGGGTCTTTTCTTTCTGGTGGGCAGGTCCATGTCTGGTGGTGTGTTTTGGGGTGTCTGTGGCCTTATTATGATTTTTGGCAGCCTCTCTGCTAATGGATGGGACTGTGTTCCTGTTTTGCTAGTTGTTTGGCATAGGGTATCTAGCACCGTAGCTTGCCAGTCATTGAGTGAAGGTGGGTCTTGGTGTTGAGATGGAGATATCTGGGCAAGTTTCACCATTTGGTATTACGTGGAGCTGGGAGGTCTCTTGTGGACCAGTGTCCTGAACTTGGCTCTCCCACCTCAGAGGCACGGCCCTGATGCCTGGCTGGAGCACCAAGAGCCGTTCATCCACATGGCTCAGAATAAAAGGCAGAAAAAATAGAAAGAAAGAAAGAAAGAGGATAAGATAAAATAAAATAAAGTTATTAAAATAAAAAATAATTATTAAGAAAAAAAAATTTTTTTAAGTAAAAGAAAAAAACAAAAACGGATGGACAGAATCCTAGGACAAATGGTGAAAGCAAAGCTAGACAGACAAAATCTCACACAGAAGCATACACATACACACTCACAAAAAGTGGAAAAGGGGAAAAAATAATATATCTTGCTCCCAAAGTCCACCTCCTCAATTTGGGATGATTCGTTGTCTATTCAGGTATTCCACAGATGCAGGTACATCAGGTTGATTGTGGGCTTTAATCCGCTGCTCCTATGGCTGCTGGGAGAGATTTCCCTTTCTCTTCTTTGTTCGCACAGCTCCTGGGGTTCAGCTTTGGATTTGGCCCTGCCTCTGCGTGTAGGTCGCCTGAGGGCGTCTGTTCTTTGCTCAGACAGGACAGGGTTAAAGGAGCAGCTGCTTTGGGGGTTCTGGCTCACTCAGGCCGGGGGGAGGGATGGGTACGGATGCGGGGCGAGACTGCAGCAGCAGAGGCCGACGTGACATTGCAGCAGCCTGAGGCACGCTGTGCGTTCTCCCGGGGAAGTCGTCCCTGGATCACGGGATCCAGGCAGTGGCGAGCTGCACCGGCTCCCGGGAGGAGCGGTGTGGAGAGTGACCTGTGCTTGCTCACAGGCTTCTTGGTGGCAGCAGCAGCAGCCTTTGCATCTCATGCCCATCTCTGGGGTCCGCGCTGATAGCCGCAGCTCGTGCCCGTCTCTGGAGCTCCTTTAAGCGGCGCTCTGAATCCCCTCTCCTCAAGCACCAGGAAACAAAGAGGCAAGAAAAAGTCTCTTGCCTCTTCGGCTGGTCCAGACTTTTTCCCGGACTCCCTCCTGGCTAGCTGTGGTGCGCTAACCCCTTCAGGCTGTGTTCACGCGGCCAACCCTAGTCCTCTCCCTGCGATCCGACCGAAGCCCGAGCCTCAGCTCCCAGCCCCCGCCCACCCCGGTGGGTGAGCAGACAAGCCTCTCGGGCTGGTGAGTGCTGGTTGGCACCGCTCCTCTGTGGGGGAATCTCTCCGCTTTGCCCTCTGCACCCCTGTTGCCGCGCTCTCCTCCGTGGCTCCGAAGTTTCCCCCCTCTGCCACCCGCAGTCTTTGCCCGCGAAGGGGCTTCCTAGTGTGTGGAAACCTTTCCTCCTTCACAGCTCCCTCCCACTGGTGCAGGTCCCATCCCTATTCTTTTGTCTCTGTTTTTTCTTTTTTCTTTTGTCCTGCCCAGGTACGTGGGGAGTTTCTTGCCTTTTGGGAGGTCTGAGGTCTTCTGCCAGCATTCAGTGGGTGTTCTATAGGAGCAGTTCCACGTGTAGATGTATTTCTGATATATCTGTGGGGAGGAAGGTGATCTCTGCGTCTTACTCTTCCACCATCTTCTCCTCTCCAGAAAATCTAAATTTCTAAACATATTACAAAACTACAGTAATCAAAATAGAGCGGCACTCTTGTCTGGCATAAAGACAAGCTATATAGACCAAGGAATAGAATAGAGAGCCCAGAAACATACCTTTGTGTATATAGTCAAATGATTTTCAACAGGAGTACCAAAGCCACTTAATACGGAAGGGACAAATGGTGTTATGAAAACCTGATATCCACATATAATGGATTAAAGTTGTGCACTGTTGGTAAGATTGTAAATTGGTGCAGCCACTATGGAAAACAGTATGGAGGTGCCTCAAAAAATTAAAAATAGAATTACCATATGATCCAGCAATTCCACTTTTGGATAGATATCCAAAAGAATTGAGAGCAGAGTCTTGAAGAGATATTTGTACCCCCAAATTCACAGCAGAATTATTCTCAATAGCTGTGAGGTGGAAGCAACCCAAATATCCATTGGCAAATAAATGGATAAACAAAATGCAGTATATACATATCTATTAATTTGCTAGGACTGCAGTGTCAAAATACCACAAACTAGGTGGCTTAAACAACAGAAATCTATTTTCTCACAGTTCTGGAGGCTGGAAGTCCAAGATCAAGGTGCCATCAAGAGTGTTTTCTAGTGAAGCTTCTCTCTTCGGTTTGCAGAAGGCCAGCAGCTTGCTGTGTCCTCACAATACCTTTCTCTCTGCCTTTGCTTCCCTGTTGTCTCTTCCTGTTCTTTAAGGGCACCAGTACTATTGGATTAGATTCCCATACTCATGACCTCATTTAACCTTAATTACCTCTTTAAAGGCCTTATCTCCAAATACAGTCACATGGGGTTAGGGCTTCAACATATGAATTTTGGAGAGATCCAATTCAGTCCATAACAACATACAATGTAATATTATTCAGGCTTAAAAAGGTAGGAAACATGCTGCAACATGGATGAACCTTGAAGGCATTATCACTTAATGTCCTACACAAAAGACCTCTATGATTCGATCTTAAAACTTGCCCCCTGTCCTGCCATGCAAAGCACTCAGCTAATCATTGCTGTCATGCCACATGCCCCTGGGCCTCTGCACATGGCTGTTCTCTCTCCTGGAATGCATTTCCTTCACTCCTCCCATCAGGGAAATCTCATCCATACTTCCAAGCCCAGCCACAGTGCTCTCCTGTCCCCAAGGCACAGTTCATTACTCCTCTTCTCTGCTCCCCCAGTTCTTTGTACAATACTCTATGTTATAACTCTCTTTCTTTTAGCCTGCCCCGCCTCCACTACTTGTAAGCTCCCAAAGACACAAAGGCTTTTCCTCTCTTGTCACCCATACCTAGCACAATGCCCATGGACAGTAGTTACTCAACAGTGTCTGTTGAATGAATGAAGACACAGGTGTGTAAACAGTGATAAGAGGATTGAGACCACTGTGACTCAGGTTGGGGGAGGCCACCTAGTCTAATCTTGGCAAAGTGTGTATTACTAGTGGCCTGCAGGATGATTTTAAGTGGCACATGGGTGAACACGTTTTTTTAAAGTGATAAATTTATTTTAATGTATCCAAAAATATATAACTACATCTCAAACTTGTGCTTTCATAAATCTCATTGCCTCTCATGAGGCTAAGTAAAAAGCAGTGAGCCAATTTAACAAGAGCCACTGAGTAAATAATACTATAGTTGGTACATGGACATAGTAAAACTCCCAAATGACTAAAGATTGAGAAGCGCTGGGTTAGTCTTTGGCTTTGTCTTTGGGCAAAACTATAGACTGATATTCCCAATGATCCTTGGAGAGTGATATTTTCTATGATTCATTCTATTTTTCAGTCTTCACCGGCAGGAAGGGGTGGGGTGAGCTGGGGAGGGAGATAAAGGTGTCCTCACTGTCTCTCCACCCATCTCCTAAGATGCTGTCTTTGGTTTGGGGGCCGAGCGAGGGATGATGAGCCATTCTCTCAGAGAATATCAGCTAGTTCCTTTCATAGCCAAGCACATCAGCATTTCTGGTGATTGTGCATTGTGATATCTGTAAACAAGCGATATATATTCCACAGGCCTCTCTATCAGGATGTTTGTAAGATCTATGTTAAAAAAGATGGGCTTTGGTTTGCTTCCAAGTCATGAAGACGTTAAGTCCTCTTTTAAACATGTTATTTATGCCTAAAGCTGACCTTATAGAATGGAGTGGGTGTGGGCAGGTGGCCACCAGCAGGGGTGGAGTGGGAGAGGGGAGGAAGAGCAAGATGCGGGCAGGTGGTAGCGGTGATTTGATATCACAGAAAGATTCTTTGCCTTACAAAAAGATTAATCACAGGGTTCCTTTTAACCCAAAAGTTTCATGCATTTTAAAAGAGGATTTGATTTACAAGAAACTTTTCAGGAACACAGCTGCCGGGCAAAGCAAGCTATTTACACCTACTTGAAATCCATTTTAAGAGCCAGGAGTCTGGGGTGTCAGGGGGAGTGATAGAACTCTTTTCGTTTTTAATTGATGAGTGATATTGACTAACACAGTTAGGAGCCTAGGTATTGGGCCTGGAACAGGGTGTTTCTGTAGTAAATATGTGTGAATGTGCTGAGCGCTTGAGTATTGATTCATTTATGTACCTGTTTGGCTTTTGCTGTGCAGGGCTTTGTACTTTGCAGCTTTAGAGCTAAGCTGGCTTTCACAGAAGCCAGTGTCAGAATGTATCAAGTTGTACAGCACGAATCATCTGGCTCAATGGCCTCTGCGGAGAGGGCCTGGCCTTGTATGCATGGCAAGGAGAAGCCACAAAGACATCAGTGTGGGGGAAGAGACCAGGGGGTTGAGAGGGCTGCACAGATGAGGAGATGTGATCTTTGCCTTGGAAACAAACCTCAGCGTTTCTTTTAAGCCCCTTCCCCTTCCCATGCTGCCCGCTAATAGTTCTCTCTCTCCCAATTGTCCCACTCCATTGAGTTTTTATTATCACCTCTCTATCTTGTGGAAATTCCACACAAACCCTGGGGTCCTTAAATGATTCCCTCTTTCCTGCTCCCTGCTGCAGTGGCACAATGGTAGAGCGTCAGGCGGAGAGCTTCCAGAAAGAGTGTCCTACTGCTGAGCCTCAGATCTCAACCAGGCAAAGAAAACCATACAAGGCCTTTGTTCCACAGGTTCTAAGACCCACCTTGAACACTGTCTGTGTGATTTCATCCTGGAGCTGGCACAATAAGAGTATCATACTTATAAAAGAGCTACTGTTCTCAGACCGTAAAGATATTAGAGATTCAGTGATCAATGGCAAATGTTTACTGAGTGTCAGAGAGGTGGAAGTTTTCTAGGCATTCTATTTTGCACAATTTGAAAAAAGAAAAACCCATGGAGACTGACCTCAGGGAGCTTGCAATCTAACAGGAGAGAAAGACCAGAGTGGCTCGTGTATTACTCTGCCTGAGGACAATGTCACACTTCAACATACTTGCTTCCCCTCCCTTGGCCACGTGGCTCGACTGCTTTAGCTGATGAAATTAAGACGCCTCAGAGACATTTGTGCTTTGCTGGACTCTCTTCTTTCCTTCAGGCAAGTACATTCGTTCACTGTCAACTGGGCTCTGAGCAAGAGCAAAAAAGATGACAATGTAGGTGGTGATGCTGGAGCAAAGTGCCCAGCTAACCTGCGGGGGACCTGTGACATGAGCAAGAGATAAACCTTTGTCATGTTAAGCCCTGACATTTTAATGATGTTTGCTACCACAGCATAAGCTAGCCCCTGAATCACACTCTGGCTCAATCCTGAGTAGCTGCAAAGGTTAATCTTAAATGGCATTTAGTTGACTAATGTTAGCTCATCTTCATATTATAGTAAATATCTGATAAATGCTTAGGAAATCAATATATAAACATAGAATTTGGGAGAACAAAAGAACCTTTGAGATTTGTCCAATGCAGATCTTTTCCCATCCTGCTATATTTGCTTGTTTGCATCTCTCTCCATCTATTGTCCCGCTGTCCACCAATCAACCCAGTTAGGACTGATGCATTTCAAGTGAGCTTCCACTATAGCGCTTTTAAATGATTATCATTTATGTTATTCACTTTGGCCCGAGTTGGACAATTGTACTGTTGACTTCATGTAGTTGTGAGGCTCAAATGAGGTAAGGAATATTCAAAAAGTTAAAAGCAGCATTCAAATATGCTTACCTGATAAACATCGTTGAGAATGTTAGCAACAGCCCCAGTTTTGTGTGAGGTCTCGGGGATCAATCACAGAGACAATGATCAATCACTGTCTCTATATTGGAGGAACCTGGGGGGCTTCACTAAGGGAACAAAGTGTAGGCTTCACTTTATGGTGCTGATATTTACAATTTTAATACAGTCTCAGGATCACCAATGACCATCTTTGTAATAGACACACACATAGACACTTGAACTTGTTAATTTGCTTCTTAGTTCTCTCTCCTCAGACCTCCAAGGTGTTCAGTATAGATACAAAGATACATACTTTCTAAGAGCACAATCATGGTCACACATTCTCACGTTAATGAGAATGCAGCTAGCGTGATGCACAACGGAGTTTGAAAGAAATCAATGATTGAAAAGATGACATGGAACAAAATGAGCTCTCCCAGCTCTGAGTCCTCAAATGCCTTTTGTACTCCGAAGACTGGTTTTGGGGAGGTGGGGAGAAAAATCCTCTCTTTGCCAGCATGAGTCAGGGCTGAATAGCAAAGCAGTTTCAGGACTAAGGGGCAGAAGAAGCGTCATGCTGGGCTGGTGGTATCCATGGCAACTCGGGTGCCTGGTGGAGTTAATAACCCTGTTTTTCAGATCTCAGCTGCTCTCCTTTGGTGGGGAGAGGAGGGCTGGGCTTGACTCCTTTTAAAATTTTTATGAATTTCCCAGTTGGTGCATCATGTCAGAGGTGCCAGTCCCTTCCTGTTACATAACTCAGCAGGGGTGACTCGATGGGGTGTGAGAGGCCTGATTGAGACCTGGAGACTGTGAGGGCTTTGGACAGCCTTTGGGGTTCCCTGTGGGACACAGAGCGGTGTTTGTTGCAAGGACAAAAAAATGCGTTCCTTTGCTACATCCCAAAGTCAAGTTTGCCTTGGTGCCATGTCATCTCTTCAACCTATCTTTTCCTCCTGGCATCTGATTCATGGCTGCTGAATGCCCTGCAGTAGTTTAGACTCTGGAGTTGGACAACCTATGTTCAAATCCCAGCTTGACCACTCACAACTTCCTGAGCGTCCCCTTGCCTCAGTCTACCCATCTTTAAAATCATAAGGATGTTGACTGGGTAGGATTATCTGTGTCCTGTGTTAGAACAGTGCCTGGCATATGTTATAATGGTATTACTCTTCCTGCTGCTGGGGAAGTTCACTGAAGGTGAGGCACACTCGGTGGGGTGTGGGTGTGGGTTGTGACTGTAGGTGACACAGTGAGGTGAGTGAGGCTGACACAGGGAGATAAGCTGATGATTCTGTGACTGGAAATATATCAAGCTTGTCAATTCCTCCCCACCTCCATCTCCATCCTGCAAACCTGCCCGTCTTCTAGTCTTCCCATCTTGGCCAATGACACATCCACCCATCCCATTACCAAAGCCAGCACCCTGGTGGTCATCTGTAACTCTTCTCTCTGCCTCCCTTCCCAACCAATCTCCATGCCCTGTTAGCTCTTGGGTTAATTAATTAATTCCTTCAATACATATGGATTGGGCTTCTACTGTGTGTTAGACATTGTTCTAGGCACTTAGATGTATCAGTTAACAGAACAGCCCAAACACCCTTACCTTCATGGAGCTAGAAGGGGGAGACAGAAAATAAACAGAACAAAGAAGTAATTTCTGTAGTATTGTCAATGTCCTCCAGCCAAAGACCACCAGGAACGCACGTGTAGTTGAGCAAGTTGGGTTTATTGCTCATTGTACCAAAGGGGATGCCCCACGGTTCCCCTGGTACTTCACCTCTGTCGCTGCAGCAGTGATAAACTGAGCATGCGCCATTTCAGATGTGTTCCCGGTGGTCCATGGCCAGAGGGCACTGGCAATTTGTTAGAAGATAAGCGTTATAGAAAAAGCAAAGCAAGGTATAAAAGTGGGAGGGAGGTATTCGAGGTCCTGTGGGGGTTGTCTTCAGTATTAATGGATGACCGTGGTAAGCTTCACTGCGAAGGTAAGGTTTGAGCAGAGGTGAAGAGGAGAGGGCACCGCAGGCAGAGGCAGCAGCTAGACAGAAAGCCCTAAGCAGGAAGCGTGCCCTTCCAGGCACAGTGAGGCTGGGGTGGCTGGAGCCGCATGGCTGGTGGGTCACCTGAAATGAGCAGGGAGGTAACAGGCCAGGTGTCCCAAGGCTTGTGAGGACTTTGGCTTTTACACAGAGGTAAATGGGGGAGCGATTGGAGGGAACTGAGCAGAGGCATGGTGTGATCCAACTGACGTGGAACAGAATTGCTTAGCCTGCTGAATTGAGATAAACTGTAGTTGCCAAAAGACCCCTTGGAAAGTTATTGCAGGGAATCCCCCATTTCTCTCCACTTCCCTCCCCCACCATGTTTAAAACAACTCGCCAGTGCCCTTAGAAAGGAATACAACTCCCTAACACAAGTTGTACAATCCTCTAGGCCCACGTTCCTCCCTGGTCTCCTTTCTTTCCTCTCTCCCAGGCACATTTTTGCTCCAGTCACACTGATTTTCTTTGTGTTATAGACCCCATGTTGAAATGGCATAGCCTCCATGAATCCCCAAATCCAGGACTATCCTCCCTGTGAATGTGCTGGCAGCCTCCTGAATGCCCCTCAGTGGTCCCTCACACACTGTGTTTGGAGTTGTTACTCATCCTTTCCCTTCCCCTACCCCAACACACACACGCGCACGCACGAATATACACACGTGCTCGCGC
Source organism: Balaenoptera acutorostrata (assembly GCF_949987535.1). Lineage (NCBI taxonomy): Eukaryota > Metazoa > Chordata > Mammalia > Artiodactyla > Balaenopteridae > Balaenoptera > Balaenoptera acutorostrata. Next base: position 36,465,036 of record NC_080082.1, on the reverse strand, counting down.
ACACACGCACATACACCCCACCCATAACTCCTTACAGGCAGGAACTGTGTCTGTCTTGTTGATGCTGTAAATTCGTGCCCAGCACTGTGCCTGGAGTATTAGATATTCCCTAATTATTTTAAGCAAATGAATGCATACAAGGCTCAGGGCCAGCCTTTATGCACAATTTCTAAATTTTACAAAAAGCCTAGGAGATTTGTAAATTATCCTCATTATACTGAAGATGAAATGGAAGCTGAGAGGCCATGCCCAGGGTCACGGTCATTAACTTCTCCAAGCTGCACTTTCCTTGTTTGTAAAGTTGGGATCACCTTACCAACCTTCAGAGGGGGCTGGAGGAAAGTGCCAGCTGTGCTGGGCACATTGCCACTTGCTTCCGGGTGCTCCCTTCATCCCCCTCACCAGCCCCAGCCCCCCACCTGGCGATACAGAACCCTGGGGACCCAGAATCAGCTGGGGAACATCTTTCCTTCTGAGAGAAGGCTGGTGGCTGGGCTGGGGTGTCTGGACTTACGGGTTCAGAAGCAGCCAGGGCAACAGGTAAAGAAGCCGGGAGAAGCAGCAAGAGGCCCTGATCCTAGCAGGATGTGGGTCAAGAAGCCCATCAGGCCTACTAGGGATACAGTCACATTTATGGGGAACAGTGGAGTGCTGTTGAGTTTGGAGCACAGCTCCCCAACCTGAGGCCCACAGGGCTGGCCAGCTGGGCTCCAATTGCATCTCTGGACCCATGAACTCCTGTGACTATTGTGAAGCCCCAGGGAGGCTGGATAGGAATACTGAAGAATTCAGTCCAGCTGGTCCCCACCTTGCTTATACTCCATTTGACGTCCTAAAATACTGCCTCTGCAGCCAAAGCTCCCAGAAGCTCAGGTGGACATTCTGCCTGCATCTTTCCCCATGCCCTTTACTCACCTTGGCAAACCCCTTCCCCACACTGTTCCACTCTAATGATAATAGCCCACCTTACATATGAAAAGGACTTTTGTATTTAAAACCCTACTCATCCTATAAGGCCTGGCTCAAATTTGACCTCTTCCTGGAATCTCTTTCTAGTTTCTCCTTCCTCTCCACCCAGGGGATTCATTGTTTTTTTTCTGTGCATGCCCATAGACTCTTGTTTGTACTCTTTAGCACTTAATTCACTCTGTTCACTCAGCAGGTAAAGTCAATGGGTAAAACAGCCTGCGGGGGAGGCAATAGGGAGTACGAGGGACTAGGACAAACTGGGGAGCACATGCCCCACCCCAGAGCAGCAGCCAGTTCTCTTCTCAGTTCTCAGTGACTGTCACCACATGGAATATGGGCTCAGTACTGCCACATCTAATACACTTTGAAACTTGACATTGGGATTAACAGATACACACTACTGTATATAAAATAGATAAATAACAAGGACCTACTGTATAACACAGGGAACTACATTCAAGAACTTGTAATAACTTATAATGGAAAAGAATCTGAAAAAGAATATATATATATATGTATCTGAATCACTTTGCTGTACACCCGAATCACTGCAAATCAACTGTACTTAAAATAAAACAAAATTAAAAAAAAAAAGAAACTTGGCATTGACTGTGAAATGTCCTGTCTCTTCAATATTGGCAACAAATCCAATGTAGCCAAAAATATCATGCAAGACAGACAAAATATGGATGGGGCCAAACTAGTTTGTGACTTTTTTTTTCATTTTTATCTTACCTAAGATGGTAAGCAACTTGAGGGTGAGTCAAACAGGTAGAGCAGACGTTGAAAACTGTGACTTAGTCCTCTTTGGGAAAGTTCTACTACCCAGGAGTATCTGATAAGCTATGTCTCATCCTAGTACTACCAGGTCACTTTCTACAAGGGGCCCATGTGGGACTTAAGGAAGCCAGTGCCTGAAATGTCCCTGTGACCTCCTAGCCATAACTGGTATCTTAGCTCAGTGCCTGGTACACAGTAGGTGCCTAATAAATGTTTGTGGAGTGGATGCATATTATATGGGCATTCACTTATTCAAAGCAGCAGGGAGATTGGTGTTCTAATATGGAGTATAGGAGAACTGGGTCAAAATTTTGGTTTCTCCATTTTCGGGATGTGAAGTTGGGCAAGTTATTTAACTTCTTAATTCTGTTTCATGGTCTGGAAAGAGATAATGTAAAGTCTTGGCACAGAGTAGACAATAACAGCTTTTAAAACAGGGATTTTATGAGAACATTACATGCCCCTAGCCACAGTGTTTGGCTCATGGGCAAGTGTAACCCAAGCAGTGCCATTCAGAATCATGGCAGAATCTTTTGCTGGGATTTTTGCTGGAAATACTGGCAAAGAAAAATTCTCCTTCCTGGGGACACCAAACTGGCATGATGTAGGCTTGGAACTGGAACTGCTGGGACCCATCCTTGAGGCACATGAAGATAGCCCACGTGGGAAAAGAGTGGGTATGGAAGAAAGCAGAGTGTAAATAAAGAAACTCATGTCTGGCAATATTTTTTGGACATTTAGATGCAGCTGTGCCTGAAGCTGGACCACTATGCAGCTTCTCAGTCACAGGGTTCACTAGGCCTCCTTTTTTGCTCATACTAAGTTCAGCTGGGCTTCTGTCATCTGCCCTCAAGAGTCCTGACCAATATAATCCTCTCTAAGTGAGAAAGGGGACCTGAGGAAAACAATGAGTTATTTCTAAATGTATGTGCTTGGTGGGGATTTGGACAAGTGACTTCTGTGTCAATCAGAGGTCTACATTTGCACAGCTGATAATATACAGGTGGAACACAGTGGTTTCCAAAGGGGTCCGATTTGTTCATGTGGAAGGTTAACTTATGATGGTCCAGCCTTCCTGATCAGAACAAGGGCAGATGCCATGGAAATGGTGTGTTTGTGTGAGCCTGGGGCAAAATTGTTTTTATAGATTCCTGACTCCAAGACCTTAGGAAGCAGGAGGGTCTCTCTTTTACAAGATTCATATCAAAACCAGAAATGACAAAGGAGTTATGATGATGCTTCAACAAGGTTTGGCAACCAGCTGCTGCCCTGGCTTCTCAGATCGCCCTGAAAGACAGGATCCAAGGTGAAGAGGCATTCTTGTCTGTCCTTAGTTGCTCTGATTCCTGATCAACATGCAGGGTTTCATGAGCCGTGACTCCAAGTCAGCCACCAAGGCACAACAGCCATAACCCTTGCCTCCAGCGCCCTGGTGTAGTCTGGTAGCATCTCACAGGCATTTTTGAACCATCCTCAGGTGTCCCTACCCTTGGGTCTCCTCCACACTACCCTGTGCTCTGCCGAAGGGAGCTAGAATAAGCTCTTGTTTTCCCAACCCCCTGGAGCAAGGCTGACACGGTGTGCTGCCACAGAAGAATTGGGTTGGGTGGGGGTGGAGAGGGTGCAGGGAGAAAGGAAGGACTGTGTGTGAAATCCCTCCCTCCCAAAGAGGACTTGGAAGAAAGCCTGTGTTTCAGGCTTATTTTGACAGTTCCAGGCCAGGAGTCATAGGACTATAGCTGGAGAAAGCACAAGAAACACCTTTTGTGTTATCCCATCAAAATATTTCAGGGAGCCAGGTTGTTGGGGCAAGTTGTGTGCCATCGCTGACATCAAACGAGAAAAAGAAATAACTGGTCTGGCCCAGGTGCTGAAGCTCTCATCACAGGGAGGAAAATGAACATTTCCCAAGCCCCAGTGATAACAGCAAAAAATATTTACTGAGTGCTTTGCATGTGCCAGGTGCTGAGCTAAACACCTAATGGGCATGAAACCAACGATTACTCTGCTCATCTTCTGAGGCAGGCTACTCTTTATAACCCATTTAAAAGATGAGGCAGTGAAGGGACTTCCCTGGTGGTCCAGGGGTAAAGAATCCACCTTACAATGCAGGGGACGCCGGTTCAATCCCTGGTCAGGGACTGGGATCCAACATGGTGTGGGGCAACTAGGCCCACGCGCCACAACTACTGAGCTTTTGCGCCTCAACTAGAGAGCTCACATGCCGCAAACCACAGAGCCCGCTCACTCTGGAACCTGTGTGTGACAACTACAGAGCCCCCTGACCTGGAGCCTGCACACCACAACTAGAGGGAAGCCCGCGCGCCACAGCTAGAGGAAAGCCCGCGCGCCACAACAAAAGATCCTGCATGCCTCGATGAAGATCCCACGTGCTGCAACTAAGACACGATGCAGCCAAGAAAAAAAAAATGAGGCAGTGGAGACTCAGAGGGGCCAGGTGATGTGCTCAAGGTTCATCGAAGTAAGTGGTGGAGGTGGGATTTGAACCAGATTGCCTGGCCCAGAGCCCACGATCTTACTCGAAATGCTGAGATGTTCTGACTGGAAGGAGTGGGGGGTCCCTCCTCCAACTCCCAGGCTTGTGCTGGGTGAGTTGCACTCATTGCCTCATTTAAGCTTCACAACATCCCTGAGGTATAGGGATTATTAGCTCTGTCTTAGAGATGAGGAAACTGAGGCCTAGGGATGCTCAAGATCACATCATCTGTAAACAGCAGAGTCAAGGTACCCAGATGAGTTTTGCACTGGCTTCTATCAAACTTGGAAGGCTGAAAGGACCAGCTGTTCTGTCAGAGCTGAATTCAATACAGAGACAAGCAGGAAGTCTGTATCTTTTCTATTTCTTTCTGTCTTCAATCCTTTTTCTTTTTTTATTGAAGTATAGTTGATTTTCAGTATTGTGTTAGTTTCAGGTATAAAGCAAAGTGATTTGGTTATACATATATATGTATATAGCTATATTCTTTTTTTCTGTTCTTTTCCATTGTACTTTATTACAAGATATTGAATATAGCTTCTCATGCTATACAGTAAATCCCTGTTATTTGATCCCTTTTCTGAAATGTAGAAAAATATAACAGGTTCTCCTTTCAGGCCACGGTGCTCAGAGGAGGGCATTCTCTCAGTTGGGCTACTTTGCTTGCCAGCAAGAGTAACAGACTTGGGCTAGACTGAATTAAAAGGGAGTCACTGGAAGGATATGTGCTTTACTGTTATTCATTGTAAAGCTATTTATTGAGCACCTAATATGCACCTGGCACTATTCTAGGTATTGGGATACTTCATAGAGAAACAAAGATCCTTGAGATTATAGAATTAGTCTCTTGTTGGGGAAGGGTTGGTAGGCAAACAGACAGTAAATAATAAAGAAAAATAAGTTATAGGATATATGGGAAGTGATAGGTTATATGGAACAAATGAGAGTAGAGCAAGCAAAGGGGTCAAGAGTGTCCAAGGTGTCACTTTTAATTAGGGTGGTCAGGGGAGGCCACATGGAGGAAGGGAGACTTGAGGTAGGTGAGGGGTTAGCCGTGCCTGCCAAAGCTCCCAAAGACAGAGAAGTGCCTGGGCGATTCAGGGCAGCAAACAGGGCCGGGTGCTGGAGCAGAGTGACTTAGGAGGACAGTGGTCAGAGAGGAAGTTGGAGAGGAAAAAAGCGGCCCCAGATCATGTGGGTTCTTGTTGGCCACGGCAGGGTCTTTGGAATTGACTCTGAGTTCAGCGGCAAGCCTGGAGAGTCTGAACAGAGGAGAGATATGCTCTGATTTTCATTTTGGAAGACACACTCTGGCTGTTGGGGGAGGAGACTATAGAAGCAAGGATGCTGATTATGAGGCAGTAGCAGCAAATCCTGAAAGAGGTGATGGTGGCCAGGAGGTGGTGAGAAGCTGGATTCTGAGTATACTTTGAAGGGAGAGCCGGCAAGAGGTCCTCACATGCTGCACATGGAATGTGAGAGAAAGACAGGAGTCAGAGATGACTCCAAGGTTTTCAGCCTGAGTAAGTGGAAGAATGGGGTTGCCATCCAATGAGATGAGAAGGCTGTGTCTAGAGCAGGGTTAGGGGAGGATCAGGAGTTAGACTGGATTTTGGGGTGCCTGTTAAATATTTAAGTGGAGGTGACAAATAGCAGTTGGGTGTGTGAGTGGGATTGGAGAGAGAAGTCTGGGCAGGAGATATAAATAGTTCACAGAATCCAAGGTAATTCTGAAAGAAAAACCTTCAGAAAAGACAGGAACTATGGCAAGTTCTCAGTAGCAGGAATATCAGGGATTTTCCCTAAAGGAAAATCAAGGTGATCTGAACATGTAAATGGAAATGATACGGGACACAAGGAATAACCATTGACCACTGCTGGGACATGTGTGGGCATATCTGGCATTTCTTTCCAAGTCTTCCTGCTCCTGTCAAATGAAAGTAAGTGATGTTGCTGATAGCGGGCTTTCCCATCTGCTCAGAAAAGTCTCCATGTCTGGGGGAAGAGTGATGGAATGTTTAAGCTATCTTATTAAACACTGTTTATCTCCTAAAAGCAGTCAGCAGCACGTTTAATCAAAGTCAGAGCAGATGTGATTTGCAACCTCCAAAAGTCACTTTTCATTCTGCTTTCTCTCCCTCAGAGAAACAACCCCTCATCCTCACCCTGAATCCTGGAGGAAAACGATGCACTAATAACAGGGGCATCCAAGTCCTGGGCAATGGATTGGAAGGGTCCACCCCGCACCCACCCCTGACAACTCTACCTCTTCTCCCAGTCTCCCAGTTCTTTGGAAATGGAAGGGAAGGGGAAACCAAAGTACAAGTTCAAAAAAGTCTATAGTTATCTTATTCCTACTCTGATGGGAAGGAGGAAATTCAAACCACAGAAGAATCAAATCACTGTTCTTCCCATCTTGGGGCTTCCCACTGAAGAGTAACCCATGTTGGATGAACAGGTCCCATGTTCCTTTCTACTATTGAAGAAAAGTAGTCAATGAGTCTATGCCTCTGTGTCTTTCATTTCTGCCCACAAACATCTTAGGAAATAAACTTTATCCTGATGTTATGGGCTGAATTGTGTCTCCCACCCCCATTCATATGTTGAAGTCCTAACCCCCAGTCCCTCAGAATGTGAACGTATTTGAAGATAGGGTCTATAAAGGGGTGAATAAGTTAAAATGAGCTCATTAAGGTGGCTAATTCCCACCCTAATTCTGATATGACTGATGTCCTTATAGGAAGGGGAAATTTGGACACAGATATGCACAGAGAGAAGACACAGGGAAAAGACAGCCATCTACAAGACAAGGAGAGAGATCTCAGAGGAAACCATCCTGCCTACACCTTGATCTCAAACTTCTAGTATCCAGAATTATGAGAAAATACATTGCTGTTGTTGAAGCCACCTGGAGTTGTAGTACTTTGTTATGGCAGCCTGAGCAAACAAATATACCTGATTTAAGGGTTAAAGACTCTTTCAAGCAAACTCTAAATTTAACTGTTTTGCCTTTTCTTGAGAGATGATCAGGAAGGCCAAATATTTCCAATGTAGCCCTAAAATGAAAGACACCTCATATCCAGTTGTGTTGGAAAGGAAAGCAAGGAAGGGCAAGGAATTATTAGGAAACATTTGTGACTTACTGTTTAGACAGTGTTTTCAAGATAATTTTGTCTGAATAGCCTAACCGAGGGAAATATTTATAGATATTCTCCAAGTGGGCAAACCCGTGGGCATCTTTGGCAGTGCTTGGACATCTTTGCAGCTCCACGGTAATGTTCCATTTTCTTCCAACCGTCATCTCATCTACTTTTCTTTAAGAAATGTTTGCTGAGGGAGAAAAAAAATCTTCCTCCTGGAACTAAACGATTTAGTGTTTGGGATGCAGGCCAATTAAATGTGACCCTAGGAACATATTTAACCTTGAAAATGCTATCTTTTCAAACAGAATGCAGCCCTAAGTCAAGAGGGTGACTTACTGCCCCCAGAAATACTGCACTGGTCTATACCCTGTTCATTCACTCAACAAATATTTATTGAGTTGCTTAGCATGTACCAGGCTCTGTGTCAGGTGAGCAATAGTCAATGCCAACCAATGGGGAGTCTACAGGGAAAAGCAGATGACTAAATGGACAATTATAACCCTGTGTGATGGTGCTACAAGGTGGTCACAGGGTCTGGATGATTAGGTAAGAATTTTGGAGGAAGTGATGTCTCAGCTGACCTTAAGGACTGGTAGGAATTAGCTGGTTTAGAGGGACGAGGAGAGCTCGGCAGACAGAGCTGTGCAAACAAGCAGGCTGGTTCAGAGAACTCAAAGTGGAGCCCTGTGGCCGAGCGTGCAATCCCATTCTGGATGCCTGGTGGGGAGAATTTCTGTGTTCAAGGTCAAGTCTGAATGTCTAGTAAGAAACCTCTTGTATCTAAGGGAATGGCTGAGGCATTTATTTTCCTTTCTTCTAATTTTTAATAGTCTTTCTGCCCTCCAGTCATTTTTCTGTGTTGAGCCCAAGGTTCTACGCTGCTTTCACTGCACTTTCGTACTTTGGGTACAAATGGTTTCAAGTCACCAAGCAGTATCAATAACTGAGTCTATCTCAGAAAGAAATAATTTTCCAAGATGAATTTGAGCTTCATTTTTTTTTTAATTTTTATTTATTTATTTATTTTTGGCTGTGTTGGGTCTTCATTTCTGTGCGAGGGCTTTCTCTAGTTGTGGCAAGTGGGGGCCACTCTTCATCGCGGTGCGCGGGCCTCTCACTATCGCGGCCTCTCTTGTTGCAGAGCACAAGCTCCAGACGCGCAGGCTCAGTAGTTGTGGCTCACGGGCCTAGTTGCTCCGCGGCATGATGGGATCTTCCCAGACCAGGGCTCGAACCCGTGTCCCCTGCATTGGCAGGCAGATTCTCAACCACTGCGCCACCGGGGAAGCCCTGAGCTTCATTTTTGTTGTCTCCTGTTCATCTTTCACCTTGTAAGATTCTTAAATAAGAATTTTCCTTACCAAGAAATAGCCTGTGGTTAAGAATTCTCATCATTTTCCTTCTTCTTTTCTGTGCCTGAGGCAGTTTCCTATGAAAGTGTGTGCACAAAGGAAAACGGACATTTCCTACCTAACTCAGAGGCTGTGGGTTTTATTCCTAACATTCAAAAAGAACCACGCACAGCAGGGTTCCCGAGGCTCCAAAAGCATCCAAGGGTAGAGGTACCCTGTGTTAATATTAATAGGCCGAGTTGGCTCTCTAGAGGAATTTTCAAAGGGCTCATTTTCCTGCCTCCTTTTTCCTCCCTAGCCCGCACTGATTTTTTTTTTTTAAGTTTGGACTGCTTAAATCAAATATAGAAAAAGCAAATTCGTCTCTGGGAGGACAGTAATGTTTCAAGTCCTCCTGGATTGGTGTTGCCACCAGGGCAAGTTTCAGCATTTCTTTTCCCTGCTCCTTCTCTGTGGAAAGAGTCTGTGTGTGAAAGGGCATGTGGACCCAGAAAGTCAGACTGTGCCTTTCAAGAGGAGGCAGGGCTTTTCCCCAGATCATCCTCTCGCAGTGTGGAAGGCAAGGGCTACTCCCACTCTTGATGCTTAGATTTGATGTGGAAGGTCTTTCAGAAATATGAGCATATTCACCATTGAGGCCCTAAAGATTGTGAGAATGCTGTTTGAATTCTTTACATTCTGATTCTCCTAAGTTATTTAAGGCCAGAGTATAGCTTATGTAATGTGGTGAAATAAATCACAGAGGAACCAAAAATTTGTAGAGAAAATTCAGAGTGTATTCAGAAAAGTTGAAAGATTATTACAGGGCACGGTTCTTGAGAGACATCCAGTTCGAACCAGATTGTCTGTACTTCCTGGAAGGTAAGCTCAGAAATTCATCAAATAGTCATTCAATAAATATTTATGAAAATACGGGGGTGAAAGTTGACAGTAGGGTTAAGGGACAGCAACAGACAGCCTGGTTAGAGGGCAGAGTTTGTGTTGGACACGAGCTCGCAAGAGGTTGTTACCCCTTCTTTCCCCCACGGTGCCTCCCTCACTCCACCCTTTGTGGGCAGGGTCTTTGACTTTGCTATCTCTTATTGTGACGTGTCTTTAGCCTGTCCTTGCCCCGGGGTGGGAGGCATGAATCCTTGCGCATAGCCACTGCTTCACAGCGACTTGATCTAAGACTGGCTGGTCTCAGTGGCCTGTGGGCCCTCCACGGGCTTCATGCCAGTGCTAGGCCGACTCTACTGCCCGGGTCCCCACAGCAAGTCCCAAACTGCTAGGAATCAGACTGCATGCTTTTGGCCATCTCTTTGTCCAACATGCGCTGTTACTTAATAATTACTCAGTAATAAAAGCAACTCATTTTGTAAAGGGATATATAGGTTGACTTTAAAAAAGACATTTCAGATCACATATTCATATTATAGATGCAAATCAGCATCAGTTGACATAAACATGTGATACCACTCTAAAATAAATGCATAACTGTTAAATGATGTTTTCCAAGTACCATGTAAAATCTCTGGTGATACATTTATCCCACCTCAGGAAAGCATCAGGTTAGACCCATTTTTTGCTGGAAAGGGGAGAATCTCAGAACCTCAGAGCCAGAAGAGGCTTTAGGAAGTATCTAGGCAGTGGTGTGTAAGCCTTTTCATTTTGTTCCACCACTGATGCCCTTTTATCTTCCCTGCCCTTTATTTTATTTTATTTTTTTTAAGAAAGATATTTATTTTACTTTTCTTTTTTAAAAGGAATTCCTTTATTTTTGTTATTTTATTTATTTATTTTTGGCTGTGTTGGGTCTTCGTTTCTGTGCGAGGGCTTTCTCCAGTTGCGGCAAGCGGGGGCCACTCTTCATCGCGGTGTGCGGGCCTCTCACTATCGCGGCCTCTCCCGTTGCGGAGCACAAGCTCCAGACGCGCAGGCTCAGCAGTTGTGGCTCACGGGCCCAGACGCTCCACGGCATGTGGGATCCCCCCAGACCAGGGCTCGAACCCGTGTCCCCTGCACTGGCAGGCAGACTCTAAACCACTGTGCCACCAGGGAAGCCCCCTGCCCTTTATTTTTTAAGCCGGAAGTATTACATAAAACAGTAGAAAGCAGGGTTGCTCTGGCTGAACCCTTTCATGGACTCTTCCTTGTTCCCTGGGGAAACCAAGTCTCCCCAGAAACCCAATCTGGAAACTTCTCCCCAAGTCCCTTCCTCCCTTGGTACCCTACCTGCCCCTTCCACAGAGAAGCAGTGTGTGTGTCCCCTGCCAGCCCCATCAGCAGCCCGGGGGAGGCACAAGCATGTCATAGGCCAAGCAGTGGGGTGGCCTGCAGAGAGCCTACTTTGCTGTGTGACACCAGTGCACCCCAACATTGGATAGCACCCCAGGCCTTCATCAAACCTTGACTGCTGTGTGTGAGAAGCCTGCAAATAACACCCCAGGAGCTGCCAGCATCCTTTCAGAGGCCCATCAGCCTGAGCCTCGGTTCTCTTTGATGCCTAGCACTGGGGAGGCTTTAAAGAGTGGGCAGCTGCCTTTCTCTGCATGTGCATTCAGCCCTCTCTCCATCTTACCCTCCCTGTGGTCTCCCTGACACTCCTTTCCTGAATATCATTTCTTTCACTTTTTCCAGCAGACAAAAGCTTAATGCAGAGTTCATTCTGTGAGCCTGACCTTTTTTTTTCTCTTTTTTTAAAATTTTGTTCTCATAGAATTTTTATTTATTTATTTATTTATTTATTTAATTTTGGCTGTGTTGGGTCTTCGTTTCTGTACGAGGGCTCTCTGCAGTTGCAGCAAGTGGGGGCCACTCTTCATCGCGGTGCGCGGGCCTCTCACTATCGCGGCCTGTCTTGTTGCGGAGCACAGGCTCCAGGCGCGCAGGCTCAGTAGTTGTGGCTCACGGGCTTAGTTGCTCCGTGGCATGTGGGATCCTCCCAGACCAGGGCTCGAACCCGTGTCCCCTGCATTGGCAGGCAGACTCTCAACCACTGCGCCACCAGGGAAGCCCCTGTGAGCCTGACCTTTTGCTTCCCCACTAGGCTGGCGCAAATGCCACCTGCAAAAATGTAAATCTCAGCTGGGCCGAGTACAGTTTCTGCTGTGCCTTTCCAAGCTCCTGCTTCCCTGTGGATCACCATCCAGCTGTGTGTGGAGGGTTCGGAGCACATAAGGCCTTGGAGAGTCCACCGGTTGGGCTGATTTTCATCACCTGGGCTAAGACTTTAGAGGCAAACCTAGTCTCATCCAGTGGGAAGTGAGACTCCAGTTCCAGTCCTGACATTTCCTGTCGTGACACGTACAGTCCTGACACTTGTAACCTCAAGTTGACCTCCATTGTAATATAGACAGAAACAATTGCTCTTGTCAAGCTCACAGGGTGGCGGTGAGGACCAAATGGGGCAGGAGCCTTGTTCACCCGAAATGTTCTAACAGTGAGGGCATTCTTTTTGTTAGGCACCTGCAAGCCCTTTCCAAGAGGGTCGAGCAGTTTCCTTAGAGAAAATATGTTGAAAATTGGCTGAATTCTCCCCTCTCTCCAGACCAGCAATTGTGGAGGTGGTAGGGAGAGTCATTTTTATGCAAATTTCATCCTGATTAGATGCAAAAAAAAAAAAGAGTAATGATTGTTGACTGGTTTTTGAGGGTTCATTTTCATCCGAGGGTTTTGTTTGCGTATTACATGCATACAGTGTGATTTACATCATCGGCCTCACCCTGTCTTATGTGCCTTAATGTAATTGTCTGTTCAGATCCACTGATGGTGAAAATTGCATTTGTCCTTATCAGCGGAGATGTTCTAAAAATAAGAAGTTCAAAGAAGGCCGAGGCTTTAATACAGGGAAAGTGTGTTTATTTTCTTGGCTCCTTTGAAATAGTCGGATCCCCTGGAATAGGATAATCTCTTTGCGGAACACCAAAATGGATGGCTCACGGTAAACCCTTATCAGGGAAGTTGCTAAAAAAGTGGCCTGATTCAGAGCTTCTCTGCTAGTTCAGCAGTGTTCTTGGGTAACCTTGGAAAATCTGCGAATGTTCCGAGAAATCCACAATGTGTGCCTTGGTTTGAATGCAAAGGCAACTCCAAACTCTTCCTTTATCGGGATGCTTGCGGTTGGGAACGTCCCTCAGCTGGGGGGACACATAGGAAGGCATGAAGTTTAGATGTGGGGGAGGGGAGTGGAATCGGTTCCCTTATTAAAGTCCATACTTACAGGGTTCTTAGCATTTATTTGCTGACTTAGTACCAAATGTTTGGAGACATTGTCTCTTCCAATATTATTTACTTTCATTAGGCTGTAGGACTGTAGCTTCACGTGGAGTTTTAGACTATCAGATAAGCGTAGGTTTGCCAGGTTACATAAAATAAAAACAATAGCCAACATTCATTGTGTACCATGTGCCAGGCACTGTGCTAAGGGCTTAGCATGGATCATCTCATTTAATTGTCACAAGAACTCTTGGAGGTAGGTTCCATTGTTATTATCCCTTGTGGTTGGAAGCAGATAAGTAACTTTACCCCAGGTGACACAGCTGGTAATTGGGAAGCTGGGATTTGAACCCAGGTGTGCTGGCTTCTGTAGCAGTGTTCTTACTTACAACGTCAGGGCCTCCCAAGCACATCAGACTTGCTTAGGGAAGCTTTTGAAATACAGTGAAATGATTCTGACATGTCACTGGAGGTGGAGCCCACGGATGTGTGCTCTAAGATGGTCATGCTCAGCTTTGGGTTAAGAACCACGCCCCAAGCCAGTCGGGCTGGCTTTGCACAAGCTGGTCTGGCTCCCAGAATAACGTGGGGACATTTGTTATAAATGCAGGTTCCCAGGCCCCACTTCAGAGCTCCGGAATCAGAATTGCCCCCAAAACACCTGGGAAGCTGATTTTAAGAAAGCTCTTGTCCCGAGCACTTACCCAAGGACTGTGTGGAAAGGCGCTCGTAGGAATGTATTGAATAAGCTGGATGATTCATATGGAAGGTCCTTGTTGTGATTTGTTGTGAAGAGTGCTTGGGCTGAAGTCCTGGTCCTGTCCTGCTCTGCCCTCACCCTCTGGGCAGCCTCTGACAAGTCATGTCTTCTCTCCAGACATCGATTTTCCGATGTGAAATGGAGAGTGGCCAAAGTGATGCTTTCTGACTCTCACATTTTTGCATAGCATTAATATTCACTAAGCCCACTGTTATTAAAAAAAACAAGGCTGCAGGCTTTGGTTCAGATCCCCCAATACTAATTTTTAGGGCAAAACACCTTAATTTGCTGTGAAATAATGAATATTTCTGGATGAGAGTCTTCCAGAGTTTTCTTATGAACTCTGAACACTGATAAAGCAGTCGTCCCACCCAGTTTCAACTTCTAGGTCAATACTGGAGACATTACCTACCCACTTCTCCCTGTGCCATCTCAGGATGCAATTGTTCTTCACCTGGGAGAGATGGACCAGGCAAGAGATGAAATGTGCCTTAACTTGAAGGCCCAAGTTTCCCAACTCTTTCCGCACCCACGGCCTCATCTGACCTTGACACAAATGTGTAGGGTGGGCAGGACAGGGTGTGTTACCCTCCTCTGGCCAAGGAGATCCCGTGGCTAGTTGGCGCCCAGCTGCAGCTGCTTTCTCAACTTCTCCAGTCTGGGTGGGGGTTTCCCTGAATAGGATGTAGCTGCCACCAGAGAAGAGAGCTCGCCCGTCTTGTTGACTTGGGACACAGAGTGTGCTGGCACACGGCGGACACCACAGTTATCTTTTTTTTTTTTAATGTCTTTATTGGAGTATAATTACTTTATAATGGTGTGTTAATTTCTGCTGTATAGCAAAGTGAATCAGCTATACATATACATATGTTCCCATATCTCCTTCCTCTTGCGTCTCCCTCCTACCCTCCCTATCCCACCCCGCTAGGTGGACACAAAGCACTGAGCTGATCTCCCTGTGCTATGCAGCTGCTTCCCACTAGCCATCGATTTTACATTTGGTAGTGTATATATGTCCATGCCACTATCTCACTTCGTCTCAGCTTACCCTTCCCCCTCCCTGTGTCCTCAAGTCCATTCTCTACGTCTGTGTCTTTATTCCTGTCCTGCCCCTAGGTTCTTCAGAACCATTTTTGTTTTTCTTTTTAGATTCCATATATATGTGTTAGCATATGGTATTTGTTTTTCTCTTTCTGACTTACTTCACTCTGTATGACAGTCTCTATGTTCATCCACCTCACTACAAACAACTCAATTTCGTTTCTTTTTACAGCTGAGTAATATTCCATTGTATATATGTGCCACATCTTCTTTATCCATTCATCTGTCGAGGGACACTTAGGTTGCTTCCATGTCCTGGCTATTGTAAATAGAGCTGCAATGAACATTTTGGTACATGACACTTTTTGAATTATGGTTTTCTCAGGGTATATGCCCAATAGTGGGATTGCTGGGTAATATGGTAGTTCTATTTATAGTTTTTAAAGGAACCTCCATACTGTTCTCCATAGCGGCTGTACCAATTTACATTCCCACCAACAGTGCAAGAGTGTTCCCTTTTCTCCACACCCTCTCCAGCATTTATTGTTTGTAGATTTTTTGATGATGGCCATTCTGACTGGTGTGAGGTGATACCTCATTGTAGTTTTGATTTGCATTTCTCTAATGATTAGTGATGTTGAGCATCCTTTCATATGTTTGTTGGCCATCTGTATATCTTCTTTGGAGAAATGTCTGTTTAGGTCTTCTGCCCATTTTTGGATTGAGTTGTTTGTTTTTTTGATATTGAGCCACAGTTACCTCTTGATGGAGAGCATGAGTCTGGCCCTCTCTCCCTGACCATGGCCTCTGTAGAAGTTTGTCAGTGTCTGGAGAATCATTTTTGTTACCACTGTCATTTTATTGTTTCCCGGGCAACTGTTAAGCCTTTCTTTTTAGAATGCTGTTGAAAGGCTGTGAGAGCAGAATGTCCCAGTGTGAGAGCTATTAGAGGAGAGGCACCAACTGATGGTGGCCCCCGGCCCTTGAGAAATTCCCATCTCTGTACAGTGGGTGAAAAAGAGGGGAGACTTCATCCTTCCAGGAGCTCCTGATCTAAGGTGGCCACCTGCAGGAGGTGGTAGGGTCACAAAACTATTGGTAGAAAGGCAAGCGAAGCTGGCAAAACTCTGCATCAGCAAAGTCCTTCACCTTGAATTCCGCCTCTCAGGTGGGACAACTCGGAGACGTGCTCTACGCAGGAACCTCTCTCAGAAAATGGGATCTTCCCAGGGATGTGATAAGGGCCTCATGAGATGACAGAAGGACAAGCCCTTGGCAGGAAGGAACAAGTGTTTTACTGATACCCGGCAGTGGCATCATTATCTATTGTATCAGCCGCTATAAACTGCAACCGGCAGATGTTTTTATTTAGACTGCAGTATTTAAAAATTTTTGAATTTGTTACCAACACATTTGAAAATAGGATTTCAAATAAAATTTAGATATGTAGTTTCTCTTGAACACTAAGGCTACCTTCTCACGTGGCCAATAATTGGCTGGAGCTAATTAGCTCTGCAATTTCTTGCTGACACGAGGCTCTTGTTTTCTCATAGTAGAGTGGTTTTCTGACAAACAAACACTGTTGGTGCCCTGCCCACCTCCCCTGGGCCTGTTCTGTCCCACACACCCCAGACAGACAGGCTTCTGACCTCTCTGACCTGTGCATCGTTCCCTCAGGGCTTTCTGTGGGCATTCTTAGCCCACCCAATGGGAACCCCTGGGAGCAGCTCTCAAAAAGTGATGGTGGGAGTTGGTGGATTAATACCTCCACCAAGGCACAGTCTAAGTGGTGCTTGAGGTCCTCAGCAGGCTTGAACTCCAGTTGCCCCCAGTAGAACCTGCTTACACACACGCCCTCATTGGCTCTCTTCCCTACCCTTTCCTCCTGGATTCCTGGGATCATCTCTCAAATAAGCGGCTTGCACTTAAATCATCATCTCAGGATTTGCCTCTCAGGGATCCCAATCTAAGATGGTTTGCTTGACTCCATCTCAAAAGGGAAGTGAAAGGAAGACCCTGTAGCTCAACTTGCCTTACCTGGTATTTCCTAATCCAGGATCCTCTGAGATCACGTTCCTGGGGATGCTCAAGAAGGGACGTGACAAGCCACTGTTCCAGTGACCTTGGGCATCACTGAGCAGCATCAGGCTTGTCTCTGGGGTCTTTGTGCCTTAAGATGATCTCCCCACAATGCCCTGGACTCTCAGGAGGCCATCATATCTGGACAGTGTCCCTTGACTACCTTCAATCTTCTCCGTACTGGTGGTGAGGAGGAAGGCAGACTCTAAACACATCTGTGCCACGTGTGAGTGACAACTGCTGATGGGTCTGTCACTTCTCCCAGCATCCCCTCTTCTGGTCTAAGAGCCACTTCTTTATTTTGAGGAACCACTCTCACCTGACCTCACTCTGTGAGGGCTGAGGGTGGGATGTGAACCCAGCTAAAGCCACACCAAAAGGGCCCTTAACATTCCTTGGGGGTGGGTGGCTGACCACCCAGGTGCTGGAGTGAGGTCTGCCACAGGGCACTCCTCACCAGCTGTGAGGCTGGGTAAGTCCTGGTCGCCTTTCAGAGCCCCCATTTCTTCATCTCTTTCGTGGACTTGTGAGAATGTAGATGATATCATAATCAGAAAATGCTGAGCTTTATTTCTGGGCTCATCAAAAGTGCTCAACCAAGAATAACTATTAATATTTAAATTATTAAGATTCTAGATGACTGCAGAAAAGTAACAGAAGCACAGACATGAAACCTGAGCTAGAGTCTCTGAGCTGCCCTCTGGGCGCTTCTAGAGAACTCAGACTATGCAGGTTATTCCCTTCTATTCCTCACCCCGCCCCCACTCCTGAGTGTGTGTGTGTGTGTGTGTGTGTGTGTAGAACCACAGTCCATTGAACATACTTCCTAAAGCTCAGCTAAGTGAGCTCCTTGTCAGGAACTTACATGTGGCCAGCCAGCAATTGAGGCATCAAATAATATTTAATTTCACTTCTCCTTAAATATTATTGAATTCCATTCCCAGTAACTTTTCTTTTTGACTTGCTCTTTTTGAGACAGTTCAGGTAGAAAAAGAAATCGCTTAGATGCAAGTAAAAAAAGCTCGTTCAATAAAAAGTCTTCAGCTAAATTCAAGGGACTGGGTGATTTTTTTGGGTTTTTTTCACATATGTTATTTAGCATAATGATTATCCTACATGTCCTTTTTCATTTCAGGGACTGCTTTTTCCATCCCCCTTGGGAGAGAGTTTTTAGCTTCACGGAGCATGAATTTTTTCACTTATCTAGTGATGATTGGGTATAAAAATCCCCTTTGGTAAGATATTCCACCTTTAATGGTCTCTTCAATGAGCAGTTTTCTGTAAATATTGCATAAGTTTATTCATGGAAAAGTAATGCTCTTGTCTCTGGATCCTTTGTAACCCTGCTCCGATGACAGCACCTGCTGAGTTGCAGCTTGTGGATCTACAGAGCTGACATGGATTCCAGTCCTGAGCACCTCTCTTCCCTGGGCTTCCATTTTTTTTTTCTTTAATGGCATTTCTGCATGACCCTGGAGCCAGACTCTGACATTAGTTTGAATGTGTGACCTTGAACAAGTTATTTCTCTCTGGCTTATTTTCCTGACCTGTTAAATGAAGATAATATCATGATCTACTTCATAGGACTGTGGTGCAAATTAAATGTATTAATACTCAGATGAGTGCCCAACACATAGTAAGTACCAAACACATAGTAAATACTTTATATGCTAGTTTATTATCATCATAATCACTCAAGTGGGCCTTTATTTTCAACATACACAGGCTGCCAAGGTGATAATCCGAAATACACTTCCCCTTGTGTGGAATCCCTCTACAGCAACCCAAAGTATAGCAGGCAGAGACTGCTAAGGTGAAGTTTGTTCACCTTTGTTTGCTTTGCACATAGTAGGTATTCAAGAAATGCTAACTGTAAGTCTTACTAGAGCTCTTGCTTTCAGCTTAGCTCTTAGAAGAGTTTAAATATGCAAAGAAAAACCAATAAATTCATTCCTTAAACAAATATTAGTGCCTTTTGTGTGCTGGGTACTGTTCTAGCCTCAAGCAAAGCTAAAGTATTGAATACCATGGACAAGTGACAAGGTTCTTACCCCGTCTATTGTCATGGGAGGTGACTGACAATGAACAAACAAGTATCTATGTCATGTGGTAATAAGCGCTTGGAAAAAAATAAAAGTTTAAGGGGAGGGAAGTAAAAGAGGTCAGGATAGGAGGTGGGGTATGGAAATAGCCAGGATGAACTAGGAAATCCTCTCTATTGGGTGACATTTGAGCAGAGGCAGAGGGAAGTGAGGAAGTGAGGGAAAGCCGAGCCTTTTAGGTGGAAGAACAGTAAATGCAAAGGCAGGAAGCAGGCAAGATCTTCTTGACTATAACATTCCTTCCTTTCTCTCCATTATTTTCTCAATTTTCTCTCCAGCCTTGGAGCTAGAATTTCCCAAAGGCACAACACTGAGAGAACAGATGGACTTTAGGAAAATCAGGGGTCAACTGCTTGGGAAGACTTGAAGTCATTAGCAAACTCCCATGTCACTCACTGCCCAGGACCTGTAGAGGCGGCTGCCACTTCCCAGTCAAGTGTCCTGTTTCGTTCAGAGAAGAGCCAATCACAGTCGCTAAACTGCTGACATGACACATCAGCTAATTATATTCTTTCACGTTGCTGGTTGCAAGGCTAAAGCCAGCCGAGTGATTTGTTATTATTCTCTTGAAGAACAATCCGTGGGCAAAATATCATTAGATTTTACTTTTCTAAAAAGCTGGGAGTGAAGTTATTTAATTAAGGTTGTGTCAAAGCATGGCTCCATTTTTCCCTTTGGCTCTTTTCTTTTCATTTCAAATATGGAAATGTTCCTCTTGGAAAAAAAATGTAAAGAAACTGGTTTGTCTCCATTATTGCTAAAGTACAAGTTTTATTTAATCAACCTATTCCCAATCCATATTGTAAACTTGCTATCAAGGCTCTTTTATGTAGGAAAAGTCTAATCAAATATAATCTATACCAGGGTGTAGCGGGACTTCATTTTGTGCCAAAATCTCAAGGAGAGACCACAGTCTGGGTAGGGACTTTGGGTATAATTCTTCATTTATTTGTTCAACTCATTTATTCACTCCATATTAATTGACCTTAATTTGGGCAAAATACTGTGCTAGGGGCTGAGTGTACAGTTAAAGATAGGACAAAATTATAATTCCTCTTGCTGAAAGCCTTTGAACACTGGAAAACTATAAATAAAAGAGAAATGACTTGGTGCTACCAAATGTCATTTGTTACTCCTTAGAAATGGACCCTCCTCCCAACTTGTCCAAACCTAATCTGCCCTTTAAACTCTTGCTCAGATCAAATCTAATTCCATAAGGCCTTCCCTGAATACTCCATTTCTTACCTGGTGTATGTTTTTTTGTTTTTTCCACCTGAGTTTTCTCTGAACAATCTGTACCACATAATTTTATGTTTAATTATATATTGCCTTATTTTCAAATTAGATTGCAACTTTTTTGAGGGCTCGGACCTTATCTTCTATTCTTTGTCTCAAAACATCCACCACCTTTATGCCTCGCATAGAGAAGGCACTCATTTGATTGGAAATAAGCAAACCTAATTTTCCTCAGATGATCTGATTTGACTACAAGAGTCTGCTTACATCCACCATCCAACCACCTATCCATCTTCAACCATTTATCTACCTACCATCCATCCATCTTTCCACCCACAGTTTATCCCTCTATTCACCATCCATCCATCCATCCATCAACCCATTGTCCATTAATCTTTCCATCCACGATCCATCCAACTACCTATCCACCATCCATCCATTTATCCATTCCCCAGAGAAAAGTCTATTAAAAGTTAGTTCAACTATGGCAAAATCTATGGTTTTAAAATCCTTTTATCTTATGAATAATATTAACTGCTGTATCAAAAATGTCAAGAGAGAGAATCAGCACAGAAAGTGAGGATCAGAAATGGGAGCACATGCAGATGATTGGCCTTGATGCCATTTGCTATTTCCTCCTACGCAGATTTTCTCTAGTTTTTAGAAGGCCTAGAGAGTCATCTTAGAAGCACTCAGGCAACAGAAACAGTGCAGCTGAGAATTACTAGCCTACTTTCTAATGGCTTAGTAGTCAATGGACATCTATAATTTAAGCCATTTGACTTGCTTTCACATGTTTTGTTTTAGAAGCAAACAATTTATGCTAATATAATTGTTATGTTAAAAATGGTATAATTTAAGCTTTCTAAGACTACAAATGTACAGCTCATAACTGTTCTGTTATCATTAGTCACACACAAGAGAACATGACACCAAGTAGGTATTTTGTCTCTTGGAAACAAAAACAGCTTGAAAGAACAAAAGACTGCATATCAGTTCCCTGGGGGAAAATGCCAGCCAAATGGAGTGTATCCTATAAAACACTAGTGACAAAAGGAGGGTGGGAGAGAAGGAGACAGAGACAGAGGAGGTGGGGAAGTGAGAGAAGGGAGAGGAGGGAGTGAAGGGAAAGGTTTTCTGAATGGCTAAGGAAACAAAAGAGGAAGAGAAAGAAGAGTCTGGTGGGAAGGGCAGTGTGCCGTGATCTCATGAGGGGGGCGCTAAGCTGCTGGTCCTGAGGAGGAAACCCACCGAGCCAAGTGGGCTCTGGCAGGCCTGCCTTCTCCACGTCCCATTCTATTCACACCTGGTCCACTTGGGCCATGGGCTCTCTTTCAGTAGCTTCCCCACAAAGCCATCTAATCCTCTTCTCCCTGTCTGAGACCCTTTCCTCACAGCCAAGCTGGCAAACCTCTGCTGGCTCACAGAACACAAGGCCAGCAGCATACAAACACAGTTAATCGACTTGATGCCCTTATCCACTGCCAAGTGGGTCTGGATAACAAAAAAGCCATAGAAAAAGCAATGTGGCTATTCAGTACATAGAAAAGAGGACCATTGGCACCTACTGGTGGAAGCTGTTGGCTTGAACTGTATCAACAATCACTCCAGACCTGCTTTCTAAAATAAAGCAAGAAAATAGTTTATTTGTTATTTGGAAAGAGAATGTTATTTATATATTTATTTGAGAGGGAAAAGAAAATAGTGGTGGTATAAGACCACAAGCCAAAAAGGAAAAAAATGTTCTGTTTTATTCTTGAAGGATTCGATTACCAGCCTTTGAAACTTTGAGGAAAATCTTTCAGGAGACACTGATAATTTGCTGAGAGGAGCACGATGTGAGCCTGAGAAGCATTTGTGCAGCTTTTCTAACAGAGAAAAGAAATAGAAAGAGAATGGTTTGTTATTCCAAGCAGTAGAAACACAAAAGAAGTCAGCGTTTCTTGAAAAAGAAGAGAATGCCTTGGCTTTTTGTCTTGGGTAATTATTTTTTAATATTTCAAATGATTACTTGGATCCATCTTCTCTCTATGAGCTTGAGAAAAAGATATAAAAGTAATACTACTCTCTCTAGCTCCCCAATTTGTATTTATTTAGCTAACTATAACTGCCCTGAGGGAAAACCGGGGTTCTCATTGAAGTTGCAGCCAGAGGCTTGAAGCCTCTGAAATGGCATTAAGAGGTAAGAAAACAGCCTTGGTGATGGCTATACCCACAGCGATGTCTGTCTTCTCTCTTCCTGTGGCATTTCATTCTCTTCCCAGAAAAAGTTTGCTCTGGTAAAGCTATCCAGCTCTTTCTTTTTCTTGTTCTTGCGGGAATATCAGCTAGTCTCTTCCCAAATTCCCTTTCTCCCCAGCCAAATGTGCAGACAATTATGAAAAGTAGCTTCAAAGAGTATCAGCTCTGGGATTGAGACTGGAATCCCAGCTCTGATTTGCTGTGTGACCTTGGATAAGATAGCTAACTTTCTGTGCCACAGTTTCCTCATTGACAAAATGGGGATAATAATCTTCATACGTCACAGGGGTCGTTGAATGTTGACAAAAACCCCTTGTTCACACACACACACACACACACACACACTCACACCCACAACAGTATCTGGTACATAATTAACACCTGATAAATGCTAGTGTTTGTTGTCTCCCAGATAGCAGTCCCCCACCCCTAAATGCATTGCCTCTTCCAGGATACAGATTTGGTACTAAACTCTCTGTAAATTTCCTATTTCAAAGTTGTTCATGTGTTTTCTTTATAATTCACATCACAATTTTTTTTTTGCAGCCATTGCTTAAGTGCGAATCAATTTATTCTTGATAATCTTATTTGATGTAATTCTTATCAGTAGTCCCTGACAAAATCAAATTAAAAAAAAGAAGCTTCAACACCTCCAGCTGCCTTATGTTAGATTTACTTGCATTAGATCATTTTCTCTAGCTTGGCATTTGGCACCTTTTGCTTAACTACTTTTCATCCCAAGAGATTGACATCTTTGCATCCGTCTATCGGGGCTTTGAATCTTGTTTTTCACATGGATGCCTACCCCCGAGTCAGCGATGAGATATTGATTCTTCTTCTTGTCATTTAACATTCTCATGGAGATCCTGGCAGACCAATTTACAAATGATTGCAAAAGTGCTTTGGCAAACTGAGAGTATTTTTGGCTGAGGAAGAAAAATACAGACTAAGAAAATTTCGCACTTTTCAATTGGGCTCACTTATTGCCGCCCAGGCTCTCTCCTAATGAGCATTTTCAATCACTACTAAAAATCTTGTTTGCCTCCTTCGATCCTATGATTCACAGAGCTCCCTCACTCGTGGGGAGGATGTCTCATCTCTGCACTTTGTGGGCTGGGGCTGATTCTTTCATGCCAACAAGGCCTCGCCTCCAGGCCGACTCCCTTCTTAAAGGCTAGTCTTTCCCTAAGCAAGCACCACCATGGGGTTAATTTGCAGATCCTCAACCCATAGGGCAGACACCACTTTTCTGACCCATCTGTCAGGCCCTGCAGTTCATGGTCCTCCCTAGGGCAGAAGCCACGAGCCACAGAGCAAAACCGCAATCAGATTGTATATTTCAGGGTTATTTATTGGCCCTTGGCTTGAAAACCTAGCCAAGAGGTTTTCACTCGGGGTCTGTTTGCCTTATGCATTCTGTCTCCAAAGTGCAGTTTGGAGATATAGAGATGTCAGGGTAATTTTCCATCCTCTGGTGACAATGTTATTATGGGGAAGGAAGGATGAGGGCTGCTTCTCATTTCTTCTAGGAGCCCCAGGATGTAAACATGTAAGCGACTATTCAAGGCCAGGTTCCCTGAGAGCCTCACCTGGAGTTCCTCTCCCTGGGGAGATGACGGTAATGGCTTTCTTTGCAAATCCCTCTCTACCCTTGCCTCCTTGCAGGATTGTAGAACCACTATGTCTAGAGGTCCTGGGAGCTTCTAGGATTTCCTGAGCCTGTTTTTGCCTGTTTATTGTGCAGTCTCTTCTGGAAGCTGCATCAACATTTAGTATGGTGTGTGCTAGGAGGCAAAGGAGGGGCAGAGACTAGATCCTTAAAATTCCCTGTCTCCCTCCCCCAGTTCTCCAGGCTCTCTCTGGACCCCAGTCACACTAGCCCTCTCCAGGTCCTCCAGCATCCCTTGCTTCTGCTTTCCTCAGAGGCTGAGAAAGCTCCAAGTCTAGACTGCTCCTCCTCTCTCCACTTCATCTTCTTAATGCCCGCCCATCCTTTGTACATCAATCGTCAGAGAACGCTCCATGCCTCCCCCCCCCAGACTAGATAAAGCCCCTGTTGGAAGCTCTTAGAAATTCTGGTTTGTTTCCTTCAGTGCCTTTCCACGTTTCCTACTTAACGTTTGTGTGAGAATGTGCTTGACCTTGTCCCCAGGACAAGCCTGCAGGCTCCCAAAAGCAAGGGCAGCCTGGCTTAGCTCACTAGCGCTCCAGCACCAGGGAGAGTTCCTTACCCCTGGAGTTATCTTACTTATTAATCTTTATTGCGTAAACCACGGGGAGGGACTAGCCTTGGGGTATTCTGTGCGGGGGTTCTGAGTCAGAGGTAGGGTGTATCATGTGTCCTCACCTGAAAATGGTCTTTTCTCTTTCAGTTCACCCCAGGGAAAAGGATGGGAAAAAGCTCCATGGTGGGTCATACGGATATAGAAAGGAGAAAGGGTACAAGATCCAAGTCATAGTTTTCTCGTCTTGGCATGATCTGTGGGTGTGAATAGCCACCAGGAGTAAACTCAAAACTCAGCTATATTTTAATGGGTGTCATTTCCAACAGACCTTTGGCCTGAGCAGTAAGTGGACTGTCTGTTTCAAAGTTGATGTGTGTGTGGACACAGAACTGTATGTAGAAGATGGAATTTTAAATATAAAAGTAGGTAAACATTGAAGCACTTGAAAAAATCATATTTTTCCATGGAAGGGTATCGCCCGAAATAGAGCACAGATCAAAACATCTTATTTGTTTTTATTCTCTCTTTTGATTATAAAAATCCCTTTATTCATTGTATTTATCTCTTCAATGACCCAAACACCCAGGCATCCCAGGGATTTGGCAGAGCTTGAGTCTTAGCATTCGTTTAGAAAATACCCACCAGGTAGGAGCCACATGCCGGGTGCTGTGACTGTGTTTCAGAATCATGCAGGACACAGGTCCTGTCCTCAGAAGCAGTGGGAGGGGGTGAAGAGCCTCAGGTTGGGAACCACGCTATCCTGAGTCAGAATTGCAAATCTAAAATTTACAAGCAGCATCTACTTGGGCAAGATATTTAATCTTCCCCACCCCCAATTCCTACATCGATAAAGTGAGGTTAATGCTACTTCTCTCTTAAGGTCATTTTGATGATTAAATGAGGCACAACCATTTGAAAAGTAACTCAGACCATGGCATACTCTCACTCAAGAACCCACCAAAGGGTTGTCATGAAATTTGGACTAAAGTTCAAAATCTTTAGCATGGCGACATGATCCACCTCCCCACCCCCATCTCTTGATCCTTATTGCCTCACTCCTCTGTCTCCCTGCCCCTTTAGCAGCTCACTTTCCCACCTCAGGACTTCTGTGCTGGCCACTCCCTCTGACTGGAGCATTCTTCCTCCCAGTGGTCACAAACCTTGCCCTCACTTCATTCATGTCTTTGTTCCAGGGCCATGTCCTCAGAGAGTGCTTTCCTGACCCCCAAGCTAAAATATTGCCCATCACTCCTATTTCTTTAACCCGCTTTCTCTTCATAGCCATGATTCCTATCTGCCAGTATGCAGTTTTATTTGCTTACCTCTTCTCTCTGCTCGCTGGAATGGAAGCTCCATGCCAGCAGGGACTTTTGTTCTTTCGTTGCTGGCTGAGTGAATAAATGATGGAAGTTGTCTCAGCCAGTGCTTGACATGAAGTGGGAACTCAGTAAATATCAGTTCTCTTTCTCCGCCCTTCTCAGCAAGGAGCTTAAACTTTACAGCTGAAGATAAGACAGTAGGAGATGGATTTATTTGGATTTAGTTAAGCCACTTGGATCTTTTTACATCCCAATAACTACGCACTGCAGAGCCTAACAGAAAGTGAATCTCGTTTTATGTTTTAATCAATTTGTTCCACATAAAGTATGTCTGGGATGATAAGAGCAAGTGTTAGAAACAAAATAAAGCACTAGAACAATTGATGGAATTTGCTTATTAGTTCTTGTCCTCTCAGGCCCTGCTTGCCTTGAGACGAGGGGCTGGCTGGAGAGAAAAAGCCACATTGACTTTGCAGGAGGGGACATCACAATGAACAAAGTTTCCTTTAATGAATCCTACTTGAACCTTGTTGTTGAAAAATGCATCAGTGGAAGCTGTTTCTATCTGTTGCTTAATGAATGAATTGTGTGGAGATGTTTCTTTGGGGAAGTAAAAAGCATCCCACGTGGAGCACAGGTTCTGTGTTTCCTGCTCTCTAATTGACTCATGTGCTTATAGAGTGCCGATTGCTTGTCCTGTGTGGTGGGTGGGAAATGGGCAGGTGGGGAAGAAACACACTGGTAGGTGTTATGAGAATGTGTAATGGGGGCCTGGATCAAGTGGTGGTGGGGGAGGTCGGTCCGAGAAGACTTGCCAGAGGAAGGGAGTTGGAGCTGAGATTTCAAAATTAATAGGCATTAACTAGGCAAGAGGGTGGTACGGGGAGGGTGGTGTAGAATGAAAGGCATTCTAGGCAGAAGAAAGGGCAGTTTGGAAAACTGGATCCTGGGTTCTTATATTATCTCCACCACCATGGAGATCCATCCCCTTTCTGTGCCTCAGTTTCCCCAAATGTAACACGAGGGGTTGGATTAGTTGATTTAAGTTCTAGCCAGAAAGGAACTTTGTTTGCTCCTGTAGCGCCCTCCTTTTCTTTCCCTCACACTCCTGTGCCCTTCTTCTCCTACAAAGTGCATTTCCCTTTCCCTTTCTCCTTTGACCCACCCCCCGCTTTTTTTCTTACTTGTCAAGTCACCAAGGGCAACAGAGAACATTATTTAAAGTCTCTGAGAACACTTGAGGCAGAAGGAATGGCAGATTGCTGCTCTAGCATTTACTCTCAAATTTTACAGGCAAAATATTAAGTGGGAACACTAAATCCCATGGCGGTAAACAGAAAAATTGAGTTCTGTTGTAGCAATATTTGGGTAAATAGAATTTACTTTCTTATGAAATGGGTAGTCACTCTATTTAATATTCATCACTAACACTAGTTGGGCTCTTTCTATATTCCTATATTACCCCACAGGATTCTCACAGCAGGTAGATATCAATTATTACCCCCAATTTATGGGTGGGAAAACTAAAGCTCCAAGAGGACACTAAGCTGGCAAGTGGTAGCAGCAGGCTTGGATCTCTGGTAGCCAGATCCCAGAGTTCATGCATCTTTACCCCACGTTGGCTGATCTGCCCCACATCATGTGGATCGTGTGACCCTGGCTCAGTCATTTCCTCTCTGGGCTTCAACTGATCTCTGCAAAGCCTCCCAGCTCTAACTTTCTGGTTTGGTCACAAATCCCTGTTCTTTCCCTATGTCTAAAGTCACCATGAGACAGAGGAGGAAAAAACAGCAGGAGACCTGCTAGCTCTGTGGGAAATGCTCCGAACTATTTCAGTGACTGGGAGTGTATTTAACTCAAGGGCAAAGTGAAGAGCGGGTTGAGTTTTGGTACAGTGGGATAGGTAGAGAAGCGTAAATTCAGGGCGTATGACAATTTCTAGGACTGCGAAGAGAACAATAAAAATCAGATTTTGCAGTGGGGAAAAGGAATCTCTCATTCCATCTGGGCCATTATACACAGAGAGTAGTTTTGGCAAGGGGAGAACCTTGGTTTGTGAAATATTAAACAAAAAAAATTAATAACCTGGTTCATTCTTCATGTCTGTCTCTGGTGGTACAACAAACCCTAATTCATTTTTCCTCTTCTTTCACTCTTAGTCAAGCTGATATTTGATTCTAGAAGAATTTATTTAATAGCTAGTGGTAAGCCTTCCAAAGGTTTGGCAAAAGGTAGACTCCTGAGAACTGTGCCTCCTTTCCTTAAAAATGCAGGAGCACCTAGGAATAAACCTACCTAAGGAGACAAAAGACCTGTATGCAAGAAATTATAAGACACTGATGAAAGAAATTATAGATGATACAAATAGATGGAGAGATATACCATGTTCTTGGATTGGAAGAATCAACATAGTGAAAATGACTATACTACCCAAAGCAATCTACAGATTCAATGTAATCCCTATCAAACTACCATGGGCATTTTTCACAGAACTAGAACAAAAAATTTCACAATTTGTATGGAAACACAAAAGACCCCGAATAGCCAAAGCAATCTTGAGAAAGAAAAACGGAGCTGGAGGAATCAGGCTCCCAGACTTTAGACTATACTACAAAGCTACAGTAATCAAGACAGTATTGTACTGACACAAAAACAGAAATATAGATCAATAGAACAGGATAGAAAGCCCAGAGATAAACCCACACACATATAGTCACTTTATCTTTGATAAAGGAGGCAAAAATATACAATGGGAAAAGACAGCCTCTTCAATAAGTGGTGCTGGGAAAATTGGATAGCTACATGTAAAAGAATGAAATTAGAACACTCGCTAACACCATATACAAAAATAAACTCAAAATGGATTAAAGACCTAAATGTAAGGCCAGACACTATCAAACTCTTAGAGGAAAACATAGGCAGAACACTCTATGACATAAATCACAGCAAGATCCTTTTTGACCCACCTCCTAGAGAAATGGAAAGAAAAACAAAAATAAACAAATGGGACCTAATGAAACTTATAAGCTTTTGCACAGCAAAGGAAACCATAAACAAGACAAAAAGACAACCCTCAGAATGGGAGAAAATATTTGCAAATGAAGCAACTGACAAAGGATTAATCTCCAAGATTTACAAGCAGCTCATGCAGCTCAATATCAAAAAAACAAACAACCCAATCCAAAAATGGGCAGAAGACCTAAACAGACATTTCTCCAAAGAAGATATACAGATTGCCAACAAACACATGAAAGAATGCTTAACATCATTAATCATTAGAGAAATGCAAATAAAAACTACAATGTGATATCATCTCACACCGGTCGGAATGGCCATCATCAAAAATCTACAAACAATAAATGCTGGAGAGGGTGTGGAGAAAAGGGAACCCTCTTGCACTGTTGGTGGGAATGTAAATTGATACAGTCACTATGGAGAACCGTATGGAGGTTCCTTAAAAAACTAAAAATAAAACTACCATACGACCCAGCAATCCCACTACAGGGCATATACCCTGAGAAAACCATAATTCAAAAAGAGTCATGTACCGCAATGTTCATTGCAGCTCTGTTTACAATAGCCAGGACATGGAAGCAACCTAAGTGTCCATCGACAGATGAATGGATAAAGAAGATGTGGCACATATATACAATGGAATATTTCTCAGCCATAAAAAGAAATGAAATTGAATTATTTGTAGTGAGGTGGATGGACCTAGAGTCTGTCATACAGAGTGAAGTAAGTGAGAAAGAGAAAAACAAATACCATATGCTAACACATATATATGGAATAAAAAAAAAATGGTCATGAAGAACCTAGGGGCAAGACGGGAATAAAGATGCAGACCTACTAGAGAATGGACTTGAGGACATGGGGAGGGGGAAGTGTGAGCTGGGACAAATTGAGAGAGTGGTAGTGTATATATGGACATATATACACTACCAAACGTAAAATAGCTAGCTAGTTGGAAGCAGCCGCATAGCACAGGGAGATCAACTCGGTGCTTTGTGACCACCTAGGGAGGTGGGATAGGGAGGGTGGGAGGGAACAAAGGTGGAGGAGATATGGGGATATATGTATATGTATAACTGATTCACTTTGTTATATAGCAGGAACTAACACACCATTGTAAAGTAATTATGCTCCAAGAAAAATATTAAAAAAAAACAAAAAAGAATGCAGGAGCTAGGGACCCTTAAACATTGCTCGACACAGCAGCAGAAACATCATGCAGCCCTTCTCTCTCCTTGGCACTGGTCTCTCCCTGGGAAAAGGGACGTGCTCTCAGAAGGCACGCAGGAGGACCAGATTCAAGAGTATAGTTGCATATATCAAATCCAAATGTTTTAGGGCTGGCTCTTCAGAGGAAGGAGAAGTAGGCTGCATTACCTTCAAGTCCTACAGGATCAAAGTGATGGAGTGAAGGAGGTGATGGGAAGTGTCAGAATCTGCCCAGAGAAACAAAGGGATAATAAAGATCACTAGGAGAACAGACATGAAAGTGAATGAAGTTTAGCTTGAATTATGGCACAAGACTGTGGATAAAAGTTTCTGAAAGCCTGAGATTAGGGAATTGTAAATAATATACAAAGATATTAGTGCCTGTCTTACTTATTTGCCATCCATATTTAAAATATACCAACCACCTCCATTGTTTGATGTAGTACAGTTTACAAAATGGGTAGAGCACACGCGCAGAGTTCAGTGCCCCTCCAGATGGAATTTTACTGAATTAGCAGCCATATTCTGTTTTACATTTCTTACAGAAATGCTTGAAAAGTAGCCCTAAACAAAGAAATACTTGACTGATATTTTAAAACACAAACCACATGCCAAATAAAATAGCAGGATGTTAAGAGCTCTTTAATAAATGCGTACACTTTAAAGACCCAAATGTACACACTCGTTTCAAGTACATTTTATAAAATAATTTACTCCCAGTCTGTTTTGAATAATTGTATGAAAATAGTTCATAAGCATAATAAATCTTTAACATACCCTCTTCTTGCATGCTGTTCCTGAAAGTCTCAATTTGAAGATTATGCTTAATGGAATTGTCTGTCAATTTCAATCATTATCATCTGAGGCAGATGGCTCTTTGATTGTGCATTTATATGCAGAAAAATCCTCTGCTTCTTTTGCTTTTGAGTTAGCCTCTTGACGACTGACATTGTGATGGGTCGCTTTCCTTTTAGAGAATTATTTCTCTTAAACAGCAGACTTCATTATCATTACAAATAAATATATTCAGATGCATTTTTTCATCTCCTTTAATTTGTTCACCTCACACATTAGCATTTGAAATGGCACTCACTGGGGTTTGTTACAAGATGCTCAATTAGAGAGGAATACGTGCAAAACTCCCACCAAAACTAGAACTAAGAAGGCAGCTGGAAAGCTCCTGGGAACAAGATTTGTCCAAAGCAAGGACAAATGCATAGGACCTGAGTTAGAGAAGAGAAGCTTCATTTCTCTTGCCTTGCTCTTGGGATACTGGATTCTCTCTCGGAAGCCAGTGTCCCCAGTGGGTCAAAGGTTTGATATATACTCCTGGCTCAAGTGAATTGGGCTTTTCTCTGGAATTCTGACTATGCCATTATTTTAATTTTTTTCCAGCATGCCCCCAGGGAGAGTGGAACAAAAGGGGCATAAAGAACATGGGGTCAGAGTTCTCACTTGTGATGGGCACTATACCAGAGAGAAGACTTCAATTGCGAAAACTGTGGCTACCATTTTAATATGTCCTGAGCATCTACTACTACATCCAAAACTGTATGCATCAGTATAAACAGATCTAAGTGTATAATGTTGCTTGTGAATCTACGTCACAGTGTGATATAGTAGAAAAACATAGGTTTCTGGATCACAGGACTCAGGTTTGAATTTTAATTTCTCTCCTTGGGAGGGAGTTAGATTTAAGACAAAGAAGGTGGTTCTGGGGTCTATGTGGCTTAATTTGACACCCAGCTCCCTAGCTATTAACTGTGCAAGTTTGCATGTGAGCTTAATCTCTCTACATTTCTGTTTCCTCATCTATAAGTGGGGGAGGAGAATAAAGTCATCATGAGAATTAAATGAGATAAGGCATAAATCATAAAGAGGCACCTGAAGAACGCTAGTCCAAGGTAACAATTATACACCAGGCCTAATGCAGTACCTGGCATTTCATAGTTGTTCAAGAAATATTTGGTGAATGAACTAATGAATATAAAATATAAGATAAACACATACACTCCTTTAGCGCTTAATTGTGAACCTGAGTGAACCTACACCACGCATGTGCAGTCCTTATGCTGAAATCAGATTGCCCTGGGCAACGCACTTAAACTCTCAGCCTTTGTTTTCCCAGTTATACAAATGGAAGTAATAAAGTACCTACCTCATAAGACTGCTGTGATGAGGTACTACCTGCAAAGCACTTAGTGTGTTTGTGATTACTATTAAATTTAACCATTATCTGCACACTGCTAAATATTCTCTTGTTTGCTCAAAGCCCCCTCTGTGCGGCTCCCTGATGGGCCCTCTCCTGTGTGCACGTTCCTTCTGGGTGGTCAGCTACCTGGCAGTGAGGGGAGGTCGGGTGGTCAGCTACCTGGCAGTGAGGGGAGGTCGGGTATGGGGGAAACTTCGGTTGAGGCCCTGCCAATTAGAAACTATGATTCTTTATCATGTGAATCTCAGGAGAGGGATATTTGATTCACAAGAATTTAATTTGCATCCAACGTTTCATTTTGCATGGAGCCGTCTACGCACTCTCCACCCGGGTAAGGATGCCCTGTGTGTGAACCACACATTATGCGCAGATGCATCTTCATTAGTGACCAGAGCAGTATTAGAAATGGGTAAATTGGATCATTTAATATCATTGCTCTGACCTCCAGAAAAAAAGAATAGAGGTATTTTTCCCCCATTACGGTTAATAAGACTTGAGAGGCTCAATTTTCATTAGGAAGGCAAAAGCGTTCTTATAAATTCTGTCTCTATGAAGAAGGGCTGAGAACAGAAAAGTGTGAACCCTGGCAGTCATGGTCACCATCTTCCCGGGGTGAAACCTTATAGTCCCTGGGGACTCCCCCGCTGCTCTCTGCTGCTAAGTCTTTGGGCGCTGAAATCCTGCAGCCCAAAAGGGCTTTTTTGAGTTGCTCATTCACGTTTCTTTCCTCAGAAATTAAACTGAGAACTCACTTCCTCCAGGAAGCCTGCTCTGGTTACCTACAAGAGCCTGGTCATGCTCTGCGCACCAATAAGAGTTTTCAAACTTAAGTGTGTACCAAATATTGTACATGTTCTAATTTTTAGTCCTCATAAGAACCCTATGAGGTTTTCGGGATGAAGGCCACACAATTATTATGCAGAGACAGGGTCCGAACCCAGGGAGTCTGGCTCCAGAGCCCTAGATCTCATGCTGTTTGTCTTACATGTCCACAAATCACTTCCCTAAGGCTGTGCCCTGGATCCCCACCTGACCACACACTCTTCCAGATCAGAGGTATTCTCTTATTTTCTTTCTACCACCCAGCGCTGCTCACACCTGCTGTTACCTGAGCAATGGGGCTGCATGAGTGCATGGCCTGGGGGCAGAGGGGCACAGGTGCTGGTGGAGGTGACTGTGACATTTTGTCCTGACTTAGTCGCTGCTCCCTACCCTCTCGGGAGCTGACATTTCTGCAGGCATGTGACTTTTCTGGATCAGTGTGGCCAGACCATGCCTGCTTGGTGGGTGAGAGCAGTTCATCCTGGAGGGTTCTGAGGCCCCCATGCATGGCCACTTGATGGATGAGTGAGAGACCGAGGCAGAGGGAGGAGCGAGAAGGCACTGACATTTTGCAATTTTTCTCTCTATAAACTCAAACTCCTTCACCAGTTTGATTTGAGCCAATGTTCTGACCTATGCATGGCCTCTTTCATCCAGCGTCTGAAAAGGAAGGTGTTAATTTTTCCTCTGCATTTGGAAGAAGTTTCTTGGGCCAGCAAGGACATTGGGTCAGCTCACCCTTTAAAGGTGGCAACTCCAATTTAGAAGATTTAAGTTTGGGAAAATGTACTCGCTCCTAAAAGCCCAGAAGCAGAGTCATAATTCCCCTGGCAGAGGTTTATGTGGGTTCATTCTGGAAGTTTTCAATGGGTTTAATAAAGGTGGGAGTGACTTTGCTGTCTACTGACTGCAGGGTTGACTGGCCTCAGAGGTCAGCAGGCAGCTAGCTTGCTGTGCCCCTGCTTGGAGGAAAAACAGCACCTGGTCAGAGAGGGGTCTTTCTCAAGGCATAAGACAGGTAGCGACTGAAGAGTTCCAGAAAGCTTGTTAATCATCTGCAACGTCTGGCCTGCCTCAGCCTGGTGTCTTCAGAGGTCAGTGATGGGGGACCCAGAGTCAATTTGAAATAAAGGCCAGAGGCCCGGTGAGCTTCCCTGTGATCCAGGTCCCAGCTTCATGAAGAGAGGGTGCGGACCTTACTTGTTGACTTTTAGAATATGAACAGCAGATGTCCGTGATCCATGCTTCAAGCTTTAGAACAAGAAGAAAAGTAAGACCAACTTCACCAGGGTCATCAGCCTAAGGAATGCAGTGCCCCAAGAAGGAGGTTCTGACCAAAACCATAAATGACCTCCAGGAAGGCTGACATATGGGAGTGGAGAGCAACTTCCTTTGTGATTTGGATTCCGGGAGGAGAATCATGATGGTACTGTAACCTCCCTCAGTAACCCTACCAGACAGACAACTCCTCAGCTGAATGGACTATGGAACTGACCCCAGAGAGAAATGCTGGTCTCTTTAATGTTTGGTGGAAGTTGCTGTAGTTTTGAAACCATACACCTCTGATTGGGACTTGAACCCACATGCCGGGACTTGAACCCAGCCTAAACCCAGATTGGGACTTGAACCCACGGTCTTTTAATTAGAATCACTCACCTGGTGTCTGGACTTACTGAGGCTCAGGTTCTTTGTGTCTCAACACAGAAGGAATTCAGCGAGAGGCAAAGTGATAGGCAAGAAGTAGATTTATTAATATAGGACACTTGTGAGTGATGCAACTGGGCGGGCGAGGGGCTTCTGCCCAGAGCATTAAGTGGGCTACATTTTTATAATCAAAGGAAAGTAGGGGAGGGGGAAAGACAGACTGCTTTCTCACTCTTCCAGTAGACGTCAGACTTACACCACTAGCTCCTCCATCATATCGGGCAGGAGAGTGTCTGACCCCATGAGGTCAAACTAGGACTGTCATAGCGCTTATTCAAATCAGCAGAAGGGTGGTAACATACACTAAAATATGTTGAATTATCTCAGGTTTCTGTATAATGAGGGTCTCCTACTTTGGAATGTCCCCTTTCCCTTAAACTCCTGTCCTTGGTCCTAAGGATCATTATTTTGCTGAACTCGACCAGCAGAATGCAGGCTTCATTTTTTTCTTTCACTTAATGATCTGGGGCATATCTCATGCTTTTATTTATGGCTTTATAGTTAAGTAAGGCTGCTTCATTCCACAACATCCCAATAGCTTTCTTGAGCGATTATCAACTTAACAGTGGTCTCCCAAATTTCCCTAGGTTTCCCTCTCTATCTATAATCCCCTGCTGGGACTTCTACAACTCCCTGTGTAACTATCTTAGTTTATCCCTATCAGTTTCAGATATAGGTTGACTTAATAAATCTTTGGGTGTAGAAGTAAGTATGCAGGCATGAGTTAGGGTCAAATTCTGGACCCCTGAAGGTTCTCTGTGTAGCAGCAGAGTCACACTGGGTGCCACAGTTGTGACAGCCAATATTTATCTAGCACTGATGAAACAGTACACCTCAGATTGGGACTTGTACCCATGTGCCAGGACTCGAACCCGGCCAAAACCCTGATTGGGACTTGAACCCATGTAGCCAGGCCTTGAACCTGTCCAAAACCCTTGGTCTTCCAACTGACATCAAACACTGGGTTTCAGGACTTAATGAAGCTCAGGTTCTTGAAGTCTCATCACAGAAAGAATTAAGTGAGAGACAAAGTGATAGGTAAAAAGTGGATTTATTTAGAGAGAAACACACTCCACAGACAGCGTGTGGGCCATCTCAGAAGGCGAAAGTGGCACCAGGGTATGGGGTGGTCAGTTTTTATAGGGGTGGGTAATTTCATAGGCTAATGAGTGGGGGGAGTATTCCAGCTATTTCGGGAAGGGGTGGGGATTTCCAAGAATTGGGCCACCACCAGTTTTTGATCCTTATGGTCAGCCTTGGAACTGTCATGGCACCTGTGAGTGTGTTATTTAGCATGCTGACGTGTTACAATGAGCATATACTGAGGCTCAAGGTCTAGTGGAAGTCAACTTCTCTGCCATCTTGGACCCATTTTGTTCTAATCAGTTTATGTCATGTCCTTGGGCTATGTCATTCTTTCATATATTGTGCCCTGCCCCCTTCCCTCCTGTTTCACTGATGTGCCAGGCACTATGCTGAGTGTTTTTCTTACTTTCTTACATCTAATCTTCACAATAACTCTATAAAGTAGGTTTGAATCATTAGCCCTGTTTTATTGGTGAGGAAACAGAGGCACAAACTAACTTGATGAGGTTAACCCTAATAGGTGGGGGCAGAACTGGTATTTGACTACAGGAGTTTTGAAACCGAGTCCCTCTAAAACTGAGTTCCCCTGCTGAGTTTATGATTGACCCCTCTACACAAAATTTTATTCCCTTTCTTGTCCTGCCCCTGTTCTCCTCAGGATTGAGGAGTATCAACGAAAATGGGGAATTGAAACTGAATAGGGCCCTATAGAGCCCTCCCAATACAAAAGCCCCTCTGTGTCCCTTATTTCTTGTTTGTAGAAAAAGGCTTTAGTCTAGGCCTTCCCTGAGTTCCAAAGAGCAGACTTAAATAGTTACTAATTAGGGAGGTGAGGAAATGCAGAAACAAGGGAAAAGCACATAGTTCAGAGATAAAACAGAGTCCCAGTTCCTCCTCAAGGGATATACATAACTATCTGATGCATATCTTTGAGTTGTTCTGCAGAAATTGAGACCTCCACACGGGGAGGAGGTGGGGGTGACTACACAGGAGGATGGTGACTACATGATGACCACAAACCTGTAGACCCCAGACTGGTTGGGACCAGAAGGTTGGGGATTAAGATCCTGTTACCTCACCACCAACCAATCAGAAGAAAGTCCATAATCTGCAACCTTCACCTCAAATGTTGCCTTAAAAAAAACGCTTCCCTGAAAGCCATGGGGGAGTTCAGGTCTTTCGAGCATGAGCTGCCCATTCTCCCTGCTTGGCACCCTGCAAATAAATACTGTACTTTCCTTCACCACAACCTGGTGTCAGTAGATTGGCTTTGCTGCTTGCCAGCAGACTCACGTTCAGTTTAGTAAAGGGTTGACTCTGGGAATTGTCTTTTAGCCCCCAGCCTGGGGTCCCTCTCTCAGGCAGGCATGCCTTATCTAAAGGAGTGTCAGGAAAGTACCAACAGGGTCTGGAAAATGCCTGACTCCCCAGGCCAGAGCAGTTGGTGGCAATACCACACACACAATCTGCCTTGATAGGGATCAACAATGTGAGCAATCTTAAACTATTTGAACATGGACTGGAGTATAGGGAGTGCTGGGGTTTGTCTTTGAGTCACTGCATCCCTCTAAGCACTGTTTCATAATCTGTTCATCTGTCTTTACTGTCTCTGGAGCTTGGACTTTCCTTCAGAGACTTTCTGTACCCATTAAATTTGTTTTGGGTAAAAGCATCGGTTGGGGCCGGTGGGGTGGGGCACGGGTAGTGGGAAAACTATCATTCTGTCTAAGAGTGAGCTGAGCAAGGAAATCTGAGGAAGATGACTCACCTTGTCTTCCCAAAACCCAGGTCAAGAGTTGGTCCCAATCATCTGAAGAATCTGTCCTTCAAGTCTGTCAGACCTGTTTGGGGGAACAGAAGGACCTGGATAACTCTTTATCATTTGAGAAAAAAATTATGATTTGATTAAGACTTTTCACATGCCTGGTAGTGGTGGTTCATATGTAGAAATGATTTCAGACCTGGGGAAAATAGCTACATTGAAAGAGTTTCTGAACAGTTGAAAAGAACAATGCGAACAAAACTTAATTAGGAGTACAAGCTAATGGAACTGAGAAGGAGGCAGGATGAATTCATTACATTAATAATAACCTGAACTTAGGGAAGGGGAAGCAGATGGAAAGAAAGGAACACATAATACATTATGTTGCATTTCTTCTGAATAAAGTGTAGTGTGCTGAAATGTAATGAGATTATCCATCCTCTCCATCTGCTTTTGTCTAAATAAATTCAGTTTTTTCACAAATGTCATGAATTTTCAGCTTGTAATTTGCTGTCTCCAGTGTGTGTGTGGTGCTGGGAAGCCCATTTACTACTATGTGACCCAGCCTGGGACCTCCACTGAGCACCAGGGCCTCACAGAGCAGCAGCGAGGAGGTTCAAAATCATCCTGCTCTCAGCATGGGTGGGATGTTCTGTCACAGTGGTCCCCTCAGGGGGTTTGCATGGCACAGGTTGGTGGAGAAGGAAAGTGGTCTGGATTTGAGATGGGGGGTAGAGTGGCAAGAGGGTTCTCTTCTTCTGCAAACTTTGAGATGAAAATTTGATTCCTCCTCATTTATCACACATTTACTTCCATGTCTTTATTCACGAAGTTTTCTCCACCAGGAATTCCATGTCTCCTATACTCCTATTTTTCAAATCTATTACTTTTTAAAACTCACTTATTTCAGTGTCTCCTTCAACTGTTTTAGAACACACAGATTTATTTCTCTTCTCCCTGAACCTGTGTTTCCCTTTCACTTGGTGAATTCCACCCTGCACTCAGTTATTTAATTCCCTATATTGTTCCTCCTGAATAAGATTGTAAGTTCCTCTTTTTTCCTGCCTTTAACAAATGTTTTTTGAATGCTTTCGATTTGCTGGTTACTTCATAGGCATTGGGGATCCAGTGATGAGCAAAGTAGACATGGTCCTTGGCCTCATGGCGCTTGAGGGCTAAGAAGGAAGACATGCTAAATAGTATTCACCCCAATAAGTAGACAATTATTGTGATGGTTAATTTTCTGTATTAACTTGACTGGTCTAAGAGATGCCCAGATAGCTGGTAAAACATTATTTCTGGGTGTGTCTGTGAGGGTGTTTCCAGAAGAGATTAGTATTTGAATTGGTGAACTGAGTAAAGCAGATGGCCCTTCCCAATGTGCATGCACCTTATCCTATCTGATGAGGACCTGAATAGAAAAAAAAGGTGAAGGAAAGGCCAATTCTCCTCTTTCTCTGCTTGAGCTAAGACACCTATATTCTCCTGTCCTCAGACTTCTGTGCACTGGTTCCCAGGCTTTCAGACTCAGATCGGAACTTATACCATCTGCCCCCTGATTCTCAGGACCTGGGACTCCAACTGAATTATACCATCAGATTTCCTGGGTCTCCAGCTTGTGGATGGCAGATTATGGGACTTCTCAACCTCAATAACCACATGAGACAATTCCTAAATTAAATCTCCTCTTATGTATCTCTCTTTATATACCCAATTTGTTCTGTTTCTCTGGAGAACCCTTGACTAATACAATTACAAAATTTAACGTGTCAAATTTAAGTCAATGTTATTGACGATAAAATTCACACATTTTAAGTATACAGGTTGATGACTGTTGACAAATGTAACCACCACCTCAATTAAGATACAGAACATATCCATCTCCCCAAAAGTTTCCTCATACCTCTTCCCAAACTTTCTCTGCCTAAATCCTAACTGCCTACCTGCCTACCTACCATCTGATTTCTATCACTTTAGGTTATCTTTACCTTCTCTAGAATTGTATATAAATGGAATAATATAGTAGATACTCTTTTGCATTTGGCTTCTTTCACTCAGCCTAGTATCTGTGATATTCTTCAATGTTGTGTTTTGTTCAAAATTACTTTTGAACAAGTAACTTGTTCCTTTATATTGCTGAATATACACATGAGGATATATAAATAATTTATTTATCAGTTCACTTGTTGATGGACATTTGGGTTGTTTATGGCTTTTGGCTCTTATGAATAGAGCTGCTATGAATATTTGTATTCAAGTCTTTCTGTGGCATATATTTTTATTATTCTTGAATAAATACCTAATAGTGGAATTTCTAGGTTATATGGAAACTACAAGTGTTTTTTAAATGGATCATAGACTTACACATAAGAGCTGAAACTATAAAAATTCTAGAAGAAAACATAGGAGTAAGTTTACATGACCTTGGAATAGACAAAGATTTCTTGGGAATGTTATGCTTTTACACAAAATATTTTTTAAAACCTCACAAATTGGACTTTATTAAAAGTAAAAATGTCTGCTCTCCAACCCCATCCTCCAAACAGGAAAACTTCCCAAATTCCAAAACACTTAGGAATTAAAAAAGACAACTCACACATCAGGAGGAAATATATGTAAAATATATAGGGCAGTCCTGCATTTTTGAAACTAGAGGCCTGTAGCTTAGTTAAACCTGCAGAGAACGGGTGATTACCACACCTACCACACCTTTTCCCAATCACCATTCCCCATGCGCCCTACACCTCAGATGGCCCTGCTGCATTATTCTTTATCCCATTAATACCCCAGCTCCTTTTCTTCCGGGAGCCAGATTTGAGATTTTTCTCCTGTCTTCTACTTGGCTGCCCTGTGAATAAGCCCTGTCTTCACTGCAAACCATGGATGTCTCATCATTTTGGCTTGCTGTGTTTCTGACAAAGGGAACCTGGCTTGGATAAATCGCCCAGAGAAGAAAAATCCAAGACACCAGTCAGATTTTTATCACAGTTGTCTATGCTGTGTGGCTGACAGGGTCTTGGTGCCCTGGCCGGGTCTCAGGACTGAGCCTCTGAGGTAGGAGAGCTGAGTTCAGGACATTTGACCTCTGGAGACCTCCTGGCCCCATGTAATATCAATTGGCGAGTGGTCTTCCAGAGATCTCCATCTCAACATTAAGACCCAGCTCCACTCAACGAGCAGCAAGCTCCAGTACTGGACACCCATGCCAAACAACTAGCAAGACAGGAACACAACCACACCCATTAGCAGAGAGGCTGCCTAAAATCATACTAAGTTCGCAGACACCCCAAAACACAAAACTGGACGAGGTCCTGCCCACCAGAAAGACAAGACCCAGCCTCATCCACCAGAAAACAGGCAGCAGTCCTCTCCACCAGGAAGCCTACACAACCCACTGAACCAACCTTATCCACTGGGGGCAGACACATAAAACAATGGGAACTACAAACCTGCAGCCAGTGAAAAGGAGACCCCAAACACAGTAAGTTAAGCAAAATGGGAAGACAGAGAAATATGCAGCAGATGAAGGAGCAAGGTAAAAACCCACCAAGCCAAACAAATGGAGAGGAAATACGCAGTCTACCTGAAAAAGAATTCAGAATAATGATAGTAAAGATGATCCAAAATCTTGGAAATAGAATGGAGAAAATACAAGAAATGTTTAACAAGGACCTAGAAGAACTAAAGAGCAAACAAACAATGATGAACAACACAATAAATGAAATTAAAAATTCTCTAGAAGGAATCAATAGCAGAATAACTGAGGCAGAAGAACGGATAAGTGACCTGGAAGATAAAATAGTGGAAATAACTACTGCAGAGCAAAATAAAGAAAAAAAAATGAAAAGAATTGAGGACAGTCTCAGAGACCTCTGGGACAACACTAAACGCAACAATATTCCAATTATGGGGGTCCCAGAAGAAGAGAAAAAGAAAGGGACTGAGAAAATAATTTGAAGAGATTATACTTGAAAACTTCCCTAATATAGGAAAGGAAATAGTCAATCAAGTCCAGGAAGCTCAGAGAGTCCCATACAGGATAAATCCAAGGAGAAACGCACCAAGGCACAAATTAATCAAACTATCAAAAATTAACTACAAACAAAAACTATTAAAAGCAGCAAGAGAAAAGCAACAAATAACATTCAAGGGAATCCCCATAAAGAAAAGAGCTGATCTTTCAGCAGAAACTCTGCAAGCCAGAAGGGAGTGGCAGGACATATTTAAAGTGATGAAAAGGAAAAACTTACAACCAAGATTACTCTACCCAGAAAGGATCTCATTTAGATTCGATGGAGAAATTAAAACCTTTACAGACAAGCAAAAGCTAAGAGAATTCAGCACCACCAAACCAGCATTACAACAAATGCTAAAGGAACTTCTCTAGGCAGGAAACACAAGAGAAGAAAAAGACCTACAATAACAAACCCAAAACAGTGAAGAAAATGGTAATAGGAACATACATATCAATAATTATCTTAAATGTAAATGGATTAAATGTTCCAACCAGAAGACATAGACTGGCTGAATGGATACAAAACCAAGACCCATATATATGCTGTCTACAAGAGACCCACTTCAGACCTAGGGAAACATACAGACTGAAAGTGAGGGGATGGAAAAAGATATTACATGCAAATGAAAATCAAAAGAAAGCTGGAGTAACAATTCTCATATAAGACAAAACAGACGTTAAAATAAAGACTATTACAAGAGACAAAGAAGGACATTACATAATGATCAAGGGATCAATCCAAGAAGAAGATATAACAATTGTAAATATTTATGCACCCAACATAGGAGCTCCTCAATACATAAGGCAAATGCTAACAGCCATAAAAGGGGAAATCAACAGTAACACAATCATAGTAGGGGACTTTAACACCCCACTTTCACCAATGGACAGGTAAACAAAAATGAAAATAAATAAGGAAACACAAGCTTTAAATGATACATTAAACAAGATGGACTTATTTGATATTTATAGGACATTCCATCCAAAAACAACAGAATACACTTTCTTCTCAAGTGCTCATGGAACATTCTCCAGGATAGATCACATCTTGGGTCACAAATCAAGACTTGGTAAATTTAAGAAAATTGAAATTGTATCAAGTGTCTTTTCTGACCACAACGGTAAGAGACTATATATCAATTACAGGAAAAAAAAATTGTAAAAAATACAAATACACAGAAGCTAAACAATAGACCTCTAAATAACCAAGAGATCACTGAAGAAATCAAAGAGGAAGTCAAAAAATACCTAGAAACAAATGACATTGAAAGCACGATGACCCAAAACCTATGAGATGCAGCAAAAGCAGATCTAAGACGGAAGTTTACAGCAATACAAGCCTACCTCAAGACACAAGAAACATCTCAAATAAACAATCTAACCTTACACCTAAAGCAAGTAGAGAAAGAAGAGCAAAATACCCCAAAGTTCACAGAAGGAAAGAAATCATAAAGATCAGATCAGAAATAAATGAAAAAGAAATGAAGGAAATGATAGCAAAGATCAATAAACCTAAAAGCTTGTTCTTTGAGACGATAAACAAAATTGATACACCATTAGCCAGACTCATCAAGAAAAAAAGGGAGAAGACTCATATCAACCAAATTAGAAATGAAAAAGGAGCAGTAACAACTGACACCACAGAAATACAAAGGATCATGAGAGATTACTACAAGCAACTATATGCCAATAAAATGGACAATCTGGAAGAAATGGACAAATTCTTAGAAAAGTACAACCTTCCGAGACTGAACCAGGAAGAAATAGAAAATATAAACAGACCAATCACAAGCACTGAAATTGAAAGTGTGATTAAAAATCTTCCAACAAACAAAAGCCCAGGACCAGGTAGATTTACAGGTGAATTCTATCAAACATTTAGAGAAGAGCTAACACCTATCCTTCTCAAACTCTTCCAAAATATAGCAGAGGGAGGAACACTCCCCAACTCATTCTATGAGGCTACCATCACTCTGATACCAAAACCAGACAAAGATGTTACAAAGATGAAAACTACAGGCTAATATCACTGATGAACATAGATGCAAAAATCCTTAACAAAATGCTAGCAAACAGAATCCAGCAGCACATTAAAAGGATCATACACCATGATCAAGTGGGGTTTATCCCAGGAAGGCAAGGATTCTTCAATATATGCAAATCAATCAATGTGATACACCATATTAACAAATTGAAGGAGAAAAACCATATGATCATCTCAATAGATGATGAAAAAGCTTTGGACAAAATTCAACACCCATTGATGATAAAAACTCTCCAGAAAGTAGGCATAGAGGGAACTTACCTCAACATAATAAAGGCCATATATGACAAACTCACAGCCAACATCATTCTCAATGGTGAAAAACTGAAACCATTTCCACTAAGATCAGGAACAAGACAAGGTTTCCCTCTCGCACCATTATTCCACATAGTTTTGGAAGTTTTAGCCACAGAAATCAGAGACGAAAAAGAAATAAAAGGAATCCAAATTGGAAAAGAAGAAGTAAAACTGTCACTGTTTGCAGATGACATGATACTATACATAGAGAATCCTAAAGATGCTACCAGAAAACTATTAGAGCTAATCAATGAATTTGGTAAAGTAGCAGCATACAAAATTAATGCACAGAAATCTCTTGCCTTCCTACACACTAATGATGAAAAATCTGAAAGAGAAATTAAGGAAACACTCCCATTTACCATTGCAACAA
This sequence comes from Balaenoptera acutorostrata, assembly GCF_949987535.1. Classification (NCBI taxonomy): domain Eukaryota; kingdom Metazoa; phylum Chordata; class Mammalia; order Artiodactyla; family Balaenopteridae; genus Balaenoptera; species Balaenoptera acutorostrata. Next base: position 36,420,559 of record NC_080082.1, on the reverse strand, counting down.
AAAGAATAAAATACCTAGGGATAAACGTACCTAAGAAGACAAAAAACCTGTATGCAGAAAACGGTAAGACACTGATGAAAGAAATTAAAGATGATACAAACAGATGGAGAGATATTCCATGTTCTTGGATTGGAAGAATCAACATTGTGAAAATGACTCTACTACCCAAAGCAATCTACAGATTCAATGCAATCCCTATCAAACAACCAATGGCATTTTTCACAGAACTAAAACAAAAAATTTCACAATTTGTATAGAAACACAAAAGACCCCGAATAGCCAAAGCAACCTTGAGAAAGAAAAACAGAGCTGGAGGAATCAGGGTCCTGGACTTCAGACTATACTACAAAGCTACAGTAATCAAGGTAGTATGGTACTGGCACAAAAACAGAAATATAGATCTATGGAACAGGATAGAAAGACCAGAGATAAACCCACACACATATGGTCGCCTTATCTTTGACAAAGGAGGCAAGAATATATAATGTAGAAAAGGCAGCCTCTTCAATAAGTCATGCTGGGAAAACTGGACAGCTACATGTAAAAGAATGAAATTAGAACAGTCGCTAACACCATACACAAAAATAAACTCAAAATGGATTAAAGACCTAAATGTAAGGCCAGACACTATACAACTCTTAGAGGAAAACATAGGCAGAACACTCTATGACATAAATCACAGCAAGATCCTTTTTGACCCACCTCCTAGAGAAATGGAAATAAAAACAAAAATAAACACATGGGACCTAATGAAACTTAAAATCTTTTGCACAGCAAAGGAAACCATAAACAAGGCAAAAAGACAACCCTCAGAAGGGGAGAAAATATTTGCCAACAAACCAACTGACAAAGGATTAGTCTCCAAAATATACAAGCAGCTCATGCAGCTCAATATCAAAAAAACAAACAACCCAATCCAAAAACGGGGAGAAGACCTAAATAGACATTTCTCCAAAGAAGATATACAGATTGCCCAGAAACACATGAAATGATGCTCAACATCACTGATCATTAGAGAAATACAAATCAAAACTACAATGAGTTATCACCTCACACCAGTCAGAATGACCATCATCAAAAAATCTACAAACAATAAATGCTGGAGAGGGTGTGAAGAAAAGGGAACCCTCTTGCACTGTTGGTGGGAATGTAAATTGATACAGCCACAATGGAGAACAGTATGGAGGTTCCTTAAAAAACTAAAAATAGAACTACCCTATGACCCAGCAATCCCACTACTGGGCATATACCCTGAGAAAACCATAATTCACAAAGAGTCATGTACCACAATGTTCATTGCAGCACTATTTACAATAGCCAGGACATGGGAGCAACCTAGGTGTCCATCAACAAATGAATGGATAAAGAAGATGTGGCACATATATACGATGAAATATTACTCAGCCATAAAAAGAAACAAAACTGAGCTATTTGTAGTGAGTTGGATGGACCTAGAATATGTCATACAGAGTGAAGTAAGTCAGAAAGAGAGAAAAAAATACTGTGTACTAACACATATATTTGGAATCAAAGAAAAAAAAAGGTTCTGAAGAACCTAGGGGCAGGACAGGAATAAAGACACAGATGCAGAGAATGGACTTGAGGACACGGGGAGGGGGAAGGGTAAGCTGGAACGAAGTAAGAGAGTGGCATGGACATATATACACGACCAAATGTAAATTAGATTGCTAGTGGGAAGCAGCCTCATAGCACAGGGAGATCAGCTCAGTGCTTTGTGACCACCTATAGGGTTGTGCTAGGGAGGGTCGGAGGGAGATGCAAGAGGTAGGGGATATTTGGATATATGTATATGTATAGCTGTTTCATTTTATTATACAGAAGTAACTAACACATCAATGTAAAGCAATTATACCTCAATAAAGATGTTAAAAAATATATATATTTGGCAAAGTAGTTGCATCCAGAATATGTAAGGAACTCTTACAACTCTATAATGAGATACAATGTTTTTTTAAAAGGAAAAATATTTGAATGAACACTAGGAATGACCAAAAAGCACATGAAAATATGCTCAATATTACTAACCTTTGGGGGAGTGCAAATTAAAACTACAGTGATATACCTTTTCACACCCACTAGATGGTGTAAAAAATGAAAATCCCCAGGATTAGTGAGGAGATAGAACAATAGGGTAGTGCAAACACTTTGACAACCAGTTGGGCAATATTTTGTAAAGTTGAACATGCACTTACAATATGACCCAGTGATTCCACTCTCAGATAACTACTCAAGAGAAATAAAAACCTAATTTTCCCTCAAAGAGTTATGCATAAATGTTCATAGCAGCTTTATTTATAATAGCCCAATCTGGAAACAATCCAAATGTTCATCACCTACTGAATGGATAAACAAATTGTGTTACATCCACGTTATAGAGGAACACTACTCAGCAATAAAAAGGAATAAACTTTATAGACATTATGCCGAGTGAAAAATAGACACAAAAGAATATGTGCAACAGGGTTTCATTTATATGAAACTATAAAAAAGGAAATCTAATTTATAGCCACAGAAACAGGTCCACGGTTTTCTGGAGCTGTGGTTTGCAGAGGGATTAACTGCAAAGAGGCAGAAAGGAACTTTCTGGGGTGATGCTGATGTTGTATATCCTGGTGGTGTGGTTACATGTCAAAGTTATTGACCTCAGCACTTAACATGGATGCAATCTTTTGAATGTACATTATACCTCAATAGTGTTGATCAAAACAAACAAACAGGCATGTATCCGCTCTATGACTGTCTGTAAGTGACTCTGCTCTTTCCCTCCCTGTCTTCCCAGGGAGAAAATGGACTCAGTAGACTCAGCATGCATCCTTTTGGAGAGACTCTATTCACCCTGTGGGAGCATGTTTGAGATCTGCTGGGGTGCTGGTGATTTAGTTCTACATTATGCTGCAGAAAGTGGAACAATAAGTGGGTTCCATGTGACACTTGCATTTATTAGCAGAGAAACAACGGATCTGCTAAGAAAAGTGACACTCTATTGTGTGGATGTCACTTCTGATTGTCAAGTTGCAGAAAACCTTCAGCTAGGTCTTCAGCTTGTTAAATCTGAAAGAACTGTTGAAGGGTTTTGTATTTTCCTCATGTGAACTATTAAGCATTCCATTTAATTTGCAAAGGCAGAACAGGTTTCCTTGATGGCGTGGCTCCTTTGGGATGAACGCTTAGAACCACACTCAATGTGAGCACCTATGAATCTGGAACTCTCGATTAAGACAGTTGGAGTCTTAAACTGGGTTTCCCAGAGTACCAGGAGCTGTAGTACATCTAAGTTACAGTGATATGTCCCTTCACAGAGTGTCATGACGGGACTGATGGACCCTTACCATAACCAGTCATTTCTCCTCTGAAAAAGATTGTACGAGAGCTCAACGTGCCGCCCCTTCTTTGTAACAGATACTCGACTGTGAGCAAAAGTCTGTTTCCATGACCACCCAAACCTTTATGCCAGGGTCAGCTGTTTGGACATATGGGGAAAGGGGGAGAAATCTCAGAGGGCTTGCAGCCGCTATTGGTGACTGAAAGTTGTATAATATCATTTGAGAAGTTTCCACCTCAGAGTTAATTTTAATGAACAAAACATTACTTGTAGCCTACAGAAGGGTCAACTCCTTGATTCTGGAAGGAGGCCAACCTGCCTAAAAAGGACTCAAGGAGCCATGATGGGGTTCAGATACACTGAATGATGTTGGACAAGCCACTTAGCTCTTCTGATGAAGTTTCCTTACTTTTGAATGAAGTTAAAACCCAGAGCTGGTAACCAGTGGCAGCTATGTCCTCATCCTTCAGTTTCCCCATTTTGAGATTTCTCTGTCTTTGCCGACCACCAAAGTAGAAATAAAACCTAAGCATCCCCAAAGAACCCACTCACATGAAGAGTATAAATGAGTGATGCCAGCTTCACTGAAGATCTGGTAAGAAGGAGAAAGGGGTTTTATTGCACTTCCCACACCTAAAGAATATTCTGAAGGGATTGTGTATGTTTGAATGAATATGTGTGTGCTTGTACGTGTGTGTGTTTAAGGGTTCTTGCTCTTCCATCGTGCAGTACCCAGAATCCTCACCTCTCTTTCTCCTCCCGGTGTTCCTCCCAGAATTTCATACGTCTCTGTCCTCCAACAAACATAGCAATTCTACCTACACCCCAACTTGTATACCCAGACCCATCTAGGAGCTCAGCAAACCAAATCATAGGACTTTCTCCTCCAAGAAGATGGAGTGGTGATCCTCTTTTGTAGTTGCACATGATTTGGTGCTTCCCTCCTTTCATGTCAAATAGCTTATACAAATATCCATTTTTCATCAATTCTAGGACCAAGATTTTCTCATATTTTAACATCTCTGAAATTGGAATGCTACTTACAATAAAAGGCATCTTACAGTTATAAATGTGAACACTTTTCTTTCTTAGCATTTTAGATTTGATGAAACATGGCATTTCTTCCAGCTGAACACAGGGCTATTTCTCTCCAAGAGCAATTATTATTATTATAAACTTATTATGTAAAATTTTCTCCATCTCAAAACAAATTCTAAAAATCCATGGGATTCCAAAGTCTGGTTAACAAATTATATGTGCAGATATGTCCATCCCTGCTCCTGGCTCATTTGCTCTTTCTCACTGGAAAGGATAGAGACAGACAGCTAGGAATAAGGACAGGAAATGGTCTATTTATCTATAAATTCTGTTTGGTAGGCAGAAGTCATCAGTGGAAATGGGACTTACCTAGTTAAGAGGTGATCCTCAAAGTGTGATCCAAAGATAAACTACACTAAAATCTCCTGGCAGGCTTGTTAAAAAGCATGACTTTTGGGGCCACATTTAAGGTCACCCCAGTCATATCTCTGGGGTGGTGTCCTAAAATCTGTGTTGCTAACAAGCTCTGCAGGGAGGGTTTATTCAAAACTAGATTACTACCTTTGGGGAAAGCTGCATACCAGCCATAGGACAGGAATTTCCATTTCAATTCACTATGATTTAAAACTCTCAAAGATATTTTTAAAATGTACATTAGTCTTATGTTAGCAGTGGGTAAACTGAGGCACAAAGAGCTTGGGTAACTTCCCAAGTCACTATCCAGGAAGTGGTAGATGTTGGATGTGAACCCCACCTGTTTGACTCCAGGGCTTTCTGAGACCCATCTTGTCTGCACTGAACACAGAACATAACTTATACAAACTTTTTGGAACACAATTTGACGAAATTGATTGAATTTAACATACCTATCCCCTTTACCCAGAAATTCCATTTCAAGGATATAGACTATAGAAATACTGAAGCATTAGCACACACACATGCACATGCACACACACCAATATTCACTGTAGCATTACTTGTAATAGTAAAAAATAATCAGAGTCTATAGGCCCATCAGTAGGGAGAAAGTCAAATTATGATACTTCCTTTCTATGAAATACTGTGTAGCAGTGAAAAAGATAATGTACTTCTACATATAACAGAATGGAAAGATCTGTAGGATGTATGATTAATATAAAAAATGAAATTAAGTACAAAAAATGTAGAGGAGAATGCTGTTTCTGTAAAACAAGGAAGACCTTTATATGTTTATATTACAAATGCAAAGACAAAGAAAAATACCTTGAAAGTTATATAGTAAATTGCAAATAGTGTTGACCTCTTAGACAGTGAGTGCCATTTGAAGTGGATAGAGGTGGGATGTAGGGGTGAAGATCACTTTTAATATTTATTCTTATTTCTACTTTGTATTAATTTTTACCCTGAGAATTCAGGTGTTAGGTAAAATTTTAAATTAAAAGAAAGCAAAACATTGTAAACTGCTCACACACCCCTTTTCAACCCTGAGGCTAGGTACAAAAGTGGCTGAAGCTGTAGGTTCTGCAGAATAGCTAATATAAAGGATCTTTGTTCTTTCTTGTTATGAATTATGTACTCTGCCTACTGGGTAGCTTGTTTTTTTAAAATCTCAAATCAGAACTGTGAAGTATAAAAATATAACTCAGCAAAATCAACAAGTGTAACCTGTGTTAGTGAAACACTCTTATTAATGGTGATGTTGGGCTTGTTGGAAACTCGTCATATTTCATTTTATGCATATTTGTTCCCGAGTTTTAATAAAGAGCCCATAATATCTGCTATTTACCAAGGGAATTTAAGAAAGCTCATCAAAATGTATACAAAAGAACAAAGATGAATTGCATGCAGTGAACTGCCACATTCTTCTTGGTGTATTATTGAAAAATGACAACGTTACTGAAAATTGCTGTTCCTTGTGTCCTTTTTCTGTTTTGAAAAACCCAAATTGGCTCATAGCAGAGTGTTTCAATACCTATGCCATTAGTCTTGAAGAGGTCTTTAGAAGATGCCTATAATTACAGGCTGTGTGGTATAAATCATTTAATTCTCAATAAAGAACAGGCTCACTGAGGAGATGCTGTGGTAATGTGGCTTGAAGTGTAGGCTGGGCAGTTTTTCATGATTTACCCTGGGCAAGCAGATGAACCAGAAATTTTCATTATTTTCAGCACTAATGACTCATCTTGCCTCCTCCATGGGTTGTCTCATTGGTTTTATTCCTTTACCATATTGTCCAGTTGGGTCAACTGACTATAGGAATGGGATATATTCACTAACAAGCTGTGTGACATTGAATGTCACTCATCCACTTTGAATCTCATTTCCACGTATATAAAATGAAAGAGTGGCCCAAGATAATCATGCATGTCTTCGTTCTAAAATTGAGAATTTGAAATTCTCCTATAAAAATGTCAATAGCAAAGGTCTTTTCCCACTTCTCTGGGTCTGCCTGGCCTTGGGTCTTGCTTTAACAAATAGAATGTGTTGGAATTGACATTGTGCTAGTTCTAAGCCCAAGTCTCAAGAGATCTTGCATGCTTCCACTCTCTCCTTTGGAGCCCTGTTAGCTTCCATGAGAACAAGCCCAAGCTAGTCTCCAGGAGCAGGAGAGACCATGTGGAGCAGAGATGAAGCAACCTAGCATGACCTACAAAAGTGAGCTCACCCAGGATAGAAGAACCACCCAGCTGAGCCCATCTTAAATGGTCAGTCTGCAGAACTATGGGTTAAATAAATGGTTGTTATTTTCAGCCATTAAGTTAGGGGTGGTTTGTTACACAGCAAAAGCTAATTAGTACAATGATGGATATAGAGACAAATAGAAATAGTGTGAAGACATTGGGTGAAGGTCACATTCTATGATTTTCAGGGCAAAGAATAGCAATTCCTAATATTTATCATTAAGTAGAAAAATGTCAGAATGAAAAGAAGGTTCCCTAAAGATCAAAAGATCAATGAGAAATGTTTTTGATGAGGAGGTGATAAAACACACACTCACACATTTTTGTGGGGATTATCAATTGGTATGACATCTTGGGAGGATAACTTGGCAATACCCATCAATTTCAATACATATACAATTTTCCCAGCAATTATTAGGAATTTATCCTAGAGATACACTTGTGATATATGTGAAAGCATGTTTAATGAAGCAAAAACCTAGAAGCAATGTAAATTTAAGAGGAACCTGATTAAACCATGCACTATTTATATAGTGAAATAGTACCCAAATGTTAAAATAGATACATGCTAATATAAAATGATTAATCTGTATTATGTTATGTTATGTTATATTACATTAGAATCTCTCCAGAATTCATATGTTGAAGTCTAAAACCCAATGTGATGGTTTGGAGGTGAGGCCCTGGGGAGGAAATTAGGTCATGACGGGAGAACCCATGTGATGGGATTAATGCCTTATAAGGAGAGATTCAAAAGAGTTTGCCTCATCTCTCTCTGTACTCTGGCATGTGAGGATACAAGGAGAAGACTGCCATCTTCAAACCAGGAAGTGGATTCTCACCAGACGCTGAATCTTCTAGCAGTTTGATCTTAAACTTCCCAGTCTCCAGAACTGTGAGAAGTAAATGTTATTTAAGCCACCTAGTCTATGGTAGATTTGTTATAGCAGACCAAACTAAGACTAAGATAATCTGTAAGGTACATCGTTGGGTGAAAAAACAAGTTGAACACTGTAATTTGCTCCCAGATAAGTCAACATTCATATATGCACATACAAGCATAAATAGGAATTTACCCATGAAACACTGGAGTAGAATCCTGGATCTGGAATTTCCTTTAACATCTAAGTCTAATTCACCATCTGGTGCAGACATTAACATTATTATGACTTTCTGTCATTCACCCTGGGCTTACAGAACATCATATGATGAAAAGCTGTGTACTTAGTGTACCTCAAGAAAGCTGTTCCAGAGTCCTCTCTTAAAACTTAAGAACTCCTGGCATGGGGAAAATTATAAGTTGTCTTCAGCTAAGGCTTGACATCTACCTAAGAGCAAGGACCTGCCGGAATGGGCTAAGGATGGATACCTAAGAAGGACAGGGTGTCCTGATACTGCTGATGCCCAGTCCTAGAAAACTAACATGATAGAGCACAGAGAGCATCGGTTTTTAAGTCGGGCAGGTCAGTCAATCTAACAGGAATTTGTGCCCAGCATCATTTCCACTCAGCCCACCTTTGATTTCAGCTGTAATTCTGGTGGACAGGTCCATACACACAGATTGCCCTCAGAGGCCAGCTGCATCAGTCTACCAGCTTTCCTGCCTCCAGGGTCTCCTCCAAAGCTAGGGCCCTAGCTACACAGTTCCTCAAAGTCTCCAGTGGCATTGAGCCCAGTTGCCCACAGCAGTAACCAGCTCAATAACATGGTTTCTGTTAACTCTACCTTCCTTCCTTGAATCACTCTGCCCTCTCCCTCACTCCGGTTTACTAGAATTGCTTTGAAATAAATTATCTGCACTCAAGTCTTTGCTTCAAGTTCTAATTTGGGAACAAACCAATACACTTACTAAACTTTTCTGAATTTTGCTTTTCACATCAGTTAGGGAAATGTATACATATGTATATATACACACATGCTATATACATATATGTATGTATACACATTACTGTGTGAAATTAAATATCTATCATCTGTCTATCTATCTGGCATATTGTGAATGCTCAACAAATAGTTAGGGGTTAGTTCCCAGCCAGGGAGCATCCTTCCCTCAATCCTGACCCAAATTCTTCAGCTGTTCCTGAGTTTGTGAGTCTCTCTTCTTTACTCCTGGAGTTTTGCCTCATTTAAGCAGAGGCACAGTAGAACACAGAAGTTTAGTTAGTAAAGCATGTCTTAGCTCTTGAAATTTACAACTTGACCTTCAGCCTTCTGTCTGCTGTGCTGTGCAAGTTGAATTTACGTGAAGGAAAGCACGCTTTCCAAAGGATGCTTAGGGAGCAGAGGCAATGTGCCCAGTTTCACCATGTCATCCTGACTTTTAGGGAAAAACCTGCTCAGCTCTTCAATTAGCAGCCCTGCTGGTAGCTCAGGCAATGTTTTTCACAAATCAGCAGCAGGAAATCCAATGAGAAGTCACTGTTTATGTAGCAGAATAAAGGATCCTAGTTGTCTGTCTATAAACAGTGACCCTGGCAGGTAGAATCGAGTTCATGTGGACCACACTGTGCTTAATTTAGAATTATCTTTATCCCTTCTGAATATTCCATACATCCTAATATATTTCTTTTTTTTTTTTATTGGAGTAAAATTGCTTTACAATGTTGTGTTAGTTTCTGCTGTACAATGAAGTGAATCAGCTATATGTATACCTATATCCTCTCCTTCTTGGACCTCCCTCCCACCCCAACCCCCATCCCACCCATCTAGGTTGTCACAGAGCACTGAGCTGTGCTCCCTGTGCTACACAGCAGGTTCCCACTAGTTATCTATTTTACATATGGTAGTGTATTTATGTCAAACCTAATCTCCCAATTTGTCCCACCCTCCCCTTAGTGGTTAGATTTCTTCAATGGAGCAGCCATTTCCTAGGTTGTAACATACTGTGAGAATAACTTGGGGGGTGTGTGTGTGTGTGTGTGAGAGAGAGAGAGAGAGAGAGAGAGAGGAGGAGAGAGAGAGAGAGGGAGGGAGAGAGGAGAGAATGATTCATCAGAGACTTTTCACCTCTAGACACTTGGACCTATGGTCCTTCTGTCAGAGACCTTTTTTGGCCATTATTCCCAAACCATATTTTTAGAACTTTAATAATTTAAAATGACTTTGTATCAGAATTATTTGAAAAATGAATGAGATCTCAGTAGAGAAGTTATTCTGATATTTACTTCCCTAGCCCCAGTGCCTGACTCCATTTGCCCAGGAGAAGAAGGAAAAAAAAAGAAATGTCTTTTTTTTTGGCTATTCTCTAAGTGTGAGACCAGGTAAATTACAATCACCCTTTTGGATGGATATGATGATTGGAGAGAGACACTTTTTTGCCCCAGTCCCTGCAGTAAAATATATCATGAAGGAGATTTGTGACCAAACAGGGTCATATGCCTTTGGTCATTTGGAGTGGAAACAATTAATCCTGGAGTATGAGAGAGGTCTTGCTGACTCAAAGACATGTTGTAGGTGTGTGGCTTAAAAAATGGAGCACCTCTGACTCTCCGATTTGATCCAAAGCAAGATTCAAATGTCAAGCTTTCTGGGTGGGTGTGCATAGAAGCTTTCCCCTGACATCCTGATGACAGCATCATGATCAGATATATCTTGCATGTCACTGCTGATGGGGCAAACTTGGGTTTGGGAGGCAAGAAAGAAATATTTTGCAAAATCAACTCTAACACTTTATTGTCTGGATCTGGGCAATGCTGCCCTAGAGGGGCTCTGGATCACCTGAGTTCAAGTTCTCAGCGTGTGGTTTTGCTCCTGCAAAAGTGAACATTTGTGCGTGGACGGAGGACTGCAAAGTCCCCTCCAGCTCTGCTGGTTTATGAATCTAAGGAGGACGTCCGTCTGTCTCCCATCTCTTTCCTGTTATGGGGCTGGAATTGCTACAAGAGAGATGGTTTGTTTCACTCTTCAGGCTGTGTGGCCATGGCTCCAATTAGAGTGCCCACTCTCCCTAGGGCAACATCAACTCTCCCTTTTACACAGCGAACAATCCAGATTATGGATGTTTCATGTATTAGATTTCTCCTTGTTTTTCTTTCCTTCTCAATATTTGAAGGATATTTTTAAGCCAAGCATTCATGGTAGCCTAATAGCAGAAACATGGGAGGAAAAAAAGTTGATGGTCCGCGAATTACGTTTTCTGTGCAATTAACCTCTATAGTAAGCTACTTAGTCACAAATTTGTCAGTAGGAAAACCAGGCTTCTGGATAGAGAATTACACAATTACAGTCTGGGGTAGGAATACCTCTTAAGAGATCTGCTAGCATGACCTCAGACACTAGGCAGATAAGTTGTGTCCCCGTTTCACAGATGAGGAACTGATATTGGATTATGAAGGCAAGAGAACAGAGAAACTGGCTTTTCTCGGATTGCCTCAGTAGAGAAGATTTGTCTTGAACACAGGAACCTGTGGTTATGAAATAATAAGGAAAGAAGATGGGTGGAAGTTTGTGTTTTCCTGATTTCTGTTCCCCACTCCATACCCAGACTAACTCCCAAACAGACCTGTAGATTATAGTGTCACACAGCCATAAAATAACTCTTTTTTTATTTCAGCAAATAATCTTTGAGTGGATTTTATCAGGCACTGTGTTACCCAGTGGAAGCAGAGTGGTGAACAAAAAAATAGGTGTCTCTCCTTGCAGAGTTATGGAGATAGATATTAAATAAACACAGAAATAAACATATCATCATTGTGAATATGGTAAATGACATGGAAAAAGAAAAGCAGGGTATGTACAGTCACTTTGGAGGACAGTTTGGCTATTTCTTATAAAACTAAATATACTTTTTCCATGCCATCCAGCAATTATGCTGCTTGGTATTTATCCCCCAAAGATGAAAACTAATGTCCACATAAAAACCTGCACATGGATTATTATAGAAGCTTTATTCATAATAAAGCTTGGAAGCAACCAAGAATTTCTTCAGTGGGTAAGAAGATAAATGAACTGTGGTACATTCAGACAAATGAATATTATTCAATGTTAAAAAGAAATGAGCTGTCAAGCTATGAAAAGACATGCAGGAAACTTAAATGTGTATTACTAAGTGAAGGAAGCCAATCTGAAAAGGCTACATAGACTATGATTCCAACTATAAGACATTCTGGAAAAGGCAAAACTATGGAGACAGTAAAAAGATCAGTGCTGGGCGGGGGCAGGAGTAGATGAATAGGCAGAGCACAGAGGATTTTTAGGGCAGTGAAAATACTCTGTATGATATCACAATGATAGGTATATGTCATTTGTTCAAACCCATAGAAGGTACAACACCAAGAGTGAACCCTAAGGTGAACTATGGACTTCGGGTGGTTATGATGTGTAGTGTAGGTTCATCCTTGATAAAAATTTATACAGATAAACCCACGCACATATGGTCACCTTATTTTTGATAAAGGAGGCAAGAATATACAATGGAGAAAAGACAGCCTCTTCAATAAGTGGCGCTGAGAAAACTGGACAAGCTACATGTAAAATAATGAAATTAGAACACTCCCTGGAAGAGCTTCAAGATAGCGGAAGAGTAAGACGCAGAGATCACCTTCCTCCCCACAAATACATCAGAAATACATCTACATGTGGAACAGCTCCTACAGAACACCTACTGAACCCTGGCAGAAGACCTCAGACCTCCCAAAAGGCAAGAAACTCCCCACGTACCTGGGTAGGGCAAAAGAAAAAAGAAAAAAGAGACAAAAGAATAGGGACAGGACCTGCACCAGTGGGAGGGAGCTGTGAAGGAGGAAAGGTTTCCACACACTAGGAAGCCCCTTCGCGGGCAGAGACTGCGGGTGGCGGAGGGGGGAAGCTTCAGAGCCACGGAGGAGAGCGCAGCCTCAGGGGTGGGGAGGGCAAAGTGGAGAGATTCCCGCACAGAGGATCGGTGCTGACCAGCACACAGCAGCCCGAGAGGCTTGTCTGCTCCCCCGCTGGGGCGGGCGGGGCTGGGAGCTGAGGCTCGGGCTTCGGTCAGATCGCAGGGAGATGACTGGGGTTGGCGGCGTGAACACAGCCTGAAGGGGCTAGTGCGCCACAGCTAGCCGGGAGGGAGTCGGGGAAAAGGTCTGCAGCTGTCGAAGAGGCAAGAGACTTTTTCTTGCCTCTTTGTTTCCTGGTGCGCGAGGAGAGGGGATTCAGAGCGCCACTTAAAGGAGCTCCAGAGATGGGCAGAGCCGCAGCTATCAGCGCGGACCCCAGAGACGGGCATGAGATGCTAAGGCTGCTGCTGCTGCCACCAAGAAGCCTGTGTGCGAGCACAGGTCACTCTCCACACCTCCCCTCCCGGGAGCCTGTGCAGCCCGCCTCTGCCAGGGTCACGTGATCCAGGGACAACTTCCCCGGGAGAATGCACGGCGCGCCTCAGGCTATTGCAACGTCACGCCGGCCTCTGACGCCGCAGGCTCGCCCCACATCTGTACCCCTCCCTCCCCCCCGCCTGAGCGAGCCAGAGCCCCTGAATCAGCTGCTCCTTTAACCCCGTCCTGTCTGAGCGAAGAACAGATGCCCTCAGGCGACCTACATGCAGAGGCGTGTCCAAATCCAATGCTGAACCCTTGGAGCTATGTGAACAAAGAAGAGAAAGGGAAATTTCTTCCAGCAGCCTCAGGAGCAGCGGATTAAATCTCCACAATCAACTTGATGTACCCTGCATCTGTGGAATACCTGAGTAGACAACAAATCATCCCAAATTGAGGAGGTGGACTTTGGGAGCAATGATATATATATATATATATATATATATATATATATATATATATATATATATATATATATATATATATATTTCCCTTTTTCTCTTTTATGCTTCTGTGTGTGATTTTGTCTGTATAGCTTTGCTTTTACCATTTGTCCTAGGGTTGTCTGTCCATTTTTTTTTAACTTAAAAATTTTTTTCTCTTAATAATTATTTTTTATTTTAATAACTTTATTTTATTTTATTTTATCTTCTTTCTCTCTTTCTTTCTTTTCTCCCTTTTATTCTGAGCCATGTGGAGGACAGGCTCTTGGTGCTCCAGCCAGGAATCAGGGCTGTGCCACTGAGGTGGGAGAGCCAAGTTCAGGACACTGGTCCACAAGAGACCTCCCAGCTCCACATAATATCAAATGGTGAAAATCTCCCAGAGATCTCCATCTCAACGCCAAGACCCAGCTCCACTCAATGACCAGCAAGCTACAGTGCAGGACACCTTATGCCAAACAACTAGCAAGACAGGAACACAACCCAATCCATTAGCACAGAGGCTGCCTAAAATCATAATAAGACCACAGACACCCCAAAACAGACCACCAGACGTGGGCCTGCCTACCAGAAAGACAATATCCAGCCTCATCCATCAGAACACAGGCACTAGTTCCTTACACAAGGAAGCCTACACAACCCACTGAAACAACCTTAGCCACTGGGGACAGATACGAAAAACAACAGGAACTACGAACCTGCAGCCTGCAAAAAGGAGACCCCAAAGAGTAAGATAAGCAAAATGAGAAGACAGAAAAACACACAGCAGATGTAGGAGAAAGGTAAAGACACACCAGACCTAACAAATGAAGAGGAAATAGGCAGTCTACCTGAAAAAGAATTCAGAAAAATGATAGTAAAGATGATCCAAAATCTTGGAAATAGAATGGAGAAAATACAAGAAACGTTTAACAAGGACCTAGAAGAACTAAAGAGCAAACAAACAGAGATGAACAATACAATAAATGAAATTAAAAATTCTCTAGAAGGGATCAATAGCAGAATAACTGAGGCAGAAGAACGGATAAGTGGCCTGGAAGATAAAATAGTGGAAATAACTACTGCAGAGCAGAATAAAGAAAAAAGAATGAAAAGAACTGAGGACAGTCTCAGAGACATCTGGGACAATATTAAATGCACCAACATTCCAATTATAGGGGTCCCAGAAGAAGAAGAGAAAAAGAAAGGGACTGAGAAAATATTTGAAGAGATTATAGTTGAAAACTTCCCTAATATGGGAAAGGAAATAGTTAATCAAGTCCAGGAAGCACAGAGAGTCCCATACAGCATAAATCCAAGGAGAAACACACCAAGACACATATTAATCAAACTATCAAAAATTAAATACAAAGAACAAATATTAAAAGCAGCAAAGGAAAAACAACAACTAACACATAAGTGAATCCCCATAAGGTTAACAGCTGACCTTTCAGCAGAAATTCTGCAAGCCAGAAGGGGGGGCAGGACATATTTAAAGTGATGAAACAGAAAAACTTACAACCAAGATTACTCTACCCAACAAGGATCTGATTCAGATTTGACGGAGAAGTTAAAAGCTTTACAGACAAGCAAAAGCTAAGAGAATTCAGCACCACCAGACCAGCTTTACAGCAAATGGTAAAGGAACTTCTCTAGGCAGGAAACACAAGAGAAGGAAAAGACCTACAATAATAAACCCAAAACAATTAAGAAAAAGGTAATAGGAACATACATATCGATAATGACCTTAAATGTAAATGGATTAAATGCTCCAACCAAAAGACATAGACTGGCTGAATGGATACAAAACCAAGACCCGTATACATGCTGTCTACAAGAGACCCATTTCAGACCTAGGGACACATACAGACTGAAAGTGAGGGGATGGAAAAAGATATTCCATGCAAATGGAAATGAAAAGAAAGCTGGAGTAGCAATTCTCATATCAGACAAAATAGACTTTAAAACAAAGACTATTACAAGAGAAAAAGAAGGACACTACATAATGATCAAGGGATCAATCCAAGAAGAAGATATAACAATTGTAAATATTTATGCACCCAACATAGGAGCACCTCAATACATAAGGCAAATGCTAACAGCCATAAACGGGGAAATCAACAGTAACACAATCATAGTAGGGGACTTTAACACCCCAATTTCACCAATGGACAGATCATCCAAAATGAAAATAAATAAGGAAACACAAGCTTTAAATGATACATTAAATAAGATGGACATAATTGATATTTATAGGACATTCCATCCAAAAACAACAGACTACACATTCTTCTCAAGTACTCATGGAACATTCTCCAGGATATATCATATCTTGGGTCGGAAATCAAGCCTTGGTAAATTTAAGAAAATTGAAATCGTATCAAGTATCTTTTCTGAGCACAACGTTATGAGACTAGATATCAATTACAAGAAAAAATCTGTAAGAAATAGAAACACATGGAGGCTAAACAACACACTACTTAATAACTAAGAGATCACTGAAGAAATCAATGAGGAAATCAAAAAATACCTACAAACAAATGACAACAAAAACACAACGACCCAAAACCTATGGGATGCAGTAAAAGCAGTTCTAAGAGGGAATTTTATAGCTATACAAGCCTACCTTAAGAAACAAGAAACATCTCAAATAAACAAGCTAACCTTATACCTAAAGCAATTAGAGAAAGAAGAACAAAACAACCCCAAAGTTAGCAGAAGGAAAGAAATCATAAAGATCAGATCAGAAATAAATGAAAAAGAAATGAAGGAAACAATAGCAAAGATCAATAAAACTAAAAGCTTGTTCTTTGAGAAGATAAACAAAATTGATAAACCATTAGCCAGACTCATCAAGAAAAAAAGGGAGAACACTCAAATCAATAGAATTAGAAACGAAAAAGGAGAAGTAACAAATGACACTGCAGAAATACAAAGGATCATGAGAGATTACTACAGGCAACTATATGACAGTAAAATGGACAACCTGGAAGAAATGGACAAATTCTTATAAATGCACAATCTTCTGAGACTGAACCAGGAACAAATAGAAAATATGAACAGAGCAATCACAAGCACTGGAATTGAAATTGTGATTAAAAATCTTCCAACAGGGCTTCCCTGGTGGCGCAGTGGTTGGGAGTCCGCCTGCCAATGCAGGGGACGCGGGTTCGAGCCCTGGTCTGGGAGGATCCCACGTGCCATGGAGCGACTGGGCCCGTGAGCCACAATTGCTGAGCCTGCGCGTCTGGAGCCTGTGCTCCGCAACGGGAGAGGCCGCGATAGTGAGAGGCCCGCGCACCGCGATGAGGAGTGGCCCCCGCTTGCCACAACTGGGGAGAGCCCTCGCACGGAGGCGAGGACCCAACACAGCCATAAATAAATAAATAAATAAATATTAAAAAAAAAAATCTTCCAACAAACAAAAGCCCAGGACCAGATGGCTTCATAGGTGAATTCTATCAAACATTTAGAGAAGAGCTAACACCTATCCTTCTCAAACTCTTCCAAAATATACCAGAGGGAGGAATACTCCCAAACTCATTCTACAAGGCCACCATCACTCTGATACCAAAACCAGACAAAGATGTCACAAAGAAAGAAAACTACAGGCCAATGTCACTGATGAACATAGATGTAAAAATCCTCAACAAAATACTAGCAAACAGAATCCAACAGCACATTAAAAGGATCATACACTATGATCAAGTGGGGTTTATCCCAGGGATGCAAGGATTCTTCAATATATGCAAATTGATCAACGTGATACACCATATTAACAAATTGAAGGGGAAAAACCATATGATCATCTCAATAGATGCAGAGAAAGCTTTCAACAAAATTCAACACCCATGTATGATAAAAACCCTCCAGAAAGTAGGCATAGAGGGAACTTTCCTTAACATAATAAAGGCCATATATGACAAACGCACAGCCAACATCATTCTCAATGGTGAAAAACTGAAGCCATTTCCACTAAGATCAGGAACAAGACAAGGTTGCCCACTCTCACCACTATTATTCAACATAGTTTTGGAAGTTTTAGCCACAGCAATCAGAGACAAAAAAGAAATAAAAGGAATCCAAATCGGAAAAGAAGAAGTAAAACTGTCACTGTTTGCAGATGACAGAATACTATACATAGAGAATACTAAAGATGCTACCAGAAAACTACTAGAGCTAATCAATGAATTTGGTAAAGTAGCAGGATACAAAATTAATGCACAGAAATCTCTTGCATTCCTATATACTAATGATGAAAAATCTGAAAGTGAAATTAAGAAAACACTCCCATTTACCACTGCAACAAAAAGAATAAAATATCAAGAATAAACCTACCTAAGGAGACAAAAGACCTGTATGCAGAAAATTATAAGACACTGATGAAAGAAATTAAAGATGATACAAATAGATGGAGAGATAGACCATGTTATTGGACTGGAAGAATCAACATCGTGAAAATGACTCTACTACCCAAAGCAATCTAGAGGTTCAATGCAGTCCCTATCAAACTACCAATGGCATTTTTCACAGAACTAGAATAAAAAATTTCACAATTTGTATGGAAACACAAAAGACCCCGAATAGCCAAAGCAATCTTGAGAAAGAAAAGCGGAGCTGGAGGAATCAGGCTCCCTGACTTCAGACTATACTACAAAGCTACTGTAATCAAGACAGTATGGTGCTGGCACAAAAACAGAAATATAGATCAATGGAACAGGATAGAAAGCCCAGAGATAAACCCACACACATACTGTCACCTTTTCTTTGATAAAGGAGGCAAGTATATACAGTGGAGAAAAGACAGCCTCTTCAATAAGTGGTGCTGGGAAAACTGGACAGCTACATGTAAAAGAATGAAATTAGAACACTCCCTAACACCATACACAAAAATAAACTCAAAATGGATTAAAGATTTAAATGTAAGGCCAGACACCATCAAAGTCTTAGAGGAAAACATAGGCAGAACACTCTATGACATAAATCACAGCAAGATCCTTTTTGACCCACCTCCTAGAGAAATGGAAAGAAAAACAAAAATAAACAAATGGGACCTAATGAAACTTAAAAGCTTTTGCACAGCAAAGGAAACCATAAACAAGATGAAAAGACAACCCTCAGAATCGGAGAAAATATTTGCAAATGAAGCAACTGACAAAGGATTAATCTCCAAAACATACAAGCAACTCATGCAGCTCAATATCAAAAGAAGTTTCCTTAAAAAACTAAAAATAGAATTACCATATGATCCAGCAATCCCACTACTGGGCATATACCCAGAGGAAACCATAATTCAAAAAGACACATGCACCCCAGTGTTCATTGCAGCACTATTTACAATTGCCTGGTCACGGAAACAACCTAAATGCCCATTGACAGATGAATGGATAAAGAAGATGTGGTACATATATACAATCGAATATTACTCAGCCATAAAAAGGAACGAAATTGAGTCATTTGTTGAGACGTGGATGAACCTAGAGACTGTCATACAGAGTGAAGTAAGTCAGAAAGAGAAAAAGAAATATCGTATATTAACGCATGTATGTGGAACCTAGAAAGATGGTACAGATGAACCGGTTTGCAGGGCAGAAGTTGAGACACAGATGTAGAGAACAAAGGTATGGACACCAACAGGGGAAAGCTGCGGTGGGGTGGGGATGGTGGTGTGCTGAATTGGGCGATTGGGATTGACATGTATACACAGATGTGTGTAGAATTGATGACTAATAGGAACCTGCAGTATAAACAAACAAACAAAAAAGCAACTAATAGTAAAAGAAAACAGAAACAAACAAACAAACAAACAAACAACTGAATCCAAAAATGGGCAGAAAACCTAAATAGACATTTCTCCAAAGAAGATATACAGTTTGCCAACAAACACATGAAAGAATGCTCAACATCATTAATCATTATAGAAATGCAAATCAAAACTACAATGAGATATCATCTCACACCGGTCAGAATGGCCATCATCAAAAAACCTACAAACAATAAATGCTGGAGAGGGTGTGGAGAAAAGGGAACCCTTTTGCACTGTTGGTGGGAATGTAAATTGATACAGCCACTATGGAGAACAGTATGGAGGTTCCTTAAAAAACTAAAAAGAGAACTACCATATGACCCAGCAATCACACTACTGGGCATATACCCTGAGAAAACCATAATTCAAAAAGAGTCATGTATCACAATGTTCATTGCAGCTCTATTTACAATAGCCAGGAACAGGGAAGCAACCTAAGTGTCCATCAACAGATGAATGGATAAAGAAGATGTGGCACATATATGTAATGGAATATTACTCAGCCATAAAAAGGAACGAAACTGAGTTATTTGTAGTGAGGTGGATGGACCTAGAGTCTGTCGTACAGAGTGAAGTAAGTCAGAAAGAGAAAAACAAATACCATATGCTAACACATATATATGGAATCTATAAAAAAGAAAAAAAAGTAAAGAAGAAAAAGAAAATGGTCAGAAGAACCTAGGGGCAAGACGGGAATAAAGATGCAGACCTACTAGAGAATGGACTTGAGGATACGGGGAGAGGGAAGGGTAAGGTGGGACAAAGTGAGAGAGTGGTATGGACATATATACACTACCAAAAGTAAAATAGATAGCTAGTGGGAAGCAGCCGCATAGCACAGGGAGATCAGCTCGGTGCTTTGTGACCACCTAGAGGGGTGGGATAGGATGGGCAGGAGGGAGGGAGATGCAAGAGGAAAGAGATATGGGGACATATGTATATGTATAACTTATTCACTTTGTTATATAGCAGAAACTGACACACCAGTGTAAAGCAATTATACTCCAATAAAGATGTTAAAAATATATATATAAGAATTGTGCCTGTCGATGTTTCTACCAACTGTGTCCATTGACAGATGAATGGATAAAGAAGATGTGGCACATATGTACAATGGGATATTACTCAGCCATAAAAGGAAAGAAAATTGAGTTATTTGTAGTGAGGTGGATGGACCTAGAGTCTGTCATACAGAGTGAAGTAAGTCTGAAAGAGGAAAACAAATACCGTATGCTAACACATATATATGGAAACTAAAAAAAATTTTTTTTTCTGAAGAACCTAGAGGCAGGACAGGAATAAAGATGCAGATGTAGAGAATGGACTTGAGGACATGGGGAGGGAAAAGGGTAAGCTGGGACGAAGTGAGAGAGTGACATGGACATATATACACTACCAAATGTAAAATAGATTGTTAGTGGGAAGCAGCCACATAGCACAGGGAGATCAGCTCGGTGCTTTGTGACCACCTAGAGGAGTGGGATAGGGAGGAGATTGGGGATATATGTAAATGTATAGCTGATTCACTTTGTTATAAAGCAGAAACTAACACACCACTGTAAAGCAATTGTACTCCAATAAAGCTGTTAAAAAATTTATATAGAATAAAATCTCTTTTTAAAATAGATTTTAGTTTTTAGAATAGTTTTAGATTCAGAGCCAAATTAAGTGGAAGATACATAGATTCCTCATATATAACCTGCCCCCACATATGCACAACCTCCTCCAGTATTAGAATCCTACAACAAAATAGTATATTTGTTACAACTGATGAACCTGCACTGACACATTATCACCCAAAGACCATAGTTTACATTAGGGTTCATTTTCGATGCTGTACATTCTTGGGTTTGATAAATATGTGTCATGTATCCACAATTATAGTATCATCCAGAATGGTTTCACTGCCCTAAAAATCCTCTGTGCTCTGCTTATTCATCTAACCCCCATCCCCCAGCACTGATCTTTTCACTGTCTTCATAGTTTTGACTTTTTCAGAAGGTCATATAATTGGAATCATACAGTATGTAGCCTTTTCAAATTGGCTTCTTTCACTTAGTAATATGCATTTAAGATTCCTTCATGTCTTTTCATGCCTTGATAGCCCATTTTTTTAAGAATTGAATAATATTCAATTGTCTGAAAGTGTCACAGTTTATTTTTCCACTTACCTACTGAAGGACAACTTAGTTGCTTCCAAGTTTTGGAAATTATGAATAAAACTGCTATAAACATCCTTGTGCAAGGTGTTGTGTGGACATAAGTTTTATAGGCATTTGAGTAAATACCAAGGAGCTTGATTGCAATATCATATGGTAAGAGTATGTTTAGTGATATAAGAAACTTTCAAACTGTCCACCAAATTGGCTGTACCATTTTGCATTCCCACCAGTAATGAATGAGAGTTCCTGTTGTTCCACATCCTTACCAGCATTTGGCATTGTCAATATTCTGGATTTTGGCTATTCTAATAGTTGTGTACTGGAATTTTCATTGTTTTAATTTGCATTTTCCTAATGCCATATGATGTGGCATCTTTTAATATGCTTATTTACTATCTGCATATCTTCTTTGTTGAGGTGTTTGTTCAGGTCTTTTGCCCATTTTTTATATTAAATTTATTTTTTTTATCTTTATTGGAATATAGTTGATTTACAATGTTGTGTTTGTTTCAGGTGTTCAACAAAGTGAATCAGTTATACACATACATATATCCACTCTTTCTTAGATTCTTTTCCCATATAGGTCATCACAGTGTATTGAGTAGAGTTCCCTGTGCTATATAGTAGGTCCTTATTAATTATCTATTTTATATATAGTAGTGTGTATATATCAATCCCAATCTCCCAATTTATCCCTCCCCCACCCTTACCCCCTGAAAACCATAAGTTTGTTTTCTACACCTGTAACTCTATTTCTGTTTTGTAGATAAGTTCATTTGTACCTTTTTTTTAGATTCTACATGAAAGCGATATCATATGATATTTGTCTTTCTCTGACTTACTTCACTCAGGATGACAATCTCTAGGTCCATCCATGTTGCTGCAAATAGCATTATTTCATTCTTTTTTATGGCTGAGTAATATTCCATCATATATATGTGCCACATCTTCTTATCCATTCACCTGTCGATGGACACTTAGGTTGCTTCCATGTCTGGCTATTGTAAATAGTGCTGCGATGAACATTGGGGTACATGTACATTTTTGAATTACAGTTGTCTCTGGATATATGCCCAGCAGTGGGTTTGCTGGGTCATATGGTAGTTCTATTTTTAGTTTTTTAAGGAATTTCCATACTGTTCTCCATAGTGGCTGTATCAGTTTACATTCCCACCAACAGTGTAGGAAGGTTCCCTTTTCTTCACACCCTCTCCAGTATTTATTGTTTGTAGATTTTTTGATGATGGCCATTCTGACTAGTGTGAGGTGATACCTCATTGTAGTTTTGATTTGCATTTCTCTAATAATTGGTGACATTGAGCATCTTTTCATGTGCTTTTTTTCCATCTGTATGTCTTCTTTGGAGGAATGTCTATTTAGGTCTTCTGCCCATTTTCTGACTGGGTTTTTCATTCTTTTGATATTAAGCTGTATGAGCTGTTTGTATATTTTGGAGATTAATCCCTTGTCGGTTGCTTCATTTGCAAATATTTTATCCCATTCTAAAGGCTGTCTTTACATTTTGTTTATGGTTTCCTTTGCTTTGCAAGTTTTTAGTTTCATTAGTTCATTAAACTTCATTAAGTTTCATTACATGTAGCTGTCCAGTTTTCCCAGCACCACTCATTGAAGACACTATCTTTTCTCCATTGTATATTCTTGCCTCCTTTGTCATAGATTAGGTGACCATAGGTGCATGGGTTTAATCTCTGGACTTTCTATCCTGTTCCATCAATCTATATTTCTGTTTTTGTGCCAGTACCATAGTGTCTTTATTACTGTAGCTTTGTAGTATAGTCTGAAGTCAGGGAGCCTGATTCCTCCAACTCTGTTTTTCTTTCTCAAGATTGCTTTGGCTATTCACAGTCTTTTGTGTTTCCATACAAATTGTAAAAATTTTTTGTTCTAATTCTGTGAAAAATGTCATTGGTAATTTGATAGGGATTGCATTGGATCTGTAGATTGCTTTGGGTAGTATAGTCATTTTCACAACATTGATTCTTCCAATCCAAGAACATGGTATATTTCTCCATCTGTTTGTGTCATTTTTAATTTCTTTCATATCTTATAGTTTTCTGAGTACAGATCTTTTGCCTCCTAGGTATTTTATTCTTTTTAATGTGATGGTAAATGAAACTCTTTCCTTGATTTCTCTTTCTGATCTTTCATTGTTAGTGTATAGGAATGCAAGAGATTTCTGTGTATTAATTTTGTATCCTGCAACTTTACCAAATTCATTGATGAGCTCTAGTAGTTTTCTGGTAACATCCTTAGGGTTTTCTATGTATAGTATCATGTCAGCTGCAAACAGTGACAGTTTTACTTCTTCTTTTCTAATTTGGATTCCTTTCATTTCTTTTTCTTCTCTGATTGCTATGGCTAGGACTTCCAAAGCTATGTTGAATAATAGTGGCAAGAGTGGACATCTGATCTTAGAGGAAATGTTTTCAGTTTTTCACCATTGAGAATAATGTTTGCTGTGGGTTTGTCATATATATGGCCTTTATTATGTTGAGGTAGGTTCCATCTATACCCACTTTCTGGAGAGTATTTTTTATTATAAATGGGTGTTGAATTTTGTCAAAAGCCTTTTCATCATCTATTGAGATGATCATATGGTTTTTATTCTTCAGTTTGTTGGCATGGTGTATCACACTGATTAATCTGTGGATATTGAAAAATCCTTGCACCCCTGGGATAAATTCCACTTGAATGGTGTAGGGTCCTTTTAATGTGTTGCTGTATTCTCTTTGCCAGTATTTTGTTGAGGATTTTTGCATCTATGTTCATCAGGGATGTTGGCCTGCAATTTTTTTTGTGTGTGTGGTAACTTTGTCTGGTTTTGACATCAGGGTGATGGTGACCTCGTAAAATCAGCTTGGGAGTGTTCCTTCCTCTGCAGTATTTTGGAATAGTTTCAGAAGGACAGGTGTTAATTCTTCTCGAAATGTTTGATAGAATTCACCTGTGAAGCCATCTGGTCCTGAACTTTTGTTTGCTGGAAGATTTTTAATTACAGTTTCAACTTCAGTACTTGTGATTGGTCTGTCCATGTTTTCTATTTCTTCCTGGTTCAGTCTTAGAAGGTTATACCTTTCTAAGAATCTGTCCATTTCTTCTATGTTGTCCATTTTACTGGTGTATTGTTGCTTGCAGTAGTCTCTTATGATCCTTTGTATTTCTGTGGTGTCTATTGTAACTTCTTTTTCATTTCTAATTTTATTGATTTGAGCTCTCTCCATATTTTTTTTTTCATATTCTTTTTGGTGAGTCTGGCTAAAGTTTTATTAATTTTGTTTATCTTCTCAAGGAACCAGCTTTTAGTCTCTTTGCTATTGTTTTCTTCATCTCTATTTCATTTATTTCTGCTCTGATTTTTATGATTTCTTTCCTTCCTCTAACTTTGGGTTTTGTTTGTTCTTCTTTCTTTAGTTGCTTTAGGTGTAAAGTTAGGTTGTTTATTTGAGATTTTTCTTGTTTCTTGACGTAAGATTGTATTGCTATAAACTTCCCTCTTAGAACTGCTTTTGCTGCTTCCAATTGGTTTTGGATGTTTGTGTTTTCATTGTCATTTGTCTCTATGTATTTTTTGATTTCCTCTGATTTCTTCAGTGATCCATTGGTTATTTAGTAACATATTGTTTAGCTTCCGTGTGTGTGTTTTTTACAATTTTTTTCCCCTGTAATTGATTTCTGATCTCATAGCGTTTTGGTTGGAAAAGATGCTTGATGTGATTTCAATTTTCTTAAATTTACTGAGGGTTCATTTATGACCCAGGATGTGATCTATCCTGCAGAATGTTCTGTGTGCACTTGAGAAGAAAGTATTCTGCTGCTTTTGGATGAACTGTCCTTTAAATATCAATTAAGTATATCTGGTCTAATGTGTCATTTAAGGCTTGAGTTCCTTATTAATATTCTCTCTGGATGATCTATTGGTGTAAGTGGGGTGTTAAAGTCCCCCACTATTATTGTGTTACTGCCAATTTCCCCTTTTATGGCTGTTAACATTTGCCTTATATACTGAGGTGCTCCTATGTTAGGTGCATAGATATTTACAATTGTTATATCTTCTTGGATTGATCCCTTGATCATTATGTAGTGTCCTTCTTTGTCTTTTGTAATAGTCTTGATTTTAAAGCCTATTTTTTCTGATATGAGTGTTGCTACTCCAGCTTTCTTTTGATTTCCATTTGCATGGAATATCTTTTTCCATCCCCTCACTTTCAGTCTGTGTGTTTCCCTAGGTCTGAAGTAGGTCTCCTGTAGACAGCATATATATGGGTCTTGGTTTTGTATCCATTCAGCCAGTCTATGTCTTTTGGCTGGAACATTTAATCCATTTACATTTAAGGTAATTATCAATAGGTATGTTCCTGTTGTCATTTTCTTAATTGTTTTGGCTTGTTTTTGTAGGTCTTTTTTTCTTCCCCTCCTCTTTTGTTCTCTTCCTTTGTGTTTCCCACCTAGAGAAGTTCCTTTAACATTTGTTATAAAGCTAGTTTGGTGGTGCTAAATTCTTTTAGCTTTTGCTTGTCTATAAAGCTTTTGGTTTCTCCGTCAAATCTGAATGAGAGCCTTGCTGAGTAGAGTATTCATGGTTGTAGATTTTTCCCATCCATCACTTTAAATATGTCATGTCATTCCCTTCTGGCCTGCAGAGTTTCTGCTGGAAACCTTATGGGGATTCCCTTGTTAGTTATTTGTTACTTTTTCCTTGTTGCTTTTAATATTTTTTCTTTGTATTTAATTTTTGTTAGTTTGATTATATGTGTCTCAGCGTGTTCCTCCTTAGGTTTATCCTGTATGGGACTCTCTGCACTTCCTGGACTTGGGTGACTATTTCATTTCTTATGTTAGGGAAGTTTTTGATTACAGTCTCTTCAAATATTTTCTCAGGCCCTTTCTCTTTTTCTTCTTCTGGGACCCCTACAATTCAAATGTTGCTGCCAGAGGTCTCTGAGACTGTCCTCATTTCTTTTCATTCTTTTTTCTTTATTCTGTTCTGTGACAGAGATTTCCACCATTCTGTCTTCCAGGTCACTTATCCATTCTTCTGCCTCAGTTATTCACTATTGATTCCTGCTAGTGCATTTTTCACTTCAGTTAATGTATTGTTCATCTCTGTTTGTTCTTTAGTTCTTCTACGCCTTTGTTAAACATTTCTTGTATCTTCTCGATCCATGCCTCCTTTCTTTTACAAGATCTTGAGTCATCTTTACTATCATTACTCTGAATTCTTTTTCAGGTAGATTGCCTATCTCCTCTTCATTTAGTGGTTCTCGTAGGTTTTTATCTTTCTCCTTTGTCTGTGACATATTTCTTTGTCAAATTGACTGTGTTTGTGGTTTCCTTTCTGTAGGCTGCAGGATCATAGTTCCTCTTGTTTCTGCTGTCTGCCCCTGGTGCGTGAGGTTGATCCAGAGGCTTGTGCTATTATCCCCTTGATAGGGGTTTTGATTGGTGTTGTGGTGACAAGAGCCTGCCCTGGATATTGAGTGGGGCCTGCCCTTTGCTCTGTGGTTGTCACTGCCCTGTCAGGGGTGGGGTCTCCCCCCTTCTTGTTGGAGTAGAGGCCCCCAGTGCTGTTTCTTAGCTGTGTTTGTGGTCTGTGATGCAAGGTAGGTGGGATTGGAGCACTCCCACTGGGAGAAAAGCCACCGAGTGTTCCTCCTCTGGATCTGTTCACCTGTGAATGTGCTCTATTGCATCTCCTTTTGCCTGTTGTGCAGGCTTACAAAGTACACCATTGTTGGCACTGCTCTTGGTCCCACCTTAACTGTGGGTATGCTGGCGATTGGCTCTGGTGGTGACTCTCAGACGTTGTTTTCACCAGGCCACCAGTGCAGATCCACTGAGGTCAGGTCCCGGGACTGCAGTGATCATGTACCTGAACCCACTGTGGGAACTATGGAGGCAGCTCATACTCTGGCTTTGCCCAACCCTCTTGTGAACGTGCCCACAAACCCCACAGCTGCTAAAGCCAGACCTGCCACAGCTGCAGGAGCACTTTTCCTTTTAGATGTTTTGTAGGCACTGAATTTGGGAAGCTATCAGCGTAGGTGTAACTCTGCGGTTTGCACAGCTGTGAGGAGAGATTTCAGTTCTTCTTCCTTAGTCACATGGCCCCTGGGGCTCAGCTGTGGTTTCATCCCCACCTCTGGGTGTGTTTCGTCCACCAGAGTCTGCTCCAGAGGTTGCTGGAGCACATGAGCCCATCCGGTAGAAAGCGCAGAGGAGGTGATCAGGGCAAGCAGGTCACCCAGGTGGGAGGGTGCTGGAGTAGCGATTGGAAAGCTCAAGCCCTTCAGGCAGTGATCATGGGGAGTGGGCTACCCTGGTGGGAGGGTCCTGGGGTAGGGATTGTAACACAGGTGGGGATTAGGGCGAGTATGTAGCCAGGCTGGCAGGGGCGTGGTGGAGGAGGTGATGGCAGGGGTGCACGAACCAGCTCTGGTGGGAGCCCTCCATAGTGCCCATGGAGGCAGGGGCTGATGCATTAGAAGAGAGCCTGCAATGGCGGCCCCACCCTTTGTGAGTTACTCAACCAAGGTGCTTCGCTTCTGTGGTGCTCCAGGCTTCCTCCACGAGCATTCCGGGTTGAAAAGCACCACACTACTATCCCCTCAGGCTGTGTCCTCATAGCCAACAGCAGTCCCCTCCCCAGGTCTGCTCTCCAAACCCCACATTCCAGCACCCAGCCCCCGTGCACACCAGTGGACTCCCATCTCAGGGCAGGGCTGGGGCTCACAGGGCTGTGTAGGTCTAACTTTGTCTTGCCTGCTACAGACTGGTTGCTGGGTTCTCCTCCCAGACCCCGAGGCTCCCCTTTTGTCCCAGCTGATCTCCCCACCAGTGAGGGGGCTTTCCCAGGTGTGGGACTTTTCCTCACCTTCAGCTCCCCACCAGGGGGGCAGGTTCTGTCTTGCTTCCTCTCCTCTTGCTTTTCCCTTCTTCTTTCTTTCATCCTACCCGGTTACATGGGAATCCTTCTTGTCCTTTTAGGTGTCAGAGGTCCTCTGCTCATGTTCAGCAGGTGCTCTGTGAGAATTGTTCCATTTGTAGATGTATTCTTGATGTGTTTGTTGGGAGAGATGAACTCACATCCTCTTACTCCTCCGCCATCTTGGAAAGTCTGCTATATACCAGGCATTGTCCATGACACTTGGGAACCAACAGCAATCCAAACAGACAATGATGCTCGCCCATGTGGACCTTGTATTGTCTCCAGGGTCTGAAGCTCCGGGGGGGAGGTTGGAGATGGCTGCTAGCCTGCTGGCCTAGAAACTGGGGCCCCCAGTCTTCACTTCACTTTGCCTCCCTGGGACCATGCAGCTTAAACTACCAGTTCCCTACCCACTCCCTCTTTTGCCCATTTTTAAATTGAGTTGTTCATTTACTTATTGTTGGGTTTGAAGAGTTCTTTATAGTTTGTATAACAGTCCTTTATCAGATGTGTCTTTTGCAAATATTTTCTCCAAATCTGTGGCTTGTCTTCTCATTTTCCTGATGTTGTTTTTTGCAGAGTAGAACTTTTAATTATAATGAAATCCAGCTTATCAATTATTTCTTTCAGATCATACCTTTGTGTTGTAGCCAAAAAGTCATTGCCAAACTCTAGGTCATCTAGACTTTCTCTTATGTTATCCTCTAGAAGTTTTACACATTTGCATTTTACATATAGGTCTATGATCTATTTTGGGTTAATTTTTGTGACAGGTATAAGGTCTAATGAAGGGTGTAAGGTGTCTAAATTCTTTCTTTCTTTCTTTCTTTCTTTTTGTATGTGGATGTTCATTTGTTCCAGCACCATTTGTTGAAAGACTATCTTTTCTCCAGTGTCTTTATGCCTTTGTCAAAAGCCAGTTGAATGTGGTTCTATTACTGGGCTCTCCATTCTGTTCCATTGATCTATTTGTCTATTCTTTCACTAATCCCACACTGTCTTGATTATGTAACTTTATAGTAAGTCTTGAAGTCCTATGGTGTCAGTTATCTGACTTAGTTCTTCTCCTTCATAATTATGTTGGCTATTCTGGGTTTTTTGTCTTTTCATATAAACTTTAGAATCAGTTTGTCTATATTCGCAAAACCTGATTGGGTTTTGATTGTGATTATATTGAGTCTATAGATCAAGTTGGGAAGAACTGACATCTTGATAATATTGAGTCTTTCTATCCATGAACATGGAACATCTCTCCATTTATTTAGTTCTTTGATTTCTTCTATCAGAGTTTGTAGTTTTCCTTGTATAGATCTTGTACACATTTTGTTAGATTTATCTCTAAATAATTCATTTTTGGGAGTTAATATAAATCGTATTGTATCTTTAATTTCAAATTCCTCTTACTCATTGCTAGTATATAGGAAAGTGACTGACTTTTACATATTAAACTTGTGTCCTGTTACCTTGCTATAATTGCTTATTAGATACAGGAGGTTTTTTGTCAATTACTTATATAAACAATCATAGACAATCACATAATCTGTGAACAAAGAGTTTTATTTGCTCCTTCCCAATAATTATACCATTTATCTTCTTTTCTTGTCTTATTGCTAGGAATTATTAAGCTAGGACTTGTCTTATTAAGCTAGCTTTTGTTGTCTTATTAAACTAGGACTTCCAGTATGATGTTGAAAAGGAATGGTGAGAGAGAACTTCCCTGTTTTTTATTTTAGTGGGAGATCCTCTAGTTTCTCACTATTAAGTATAACATTAGCTGCAGGTTTTTGTAGCTGTCCTTTATCAAGTTGAAGAAGTTCCTCTCTATTTCTAGTTTACTGAGAGTTTTTGTTAGAAATGGATAATGAATTTTGTCAAATGCATTTTCTGCATCTATTGATATAATTATGTAATATTTCTTCTATAGGCTGTTGATGTGATGGATTACATTAACTGATTTCCAGTGTTGAATCGGCCTTGCATACCTGGGACAATCCTACTTGGTTGTGGTGTGTAATTCTTTTTATGCATTGTTGGATTCAATTTGCTAATATTTTGTTGAGAATTTTTGCATCAATGTTCATGAGAGATATTGGTTTGTAGTTTTCTTTTCTTATAATCTTTGTCTGTTTTTTGTATTAGGGTAATGCCGGCTTCATAGAATGAGTTAAGAGATATTTCCTCTACTTCTATCTTCTGGAAGAAATTGTAGAAAATTGGTATAATTTCTTCCTTAAATGTTTTGTAGACTTTACCAGTGAACTCATTTAGACCTGGTACATTTTGCATTAGGTGTTTATTATTTATTGATTTAATTTCTTTAATACATATAGATTTATTCAGATTGTCTATTTCTTTTTTTTTTTTGAGAGTGAATACTTTAATTATTTATTTATTTATTTTTATTGACGTATAGTTGATTTACAATGATGTGCCAATCTCTGTTGTGCAGCAAAGTGACTCAGTTATACACATATATACATTCTTTTTTATATTCTCTTCCATTATGGTTTATCATAGGATATTGAGTATAGTTCCCTGTGCTATACATTAGGACCTTGTTTTTTATCCATTCTGTATATAATAGTTTGCATGTACTGACCCCAAACTCCCAGTCCATCCCTCTCCTCACTCCCACTCCCAATTGTCTATTTCTTCTTGTGTGAGGTTTTACAGTTTGTGCCTTTCAAGGAATTGGTCCATTTCATCTAGGTTATCAAATTTAAGGGCATAGGATTGTTCATAATGTTCTTTTATTATCCTTTGTGCATAGGACCTATAGTAATGTCTCTTCTTTCATTTCTTTTTATCCTTTTTTTAAATTAAAAAAAATTTAAATCTGGCTCTCTTATTCAATATCACTTTTAATTTTATCTTATATATTTTATATTCCTATATACAAAAACCACAGGCATAAGAAACACTGAATATATCAGAAAGTGATCTTGAAACTCATATATTTATTTACAACTTTACTGTTATTATTTTCTATTAGAAGACTTCAAATGTCTTAGATAGCAAGTAAAAAATAAATGATAAAATGTAATAATAGTGCTAGCAGAAAAAAGGATAATCTGACCTTTAGTCTTAAGGTGAAAATATGAAAAATGGAGAGAGAGAAATGGAACTTTAAGGAAAAGAAATTTTAAAGCAGAATTGAAGAAGAATAAAACTAAATAGTTTTAAGAAACTGGAAAAAAGAATGAAGGAAAATTATTTGATATAAATAAAATGAGAACTGAGATAAGTCAGACAGAGAAAGACAAACACTGCATGTCACCACCTATATGTGGAATCTCCAAAATAAAACAAATGAATGAATATAACAAAACAGAAACAGACTCACAGATGGTAACTAGTGGTTACCAGTGGGGAGTTATTCTTTCATTTCTGATATCAGTAACTTGTATGTTCTCTCTCTTGCTCTCTTTTTTTTTTTTCAGTTAGCCTAGTAGAGGCTTATTGATTTTGTTGATCTTTTGTTTTGTTGATTTTCTCTATTGATTTCCTGTTTTCAATTTCATTGATTTCTGCTCTAATTTTTTACTGTTTTTTTATTCTTCTTATTTTGAATTTAATTTTCTCTTTTTTTTTTCTAATTTCCTAGAGAGGATACTTGGATTATTAATTATAGATTTTTCTTTTATTAATATATGCACTAAATGCTGTAAATTTTCTTTTCAGCACTTCTCTTGCTGCATTCCAAATTTTTGTGTTTTATTTTCATTTTCATGTATTTAAAACTATATTTAAATTCCTTTTGAGAGTTTTTTCTTTGAGCCATGTGATATTTAGAAGTATGTTATTCAATCTCTAAGTACTTTTAGACTTCCAGCTATCTTTCTGTTTTTGATTTCTAAGTTTAATTCTGTTGAGGTCAGAAAACAGGCATTATATAATTTTTATTATTTTTAATTTTTTAAGCTCTGCTTTATGGCCAGAATGTGGTCTATTTTGGTGAATGTTCTGTGTGAACTTGAGAAGAATAAGTATTCTGCTGTTATTGAATTAAATAGTCTAGATATCAATTATATCTAATTGATTGATGATGTTGAGTTCAACTATGTCCTTACTGATTTTCTGCTTG
Organism: Balaenoptera acutorostrata; assembly: GCF_949987535.1. Classification (NCBI taxonomy): domain Eukaryota; kingdom Metazoa; phylum Chordata; class Mammalia; order Artiodactyla; family Balaenopteridae; genus Balaenoptera; species Balaenoptera acutorostrata. Next base: position 36,387,805 of record NC_080082.1, on the reverse strand, counting down.
CTGGATCTGTCCACTTTTGATAGAGGGGTGTTAAAACCTCCACCTATAATAATGGATTTGTCTAACTCTCCTTGCAGCTCTGTCAGTTTTTGCTTTGTGTATTTTGATGTTCTGTTGTTAGGTGCATACACATTAAAGACTGTTGTCTTTTTGGAGAATTGACTCCTTTATCATTATGTAATTTCCCTCTTTGTCTCTGATAAAGGGATGATTTAGTGGGAAATTCTCAGTCATTAGGTTTTGAATGTTCCCTTTTCTCTTTCTTCTCCCCCTGGTATTCCCATGATGCATATGCTACACCTGTTGTAGTTGTTCCACAGTTCTAGGATATTCTGTTCCATTTTCTTCAGTCTTTTTTCTCTTTGCTTTTCAATTTTGGAAGTTTCCATTGATATATCCTCAGACACAGAGATTCTTTCCTCAGCCATATCCAGTTTACTAATGTGGCCATCAAAGCATTTTTCATTTCTGTTACAATGCTTTTGATCTCTGGTATTTTAAAAATTCTTTCTTACAATTTCCATCTCTCTGCTTATATTGCCTATCTGTTCTTATATGTTGTCTACTTTTCCATTAGAGCCTGTAGCATATTAATCTTAGTTGTTTTAAATTCCTGGTCTGTTAATTCCAACTTCCCTGATATTTACTGTGAAAATCTTGCAAGCTCCTGGAGGTAAAACTCACAAAATTGTGGAGGACCTCCAAGACTGGGTTTTCTTGGCTTTTTTATCTTTCAGACTTGTCCACACTGAACTTCCAGCAATTTGTCAGTTACAGTTTAAATTTTCCTACCCAGGTATTGGTTCCCAAAGAGGTTTCTTCTCAGTTAAGCTGTGACTCCCTGTATTTGCTTGTCTGTCTCTCTAAACTGGGGGGGGGGGGGGGGGGGCTTTGGTTTGCCCTGTGACCGCATTTCTCTGAGAGATCTAAGACGAGTTGTTGCTTTGTTAGTTTGTTCAGCTTTTTACTTGTCATTGGAATGTAGTGACAACTTTGAACCCCCTTACATGCTGGACCAGAAACTAGAAATCTAAAATTTCTTTTAAAAATATACATTTGTTTGCATTAAAAAGTGAGTCTGAATATAAGGACAACATTACTTAGTAAAATAGTACAATTGATATTATAGTAGCTTGAGTTTGGGAAACACTTCTGTGGCCCATGGCAGGTGGGGACAGAAACTGTCTTTGTTTATTTCAGCTCTTTGGCCTAATAACCACTCCTGGATGCATATGCAGTGCCTTAAGCACACAAAATCCACATGCGTGCTCCGGTGGCCATCTGTCTTTGAAACAAAAGGTGTGCGGAGCAGAAAGCCCCTGCCCCATCAGCTATGATTTATGAGCTCCTGAGTTTGGAGGAGCGGCTGGTCCAGTCTGTGCTGACTCAGCACTCTGAGGGCAGCCTGTCCTGATGTTCTAGCCTCCCCTGGAGGAACATGTGACTATGTAGTCACTGCCCAGACCTGGAGTCCCAAGAATGTTCTGCTTTGGACTCCTTGTCCACTTCACCATCAGGATTTCCCCTTTTCCCTCCTCTCTCTGCAGAAGGCAGACTCCCTTCCCAGCCCATCCCACATAGCCTTCCTACCTCTTCTCAGCTGGGCTGGTCTGACCTGCCTTGGGTCTCCCTCTCTACAATTGTGAGGCTCATCTGAGCACCCTGTTCATTATTCACTTCTCTTTTGGTGCCTTTGCCCATTATACCTCCCCTCACTTTGCAGGCAGTTCTATCCTAGAAGGGTGGAAGAAAAGGAGGACCCAGAATCAAAAGACCCAGGTTCAAGTTCTCACTCTTTGCTAAAAGTGTGCACGTGTGTGTGTGTGTGTGTGTGTGTGTGTGTGTGTAGGAGAGAGAGAGAAACAATGAATTTGAGCAAGTAATAAACATCCCCGAATCTATTTCCTGTGAGTGATCCTCTGGATTAGTAGGCTATCCTGAATCAAATGCCCTTTATCCTATTAACACCCTGATCTTGCATTGTATACTTTTGAAGAATGGCAGTTCCTATGCTCACCTCTTACCCAGGAAGCTGAGGGGCGTGAATACTTCTTCTACCTTCTGTCTATCTCCCATCCCAGCCAGGGGACAGGTAGCTGATGTAAGCTCAGTAAGCTTCTCCCTCCTATGACCTTGCCGATTGGCAAAAGTTGGAGTGACCATCTGGAGGTCAGAACCCTGCCCAACCTGGTAGGGAGTGTGGGCCAGACAGATCCTGCTGCATGACCTTGATTCCCACCCACCCCAAAGCCGGGTCTTCCAACCTCCCACTGATTCTTTGAATCCCTGATATCCTTTCATCACATTCCTTTTTGCCTAAGAGAGCCAATCTGTTTCTGTTTTTTGTGACAGTCTAACTGGCACAGCCCCTGCCTGTAAAACAAGAATAATAATGTCTAGGCAATAGGGACTTCGTGTTGATTAAATGAGAAGATATGCCAACACTCCTAGCTTGGTACCTGGAACGCAAAAATTAAGTTTACAGAAAGCTTCCTGTGTGTCAAGCCCTCAGATGAGCAATATACAACCTTAGCTCATGGAATCCTCACAACGACACCATCAAAGTATTACCATCTGCTGATGCAGAAACTGAGGCACAGGGACATTATTAGAAATCTTTATCAATGCTCCTCTTCCCTCATTTCTATGTCCTCCTGCCCAACTCAGCTTCGAGGGCTATCAATCAGTGTGGATTTGGAAGTAAAACCAAAGGCAGGTGTAGGGACCATGAATCCAGGGCACAGCCCTCAGGGTGAGGTCCCATGGGCATCACCTCTACTAAATCTGAGGGTAGTACCTCTTGTCTGCTGAGTGGAGCCATACCCTCCTCGTCCTCTTGCCGTGAAAAAACTCCTTGACTCTAGGCCATGGGCCGGGCGAAAACTCAGCCCAGGGAGGAGGCCGCCATTGTTTTGGGGCTCACAGGCTGTGAGCCTCTTGAAAATGTGACTCAGGTGAGAGAACAAAGGCCAAAATGATTCACAAAGTATGAATCAACTGGAGCAAGGTCCCTGCAACAATATTGGGGGTTGAGGGGTTGTTTCCATGGGAGAGAGTTGGAGTGGAGGAGGGAATGGGTGGGGAGGGATCCAGGGAGAGGCTGGGCCACGTGAGGCCACAGCCTCTGCTCAGACCCCAGTCAACCATCCTCTGAGAGGCCCCAGCTCAATTCTGCAACATCCCCGGGGTCTGGGGAAGCTCCTCCAGCAGTACCAGGGCCCTGAAAATTCTGGTAGTTTTGTGGCATCTGTCTTCATACCAGCCAGAACTTCTCAGCTGTGACAGTCAACTTAAAACCACGTTTTAAAAGATGAATTCACAAGCCTGGCAACTGTGCAGGCTGTGGGGTGGGGGGGGGAACTGGCATCAGGCACAACAGATCTAGATGCTCAAACTGTGTCCCCGGGACCCTTGTCTTTCCCACAACTTGGCTTTGCTTCTCTCTGTTGGCTTCCTTCCCCTCGCCCCCAGTGATGGCAAACATAGCCCCCAGCAGCTCCAGGCCTGTTTTCTCCAGCCTAGCAGTCACAGCTGAAAGAGAGCCCTTCTCCACTGGGTCCCAAAGCACGGATGGCCCTGCTTTCCCTGCCCAGGAGAGAGGGGGCTGGGAGTCAGCCCCACCCAAACTGTGGGGACTCAGCCTTCTGGCTTTGGGGTGAGAGCCTTTCCACCCGCCTGGCTTCCTGGCTCAGCTCTCTTACCTGTGTCCCGCTGGACTCTGCCAGAATCTGGAGAAAGGGAGAAGGAAGGCAGAAGACCTATGTTAGATTTTACTCCAGAAGCCTCTCCGTGCATCCTGAGGATCAAGCCTGTCTCTGTTCTCTTTGTACCTCTTCCCCTCGCCCCCAGTGACTTGCACATAGTAGATGCTCAGAAAAATGAATTTGATGGTAGAATATTGAGAGAAAAAAGCAAAAGAAGGCAGTCCCTGCCATCCAACTTCCAGCCCCTTCTAGTCAGAGCAGGGTGGACATTCATCTCTCAGTCCCAGAGCCCTGCATTCTCTTGGACGAGACTGTCATTGTGGCCACTTCCCTGCCTGACTCGTTTGGTTGGACGCTATGGAATGGGGGGAGGCAGAAGATGGAGGGGATCTGGCGCTGCTCTGTCCCAAGGATCTGAGAGCAGAGGGTCGTGCTGTTCAGGGTCAAGTCCAAGGCACTCCACGCCCTCCCCCTGAGTGAGGCTCTGGGGCCTGGGACCGGCTGTGAATGTTAATTGGGCACAGCTTAATTTTATGTGACTCTGTTAATGCCGCTGTAATAATCCATAGCACAGAATGTGCATCGGATGCAAGTTTACTGTGTAAGAGCTATATCGTAATCATATTAACTGAAGTTTCAGAGCAGAGGGGTTTGCCTTTCAAGCCACGTTTTATTACATTTCATTAGCACCATGTTAATGGCAGCACAATAGCAGAAACTCTGGACATTAAAACAATTTTCTGATGGCTCAACTACATTTTCTGTGCTGTTAACTCGAATGCTAGCCTGGTTAGTCAGGATTTCTCTGCTGGTTAAAGAAGCCTTCTCTCTTTGTGTCTGCAGAAATTCCTGAAGCAGCAGACAAACTCAGGTTACAACATTTAGACGAATGTTACCAAGATAATAGTTTTTCTGGCTTTCAAAGAATCTTGGTCTAGAGGCAGGGTTGGTCCTAGGCCCAGAATGGTGCTTGCCTCACTGCCTTCTTTCCTTCCTTTCCTGACTATTCCAAAATGGATTTGAAGTGGCTTATAAAATATATACTACAACAGGGTGAAAATAAATAAGATCAGTATAAAGGGAAGCTTGAATTCAAACACTGACTCCATCACTTCCTAACTCCGTGATCCCAGATGTGACTTTCCCTCTGAGCCGCAGTTTCCTCATCTATAAAATGATATCAGGGTCCACTCCAGGGCTGCTGTGAAAGTTACGTGGAAGGTGCTTGGGTGGCCTGTGCAGCTGCGGGCAGAGAAGATGGAGAGGAAGCTGGGCTCGGGCAAGTCTGCAAGGTCCGTGGTAGGACCCAGCTCTATCCTCGGGGAGGCGGAGGACCACTGGGGGGCTGTGAGCAGAACAGAGAGGGCCCTGGTATGACTTACACTGTGAGAAAGGTCTCTGGTTGTCACGTGGAGAGTAGACACTGTGAGAAAGGTCTCTGGTTGTCACGTGGAGAGTAGACTAAAGGGGGCGGTGGGGGGGAGCCGGACCAGTGTGGAGGCTATCGTAAGAGCTGGACTAGTGACGTGGTCACGGGTCCGTTTTGGAGCGGAAGCCAACAGCGTTTGCTGAGAGATGGGGATTCGAGAGAAAGGCAGAAGCCAAGGGTGGGTTAAGGGGTAGACGGGCATATTAAGGGCTCACCCTCCCAGGCCCCAGCGTAGCCCTGAGGCCAGCCTTTCTGCCCCCTGATCCAGCGCTCACCCCCTCTGCCCCGCTGTCCGCTTTCTTATCCAGATGGATTCAATCTCAGCTTCTGAAGAGCGGGTCCTGAATCACGCCAGACATGCAAGAGGACAGGATACAGCAGTGAAATCTCACGTGGACTGGGGGAATCCAGCTGACTAATATCATGAGCTTGTGTATTGTTTTTCATACGCTTTAAAGCGCTCTCACGTAGCTTACCATGCTTTGCTTCCCACGCCAACCCTGCACATTACAAAAAGCATTAAATTATCCTCTTTCACAGATAAGCAAACAAATCTGGAGAGGACAAGTGACACATCCAAGGACATATACTCAGCTGTTACCATGCGAGGACCAGTGAAATCACCACATGAAAACTTTGGGTTCCTATTGAAGAAAGGCGTCAGATAAATCCAAGACATTCCGATTTCATGAAAAAAAAAATATTTTTGTAAAATCGAATAATAAAGTTTAAAATGTTTTAATTTAAAACATGTAAGTTTAAAATGTAATAAACGTAATTATTCCCTCACCATTTGTCTAATGATTTGGGGATAAAATGTGCTAGATAAGAAACAGAATGGAATCCATGTTTGATCTCCTCTTGTAAAACCCTGTATTATACATAGATTTTCTCAGTTAATCGCAGTAAGGACCCCAAGAATAAGCACCATTATCCTCATGTTACTGTGACAGTCACGGAGGTGCTTTTGGCCCTCAAATAGCTTGTATTCTGTAGATGCCTGAATGTTGCACTCAGTGGAGTACTTGTCATAAAAAACAGCCGGGAAGCGGTTTGTACCATCCATTCAGAGGGATATCACGGCAGGGCTACTTCTCCAGTAAGCCTTCTAATGTCTGCCATAAACACGGATGTCAAAACATATTACCCTCTGGGGAGGCCACAACCATCCCAAGATTGCATGATAAAATGACTGAAACAGAAAAATACAGCTCTTGGATTGACGACGGAAAGCCAGAGGTTTTCATCTGGGGCGGAGCTGTGTATCAGGTAACCTTCGGCGGCGAGAGGAGGCGGCCAGCTCTCCCGGGGGTCCCCAGGGGACCCTGTAGGGGGCAGTGGGCCTGGCCTGCGGCTGGGAATCCATCCCGATTGTCAAGGCCCTGTCTTGTTAGTCAAGCAAACAGGCGATGTCACAGTAGATGATGCTCGTGTCAAAGAGAATATCCCGGCTGAAAATACATCTGAGATTGAAAAATCTTTCACCTCAGAAAATGGAGTGGTTTTGAGAAACAGCTGCTCTGGAGAGGGTCGGCAGGCAGGTGTGGATGTAAATTTTCCTCTGTTAATGACACACGGGCAGGCGGCCTTCAGTGGCCACGAGACAGGGCTTCTGGAAAGACACCCCAGACTCTGCACTCACAGAACAGTCTGGAAACCCCCCAGTGAGAGAGAGAGTAGGCCAAGGACAAAATGTGTAAATTCGAGGGTGCAAACCGGTTACCTTCAGATCAAATGTGGCCCACAGATGTGTTTTTCTGGTTGACTAGCTTAGTGTTTAAAAAAATATTTAAATTGTGAATTAAAAAGAAATTGCAAATAAAGCCCCCAAATTTTGGCTTTTCTGGAAAGATTGGAAGATCTGGCAATTCTGGGCCCATTTTCCAACTTGAAGAGGTGGCTAAGCTGAGAAGCAGCTGCCTCCGTTTCGATGAAGAATGAGCTCTCCAGCTGCCTCTGTTCTTTAAATTTTCCATTTATTTAAATTACCTGCCTGGCCCTGTCGGCATTCACGTTTGCAGTCCTGATGTAATGTGGAGACCCGATCCCAAGTTCTTTAAAGGAGCCCCCAGTGCCCCTTCCTTTGGCAGTTTCTTCCTCCCGGCCCCCACTACCACCAAGGCAAACCCCTGAGGGTCAGCTTTTCTTCTCGACAGAAAAAACTTCCTCCCACCCTCCACTCCCCTCCACTCCCCACCCGCTTCCCACCCCTGCCCCGTGGTTTTATAAACAAGAATACAATTTTTCAAGTGTCCTCATAAGTAGATCAGAGATTTCCCATTTGTTTCCCTTCCTAGCTGGTCCTGAATGAGAAGGAACAGTTTCAAAATTTAAAGAGAAGCCATTTCACATTTATTTTGAAGCTGCAGATGTGGGAGAAGATCCCCCGCCCCGCTTCCCCCAGTTCATTCTGCCTATTTTGTTCTTCTACTAGCAAGAAAGGGTAGAATGTTAATAATATCTCCCTGGAATGACTTTCTTCATGAATGAATTATTTCTCATTTACAAAGGTTTGGGAGATGCTTTTTTTCCTTCTATTTTTTTTTTTGCTGTGGAAAATGATGACTGTTTTCATTGCTAGACACATCACTGTCAGAATTCATGAAGCTGATGGTCAGGCCTTCTTTCCCACGGAGTCCCTCTCCAGCAAGCAGCTCAGCTTGTCGCGTCCCTGAAATAGCGGCTCTTGTCAAGGCGTGTATAGGGATGTCACAGTCATGCTGGCAAATGGCAGGTGACTGCCGTGGTTGCACTGCTGGCACAGAATAAAGGCAGATGAAAGGCTGTGGAGGGCTGGCTCTCTCTCTCGTTTAATCCTCACGAACACCTTTTATGAGGAGGTATGATTATCATTTTTACAGATGAAGAAACAGAAGCTCAGAGAAGTTCAGCCACTTTCTCGAGGTCACTCAGCCATGTAAATGACTGAACTGGTATTTGAATCTGACTCTGCCGACTCCCAACACTTTGATCACCAGACGGGGCTGCCATTCCTGTGTTCTCTTGGGGATTTCACCCAGGGGTGTGGCTCACGTGAGGGATGGGGGATGATTTCTGAGGTGTGTGGACACAGGATTGTGCCAGGGCAAAGCCAGCAGTGGCGATCTTTCAGGAGCCGTGCCAACCCTTGAAAGTATCAGTGGGTTTGCGCCCCTGCAGCACCTGCAGCCTGCCTGGCACCTCCTAAATGTCACCCCATCTAAGCCTTAGGACACCCCTTTGAGAGGGGTATTGTTCGCGTCCGCTTTATAAATGCAAAAATGATGCTGTGCATTAGCTCCAGAACGTTTTCATCACCCGTTTCCAAGTTTGTGCCCTTTAACAAGAGCTCCCCAATTCCCCCACCTCCACCCCTGGTAACCACTGTGTTCCCTGTTCCCATGAGTTTGGCTTTTTCAGATTCCACATAAAAGTGAAATCATACCTTGTTTGTCTTTCCCTGTCTGACTTACCTTACTAAGAACTTAGGGTGATCACCACATAAGCAAAAGAAAGCATAATTATGTGACATGATAGAGGGGTTACCTAACGCCATCGTGGTGATCACAATGCAATATATAAATGTACCAAATCAACATGTTGTACACCTGAAACTTACATGGTGTTATATGTCAACTATATCTTAATTAAAATAATCATTAAAAATAATTATTTTTTAAAAACATAAAAACTGAGGCTCACAGAGTTTTTGTGACATGCCAAGGATTGAATAACCTAGAAAGGGAATTTGAACTCAGGCCTGCCTGTTTCCAAGAACCACTGTCCTTTGCTTCCTCTTTACTGAGAACTTCTGAGGGCACCTGTTCCAAAGTGAGCATTCATGTCCCTGGGGGTACATGAAATCATTTCAGGAATTCATGGACAAACCTTTTTTATTTTAATGGCATGGACTTATCATAATCTGTGCTAGAAAAAATATTTTAAAAAGAAACCAAACCTACAGTTTTATAACGATTATTGTTTAAGCTAAGGCCAAAATTACTTAAGTAGAATAAGTGAATTGATTAAAAAATTATGTAGATAACAGGAGAGGTGGTACTCAGAAATGGCAAGAATTGTCAAAACGGTTTGTGGATGTCTGAAGCTTGGAAACACCGAATAATCATCCCATGACATTAAAGAATGGGATTTCCTGTACAAACGCCTACGTAGTAAGGCCATAGAGGACATGCTTGGGGGGGCGTCTCCCAGCTCGCTGTGTAATTACCTCTTCTCTGATAACTGTTCCCTCCCCACCCTAAAGCATTTTACAGTGAGAGAAGCCATGTTCATATAGCATGGCCACAACCCACAGGCCACAGTTGGTGGTTGGTCCACAGTGGCCAGTGCTAGCTGGGCCAATCGGTTGCTTCCCAACAAAAACAGGCTGGTATAAGAGCTGGCAGCCTTAGTTGGAGTGCTCTGTTGAAAGGAGGCTGTAGGAATTCAGGAGCTGTTGGTAACCACCATTCTGTCTTGTGGACAAGAAAGCAGAGTTGGCCACTCTGTTGGGTGAAAAAAGAGTGGAGTAGGCATGCCAAGAGAAACAGAGATGAGATGCGGAGAGAGAGGCCCCCTTTCCCCCTACCAGTCTCCAGTCCCTGGCTCTGTGCTGTCCTCAAAACCTAGTGGGCTCTGTAAGGCACTCCTGTGTTCTTCCCATTATTTCTCCTTCTTGCCAGTGACAGCTCCAGTGAGGATCAGTAACTGCACCCAGAAGAGTTGGAACCTACACAAGGTGCCCCAAGACTAGTGTGACTGCTAAGCACTCACCTTTGTCAGTGCCCTTTCCTCACCTTCATGCCCTCCCTGGGTGCCAGGAGAGGCAGCGGAGCACACACTCCACCTCCTGGCGTGGACCCTTAAAGATGAGACAGGTCTGATCTGCTTCTCAACATGCCACTTAGGGCCAGTCAACACAGCCCCATCTGGAGGTCTGGAGATCTCCATGTGCACCTACCGTCAGTCAGGAGGTGTGGATGTCTCTGTTCCTCTGGGGGTGAAGAAGGGCAGCCTCTGTAATGAGGGGAGACAGGTCATTAAACTTCTCACAACAGCACTTCTTTGCAAAGAAAATGGTTCTGTAACTGAGCCCCCAATTGCTTGGGCTTGCTCTCACTGGTCCTCTTCCTCAGGAAGGAACGCATTTCTGGCAGAGGTACAGGATATGCCCCCAGGGAACCTGGAGCCCAATCTTTTTTTTTTTTTTTTTTAACATCTTTATTGGAGTACAATTGCTTTACAATGTTGTGTTAGTTTCTGCTGTATAACAAAGTGAATCAGCTATATGTATACATATATCCCCATATCCCCTCCCTCTTGCGCCTCCCTCCCACCCTCCCTATCCCACCCCTCTAGGTGATCACAAAACACTGAGCTGATCTCCCTGTGCTATGCAGCTGCTTCCCACTTGCTATCTATTTTACATTTGGTAGTGTATATATGTCAATGTTACTCTCTCACTTCGTCCCAGCTTACTCTTCCCCCTCCCCGTGTCCTCAAGTCCATTCTCTATGTCTGCATCTTTATTCCTGTCCTGCCCCTAGGTTCATCAGAACCATTTTTTTTTAGATTCCATATATATGTCTTAGCATACGGTATTTTTCTCTTTCTGACTTACTTCATTCTGTATGACAGACTCTAGGTCCATCCACCTCACGACAAATAACTCAATTTCATTTCTTTTTATGGCTGAGTAATATTCCATCATATATATGTGCCACATCTTCTTTATCCATTCATCTGTCGATGGACACTTAGGTTGCTTCCATATCCTGGCTATTGTAAATAGTGCTGCAATGAATATTGTGGTACATGACTCTTCTTGAATTATGGTTTTCTCAGGGTATATGCCCAGTAGTGGGATTGCTGGGTCATATGGTAGTTCTATTTTTAGTTTTTTAAGGAACCTCCATACTGTTCTCCATTGTGGCTGTATCAATTTACATTCCCACCAACAGTGCAAGAGGGTTCCCTTTTCTCCACACCCTCTCCAGCATTTATTGTTCATAGATTTTTTGATGATGGCCATTCTGACTGGTGTGAGGTGATACCTCATTGTAGTTTTGATTTGCATTTCTCTAATGATTAGTGACGTTGAGCATCTTTTCATGTGTTTGTTGGCAATCTGTATATCTTCTTTGGAGAAATGTCTATTTAGGTCTTCTGCCCATTTTTGGATTGGGTTGTTTGTTTTTTGATATTGAGCTGCACGAGCTGCTTGTATATTTTGGAGATTAATCCTTTGTCAGTTGCTTCGTTTGAAAATATTTTCTCCCATTCTGAGGGTTGTCTTTTCATCTTGTTTATGGTTTCCTTTGCTGTGCAAAAGCTTTTAAGTTTCACTAGGTCCCATTTGTTTATTTTTGTTTCCATTTCTCTAGGAGGTGGGTCAAAAAGGATCTTGCTGTGATTTATGTCATAGAGTGTTCTGCCTATGTTTTCCTCTAAGCATTTTATAGTGTCTGGCCTTACATTTAGGTCTTTAATCCATTTTGAGCTTATTTTTGTGTATGGTGTTTGTTAGGTGTTAGGAAGCGTTCTAATTTCATTCTTTTACATGTAGCTGTCCAGTTTTCCCAGCACAACTTATTGAAGAGGCTGTCTTTTCTCCATTGTATAATCTTGCCTCCTTTATCCAAGATATGGTGACCATATGTGCATAGGTTTATCTCTGAGCTTTCTAATCTGTTCCATTGATCTATATTTCTGTTTTGTGCCAGTACCATACTGTCTTGACTACTGTAGCTTTGTAATATAGTCTGTAATATAGCTTTGTAATATAGTCTGAAGTCAGGGAGCCTGATTCCTCCAGCTGGAGCCCAGTCTTAAAGCATTTCTACAGCACAGGTTCTCTCTTGCCTAAAATATACTGTACATAATGCTGCTGGGCCTTCAGCTGGTCAACCTCAGTGATCCAATTCCGTCCCCAATTCTTTCCACATAAACCATCTTTTCTGCTCCAGCTGATTTTGTTAGGATGCCCTGTAGTTGACACACCTGTGGAGTTCCTGGGCCTCCTTCTCTGAAATCTTCCATCACCCTGGGAGCAGATCCCTGCAGCCCTAGGTGCCCTCTTTCCCACACCTCAGCTGACTGGATCTGGAATAAATCTGGGGAGTCTCACAGAGGCTCTAGTTAGTTGCAGAGCTAGACTGGAAGGTCTTTTGGACTTGGGGGGCTGTGGGGTGAGCTGGGGTTTCCAGGCTGGACCATGTGCCAGTGCAATAAATGAAGGTGGTCCAAGAGAATTCAGGCATGGAGTGAGCAACAGAAAAGATGCCATTTGTGAGCAATTTTGCTAGTATTCCAGGCCCTTGTTCCTATTCGTCTTGACAACCAGCCATGTTTGTTTAACTTGATATCAGGAAATAATCTTATAAGTCTAGTTTTGATTAAGTTATAATTTATATGTAGTAAATTGCTCAAATCTTGATGGGTTGCTGTTTTTAGATACCAAATGGTGCATGATGAACTATATCCCCACATGCTGTCTATTTCATTGTCCCCATTTGTTCATGCTGCCTCCACTTCAGTGGTGTCCTCCCTGCTTCCCTCTGTTTTCTTGAGCCCTCCCCATCCTCCATGAAGCCTGCCTGACTCCCCTAGCCCAGAAAGGGTTCCCTGTGCTTTGAGCCTGTCTTAGTCAGTCTGGGCTGCTATAACAGAAACACCACACGACTTAAACAACAGAAATTTATTCCTCACAGTTCTGAAGTCTGGGGAGACCAAGATCAAGGTGCTGGCCAACTTGATTCCTGGTGAGGACTCTCTTCCTGGCTTGCAGATGGCTGCCTTCTTGCTGTGTCCTCACATGGCAGAGAGAGGTCATCTCTCTCATGTCTCTTCTTGTAAGGGCACGAATCCCATTCATAAGGGCTCCACCCTCATGACCTGATTACCTCCTCAAGGCCCCACATCCAAATGCCATCACATTGGGGATTGGGTTGCAATATATGAATTTGGGGTGGTGGGGGAGCACACAAATATTCAGTTCATAGCAAGCCTAAGGACACTGAAGCAGTCCAGTTAACAGTCTTGACATGAGCTTCCTCTCTGGGCCGGGCCTGTGCTGGGCACTAGGGACACAAAGCCACAGAGACACAGCCTTCCCTCTAGGCACTCACAGAAGAGGAGACAGACCTGTGAAGACACAATCGTAATGTCATATGACAAGTGCTAAAATGAGAGCCTTTCCTTCTGTTGAGGGAGGCATGGGGTCCTCAGGGAAAGATGGAAAATAAGGTGATGTTGAAATTGAAGGATGAATGAAAATTTTCCAGGTGCACAAGGGGAGCAGGGCCTTCCACACTCTTAAATTGTAGTTAAGAAAAAATTATTCTGACACCTGTTAAAACAGTAAGGAAGATTTTACTCAAGACTGTTGCAACAGGAGTATTGTAATAGGGAGAGAGATTAGGCTCAACTCTGATTACAGCAAGGTCAGGTGGGGATTTATAGCCAAGGAGCAGGGTGAAGGGGCCAGTGGATGGGAAATTGCTAAGAGGAGACACCAAGCGTAGGGAGACTTGCTAAACTGACCTAACAAAATTCTTGATAAAAGGGAGCCAAGGACTTAGACAACAAAGGTGGGATGAAGAATTTGATCAGATATCAAGGGTAGAGGATGACTTAGCAGGATTCTTTGCTTAGACCTGTATGGGGAGGCCAAAGACTGGATGAGGGTCCAGGTCAAGGCTTTGTGGAAAAGAGGGCTCAGAGGAGCCTGTCTCAAGTTTGGTCAAGGAGAGTCTTTGTGGTAGTCCAGGTCCTGCAACATTATCTAATTATTATGTGTGAAATGGACTTCTCTTCTGACTTGCTCCAGTCAGTTTTCTTTCAGAGATCTAGGAATCTCAGCATCTAGAAATCACACACATGCACACACACACACAATGGTAATGAAACCATCTTGGATGTGTATTGAGATGTAGAAAAGGAAGGGGGAAAACCCTGTTTCCTACAGATTTCTAAAGGAGCTAGGAATTGAAGCTAACAGGCATGGAGGCAGTAGACCAAGGCTGGTAAGTAAAGAAACCCACATGTAGGAATGGCCCCGCTTTAGGATCAAGGTGCTGAGGCAAAGTTGGGCTTCTCTAATTTTGCAGAAAGTAGGAAGCAGGCCTGATTTATTTCTCGAGGTGCTATAGACTGGGCTCCATCCCTATCTCAGCCATCTCTATGGCCTCTCAGTGCTTTGCACAGACTAGTGTCTCAGTTAGCTTCTGTTATATCAAATGAAATTTGATTAGAAGCCACTGCTTAGTTACCCTAGTCACAGATCATAGCATGATATTGTCAGGACCAAAAGTAAATTGAATGATGGACCAAAAATACATTGTAGGTATTAAAAGGAATTCAGAACAGCCTGCCCTTCTTTTCAAATATCTTTTCTCCCATTCTTTTTTCTTGACAAGAGTTTTGAAATAATGAGTGCTAGTAGGTGATACATGAGTGCCCTTTATTTCTTACAGCAATGAAAAATGTAAGGAGCTTGGCTGAAGAATCCTATCTTTATTGTCATCTACCCTTGGTGTATATGTGAATTGGTACAGCCTTCACGGAGTAGATTTGACAGTATCTATCAAAATCGCACAGAACCTTTCCTTCCATCCAGCAATCCTTACTCTAAGCTTTCTGTTCCCATTATCCATGGCTGTGCAACAAAGCACCCAAGGCCTTAGTGGCTTGAAACAACCATTTATTATTACTGCTCGCACTTATTTATGTTGACCAGGCTCACTTAGGGTTAAGTGAGAAGCTCACTTAGCGTTTCTCATGTGGTTGTAGTCAGATGGAGGCTGACGCTGCAGTCATCTGAAGGCTCACGTTGCAGTCATCTGAAGGCTCACCTGGGCTGGACATCCAGGACAGGGCACCCCTGTGCCTGGGAGTTGAGAGCGCCAATGGAGCTGTTGCCTGGATTATTTCACATCGCCTCTTCATGTGAATTGGTTTTTCATAGCGTGGTGGCTGGATCTGAAGAGGGAATGTGTCATGAGTAAGTGTTCCAAAAGACAAAAAATGGAAGATTCCAGGTCAGTTAAGGGCAGTGCCCAGAACTGGCCCAGTGTCGCTTCTGCAGGATTCTACTGGTCACAGCAGTTACTGGGTCCACCCTCTCACCAAGGGTCCATATGCCCTCTACTCCCTTAATATATTCTATGAAATGTTTTCCCACAATTCTCTTTCTTGTTTTATAAAATATCAGAACTCTTGTACATACAAAGCTTTTTCAGTTAGGGTTCTTCAACTCTAAGCAATAGAAACTGAGTGTAAGCAGTAGAGAACTTACTGGATGAGGAGTGGCTGAGGAACTGGGCTTGGAGCAGGAAGGAAGTGCTGAGAGGTCTCTCCCGGGTTCTGCTGCCGGAGCGAACCAACTCTGTGATTGGCTCCACTCTTGGTCCTCAACTCAGGAGGCAACATCCCACGAGAGAGATGCTGGTTGGCCGAGGGTAGGTCAGGAGCCAAACCCTGGTCTTTGGGGAGTGGAGGAGCTTCTGGGAATTCCTACAGCTTCCATGGTGGAGGGCAGGTGCCAAGATTTCCATTCCAGCATGACTTAACCCAGTGGGGGAAGACAATATCCCAAAAGGGACAACAGATATGGGATTAACATGCAATAATGGACATCTTTCCCACTGAGTTTGCTTTCTAATGCCTCCTCCTGATGTTACACACAACCAGATATGAATCTGGGTTGCAGTTCAAGGAGGATGGACTTTGGAGCCAGACATGGACAATCACTTAATCTTTCCTGGACTCAGTTTCCTGATCTGTAAAATGGAGGTAAATGGTGCCTAATTTTCAGGGTATTTGTGAAAATTAGAGAAGACCTGTGTAAAGTGCTTTGCGTGGTCTCTGGCCCACAGTAGACCCTTAATAAGTGGCAGACATTGCATCATTCTTCAAGATGGAGCAACCATGGACCTGCTCCTCTCCCTCCCACCAACTCCTTGGGACCTCCGTCCTTCTTCCATGATTGGTGATGAACTCACTACCTATCCAGATCGTCGTGTGAACTGGGTGTGAACTGTGGGACCTCAGAACACCCTGGGAAGGGAGCATAGCTGACAGGGAACCCCCTGCCCTCCCCAGGAGAGTGGTATTGTCTGCACGCATAGTTTTGGAAGGAGGAGCTCACGCCTTGGATCCATATGACAACATGTTTGAGCCCAGATGCTCTCACAGCTGCTACTCCCTCCCAGGAAGCCAGGCACACTATGTGCTATTTAAAGCTATGATTCCATGGGCAGTTACATCCCTCCTCTTTCATTCCTGGGCTTTTCTGTTCTTTAAAGAGACCTTTGTTCTTTTTTCTTCTGTCCCTCTAGGAGTAACGGGATGAGTCCATGACTGCTGTCACCCTCAGAATTGCCTGGCTTTGAGATTGTATTCAGAATCCTTCAATGGTGCTTTAATGTCAGGTGCAAAATGAAGACTTTCCTGAGTCTTTACAACATGCTTGAAGGGACAAAGTGGTCTTGTCATAGGCTGTTGCGATGCTCTCAGAGCTTTGCCACAATTCATCTTGTAACAGATGGACTCTTCATTAGGTGTGCACATTGCATCCACCTGGGAATTCACTGTCTTTGGTTGAGAGAGATTTGATTTCAGCTGCAGATAATTACTCCCTTTCTTGTCTTGACCCTTAGTTAATAGATTATCAACAAATTCAAATTCTTCTGTCTTCTCTTCTGCTGGATTGGAATGCGAGAAATAGGTTGGATGAAACCAGCTTTCTTTCAAACGGCTTGGCTTGGACTCAAATATCAAGACCAAGGTTATTAGTGTTTGGCGGGGAGTGCAACATGGGGCTTCTGTCATTCATATCCATGGAAATCACGGATGACAGCAGATTCCATTTCTATTGCTCTTGGCATCACTCCCCTGCAAAGCGCAGGTGAGGGCCCCAATGACCTCCATGTGAAATCATCCTTAAAACCCTCCCTTCCTTGTCCTGGTTTTTTTCCTACCACTCTGACCATTATGTCTGTCTTGTTTTTACAGGTTTCTCTTGGCCATTAAATATTTGAGGAAACTCAGGCTTAGTCCAATTTCTTTTCTGTTCTCATTCTTTAATCCCTTCTTGTGAATATCCTCAGTGCCCATGTCTTCAGTTACCTCCTATGGGCATTTTGAAAAGCCTAAACCTAACCTCTGAATCTCAAACCCATACACCCAACTGCCTTCCTGACATTTCCATGTGGATGTGTCAGAGGCTCCTCAAACTCAGCCTGTTAACGTCTGAACACAGTATTTCCCCTCAGAAGCTTGTCTTCTGAGATTTCCATCTCCACGGATGGTGGCCCCATCTACCAACCTTCAAAAACCCAGATGTCTTCCATGCCATGTTTTTCTCCCACCCTCTCCTCTCCACTCTATCATTAATCACTGCAATTGTATCTCTTGAATATCCCACATTGCTCGGCCCGTTTACACCCCACCAGCAGCACCTTAGCCCATGTCATCTTTCTGGCTGAGATTACTGTGCTTGGCCCCAGTCTGTTTCCCACGTCGTAAGCTTTCCAAAACATAAATCGTATTACGTTACACTGTGCCTAAAAGCCTTCAGGGCTTTCCAATTGATTTTAAGATAAGAACCCAAATCCTTAACATGTCCACAAGGCCACGCTTGCCTGACCCCAATCCAGCCTTCCACACCTCCCACCTGTCTTCCCTCTGCCTGTGTCTGTCTCTGCAACAGTCACGGCAAGGCTTTCTCACATGCTGTTTGCTCTACATTCCACACCCTTTCCCTGTATTTTATTTTATTATTATTATTATTTTATAAATTTATTTTATTTTTTTTTTCAGCTGTGTTGGGTCTTTGTTGCTGGACGTGGGCTTTCTCTAGTTGCGACAAACGGGGGCTACTCTTCATTGCAGTGTGCAGGCTTCTCATTGCCATGGCTTCTCTTGTTGAGGAGCACGGGCTCTAGAGCGCAGGCCCAGTAGTTGTGGCACATGGACTTAGTTGCTCCACGGCATGTGGGATCTTCCCGGATAAGGGCTTGAACCCGTGTCCCTTGCATTGGCAGGCGGATTCTCAACCACTGCGCCACCAGGGAAGCCCCCTTCTCTGTATTTTAGATAACATTTACTCTGGTTCAGATTTCTGCTCAATTATCAGCCCCTTGAGGAAGGCTTTCCCTTACCTCCCAGACAGGTCAAGTCCCTCTCGTGAACACTCTCAGAGCACCCCGTGCCTCTCGATCACAGCACTTATTATAATGGATCTGTGGGGCTCTCTGATTACTTGGCTCTATTCCATGAGAGCAAGGGCTGTATCTCTTTTTGCTCATCATTATGTTGCAGCCCCTAGTACAGTGACCACACACATAGTAGGTGCTCATTAAATGTTTTTTAATGAATAAATAACTAGTGAAGTTGAGATGAAACTCATGCCATTCAAGAATTAGACAAGATAAGTCTCCATGGGACCTCAGATTCTTGATAGAAGAAGAAAGAAGAGAATTATTCACAAAGTTTGGTTTGGGTCTGGGGGACACTGTGGTCTCTGCTTTTATCATGAAGTCTTTGTTGTACACCCAGGGTCAGTCTATGCCCAGTGGGGTTTCTTCAGTTGTACAGGTTGGGTTTGTGATGGGAAGGAATGTGCTATCAGAGTAGAGTTCTGTCTGAAGGACTACTCTGTTAGTTGCTAAATGTTTAGTTCTACTGTGTCCCATTCCTGTGCTCACTAAATTCGAGGAACTCAGCCTAGCAGGAGGGCCAGGACAAATCAACATGAAATCCGAGTGTTGAAGCCCAGGGTGATAGACCAGGTTTAGAATCAGCTCTTCCATTTCCCAGATGTGAGACCCCCAACACGTTCCTTAACCCCTCTGAGCCCAGGTGTCTTCATCTGTAAAGTGAGGATCACAAAATCAAGGTGGGTTTGAGGATTCAAGAAGCTAATACTGGTGGGGTGGGTGCAGTGTGCAGTGAGCAAGGGTGTGCTGTAGTTACAAGGACTGACTTGGACAGTGTGACTTCTGGGAAGAGGGGAAGGAGGGGGTGGGGGGATGGGGTCACAGAGGAAGGGACCTGGGCTGGGCTTTGGGATATGGGGTGGGTTAGGATGGGGAAGAAGAGGGACAAGAGGAAGAGGAGAGAGGTGGGATTTGGTGAGAAAAGGAACAGAGGCAGGAAGGGAGTTTGCTCTGAGGGGGAGGGGAATAGCATTGAGGTCTAGTGAACAGACCCACAGGGGCTTAGATTTTGTTGTGTGGTGAGCCTGGGTAGGTCTGTTAGCAGAGGAGGATCTGAATATTTCTTATGACATATCCCTTTATTAAAAATTAAAAAGTAAGTAATATTTACCATGGGGAGTTTGACCTTGGGTCTGTTAGGTATTTTTATAATGCAAACAGAATTGTAAATTGCCTGGGCTCTGTGCTAAGTAAGTATTTCAGCCCTTGATTTTATAAGTAAAAGAGAAGAAAGCACACAGGCATTGGTGTCGAACTATGTCATGATAACATGACATTTAAAGTCTCTCAACCTCAGTTTTCACATCTTTGAAATGGAGTTAAAATGCCACCTAGTAATGATAAATAGCTTCTATGTGCCTGGCACTGAAGTGTGTTAAGTAAGATACGCATTGCTTAAACATCATGCTATGTGCTTTACATGAATTTGTTACTCATGACAACGCACTGAGGTAAGAGTATTATCATCCACATCTTCCCTGGGAGGCACAGAGAGGTTTAGTACATCAGCCAGGCAGACTCCAGAGCTCAGTCTCTGACCTAGGATGCTGGACTATCCTAATTACCACCTCACAGGGTTGCACCAGGAACGTGTGGGGTAGTGTATGGAAAATACCACCTAGTCCACTGCCTGGTTTGTAGTAAGCACTCAACACATGTTAGTTCTCTCACATTTGATTATATTTAGCTCAGTAATTTACCACACTGTTCCTTATTTGTTTCAGGTGTTTCTCTTTTCATCCAATAACATTGGTAATAAATTTCTTAAGAAGGACATTACAGCTTGTGTTTCTTTTGTAGTTTTCACAGTGCACCTAGAGGTTCTCAATAGAAATTTCTTAAAATGAAAATGAACTGAATAAATGCCTACTGGTTGAATAAATGAGGAGTCAATAAAAAAAGCAAATGTAGAATATGACTGATTGGCTTTTATGTCCTCTTATTTATTTTAGTCTACCAAATTCTAAAAGAAGATTTGAGGATGATTGTAAAAATGTGAAAGTTTCAACAGGATTAAAGAAAAAAGTGAGAAAATTGGAGTGAGAGGGAAATAAAATTAAACCAGGGGTGTTTCATTTCTTTGTCATTTTTGGATAGAAATTTGTCAGAAAATAGCCAAGATGAAACTCAGAAAATTTTCCAAGAACTGAAATTATTCCTGTAGAATGTTCCTTGGACTCTGATGAAACACAGCTCAAATCTCAAAGGGAGAAGGAGTTATAGTTTGAAAACTGGGGAATGTGGGACTCTTTCTGGTCTGGCTACTAGGAAAATACCAGGTTTTCCTTAAGACCAATGCACTCGGACCTCTCTTTTAAAAAGGTAGTTTTCTCAAAGGTAGAGAGAATCGTGTCCCACTGGCTTACATTATCCCATCAAACCTCCCTCATTTCTTTTTTTTAAATTTTTTTATTGAAGTATAGTTGAATTACATTGTTGTGTTAATTTCTGCTGTACAGCAAAGTGATACAGTTATACATATATATATATACATTCTTTTTCATATTCTTTTCCATTACGGTTTATCACAGGATATTGAATATAGTTCCCTGTGCTATATGGTAGGACCTTGTTTTATATCCATTCTATATATAATAGTTTGCATCTGCTAATCCCAAACTCCCAATCCATCCCTCCCCCATTCCCCATCCAACCTGGCAACCACAAGTCTGTTCTCTATGTCTGTGAGTCTGTTTTTTTGTTTCATAGGTAACTTCATTTGTGTCGTATTTTAGATTCCACATGTAAGTAATATCATATGGTATTTGTCTTTCTCTTTCTGACTTAGTTCACTTAGTGTGATAATCTCTAGGTCCATCCATGTTGCTGCAAATGGCATTATTTTATTCTTTCTATGGCTGAGTAATATTCCATTGTATATATGTACCACATCTTCTTTATCCATTCATCTGTTGATGGACATTTACATTGCTTCTGTGTCTTGGCTATTGTGACTACTGCTGCTATGAACGTAGGGGTGCATGTATCTTTTTGAATTATAGTTTTGTTCGGATATATGCCCAGGAGTGGGATGGCATCTCTATTTTTAGTTTTTTCCATTGTGGCTGCACCAATTGACATTCCCACTAACAGTGTAGGAAACCTCCCTCATTTCTATTTCTACCTGATCTCCAAGATCTATCAACATGTGTCCAGAAGTCTTGGAAGAAGCTTATAATCCCCCCTTCTCTCCTGGATTTAGAATCAATTAAGAATAGAGACAATAGGGTCTGTGGAAACCAAGGATGGTAGAATAAGGTTAAAATTTTGCCTCTGAGGCTACCTATCCCTCACATCACTTGGCCTTTTCATATAGAAATTTCTCCCCATCAGTGGTTCTCAGTCCTGGCTGCGCATTAGAATCACCTGGTAGCTTTAAAAAATTACCAGTGTCTGCACACTACCTGTGGAGCATCTGATTTAATTGATCTGGGAGGGGCCGAGCATCATTATCTTCTAAGCTCCTAAGATGAGTCTAATGTGCAGCTTAGTGTTGAGAACTGTTTAGCGTGGATCAGAATCCCCTGCAGGGCTTGTTCCAACACAGATTGCTGGACCCCACCCCAGGGCTTCTGATCCAGAAGGTGGATGAGAAACAAACTTGCAGATGATGCTGATGCTGTTGATGTTGGGACCACACACCGAGAACCACTGCTGTAAACCAACAATTTAGCCAGACGACCTCAATGTTCACAAAAATTCCATTATAGTGAAAATGTTTATTGTTATAGAGGTAATTTTGTGTGTTTTTCTTTTTGACTTATTGAACAAATAATACTAGAAAAAGAAAAATGGGAATGGAACACAGTCCTACAAACTTTACACATATACCATTGTACTGCATAACAGCAGCAGCTGTAACTAGCATTTATTGTGTGCTTCCTATGTCTGAGGCATGAGCTGAAACTTGAAGGGCATTCTCGCCTTCCATCCTCATGACAACCCTACGAAGTAGCTACTTTACTATCCCATTTTACAGTTGTAAAGTTTGCAACCCAAAGAGATTATAATGGATATTTTACACACTTGTAACCAGAGCATAAAGTCAGCTTCTTAGTACAATGGCATATTTTCCATATGCTCCCATTGTATTCCCATGGTATATCACAGTTTTTTTCTCATTGGACATTTAGATAACTTCTGTTTTTCACAATTATAGTTAACACAGCAATGATCTATTTCATTTTGTGCTTGTCTTAAATTATCTTTTTAGAATAGAGCCTCAATCAGTCAAAAGGTGAAATCACCTAACTTTGCTTACAATGCACCAGAACAGAAAACATTTTTTTAAACCAAATATTTTACAACTTTCTAAAACCAAATCGTTATCTGAGTTTATTTATTTTAAATTTTATTGAAGTATAGTTGATTTACAATGTTGTGTTAATTTCTGCTGTACAGAAAATGACTCAGTCATATATATATATGCTGAGGACAGGGAGTTATGAGAAGGTCTGTGGAAGGGACAGGCAGAGCTCCCAGATCTCCACTCTTACTGCCAAGAAACAGGCAGTAATGCTCCCCCAAAATGGAATAGATAGCCTCCAGATTCAGGGACACCAGGCACAGATGAGGCAAGGTGTGCCAGGCCAGACCCAGGGGATTGGGTGCAGGTCTACATCTTGAACAGGGAGACCTCCAGCCCCTTGGCCAGGTGAAATCAAGTCATTATGGTTCCCTAACTGACTCAGCAGTGAGTCAAAATTTATGAGTTTAATATTGAAAATACTTCATATGGGTTTATTCAAAAGTTGTGCTATAATCATATTAGAAGGTTGAGTTGAAGAGAGGTAAGATATGAGAGAGCCTTATCTATTTACTTTAAAAGTAAATTGTATTCAATATGGAAATATTTGGAAGTATGGAAGTAAATAAAGAGTACACAGCTAAAATTGTTAAAAGGGGTTGCCTCTAGGAAGGGGGACAAGGGAGGGGGTGTTGTATGTGTGGGGACTGCTGCTTTTTCTTATAAGCTTGTAAGCACTAATTGACTTTTTAATGATGTGAGTGTATTTCTTTGATAAATTAAAATTCAAGGAAAAGGGGAAACTTGCTCGGGCACTGTTTACTACTTGATTTCTGTACGTAATGAGTTGGATTTCCATAAATGGATTTTGTTCAAGCCGGCCACTCATGGAGATTGCAGGTCGTAAATAAGAATTAATGATATTGGGGAGATAATTAATTGGTCTGTCGCCAAAGAGAGAACTCTTCTCTCGATTCCTAAGAAAGGAGTCTAGGTTCCAGCTTACAGAGTTAGGATCTCTACTGTGGGCTTCATTCTGACCAAAATTCTAAGAGAAACCCTGTACTACTCTACACTTTGCCATTCAATCTAGCTGATGAGTCACCCATACTGTGGGTGAGAGTCTAACTAACCATCATTCCAGCTAGGAAAATGCTCGTGCTGTCTCTCTGTTGCCATAGAAACAGTGCAGCTCAAGTCTCTCTGTTGCTTTGGTAACCCACCCCCCCCCCACCCCCACCCCCGTTTCCTCACATCATTACCTCGGGGGTATTTTGCTGCCAAGATAATGGTCTCTATTGTGGAATGAATGTTAATGGGGCAGCAATCTACCCCAGCCTAACCCAGCCCCACTCTGCAGCTCCACATTTGAAGACCTTGTCTAAGGGGTGTCTCAATGAGATGATGATAGAAGCTCAAATCAGATGGAAAGGGGCTGTAGTGGTTGCTGTGGTAGGGGTTCCTTGTGATGCGGAAACAAGGGGTCAGCTCCTCATCTTGAAAAGGGAGGAAGGGAGAGATCATCCGTTAGAGGGACCAGCTGTTTTCAGGCCCCTAAATCCAGTGCTCTCGAGCAATAAATGATAATGATCATAAATGAAGCTTGCTAGATGATGAATATATGCTAGGCACTGGGTTAAGTACTTCATGCCCATTGAATCCCTATTCTACAGAAGAAGAAAAAGGTAAGCAACCTATTCAATATCACACACAGACTTCTGATTTGATTCAAACTCAAATCTTAAACCCTGCACTACAGTGCCGCTCGAGACCAGGGAAAACAAGAGGAGCACCAGAGAGTGTCCTTGCACCAAAAGATCTTACTCTTCAACTGGAAAAAGAAATCTAACACAAAGGGAAAAAAATGAGAGAGAAGTCTTAAGGGGTGTGGTGATGTGTGAAGTTCAGATGCCAGGTTCACCAAGAGGGTTGAGAAGGCACAGAAGTCATAACAGATTTTCCACAGGGAAAAAGAAGAGGAAGTGTCCTGCAGGTACCGTGAGAGATCCAGGAGACAAACATTATATGGCGAGACTCGGGGTCAACGTCGGGCTCTGGCCCAGAGCAGGCGTTTAGCCCAAGTCACCTCCAGGTGATGGCAGCCTTTTAGTTGCTCAACAAAGGGAAATCTTTCACTCCTCTCCTAGTTCCCATGTCCTCAAGCCTTATGAGATTCAAATTTCCTTGATACTGCCTGACTCTTTTACTTAGAAATACAAAAAAATATTGGAGTTTCATATAAAATTGTTTTAAATATTATGGCTCTCAGTTTCACAATCCAATAATTCTAGTTGTTTTCCAAGTAAAGTTTTTTAGCCACCTCAAGTTCTCATGGGTTTAAGTGGAGTATAAATCTTCAGAAATAGAATTTTTATGGTGTCTTGATTGTTTTATCAGAATTATAATGCTTAGACATGTCCTTGTGTATCCTCTAATTTGCCTACACTCTCCTCCTTTTAATACTCCAAGGCATGACAGTCACAGACAGCAGGCTGGAGGGACCATGTGGAGTTATAATGGAGACACTGAATTCTCCAAGGGGAACTCAAGGGTGAAGCGCCCTGACGGCCCCATCTGTGGGGTCTTTTTAAGCCTAAAGCAGTGGTTCTCAATTATGAGCTCTCTCTCTAGTCACTGAAAAGAACATAAAAAATGCTCAACTGTCAAAGTCAAATGAATATAAACTTGCTTTTTCTTTTTGTAACATATACGTATGTTGTTAGGAAATATTAAAGGGAACTGAAGGCAAAGGTTTCTCTGACCACAGTATCAATTGTTGGTTAAGATGGTGGCTCATGAGTGAGACTGTTAGATTTAAGTCCAGCTCAGCTTCTCTGTCTGTCTCCTTCTCTTTCTCCCTTTCCCAGTAGCTCTCCTCTCTCCCAATAGCTGTGTGACCTTGTACAAGTCACTTCATTTTCCTAAGCCTCAGTTTCCTCATCTGCAAAATTGGAAAAATAATGATAGTTCATTTTTATGCAGATGAAATGAGGCTTTGCATGTAAAGAGTTTATCGTGACCCCTGGCACATAATGCTTAGCAGATATTAACAGTTTTTACTCTAGGAAAAAGAAATCCACCAGGTGTTTAAGATCTTCAGAAAAACTCCTCTCCCTTAGGGTTTGGCTTACTTTCTGGCAGTCTAGCCTGTTTCAGCATGTGAATTTTGGCATATGGTATTATATTCCAATATACTTACCAACTATTCCTGCAGTTTCTCTTCTAGGCTCCTACCTGGATTTGACAATTCAGATCTGATGTCTTAAGCTTCTGACCTTGTGTAGTGGTATCCACCCACTATCACACTCTACATCTTGATTTCTATGGTTCTGCTTCTGGACTCAGGATTAGATCTTGAATCTTAGTTGCTCCCTTGCTCAGCATTAAATTTCCAATATCCTTGATGGTGAACTGTATCTCAGATTATAATTAACACAATCATGGAGGGGATTTAGGCGCTTGTAGGAAGAAATCAGATGTCTTGGCATCAGGTGAATTGATAATTACTGCCCCAGAATGCAGAGGAAATTTTATTAATCAACTACGGAGAGTCTGGTGTCAAGGCCTAGAATTTAGGAAGTTTCTAGCAAGAGTGTACAGCTAGTCTTGATTAGCTTTGTCTGAATAACCATCTCCTCATCTATGGAAAGGCTTTATCATTAAAAGAGCATTTGGCCTCGTGCTGTGAGGAAAAAAGGGGGACCCCCATAGCCACCAGAGCAACTGAGTCAATTTTGGTGGCGTGATGGTAGTAGTGACTCAATATGCTCACATTCCCAATAATTTATGGTTTGCAAAAATAGAGAAAGCTTACATACTGCCCTCCATAAGCTGACGAAATTGTTGGGAATGGGCAAACAGAGTCAGACACTTACATAGAGGATATGTATACAATATATGTATATGTGTATGTGTATATGTGTGTATAACAAACTCTAATGGCTACAGAGTTTGAAGAATACTTACTGAAATGTGGCAGAGCTGAACTACAGTGGTTTGGGGGGTGGGGTAGTATTCAAGGTAATTATTTATGTTTGGTATTTGAGAGCCATCAGAATATAGTGGATATCAACTTCGAGAGGTCCACCCAGTTCCACATCAACTCTCACTTTGCCGTGTGAACCTTTCTTTCTATGTAATGTATAAATCTACTGTATTTGGATAAATACAAATAATGAATATGACATTGATTGGAAACATGTCATTGTCATAGAGTCAATGGTTCAGTAACTATTGTGAGTCTATGTCTTGCATTTCAATACATCTAGCTGCTCTTTTTACATGGGAATTCACAATTTTATTAATGGAAAGTTTACTGAGTCTGCCATGTGCACAGTGGTGCCAGGTGCTGGGCAGGTGTGACTGGTGGGCAGGGGCTCTCTCTCGGCTCTTCCGAGTGGGCACAGTGGAGGCTCAAAGGGTTTCACCTGGGCACTGAGACGGCCCCTAACTAATTTCATGCCTTCCTCTCATGCTTCCCTCAATCCCTTGTCCATGCAGGAGCCAGAAGGACCCAGTTTTCTCTTAAATATAATATTTGATACATTATATGTATATTACATATATATAATGTTTATGTGTATATATATATATATATGGTAAAGCATAATCAAATGGATACTCAAAACCAACCGTCCCCCTTAGAACACAACCTGGTAACTACCTATGTGTCCCCTATCCCACACTTTTTCCTCTTCCCAGAGGTTAACCACCATCCTGAATGTCATGTTTATAGTTCCCTTTAAAAAATATTCTTTCATCCCGCCTATATCCTCAAATAATGTATTGCTTAGTTTTGTTTGTTTTTGAACTTTGTAAAAATGGTATCTCAGGCTTCCCTGGTGGTGCAGTGGTTAAGAATCTGCCTGCCAATGCAGGGAACACAGGTTCGAGTCCTGGTCTGGGAAGATCCCACATGCCATGGAACAAATAAGCCCGTGCACCACAACTACTGAGCCTGCGCTCTAGAGCCCGTGAGCCACAACTGCTGAGCCCACACGCTTACAGCCCATGCTCTGCAACAAGAGGAGCCTGCGCACCACAGCGAAGAGTAGCCCCCGCTCGCTGCAACTAGAGAAAGCCCGCGCAGCAACGAAGACCCAATGCAGCCAAAAATAAAAATAAATAAAATTATAAAAAAAAAAATTGGTGTCTCACAGTATCTTTTTAAGATGCTCCATGTTGTTGCAAGTAGTGTTTGTTCTTTCATTTTTACCTCTGTATACCCAGTGTGATCTTAAAAAATATATCAAATCATATTACTCTCCAACTAAAATACTTCAGTGGCCTCCCATTGAATTTAAGGGAAATCCCAGACGTCTTACCTCCAATACAAGTCCCTCCATGATTTATTCAGAGTCCTGAGGTCCTCAGGCAGCCTCCTCTGTTCTAGGGATCTGCTTCTCCGTACCAGTCTTGGCCTATTGTTGCCTGTGAATTTCAGAATGTGCTCTCTCCTACCCTCTCCTGCTCCCTCGCTCCTGTTCCTAACTGGCCTTGGTAATTCGGAGGCCCCCTCGCACCTCTCCAGGCTCTGCTGTCCCCACTCTTACACATGTCTTATGTTCCAGCCACACTGCCCTTTCTTTCCAGTTCCTATATGCCCATCTGAGGGCCTTTGCACAGAATGTACCTTCCACCTGGAATGCTACTGTTCCTTATTCTTGATCTTCTAAAGCTAGGATGGCCCTGCCTCTGGCCAGCTGACTAGATCAAGTGGCTCTGTTCAAACCTCTCATCCTGCCCTGTTCATTCTCTTCATTGTACTTAATGAAATGTGAACTTTAATTCTACTTACTCATTTCTGTGATTATTTAGTTACTGTTCATTCTCCTTCTGGAAATTCAATGAGGCCAAACACTGTCTTTCTTTTTTTTCTTTCTTTCTTTTTTTTAACATCTTTATTGGAGTATAATTGCTTTACAATGATGTGTTAGTTTCTGCTTTATAACAAAGTGTATCATCTGTACATATACATATATCCCCATTTCAAGCACTGTCTTTCTTATTCACCACTGTATCCCTAGAACCTGGAATAGTATTGGCAAAAAGTAGATACTTAGAAAATATTCGTTGACTGAATACATGCTTGAATGCATAAAGGAAATAATGAATAAACTTATTTTTAAAAATCTGGATGGGACCAGCATTTGTTTACAAGACCCATTGCTACGGGCAGCCTCATCTCAGCCTCACTCTGTCTCCAAAGAGCTTTGACTTTCTTGTACCCCCACCTTCAAATTCCAGATAGCTGCATTTCTGTCTGTTGTTGGAGTCCTGTATCCCTGGAAGCCCACAGTTATGCAGTTAAAGTTGTGCTGCAGGAAATCCTTGATACAAATCCCCAAGCCCTGGAGCTCAATAGCTGCCCTTGCCTTCCCAAGTGTAGGCCTTGAACTGGTTTTCTCTCTCTAAAGTACCGACCCTCCCTTTATATTTGTGTTTTTCCCTACTTGGAAAAAGAGCGTGGTAAATATGAGTATGCTGAGGGTTAATTTGGCAGAGTGTCTTGTCGGAGCCTGAAATGACATTTTTGCTTTGACCTGTCAAGTCCTTGTGACTTTCCAGAAATGGATGTGGGTAATGACTTGCCATTATGAGTAATTAGCATTTGTGGAAGTCTGAGAAGGCCTGCCCTTTCTTTTTTAGCTTTGGAAACTTTACTACCCTTTTGACACATCTAGTGAAGTCACACATTTGGCAAGGGTGAGATAAAATCATGGAAATAAAGGTTATTCATCAATGCCTATAATTAACCCTTCACTCTCCTGAAATAAAGTTGGTTACATTTCTAGATGTAGTAGACATATCTTCCAGACTAGACCAGATTTCCATTAAACACTTCAAATTAAAGTTAGCATTTATAAGTTGATATTTGGAAGGACAGAAGAGAGCCATAGTTGTATTTTCTTATCCAGTGTGTTTGACCACACACCAGGGAGTCTTTGCTTACTGATCTTAGATATGCCGGTTGATTTATGAGACGATGGAATCAGAATGAATCTTAGACTTTGACTAGTGCAGCCCTCTCATGGTACAGATGAAGAAACCCAGGCTGCCCCAAAAGATAAAGTGACTTTGTTTTTAGTACTTAATTTATAGTTTGGAGATTGAAGTAGATGACCTTTAAAGTTCTTTCCAAATGTATGACATACAGAACAAAGTGTTTTAAAGTTTCAGCACTCATAGGGATTTTCTGGGCTCGCAATACTATTGACCTTATTTAGTTCTATGAAGACAAATTCTGGCATGTTCACAAATGGATCGTCTCAGTTTACACATCATAAGTATCTTATCTGTTCTGGTATCAGGGCTGCGTTGTGCTGGAGGCTCAGTCAAGCGCCTGGAAACTGAACGGTGAAAAACAAAGGGTGCTGCTCGGTGCTTTATGAACTAGAGAGATATGGGCCATTAACACATTCATGGACTCTCACAGCCATCCGGGAAGCCATGAAGGCAGGACATTGCTACTCTCTGTCTTACCAAAGTCACTAAACTGTAAATTGGAGTGAGGAAAGTGTGGGAAATAGCAAACCTGATCTTGATGTCCCTTTGACTAACCCAAGCTTGCTGCTTGCGAGTTAGAATAACAATATCATAAGATGATCCGGTGTATGTATAATGCACTTGGCTTCTGCAAAAAAAAATCTGTGTGGCTTCAGAACTCCCCCCTCCCTCCCTTCCTCTCTCCTCCCCCTCCTCCTTTTCTTCCTCCTTATTCCTCATTCACTCCTTCCTTTCTTCATCTTTCCTTACCTTTTTTCTCTCTCCCTCCCTCCTGCTTTTTTGCTCCCCCATCCTCTCTTTTTTCCATCTTTTCTTTTTCCTTCCTGATATTATGCTGGGCTTCCTTTCCCTTTGGCTCCCAACCTAGATTTTCCTGTTTTAATGAAGAGTGCTGATAGAGTCTAGGGGTTTTCAGAGTGGAGTGATTGCAAGAGCTTCCATTGCTAGGCAGAATTAGAAATTCTAGTTCTAATACTTAGTGTATTACAATATGAAAAGTTAGGTCTTACTAATGTATCATTATATTTTTATTGATAGTGGTACAAGATCAAAGAAGTTTGGATTTCTTAGGTTTGATCAGAGCAATAGGGGCATGTAGAGTAAAGAAAAATTAGAGTTTGGTCCCAGATCTCAGCACCTTGCTCTGTGATCTTCACCAAGGTGCTCAATTTCATTACTGCAGGTTTCATGCCACCTTTATTTGCTAGACGGGAGTGGGAATACATCAAGAGTTTAACTCTTTTCTTGTAATATGGCTTGTTGCTTTTCTCCAGCTGCCAGGTAAGCTATGGCTTTATGAAACCTTCCTTCTCAGCATATTGTAGAAGCTGGTCTTCACCCCAGGTACCATGTAGTGGTGCAGGGCTAGGACCAGCTTTTCCCATAGAAATACAGTGATTGTGTGTGTGTGTGTGTGTGTGTGTCTGTCTGTCTGTCTGTCTAATGCAGAGTTGGGCCTGTCTTCATACATTTGGTAAATGTTTAGTGAGTGTCTCTGGGTAAGGTACCATGAGCCAGGGACTTGGGCTGCAGAGATGAATAGGAATGGGTCCCACTGTCTGGTTGCAGACATAGACACAGACAGACAATTGCAACGGAGTGTGATAACTGCTTTGACAGAGGTATTGTGTGTGCAACCATGATGCAGGGATTCCTGGAGTGGGTGCTCAATGCACTCTCTCTCCACACACCAGTGCTTTTCAAAAATGTGGTGCATGGACCCTGAGAAGCTTGCTGAATGTGCCAATTCCTGGCTATCACCCCAGAACTGGAGATTCTCTGAAGGTGGAATGTGGGAATCTGCGTTTATAGCAAGCTCTCGAATAATTTATAAATGATTCTAATGGAATATACCATTTAAAGTATACCTGAAAATCCACCATTTGAGATCCATTTTTTCAGGCCTTAAAGTCTTTTGAGGCTTAAAAATCCCAATTTAAAACACAAATGCTGGCCCCTGTTGGGAGAGATCTTGTGTCATATTCTTTACATATGTAACTTCCCATACTTGCCACCCAGCGTCCTCTAGGTATTCAGTCAACAATGACTGCATGGAAAAGCTGCACTGAGCACAGCTGAGCCCTCAGCTTTAGGGGGAAGCAGAGAGGGAAGACAGAGAGTGAGTTGTGTGTAAACAACTGAGAGCAAGTAGAGGACAAATCAGAAGGAGTGGAGAGAAGGACCCTGAAAGGGAAAGTGGGAGTGAGGTAATGAAAAACTTAATCTGTTTCACAATGTCCAATAACCTTTATCAAGTGCGACTGAGGGCAAAACTTACCCTTAATTTTTATATTCTATCACTACCACTATTTGCTACTAGGATCTGGTCTAATTCTAAAATATATGCATATTTTAAACTTAAAGATGAGACTTAGAGTCTTATCAGGTTTGATATTCTGGCTCTATCCCGTAATAGCTACGCAAATCTGATAACTCTTTCTCCCAGACTTATTTGGCTTCGCTATAAAGCAGGGATAGCAATACCTGCCTGCCTCACAGGGTTGCCATAAAAATAAAATGAAACAATATAAGCATATTTTAAATCTGGGTTGAGCCATTTCTTAAAATATCAACACCAAGAAAGCAGAGATTTTTGTCCAGTGTTTGTTGCTGTGTCCCCAGCACCTGGGACATTGGCAGCTAATCGTAGGCCCTTAAATGCTGGCAGACAAATGACTTCTGATGACTTATCTGATGAGGTGGATGAATGTATTGGAGGAAACTTCAGACCCAGGCAGAGATGGGTTCAGATGACAAGGTCTACCTCTGATTGCTCTGTGACTCTGGGCAGGTGACTAGGCATCTCTGATCTTCATTTCTCCTCCATAACATGGGAGTGATAATATCTATCTTGTAAAGTGCAGAAACCAAAAGATAATACATATAAAGTTCTTGGTACAGTTCCTAGTATTTGGTTGACAGTCTAAGGCAGCTTTATTATTAACCAGAAGCTTAAAAACCAAAAGTAGAAGAAATGCAGAAAGCACAGAACTGTATTCTGGCGTCAAAAATACTTCTGACATTGGATGAGAATATGACATACTTTCCAGAAAAAAATCACACACATGGATATTATGCATAGAATTTCAGAGTCCATCTTGAAGCCATTCATGGACTCATAGTCACTGACTCTTTCAAGTCATGATTTTATTTTATTATTTTTATTTTTGGCCGCATGGCGCGGCTTGCAGGATCTTAGTTCCTGGACCAGGGATCCAACCCGTGCCCTCGGCAGTGAAAGCACAGAGTCCTAACCACTGGACCGCTAGGGAATTCCCATGATTTTTTTTTTAAACATAGTACATGATCATGGTAAAAAATGCAAACAAGGCAGAAAAGAACAAATACTGAAGCAACAAATTAACTAAACCCCCAGTGCCTAGAAATAACTAATATTAACACTCAGTGAACATGATTCCAAACATTTCTGTATGAATATATATATGGATCAGAGAAATCTGTAAGAATACATGTTTTTGAGAAAATAAAAAATTTACATTTAATTTTGCATGAATTTAACAGAAGGGAAAGAAACTGATGCAAAATTGAAGGACTTTTTGAACTTCTATTAAACACTTTTTACTACAGGTATCATTAATTCCCCCCAAATTCATTAATTCCCAAAATATTCTGCTATGGTCAAGAAAATATATATTAGAGAATCTTTAAGAGTTAACTCTATTTTTAATTCTTTCAGTTTTAGAGGTAAATTTTGATCTTTACTATGGTAGGTGAGTTGATTATTATACTGCTTATGTTTTGCCTCCTTCCTCTCCTGACCACTCAATTTTTGTTGGCTATATTATTCTTAGTTTATCAGGGTGTTATATGTTTATATTCTATACTGAAACCATAATCCTCTCAATAACTTAATGTTTATTCTATGTTAGTGAACTCTTGTCAGAAGTTTTTTTATAGTGTTTATGCTGTTTTGTTGGAAGTCAATTTGGGGGGGGTATAGTAGACTGGAATGTCAGGATATAGGATAACATATACTTATTTTATTTCCAAGTAGTCCAGGGGATTCAAAATATTAGCACACAGTCTTGGGCCAATGGACGGGAGTTAGGATGTAATCTGACCAGATTATCTGAGGAATGCAGGTAAAGGGCTGGAAGCACAGGCCTGCTGGTCAACCACGGCTATGACAAGTTGGGCTCTGGTTCCTGGGAGAAGCCATTGGTTGCCAAATTCCTTGGAGAGGACCATCTGTTAGACTCTACCCTCAACCTCTCCACCAAGTCCCTCAGAAGAGGCGATTCTTCAAGGCCAGCCACCTGTGGTCTCGTGTCCAGCCTACTCCTAACCCTATGGCTTGGCTCATGCTTGCTGTTCTTTTAACAGTGATGGTCAGAGGGGAGGGGGATTTCTCCCCTTTTCTACAAATGCCAATCAAATGTTTAAAATGAGACAGTGAACATGCCTAACCCAGCCTCTGCCACATAGGTGCTGAGTTAATGCTTACTTGAAATGTAAATTGAAGTAACAATTTAGTGTTTTATCTGAGTTTAGTCAGCCTATCCTTGAGGGTTAGGGTCTGCTATCAGCTTTCTGTCAGTATGCACTAGGGAAGTGAGGTAAAAGGGCTCACACGGGGAGAGGAGGAAGCCAGAAAGGTAGACTGAGGTCACAGATGGTGGAGCGCATGCTCTGTGTTAGAGGGCTGCTGTTTACCACCAGCAAGGAGGGAGAAATAGACCAAGCGCACCGAGGTATTTTTGTCCTGCAGCTGCAGAAGCAGGCAGCTCATTTTGCATGATTTATAAGGACCTTTCTAGTTTGTTCTTTTTAACCTAGCTGACTCTGAGAAAGAGCTCCACGCCCAGGGGAATCATTCATTGAGGTATCCCTCAAAATAGGAATGTCTCCTTGGAAGCACGGATCTGGAGAGGTCTCTCAGAGATCATCCCTTCCGGTGATCTCAGTCCTGGCTGCACATGGGAATCTTCCAAGCTGTTTTCAACAACACCGATGCCTGGGCGCTACCCCTAGGCAAGTACAAATCATTAGTTTATCTGTGGAGGAAGCCATGCATATGTACGTTTAAAAGCTGCCCAGGTGATTCTAATGTGTGGCCAGAGTTGAGAAAGCCTGAACTATTTCAACCCTCTCGTGGTACAGATGGGGAAAGTGCAGCTCAGAGATGGGAAAGAGCTCGCCCAGTGACACGCAGTTACATTAGTTGTCCAGTTGGGACAAGAACCCAGGTGTTCTGACTCCCGTGTCAATATTCTCTAGAATGTCATCATGCCCTCTTGTAACCAGACCTTTGGAAATAGTAAGTAACCTCTCCTGACTCCTTCTCACAAGGCTCAGAAATGAACTTCAGCTATTGCTACCAGACAACTGTTGATCCACTCCTGCAGGGAGTATTTTAATGAAATTAATTCTCATGCAGAATCCTACAGAGGGTTTACCAAGAATGAACAAAGGACGTCCAAGAGAATAGCCAGAGGGTGTTGCAGTGTGAGAAAAGATATTGCTGTGACCACACTGTTTTGTTTAAGGCAGAGGGTTTGCCGTCCCATCACTAAGGTTTTGTTTTGTCTGGCCTTTGCTTGGGGTGCGGTGGGCGACCAAGGAACAGAACAAACTGAGTAATCTACATCCCCTGACAAATCTGATGTGCTTTTAAAATCAGATATTGAGAAGAATGCACCTTAACATGGTTCTTTTTCACCTTGGGTGTCAGGAAGCTCAAAGTAACATTTTATATTCATTCAGGTCTAGGTCTCTAAAATAACATTTTCTGTTTGGTCTCTTTCAATGTTTGTTTCTTATCATTTAAGTCTTGTTTTTACAGGATTATTGGACATGTATCTTTTGATGTAAGCTACCTCACATCTTTTGGAAAGTAGTCAGGGGTATAAATAACATATGGCTCATGAGTTTGATCCGGCCATGACCTGAGTGTGGACGGATGGGAGGTACTGGGGTGGAGGTGGGGTGGGAGAGCTCTTACAGTTCCAGACACTGGTGCTGAGCCCTCTGAGGTCTTAGTCACCCATTTATGGGTACATTCCTGTGCCCTACATTGAAATTTCTGCACAACTTTCCTCATTTTGAAAGTTTTTGTGCTGATTAAGTCAAAGTAAGTTCCTTCCACCCTTCCTCACCACACACCTTTCCTGTGGATTTAAAAGCCAGGGGCACAGGCCATTTTATATTTACAGTGGAGTTTTGTGAGCAAGCCCAGTCTGAAAGAGTATCCTGGACAAAGCACCCTTTTTTGCACTATCATCATGGCAGATGATAAAAGTCAAGAAGTGATAGGGCACGAGCAAAGTCCACACTGAAAATTACCATTCAAAGCAGTTGCTGGCTGGTCTTTACCCTCCTGGCTCTATTAATCTGGGATGGCCATTAATACCAGGTGACAGGAGCATCTGTCATCTGGGGCTGGAGTTGTCAGCTCGGGTAGCAAGCAGGGGGCAGAATAAAGCCCGTGGGTAGGTGCTCTTTGGTCTGTTGATGTGGTTCTCTAGTGAGGCTCTCCTTCCATATTTACCGCAGGACCAGTCAAGTGGCCAGTGTCATCTCTAATGAGGTGGGATCTCTGCCAAGCAAAGCTAATGTGGCTCTTCTGTTTTCTCTCTTAATCCTGGGAACAAACGTGGAGGTGGTTACTGTCACGTCAATCTCTCTCCCAATCTGGGTGACAGCAGCTTCTTTGGTGAGGAAATTGTACCCCATTCTCTCTCCTCCTGCCTCATTGCCCATCTCTGCAAAAGGTTCTGAAAGCGATAGTAGAGTTAGTGTCTATGACGGATGGGTTGACAAGATAACAGATGACTCTGTTATCTAAAGTCAATAATCCTCTCCTGGAACCTCATTAAAAGCAATTTTTATGTAACTTAGATGGTTTATTCTAGGGGTAATGAGAGCATGAGTTTGAGAGGCAGACAAATCTAGACTCAAATCTGTGCCCTCTTCCCAACACACACACTGTTTACTAAGTGTGTGACCTGGGGTAAATCACTTCTCTCTGAGCCTACTTGCTCATCCATAATATGGGGATAAGTGTAGCACCTGCTTCATGGGCATGTTCTGTGGAGATGGAGTAAATGAAACATGCATGTGCAAGGCTTAGCCAAGTGCCTGGCACGTAGTAAGTGCTCAATAAAGGGTAATGGTTAGCACCCAGCATGTATGGTAACAACACCCAAAGGCATTTCTCTAGGGAAGCTTCTGAGAGTCAAAGAAATGAATTTTGGCAAATCAGTTTCCAGGAGACTTTACAAGCTCAGTTCTCTGACCTCCAAGTTCTGCAGAATAGCAGGTCTGAAAATTCCCATCTGATGTGCTGTGTCCATGCGGCTCAGCTGAAGACATAGCATGCAGCCTTAATAGATCTAGAGAAAACTGGGGAGTGTGTTAAAATTGGCCACAAAAACAAGCAAGAATCAAACTCTGTAATTAGTGTTCAACCTTCTATAGACTGTGAAGTTTAACAAGATGGTCTAAAGGTCAGGAGTGGGACTTAGTTAACCCAGAGAGGGAGAGAGAAAAGAAATATCTTGTTGCCTGACCATTTCCATGTTCCAAAGACCTCATGTTGGGGAATCAGAGAAATTCCAATTAAGCCCTTTCATTTTGATTTCTCATTAGATCCTTAGAATATCTGCAGAAAATTAAATCGAACTGGAGACCTCCAGCAGGGAGATTTATCCAATTTAATGTTTTGAAAGAGACTTATTACCTTGTCAGGGATAATTTGAAAATTCAAATAAGAGCAATTGAATCAGCAGAATTTAGGCCTCAAGATAATGATCATTTTGTACAACCAACCATAGCATTTAAACAGCTGAA
Source organism: Balaenoptera acutorostrata (assembly GCF_949987535.1). NCBI lineage: Eukaryota > Metazoa > Chordata > Mammalia > Artiodactyla > Balaenopteridae > Balaenoptera > Balaenoptera acutorostrata. The sequence goes on along the minus strand of NC_080082.1, from coordinate 36,350,416 downwards.
GTGGCATTTCCAAAGCTGCAGCTCCTGGCAGTTTCGTCCTTCCAAAACCTCAGCCCTTCCTCACTGTACCCTCTCCCTCCCCTCCCATCACCCACCATTTCTTAAAGACCACAATAAAAGACCATGGCAATAGCATTCAAACTAAACTCATATTTGGGTTCCTCACTCTTGCTTAATTGGTGTGCAGATAGGCTGTAGCCCAGTAGCCTTCCAAAATGCTTGCCCTGCTCCTCCGGGTGTCTTTGGCTGGCTGTGTTTTCCATGTGAGATAGCAGCTGGCTGCCTTCCTCATCATCTCCTGGGATGAGGGCTCATTGCTAGAACCAATTAAATGGGTTTCAAAATGTAATTGGGCTTTTTTTTTTTTTTTTTAAGCCTTCCAGCTAGAGGCAGCAACTGCATTGAGAGATCCAAAGAGCAGGCTGTTTCATGAATAACCAGAACCTTCAGGTTAGGAGGTGTGTTCCACCGTGGCTTCTGTCAGAATCCCTGTTGAGGCCACGTGGATGCTGAGATGTAGCCCAGTGACTTATGCCTCAGTCCTGAAAGATGCTGTCTCTCTAAGTATTGTCAGCTGCCCGGGGGCTGCCAGGCCCCATTGCTCTCCAGCCTGCTCTGCTGAGACTGGGCTAGAGAGTGGGGAGAGGGAAGGAGGCAGGCAACACATTCTGAACTTGCCAAATAATGGTTTCTCCAACTCGAGTCATGTAAAGAGTCTCTTTTGGTTTAGAGCAGTCTCTATTGGGTAAATATTTGGTCAATTCAAAGCCATTTCTTCTTTCCCCCTCCTCCTGCCTCCCCTCTGGGTGTGGGAAAGCATTGAGTCCTGCTATGGAGGTTGTGCTCTTTCTCTCATCTTCACTGTTGGGTGGCTGAGCTGCTCTGATGGCTGAGCTAGTGTTTGTTTAGGTACCACTGTCATTGCTTCTGGTCATTGAGGTCCTATCCTTGATGGCCTCCTGATCCAGGCTTCTGCTATACCAATAGTCCTCTCTGTACTTTGTCTCTTTCACTGAACATAAGGAACTTTCAGGTCCCCTGAAGCCCACACATAAGCCTGAGAGGTCCAGGAATGCCACCACAGGGTATCCTCTCTGACCCCTCACTCTGAGTGGCTGGCTGCATCCGCCCTATGCCACATGGGTGTGGCCATGTATATGTCGTTTTCCCCAGGCAGGGCCCATAGAAGTATGATTCTTTCCAACCTCCAGCCCCATGATGATCTTGGCTCCCCCATACCTATCAGGATATGTCTACCAACCCCAGCAAAGCTTCCACCCACTGAGGAAGACAGTAGGGACATGTGTCTGACATCTTCACCCTACTTCTTCCTACACTTCATTATGGTGGAAGGGGTGTCTCATCTCACACTTCCCTTTGGAGAGCACTTATCCTATTTCCCAGGGCACTGAGTTTCAGAGCTCAGACTTAATAGCAGAAGGAGAAACATCCTTGCTACATCATGGAAGAAACTCTATGATCTGAGCCTTATTGGGTGCGGTTCTTGATGTGGGAGCTCATATGACAAGGAAAGAAGGATTAGCAGGGGGCAAAAGTTACACTGGTTTAACTTACCTCCAAATATCCTCACTATATTTACAGTTCACCCTGCCTTCTAGGGGAGGCGGATGCCAAGAAGCAGCTTTGTTATTGGGCAGAGGCTGGTGCGAGGATGCTCCCTGGAGATTCTAAGAGCATGAATCTCGCTGCCCTACCCAAAGAAAGAAAGACAGGGACACACAGAATCTGGGTAGCCTCTGGCAGGAAGGAGGCAGGGTCTGGCCTGATTGGGGAAGCTGTAGGAAGGGCTACTCCGGAGGAGAAAGGGGAGGTCAGTTAGCTGGCATCCGGAGAGAACTTTGGGGACAGAGCAAAGATGTTTAAAGAGAATATTTATGAAGTTTGGCCGCGTGGTATGAAATATATACTCCTCTGTTGCCCCCTAACCTCCTGGAAATATAACATTGTGGATTTGGATCTAATTCCAGGATGTGCGACAGCTGAGCCTTCATTCAAGGTGGGCGTGGAGTGAGTTCCGGGCTGTGCACAGGGATCCAGTCACAATGCAGTCCTGTTTCTCTCTCCCACTGCTTTCTGCTCCTAAATGAACCCAGGAGGTTAACGAGATCTGCAACCTTTCCAATTTCCCTTAATCACTCCTCTTTCTTTTTTCAGGGGGAATTTGTCCATATTTTTTGTTGAGCTATTTTTATTTTTGTCACTCATTTCGGATAATGAGTTTAAAAAATTTCATTCCCCTAATCAGTCAGTTTATCGATATTGGCTGAGTGCCCATTTTGTAGGAGGCAACATTCTAGGCACCTGGGAGAGTGATGAACGCTACAGGCGCAGTGACTGTCACCATGCAGTTTTGTGAGGAAGACAGACATTAAATACAGAATTATTAGATGATGTGGTGGATAATTCCAAACGTGTGAAGTCCTACAGTAGAGGAGATGTGGTACCCTTAAAGACTCAGCATCTTCTAAGGGGTCAGGAGAGGCTTCTCAGAGGAAGGGTATTTGGCTGAGTTGCCCTGAAGGATGAGCAGACATGAGCTAGGGAAAAAGAGGAGGAAGACATTCTACAAAAGGGACCAATAAGTTCAAAGTTTGGAGGCACAAGAGAGCACACCATCTTCTAGAATGAGGGTGGCCAGCCTGGGCAGAGCACAGGATGTGAGGGAGGTGTTGGTAAGACATGAAGCTGGAGACATCACCAGGTCCTGTCCTGATGGAGACAGTACAACACAGAGCTAAGTGCATAGGCTATGGGGTCAGAAAGTCTGATTGCCTGCCGCCTAAATTAGGGTGACCTTGAGAAGTTGATCTCTCTAAGTTGGCTCATCTGTAAAACCAGGATACCTGACTCATAGGCTTATTTTGAGAATTACATGACTTAATCCACGAAAATCACTTAGCACAGTGCCTGGCCTTTAGCAAGCACATGATAAGTAAGGCCATGATGAGGAATTTGGATTATATTTTTAAAGCAATGGGAAAACATCAGTGAGTTTTAAGGAGGATTTTGTCATCTGTCTTGTGCTTTTAAAGCATTGTTCTGGCAGCAGAGAGGAAAAGGGGTTAGAGAGGAAAAGGAAATACGGCGATGTCAATGGGAAGAGGGTGGCAGATGGGGGGCAGGGGTTGACTGGTTCAATGTCCAGTTCAGCCTCCCTCAAACATGCCTTCCTGTGCTGTAGAGGCTGCTGAAGACCAGTTTCCAGCTCAGGTTCTGTAGCAGATAACATTCCATCAGTTACATGCATCTGGGAGATTTAGACGGTGGTCTCAGCTGGCATGATTGGTCATGGCCATTGGCCCTCCCGGCAGCAGCGGCTCAGTGTCAGGCACCAGCAAAATGGCCACTAGAGGCATCTTCACTGCCTTTGTGACCCCAGGTCACCTCTAATGGGATGTTCTTAGGGTCAAAATTTCCAGCGATGGCTTCCTGACTCTCCACCTTCCTGATTGTGGTAGGGGAGCAGTTCCCCTGCTGGGCTCATTTTGTGGTATTGTTCTGGATGTTATTTCTGGAAGCCTAACCCAGAGGCTTCCAGTTTTTCCAAGACGGTGCAAGCTCCTTGTTTCCTGTATTAAATCCCTTTAGTTTTTATGCATAAAGTGTTTTCTATTTCCTGCAACTAACCCCTAATTGATATAAAGATTATAAATGGAGACATGGAGAGTATTGTGATATTTTAGACAGGAAACGATGGCTAAACTAGCATACTGTCCTGGGAAAATATGTAGAAAGGGATATATCTGAGAGATATTTAAGAGGTTGAATTAACATGACTCAGTGATTGATTATGTGGTTGGGGAGGAATAACAAGTGACTCATAAATAATTGACTTGAGAAATTATGTGGGTGGTGGTGATATTTCTTAAGGCTATCAAGTTGGAGTTGGAGCAGTTTGGGTAGAAAAATTATGCGTTTAATTCTGGACATATTCTGTTTAAGGCATATTTAAAGTAGCCACAAGGAGATGCGGCAAAGTCTGTTGAATATATGAGTCTGGAGTTCAAAGGAAAGGCATGAGTTGGATATTTGTGAATCCATTGTATAAAGATGGTAATTAAAGCCTTCGAAATGAATATAGTTGTTTAGGGCACACGCAGAGTGAAAATAATTTAGGTTCCAGATAGATCTTCGCGAGATGCCATCATTTAGCGGACACTGAAAAGAAGAGGAAGACAGAAAGGAGACAGAAAGGAGCAGCTGGACAGGCAGGAGGGCACAAAGAGAGAGAAGCCAAGAAGAGGTAGTGAACCAAAGATGGAGGGAGAGAAGCAAGTAGGATGGGAACTGAAAGATGTCCATTAGATTTCGCAAAATTGAGGTCAGAGGTAAAGTGGCAGGGGAAGAAACCAGATTGGAGTGGGCTGAGCAAAGAGTAGGAGGTGAGGAAATGGAGGAGGCACATGTAAACAGCACCGTGGGGCAGCGTTCACCAGCTCATGTGTCAGAAAAGCTCAACATAACAATAAGAGTGGCAGGAACATTCTGAAAGGTCTCCCTTCTGGCCATATCTTGAGTTCTCCATAATCTTTCCATAAGGTGGACACTTTATGGTCTTCATGTGAAGGAGAAATGTAACCATGAAAGAAACCCCAACAATCTAATGCTGAAGTTTGGCTATGAGAGAGAAGAGAAAGGAATGCAGTAGCCATAAAGAAGGTGGGCCTGAGGGAAGGTTTAGTTTTTTAAGATGGGAGAGGCTTGAACTTGCTTCAGTCCTGATGGGAAGGAGCCAACAAAAAAGAGAAAGGACTATTGATTCTGCAAGGTTCCTGGGAAGACAGAACAGCAGAGGGTCCAGAACACAGGAGGAGGCATTGGCCTTGAATAGGAGCAGGGATCACTCTGGTCCAACAAGAGGAAAGGAAGGGAAAAAGTCAATGGGTATCTTATGTCAAGTTCCCTACAAGCAGAGCTCAATATGGGGATTTTTGTGCTAGTGATTGATTGAGGGAGTGTTCTCAAGAAAAACACTTAAGGCAGTATGGGAAGCAGGGGTTGCAGGAAAAAGCTAAGCAAAGGTGTGGTTTCAAAAATCCAGCCTCAGCCCAATCCCTCAGGGAGCTCTGGTGTGTGAACTTCTTCTGCTGAGATTGTCTGTCTTTGAGGCAAGGGGGGCTAGACCTCTATATCCCTGCCTCAGGCAGTCATTACCCATTGGCTGCTCTGTTGGAAGTGGAGTGGGATACATAACCTCCCAGGCATCTCTGGGTAAGGCGGCTTCCGTAATCAAAGGGCATAATCTCACACCGTAGAGAAGGGTGCAGGAGTGACCCATTAGCAGCCAATTCCACAGCAGCTGGGGAATGGGTATGCCTCTCTGTAAAGGATATCTGGGTGGGGTCCCAATAACAGATGTTGTAGGAGTAGTGCAGGAACATATGCATATTTGGTTTCAAGGATAAACAGTAAGTGAGGAGGCAAGAGAATTGGAGATTTAAGAAGAGGAGAAAATGTTGAAAATAATAGGAATATGAACTCACCAGGAAAACATAGTAGACTTCCTGGACAGTTGAGGTTGGTGACCACGCATTTCTAGTGGTACCAGTGAGCCAACTTGTGTAATTTCCTCCAGTGGTACCCAACAGTCTAGACGCAGCCATGGAGAAAGCAGTTAGATTCATCTGGGGCTGGAGTCAGGGTAGGTGCTTTGAAAGGACAGAAGATAAGTGACATTTAGGCACTAGTTATGGTCCTTAGGGTCTAGCTGGCATAGCGAGAAGTGGAGGAGACTGATGGAGAGGGAGAAAACAGATAAGAGTCAATGGCTGGAGGTCGCTATGAGGTTGGAGAATAGATCTGGTGGGGGCTTGTTGAGTGAACAAGCTTAAATGATAGAATTTCATGGGCATATAGAGAGCACTTTGAACATTTGATCTGATAGAGTGGACCATGGGAAAGGAAGCCTGACTGAACCAAATACCAGAGTCATCAATGAATGAGGCTGGAAATGACTGAAAAATAAAGAGCGTGGCAAAGTGGTGTGCAGAGTACTGCAGTGAGAATGCACATGCCTCAAGGGTGGAGGGATTGTACTTCCTTTCAAGGCCCTGGGGATCCCCTAAATCCCCCAATCGAGCAGGATTTGGTCACCAAGGCAATTTCACACTAGGCTCCTTCAGTAAGCTGTGATCATTTGGGTTTGTTTCTACCGTTCCCTAGAACTTCTCAAATTCTATCATATTTTTTTCCCCTTGAGGAAAAACGAACTCAACAGTGTGTTGTATTCAGAAGGGAGAGCCAAGGGGCTGTGGTCCAAGGTGAGCATTTCAGCCTCAGTGGAGCCCTGTGTCCTCAGGTTCAGTACCAAAGTAGCATCGCTTTAGGACACTGTCAGAGAGAGCAAGACCAGTTTTCTTTGGGGGATAACTTGATGTAAACAACTATGCCCTCAGGTGCTTTGGGAACAGGTATCGCTCCCTCCTTCCTCCACACCTGGGGAAGGAGGCAGCACATTCAGTGATTTCATGACTGGGCTTCTGGATCCAACTTGCCTGATTTGATTCCCAGTGTGATTTTCTAGCTCTACAAGTGTGTTTCCTCTTCTGTGAAATGGAGCCAATTATACTTCTTTCTTAACAAGTTTTTGATAAGAATTGACATGTTGCGGCTCTTAGCACAGTTTTGGGCACGTAGAAACTCCTCATTAAAATTTAGTCATTACTATTTTTACAGCAGTCCACCTCCCTTTATAAGCAGTGAGGTGTCATAGAAATACTGGCCTTTGGAGTCAATATGGGCTCAAACTCTGGCCTCTCCACTTGTTGGTTGTATGGTCTGGAAAAATTACTTACATCTTAGAACCTTGGTTTCTTTAAATATAAAATGGGAGTAAGCTCATGAAAACAAAGAATAGAATGGCGATTGCCAGGGGCTGTGGAAAGGGGGAAATGGGGAGTTGCTAATTAACAGGCCTAAAATTTCAGTTATGCAAGATGTATAAGTTCTAGAGATCTGCTGTATGACATAGTGCCTACAGATAACAATACTGGATTGTGCACTTAAATATCTGTTAAGAGGGTAGATCTCAGGTGTGCTTACCACAATAAACAAACAAATAAAAGTTTTAAGTTGTCAATGCAAAAAAATGGGGTAATAGGAATTTCATAAGGATCAAAGAGATAATGTATACAGGAAACTGACTGGTAAACTACTGCTCACACTGTTTTTTTTTTTTGGCTGTGCCACGCAGCTTGCAGGATCTTAGTTCCCTGACCAGGGATCGAACCCAGGCCGTTGGCAGTGAAATCATGGAGTCCTAACCATTGGACCACCAGGGAATTCCCAGATTCACAATTTTTATTATTTCCGTTTGGAGATGTAACAATGTTAACACTGCTGCTAAGAAATAGTTAATTGGGCTTTTGGTACTAAATCTAAGGCCTTTTGACCAAAGTATCTTAAGATTTTTCAACATTGAGAGTGAACAGAGGAAAACGAGCCTGTTACTCACATGTTCAGAGTTTAAGGAGATATGTTGGGAAATATTTAAAACAGGCTCTGGCAGTGAGGGGAAGTTCAAATTCTGATTTGTACTACTTTCCAATTTCCATAGAGCAAATACTCCTACTCTGGTTAATTTTAAACTACCAACGTGAAGTCAACTGTCTTGCAAACTTCCTGAAATTTTAACAGTGGGCCCTCCTGAGCCAGCATGAGCCAAACCCACAACACCAATAAAAAACCACAAACATCTTTCTACCTACAAATCTGGTTCTTTTCCACTTAGCACTCCCAGGTGCTTGTCTTTAATCTGGGTTACTCCACAGTCTCCATCTTTACTGGCTGCTTCTCTTCAATACAAACTCACTTATATTTACTAAAATCTCTCACTCAGTCCCAGCTTAGGCTCATTTTAACAAAAAATAGTTTTCATAATATTGACATTGACCATATTCAACCTCACGTTAATTCCAAAGCTTAGTGAAAGTTTTGTTCTAATCATTTACATTGCTCTCCGGTCACTAATTACCATGCCATGGCCAAATTTGAAGGTTCCTTTGCAGTTTTCCCAACTCACTTTATGAGACCAGTATTATCCTGACACCAAAGATAGTACAAAAAAACAAACCGACCCCTCTGCAAAAAACCACTATGCAAAGTTGATTTAACATTTGAAAATCAAATTAAATCCACAATTCCAACATGCTAAAGAAAATTATTTGAGAAAATCCAACAGGATAAAAACTCTCAGAAAGTTACAGAGGAATTACCTCAACTTGATAAAGAAAATCTACAAAAAACAAACAAAAAACCCACTAAAACCAACATCCTACTGAATAGCAAAAGACACAAAGCTTTCCCTCTAAAACTGGAAACAAGTCAAGGACGCGCTCTCACAACTCTCATTCTCCTTACTACAGGAAGTTCTAGCTACTACAGTAGGCAAGAAAAAGACATAAAAGGCACAAAGATAGCAAAGGAAAAAATAAAACTCTCTCTTTGCAGGTGTCCATGATTATCTATGTAGACCAACCCAAGTAATCACCAAAAGAAAAAAACAAGAAAGCGAGCTCTGTGAGGTCACACAATACAAGATAAACACACAAAAATCAATCGCATTTCTATATATTAACATAAAACAATGAAGAAAATAACGTTCTTATATTTTAGAGATAAGTACTGATATATTTACAAAGAAAATAACAATTTCTGATATTCATTTCAAAACAATTTGCTGAGGAGGATGGGGTGGGGATATACATAAAGCAAAATTGGTCCTAGGTTGCTAGTAGCTGAAGTTGGATAATATAGAAATCTTTATAAGCACTAACCTCTCTTGTTCCGCTGTTCTCTAAGCGTGGTCCTTGCACCAGCAGCACCGTCCTCCCTGCGGAACTTGTTAGAAGAGCAAATGCTCCGCCCCCAACCTATTTATTTTGAATCAAAGGCTCTGCACGTGAGGCCCATTACTCTGGGACTTAACGAGCCCTTCAGGTGATTCTGATCCAGGCTAATGATTCCAAACCGTGGCTTGTCAACTGCTCTCACCTGAAGATGTTACCGAACCAAACTTGGGTCCGCCCGCCCACTTGCTGTAAAGCCAATCTACTGACACTGGGCTCTGGTGAAGGAAAGTGCAGCGTTCACTGAAGGGCATCAAGCAAGGAGGCCAGGACAGCTAGTGCTTAAAAGACCCAAATTCCCCGAAGGCTTTCAGGGAAAAGTTTTTAAAGACAGGGTGAGGGAGGGGGGTTTGGGTGTGTGTGATCCGCTCATGGACATTCTTCTGATAGGCTGGTGGTGAGGCAATCAGGAGTCAAGATCATCAAACTTTGGATTCCAACCGGTCTGGGGTCTCCGTGCTTGTGAGCAGCAGACAGTAAACCGCTTCCACCTGGCGGGGGTTTCAGTATCATGTGACAGAAAGACTGCTTGGTGCTGGATGTGTCATCAAATGAAGCTGGATATCTGCCATCATAAAACTGATGTAGATTCCTGTTAAAAAAAAAAAAAAAGAAGATATAGATGTTTATACAGTGTGGAGCCTTTTATTTTTGTTGACTGTGAAATCCACAAGAGCCCTTAGAGTCCATCCAGCTCACCCATCCTTAACACATGGGGAGCCTTGGCCTCAGAGGATGATGGGACTGCCTCAGTGTTGGGGTGGTACCTGCATTGTGATAGTCTAAAATTTAAAGGTGTATCACAACCACATAAAGCTTGCCAATAAATTACTATTAACTCAACTATAAAAGAAAAAGAGGCAGTTTACATCCATTAAGGACAAAATGACACAGATTTCACTGAGTCAGAGAAATCCTCCCACCAAAGGCACTAGACGTTGAACAACTGGGTTGGCAGGTGAGTTTTAGTGTGTTTTTTCTACTAGTTCATTGAGATAGCTCCTCTTACCTGATAGATGTTCTACAGTCATGATAGGATCTCAGCATGAAGACCCACGGCAATTTCTGATCCAAAGGGAGAGTTTAATTGAATTTTATCCCAGAATATAAGTGTGGAAGATACTTTCTCCAGGACCATTTCTATTCTTATCTTGAATCCTTCATTGACCAGAATTGCATCTCAAAGGCAGGAATCACTATAGAAGAAATGTCATATTTCAAAAAAAAAATTCATGTATAAATTCCCTGGCAAGAAGTCTCCTTTTTAAAGCCTATGATTGTTTTAATTTTCTTCACCCAGAATGGGCTGTGTCACTCTAATCAGTCCACACGAGCTGCATGTCCAAATCATCTATACACCTCATTGTACTCCACCACCTCAATGTTTTATTCATCAGCACCTGCTTCTCTGTGTGTCACTGAAACTTGTTTTGCTCAGAGTAGCTCCCTTTCAGCCTTTTATCAAATAATCTCCAGTCCCCCATTAATAATTTGATGAGAAAAAACTGGAGATGGTATTCTCCACAGTGTGACAAATATGCCAGTGATTTCATTTGAATTACAGCAATGGAGTGTCTACCTTTTCAATCAATGATTTTTCTTCTTTCCTTGGATGATAGTCTTTATTATAAGTAGTGTTCAACAAACTTGATAACATTCGCTGGTGATTTTCTATAACAGCAGCCGTACAGAAGTGTAATTTCAAAGTCCCTCTGATCTCATTCAGCTTTATACTGTTGGATTACATGTCAAAGTTGTCTTTGTACCATCTGCAATATTTCTTCTATTCTGAATACTCTTAGTTTGCTCTCAGTTATCTGGTAAATCATTCTGTACATTTATCACCAGTATTAAATTTTAAAATTAAAGCTGTTCAAGATAATTTATTTTGCCTCTAGTTTTAATAATATGGTAGTAAAATTGATTCCCAAGTGTCACGAACTGTAGAGGTAGATCAACAGGGGAGAAAATTTGATTTTTAAAAGCATCACACATATCCCTTGGGGTGCTGACTAATAAAAGCATCTCATAATGTCTTAAAACACATTGGCTTATTTGTTTTCTTTTCTTTTTTTTTAACACCTTTATTGGAGTATAATTGCTTTACAGTGTTGTGTTAGTTTCCGCTGTATAACAAAGTGAATCCGCTTTATGCATACGTATATCCCTATACTTTCTGTCAACAAAACAGAGTTGAAAGTAATATGCTTAAACAGGTTTAGGATAAAGAGCATGTTGAAGATAGCAAATATTGGAATATTTATGTATAGAGGATTGGTTAAACAAATATAGTAGCTCATGCTATGAATATGCAGCTATTAAAGAGTGCAGTGGGTCAAAATTATTAAAAGGGACAGAATAATTTTTGTTAGCAAAAATTATAATACACAAAGAAGAAAATAATAGTTATGAATCTTTATGCAACAAAAAACTAAGAAGGGAAATATGTATAATAGGAATGCTTAGAAATGTATGAAGAATTTGATAGAACCATATTATTATTGAGAGACTTTGATCCAGGTCTTCTGGAATTTGGTAGGTCAATTAAACAAAACATAGAAAGGGCACAAATGACATGAATACCACAATTAACAAACCTGAAATATATTTGGTATACTACAAATAGAGAACACACATTTCTACTTTTTTTTTTTTTTTTTTTTTGCTTATGCTCACAAATCAGGTATAAAAACTGGCCCTTTACTTGGTTACAAACAAACATAAACAAAAGCCTTAATAAATTCTCCAACTGTAAACATTTTTGGACCATAGTGCATAAAAAGACAAATCAATGAAATCACAATCTCCCCCCAAAAAAATCCCACTTTGAAATTTTTTTAAAAGCTGCCTTTAAAATAGTTTTTTGTTCAAAGAAAAAAATCACAAGTGAAATTAAAATTTATTTGTGATTAAAGATATGTAAATCCTTTATCTTAAAACCTTCAGAATGATGTTTCTAAAGTAGAATCAAAACATGTCACCCCCCTGTTTAAAGCACCTCAGTCTATCTTCATAGGAACTTGAATAAAAATTCAGACTTCTTTCATGGCCTTCAAGTGTCTACATGGCCTGTTCCTGCCTAACTCTGCAACCTCACCACTTACATCTCTCCCTTCTATCAGTCCCCAGCAGCCACACTGCCTTTCTTTTCATCCAGCAGAGTGTCAAGGTAATTCTCATGTTAGCTTTTGCTTTTACTTATTTTTTCTGCCTGAAAATTGCTTCTTTGGACCAGTGCTATCCAATAGAACTTTCTGTGATGATGGAAATGTTCTATATCTGTGCTGTCCAATATAGTAGCCACTGGCCACATGTGGTTATTGAGCACTTGGCGTGTGAATAGGGCAACTGATGAACTGGAATTTAAGTTTAATTAAAAAATTTTAACTTATTAAATTAAATTTAATTAATTAAATTTGGTTAGCTAATGACTATCACTTTGGACAGTGCAGCTCTAAATCTTTGCTAGGCTGTTTCCTTTCATTTGTATTTCATTCATCAATATTTCAACATAAATATTGCCTCAAAGAAACTTTCAGTAGGTGATCAAATAAAGCTTCATGATTCAGTTTTGGTAAGTTGTGTGTTTCTGGGAATTTATTCATTTTTTCTAGGTTATTCAACTTGTTGATATAAAATTATTCATAGTATTCTCTTATAAACCTTTTTGATTTCTGTGACATCAGTTGTAATATTCCATCTTTCATTTCTGATTTTAGTTGAGACTTCTCTTTTTTTTCACTTAGCTAAATTAAAAGTGTTTGTCAATTTTGTTGATCTTTTAAAAAGACCAACTCTTAGACTGGTTGATTTTGTTTCTGTTTTTCTATTTTCTATTTCATCTACCTCTGCTCTAATTTTTATTATTTCCTCCCTTCTGCTAATTTTGGCTTTAGTTTGTTTTTCTCTTTCTAGTTCTTTGAGCTGTGAAGTCAGGTTGTTGACTTGAGATCTTTCTTCTTTTTTTAATGTAAGCATTTACAGCTATAAACTTCCCTCTTAGCACTGCTTTTATTGCATCCCATAACTTTTGGTATTTTGTGTTTTTACTTTCATTTGTCTCAAGGTATTTTCTAATTTCCCTTGTTACTTCTTCTTTGACTCTTTTGGTTGTTTAAGAGTGTGCTTTTTGGGACTTCCCTGGTGGTCCTGTGGCTGAGAATCTGAGCTCTAATGCAAGGGGCTTGGGTTCGATCCTTGGTCAGGGAACTAGAGCCCACATGTCGCAACTAAGAGTTCACATACCGCAAATAAAAAGACCCCACATGCAGCAACGAAGATCTCACACACATGCAGCAACTGAGATCCAGCACAGCCAAATAAATAAATAAATAAAGAGTGTGGTGTTTAATTTCCATGTATCTGTGGATTTTCCAGTTTTTGTTCTGCTACTGATTTCTAATTTTATTCCATTGTGATCAGAAAAGATACTTTGTATGATTTTAATCTTCTTGAGTTTGTTAAGACTTGTTTTGTGGTAGTCGGTCTTGGAGAATATTCCATTTGCACTTGAGAAGAATGTATATTCTGCTATTATTTGGTGGTTTGTTTTGTATACGTCCAGTAGGTCTAATTGACCTATAGTGTTGTTCACGTCCTCTTTTCCCTACTGATATTCAGTCTAGTTTTCTATCCATTATTGAAAGTGTGATATTGAAGTCTCCTATTATTGTGCTGCTATTTCTCCCTCCAAGTCTGTCAAAGTTTGCTTCATATATTTAGGAGCTCTGAGGTTTAGGGTATAAATATTTATCATTATCATATCTTCTTGGTGAATTGACCCTTTTCTCATTTATAATACCCTTCTTTGTCTCTTGTAACAGTTTTTGACTTAAAGTCTACTTTGTCTGATATTTGTATTGCCACTCCTGCTCTCTTCTGGTTACTATTTGCATGGAATATCTTTTTCCATTCTTTGACTTTCAGCCTGTGTATACTTAAAGATAAAGTGAGTCTCTTATAGACAGTATATTGTTGGGTGCTATTTTAATACATTCAGCCAGTCTCTGTCTTTTCACTGGTGAGTTTAATCCATTTACATTTAAAGTAATTACTGATAGGGAAGGGCTTACTATTGTCATTTTGTTAACGTTTTCTGTGTATCTTATAACATTTTTTGTCCCTCCATTCATCTCTTACTGTATTCTTTTGTGTTTTATAGTGACGTGCTTTGATTTCCTTCTCATTTCCTTTTGTGTATATTCTATAGACATTTTCATTGTGGTTATCATTGCAATCACATAAACCATCTTAAAGTTATAGCATTCTATAGTAAACTGATAACAGCTTCAATCACATACAAAAACTCTATCCTTTACAAATTCACCCCACCTATCCACTTTGTTATTGATGTCACAAATTACATCTTTGGATGTTTCATGCCTATGAACATAGATTTATATTTTTGTTATGCTTTTGCCTCTAATTCCATGCACCAAAATTACAATAATACAGTTTACACATTTGTCCATGTATTTACCTTTACTGGAGAACCTTATATTTTTGTACAGCTTCATGTTGCTGTCTACCATCTTTTTGTTTCAACTGGAAGTGAAGGACAGTTTTGCCAGATGCAGTGTCCTTGGTTAGGTTCGTTTTTTTCTTTCAGCCCTCTTAATATATTATCCCACTGCCTTCTGGCATGTTGGGTTTCTGCTGATAAAACCACTGAGAATCTTACAGAGGATCCCTTGTACATGAGTAGTTAATTTTCTTTTGCTGTTTTCAAGATTCTCTCTTTATTGTTGACTTTTGACAGTTTGTAATGTGACTCATTAGCTGGGTCTTTTTGGGTTTATCAGAGTTGGAGTTCTTTGAGTTTCTTAACTATGTATGTCCATTTCTTTCCCCAGATTTCAATCATTATTTCTTCAAATAAGCTCTCTGCACTTTTCTCTCTCTCTCTTCTCTTTTTGGAATCCTCTTAATGCATGTGTTGATCTACATTATGGTATAATGCATATGTTGATATACATTATGGTATAATGCATATATTGATCTACTTTCTAGTATCCCATAAATCCCTTAGGTGCTCTTCACTTTTCTTTGTTCTTTTTTTCTTTTTCTTCTCTAAGTGGACAATTTCCAATAACCTATCTTCAAGTTCACTGATTCTTTCTTCTGCCTGATCAAGTGTATTGTTGAACCCCTCTAGTAAAATTTTCAGCTCAGTTATTGTAATTTTCAGCTCCATACTTTCTGTTCTGTTCTTCTTAATAGTTTCTATCTCTTTGTTGATATTCTCATTTTGTTTATACATTGTTTTCCTTAGTTCATTTAGTTGTATATCTGTGCTCTCTTTCAGCTCATTGAGCATCTTTATGACAGTTATTTAAATTCTGTGTCAGGCAGCTTATTTCTCTGCATTTCTTTAAGGTATGTTTCTGGAGTTTTATTTTGTTCCTCTGATTGAGCCATGTCTCCACGATTCTTTGTATGCCTTGTGATCTTTTCTTGATATTTGGACATTTGAATAAGCAGCCACCTGTCCCAGTCATTACAGACTGGTTTTGTGCAGGAAAATACCTTCACAATGAGCCTGGCTAGAGGTTATAGGATGTTCCAAAGTCTTTCTGATCTTTTGTTCCCTTTGACGTCTGCATGCAGAACTGTAGCTATAATGTCCTGCAATACTTGCCTCTGTTTTCAGCAGCTTCCAAACTCTGGCACCAGTGCCCTCAGTACTCCAAGTCAGGCAAAACAGAAACCAATCCTTCAGGCAGCCCCTAGACAAGCCAAAATGTTGGGTGCACAGTCCTCTCTTTGTTTCAGACCCAAAGAAGAACCCCTGGTATTGGGGGTGGGGGATGCCTCACTAAGCTGTGTAGAGGGAAGGGAAAGAATGGTTATGCAAAATGCGACACAATTTTCTACATCTTTCTCTGGAATCTTTTCTTGGTTTTACATTGGCCTGGTTGCTGTGGCTTCTCAACTGTCTCTAGAGTTCTCACAGAGTTATTATGGCCCATATATTGTTGTTAACTCATTGTTTCAGGCTAGGGGAGGTGGAAGGCCTGGAGCATCCTAGTCTGCTGTAATGGTTTAACTCTGGTGTACTATAAACAAAGGACTGGGCATCTAGAAAGAGAAAGAAGCTCTTCATTGCTTATTATTTTGCACTATTTGAAACAGCTCAAACTATACTATTTTCTAAAAGTTAAGAAATATTATTGAAACAGGCAATATGTACAATGTCTATTATGGAAAGTCTGAGAAGAGAGAGGCTAGAGAGGTGGCCCTATGTTTCAGAAAAGGTCTAGTCAGGAAAAATGAATCCACACCAGCTGTCAAATAAAGAGAATTTAATATGGAAGACTCATTACAAAGGTACAAATGTGTTTGGAAGATCTGAGAAGTTAAACAGGGTTAGTGAGGCAGCCCAGAGATTAGTAATACAGATGATAGGGTTGACCATGGAGGAGACTAGTCACTACCAGTGAGGATACTCCTCAATGGTGTCTCACCTCCTACTGGATGAACCTACCTAGAAGCCGGTTGGCAAGGGAGCCTTGGAAACAGAGTTTGCAGGGGTCAGCTCCTTGCATACAGAGCAGAACAGGCAATGAATTAAAGAACAAAAGGTAAATGACTAGCACATTCTATAACACTTGATAGTTCTCTACAAAAGTGGATATCACTTTGGATAAAGGAACTATGAAATGTATATTCTTTATGTGCAAGCATTATGATCTTGAAGAAATTGTTCAATCTTACTGTAAAAGTAAGTAATTATTGAAAAGTAATTATTCAATCTCATCTGTAAAATGGGGATGATAAAAACACCTACTGGACAGAATTTTGAGGCTTAAATAAGTTAAAATATGTAAAGTTTTCAGAACAGTGCATGCAAGTGCTTGATAAATGTTTATTATCAGTATAAACGTTAAAGAAATTCAGGACTATAAGCAAATATTAATGCACATAATGTAACCATGGTTCCCTAACTTGTGAGCTTATTGGACTTGCCCTTAAGAATCCTGATGTTTGGACTTCCCTGGTGGCACAGTGGTTAAGAATATGCCTGCCAATGCAGGGGTCATGGGTTCGATCCCTGGTCTGGGAAGATCCCACATGCCATGGGGCCATGTGCCACAACTACTGAGCTTATGCTCTAGAGCCCTCAAGCCACAACTACTGAAGCCCACATGCCTAGAGCCCGTGCTCCACAACAAGGGAAGCCACTGCAATGAGAAGCCCATGCACTGCAACAAAGAGCAGCCTCTGCTCACCACAACAAGAGAAAGCCCTTGTGCTGCAGTGAAGACTCAATGCAGCCAAAAATAAATGAATGAATGAATGAATAAATTTATTTTTTTAAAAAGTGGAGATCAAACTAAATTTTTAACAATGGAGGAGCTTTGGGATAAGTTAGAAGAGGAGAAGAGGATGTCAAGGGTGAAAATAAGCACGAAGCTTGGAAGATTGAGGAGGCAACTCAAGATGGAGTTGTTGGAGATGAGATTGGTTTAGGAGAGTGGATCCCCATCTTGTGTAGTTTTGAGCAATAGGAATTTATGGAGAATCATAACAAAATAGTGTTTTAGGCAAATTAGCTTGGCATATGTGCAGAGGACAAATTGAAAGGGGCTTAAATTGGAGTTGAGGATACTTTTAAGAGCCCACTTGAGACCACAATTAGAAACATGAAAATTATGAAAGGAAAAATCTCATTGGTAAAGGCATATATGCACTAAGGGTAGTAAATCAATCACATATAAATCTGTTAGGAAGATTAAAAGACAAAAGTAGTAAAATCACTTATATCCACAATAAGTAGTTAATGGATACACACACAAAAAAAGATGTAAAATATAATGTCAAAACGTGGCAGGAGGGCTTCCCTGGTGGTGGAGTGGTTAAGAATCTGCCTGCCAATGCAGGGGACACAGGTTCGAGCCCTGGTCTGGGAAGATCCCTCATGCGACAGAGCAACTAAGCCTGTGCACCACAACTACTGAGCCTGTGCTCTAGAGCCTGCAAACCACAACTACTGAGCCCATGTGCCACAACTACTGAAGCCCATGAGCCTAGAGCCCATGCTCCACATCAAGAGAAGCCATCACAATGAGAAGCCCATGCACCACAACAAAGAGTAGCCCTCACTCACCACAACTAGAGAAAACCTGTGTGCACCAATGAAGACCCAACACAGCCAAAAAAAAAAAAAAACAACAACAACAACAATGTGCTGGGAATGGAGTAAATATGCAGGGTGTTTAAAATGTATTTGAGCTTAAGAGAGCAGCAACTAAAATAATCGTGTGTGTGTGTGTGTGTGTGTGTGTGTGTGTATGTATCATGGTAACCACACAAAAAAAGAGAAAGGAATCCAAACATAACACTAAAAACAGATGTCAAATCACAAGGAAAGAGAGCAACAGAAGAAAAGAACAAAAAAGGATCCACAAAAAAAAAAACCCACAAATAATGAACAAAATGGTAATAACTACGTACCTATCAACAATTACTTTAAATGTAAATGGACTAAATGTCCTGATCAAAAGGCATAGAGTGGATGAATGGTTACAAAAACAATATACATATACATATGCTGTCTACAAAAGACTCATTTCAGGTCTAAAGACACACACAGACTGAAGGTGAGGGGATGGAAAAGGGTATTCCACGTAAATAGAAATCAAAAGAAAGCTGGGGTAGCAATACCTAAATCAGGCAAAATAGACTTTAAACAAAGACTGTAACAATAGACAAGGAAGGACACGACATAATGATCAAGGGATCAATCCAAGAAGGAGATATAATAATTGTAAACATATATGCACCCAACATAGGTCCACCTAAATGTATAAAGTAAAATTAACAGACATAAAAGGAGAAATCGACAGTAACATAATAATAGTAGGGGACTTTAACACCCCACTTACATCAATGGACAAAGCATCCAGACAGAAAATCAATAAGGAAACACTGACCTTAATTAACACATTAGGCCAGATGAACTTAATAGATATATATAGAATATTCCATCAAAAAGCAACAGAATACACATTCTTTTCAAGTACGCATTGAACATTCTCCAGGATAGATTATATTCTAGGCCACAAGTCTCAGTAGGTTTAAGAAAAGTGAAATTGTGTCAAACATCTTTTCCAATCACAATATAATGAGACAAGAAATCAACCACCAGAAAAAAACTGCAAAACACATGAACAATATGCTCCTAAACAACCAGTGGGTTAGACTAGACAATATGCTCCTAAACAACCAGTGGGTCACTGAAAAAATCAAATAAGAAGTTAAAAAATACCTAGAGACAAATAAAAACAAAAACACAACAATCCAAAATCTATGGGATGTGGCAACAGCAGTTCTAAGAGGGAACAAGAAAAATCACAAATAAACAACCTAACCTTACACCAAAAGGAACTAGAAAAAGATAAACAAACAAAACCCAATAGTAGAAGGAAAAAATATCTTAAAGATCAGAGCAGTAATAAATAAAATAGAGACTAAAAAAATAGAAAAGATCAATGAAACTAAGAGCTGGTTCTTTGAAAAGATAAACAAAATTGATAAACCTTTATCTAGACACATCACAAAAAAAAGCGTGCCCAAATCAATAAAATCAGAAATGAAAAAGTAAAGTTACAACGCACCACAGAAATACAAAGGATCACAAGAGATTACTATGAGTAATTATGGGCCCAAAAATGGACAACCCAGAAGCAATGGGTGAATTCCTAGAAACATACAATCTCCCGAGACTGAAACAGGAAGAAATAAAAATCATGAACAGACCAATGACCAGTAATAAAATTGAATCAGTAATTTAAAACACTCCCTCCCCAGAAAAGTCCATGACCTGATGGCTTCACAGATGAATTCTACCAAACATTTAGAGAAGAGTTAACACTTATCCTTCTCAAATAATTCCAAAAACTCACAAAAGAAGGAATGCTCCTGAACTCATTCTACAAGGCTAGCATCATCCCGATACCAAAATCAGGCAAAGATATCACAAAAAAAGAAACTACAGGCCAGTATCACTGATGAGCACAGTTGTAAAAATCCTCAACAAAATATTAGCAAAATGAATTCAACTATACATTACAAAGATCATAAACCATGATCAAGTGGGATTTATCCTAGGGGTGCAAGGGTAGTTCAATATCCACAAAACAATCAACATGATACACCACATTAACAAACTGAAGAATAACGCATATATGTAGAATCTAGAAAAATGGTATAGATGAACTTATTTGCAAAGCAGAAATAGAGACACAGACGTAGAGAACAAATGTATGAATACCAACAGGGGAAGGGGGGTGGGATGGATTGGGAGATTGGGATTGACATATATACACTACTATGTATAAAATAGATAACTAATGAGAACCGACTGTATAGCACAGGAAACTCTACTCAGTGCTCTGTGGTGACCTAAATGGGAAGGAAATCCAAAAAAGAGGGATATATATGTATAGCTGATTCATATACATATATATATGTATATGTATAGCTGATTCACTTTGCTGTACAGCAGAAACTAACACAACATTGTAAAGCAAGCATACTCCAATAAAAAAATCATATGATCATCTCAATAAATGCAGAAAAAGCTTCTGACAAAATTCAGTATCCATTTATATCCACAAGAGGGTATAGAGGGAACTTACCTCAACATAATAAAGGCCATATGTAATACACCTACAGCTAACTTCACACTCAATTGTGAAAAACCAAAAGCATTTCCTCTAAGGTCAGGAACAAGACAAGGATGCCCATTCTTGCTACTTCTGTTCAACATAATATTGGAAGTCCTAACCACAGCAATCAGACAAGAAAAAGAAATAAAAGGAATCCAAATTGGAAAGGAAGAAGTAAAATTGTCACTATTTGCAGATGGCATGACACTATACATAGAAAATCTTAAAGACGCCACCAAAAAACTACTAGAGCACATCAATGAATTTGGTAAAGTTGCAGGATACCAAATTAATATACAGAAATCTGTTGCATTTCTATACACTAACAATGAAATATCAGAAAGAAAAATTAAAGAAATAATCCCATTTACAATCTCATCAAAAAGAATAAAATACCTAGGAATAAATCTAAATAAGCAAGTAAAAGATGTTACTCAGAAAACTATAAGACATTGATGAAAGAAATTGAAAACAACACAGACAGGTGGAAAGATATACTTTGTTCATAGATTGGAAGAATTAATATTGTTAAAGCCTCCATACTACCCAAGGCAATCTACAGATTTAATGCAATCCCTGTCAAAATAACTGACAATTTTCACCAGACTAGAAGAAATTATCCTAAAATTTACATGGAACCACAAAAGATCCTGAACTGCCAAAGCAATCTTGAGAAGAAAGAACCAAGCTGGAGGTATTATGCTCCCTGACTTCAGACTATACTACAAAGCTTCAGCAATCAAAACAGCATGGTACTGGAACAAAAACAGACACATAGATCAAGGGAACAGAATAGAGAGCACAGAAATACACCCATGCACCTACAGTCAATTAACCTACAACAAAGGAGGCAAGAAAATACAATGGAGAAAAGTCAGTTTCTTTAATTAATGTACTGGGAAAACTGCACAGTCACATGTAAAACAATGGGATTAGAACATTTCCTCACACCATATACAAAAATAAACTCAAAAGGGATTAAAGACCTACATATAAAACCTGAAACTATAGAACTCCTAGAAGACAACGTAGGTAGAACACTGACTTAAATCATAGCATGGATCTGTCTCCTAAGGCAAAAGAAATAAAAGCAAAAATAAACAAATGGGACCTAATTAAACCTAAAAGCTTTTGCACAGCAAAGGAAGCCATCAAGAAAATGAAAAGACAGCCTATGGAATGGAAGAAAATATTTGCAAATGATATGACAGATAAGGGGTAATATCCAAAATATATAAATAGCTCATATAACTCAATAACAACAACAAAAAAACCCAACCTGATTAAAAAATGGGCAGAGGACCTGAATAGACATTTTTTCAAAGAAGACATACAGATGGCCAACAAGCATATGAAAAGATGTGTAACATTGCTAATTGTCAGAGAAATGTAATTCAAAACCACAATGAGATATCACTTCACACCTGTCAGAATGGCTATCATCAAAAAGACCACAAATAACTAATGTTGGTGAGAATGTGGAGAAAAGGGAACCCTAGTTGGTGGGAACAACCAACAATTGAAAACAGTATGGAGGGTCCTCAAAAAACTGGAAATAGAACTACCATATGATCCAGCATTTCCACTCTTGGGTATATACCTGAAGTAAACAAAAACATTAATTCAAAAAGATACATGCACTCCAATGTTCATGGCAGCATTATTTACAATAGCTGAGATATGGAAGCAACCTAAGTGTCTATCAACAGATGAATGGATAAAGAAGAATATTACTCAGCTATAAAAAAGAATGAAAATTTGCCATTTGCAATAACATGGATGGACCTGGAGGGTATTATGCTTAGTGAAAATAAGTCAGATGGAGAAAGACAAGTGCTGTATGCTACCACTGTTATGTGGAGTCTAAGAAATGAAACAAATAAATTAATATAACCAAACAGATGTAGACTTACAGATATAGAGAACAAACTGTGGTTACCAGTTGGGAGAGGGAAGGGGGAGGAGCAAGATAGGGGCAGGGGATTAAGAGGTACAAACAACTATGCATAAAACAAATAAGCTGCAAGGCTATGTTGTAGTGCACTGGGAATATAGTCAATATTTTATAATAACTTTAAAGGGAGTATAATCTATAAAACATTGAATGACTGTGTTGCACACCTGAAACTAATATAATAAAATTAATTAATTAACTTAAAAATAAAAGCTTGCTTGAATATTTCCTAAAGATTTTGCACAATTAGTATTAGATACAGACAGCCTAGACTAGACCAATCTGATCAAATATATCTTACTTCTCTTTTAAGATGCAGAAACAAGAAACTTCAACTTTGCAGAGCACGATCTTTTCCAATAGGAAATCGATATCTTCTTTCTGTTTTCTGAAGTAATTTTCTATGAATTCTTGGACAAAGAAAGGAAAATCTGGAGGCCACATTCTGGGCAATCTTGGTCAAAACATTTCCCTTGAATGATTCAGATAATTCAGATAAGTGTTTCTCTGAATTATTCATATAGTATCCTCAGTTCTCCACTTAATTTTTTAGATGTAGCTCTAGGCTCTAGGTCCAAGGTCCCACTGGGTTCTTTATTGAGGTCTTCTTTGTTTTGTCTGCCCCATACCCTCTCTTCTGAGTATATTGCCCCTTTTTCCTGCAGTGATAACCACTGCAGATCCCAGTTCTCTGCTTTCACAGCCACAGAGGTGTGTCCACAACCCATGGCCACATGGGTTCTTCCCTAAGATATTTTGAACTGGAGCTGGGGCAACGGTGTGGCTACTCAATATGAAATGAGACTCAATTTCAACCATGTTGTTTACCATGGGTCAGAGAGAATGAATTTAACACATTGAAAGAGGCCGAGAAAAAAACAAAGCCTTTGGGGCTTCCCTGGTGGCGCAGTGGTTGAGAATCTGCCTGCTAATGCAGGGGACACGGGTTCGAGCCCTGGTCTGGGAAGATCCCACATGCCACGGAGCAGCTGGGCCCGTGAGCCACAATTGCTGAGCCTGCGCGTCTGGAGCCTGTGCCCCGTGACGGGAGGGGCCGCGATAGAGAAAGGCCCGCGCACCGCGATGAAGAGCGGTCCCCGCACCGCGATGAAGAGTGGCCCCCGCTTGCCGCAACTGGAGAAAGCCCTCGCACGAACCGAAGACCCAACACAGCCAAAAATAAATAAATAAATAAATAAATAAATAAATAAGAAAATCCTTTAAAAAAAAAAAAAAAAAAGTTGTTCTTTAAAAAAAAAAAAAAAAAAAAAAACAAAGCCTTTATCCTTGGTTCCTGTTGTCCCTTGGCCTGGCTGCATCCTTGCTCTTACCACAGTTATGTGAAAAAATACTTTCCCCTTTTTAACCAAACTGATTCAAATGGGGTTTCTGTCACTTGCAATCAGAACATGTCATGTACAACCCTTCAAGTGTATACAAACTATTTTGGGGAAACAAATTCTCAGAGGGGTCAGAGGTCCAAGGTAGGTTAAGAATCCCTTTTCTAGGCTCTCTAGTGGGTTATTTACCTTATCTTGCTTCTATTTTTTGGTCTTTGGGTTCTTCACCCAGAGATCAGCCTTACTAACCCAGAGTATGAACCAAAGACAGGGATCATCCCTTCTGGGAGAAAGTTCTGGAAGGGGCTTCTTCCTGGAAGAAAGAGCTATGGGGAGTATAAGGAGTTCCCTGTTGGCTGGTAACGAGAGGCATATGGACTGTATGAGAGGCACGCTGGCAGAGCATGGATTCTAGAACTAGGCTGTCTGAATTTGAACCCCAGCCCTCCCACAAACTGACTCTATGATCTTACAGAATTTACTTATTTTCTCTGTGCTCTAGTTCCCTCATCTGTAAAATGGGGAGGCCTATATCCACCAGACACCCCAGACCACCATCTTATCAGCTAAAGGACAAACAGAAAGACCAAGGCTTTTTCCCAATAATTCTAGTAAAAGTCCCAGCAATGAGTCTGATGGGCCAGCCTTGAGTCATATGCCCTTTTATGAATCAATCAGAGGAATGAAATAGTCTGAATGGTTAGCCCTGAGTCATGTGACCATCTATGAAACTGGAGAAGAGGCAGTGCTAAAAAGCCATACAATCTGAGAGTGGAGGTGGGATGGTTCCTCAAAGGAAGTCAAGAGTCCTTGAGCAGCATATAGGAAAATGGACGTAGCTCCCTTGTGGTGGCCTGTGAGCCTCCTGCATGTGGAGATGACAGCTCATGCTTTTCTAAGCACAATCTTATGTACTGCGAGCACATAGTAAGTGCTCAATAAATAATCTTCCCTTTAGCCTGGCTATCACTAAACCTGACTGATATTGAAAACTCCTTGATTCTCAGTGTTATGATTCCATACTGCTTTTTAGGCAGAAAAGTCTAGGGCAATACTTATGATCAGAAATATAGCACAAACACTTAAAAAAAACCTTCTCTGACTTTGTTCAAAGTTGTGAAGGTGTTCACTAGCCTCAGACTCAGACTTTGAGCAGCAGACTGCAAGGTGTCTTTGGAAACTCAGATGGGACTAATAGTCTTCCAAACGCATGAGGGTTACATGACTCAGGGCTAACCATTCAAATACATGGTCAAATATGGACCAGGCCTAGTGCTGTCGGTTTAAACAGGTCTTTATGTGGACACCATGTAGGGTGCCAGTGAGCACTAAGTTTCTCAGGATCCCTATGGGGACATTGCTGGGGTGGATTTGTGGCTCTGGCCAGCCTGGGATGGAGACCTCCCAGGACACAGTTGGGTTTTGCTTTTCAGCTAATATGCTGTGGAAAGGAAGCGTTTGCCTGCCTATAAATCTGCTCAAGCCCAGATGCCGAGACAATTCTTTAAAGACAAGGGTAATCTGACCAATATAATAACAGTGATGGAGCCTGCCTGGTTAAATGTCATGAAAAAAGGGAATTAGGATAATAACAAGAACAAAGAGAAAATCTCCCTCTGTCTTCTCGCCAGCAGCTCCGAGGCTGCTCCCTCTAGGCAGTGCTGATGGCTGGCTCAGGGAAGGAGAGCGGGTGACTGAGTGCCTTGGATTCCTCCAGCAGGTGCGAATTTGGAGCAGGGAGCCTTGATAAGATTGTGGTCGTTAGACTCTTTTTTAAAATATAAGAATGCCATTGGGAAGAATCACACGGTCAGATCCTAACAGGTAATCTTTTGTTGGAAAGAGAGAGAAAGACAAAGAGAGACGGAGAGGGACTATATGAGCATGTGTGTGTCTTGATACCCTGCAGATGATTACGTCATTATCTCTTGTTGCTGGTAAAAAGGGAAGATGTAGAGAAAGGAGCAGCTCCTGGAAAGACTCATCATAGCGAGTGGGTGGGAGCAAAACAGTGTGAGTGGCTTTGTAATTCACGGACATCTGGTGGAGGAAGGGGAAGTGAAGGGTGTGCTAGTAAATACCGTCTGCTGTTCCTGCCCAGCGTCACTGGCTCTTTCTGCTGGGAACTCCTTTAGCCCTTTACCCACGGGGTCAGTCTTGATATTACATGCCCCTCCTATAGCCATAGTTGATTGGTCAGAGGTGGGCACCTGACCTAAGATGGGCCAACGATAGTATCCCTGCCATCACAGCCATGGCTGATTGGTCTAGGAATGAGCCTCTGATCCACTTGATTCTATAAGCCTCTTCCCTAGGAATCTATATTAGAACCACAGAGCTTGTCCATCCAATGTCTCTCTGGTGAATGAAGTTAATATGGAGCTGCTGGTGGCCACGTTCTCTGCGGAGAACCTCTCTGCGGAGAGTGGGAGGTGACGCTGAGGTGTAGAAGGGAGCAGGGATGCAGGTGTTTAGTGGCATTTGAGTCCTGGCCTCTGTCTGCTCCTGAGGCCCATCCCTGCCTTTCTGTGGCTGACTGGCCAACCTTTCCTTGGATTCCCTTGAGCCTGTAAACTTCCTTTATTGCTTTAGCAGTTTCCAGTGGCTTCTGTTACTTGTGGCCGAAAGAGTCCTGACAGCACAGGCACTTACGATGGTCCTGAGAAGACAGAATGTAGAAACGTGGTTGCTAGGGCCTGGGAGGAGGGGGGATGGGGAATTGTTTAATGGGTAAAGAGTTTCAGTTTTGAAAGATGAAGAGAGTTCTGGAGATTGGTTGCACAACAGTGTGAATGTGCTTAACACTACTGAACACTACACTTAAAAATGGTTAGAGGGCTTCCCTGGTGGCGCAGTGGTTGAGAATCTGCCTGCCAATGCAGGGGACACGGGTTCGAGCCCTGGTCTGGGAAGATCCCACATGCCGCGGAGCAACTAGGCCCGTGAACCACAACAACTGAGCCTGCGCGTCTGGAGCCTGTGCTCCGCAACAAGAGAGGCCGCGATAGTGAGAGGCCCGCGCATCGCGATGAAGAGTGGCCTCCGCTTGCTGCAACTAGAGAAAGCCCTTGCACAGAAATGAAGACCCAGCACAGCCAAAAATAAATAATAAATAAATAATTTTTAAAAAAAAAGTTAGAAAGGTAAATTTTATTACTGTATTTTACCACAATTTTTTAAAATGGCCCTGAGAAGAACAAAACAAAAACACACCTCCCACAAATTTCAAAGTCAAGGGTCAGCCTTGCTGTGGATTCAGACCACCAATTATTTTCTCAATATCAGCTTTGCAACTGAGCTTGAAACTTTTTTCACCCCAATCGGACTAGATCTCATCACTGGTCACCCCTGTTGTGTGTGACCTCATTTTAAAAACATGGGGTCTACAAGGCCAAGCCCTAACAAGTAATTCAGAAAATACATTGGCTCCCTCAGAACCAAGTTCATTCGATTTCTTCCAAAGCCTTGTAGAAATGATGTGGGGTCCTCAAACTTGTGGCCACCCTCCATCAGCCCGATGACTGACAGTGGCCTGAGCAGATGCACACGTGTGGGAGGGAGGGCTTCGATCTGGATGTAGATCTCACAAAGGGTGAGAGAAAGAGCCTCTGTTCACAGCTCAATTTTAAAATCCTTTTGTGTGGCTGAAATTGAGGGGAAGGGGATCCTAATGGACCCAATATGGTCCCCAGTGCAGCCACAGTCTCGTGAACAAGTCGGCTGAATGAGGGTGATAAGGGGGATAAGGCAGTGCATCTTCCCACTTTGGAAAGCTTTTCTCCAAGGGCTCAGCCAGAGGCAAAACAGTCAACAAAGACAGGATTTCAATAAAGAAAACTCCAGAGTTGATTTCCCTTTAGTGTATTGAAAAGACCTATCAATCACAAATACAGAGCTTTGTCCTCCAGATACCCAAATATTTTGTAAGTATTTGTGTGTATAATATTCTTATCCACAAACCGAGAAATCCCTTTCTTTTCAAAATGTGCTATTAAAGATATAAAAATCTTCAAAGCATTTAAAGGGAATTGACTTGTCAAGATGAAAATCCATCCCCCTGCCAAGAGGTGAAAATGGAAAAAGATGTTTATAAATTATATGGTGGAGAAGGTGAGTTTGAGTTTTAAGAGACTTGGAAGAGGCTGTGGAGGTGGGAGTCGTAGACCTGCCTGCTGAAACCCATTTCTTTTCTGAGCTAAACGCAGGTGTTTTAAAATGCAAAGTGTAAATTTTTAAAGTCCTGCGGCTTTAAATCTATGCATATTAGTGTCCCTGAGGACACCCTAGCTCCACTGCTGATGTTGCACATTAACATTCTGCGTGGCAGCAAGATAATTTGATTTTACCAAATTTGAGAAGCTATTTATAAAAGCAGAATTGAAATAAATCATCATCCTGCAAATGCTGGCTGCTGGACTTTGAGGGAAGGTGAGAATCGTGAGACTGTGCAGTGTGAAAAAAAATGCAAACAGTTCCCTTCTGAGCATCCGGCTGGGATGCTGTAATCAAATCACCAGCTCTCTCTGCTGGAACCAACCGCCCTGCTGATGTCAAGTTTGCTCAGCACTCCTCTCGGTGCTGTGTGAGTCTAGACTAGCCCTTACCCTGGCCTTGCTCTTCTTTTCTTTTTTTTTCCTTCCTATTTCAAGGACACATACATACGCTGGAGTTCATCCGTAACTACTTCTGCGAAAATGTGATTCACATTTTCAAGAGGGCCAGTTGCTCTGGAAGAAGTTTCTTCAGACTCAGAAAGATTGATAGAAATACATGTTCTGCTTTTTTTTTTTGCAAAATCCTTAGAAATGGACTTGGACAAAGTTATGCAATAGACAAGGTATATCTGGGTCACATTAGCCTATAACTCCTATTGGCATAGCCCTCCTATGGACCAACCTGGTTTACTTTCCTACAGTCCATACAGGCACCCTTTGACCTCTGGACCTTCTCCCGAACCTGTTTTCCATCCCTCAGATCTCTCCCTTTTCTAGGGAATAACAGGTGATAGTGGTTTAGTCACCAGATAACAAACTCTACTCAGTTAACTTTCAAGGGAAGAAATCTGTAATTTAGTCGGAACATAAATTTTTAGCCAGTCCTTGTAGTGCAGTTGGTGTTATTAGAGGGTATTTAAAACACAGCAGGTGCCCAGTGAGGTAGGGCGACTAGGAGGCGGTCAGTGTGATGGCATTCTTTCTGCTCCTGGCCTGCCACTAGGTTTAACTTGACATTGATTAACTTCCTTCTCACCACACCATGCTGGTTCACTTTTCTGCTCATGGGTTTGCTGAAAATAAAAGTAACTGCCTGGTATTTTAAAAAGGCAGGCATCATTACCTCTAACCAAAATGATAGCACAGCAGCAGGAACAAGGGGTGCATCAACCAAGAGGACCCCCAGCTTGTGGGGGGGTCCCCACTACCATCTTCCCACTTGCCATGTCTAGGCTTTGCCAGCGTGGAGCTAGCCTACCAGAACAACGCCAAGGAAAAGAAGTTCAGAATTTGTTTTGATGATGAGGTGATGTACAGATCTTTATCACTGACCCTAACAATTGAAATCTTTCTAGGGGGTGTGAGTTTATGTGAAAAACCATAAAGCTGTCATACAAAATGACCCCAATCATTGGTTAGGTAAAGTGTGTGCTACGCTGGTTCTTGCAATAACTAGTTCCAAGAAGGGGATGATGGAGTTAGCTCCTGTCTGGCTTCCAGGTAGTTGGGAAGCTCTGAGATTGACAGCTGACATTGTTACATTACTTGCTAATAACAAAAAAGATGTACAGGAGAGCAGATTGTTAAATTGAACAAAACAGCAACAACAAAAAAACCCAAAAAAATTATTCAGGGAATTACATATCTGCTCTGTTTGTTGAGATAATTCCCCAGCATTTCTCTGGACCAAGATCCAAGTCTATTTCCCTTGGCTCGTGTGCGCGCACATTTGTATATGTCTAAGCCCTCAGAACGGACTTCACAGGCCATGAGAAGCACACAAAGTGTATTTTAGATCAAAGCCAGCAAGTGTGCTTGTGCGTGAATATTTGTGCACATGTGTGCATGCGTGTGGATGTGTGTGATTGATGCTATATGCTGGCAAGACTACAAAAACTTGAAGAAAAGCAGATTGAAGGCAGCATGGAATTGCCCTGTTCCCCAGCAGTGCTGAACACCTGCTGTTCCTGGGAAGGGTCCAAGGCACTATGTTGTTGCCCACTCCTCTGTTTTTGCAATCATGTCTCATGAGCTGGAAGGTCCTCTTCTATACCTCATTCAAGGCTCAGCTTAAGCATCTCTTTCAAAGCCTTCCTTGACTGTAAACAGGCGGTTAGCCATTTCTCCCATGGTGCCCACTACACCTTGCATTCTCCTCTGATAGAACATTAAGCTTCACCACCAGTATTTATTTACATGTTTCTCTCCCCAGCTGGCTCAGTTAGAGCAGGGATTACGCCAGACAAGACATGCTTCTGTGGCCACAGGTCTGTACTGTGCAGAGCCGGAAGGCACTCACCTATGAGGAAAATACTAATACGGGACAGCCACTGACACAGGCACCCGTCTGTGGGGCACCATTTGTGACCAGGACCTTCCTGGCATCTTATAGGAACTTCTAAGGGCTTCACAATAAGATCTCAAACCAAAGGAGAGAATCAGCTTGTCTCACATTTCATTTAAAGAATATTTTGATATTACAGAAGAGTTTTAGAAAATGAGGAGATTTCTTTCTGGGTATAATTGATTTTCTTATGTCATTTGCATATGAGACAGAAGATTTTGATTTTGGAGCTCATCTTAGTTTTTGCCATTTGTTCATTTACTCATTCGGCTAATGTTTACCGGGTATCTGAACTTCAGCTCCAAAATTACCTCGTGCACCTGAACATGACACAAAAATCTTTATCCAGACACAGTGTTGTAATGTGGGATTTAGAAATACTGGAGATAAAGCCACTGTATTATCCATCTGTGGTAGCTGCCTCCCCTCCCCAACTTAATCTTTCCTCTAAGAAGCCCAGAGACCCTGATCACGGAGTTTACAGCAAGCTTACCAGCTCCTTCTGTGAGCACCTGTCTCCACATAGAGGGAGAACGGCAAAACACAATGGGCCCCAATGAAGGAAAAAGAAATCAGTTAATATTTATTGAACATTTGCTACATGCTTGACACAAAGAAGACACAAGGAGAAAATGAAGTATTGTTCTCCTGCCTCCTTACTCTAGTCTTACTGGAGTGACCAAACTAACACATGGGAAATAATTACAGACAATAGATGACAGTTCATTCCCTCAATCAGCATCTCCTAAACTTCTTCCATAGGACTGGTCCTGTGGGAGCCCCGGGAAATGCAGGTATAAAGATTCAGTCCCTGTCCTCCTGGCACTCCTGGTTTAAGGGCCATCAACACGTAACGTGTAAACTGTAACAATGGAGAGTCGTAGTTGCCCAATGAAGCAAATAATAAGCTGACTGGAGGCCAGCCAGCCTTTCAGAGAGGATGATGTGGGAGGGGTGAGTTCACTGGGGAGGGGCTGGGGCAAATAACTGCTCTTGAGGTATTCTCCGGAGGTATTCTAATTATACTGGGGTCTGATACCAAATAGTACTATCAGCGAGTTTGAAGAAGGAGAAGGGTTTCAAATTTGCCAAGCCCCCATTTGCTTCTAAGATGCATCTTAAGCCAAAATGACCCTGAAGGGCACTTGTATACATAAAGGATTTTCTTTGTTGCTTCCTTTCCCATTCACTTCTTCATTCATTCAACAAACTTTATTGAAGTCCCAGGTGCCAGGCAGGCTAGCTCTGCTATTTACTAAGTGTGAGACCTTGAGTAAGTTTCTCAAGCTCTCTGTGCTTATTTCCTCATCTGTAAAATGGGGATAATAATATTATTTATCTAATCTGGTTTTTGGCAAAATTAAATGCGTCAATAGATGTCAATTGCTTAGAATGATACCTAGCACATAGTAAGCTCTCAATAAGCATGAATCAGCTCATCACATCTCTTATGTGACCAGGAAGAGACGCAAAACAGTTGTCACTGCCGCAAGGTCTCTCCCTGCTGGGCCTCCTCTTAGAGTACTGGGCTTTCCTGCCACACCTCCTGTGACCTTGAAAACCTGCAAAGGGCAAAATGAGTGTTGATGTGTAGGACCAGATCCCAGGATGCAGCCAGCCATGGCCCCGGGGAGGTGAGGAGAGCAGCCCATGCTTCCAGGCAGCAGGAAAGGCGTGGGCTCGAAAGGGGCACAGCAGCTACAGGGGTGGCAGTCAGTGGGAAGGGCTTTCTGCAGCTGGGCACTGAACAGCTTCCAAAAGAACTGAGCATCGGTCCCTCCATCCTCTGAAACTTCTCTGAAGGGCTTGGAACCATGCTTAAAAGTGGGTCTACTGCTTGCATAGGAATTGAATTATACACCCCTGAATTATACACTCTACGGTTTCCTCCTCTTCATTTTATCTTCTGAAGTCTTAACTTGTCTTTATAAAAAAAGACAAAAGGTGAACTTGTAGGGGACGATAAGCTAAGAAACTCTCATGTCTCTAATACTCCACTTGCTGGGACCATTCCTGCAGTGACCCTGCTGTTTGCCTTGGACATGTGGCGGGGTAGCCCTCTAAATGCCCAGTATTCATTTTCAATTCCCCCATGTCAGAACACACAGTCCTTTCTTTATGGACCCTCCACTCAGCTTGTTACCATAGAAACTGCCTCCTGTGTCAGAGCACCTCTGAGAGGGGAGGAAGGAGGCATGAGCTGCTGCCATAGCAACACACATCTCCTCAGCAGCAGCCCACGCTCGGTGCCATCTTGATTCCAAAGAGGGAGGAATGGTCATGGGGAGGCCTGAGTAGTTTCCCTAGGCTGGGAAGTGGAAACTCAAATAACTGATCCTTTTCAGGAATTCAGGCAACTCTGCCTGCAATGAAAGAATCAGAAAAGTTCATTTCAAAGTCCTGAGATGACCACCGGGAGTCAGAACCATTTGAAGCCAAAGTACCAGTGAGGCCACTTGCCAGTGTTGAAAAAGATAAAGTTTTAATCCTAATGTTTCCACTAACATTGTACTTACATGACTAATGTACATAGCATCATGGTTAAGAGTAAGCTCAGGGGCCAGACTCCCTGGAGTCAAATGTTAGCTTTGTCACGTATGGGCTATGTGACCTTGGATAAGTCAGTGAGTCTGTGTCTCAATTTTGTTATCTGTAAGATGATAATAATAGTCCCTACCTCACAGGGTTGCTATGAGAACTAAGTCACTGAGTTTATGAAAAGCTCTAAATCCCATCATATAATAATTCCCCAACAAACGTTAACTGTTATGATTATCACCAGTAATGATGTGATAGTAGTTATGAGTGTTGAACTGGTGCCAAGCATGTGCTAAGCACACTACTTGCAGTATGGCCTTTAGTCCTTCAATAACCCCGTGTGGTGCTGCTCTTTTTATCCTGCACAGACCAGGAGCCGAGGCCCCAGGAGGCCAGGCCTGTCAGTACCATCTCTCTCGAGCCTGCATTCTCAACGGGGCAAAATCACCCCCAAGGGGGTAAAAATTGGCTCCTGGAAGGGTGGGGAGTGAAAAAAATCTCACTCTTTTTAGGTATAAGCAGAGATACATATAGTACATAAACAGACATACAGTGTATCTGTGGTACTAACATTTCATGGGCAGGTGGAAGGCAAATAAGGAGAAATGTCTAAAAAAACTTTTTAGGAAAGTGATAATGAAACAGGGTTGAGAAATCAGCAATCAGATAGGAAGATTTGGGAAACTAAACTGAGGCAAATCCAACCCCAGCCCACACTCTCTACAGGCTGTCAAGGCCAGAACATCCAAACCATCTTCCTTTTATACCATCTAGGTATTAAGAACACCTTCCATTGACCTTGGAAAAAATGAGCCCAACGTCCAAGAAATTGCTCTGAGTTTGTAAGAAGCAAGACCCCGTGTAAACCCATAGGATTGTTGTGATTCTTGCCCTGAAGGTGAAGCCTGAGGCTGCTGTGGAATCAAGCCCCAAAGCCCTTCTCTGACCTGTGAAAGGACAGCAGCAGAGCAAAGGCTGGGGTGGAGGAGGGGGGAGGGGGGAGCCAGCAGACTCCTGCCCCAGTCTCCCCAGCTGCTGGGATGGACAAGTTCGATCCCTGACTAGTCCCTGGATGTCTGGGAAAAGGCCGACAGGGATAAATTCTCCTGGAAACATTTCCCAAAGGACTGGAAGCTTTTCTATCCCCGTCGCCTAAGCAGCTAACCTCTGGGCATTGAGCTTCTAATTGGAAGAAACGGCACCCCGAGGTCTGGCAGGTGGCAGCAGCCCCAGGACAGTGAGATGGGAGACTCCCTCGGAGCCTGTGATGACAGTCCCATGGCACTCACCCCCTCCATCTGCCCCCAGATACGTGAACAAAAACACTCAGCAGAAGTGAAAATCAACCTGGATATCGATGATGTGCAACATTTTAGAATTTGCTAAGCAATTTCACATCCATCAGAGCCAGGAGAAATCATTGCCATTAATATTATTACGATTAGGAGAGGTAGGAAAGAGAGAGGGCAGGACCTATCCGGTGTTTTCCCAGAGGGACCCAATAACCCAGAGACCTTCAGAGTGTTTTCAGTTGTGACTAAACTTAGGAGGGACAACTTTACACTGTAAACAGGTATGTGCATACACGTATGTGTTGAATTGAAATAAAGTATTGAGAAATAATACTTGTCCTGAATATGGATGATGTGCTTTGATGTTCCCAGCTGGAGCCTGGTGGAGTCTATTTTTACAAATGCATGATTCACTAAAACGACTTTGTGGGTCACAGGCCACGATGTGAAGAATGTTGTGGAAGATCACACGTGACTCATTAGAACAGTGAGGCACAGATGTTAACCTGGGCGCTGGAGTCAGATTCCCTTGGTTCAAGATACCAATCACCGCTGTGAAGAGTTCAGCCAAGTTACTTTACTTCTCTAGTCCTCATTTGCTTCTTAGCAAAGTGGGAGTAATGTTTGTCGTACCCAAGCCCCAAGGACTGCTCTGAAATTAAGTGAAATAGTGCTTATGAGGCACTCAACACCGTGCTTGACAAGGCATAGAAAGTGGCTGCTAAGTGGTACGTATCATCATTATAACTGTTGCTATTGTGTTCGTTGCTGCTTTTAAGGCATGTAGAAGGAGGCATGTGCACCAAAGTGTAGTCATTTGGGAGTTCAAGCCTGGATAAAGTAGTGGTGGAAATGAAGCCAGGCCCAAAAAAAGAAGGATGAGCCCTAATGCAGTAAGAAGAAGGGGAGGGTAAGGGACAAGGTGCGGAGATCCCAGGGTGGATTGGAAAGGGGCGCCATTCCCATGACAAGGCTGGTGTATATGTTGGGGTGGTTGATAGCCTCAGAAATCCTCACATACAGAATTTTTTTTTCTTGCAGAAGTCCAGGACTGACTTGTTTTTAGACCACAACCAGTAGCAACGTGAATTCCAGAAGAGAATGCAGTGGCTTAAGCAAACCTGGATGCTTGTGGTGTGCTAATCGAAAATTATACACTTGGTTTTCTGACTGCCAACCACGGTCCAAGGATGATCTTAAATACAAGTCTGAGTGCACAATTTACTCGACTGCTGACTCACAAGCTGTGTTTATTGAGCAGCCGAAATTGCTGGTGAATCTGCAGAAAAGAGCCCAGTTTGGCCTGCAAATCATGGTGTTCAGGCCAGAAGCTGTGTGCCAGCTCCTTGCCTTTGCCCTCGCCCTGTAGGACAGCTAGTCAGGTGCCCCCAGAGCCAGGTGGTCAAGGTGGGGGGATGTGCACACGTGTCCACTTGGAGGGCAGCAAA
The DNA here is from genome assembly GCF_949987535.1 of Balaenoptera acutorostrata. NCBI lineage: Eukaryota > Metazoa > Chordata > Mammalia > Artiodactyla > Balaenopteridae > Balaenoptera > Balaenoptera acutorostrata. The sequence goes on along the minus strand of NC_080082.1, from coordinate 36,314,750 downwards.
AACAGATGGCTCCCAGGAGTGGTGAAGGAGGAAGCTGTCTTCTGAAACTGGTTACTGCTTGTCCCTGAGACCCAGGACTGGAAAGGAAGAGATAATCATGATCAAGATGATGATGTTGATGATGACAATAATATAAAAATGACTAATATTTGTTGACCATTTATTTTACACCAGGCACGGTGCTGAGCTCTTTAACTGTAAAGTCGCATTTACTCTTCACGATAACTGTGTGACATAGCTGTTACTATTACCCCCACTTTATGCAAGAGGAGTCTGGGCTCAGAGACATCAAGCAACCAGCCCAAGGTCAACTAGCCAGCTAGTGGCTGAGCGAGGACTTGGATGGTTTGACTTAAAGCATATCCTGAGGGAGGCAGCCAACAGGTGCATCTTCCATTGGAGGGAAGGTGGTCTTCCGAACTGGGTTCAGAGCTGTCCCAGCTTTTCCAGGTTGAGATGCAGGGGGGTTGCTGACATCTTCAGACAGTTTGGGGTGCTGAGGACAAATGGGAAGGAGCAGGTAGGAGAGTTGGAAGGCTTTGCTTGAATGTTGTCTTTCCAAGAAGTACAGACTAAAATACGTGCATTGGAATGGGCTTTTGGCTTTGAAGATAGGGACATTGAGACCCAGAAAGGGGAAGTGACTTGCTCAAGTCCACACAGCAAGTTAGTGGCAGAGACAAGATGAGAATCTACATTGAAAGACTCTCAGTCCAGAATGCTTTTTCCACAGTCCCAATGAGCACAGTGAAGGTAATAGCAATATAATAAACATTTATTGAGTGCCTATTATCCACCAGAAACTGTGTCAGGTATGTTATATGTTATAAGGTCTGTTCTATTATTATCCCCCATGAAAAAACAGTGACACAGAGAGGTTAAGCAACTTGCTCAAGATCACACAGCCAGGAAATGATCGGTGTCCGTCAAAGCCAGACAGAGGAGTTGCCGTCCTTCCCTGTTTCCTTTGCTCAATTTATTTGGCCCAGTTTCCTCCCAATTCCACGTGCCCTCAGCTGCCTGCTCTCCTCTTTACCCCACTCTCCTCCAGAGAACTCAAATGATCCTTTCTCTCCCTTGATCTCAAGGAGTCTAGGCTGAAGGGTCTGGGGGTGTGTGGCAGGAGGCCGGCAGGACCAGGAGCAGGGGTTCTGCTCTTCCGAACAGAGAGCTTTCTAAACAGTGCAGCAGTGCCCACTCCTCAGTGGCTGGTTGGCCACGTGGGAGGCGGGATCTGGGCTGCTGGGCTCCGTGCACAGTGGGCACAGCTCTGGGGCTTATCTGTGAGTGGTGACTAATAGCTCTGCACCGTCTCCACAAATTCCACTTTGAATCGGGTGTCACTTTAAACAGAAAGGCTTTTGTTTAATTTGAGTTATCTGGGTGGCAGTTGTATTTTTCACCTTCACCTTACCCATTTCATAGCCGTAGATAATCTTTCTCTCCATAGACAGGCCCACAAATGTAACTGCATTTATGGGTCACGCTTCGCAGATGATCATCACTCAGAGGATAAAGACGGAGCAGTGACTCCCTGGAGTAGCCGAGGCACCTTCACAAGCTTGGCTCTCCCTCCCCAAGCTGGCTCACTTGGACCGGGTAGTGAAGGTGACCCACCCCACCCCAGTGGAATAGGAGGTGAGATCTCAGCCTGGTCCAAGGAGAGTGAACAAAGAACGGGGAGGAGCAATTGGGAGGCCAAGGGGCGACTGGGTGAGGGGGTTTCCAGTGGCATGTGACCTGTGCCAGGTTCTCTGGGCTTCCGGCTCTGGAGTCAAGACCCCCAAGCTCAAATCCTGACTGATCTGCTGACTGGCAATGTGATCTGAGCAAGTTACTTAACCTCACTAAGTCTCAGTTTCCTCAGCTACAAAATAGGGATGGTAACCACACACCATCGGATTATTATAAAGACATAAAGAACAGAAAACGTTGAATACAGTGCCTGGCACACCAGGAGAGTCCAAATATGTTGGGTGTCATTTTCACGAATGTAGATAAACCTTAAAACATCATGTTGAGTGAGAGAAGCCAGACACAAAAGAGCACATACTGTCTGGTTTCCTTGAGAGGAAGTTCTAAAACAGGCAGGACGAATCTATGGTGAAAGACATTAGAATGACAGTTGTCTCTGAGGTGGGAGGTGGGGACAGGTAGACCAGGAAGGGATGCAAGGGGTCTTCCAAGGGTAATGGAATTGTTCTATGTCTTAATAGGGGTGTGTGTGCATTTCTCAGAACTCATTGAACTGAAGACTTAAGACCTGAATTTTACCGTATATAAATTATACCCTCATTTAAAATTACCAGTAAAATCATTATTATTAATTATTATTTTACTTGTGTTTAACATTTTGTGCCCTAAAATCAGTCTTAATGAGGAGTCCTTCAGTGATGGAGACCAAACTAGATTAAACAAAGAGGGGGATTTATTGACTCTCTTAGTTGGGAAGTCCAGGATAGTTTGGCTTCAGGAACAGCTGGATTCAAGGGCTATGTCATTCACATCTCCTGTAAAATACAGATGTCATTAGCTTTCCAGCCTGCATCATGGTGATCAGTGGCATCACGGTGATCAGAAGATCCAGAGAAGCTGATCCCGTGAAGGTATTTTGAAAATCACAAGCACTTTCAGTAAGAGTTCCAAGAAAGAGTACTAAGCGTCCTATAGAGAGACCCTTGTGTGTCATCTTAGCCACCTGCAGGTTGTCAGAGTGAGTTTCGTTGGCCAGGGCCCCAAAGGAGGCTCCTTATAAGCCCCAACCCAAGTCTGAGCAAGAGATGCTGACTTAACCCCATTGGGAAGCACTTGTGACCCCTCCGCCACAACCCCATGCCTTCTGTCTGGCTCCCATGGGTTTTTTTAACATCTCTAGGGCAGAATTTAAACATACCCTTTGATACACTTCCATGTCAGAGAATCTCCCTTATGACGTGGTAATCCACACACACTAAGACCCCGGTAAAGGAGGGCTCATTGCAACATGTTTGTGATAGAAACGCTACAAAAATACCCAAGGGTTTATTAATAAGGAGATGGTTAAACACATTAAGGTACTTCTGGATTATGGAATGCTTGGTGGTCTCTAAAAAGAATGAAGTAGGTCAATAGCTCTGTTTCTTGAAAAAAAATAAGTTGAGGAAGAAATCATTTATTCATCCAGCATTCAACAAATATGATTGGCTGCCTACCAAGACTCTCTTTTGGGAACTGTAATAAAAATTAATAAACAGAAATCCCAATTGAATAGAGTTGGGAGACCAAAGAGGGGAGTTTGCACACCCTGCAACCATAGCAGAGCCCAACAGGAAGAAGAAAGACTTCTCTTCTTTCCTGGCAAGGACTTGGCCAGTGGAAAGCCATGGACTCTTTTTTTACTAGAGCCCTCCCAGCTTCCTTTCCCCTCTATAAAATCACTCCCCTTCTGTTGCCCTGTGGGGACTTGTGTGTGGCTCTCCATGGTTGCAGACACAGAATTGTAATTCTCTGTTGATCCCGAATAAACCTGTCTTTACAGGAGAAATACCTGGCCGTCTATTTGCTTTAGGTCAACAGAACAACAAGAAGCAAGACAGACACAGTCCTGGTTCTCATGGGCCTATTTTTGGTATAAAAATGTTGGTGCCACATCCTCCGAAAATGCGTGCTCATAGCCACTGTCCCCAGGGTGTGGGATCTGGGGAAGCCACAGAGGCCTGGGGGAAGGAGGGTGGTGTTTTCACTTCTTCCATTATATATGTTTATGCTATTTGAATATTTTTACAATGAGTATTTATCACTTTGTAATTTTTGTAAAACCAGTAGAGGAGAGGAATTCTGGTCTGAAGGGCTATTGCAAGGCCTCTGAACGTGGCACTCTGTGAGCAAGTGAAGCTAGACTACACACAAAGGAAAAAAAGATGTATGCTAACAAGAAGGAAATAAATAGAAACCAACTGTTCTATCTCCTGAACCTACTTCATTAAGAGCTATGTGGCTAATAGAGTCTTGGAGCTCAGGCCGGATGTCAGGCCTGAGCCTCTGAGGTGGGACAGCTGAGTTCAGCACATTGGACCACCAGAGACATCTCGGCCCCACATAATATCAATCGGTGAAAGCTCTTCCAGAGATCTCCATCTCAACACTAAGACCCAGCTCCACTCAACGACCAGCAAGCTCCAGTGCTGGACACCCCATGCCAAACAACTAGCAAGACAGGAACACAACCCCACCCATTAGCAGAGAGGCTGCCTAAAATCATAGTAAGTTCACAGACACCCCAAAACACACCACCAGACGCAGTCCTGACCACCGGAAAGACAAGATCCAGCCTCCTCCACCAGAACACAGACACCAGTCCCATCCACCAGGAAGCCTACACAAGCCACTGAACCAACCTTACCCACTGGGGGCAGACACCAAAACAATGGGAACTCCAAACCGGCAGCCTGCGAAAAGGAGACCCCAAACACAGTAAGTCAAGCAAAATGAGAAGACAGAGAAATATACAGCAGATGAAGGAGCAAGGTAAAAACCCATCAGACCAAACGAATGAAGAGGAAATAGGCCGTCTACCTGAAAAAGAATTCAGAGTAATGATAGTAAAGGTGATCCAAAAACTTGGAAATAGAATGGAGAAAATACAAGAAATGTTTAACAAGGACCTAGAAGAACTAAAGAGCAAACAAACAATGATGAACAACACTATAAATGAAATTAAAATTCTCTAGAAGGACTCAATAGCAGAAAAACTGAAGCAGAAGAACGGATAAGTGACCTGGAAGATAAAATAGTGGAAATAACTACCGCAGAGCAGAATAAAGACAAAAGAATGAAAAGAATTGAGGACAGTCTCAGAGACATCTGGGACAACACTAAATGCACCAACATTCGAATTATAGGGGTCCCAGAAGAAGAAGAGAAAAAGAAAGTGTCTGAGAAAATATTTGAAGAGATTATAGTTGAAAACTTCCCTAATATGGGAAAGGAACTAGTCAATCAAGTCCTGGAAGCACAGAGAATCCCATACAGGATAAATCCAAGGAGAAACACACCAAGACACATATTAATCAAACTATCAAAAAGTAAATAAAAAGAAAAAATATTAAAAGCAGCAAGGGAAAAGCAACAAATAACATAAGAGGGAATCTCCATAAGGTTAACAGCTAATCTTTCAACAGAAACTCCACAAGCCAGAAGGGAGTGGCAGGACATATTTGAAGTGATGAAAGGGAAGAAACTACAACCAAGATTACTCTACCCAACAAGGATCTCATTCAGATTTGATGGAGAAATTAAAACCCTTACAGACAAACAAAAGCTAAGAGAATTCAGCAACTAAGCCAGCTTTACAAGAAATGCTAAAGGAACTTCTCTAGGCAGGAAACACAAGGAAGGAAAAGAGCTACAATAACAAACCCAAAACAATTAAGAAAATGGTAATAGGAGCATAGCTATTGATAATTACCTTAAATGTAAATGGATTAAATGCTCCAAACAAGAGACATAGACTGGCTAAATGGATACAAAAACAAGACCCGTATATATGCTGTCTACAAGAAACCCACTTCAGACCTAGGGACACATAAAGACTGAAAGTGAGGGGATGGAAAAAGATATTCCATGCAAATGGAAATCAAAAGAAAACTGGAGTAGCAATTCTCATATCAGACAAAATAGACTTTAAAATCAAGACTATTACAAAAGACAAAGAAGGACACTACATAATGATCAAGGGATCGATCCAAGAAGAAGATATAACAATTGTAAATATTTATGCACCCAACATAGGAGCACCTCAATGCATAAGGCAAATGCTAACAGCCATAAAAGGGGAAATCGACAGTAACACAACAATAGTAGGAGACTTTAACACCCCACTTTCACCAATGGACAGATCAACAAAAATGAAAATAAATAAGGAAACACAAGCTTTAAATGACACATTAAACAAGATGGACTTAATTGATATTTATAGGACATTTCATCCCAAACAACAGAATACACTTTCTTCTCAAGTGCTCATAGAACATTCTCCAGGGTAGACCATATCTTGGGTCACAAATCAAGCCTTGGTAAATTTAAGAAAATTGAAATCGTATTAAGTATCTTTTCCCACCACAATGCTATGAGACGATATCAATTACAGGGAAAAAAACTATAAAAAGTGCAAACACATGGATGCTACACAATACCCTACTTAAATAACCAAGAGATCACTGAAGAAATCAAAGAGGAAATCAAAAACTACCTAGAAACAAATGAGAATGAAAACACGACAGCCCAAAACCTGTGGGATGCAGTAAAAGCAGTTTTAAGAGGGAAGTTTATAACAATACAATCCTACCTCAAGAAACAAGAAAAATCTCAAGCAAACAACCTAACCTTACACCTAAAGCAATTAGAGAAAGAAGAACAAAAATAAAAAACCCGAAGTTAGCAGAAAGAAAGAAATCATAAAGATCAGATCAGAAATAAATGAAAAAGAAATGAAGGAAGCAATAGCAAAGGTAAATAAAACTAAAAGCTTCTTCTTTGAGAAAATAAACAAAATTGATACACCATTAGCCAGACTCATCAAGAAAAAAAGGGAGAAGACTCAAATCAACAGAATTAGAAATGAAAAAGGAGAAGTAACAACTGAAACTGCAGAAAAACAAGGATCACAAGAGATTACTACAAGCAACTATATGCCAATAAAATGGACAACCTGGAAGAAATGGACAAATTCCTAGAAAAGCACAACCTTCCAAGACTGAACCAAGAAGAAATAGAAAATATAAACAGACCAATCACAAGCACTGAAATTGAAAATGTGATTAAAAATCTTCCAACAAAGAAAAGCCCAGGACCAGATGGATTCACAGGTGAATTCTATCAAACATTTAGCAAGACCTAACACCTATCCTTCTCAAACTCTTCCAAAATATAGCAGAGGGAGGAAAACTCCCAAACTCATTCTATGAGGCCACCAACACCCTGATACCCAAACCAAAGATGTCACAAAAAAAGAAAACTACAGGCCTATCTATGAACATAGATGCAAAAATCCTCAACAAAATACTAGCAAACAGAATCCAGCAGCACATTAAAAGGATCATACACCATGATCAAGTGGAGTTTATCCCAGGAATGCAAGGATTCTTCAATATATGCAAATCAGTCAAAGTGATACACCATATTGACAAACTGAAGGATAAAAACCATATGACAATCTCAATAGATGCAGAAAAAGCTTTCAACAAAATTCAATACCCATTTGTGATAAAACCTCTCCAGAAAGCAGGCATAGAGGGAACTTACCTCAACATAATAAAGGCCATATATGACAAACCCACAGCCAACATTGTTCTCAATGGTGAAAAACTGAAACCATTTCCACTAAGATCAGGAACAAGACAAGGTTGCCCACTTTCACAACTATTATTCAACATAGTTTTGGAAGTTTTAGCCACAGCATTCAGAGAAGAAAAAGAAATAAAAGGAATCCAAATCAGAGAAGAAGAAGTAAAACTGTCACTGTTTGCATGATAGAGAATCCTAAAGAGGCTACAATAAAACTACTAGAAGTAATCAATGAATCCGGTAAAGTAGCAGGATATAAAATTCTTGCACAGAAATCTCTTATGTTCCTATACACTAATGATGAAAAATCTGAAAGAGAAATTAAGGAAACACTCCCATTTACCACTGGAACAAAAAGAATAAAATACCTAGGAATAAACCTACCTAAGGAGACAAAAGACCTGTATGCAGAAAACTATAAGACACTGATGAAAGAAATTAAAGATGATACAAACAGATGGAGAGATATACTATGCTCTTGGGTTGGAAGAATCAACATTGTGAAAATAACTCTACTACCCAAAGCAATCTACAGATTCAATGCAATTCCTATCAAACTCCCAATGGCATTTTTCACAGAACTAGAACAAAAAATTTCACAATTTGTATGGAAACACCAAAGACCCCAAATAGCCAAAGCAATCTTGAGAAAGAAAAAGGGAGCTGGAGGAATCAGGCTCCCTGACTTCAGACTATACTACAAAGCTACAGTAATCAAGACAGTATGGTACTGGCACAAAAACAGAAATATAGACCAATGGAACAGGATAGAAAGCCCGGAGATAAACCCATGCACATATGGTCACCTTATCTTTGATAAAGGAGGCAAGAATATACGATGGAGAAAAGACAGCCTCTCCAATAAGTGGTGCTAGGAAAACTGGACAGCTACATGTAAAAGAATGAAATTAGAACACTCGCTAACACCACACACAAAAATAAACTCAAAATGGATTAAAGACCTAAATATAAGACCAGACACTATCAAACTCTTAGAGGAAAACATAGGCAGAATCCTCTATGACATAAATCACAGCAAGATCCTTTTTGACCCACCTCCTAGAGAAATGGAAATAAAAACAAAAATAGACCAGTGGGACCTAATGAAACTTAAAAGCTTTTGCACAGCAAAGGAAACCATAAACAAGACGAAAAGACAACCCTCAGAATGGGAGAAAATATTTGCCAACAAAGCAACTGACAAAGGATTAGTCTCCAAAATATACAAGCAGCTCATGCAGCTCAATATCAAAAAAACAAACAACCCAATCCAAAAATGGGCAGAAGACCTAAATAGACATTTCTCACAAGAAGATATACAGATTGCCAACAAACACATGAAAGGATGCTCCACATCACTAATCATTAGAGAAATGGAAATCAAAACCACAATGAGGTATCACCTCACACCGGTCAGAATGGTCATCATCAAAAAATCTACAAACAATAAATGCTGGAGAGGGTATGGAGAAAAGGGAACCCTCTTGCACTGTTGGTGGGAATGTACATTGATACAGCCACAATGGAGAACAGTATGGAGGTTCCTTAAAAAACTAAAAAGAGAACTACCATATGAGCAAACAATCCCACTATTGGGCATATACCCTGAGAAAACCATAATTCAAAAAGAGTCAAGTACCACAATATTCATTGCAGCACTATTTACAATAGCCAGGACATGGAAGCAACCTAATTGTCCCTTGACAGATGAATGGATAAAGAAGATGTGGCACATATGTACAATGGAATATTACTCAGCCATAAAAAGAAATGAAATTGAGTTATTTGTAGTGAGGTGGATGGACCTAGAGTCTGTCATACAGAGTGAAGTAAGTCAGAAAGAGAAAAACAAATACCATATGCTAACATATATATATGGAATCTAAAAAAAAGAAAAAAATGGTTCTGAAGAACCTAGGAGAAGGACAGGAATTAAGACGCAGACGTAGAAAATGGACTTGAGGACACAGGGAAGGGGAAGGGGAAGCTAGGATGAAGTCAGAGAGTGGCATTGACATATATACACTACCAAATGTAAATCCGATAGCTAGTGGGAAGCAGCCGAATAGCACAGGGAGATCAGCTCAGTGCTTTTTGTCCACCTAGAGGGGTGGGAGAGGGAGGGTGGGAGGGAGACGCAAGAGGGAGGGGATATGGGGATATATGTATATGTATAGCTGATTCACTTTGTTATACAGCAGAAACTAAAACACCATTGTAAAGCAATTATACTCCAATAAAGATGTTAAAAAACAAACAAACAATAGAGGAAGCAAAATAAATGAGCTGCATGTACCTGTGAGCCCACACCATCCGTAAAGAGCCAGGCTGGGAGGAGATAGAGGGGAGTAGGGAGAATCCATGTGAGAGAGAGAGATCTTCCCCTGTCCCCAGGGAGGCAGCTGAAAGGAAATTGCTTTTGGAGTCAGCAAATTGCTCTAAGTGTTTCCTACCCCAGTGCTCCTGTGCCAGGACCCAGGCCTGGCCTGAAAATATGGCCCTTCGTCGTCCTGGGTACAGAAGGGGCAGACACCAGCCAGCATGTGCTGTTCCCTTTTCGGGAGAGGAGGCAGGTCTGTCCCTGTCCCTGCCTTCACCAGGACTTCATCGTCTTCTCCAGGGTCCCCATCCTGCTCCTTCCAGCACAGGACAACCCAGGCCCCTCATATAATCATACAGAGTTCAAATGCTAGCTGTATCACTCCTGAGAAGTGTAACCCCAGGCAACTCCCTCCACCTCTCTCTGACTCAGCTTTTTCTATCTATAAAGGGGAGATGATGATAATGATAGTGTTCTGAGGTTCTGATAATGAATATGCTGAGGGTTTAGTAAGTTAATACATGTCAAGTGCTTAGAATAGCGCCCAGCACACTGTAAGAGTTCAGTGTTAGTTATTTTATAGTTGTTGTTATGATTGCCTTCTACCATGGTGATCTTACCATGCAACAAGTAGAACAAGATTTTACTTAGCCCCAGGGGCTTGAGATATGATTATCATCCAGTTCAACTACCCTCAGAGTTGAATATCTCAAACTCAGAAGGCCTTAGAAATCCACAACCCAACCTCCTAGTTTACAGATGGAGGCCCTCTCCCAGAGAGGCCAAACCTCAGTTACTGCAACTCATTGGGAGTATGGATTCATCCCTCTGTCCCTGCGTTAAAGAGTGTGTAGGCAGAAAGGAAAGCTCTGACGGTGTGCTAATTTGATTTCTACCATGACTTGTAGTATAAAAATGATGCTACTTATAAAAAGGAATGAAATTGAGTTATTTGTAATGAGGTGGATGGACCTAGAGTCTGTCATACAGAGTGAAGTAAGTCAGAAAGAGAAAAACAGATATCGTATGCTAATGCACATATGTGGACTCTAAAAAACGGTACTGATGAACCTAGTGGCAGGGCAGAAATAAAGACACAGATGTAGAGAACGGACTTGAGGACACACAGGGGAAAGGGGAAGATGGGACGAAGGGAGAGAGTACTATTGACATATATACACTACCAAATGTAAAATGGATGGTTAGTGGAAAGCTGCTGCATGGTACAGGGAGATCAGCTTGGTGCTTTGTGACGACCTAGAGGGGTGGGATAGGGAGAGTGGGAGGGAGGCTCAAGAGGGAGGGAATATGGGGATATATGTATACATATAGCTGATTCACTTTGTTGTACGGCAGAAACTAAAACACCATTGTAAAGCAATTATACTCCAATAAAGATATTTTTTAAAAAATGATGCTACTTAAATTTCCCTGTGATTCTCTTGTGGATATGACTAAATGTAAATTTCTTGCTGTTATGTGTATTTTCATCTTGGACCACTGTCACGGTTAATTTTATGTGCCAACTTGGGCAGATCACAGGGTACCCAGATCTTTGGCTAAACATTATTTCTGAATACTTCTGTTAGAGTGTTTCCAGATGAGACGAGCATTTGAATTGGTAGTCTCGGGAAAGTAGACGGCCCTTCCCGATGTGGGTGGGTGACATTCCATCCATTGAGGGCTTGAGCAGAGCAAAAGGAGGAGAAAAGGAGAATTTTTCCCTTCTCTGCCTGACTGCCTGAGCTGAGACTTTGGTCTTCTCATGCCTTTGGACTGAGAATTATACAGCTACCTTGGTTCTCAGGCCTTCTGACTCAAACTGAATTACACCAACAGCTTTCCTAGGTTTCCGGTTTACAAACAGCAGATCATGGGACGGTTCAGCCTCATAATTGTGTGAGCCATATGCAGCCAATCTATATCTGTGTGTTTATGTATATATTTATACAACCATGTATCTTTTTTTATTTTGAAATAATTTTAGACATAGAAGAATTGCAAAGATAACATAATGTTTCCATATACTTGTCATCCAGCCTCTCCCAATGATAATGTCTTATATAATCATAGTACAGTTATCAAAATTAAGAAATTAATATTGATGCAGCACTATTAACGAAACTACAGACTCTATTTGGATGCTCTTTTTCTGTTCCAGAATCCAATCCAGGCCATCACATGGAATTTAGTCATCGTCTCCTTTTTTTTTCTTTTAATTAAATTTAATTTATTTTTTTATACAGCAGGTTCTTATTAGCTATCCATTTTATACATATTAGTGTATATATGTCAATCCCAATCTCTCAATTCATCACACCATCACACCCCTCCACCACTTTCCCACCCTTGGTGTCCATAGATTTGTTCTCTACATCTGTGTCTCAATTCCTGCCCTGCAAACCAGTTCATCTGTACCATTTTTATAGGTTCCACATATATGCGCTAATATATGATATTTGTTTTTCTCTTTCTGACTTACTTCACTCTGTATGACAGTCTCTAGATCCACCCACGTCTCTACAAATGACCCAATTTTGTTCCTTTTTATGGCTGAGTAATATTCCATTGTATATATATACCACATCTTCTTTATCCATTCATCTGTCGATGGGCATTTAGGTTGCTTCCATGTCCTGGCTATTGTAAATAGTACTGCAATGAACATTGGGGTGCATGTGTCTTTTTGAATTATGGTTTTCTCTGGGTATATGCCCAGTAGTGGGATTGCTGGGTCATATGGTAGTTCTATTTTTAGTCTTTTAAGGAACCTCCATACTGTTCTCCATATTGGCTGTATCAATTTACGTTCCCACCAACAGTGCAAGAGGGTTCCCTTTTCTCCACACCCTCTCCAGCATTTGTTGTTTGTAGATTTTCTGATGATGCCCATTCTAACTGGTGTGAGGTGATACCTCATTGTAGTTTTGATTTGCATTTCTCTAATAATTAGTGATGTTGAGCAGCTTTTCATGTGCTTCTTGGCCATCTGTATGTCTTCTTTGGAGAAATATCTATTTAGGTCTTCTGCGCATTTTTGGATTGGGTTGTTTTATTTAATATTGAGCTGCATGAGCTGTTTATATATTTTGGAGGTTAATCCTTTGTCTGTTGATTTGTTTACAAATATTTTCTCCCATTCTGAGGGCTGTCTTTTCGTCTCGTTTATAGTTGCCTTTGCTGTGCAAAACTTTGAACTTTCATTAGGTCCCATTTGTTTATCTTTGTTTTTATTTCCATTACTCTAGGAGGTGGATCAAAAAAGGTCTTGCTGTGATTTATGTCAAAGAGTGTTCTTCCTATGTTTTCCTCTAAGAGTTTTATAGTGTCCAGTCTTACATTTAGGTCTCTAATCCATTTTGAGTTTATTTTTGTGTATGGTGTTAGGGAGTGTTCTAATTTGATTCTTTTACATGTAGCTGTCCAGTTTTCCCAGCACCACTTATTGAAGAGGCTGTCTTTTCTCCACTGTATATACTTGCCTCCTTTATCAAAGAAAAGGTGACAATATGTGTGTGGGTTTATCTCTGGGCTTTCTATCCTGTTTCATTGATCTATATTTCTGATTTGTGCCAGTACCATATTGTCTTGATTACCATAACTTTGTAGTATAGTCTGAAGTCAGGGAGTCTGATTCCTCCAGCTCTGTTTTTTTCCCTCAATACCACTTTGGCTATTCAGGGTCTTTTGTTTCTCCATACAAATTTTAAGATTTTTTTGTTCTAGTTCTGTAAAAAATAACATTGGTAATTTGATAGGGATTGCACTGAATCTGTAGATTGCTTTGGGTAGTACAGTCATTTTCACAATATTGATTCTTCCAATCCAAGAATATGGTATATCTCTCCATCTGTTGGTATCATCTTTAATTTCTTTCATCAGTGTCTTATAGTTTTCTGCATGCATGTCTATTGTCTCCCTAGGTAGGTTTATTCCTATGTATTTTATTCTTTTTGTTGCAGTGGTAAATGGGAGTGTTTCCTTAATTTCTCTTTCAGATTTTTCATCATTAGTGTATAGGTATGAAAGAGATTTCTGTGTATTAATTTTGTATCCTGCAACTTTACCAAATTCATTGATTAGTTCTAGTAGTTTTCTGGTGGCATCTTTAAGATTCTCTATGTATAGTATCATGACATCTGCAAACAGTGACAGTTTTACTTCTTCTTTTCCAATTTGTATTCCTTTTATTTCTTTTTCTTCTCTGATTTCCATGGCTAGTACTCCCAAAACTATGTTGAATAATAGTGGTGAGAGTGGACATCCTTGTCTTGTTCCTGATCTTAGAGGAAATGCTTTCAGTTTTTACCATTGAGAATGATGTTTGCTGTGGGTTTGTCATATATTGCCTTTATTATGTTAAGGTAAGTTCCCTCTATGCCCACTTTCTGGAGAGTTTTTATCATTAATTGGTGTTGAATTATGTCAAAAGCTTTTCATCATCTATTGAGATGATCATATGGTTTTTCTCCTTCAATTTGTTAATATGGTGTATCACATTGATTGATTTGTGTATATGGAAGAATCCTTGCATCCCTGGGATAAATCCCACTTGATCTTGGTGTATGATCCTTTTAATGTGTTGTTGGATTCTGTTTGCTAGTATTTTATTGAGGACTTTTGCATCTATATTCATCAGTGATATTGGCCTGTAATTTTCTTTTTTTGTAGTATATTTGTCTGGTTTGGGTATCAGGGTGATGGTGGCCTCATAGAATGAGTTTGGGAGTATTCCCTCATCTGCAATTTTTTGGAAGAGTTTGAGAAGGATGGGTGTTATCTCTTCCCTAAATGTTTGATAGAATTCACCTGTGAAGCCATCTGGTCCTGGACTTTTGTTTGTTGGAAGATTTTTAATCACAGTTTCAATTTCATTCCTTGTGATTGGTCTGTTCATACTTTCTACTTCTTCCTGGTTCAGTCTTGGAAGGTTATACCTTTCTAAGAATTTGTCCATTTCTACCAGGTTGTCCATTTTATTGGCATAGAGTTGCTTGTAGTAGTCTCTTAGGATGCTTTGTATTTCTGCGGTGTCTGTTGTAACTTCTCCTTTTTCGTTTCTAATTTTATTGATTTGAGTCCTCTCCCTCTTCTCTTGGTGAGCCTGGCTAATGGTTTATCAATTTTTTTTATCTTCTCAAAGAAACAGCTTTTAGTTTTATTGATCTTTGTTATTTTTTTTCTTTGTTTCTATTTCATTTATTTCTGCTCTGATTTTTATTATTTCTTTCCTTGTACTAACTTTGGGTTTTGTTTGTTCTTCTTTCTCTAGTTCCTTTAGGTGTAAGGTTAGATTGTTTATTTGAGGTTTTTCTTGTTTCTTGAGGTAGGCTTTTATTGCTATAAACTTCCCTCTTAGAACTGCTTTTGCTGCATCCCACAGGTTTTGGATCGTCGTGTTTTCATTGTCATTTGTCTCTAGGTATTTTTTGATTTCCTCTCTGATTTCTTTAGTGATCTCTTGGTTATTTAGTAGTGTATTGTTTAGCCTCCATGTGTTTGTGTTTTTAATGTTTTTTTTCCTTGTAATTGATTTCTAATCTCATGGCGTTGTGGTCAGAAAAGATGCTTGATATGATTTCAATTTTCTTAAATTTACTGAGGCTTGATTTGTGACCCAAGATGTGATGTATCCTGCTTAATGTTCTGTGCACACTTGAGAAGAATGTGTAATCTGCTGTTTTGGGAAGGAATGTCCTATAAATATCAATTAAATCTATCTGGTCTATTGTGTCATTTAAAGTTTGTGTTTCCTTATTAATTTTCTGTTTGGATGATCTGGCCACTAGTGTAAGTGAGGCATTAAAGTGCCCCACTATTTTTGTGTTATTGTCGATTTCCCCTTTTACAGCTGTTAGCATTTGCCTTATGTATTGAGATACTCCTATGTTGGGTGCATATATATTAATAATTTTTATATCTTCTTCTTGGATTGATCCCTTGATCATTATGTAGTGTCCTTCCTTGTCTCTTGTAACATTCTTTATTTTAAAGTCTGCTTATCTGATATGAATATTGCTATTCCACATTTCTTGTGATTTCCATTTGCATGGGATATCTTTTTCCATCCCCTCACTTTCACTCTGTATGTGTCCCTAGGTCTGAAGTGGGTCTCTTGTAGACAGCATCTATATGGGTCTTGTTTTTGTATCCATTCAGCAAGCCTGTGTCTTTTGGTTGGAGCATTTAATCCATTCACGTTTAAGGTAGTTATCGATAGGTATCTTCCTATTACCATTTTCTTAATTGTTTTCGGTTTGTTTTCCTAGGTCCTTTTCTTCTCTTGTGTTTCCCACTTCACGAAGTTCCTTTAGCATTTGTTGTAGAGCTGGTTTGGTGGTGCTGAATTCTTTTAGCTTTTGCTTTTCTGTAAAACTTTTGATTTCTCCATCGAATCTGAATGAGATCCTTGCCGGGTAGATTAATCTTGGTTGTAGGTTCTTCCCTTTCATCACTTTAAATATGTCATGCCACTCCCTTCTGGCCTGTAGAGTTTCTCCTGAGAAATCAGCTGTTAACCTTATGGGAGTTCCCTTTTATGTTATTTGTCGTTTTTCCCTTGCTGCTTTCAATAATTTTTCTTTGTCTTAATTTTTACCAATTTGATTACTATGTGTCTCAGCATGTTTCTCCTTGGGTTTATACTGCCTGGGACTCTCTGCACTTCCTGGACTTGGGTGGCTTATTTCCTTTCCCATGTTAAGGAAGTTTTCGACTATAATCTCTTCAAATATTTTCTCAGGTCCTTTCTCTCTCTCTTCTCCTTCTGGGACCCTATAATGTGAATGTTGTTACGTTTAATGTTGTCCCAGAGGTCTCTTAGGCTGTCTTCATTTCTTTTCATTCTTTTTTCTTTATTCTATTCCACAGCCATGAATTCCACCATTCTGTCTTCCAGGTCACTTATCTGTTCTTCTGCCTCAGTCATTCTGCTATTGATTCCTTCTAGTGTAGTTTTCATTTCAGTTATTGTATTGTTCATCTCTGTTTGTTTGTTCTTTAATTCTTCTATGTCTTTGTTAAACATTTCTTGCATCTTCTTGATCTTTGCCTCCATTCTTTTTCTGAGGTTCTGGATCATTTTCACTATCGTTATTCTGAATTCCTTTTCTGGAAGGTTGCCTATCTCCACTTCATTTAGTTGTTTTTCTGGGGTTTTATCTTGTTCCTTCATCTGATACATAGCCCTCTGCCTCTTTATCTTGTCTATCTTTCTGTGAATGTGGTTTTTATTCCACAGGCTGCAGGATTGTAGTTCTTCTTGCTTCTGCTGTCTGCCCTCTGGTGGATGAGCCTATCTAAGAGACTTGTGCAAGTTTCCTGATGGGAGGGACTGGTGATGGGTAGAGCTGGCTGTTGCTCTGGTGGGCAGAGCTCAGTAAAACTTTAATCTGCTTGACTGTTGATGGGTGGGGCTGGGTTCCCTCCCTGTTGGTTGTTTGGTCTGAGGTGACCCAACACTGGAGCCTACCCGGGCTCTTTGGTGAAGTAAATGGTAGACTCTGGGAGGGCTCATGCCAAGGAGTACTTCCCAGAACTTCTGCTATCAGCATCCTTGTCCTCATGATGAGACACAGCCACCCCCTGCCTCTGCAGGAGACCCTCTACACTAGCAGGTAGGTCTGGTTCAGTCTCCTATGGGGTCACTGCTCCTTCCCCTGGGTCCCGATGCACACACTACTTTGTGTGTGCCTCCAAGAGTGGAGTCCCTGTTTCACCCAGTCCTGTCGAAGTCCTGCAATCAAATTCCACTAGGCTTCAAAGTCTGATTCTCTAGGAATTCCTCCTACCGTTGCCAGACCCCCATGTTGGGAAGCCTGATGTGGGGCTCAGAACCTTCACTCCAGTGGGTGGACTTCAGTGGTATAAGTGTTCTCCAGTCTGTGAGTCACCCACCCAGCAGTTATGGGATTTGATTTTATTGTGATTGCGCCCCTCCTACTGTCTCATTGTGGCTTCTCCTTTGTCTTTGGATGTGGGGTATCTTTTTTGGTGAGTTCCAGTGTCTCCCTGTCGATGATTGTTCAGCAGTTAGTTGTGATTCCGGTGCTCTCGCAAGAGGGAGTGAGAGCACGTCCTTCTAATCCACCATCTTGAACCAATCTAGTCATCGTCTCCTTAATATTCTCTAATCTGTGACAGCTCCTCAGTCTTTTCTTGTCCTGCTGACCTTGACACTTTTGAAGAATACCATTTGGTTATTTTTTAGGCTGGTGATTTCTTATGATTTGACTGAGGTGGTAGATTTGGGGGAGTGCACCACAAAGATGAGGAACCCTTCTCATCCTATCATGTCAGGGGGTAGGTGAGACCAACATGTCTTATTGCTGGTGATGCAAACTTTCATCACTTGGAGAAAGTGGTGTCGATTGTTTTTCTCCCTATAAAGTCACCATTTTCCCCTTTCCATACTCTATGCATTAGAATTGACTCACAGAATCCAGCCCACACTCAAGAGGACGGGAGATAAGCCCACCCTCCTGGAGGAAGGCCTGTCAAAGAATTTGCAGGTATACGTTAAAGCCCCCACAGTAATTAATTAATATTTGAAGGGAGATACTTTGAGGCTATGCAAATATCCTATTTCTTCTTAAACTTTCCCAACGAGTTTTAGCATTCATGAGTGGATTTTGCCTGCAGCAATGATTATTGTGATGCTCTAGTGATGATTTTCTATTTCCCTCATTCCTTCTCCATTTATTAATTGGAATTCTTCTGCAAGGAAGAGTTAGGCTTTCCCCTCCATTTATTTATTCAATCATTTATTTATATCAGTATGGACTCATGAATCTGTATTATACACTTTGGGTTAAAATTCAACACCATTATTATGTATTTTGTTGCTGAAAATGGTTTAGTTTGTCCATTGGGAGCTCTTTCAGGTTGGTCTCTGTGACTTTTTAATATGTCTCCATCCTTTTGTGGTTTGGTTTTGCTGTTTTGTTTCTCTTTTTTTGGGTACAGGCCATGTAATTTTCCCCTCCCAAACAGAAATCTCTTTACTGTTTATCTTATTATTATTTTTTTAGCTGCATATATTTAAAGCATCATTTAGACATGTTAGTCTTCAGCTCCAAACCTAATTGTTCCCATTGGACTTAGAATAAACTCAGAGTTCTCCCCCAGCACACAAGTCCCTGTGTGATCTGACCTCACTTTTCCTGCTCTCTTGTCTCTTCCTGACCTTAGATCCCTCTGGCTTTCTTCTTATACCTTTGACACACCTAGTTTGTTATCTGTAAGCCTTTTGCTCCTAGGTCCCCTCTGCCTGGAGTATCCGTGCCCAGATGTCTCCTTGGGTAGCTTCTTGTCATTCAAGCCAAAGCTCAAAGTGGCCTCCCTGACCACAAGCGAAGTGGTAGGAGCACTCAGAGTAGTGACTGAAGAGAGTTTAATGATGGCACAGTTTATAGAGGTATGCATGGGCTTACGGGAACCAAGAAGGAAGAGTAAAGCATTGGGGATGAGCCAGATGGGGAACATTACCAATCCCCAGCTTGGAGGGGCAAGAGGAGGAAACAATGTTAACAGTGCTTGGCAAGAGCTGGGGCCACAGGTACAGGAACTCAACCTCTGCCCAAGCTGTGATTCCAGCTGAGTCAGGGGTGGGTCCCAGGGTGTATTTACCTTTCCCTCCCACTCTCCAATCTCCTGTCAGTGTTCTCCATTGGCCAGACACAACATGGAGCCAGAGGACACGTCTGCTGCTGCCCCCAGCAGAGGTTAGCCTCCTGGCACACAGGACAGGGCGGAGAATGGGTCTGCAGGGGCCAATGGAGAATACAACCCCAACCAAACTGTGTCCATCATTTCATCTTGTTCCTTTCCCACCCCATCATGCATTAATCATTATCTGAAACTGTCTTATTATTTACTGCTTGTTTACAGTCTACCTCCCCACCCCATGACATAATGTGATCTCCATGGAGAAGGGACCATCTTGTTCACCACTACATTCATAGTCCCTGGCACATAGTAGGTGTTCCATAAATATTTGTGCATAAACAAAAAGTGAATCCATGTTCAAAGGCCAAAACACATGTTTGGGCCCATGGTACTCCCAGCTGGTTTTTCTCCCTTCAGAATGCTTCTGTGGCTGGGATGATTTGTGTTAGAATTTCTCCAGTACCTCTGATCCACCCTCACCTCACATACTCCTCATCAGCATGGCTGAACTGACTTCCAGTGCAGCAGCAATGTGCCATCTCTCTCACCCTCCCACCCCTGAGGCCTAGCTCTACCTGCCTCCTCCCAAAGGCTGTCTGATGTCTGCAGCCCTCCTACCATCACCATTCCTATTTGAAGGCATGTGCCCATCACCTCCCACTGCTCACCAGTTTCTCTAGACCTGCACTGTCCTATGTAGCAGCCACTAGCCACATGTGGCTACCTAGCACTTGAACATGGCAGTCAAACTGAGATGTGCTAAGTGTAAAGTACACGCCAGATTTCAGAGTTAGTATGAATAAGAGGATGTAAAAATCTCGATTACGTGTAAATGATAACATATTGGGTATATTGGGTTATGAAAATTAACGTCACCTATTTTCAGTTTTTTAATCTAGCTACTAGAAAATTTGAAATTACATATGTGGCTCACATTCTATTTCTGTTGGACAGATCTGCTCCCGACGAAATGTCTCCATGAGCACCATTCCATTTGCTGCAGCATTCCCAGGGCCTGGCACAGAGCATGGCAAGTAGTAGATGCTCAATAAATACCTGTTGGGACATAGAAAACAAACTTATGTTTACCAAAGGGGAAAGGGGGGAGGAGTTTGGGATTAACACATACACACTACTATATATAAAATAAACAACAAGGTCTTACTGTATAGCACAGGGAAGTATATTCAGTATCTTGTAATCTATAATGGAAAAGAATCTGAGAAAGAATATATATGTGTGTTTGTGTGTGTGTGTGTGTAACAATCACTTTGCTGTACACTTGAAAGTAACACAACATTGTAAATCAACTATACTTCAATAAAAAAGAAAGAAAGAAAAAATAAATAAATACCTGTTAGACACAGGAACATTCCCCACTAGAAGTCTTCCCCAAAGGGATCATGAACTGCTGGAGGACAAGGCAGGGCCCTTCTGTCTGCCTCGCAGGTAGAGAGTGTACCCAAATCTCAAATAGACTGAGAGTGGCCTACGGCCCATGTTTGCTGAATGAAGTTGAGTAGGGAGGTTCAAAGCTGACTGCAGCTCCAGGAACCAAACCTGGTGGGGCCTGATGTGTGATAAAGGAAGTAAATGCAAAAGACCAGATTGGAGAATATGTGGCATTACCATTCTACTAAGGATAACTCACTCGAGGGTTCTAGAGAACACAGGACTCTTACAGAAAGAGCACAGGCCCCTGGAGACCTGTTTTGCTCAGGCTAGGGAGGTTGCCATGTGCCAATTTTCTTGACAGGAGGAAGCTCGTTTGTGCTGGCTCTGCACATTTTCACCTGACAGAGCAGAGAAATATGTAACCTTTTCTGCTGCAGGAGGTTGTAAACGGAAGAGCTATCTGCCTCTCCCCAGAGGCAGAGCTTGAGCCAGACGCTGTTGTGAGCACTTGAGAACTGTTATTTCATAAATCCCTTCAATGCTTCTGTGAGGCAGGTAGTATTACCAGCTCTGCTTTACTGATGAGGAAAATGAAGCTCCAAGAAGTGAAGTCACTTAGCCAAAGTCTCAGAGAGGCAGTGGCAGAGTCAGCACCAAAATGTAGTTTTCTTGCCTCTTTATCCAGTGTACTGTCAACTGCACCACACTGCCTCCATCCTTAAACTGAAAGAGAGGGAGAGAGGGAGAGGGAAAAAGAGAGAGAGAGAGAGTTGGGTTTCAATGACTATTTGGTCAAGGAATAGAAACACACATTGTGCTTCAAGAATAATACTGGGCGTATTCTTGATTTGTAAAATAATGCTACAACAGATTTCTATTACATTCTGGTTCATCATTTCCTTGATTTTAATATTTCACAGGTCAAATCCCATCTCTGAAACTGGACTACATCTGATTTGATGTAATCGGCCAATATACAAATCCCATTTTCCATTACCAAGATGGTAACATTTACACTACAATAACATAGAAACTTACCCCTAGCATTGAGAGTGAGCTTCTCCAATTGCAGTTTTCTCTGTGCGTGAATTATTAATGACAAAAACTCCCCTTATAAATCCACTCACTTTTCCATGGCCTTCCCAGATTTTAGAGCTTGCTACTTTTCTAAGAGCATTGCATGAAGGTTTGCTGTGTTTAATGGCAAACGGGTTGGGTGTGTTTATCAGCCAAGTAATCATAGATATGTAGGCCCCAGTTATGTACAGAGCACTGTGGCAGGGAAGTAAAGACAGACTGAGTAGAAGAGAGTCCCTACCCTCAAGGAGCTTAGAGTCTTGTTGGGAAGATGATATACTCTCCGTAGGGACACAAGCCAGCCACGTCAGTACTACAGTGTGTGTGTGGCTCAGGTCAAACCGTCACTGAAAATGTTACCTTAAATTCCACAGTTGAGGCCATGGAATCGCATGTTTTTTAACATGTTCTCAAATCTGACTTCTGTAGTTTGGATCTCAAAAGCAAACATGAAATTTTGAAAAAAGTTCAGTTTTCTGAAATGATGGTTTCAAATCTCTGATCAGCAATGCTTAGGTTTCTCTGGCATTCCTTTCAGCTTAATTTCTTGTCTCGTCAAGGGTATTTTTATCAGTTTATGGGAGAAGACTAATTTTATTTGATAAAAGAAAAATAGAAGCACTAGATGGTAAGCATTCATCTCATTTTCGGTTCATGTTTCATTATGAATTTGCATTGCATCTGACACTCTTGTGTTAACAAATCCTTGGATGTATCATCTTGGAGTTAAGACAATAATTTGCCTGCAAATTTGACAAAAAAATTCAGTAATGCTGGAGATCCATCATACAGATATAATTTGTACTGCTGTGATCATTTTCAGTAAAATGATCCAATTATACTCTGCATAGCTTATTATTAGCTTCCTTCCCTCGACCAGCTGGAAAAGGGAAATAGTGTCATTTTATTAGTAAATGGATAAAGTTTGTTTTGTGCAACTCAAAGTCTGATTTTAACAGTGAATTTTGGGGACATCAAGCCCCAAGCCTTGTGATCACATATTTGCTTAACAAATACATACTATGCAAGACATTGTGCTGGGTATGAAGAGGAGGAGGAGTAGGAATACAAAAAAGTAAGACAGGAGGGCCCCAGTCTCAGTGCCTGCAGTTGCCACACTGCTGACATGAATGGCCCAAGTGGGCACAGGGGGAGTCAGCAAATGGGAGGCCACATGTCCCGCCTACTCAGCTCCAGTCACCCATCACCTCATGCGAAGGTAAGAGGAGGAGGAGTGGTCAGATCATCTAAATTTTTAAAAGAAACCATGAACCTGGGCATTTAGTGAAATGTCCTGATTTGAAAACGCTGTCTATTGGCCTATGGCTGTTAATTGGGATCCCCAGTTGGAGACAGGATTCCTGTCCTCAAGAACAAGAGGCAGCAGTGGACACAGGTCACTTGCTACAGAGCAGAGAGATGGGATAGATGTATCCCCAAAGTGCTAGAGAAGCAAGAAGGAGGGTGAGAGCCCTCCAAGCATGGGTTTCAGCAGGAGTCTTCCCTGTGAGACATCTGTAAGACTCAGGCGTTCTTTCCTTTGAAGACCCCACCCAAGACATGGTAATCATATTAAAATACACCCAGTTCTCATATTAAATTTAATATTTTGTTGTCAAAATTTATCTTTAAAATATTAGTTTGATTTTGCAGTTTTCATACTTTGGAGTTCATTCTTTCTTTCTGAGATGAACCTCCACTGCAGGTCTCCAACATTGTCACAGGCTCATGAAAACCCTTTGGGGCCTGATGGATAAAATACTCCTGGGGTCAAGAATGATGGTATAGATCTTGAAAGAAGAGAGTATTTCCACCAGCAGAGAGGGAGCTGAAGGGCTTTCCAGAAAGAGGAAACAGTGGGAGAATGTTCAGGAACATTCTGGAAAAGATGAAGTATTCAGCCCTTGCCAGAGGCAGTTTAGAGAGAGGTCTGGAAAGATAGGTAGGAAACAAATTTTGGAGACTAGACTTTTTAGGCCATGAAGAGCCACTGATGGTTCTGAGAAAAGCATGACCTGTCCAGAGGACTGTAGGAGGGACTGGCCTTGGAAAACTCCAAGGAGGTGAATCTAAAACCTGACTTTGATGAATGAACCTCAGAGCAGAGCTTGGTATAGAACCCACTTGCTTTCTGCACTGACTGTGCTCCTTGTTTTTCTTAATTCCTTCTTATCACATTGCTTTGCAAGCCTCCTCACTTCCTTTCTCAGCCACCATGTTCCCTAGAATGTATTTTACTTCTCCTTCCTGGTTTCTAGCTATCCTGGTGCTGGCCCTGCTCTGTCTGGCCTTCTCAGTCAACACTTCATTGGTTATTAAATTTTCCTCTCCCAAAACACATTTCCCAATAATTCACACTATAGGTTCTTTTTCTACCATAGAATGAACTTATTTATAGAACTTTAATGCTGAAAGGGACATGAGAAGCCAATCACTCTTCCTTGCCTCAAATTTACTTGCCTAACGTCACTAGAATGAGAGTCGGAGTTGGGACAAGAATCTGTGTCATCTGGCTCAAATAAGGTAGCTTCTCTGTACCTGGCCACCTCCTGTGGGTATAACCTGGAGATTAAACTGACAAAGTGTGAGCTTTCAGATACTAAGAAGAGACACAACGCTCTCTGAATTGAGACTGGTGTCCTCTGAGACAATCTAGAAATACTTTTGGTCATGGGTCCTTGGGGTTTGTGACCAGACCATGTTGTCTTGGGGTCAATTATACTGACCTTGGAATACACTCTCCATGGATTCTTCAAGTCAGTCTCTGATTTCCTTCCTTTTTTAACCTTTTCAAATAAGAGTGAGTGAAATAAATGTTGGGATTGATCAGTCACCCTTTTTCTGATCCTCCATTTTTTTTTAAGGCCAATGTCTACCCTTGGAAAAATAGTGATGTCAAGCATAGCCATGAGCTTCCTTAGTCATCTAACCTGTCTTACCCCACCAGTTTTTCAGAGAGGGCTTCCCAGGCATCATGAACTCATGAAATCTTCATTTGTCTTTAAAGGAGATTTGGTGCTGGAACTTTCCACGACAGTCTGTAAATGTCAATATAACTCATGGTGATAGGTTGTGTTGTGGAGGCAGTGGAGGTGAGCAAAGTAGCCATGAAATCACCCGAAAAAGACCTGTCTCACTCCCTCTCTGGCACTGTCTTCAGAGAGTTATCACACCCCTTCCTGAAAATCTCCAAGAAGGGACACCCCCGTGCCCTGACTCCGTAGGCTGAACCTGATGTTTTACCATTAGACTTGCACAAAGCTGATTCTCTGATCAAAACTGCAATTCCTTCAACATCCATTTAAACTCTTCCTTTCTCAGTCTGATGCCTAAATCATGGAAATTACCACTTGACTTTGTTCTTCCCCTTCGTATTCTTGCAGATGACACCGCTTCTGATGGGAATGGCACCAAGGGCTCTCGAGGGTAAAGGCAGCTTGTAGGGAAGGTTTCCTTGGACCCACAACCCTGGATTCTCACTCTGGGATGCATTTCAGATAGGTCCTCTTGGAGAAGGTGGTAGCTCACTTCTCTGCTGTCTCTTCAATTTCTTCAGGATGCCAATGAACCTACTGCCTGCAAAATGAAGAGTTTGTTTGAATCTGTGCTTACGGTTTCTAATTAAATAATAACTTTCACAGCATTCTGCTGCTCTAAGCCTGAATAACATTTCCCTTACCTCTACAAGTGAAGTCAAAATTACAAGCCTGTCATTTCCTGGATTCTCTCACAAATGCAAGCATTAAGTTTTACCTACACTCACCCATTAGTAACTTCTCTTTGTGGTGGGTGTGGAAATGTTTTATAATGACTCTACTACCTCTTCAACTTTCCATCCCTCTCAGAATAGTAATGAATTTCACCTTGTTCTAGAGTTCCTGTCTAGTTTGTCTTCTAATTTCTCGATGTAACATGCATTTGATTTCATAAAGTTCTTTTTCCCTTCTCTTTGGGAAAGGAAAAGAGAAACATCTTTCTTATGCAGTTACCATTCTTTAAAGAGTGAGAAGCTGCTAGAAGAAGAATCACCTTTCAGCTTTCAAGTTTTTCTTTGAGAAGACCTACAGTTTGGGTCCGACTGCAGACAGACTGGGTCCCTCCCTCTGGGGTTTTTAATCATTTTTGCCCCTTGATCACAACACTTGTGTTCTGGGTGCTTTATGTGTATTGACTATTTTAATCCTTCCAATAACCCTATGTTCCCATTTTACAGATGAGGAAACTAAGGCAAACAGGTTAATGAACTTTCTCAAGATCCCACAGCTAGCAAGTGTCAGATACAGATTGAACCCAAGTGGTCTAACCCCAGAGTCCACATATCCATCAGAGTTTTTTGAGTTATAAGTGACAGGAGCTCAACTCAAATTAACTAGGCAAAAAGGGAAAGTTTGTTTCCTCACAAGACCAATCCTTGAGAAGAACAGGAAGGGAGCTGCTCACTGAGACAACTGAGACTGGGAATTTGACTGCCCTCAGGACTCTCTATCTCTGATCTCCAGGTGTTTCCATAGTTCCTTCAGGCTGGCTTCTTCCACAAAACTGGAGTCTTATTTCTTAGCTGACACCCCCCTAGCTTCACAATGAAAAGAAGGCTCTTGTCCCCAAGCTCCAATTGTTTAAAAAAGAAAAAAGAGAGAGAGAGAAGAAACAGGAAAGGATACTGATTGGCCAACTTGAGTCACATGCCCATGACCGGGACCCAATCACTGTGGCCAGTAGGGTGAGGTACCAGGATCATTCAGGCTGGGTTAGGCGCCTATCCTTGGAGAAGTTATTGCAGAGGGAGAGATAAAGTAGCTTCTGGTAAATCATATTTTAGAGTCATGGAATAGGAAAAAAATGAAACAAATCCCTAAAGGATGGAGAAAGCACAGCTTTGCCGCTGGAATAATTACTGCAAGCTGAACAGCTTCAGGAAAAATAATTTATCTTAACCTTTATGTTCCTGAGTTTTATTATTGCTCCTGAAGTGGATGGAACAGATCAACAGATCTGGCAACACTGGACTTGCAGGTGTACAGTCAGCTGGAGCTGAGGACCAGGTCCTCAGGTGGGATGAGGACAGTCCACTTTGCCAAAGCTGCCATCAGGTCTGCTTTGCTCATTTATGTGGCCTGCCTGGACCCGGTAGGCATTTGAGTTGGAGGCAGGTGGCTTAGTGTATCACCAAATAACACATTCAATCATTGGGATGACCAATGAGAGCATCCATTTCCTCCATTATATTTGGCCAACAGCCCATGAAGAAGGTTAATGCTTTGAAGAAGAAAGAGGAAAGGCAAAGCATCTGGCAGTTAAAAACAAGAGTTTTCTTGACAGAATGGCTTATGGCATTTGACAGAATTATTCAAGGCACAGAAAAACAGGTTTGACAGCATGTGTTTTAAGCAGAGATTCGTATGTGGCACTTCCAAAGTCAATCACTGCCAGCCTGTGTGTGGGGTGGGAGGCGGGAGGGAGGGGGACTTCT
This sequence comes from Balaenoptera acutorostrata, assembly GCF_949987535.1. NCBI lineage: Eukaryota > Metazoa > Chordata > Mammalia > Artiodactyla > Balaenopteridae > Balaenoptera > Balaenoptera acutorostrata. The sequence goes on along the minus strand of NC_080082.1, from coordinate 36,287,499 downwards.
CTTCTCTCTCCTTTCTTCTTTCCACCCAGGGCCTCAGTCTGCTCTCTTTTGATGCTTGTGTGAATAGGCAAACCCATTTCCCTCTTGTTCCCACTAATTTTCAAGGTACTGTCTACCTTGGCATTCCCTTTGTCATGATACCTAGCAGCTCCTGGAATGCCATGGACCCCAGGGCATCACACAACGCCGAGCTTTCCAAACTGTGTTTCAGGAGGTTCTTCACTGCGTAAACCAAGAGGCGTTTTCTGACAAGATGCCTGCTTGAAAGCCTTCTAGAGCTTAGGGAAAAGATTTTGTTTTCCCTGATGGGCTGGGGCAAAGTGGGCTGGTAGTGGAAACATAGAATGAAAGCTTCATGCTTCACATTCAGTCTTCATTTTTCTCCACATCTGGAGCTGCACAAATATTGGGAGGGGAGGGCAGTGACCCTGAGCTGGGAAGTGGAAAACGAGGGAGAAGGAGATGTTCATTTTGGAAAAGACATGACATCACACTGGTCAAGCACTCTTCCTAGTCCCCTCCCACTGAGTGCCTGTAAGAAGATGCACCTCCTGCTTCCTCTGATGGAATTATTGGTTCCATTATCATATTTGGGGTGGAGAGCAAACTTGGCCACCAGTGACTGTCTCCTTCTCCTGTCCCTTTTGGAATAAAACCCATATTTGTGCAGTGAATTCGGTTTTCCTGACTGCTTTGCAGCACCTCTGGGCACTATTGTCCTCCCTGTAACTTGTGTAATCACCCTGCTACATTCCTAAATGATTTTGGTGTTCATTTGTATGTTTTCCTCTCTTTTCACAGACAGAGAAGAAACAGTTTATTGGTCCCTAGTTGCACACCAGTAAGTCTCAGCTTCAGCTTTACTATTAGACTTAAATCATCTTGTCCAACTCCCCATTTTGCTGATTTTTTTTAAGCCAAGAAATACTGCCTTTATCAAACTCAGCTCTTGGCCAAAAATAAATGAGAATGTTTTTAACTTCATTTTTTTGAATTTATAACCTGTGCTCAAGTTCATCCTTAATCTAACAAGTGATTATCTCTCACATCAGGTTAGTCATTCATCCATTCATTCATCCATCCAACCATCCATCCATCCATCCATCTGCCCAGCCATTTAACAAGCATTTTGTTGAGCAAATACTGTGTGCCACTCATGAACAGGTTCTTTGCTCTTCCCAGGTGCAAATAATATTTATTCAGATATAAACACGAGATCAAAAAACCATCTTTTTAATATTTTAATTTATCCCAATGATGTTATGGAATTAGCTACATCAAGAATCATATGTACTGGACTTCCCTGGTGGCTCAGTGGTTAAGAATCTGCCTGCCAATGTAGGGGACATTGGTTCAATCTCTGGTCCGGGAGGATCCCACAAGCTGCAGAGCAACTAAGCCTGTGGGCCACAGCTAACTACTGAGCCTGCGCTCTAGAGCCCGCGCACCACAACTACTGAAGCTCACGTGCCCTAGAGCCTGTGCCCCTCAGCTACTGAAGGCTGCATGCTCTAGGCCTGTGTGCTGCACCTACTGAAGCCCACGCGCCTAGAGCCCGTGCTCCGCAACAACAGAAGCCACAGCAATGAGAAGCCTAGGCACCGCAAGGAAGAGTAGCCCCTGCTCACCACAACTAGAGAATGCCCACGTGCAGCAACAAAGACCCAACACAGCCAAAAAAAAAAAAAGCATAGGTACTATGCAGACATCAGTTTTTAAAACAACCAAAGAAGCACTTTGACTAGGCAATCATTAAGTGTATAACTGGACTTTTCTGGAGAGTATTGTTTCTAAATCCTTAAAAGTAATTTTTAGTTGTGGAAGTAAAGTATGACCCTATTTCTTTTTTTTTTTTTTAATTAATTAATTTATTTATTTATTTATGGCTGTGTTGTGTCTTCGTTTCTGTGCGAGGGCTTTCTCTAGTTGTGGCAAGCGGGGGCCACTCTTCATCGCGGTGCGCAGGTCTCTCACTATCGCGGCCTCTCTTGTTGCAGAGCACAGGCTGCAGATGCGCAGGCTCAGTAATTGTGGCTCACGGGCCCAGTTGCTCCGCGGCATGTAGGATCTTCCCAGACCAGGGCTCGAACCCGTGTCCCCCGCATTGGCAGGCGGACTCCCAACCACTGCGGCACCAGGGAAGCCCGACCCTATTTCTTAAAAAGAAAAACAAAAGGAAGGAAAGGAGAGAGAGGAAAAGAGGAGAGAACATTACAGATGTCCCTTTGCTAAGGTCTCTTTGGTCCCCTTGCCCAACCTTGGTCCCTTCCCTTCTCCCTAAAGGCCACCATTGTTATGAGATGAGAGTGGCAGACCTTTTTAGATGCATTTATATAACTATACATTATGATACAATTTATACCGTATCATACTGTATATTTAGTGTAATTATACTTTATATCTAATATATATTTATATTAAAATACACACAAAATAATGCCACATATTTCTCCATGGATAAATAAAAATACATGCATTCCCTGATATCTTTATCACAAGCAATTTCAAAGAGTTCCCATAGTTTCAGTAGAAATGGACCTACATCATTTATTCCTTGTTTTTTAGCATAAATTTGGAAGACCCTGGTTAAACATCAGTGCTTCGGGTGGCAGCAATGTCTGGGCTTGGGTCAGAAGGCTGGCATAAATTTGGAGAAATGTAATTTGCCCAGATCAATTAAAATTCAAAACCACCCACTTTTACAGAGGACACTCACTACATTACCAACTTTGCCCAAGGCGTTTCCTCAGGAGAGGCTGGGGATTAGGAAGAGCAGCCTATCAGCACCCTCTTTGCTCAGGCTAGCCCTCTCCCATCAACCCACTTACTCTCAGTTCACTCTCCCTGAATTGAGAACAGAAAAGTTGCCACCCCCCAAAAAATAACTTGAAGAAGAGAGAGTCTAAAAGCGTGGGGCTGTCATGATATCAAGCCCAAACTGGAGGTGGTGGAGGCATAAAAACAGGGCCTTAAGTCCCAAGGCTAAGCTTGCTATCATTGACAGGAATCTTTCAGCTCTTCCTTCACATCATTACTTTGTTATATATTCACTTTTTGCTTCGATCTGGTAGGACTGATCATAATAAATTCATTTGCCTTTAACACAAGAGCTCATTCCTCACCCTCTGCCCCAACCTTATCACCAGCTCTGCACTCCCCCATGGATTAAGAAAGCATGGTGTCATACTTCAACAACGGCATAGCCATACATTAACATACAGAGAGATTTCTAAATTGGAAGGCTTTAAGTTTAAAAAATATCTATCTGAGTTATGAATCACCAGGATTTATAGACATATTCAAATAGTCCAGGTAAACATGAATAATCACATATGTTATCCTAAGAATCTACATTAAATTATTCATCTCTACAGTGGATTTTCCAACTAACCCAGGGTCCTTTTTCTCAAGATGCTTTTTTTCTGAGAGTAATGATTGTATTAGGCTGTTTTGTTTTTAACAGTTTGTGTTTATTATAAAGAATTTAAGCAATGGCAAGTCTATAGAGAAGAAAGTAAAAGAATTATCCCAAATCTAATCCCCAGAAGTATCATTAAAACAATGTGAATATTTTTTAAATTACAAAAATATTATTCCAAATATGTCTTTCTCTTTTGCATATATACAGATGGGAGGCCAGATAAATCAAGTAAACTATATTTCTATGAATTGGATGATACTATACATGCTATTTTTATTTATTTATTTATTTTTAATAAATTTATTTACTTTATTTTTATTTTTATTTTTGGTTGAATTGGGTCTTTGTTGCTGTGCGCGGGCTTTCTCTGGTTGTGGCGAGCGGGGGCTACTCTTCATTGCGGTGTGCAGGCTTCTCATTGCAGTGTCTTCTCTTGTTGCAGAGCTCGGGCTCTAGGTGTGTGGGCTTCAGTAGTTGTGGCACACAGGCTCAGTAGTTGTGGTGCACGGGCTTAGCTGCTCCATGGCATGTGGGATCTTCCCCGGCCAGGGCTCGAACCTGTGTCCCCTGTATTGGCAGGCAGATTCTTAACCACTGCGCCACCAGGGAAGCCCTATACATGCTATTTTTTAAAAATTAATTTAATTTTACTTAAATTTAGTAGGAAAAAATGACATTAAACTAAAAGAATTTATGAATTTGAAGTAAAAAATTACTGTACCACTAGAGGTATTATTTTTCTGCTTAAATTTTTATTATTTTTTATTTTATTTTATTTTTTATTTGAGTATAATTGCTTTACAATGTTGTGTTAGTTTCTGCTGTACAATGAAGTGAATCAGCTATATGCATACCTCTATCCCCTCCCTCTTGGATCTCTTCCCCCCCATCCCACCCATCTAGGTCATGACACAGCACTGAGCTGAGCTTTCTGTGCTTTATACTATGTTCCCACTAGCTATCTGTTTTACACATGGTAGTGTATATATGTCAATCCTGATGTCCCAATTCGTTCCACCCTCCCCTTCCCACCCTGTGTCCACATGTCCATTCTCTATGTCTATGTTTCTATCCTGCCCTGAGAATAGGTTCACCGCAAGAGGTATTAGTTCCTAAAAAAGCCTTCTTAGATTAAGATAATAATAATAATTAAAATTTGAAAATGTTTAAGTCATTTTTACCTTTCTATATCCATTTTAAATAATATTTATCTACTCCATTCTATGCAAAATATGGAAATCAGCACTACCCTCCCCCTACTTTTGTTGGTTTTTTAAAAAGATTTTTCAAGGTTTATGACATTTGCAGGCTAGTCTATAAGTATGATTCCGAATTTATTTAGTCCTGGTTTATATTGAAGTGACTCTGTTGTCCAGAACCTGCTCTTTTTCCATGGCTTCTTTATTGTGTTGTCGATTGTTCTTTTCAAGAGGACTCAGGGTGCTGTTTTTACATCGTTCTTTCCAATGAGAATCTTGGTCTGCCTCTGTTACAGCCAAATGACATCTTGTTGGAATAGAATAGATTAGGAAGGTGTGTTCCATCCAGAGCCTTGGAGAGCATCGCACTCAGCCTGTTGGGTTTCAGTGGACCCAACGTAGTCACACTTAGAAGAAGAAGAAGGAATAGGGGGATGAGGAGGAGGAAGAGGAAAATGTGCTAGAAGGGCAGGGGTTGGAATGATTAGATTCTGCTTGAGCCTGCATGAGGGGAAGGTCCCCTGGTCCCCTGTGGGTGTCGAGGAAAGGCTGCCCATCAGAGGGTGACCCCCACCCTTGTTCCAGCTCTCCCTTCAGCTGCACATGGAATCCAAGGGAGGAGGGCAGAAGCCCCCATGAAATCTCAGAGGACTGGATGTGAGCCTGCCAGGGAACGAAGGAGGAATTCTGCCACCTGAGAGCCAAACCCTGTAAGGAAAAAGCAGAGTGAAACTAACAAACTCAATCAGAGCAAAAGCAAATGAAAGGGAAGTGAGACTAGGAGGGAAAGAAAAGCTGGTGATCTGGCACAGCTGGCTCATTCAGAGCAAGCTGAATATCTCTCAATTACAGGATGAGCTCCGCTCTTCCATAATATTCATGCTCATTTCCTCATTCAGTGCTCCTGCAAGGTTGACAGTTCTAGCCCCATTTTACAGCAAGGACACCAAACCGGGAGATGGCGGGGCTGAGACTAGGTCCTTACGTGCTAATCCAGGTGGAGGTTCCTATGTGCTGCCTCTGGTATATTCAAAAGACAATGAAACAAAAAGACAAAGAGGATTAAACCGGGAGCTTTAGACGCTTTCCACTGTAATTTTTTCGCTGTCTTTTGCAAGATGGAGGCTGGGCCAACTATGTAATAGACTTCCATCAGCTTTGGCTACCCGCCAACATCCCTTCCCTGATGGCCCACCACTTTCCTGTTGGGGAATCATCTTCTGCCCCTTCCCATTGGAGATGGTCTTGGTGAAAAATAATACCAGGTGACCACCTTTCACTATAAAAACTGAGGGAGCCAATCCCACCCCAGGATAGTGAGGGCATGTGTTCTCTCCCCAGACCTTGAATCTTGAAAAATGCTGAAAAGTGTAAATGGTTGGAGGTCATTCATCGTGGCCATGGCATCCATGCTTCGGATGGAACGGCCCCTGCCTGTTATAGCTATCCCATAAATCTCCGTTTGTACAAAGAGGCCAAAGTTGCTTGCTGTTGCCGGCAGCCCTGACCCCCAACTGACACAAAGTGTTGGCAGGGCTTAAAATCTTTCCAAAGTTCCAGCCCCCTCCTCGGTCACTGAGGCCCTCGGTGGACAGCCAGGAACTGGGAAGGGAGCAGAGAGGGCTAGGTTCTCTTTAGGCCACACGGCTACAGGTGAGCAGATCCCGAGTTTGGTGGATTGTCCGCAGCAACCCTGAGTCACAGTGAGAAACTCCTGGAGCCTCCTGGATGGTGGATTCCTGGCCAAACAGAGGAGTTCGTGTCCCAAGGGGGACCCTGGGACTAAACGCTGAACTAAGCTGGGGCTGCCTGTGCACAGGCTTTGTACAGGAACATCCCAGGGGAGTCTCTCCATCGCAAAGCCTGCTCAAAGTGTCATTTCCTCCTGCAACTGGTCCCCTGCACCAGCAGAACGGCAGGCATCCTATAGAAAGGTTATCCTCTATTCGGGCTGCTGTTTGTAACAGAGACACTTGAAAGAGCCTGCCCAGGAAATGTCAGTGAGTCAAGTCTGGAGCGCTCACCCCTGACCTTGCACCGGGGAGGCGTCCACTCCCTCAGCTGCCCTTAAACATACATTTTCCATTTCACAACAGAGCTTTGTTTCCAGAGCGCTCAGGGAGTGGTCGGGTGCGAGAGCCTCTGTAAATCACATCTCGGAGCCCACTTCCTTCGGGCTCTTTCCTGCTGCCCTCGGGGTGGAAAATGCTGCTTCCCTGGTGCTGTGGGTCCTCTGCTTCTCTCCCGTTTCCTCCTCTTGCTGCCCAGGAAAAGTGACATGTTTGCTCCTTGTGGGAGTAGCTGTTAAATGAAAGAGTTGTTAAACTCCCCCCAAAGTGTTTATTTTACCTTGAATCATTCCGTCATTCTTAAGAAGTCTGCTTACAAAATAGAGGTGAGGAATAACTGATATGCCTACAGTGGCAGAAGCAGCAAATCCTTCTCTCCTGGCTTCCCCATCTGGGCTGCAGGGCTGGAGAGCAGCTGGACAGTGCCTCTTTATGAACTCCTCCACTTTCAGTCTTTCCTTCCTAGAATGGAAGCTCCATGAAGGCAGAGGCTGTGTGCTGTCTCTCTGCTACATCTCCAGGGCCTAGGAACCTGCCTGCGACTCGGGGGTGGGGTGGAAAGGAAGTGGGCAGCACCAGCGGTGCCATGTGGCAGGGTGTCTTTTCCCTTCCTTTCATAGCCTGGAATAATAACGTAGAACATACAGGGACCTTAGTGATGGACTCCAATGGCCTCATTTTAGATGAAGATGCCCAAAGAAATGAAAGGATTTTCCCCCTCCCCACCCACCAAATCACACAGCTGGTTAGTGGTAGGGATGGGACTCAAATTAGACAATTCTATCCAGACCACAGAGGTAGAAGTCCCCCTAAATTATTATTTTTTCAGGCTACATTAGAAATACAGGATTTTAAAAATCTAATTGTATTGTGGTAAGAACATTTAACATGAGATCTACCCTCAAAGATTTTTTAAGTGTACAGTGCAATATGGTTAACGATAGTTACAAAGTTGTACAGCAGATTTCTAGGACTTACTCATCTTGCTTAACTGAAACTTTATGCCTGTTGATTAGTAACTGCCCAGTTCTCTCTCTCCCCAGCCCCTGGAAACTACCATTCCCCTCCTTGATTCTATGAGTTTGACTATATTAGATACTTCATGTAAGTGGAATCATGCAGTATTTGCCGGAGACATGGTATAGAACTTTGCATGTTGTAGAACTTCCCTCTTTTTTAAGGTTGAATGATATTCTATTGCATGTATAGACTACATTTTTTTTATCCATTCACCCACTAATGGATAGTTAGGTTGTTTCCACATCTTGGCTGTTGTGAATAGTGCTGTAATGAACATTAGAGTGATAGTATCTCTTCAAGATCCTGATTTCAGTTCTTTTGGGTAAATAAATTGGGGGGGGGGGATTTTTTTCATTTTTTTTAATCTGCTTCCAATTGTGGGAACATATTTCTCTAAGCCTAAATATAGAACATTCGATTGAATTAATAAGCTAGAGACTACCGTGTCTCATCTTCATTTCATCTTAACAAGTGGTTAGTACATGAATACCCAAAATTGAGATTGCTGGATCAAATGGTTTAAAAGGAAGAGAAGAAAAAAGAAAAATATGGTCTTGATTAAGTGCCAGATTTTAAGGAGGATAATTCTTTTGAAAGAATTACTTTGACAACTTGGATGCGCTGAAGAAGAATGGCGAAGGGGTCTGAGAGCCAAATTGTTTGAGAACAAGCCGAATACACTGGGAGTGTGGAGGAAGAAAAGCAATGGGATGGAGAGCTGCTAGCTTCATGTATACATCTTCCCCTGCAAACACTTAGCACAGAGTGGGCTCACCATAAATATTTGGTGGGTGGTGATTTAATTGCTTTACCTGGAAAAGAAGGGGATGACTTGCTGCATGCTGCTTCAGAAAGCTTGATGATAGCTAATGAGTAAAAGAGTTTCAAAGAGCTTTTGGGGGAAGTGGGTGGCATCTGTCAGAGCTGAAGAACAGTGCTTCTCAAATTTCAGTGTGCTCCTGAATCACATGGAGCTCTTACTAAAGTGCAGATCCTGATTCATTGGGTCTGGGTGGAGCTGAGATTCTGCATTGTCAACAAGCTTCCAGGCGATGCTGCTGTTCATGGACCACCTTTTGGGCAGGGATGATATAGATGGAACTCTTCAGCGAGGTTAGCGTGAATCATCATTTTAGGTCACTTCCTTCTCTACGAGTCCCTGAGTGCTGAGCCTTCCACCAAAAGGACGAAGTTGAGAAATCTGGTATGGTGTGATTTCCCCACATACAAATTCATCTTTATATTTATGTAAATCCAGAGATCTCTATGCTGGGAACTGTGATCAAAGGATGTCTTTGTATTTGTATTTTCACACCAGAAGAAAAGCATTCCTGGTGGCTATGATTTTACTAAAATACTCAGCATATGTACTGCACTTCACAACAAATCTGTTCAGTTTGACGCATTTAAAACCTGTCAAACGCTTTACAAACAGAAAATACATAACTCATGCAGAACCCATGAGGCGGTTAAAGCTCCTGGCTGTTGATCTCAGCAAAATGAGGTCCCTCATACACCCCACAGTGTCTCCATTGGGTCTCTTTCTCTGAGTTACCAGCTTTTCATACAGATTTTCACCCTAATGCTGCTCCTCCACTTGGCTCTGGAGAGCCTGGGAAATTGCCCTCCAGGCCCTTGAGCTGACCACATCAGCCATTCTTGAACCACTGGCCATTCCTTCCTCAGCAGAGATCACGGAATTGACAGCTTGTGTTTGGAGCGGGGGTGGCAAGTTGATAGGGAAGGAAGAAGAGGAGGAGGAATCACATTGCTGTGCACCGACTACATGCCAGACAATGGACCAGGCTTATTCCACACATTTTCCTTCACGCTCATTGCACTATCGTTAGAGGGCAATGGAAGGTACAGACAGAAAAAGAAGTTTCCTGATTATGTATGGGCAACAGAGGTGAGTCAACAGTTCCCGGACTGCTCTCCTGTCCCTCTACACACAGGTCCCAACTTTGACTATGTCCAGAACTCTCCCACTGTCTCTGGGGGCCCAGGACAGACACCAAAGTATTCCCAGATCAAGGCTGCCTGGCTGCACAGGGAGAATCTAGTGATGATGGCTCCACGTCGTTATTTTCTCCCAGTGTTGTCTGCTCCCAGGGGAGGCTGCAGACAGCAAATGCAGAAGTCCTGCCCAGATTCTGTGCTCGCAAAAATTACAGACCCTCTCCTGGAGCCTGAAATGCCAAACCATAGAGTGCCAGAGCCCAGACCAAAATGTTAAGGCACAAACACCTTGTTATCAATGCTGTCTATTTCAGGTCCATTTCCAATAGAGGAGGAATGGGTCTGTCTTTTTTTTTTTTCTTGCCAGTTGAAAGGGGCTAAATTAATAAGCAACAGTGGGTATCTTTATGGACAGTTGCTCACACTGGTAAAAAATATCCCAGGTAAGAACAACAATAATAATAACAACAACAATAATAACAATGCCACCATGCCCTTTTAGCACATGGAGGAAATCTCTCTTCAGCAGGGAATCATTTTTCCAGCTTTCATGTTTTTAGCCACAGGACATAAAGCAAGCATTGGACCTTACCCTTTAATTCACTGTTTCTCCCATCTAGTGTCTATTTCTTAGTAAATTAAATAGGTGCAATTTACGGGCTTTTCTTACTTTCCTTGTTCCTGTGAACTCTGTTTTCAAAAGCTTCTCAACTCTTCCCCTACCCCTCCCTCCAAATATCTAACTTGGCTCTTCTGAGAAGAGTTTATATAAATATTGTTAAACTAGAGTAAGGTATCCTGCATGTAGTAGGTACTGAATAAATGTTGCCCTGGATTAAATTGAAGCACCAACAGTTCCTTATCTTGGCCTCAGCCCAGTGGAGAATTACAGAATCCAGGGAAAAGACACCTTGCCTCCCCAATCTAGTCTGCTCTCTTCCGAGTTCATTACTCGAGCTCTGCACCCTCGGAGGAGCTCTTACTCCCTAAGCAGTGTGTTGGAGATGAAGCCCCGAGCCCAGCCCAGCCCAGCCCATGTCTGCCACAGCAGCCTGTGCATATCAACACAAGGCCCCCGGACCCCGGATCAGCCAGACGGGATCTTCTAATGGGGCTGCCCTGGTAGGTCCACTCTGTGAGAAAGGAGTCACGTACTTGCTAACTGGGGGCAGGGGGGCAAGCATACTTCCCATAGCCTCGGAAATTGCAAGAATATTCACGAGCTGAAATAATCCCGGCTTTGTCTTTCTTTCTCCCTGTTTTTAAATAGCGCTCTGTTCTCCATCTACTGCCTGCCCACAGCAGCCCCTAGTGGCAGCAAGCTAGGCACGCAGGCCTGCAGAAGGATCCTAGGAGTTGAGACGGCTCCGGAGAGGTCTCCAGACCCCACCCTTCCTGCTCACCTGCATTGATCTACTTTGTATTTCTTGGGGGCTCAGGTTTACCTTTTGATTCTTCAATACGTACAAATGCACACAAATGAATGTTCACAGATGAATGAATGTTCACACTGACTCTGTGTGGGGTGGGACCAGCCAGGTCAAGGAGCCTTTCAGGTGGCAGGGGGTGCGGGGCTGGAGACTGGTGAGGAGAGGGAGGCTGTCTCAGCAAATTCCCATGTTTACTGGTCCAGGGTGGCCAGGGAAACTGGGGCCTGGCTCTGACTTGATTTTTGTCCAGAAGAATCAGCTGTCAAAGAGTGAGGGGTGGACAAGCCAGGCTTCACACAGGGACTGACAATCCCTGCTTTTATCCTCACAGCCCCACAAGCAGCTGCCAGCAGCCAAGGTGAGAAAAGCATAATGGCACCCTTGAGAGAGAGCCCTTCATGAAGCAGCAGAATGTCTTCTCTCTTCCCAGGGAATGACTTCATAAAACCTCAAACTCCTACCTTGGATGACAGCCTAAACAACTTTTCTTAAAGAAAATCTAAATGCAAAAGCTTATTTCAAACAGCGTCCCAAAGGTGTCCTTGGATCCCTAACCCAGGTGAAGAATTGATGCAAAGACTACTTTCCCTTAAGGGAATCTTAATAGTCAAGCCCCTTCACAATCCCCCTTCCTGGAATCAAAGGCCAGTGGAAGCATCAGGGTCCGTCCAGGCCCATTTTGGAAGGGCTGGGAAGGGAGGGGAATTGGATTTGTGGACGCCTACTGAGGGCTGAGACACCAAGGGATGCTTCCTTCACTAACCTTAGCTCACTTCAGACTCTGCACAGAGAAACCAGCATGGGAAGAATTCCTCTGGGAGGGAACTGACACTTGGGGAAATGGAACTCTTGTTCCTGCCTTTAATGGACCCTGTACATGTTAAAATGGATGCAAATACAACTGAAACTGAGTTGGGTGATTTTGACATCAGTTAATATACTCCAATAAAGTTAGTAGAAGGGGTCTTTGAATTAAGCTCAAGAAAAAAAAAGAAGAAGAAACAGCTCTTATACTTTCTGCTTGAAATTAAAACAGCGCATACCAGGCAATTCCCTCGGGGCTTATTTCAAAGTCTCAGAAGATGTTTAACCCATGAGGAAAAGCCTGGAGCTCTGGATCTTGGAGAGGAATGTGAGTTAGTCAGTAAGGGGACGGCAGATCCTTCCAGCCATGTGTGATCTTGGACCTGGTGTGGCCTGCTTCTCAGCAGTTTGAAAGATGGATGTCAGAGAAGGCAGGCTGGGCACTCAGGGGTTAACTTCCAAGCCAAAACCAGGAGAGAAGGAGACCCTCCCAAGGGCCGCAGGCCGTTTAAGAAGCTGAGCCTCCTCCCTGTCAAGACCTGCCCTCACCCTTCTGTGGGTGACTTGGGGTTGCTGAGCATTTATTTTCTCCTCCCAAATCTCAAAATGTGTTACACGTGAACTGTTTCCACCTGTCCATCCACCTTCAGTTGGCTGCATCACTGAAACAACTTTGGGGAAGGGCACCATGTTGAGCGCCCTCTCCCCATCCAGATCCACGGACCTCTTCCCAGGCCTTCCTGCAGGTGACCTGCCTCTCTGAGCCGTTCTCCTCATGGAGCTCCTGAGACAGGCTCACACGGAGGTCTCCTCTCCTCTGTTCTTCCTCATGCCCCTCAAGCCGACCTTGGTGATGCTCTCTTGTTGATGGTCATCATCCTGTTGATGCTCATCATCTTGCTGATGCTCTCTGTGGTTTGGTAGTGGGCATCCAGTCCTCGCTTCCCCTTTATCCATTCATTCCACCATATTCATTAAGTGCCTACCATCTGTCAGGCGCTCCTCCAACCCAGGGGATGCAACAGGTGGATATAACAGACAAAAGTCCCTGGGACTTAGATTCTCGTGCAGGGGTTGGCCAACTTTTTCTGTGAAGGACAAGACAGTAAATAGTTCAGGTTTTGCAGGCCAGATGGTCTCTGGAGGTCTCTGGACGACTCAGCTCTGTTGCTGTAGCTCAAAAGCAGCCAGAGGCAATGCATAAACACACGTGGCTGGGTTCCAATAAAACTTTATTTACAAAATGGGTTGTAAGGGGAGGGACTTGGCCCGTGGACCTCAGTTTTAGTGGATTAACAACACCCCCAATTTTTCTTTGGGCAGACACCCTTCTCTCCTTTCAGTTCATGTCTGAGCCCACTCCTCAGACCTAAGTGTGGTCGTGTGACCCAGGCTCGGACAAAGTCATAGTGATTGCCTCAGGGATGGGCGCAAGGCCAGTGAACTGATGAGAAGCAGCCTTGCTCCTTTTTCTGTAAGTGTTGAGAAAGACATACTCCCTTTCTGTTGGGATTACTAAGCAAACAGAGTAAGTCCTCGGGGTCACCTTTGCCACAACACAGGGACAACATGCCTGAGAATGAAGCTATCCAGAAGGAAGGTAGAAGGAAGAATCCTCATGACATCTTTGAGCACCCAGAATCAACCATGACACCACGTGTGAAGCCATATGTACCTCTCCTTGTGCCTTTGGTTACTGGAGTCAATAAACATTCCTCCTGTCTCCATTTTTTTCCCTAATCCAGTTGAGTTGGGGTTCTGTCATTTGTAACCAGAGTCCTGACTTATACAAAACCCAAACCCATTCTTGAACACCCTTTCTCTTTATTCTACATATTTCTCTGGACAATCTCATCTACCTCCATGAGTTTCTGCTGTCACCTCTATGTAGATGGCCTTCCTATCTTTATTTCAGGCCCTAACTTTAACACTGGGCTCATATTACCTACTGACTACTGAAATGTTTCTACCGAGAGAGCCTGCAAGTATAACATCTAAAACTCAACTCATTATGCAGCCTCACCCCTCCAGACATCTTCTTCTATGTCTCATAATATTACTGAAAATAATAACAACAAATAAGGTATTAGTCTGTGCAAAGCCCTATAGTAGGCAGTATATATATGCATTATTTCTAGTCTTCCCAACTAACATGCAAGGCAGATAGTATAAGTCCAACTATACAGATGAGGAAACTAAAGCTCAAAGAGTCTAAGCTCATTTGATTAGTAACTGAGCCACAGTTTAACTTCAGGCCAACTGTTCCCAATCCTTGCTGGCTGCCTTTGACTCCACTATGCCAGGCTGGCTGCCTTCCTGTTTGGTTAAGAGCACCACCGTCCAATCAGCCATGCAAGTCAGCAACTCCAATATCCTTTCAGTCACTAGGGCCCGCTGACTCTTCTTCTAGGTATCTCTTCTATCTTCCTCTCTCTAAACAGACTTTGTCTTGGTCCAAGTTCTCATTCCTGAGGAAACACAGTCTTCTAAATGCCCTCTCTTCCCTTCCACTCCAGTCCATACTGTATTACATTACATAAAATATAAAGCCAAACCTCAAAGAACAAAAATTTAAAAATCTCTGCATCTTGATACTCTGCTCAGAAATCAACAATTACTCCATTATCTACGGGATAAAAGCCAAGCACCTTAGCTTGCAGTCAAGGCCATTTTCTTTCCTTTCATTTTTTTAAAGCAGTTTTATTGAGATATAACTTGTATACAAAAAACATACGCATTTAATATACACAATTTGATGAGTTTGGATATATGCATATACACATGAAACCATCACCACGATTAAGGTAACAGACATCTCCATCACCTCCAAAAGTTTCCTTGTGTCCTTTCGTATGTGTGGGTAAAAACATTTAACATGAGATCTACCCTATTAACAAATTAAAAAAATTTAAGTGCACAATACAGTACTGTTAACTATAGCCACTTTGTTCAATTGGTAAAAAGTTTCAGTTATACACAACAAATAAGTTGTAGAGATCTGCTGTGTAACATAATCAAGGCCATTTCAATCCAACCCATGACCTACCTTTTTAATCTTCTCTCTGGCCCACTGTTTAATATATTCTTGATCTAGTGACTACTTCCAGAAAATAGCAAATTTAGCCTGCTTTTCTAGAACTGTTGAGACCACTTCAGCTTGGAATGATCCATCTGCTAGCTAACTCTCCTTAAATCCCTTCTCAGGCTCCGATTCTCTTACAAAGCACTCCTGAATACTTGAACTTACTCTCATCTCCACACCTCCTGAACTTTTTTTTCTTTCCACTCATCTGGAAAGTTCTCTCTCTCTCAGTTGTGTGCTAGTTTGAAACATCTTTTTCTTTTGAGTCTTGTCTTAGTTCATTAGTTAACACATTCATTATTTTTTTAATAAATAAATATAATTTATTTATTTATTTATTTATTTATGGCTGCATTGGGTCTTTGTTGCTGCACGTGGGCTTTCTCTTGTTGTGGTGAGCGGGGGCTACTCTTCGTTGAAGTGCATAGGCTTCTCATTGCAGTGTCTTCTCTTGTTGCAGAGCACGGACTCTAGGCACGCGGGCTTCAGTAGTTGTGGCATGTGGGCTTCAGTAGTTGTGGCTCGCAGGCTCCAGAGTGCAGTCTCAGTAGTTGTGGCGCACAGGCTTAGTTGCTCTGCGGCATGTGGGATCTTCCCAGACCAGGGATCTAACCCATGTCCCCTGCATTGGCAGGCGGATTCTTAACCACTGTGCCACCAGGAAAGTCCCCACATTCATTATTTTTTAACTGCATCTTATTTCTCTAACTAGGCAGTAAGTACTTAGAAGTCAGGGTTTTTTTAAAATCTTGCCACAGTTTCTAGCACATTTCTTATTACACCTCTTCTCAACCTTGGCTATACTTTAAAGTCTCCAGTAGAACTTTGTGAAAATATAAATAAATGCCAGGTCCCACGACCAGAGATTTGGATTTAACTGGTCTGATGTGCGGCCCAGGCCCAGGTTCTACTATAAAGCTTTCCAGGTGATTCTACTGCGTAGCCAGGTTTGAGAACTAGTGGTTCAGCACATCACAGATACTCAGAAAATGGTCAATAAATATTTGATTGATTGAAGAGTTCAGATGTGGGACCAAATTTCATAATGAATTGTTCCAAGTTTATTTGGCTACCATCACAACGTACCTAACCCAGCAGACTTAATAAATATTGTCTGGGGCTGAGGATGACATTGATGATGATGATGATGGCGACGGTGATGAAAACCTGAAACATATTCACTCTTGTGTTTCTAGTCTCAGCACCAGGCAACAGTTCCCCAGTAAGAAATCAGGTCAGCCCCAGTTTGATCTCTGAAAATTCTTTTCTTCTCTCATAGGTGCCTTGTGCCTTCCTGGTCACTCCACACAGGACTCTTTGCAAGACAACATTAGTGGAGCAGACTCACTGAGAATAACCCAGTTCCTCCTCATCCCCAAGGCCACAGTTTATTAAAAACTTAGTTAATTTGTCATCTGAGGAAATTTTGGGCACAACTAGCTCTTTTCTTAATAAAGCCTGGTTCCCAGGGAACGGACAGGGACGCAGACTTTTGTCTATGACCCAAAATGTTCTTGAAAGAAAAGGAGTTTGCATCAATGGTTGTTGCCAGCTGTTTAGAGATTATTTGCTAATGAGGCGAGGGTCAGGGCTCCATCCCCACATGGAATAACAAGCTCTGCTTGTTCTGTGAGTGGAGTCCACTCCTAACGTCACCCAGCATCTTGCAAATGTCCTCAGAGCATTCATATAGATGGTGAGAGGGCGTGGAGGATGGCTCATTACTGCCGGATTAGAGGAAGCATCTTTATCCATGAGGCAGGCCCCACAGTTATAGCTAAGCATTCAGGACCTGGGGGCTGTTTCTGCTATTTTACAGCATAATTGATTAAGGACTTATCTTGGTTAGAAGTCAAATGACATCTAAGATGCAAAAGCCAGGCATATGTTTTCTTTCTCTTTAGTCCAACTTCCATTTAAAGTCAAAAGAAACCAAGGCAGGTCTGAGCGGATCAGAAACAGGGGGCCTTGGGCAATGCTTATTTGGTGGACCATATGCAGAATAGGTCAGGGGATCAGAGTAGTATAGCGGTCAGGAACACAAGCTCTGGAGTCAGCCTACCTGTGTTCAAACCCCACACCGAACTTAGGTAATTGACTTCACCGCTCTAGGCTTTAATTTCCATATTTGTAAAATAGGATAATAGTAGTAAGTAATGGTAACAATCCTGGAATGTTCTGGGTGAGGGTAGAGGGAAATTGTGGGAACTATGGCATTGAGGGGCCCCTGTGGCTGCTGTGCGACAGTGACGTTGACCCAAATCCTTGCTCCTTGCAGCCTGGCTTCTGTTTAGCACGGTCCTCAATTAAGGGAATCGGCTTCTCAAAGCAGAGGTCAACAGAGGTCTTTCTGGTCTCCAACCCATAGGACAGACCACTATTTTAACCAGGATCCAGTCAAAAGCGCAGAAATCACTCCAGGTCTTCCAAACAGAAGCAGTTTAACATGGGGAATTGGTGACACAGGTAAGGCAAGAGCCAAGAAGCCAAGCAAAGGACAATGAGGTGAGCTAGAAATTAGCAATGGCAAGAAGTCATTACCGGGCTTCCCTGGTGGCGCAGTGGTTAGGACTCCGCCTGCCAATGCAGGGGACATGGGTTCGAGCCCTGGTCCGGGAAGATCCCACATGCCGCAGAGCAAGTAAGCCCCTGTGCCATGACTACTGAGCCTGCGCTCTAGAGCCTGTGAGCCACAACTACTGAGCCCGCGTGCTACAACTACTGAAGCCCGCACACCTAGAGCCCGTGCTCTGCAACAAGGGAGGCCACCGTGATGAGAGGCCCGCGCACCGCAGCGAAGAGTGGCCCCTGCTCACCACAACTGGAGGAATCCCGTGCGCAGAAACGAAGACCCAATGCAGCCTAATAAATAAATAAAATAATAAAAAAAGAAAAAAAAGAAAAAAGAAGTCATTACCATCTGAGGGCTGGAAGGACAATGGGAAAATATGGGTTTGCAGGGTGCAAAAGCCACGCTTCCAGGTAGGAGCTAAGGTCGTAAGGGGCTGATAAGAAGTACCTGGGACATTGGAGGGAGGGACTGTTTGGTGGACGCTAAAGCCATGGAGGAGACAGAGCCATGCCAGAGACAGCATAGTAAGCAGAGGGAGGTGGGAAGAAACACCCTGGCTTTTCTCCTCCTCTCATCCCATCCAGTGAGCAAGGGAGTCTGGGAAATGTAGTTTCCTACGACACCAAGTGGGATAGAAAATGCAGGCAATGGATCTGAGAGAGACGGGTAGTTGACAGGCATAGCCTCCTTTCCCAGTTCCTAATGCACTTGTCTCCCCTGGAGCCCAGCACAGAATTTTGTCTCTTGAGTGAATTAAAATGAAAAGGAGCATTTCTCATCTGGGAAGTATCAGAAGGCACTGGGTAAACTGGTTAGAAGGGCCCTGGAACCACACTACATACCCAGGGCTGCCCTGTTAGGATAAAGAATACTATAGATAGCAGGAAGGGAAATGCTACTGGGATTGGGGGAATTACATTTGCTTGTTTTCTTTAAATTTTTTCTGGCAAGTGCCTTAGTTCTTTTTATTATTAATCTGGAATTTTTCTTTCATGTTCTCCATACATCTTTGGAAGATTAATTTAAACCAAATCTGTAGGGCTAATCCATTTTTCTGACTCTTTGAACAAAGGACAATTATTATTTCTTATCAACAGAAAAGCATAGCTCTTTGAGTTAAAAGCCCAAGAAGTTCCCTGCCTCCTTGGCAATCTGGAGGCTTGAGATTTGGTTGACAATCTCAGCACAGGCTGAGTTTCTTGTGGGATTTTTAACATAGTGGGAAAGGAAGGAAGAAAGAGGATGGCTTTTCCCACACCAGGCAAAGACTTTAGGACCCTGGGCACTGCTTTCCCTTATCCTCCTACCACCCCAGTTGTGTGAAAAGGGCAGGTTTCCCCTCAGCCCGTGAGTAAATGCGTAATGGGGGAGAAGGTTCTGCTGTGAGCAGAAGTGAGTCTTCCATCTTTTTTTTTTTTTTAAACATCTTTATCGGAGTATAATTGCTTTACAATGGTGTGTTAGTTTCTGCTTTATAACAAAGTGAATCAGTTATACATATACATATGTTCCCATATCTCTTCCCTCTAGCATCTTCCATCTTTGGTCCAAAGTTCACAAGCTGGGGCTTCTGGCAGAAACTAAATCATGGCAGAGGCTGCCCAGGGGCCACTGAGAGACCCAGAGATACCAAATTAAGCAGAGAGATTGGGAAGGAGTACCCCGGCTTTCCCCTCTTCCTTCCCTCCAATCCTGGAGCTAGCATCAAGGTGAAGATATGAAAATGACACAGTCTCAGAGCTAGAACATCAGCCTTCTGACAAATGTCTCCTCCCTTAATACCCCCCACCCCACAACACACGCACACAGAACCCCGATGCTGTTAGAATGCGCACGGCGCCGGGAAGCTCGCTGTCCCTCCATCCCGTTAGCCGCTGACCCGAGATCTCCACTTCTTCTTGCGCCCAAGGGAAGAGGGCTCAGTCTGCCCCGCTTGACAACCCCTCAGGCCTCCCCCGTCTCTCAGGTATCCTCTGTCCTGGATGGAGAGCCTGTTATTCTTATAACAGAAGCGCCACTTTCAGCTTTTGGTTTTATACGCCTGCCTGCTAACTATCTGAGCTAGGTTTATCCAAAATGTGTCACAGTGTAGGAATTGATATTCCTTGGAGGAAAAAATTAAAGTTCTGTGGTCAAATAAGTTTTTAAAATTCTGGGTTAATAAACTTTGGCAGTCGCTGTCAGCGACACCCTTGACTCTTCAGTACAGGCAACCAACCCTCGTTCCACGGTCAGATCCTGCATTTCTGTTCTTGAAGTCTTTGTTGGACCCCTGGAGCCCACCCTGACAGCACAGGACCAGCAAGAAGTACCAAGGCATGAGCTCTCCTTAGGAGCAGCCCTCAGCCAAAGGTCCACAGCAGTGGTGTGTGTCCACCCAGCTCTCCCACCCTGCGCTTTCGGGCAGACAGCAGGCCAGTATTCTCACTGCTGCAAAATTCCCCAGTGGAATCAAGTTCATAGGGGTCACTGGCCCTATAAGTCATCCTTCCCTGTCTCACTTCCCCACCTTCATTCTCCATCTTTCAGGAATCAGGAAACTTTATCTCAGTCAATGCTCTTGGGAAACCCAAATGAAGACACAGCCAACTTACACTGTAAATCTCCAGCCAAGGGCCATAGTCTGAGGCCTTCCCAAATATATTTGACCGAGGAACTCTTTTCTCACAGTTCATCTCGAAGGGCTAGGGTTCCAGAGAACACTCTTTGGGAAGCACTGTTCTAACTCCTGGGCAGGATGCATACCTGTCACAGAGTTGTGTCCAGGGAAGAAGTCAGGGATGGAATGGATGACCAGGATGTGAGGCAGGAGGGATGTTGGTGAGGGAATATTGAGCCACCTAGAAATATCTGTGGTTAGGACTTCTCAGGGACAGAGCTCTCCCAAAGGCCCAGGCTGCCCGGAAGGGCTGAAGTGGGCGTTAAACTGGTTCATTTGCTGTTACGCGGCCTGCTTTGAATTCCTGTTCTCCCATTTCAAGGGCAGTGTGTGGATTAGGCTAAGTCCTAGAAGGATTCACACTTCACAAACAAAGAATAGTTTGCTGCCTGTGAGGGAACAAACCGTCCTGCCCTGATCCTGCCTGTAAGGAAATGCTACCAATCTCCTCCAGCTGTGAGACGGAGAGTCGGCGACACCCCAGGACCAGGCAATTATGTCAGGAAACTCAACATTTGAGAGGAATGGAAAATGGCTGGGGAAGATTTTTTTCCAACAACTTGGCTTGAGCAGGATTGATTCCGGGACTGAGAGGTATTCAAGTGACACAGAGCCTGCAGTGTTATAAAACAGGATCATTTTATAGTTGGAAAATCTAAGGTGTGCCCTACCATCAAAGCACAGGCATTTAATAATGTCGGTTGAAGATGCGGAAGCAGTGAAGAGGGAAATCAACCATGAAATGCTGGGTCAAACCTATGTTTGGAGTCCAAAGCATCACAAAGGTACAGGGAGACATCCTCCAAGTTTCGACATGGACTGGGAAACTTTATCTTGCCCTGAAAGGACATGGAATGTTCTCTCTGGGACAGCCCACAGCACTGGCCCAGGAAATCTCTGTGATGTTCCACAACAGACAGGAAAGTCTGTCTGAGCCTGTACACAGATCCTTAGGCCTCTGCTTGGCACTTGCTTCGCGTTCAGCATTTTGTGATCTGTTATACATGTGATGGGATATAATTTTAGAAGATGAATGGTCTCAGTCCTTCCTGATCCCCTACCGACTCGTGAACATTCTGCCTGGGCCTGCTCCCCACCCTCTGAGAAGGGCACTGCTCAGCAGACCAGCTCTTCAGACTTGGTAGCACAGAATCTGGAGAAAGGAAGGGGGAGAGAAATACAAGAGGTCTGGGAGGTGGGGCTTAGAGGAGAAAGTTCTTCAGTGTGGTTTGGGAAAAATAAGTTCAGAGCTGCTGTAGTACACGAGCAAAGAGGATGAGAGAGAAAACAGGAATGTGTTAAGAATGGCTGAGGTCTATATGTGCCCTCCTTGGTGTCTGAAAAATATAAACCAAGCATAGGAGTGCCTGTTTTGAAATTAATCTTGATTGTTGAGTCTTGACCTCAAAACCACCTTGGGACTGGGCTTTGTGGGTCATGGCTTAAAGCACTACATAGATGTATATCCAGCTCCTGAGCTTTTAAACAAATCCACCCACCTACAAAAGGTATGGCTAATGACCAATGAAAATAAGCATTGGGACCTCCAGCCCAGTTCACAGCAAAGTGTCTGGGATCTTCTCTCTCTTCCCATCTTGCTCCTCACAGTCTCTCTTGACTTCTGACTTTTCAATAGTTCTCCCACTTTGGCTCTGTGCTTCCTCCTTGAACTTGAGTGTAGAAGTTGATGTCCCTGGTATTGATCCTTGTTTTCCTTAGGAAACAGCTTTTTTCTCATTCTGCTTCTCTCCTGTCCTAAACCCCTAGCATGAGCACCAGCCCAGCCTGCCTCCAGCCCCTGGACCACCTTGATGCCTCATGTTGGCTGGGCTTGCTCTGCATCCCACTGCCACCTTGAGGGGTCATTTGATGGTGTAGAACATGTTTGTTTCCCCCTAGACTGTAACTACTCCAGAGCCCAGTGATGTCCTGTTTACATGGTGTCCTTCCCACTCCTAGCCCTGCATCTTGTCCAGAGCAAGGGCTCAGCAAGTATTTACTGATTCCCAGTCACGGAATCAGCATTAGGTCTTAGCCTGAGAGAAACATCAATAAGAACGGTGACACTTGGAATTTACCATGAAGACACATGAGTTAACAGAAATTTTAGAATGCTAGAGAGGCTCCTGGATAAATTAGAAATCACAGGAAAGAGAGATGCTATTTTCTCGCCAATACCAATCATTAATGATTTAACAAAGTCAGTAGCTCACGGCTCCTCCATGACTTTCCCACTTTGAATCGTTGCCTTCCTTTTGCTTTTAAAGATCAGTCCTCTCCTGGTTCAGCTGATTTTTTCCCAGCTGGACTGCACTTTTCCTAGGCCCCTAGACTCCTGCCTTGTGTAGCCCTCCCCTCCCTCCTCCTCCTCTGGTTCTAGAATCTGGAACCAGATAGAACCCAGATTTCTGTAGGTCTGTGATGGAGTCTTAAGTTGTTTCTGATTAGATGACTGTTTATTTTTCCTGTTTTTGCTTACTTTTTTCAAAATATTTTGAGTATCTGCTATGGGTCAAGTGCTCTACAGAGCTCTGGGAATACAGTGCAGTCCCAACATTAAGAGGTTCCAACACAATGGGGAAGACAGGCAAGAAATTTAAAAATACTGTTGTGATGGGGCTGGCATGTTGCAGAGGCAGAGAGGAAGGCCTGCCTCTCCTCTCTGTGTGCCTCTGTGTGGGGGGGAGGGTGATGACGGAGGGGAGTAGAGGTGAGAAAGGCTTTCAGGAAGGGGCGGTGCCTGAGAAAACTTTAAAGGATTTGTAGCAGATAAGTTAGTCCAATAGAGAAGCCAACAGAAGGTATTCTAATCTTCTTCAAGTCTTTGACTTGCATGCTCTTGAAGCCTTTTTTACCTGATACATCTGTACACTTCCTCCAAAGCCCAGTTCAAAGGACACCACCTTTGTAGGGTCTTCCTGATCACCACCCCTCCCACCCCACACACACACACCTCAGCTTCTGGGATTCAGCTGTTTGCTTTTCTCATGGTTCTTTTGAACCCAATGCAATAAGACTTCTTCTACTGCATCTTCTTATTTAACATGCCAGAAACTTATTTCTTTCTCATACTGCTCATACCACGTGTTCCATTCAGGTCAGCTGGTGATAGGAGTAGGGAGAGAAGGAGGATTCTTCTTCACATAGTTATTTAGGAACCCGGGGTGATGGAGCCTCCACCATATGGAATGGCATCTGGAATGTGGCCAAAACAGTGGAAGAGACAACTGGAGGGTTTTGCACTGGTTTTTCCATGCATGAGTCCATGTTGACTTGTATCCTTTCCATTTAAGCCTATTAACCAACATTGCAAGAGAATTGCAAAACTCCCCTCGTAATAGCAAGGGAATGGTAGGGGTGGGGAAGGAGCCAATGGAATGTTTGCTGAGACCACTGACTCTGCTACAGGTAGGAGCTAAAGTTGCCACTGGCTTTTCTTCATCAGATGAGGAAGATGGACACCACTGGGGGGAAATCACCAACCCACACTGCCCAGCCTGAGATCCCATGCCCTGGCTCCCAGTAACACACAGGAAATTGTGAAGCATGAAACCTTCCAAACACTCTTGTTATGTCCATCTTTCCTTGGAAATGCTACTCACTGCCCAGATCTCACTGGTCCCTGGCCTTCTTCTGCAGTGCGGTTACCAACATACAGGAGATCATCTTCAGGCAGGTGCCTGGAGCCCACAGAGCAGTGCTTCTCCATTGCATCCACCAACATCCCCGCCTTCCTCCAGTGGAATTCTGCCCCCAGGTCCTCTACTTTGCACACAGTTGCAAAACCCAATCTTGTAGCATCATGCTCATCCCTTTCTTGATTTTCAACTTTTCCTCTGCTCTCACCCTCATTCTCCTTTCTGGTGCCAATCCCTTGAATCCTACTATGTTTTAATGTTTCAGTTTCATCAGATAGCTCATCTCTGGGGCTGCTGTCACCAATGGCTTCAAAGAAATGACTTTTGGCAATCATTTTCCATGTCTTCCCTCCCCTCCCCTACACCCCTGCCCCCCAACACCTCCTATTATCCTCTGCATCTTCTTTTTGTTCCTAGCCTGGACTCATTCATGAAAGTCATTTTCATTTGTTATCTGCTTGAGTCCATTAATACAATGCATTTCCATGCTATTGCCCTCATTAATCTTATTTGTGCTGCCGACTTCGACTCAGGAGATATACATCAATCCACACGTGGTAGCTTTTCAGAAAAGAGAGGAGAGAGGCTTGGCTTAGTGGCCGGAGTTTGCATTGCCTCTGCTGATTTGCTTTCTTCATTACCTCCCTAGTTCAGGTGATAGTTTTCATTTACATGGGTTCCTCTTTCTGACTATGAACTCCCCTCGGCTGTGGCCTCCTTCCATGTTTTCTGCATTAGTGACAGCCCATGGGCCTGGCTGGCTGGCTGGTCAAGCACTCCACTCCCATCTTCCTCCCATTCGTTCTCCCAGACGCTCACGGTCTGGGGCAGAGGAAGACCAGAGTCCTCACAGCAGCCCTGTCGCACACAGGAGCTCTGACCATCCCCCGGGATGCTGGTCCCTCCATCACATACTTGCCTCCCACCTCAGCTCAGAAAAAAATTAAACCTTAAACTCCCTTGGACACCGAGGACACTTTCTGGGGGGAAATAAAGTCATCTGGGTTTGAGCTGAAACTCTCCCTAGCTTATCAGAGGGACCGTGGCTAGCACAGACCACCTGCTCCTTCTGAACTTAGAGGGAGGTGGTCCAGGTTAGGGGGTTGGAGGGTGAGGGTGGAGATGAGCAGTTTCTGAGACAGTGGGCAGGCACAGTGTGTGTGTGTGTGTGTGTGTGAGAGAGAGAGAGAGAGAGAGAGAGAAAGGGAGAGAGAGTTGCAGAGAGACAAAGACAGAGGGGGGGGCACACCCCTCTGAGAAGCACAGTAGAATAAAAGAGCTGAGAAGATTAAGACTCCAGACCCCAACTTGCTTTCAGGCAGACCTCTCTCTCCTTTGACTCTCCGTCTCCCCCAGTTAGATGAGCAGCTGGAATTGCATGGTTTCCGAAATTCCCTCCAACTCTGAGCTTCCATGTTTTTGTGAGTGAACTCTGACTTGAGAGTCCTTGTCTGACCGAAGGCAATTTATTTCAACTTGTTATGCTTTGGGTTTTTTTTTTTTAATTCAGAAAACTGTTGTGACAATAAAAGGAGATTAAAGATGTAAAATCATTGAAAAAAACTCAGTGATACTTTTAAAATGAAGGGTCCTTGAGCAAGTAACTTTACTTGCCTGGCCCTCAGTGAAACGTGGATCCCAGCTGTGCTCTTGTGAGAAGTGAGTGAGGTCATCCTGCAAAACTCATAAAACAGTGTCTGGCACGTGGCAAGCACTAAATAAATGTGTTCTTATTTTTGTGCTTCAAGATGCTGGTAGGAGAGTATAACAGAGCAGGAGACCCCCCCTGGGACTGACTTGTAGGAGGAGGCTTTGTGCAGGGGAGGCCTGGGCCTGAAAGAGCATCTGGTTCCTAGCCTAGCCTTCTGGTGAGGGGCCTTCTCCCCATTCAGGGCACAACACAGTATAGCCCTGGCACGGCAGGTACTTTGGGGGCTGGGAAGCTCCGGGGGCACCAGGAGTCAGGACCCCATCAGCAACAAATCCCCAACAGAGACCAAGCTATCTAAAAGGGATGAGGAATGCCCAGGGCACATGGTAACATCTTCACCATCTCTCAGTTCTGCTTTCTTCTGTGTTGGCTTCTTTCTCAGGCAGACGCTCTCCTTGAGATATCAAAAATGGCATCTGGAAGCTGGAAGCTAAAGAGGTCTGTGGTTCCCTCCCTCCATCCAGGAAGGAGAATTCCCCGTTTCCCCCTGAGTTCCAGCTAAAGTCCTGGGTTTGACTCTGACTGGCCCGGCCTGGGTCACGTGCCCAGCCCACACCTCTCGCAGCACCACGGAGGTGTGACTCTCTGATTGGCCTCTTCTTACCCCAGGCCCATCCCAGGAGATAGCTGGTGAGTCAGCATCATCTGAACTGCCTACATCCTGGGCTAAGAATAGAGTGGGTAATGGTCCCCCAAGAGGTGCTGAGATCTTGAAAATGATGGGTTTGGGTTTGAGCTGAGATTTCTTTGACCTTCTGTCTTAGGTAGGCTCTCCCAGAAATAGACCCAGAGATAAGGATTTATATGCTAGTAATTTATCAAGGAAGTGCTCCCAGGGAAAAATCTGTAAAGGCTGAGGGAAAGCAGGACAAGGAAGGGGAGAGGTCCAGATTCTGGTCAAGTCCTGTAGAGACTCCCTTCAACCTAATCCCACAGGGGAACTTGCGAGTGTGCGTTACACTTCTGAAGAGTCCCACCCTGAGACTAGGGAGCTGGCCTATCAGCTCAGAGCTGCCCTGGAAGAACGTAAACTTCTAGGCTCTTCTGCCTTTCCTTGTGTGAGCTGAGTGGCTCCAGTAGCCCAAGGTGGTCCTGGGAAGAAGAGGTAAAGGTAGAGCCCTCTGGAAGCAAGAGCAGGCTGAAACATCCCACTCACCAGAGGGATCCTGGCAGAGCACCAACAGCGTTTCCTAGAAGACCAGGGCCCGGGCTTGCTTCTCTCCCCCGCATGCCCTGTCCTTCAGTTTGTCTATCCTGATATTAACATGTTGCCTCCACTTAGAGTGAGGACACCTGGCTCTAAAATCCCCACGTCAGAGAAAACTGAGGAATTTGATTAGTGCTGTAGCACCGTTATCACCACTTACCAAAGAAGCCCTTTGGTTGCCAAGCCAAATGCACTGTCTGCACAGAGTGGCCTCATCATTTCCTAATTGGTCCTGCTGTGCAGATCATCTCAGACTTACCTATTCCAGAAACAAAGAGACATGCCGTGGAAACAGATGCTCCAGAGGGAACTTGGCTTCCCTTCCACCGAGCGCCCAGGAGAGAGCTTCCCGCTGGCGGGCAGCAGGCATGATACAGGCTGATGAATGTGACCCTTGCGTGTCCCTGGCAGTTTGTCCTCAGGACATGCATCCTGCCCTGGGGATGGGGGGTGATGTGGCAGAACCAACCCATCTCTGTCCTCCCATCGTTTGTTGGCTCCACTGGCTCTGTGGCAGTGGGATTGTCCGAGGCCCTGCTTTCCTTGGCCAGACTCCCTGGATTGCTAATGCGCTCTTTCCAGCACCTGCCCTAATTGATTCCACAACAAACTATATCCAATTACATCCAAGCCATTGGTGGTCTCCACCTGTGTTTGGAGATGCAGACATTGAAGCACCTGACAATTTCCCAAACAGTTCTCAGTGCTAGTTAAGCAGTCACCTGCCATCTCCCTCAACCAGGCCTCAACCTCACCTCAGGTCTTTGGTTGATTTCCCCAACCAGGAACACCCTTCCCAGTCTCCCGCCTCAGTGGCCCCTACTTGTCCTACAGGGACTGCCGGTTGTTTTCAGAATCGTTCTCACCGCTTCCAAACTTCATTCACTTTCCCCTTTTTCAAATGGAAGGAAGGATCAAAAGAGTGAATGATCACATAAAATACTTAAAGAATGAATAAATAAATAAGTGAAAGAATGAATGAATGAGCTCACATCTAACCTTACACTCCATCCTCCTGCATTTTACTGTACGCTCTTTGGCACTTTTAAGTCACTTCCCCCGTAATATTATAAGCTTCCTGGAGGAAAGAACTATTATTTTTTATTTCTTTTATGGTTCAGGCCACAGAACTGGGCCACCGTCGATCTTTTTGAGAACAGTCTGTGCATCAATCAGTGTGGCATCATGGACGCAGCACCAAGTTGGAATTCAGGATCTTATTCCCCGCCCCCCGCCCGCTACTCTTCAGATGAACTCAGACCAGTTTTAGACTTTCTGGGCTTTAGCTCCCTAGTCTTTAGCATGGAGGGATTGAACTGAGCGGACTCTTGAGCACAAATCCTGTTTCCTCGGTCTACCATCTGGGCAGATGCTGTAACCTCCGTGAACAAACAGGAAGACTTAATGAGTTGCTTTAAATACTTAATGATATGCCGCATGTTAGGTGTTTAGCCCACAGCTGATAATTACAGTCTCTAAATTCCTGTCCGTATTCTGACCCAATGAGAATATTCATTCAAGACACTATATCAGAGAAGGAATTTGCAAGGTGGTGGAAGACTGTTTCTTCTGTTAAGATTCTTACATGCTGTGCAAATTTCTCTTTAAAAGAAATGCAAGGCCAATAAGCACATGAAAAGATGCTCTATGTCACTAAACATCAGGGACAAATCAAAACCGCAATGAGATACCACTTCACACTTATTAGGATGGCCTTAAAAAGGAATGAAATTCTGACGCATGCCTTGAAGACATGCTAAGAGAAATTATCCAGTCACGAAAAGACAAACATTGTATAAATCTACTTATATGAGCTGCGGAGAGTACTCATATTCACAGAGACAGAAAGTGGAATGGTGATCACCAGGGGCTGGGGGGAGGGTGGAACTGGGAGTTATTTTTCAATGGGTATGGAGTTTCAGTTTGGAATGATGAAAAAGATCTGGAGATGGGTGATGGTGATGGTTGCACAACAATGTAAATGTACTCAATGCCACTGAATTGTACCCTTGAAAATGGTTAAAGTGGTAAATTTTATGTTATATATCTTTTAACATAATAAAAAATGTTTTCAAGAAATATAAAACAATTGCCACAAACCAAATTTAGGTTCCTTTGGGTGTGAGTTTTGCCAGAGACTCCTGGAGCTGAGGGTAAAGATCAAGCTGGCTGCCTCCGTGTTTCTTGCTGAAACCGTAGAAACAGCCTGGGTCTGGCCCTTTAATGCCATTCCCACCAGAGGGAAAGCCTTTCAGCAGAAGCCATGAACATGCACATCGGGAAGTCAGGCGGGCAGACCCTCTCCATGGAAATCAGCATGTGTTTGAAGGTTTTAGTGCCCGATTTAGCCTCACTCGGAGGTGACCTTCTACACAGGGCCAAAAGAAAAGTGATTTCTTTGATCGTCCATCTGACCCCAAACTGACCTCCTGCGCTTTTTAATTCATTTTAAATCATGCTGTTCTGGCCAAAGTGACTCCAACTCTTAGCAAAGAATATTTCACGTTTCGACCAACAATTCTTGGCTGATTTCAGATCTGTTCACTTGAATAGCAAAAATAAAAAATCTGTGAGTGTCCTTCTGATCTCAGGCAGCAGGGAGGGAAGGTGAGGGAAATATTCATATGTGGCATGAAGCTTTGGCAGGAGATGAGAATTAGAAAGTCCTTCTTGCTTGGATGTGAACTAGTGCCCACTTGGGCCACTTCTAAGGTAGAGGAAAATGGGTGTGACTCCAGGGCAGGGACCCAGGTTCGCTTTTCCTTGGGTCAGGCTCAGCATCTTCCCAGGAAGGAGGATGTCACCGTCTTCTGCATCGTTTATGATGTTTTTGGCCGCAAGTAACAGTAAGTCAACTCCAGCTAGTCTAAACCATAAAGAGAATGCAGCCTCTCACATGACAAGAGGTGGGGTGACTTCAGGGTCAGCAAAACAGCAGCTCAATGTCATAAGCAAGAACTTATGCTCCGTCCATCTCTCTACTTCCTCCGTGGGCACAAGGTGGCTGCCACAGCTTCAGACACCACGCACACACACCAGGCCACGGGAGAGAACACTTTCCAGAACCCGCCCTCCAGCCCTCAGCTGACTTCCCTCTTACGTCTCATTGACCTGAATTGCATTACACACCAATGCCTAAACTTTTTCTGTAAAGGGCCAGGAGAGTAAACATTTCTGGCTTTGAGGACATGCGTTTGGTTGCAACTACTCAGCTCTGCCAAAAAGTAGCCAGAGGTAATACATTAACAAACGAGGATGGCTGCGTTCCAATAAAACTTTATTTATAAAAACAGGCAGGCTTGATTTGGCATATGGGCTGTAGTTTGCCCATCCCCACTCTAGATCAGCCGTTCCGAAACATGTCACAGGCAATTTATTATTAATTTACAATAACAATGCTTAATGGTGGCTTATTCTATTCTTTGCTGGCATCTAATAAAGGATATTTGAGAAATTCTAAGTCATAACATTGAACGTATGATCACCTAATAGACAGGCAGATTAAGAGAAGACAGCAAAACCGGGGCACCAAATAAAATGAGAATAAAAATTTCAAAGTCCTTCTAATGTCCTAATGAGCATCAAAGTAGACACTAAAGGAAGAGTCAGAACTCAGTTAAACCTTGTTCAAGTTACTTGCCAAATTTAACATTTACAAAAATGTTTAACTACATTTAGGGTTCACTATAATCCCCTTGGAAGTCCAAATTCCAGTCTCTAGAAACTATTTTCATATCTCCTTTTTATTCCTCCTGTATTGAAAGTCAAGACTGAAAAGAACTCAGTCCAAACCCCCAAATTTTACAAATGAGGGAATGGAGGCTCAGAGAGAGCAAGCTACTTTCCCCAGATCACACAGCCACTCAGTGCCAAAATTAACACCCAAACCCAGGCTGTGGTAGGTTGTAATGTTGTTCAAAATATCTGCTGTCCCTCCCAAGAGGTGGATTATACAACTCCCTGCAGGGACAAGCTTGACCATGTGCCTTGACATGCCCCCCCCTCCCCCCCTCAGGTGGAGTACACGCCTCACCTCGCTGTTGAACTCAAGAATGGCCATATGACTTGTTGCCCATGAAATGTGGTGAAGTGGCACGTGGCACTTCTGATTGCTCTGCCAGCCTGGGCTCCAGAATGAAGAAGATAGACAGCACAGGCACAGATGACCCATGATGGACATGTCATGTGAACAGGAAATAAACCACTGAGATGCGAGGCTGTGTGTTACCACAGCATAACTGAGCCTAATCCTGACACAGGCTTTACAGCTCTGAACACTGGGCTCTTTCTCACCTGGAGAGTCTCAGGTTTCCAGCAGTGCTACATGGCACTGAGGAGCACACATTCCAGCACCCGCCTGCCTGCATTCAGATTTCACTAGCTGTGTGACATCGGTCCAGGGACTCTCAGTGCCTCTGTGTCATCATCAGTAATATGAAGGTAACACTGGTACCTTCCCCACAGCAATACGGTGAGGGTTCAATGAACTCAGTCTGTGCTTTGAGACTACAGGCACACCTCACTTGATTGCTCTTTGCTTTATTGCACTTGACAGATACTGCGTTTCTTACACATCAAAGGTCTGTGGCAACCCTGCATCGAGCAAGCCTCTCAGTGTCATTTGTCCAACGGCATTTGCTCGCTTCCTGTCTCTTTGTCACACTTTGATAATTCTCACAATATTTCAAATTTTTCATTATTACTGTATTTGTTATGGTGATCTGTGATCAGTGACCTTTAATGTTACTATGATTCACTGAAGGCTTGTATGATGGTTAGCATTTTTTAGTAATAAAATATTTTTTCATTGACGTACTTTTTTTTAGACGTAATGCTCTTGCACATTTGGTGGACTACAGTATAGTGCAAATATAAATTTAATGTGCACTGGGAAACCAAAAAAAATGTGTGACTCACTTTATTGCAATATTTGCTTTATTGCCATGGTCTGGAACCAAACCTGCAGAATCTCCGAGGTCTGCCTGTACTGGCTAAACATTGGTTATCATTATTCAACATACTTTCTCCCTGGCCAACATTTCAGTGACAATAGGGGTGGGAGGGGAGGGCTCCCTGAGACCAATCCATGTCATTGCACATGCAAGCAATAGTCATCCCTCCGGAAGTCACTCTTTGCTGGGTTCCATACTGACAACCAACACTGTCCCGGCTACAGGATGAGGGGAACGGGCAGGAGGGGCTCTTGTGGAGGGGTTAGGAGCAGGGTGCTAGAGTCAGACTGGTTAGGGTTCAAATCCTGCCTCTGTCTTTTCCTTTTTTTTTTTTTTTTTTTTTAAATTTTATTTATTTATTTATTTATTTATTTATTTATTTATTTATTTATTTATTTTTGGCTGTGCTGGGTCTTCGGTTCGTGCGAGGGCTTTCTCTAGTTGCGGCAAGTGGGGGCCACTCTTCATCGCGGTGCGGGGACCGCTCTTCATCGCGGTGCGCGGGCCTTTCACTATCGCGGCCCCTCCCGTTGCGGGGCACAGGCTCCAGACGCGCAGGCTCAGCAGCTGTGGCTCACGGGCCCAGCTGCTCCGTGGCATGTGGGATCTTCCCAGACCAGGGCTCGAACCCGTGTCTCCTGCATTAGCAGGCAGATTCTCAACCACTGCGCCACCAGGGAAGCCCTGTCTTTTCCTTTTGTACATCTATAGCTAAGTTACTAACCTCAGTGAGCCTCAGTTTCTACCTCTGGAAGATGGGAATAATAAAAGCGTCCGTCTCATGGTGTGAGGTGAAGGGTCAATGAAATTACTCATGTGAAAATGCTTGTCACGGTGCCTGGCACACCACAGGGGTGAGTCAGGATCGGTACTCCCTTCTGGACAGTACAAGCCCAGGGGAGCATGGGCAGAAACAAGTAGCAGGAGATGACTCATATTTTAGTGCATCGGAATGAGCCACAGGGATCTTCGTAGCCTTGGCGCCCTCCTGCCCTCCTGGAAACACCTTCCTGAAATCATAGACTGATTGTCTGGCTGGTGCTGGGTTGGTAGAAAACAAAGCATCCTCCTCCATCACACAGCTGGCATGGATTTCCACGAGCAGCACAGACTGCCTGGTCTGCTTGCCACATGGGGGAGTCACTGGACATCCATCCATCAAAGTGAAGACCGCACTCAGCCTGGAGCAGCTGCTCCCGAGCGCAGTGGATGTGGGTTTGAAGACCTCAGATCAGCCTCACATACTGTGATAAGGCAAGAATCAGGTCAGGACAGTGAACCGTTCTAAGATGCACTGGGTCCCTTCACAGGGAGATCTGAACTTGGCATGGAGCTGCCGTGAACGGAGCCCCCCTCGCTCGTGGCCTTTTCAACCACATCCTTCTTGCTCTGTGCCCTCTTGCTGATGGCAGAATTGCTACCTAACTACCTTAGCCAGGGCCTTAATGGTCACCAGACGGGGAGCTCTACTTGCAGCCAGCTGTGCCTGCTTCACCTCTGGTCCTGCAGACACCTGCCCAGGCCTGGCCAGAGGAGAGCTGGGGACTGATTTGTTGGAAGCACACACCACAAGCCCAGCCTTTGAGATGCTAGTGGATGGCTTGTCTGCCCTAAATCTCAGCCTCTCCAGATTAAACCCTTAACATGCAAATATACCCTGGGAGTAGGGAGATGGCAGGTACCTGCCAGGATGAGTTCATCATGTGTCATGCACTCATGTCACTCACTCCTGATTACTATGTGCCAGGCTTGCCTTCCTCCATGTTTGGAAGGTTAGGGTGAAGGATGGGACCAAGACTGAGAAGAGGTGGGGCGGGGGCTTCCCTGGCCATGGCTGCCCCATGCCACTCACTCCTGGGCTGCTGGGACTATGTCTTTACTGCCTCCGTCATAGCAAACTTTGAGGCTGGAAAGAAAGGTTTTATTTGGGAAACGCTGCGGAGGTTTGTTACTGAGTCAATGGAGAAAGCAAAGAGGGTCTGTGAGAGTAAACAGTACAGAACCTGGAATATCTTCAGCAAAGTAATTGCAAGGCAACATTTCAGGGTAGTTTAATTTCCTACTGCATTTTAATGACCAATATAGAAGATATAAAAACGTAATTTACAGAAAAACTCCAACATTTTGTTTCCCTGGTTATTCTAATAGAGCAAATGGGACATACAATATGATTTTTTTTTTTAAAGGGTGGGTAGAGAAAGAGTGAGGGCATTTTATTTTATTTAATTTATTTATTTTCTTTTAAAATTTTTATTTATTTATTTATTTTTGACTGTGTTGGGTCTTCGTTTCTGTGCGAGGGCTTTCTCTAGTTGCGGCAAGCGGGGGCCACTCTTCATCGCGGTGCGCGGGCCTCTCACTATCGCGGCCTCTCCTGTTGCGGAGCACAGGCTCCAGACGCGCAGGCTCAGTAATTGTGGCTCACGGGCCTAGTTGCTCCGTGGCATGTGGGATCTTCCCAGACCAGGGCTCGAACCCGTGTCCCCTGCATTGGCAGGCAGATTCTCAACCACTGCGCCACCAGGGAAGCCCAATATGATTTTTTTAAAAAAAATTTTCACCCAACACTGTAATCAATCTTTCATGCTACAGATCTGTGTAGTTACTTGTCACACGCTCCAAATAGATGTGAATAGGAGTTACGCAGGAAGAAAACTCTGTTTTTTCCCTTCTGATAGCAAGGCAGGAAACCTTTACAAAGTCCATCCTTAGGCATTTTTCCGTTCTGTTTGACCAGTTTTTAACTGAAAGTTACAATGGTTTCATTCCCAGGCACTGAGGTGGTAATGATGAGGACACATGAGGGATGGTTGGGGCTTTAGAAGGTGAGGGGCAGTTTTTTAACCCACAAGCTTCTTCTGCCTCTGTTCATCACCTAGGACCAGACCCACACCCTCCAAGTGAGGTCAGGAGGCACGTGCTGGGCGAGGCAAGGAAACAACCTCCACCCCAGCCCTGCCTGTGCTCCAGGCGTGGGAGGGATGGTGGACCAGGGCTGCCCCCTGAGATAACGGCCCCTCCCCCTGCAGGCACATCTGACTTATCTCACACAGCCTCCTCTTCCTCTAAAATCAGCTGATGTGGCCCCTATGGGGACCTTTATAGTCGGAATTTATTTTTCTGCTGCTAGTAACATCGCAAACGCAGAATCTAGCTTCTCAGCAAGGACTTCAGGCTTATCAAACTCGACCACCTGAAAGTCAGAGAAGAAGAGCTGAAATTGTCAGAAAATATCCACCCACCACAGAGCCCAAACCATTGAAACCTCTGGAGAGGTGACGCCAACTTCCTGCACCTTCCCGTTTTCCATGACCAGGACACAGTCACAGTTGAGGACCGTGTTGAGGCGGTGGGCAATGGTCAACACAGTGCAGTCTTTGAAGGCATCTTTGATGGTGCTCTGAACAAGGGTGTCGGTCTTAGAGTCCATGGAGGCAGTGGCTTCATCAAGGAGAATGATCTGTTGAGGAAGGAGCGTTGTGAAAGTCACACCAAGCCAAAGCTATACCTAGAGGGAAACTTATAGTCTTAGCTCAATTTATTAAAAAAGAAGGGTTGAAAAGTAATGAGCTAAGTATCTGTCTCAGAAAGTTAGAAGAAGAACAAGAGAATAAAAGTCGTATCACACCACCTTCTTCTTCCTCAGAGGGACTTGCTGGAGAAAGAAGGTTGTATATTCTTTACTCCCCTTTTTGTGAATGGTTTATTCTAATCCTACAAACCAGTAAGAAGAAATGCCCCATGGTCTTTATCTACTGTACTACATGAGTTAGTATGAGATATAATAACAGTACTTGTTATGTTTCCTACTGCTGCTATAACAAATTAGCACAAATTAGAGGCTCAAAACAACACAAATTTATCATCTTACAGTTCTGGAGGTCAGAAGTCCTAAAGCCAAGGTATTGTCAGGACTGCATTTCTTTTGCAGACTCAAGAGAAATGGTTTTCTTGCCTTTTCCAGCTTCTGGAGACTGCCTGCATTCCTTGGCTTGTGGCCTCTTTCTGGCATCACTCTAACCTTTACTTCCATCGTTGCATTTCTTCTTTCTTTCTGACTCTCTTTCCTCCCCTTATAAGGACTTGTGTAATCACACTGGGCCGAACAAGGTAATCCAGGATAATCTCCCCATCTCAAGATCCTTGACTTAATCACATCTGCAAAGCCCCTTTTTCCCAGGTAAGGTAACATGTTCACAGATTCCGGGTATCAGGACATAGGCATCTTTGGGGGGCCATTATTCTGCCTGCCACAGTGCTGGTTTGCCAGTCAGAGGGCTTGAGTTCAGCTCTAACTCTGCTTGACTTTGGCTAAATTACTTGACTTCCCCAAGGCTCCATTTCTTTGTCTGTAAAAGGGAGTTACACCTTATCATGAACACGAAATGCAAGGACAACACATCAACCACTCAGTGCTGTGTAGTGCCACAGTCAGGACTGAATGCCTGCTTGCTCCCTTCCCTGTCGTTAGCACATGTAGAGAGCACACACAATGGGTTACACTTTGATCAGGGTTCAGAGAATGGGATTTCTAAAGCAACAGCAATCCCTTCCCCGAAATCAGTAAGCAAAGATGGCTAAGTCACTCAGAAACATGAGTATAAATTTTACAGTCCTTATATCCTGGCATTCTGAAGGCCTTCTTTAGTATCCTGAGTACTGTTTATCAGGCCTCAGAATCATTCAGGGACAAAGGGAAAAAGTTGAGAGGCAGATTTCTCAAACCCAAACCACTTAGGAGGACAGAGAGAATACCTAAGCAAGACCTCTCGGGGAAAGGCCCAGGGGAGGCAGGTGCTATTGCTGTAAATGGCTGTTATTTTTCAATTTTCTCCCCCTCACAACTTTGTCTTAAGAAAAAGTGATCGGTTTTTAAATGGCCCAATTGCTCTCTCTTTGTTGAAAGACAAATGCCTGGCTCTACCTCTTGGATTGAGTGGCGCTGCAGGAAATATCCAACATTTGACCAATCCATTTTCCACGCTGTTTCCTTACTTTTGAATTACGGAGAAGCGCTCGGGCCATACAAAGCAGCTGACGTTCCCCTACTGAGAAGTTTTCTCCAATTTCTGTGACTTCTGCCTGTAATTTTTCCGGGAGTTTCATTATCTATAGAACACAGAGAATGCCATATTTGTGCTGATGATCTATAAAATTGTCCTGTATCCTCCATATTGATTGCCCCCTTCTCTCGCATTTATCAGCTGGCTTTATTTTACTGCGGAAAACAAAGTGCAAAACAACAGTCATTTCAATATTGCGAACAGGCACCAGGGAAAGACCAAGGAGTAGGCAGTCATTAATAATTTAAAATCACAGTGTGATTCATAGAACCCCGTAGACACCTTGCCAAAAGAGTACAAATGATGCACATATGGCTCCAGAGAAACACAAACAAGTATAAATGGCTTTAGGGATCCTTATTTCTATGCATAAAATGGAGATGGGATGGAATTTTCTGGTCATCAAGGAAAGGTAAAGACAGGGTCTGATTTATCTAGCATGTGGCTTTGGGAGATGCTCACCTTGGTACCAAGTCCTGGGAAAATAAAATTCCCTCTGGGCTGCAGAGGTGGCCACACTCACCTGCTGACCCCAGCTGCAGCTCTTATAGCACAGGGTTCTGTCTCACAGAGGGTTCATTCCATGCCATGCGCGCTCATCTTCCCAGAGTTTATCTGCTTCAATAAGCAAATGAGGCTATTGGCAGAGCAGTAGGGCACTTCATCTGCTCTAGAGTCAGATGGGCTTGGGGTCAAGTCTCCATTCTGCTACTCACACCTGACTACCCTGAGTCTTAATTTCTGCATCTCTAAAAGTAGGGGTAGGAGTACCAACCTCAGAGGGTTGTAGTCAGGACCAACTGAGATAATGCATGTAGAGATCTTGACTGAATCATCGCAGTGGCCTAATAAATACTATCTATTGTTGCATTTAACAAGGAGTAATAAGGATTGACATATGTGGTGCCAACAAACAACTGGGCAAATCTAAACCTGAGCCTGGTGTCTGGGGCACTGGTGCTGGGAAACAGACTCACCCCGGACAGCCCCAGAGACCTACAGTGTCTCTCATGAATGTTCTCTCCAGAACCTGCCAGAGCATCTCATCGCTGTGACTCCCAAAGGGATCCAAGTTGTACCTGCAATGAAGGAAAGGAGAGGAAGCTGAATTTCTGAGGACGAGAGGACGGGAGAGCATGTTTTCCACAGCATGAGGAGGAGAGCGGGAGGTGGTGTGTGATGACGCCGCAGCAACCAGAGCAGCACTTAGTCCAGGGCACTGGTTCATGAAATACCAACCTCAGGCCGAGAGACCGAGGACCCATGACTCTGGGACGGAGCAGAAACCACCAAGGCGGGCAGACCACCAACCCTGCCAAGAGATAGCTCCGAGCGAGGCACTGGGGAGACACATTTGGTCCTCTCCGTGGCCGTGTGCAGTGGAGCGGATCTGACCTTATGCAAATTCTTGGCAGAGAGAGAAGCAGCGAGCAATTCCACCTCCCGGTGTGTTCACTCTGCCTTCAGAGGCAAGAGCTTTATCTGCAGCTCCCAGGCCTTGCAGCAGGTGAGCACCTTACATGCAGGGTGTGAGTCTAGCATTTCAAGACACGGAAGGTCCTTTTCATTCACCTCTCAATACAGCCCCCTACTTCATCTGGTGCTCAATGGGGGAATATCCCTCTTGTTAGAGGGGCAGCTACTACACTGGGGCAAGTGAGTAACTGTGGTTTTCTCCTTGTGCTTTGATGACAGATCTTGAGCCCTGTAGAAGTTGCAACCCTACTGTTCTTGGACTTGAGCAGTTTCTGTTCACTTCTTCGTGGGAGTGAATTGACGTACTTCCGAAAGGATAGCTACATACGTAGAATAACCATTTATTTTATCGTGCAAACTGGGGTAATTTAGGGAGTGGCCACTGCTAAACCTGATAGGATGCTGAAACAGGCATAAATCAGGGCTCTCCAGGGCCAACTGGGATGTCTGCTCACCCTGCACATACGCATTTTGCGTATTTGTAATGTAGTTTATAAAACACAAGTAATGTTCAGGCCCCTAGTCCTCAGCTCCTCCCAAGGCTTGTGAACATCTCAGGATAGGACGGCCCCAGGCCAGCCATGGCGCGGGCGCTTCACAAAGCTCTTGTTGGTCTGATTTCACTATCCAAAAATAGGGATGCACAACAATCAAAAACAGCTACCTTACTGTACCTACAAACAGGACAGGATCCTGGGGGATGACAGTCAGCTTGGTTCTGAGGTCTTCGCAACCAACAGTACAGATATCCATGCCATCAGTGAGGGTTGTGCCACTGGCGGCCTCCACCAGATGAAACAAGGCCATTCCTAAGGACGACTTGCCTGGGAACAATAAATGCAACAGCAGCAAATCAAACATCAGTTTGTATTCCATCATACCTGAGTATCTATCTAATCAAGGGAATTTTTAACGCAATGAAAATGACATTGTGCAGACAGAAACCCCACTCTGCAGGGGCACTCAGCTACCCTAATACAGTTAACCTGTCCACCCCTGCAGGGGCTATTTACACATGACTCATCCTCTGGGCTTCGTCTCACCAGAATGATTCTCATTTAATTAATTCAAAAACTGATGTGTGTTTACTTCCGACTCCACACATCCATCCAACCTGAAATCCTAATTTACAGTAAAGAGATGTCAGGGAAAAAACAACCAATCCACCACACATGCACATCACCCTCTGTTGTGATTTAACTAGCATGCCCAGTGGAAATGCAAAGAAAACAACCTGAAAGGAACACAATCAGAGCTTGTCCTCACTAGAACCTGTTCTTCAAACAATCCCAACTGTTTGCCCGCTCTGGATGTTCAAGTTCAGCCCGCTGAGAACAAGGGGAGTGTTGTCTCTATATCTCATCTGATAGTCTCTGAATGTTATCTCCCCGCGGCTGGGCCAGTCGTGGGGACAGGTCCCTACTTTGAGGGGGTGAGTGCATTCAGGAACACAGGTCTGAAAAGCAGAATAACAAATGATGGGTTAATAGTCATTTGCTTTTCCATTCATTTCATTCATTCATTCATTCACTCACACAATTCTAGGTACTGGTATTCATGCTGGTGAACTAGACCAGTAAGGACACTGCACTCCAGAAACTCACATTGCAGTGGGGAAGTCAGATAATAAACACGAAGAGATGAGAAATGAAGACAATAAAACAGAGTATTGTAATAGAATACACAATGTGTGGGGTGGAAGGGGTAGGCGGAGTAAAAGTCACTTAAGTGTTGAGGAAGGCATCTGTGAGGATGTGACATTCAAGCTGAGACCTGAAATGCTGAGAAGATGCCAGCTACAGGAAGATTCATTCCAGGCAGAGTAGACAGCTAGTGCAAAAGCCCTGAGGCCAGAATGAGTGTGGGGACTTTGAGGAACAGAAAGAAAAGTCATGTGGCTAGAGCTTAGTGAATAGAATGGATGACTATAAGGGGCAGCTCATACTGGGCCTTGTGAGCCTGGGCAAGTGTCAGCAATGTGACCTTGAAGCTGTGTGACAAATCCAGACCAAGCCTTGAGATTTGCAGAATTCGGTCAGATACAATTTCATTATCTGCAAGAGTCACTGTGGTGTTAGAAGCAGGAAGATGACAGTAGCACCGGGTGTCAAGTTCAGAGTTACTTGGAAAAGGAATTAAAGTTTTATAAGAGCCCAAGAAATGCAAATCTCCTCTAATTAAGGAGGAGAGCAACTTGACTGCATTATAAGACCAACCCGTCCTCTGAATTATAAAGTCCCTGTTAACCAGGAGAAATAGAGTTCCCGTGTTCCCCATTAGGGTCGCTGACCAGCCCACATCGCTGGTCGATAGGCAACCACAATTAGCTGAGAAAATAATTGTATTCCTAGTCAGTGAGTATTTTTAATCCCTAGAAGATTTAGAATTAGTAATAATAATGTTTAAGAGAAGCAGAATTGGAATAGTAGTATTTTTAAGTTTATGGAATCTGCATATTTGGTGCTTTAAGTATTCATAATGTTAATAACATTCAGGCTTGTGATTCTAATTTAAAATGTATAATTGAATAACTTATTTTAACATGGTTTTAAGTTTAAAAACTTACTGTTTATATACAGTATTGGGATTGTCATGAGAACTTAAAGCTCACCATATTTACAAGTTTAATTTATTAGATTTATATAACCTCAGGAAGGTTTGTTTGTTAAATCAGATTATCGAGGTACTTAAAAAGGAAATGGAATGCATTAAATTTTAAAATGCAGTTTAAAATGTTTTAAAGTGTTTAATTAAGTTTGTAAAAGGGGCCAAATGCTGTTCAAAGGCCCTTAAAAGTGATTGCTTGAATTGGCAAGACTGCTTTTCAAAGAATAGCAGGATTTGTAAGGGGAACATAAAAGCTTTTAAAGAAGAGGAAGACTGGTTTTTTCAATTTACAATTTTAGTCAAGTAAATATTAATTTTTAGAAACTAAAGTAAGCCACTGAATTCTCTCTTCCGTGTACAGAAACAGCCCTTGAGGAAATTTTTTTTAAAAGAACCTCTCCCTCATCATCAAGGACTTTAGACTATATTGTAAATATGGGTGTTAAGAAAAGGGGTTGTGGTCCGATTTCAGTTTTTAAAGAGATCCCTTTCACATGTAAAAAGATCAAATACCTAAATTCTGCCAGAGTTAACTGGCTCCTCCTCTTGCACTGATTTCTTACCGAAATGTACTCCCTGAGCAGCTCCACGGAGGTGAACTTGGCCTGGGTCTCCGTCCCTGTCCGCACACACACTTGGAGCAGCCCACTCAGCTGTGGAGGGGGCGACAAGCAGCCACAGTCAGAGCCCTCCCTGCCTTCAGGGCCGGCTTGTGAGTCACCCCTCCCGTCTTACTCAGGACCACACCAAAAGCAGGCCTGCATTCCCAGCCAAGTGCCCAGATGTAAAGACACTCCTGTTGGGGTGTTTTGCCTTTAAACACTTCCTTTGTATTTAGAAACAAATGGTAATTATATTCTCCCTGGCACTCCAGATGGTCAGAGTCATCCCACTACAGCACCGCTCAGGCACAAGCTTCGTGGTTGGAAGGGTGGGGAACTGCTGTGAGCAGGAATTCTCCCAGGGCCTCCGCACTGCTGGAAACCCAGCACTTGCGGCCACCTGGTGGGGTCCTGCACCTCTGTGCCCTCCCCGATTACCCCACCTGCATCCTGGAAGCACCTGAAACCCAATCACCACAGATATCGGAAGTGGAAGAAAACCATCAAGCCCATCTGCTTGCTTCGGACATGAGAAACTCTAGGCTTAGACGGTGGCCTGCTAAGGTCACCCACCTTAGGCCAGGATCCCCCAGAAGCCAACCCTGAGGTTTGAGGGCAAGCAGGTTGAATGGAGGTCCCCCCCAAAGATATTGCACATCCAAATCCCTGGGACCCTTGAATGTTACCTCATTAGGAAAAGGGTCTTTGCAGGTGTAATTAAGGACCTTGAGATCAAGCTGGGTTACCTGGGTGGACCCTAAATCCAACAAGTGTCCATATAAGAGAGAGAGGAGGAGGAGATATGAAGGTGGGACGGAGATTGGAGGGATGCAGCTACAAGCCCAGGAAGCCAACAGCCACCAGAAGCTGGGAGGGACAAGGAACAGAGTCTCCCCTAGAGCCTTCCAAGGGAACATGGCCCTACAGACACCTTGATTCTAGACTTCCAACTTCCAGGACCGCAAGAGAATACATTTCTCTGGTTTTAAGCCACTAGTTTATAATTTGTTACAGCAGCCCGAGGAAACAACTCCAGGAGGTGGACCCAAAAAGTCCCAGTAGGAGCTGGGAGAACTGAGGCACAGAGGAGGAGAGTCCGGATAGGCTTCACTGTGGGCAGCTGAAGCTTGACGCCCCTGGGGGTCCTGGGAGTCCGCACGGAACACACCTGACTTGTCCCGAGGATGCTGTTCCATCTCCACTAACTCCCTGCAGGCATTGCTGGGGCGCTGGGAGGACCCCCCATACCGCAGGTGCAACCTGCCTCAGCCTTGAACCGAGCACCTTCCCGCAGCAGTGGGAGGCCAGCTGGCCTGCCCTGGAAGGGCGGCCACCAACAGCACCTGCCTCGGTCGCAGGGTGGGCTAGTGGGCCGGAGGAAGGACCAGGTCTTCCTCACTAGGTGAGTAGTGACTTGGTGCTGGCACAGTCGGGGCTGGTTTCCCAGGGGTGAACGTGCTAGACAAGACCCCTG
Source organism: Balaenoptera acutorostrata (assembly GCF_949987535.1). Classification (NCBI taxonomy): domain Eukaryota; kingdom Metazoa; phylum Chordata; class Mammalia; order Artiodactyla; family Balaenopteridae; genus Balaenoptera; species Balaenoptera acutorostrata. Next base: position 36,244,554 of record NC_080082.1, on the reverse strand, counting down.
CAGCCCCAGGGCTTGCATTCTAGTGGGCCGGCGGGATGAGACACAGGCAATTTCAAGGAACCCTAAGAATGTCAGTTATATGGGAATATGTGAAAGAGGGGCTAGGGCTGGGCTGGGGGGTTACCTTAGTTGGGGTGATTAAGAAGACGGTGTGTGCTGAAGCATTCATGATAAGAAGTCTGCCAGGCAAACTCTGGGTAGCAGCAAGTGGCCTTAACAGGAAGGAGGCAGTGTGGTCTGAACAGGTGGATGAGGTGAGAGCAGACCCTCCGAGAGCTCATCTCAGTGGGCCTCCCTTGCTGCCGCCCAGCTTTACACATGCCACTGGCTTCCCATTTCTCTTAGGGCACTGGTTCTCAGCCGGGGTGATTAGGCACCCCCGTCCCCGGGACATTTGGCAATGTCTAGAGACATTTTAGGTTGTCACGACCTTGGAGGAGGGAGATTCTACTGGCATCTCCTGGTTAAAGATCAGGAAGACTGCTGACATCCTGCAACACACAGAACAGCCCCTGTCAAAAAGGATTATCTGACCCAAATGTCCACAGTGCTGCAGGCGAGAAAGCCTTTCTTAGAAGACAGGTGACACCCTTGCCCACGGCTGACGGAGCCCCACCGACCCCTCATATCGTATTCTCCACCACCCTGCTCAGGCCACAGGAGCTTCTGAGTTCCCCAAAGGCACTAGTCTCCTGCCTGCCCCCAGCCTTCCCTGGTCCCTCAGACTGAAGCACTTCCTTGGCTCCTTCTTTATCAAATTCAGGTGTCAGCTTGCAAGTCACCTCCCGGCAGAGGCCTTCCCTGACTATATCGGGTCTAACGCTGCTTCCCCACTGACAGTCAATTACCCTGCTTCATTATCTTCATAACAGTTCAGCAGTTTCCGAAGTCTCCTTATTTATTTACTTGCGCACTTATTTATTCCATCCCACTTTATATCCCTTTATGTCCCACTAGCATGTAAGCTCCATGAGCGCAGAGACCTGTCCAGCTTGTTCCTGCTGAACCCACAGCAGCTGGCATGGTTCTGGCTCCCGGCAGGTGCTCAGTGGACACGTCTGGTGAGTGAATGAGTGAACTCTGCTCTTGAGAAGGGCATATAAATATTTTGTTAAGTTCAAGGGTATCAGCTCCTCAGGGCCCCGGGCAGCCCTCCATGGGGTTAGAATTCCCTTATCAGCACAGTGCTGGCCCCAGGAAGTTCTCACCCGCCTCCGTGATGGTATGTGATGTTACTTTGCACTCACTTTCTGCTCTGTGGGACTTCACACCAATTTCTCATCCACCTAGGGAGTCTCCTCTGTTCTCAAGGGAAGCTCTGTCAGCTGGATTTTCTGTATTCTCCAAAGGGGGGCTAATGCTCAATAAAGCTCCAAAGCCAGATGGAGGGGAAACACCCCCTAGATCTTGAGGTGTGCAAATCCTCCAGCCTCACAGGGATGTTTGAAAACAATCTCATAGAAAGCTGGTGATATATCCCAAGAGCATAACCTCAGTTGAGGAAAGCGGTTTCACTTGGACCAAGTAAGGGAATCTATTCAACATCATCTGTTTAATATTTTACTAGGTAACAACAAATAAAATCATCCATCAATGAGGGAAACTGCCTGCCCAAGGAAAATTCATTTCCCTCACTTAACATAGAGTCCTGAGCATATATTTGTTACTCTTCCTTTCCAAAATATTATTAAAATGATAGTACAGAGATTGCAAATAGGAATAGACCGTTAACATCAAGGGGCTTGGGAAGAGATATCATTGAAGGAGAGAGTTACACATTTCTGGAAGATGGAAAGAGGATGAAAGCATTTTGATAGGATGGAGGCAGAGTGTGCTGCAGGGGCTTCCAGAACCTTCTGTCCAGCAGAAGTCAGAGAGGCTCCAGGTAAGAGAAGGGGTCCACAAAGAGACAGACTGAGGGGGTATATAGACAACTACTCCTGTTGGGCCCATTTCCTCCCCCTCCTCATCTTCTTCCAAACCAGAGGTAGCTGGACAATTTATCCCTAGGCCAAAACACACACACACACACACACACACACACACACACACACTTCCCTAAAGAAAGTGGGTAAATGACTTGGGGATAAATGGGGCTCCCAGAATAGTATCCTAGATAAAATCTCTTTAAATCTAGCCTTTGGGTGTCTGAAGGCCAGCTCTCTGGCTGCTTTCCTGAAGTGAAGCCAGCCTGTGGAAAAGTCCAACCCACCTATCCATAGTTATAAAACCTCCCATTAGGAGAGACCTACCAAGGCATATACAAAGGCAGATGAAACCGTGAAAATCCAACCAAGTTTCTCAGCCTTAACCACAAATGGATCAAGAGACATATGAACAAAACCAATGGCATGAAAGAGCAAGAACCAGATGAACAAACAAACAAACAAACAAAAAACCTGATCCTGGAAAAAACAGATATCAGTCAAAGAAGAAAGGAGAGTTTAAGAAAGGTGAGGAGCTCTAATTAATATCCTCAGAGAGATTAAAAATATGTTGCACCCATTTTAAAATGATTTGCTTAAAAACTCAGAGACTAAGAAAGAGTTTGTGGAAATTAAGTATACGAACATATGATCGCCAAACTTCAAATTCAAGAGAATGGCCGAATGACAAAGCAAAGGAAAATTCCCAGAATAAAGATAAAAAAACAAGAACATGGAAACTTTGAGATGCAAGAAAGGAAACATAGAGGACTGATGCAAGAAATCCAATATTAAACCAATATGAGTCACAGAAAAAGAAAACAAAGGGGAAGGAGACAAGGAAATTATCAAGAGGAGAAAAAGGAATAAAGGAGGAAAAGGAGAAATTTTTCCACTTGAAGAGAGATTTGACTTTATTCTGTTCCCAGCCTTGAACAGAATAAGTGGAAACAGACCCCCCCACTCAGACTCACTGTCCTGGAATGTCAGAGCACCGAGGATAAGGACTGCATCGGAACAGCTTCCAAGGACAGAAGTGTGAGGTATGTAACAAGGAGCAGATGCAGACTCAGATTGGTATCAGACCCAGAGGACGTGGGTTCAAATCCTGGCTCTCACACATGCCGGTGTGTGATTCTGACAAGTCTTTCTGGACTTCAGTCTCCTCACCTGTAAAACCTGGATTATGGCGTCCTTACCTCATGGGTTATTGTGGGGATAAAGGAGTTAATTTATGTAAAGGACTTACAACAGTGCCTAAAATGACATGTGTTTCCCTATTATCATTATTATTCCCTATTTTTATTATTTCCCTGTTATTCTTATTTTTCAAAAGAAAAACACCAAAGCAACCAAAAAGAGAAGTTGGTGATTATTTGTCATGGACACCATGGTTGCCCCCCAGCATTCCTTTCCCTCTCCCCATTGTGGGGCAGTGGTGTGTGACATGAGAGCAGCATGGGGTATGACTCCATCCTTTGGCCTAAGCCAGTCAGCCGAATCCCATCGAGACACAAATTAGGTCTGGGATGCCTCAATTAATCCAGTAAAAGTAGAACACAGGGCTTTTGTTCAGTGGCTGGGGCAGGAAATGCTTTTCTCCTGCTTTCTTCCTGCTATAGCCCCCAGAGGCTGCCAGTCACCATTGCACAACAATGAAGAAAGTCATCACAGGAGGAGGACAAACCAAGGGGCCATGATCCAACTGTGCCTGAAGCCCATACAGCCACCAGACCTTTTAATATGTGAACTACTGAGCTCTCTTTACTATTTAAACCCATTGAGTTGGGTTTTCTGTTATGTCCATCTTCCCTGATACACTCTATGCCAGAGCCTCCAGGCCAAGCCCAGCCTCACACTAGGTGTTACCTGGATGATGTAAGACAATGGCGAGCCTTTGGATGAAGCACTGATTGAGGAGAAACTCAGGGTCACCAACAAGGCCACAATGAAGGTGACGATGTTCATGAGGACATCCATCCTTAGAGCAAACCACCTGAGAGCACAGTTAAAGTATAGGAGATGGCTGCAGTTTTCATCATTTAGCATCTTAAACCTAAAATTAAGAAATCAGACAAAACAGGAGGTTGGGTTGTGCTTCCATAGACTTAGGGTTAGGGCTACTGGAGAAATAGGGAGAGAGGAATGCATCCTTATATAGGAGTCTCTTAAAAGATGAGCATATATTCATACTCTTTAAAATCTGCTGCCATGGGCATCTTTGATTTGCACTTATTTTGAGAAATCCTACATAGCAGTAGCATATGGTGCTGAGTGGGCTCTTTCTGTCTTTCCCAGAACTGGCAACTGGAACCCACAGCTGAGAACAAAAGGGGCTGAGAACCTCACACTCTACCTCCAAAGGACCGCTGTCTTGGGGACAGTCACCCCCCAAAGGCCCTGTGGAAATGACCGTTGACCCCTTTGATCTATACAGGGTAGGAGGTGAGGAGATCTCAATGTTTGTGATGGCAGAGGAAGGAAAGGAGGGTGCTGGATTGGTTCTCCTCCCCAGTTCAGGAAAAGAAGAGTCAAGGCAATTGTTTATAAAGGTGGAGGAAAAAAAAGAAAGCTGACATCTTGTACCTCTGCTGCGTGTCCCCTGAGCCAGAGGAGAAGGAGCACAGGGCAGAGCGACAGAGAGACGACACCGCCGAGGGATGAAGGCAAGACCCAGCCCCAGAGTTGCTCGGTTCCCAGATGTACAGAAGGTGGGTCCTGCCCGTTCCTGCAGTCCCTAGAGTTGGGGTGCAGAGGGAAGATGGCATGTGAGGCTGCAGTCTTGATGCCACACTGATTGGCATGAGGCAAGAGGCCCCACATGAAAGGAAAGCAGTGTGAGGCTGTCAGGCGGAGCTCATGGGAGGACCTGCCAGAGCCTGCCCATCGGCAGTACCCAGCAGAGCGGCTGGGGACCTGGGTCCTGTTGGGGGCTCTCCCCTGCCACACCTCATCTGCACGGGGAGCTGGACCAGAAGAAATCAGCAGCAGAAAGGAGAATGACCTGGACAGGGTGGTCACCTGAGGATGTGTCCTTCCCCACCTCCATCCCCCTGCACCAGCCTCAGAGAACCAGGCTCAGAGAAAAGGGAGAGAGTGTTTAAAATAAAAGACTGGGTGCTTCCCAACAGTGACCCTGCCCCTTGCCCGACACATAGAACAGCACAGCATGCCCGCTCCAAGCCTCTGCGCAGATGGAGGGTGGGGGGCCGTGGCCTGAGTACCTTCAAGATTGAAGTTTTAACTGGGCTGAGCTAACCATTGACCAGAAGGGACATTAATCACAATTGCCACTGAAGGTTCCCCTGACTCACTTGGAAAGGGGCTTCATCAGAACAACTGGTAGAAATTATTAGAAAAAAAATAAAAACTTTCCATGCTTAAGCCCCTAAAGAGTTGAGATTCCTCCACTGGTGCAGTCATGACGTCCTCGGCATTGTTGCTCCGTCCTGTTCTAAACCTCCTCAAAGGATTCTGGCTGGAAGCCCCTCCGACTACCCAGGCTGGGCCCTGTAGCACCCTCCTCTCTGCTTCCGCTCCAACTAATTTTTCCCAGAGCTTAGTTAAAATATTCTTCCAAACTCTTTGGTCTTTCTACCATGTCGCTATAAAGCCTACAAATTCAACTGACAGCTTAAGTGACTTAGGAGTCATCTGCAGTCTTACGTGTGTGGTTGGCTAGGTTGTGCAGAAACAGAACCACTGGCAGGGATCAAATTGGAATTTGACCTCGAACCTTTTTAGTGCTGTAGCATTTTTTTCTGTTCGCAAAAGCAGTACAAGTCAGAAGCCCAAGTCCTCTGGAAAGTCCGTGAAAGGAACGAAAGGATTAAAAGAGGGGAGAGCCCATCAATGGCGTAGGGCTCAGCTCTCCTATAGGATCGTTTTGGAAACCTTAGGGGAGAATCTGCAGGAAGACAAGGATTGAATCTGTTCAGTTTGTTGTGAGTTGACGAATGGCCCATGACCAGGACACTGGAACGGTGGATGTGTGATGCAGGACTCTTGACACATGATGTTCAGGTCACACCAGTAACAGGGTTAGCTGCTGACTGAACTAAAGACAGGCTGGGGTGCCAGGTCCACACTGAGATCGTGGGTGGCGGGGAGAGAGAGACACAAACTTTGGAGTGTGTGTTAGGATTTTAAGGAAGGAAAGGATGGGGGTGGAAAAAGAACATCTATGTGGCAGAGACGCTACAGATTCACCAAACTCCATTTTCTTTTCTTCCTATGGCCACAGCTGGACTACATTTCCCAGCCTCCTTTGCAGTTAGGTGCACCCATGTGACTGAAATCTGGCCAATGAGTGTGCAGAAATGATGAGTGTCTTCATTGGGGTCCTCCACCCACATCTCTCCTCTTATCTTCCAGTTAGACCAGAGGACCCTGGAGAGGTCCCCAAGGCCCTCAGGATGGAAAAGCCCCAGATGGAGAGAGGCCGTGTACCTGAGTGTGGAGCAGAATCCCCTACCCCTGCCCCAGGGACCCTCATTCAGGTGTGGCTTGAGGAAGAATAAATATGTATTGCGTTAAGCCCCTAAAATTTGGAGTTGTTTGTTACCACAGTGAGCCTACTGTGATTGATACACACTGATTATATGTGATTATACGGTGTTTTCGAAGTTTGGAGCTGGAGGACTCCAGAGAAATTTATTAATCTAGTCCCGACATTTTAAAAAGAAGAAAACTGGTCCATCTACGAAGTGAGATGTAATGTGATCTTTGAAAATGACTTTTACAAGGAATATGTAATAACATGAAAAATGCTATTTAAAAATAAAACAAGACAAACATGATTATAAGTACTTCAGAAATAGAAAAAAAGAAAAGACTGTAAGGAAATATGCAAAAATATTAATAGGATTTGGGTTGGGGGCCCATGGGTGATTTTTTTTTTTTTTTCTGTTTTCTCCTATTTTCCTGAACTGAACACATTTTACTTTTAGGGAGAAAAAAAATAAAACATGTAAAACGCTGTACTGAGGTTGTCATTGGATGAGCTCGAGTCTTTGGGGGCCTCGGACACTGGGGAGAAAGGCCTAGCGTGTGAGGGGCTCCTCCTCCGTTCTACCGGCTCTCCGTCCACAGTCAGGCCGCGCCACCCAGACTTCCCTCCTCAGAGCCAGAGCAGCCGGCGTTTCTGGGCCTCCCGCTGGGGCTGACAGGGAGCGGAAGCCCTGGGGCAGGCCCTGCCCAGGACTTACTTGCTGACGCGGTCGTCCCTCTTGGCGTGGATGGTTACCAGGCCCTGCATGCACGAGGCTACGTGGGAGACCCAGGGGGACTCGCTGACACCCTCGACCTTCTTGAGCTCCTGGATTCCTCTGTGAAAAATGCTGCGGGAAAACCAAGAGCGGCCCAGGGGGCCCCACATGGGCTCTCCCAGTGATCCCCTCAGCTCACACAAATCCAGCTGGGCACTCAAGACAAATTGAAGACGGGCGGTGCAATCTAGCCAGGGAGGAGGGGCTGGCCCGCCATTCTCCTCTTGGGGGGCCCATCCCTGGGTGTGAGGGTGGGGCTCTCAGAAATTTGAGCCACTCCTTCCTGTGGTCTCAGCTCTGAAGGCTTCTTGCAGCATGAGTGTCTCGCTGCACGAGCTGTGACTCTAGTCTTTGAAGACTAGAGTTTTTCACACAGTGCAGCCCCTAAATCCAAGCCAACCACTTCTGGGTACCCAACCAAAGAAAAAGGGATCTGTTCCAATTGTGGAGGAAAATCTGGATCTGGTGCGTCAACTGCCAATATGTGATCTTCTAAAGACATTTTCAGAGGTAATTTTGAACATTTGAACATTGTCACCTCAGGAGCTGATTTTAAAACCAAATGCTCCACAGGATGTAACTCCCCCAGGGCCCCGGTGAGTGAGAGACCACTGCCCTCGGCACGCACATTGGCAGCTGGCCCGTGACAGCGAATCTGATCTGGCCTCCAGACTCCGCTGACACTCACCCAGGGGAGAGGAAGGGAAACCTCATTCAGAGCGCAAGTGAGTTAGTTGGAAACATTGGGTAACTCAGCCTGGATCAGCCTCATCTGGCCTGTCTTGTAGCAAGAAGTAGGGGTGCAGGGCAGAGAAAAACCTTTTGCTAAGTAAGTCAACAGCACAGAGGGGAGAACAGACAGGAACAATGGTCAGACAAACACACAGATTACAAAAACAAACACCAGCCCAAGGAATCCATCTTAAGAAGTGGCACCCAGGACATGTTATGTTTGTAAAGGACTTGCAGAAATTATTTTTATTTGGTCATTGCAATAAACTCTTGAGGCTGGACACTGAGGCCCATGTGTCCTTTCTCAGAGTCACGAAGGAGGCAGTGGGAGACTGAAGCGAGAGCCCGGCTCCCCCAACCCCCAGGGCACATGTGCTAGTTCCCATGGCGACGCCAGCTTCAGCCAAGGATGTGGAGTCAGCCTCTCTGCCCGTGCATCCCTACACTCACATTCCCCACTGTCTGTGGCATCATCTGTGGACTTGATCCACAACCTTGAAACATCCAAAATCAAACCGGTAACCTTGATCACCCCCAACTGCGTCTCCTCCTGTATCACTCATATCTGTCTTCACAGCACTCCCCATTTTGGACTCATCCTTGGCCTCTCCCATCACCCAACCCCAGCGGACTATCTCCGAAACGGCTCCCGAATCCACCTCTTTTCTGCCCTGACTGCTGCTGCCTATGTCTCAGTTCTCACTCAGATTCTACACTCCAAGAGTCTCCAATCCTATAGCCTTGTCTCAATCCTTCTGTAGCTTCATCCCCCCTCCACACTGTGCGATGGCCACAGCAATATTTCTAAAACTCAGCTCTGAGTGTGATGTTCCTGCTTACAGGTGGACGTGGGTCCTCGATTTGTGGGCTGAATCCTGGCAATCTGGGGCACCCTCTTCAAGACCCTCCATGTCCAGACCAGGGCTGGGCACATTTAGGAACATAATAAACATTTCGTTGAGTTTTATAGAAACTCAAAGTTTGTATAATATTGTGTCCCATTTCTAATTTACAAGACACTTATTGATCCTCGTGAGAACCCTTCCAGAACAGGCGAGGCACATGTTTCGATGATTACCGTTTTAGAGATAAGGAGACTGAGGCCTGCAGCGTTCCTCCGACTTCTCCAAGGTCCTCCAGCTAGTTTTGCAGCAGAGCTGGGACTCTGATGCAAATTTCATCTGATTTCCAATCCTTAGCCCTCCTGCAATACCCACCAGGCTGCCTGCTGAGAACTCCAGCTCGCCCAGGGCGAGGGAGGACCTGAGGAGCTGGCTTTCCTGGAAAGCTGGGACCGATGCTGCCCTCCTGCTTTTCCCCAGGGTGGGTGTGAAGGTGGGCACGGGGACCCCTCAGTGCCAAGCAGCCAAGGCCTTTCTCTCACCACGTCAGTGGTCAGGTGGGGCTATTTCTCAAAGCTCGGAGAGACTGGTCTCCTCTATCCTCCAACAACAGGAATGGCAAAGCCCAGTGGTTAAGAACGTAACAGCAGGTAGACAGCACCCACGGTCGCTCATTTCCTGGCCTGGACCAGTGACTTAATCTCCCAGCCACATCCACCCCTCAGCACTGCTCTGAGGCTCAAATGCCAGATGTATGCCGAGCACTTAGCACGTCACCAAAAATCAACGTGCTCCACCATTCAGAGAAGACAGCAAGGACTCAGTACCACCGGGTACTACCAGGTCACTGCACAGGGTTAACCAAATATGCATGGGTTTCGTGTGCTCCTTTTTAAACCGCGCATCGACCTACCGTAAAAGAATGACGACGCCTACAGCCAGGCCGGCCAGGACTAAAAGGACAGCAGGAAACACAGCAGCCAATATCACGCGAATAAACAGCACCATAAAAAACTGCTGCAGAAAGTTCTCGGCATGAAACGTCAGCCTCACATGCAGCTCGTCCATGTCCTCAGAACAACGGTTCATTAGCCTGCCGGCGGGAGTCCTATCAAAGAAGCTCATCGGGCTCTCCAGAATCTGTGGGCGACGATGGAGGGTCACGGGCTAGGTGCCTGTTCGGTGACCCCCACCCCTGCCCCGTCCGGCGCTCCCCGGGGCTGGGATCGCGAGCCAGGCCTGAGGTTTTTTCTGGGGGCCAACACAATGCGCCAGGCCGTCCTGGGAAAGCGAGAATGCAGCCCTTTCTCGCCACCACCGTGGCTGAGAGTGACCGTGGAGGGATTCAGCCTCCTTGGAGGAGGGAGGGATTTTTTGCCCAGGGCAATAAAAAGCCAAGTTCCCCTGTGTGTTGGGGGGGGGGGGCCCACCTGTGCACTCCGGCCAGGGCCCTCCACGGCAGCAGCGGAATGAAGAGGGGGCCTGATGTCCTCAGAGCTCGTTGGAGCAGGAGATGCCCTCTGGGCCTGCACACGTCTGCTCCAGGGCAGTGTCCCAGGGAGACGTTCCTGACCACTCACACCTTCACCCCCAGCCCTGCCTGGGCCCATGACACACCCACAGCTCCCTGAACTTTGCCTTTGCAGTTGATAATCAGATACTGGGAGACTCTTCCCAGACTCGACTGTAAGCTCCGTGAGCAGCGTCCCCCCCAGAGCTGAGCACAGTGTCTGGCACATGGCAGGTGATCCATAAACCCCACTGACTGACGTACCGATGCGCACGCAGCCCCTGGGGCGGGGGGTGGGGAGCCTGTACCTTGTCAAACACTCGGTCGTGCAGTGAGAAGGATGCCGTCAGCGTGGTCCTGGTGAAAGTGAAGCCTCGGGTGATACCAAACACCAGCACGGACACCATGCGCCCTGAGCACGCCCACTGGTACACCCTCGGCCCGGCGTCTGCCAGCACCGCGCCCACCCCGCACGTGCTCATGTCGCCGTGAGGCCCACACGTCATCTTGGGAGGAAAACAAGAGGCACCGAGGATTGATCAGCTGTCAAAAGAATGGGAATTTTTCAGAGAATCTTTCCAGGGAGAAGAAACTAAAAAGGGGTGCATAATTGTTAAGAATGAGCCAGGTGGTAAAATCAAGTCAGTTGCCTGTGGGGACTCCTGAGCTTTGCATGGGTCCTCCTGCTGGGCCGCTGGGACCCCAAGGGCCCCTGGCTGACAAGGCTCAGCAGAGCCAGTGAGAAAAGCAAAGCAGACAAAGCAGACCTGTACAGGGCAGCCAGGAACCACCTGCACCTCAGGAGCCCAGAGGTGACGCTGGGCCAGGAAAATCACAGAAGCAACAATATCTGGATTCCACAGGCTGGCTGAGCAACATTCAGGCGGCCCAGACAGGCCAGGGGATCAGAGACCTGATGGCAGAAACCACCAGGCCTTTGGGGAGACTCAGGAGTTTCTCTGTATGATGGGCCAGCCCCCCGCCAGGGCCCTCTTCCTTTCCTTTTCTCAGGGTGCACCTAGGAGGGCGCCGGTCCACTGCCCTGGAGTCGGCGGTGGGGAGGAGGGAGCCTGATGAACCAAGGACGCTGGGAGGGTTCAAGGAGACCACACTTGGCTCCATCCTGCACGAGGAGAACACGTGTTTTTGCCTGCATTTCTGGAGGGAGGCCATCTCCTCCTCCTGAAAAACTGGCAGTTTTGCTTTTCTCTGAGCCATGTGCTAAAAGTCAAGACTGCCTTTGGGGAGCAAACAAGCATCTTTCTTCTAAATGTCATTTTACTGATTACAGCCATAGCAGAAATGTAAACCAGAGGTGGCGGCTGATGGGTGAACATCCATAAAAGCAAAAGCATCCCTGGGGGGCTAATTGACCAAAGGACCAGCTTGAAGAGGGGGTTTTGTTGCGCTGTGGGCTATGCCCGCAGTGTCTGGTGGTGGCGCCAATGCGTGGGTCAGCCATCATTGCTGCTGCCCAATTAGAATGGCACTGGCCTACTGGGGAAGCACCACGCATGGGGAGAGGCTCCACTCTGACTCACCCCTTGGGTTCTCCAAGGAAAGGGCATTTCACGAGCAAGCAAGGATCTGGGGGACATTCCAGAGATGGCTGTCTTTTTGCACAGAGAAGGCCACCCCTTGGCTTCTCCCCTTGGGACTGGTCTCAGGGAGCTATGCCAAACTCCAGGAGGGCAATCGCATCCTCTCCCCTGCCCATGTCTTCCCAGGGCCTCCTCACTTTGGTTGTCATAGCAACAGAACTGTACCAAAATGTAATCTTGGAGGATGGGCAGGCAAGCCCACAGCATTTCCTGGGGCTCCAGGAAAGCTTTGAAACCATAGGCCAAAAGCTGGGAGAGTTTCCAGCAAGCTTGAAGGAGAGCAGATTTATCCATCCTTCCCAGGAGGGGCCTGGCCTAGATGAGAGCTTGGGAGGCAGAGAGAGGCCCCCCAATGGCCCTACAACACATCCAGGGACCCAGTCTGACTTTTGCATGTCCTATTCCTGGAGGGGGACTTTGGGGAGCAGAGCCAGGTGGAACTCTCTGACACCAGACTGTGTCCATGACAAGATGCCAGTTTCTCTTCAGAGGCAAGAAGGCAGAAATCTGTGTTAGGCTTCCCCAGCCCTTCCCAGACACTGCTCAGAGGTGCCTTATAACAGAGGCTGCAGAACTGACTCTATCCTGCACGTGCACGACTCCAGCCATGCTGCATTTGCCTGGCACAATCCTTTAAAATTTGAAGGTGGCACATACAAATTTGGATGCCCTGCTTGTCTTGAAAAATCAAAGGGGATTTCAGGAGTTGAGTTGTGTAGTCTAAGCAGCCGACCTCAGCCTTGTGGAGAGGGCTGTGGAAGGCTCATTGTATGGTGTTCAGATGCTCCATTAGCAACTGACTCAGCATTTCCCTAAGCCAAAAGGGAACTCACCTGTGAGCCCTTGTTTAACCAGACACCCAGCCACAAGTTGCTGAAGGCGGAGCTGCTGATCATCAGGAGGAAGAGGGACACCACGAAGAGGGAGAGGAAGTACCCTGCAGGGGAGGGTAGAGGGCCAGGGGTTACAGAGGCCAGGGGGCTGTGGTGGGCTCCTCTTCCTTGGGTCCAACCCTGGTGGGAAAATCAAAGCCTGTAGGAAAATGGCCTCTACCCCGGGAACCACTTTCTAGGCTGATGTGACAAGTCTGAGTGTTAGGTCCCTGGACCCCCAATGGGGACATCTGTTCCACCTGGTTGGAACATGGGTCCAAATTGTCAACATATTAAAAAAAAAAAACCAAAAAAAAACACACCACTATTCACTTTAATAGAAGTGACTCAGTATTTTAAAACAAACAAATAAAAACCCAGTCTTGCTGAGGAGAGACAAGGAATGAAACTATAAGGTACGTTTTGCTCATGGAGATGACTCTTGCACTGAAGGCAGGCAACGAGCGGGTGCCTGCGGTCCTCAGCGATTAGAGAACGAGGTTACACAAGAACCACAGCTGGGTCGTGCTGCTGTTCACTCAGTTTCAATAAATAGAGTCTGGCAGCTTTAATGGAGACAAAGGATGATTCCATTTAAAAGGCTGTTTTATCAGACTTTAGATTTTTAGGGGGAAAGAATAAAAGCACTGATAAATGACCCTAGCATAAAGAGAGTAATTGTTAAAGAAACCATAAAACATGAACCCAACAGTTTAGGAAAGAATTTTTTAATGCAAATTAAATCAAGAAACCCGTTGTTTTCTACTGAACCTCCAGAAGCTTTAATGTACGTGTGATAAGTTTTCCAGGTCACGGTTCCTCCCTGGGGGGACTCAGTCTGGATGAGCTGGTGCAGAGGAACGGTGGGGACAAACACAAGTCCTGCGGCGCCCCCCGGCGGGGCAGGCCCCATCCCACCCACTCCCGGCCACCACTAGGGCCAACTGCCATCCTTTCTTCCACCAGCCCTATGCTTTGAAGTTTCCAACATACTTTTGCTCATTTTGTTTTATTTGGTCCTCATTACAGCCCTGTGAGGCAGGTGGTTTTCAGTGTTTTGAGAAATATATTTATTAAGCACCTACTATGTGCTCAGCCCTGGGGAGACAGGGGTTGTCTTGATCTAGTTCTGCAGAAGCAGATCCTAAGAAGAGGACGTGAATGCATGCAGTTTACTCCAGAGCTAAAGCATACAGGGAAAGGAAGGCAACAATAAAGGGCGTCTCATCAAGGCAGCAGCACCCATGGGCGATGGGAGCTTAACCCAGCATAGAGAAATCTCAGGCTGGGGCAGAACTACAACTCAGAGGTCTTTCTCATGCTCAGCGGGACCTGGGATGTTTCTACACCAACTCCCGTTGGCCACTGGGTGAGGGCTCCCCCCAGGGGTTAATTCCCCAGCACTTCTACCTTGACCTACAGCTGGCAGCTACGAGAGAGCCCCAGGCAAAGAGATGCAGGTGTGGCAGCTGTGTGTGCAGAAGTGCTAAGGGCACCCACACCATCTACTACAGGGCCAACAAGAAGGCATCTACCATGGAGCTCACACCATGAGAAGAAACCTGGGGCATCCTCCCAGGTGGATTCCTGATTCCCTCCACGTGGCTGTCCCAAGTCCTCTCCATTTTCCAGAGGGTGAGGGCAAATGACCGTCAAGCTCTCATTGAAACAGCTTTCAGAGGTGCAGGGAGGCTGCCTAAGAGCTCCCAGCAGCCAGGATTGAATGCATGTCTCTTCCCTCTGCTACACAGAGGAGCATGAAAATGTCCGCTCCAAAGCAGCATGCTGTAGTTATACCTGGCTCTTGTAAACAGAGATAAATAGAGCCAGACAAGGGGGCCCCCCTTCGCAGGGCTCTCTGCATCCCGCCCTGGCAAGGAAAACTGTCCCATCTCAAAGGCGCCTCCGTGAATAGAGCTGCCATTATCCTCCCTGCCTGGGAAACCCTCGCGCTTGTTTGAAATGTTCAGCCTGGCTTCCACTCATTGCGTCTCCCTCTGGGGCTGCAGCATGAGGGGGTCACCTCGATGGGTCGGCAGAGCCTAACGAATGGCACCCTAGAGCGTAAAAGGAACCGTCAGATCCCCTTGCAGCCCCAGCCCAGTCAGCTGTGTTGCTGATGCTCTGCTCACCTTTGCTGCCCTTGGAAAATGCCCTCGTGCCAGCCCAGTGGGCCGTCACCTTCAACCCTTCCCTTCCTATAGCTCTCAGAGCATTTAATCTCACTCTTTCCCTTTCCTCTCCAGAGAAGAGGGATGAGGAGGAGAAGAGGAGCAGGATTTACTCTCCCCACAGGACCCCAAATCCTGAGCAGCCTGGAGCTTTCCTGGGAAAGCATGGAAGAGACTACAGGGCCCCCCACTTCAGCCTCGGCCGCCTCCAGAGCGATAAAAATATATTGTTTTTCCAAATGGGCACGCATTTGTCACAAGCACCATTAATGGTGCCAACTTTCATCGATAAGAAGACTCACATTTTTTTCCCACATTTTAGCATCTCTGAAATCAGGATGTGTCCCATTCGGTAGTATGCCATATCATCTAATTGGCAGAGACTTTTCTTAGTGCTACATAAAATGATGGTGTTCTCAAAATGGATGGCATCTTAAATTTGTTGAAATATACTAAGGGTTTTTTTCAGCTACACATTTTTGAGGGACCTTGCTGTGGGCACTTTGAGCTAGGGGTATTTTGATCTCCGCCTTCTCAGTGCCCAGTGAGGGGCAGGGCACAGAGTAGGTGCTCAACAAATATTGAATGGATAAAGGGATGGAAGGCAACAGAGTCTAAGGAGGAGAGGCAGCTTGGCCAGCCTGGTTCTCGCCAAGTTTATCTCCCACATCTCTCCTCTCTGCCTTCCTGGAATTGCCTGATGCCCTCGAGACCAGGTCCTCGCCTTTCCCCTCCTTGTCACCAGAGTGTCCCTGGCAAACTCCTACATATGCTTAAAGGACCAGTCCAAAGGTCACCTCCTCTGTGAAGCCCTCCCTGACTTCTCACTCCCACCCCAGCTCCCCATTACTCTTATCACAGTTTCCTATGATTATCCTCTTGCAGGTGGCTCCCACCAGACCAAAAGATTCCGAGGACAGGGGCATATTTTCTTTCTCTCCCCAGCCTAGCTTAGTGCCTGGCACATAGTAGAATGCTGAGTCCTTTTGTGGAAAGAATGAATAACCTTATCCCACCTCGATCTCTTCACGGCTGCACAATTCTTTCTCAATGCTCCCCATAAAGACTGGGAAACATCTCCTGTGTGCACTTTTGCATGTAATTAATCTCTGTGCATTGCTTTGATCTTTCCAACTAATCATCATCATCATCATCATCATCATCATCACAACAACAACTACTGAGGGTTACTATATGTCGGGCACTGTGTTATTCATTCTATGTACAGTTTCTAACGTAATCTTTGCAAGAACCTATGAAGTTGGTACTCTTATTTCCCCCATTTTGTGGATTAAGGAACTAAGGTTCAGAGTGGCCAAGTACCTTGCTTCAGTCATAAAACTAGTAAGTGGTTGAACCAGAATTTGGACTCAGGCAGTTGAGCCCCAAGGCTCACACTATAGTAAACCACATAATTCTAGCTGCCCCAAAGGACATACAGCGTGCCTACACTTCTCTGTCCCAAATGGTAGGTGCCCAACAAATAGTTAAGAGTATGTAACTGAGGGAATGAAAGGTAAACACCTTTTATGTCTACAAACTCTGATTCTGTTTCAGGTTCTTTTCCATCATGTTTCTCATCTCCTGGAGCCAAAACTAGGGTGAGAAATAAAGAGAGATCTGTGTCCACTCGTGAGCCGTGGGTGATAAGAGCGGCGTGATTGGAACTCTGATTGTACCAGTGTCTTCATCTCTCTCAGCAGGGCTCTCCTTAAGGGCTTCCACCACTGCTGCATCATAAATGTGCTCAGGCTCCTGGAGACAAAATGAAATTCCTCTGAAAATGAAATGACAGAACTTCTCCAGGTCAGAAATCATGAGGGAAGGCACCCAATCTCTTGCACACAAGGCCGAAGAGTTTTACCTTGAATTGCAACCCTCAGAGTTTGTGAATCAGTTTTGCATAGAGTCCTCTCTCCTCCATTAACTGTTCCCTTTTCACAGATCTCTCCATCTTCCAACAAGATGACTTCATCACAACACTCCAGGAACTGCAGAGGTATTAAAACAATCTACAATGAGCTTCTGCCTTGGAAGAGAGAGAAGAGAGCCATGCCAGACTCCCATTCAGCAGTGTCCCAGGCTCATCTGGTCCAGGGGTTCTCAACCTTGGCACCACTGACATTGAGGGCCAGATAATTCTTTGTTGGGGGGTGGGGTGGGTTGGGGACTGACCTGTGCATTGGAGGATATTTAGCAGCCTCCCTGGCTTCTACCCTCTAGATATCAGGGGCCCCTCCTCCCCGAGGTGTGACAAGCAAAAGTGTTTCCAGACATTGCCCAGTGCCGGCTAGGAGGCAAAATGGCCCTCAGTTGAGAAGCACTGATTTAGTGCCCACGGGTCTCATGAGTATAAAAGAGACCTTTGGTTGCCACTGTGAAGCATATTGAGCCTTCCTTTGCTATTGCTTCCTACACTAGCTGCTGTGCTAAGAAATCTCATCATGGAGACTTGGAGTATGAAATTGACAAAGTCACTGCAGCCAAGATTTGGTGGAGAGGGGAAATATGACCTCAGAGATGGCTTCCCTCTGTTGTAACATTACAAGCCCACCTCATCATCCTCATCTGGCCCAGGAGATGTAGCCTAACGTGCAGTCTCCGGCCTCCAGGCCACACTACCTGGCCTGAGGAGTTTACAGCAGCTTTATCTGTACGATAAAAATATAGCCACATTTAATGATAGCATCCTACATTTTGCCCAAAGCACTTCTGTTTTTCTAATTTGAGTTCCCTTCATTTCCATATCATGCCTGAAATCAAAGAGTTGTTAAGAGGAGTTTCCTTTCATTTTGGAATGAGACCAAGCTCTCCCCATAGGATCAGCCCATCTAGGGGCAGGAAGACCCTCTTAGAGGTGGACAAGATGCTGTGAGATCTAAGATGGTTCAGCCAAAACAGGGCCTTGAAATACAAGTCTTTCCCCTGTGCTTTGGGGTTCACCCAAGGTCAAATCTACCTTTGATGCTCTTGATTGAAACTCTGAAAGAAGTAGCTACATTTGGTCATTGTGCATCTGATTGGGTTTGGGGGGAAGAGGGTGGTGCCCAAAAGGTCAAATGACAGCAGTTTCGCTTGGCTTTGGACAGCTCCAGCCTTTCTGCTTCCTTTGTACTAACTGCCCTGTCCACTTTCCCAGACAGCCCAAGGAGGGACAGTCTGGCTTTTAATGTCCAGTTGAGACACTTTCTGACAGGGCCATTTTCCTGAAAATCACCTCTCACCTTTGCACAGCATCTTCTAACTTTCAAAGGCCGATCTCATCTCCTATCTCTCAGTCTCCCACAACCCAGTGAAGAAAGCAGGCGGCATTATTATCAGCCCATTTCTCAGATGTGGAAACTGAGGCACAGATGTAGGGGCACACATTCCAGCCCCTGAAGCTCCTGGTGCAGCTCCTCTGGCCAGCAAGCTCTCAGTTCTCTCCAGTGAGACTAGGTGTGATCTGAGCAGCTTTGTTCTGCAAACTCACAAAATCTGGCCCTGGGTTGGATTTCAGTGGCAGGCCAGCGGCCTCATTTCATTTGTTTCCTCAAGTAATAGAAGGGCAATGGTCCAGCCTGAGCACTCGGAAGCATACAGATTGCTCGCAGGCCCCAGAGTAAAAGCAGCCCGAGAAATGTTCTGGAAAAGCCCACCGGCTCCAGGTCTGGGCTCCGAGCGCCTCCTTCCCCAACAATGGATGGCCGGACTGAGACTCCAGTGCCATCTGGTGGCTGCCTGTATTTTTCAACATGCAAAAAGTAAGATGAAACGACCTTGGTGAAAAATAGTGTCTCCGAGGCCTCCTGGGTTCTTGCCTGAGTTCACACCGCTGGTGAGTGAGGTTCAGAGATTGGGTCAGGACCAAGGTCACATTCTCCCCCCTTGAGGACTCCTGCAAAGACAGCTCTGACCCACATCTGTCAGGTGCCGGGGGTCTCCCTGTGCACCCCCAGGACTCCAGGAGGACAGCCCTCCCTGCTACACATGGTCTCCAGGGACTGGACCCTTGCAGTGCGGAGCTGTGGTCACCATATTTAGCACCCTAGATGGGCGAGAGCCCGTTCCCAGTCACCTCATGGGGACCCAGAAGAAATCCAACCTTCTCCTCACCCTGGTCCCTGCCCAGCAGAGGAACGAGGAGCTCTTGTCTGCACCAGCCCAGCTGGCTGCTTCCTGGAGGTGACAGATGCCACTCAGAGGAAACCTGAGCAATCCCCACATGCAAAATTCAGACGCTTGGAGCTTATTCTGAGGTCTCTAGCCCTCAGCAAACAGAGGCAGAGGCCGGGGGCAAAGCCACAGGTATAGGAAGGCCTGGTTTTCCTGGGTCCTGAAGAAACTTTTCCCTCTTTGGCCGGCCCTTCTGGCCACTGACAGAGGAGCCTAAAGATGCTGGCTACGGCATCCTGTAGCCATGGCAACTTCATTTGCTGCCAGCTCCCATCCCAGCTTGACTTACCTTTGCAAAGGCTGAGAGTCCTGCCTCTTATCCCTAGTTTAACATTTCCCCACAGGTGGCAGGAGAGTCAGAAGACAGGACTTCTGCTGCCTCTGCTCCAATTGACCTCTCATTACAGGCCAGTCCTGTGGGCTCTCTCCTCCTGCAGGGGACGCACACGCATGTGCATGCACACGCATGTGCGCGCACACATACACACACACACAGAGCACATCTCTGGGGAGTCACTGTAGGACAGGGGTAACCTGGCTTATCTCAGGGTAGAGAGGGGGTCCTGGCTTCCCACCAAGCATCCAGAACCCTTTACATGGGGCTGACACAGTAAGAACTGTCCCCACCCTGCCAAATTCCCAAGCTCATTCAGGGGATTCAGTCAGTCCCTTTCCTGGGCAATATTCATGTTCCTAAGCCTGAGAGCGTGGCTCTGGGCAGGGAGAAGCTTCTTGCCTTAGTCCCGAAGTCCTGGTCTCCATCCTTTTTCCCCTGGGGAGTGATGCCAGGGGTATCTGGGCCTCTCATCAAGGGATCTGTCATCCCCTGCCACCCCACACCCGGGCACCCCTGGCCTCAGGCCTGCCCAGCCCTTGCTGGAGGAAAGGTTGGTCTAAATGTTCCTACCCGACTTCCCATCTCCCCACCATCAGTGGTCCAGAGCTGGAGAAGGTGCCAAGTGTCCACCCCACAGGTAGGGGTCAGTGGTCCAGAGCTGGAGAATCTCCCTCTGATGGAGGAAAGGTCTTGGCCCCACTGAGCCCAAAGGTAGGGCAACGGAAGCATGCACAGAGAGGAGCAGGCAGGGCTAGGTGCGAACCAGGATGGCCGGGGCCAGTCATGGTGTCTCCTGTGCGCCTCTCCCCTTCCCTGACCTGGTCCAGGTGAGGACAACAGGTTTAGGCAGAAGAGGAGACTCTGTGAGCATCAAGTGCCACACGCATTTCATGACCTCACGGGTCCTGCTGGTCCCAGTCACGTGAGCTGGTGGGTCACCAGGACGATGGTCTTCCTCCTGAGCGCCTCTCAATGCACTCCTCAAAGACGTGCTTCCCCACATGGGCATCCAAGGCCGACAGCGGGTCATCCAGCAGGTAGATCTCATGGTTCAAGTAGACGGCTCGCGCCAGGCTAATCCTCTGCCTCTGCCCCCCCAGAGAGGTTGAGGCCCCGCTCCCCTATCTGCAGACAAGGGCAATGCTACTGTCATTCACCGGACCCCATTCCCCACCCTGCAGTCCTTGCGGACCAGGAACTTCCTGAAGCTTCTCTAGATTCTTCTGCAGACTGCTCATCACCCCTTTACAGGAACCCCCTGGCCACACCAGGTACCCTGGAAAGTGGAAAGCTCCACTTCTGCAGGCAGCCTTGTGGGCAGTGGCAAATAGGGAAAAGCTCTTTCCATTGCTGAGTGAGGGGTACCGGGCTCACAACAGCCCCATCCCAGTGCAGTCCTGTAGGGAGGGGCTACATCTTGACCGCTAGCACCAAAGGGCATTGTTGAGCTGGAAGCTCTGGGCAAGTGGACAAGGAAGGAAAACTGTCTGGGAGAAGAGGGACAAGGGGTTTCTCTTTGTTTACCTGTGGATCAACTCCCCGCCCCCACTAGGCAAGTCTAAGCTCCATGAAGATAACAGACATATCAGCCTTTTTCATCATTACATCCTTAAGGCCCAGCACCACACCTGGCCCAGAGCAGGTGCTCAATAAACATTTGTTGAAAAGATGAAAAGCTTAGGTTGTCTACTTTAGGTGATTCTATCCAACTGACCCCAAAGTGAGCCTCCAGGAGTTCAGCCAGGTGTTGTGCTGAGCACTGGGGCTGGACACATGAAGTGGGACCAGAAAATTCCCCTGTCTACTGGGAACTTGCATCTTAGTGGGGTGGAGGGGGTGTGGTTAGTTATACACATAATAATGGCACAAAGCAGAATTTAACAAGTGCCGACTGAGAAGCATAAACTAAGTACTTTGGGGCAAATTACTTTAGACTCTGGGTCTGGGGAAAGTCTTCCTCAAGGGTGTGGATTTGGGGTGGGAACTTGAAGGGTGGTAAGTGGCAGAAGCAGAGGTCTAGAGCCTGGAAGGCGAGTGCACACCTAGGCAGGCAGGTAGAGGTGGGTGGAAGCAAACCCTGGCAGGGAGGTCAGGGCTGCAGTGGCTGTGATGGCCATTTCCTTGATGCAGGCACACGGAGGTACCAGCAGAGAATGACAAGGTGCTCTCAACTGGGCTTTCTTCAGGATGCCTCATTCTTTGGGCTCCTGGGCAGAGGGGGAAGTCTGTGCAGAGGGTACACTGGGATGGGAAGACAGAAAGTGGCCCGGTGACTCCCCTGGGTCACCTGAGTTGGCAGGCTCAGCCCAGGACCCCGCCAGCCCTTTAAACAAAACCCTGGGGGGCAATATTTGGAGATGACCCTTATACTCATGGGCAGGCAGGGCCAGTGAGGCAGGAAGGGGCCCTTGAGCCTCCAGCCACAATGCTGTACCCTTGACCTCTGTCTTAGGATGACAGAGCTGGCCCAGGAGGTGAGGAAGCACCTTTCACCAGAAACCTTCCCTGAGATGACAGGCAAATTGGAAGTGACCCCAAGAGTGATCGGGCTGAGCCCAGCACAGGTGGAGTTGGTGTCACATCCATTGTGATATCTCCCAAGAAAGGACCCAGGTGGAGAATGCAGAATGGTAGAACCTGACTTTCCCCACATTTCCTGGGATCTTTCTGTCCTCTGGGGCACACGGATATGAAGGAGCTGGTGCCTAGAGAGCTTCAGGCCATTGGACCTGGCGGTTGATCTGCCATGAGCCGCTGTGGTTCTGAGCTCTGGGTTCTACTCACCTCAGTCAAGTCTCCATAAGGTGGGCTGCTCAGGTCCTCCTGAAGGGCACAGACACGAACCGCGTGCTGATACCTGTGGGTGGAAAGCTAGAAGTCAGCACGGAGAAAAAGACCCCACGTCCGTGCAGCCCTAGGTTGCTCAAAAGGTGCGCTGGCGTCATGGGCAGGCGAGGAGGCGGCTGATTGCTTGGTCTTTGATGCCCAAGGGCAGCTTCCCCTTGACCTCTGCCCCGCTTACCTGATGCAGCGCTGACTTGGGAGGGCCCCTCTGCTCACAGGCTTCCCGCCATTCGAGAAAGCTGAAATCAGTGCACATGAAACACCTGAAGGGAAAATTGCTCGTGGGAGTCAGAGCAGGGAGTCACCAGTGAGGGCTGAGGTCGCTGCAGGGGGCCTCCCGGGGGCCGCAAGACCGCTAGTAGACGAGAAGAAGCGTGCGGGTAGTGCCAGCTTAGCGTGAGCAGGCCGATCACAGGTAGCTGCCCGGCAGGTGGCGCACTACGTCCTGGCAGCACTGGACGCCCTGAGCATCGTGCCCATGTTATCAACTTTAGGGCTGGTGTGCCTGGTGGTTAAGACCGGTAGCTTTGGAATCAGAACACTCTGGGTTTGAATCCAGCTGGGTAACCTTGAACAAATGACTGTACCCCCCTGATCCTCCCTCTCCACTCTACACAATAGGCTAATAGCTCTCACTGGGTTGTGAGAAGCAAGAACACACATATCAAGCCAAGAGCACGCTGTCTGGTGCGCAAATTCTCCATCAGCGGTAGTTATAATTAATGTTATCACTTTTGCCAATCTTGGACTGTGAGATTCAGACTGCTCAGCACATCTTCTTGCCAGCTCCACCCCCATCTCAAACTTCCTCCCACCCTCCTGCTTCCTGTGGTCCTGAGAGTCTCAATATCCACCCCAGGAGCAGAACCCCTGCTAGAGATGCCACATGGGAAGGGTGCTCAGTCCATCCTTCAAGGCCCAATTCAAGCGCCACCCTCTCTTCCCTCTTGTGATCTCTGCTGCCTCTGAACAGTCCAGCACAGTCTCCTGCCCTTGGCGCATTCTTCCTTGGCCCATTGTGCATCTCCTACAACCCTTTACAGACTTGAGCACCTCAAGGGCAAAGTTACATCTGAGCCACCCTGGTGGCCCACATGGCCCTGCATGGTCCTGTGTCTTGCAGGTATTTGGTAAATATTTGCTCTCTGATGTCCTAATAATAAAAGACAGGAATCCCTCCCTCTAGTCTGCTTCTGGGGAAAGAGAAGCCATTCCAGGCGGGGCTGGGAGGAGGCACAGGCAAAGGCAGTCCAGGAGATGCTGGGCAGAACACTTCGGCTGGTGCCAAGGACTCCCTGACTGAGCCTCCTGATGACAGGATGTCGTGGCCAGGAACAAGGAGGGGAAGTAACAGATCTCTTGCTGAGAACCCACATGCTGGCCGATGTCATCAGCAAGGATAGAGTTTGTGGGTTCAGGCAATAAGATGTGAAAGTCCAGACCACAGTTAAAGAGCTGACAGCCAGATTTGTAAAACCAACTCCATTTGTCTTTCCGTCAGCATTGTGGCACTTGAGGGGGGCTGTCAGGCAGTTCCAGTGGGAAAAAATGATGCTGGCCTGGAGTTCCTCTGACATTTAATAGCTTTGACTTTTGGCAGGTCAACTCTCCTCTCTGGGCCTCAACCTCTTCATCTGTAAAATGGGGATATGATGCCAGGATCTCCCTTATACGGGTGGTTATGGGACTCTAACGAGAGAATGTACATGGCAGCACACCAAACTCGGCAAAGAACCTTAGGAAGCTATTTCCAGAGCTTAAATATAATGGTCCAAAGTGAATTCAAAAATTATGACTTGAACTTTGTTTTCATTCCATTAGATCGTTTTGAGGACATCAACAGTGATATATCCTGATAACTGGTGTCAATTAATAGTTTCAGGGCTGACTAATTGCATACCTGCTGCGCTCAATTTCAAGGAAAGTTCTTGTTACTTGGCCTAAAGCAAAATTGCCAGATTCCTCTTCCTCCAGTCAGACACCATATGCACTGTTACAGAGAACCGCAGAAACATATGCTACTCTGCACTGGGATTGAGTGGCGATTCCGTACGTTTCTGAGAGCGTGATCACAGGTCTGCAGAAGGCACCTCTCCTGAGCTCTTGGATCAGGAAGAGAAAAAGCAATACCCATTTGGATCTGACAAATGTTTAATCAGAACTCATTAAAGAAACCCAGTTAGCAATCATTACCAATCGCATCAGCATCTGTAGCAGATTATACCAAATACTAAAATGCCTCGTGCTTTCAAAGTTAATATTACCTTTGGTGATGATACTTTTCTCCAAATAATACGTTTTCTCTCACATTTCCCTGAAAGATCCATGCTTGCTGGGAAACGTAGGCCAGAGTCCCATTGACGGCCACGATCCCTTGTTGTAACTGCATCTGGAGCAACAACACCAGAGAACCTTCTGAAGCCAGGCCTCACCACCTTCTCTTCGGGGGCCTATTGCACACTTGCCACCCACTTACTGTGTGAGAACTAAGTCGGAAGGTGCAAGAGGGTGACAAGCTGTCTTGCCACACACTGCAAAGCCCAGCTGTGCAGACCAAAGGTCTCAAAGTCAAACATCTGCGAGAGGCCGGGTGGGAATGTTCCAGAAGGAGCAGAGGTGAGCCCTGTGCTCTGGAGAGCACAGGCTGCAGGGCTGCTGCTGGCACACGTGCACCTTTGTGCAGCTAGGATGAGATGCTTTCTGAGCAGACCCATCACAAAGGCTCCCTCTTGCCCCAGGTGCACTGGCTAGACCCCACCCTCCTCAGCCAGGCCCCCAGGGAGAGGGCACAGCCTGCACTGCTGTGGATGGTGGCCCTGGCATGCCCCATCCTAAGGAAGCAACCTTGACTCCGTTGTACACTTGGTGCCAAGCAAGGATGCAAGCCTGCTGTGGCGGGTTTCTAATTTTTCAAGAGGAGCGGAAAGTCTAGTTTCACGTGGAACTTCTGAACTTTCAAAACAATGAGAAGGGCTTCCCTGGTGGCGCAGTGGTTGAGAATCTGCCTGCTAATGCAGGGGACACGGGTTCGAGCCCTGGGCTGGGAAGATCCCACATGCCGCAGAGCAGCTGGGCCCGTGAGCCACAACTGCTGAGCCTGCGCGTCTGGAGCCTGTGCTCCGCAACTAGAGAGGCCGCGATAGTGAGAGGCCCGCGCACCGCGATGAAGAGTGGCCCCCGCTTGCCACAACTAGAGAAAGCCCTCGCACAGAAATGAAGACCCAACACAGCCAAAAATAAATAAATAAATAAAACAATGAGGAATCCAGTGAAGAAACATGCATGGGCTCCAAGTCTGTGACCCTGAGTACCCACGTTCATTTAAGACGGCCCTTCATGGTGAGCCTCAACAGATAACGGGGGAGGCTAGTGGTGATGCCATGTTTGTAGCTGTCAGGAAGGGGTGTTTGAGGCAGGCCGTGGTGCTCAGGGCTGGTGCTCGTGGGCCAGTGGCAGAGTGTTGGGGACAGGCAAGGACGATAGCCGAGGTGGCCGAGGGATGTGACTCCGTTCCTCCTCAGGAATGGTCTAAGGGATAGACAACATTGGACTAGGAGAAGAGAGGATGATACTAACAATAACAACAACAACAACATAATAATAATAATAGCTAAAATGAATAGGGTGCATGCCAGGCACTGTGTTAAGTACATATCAAATGCTAATCACTGTGGCTGGCGCTGGGAATTGTCCTATAACTACTATTATATCAGTCTTCTCATTTAATCCTCATCACAGCATCCTTAGCCCCATTTTACAGATGAGTCAACCAGGGCTCAGAGAGGTGAAGTGACTTATCCATGCTCATGAGGCTGAGACAGCTGGTGAACCCACGCCGTCCAGAGCCCACTCACTTAACCCAGTGACCACGTGAGGGGCCTGATCCCACCACTGTCACATGGGAGATGGATTCTGCTTTCTCTGGGACATTGCACAGGAGCAGACCATAGGGTAGAAGTTAAAAGGAGGCAAATTTCACTCCCATATACCTCAAATCTCTCTAAAGAGATCATGAGTTCTCCATCACTGGAGGCATCTGAGCAGAGGTTGGCCCATCTCTTGTAGGATTCAGTGGAAAGGACTCATGTTATTAGGTGGAGAATTGGGCTGGGTCACCTGTAATGCCCCTGCCGACTCTAGGGTTATCAAAGGCACTCACGCTGAATCCCGGAGCCTGAGGGACTGCCACAGCTCTCCTGACTCAGCCCCCGCCACCGCCTTCAAGCAGGGAAGCAGTCGTCACTCTTTGTACAAATGAGTCAGCTGAGGCCAGAATGAGTCACCCTGGTCTGGAGGGGCTCTTCTGAGCCTGGCATCCCCCTGTCTCTACTGCAGGCAAAGGCAATCCCAGGTGTCCAAACTTCCCTTTAGGAACACAGAGTGGAGAGAAAGAGAACTTAATTCCTTTCCCCAGAAAGTTTCTCATTCATTTGGAATGAGAAGCCTTGGCAACTGTGAACTATTCATTTACTGTGGATACAGTGAATGGCTTGGCCATTTCCCTGGGGTCAAGCAGCTAGAAGTAGCAGACAAAGGATGAGAGTCAGCCCACCCTCCCTTGCTACCACGAGGTGCGCTTTGGTTCATACATTCATTCAGCCCCTCTTCCATTGAGAAGCAGATGCTCGGGGCAGACGCTGGGGAAATGGAGATGGATCTAAAGTCACCGAGAGTCGCAGGTTCCCGGGTTTTTCCCCCCGCCAAGCTGCCTGGCCGGCCTTTCTATTTCGCACAGGCCAAGCATGTCATGAGAAAACCATGGATTTAATGACCCATCGCTTCCTTTGGCCAAGATGGAGCTCCAGGCAAGGAAGCTATCGCTGCTTAACTCATGTCCTCAGGAGGCAAACCGGGGAGAGCACGTGGAAGGCCTGGCCCCGCCTGCCATGGGCCTGGAACTGCCAAGCGCATTGACCTCCTGGGCATCAACGTTAACTAGGAGCACAGAGTCCAGTGCGGCCGAGCCCAGGGCCCCAAACGCGGCCGGCAGGGAACCACTCCATCGTCACAACGCTCAGCACACCGCTTACCTCTCCTAGGAGAGCTGCGAGGAGGGAGCTCTTTCCACTCCCAACATTCCCACAGATGCCCAAGACCTTCCCCTACCAGAGAAACAGAGAAAAGACAGTCATTCTCCCAGTTTTTAGAAGGTCACCACCAAACTGCTCTGGCCAGGCCAGGCAGGGACCAGTGGGGCACTGCTGGCTCTGTGAGGTGGCAGTCGCAGCCTCGCCCCCCAGCCCCGATACACGGCCTCATAGGAGGCAGGACCCTCAGTCTTAATTAAGAGTCTCCTCTGCACAGCCCAGCACAGCACCCGGAGGGCTTCTAGAAATCGTGTATAAGCACTGATGCAGGACAGCCTTGCGCTGCTCTGGGACACACAGGCCCTGAACGTGAGGGTGGTCCTGTGCGGACTCCAGGAAAGTAAATTTAATGGATGTCAAAGCCTGCACGACCCAGAGGGACAGTGACAGCCTGCAAGTACAGAAGGCTGGGTGCTTTTTAAAAGTCCTCTTAAAGCATCCTTCCTCCATCACAACTCAGTCTGAAATTACTGAGCAGTTATGCTGTTCCAGCATGTTGGGTTCATGGATTTTTCTACGGCCGCAGATTTATTAATTCAACTAACAAATCATTGCTAAAGCCTGCTTTGTGCCAGGTGCTGTTCTGAACACCAGCAATAGCACAATACAGCAAAGAACATCACAGTCAAAAGTCTGGGTCTGCCCGCACGGAGCTTATGTTTTAGTTGGGGAGGCAGTAAACAAGATAAGTAAGTAAAATATGGAGTATGTCAGATACATGTCATGGAAGCAAATAAAGCAGGGAGGAGATGGGTGCGGGGAACCTTACTGGACATGTGGACCTCTTAGCTTGAGTTCTCCCAGGAGAAGACCCCAAAGCAAGGAATTGAGTGAAGGTAGCTTGCTGGGGAGGTGCAGAAAACACCAGCTGGGAGGAGGGGGATGGTACAGGAGAAGGAAGGTGGCCCATCAAGGGAGTGCTGTTAGGTCAGCTCCCACAGGAGGCAAATGAAGCTCAATCCTGCAGGGAAGCTCAAGGAATTGCAGAAACTGAGCATGGTTTTGTCCTCCCAATGGCTGAGGGAGTCAGTATAAATAGCCAACAGTCAGTGTTTGAGAGCTGCTCCCTCGGCTGTTGACGTCTTGGCTTACTGAGGGTGGTGGGGAGGGCCCTCAGGCACACAGATGCAGATCTGGCAGTTGGAAGATGGCCAGGCCACACGGATGGGTCACTGACAGTACCTGCTACAGGTGATGTCTGAGTGAGACCCGGAGGAGGCAAGAGAGTGAGTCGTGTAGTTATCAGGGGGGAGCCACTGCTGGCAGAATAGGAGTCCATGTGGAGACTCTGAGGTGAGACCACTCTTGTGTTCAAGCAGATATTGCAATGCAGCAGTTGGCACATCTAGAACATTCTCACTGAGACCTGCTCCCAGTGATCCCTCAGAGCAAAGATGCCCAGCAAAGGACCAAATATGGCTTCTTTCCCACCTGAGCTAGACCAGAGGGCCCCTCGCCTGCCTGCTACCCCCAGCAGAAGAGGGTTGTTGCCTGTCATCATTCATCCCTTGGATAAGTCTTTACTGAACACCAGATACTGCACTAGGCACTGGCAGTAAAACAGTGATCAAGGCAGACGCAGTCCCTGCCTTACTGTCACTGGTGCTGCAGGTAAGTGAAGTGGATCCATTTTAATTCCACCAAAAGGACTACAAGGAACAGGGGCATTATGAAGACTTTGGGACAAAGAGACACAGGGATGGATCCAGCTTCCCTAGACACTTGGCTCTTTGTTGAGTCCTGTCCACTACTTGTGGCCAGACCTAAGCCTTCTAGATTCATCCTTGTCTTCAGCAGGAAATCCATGAGGCCTGCACCCCTGAGTTTCTGATTATTTGGAAAACATTATTGGAAACCTACTCTGTGCCAGGCTCTGGGCTCAGTGTAAGGCCACACGACTGTGAACAAGTTCACAGATATGCGCCCTGACCTCAAGGAGGCTATGGTCTAATGGAATCTTAGAACTAAATTTGGAAAAACATAGATGCCTTGAGTTTAGGACATTTAGGGACAGCACTTAAGCTGGACATAATTATTAGAGGAAAAAGGTAACAGCAATATCTCCTGTCCATGGGGACTTAGCATTTGCTTGTGATGTGTCTTTCTGTCCTCACATCCACCTTGTGAAGTGGGTACTATTACTAAAATGCCCATGGAGCAGGTAAAGAAGCTGGCTTGAAGAGGTTAGGCAAGATGCTCAAAGCCATGCAGCTGGCGAGTGGCTGAGACTGGAACCTGGGTCCACCAGGCTAGAGAGCCATAGCCCTAATCCCCAAGATATTGTGCTGCACCCTTTGTCTTCACCTTATTTCACAAAATATTTGACCACATCCTTGATGACAAGTCATGAGCCACCAACGTACTGAAAAGGAGGAAAGCAACTGAAGGGCTAAGAGGAGGCTTCTTTACAACACGAGAGCAGTTCACTGAGGTCTCTCTGGAGCAACGCTGAAGGCATGGTTGAAGTAATCTGGGTGCTGCACGTCATAGGCGGGGAAAAGTGATGAGAAAGCAAGTGGGCTGCACACAGCAGGACTTCACTGAGAGCCAAGCTCAATTGTACTCAGCCAACCGAATATCATTTCCAATGAATATGTGCAGAGAGCCTTGTTAGCTACAAGAGGTACCACTCTGCACCAGCTATTGAGCCTAGCGTCACATAATACATAAGAACCTCTCCCTCTATAGTGCTCACATGGGGAAAGGGTGAGTCAACAAGATGGGAGATGAAAATATTAGGCACAAGATAAATGCTGAGCCCTTTGCAGCAAAATCAACACTGCCATCTGGGGAGCACAGCTGACGAGTACCCAGGGCAAGAAAACCACATGCAAGAGAAGGTCAAACATTCCCCAAATGCAGAGCTTCTTAAGGACTCTACCCCCCAAATCCCGAGGGGAGGGGAGCAGCCAGCAGAATCTGGCGGGCTTCTGTTCCTAGGCTGCTTGTGGCACTCACTTTGCTTTTTACAAGAGCAGCGTCGCTTGGTGGTTAAGAGCCGACAGCGGCACCCGGCACCCTGGGTGTGAAGCCCTCTTCTGCCACTTTCGAGCTGTATGACTTGGACGAGTTATTTAACCTGCTGTGTCTCTGGTTCCTCAGTCATTAAGTGGGGCAGCTATACACCCACCTCATAATGTTATTGGGGTAGCTAAATGAGTTAATTTTGTGCCTGGTAAATAGAAATTGCTCATAACTGTCAGCTATTATAATCTATTATTGGACTCCAATGTGAAATTAAGAACAAATCTGAAAAGACTTATGGAAGTTAGTCACTTTGAGTCTAGCCACCTGAAATGGATTGTCCATTAAACACTGCGACTGGCTCTCAACTCCTGTGGAATTTGAAGATCGGCACTAATACAACCACTAAGACAACGGTATTCTCTCAGCTTGAAGAGATGTCTCCAGGGTTCATTTGCATAGCTTTAAAATTTGGGGAGAAATGGAGACATCCCACCACCACCTCCTGCTCAAACTGAATTATATTCAACCCTGAGAAGGCCATGGTCATGTGACACAAGGAAGAAGGATAGAGGCCACACCTTTGGAACACATACCCACCTTTCTCACCACAAAGCTTATACTGTGCAGAACCGATTTGCAGCTGCCACATTGCTCCTCGGCGCCGGTGACTCCCTGACCTGAGAGACTCAAACTGTATACCTCTGGCCTCTGTTTCTTAAGAAGATGCTTTTTCTGGTTCTGCACTTTCTTTAGGTCACTTTTCCTCCTGGTTTCTTGCTCCCATGTCAAGGTGGCATTGACTTACAGCAAGGCTGTATCTGGGTCTTCTGGTTGGGTGATGTAAGATGAGCGGCTTTTAGCTATGAGAATTTTCTCGGAGTAAAGAAACAAAATTAACTTGGCAGACGTCATCCATTTGCAAGAATCATCCCAGTATATCTTCTAATGACCCCAAATCATAATCTTGGGAATTCTACCTGGGACATCCAGGAAAGGTATTCTGAAGATATTCCCCCAGGAGAAGCTGCAGCAAAAATAGTCTATTAGCTCATACTATCTAAAACGGATGCCTTTTTAACCACAAGGCCTATCTGGGTCACCCACATTGGAGATGCTGATCCCAGCTACAATTTACCCTTATGCCCAAGATGGCCAGCTTCTGCCAGTCTTTGGGTGGTTGGCTTCACTGCTTGACACTAATGCTTATGAAACCAAGGTCACATGCTCAGTCTCTGCTGTGTCTTCTTCCTAAGTCCCCACTCAGCTCAGTTCAACAAAACACCTGCCAAGTGCCTACTCTGTGCCAGATTCTGGGGTAAACAGCAGAAATGCAAATATTAATAAGGCATGCTTCCTGTCCTTGAAGAGACTGCAGTCCAGGTGGAGATGGGAACATGCACAGATCATTTCAGTGAAATGTGACAGGAACAAAGCCCTGTAACTGCCAGAGATGGGACACTTGGCTCCCCATCCTGGAGGCCCATGTCATTGATGCCTGAGCTGAGTCTGTACAGGCAAAGGTGAGGGAGGGGTTAGGGGAGGAGAGCTTTCTAGTAGAGGGCACAGCATGAGCAAAAACAGGCAATAGCATGGTTTGGGGGGATGAGAGGTATAAGACAAGAAATTCAGTATAACCGAGGGCCAGAGCTCAAGGTAGGAAGGGGATGAGAAATGAAGTGGAGACATAACTGAGGACCTGCTGTTGGAGGACTCAGGCTCAGTCCTGGAGAGTGAAGGACAAGGATTTCAAGCAGGTTAATGTCAGTGATCAGACAAATATTTTAAAGCTCCATTAACCGTGCAATATGGATTTGAAAAGGACAACATTGGAAAAAGACAATTGGTTCTTCAGTCGCTGTGATAGTTCAGATGAGAGACTTTGAAGTCTTGAATGAAGGTGATGACACCAGGGACAGAGTAGAGGTTGAGGAGTCAGGAAATAGCATTTTTCCTCTAGTCTAAGATATTGGATATCATTATACAATTAATGTGATGAGGTTGACTCTGTGTTTTGTTCAAAACGTAATAACTCAACAGTGCACCTTCCAATCCAATCTCATAAATGGTGCCTCTTAAAATTGAAGGAATACAGTGATCAGGAGGAGAGTCAACAGGATTCTTTTTTTTTTTTTTTTAATTTTTGGCCACATTGGGTCTTCATTGCCGTGCACAGGCTTTCTCTAGTTGTGTCGAGCGGGGGCCACTCTTCGTTGCAGTGTGCAGGCTTCTCATTGTAGTGGCTTCTCTTGTTGCGGAGCACAGGCTCTAGGCACATGGGCTTCAGCAGTTGTGGCACACGGGCTCAGAAGTTGTGGCTCACGGGCTCTAGAGTGCAGGCTCAGTAGTTGTGGTGCACGGGCTTAGTTGCTCTGCGGCATGTGGGATCTTCCTGGACCAGGGCTCGAACCTGTGTCCCCTGCATTGGCAGGAGGATTCTTAACCACTGCACCACCAGGGAAGTCCCAACAGGATTCTTGATTGGTTAAATGTGGATGGTAAGGGAGAAGAGGGATACAGGCACCTAGGATGCTTAAAATGACATCCACATTTCAGACATGAGTGAATAAGATCTTCCAATCAATTCACAGAGGTCTGAACGCATTGTTCTCTTGACTGAAATGCCCTCCTTCTTTTCCTTTCCTTGCCTCAACTTCAAAACCACTTTATCTGCCCTTCCTACACATCACTTTCACCCTTACTATATATAGCAATTACTGGGATACCTGGTCCTGTACTAGACTGGAGGCTATTAAGAGTAAAGACTCTCTTCCTTGTATTTGCATTTTCCACAGTGCCTTGCATATAGGAAGCATACAGTAAATCTTATTTGCATTTTCCACAATGCCTTGCATATAGGAAGCATACAGTAAATCTTTTTTTAATCGAGATATAGTTGATTTACAATATTATATTAGTCTCACGTGCACAACATAGTGATTCAAAGTTTTTATACATTATACTCCATTTAAAGTTATTATAAAATATTGGCTATATTCCTGTGCTGTACAGTATATCCTTGTAGCTTATTTATTTTATACATAACAGTTTGTACCGCTTAATCCCCTTTTCCTATCGTGCCCCTTCCCCTTCCCTCTCCCCACTGGTAACCACTAGTTTGTTCTCTATATCTGTGAGTTTGTTTCCTTTTTGTTATATTCAGGGTTTTTTGCTTTACTTTTTTAGACTTCACATATACATGATATCATTCAGTATTTGTCTTTCTTTGTCTGACTTATTTCACTTAGCATAATGCCCTCCAAGTCCATCCACGTTGCTACAAATGGCAAAATTTCATTCTTTTTATGGCTGAGTAATATTCTATTGTGTATATGTACCACTATCTTCCTTATCCATTCATCTCTCAATGGACACAGGTTCCTTCCGTATCTTGGCTTTTGTAAATAATGCTGCTATGAACATTGTGGTGCATGTATCTTTTCAAATTAGTGTTCTGTTTTCTGCAGATATATACCCCAGAGTGGAATTGCTGGGTCATATGGTAGTTCTATTTTTAGTTTTTTGAGGAACCTCCACACTGTTGTTTTCCATAGTGACTGCACAAATTTACCTTTTACCAACAGTATATGAGGGTTCTCTTTTTTCCACATCCTCCCCGACATTTGTAATTTGTGTTCTTTTTGATGATAGACATTCTGACAGGTGTGAGGTGATATCTCATTGTGGTTTTGATTTGTATTTCCCTGATGATTGGCGATGTTGAGCATCTTTTCATGTGCCTGTTGGCATCTGCATTTCCTCTTTGGAAAAATTTCTATTCAGTTCTTCTGCTCATTTCTAATTGGGTTGTTTGGGTTTTTGATGTTGAGTTGTATGAGCTGTTTATATATGTTGGATATTAACCCCTTATCAGTCATATCATTTGCAAATACTTTCTCCCATTCAGTAGGTTGTCTTTTCATTTTGTCAATGCTTTCCTTTGCTGTGCTACTGTCAATTTCTCCCTTTATATCTGTTAATATTTGCTTTATGCATCTAAGTGGGTCCTATGTTGAGTGCATATGTATTTATAATTGTTATATTTTCTTCTTGGATTGATCCTTTGATCATTATGTAATGCCTTTGTTTCTTGTAACAGTCTTTGTTTTAGAGTCTATTTTTTCTGATACAAGTATTGTTACTCCAGCTTTCTTTCGATTTCCATCTGCATGGAATGCCTTTTCCATCCCCTCACTTTCAATCTGTGTGTGTCTTTAGATCTGAAGTGAGTCTCTTGCAGGCAGCATGTATATGGGTTTTGTTTTCATATCCATTCAGCCACTCTATGTCTTTTGGTTGGAGCATTTAGTCCATTTACATTTAAAGTAATAATGGGTAGTTATTGTCATTTTGTTAATTGTCTTGGGGTTGTATTTGTAGTTCTTTTTTGTTCTTTTCTTCTTTTGCTCTCTTCCTTTGTGATTTGATGACTATCTTTAGTGTTATGTTTGGATTCCTTTGTGTGTTTATCTATTATAAATGTATGATTTGTGGTTACCATGAGGTTTATATATAGCAATCTATACATATATATATACACGATTATTATAAGTTGCTGATCTCCTAATTTCAACTGCATTTTAACAACTCTGCATTTTTACTCTCTTCCCCTCACAAGTACTGTTTTTCCATATTTTACATCAATTTGTTTTGTTATCCCTTAACTATATATTGTGGATTTAGATGATTTTACTACTTTTGTCTTTTAACCTTCCTACCAATTTTATACATAGTTGATTAACTACCTTTACTGTATATTTGCCCTTACTGATAAGCTTTTTCCTTTTGTGATTTTCATGTTTCTAGTTGTGGTCTTTTCTTTCTAGCTTAGAGAAGTCCCTTTAACAGTTCTTGTAAAGCTGGTTTGATGGTCCTGAACTCTTTTAGCTTTTGCTTGTCTGTAAAGTTTTGAACTCTCCATCAAATCTGAATGAGAGTCTTGCTGTGTAGAGTATTCTTGGTTGTAGTTTTTCCCCTTTCATCACTTTAAATATATCGTGCCACTCCCTTCTGACCTGCAGAGTTTCTGCTGAAGTCAGCTGATAGCCTTATGGGAGTTTCCTTGTATGTAACTTGTTGCTTTCCCCTTGCTGCTTTTAATAGTCTCTCTTTATCTTTAATTTTTGCCATTTTAATTACAATGTGTCTTTGTGTGGTTCTCTTTGTGTTGATCCTGTTTGGGACTCACACAGTAAATCTTTGATGAATGAATAAATTAATAAATAAAATGACTAAATGAGTGTATAAATATGGTGCCCCCCCACACACTGTCTTCATCACTTCTGTCACCACACACATCCTAGGACACACTAGGTAGGCAAAGGGGGGATGGCTCAGTGCAATCTGAACGCCACTCCTGGAACAAGTTAAGATTTATGGCTTGGAGAAAGAGTAGAGGGTCAGGAACATCATCTCCCTGGGTGGAGACTCCATCTCATTTTTACTAAAAGGGCAGGCCACCTATAATACTCTGTCTGTATCCTGCTTGATGCATATTTGTGTATCCAACACTGAATGGAGGGTCTTCTCCCAACACCCACCAAACCAGTGACCCAGCCCCTCCAATGGGTTGACACAGCCTCCCCTTATCTGGGAATTTTCCTGCCCCAAAATGAGATCTTTCTTCCCTGCTCACCCAGTGTTACTTATACCTTCATTCTCCTTAGAGAGACATTGGCTTCAGCTGCTGCTTTGACCGAGAAAGGTAAGATTGCAATTGAAAACTTCATTACATTAAACATGGCAATCACAGTAAATGCCTGAAGAACAAAAGAGAGGTATAGAATTCAGGATGGGATGTTGCCTTGGCTTTGAACCATTAAGTCCATGGGGATTAAACTTCCTGAGACGAGAAACAGTAGCACAGTTGGGATTCTCAGAGGAAAAATTTTCTCATTTCATGGCTCAGAAATCATGGGTTGGCAAATTAAAGATATTAACATCTTAAACTATTTTGCCTTTGGATTTTCACCAAAATGGTGGGAAACTTATCCCCTTATCTTTGTCAATCCAGAGGATGAGGTCTGAAAAGGGCCTCTAATTGAGTGCCTTTGGAAATCTCCATCCATACCATATCCTTATTTGGCCTAGACCATTTGCTCAATAACCTATGCAGATTTTTTTTTAATAAATTTATTTATTTATTTATTTTAGCTGTGTTGGGTCTTCATTTCTGTACGAGGGCTTTCTCCAGTTGCGGCAAGCGGGGGTCACTCTTCATCGCAGTGCGCGGGCCTCGCACTATCGCGGCCTCTTTTGTTGCGGAGCACAGGCTCCAGACGCGCAGGCTCAGCAGTTGTGGCTCACGGGCCCAGTTGCTCCCCGGCATGTGGGATCTTCCCAGACCAGGGCTCGAACCCGTGTCCCCTGCATTGGCAGGCAGATTCTCAACCACTGCACCACCAGGGAAGCCCCCTATGCAGATTTTTCCTAAATTATCCCCTTCTCTCAGTTGCTTCAGAGGCATCTGACCCTTCAGAGACAGAGCAACCTTTTACATACCACACAGAGACCAGTGTTGAAGGTGGAAGCTCCCTAGATTGATGGGCCTGGCCCAGGCTGGTTGCTGGTTCTCCTGCCCTCAGGGTCTGATGCCCTGCCTCCACACACACATAAGGGACCAATTTGAGAGCCTTGGTTCCACTGTCATTTCCAAAACAATGAACAATGACCCCCCTTCACTAGGGCCTTCCCCACTGAGCCCTGCCTGGTGGGTGGATAATATCATATAGCCTCAATGAAGACAAGTTTCCTTGTTCTGTGGGTGCCCCACAGGGCGCATGATCTCATCTCTCAGCTTTCATCTTCTCATCTGTCCGACTTGTAATTATCAGCCTCTCCCTAACCACCCAACTAAGAAATTAAAAACACAACTTCCATCGACAAATCTGGAGTGATCCTTCCTGCTGTTGAATGGGCCCCATGGACAGGGCCCCCAGGCTTCAACTAATCCTAGTTAGTTCATTAAGAGGATGATG
The DNA here is from genome assembly GCF_949987535.1 of Balaenoptera acutorostrata. Lineage (NCBI taxonomy): Eukaryota > Metazoa > Chordata > Mammalia > Artiodactyla > Balaenopteridae > Balaenoptera > Balaenoptera acutorostrata. The sequence continues at coordinate 36,207,270 of NC_080082.1, read as the reverse complement.
AAGGATGCTCCCTTCATCACATCTGGTCCTAAATATATCCCCAGAGAGAATTCATCTCCCCCAGGTCCTAGAGCACTATCTTGGCTCAGGAAACCCTGGCCCTGGCTGGCAGAGCCCCCGGGCTGCCTGATGTGGCAGCTCCTCAGGGCTGACCTCCTACTCACGTGGCTCTGGCAGAGGAGGAGACTGAAAGGGATTCTTAGTCCAAAGAAATACGAGCCTCGGGCTTCCCTGGTGGTGCAGTGGTTAAGAATCTGCCTGCCAATGCAGGAGACACGGGTTCGAGCCCTGGTCCAAGAAGATCCCACATGCCGCGGAGCAACTAGGCCCGTGAGCCACAACTACTGAGCCTGCACTCTGGAGCTCGCCTGCCACAACTACTGAGCCCGTGTGCCACAACTATTGAAGTCTGTGCGCCTAGAGCCTGTGCTCCTCAACAAGAGAAGCCACCGCAAGAAGAAGCCCATGCACCACAACGAAGAGTAGCCCCCGCTCGTCACAACTAGAGAAAACCTGTGCACAGCAACGAGGACCCAACGCAGCCAAAAATAAATAAATTAAATAAATAATTTTTTTAAAAAAAGAAAAAAAAAAAGAAATACGAGCCTCGCATTCAGGGAATTTGTTCTTGGTCTAGATTTCTTCTAAATCATCGTTTTAAAAAATATTAACTATGTGCACTCAATTTGGTTTCAAATTAATTTACTTGGTGTGTTCTGGGAAAAAATTTTTTTGGTTTGGGATGGTAGACAGCAGCCACAATAATCTGGGAGCATTCATTCTGTACATCAACCATTGCTGTTCATTTTGGCTTTTGGTTCGTGGCTATGTTCAAGTCCCCAGAGTGTGTGAGAGAAAAATGTGTGTGATGAAACTAAGAAAATTAAAGTATCTCCCAAAGAAACACGGGGCAGTAATTGGATCAACAGCACCACAATGAATGCCCCAGAAGAGCATCCTGCCTTCTCAAACATCCCCCCACCCTCCCCTCCAGATCCCTGATTTTTGGTGCAATTCTTCCCTGGTGAGCATACCTCTCCTTTTTTATTTCATTCTCTCTCTCTCTTTTTCTTGCCTTTGTGTTCTTTCTTCCAACCACTTGCCCTTCAGACACTGGTTTAATATCTGAAATGTTTGTTTCTTTATTTCAGTCAGGGGCCATTGCCTCTCTAGCTCAGGTCCTGAGCCCCTCACGTTCACTCCAATTCTCCTTCTGAGGCTTTTAACCTGAATATGCCTGGCCTGGGTGAGCATAAGGCTAATGAAAACAGCAACAACTTATGCAGCATTTACAGCATTCGAGATGCTGACCGAGTGCTTTGTGTAAGACAACTTCCATCCTCACAACGATAGGGACTGTCATCACCCCACTTACAGATAATAAAACTGAGGCGAGAGAGGTTCCGTGAACTACTGTAAGTCATAGCTAGCAAGTGTGGAGTCGGGCTTTAAACAAGGGGGACCCTGATCCAGACACCACACTGCCTCTCCCAATACTGACACCCCTCCCACCCGGAGAACTTTCACCAACTCTCTTATTGGTGTATATATGGATAAATAAGAATAAAATAGCCAAGGGCTCCTTTGGTTTCAATGTCCAAATGTAAAATTGTGTTCCAGCATTAACTACTACCCCTGCCCTGCTGTAGACTGAATAAGAATTGCTACTAAGCTCTCCTCGGCTCCCAGTCAGCTCAAGTACTTGTTTTAGAAGTCAGGGTGGAATTCTGCTGTTTTCTGGCTCACCGTGATTGGGTGTTCTGATGCCAGTGCCAGAGGAGCTACCCACCTGGCACTTGCAGAGTTGGGTACAGAAGAGGCCAGCTCTAAAGAGGTGCTTACCACTGGGGCAGTGAGCTTTCGTCTCAGGAGGATGTGGCAGGTGAATGTCAGTACAATGGCTATGGTGGATGCAATGGGGGCCAGCGCTGAGTTTCCACTTTGGACAAATCCAGCTTTTTCCAGTAATCTCCTTTCCCTCTTCCTTATATCTGTGAAATAGAAATGGTCCACGGTGGTCTTATTTTGCTTGTCAAGCACCAGCATTAAGAAACATATTACTCAATGGAATACTCCTCAACCATAAAAATGAATGAAATATTGCCATTTGCAGCAACAAGGGTGGACCTAGAGATTATCATACTAAGTGAAGTAAGTCAGACACAGAAAGACAAATATCATATGATAGCACTTATATGTGGAATCTAAAAAAGTAATACAAATGAACTTATCTAGGAAACAGAAAGAGACTCACAGACATAGAGAGCAAAGTATGGATACCAAAGGGGAAGGGGCAGGGGGAGGGATAAATTAGGAGTCTAGGATTAACAGATATACACTACTATATATAAAATAGATAAACAACAAGGATTTACTGTAGAGCACAGGGAACTATACTCAATACCTTGTAACCTATAATGGAAAAGAACCTGAAAAAGAACATATATATATTATATATATACATATATAATATAGATAACTGAATCACTTTACTGTACACCTGAAACTAATACAATATTGTAAACCAACTATACTTCAATTAAAAAAAAAGAAACATATTACTCCTGCTCTGTTCTCCTGCAAATGAGTGTTAAGGACTCTTGTTGTGAAGTTTAAATGGGAGGGAGCACAGACAGCCCGGAGCACAACGCCAGCATGTACTGGGGGTTCAGTGCATGTCAGCTGCCATTGCTGGATGGTTTCCAAGGTCCCTTCTGATCTGATTCTGTGTGTCAGGAGTCATACACTCAGATGCCTACAGGGGTCAGGCAAGTAAGGTAAATGAAGGGAGTGGGCAGAGAGTAAGACCAAAGCGAGGATGTCCCAGGCTCACCAGACTGTTTTGAAGTCTGAGATCTGGAATTTTATGAGACATCTCCCTACTCTTAAATGTTGGGAACTAATTGAAAAAGTTAAAGTACTGTAGGGGCCAAACAAAACACATGTGCCAGCCTGAAGACTGCCAGATTGAAGCCCCTGCCCTTTGTCTCAGGAACAGGTACAAAAACCCAAGAGCATGTCTCCCTTCCATAAGTCCAGATGAGGCCATGACTCTGCACCACTCACACATAAAATTCAAGCTTCCCTCCCCTGCTGTTTAAAGAGTACTTAATGGCAATTCCAGCATCCTCTGCAGAAACCCTTTCACATTAGCAACACGGTATGACAGCCCTTCTCGCTGAGTGCTGCCTACGGACCAGGTGTTGGGCTGAACCACGCACAGGCACTCTCTCCCTAGGCTGCTCTCACCACAGGGTGACACGACAGAAGCCATCATTATGCCCTTCTGACAGTAGAGGAAAGGCTTAGCAGGTTACGTGACTTGCCTCTTAAGAGGTTGGGATCCAAAGCATGCTGTCCACACGCCCTTCCCCCCACGAACACCAGCACCTCCTTCTCCCCACGCCAAGCCTCTAGGCCTTTGCTCCTGCCCAGGGGGCTTACCCAGCTCCATCTGTGTCCACATCTCTGCTATCCTTCAGGGCCTGTCTAAAACGCCACCTCTGCCAGGAGGCTTTTCCTCATCTCTCACACCCATGGAGCTCCTCTCAGTTTCTTTTGTGGCATTTTACCCATTCTATCCTATAATTAATTCACATGTTCACTCATTCAGCACATTTTAATCTGATGTCTACTGTATGCCAGGGGCTGTGCTGGGTGCTGGGGAATATAGGGACAAACAGGGTCTCGGCTCTTCCAGTAGGGGCGATAGACAATAAATAAACAAACAAACAAGTAAATAAGATAATCACAAACTGTGTTGGGTGATATGAGAGAAATGAACAGGATGAAGTGATTAAGAGGTGAACGGGGAGTGGGCCTGCTTGGGACTGTGGTCAAGAAGGCCTCTTGAGTCAGTGACATTGACTTCAGGAGACCCAAAGTCAAGACAAAGTCAGCACGAACATCTAGCAGAAGACATTCCAGGCAGAGGGAACAGCAATGGCAGAGATCCTGAGGCATGAATGGGTGTGGATGTTGTTCTAAAAACAGAAGGTTTGTGTGGCTCAAGCAGAGGTATCAAGGCCTGGGACAAGATGTGATAAGGTCAGGAGGTCAGCAGGGGCCAGACTGTGCTGGATCGAATAGCCCATCGGAAGGAATCTGGACTTCATCCAAAAGACCTAAATTTGAAAAAACCTAAGTGTGCTAAGAGGCCACTAAAGCTTTTTCAGCAGGGGAGAGACAAGATCTGGTTGACATTTTTAAAAGGTCACTCTGGCTGCTGAGTGCATCATGGGTTTTAGGGGGAAGGAGGAAAGCAGGGGTTGCGTCTAGAAGTTCTTGCCGTAGTCTGGAAGGGAGAGGATATTGCTTGGACTAGGGTGACAGTAGAATGAAGAGAAGCAGAAAGATTCCAGATATATTCTAGGAGTAGAGCCAACAAACTAATAGCTATTTTTGAGCTTAGTTAACTCATCGTCCCTCAATTTTAAAACTAGGGACCCTTTTCCTAATTATTTTGTGTGACTCCCATGGCCTTGCACATAGTAGGAACTTGGTACCTATTTATTGAGTTAAACTGACTTGAATTAAATTGAGTTTTAAATTGAATTATGTCAAATGGAATAAAATTTAATCACATGAAATAAATTGTTTTAAAGTGAGTTCAGTGTGTGAGGAAGTATTTCTGCGTCTTCAAAGAGGGTACCATAGGGCTGCCAGCACCCCAACCTGGGGCACTTCCTTTGGCAGTCTCAAAAGCAGATTTTCTAAAGCCACTTCCTAAAATGTGGATACACAGCTTCGGGCCCAATTACATGCTGGTCTAAAAGTGTAATTGTGGATCCAGAGAGTTAGTTGTAATTGTGGTTCAAATCATTAACCGGTCAACCACCTGCGTCTATGTCAGCAATTATGTAAATGTTCCTACAATTAGATTTGCATTTTTATTTGATTGAAATAGTCTTCATATCGTCTTTAAAACAAAACAGCTATATATGCATTCTCTTATCTGCCCAAAGCATGTCAAGTCAGTGAGACATCCGATCCTGATGAGGTTACTGCCGGCGAGGAGGGATCATGTGTGTAAGTGTTAGTGTGTGTGCGTGTGTCCTTGTGGACGTCTTCCAAGTCAAGGAAATAGCCTGAGCCAGCTCTTCTCCTGCTTGTACTGTTTTAGTGGACTATTTTTGTGAAAGGTAACTGGCCAGTACAAGAATTCACTGACCTCAGTACGGCTAAACCATATGTCACTCACCTGCTGAGCCCTTGGGTTCAGCAGAAGAGATGCCTGGGTCTATTCTAAAATCTATGTAATTTTTTGAAAAGCCTACAGATCAGCTCAGGGGTTGCTTCAGCCAACTTCCAGAATGCCTGGCCCCAGGACCCTTAAGAACCCCTTAGAAGAGCACATTCTACAGGGTAAGTGGTTCTTTCAGCAACTGCTCATCCTACCTCGGATGGCGTTCGTAAAAGATTTCTCCCAGGTGTATATTTTAATCAGCTTGATGCAGGTCAGAAACTCATTCATTGTCTGAACTCGTTTATCTGTCACTGAAATTGCTGATCATCGAAAAGCTGAATTGAGCTTAGCCATAAACATCTGAAATCGAGGTACAAACAGTGTGTTCAGAGAATTGCTGAGTTGCAGTTGGCCTAAAAATCCAGGGATTGGAGTGTGTCAGGAAAAGTTCTAAGGGAAGTTGGCATGAGATTCTCAGCTGAATCCCTCCCTTGAGTTGTGGCTGATGTGCTCTGGGGGACACGACTGGGGTCGGGGCAGATGATGCAAATGCATGAATTGCCAGGATGCAAGGAAAGTGCTGGGGACTTTGACAAACTGAAGAAACATGCTCCCCTTCCCCAGGGTATTCAAATTCAAGTTTAAAAAAAAACTGTACTGTCTGTGAGGCCAAAGTAAGGGCCCAGGCTTCAGGGCCAGGCCCTGGACACAAAGTCCACTTCAGTGAGAGTGTGTGTGAAGTGCAATGGCAAAGACCTGCCATTACCTGGATGGGGATGAATAGCACATACACGGATATCCCGATGAGAGCTGTGGACCCCAGAATGAAAAAGGCGTACACCACACAGACAGCCATTAGGATAAGGATGGTGGCTGGCAAGGGACAAAACAAGGCAGCTTCAAACAAAGAATAACTATCACTTGATAGTATATTGAGCACCTGGAAAGAAAGCACATGGGTTCAGCCTTTGGAAGGGCCACCTAAACATTTCCTCAACTGAAGGCTTTCGGAATGGCTGAGGGGTCTGAGGAAGGAAGAGAAAAACTGACTTATAAGGGGAGAGAATTGTCAGAGGACCAACAGGGTGAGTTTTGTGGGTCTCATTTTAGTATGACTTTGGAGAGGCCTGTCTTTTAGAACTGAGAATCCCAATGAAAGGCTTAAATACCACCTGGAAGCATGCTAGCGAGATTGCCAGCTGCCTACCTGATAGCTCTATCTCCTTCTTCCTTATTAGCACAACCCTGCTTAATCAGGGCATCCATGGGCCCAGCAAAAGGACCACATTTCCCAGCCTCCTTTGTGGAAGCATGGTGACCATGTGATTATGTTAAGGGCAATGAGGTATAGGCCAAAGTGCTGAATGGAACTTTGGGGATGTCTTCTTACAGGGAGCGAACTCAACTTGGAAGTCTCCTTCCTCCTACTGGCTCTCTGAAACATGGTTGGGATGGCTGGACCTGCAGCTTCCATCCTGAACCATTATGGGAGCCATGTGCTAAGGTAGTGATGAAGAAAAATAGAAAAACCTGGAAGTCCCCACTCCAGCCCCAGATCATCCTCTTCCAGACTCCTTTTACACAGAGTGAAATAAATCCATCCTGTTTAATCCACTGTTTTGGGGGGTTTTCGGTCATATGCAACTGAATCTAATTGTAATTGATACAAGATATTTTGAACAAACTGAAAGAGCAAGTGTAAGAAAGAAACAAGTCTTTTCCCTTATCTCACACCACCCAGGTTTCCTTTGGCCAGGGAAATGTTCTCGTGTAAAGGGTGAAGGTTTTATTGCTAAGGATTAAGGGCTTAAGAAAATGTCAACTCTGAAGTCCAACAGGCATGGTCTTTGTTGGGACTTGGCATCCCAAATACTACACAGTTGGAATCATCAGATCCATTAGTCAATCAACTTTATTAAATGCTGTAGTGTTCTCTGTACTGTCTCAGTGTCCTCACTGATGATCAAAGGGATTGGATGAGGTCACCCCTAAGCCCTGTTCCAACTGGAACAGGGAAGACTTTCCAAATTCTCCAGCTTGAATGGAGCTCTCCTTTCTCTGAATTCTTCTGGTGTTTTGAGTCTCCACCACTTCACTTAGCAAGGAGATGGGACACGATGGGCAGGATATTGACAACCAAAAGGGGGGCAGATATTCCATCCAGGAAGCACATCTCACACGTATTCAGAAAACTCGGAATTTAGTTTCCTAAAGTTAAACTCCTCCTGGACCAACTTACCTCACCAACAGAGATGTGTGTCAGCGTCTTGAACGACACCAGGTTTTCAAAAACCAGGGTGGAGATGACCACCTTCAACCGGATCGCTGTGCAGTAATTTATGGCCCAGGCAAGGGTCCAAAAGACAACTTCGGTAAACTCGGTGGTGAAAAAGGCTGTGCACAGGCTGACACCAACCCACACCTTCCTGGAGATGCTCTCGGTCTGCTGGAGGATTTGGTGAATGAGAACCATCTGTAAAACAGCGCGGTGGAGAGAGAAGAGTGCTGCTGGGGGTCAAGGTAGGTACAGGAGGCCTCAGATAATGTCAGCAAGCTGACTTTACGAGGCAAACTTTTTAATTAATTTCAGTGGCTACTGCTGTGCTTGACAAGGATTAGCTTTATGAAAATTCTCCCCCAAGGAGCGCAAAGATAACAACAACGTACTAAACCCACCAGATGGTAGAGAAAGTAACTAATGACATTCTTTGCCAGTCTGGGGACCTGGGAGACAAGGCAGAAGAAGGGCCAGTGCGCTCACCGGCCCTATGGCTGCCGTGATAATACACAGGATATTGGCCACGATATCCATCAAAACATGCGTCCTCTGGAATTTCCAGACCACTCAGCCCAGAGAGGCTTTCTCGGGACCCATCCTTTCTACCTCTTCATCCCAAAGGATTTGAAATCTGTGATGAAAGAACAGGAAGAAGGAAAAGGATTTACATTCCCACTTGCTGTTCAAAGCTACTCTGGTGGAAAAAACTTTGCAAGAATTCTTAGCACAACCCCCATCCCTGGCAGTGGTGGCCTCAGAGGAACAGCATTTGTTCTCCCTTCTTCTTTTGGAGGGTGGATGGGACATGAGCGAGGCAGCGGGCAGAGCCCTGACACAGCACAAGATGGTATCTGGCATTTGGGCTCTTTCTGGGCCTTGATTTCCTCCTCCTGCCTGTCTCTGGCACAATACCAGTTGTGATAAAAACACTGAGGCAACAGAGAAACCAAGAAAAAATCTTCTCCAGGGCAGGGAGGATTTTGTCCATTTCAAAGATCTGAAAGGAGGCCAGTATGACAGGCGTGTGGGGACACGGGGAGGCAAGGCAGGGCCAGATCTCATGGGACCTCACAGTCCTCACGAAGGAGATTAGATTGCAAAGGAAGCCACTGCAGGCTTTTAAGCCGACGTGACAAGATCATTTTACATATCCAAAAGAACATCTGGCTGCTGTGAGAGTAGTGGGTTATGGGGGTGGGGAGCAAAGACGGAAGCAGGGAGACCACAGTGGGAGACCATCGCATCCAGGTGGGAGGTAGCAGTGGCTTGGCACTGGATTTAGGGAAAGGTGGTCAGGGGAGACAACAGGACTTACTGATGAATTAGATGTGGGAGAAAAGGAGAAGGGGGATCAGGGGCCCCAGTTTTCTGGCTTGACCAACTGTGGGAATAGAGTTCACAGAGATGGGGAGAGGGGGAAGAGGGAACATCGTCAGGTGGGGCTGAAGATCAAGAATGCAGCTTTAGATATAGGATGCTTGTGAATCATCCAAGTCCAGTCAGATGCTGGGTGTATGAACTCAGAGTCTGGAAGAGAGGCATGGACTGAAGATAGTGTGTTATTAAGGTTGTCAAGCACGTGTTTGGTGGGTCAGCCTTTGGAGGAGAACACTAGCATGGAAGGGAAGAGGATCTAAGTTGATGTTGGGTAGATGAAAGGCAACTTTAAAAACCGACAGAGAGGTAGAAGGAAAACCTGGTACTCCACAGGCACTGGTCCAGCCCCTTTCTCTCCGTGCTCCCTGGCAACTTTCTCCAGACTATAGATTTTGGAAACTACCACTGACAGAGATTTCTGCAGGACACAGATGAGGGGACACACAATTGTAGGAGCAATTGCAAGAGCATGATTATAACTCCCAGCCCTTCAAGCATATGAGGCCAAAGAGAAGGAGAATTCCAGAAGAAACAAATGCAGAGAGAGGGCTATGAGATCTTCCCCATTGTTTAAGACATGAACCTTGAAGTTCAATGCAGCCGTTAGAAAGAATGAAGTTGAGGTTTGGGGCTGTGGAAAAATCTTTATAAACTCTTAACTGAAAATAGCAAAATGGTTAACCATGAGATAGTATGCTTCATTTTTTGTTCAAAGAAAAAAAGATGACCTGTGAGTAAAGAGGAAGAAGAAGAGGTATTGATCTGCAGAAGATGGTAGCACAGGGTGTGTTTAATCAGAGTAGAAAAAATCCAGGACAGATGCACACCAGCATTTAACAGTGCTGACCTCTGGGGAGTGGGGCTGGAGTACGGTGGGGATACTTCCACTGCTTAAACGTCTGTTACTTTAACATTTCTATAATGAATCTGAATTAGGTTGAATCAAAGAAATACATGTTTCTGCAAGTCAAAATTGTCAAATATTGGAAGTTTTCATTTGGTTCAACCTAAACATATTTTGTAATATAAAAGCTCACAATATTCTGTAATAACCTAAATGGGAAAAGAATTTGACAAAGAATAGATACATGTATATGTATAAATGAATCACTTTGCTGTAAAACCTGAAACTAACACAACATTGTTAATCAACTATACTCCAATATAAAGTAAAAAAAATTTTTTAAAGTCCAATGACAGTTTTTAAAGTGAAATACAACACCATGCCTGGAAGCAGCCCAGGTGGTGTCTAGCCAGCACAGAGCAAAGTGAGATTCCGGCCACTCTTGTCCTGATGCGGTGCTCCTACAAAATAGCTGATAGCTCTGCCAGAATAGTCCTGAAGCCTCAGGCTCTCAAGAAGTTCATTCTCCCTACCAAACCTCCCCAATACTCACCTCCCCAGAGACGAGGCCAGGAAGGTCAGTCAGCCCAGCCCTCATCTCAGAGATAAGCCACGAGAACAGCCACCAAACCAGTGGGCGTTGATTTCCGCAAAGGGAAATGGGAGCACACACAAGGATTCACATTTCCCTTTCCAAAGTGGGCTCCTCTCTAGATGTGACCCAGACAAATCCTGGTACCTTTTGGCATTGGTGTCGAATGAGTCATATGGTGACAGTGGGGGCAGGGTGTCCACAGTCAGCGTGTGCTTGTAGCTTCTCACCATCACTGGCGTGAGCCAAGAGAATGTGGCAAAGGAGAGCAGCCCTGCGTCATCCACAGGGTTGGGTGCCAGCCTAAAACAAGCGAAACACTCGGTGTTCCAGGATGTTGGAGTCATTGCCTTGAGTCCCTGGCTGCAATTCTTAACTACAGTGATAACCACAGCCACGCTCAGACGTGTGACTCACATCATCAGCCCCATGAGCAGCGGTGTGCTGGGCCAGCTCCTACCAGCTTGCAAGAGCTGATTGTTCGATTTTTAGAAATTCTGCAAGTCAGTTCTTAAACACAGCCTATCTTAAAAATTAAATTACATAAATGTAAGTAAATTATCTTAAAGACAAAGGCAATCAATACTCAAAACTCATAGCTTCCAAGATTATTTTACTAGATTTTACTCGTATTTGTTCTTTAGATTATGTAAGTCTATGGAGTCTGTGGTGGAAATACCATACAGGATAAGGCTCTATTACCTTGCATCTCTTCCCAACTTTGCATTCAGTGACATCACGTTGAAATCAGCCATGGTAGGAGAATTTACACCAAAAAAGTGATAAATGCTGCAAACCAGGGAATTTTTTAGTGAGCCAGTTGTTGAATATTTACCAGTGACCACCCCATGGGAAAGAAGGTACCTGCTCCATTTGACATGAGGAAATGGAGACCCAGTAGCTGATCATCAGAGGAGTTGGACGCCTGGCTTTTGCTCTCAGGAGGATGGGGAGGGTCAGAGCAGAGTGTGCCAAAGTAGAGGTGAGACTGTCCAAGGAGGCAAGAGCTAGAGGCAAACTCATGGTTTATTGTGAGGATTAATACATGTAAGCTGTTACATAAATATTAGCTCGCAGATAAATAGGGAGGACAGGGGAGGTAAAAGGAAGGAGAAAGGAGAAAGGGAAGTAGAGGAGGAAGAAGAAAAGGAAGAAACAATGAAGAAGGAGGAAGAGATATGTTTCTGCCCTTGAGGAGCTAACCATCTAAGATGGAATAAGAGTCGGAGATAGAGTGTTATCTACTAATTGCTGAGTGTTTGTTATATTCCAGGCCCTGAAAGAGCTTGGCATTTGTAGCAGATGCTGTCAAGATGCCCTGAGTCGCAATCTCTGGTGGCACAGTGGTTAAGAATCTTTTTCACATCCACCTCCGATCTCATGTGTGGAAGACAGCGCCGTGCAGCTCAGGCTCATGCTGACAGCATCGCATCTCACAGGTATCCTGTGCTTCTTTTCACTACCGGGTTTGGGGCCTTCTCAGAGCATAAGTGCAACCCAGAATTGCAAGGGGCGAATGTCCCCAAGAAGAAAACCTAACTAACGGAGTACAGGAGCCCATGGACAAATGCCCCCACCGCCCATCCTATGGGTGGAAAATTGTACACTTCTCGGGGGGACCTAGTAGAATCCAGTCCCCATGTCTACAGCAGTGACGCTGATGACACACCCCATGTTCTCCTTCCCTGCCTCACTCTCCCTAAATCTTCCCTCCTGCTTCTTGAAATCACCTCCCAAATAAGCTACCGGCATCCAAGTTTTTGATTCAGGCTCTGCTTTTGGGAGAACCCGAGCTAAGATAATATTAATAAGGTACTATGTGCCTGGTGCATAGTAAATGTTCCCTAAAGGATAACTTTAATGATGAAGTCATGCATTACCTCGTATAATCCTAACAACAGCTCAGTGAGATAGGTCGTTGAGAAATATTATGATCCCATTTCATAGACAAGAACATCAAGGCACAAAGAGGTTAGCGTACTTGCCCAAAATCTTATAGCTGGTCAGTGGTGAAGTAGGGATTCAAACCCAATGCTTGCTGACTCCAAGGTCCCATCATTCTCTTAAGCACTATCCCACATTTCCTCTCCACAAAGAAATTGTGAACTGAGCCTAAACGGTGGGTAGTTAGAGCTCTTCTGCATGGGGCTAAGGATGGTACACCATGCCCTCACCTTTCAACCTTCACCTCTCACCTTAGAGGGCTCACGGGTGTATCTTTGGTCCATAGATTCTAGGAGAGAGCAGTGCTGTATCACCTCATTATAAAGATGCCCTTGGCCTTCTGCTGCTCAGAGAGCAGGCTATAGGCCACTTCTCATGTAGAAAAGGCAGCTTTCTATAATGTTATAGTTAATGTAATGTTAAAAATACATATATAATATTATAATATGACATTATAGTTAAGCATGTAAGCTTGGAAATCAGGCTGCCTGAGTTCTTATTCTGCGGTTCAAAACTGACCCAATTCTCTCTCCTCACCTCTATCCCAGACCCTTGGAGCTTCTTCCTTCAAGACATTTCTCCACACCTTGAATCTGTGCTGACTTGTGACATGCTTTGGCCAATAGAATGCAGTGAAGGAAACAGTGTACTGGTTCTGAGCCTGAGTCTCAAGAAGGCCTATATGCTTCGACTCATCCTCTTGGCCACCTACTGCATTACTATGTGATCGAGGGCAGGTTAGCTTGCTCGAGGTTCATAGCCCATGAGGCCCACCTTCCCCCAACCATCAACTCCCAGAAGCACAACCATCTTGCTGACCAGCAGATGCATAAGAAAGCCTGGTCAAGACCAGATGAATCACCCAACTAGGCTTAGCCCAAGTTGCTGACCCACCCATAAAATTGTAAGCTAAATAAATGGCAATTGTTTCAGGCTACTAAATGTAGAGGCAGTTTGTTACAAAGCAACATCTACCTGATTAAATTTGTGCAAGTTATTTAACCTTGCTGTGCCTCACTTACTCACCCATCAGATAAAGATAATCACAACACCTCCAGGGTGGTTGTGAAGAGTGAATGAGAAGATGTTTGTAAAGCACCTGAACAGGTCCTGGCACATGGAAAGCTCTCTTAAACATTTGCTATTGTCTCCCTTTCACCAAAGGACAGGAGGATTCACGAAGTGAATGGTCAATAAATGAAAAAAATGGATGGATGGATGGATGGATGGATGGAAAGACAAAAGGACAAGCATATAGAGCAGCAGCATGGGGAACAGGGTAAGGGTCCACTCTCCTGATGGGCTGGAAATGATTCCTAGAAGTTCTGCCCAGGACCTCCTTCCAATCCTCCTCCTGGCTTACCTTGCATAGAGTCTCACTGGGATCATGGTCTTCAAGGTGGGGTCATATCTTTCTGAAAATGATCTCCTCTTGCCTCGCCGGTACAGATCAGAGATAAGGCAGGGGCCATCACCCACCATCTTGATGGCAGTCTAGAGCCCTGGGCTCCTGGCTTTGGGACCTTCACTCTGCAGCAGAGAGATGAGGAGATGAGAAGACACTCTGGAATGAGATCAGGCAGCCCCTACTCCACCCAGACCAGCTCCCTTTCTCTGACCACTCAGACCTGGTTTCACTGATCAACCCTCCACATTCATGGGAGAGCATGGCCAGAGACCACACAACTCCCTCAACTCCACTAAGAGCCTTCCTTATTAGCAAAGACATTCTGTTCCTCTTCTTTCCCATTTTGGGTTGACTGGGAGCAGAAAAGCCTGTTACAGGTTTTCTACCAGGAACCAGCCCATGACCAAGACTGAGTCCCAGCCTGGCAAAAGAACCCCAAGAAGGTGAATTTTCTGCCTTATTGTGACCCAGAATGAAGTTTGTCACACATACAAACCCTTTTTTCTCTCTGATTCTTTCAGATACCCAAGCTTGTGCATCCAGGTTCCCATGTCCCCACACCCAAGGATCAGAGAACTTCAACGAGACCACCTCTCAGGACCAGGCATATCTGAACAAGCCCACATTCCCCCCACTTCTGTGACCACTGCCCCAAAGGGAAACTAACAATCCAGGTAGAGAGGACACTTTTGGGAGTGCCCGTCCAGTCCACAAACCAACCACCCCATTCACCAATTACCTAAATGAAAAGAAAAGAGAATGATTCCCAAAGGTTTTCTATTTCTAGTTCCAGTTCTTCCCTGATACACAGCTCTATTCTTGCCCTAGACTTCTATGACATTCTGCTCCCCATATCCTATCAATAAATTCTCTTTTTTAACCTAAATATACCAAGTTGGTTTCTGTCACTTGCAACCAGAAGCCTCACTATTATAAATAAATGGGTCCCCATCTTATGAATTCTCTCTGGAATTTTTCATGGCTATAAACATAAAATAAACCAATTCACATCGAGGTTTTAATGGCTGATAAACCTATGGCATGTCAGAATTAGAAGTATCCTCAAATGCAATCTTTTATAAACTCCTCATTGAACAGAAGAGGAAACAAAGGCCCAGAGAGGCAAAGGGACTTACTCAAGAGTATATGTAGTAGTGACATCAGATTCATGGCTAAGACATACCTCATTTGTGCTTTCCTGCCCCCTGTCCAACAAGAGCAATTTTGCAGGGGAATCCACAGAACTTCTGAGGAAACCTCAGTGTCCCTAGCAGGGCTGACAGAAGGTATTTCTCTCCCAAAGGCAGTTAGTAAAGACTGGAGGAGGTGACTACTACTTCAAATGCATATGAGCAGTCTAACAAAGAGATAGGAATCATTAAAAAGAACCAAAAAATCATGCCGGATCTGAAGAATACAACAAATAAAATGAAAACTGTAATAGAGAGTATCAACAGGAGGAAGAACCTGTAAGTTAGAGGACAAGAACTTTGAAATTATCCAGGCAGAGGAGAACAAAGGAAAAAGAGTGAAGAAAGCATACATAATCTATGGAATACCACCAAAGGAAACAATTTGCAAATTATTGGAGTTCCAGAAGGAGAAGAGAGGGGAAAGGGGCTAGAAAACTAATTTAAAGAAATAATGACTGAGAACTTCTCAAATCCTA
Source organism: Balaenoptera acutorostrata (assembly GCF_949987535.1). NCBI lineage: Eukaryota > Metazoa > Chordata > Mammalia > Artiodactyla > Balaenopteridae > Balaenoptera > Balaenoptera acutorostrata. Next base: position 36,191,973 of record NC_080082.1, on the reverse strand, counting down.
AAGATTTTGATATCCCATTTCATGAAACTAATAGGTCACCAAACAAACTGAATTTAAAGAGATCCTCTCCAAGACACATTTTAATAAAACTGTCAAAAATCAAATAAAGAAAGAATCTAAAAAGCAGCAAGAGAAAAGAAGCTTGTTACTTACAAGGAAATCCCCATAAAGATATTAGCAGATTTCTCAGCAGAAACCTTGTAGGTCAGGAGAGGGTGGGATGGTATATTCAAAGTACTGAAAGAAAAAAATGCCAACCAAGAATACTCTATCTGGCAAAGATACTATTCACAAATAAAGGAGAGATAAATATTTTCCCGACAAAAGCTGAAGAACTTCATCACCACTAGACCTAACTCACAAGAAATGTTAAAAGGAGTTCTTCAGGCTAAAATTAAAGGATACCAATTAATATTCTGAAAACATATGAAAATATACAACATACTGTTAAAAAGTATATAATCAAATTCAGAATATGCTACTAATATAATATGGTATTGTGTTAACCATTCAATTCTAGTGTAAAAGCTAAAGGACAAGAGTATTAAAAAAAACTATAGCTGAAATAATTTGTTAATGAATACACAATATAAAAGAGGTAAATTATGATATGAAAAACACAAGGGGGGAAATAAAATGGTATGGTTTTTGTATGCAAAAAGTTAAGTTGTTATCAGCATAAAGTAGACTATTATATCTATAAGTTGTTTTATGTAAGCTCATGGTAACCACAAAGCAAAAACCTACGGTAGATTCACAAAAGATAAAGAGAAAGGAATCACATCATAACAATACAGAAAATCATCAGTTCACAAAAGAAGGCAGCAAGAGAGGAAGAAATGAACAAGGGAACTACAAAACAGCCAGAGGACAATAAGATGGCACTAGAAAGTCCTTATGTATCAGTAGCTACTCTAAATGTAAATGCATTAAATTCTCCAATCAAAAAGCATAGAGTGGCTGGATGGATTTGAAAAAACAAGACCCAGCTATATGCTGCCTACAAGAGATTCATTTCAGCTTTAAGGACACACGTAGGCTCAAAGTGAAGGGATGTAAAATGATATTCCAAGAGAGTAGAAACCAAAAGAGCAGGGTAGTTATACTAATATCAGAAAAAATAGATTTTTGGCCAAAAACTATATGAAGAGATAAAGGTTATTACATAATGATAAAGGTGTCACTTTATTAAGAAGATATAATAATTATACTGGGGATATATATATCCTTAATATTGGAGGACCTAAATATATTAAGTTAATACTAACAGATGTGAAGAGAGAGATGAATAATAATATAATATTAGTAGGGGACTTCAATACTCCACTTTCAACATTAAATAAATCATCCAGACAAAACTTCAATAAGGAAACATTGGACTTGAACTATCTTTTAGATCCAATGGACCTAACAAACATATATAGAACATTTCAACTAACAGCAGTAGAACACACATTCTTCTCAAGTACACATGGAACATTCTCCAGGATAGATCATGATAGGTCACAAAACAAGACTTAGCAAATTTGAGAAGATTAACATCATATCAAGTATCTTTTCTGACCACAATGGTATGAAACTAGAAATCAATAGCAGAAGGAAAGCTGAAAAAAATCACAAATATGTGGAAATTAAACAATACACTTCTGAACAACCAATGGGTCAAAGAAGAAATCAAAAGGGAAATAAAAAATATCTTGAAACAAATGAAAATGGAAAAAAAAATACTAAAACCTATGGGATGCAGCAGAAACAGTTCCAAGGTAAAAGTTTATAGTGATAAATGTCTACATTAAGAAAAAAGAAAGATCTCAAATAAACAATCTAACTTTACACCTCAAGGAACTAAAAAACAAGCTAAGCCTAATAAATTTAGCAGAATGAAGGAAATAATAAGTATCAGAGCAGAAATAAATGAAATACAATATTGAAAAACAATAGAAAGGACCAGTGAAACCAAAGGCTGAGTTGTTTTTTTTTTAAGATAAAATTGAAAAACCTTTAACTAGTCTAAGAAAAGAAGAAACGAGGAAAGAAAGAGTAGGCCTTAGGACTGATACCACAGAAATACAAAGGATCATAAGAGACTATGAACAATTATATACCAACAAATTGAATAACAGAGAACATGGATAAATTCATAGAAACAAATAACTTATTCAGACTGAATCATGAAGAAATAGAAAATCTGAACAAACCAATTATGAGTAAGGCGATTGAACCAGTAATCACAAATCTCCCAACAAAGAAAACCCAGAACCAGGTGGCTTCACTAGTGAATTCTACCAAATATTTAAAGAAGAGTTAATGACAGTTTTTCTCAAACTCTTCCAAAAAATTAAAGAGGAGGAAACACTCCCAAACGCCAGATAAGGATGCTACAAGAAAGGAAAAAAAAAAAAACTACAGGCAAATTTCCCTAATAAATATAGATGCAAATAATATCAACAAAATATAAGCAAGCTGAATTCTACAACACATTAAAAGGATTATATGTCATTATCAAGTGGGATTTATCCTGGGATGCAAGGATGGTTCAACATACACAACTCAATAAATTAATACACCACATTTATAGGATAAAAGATAAAATCATATGATCATCTAAATAGATGTAGAAAAAACATTTAACAAAATACAGCATCCTTGCATGATAAAAACTTTCAACAAATTAGCTGTAGGAGAAAAGTACCTGAACATAATAAAGACCATATATGACAAGCCCACCCCTAACATCATACTCAGTGGAGAAAGTTTGAAAGCTTTTCATCTAAGATCAGAAAGACAAAGATGCCCACTCTCACCACTTCTTTTCAACATAGCATTGGAAGTCCTAGCCATACCAATTAGGCAAGAAAAGGAAATAAAAGGCATCCAAATTAGTAAGTAAAATTGTCTCCGTAGATGATATGACCTTATATATAGAAAACTCTGAAGACTCCGCCAAAAGAACCATTAGCACTAATCAACAAATTTAGTAACATTGTAGGATAAAAAAATCACCATACAGAAAACAGTTGTGTTTCTACACACTAAAACAAAATATCTGAAAAAGAAATAAAGAAAATAATCCTATTCACAATAGCATCAAAAACAATAAAAATACTTAAGAATAAATTTAATCAAGGAGGTAAAAGATCTGTACACTGAAAATTACAAGACTTGGAGGAAAGAAATTGAAGAAGACGCAAATGGAAAGATAGCCTGCGTTCATGTTTCAGAAAAATTAATGTTGTTAAAATGTCCATACTACCCAAAGCCATCTACAGATTCAATGCAATCCCTATCAAAATGCCAATGGAATTTTTCACAGAAATAGAAAAAACAATCCTAAAATTTGTATGAAACCACAAAAGACCCTAAATAGCCAAAGCAACCCTGAGAAAGAAGAACAAAATTGGAGGTGTGACACTTCCTGATTTCAAAGTATGCTACAAAGCTTTATTAATCAAAACAGTATGGTGCTAGCATAAGAATAGACTCAGACTAATAGAACATAATTGAGAGCCCAGAAATAAACCTTCACATATACTGTCAACTAATATTTGACAAGAGAGTCAAGAATACTCAAGGGGGAAAGGATAATCTCTTCAATAAATAGTGTTGATAAAACTGCATAATCACATACCGAATAAAATTGTTCTCCTATCTTACACCACCCACAATTTTAACTCAAAATGGATTAAAGACTTAAAACATAAGACCTGAAACCATAAAACTCCTAGAAGAAAACATAGAGAAAAATTTCCTTAATACTGGTCTTAGCGACTATTTTTTTTAATATGACACCAAAAGCACAAGCAAAATAAAAAGCAAAAATAATGAAGTAGGACTACATCAAACTAAAAAGCTTCTGCACAGCAAAATAAACAATCAAGAAAATGAAAAGGTAACCTATGGAAGAGGAGAAAAAATTTTTAAATCATATGTCTAAGTGGTTAATATCCAAAATATATAAGGAACTCAGTAACAAAACAAAAACAAAAAACAATTCAATTTTAAAATGGGCAGAGGAACTGAACAGACATTTTTCCAAAGAAGACACACAAATGGGCATAAAGTACATAGAAAAGTGCTAACATAACTAATCATCAGAGAAATTCAAATCAAAATCACGAGGACATAAGTACTCACACCTGTAAGAATGACTATCATCAAACAGACAAGACATAACAAGTGTTGGCAAAGATATACAAAAAAGGGAACCTTGAGCATGGTTAGTGGGAATGTAAATTTGTACAGCCACTATAAAAACAGTATGGAGGTTCCTCAATAAATTAAAAATAGAACTACCATATGATCCAGCAATCCCACTTCTGGATATATATCCAAAGGAAATGAAATCAGGATCTCAAAGAAATATCCACACAATCACGTTCATGGCAGCCTTCTTTACAATAATGAAGATATGGAAACAACCTAAGTATCTATCTATGGATGAATGGATAAAAAAGATGCAGTGTATATATGGCTTACCCTTGAACAACATCAGTTTGAACTGTGTGGGCCCACTTATATACAGTTCTTTTTAATAACTACAGTATTACATGATCCAGGGTTGGTTGAATCCACTGATGCATAACCACAGATACAGAGGGCTGACTATGGGACTTGAGCATCTGCAGATTTGGATATCTGTGCCAGGTCCTGGAACCAATGCCCCTTGGATACCAACGGACAACTGTACATGAGTTTACACTGCATGGGGTGTCAGTGCCACCCACCCCTGCTTTGTTCGAGGGTCAACTGTGTATACAATGGAATATTATTCAACCATGAGAAAGAAGAAAATCCTGCAATATGCAACAACATGGACAGAACTTGAGGACATTATGCTAAGTGAAATAAGTCAGACAGAGAAAGACAGATACTGTTTGGTATCACTTATATGGAAAAACTAAAAATGCCTAACTCATAGAAACAGAGAGTAGAATTGTGGTTGTCAGGGCATGGGGCTGGGGGTGGGGGGAGAAATAGGGGAACAATGGTCAAAGGATACAAACTTCCAGTTATAAGATGAATAAGATCTGGGGGGGTCTAATGTACATTATGGTAATTATAGTTAATAATACTGTATTATACACTTGAAAGTTGCTAAAACAGTAAATATTAAATGTCCTCACCATAAAAAAAGGAATAGTAATTATGTGAGTAGATAGAGGAGTTAACTAATGTTACTGTGGTAATCACTTTGTAATATATATATGTATCAAATTAACACATTGTACACCTTAAAATTACACAATGTTATATATCAATTATATCTCAATAAAGCCAGGGTGGGGGGAGAGTATATGTAAAATGAGTAACATTTTCTCATCTGAGGCAGTCTAGATATAGGTAAACTGATGCACACTCTCTTCTCCAATAACTTTAGAAAATCCCTTGCTTATATCCCAAAAAGCACTCCTCTGGAATAATATATTCTTTTTTATAATAGAATTTGAAAATCAAAATGTCTTCACCTCAAAAAGACAAATCCCCCAAAGTGGAAACTGAGGCATTATAGACAACTGGACAAGGCACATGTTTTATAGGCAATAATTCTGTTCAAAATCTCTTCGATCATTTGATTAGTGAATATTAAAGACATGAATATCATGGATGCAGCTTTATATTCCTGAAAAAATTAGAAGTTATCAAATAGGGACTCCCTAAACTTCTTGCCAACCTGCACCATACTCCACATTCCACCCCCATTTGCTTCACCTAACACTATGCTCCAGCCATGCTGCATGTCTTACTGCTCCCTGAGCAAATTGCCAGTTGCTCCTGCCTCTGGGTCTTTGCAGTCACCACTGCCACAACCTGAAACGACCTAACATTACTCCCTTCACTTGAAGAAACTTGCACTTCACTGCTCAGCCTTCAAGGCCCAGTTCAGACATTTCCTCCTTTGGGAAAACTTTCCTACTTGCTTATCTATTTCCCTAAGCAAACTGTGGGCTTCATATCTGTCTGATTCACAGCTATATTTCTAACACTTAGAAGTCCCTGGCACATAGTAGATGTGTGATAACAATATGTCAAATGAATAAATCAATGAATGAATAAAGATGATATGAGAGAAGTCTAAGACAACTCCTCTCCTCAAAGAGGGAGAAATAAGCACACAATAACACACATGAAAATATAAAGCCATAGCATAGTGTTAGCCCTAGAAAACACACACACACACACACACACACACACACACACACACACATAAAGACTTAAAGCTAAAAAGTCAGTCTAGGAAATAAAATGGAGCAATAAATTGTAGATTAACCCCCCAAAAATATAGGCAAAGAGGAATAGAGAAAGAGCAAATAGAAGACAAATAGCAAGCTGACAGACATAAACACAATTAAATCAATAATTATATTAAATATAAATGGAATAAACACTTCAATTAAAAAGCAGAGATTGTCAGATTGGATATAAAAGCAATACCCAGTGATATGCTGCTTATGAGAGATCCATTCCATATAAAGACATAAATGGGTTGAAAAATAAAAGGATGGAAAAAAAACCATGCTAACAGTATCAGAATTATCAACCCATAGCATTTTGAGAAACAGCTTTATCCAATGGAATAGTGCTTCCAAAAGTACAGTAAATATGGAAAAGGGGAAAAAAAGAGTAACTTTACAACAAAGAAACCTGATAAGCATTACCTCCAGCCAACTGATCAAGGTAAACATCAACACCGACAAGTCTTTAATCAAAAGACGTAATATTTTTTAAAAATGTAAACTGAAAAAAAATTAAGATTCCAGCCCCAGGCCCACCTGAGCCCCACAGCCGGCCACCCTAGGACCTGTCAAACCCACCAGCAGGCCAGCACCAGCTCAGGGACCTTCTGGGCCCCACCCACCAGTGGGCCAGCACCAGCCTCAAGACCTTCTGGGACCTGCAGCCAGCTGCTTTGAGACCTGAACCTGCCCACCAGTGGAGTGGGCTCACACATGAGGTGGAGCCTAGAAGCCGACGGGGCTGGGGACATGCCCCACCACCAGCACACCCACAGTGGTTGGCCCACCTCAACAGAAGGGAGCATGCAGCCTGCATATGGTGTACCCTTACAGCATATAGATGTGGTGACCAGAGGACAGTGTGCTGCTGGCCCCATATGACGTCTCCTACATAAGCCTACTTCTTCAAGATCATGAAACTAACCCACCTACCTAGAATATAGAAATAAAAACACAAAATTAGACAAAAAGAAGTGACAGAAGAATATGTTCCAAATGAAGGAACAAGATAAAACCCCTGAAAAAGGGCTAAGTGAGGTGGAGATAAACAAGTTACCCCAATAAAGAGTTCAAGGTAATGATTATAGGGATGCTCAATGAACTCGGGAGAAGAATGGATGAACACAGTGAGAAGTTTAACAAAGAGTTAGAAAATAGAAAGAAGAACCAAACAGAGCTGAAGAATACAATACCTGAAATTAAAAATAGACTAGAAAGAATCAACAATAGATTAGAGGAATGGATCAGTGAACTGGAAGACAGAGTAGTGAAAACACCCAAGCTGGTCCCCCCCCCAAAAAAAAAGTTTTAAAAAATGAGGACAGTTTAAGAGACTTCTGGAACAACATCAAGAATATTAACATTCATATTATAAGGGTCCCAGAAGGAGAGAGAGAGAGAGAAAGTTGTGGAGAACATATTTAAAGACATAATAGCTGAAAACTTCCCTAACCTGGGAAAGGAAACAGACATCCAGGTCCAGGAACCACAAAGAGTTCCAAACAAGATCCACCCAAAGAGACCCACAGCAAGAAACATTGTCATTAAAATGGCTAAAAATAAGATAAAGAGAGAATCTTAAAAGCAGCAAGGTAAAAGCAATGAGTTACATACAAGGGAACTCCCATAAGATGGTCAGATGACTTTTCAGCAAAAGCTTTGCAGGCCAAAAGAGAGTGTCACAAAATATTTAGAGTGATGCAAGGAAAAAACCTAAAGCCAAGAATACTCTACTGAGCAAGGCTATCATTCAGATTTGATGTAGAGACAGAGTTTTACAGACAAGCAAAAGCTGAAAGAGTTCAGCACTACTAAACCAGCATTACAAGAAATGTTAAAGGGACTTTTCTAAGGCGAGATAAAGGCTACAACTAGAAATATGAAAATTACCAAAAAAATTTATTGGTAAAGGCAAATATACAGTAAAGGTAATATATCAATCACTTACAAGGCTAATAGGAAGGTTAAAAGACAAAAGTGGTGAAATCAACTATATCCATAATAAGTAGTTAAGAGATAAGCAAAAAAAAAAAAAAAAAGATGTAAAATATGATGTCAAAAACATTAAACATGAGGGATGGGGGAGTAAAATGCAGGGTCAAAATGTGGTCAAACTTAAGAGATGACAGTCTGTTATATATAAACCCTATGGGAACACAGAACAAAAACCTGTAATAGATACACACACAAAAAAGAGAAAGGAATCCAAACATAATACTAAAATAGCCATCAAATCACAATGGAGGAGAACAAAAGAAGAAGGGAACAAAAATGAACTACAAAAACAACCCCTAAACAGTTAACAAAGTACATACCTATGTATAATTAATTTAAATATAAATGGGCTAAATGCTCCAATCAAGAGACATAGAGTGTGGATACCTAAATAAGACCTATATACATGCTGCCTAATTCAGATCTACACACACACAAGGTGACTGAAGGTGAGGGGGAAAAGGTATTCCACACAAATGGAAATGAAAAGAAAGCTGGAGTAGAAATACTTATATCAGAAAAATAGACTTTAAAACAAAGACTGTAACAAGAGACAAAGAAAGACATTACATGGGATCAAGGAATCAATCCAACAAGAAGATATAAAAATTGTAGACATATATGCACACAACATAGGAGCACCTAAATACATAAAGCAAATATTAACAAACATAAAAGGGAAAATTGACAGTAACACAATAACATTAGGGGACTTCAACACTCCACCTACAACAATGGACAGATCATACAGACAGAAAATCAACAAGGAAACACTGGCCTTAAATAATGCATTACACCAGAGAGACTTAATAGGTATACATACAGAACATTTCATTCAAAAGCAGTAGAACACATTCTTCTGAAGTGCATTTAGAACAATTCTCTAGGATAGATCACATGCTAGGTCTCAAAACAAGTCCAAATAAATTTAGAAGATTGAAGTCATATCAAGCATCTTTTCTGACCACAAGTTATGAGACTAGATATCAACTACAAGAAAAAAACTGCAAAAAACACAAACCCTTGGAGGCTAAACAATATGCTACTAAACAACCAATGGACCACTGAAGAAATCAGAGAGGAAATAAAAAATATCTGGAAACAAATGAAAATGAAATGATCCGAAATGTATGGTACACAGCAAAAGCAGTTCTAAGAAGGAAGTTTATAACAATAAAAGCCTACCTCAGGAAACAAGAAAAATCACAAATAAACAACCTAACCTTACACCTAGAGGAACTAGAAAAAGAAGAACAAACAAACCCAAAGTTAGTAAAGGGAAAGAAATAATAAAGATCAGAACAGAAAAAAAGATCAGTGAAACTAAAAGCTGGTTCTTTGAAAAGGTAAACAAATTGATAAACCTTGAGCCAAACTCATCAAGAAAAAAAGGGGGCCCAAATAAATAAAAATCAGAAATGAAAAAGGAGAAGTTACAACTGATAACACAGAAATACAAACAATCATAAGAGACTACTATGAGCAAATATCCACCAATAAAATGGACAACCTAGAAGAAATTGACAAATTCTTAGAAATGTTTAATCTCCCAAAACTGAATCAGGAAGAAACAGACAATATGAACAGACCGGTTGCCAGTAATGAAATTGAATCAGTAATCCAAAAACTCCCAACAAACAAAAGTCCAGGACCAGATGACTTCACAGGTGAATTCTACCAAACATTTGAAGAAGAGTTAACAACTATCTCAATCTTTTCTAAAAAATTGAAGAGGGAGGAATGCTTTATGAGGCCAGGATCACCTTGATACCAAAACAAGACAAACACCATAAAAAAAGAAAATTATAGATCCATATTACTAATGAATATAGATGCAAAAATCCTCAACAACATATTAGCAAACTGAATTCAACAATACGTTAAAAGGATCATACACCATGATCAAGTGGGATTTAATCTCAGGGATGCAAGTGTGGTTCAATATCCACATATCAATCAATGTGATACACCACATTAACAAATTTAAAAATAAAAATCATATGATCATCTCAATGGATACAGAAAAAGCTTTTGACAAAATTCAACATTCATTTATGATAAAAACTTTCCACAAAGTGAGGAAACATACCTCAATATAATAAAGGCCATATGTGAAAAGCCCACAGCTAACATCATACTCAATGGCGTAAAACTGAAAGCATTTCCAGTAGCATCAGGAACAAGACAAGGATGCCCACTCTCGTCACTTTTATTCATTATAGCCTTGGAAGTCCTAGCTACAGTAATCAGACCAGAAAAAGAAATAAAAGGAATCCAAACTGGAAAGGAAGAAGTCAAACTGTCACTTTGCAGATGACATGATACTATATACAGAGACTCCTAAAGATGCCACTAAGAAACTGTTAGAACTCATTGATGAATTTAGTAAAGTTGCAGGATACAAAATTAATATACAGAAATCTGTTGCACGTCTATGCACTAACTACAAACTATCGGAAAGTGAAATTAAGAAAACAATCCCATTCACAATTACTTCAAAAAGAATAAAATACCTAGGAATAAATCTAACCAAGGAGCTAAAAGACCTGTACTCAGAAAACTACAAGACATTAATGAAAGAAATGAAAGATAACACAACCTGCAACCTGCTTTTTTTCTTTGATTTACGATATTCACATAGATTGATGTGTGGACTTAGTTCATTCATTTTTACTGGTGAATAGTAACATATATGGAATCATAACACTACACTATACTAATATAAGATGTTAATAAGAGGGGGAACCCTCTGTACTATTTCTGCAATTTTCCTGTAAATATAATACTGTTTTTAAAAATAAAGTTTATTTTTAAAAAATGAATTAGAAAGATACACACCGATTTCAAGATGATGGTTACCTCTGGGAGGTAAAGGAATGAGGTCATGCAGGGATTATCCCATGACACTGTGATATTTAATCATGTATTTAAGAATATAAACCCTGGGACTGGGCTGTCTGTACTCAGCATCACAGAGTAACACAGATCCCCTGTGCTACCCAAGTTCTGCGGAAGGACAGATCAGGACGGTCTGGGAAGAGGATGGGTTTAGGGAGGACTTCTAATGGGAAGTGAGGCTAGAGCTGGGTGGTTAGAAGCAGAGGAGAGGAGAGAAGGAGAGTTTGAGGGAAAGCCCAGGTGGGACGTTCCGCTGAGATTGGGTGCGTGGAGTGGGCATAGTGAGACTCTTAAGGGAACCACGTGCATGAGGCTTGGCCAAGAGTCAAGAGCGACAAGGCTGGGAACAGCAGTGAAGGGCTTTAGATCTGCTCCTGCTTATGTGGACAGCAGACTGCTGACCCCTGCACAGGCCCAACCCTGGGCCAATGTCCCCCAGGAGCCTTTCCCACAAGACTTCGATTGTCTGTTTACCAGAAAGCCCTTCGCAGCTTCCTTAACCAAAGCACCACGCTCTCCTGGCTTCTCGGGCTTTGCTGCAGGAAGACAGTGGGGGGAGGGGCGGGGGGGCTGATAGCTGCTGCAGGGACGCTCCGACTGAGAAAAGTAAAGAAATTGGCCTCTCACCCTTGGATGGCTCATTGGCTCCCTGAATATACACAATCCATCTCTGGCCAGAGAAGCTGGAGGAGGGAAATCGGCTCACAGGCACAGCCTTGGATGCAGAGTCTCTCAGGATGCTCTTGTACGCGGAGAATCCCCATCCTCCCTGTTACAGCCACAGCATGGGTCATGAACAGCCGCGCTGTGGGCCCAGACACCTGCCCACAGCTTCCCAGGGCGTCTGGGCCACTCCCCTGCCTGCAGTGCCCTGAGGGCTGCACAGAAGTTTAGAGTGAGCAAAGCAGAGGTAGGAAAGCCGATTAGCTGATGAAGAAAGAGCTCACTACAAGTTCTGAAACTATTTTGGGGAGAGAGGATCACAGAATCCGAGAATTTTAAAAATTCAAGAAGACATCAGACATGACAAACTCAGTGTCTTGAGTGAGAATTTCCTTCTGGCCAACCAGACTGTGATTCAACAAGCTTGGCAACAGACCCTTGTCATTCTTTTCAAGACAGCCTTCATGCAGTATTTCTGCAAACAATGGATAACCTGAATCTGGTCACGAGGACATATCAGACACATCCAAAGGGGCATTCTACAAAACCAAAACCACTGGCTGTGCTTTTCGAAACTGTTAGCAACATGAAAGACATAGAAAGGCAAGGAGACATTCTAGGATAAAGGCAACTCAAGAGACATAACAGCTAAAAGCAATATGCAGTCTTGTATTAAATCCTGGACCAGGAAAAATGTTAGGATGTTATTGGGACAATTGAAATTTGAAGATGGACTGTAGGTTATGTAAGATTATTATGTCAGGGCTTCCCTGGTGGCGCAGTGGTTGAGAATCTGCCTGCCAATGCAGGGGGGCATGGGTTCGAGCCCTGATCCGGGAAGATCCCACATGCCACGGAGCAACTGGGCCTGTGAGCCACAATTACTGAGCCTGCGCATCTGCAGCCTGTGCTCTGCAACAAGAGAGGCCGTGATAGTGAGAGGCCCGCGCACCGCGATGAAGAGTGGCCCCCGCTTGCCACAACTAGAGAAAGCCCTCGCGCAGAAACGAAGACCCAACACAGCCATAAATAAATAAAAATAAATTTTAAAAAAAAATTATTATGTCAGAGTAAAATTTCCTGATGTTGATAATTGTACAATTTTATAATTGATAATTTAGATAATTATGATTATGTTAAGAGAACATCCTTATTCTTAGGAAATACATACTGAAGTATTTAGAGGTAATGGAGCAAAATGTCTGCAATTTACTCTCAAATTTTTCAGAAAAATAATAATTATGCATAGCGAGAGAATGTTAAAGCAAATGTGGCAAAATGTTAATTTGCAAATCAGAGTGAAGAGTAGTTAGGATTTCTTAGCATCATTCTTATTACTTTTCACACATTTGAAATCATTTCAAAATAAAAAGTTAAAGCTTTTTTAAAGAAATAGCCCTACAGGGGATGAATTGTTTTCCTTCTGTGGAACTGAAAGCGATTTGCCTGCCACAGTTGCCTGCTCTCAGGGTCCATGCAGATCACATTAATGCCCTCTTTATGTGTCCTCACATACGTGAAGACAATAGCCGTGCCCCTCTGCTCGCCCCTAGCAACCCATTTGCAATTCCTCTCTTGTCCAGGCTAAACGTCCCCAGGGCTTCCGATCCTGACCCTCCTTCTGAGAGGGTGGGCCTCCCCATCCGTGGAGAACCCTCCTATGACTTCTATTATTGTCCTCACTTCTCTAATGGCAAAGAGGCCTGGCAGCGAGCTGTCATCAGCTTGTCTTAAGGGGTCTGGACTCCAAGGTGCCAAACGCAGGACACCAGGCCTCCCTGGCTGGGTTTGGGTAATCAGAGTGCATGGGAAATTAGGGCTGGGAGGTAACCTCCTTGAGCACAGCACAGGGAATGCAGAGTTATGATTACCTAAGACCACTTGGAAACACTGCAGCTGGAATGGCACTTTGCTAAATTTGGCAGCCCCAGGGGGAAAACGAGACTTTTTAAATCAGGAAGTCTGCTTTAGCTAATGTCTCTATCCCCGTCTGTCGTGCCATCCTCTGCCAGGAGTGAGGAGCTGCCTGGAGCAAGAAATCTGCTTGCTGGCAGTCATGGGGTGGGGGTGGGTTGGGTGGGGGGCGCTGATGAGAGCTGGAAAAAGCGATGACCTCACAGGTCGGGGCGCCTGCACCCATCGTGACTCTGTTCCTGGCTTGCCATTTTCCACCCAGAGCATCTGCGAGATGGCAGGAGATGGAAAAGGGTTCCTGGTGTATCCCTCTGCTTGCTGGTGGGGTATTCCTAACCTGACTTCAATAGACCAGAAGAGGCAGAAGCAGGAAGTTCCATTTTAGAGCAGAGGACACAAACTCACATATCATGGACTGCATACAACTTGCAAGTCCGTTTTATTTGGTCTGCACAGTTTTTTAAATTTTTTGAACTTGTGGAAAACATTTAAAAATTAGAAGATAATCTCATTAAGAGAAAAAAGACCTCTGTCTTTTGTCAAAAAATGAGGAGCTCTGTATGCTCATGAGCTATAGTCAGCTGACGCAGAGCAGCATCAATCCTTTCTTGGCAGGGCACACGTGCTTTAGTTTGCCACAGTCCCCACCACTCCTTAATGTCTCCCTGTCTCTGGGGTCTGGGTGACTTATCATTTATCATCACATTTGCACTGACATTCTCCTTACAGTGGATTCATTTTTCTCTATCCTTGTCTCTCTCCAAAGATGGAAGACAAAAGGTACCTTGAGGGCATTTCAAGAAGAAACATTTTCCACACCTACCCACTTTGCTCCATTATGATCCATTTCTGCCTCTCTAACCCAGAAAATTAACAATTAATGATATCTTGTTTGAAAATTGGATTCTCAGTTTCCCTTGGTGCCCATATTGGAAATCCTTCCTTAGGACTCCCTTGCATCAGTCAAATGCAGATACACTTTTTTTGGGGGGGGGGTACTTTATTTAATTAATTAATTAATTAATTTTTGGCTGTGTTGGGTCTTCGTTTCTGTGCAAGGGCTTTCTCTAGTTGCGGCAAGCGGGGGCCACTCTTCATCGTGGTGCGCGGGCCTCTCACTATCGTGGCCTCTCTCGTTGTGGAGCACAGGCTCCAGACGCGCAAACTCAGCAGTTGTGGCTCACAGGCCTAGCTGCTCCGCGGCATGTGGGATCCTCCCAGACCAGGGCTCGAACCCATGTCCCCTGCATTAGCAGGCAGACTCTCAACCACTGCGCCACCAGGGAAGCCTGCAGATACACTTTTAATCATAAAATCCTTCCCAGATATGAGATTATGGCCCCTGTCCCTCTCTTAACAACTCTGTTCTTAATTTAAAGCCATCAAAATTACCAATGTCTGATGGTCTCATGACCTCCCCTGCAAATCCCACAGCCCCTTCCTCCAGCCCCAAACTATCTTTCAGCTCAGAGGAGAAGATCAGGGAAGCTTTCCTCAGCCCCTTCCCCTCTGCTCTCCTGTCTGTCCAGTCCAGCTGTCCCTAGTACCCACGGGGTCAGCCAGACCCAGGGCTGGTGTTGGAGAGGGAGGATGCAGGGGAAGAGAGGGCAGAAGGAAGCATGGGCAGGTGAGAGCACACATGGCCTGGGGTGCAGGAAGGGGAGGGGCTTTGCTCAAGTCCTCTCATCCCCAGATGGCCCTAAAAGGTCACCTGTGATGGGGTCTCCAGGTGAGGGCGTCCGCTCAGTTACAGAGACGCTCTGACAAGATTGAAGAAAGATGAGAACTCCCATATACCTGTGTGAACCACACAAAGGGTACCATGAATTCAAGGTTTTTTAAAAAATAGACGCTGTGATTAAATTGCGAACAGTACCGTGTGTGTGTGTGTGTGTGTGTGTGTGTGTCTGTTAAAGGGCTTCAGTTATTCTTGTAGGCTTTTGTGTATCAGATTTGGAGATCCTGTCTTGGCATTTCTACTCTTTTTTTTTTAGCAACACCAGGGGACTGCCAAATGGCAGTATCCCAGGCCGCCCCTGTGCTCTGGGGGCCCCAGGTCTCTGCTCCCTCCCATATGGGCAGCCATGTTTGACACGGTGTTTCCCATCACAGCCTGTCCCCAGGATGAGGGACAAGGGCCCCCAACACTAACTGGGGGCTGATCGCTATAGAGAGGAGCTTCACCTGGGCAGGCAACGCTGTCGTCCTGAGGACAGGAAGGAGAGGAGGCGGGGTCAGAAGTCACGGGGCTCAGAGGGTGGGCCCTGCTGTTGCCTGGGTCTCCTTCTCTCCACGGACCTCAGGTTGGGCTTCCCGTCCCTCCTGCCTGGAGCCCCCCTCTCCAACTGCCCCATTCAACAGCTGCTCCCACTACACTTGCGGAGGGAACCCTGGGGGACCAACATTCCCTCTGCCCACATTAGAGGGCACTGCCCCCTCCCAGGACGGGCCTGTGACACGGTCCCACTCCTTCGGTGACAGTCCAAGCTCATGGGATGTGCTTACACAGCCACCCTTTCCCCAGCCCATCACATCACTGCTTGATATAAGATGAGAAAATCCTCCCCCAGCTCCCATTCTACAGATGAGGAGGCCAAAGAACAGAGGGCTTTCCATGACTGGCTTGGGGCAAGGCTCAGGCCAGTAGACACATCTCCTGACTCTCAGAAGGCAAGCATTCCTCCCTCTGTGTTCCTGCAAAGGTGAAGCGACTCTGAGGTCAAGGGATGGAGGGAATCCAATCTTCAAAACAGAGAAAATTTCACTCATTCATTCCCCATTTATTTAACCAAAAATAAAACACAATTTGAGCTTAATTTTTCTTCCTGAATTAAATGAAAGGTAAGTCTGGGACTGGCACTCTTGCATATAAAATGTTCCTGTTTATCTCACTTCATGCTTGCAAACTCTGGGACACAGGTCTTTTGCAATTTCTTGAGTCCTCGTGACTGGCCTCAATGCCTTGTTCAGAACACGTGCCAAGCCCAGAGGTGGCTCAAGGATTCCACAGTGGCCAGTGAAGGGTTGGGAGGGAGTCACATCTCTAAATCCAGAAATAACAAATCTTGATTCATTTTTAAGAATTATTTACACACCTTAGAAGACCTTCTTCATCTGACTCACATGGATTTTATGACAAATTTCGCTGTAGTATTTCAAGCCTGCCAAGGCCTCTTCCTACTCTTGTCCTGGTCAATTCCCCCCCCCTGCTGGCTGACTTCTCCATGTCCTGGGGGTGTAATTCACAGAGGAGGCACAGACAGAGAGAACAGACTTGAGGTTGCCAAGGTGGGTGTGGGGTGGGAGGGATGGATTGGGAGTGTGGGATTAGCAGATGCAAACAGTTGTATGTAGGTTGGACAAACAGCAAGGTCCTACTGCAGAGCGCAGAGAACTATATTTGATATCCTGTCATACATAAACCACAATGGAAAAGAATATGAAAAAGAATGTAGGTATATATATATATAACTGAATCACTTTGCTATACAGCAGAAATTAACACAACATTGTAAATCAATTACACTTCAATAAAATAAATTTTAAAAAATTCACAGAGGAAGCTGCCCTCACTCTTCATGCCTGAGAGGGAGGTGGGAAATGGGGAGGGTCTGTAGACGGGTGCCGTATAGGAAAACCTTCCTGTGAGGAAGCTTCCCTGGCCGCAGGGTGGGCTGGGCCCCCAGAGGCTTTCTCTATGTGAGTCTAAGTGGTCTCGTTTTACTTGCTCCATTCCTTCCTCCGTAAATGCAAATCACAGCTAATAGTATCACTTGACATTTGTAGGGCCCTTTGTGTATCAGGAACTTCTGCATCCTTTTATCACCTGATCTTCACAACAACCCCAGGAGGTCTCAGAAACACAGCACAGACTCACGTTCACAATTTCCAAACAGATTCAAATGCTGTCGGGTATACGGAAGATCAATGGGCAGCTTTCTTCCATGTCCGCCGAAGGTCTGGCAGAGGTGGATTTCTACCAAGACAGTTTTGCGTACTACATCAAGAAGATCATTTGGCCTATTGAGCAGCAGACTGTGGCATGCAATGATGGAGAAGGCTTGTGCAGTCTCCACCCGAGGGAAACTCCACCTTAGGAAAAGGATAGACAATCTCCTGTCCAGGCGGTGCGTACACTCATGGAAGGTGGGGGAGTAATAATATATAAATATTATTTATATAAAATAAATAATAATTTTATTATTTCTAATAAAAATATTAGAAATCCTTTCTAAATTTGTCCTCATCCTTTTAAAAATTCTGCTTTTTGTGTGTACAGATATGTTAGTCCAGTGGCATACACATATATGCGGTACATCATTGTAAATAAATGTACATGCCTGTATTAGGAGTCTGTGATGCTGTGCTTGGTGCAAGGTTTCAGGACGACTCCTCTGGAGGATCTTCCAGTTCTGAGGTTGTGTGAGGCTTTTATTCCGAAGTCAGTCTCTGAAATCCTCCCTATTCCTGCCCTTCAGCAGTAAAGCATAAAAGGCATGAACTGAATCAACCTCAAAAAATTGTTTAATAATTTTTTTAAAACATATATGTGTGTATGAGAGAGAGAGAGAGAGAGAGAGGGAGGGAGGGAGGGAGGAAGGAAGGAAGGAAGGAAAGAAGGGGGGGAGAAATAATGGAGAAAGGGATAGAGACATAGAGAGACACAGAAACAGAGACAGACAGACAGAGAGACCTGGCTCGAATACCCCAGGAAGCACACAGAGATCTGCAAGTGGAGTTGCACAGGATCAACAGCATATAGCAGTTAAGAATAGGAACTCTGGAATCAGATCTGAGCTCAAAGTCTCTAAATTTCAATTTCTCCAGCTACAAAATGAGAATACTAACTTCCAAACATTGTAAATTAATTGGGGATTAGATAATATAGGTGCTTAACACAGTGTCTTAAACATAGTAAACACTCAATAAACAGTAGCTATTTTTTGTGAATAATAATTTTTTAATTAGCAGGATCTTACAGGAAATAAGAATGCCACCTCCTGGGCTGCTGTTGGAAGGACACAAAATATCTGCTAAAGGAAGGGGTTTGGGGTTCTTATTTTTGTTTTTTTGCCTATGAACTATGGAGAGAGATACAGGGGGAAGAGCAAACAAAGTGCATGTCAAATGATTTTGGAAACTGATTTGGAATTTGAATGGGCTTTTAAAACAGGAAGTTGAAGAAACATAAATGAGTGAACCAGAAATGCATGCATATAACAATTAGAGAGCAAACCTCTAGGAAAGCACAAAACAGGATCTTGGACAGAAAACCTGTGTTCTGGCTCAGCTCCACCACTTAGAGCTTAAAGATCTGAGCACATCTTTAGAGAGATGAGCCTGAGAATACCAAGTTGCCCCACATGTAGAAAAGATGACCCTCCATTCTCAAGACCAGGAAAACTCTGCTTATTGTGAACAATCACATTTTTTTCTTTAAACGGTTGGGTCATGAAGATCTGGTAACACATCTTACTTCCTTCTTCGTGTTAACTGTTAAGGAACTCGGAGTGAAAACTCTTAGCCCTCTCTAGCAATGGTGCACAATCTTATGGTGTGCATTTTGTGTGAACTGATATTTGTGGACGTGCTCTGTAAGCTCTAAATCATGAATCAGGCAAAAGCCCAGAACCATGAAGTATGTTGATGGGTGTAGGGAGAAGGGGTGGGGAACATCCAAGTGAATGCCGAGTGGGACTGGGACTATCCTATTGGAAGAGAAGCTTCTGGATCAGTCACCTGTTGCTAGAGCACAGCACAGATGGCAAAGCATCCAGGACCCAAGGACTGGCCGGGGAACATTGTTATTAAGTCAGAAAATTATACTCCTCTTTGCTGTAATGAGAATTGGTTTTGCCCTGGTACTGCTCAGAGCTGCTGCAATGATGGCAGGAACTGGAGAAGGGTCAGCTGGACAGCAGCACTAGAGTTTGTGTGAATGGGTCACCCTCTGCTCTGAGCAGACTGTGCCCAACCATGGTATTGGGTGAGACCCTTCTCCCCAGTCCTTGCTGCTCTCCTGTCCCTTCTTTTCCTCCCTATTTTAGATTCAAGTCCCAAGCCAGCCTGCTAAAAGCCAATGGTATAGTTGTGGGCAAGAAACCTTCTCTGTCTTGGACTCAGTTTCCCTCTGTAAAATCAAGCATGGAACTAGATGAGGGTTCTTAACCCCTTTTGTGCCATGGATCTCTTTGGCATTCTAGTGCCCTCAGAATAGTGTTTCTAATGTATAAAATAAAGTACATAGGAGTGCAGTGAAAAGCAATTATACTGAAACATGGTCATCAAACTACGTGTAAAAAGTCAAAATCAGGTATTGTCGTGTATATGCTTCTATACTGATGCATTAAATAACAAGATCTAGCAGTAGGTCGAATAACTACTATAATTTCAAAGCAGTGATGCATATAAATGATATTTTGAGGCATCTGAAACAATGCAAATGAGATTTGAGAATACTGGTGATTTCTGTTGAGGACAAAGTCACAGGTAGTGTTGATACTATTATAGTTTGTTGTCTCCTTCATAATGAATGGAAATTTCTGTTAGTAAAATTTCAATTATTAAAAATAAAGACATCACTTTTTCCCATCCAAAGTCATGGCTCCCCTGAATCTAGCTAAGGAGTCCATGGACCACAGGCTAAGAACATCTGAATTGACAACCTCTGAAGTTGCTTCTGACTCTGAAATAGTTGGATTCCACAGAGTTGGATAGAATAGGACATTTAAGATAATGGGGGTGAAATGTTACTATCTTAACAGCTGACACCTATTGTAGGGTGGAAACTGATTTTTGTTTAGAGAACTGCCTTGACCTGTCTCTTGAGGTAAGCTATGAGACCCTGATGACTTCCTTGGGAGGAAAAGGCATCAACAGCAAGAACTCAACTGCTCTGTGTAGCACATGCCAGGGATTGGGAGGTGGAAGCAGAAAGAACTCAGAGGGTGCTGGTGAGCAGCATGGAGGAGACTGGGATAGAAACTCCCCTGTGGCCCAACCTTCATTGATGTCATCTACACGTACGAAGGAAATAAGGGAAAGTGCTGAGTTCTCCTTCTGAGTCAATGTGATGTAGAAAAGGAGAGTCTGTATGGCCCAGTGAGTTGCTCCGGAGGTCTGAACCAAAAGAGGTCATAAAAATAAAAGTGTCTCGGAAATGCACAGAAACTCTGGGGAACACATGAGAATGAGGGTTTGAACCTTTGCCGTCTAGAGCATACGGGACAGAGTGATCTTGCTGAACCCCGGGTTCTAAGAGTGTGGTGCTGGGTCCAGCATCAGCAACGTCTGGGAACTTGTTAGAAAGGCAAATTCTCAAGGCCCACCCCAGACCTCCTGAATCAGAAAGTATGCGGGGGTAGGGGACCTGGCAAGCTGTGTTTAGCCCTGCAGGCAATTCTGATGCTCATTCAAGTCTAAGAACCCCTGCCATTGGCATTATTATGTTCACCATTGCATCCCAGAGTCATATACCCCTTAGAAGTTATCTAGTCCGATTTCCCACGAATAAGGAATCCCTGTGGTCACTCAGTCGCGCAGGAACCCTCTCTGGGCCTGGGGATATCAACAGTGCCCCTCGCCCTACACAGGCGAGAGCTGTCCAAGTCAGAAAAGGCTTCCGACCAGGGGGAGCTCCCTAGCCAGACATTTCTGATGAAAGAATGTTCATGCCCCTTGGCCTGGGGCTGCCCTCTGGAGCTGCTTCTAGAAGAAGCCCTGCAGGAAAGTGAAGACGGCCTCTTCCTTCCTGGTCCCTCTCACACCATGGCTCAGGACCCCTAGTGGCCGTCCTTTGAAGAGCCTCCATTTAATAGTGTTTCTCTTAAAACAGTGTCCAGAGCTGGAGACAGAGGGCAGGCCAGGGCCAGGGCCAGCAGGACGACTGTCTCCTTTGATCTGTACGTCTGCCTGCTGTCACTGCACTGCATCACATAGCTCGTGTTGAAGTCTGCCCACAGCACTCAACCAGGAGTGGGGCTAGGCCCTGAGGACAGATGGAGCCTTTAGAACCCCTGGACACTAAAAATACTCCCCCGGCCCCACAGGGATGTAATTGACAACACAAATAATAGCAAACCATTAAATAAATATACGGAAGTAGAGCTACAGTCTCTCATTACAATTGTTTTTATGTTATTTTTGGAATATCAAATATCAATTTTTAAAAATTTTATTATAACATAGTTCAGATGCCCAAAAATATATAAAGAATTAAAGAAAACAAACTCATATAGTCACCACTCAACTTAAGGAATAAAATATTTCCAATACTGTTGAAAAAACCCAATATACTATTTTTCAAATAATTCTACTTTATTGCTGCTTGGAGCGAATGGTTCTCAAGTTTTGCTGCACACTAGATCCACCTACAGCTTTAAAAATCCCAATGGTCTCTACCCCAAACCAACGGAATCAAAGCACCTAGGAGTGGACATCCATCAGGGTGTTTTAAACACTGTGGGAGACTCCAGCGTGCTGCCAAGACTGAGAATTCCCTCCCCCACCCCAAGGGAGGCTGCTGGGGGGAAGGTGGGATGAGGCCCTGAAGCCCGAGTGGAAATGGGCTCTAGTTCTTGTCCTCTAAGGCAGCGGTCCCCCAACTTTTTGGTACCAGGGACCAGTTTCGTGGAAGACAATTTTTCCATGGACGGGGGAGGGGGGATGCGGGGGGCAGGGAGATGGTTCAGGCGTTAATGCAAGCGATGGGGAGCGGCAGATGAAGCTTCTCGCTGGTCCCCCTGCTCACCTCCTGCCTTGTGGCCCGGTTCCTAACAGGCCATGGACCGGTACCGGTCCCCGGCCCGGGGGTTGGGGACCCCCTGCTCTAAGGGATTCTCAGTGGATCTACTGGTTTGGCCAAAAAGTTCGTTCGGTTGTTCCATCACACCTTACTGAAAACCCCGGACGAACTTTCTCGCCAATCCAAAAGATCTGGAACCGGCAGGGCATCCCCACATTTTTGGGAAGAGCCTGCCATCTGCTGGCCCACTGAAGGAAAGCAGGCAGCTAACTTTGGCCTCAGGAAAGACGCTGGGGTCAAGTATCCGGCACGGAGTGTGCAGAGCACTTTCTCACACAGGACACAGGCATCTGCCCCAAGGCAGCTCTGGGAGGGGGCAGGGCAAGGGCGTGTAGAGTGACCTTCAACTTGCCGTTGAGCGGCTCTGCAACCCTGCAGAGTTGAGCCAGGCTGGGAGCAGGAGGGGCCCCTCTTCATGGCCCAAGAAGGGAAATGCAAGGACAAAGCGGGAGGAGATCAACCAAACAAAAGGATTCTAAAGAGAGAGGAGACATTTAGCCAGGAAACACCCTAGGAAGAGAAGCGGGTGCTGCCTAAGAACCAGGAAGGGCACAGAGGTGATGCACACGTGTCACTAGCTCTAGGTCCAGTGATTGCATCAGCCCTGTCGTAGTTCATTCCCACAGGGGTTTGTTTGCTGTTCTCTCTGCCTGGGACAGTCTTCCTTGCCCTAATCCCCTTCATCTGAACAAACGTTTGTTGATTTTTCAGGTCTCAGTAAACCACAACCTCACTTCCACCAGGAAGCCTGCTCTGACTGCCACCATCTCCTGTGCCCTGTCCTTGCCTCTTGTCACTTGGTTCTGGAACCTCCTGTTTACTTGTTTACTACTTACTCTCTGGAGGGCAAATTCCATGATGGCAGGAACCTCATGGCATTACATCCCCAGCACCCACCACAGTGCAACAGAAATACTTGTTTATGGAATTGATTTTTCTTATGGCAAAATCAGACACTAATCTGAAAACAAAAGGAAAGTGCTTTGAAACATACTCTGCCTGAACAATGAGGCCTCCCTAGAAGTAAATTGAAAATACTTAACTTTTTCTATTTATATATATATAACAACTTGGGGTAGGGGGGCAACAAATAATCTTATTTCCAGTTGGCATATGTTATAAATTAACTCTTTATTTCACCCATCTATGCACCAGTTAGTAAACAAACATATGGTAGACAGCTACTGTTTTGGGCCTGCCCAGCATCCATTTCCATTCTTCCTTAACGTAGTGAGAACACCCCAATTTTATTTTTGGGAAACAACCTTCTCCATTCTCTATGTGATTCATTCAGGGCAGCTGACTCCATCCCCAGGCCCAGGTGTGAGAGTGTGACTCGGGCCTGGCCCATCGCTGTATTCCAGCAGCCTAGCACGTGACTGGTTCAGGGATTAGTACATGACCCAAGTTGGCCCAGTGAGATTTAGCCCTGGAGCTTTTGCTGGAATCCCTGGAGAAAGAAGATCGGGAGTACTGAGCTGGTGGGACGTGAGCCTAGACCTGCTGGCAGCCATACTGCCACCATGAGGAGAGAAGCCCAGAGAGTGAAGCCAAGCAAAGAAAAGTAGAACTGAGAGAAGAAAGGCAGAGTCTGCAAGGCAGACATCATTTTGATACTGGCACTCAACCCAGAACTTTTTCTGGAACTTTCCATTACATGAGCTAATAAAGTCCCTTTTACCAGAAAGCTTAAGAATGTTTCTGTTCCCTGTAGCTGAATGAGTACCAGCTAACAGAGAAAGCAGAACTGAGAATGTGACTTTTTCTTTTATCTTTTTACAACACCAGTTTATCATTTGCAAAACTTTTAACACCGATCAGGAAACTAGTATTAATAAGCTTTACCATTATTACGAGATTCCTCAATGTATCAGTTAAAAAGAGACACATGATCCTTTGACCCCATGGTCTTCAGTGGTGCAGGGGTTCTCAGGTTTGGGGAGCCACAAGGTGCCCTATTCTAGGCTTTGCTCCCTCAGTGTCCTTTTCCCTCCCATCACCAGCACCCCAAGCACGTTCCAGCCCTGCTTTCCAGAGAAGCAGCTGTCTCTGCCAAGGAGGTCGCAGGCTGCAGCCTCCCAGCCGGCTCCCGTGCACCGCGATGGGTTCGGCTACCCGCCTTCACCGCGGTCTCCCTTCTCCTGAGCTCAGCGAAGAACTGGCTGTCGCCAGCAGGGCTGCGAACATGGACCCGGGCTTCTTCTGCAGGACCTCAGGCCTGTCAAACTCCACCACCTGGGAGGCGGAGAGAGGAGGGGAGGGGGTGGGGGCACAGCTGAGCTCGGTCCTGAGGGACCTGAAGACCTCCTGTGGTGCCGGCCTGGGCGCCATCCTCCCAGTGGCCCCCGGGGTCCCCCTCACCTTCCCGTTGCTCATGACCAGGATGCGGTCACAGTTGAGGATGGTGGTGACGCGGTGTGCGATAATCAGCGCTGTGCAGCCCCGGATGCCTTCACAGATTGTGCGCTGGGTCAGGGTGTCCGTCTCCACGTCAATGGAGGCCGTGGCCTCATCAATAAGGATGATGTGATGGGTACGAAACGGGGGTGAAGGCAGCCTCCTCTGGCCGAGACCTGGGTCTACCACTAGTTCACCAAGTACCTTAGCTGGAAAATGAGATCTTTGGACTAGGTTCAAAACCCACTTTGAGTTCTAAGTTATCCATCGCATTATGAAGAGAATCTTGTCTCAACCAAGAGCTAACTATTTTTTAGTGACCAGAAAATTAAGTTCTTAAAAATGAAAAAGTGCCAGTGGCAACCTCTTGTTTTATGAACCACCTTCCTATTTGTCTGAATTAACGTAGAGCAATGTTCCCCAAAGTGGGGGGCGGCCAGGCACACACCCTGGGTGGCACAAGAAATGGTGTAGCCAGTATACGGATAAACGTACTTTTTACTTTAACATTTTTGTGTTTCCTTCGTTAACAATATGCATTAGAAAAATCTAACTGGCACAGAAAGTGTGATTTTACGAATACTCCTGTATAAGCTGAGACCGTTTTTTAAAAGAAGTAATCACGAGTAAATCATAGGGTAGGTGGTACGCAGATATGACAAAAGTCATTAAGTGATGACTCAAATTTGGGAAACTATATAGAGAAAACAGCTTTCAAGCCAAGTGGCTAAGTAACTGTGAAATACGGAACCGAGAGGTTAAGAAAGTGCTACATACATACCACAAGTCCTGTCACCGCTCCCTCTTAGCAAGAGGGGCAAGTCCTCCCTCCTCTGAAACTTTCTCCCTGCTTTTGGTCCCACTGAGCTCTGCCTGCTCTTCCCCACAGCTCTGAGTCCGCAACAACATTTTTTGCATTGCTCATTAATTGACCATGTTGTGTGTTGCATGCGCACATGTGTACGTGTGCAAGTATGCACATATGTGTGCAAGTATGTACACACATGTGCAAGTATGTACATATGTGTGCGTGTGAAGGTGTGTGTCTGTGTGTGTATCACCCCACTTGTCAGGGAAAGTTGGCTCCTAACTAGCCCCTGTAGTACCTGAAATTACAGGTGACATATCTGGGAAACCTCAAGAAACATTGTCAGATGAAACTTTAAATATATATATCATTTTGCCCCAGAACAGCTGTCATCTGATTCTCAATTCTAATGAAGACGAGGGAGTATCCTGCATCCAAGTTTTAAAAGTAAAGTACAGTGGGCAGTTTTGAGTGAATACGTTTCTAGCCTTGTGGCTTCGTGTAGGAGAAGTGCGTTGGGGCTTGGCTGTGGCAGTCGGGATGCCAGGATCCAGAGGCCCAGGTGGAGAAGCCCCACCCCCTCCCCAGGCAGGTGCGCATGGAATGGCAGAAAGTGACACAGCAAACCCTTCTCGGATTTGTGGACAGAACCCAGCATGGCACCCAGAGTCCCACGTGCCCGAGGGAGAAAGAGCCAGTATGTTTCCCACGCCAGGCATCCCCTGGACCCCTCACGCCTTGCCAGCTCTCACCTTGGAGCTGCGGAGGAGGGCCCAGGTGATGCAGAGCAGCTGCCATTTTCCACAACTTCTGCTTGCAGGCCTTGCGGCAACTTTGAGATCTGTGATATTGGGGAAGATGCCCGTGCACCACTGTGGGGTGAGCCCTAACCAATCCCCTCGTACCTCTCCTGTCACATTCTGACACTCCCCCAAACCCCCGTCTGTCTGTCTCTACACTCCAGCCACTGGCCTTTCTCTTCCTCAACTGTGCTTGTCTCCATCCCTTCTCAGGGTCTTTGCATCTGCTAGTTCCTGTGCCTGGAATGTTCCCTCAAAGATTGGTGCCCAGCTGCCCCCTCAGTATTTGGTGTCAGTTAAATATGCATCTTTACAGAGGCCCTGCCTGGCCACTCACTGCAGTCTGCAGGTCTCAACACTACCTACACAGCACTTGCCTCTGTCTGAAAGCATCTCTCCTGAATGTAAGCACCAGGAGGACGAAGCCGTACCCACCTTGCCCTTGCTATGCCCTCTGAGCTGGAACATACCTGGCTTACTGCTGGTGTCATCAGCCTTTATGCTTTATCTAGGGATCCCAAACCATCTCATCCCGTGAGATGATTTAATCCATGCAGAATGAGCAGAGCCCAGAGGACCATCAGGCTAAGACCAAGAATTCAGCCTCGCAGCTACTCACCATCTCGCTCAAGGATGTCCTCTCCAAGGCATCCCAGATCTGCTCATCTGTGCAGTGGTCAAAGGGGTCCAGGTTGAACCTGCCTCAGGAGAGGAAGAGAAGTGTTCAAGAAGCACCCTCGACCATTGAGCGGTCTGCCCCCCACACAGCAAGTGACCAAGGATGGTTAGAGCTGGATTACCGGATCCAGAGAAGCACATTGAACTCCCAAGAATAGTCTTTCTTGTGCCTTCCCAGGACCCCTTCCTTCTTCAGGCAGCAGCCCCCAAGTCTTGTTTGGGGGCCACCTCTTCCCCAGCCATCAAGCCCATGTGGTCCAGATGGAGCTTCACCACCAGCACCAGGGTGGAACAAGGACTCAGGTGAAAGCAAACCAGCACGTGGTACTCCCTGGCCACAGTGATTGGCTAGGAGTGGGAAGGGAACCAATCAGAATGTATCTCAGGATTTTGATAACAACCACCAGGAAGGGGGCTTGTTCTTTCTCACTAACTGAACAAGAGAGGCTGCAACCATCTCGTCTTGGGAGTGGGACACATGGCGCCCCCCAGGGCCCTCATTGGAGCCCGAGAATGAAGCCAAGGCAGAGTGAGCGGGACACTGGGCCCTTGAATCAGCCTTGGCCTTCCCAGTATTGTGAGCCAAAAGAGGCCCTTTTAGCTTAAGCCACCTGGTGTGTGTGTGTGTGTGTGTGTGTGTGTGTGTGTGTGTGTGTGTGTGTGTTAGCATATATGTAACATAATACTTATCATTTTAACCATTTGTAAGTGTACAATTCAGTGGTGTTCAGTACATTCACAATGTCGTGTAACAATTCACTAAAACTCATCATCACCAATAAAAACTCTGCCCATTAAACAATCTCCTTCTTCCCCGCTCCCTCAGCCCCTGGTCACCTCTTTTCTACTTTCTGTTTCTATGAATTTGCCTATTCCTGGTACCTCATTTAAATGGAAATATACAATATTTGTCCTTCTATGTCTGGCTTATTTCACTTAGCATAATGTTTTCAAGGTCTATCCATGTTGTAGCATATATGAAACTTTCATTCCTGTTTATGGCTGAATGATATTCCATTGTGTGTATATATCACATTTTGTTTATCCATTCATCTGCTGATGGACATTTGGGTTGTTTCTACCTTTTGGCTATTGTGAATAATGCCATAAACACTGGTATACGAATATCTGTTCAAGCCCTGCGTTCAACCCTGTTAGGTATATACCTAGAACCAGAATTGGTGGATCATATGATAATTCTATATTTAACTTTTTGAGGAACTGCCAAATTGTTTTCCACAGTGCCCGTGCCATTTTACATTCCCACCAATAGTTCATGAGGGTTCCAATTTCTTAACATTCACACCAACACTTGTTATGTTCCTTTCTCTTTTTTCTTTTCTTATTATAGCCATTCTAGTAAGTATAAGGTCATTTTCTTCTGTCTCTTGCAGTGAAAGAATCCTAACTGACCATCCAGGCGACTGACATCAGATTGGGATCTAACTGGACTTTATACCTATTAAGGTTTGCACTGGCATTTGGCATAGGAAACATTATAAACCCTTCCCTGTTACACAACCACTGAGTCCCGATTGAAACCCGTTCTTAACCTCTGCTTTAGCTTTCCCCAGTTCTGGCAGCCACATACATTTTGCGTGTAGAGCTAGATTGCATTAAAGAAGCAGAAGGTAAAATGCCCTATTTGCATGATATTTGATAGTTTCCAAAGCATTTTCACAGATGGGCTCATTGACATCCTCTTCCCCATGAGATGGGTATACCCCTTGTAGTGATGAGAAAATTATGGCTTATCAACGTTAAGTGGCTTGTTCAAGGTCACACCACAAGTCAGTCTGAGAGACAGGCTGGAATCAAAGATACTCAGAGATAAATGGAACCTTAAAGGGCAGAGAACCCAGGTCTCCTGTACGCCAGTCCACTCTTCCTGATGCAAGGAGGGGACCATCGCTGGTTAAGGGGTTGGACTACCTGTGGTTATATCTCATCTTTACCATTTATGTGTGTGTCTCCTTCACTTTTCCTCTCTAAGTTCAGTTTCTTGCCTTACAAACAGGGGTTAATAACAGTGCCTACCTCATAGGATTGCTGTGACAGTTAAATGACACAGAATATTAAAGCATGGGGCTGGCACATATAGATGCTCAATAAATGTTAATTCATACTTTTACTTCTCCTATACCTTGGCACCATAGATTTGGCCAAGTTCTACCTTAACACAGAAATCTATCATTAAATGTTATCTCACTCCTCTAAAACAACACAATCATTACAAAATTTTCTGTCTGTGCACATATTATGCACTCTCCCTGGAAAGACTATCTCCCCTTTTTCTGCCAGGCAAGCTCCTACTTATCCTTCAAGACCCTACTCAAATGCCCACCCCCCTCCTCTAAGAAGACTTTCTGGATTCCCCCAGGCAGAGTTATTTGTCCTACTTGTGGGCTCCCTTAGCACTTAGTTCATATCTCTGATCTAGCAATTACCTCCTTGTATTATAATTTGACGGGTCTTACATCTCTACAACGTCCCCACCCCCAACTATACTGTGAACTTTTGGGGGGAGCACGGGCAGTAATCATTCATCAAAGTGTCCCCAGTCCCTAGCACGATGTCTGGACCTGGCAGAGGCTCAGAAAAGGCAAATTAAGTGGATGAAAGGATGAAGGAATGAATGAACAAAGAGAAAATAAATAAATGGATGATCAGAGCTCTGGGGTAAGTTATCCTCTTGCCTCTAAGAATGCCACTTAAATATCCCTGGAACGTGCGGGGTCCAGCTTCATTTTTAATGTCTCATTCTTCCTCAGTCTCCATGCCTTGGGTTGGAGCAAGCTAGCAAGCACCAAGCAGCAGCACTAATCTGGATGAAGCTTAGTCCCCGAGTTGACTTCCAAGGAAATAGAAAGTATGGAGGGGGAGCTAAGAGACCCAGTTCTGCATGCTTCAGTGACGGGACTGCCTGGATTGCAAAGTGCATCCTAACATCCAGCCTGAACGCCCTGGTCGGCCTTACCCAGTGGGCGAGAGAAGAGAATAAACCACATCCAGACGTGGAAGGATGTGGTGAGCCACAGGGCAAATGCTAATAGTGACCTGAAATCTGACCAATCCCATCAGATTTTTTAAAAATAAAAAATGCCTGGCTTTTGTTTAGGACATCATGGTTTACAAAGTGCTCTTGTGTATATCCAGGCCTCATTCAATCAATCCTCTGGAACATCTCGGAGAGGGGGGCCAGGTGGGCAGGAGAGGCCCTGTGTGCCAAGGAGAGAGCGGAGGCCCAGAAATTGAGGCTCTGGCCACAGCTGATCAGAGGCAGCCCAGCCCCGGAGATCCGTCCTGCAACTCCTGCTGGGAGCCTGTCCTCCACACAGGCTGGCCTCGGCCCAGCACTCACCTGATGGTCCCTGACGGCAGGACAGGATCTTGAGGGATAACCGAGAACTTGGACCGCAGGTGCTCCAGGCCGAGGCTGCAGATGTCCACGCCGTCGATGAGGATGCGGCCCACGGCTGGTTCCACCAGACGGAAGAGAGCCACTCCCAGGGAGGACTTCCCTGTGGGGCAAGAACAAGTGGGGCTCCGTCTCCTGAGTCTGCAGGAGGGGTAGCACAGGTCTGACCTGGCATCCAGCCCTGACCCACCCACTCCGTGGCCTGTTCCTCGTCGTCATGAGCGCTGAGAGGGCAGAAGAGGCCCGGAGTCTCTGCTCCAAGGGGTGCCCGAAACCACGAGCAGCTTGTCACTGCCTCAATCAGAAGGCGCAAATGGAGCTCCTGGATAAATCCAGCCCACACATGTGTTTTGTTTCACACACACAACATTATTGTTGTTTTTCAAATTCTTTGCCAGCATTTAAAAAAAATCCAAAGACCCAATATGCAAAAATTCAAACTGCATGCTTCTCTTGAAAGTCAGTAGAACCGGCAACACTGGTCCCATATCTCCCTGGGAAATAAGCAGCTGGAGCCAAGTGCAGCTGCTTCCTTGAGAGAGAACAGCCTTCAAGTTCAGTGCGCTGCCCTCCCCGCCCTCCTTTCCTCACACCCCAGGCCCATTTCATGCATCTATGTTCCTTGCTGGGCCCTAAAAGCATTTGAGTTTTCAACCTCTGCTCTCAAAGATAAGGTCAGTGTGAGGGCAGCCACGTGTCTTGTTCACCTTTGTGTTTCCACACCTGGCATATAGTAGGTGCTCAGTAAATACCTACTGGATGAACACAGTCAATTGGACCATCTCTACTGAGAGCTTCTCTGTGTCAGACCCAGTCCTCTCAGCCCAACTGTGGGCGAGAAATAGAAAGGGAAGAACACACGAAAGAATATAGCTGGGAACTCGTCACCTTGCAGTAGTGCAAGGCCTGCAGGGGCCTCAGGAGGCAGAGACCCACGAGGCTCCAGTCATCCTGGGGGGCTACCTGGAGAGGCAGCCCCGGGAGCACAAGGCTGGGGTCTGAGCGCTGTCTTTGAACAACGCAAGAAGTGGGAGGGGATGACCCTAGGGTCAGATCTCCCAAAAGTGATAGGAGAGGAAGAGAGGAAAGAAGTCAACCAGGAGAAAGGAAGTGGGGAGAGACAGGTGGAGAAGGAGGAGGCTGACTAGAGAGGTCTAGAGGGGGAGGGGAGGAGGAATGGAGGAGCCGGAACCCTGCACGCCCCCTGCTGGAAGCGCTCGTTCCTGCACCCTGTTCACCCTTCCTGTCTCCCCGCAGATGTTGGCCTCAGAGCCCAGACCACTGTAGCTCAAGGGCCCACGAACCCCGTTACTCTGTAACACACCCCTCTCCATCCCCAAGGCCTTCACCACCAAGTCAGTCACCTCCCTCATTTCCTTATTTGATGACCGTTAACGTCTGTCCCCTCCACTGGAATCCCATGACAGCAGAGACCTTGGATTTTGTTCTCCCTGCACAAAGTGAGGGCCCAATAAATATCTTTGGGGTCACTGAGTACGCACAAGTCCGAAAACAGGTCTGACACCCAAAAGGCCAACAATGAAGACGGGGGTACCCCAGACACTCAGCTCACCAGAGCCTGTCCTTCCCACAATGCCCACCACTTCCTGGCCACGAATCGTCAGGTTGAGGCCGTAGAGGACAATAGGCGTGTTGTCTCTGTATTTCATCTGATAATCCTGGAATGTGATTTCCCCATGCTGCAGCCACCCGTAGGGACAGTTCGTGCCTTCTATGTGTAAAGCAGCTTCAGAGACACACATCTCATTTATAAAGAAAGAAAAAGAGATTAGTAGTTATCCCCCATCTCTGCCCATCCCCTGCCAACCCACTGGTCTCTAGCTGTTGGGTGTGTGATGCACCCCAGCCTGCCCTGAACCAGGGTCAAGCCACCACCATGAGATCAGAGGACACCCCAAGAGGAACATCCCACTGCCAATCACCTGAAATGCACATGATTTTATCCCTAAAGAGTGAGAAACCATATAGCTAGTCCCCTTGTTATTAACACAGAAAACTCTCTCTAATTTATTGTATGAGGCTCTAAAGAAACAGAATCCAGAATAATGATAATAAGGACAGCAGAGCTAACTCACCCCTGTGGGGCATGTTTTATAGCTCAGAGCCCTCATGCAAACTTAATCTCTCTCGATCCCTATCCTAGGGGGTAGGCAATTTTGGATGATTTCACAGATGAGGAAATAGAGGCTCAAACAGGTCAGATGACATGCTAACACCACACAGCTGGTGAGTGGACCACTGGGGACTCAAACCCAGGGCTGCCTGGCTCCAAGCCCACAGCTCTGCATCAAGCATGGTGGGTGTATTGGAAGGAAAGTCTCCTCCTCTGGATATTGGGGGTAATAATTCAGTCAACCCCATTAAGTTGTTTTGTGATTCCATGAAATAATCTACATATCATTATAGTGAGCCTTTACTATGGGCCAGGCACTATGCTAAGTGATTTACATGTGATGTTATTTAATCTTTGTAATAACCCAATGAAGTAGATACTGTGATCTGTCCCATTTCAGAGATGGGGAGCTGAATAATTCACAAGGGTACACAGCTGACTCACATGGCAAAGCTTAGACCTGAACCCAGGTGATCTGGCTCCAAAATCTGGGCTCTTAAATACTAGGACATAAATAGAAGCAATATTAATAACAATTATTATTGTCATCATTATTATTATTATATTTGGGCAAACCTCTCACTTCTAAAAAGGGCAGATCATTCCCTCTACATCCAAGAATGCCATGAGGGATGTGGTCAAAATGAGCCAATGGGTGTGGAAGAGCTTCTGAGAGATGATATGCACAGTTCCAGGAGAGATGGGGAGGAAGGACCAGGAGCCCAGCTGCCTCCTGGGAAAATCTCAGGGCCCCTGAGGTGTTGGGGCTTGCAGAGGCCACAGAAGCTGAGCCCCAGGCTGGATGTGAGCCTTCTAGATCTCCCTTCACAAAGCCCAGACCTGTGTCCCACCCTCATGTACTGCAGCATCCTCTCCACAGCTGTAAAGTATGCCTCTGTCTCTGAACTAATCCGGACACAGGCCTGGAAGTTGGACGCCAGCTGGAACGAAGGAGAAGCATCAGGCTAGCAGGCTGTGGGGGTGAGCTTAGGCTCTCTCCACTCCTGAAGACTGGGAGTTGCCATTCCTCCTGAGCAACTCTTCAAACCAAGACAACTTCCCTTATAGGGATGGAGCAGATACCTCTGGCGCCCCCCGAGGCTACTCTTAAGTTTCACTGAAGCTGTGGTGGGCAATTGTAGGTGAGCAACCCTACCAACTCCGTTCCACCTCAGGAACCCTCTGCTTTCCATTCAAAACCTTCATCCACACCACAGGAGCCCACTCAGCCCATGCACAGCCCAGAAACACGGGAGTTACGGCCCTTGGGAGCAACCCTCAACTAATGGAGAAAAGAGCCAGTAGATGAAGGCTCCTGTCTCTCAGCCTTCAGGGGACAATCCTGGGAGTTGAGTGCTGATGACCTAGAGCAATGACCTCAGTGACACAGTCTCACGGTGCAGTTCCTCCTTCCCTGTCTCGCGCTCCTGTTCCATTGGTCCCCTTTCCAGGGAGCATCTAACAAATAATCTACCTGAATCTGAGTCCTTGTCTCAGGCTCTGCCTTCAGGGAAACCCAGGTTAAGAGGTGTCTCAGGGATTCTTGGGAATTGGAGGCACCATAGATGAGGAAATGGAGGTCCAAAAAGAAGAAATGGTACACAGAGAATCACCTGGAAGCCGAAGGCAGAGCGGGGATGGGGGCCCAATCTTTATGCTCTGCACCCCCCAGGCCATGCAGAAGGTGCTGGGCAACAACTCCATTATACAGTCAGTCAACAAACTCTCATGGAGGTACTGGGCCAGGCTCCATGCTTAAAGTGCAACAGACACAGTCCCTGCCCTCGAGGAGTGCCCAGTCGGATGGGGAGATAGGTCAGCAGAGAAGGCAGTACGACAGAGTCAGCCCACAGCACCGTCTTGGCCAGGGGACAGTCACCAGACAAGGGCCACAGGGAAGGCTTCCTGGAGGAGTTGGCACTGGAGCTACATTTTTAAGGAGAGGTGGGGTTTAGCCAGCTAAACACAGGTGGAGAGAGGTGTTCCTAATACAGGAACGAAGTCTTGACAGTAGTAAAGTGGCAGCATACATTCAGGACCCCGCAGGCCATTTGACTGCGGCTAAAGCAAAGGGTACGTACGGGCCAGGGAGGCCAGAGAGGGAAAGCCTATATAAGTCAGAGAAAGGGTCACCATCCTGAAATGACACTGAGCTGGGAAGGGATATCAGACACAGTTGATTTCCTATCCACAGCTGGTCCCCTCTTCCTTCCTTGCTAACACACCCTCTGTTATGTTCAGGTGTCTACAGCTTGGAATTCCAGGAAGGCTTGGTTACTCCAAACCACTCATGTTAATCCCTCTCCTCTTGCCAATGAGGTTTAGGAGTGAGCCATGACACAGCTCTGGCCAACAAAGCACAAGGAAGACTCAGATGCGAGTATTCCAGGAAGCTACTCCTTGTTCTTACAAGGGGACACATGGAAAAAGTTATCTATTCTCCAGTCTTTGGCAGTTTCTGGGTGAGGATGTGCTGCTTGGGGCTTCAGCAACCATTTTGTGAACTTGAGTAGACAATCCTGAGGACAAATATCAGGCGTGGATGCCAGAGCAGAAAGATCAAATGATCATGGGTTCATGCTAGGCCAGTAAATTAGCCAACAGAGAACAGCCCTACCCCAGCCTTCCAGTCACTCAGGATAATAAGTTGCCAGATTGTCAAGGCCATTTTGAATTGGTTCTGTGGCTTTCTTTGGCTTGCAACCAGAAACATCTCTAATATTTACTAAGAAAACTCTTAGGGCTACAAAGCAACATGGTGTGTGATACCTGCCTCCCAAAGCCTGAATTTCCTCAAGAGTGCATGCAGAAGTCAAAGTACCAGTTTGACTAGAGGAGAGAGTGCATGTGGGGTCTGAGGCCAGATTTGCGGGCCTGGAACATAGGTCCAAGGTTTAGGTTTGGTGCATAAGGAGACAGGGAGTCTCTAGAGGTTCTAACCAAGGCAGTAACATGAGGAAAACTAGAATTAAAGATCACTCTGGAGAGAGTGTAGAAGGTGGATGGGAAGGGGCTAGGGGGTGGGCGAGGCAGGGAGGCTAGGAGGTTGTTACCCAGGATAGAGATGAGACACTCAAACAGGGCAGCAGATGTTGAGAAGAAAGGATGAACCCGGGGTCATTCTGAAGTCATCACACCCCCAGGGAGAGCTCCTCCATGGTGGCCTGTGGTGGGACAACTGGTCGACCTTGAGTGGACACCTGTATGCATGGTGCTCCTGGGAGAGCTAAGCCTCCACCCACTTCCTGCACCAGAACTGGACAACCTGGACACAGGGTGCAGCAGGCAGGGGCATCTCTGGCCTTAGTGACTCCGCATCCCCCAGGACTCCAGTGTGGGGCCTCTCCCCAGAGTTCTGGAAGGCTCAGGGCCAACTCTGCACTGGGGCACATGTGCATGTGCTTGTGCATGGCCGAGTGTGTGCTTATGTATGTGTGTGTCAGAGAGAGGGAGAAAGAGAGAGAGAGAGAAGAGTGTGCCCCACCATGGACAAACCTGTCTCTCAGCAGCTGTGGGAATATGGGCAAATTAACTCCAGAAACTTTAGTTTCCTATCTGTAAGCTGGGAACAATAACAGCAAACATTTATCCAGCATTTATTCTGGGCCAAGGTTGTTAACAAGCATGAACCCTCAAGTTTACATATATTCTTCACAAGTCCATGATTTCAGAACTTTTATTATCTCCCTTTTATAGAAGAGGAATCCCAGGCATAAGGAGGATAACAGACTTCCCCAAAATCACACAGCCGATAATGGACAGAGCCTGGTGTGAACCTGCACGTTCTAAACCACACATTCTTAACCACTTGGCCGCATCTCATGGAAGGTGGTGAGAGTTCAATGGAAGAAAGCACAGCAAGTACGCAGCAGGGCGTGGGCTCAGTGCAAGCTCCCCAGTACCCTGGTTATGGCACGGGGCGGCTGTCTGTGGGCATGAACACTGCACAGCCTCCTGTGTGGCCCATGCACCCTCGGAAGGGTCTGCACACAGGCATGGGCATGTGGGCACAGCACTGTATGTGTGTGCAAACATGTGTCTGCCACAGGGCTCAACAAGGAGCACGAGGGAGCCCCTCTGCACCCAAAGGATGCCTCAGCGTGGGGTACATGAGACCTAAGCCCAGTTAGAGAGAAAGCATCCAGAGAGGATAGTTAACGAGTACCCCTGGGGGAGGGGACGGCCAGGGTTCCCTGAGCCAGCATCTGGCCTCATGGCCCTTTGTGGAGAGCCCTTCCCCAGGACTCTGTGGACATGAACCTTGGCCCCACTGCCTGGCATGGAGGAACTCAGACCATGAGGCCTGCCAACTGCTACACCAGGGTCCCCCTGAGAACCCATTCTTAAAATTAGATTCCAAGACCCCACCCGACAAGCACTTGACTCCGAATCCCTCCAGCTATGCTCTGCAGCTTGGTCCTCCTGTCAGCCCCACAGGCCTGGCTGAATCAGCCTGGCAGGCCGGGCCGAGCGCTCGGTTTCAAGCCTATACACTTTGAAGTGTGAGAGGCCTGCTCCAGGGGAGGACTGGGAAACCTACATTTTCAACAGCTCCCTCGCCCAGATAACCTCAGAAAAGTTTGACAACTGAATCAGGGTATTAATAGTAAAGTGAAAAGACACCAGACAGGAAACCAAGAGGGCAGAGGTCTTGCCCTGGCTCTGCTTCTAACGCTCTGTCCGTTCAGACAACTCCTTCCCCTCTCTGAGCCTCAATTTTCCCATCTACACAATAGGAGGCTTGGACTCTGTTGTCTGTGGCATCCCCTTCAATCCCAATATTCCATGATTCCATCAAACACCTTTAAATACAGACTTCCCAGTTCAAAGGTGACAAGGAACCAGAACAAAGCTGCGGATTCAGAAAGCCAAGCACATCGTTCGTAAGATCACAAACGGCCAAAACCCAAGGTGTAATCAAAGTCCCATGGACCCCTGAGTCTGCCCACAGACCGCAGGCCACCACCTGCCATCTGAGAGTCCCTCCCTCACCTGCAGGACAAGGCTGATAGCCATGGCTTTGTAGGAATAAGGGGCAGAGGAAACTCCAAAAAACGTGAACAAGGCCACCATCAAGGTCACCATGTTGGTCATGAGCTCCAGCTTCAGTGCCACCCATCGCGTGGAAGACAGAAACCTCAGCAGGTAGTTATTCTGCGCAACCGTCAGCCTTTTAAACCTGAGAAGGAAAGGACAACTTGAAAGCCACATGTGTTTGTTTAACCCAGGGTTTCCCGAGGTTGACACTGGTTGCTTCCTCCAGCATCCAGCTCCCCACTCTCATCAAAGAGCCAACAAGGAAAATTGAGGGGATTCCTTCCTAACCCTTTCTCAGCCATGGAGTTCACCTGACCCCAGATCTAAGAGTGGTCTCTGACCGATTTAGGCCTATCAGCAGTTCTCTTCCCCTGGCCTTGATGATTGGTCCAGGATGGGCAAGTTACCGTAACTGGGCCAATGAGAGTGAATACACGCCCAGATTTGTGAGTGAGTGAAGGGGAGTGATCCCTTCCTTGTACGTATCCACCTTGTTTACTGCTGTATCCTGGTAGGTTCTCAGTGTTGACTGAACGAATGTGTCACTCCAGGATCCCCTTAGTCCTAGTGTCTGCGCAGTCCTTGGGTCTCTCCAGTGCCACTGGGAGAGCTGGCACCGTGGCTCATCCAATATTTCAGCCAACAGAGCACACACCATCTCACGTGCCCCAATTCTCCCAGGCTTCAAGACCACCTCAGATGCTGCCTTCTCCCCAAAGCCTTCCCTGATCCCCAGATGTGGGTCGTCGTTTTCTCCTCCGAACCCCCAGGGCACTTTACCTGTTCCTCTCCTATGCTGTCTTATCATATTCAACACTGTATTATTACAAAAACATACGTCTGTGTCTCCTGTCTCCCATTAGACAGTAAGCTTCTTGTAGTTCAGTGCAGACCATGTTTGACTGATCTTTACAAGTAGATAAGTTTATGTTACACAATTAAACATCAGCAACAATCGTAGGATTTGTTTGTTTGTTGCAACAAACATTTAGAAGGCAAATCTGTGGGTGTGAATAGTGAAGAAAATTGTGTTATTTAGAGACCCCTTGTTCTTTATTATTTTATTATTATTTAGATACCTGTTTGGGAGCGAAAGAAAAAAGAAAACCAATGCAGTAAGTGCTAACACAGTAACACATCTTACCATTAATTATACTGATATATGTATATAATAGCCACAGATCTTTAAGGTTGACAAGCATTTTTCATATCACTTATATTTTTTATTCTTATAAGCACCATCTTCCAGATGAGGTTCTGGAGGCTCGGAGAAACAAATGGGATAAAACAGAGTTCTCTCTGATTCTTCTGAAGATGATCCTATTTCCAGATGCTCTGTTTCCTGGCTTCCTGCGCCCCACCACCCCCAGAGTCCCCATCACCCTCAGACAGCAGAGGGACTCACTTGCTGATGGAATCTTCAGTTTCTCCATAGACATGGATGGAGCTCAGGCCGTACAGAGTGGTGAGGATGTGGGAAAGTAAAGGGGAACTGTAGTTCTCCAGGCTCTTGAACGCATTGATGGCCCTCTTGAACATTCTGCATCGAGAATGGGAGTGAGTGACCCGGGCCATCTGCCTCTGGGACCCTCCAATTCTAGGTTGGTCCTAGACTCATACCCCAAGTCACAAACCTCATTCACAAGCGAAAAGAACCCACTCACCTAAAATAAACGAGGCAAACAATGAGTATTACGACTCCCGTCAGCAGGACAGAGGGAGACGCCGCACTGACAATCATCAGGATGGTGGTCACCACCAGAATCAGGAGCAGGGACTGTTCAGCCACAGTGGGCAAGAATTGGTCCAGCTCACGCAAGTCCCCTGCAAAGAAGTTCAGGAGTCGGCCTGTTGGGGTGGCGTCAAAGAAACACATGGGGCAGCGGGACACCTGCAAGGACAAAAGCAGCCCAGGTCATGAGGCTGGCTGCAGGCCTTGCTTGGGGCTTGATGAAGACGCCAGGTACCCTCAGGCTGTGAAGAGGTACAGGATGCAGCCTAAAGGGTATTCAGGGACGGCAACATAGAGCAGTGGTTAAAAGCAGGGGCTCCAGAGTCAATTTGCCTGGACTCCAGGTTCCCCCCACTCTTCCACCTACTACTGTGGGCCTGTGGGCAAGTTACTTAACCCCTCTGAGTCTCAGTGTCCTCACTTGTAAAATGGGGATGACAACAATGCTTCAGAGTTGTGAGGAGGATTGCACAACTCTGCAAATACACTAAAATATACAATTTTAAAGGGTATATTATCGGGCTTCCCCGGTGGTGCAGTGGTTAAGAATCCACCCGCCAGTGCAGGGGACATGGGTTTGAGCCCTGGTCCCGGAAGATCCCACACGCCGCGGGGCAACTAAGCCCGTGCACCACAACTACTGAGCCTGCGCTCTAGAGCCCGTGAGCCACAACTACTGAGCCTGCGCTCTAGAGCCCTCGAGCCACAACTACTGAAGCCCACGTGCCTAGAGCCTGTGCTCTGCAACAAGAGAAGACACTGCAACGAGAAGCCCGCACACCGCAACAAAGAGTGGCCCCCACTCACCATGACTAGAGAAAGCCCATGCGCAGCAATGAAGACCCAGCTCAGCCAAAAATAAAATAAATTAAAA
The DNA here is from genome assembly GCF_949987535.1 of Balaenoptera acutorostrata. Classification (NCBI taxonomy): domain Eukaryota; kingdom Metazoa; phylum Chordata; class Mammalia; order Artiodactyla; family Balaenopteridae; genus Balaenoptera; species Balaenoptera acutorostrata. Next base: position 36,151,589 of record NC_080082.1, on the reverse strand, counting down.
AAATAAATTTAAAAAAATAATAAAAGGGTATACTATTGTATATTATATATTATATTATTGTATATTAAAAATATACAAGTTAAAAGGGTAAATTTCATGGTATGTGAATTATATCCTGATAAAACTATTATTTTAAAAAGGAAGGAAAGGGTGGGAGGGAGGGAGACGCAAGAGGGAAGAGATATGGGGATATATGTATATGTATAGCTGATTCACTTTGTTATAAAGCAGAAACTAACACACCACTGTAAAACAATTATACTCCAATAAAGATGTTTAAAAAAATAAATAAATAAAAACAAAAAAATAAATAAAAAGGAAGGAAACGATAATACATTAAAAGTCCTCAGAACAATACCTGCCTCCTGGTATTGGTATTAATACTAACTCTTACTCTTACTTTTTTCTCAGTAAAAAAGACAGGACCATTTCACTCAGTATCACCAAAAATTAGTAGCAGCCATTCCAATGCAATTGCATAAGATGGATTCTTGGGTAGATTTTAACCATGACTGCCCCTTCTTGAAGGTGGCATCCCAACTTGACCTCTAAAAGCAGTGGATGTGAGGTCCTTTGGAGATCAAAGAGCATTTCATATTAGAAAAGTTCTAACAAAACCATCTAGTTCATCCTCCTCATTTTACAGATGAGGAAACTGAAGCCCAGAGAAGGGGGAGCAGCTTAGTGACTTGCTCAAGGTCACCCAAGCAGTTAACGACAAAACCATGACAGGACCAGGCCTCCCAAGGCTTCCCTCACCCCCAGCACAGCCACGCTCTTCACTGGAGGCATTTCTTAAAGGGTCAAGGCACGGACCTGCTGACCACTGACCACTTTCATTTCCCCATGTATTTCTCACACAAAACAAAGAAACAAAGAAATGAATAAAAGTTAATAGTATCTAATAAAGCCAAAACTAAAGGAAGCAATGAAAGGAGAAGGGAGAGAGGAAGAAAATACATTTTAACTATTAATAAATTATAATTATTTGAGTCATGAAGTGTCCCTTACTTACAGCAGCCCTCATGGCAAACACCTGGATCCTGCTGACCAAGTATAGTTCACTTGCCGTCTCAGGTGGGGAGCAGCAAACTTCAGAGGGGTCGACTGTGAGCTTCCTTGTTTTCTTTTCCTGCCTCTAAATTGTCTTTAATTTTATCTCCAGAATCTTTTTTAAATACATGAGCTCACTAAAGCAAAAAGAATTGTCACAATCACTGTGACAAATCAAAGATTAAAACAATCACCCTCTCTAGGACGCTGAGCACTCACGGGGAGCGGGGTGCAGGGAGAAGGGCTTGGAAGCAGGACTCAGCTCAGCTGTGGCGTGAAAGGAGTCTTTGTGAGAGCCCGTTCTCACGAGGGATTAGAAGAAAATGATGGGGACACAGGGACAGGGGCTCTGGTTGCCTCCTTAAGTATCGAAATAATCTGGTTCTGTTTTTGTTTTTGCAGTTTGTTGATTTTGCAGTTGAGCCAATTTTTTCAGAGATTTGTCCTTTACTTGTGATTATTTAAAACTACAAAGGCAAATTTAAAATCAACAAAGCCATAAAAGGATGAGAAAAAGGAAAATGTTTTCAATATGAAATGTATTTTCTAATGAAAAAAACTTGAACATTTCTTAAAATTAAAATACAGAATATCTCTTTGAGGCCTGGGCACTAGATATTTCTAGAATCTGGGAATGCAGAGTCAGAAACTTAGAGACCAGCTAGCCGGTGCCACCTCCCCAGGCCAGGTGGTGAAGAGTGCCAGGCCTTGGGTAGAATCTCCCCTCTCCTGCCTTCTGACTCCACCAAGCCAGTTGCTTTATCTGAGATGTGGGGAAATGCCCTGGCCTCACCCTCCTAAAATTAAAACACAATTTGCATTCAATCTACAAGGAATGATGGGTGGCCTCCTTGCCTCCCGAGATCCCTCTGAGAAGCCCCCTCTCTACAGTTCTGAGCTCCAGCCTTCCTGAACTCCATGCAGCTCCCTGGAAATGCTCTGCTTCTGCTTACCTCTTAATCTTGAACTGGCGAAATCCCATGCATCCTCAGGTCTTAGCATAGAGGTCACTTCCTCCAAGAAGCCTTCTTGGACTCCTACCTTCCTTCCACCACCCCCAAGCTGGGGTTAGGTGCGTCATGTTCTTATGGCCCTGTGTGCCCCACCCCATGGGTAACTCTGCACACCATATTACAACAGCCTATTTTCTTGTCCCTCTCCCTCCTTAGACTATAAGGCCATGATGACCTAAACCATACCTGTATTGTTCATTTACCATTGTAAACCCAATGCCCACCCCAGAGCCTGGCACATAGTAATATTTGATAAGTGAGAGAGAGAAAGGATATTTCCAAGAGGTAGTGAAATACCATAGACAATTTGGTATTCTAACCATAACACACATTCTAACCATAACACTTGTGGGGTTTCAGTTTTCTCATATGTAAGATGAGGCTAAAATACCCACTTCAAAGGGAACTTAAGGAAATTATAAGCAACCCTTTATGTGACAGTGCTCAGCCAATGGAGGCCAGCATTGGTAGCTGAGGTTTGACCCCCCCAGCAACGGACACTAAACTTTTACAATCATGCTTCCACTGGTAGGAGAGTTTCAATGCACCTATCTCATTCTCTGGCCTGCTCCCACCCAGCTAGTGACCCAGTGTACCCTTACAACTATATGACATCCAGCTTCTGGATGCCTAGGACTGGGCCCAATTCATTTCTAACTTTCAATACCTTTGCTCTCAAAAAAAATGTGTAATGAATTAATGGTCCGGATGCCTTGCAAAGTTTTAAATTTGAGCCACTCGAGGTCAAAGCTACCCCCATCCTGCCTCTGCCTCTGCACACACTCAGCTGTTTCCCCAGCAACACTCACTTCCTGGACGCTTCAGGCCTCCTGACCAGCACAGTTCATGCCCCACAGCCCTCAAATACTTGGATCTGTAGCCTGTATGTGCAATGTCTGGGACCCCGTTCAATGAGTGACATGGCCTGGTCTCTCATCCAGGAGGAAATGCCAGGGCCTCTGGAAGATGCAGGCAGGCAGAGGTTCTCACTCTGTTCCCCAGCACTTTTACCAGCATTTTCGTTGAGAAGCTCTTCTGGACAAGTGGTCTGGGCCTGACCTTTCACCTGTAGTTCTTCTGCTGCCTTTGCTATGCCCTGCAACATGCCCTGGGGAGAAAACACAAGATATGGATGCAGGGGGTGGTCCTCCGCGTTGGGTCAGGAGTGAGAGCGGGGTGGGGTGGAAATCACCTGTATGGCTTCCCCGTGCATCTTCTGGATGAGCTGGGCATATCGCCCCTTCTTCTGTATTAACTCACTGTGAATTCCTTTTTCACAGATTTTCCCGTCTTCTAACAAAATGATCTGGTCTCAAAACTCTAAATACTGAAGAGTCAGAAGAAATAAGATTTTCAGTAAGCATACAAAAAGCTATTCAACTTCACTATGCAAAAGGAAAATGTAAATTTAAATCATGACAAGATATTTTATGCCCCCAGTTTGGCAAAAACTTAAACACTGGACAACCCCAGGTGTTGGTAATGGCTGGGGTAAGCGGAACTCTTATAAAGTTCGGGGGCGGGGCAGGGCTGTAGACTGGTACCTCTACTTTGAAAGACAATTTGACAATATCTAGTAAAGTTAAAGATTTTTGAAGAATTATGAACCAATAATTCTACTCCTAAAACACTACCCTAAAAAAAGCCCTCTCAAATACGTGCATAAAAACACGTGCAGAAGCATGTATGTTGAAGCATTTCTTGTAAACGTGAAAAATGGGAAACAACCTAAATGTCCATCCTGGAGAAATAAATTCTGGAATATTCAGATTTTGGAATACAATGCAAGTGAGAATGAAATAAAATTCCATGTATTCACATGGAAGTTCTTAAAAATATAAAGTTGAGTAGAAAAGCAAATTACCGAAGGACACAGAAAGGAAAATGTCAATTACATAAAGTTTTTAAATATGCAAAAGGACACTTGCTCACGTCTGGAGATTCGTACGTATGTTGTAAAAGTGTGAAGACATACACGGGAACAATGAACAGCCGAGTGAGTGGGGCAGGAAGGAGGGAAGGGAGTGTAATTGAGGGCCGTCAACGTTGGACTGTGTCATCCGGGTGGTAGATACATGGGCTTTCATTAGATTATTTTCTAACCTTTTTTTATGTCTTAAATATTTTATACCAAAAAATAGTAAAGCCAAAATAGAAGAAGAGGGAGAAACAATAATAGGGTCTTAAGGCCAAAACCAGGTATGAACATATCTAGGGAAAAGGACCCGTGAGAGGCAGCACCCAGCAGAGCCACTGCGCTTGATGGAAGAATGTGAGACTTGGGGAATTCTTCTCTCAGGGAGTTTTTTCTTTTTTTCTGTAACTTCAAAAGCAGTGGCCACCCATACAATTTTGAAAATGAAGGAGACCTTAAAATTTGGTTTCAATTTCTACCAGCCTATCTTCTCCACGTGGAAAGCAGAGGAAATCAAGTTCTCCCTGACTTCGGGGTCTGTCTGAGATGAAGGGGTAGCTTCTGGGAGGCTGTTATTGATCACACTGAGATGGCAGGGGCTTGAGGAGCTACATTATCTGCCAATCACGGCCAGAGCCCTGGGAGGGTGGTCACCTGCAGCTGGTGGGCCACCAGGATGACGGTCTTCCCCCTGAGCGCCTTGTTAATGCACTCCTCAAAGGTGTGCTTCCCCACGTGGGTGTCCACGGCCGACAGGGGGTCGTCCAGCAGGTAAAGCTCGCGGTCTGAGTAGACAGCTCGGGCCAGGTTGATCCTCTGTTTCTGGCCCCCGAGAGGTTGAGGCCCCGCTCCCCGATCTGCGGACAGGCAGCCAAAGGCACTGTGTCTAGAGTGTGAACCAGAATCACTGGGCAGAATGTCTGGGGTCCCCTAGCAGACTGGCACCCCAGGCGGCTACCGGCCGGCCCATCCCTCAGCCAGGCTCTGAGGACGAGGCAGCCAAGGTCTACGTCCTATCCCTGCTCTACCATGAACTCTGGAGACTCTGTAGAGAAGAAGCAGAGTTTAAAGAACAGCAGGGTGACCTGTTGTCACTGCTCCGCCTCCAGTTCACCACGTGACCATAGATAAGCTGCTTGACTTGGGCAAGGCTCAGTTTCCCTACTCACTCAGCAAAGACTGAATAAATGCCTACTGTGTTCCTCTAATGAGAGCGTAACACCCACACTATGCCAGGCACAGTTCAAAGCATGTATATATCAACTCACTTAAACCTCACATCATCCTGATGAGCTCAGTACTATTATTGATGCATTTTACAGACCAGACCTGGTACTTCCTACTGAAAAGACGACCCTGAACAAGACAGCTGAGCTCTCTGCCCTCCAGGGTGAACACGCCCATCCTTAAAGGAAGGATGATAAAAGAACTGACCTCCTAGGGTCATCTGAGGCTTAACTAAGACAATACATTAGAGTTGCTGGAATAGTACCTTGAATGCAGTAAGATAATCTATCTATTATTAGATAACAAAACCAAGACAACAATATCGCTTTTATCTTACGGATGTCTTATGTGGAATAAAGGTGGCTACAGATGTGCAAGATGGAGAGTTATCAGGACAATGCAGCAGTCAGAACTGACACTGCCAGTGGTGGGGCCATGGTTGTCATTCCCACTGTCAAAGGAAGCGCTGCCAGAGAGGAGCAGGGCAGTGGGTGGGGCAAAGTGGGACGACGGGAAACTTCTTATCTTCACAGGGTCTCCACTCTTGCTTCAGAAGAAGTCGGAGGTCAGCTCCCACCCTTGTGGGGCAAGATAGCCTCTTTGTCAGCTCCCAAGGTCAGATGAGCCCCAACTTCCCTCCCTCAGTGTGGGAGGCTCTGAGGCTGCAGAGCCAGCTCGGGCTGCTTTAGGAAGGAAGAGCCAGGGTCCCTCCTCTACCTACCCAGGGAGGCAGGCTGGGGACCCCAGAACACCGTGACAGAGGCTCTGTCACAACAGGGCTGGGGGACGCTCGCCTCCCGCTCACCTCCGTCGTGTCTCCGAAGGGCAGAATTTCCAGATCGTGGTTCAGGGAGCAGGAGCGGAGCCCCTGGAGGTACCTGCGAAGGACAGGGAGCTGAAGAGACAAGTGCCCGGGCCGCAGGCCCTCCAGCCTTCCCAGGTTTGGAAGGGAAAGGCTTGCATTCCATGCTGAGAAATTTGGTCTTGATCCTCCATTTAATGGTAAACCACAGGAGGCTTTTTTCATTTCCTTCCTCTCTTCATTTCTTTAAATCTAGCACGTGCGCTTGGTAAATATTTGAACAGAACAAAAAGAAGGAAAGGTGAAAAGCGAGTCTCCCTCACATCTTTGACCCTTAGTTGCTTTCCTCGGAATCAGTCACGAATAGAGTTTCCTATGCACATATTCAGAAATAATCTAGTGATATATGTATACGTGCAGCAGATATAGGTTTATACTGTTTTTTTTCTTTTTAAAATTTATTTAATTAATTAATTTACTTTTTTTTTAACATCTTTATTGGAGTATAATTGCTTTACAATGGTGTGTTAGTTTCTGCTTTATAACAAAGTGAATCAGTTATACATATACATATGTTCCCATATCTGGGATAGGGAGGGTGGGAGGCAGGGAGATGCAAGAGGTTTATACTGTTTTAACGACACTACAGTATTCCATTATATGGATGAGCCACAAATTGTTTAACCAGTGCCCTAATGCTGGACAATTGGGTTGTTTCTAGTCCTTCGCTACCCTGAATAATTCGATGTGAGCATTCTTGTACATGGGTCTTGGCGTTCATGGGTGACATAATCTATGCATTAAATATCTAGCTGTGGATTTTCTGAGTCAGAAGTTGGTGCATTTTTATTTTTGACAGATATTTCAAAACTGCTCTATGAGTCATATCAGTCTGAAAGCCGAGCAGCGACAAGATGAGAGCTGTCTTTTAGGACAACTGCCCTGGCGGCGGTGCACAGAGAGGAACAGAGAGGGCGAAGGCTAGAGACAGGGAGCCAAGGGCAGGGGCGGTGGGCACAGTTTAAGCAGGAGGTCACAGCCCAGAACTGGCCGTGGAGATGGAGAAGAGAAGGGAAATACAAGAGCTTTTTAGGAGGTGGAGTCGTCCAGGGTTGCTGACCAGTTAGATGTGGAAGGTATCAGAGGCGGAGGCGTCAGGCTCCTTGGGATGCACAGTTCAGTGATGCCGTTAAGCTTAACTGGGAATTTGAGAAGAGGAGCAGGCGGGGTGGGGGCGGGGTTAGCAGGGCGCTCACCAGTCGGCATTGGACCTGATGTTGAGGAGCCCGCAGGACAACTGGCTGGATATGACCGATTTATACACCCGCATGTCTGTGCCCCTCAGCACTGTTACAAGGGGCAGATTGCAAAATCAAGCAAACAGTGGAAGGAGGCCAGAGTCCAGCAGAGTTGGAAGCACAGCTGCAGCAATCAGGGCACTTTCCCTGGATCCTCCACTGACTAGACTTCACTCACGATTTCCAAGTGCATGTCTCGAGCAGGTCCACCCCGGGATCCTGGGAGGGAGAGGCCGCAAAGCGCAAGGAGGGGTGCGGGTGGGAGGCGGGCGGCCCGCTGGGCTGTGAATCCAATCTCCTTCCCTCTATGTCGCACAACTTCATCACCCCATGTGTTTTACTTTTTGACTTAGGGGTTAGGAATTAATTAACGCAAAGTTTTAAAGTAACATTTTTGGAAGGGGAGGGTTATTTTGAGCCAAAATAGCATAAGAGTTAAGCCTGAAGTTTCTGAAAGCAACCGGGCTCAAATTCTGGCTCTGTCATATCCTAGCAGCTGAATGATTTTGGACAAATTATTTCACCTCTTGGGGCCTCACCTGACTTGCCTAGAAAATGGGTATGGTAAGAATATTTCTTTCCCGGCGAGAAGGAAACACAGGGATGCATATAAGTGAGCACACAGCCAGAGTTAGCAGTTGTCAAGTCACTCTTAGCAACGAGGGGTCCCTCCGCAAACCAGCCACACACCCCGACGTCCAGCCCTACCCCTCCCGGAAGCTTACCGGGCCTTGTCGTACTGGCTTCCCGTGAGAATGTTTCCCCGAATGCTTCCCCCATGATCCAGGCCTGCGGGGGGACATAGGCCAGGCCTCCGTGCACCCTCACCGAGCCCTCCAGCAAGTGCGTCTGCGGCGGAGTGAGTCTAGCCTCAGGACCGGGGCAACCAGGGCACAGACCCCGCCTGGCTCAGCAGACACAGTGCCCAGGGCCCCACTGTGCTCCGGGAGCCTGGGGGCTCTCCCATGTAAACGGGATCTTAACACGGTCCTGCCAGGCCCACTGGTGAGGCTGAGGGAAGGCCTGAGGACGTGGGGCAGTATTTGGAGTGAAGCCAGACCTATTCCTGCTGTGACTGAATCCAAGGTTTGCATTGAAGTCACCCCATACTTTTTTTCTCTTATTTCCCCAGCCCCAATCACTAGCAAGGAGTGCCTCCCTGATGTTCGCCGTGAGATGGAAAGTTCCAGGCCATCTCTGTCTATCCCTGGATATCACAGAATTATTACTAGTTTGTTAGGTGTGATAATGTCATCATGGTTAGATGGGAAAATGCCCTTATTTTTTGGACATCATGATGAAGTATTTAGTGGGAAAAGTGTCATAATCTCTGTAATTTAAAATACTTCTACAAAGTATGTTTCTACATAGATGTGGCAAATATGCAAACGCTATATCAGCTCTTGAATCTTGGTGGTGGGTGTACGGGTCTTTACCGTAGTGTTCTTCCTGCTTTTCTGTATAATAAATTTAAAAGCACACATTAAAATAAGTCAAGACCATAACCCTCATGCCCATGACCCCAGTAGAGGACCTCATCATCGTGTACTTCTTTCTCTTTCTTATCCTGTGCTCCCTACTTCTGATTTGAAGACAGGCTTTAATTTAATAAGAACAAAACTTTAAAATGACATCTAGGGGCTTCCCTGGTGGCGCAGTGGTTGAGAATCTGCCTGCCAATGCAGGGGACACAGGTTCGAGCCCTGGTCTGGGAAGATCCCACATGCCGCGGAGCAACTAGGCCTGTGAGCCACAACTACTGAGCCTGCGCGTCTGGAGCCTGTGCTCTGCAAAAAGAGAGGCCACGATAGTGAGAGGCCCGCGCACCACAATGAAGAGTGGCCTCCGCTTGCCACAACTAGAGAAAGCCCTCACACAGAAATGAAGACCCAACACAGCCAAAAATTAATTAATTAATTATTAATTAAAATGGCATCTTTTTGTTTTCCTTTATTAGAAGGAAAGCGATTGGTTCATTTGAAGAGGAAACTGACATGCCCCTGGCCATGTAGAAAGGCGGCCCTGAATGGAAGCCGCCAGGAAACATAGCTATGATGAGGAGCAGAGCTCTGACATCAGCTAGACTGGATGTCAGCCCCGGTTCCCCCTCTCACCTGCTGGCGACCTTGGGCAAGTCACCCTCATTTACACGTATATAAACTGACCTTAATGTCTGTGCCTTCCTCATGGGGTTGCTTTCAGGTCGAAGGAAAACAATGGGAAGCTCTGAGCACAGGGCCTGGCATGCAAGTACTATTCAAACTATTTTTAATGTTAATAAAAAAGTGGAGTCTTTCCTCTCCCCAGCTGCAAAGAAGTTGGGGAAAGACCATCACATGTGGAGCCAAACAAATGAACCATCAGACTGATGTATTAGCAGAGAACTGCTATTGACAACATGGCCACTTTCCTAGTAGGCGATGAGTTTGGCTATGGACATTCAGAAGGAGGAGCTGAGGGAGAAGCACAGTAAAGGAAGGACACCAGCTAGTTTTCCCAACCCCTGGGAAGGAGGGACGATGGGCAAAGTAGGGAGGGGGAGGGAGAGAAGCCCCAGGACGGGGTGAGACTGAAGCTGAATACAGAAGTGCTGGCGAGACCCCGGCGGGGAGGGAGCCATACACATATTCCAGGGGTCGTGGCCGTTTGACGGTGTTGTTCACTAGGAGGTACGCAACATGACCTCAAATGTTTTGGGGAAATGGGTTGGTTTTTTTGGAAACTGGGGTGGGCTGAGCCACATGCCTGCACAGCTGCAGACGAAGCAGACCTCCAGAATGTCGAGAGGCAATGCAGTTAGACGGTTCAGATCACAATGGCAGGGCACCCAGCAGGCATGTGAATTCTGCTGCTGGAGGGGGACTGAGACAGTCCCATCCCATCCGCTGGCCTCCTCTCCTCATTCCCTCCCTCCCTCCTTCTCCTTCTCTCTCCCTCCACAGTTCACTCCCGATGCTGTCTCCCAAGGGACATGTGTCCCACTCTGAGTCTGGCTTCGTGAGATGATTTTTGTCATCATATTAAATGTTGAGATGCCCTGTATCATCACCTTGGTAGCTGGTTGATTACAACACAGGGTGGGAAAAGCATGGAGAACAGATGAGGATGGATCTCCAGGTGTCCTAAGAGGCAGTACCCCCAGTTGGAGGGTGAAAGGGAAGCACGTTCATAACTCACCTCCCCCCTCGGTGCATGCTCAACTGTTTTCAATTTTTAAAAACTCTATTGGCTTAGACCCCTTCGTGGAAGAAAGTGGTGGTGCGACTTACTGGGGGAACTGGAGCCTGGGAGCCCCTGGTCCTCCTGGGGGTGGACGTGCATGGGCCACAAGATACTTACCTCCCCCAGGATGTCTGACAGCAGGCTGCTCTTGCCATTCCCTGTGCTGCCACAGACCCCTAGCATGGTCCCCTGCAAAGCCAAGGAGGACAGACCTGGCGTTGGGACAGATGACTCACCCAGGGCGGGTCTATTGTCTGAACACAAAATGACAAACAGAAAACAAAATACCCACATGCACCCCCAAGGCCCCTCAGACAAACAAAGCTCAAGAGGAGCTCAGAGGCTGGTCTGTACACGTGGGATGGGGCAACTTCAGAGGAAGGAAATTGCATGGGAGTGGCGGAGAGGAATCATGGATAGATGGTCCTGTCAAGCAAGAAACCCAAATTCCAGATCTGCATCTGTTCTATTCTATGTTCCTGGGCAAGTCACTTAGACTTTCTGTGCCTCGGTTTCTTCATCTGTAAAATAGGGATAATGAAACCAACCTCACCGAATTGAGCGTACATTCATTCATTTATTCATTCATTCATCCATTACAGAGTCATGTGCATTTCTTCTGTGCACCAAGTAATGAAGAAAAGAACTCTCATTAAGCTTACAACTAGTGGGGAGAGACAACCCACGAAATAAATAAGAAAACAAATAAATAATTTCAGATGGTGGTAAGTGATATAAGTAAAATGAAATTGGCTACCATGACAGACAGTTGGAGGTTAAAGCGATGTTAGATGAGCTGGCCAGGGAAGGCTTCTTAAAAGCATGTGTCATTGCAGCTGAGACCTGAATGACAAGAAGGAGAGAGATATAGGAAGATCTGGAGGTTTCACACCATGGGAACAGCAGGAGCAAAGGTCCTGAGACAGGAACAAGGTTGGCTGCCAAAGAGCGGTGAGAGGGCTGGTATGGAGGGAACGAATGGGAGACAAGCTTGGAGATGTGGGCAGGTGCTCAGGGAGACTTAGACTCTATCCTAAGTGCAGTGGAAAGTCACTGAAGGGCTTAAGCAGGAGAGTGACTTGAATTGGTTTAAGCAGGAGATGTGATGTGCTCCAAGGACAAAGAACAAGATAAACTCAAAGGGCCAATATTGCCAGAACAAAGAGTAACAGACTCCTATCACTCTGTCACAATGTGACCATTGCAATGTCCCAGAGCCCTGCCAAGCAGCATGCCCTGTCCCTTTCCCATCCATATAAAGAAAGACATTTGCCCCGTTCTTCTCCCACTCAGCACACTGAAAGTATACATACTCTGCCCAGTCAGCAGATGACTTGCAGGTTCCCTGGCTATAAAAAGAGACAAGCAACCCACGCTCATGGTCGACTTTCCCTGGCTACCGGGAAGTCAGCCCGCTGTTCTTGCAGCGACCCTTCTCTTTAATAAACTCTATCTTCCTTACATTCTGCCTTGTGCCTGGAAATTCTTTTCCAACCTGCGCTCGGACCACCGCTGGAGAGTGACTTGAATTGGTTTGTTTTAGAAAGTTCCCTCTGTCCACTGTGTGTAATGGACTGTAAGAGGGCAAAAGTGGAAGCAGAGAGGCTGGGAAGGGGGCTCTTAGAGGAGCTGGGCATGGCATGCTGGTGGCTGGGGCTAGGGCAGTGGAGGGGGCTGTGGTGAGAGGAGGCTGGTCCGGGAGAGATGCTGAAGCAGAGCTGCCAGGCCTTGCTGATGGACTGGATTGGTGGGAGGAAAAGACAGGAATCAAGTTTGACTTCCAGGACCTCGACCACTGGAAAGATGGTGATGCCACCTCCTGAGATGGGGAAGACATGGGGAATGGGTCGGAGAGGGTGAAAACCAAGAGTTCTTTTTCGGTCTTGTTTTGTCTGAAATGTTTGGTAGGTATTGAAGAGGAGATAGTAAATAGACAGTTGAGTCTGGAGCTCAGAGGAGACTTCAAGGCTAGAGATAATACCATAGAGATGGAACTTAGAGCCGTGGGACTGCAGGTGATCACCAAGAGGGAAAGTATAGATATCTAATTGACATTAGATATTCATATTAATTGATATTACTGTTAATATTTATTACTCTTAGATGTCTATATTGATTACTATTAGATATTTATACCTGTTTTAGATATATCTATCTTAGATATAGATCAATGTCTACATTCTATATCTATATTATTATTAGACATTAATATCTATAATATTTTACCAGATATTAATAGATACTAGAGAAGAGAAGAGATTTGGACAGAGCAGGGAAGCCAGCCCTTGCAAACATTAGTCAGAGAAGAAGCCAAATAATGTCAGTTCACAGAATAACCAAATTAAAACACGTAACACAGTGCTTGGCACACACCAGGAACTTAATAAATGTTAGTTTAGTCTCGTTCCCCTTATCCTTGGTCCCTCCAAAGACCAGCGCACACACAGCTTGCTGTTCTGTTTTTTGTTTGTTTGTTTGTTTGTTTTTGTTTTTGTTTTTTTAGATGACTTTGAAACATCCACTTACATCCATTTTAATGAAGAATTAAAGGATACACTGTGTTAAAGACATATTTAAAAGACTAGCAGTGGAATAAGACAGATGAATCAAATTTTGTTATAGCCTAAATAATTACAAGAGACTGTGAAAGCATCGTGTAATTCATGTTTTCTTTCCAGTTTAAAAACTTCTATCCATTGCCTCTATCTTTGGTGTCACTGCCACCAATAAACACAGTATACGGCTTAGAAACCTAATTACTATCTTCAACTAGGAAAAAGTAAATTAACATTATTTCTTTAAAAGTAAGATATAAAGAATGTGGTCCAACTTAATTTTATCTCATGGTCCCACAGTATTCTTAAATATCATGCCAAAATGTAAACGTTTAAAAGGGAACATCACCATTTGTCATGCTATTACAAAACAAGTTTAGATGATCAACTGATTTACCCTTAAGTCTGAAAGACTTCCTATTTGCCCTCCATGGAAATTTTCTTTTTTTCTCTCTCTCTCTCTTTTTTTCTCTCCATGGAAATTTTCTATCTTAAAGGGAGATCTTGGAGAGGGCAGTTTTTAGCCAAGGAAATGGTAGGGCGCCAGGTCAATCTCCCAGCCTCAGGCCCCAAAAGTCTGGCAGCCAGCCCGCCTGCATGGCCCAGATGAGGCTACCTTTGACACCACCAGGTTTACCTTGTGCAACTCTGGGGCCCGGGTGTCCCCTTTGTCCTCTGGCCTGAGGGCACCCAGAGGAGGCTGAGCCCTGGTCATCCCCTCAGGAGTGTGTCCATTCTTCTCCAGCTCCAAGGCTCCATTGACGATCCTGGGGCAGGTCTTTCTCCACGACAAGGTGACCTCCCCCCAAACCACTGTTTTGCTGGGGTCTTTCAATGCCTTGACGTATATGACAGGGCTCTCCTGGAGGAAAAATTTCTGTACAGAAGAAAGGAAAGGAAGGGAGGAGGAATTCAGTTCTTTAGTCCAGTAGGAATATGTACCCATTTTACTGGCCTGCCCATTGGTCTGGTTTATGAACTTCTAATAAATCGTAAAAGTCTGAAGAACCACCATCAATTAGAAGAGGCTAGATTTGCTGGCGAAAATTCTACATCAAGGTTTTTCAGATCTCAGACGACCAGGCCACTCTTTCATGTTTGTAATCTTCCTGCACTATGAGTTATTTCTCATTTTATTTTACATCAACTAATGGCATAAATTACATTAGTTTCATCTTAAGTGATAACGGCTGTTGAATCACAATATTGATGGGCAGTTTTTCTCATTAAATTTCTTTTATAAGTATTAAAAGTAAAAAGGTCTGTCCATGCACCTTTCTGTGAGAGATGCTGTTTGGGGTCCTATATTTCAAAATGTGGCCATTGGCAGATCACTTCTCTCTGCATCTCCATCTCCCTGTCTGTAAAACACAAAAGTTGAACTGCATGAATTCTAGCACCAAAATAAAGTGGGTGGGAAGTATGGTCTCACTGATCAAATTATATTCACATGTCTCCACCTGGAGATATGCTCGGAAAGAGATCTAGAAAGACACTTACAGACATTTTGGACAATTGGTTTTATCTTTAGTTAGTAAATGCTGAGCAATTTTTTTTCTCTGTATCTTTTTGCCTTGTCTGAATTTTTTTTTTTTTTTTTTTTTTAAAGGATTTTCTTATTTATTTATTTATTTATTTGTTGTTTATTTTTTTTGGCTGTGTTGGGTCTTCGGTTCGTGCGAGGGCTTTCTCCAGTTGCGGCAAGCGGGGGCCACTCTTCATCGCGGTGCGGGGACCGCTCTTCATCGCGGTGCGCGGGCCTTTCTCTATCGCGGCCCCTCCCGTCACGGGGCACAGGCTCCAGACGCGCAGGCTCAGCAATTGTGGCTCACGGGCCCAGCTGCTCCGTGGCATGTGGGATCTTCCCAGACCAGGGCTCGAACCCGTGTCCCCTGCATTAGCAGGCAGATTCTCAACCACTGCGCCACCAGGGAAGCCCGCCTTGTCTGAATTTTTACAATGAGTATATATACAGCATCTTACAAAAATACAACAAAAAGGTATTTTCAAAAGAAAAAAGATACTCAGCCATAAAAAAAGAATGAAATAATGCCATTTGCAGCAACATGGATGGACCTAGAGATTATCATACTAAGTGAATAAGTCAGACAGAGAAAGACAAATATCATATGATATCACTCATATGTGAAATCTAATTTAAAAAATGATGCAAAAAAAAAATGATGCAAATGAACTTATCTACGAAACAGAAACAGACTCACAGACTTTGAAAACAAACTTATGGTCACCAAAGGGGAAAGGTGGGCGGGGGAGGATAAATTAGGAGTTTGGGATTGGCAAATACATACTACTATATATAAAATAGATAATCATTAAGGACCTACTGTATAGCACAGGGAATTCTAATCAATATTCTGTAATAACCTATACAGGAAAATAATTTGAAAAAGAATGCAGATATATATATACATGAACTACTTTGCTGTACACTTGAAACTAACACAACATTGTAAATCAACTACACTCTAACATAAAATACAATTAAAAAAAGAAAAAAAGAGGTGGTCTGTTTATTTTTTTAATTGGACCTCAGGTATATTGAATTGAATTAACAATAACATTTGAGTCAAGGCATATAGTTATCAGTGGGAATTGCATGTCCCACTTTATTTCATTTAACTAGTTGGGCACTTACTTCTTTAGCTATTTTTACTAACATAATGAATATCTGTGAGCCCACCACTGAACCCAAGAGCCGTGACTCTTACCGATCGATGGGGTCCTTCCCCATCTTATCTGCCCACTTGGTGTGGACAAAGCCCTCTTCGCTTCCCAAGCCCTCCCCTTGTGTAACCACTGTCCCAGAATTTGTGGTTTTCATTCCCTTGTTTTAAAAAAACACAAAGATCATGCTGACCTAATGTGTCAGTGTGACAAGCAAACGTCTGGACATGAATCAACACTGATAATCTGGGTTATGGGGAACAAAAACAGGGTGTCCTTGATCCCCAAATAGTCTAAGCAAATTCTCAATCTATAACTTTATTGATGCCATTCAGTGACTTTTCACTTATTTTGTTTTAATAACCAGTGCAAAGGAAAAGGTGATCTGGAGTGCCGGCCCAGGGGCCTTGTCTGGAGCCCCAGGGTGCAGCCTCAGCAGCTCCCAGCAGCCAGCTCGCCTCCTACCTGCGGCCACCTGCAAGGAGGCGGCCTCCCTGAGGGCCCACAGCTTCCTTCTCCCTGCACCCTGCCCTCCAAGCTGACTCCTCGGTATAGCCCAGGGGGGCACAGAGGAGAAAAAAGGCATCTGGGGCTTCCCTGGTGGCGCAGTGGTGAAGAATCCGCCTGCCAATGCGAGGGACACGGGTTCGAGCCCTGGTCCGGGAAGATCCCACATGCTGTGGAGCAACTGGGCCCGTGAGCCACAACTACTGAGCCTGCACTCTAGAGCCCACGAGCCACAACTACTGAGCCCACGTGCCACAACTACCGAAGCCTGTGTGCCTATAGCCCATGCTCCGCAACAAGGGAAGCCACCACAATGAGAGGCCCGCGCACCACAATGAAGAGTAGCCCCCGCTCGCCACAACTAGAGAAAGCCCGTGCACAGCACAAAGTCCCAACGCAGCCAAAAATTAATTAATTAATTAATTTTTTTTAAAAAAAAAAGGCATCTGGCCTTAGAGATCACTCCTCCCCTTTCCAGCCTGGGGGTCTCAGAGACAAATGCCTATGGGTCAGACAGAAAACTTAAGTGACTAAAGCAGGAAGAGTTAAAGATGTCCTGAAGTGAGGGGACTTGTAGGGTCAGTACCCGTCCAGAGTGACAGTCCTACACAGCCCCGGCCCCCTGAGGCTTTGAGGAAGTGCAGCTCAGGGTCCGAGATCATTGCCCTGACCCCTCCCCTTCCTCTCCACCGTAAGTACACCTATCCCACCCTTTCCCACTCTCCAGCTGTCTCCCTGGTCATTCCTGCAGCCAACATGCCTCCCCACCCTCCTGAGCCCAGGCTGTAGCCTCCTCATCTCTGCCCACCCCTGCAGGTGGACACGGGCACAGAACGAGAGGGTGGGAGAACTAGGGCACCAGTAGGGAGGCGGAGGCAGCAGGGGCCCCAGTGGCCGCGGCTGAGAGGTTAGGGGAGCTCCTGAGGCTGTTGGCAAGTATAGGACTCTCCGGTGTTACTCAGACAAGCCAAGTTCATTCCAGCCTCAGGGCTTTTGCACTTGCTGTTCCCTCTGCCTTGTCATCATCACTCAGCTCAAAAGTCGCCTTGGCAGACAGGCCCTCCCTGACCAGCCCATCCCCCAGGCTCTGCTTTATTGGCTTCACAGCCCTTCATGTGAGCTGATGTTATCTTCTTTGACTGTTAATTCACTTGTGCGTTGTCTGTTTCCAATACCAGATTGTAACCCTCTGAGAGCAGGAACCCTACTGGTTATTCTCACTGTGGTGTTCTCAGTGCCTGGCAGGTGGTAGGTGTTCACTAAATTTTTTTTTTTTTTTTTTTTTTTTGGCCACTTTGTGCAGCTTGTGGGATCTCAGTTCCCCGACCAGGGATTGAACCCAGGCCACTACAGTGAAAGCCTGGAATCCTAACCACTAGGCCACCAGGGAACTCTCCCCTAATTTTTTTTTTTAAATAAATGAATGAGTGAATGAATGATATAGATTAGGGACTGCACACATTTAAGTGAGATGACTATAAAATGCTTTTAGAAATCAGTTTAGAGTTTTTCAATTCCGATGCCTGTAGGAGCAAGACCAGAAACGTGAAGAAGTGAAGGAAGCAATTGCTAAGAGGATGAATGAACTAAAAAAAAATTTAAAAATTAAAAATTTAAAAATTTTTTTAAAAATTAAAGAAAAAAAATCATTAAAAAAAAAATTTAAAAAAAGAGGATGAATGGTAAGACAGACCCAGGCCTGGTGGTGAGATAGGGGGTGGTGGAGGCTGCAGCAACCCCACCTGAGTGCCCTGACTGAACGCGGGGCAGCTATCTCCAGCTGCCGTGGCCACAGGAGAACGCGGGTCCACTGTTGCCGATCGCCTGATTATTCAAGAGAATCCAGAAATCTGAGTTTTTAACAGACAATTTCCAGTTTTTTAAATGCCAGCAACAGATACAATTTTTTAAAAGTAAAACCATCAGCGTAACTCTACACACACCTAGACAGGGTCTGCAGGTCACGGGTCTAAGATGTGGTTTGGATCCACTGTCCTAAGATGTCCTTGGGGCCTGGGAGCCGGCCTGACTCATCTGTCTTCCCAGGCCCACAACAGCCTGGGCACAGCAGGTCACTGAGTTAGAGGGTCCCTCTCCAGCCAGGCTGAATTCTGCCTTGGCCTGGGGTCACATTCAGGAGGACTATCGTAAGGATGAAGGCAGATGAGCATGCGGAACAAAGGGCTGTGAGGCCAGGCCTCTGACAATTCACGTTGAACCTCTCCGAGGCAGACCTGGACATTGCGAGGCCTTTGACTGTGAAGGGTACTAAGACCACTGACAGCCGCATGGGATTCAGGTTGGCCACGGTGGTGAAGGCCTTGAAGAGGCGGAGAGGAAGCAGTGAGTGTCGCAACCCTGTCCTGCTCCCCCCACCCCCTGAGACCCCATCCCTGAGCCTCAAGCCACAGAGCCAGACCCTGCAGCTTCCAACAAGCAGGTCCTTCATATGGCGGACGCCAAGCAGGTATTTCGGGGAGACTGGGAAAAGTGGGGGAAAGAGCACTCATCTTAAAGTCGCTGAGTGAAGGCCTGGTCACTCTTGTAGCTTAGCTACTGGGTAATTCTGTAACTTGGACAGGTGACCCTCACCACAAGCTCAGTGTCCCCATTGGCATAATGCCCCAAATCCTAAAGGTGGTACAGGAATAGTTGGGAAGCACTGAAAAATTACACGTGAGAGAGCTTTGTCTACTGGAGACAGAGCTTTGTACTATTATTGTTGTTAAAATCATATCTATTCTTATTTGCCTTAGATGTTCTTTTCTTTTCTAATATTTAAAATCACCCCACGCAAAAAAACAGAAATGTAGATCAATGGAACAGGATAGAAAGTCCAAAGATAAACCCACACACCTACAGTCAACTAATCTATAACAAAGGAGGCAAGAATATACAATGGAGAAAAGACAGTCTTCAATAAGTGGTGCTAGGAAAACTAGACAGCTATACGTAATTAGAACACTCTCTAACACCATACACAGAAATAAACTCAAAATGGATTAAAGACCTAAATGTAAGGCCAGACACTATCAAACTCTTAGAGGAAAACATAGGCAGAACACTCTATGACATAAATCGCAGCAATATCTTTTTTGATCCACCTCCTACAGTAATGAAAATAAAAACAGTAATAAACAAATGGGACCTAATTAAACTTAACAGCTTTTGCACATCAAAGGAAACCATAAACAAAATGAAAAGACAACCCACAGAATGGGAGAAAATATTTGCAAAAGAAGCAACCGACAAGGGATTAATCTCCAAAATATACAAACAGCTCATGCAGCTCAATATCAAAAAAACAAATAACCCAAATAAAAAATGGGCAGAAGATCTAAATAGACATTTCTCCAAAGAAGACATACAGATGGCCAAAAAGCACATGAAAAGATGCTCAACATCACTAACTATTAGAGAAATGCAAATCAAAACTACAATGAGGTATCACCAGTCAGAATGGCCGCCATCAAAAAATCTACAAACAATAAATGCTGGAGAGGGTGTGGAGAAAAGGTAACCCTCTTACACTGTTGGTAGGAATGTAAATTGGTACAACCATTATGGAGAACAGTATGGAGGCTCCTTAGAAAACTAAATATAGAACTATGATATGATCCAGCAATCCCACTCCTGGGCATATATCCAGAGAAAATCATAATTCAAAAAGATACATGCGCCCCAATGTTCATGGAAGCAACCTAATTGTCCATCGACAGATGAATGGATAAAGAGATATGGTACATATATACAATGGAATATTACTCAGCCATAAAAAAGAATGAAGTAATGCCATTTGCAGGAACATGGATATTATCATACTAAGTGAAGTAAGTCAGACAGAGAAAGACAAATATATGATATCACTTATATGTGGAATCTAATAAAAAATGATACAAATGAACTTATTTACAAATCAGAAAGAGACTCACCAATCTCGAAATCAAATTTATGGTCACCAAAGGGGAAACAAGGGGGGAAGTGATAAATTAGGAGATTGGGATTAACATATACACCCTGCTATATATAAAACAGATAACTAACAAGGACCAACTGCATAACACAGGGAACTCTACTCAATATTCTGTAATAACCTATATGGGAAAAGAACCTGAAAAAAAATGGACATCTATATCTATATCTGAGTCACTTTGCTGTACCCCCGAAACTAACACAACATTGTAAATCAACTACATTCCAATAAAAATTTAAAAAGAAAAAGAAAAAAAATCTTCCTAAGCATCAAGCCTAATCCATGCCTCATCCTCTCAGGAGACCTCCCCTGACTACAGCAAACCACCTTCGGCTCTCAGGATCCCAGAATGTGACCTCCTGTAGGTACCCTGGGGACCTTCCAATTCATGACGTTCATGGCCCATCTCCACCCCCTTCTGGGTCCAGCTTAATCTCAATTCCAACGGAGCAGGAATGCTTTGGTCCAGCCTGGCATGGTGTGAGTGCAGCGTGACCCTAAAGTTCCACTGAGCGTTCCCCTTACACAGCCTGCCGTCCACCCACCAGCTCGCCGGGGTGTTTCCCTGGTGTGTGCCGAGGCCTAGCAGAGGTGACTGCCGTCTGGAGCGCAGAGGAGCCCTTGGCTGCAGACTCTCAAACGCTCCCCCTCTTACTTCAGTTGCCGTCTCCTGGCCTCCCTGGCTGGCTTCCAACCTCTCTAAGAGCAGCAATCTGTCCTATTCTCAAAGAATTGGATTCCTAACCTTGAAAGGCAGCTGCTGCTTCCCAAGGCCAGGGTCAGACCACAAAAGAAAAGACAGAAGAAGCTAGGCTTTTGTATTTGAAATGCATTTTCATTTCCCTATTTTGGGATCAGAGGAACTCCCCACTTTAGGATTTTCAACCTCAGCGTCGTCCGGGTGTTAACCGCACATTTCACCTCCCCTGCACCCCCAGATGACTGTTTCCCCTGCCCCACAGCTGCTCTGCAAGGGATATCAGTTCCTCAGATGGACTGAGAAGGAAGAAAGCTCGAGACCCTAAAAGTCTGGAACATCAAGATCAATTTGTGTTATTCATTTGCAAAATCTTCAGACCTTTCAGGGGCCTAGACTAGAAAAGGACACTTGAGAAACCTCCCTATCAATATGGGGGAGGAAACAAAGTACCCCAAACACTCACTACTGAAGCTGTGAGTTTCAGCCGTAAGCCTGTGTGGATGAGGAACGTCACTACTAAGGCCATGGGGGAGGCTGTGAACAAGGTAGCAGTGGTCAGGCTCCGGATAAACCCACACTTCTCCAAGAGCTCCACTTCCTTTCTTCTGAGATCTGGAATTCATCGCAAGAACATTCTCCCAGGAGCATAGAACAAGCCCCGGAACATGAAAGAAATCCCCAGAAGGTGAGAGGCTTGGCCTGCCGTGACATTCCCAGGCTCTGAGCAGAAAGCCAGAGTTTCTGTACCTTTAATGATTTTTGAAAATGGTTTCTCCCAGGTGTACATTTTAATCAACTTAATGCATGTGAGAACTTCACTGGTCATGCGGATGTACTGGTCACTGACCTCAGATGCATGATTCTGTATCTTCACAACCTTTCTGGCCAGGAATATCTGCAGTCGGGACGCAGCAAGAGCATCTTTTATAAGGGCAGGAAAGTGTGGCCTGGCATTAGTGTGGCAACTAAGAGTATTTCCAAAGGTAAACTCCAGTTGTGGACTGAATACCTGGGTCTAATCCTGCACTGTTTGAATCCATTGTGACTCTCAGTTCTGGGTCTCTACTGAAGGGTTCCAATGGAAGCCTCTCCACACCATCATGCCTTGGGCACCTGCCTCACACATCCTGGGGTGGGGGGTGTGGGGGCGGCGTTCTCTTCTGGGTCCCAAGCTTGGCCATGACTAACTAAACAGAAATACGACTCCTCTGCCTCTGGCAGCCCTAAACTCTACCAATTACAACCACCTTTTAAAAAAAAATTTTTATTGGAGTACAGTTGACTTACAATGCTGTGTTAATTTCTCCGCACAGCAAAGTGACTCAGTTATATATGTATATTCTTTTTCATATTCTTTTCCATTATGGTTTGTCACAGGATATTGAATATATAGTTCCCTGTGCTGTACAGGAGGCCTACAATCACCTTTTGATCAGAATACATGAGCTGAGGGAGGAAAACACTCCATCTCAATAATTCAGAGCACACAAATCCAAGAGTCACTTCCTGTTCTGCCCAATTTTATTTCGGCTGAATCTTGGGCAGCAAATTTGCTTCCTTTCCCCCATTATACTGTGTCAATGTGAAATGCTATCTGCTTTATTATATCAGCACATTCTGGGTAGAAAAGAAGGAACCAAAATCTTACACAGGGGATGGCTACTGAGGAAAGTCTGTGAAGCAGATAATCCGTCACAGAAACCTACGAGGTGGTCCTCACCCATAAGATTCACCTCCTATTTATGAGGCCAGCATTGTGGCCAGAGAACCATTTGAGGTAGGAATTGAAGCTGAATCTCACCCCCAGTGGAATGAGCAGTCAACAAGAGTCAACATTCCCACTGAGAAGTACCCCGGATTCCAGAGCCCTAGGAGTTCTAGGGAATGTCCAACATCAAATGGGTGGCAAAGGAAGACATTACCTCCAGTGGTAAAATCAGGAGATAGCAAAGCACGGCAATGAGCGCTGTGGGTCCAAGAGTGAGGCAGGAGGTAATGCTGCAGGCTATCAGCAGTAAGCAGGTGAGCAAGGCCAGGGGCCCATAGCACACCCCTTCAAACAGGCAGTTTATGTTGCTGGTGAAGAAGCTGATGGCCTGTAAGACAATAAGCCCATGGACACAGGTGTCACCTCTCCAGGCACCCAGAAGAGGCCACATGTGCGTGTGGCAGGTGGGCTCGCCATGCCTTCTCCAGGCAGGAAGGCTTGAGGCAGGGTGGTAGAGTGGAGACAGACACACCAGGTTCACAGTTCTCCTGTTACTAGCTGTGTGACCCTGGACAAGTTACTTTGCCACTCTGAGCCTCAGCTCCTCCACCTGTAAAGCTGGAATGATTATACCTACTTTATATGGTTGGTGTGACAATGTCAGTAAATATCTGCACACATAGACTGTGCCCAATAAAAGTTATATTTTTCTATACTATTGCTACTACTACTAACAGCCACATTCCAGAGAGCAGCTTATAGTCTTCTATTTTATTCTAGTCTAGTCTAGTCTATCCATTCATTCTACTACTACTACTACTACTACTACTAACTGCATTTTTTGGCAGGAGCTGAGGCTTTTTCTCCTCCTCCTTTCTCTTTTTTGCTATAGACTCTTCGGCCCACCCCCTACCTCCCCAACATATACTGCCTAGTTCGGTGCATAAAAGCTGACATGCCAAGTCACAAAAGTTTTGAGGAATCGATTTATTAATGTCTTTTGGAATTACCAACCTGAATCCCTAAGAAGTGATTTCCTTTTAACCTTAACCTGATGTCCTCCCAGTTCCCAGGATGTACCCCAGGCTGAGCCTTTAAAAACTGTTAGTTGAGGGACATAACTTGGTACAGACACTCTGGAGGGTAATTTAACAGTATCTTTTAAAATTAATGATTGCACAAACCCCATGACCTGCCAGTTTCATTTCTCTGTTGAGAAACATTCTCCTGTGCTAGAGGAAGCACATATACAAGGATGTTCATTGCAGCACAGCTTATCGCAGCAAACCCAGAAACACCCTAAATGTCCATTGTTGGGGAAAGGTTAAAGCATCCACCCAAGAAGTATTGGATAATATTGATGTAAAAATCTCACCCAAAAATCTATATTCTACATTTTCTATTGGTAAAACCAAGTTGCAGAACACTATGTAAAATGCAGTATCATTTATGGAAAAACACGCACACAAATACAATATGTTTTCTATGGATAACTTGCATGTGTACCTAAATGTACTTTAAAAAGCTTGGAAGGTGATGGTAGTCACCTCCAGGCATAAGGGGGGTGATGAGGTGTAGGGGGTCATCTATACTATTTTTTTTTTCCAAGGAGAATGTATTCAGGTGTTTTCAAAATTAATTTTAATATAGAATTTATGGGAGCAACTCTCTAGAAATCCTCATATGAGCAACTACTTCCATCTCCAGTTCCAAATGGGTCATGTTGTTTTCTGCTTCTGTGAAGATGTTTGGGGAAATCGGGCCTCACGTACAGTAGGGACTTAGAACAGAGGCAAACAGAAAAGGAGCCAGGGTTGGCCTCGGTGCAGAAAGTCTCCTCAGTGAGGCAAGTGAGGGCACTGGTTCAGAGCCTGGAATTTGCAGCCAGGCTCTGCTGCTTACCAATCACGTGACTTGTACAAGTTTCATACCCTTTCCTGGCCTCAGTTTCCACCTCTGTGACAATGGGAACAATAACAGAAACTACCGCATAAGAGGGTCGTCAGAGGACCAACTGAGCTAAGTAAAGCCCCTGAGACAATGGCTCAGAGGAAGTTAGCAGTTACTGTGATGACTGCTGAGATGAACAGGGAGAAGGGCTGCGTGAGTCCTTTAACTCCAGTCACGTGCAGGAGGACAGGGCAGCCTCCTGCTTAAGGCCTAACAGAAATTAATGATACAATTTAGCACATGAATCACCGGCCCCCTTCCACATACTTTACATGTAAATACTAACTCATTTTATCCTATGAGACAATTCTATAAGGCTGGCCCTATTATTATCCCACAGCTCCAGAGAGGCTGAACAAGTTGCCTAAGGTCACAGAACTAATAAAATGGTGAAGAATAACAATAATGATGATAACAATAAATATCTTACATTTGTTAGCATTTGAATTAGAAAAAGCATCTACTTGTTGGCAACGGTTAATATAGCAGACATTATTTTGGACATTGTCCTGTGTAATTCGGATGCTGGGCTTTTCGAGGGATAGAGTAGTGAATCTGAAATGGTTCGTGTCTTTGAAGGGGGCTCATTTGAGTGGAACAGCCAGATTTGTGCTTGGTGGGGAGTGGGGGCAGAGGGCGGGATCTAGAGACACTATCATGAAGGAGAGGACGTCTCAGCTGGGCCTTGAAGGGTGAATGGAATTTTAAAAGGGCAGGGGCAGTGATGTGAGCAAAGCTACCAGGGGTTGGACATGTCTGGTCTATCTGGGGACTGCAGGTTTAGCCCCACCAGGCTGGGAGGGTGGAAGCCAACCTAGGACTAGAGGAGGGGACACAGGAGGCGATGAGGCTGGAAAGTTGCTGATGCCAGATCACAAAGGAGTTTGGCTTGAGGGTAAAGAGCCAAAGTGGTATTGAGTTTTCCAAAAATTAAAATGTGTGTTTCAATATAAAAGTAATCCATGCTTCTCAAGGAAATTGGTAAGCAGTAGAAAAATAGGGAAAGTAAAATTAAATATAGAAAATTCCAATATCCGCCCCATGAGTCTGGGCCATAGTTGGTCATATCTTTCTTCAATCTCTGCCATTGTTTGTCTGTGTTATGCTGTAGGGAGCCCCAGACAATAACAATAACCAGGCCTGTAAGTATGCGTTGTCCTCTGCAGATAAGAAAATTAATACTGAGAGGGTTTATCTCTGCTTGCTTTTCCCTAGATTTCCCTGAGCTACCAAGTCCTCCCATACCTTCTTCCCCAGGTTGTCTTGAGGGGATATGCTTTCTGTTGTGCTTCTACTCAGGATTTGTGCCTTTTGGTTCACTGCTGTATCCCCAGGGCCTAGAACAGGGCCTGGCCCAGAGTAGGTCCCAGGAACTATTTGTTGAATGGATGGATAAATCCTCTCTAAGGTTCTGAATACAACTGGCATCCCCCTGGGTTGTTGTTGAACTGCTCTTACGACCCCAGAGGCAATTGTTGATGGTTATCAACATTCACCCTGGGAATGATTTCCTTTCTCTTTCTTCCTTCTCTCCTAACTCCCTCTTCTCCCTCCCTTGGCCTCCAGGAAAGTGATGTCTCCAGGAGAAGGAGGAAACTACCAACTGGTCCCCGCCTGCAGCCTCATCGCTTACCTCTCCCATGGTGATGTGTGTTAAAGACTTCAATTGTATCAGCTTCTCAAGGGCAAAGGAGAAGACAGCTGTACGAAACCTGATGCCAGTGTGCTGGTTGACGACCCAGCATGAGCACATGCTCAGAGACTTCAGACACTCGGAGAGAAAAAGGGCAAAGCAAAGCCCTACTCCATAGGCAATGTTCCCCAACCATTCTTCAGTATATTCCAGGATCTTTGGTATAACCAGCATCTAAAAGGAAGCAGGGGTTTGGATCATTCAGACTTCCCAATCCTGCTTTCAGGCAACACCAACCCAATATGGACCATTTGTGAGGTCCTCGAGTCAAGGGAGGGGGCTTATTGAACGATCACAACCGACTCAAGCATAATCCTGCACTCCAGAAGGTTACAGGCCAGTTGGAGGAGGCTTAGGAGTTCAACTGACCCAGATCAGAATCCCAGCTCCACCACCTCGTAGCTGGTCCTAAAACCAAGCAGGATCCTGTGGGACTCCTGGACACAGAACCCTTTCTGTGTCCCCTGTTTCTTGTTTGTAGGTAATAGGCTTCAGCCTCCATGACCTTCCCTGAGCTCCAAAGGGTGAGTTCAAACAGTTGTTAATCAGGGAAGGGAGGGGATGTGGAGACAAGGGAGGAACAGCCAAGAAACAATAGTGCAGCCTTGGGGCAGGTTCTGGTTCCACCTCAAGGGATACACATAACAATATCTTTGAGCTCTTCTGCAGAACTAAAAGCCCCAATAAATGGAAGATGTTAACCACTTGATGAAGCATTCTTCATTCCAGAGAGAAGGTCACAGTTTGATAACCTTGAGAACCACAGGAGCTCATCAGGAGACCACCTGAGGCCAGATTAAAGGAATGCAGGCCCTGCACATACCCTGATCCTTGTCAGCTACCTCGCCCTTGAACCACTGCTATAAAACTCCTCACCAAATCCCCCCCAAAAGAGGCACACAGTTTTGAGGGCATTAGCCCACTGTGTCCCCCTTTGCCTGGCAAAGCAATAAAGCTCTTCTTTTCTACTTCTCCCAAAATTCTGTCTCCGAGATTCAATTCGGCACTGGTGCACAGAGGCAGTTTCAGCCTCAGTCCCGACAGGAAACAGAGGACACAAACAAATGGGGTAATTCAGGAGTTAATAACAAGACTATTTACAAAGGTGTGGGCAGAACTGAGGAAATTCAACAGGGATGGAGAAGCACCCTGGGGCTAGCAACAGCAGGGAACTAAGGGGAGGAGACAGGGTGAGGTTACCGAAACCCAGAAGGAGAAAGTCATACAGAAAGGCCCCCTCATTTTCGGATCTGGTCACCAACCTCCAGTGACAGGAAGGGAGGCAGTCAGAGCAATAAATATCTTGCCCTCACTTTCTCCTTCCCTCCAGTTTCCTGTTGGAATCTCCCACTGGTCCAATCCAACCAGAAGCCAGAAGCAGGGGGACCCCATTGACGTGATCCATAAAGGTCACACATTAGGGGCACAGGGCAGTGCAGAGGAAGGTGGAGAGGGGATCTGGAGGGACAAATGGAGAATATGCAGCACACTAACTGTCACCCAAGTCACTTATCTCTGTGGTATCGTCAGCTGTTGCTTCCTCCTGACTTACCTCCATCCTTCCCTGAGCTGGTAACAGTGCTTCAGTTTTCTTCTGGGGAGACTCTCACCTGCTCCAATGCATGCAGTCTAGGCTGGATTGTCAATCAAAATGCTCCACTGCTGGCCAACAGGTGAGCACGTGACCCCAGCTGGGACAGCCAGACTCACTGTCTGCAGTGAGAATCTTGGGTTGAGGAAATGATAGGAAATACTGAGCCCATTCATCCCAACCATGGTACATGGAGGAGACCTACATGCCCAGAGCTGCTCAGCCATTTCTCAAAGCAGCTCGCGTGTACTGAGCTGGGCCGAGTTCTAAGTGTTTTATATGCTTAACTCATTTAATGTCACCCTATGAGGCAGGTAATTTCGGGCTCTCCATTTCACATGTGAGGGTTTCTATGAGGACTACGGCCAAGAGTGTCATGGGGTTCACGAGGAAATCAAGGCACAGAAGAGGTAAACAAATTGCCCAAAGTCACCCAGAAATTAAGTGGCAGAACTAAGGTTAGAACCCAAGCAGTGGCTGAAGAATTCACACTTCTAACTACTACTAGCTCCACTGTCCCCAGAAAGTCTTCATTTTCTGAGCAGCAGCTGAGAGACAAAGACATCTCCAATTCTTGGCATGGATTTCAACATGCTAATCTCCAAGGCCTGGAGTCCCGAAGCCTCCCCAAGCCTGCCACTTACTGGCCCCAGAACACTCGCGGCAGAGAAGCAGCTGCCCAAAAGCGTATTGAAAATAACCCTTGTTCTTTGGAATCTCAGCATCACTCGAAGCACTGAAGCTTTGTCAGTTCCATGCCTTGAGACTTCTTCCCAAAGGAGACGAAGTCTTGAAAAGAGGAAAATTGAGGCAAATGATATCTCTTTGTATGTGTCACCCAAGTGTCCTAGTTCTTGCTAGTCTAGGAGCTTGGTCACAGAAATCGTCAAACATAACACAAATAGAGAGAACAGTATAGGGTATCTCCCCAGATAATGCATTCCCCAGATTTAAGAATTATCAACATTTGACATTTTTATTTCACCTCTCCTCCCCTCCACTTTTTTTCTTTTTTTGCTAGAATATTTCAAGCAAATCCCAGAGATATCATTTCATCTATAAATGCTTCAGTGTGTATCTCTTCCAGATAAAGCCTTAAAAAAACCCGTAGTAACCATAATAACAATAGTTATGAATTAATAGCTATTCATTATTAGTAACTATTAATAGTTATATATTAATAACATAGTAAGAATAATTTCTTAATGGCATTTAATCCAACGTTCTCTAATTATTTCAAAAAATATGTTCTTACAGTTAGTTTGCCTAAATCAAGATCCAAATAGGGTCCACTCATTGCAGTTAAAAGACAAATCTGATAGGCCTCTTGCATCTCATTTTAATCTGTAACAGTTTCCCTTCCTCTGCATTTTCTGCCATTTACTTGTCAAAGAAACTGAGTTATTTATCCTGTAGAGTTTTCCACATTCTGGATTTGACTGATTGCATCCCTGTGGGTCTGTCTAACATAAATTTCTATTCCCTGTATTTCCTATTAAACTGCAAGTTAGATCTAGAGGCTTAATAAAATTCAGAATTCAAGTCAGCTGGCAAAAATACTTAATAGGTGATGTAGTGTATGTCCTTTTGCATCACATCCAAAGACATACGATGTCTGCTGTCCCACTTTTAGTTATGTTAAGCTGGATCAGTGAGTTAAAGTGTGTCAGTCTGATTCATTCATTGCCAAGTTCCCCATCACTGATGATCGTTGCCTATATCCACTTCCAACAGGACTGGCAAAATGGTGATTTGTCTAATTCTGTCATTCCTTTTCTATTCAGTAGCTCGAATTTTTTCTGTAAAAAATAACTTTCCCTCATCAACTATTTTGTTACCCTGAAATACAGGAGGTTGAGGAAACAGCCTAAGGCTTTGAATAATGCCACTCTTCCTATTTATACGCAAATTAAGATTCATAAAACCCAGAACTCTGACCTCCAAAAAGTGTCCTCATTTATTTCAAAGTCCCCAAAAGTGTGCCCCAGTGTTGGATCATCCAACCAAAAGTGTATCCTTCTTTTGACATTCCAAGCTAACGATGCCTGGGAGGTTTGTGCTACACCAGCAAAACAGAAACACCAAAAACATTTCATTTGGGTTTCAAAACATTTCATTTGGGCTTCCCTGGTGGCGCAGTGGTTGAGAATCTGCCTGCCAATGCAGGCGACACGGGTTCGAGCCCTGGTCTGGGAAGATCCCACATGTCGCGGAGCGACTAGGCCCGTGAGCCACAACTACTGAGCCTGCGCGTCTGGAGCCTGTGCCCCGCAACAAGAGAGGCCGCGACAGTGAGAGGCTCGCGCACCGCGATGAAGAGTGGCCCCCGCTCGCCACAACTAGAGAAAGCCCTCGCATAGAAACGAAGACCTAACACAGCAAAATAAATAAATAAATAAATAGGTCAGGAGCTCTTTAAAAAAAAAAAAAAAATTTCATTTCTTTTCAGAAAAGCATCAAAGAACTTATCATGAAAAAAATTAAAATCATGTTGACTTTCTTACACTTCTTTTTTATTTTGAATTATATTTGAGGCAGGAGCAGGGGACCGGACAATAGTCATTGTGATATTCAAGGCTTCCAGTGTCTTACTCTGGCCCTTGGATGCCTCCCATGCCTCCGCAATCCAATCTGTCAGCTGCAGGCACCGTGCTGGCATCTGCCCTTGGACTTCTGGCTCCTGCTCCCCTATGTCCGGTTCCACTGTCTGGAAAGCAGTTACCGCTGCCCATGATGAGAACATCAGGGACTTCGCCAAGGGACTCCAGATGCTCCCGGAAGGTGCTACTCCTCAGGCTGCGAGAGCAGGTGGACAGAACAGCCTCCCTCGTTTGGCCACCCTTTGCCGCCAGGGCCCGACAGCGGCACTGTTTTTGCACGTTCTCAAACAGCTCTGTCAGCATCTGGGTCTCCTTCTCTGCCCAGAATCTCACCAAGTCTCTCACGGCAAGCAGTTCTAGCCCTTTCTACTCTTTACCCTCCAGCCATGGATACTCATGCCTAGCCTAAAACCAGAAGGGAACCAATACCATGAGAATCTTTCTGTCCTACTTTCCTTCACCTGCAATCAAAACTCCAGGCCTGGGGCTTCCCTGGTGGCGCAGTGGTTGAGAATCTGCCTGCCAATGCAGGAGACACGGGTTCGTGCCCTGGTCTGGGAAGATCCCACATACCGCAGAGCAACTGGGCCCGTGAGCCGCAATTACTGAGCCTGCGCGTCTGGAGCCTGTGCTCCGCAACAAGAGAGGCCGCGATAGTGAGAGGCCCGCGCACCGCGATGAAGACTGGCCCCCGCTCGCCGCAACTAGAGAAAGCCCTCGCACAGAAACGAAGACCCAACACAGCCAAAAATTAATAAAAATAAAAATTAAAAAAAAAAAAAAAAAAAAAAAAACAAACTCCAGGCCTCTTCTTCCTTCCTGAGTTATGAAAACTACACCATCCCATGTCCACCTATGTGGACCGGATAACTTGAACAGCCTGGGCCCTAGCTCAACAAAGCAAAAATGTCCCCCGGACACCTGTCTGTGTTGGAGGCTTTTATTGCTTGTGGGAGATATTACTCAGGACAAACCATGAGGCCACATCTCCTCATTCCAGCCCCAACCCCACACATAACACAATCCACAGAGACAGCAAGCTCTAGAGCTGTTTCTATTGATACTTTGACTAGACAAACCCAAGTTTTCCGTAGCCTGCCCACAGCCCTCCTAGCAACTCTATCAATTTCTGGCCATGATTATTAGACTTAGATTCAAGAGACTTGGTTTCAAATTTCACCTCCTCCATTCATTAGCTATATGATTCAGGGAACATCATTTCATCTATCTTCATCCTGGTGATTCACTTGTAAGTTGGGGAAAATAATATCTGCCCTGTTTATTTCATAACCCTATTGTGATGGTCAAAGAAGACAATGGATGGGGAAATGCTCTGTAATTGTAGAACAGTAAAAATGTGAAGAATTATGAGGGTCGTAAGGATGAAGGTGATGGTGGTGATAATGGTAATGCTGCCGAGAGTGGTGGCACTGGTGATGGTGACAGTTTGTCGCACATCCTATAGAATCCAAAGCCCTTTTGAAGGACTAGGGAAGACACGCCCCAGAACGCTGCCTATTAAATGGAGAACATATAGAAAGAAACCCCTCTAAAGGTGTGAATGCATGCATGCACCTTTCCAAAGAAACATCCAAAAAATGGAGTGATTGCAAAAGTGTTGGCAGTCAGGCCTTGTGAGTTACAGAATTCAAAAAGCAGCGTCAGTGAACAGGAAGTGAAGAGAAGTAAATCAGGAGATCTTGTCCTCGCAATGGTTAGGGAAGAACAGGCAAGCTAACATTTAACTGATTGCCTATTATGCATCTGGCATTTTCCTACGTGCCTTACACTGAATCTATTACCTCTTGATTCTTATAACAATCCTATGAAGGACCATGAGATAAATTTTTTATAATTTACTATTTTATATATAAAAACACAGGACCCTGAGAGGGTAAGTAACTCATCTGACATCATAGCTGGTAAAAGGTGAGATTCCGACCAGTATCTGACATTATCCAAAAGGTGCTCCCTGGAAACTTTTCTTTTTTTTTTTTTCCCGAGTAAGTCTGAGAAGCAATGGGTCAAAGTTTAACCAGTTTCTGTATTCTCAGTGTCTTCACTACACTGATTTTCTTTATAAATCTCTGAGACCTGGAGACAGCATGCAACAGTTCACAAGCTCCCTGACCACTGAATGCTCTTTCCAGGGAGGCTCTGAGGGGACCACCATTTCCAGGAACACATTTGGAAAATGCCGTCTACACCTGGGGTAACTCATAAGCAGCTAGAGGTAGTAACATGAGTACAGGACGTTTCAAATCACTCATTTTTCCCCCATATGATCTTCCTATCACCTTGTAAGGTGGGTGGTGCAGGAAATTTAATCCCACAACTAGTTAGTGGTGGCTCAGGGATTAAGAACCTGGGCCACTCACCAAAATTTAATCATCAGTGACACAGAAAAATGCTTGATCCACAAAAAAAAGGCAAAAGGGACAAGAATCAGTAATTTCTAACCTCTCGGTGTCCTGGGCCCCCAGGCAAACCTGATAAAAGATGTGAATTCTTGTTCCAAAAAAAGAGCTCTAACCCATACATATAAAATATGTAAATTATTTCTTAACTCCGGATTAAGAACCTCCAGACTAGAGTGCGGCTTCCTGCTACAAAGGGAGAACTGATATATTTTGGCTGTCTGAGGATGGACCACCCCTAAACACACACTTTTAAGCGACTCTGGTCACCATCCACCAAGACATGGTCTTTAACCAACCCCACTGGCTTGCCCAACGTGACTTTACCTTTTGGCATTTTTGGCTGAGGCATCATGTACTGACAGCTGGGGGATGGTGTTCTCATCTAAGCGTTTCCGTAAATCTTGGATCGTGACTGGGCTGAACCATGACAGCGTTAGGTAAGAGAACAAGCCAGCATCATCCGGGGGCTGGGGCGCAGGAAACCTAGCAGAGAAGTCACAGGCAATGTGGTCACACTAGGATGTAGGCGCCAGGTAGACAGTTAAGTCAAGGGCAAGATTTGGAAGGGATGAGTGATAACTATGTAAAAACCACAGTGTGGTCATCTGGATATACAAAAATGTATTTTTTTTCATGACTATTATTTGTGATAGTTAAAAACTAGAAACAACAAAACACCCATCGATAGGGGAATGATTTATAAAGAAAGAAAACCAGCATGGTACATCTTGTACCGTATCGTAGAAAACAATGCAGAAGGGCCTAAAAATAGAGATGATCTACATGTAGAACGTTGAAAGAGTTCTAAGACTATTAAGCAAGAAAAAAAAGCCACTTGCAGATGAAGAAATTTATTCAGTATATTTTTACTTATATAAAAAAGGAAGAAATAAGGGAAGGCAAACAAAACAATATATATATCTATTTTACATACAATATATGTCAAATTATATGACAATTTATATCAAATCATTAATAGTGTTTGAAGTAGGGATTAGAATTGGCAAAGAAACAGGAAAAGAGATTCTCATTGTTTTAATTTTTCTGTTTTACTTATATAACTTCCACAAAAACAATAAAAATGAAGAAAAGTAAATAAGAATGATACGGTCATAATCTCTGGGAATGATTCACAAATACAGAAATAATGATTGGATTAGGGTGTTGAGATCGTGCGCAATTTCTACTTTTTTTTTTTTTTTTTTTTTTTTTTTGGCTGCACTTCGTGGCATGTGGGATCTAGTTCCCTGACCAGGGATCCAACCCAAACCCCCTGCATTGGAAGTGCGGAGTCTTAACCGCTGGACTACCAGCGAAGTCCCAATTTCTACTTCTTTTTTCAAAATTGCCTTTAATGCTAAATAATTCAATATGAAGAAAATTCAATTTTTAAAAAACATTTGGGGAGAAAGACATGAAGGCAAAAATGCGAAACTCGTGGGATGCTCTTTGTTTTTGGCTATGGCCTCTTTTCTCCATGTTCTGGCCTTTTACATCCTCCCAGCCTGTCAGCAACCACGGTTGTACATTCTGGGCGATGCTGGCCATGCCTTTGCCAGAGATGTTGGAGAGAGAAGGACTGATGGGAAGATGAGACATTGCAGCAGATGTATGGGGCCATCTGTGATCACACGAATAGGGCCAGAACTGATGAGCTGGGGCCGATATTCCAAAGGCCCAGCAGGAACACTGTCACTCTAAGATAAGGCTGCCCAGGTAAACTCAAGCACCAAGGTCCTTTGTGCTGGTGGAGATAAGATGCATTCGGTGGGTAACAACCTAGGTAGTATTGATAGAAGCTCAGATTTAAAAAATAGGAATACCAATGCAGTTTGCTTGACAGCTAAAATGTGGGAGGGAAGAGGGATCTGTAAATATGAAACAGGCTCCTGGTGATGAAACGCTGAGGAATCAGACTAGAAGTGTCATGGTCCTGTCAATATATGATGCATAAATGAACGTGTGCGTGAATCTGTGGGGGGCCCTGAAACCATGGGTGTATAAATCAGAAAGTCATTTGGTGATGGTTACTTTAAACTATGGTTTGTTAGAGAAGGTTCCATGAATTTCTTAAACTCAAGTTTAAGGGTAACATCATAGGGCATGTTACCCTTAAACGGCCCTTTCAATGGCTGCCCATTTCTCTCAGAATGAAGACGAATGTACTTAATGTGGCCTGTGGGGCACACATGGTCCCCCAGCGTCTGCCCTCTGCCTGCAGCTTCATCTCGTGCCACACCCACTATCACACAGGACTCTCCAGAGACAATGGCCTCCTTTTCAGTTCCTGAACACATACATCACTGTGTTCCTTCCACCGCAAGGCCGGGCCTTTGCACGTGCTGTTCCCTCTGCCCAGGTCATCCTTCCCTCACTCTTGCCTAGTAAATTCTTGTTCATCCTCCAGGTCTCATCTTCAGTATCACTCGGAACCCATCACATTGTCGCTGTTCCCTTGTCCCTCACGCCCCATATTTCTTCACAGCACCTTCTTCAAACAACTGTAATCACATGTTTTTCTTCGAGCCTACGAGCTTACTGTCATTCTTCCCAACGTGAGGTTGGTGATGGGGAAGGATCCTGTCTGTCACGCTCACTGTTATCCCCCCACCGTCTGGCACAGTGCCTGGCATGTGTAGGTGCCCAATGAATCCTTGTTGACTGACTGACTGACTGAATGAATGAATGAATGAAGGTGCTGGCTGTGCTTCCCTGATGTTCCTCAGGCTTCTCAGGAGGTGTTTGGCTGCGGTGGGTGACAGGACGGTGTTGGGACATGATTATGTAGCCTCTGGGAGGGGTCCATGTGTGAGGGTCTGAAGATCACTGCCCTGGAGGGTACCAACCCTCAGCTCCCCTTCAGGACTCACTTTGGCTTCGGACGGAAGGGAATCATGGTTCTCCGGGCAGCATCGTACTTCCCCATCTCTGGTGCCTCAGGTTCCCTCACCTGCTGGCTCCAGGGGCTGTCTTCAAGAGTGAAAGTTTTCTTGGGAAAGAAAAAACAAAAGCACATCAGTTTCAGACTTCACAAATACTGTCCTGAGGGAGTGAGGGACCAGCCACCCAAGGAGAGTGGATCTTTCCACATCCAGCCTTCTAGAGAACGGCTGCCAGAGTCAGATAGAGAAAGACAAATACTGTATGATCTCACTTATATGTAGAATAAAAAAACACCTACCCAACCAACAACCAAACAAAAAGCCTGACTGTTGGGTGCCAGAGTTGGGGGGTGGGGCGGGGGGGATAGGCAAAATGGGTGAAGGTGGTCAAAAGTACAAACATCCAGTTATAAGTCATGCGGATGTGATGTGCAGCGTGGTGACTATAGTTGATAACACTGCATTGCACATTTGAAAGCTGCTAAGAGAGTAGATCTTAAAATTCCTCACAAGAAAAAAAATATTTGAACTATGTGTGGTGATGGATATTGTGGTGATCCTTTCATAATATATACAAACAGCAAATCATTACGTGGTACCTCTGAAACGAATATGATGTTTTATGCCAATTATATCTCAATACAAATAAATAAATAAAAGAAAGGTTGCCAGGCAGGGATGAGCACGGCTGAGAGTCAGAACAACCAGGTCCCAGGTCTGGCTCTGCTCCACATCGGCTGGGTGACTCTGGGTGGGTGGTGGGGGGTGGGTCACTCCACCTCCCCGGGCTTTTATCTGTCGACCAACACTGTAGACAAGAAGAAAGGGCGCTATTTTTTTTTTAATATTTATTTATTTATTTATTTTTGGCTGTGTTGGGTCTTCCTTTCTCTGCGAGGGCTTTCTCTAGTTGCGGCAAGCGGGGGCCACTCTTCATCGCGGTGCGCGGGCCTCTCACTATCGCGGCCTCTCTTGTTGCAGCGCACAGGTTCCAGACGAAGGGCGCTATTTTTAGTCATCCACAGAATGCAAGACCAAGTCACCCTCTGAGGGTAAACTAATACAAAGAAATCAAGAAGTAAAAAAGTAAATCTGAAGACATTACATGTTACCCTTTTGATAAAGTGGGAAACAACTAAAATGAAAAAGATATATCATTTCTAGGACTTCATATAGAATAAATGACACTCTCTTGAAAGCACAGCAAGGGACCTATGGGAAGAGATTCAGAATAGTGGTTACTTCAGGTAGGGAGGGTTGGGAAATGGGATGGGTGGAAGACCAGTAGGTGGATGTGATTGTTAGGGTAGGAGCTGGTGAGTTGGTGATGGGTTTATTGGTGCTTATTATATTATTATAGGTAAATACATAGATAAATAGGTGTGTGATAGAGAGACAGACAGAGACAGAGAGATAGAGAGGGATAGTGGGAGAGAGATGTATGAGCCATGAATGTGTATCATGACCAAGGATTATGATTCATGTAATTGCGGAAGCCTGAGTTCCATTAAAAAAAAAAAAATCAAAGTTGAATAAATATGGGACAAAATTCTTTGACCTAGTTTATGACCATTGAGAATGTCCTGTCAACTCAGTTTCCTGGTGTTTTGATGCAAAGGAGATCTACTTACATAGCTAAGTCCTGAAACTGTGTCATCATCTACATCCAAGCCGAGATTCACAAGGTCACCGGAAGACCTGGGGACCCAGTATATCTTCCTTCTGGTCATTTTCAGGTGTCCTGCCAATTCTTTGTTTCCCAGAATCAGAGAATCTGCAAAGGCAACAGGTAGGAGCAGATGAGATAGAGCCCTAAGCAGCCCGGAGAGGGGTCACATCACCCATCAGTGAGTGTACCGGGGGCCGTTGTCACAGCACCTGCTCTTCTCTCTGCTCAGAATGGGCTTGGGTCCCTCTCTTTAAACGTCTACTTGGGTCTCAGCCCAAGATCACCTAGGGAAACCTCAAACCACCCATTCCCAACCCACATCCTTGGGCCAGGCCAATCTTCTTTAACATATTCAAGGCCTGCTCCTAAAACCATGCTTCTTCTTTTATCCCAGTTTGTAATTGTCCATTTAGGTGAATCACTGATTTTTTTAGAGTTCATTTCCTGCACTAAACAGAGATCCTCACGAGGGCAGAGACATGTCTGCTTTGCTCACTATTAAATCTCTGGGGCCTAGGGATCTCCTAGGAGGAGAGCATGTGTTCAATAAATAAATGGTGAATGGATGAATAAATAAATGAAAGAAATGTGATTTTGTCATTCTCTGACTTGGTTTTCACAGACTCAAGGGAGTGGATCTGGGCACAATTTAGGAAATTTAAATAATTAAAAAATATATTAATTTGCTTTTCATTTTGCCTATGTGAATATCTGATTCACTCCCAGAACATCCATGTGCCTGGGCAGGAGGGGGGATGGTAATTAGTAATATTTCTGAAGGAATAGAAAGAGAAAGAAAATGTATAACAGGGCTGGCATCGTGGGGTATGATGGGTGTCTCACAGGGCCCCGTACTCAGAAGGGCCCCAGGCTTGGTTCAATGCTCTGCCCGTCACCATCATGAAATTCTTCATGATTTGAACAAGGAGTCCCACATTTTCATTTTGTACTGGGTCCTGCAAATTATGTAGTCAGTCCTGGTGTTCAGATACAGCTTTTGACATTCAAGTATTGGATTGTGCTTTAAGCAAACAGACCTGAAGACTAGCCTATTCTCTTGGGAGAAGATTCTCTAAATTCCTTTATTCCATTCCTTCCCATCTCACTTCCTTTTAGCAAATCACACCCAAATCTGGTGAACTCAGTTTCTGGAATTCTCCTATAGAGCCTACAAGATAGACTCCCCAGCACCAGGCCACAAGGTATACAGTTGGCCCTCTGTACCCACATGTTCCGCTATCAGGATTCAACCAACTGACGATAGATAATATTCGGAAAAAAAAAACCCCAAAACCAGAATGTTCCAAAAAGGAAAACTTCAACTGGCACAGGAAACTATTTACATAGCATTACATTGTATTTACAGCTATTAACATAGTATTTACATTTTATTAGGTATTATAAGTAATCTAGAGATGACTTAAAAGTATATGGGAGGAAGTTCTTAGATTATATGCAAATACTACATCATTTTATATAAGGGACTTGAGCATCCTTGGATTTTCGTATACACAGCGGGCCTGGAACCAATGCCCCCTCTGAACTGAGGGGCAGCTGTACAACTGTGATGGTAGCAGTGGACCTTTCAGGGGTGATGGAAAATTAAAAAGAAAAGGAGGGATGTCAGGTAAGAGAGGCTGTCACATATTTCTTGTTTAAGACTGTGGGAAGGGTCCAGTTTCTGGCTGCTATGAACCAGCCTAGGACACAGACACATTAAAGTGAAATTGGCATGATTCAATGGAAGGAGGCCCTGGGGGTAGGACCATGGTGTACTGGTGTACAGTTTATTCACTACACAAAGGTTCTCAGTGGAGGGAATGGGGAGGGGGAGGGGGAGGTGGAGTCAGCAAATTCTGGATTGCAAGTCATGCACCCTGGCAAGGGGCTGTGTCCACGGTCTCAGTGGTGTGCTGGTAAACGTGTGTATCTGTAACTAACCTGTGGTTGCAGGTGGTGTAGTTCCAACATAAGTGTTACTTGACATTTTTCTTTATGTTAATGAGTCTCTTTGCTGAAGAGTTTTCAAATACTGAAAGAATATTTTCTCATTTTTTGTGCTCTTCACAATGTAATGGCTACAAGCACCACACACTTGTTAATCTGCATTATTAACACTTCCTGCATTTATTTCTTAAGCTTAGACAATCAATAAAATAATAAAACAAGCCCAGATTTGTAGCCTTTGCCGATTTTTGTGGTGTAAATATTCCCATCGTGGATGATTTCAAGCTACCAACATGTTGGGAAGAGAGGCGCATTCAGAAATCACCGTATGGTTATCTCCAGGAGACAAGTACAGTAGATGTAAATAACCTCAAAAGTATAAATAGTAAAATGTAGTGAAATAATCAGGAAATGACAGATTTTTTAGTATTACCTTTGTCTTTGATATTATTAATTGTAAGTCTATATAATTTAATTTTAATGTTTGTGTTTAACAACTGGGTTCTCAAAATTCCTGAAAATTTGACAGTTTGTTCTTGTGAACTAGCATCTTAAAATGGTAAGCCTAAACATTTATGTTCTCCTAATTAACCAGCGAGTAGGGGCTCATGAGGAAGACCAGATTCTTAG
This sequence comes from Balaenoptera acutorostrata, assembly GCF_949987535.1. NCBI lineage: Eukaryota > Metazoa > Chordata > Mammalia > Artiodactyla > Balaenopteridae > Balaenoptera > Balaenoptera acutorostrata. The sequence goes on along the minus strand of NC_080082.1, from coordinate 36,111,549 downwards.
AAAACAAATACAGAAATTAGATTTTTTCTCACCTTTCAGGTATAGTATGATTTGCTAACCTGGTTTATTTATACACACCTGCAAAGAGATACAATGAGGGTTTTAAAGACGTGATTCCTTATAGAAATACAGAAGTCATCCAGGAAACTAGCAACAGGGAAAAGTAAAGCAAATGCAAATGAAGGGAATGCAAATGTGTGCAATGGCTATGCTTGCAGAACACCAATTGCTCATCTCAACGTTAACTGGAGCTCAGCCACGTGTTGGCTTGAGCTGCCTTCCATGTCTATGAGGCCCACTTCCGCTTCCTTGAATGGCCGGGAGAATTCCCTCCAGAGTTTTCTTTGGCATCCTAGAAAAGTTCCCTGGCCTCCCACCTTCCTCTCAAGAAGATAGAGCTGACGTTTATTCATTCTAATTAGGGGCAAGCCCATCACTGTGGTCAGGCGGGGGGCCAGGACAGGACTGGGAATAAACCAGAGAGGAAACAGATGCTTCCAGCCCTGTGATCCCCGATCCCCAGGGGGCCAAAGTCATGATTAGACACGGGCCATTTGCATATGGGGAAACAGCCTGTGTACAGGAGGGGGGCCCTTGGAGAGATGTAACTTTTTTGGAGGAGCTGATTTATTTCCTCATTGTCCTTACCACTTTCCCAGCAGGGTCTAGTGTCCAAGGCCAGAAGGGGCACCAGAGGGTAGGGGAGGTGCCCATGGTGAGGGCTACAGGGCCGGAGAGCCAGGCCTGAGGAAGCTGAGATGATTAGACCTCTCCCTTGCCTTCCCTGGGTAGCTGGGTAGCTTTCCAGGGGCTGGTTCTCAGAGATCCTGGAGCCCCGCGCTGGCCGTGGCCGTCTTGTTGTCTGCTGAATCCCTACAGCCCAGAGCCTGGTCTTCTCTGTTCCAGAAACTGGGAAGCTCCTTCCCGTCTTGGTCTTTGTCTGAGTCCTAACCTCTGCTGAGAACACTTTCCTCCGAGCTCCCTGCAGAGCCTGGCTTTTCTCATCATGTAGGTTTCAGCTCAAACACCACTTCTGCAGGGTCACCTTCCCAGACCTCCCTCCCTCATCTTGTCCTCCTGTCTCTAGCACCTTCTACAGATTTTCCTATTAGATTTCCTTTACTTATCACTTTCTGAAATTGTCATTTCTTTGGGGGCTTACTTATTTTCTGCCTACCTCACTAGAATGTAAGCCCTTTGACACCAGGGGCCTTGTCTGTCTTTTTCGCTGATGCATCCGTGAATCTAGATTAGTGCCTAGCACATAGCAGATGCAGAATAAGTATTTGGTGGATCAATGAAGGAAGTAGATGCAGAGCTGGTTAAAGTAGGAACCAGGAGAGCCACACGGTCGCTTCAGAACTCACACTTAGATTCTTGATGCTTTCCCAAGTGGGCTGGTACCCCATCACAGAGATAGACTGATGGGATAGAAAGAAGGTGTTCATCAAGCAAGCAACTTAAACGTGGACCCAGTCCCATACCACACCTTCTACGATGCAGAAGGAATTTGTATTTAAAAATAAATCCAGCTATTATTATGTGACTAGACACTCATATTGCTTGTCGTTGTTGGGGAGAGTGTATGTTAAAAGCATTAAACATGATCAAAAAATATACCACAAGGTTTATAAGATGGTTTTTGAAGTTCTTCAAAAAATGGGGCCCTTCTCCCTTGACCTTGGAGAGATCTTGGTGAAAAGGTAAGCTCTTGGGGAGCTGGGCCATGCATTTTTTAATCTTAGTTTTTTAACCCCTAGTGTCTGTCAGGGGGTGAGGTACTCAGCCCCATCCAGAGAGGTGATCCAGAGCTTGCTGATTGGATCTAGGATCTCCTGCCACCAGCCCAACTGCTCTCTAGGCCCTAGCAGCTAGGGCCCTGGTCTAGGGAACATCCTTGATGACTGTTTCTCCTTCACTCGTCACGTCCAATCCATCAGCGTGCTCTGTTGAAGCTACATTCAAACGTGGCTTGAATCCACTGCTTCGAGTCTGAGCCCCATCACCTCTTGCCTGGACAATCTCAACCACCTCCTAACTGGCCTCCCCGCGTCTGACCTTAAAACCTTGCATTCTGGGGCTTCCCTGGTGGCGCAGTGGTTGAGAGTCTGCCTGCCAATGCAGGGGACACGGGTTCGAGCCCTGGTCTGGTAAGATCCCACATGCCGCGGAGCAACTAAGCCCGTGAGCCACAACTACTGAACCTGCGCGCCTGGAGCCTGTGCTCTGCAACAAGAGAGGCTGCGATAGTGAGAGGCCCGCGCACCGCGATGAAGAGTGGCCCCCGCTCGCCGCAACTAGAGAAAGCCCTCGCACGGAAACGAAGACCCAACACAGCCAAAAATAAATAAATAAATAAATAAATAATTTTTAAAAACCCCCTTGCATTCCATTCTCCACACAGCAGCCAATATGACCTTTTGAAAACAGAAGTCTGAAGAATTATTCCACAGCTTGAAACTGCCTATGGCTTGCACTGGGTTTAGAGTGAGACCTAAACTCCTTAGCAGACTCCTTACCCCAACTCTTCACTCCTTATAGGGCCCTCTATAGCCTACCCTCCCACTTCTCTCCTGCTTCCCTCAGCAGGCCCCACCTCAGCAAATTACAGGAGCAGTCTCCTCAAACATCCTAAATTCATTCCAGCCACAAAGTCTTTGCAATCATTGCTGCTTCTGCCTGAAATAGCACCCCCTCGGCACCCACCCCACGACCTCTGCATGGCTGCAGGACAGGGCTCAGCTCTTCAGAGAGGCCTGCTCTGGCCATCTAAAGGGTGTATCGCCATCCAAAAAGATTTTCCTTGCTTATTTTCGGTTTCTCCCCCTAGAATGTTAGCTCCATGAAAGCAGGAACCTTGTCTGTTGTGTTCACTGATGTATCCCTGTGGGAAGCATGCAGTCTTAGCCGGAGGTAACTCCTGGAGGAGACACTATGTCTCTCACAAAAAGCAAAGCCCTTACCTTGGAATGCACTCTTTTTCCCAGGCCTGTGGGATGTAAAAGAGATTAGCAAAGCTATCTCAAGCCAGGAGACCTCAGGGAACTGAGAGTCCTGGTTGTTCCTTATGACTGGGGGCTGTGTGTGAGCCTGGTTAAGGGAAGATAATGTTCAAGGATAGTTGCTGTAAACTTGTTGACGTCAGTGGTAATGACTGAACTGAGACGATAAGCAATTCCATGGGTTTATTGTCTAATAATGAGTTCCTCTTCTGTCTATATAAGATTCAGTAAATTCTGAATAAAGTGCCTTGCAACCATCAGTTGTCTTGGTCCTTCTGATCCCATACTAGCAGTGCTATTCAGTCCCTTGCCCCTCTCCGTCGGGACCTGGAAGACCCTCTGCGGTGGCTGGACCATCGCATATCCCCAGCACCTAAAGTAATATCCAGTACATAGTAGGCATTCAAAAAATGGTTGCTTAGAGAATGAATAAAAGGTGGGATCATGTCAGAGAAAGAGCTTTAGGCCGGAGACTCCGAGTTCCTGAATTTCTGTCTCCAGCACAGCAGCTAGGACACCTGCCTTCTCCTTTCCCTTACCTGCTGCACTGTATCAGACTCAGCTGTCTATGGGTCTGTCCCTCTGGCCAAGAGGTGCTTGAGGGTAGGACCTTGCCTTCTGTTCTGCTCTCTACCCTCCACAATCAGACCGGGGCCTTGCACTCAGCAGGCCCTCAACAAATGCATGTTGTCTTGACTAGACTTTCAATTCCCTCCTGGATTCTGAGAGCATTGCTGGATTTCATATTTGGGGAAAATTTTCCATCTGCAAACTACAGCCAAACCCAAGTCAAATTCCAATGTGAAGGAGCTTCCAAGGGCCAAATCTGAAAAAATTCAAGCAATGATATACATGATATTATTGCATGATAGCCCATAAAAAACTGAATACCCATGAGTCCATACTAACATAAAAAGTAATTGAATAAGTAAATTATTCAATTATTGGGAAGGGAGATGGGGCAGCTTTTTCTTACAGATTTCAATTAATGTAGACTTAACTCCCTACACATACTTACTACTTATAATGAGAAAAATAGTACCTTAAAGTAGCGAAACCCAGCAGATACTATTATACCTTCACCAAGTAATCACTGTCAAAATCATCATTGGTAAGACATTTTACCATCGTGTATCACTAAGGCACATTACTTCTGTGGTCTTCCTGACAAAAATGTATAATGTTGATCTTGAGAGAACATCAGATAAACCCAAATTGAGGGACATTCTACAAACTATGGGATCAATACGTTTTAAAAGTTGCAAAGCTTTGAAGAAAAAAAGAAAAGAAAGATTGAGGAGACATCACATCTAAATGAAAAGTGGGATGGGGACCAGAAAAAAGGACATTTGTGAGAAAACTGGCAAAATTTGTGGAAGTCTATAGATTAGATAACAGGAGTGTTAATTTCCTGGTTTTTAATAGTTGAAGGATGATTGTGTAAGATGATTACAGGGGAAGCTGGGTGACAGGTACATGGAAACTCCCTACTATATTTTTGTACATCTAAAATCAATTCGAATAGAAAGGTACAAACATTTCAAGTGGACACAATTTACATGGGATCATCCTTGGGCATACAGCTCTGCTCTGAGGGAGCCTCCGGAGAAAGCGGAGTAGCGGGGCCGGGAGGCAGGGGTCGCCCCGGCGGGCGGAGTGCGCATCTCTTCGCGTGTGTACGGCGCGGGGCGGTGGCAGAGCCCGGGGGCGGGCGGGAGCGCGGGGCCGGAAGCTGCGGCGTGCTGGGGTCTGAGGGTTGGTCGTCGCCGCGTAGGCCGCGCGGAGCCGGCCGTCGGGCTCTCGGGGACTCTCCCGGCGCGGAGGGCCGTCGCCATGTCGTCCCTGAGCCCCATCCAGATCCCCAGCCGCCTCCCGCTGCTGCTCACGCACGAGGGCGTGCTGCTGCCCGGCTCCACCATGCGCACCAGCGTGGACTCGGCCCGCAACCTGCAGCTGGTGCGGAGCCGCCTGCTCAAGGGCACGTCGCTGCAGAGCACCATCCTGGGCGTCATCCCCAACACTCCCGACCCGGCCAGCGACGCGCAGGACCTGCCGCCGCTGCACAGGTAGGCCGGGCGGCTCGGCGGCAGCGGCGGCGGCGCGGCCTCCTCCCGAGACCCGGCCCGGCCTCGGGGCGTGGGGCTCGGGGGGCGCCGCGGCGGTCTTCCGCCTCTCCAGACGACTCACACGCCAGACGGGGGTAACAGAGGAATGCCTCGTGACCGTTAAATGAGATGACTCACGGAGTCGTGAAAGCTGCACGATTAGCTGCTCACCATCTGATGTGAATTTCCTTTCCCGCCCCCCCGGGTCTTCAGACTCCTAGGCCGGTGCTCTTAACCTTCCAGGCCCCCCTCTTTCTTTTTCTTCCTCTCTTCCCTTCCCCCTCCCCCTTCTTCCTTCTTTAACTTCCTTCCCACCTCTTTTGTCCTCTTAACGGAGATACTTGGCTGCCTCACGTTTTCTCTTTTCCCGTCCCATCCTAAATTGCACCGTTTCCTTATTAATTTGGGGGTGACTTTCTAACACACTCCCTGCCTCCCCCGCCCCCCCGCCTTCTCTCTTCCCCTCACTGCTTCTGTTTTCCTTCCTAAAGGGCCTTCCCTGTTCACATTTTCCCTTGTCTCCCTTTCTAGAACTTTCCTATCTTCTCATCTCTTCTCATATTGTAACGTTTCTTAGGCCCCAAGCTTACCACTGGATTCCCCTACACCATGGCCCTAGTTGTGTGACTTCGGGTGACAGATTGAACGTGTACTTATTTCTTTCTTCACCTGTAATTTGGAAACTAGCAGCATCCGTCTTTTACGTGTGTTATGAAGATGAAGTGAAATCACACACGTGTGTGGTCTGTTTTGCGCCAGCCTGGATAAATGGTTGCACTGTCCAGTACTGTAGCCACTAGCTACAGAGCACTTGAAATGTGGCTTGTCCAAATTGAGATAGTATTAGTAGAGTGACCAGTTGTCCCGGTTTGCCAGGGACTGTCCTGGTTTCAGCCCTGAAAGTCCTATATCCCAGGAAAACCCTTAGTTCCAGACAAACCAGGGTGGTTGGTCACCCTAAATGTGCTGTAAGTGTACACTACACACTAGATTTTGAAAATTTAGTATGAAAAATGTGTTGTTGATTAATAAATTTTATATACATTAAATGTTGGAATTAAGTAAAATATTAGCATTTCACTTGTCTTATTTTCTAATGTGGCTACTAAAATTACATATGTGGTTCACGTTATATTTCTGCCAGACAGCGCTGGTATGTCGTATGCTCTCAACAAATGCCATTATCTTCAAGCCTCCCAAGCCCCTGCCTCCTACACTTAACTCTTCTTGAGGTATTTTTAACTTAGAGCCCCTCCCTTGTTCACCTACAGTTATCCTTTTTTAAAATTAGGTGTAGCTTGACTCTGAATGGTTTTGGGGAGAGTTAGGAATGTCTTGTTTTTGTCCAAAATCTTGTGATTATATACTCTCCTTTTAAAGGAGAGTCCATAGCTTTGTTAAAATTCTCAAAGGAGATTTGGTTCTCCTCCCCTCCCCTCATAAAACAAAACCAAACCAAAAAATCCCTAGCAGTCCATTGTTGGTCCACATTGCAAAAGCCTGGCTTTTCTCAAGCATGGAAAACATTTTGGTTCCCATCTGATGTACTTTGCTTATTGCTTGAGTGAAATTGGATACTTTTCAAGTTTCAGTAAACTGTGATAAATTGTGTTGGATTTTGGTTTCCCTACATATGACCCCATTCCTTTAGCCGTTGCTTATTTCTCCCCTAATTTTTTGCTTTCTGTGCCCAGGGACTTAGTTGCATGTTGAGGCAAGAGTGCTCATGATAAGCTGTTTTGTATTAGTTCTGCTGATTACCGATGGGTACACTGTGGATTTCGAAAGTAGATTAGTCATGTTTCAGGTTTTTTTTTTTTTTTTTTTAAAGGGAAATAATTGAGCATTTATACTTCTTTCCTTTTTTTTTTTTTTTAATTTTAAAGCATTTTTTTTTTTAATAGCTACTTTATTTATTTATTTATTTATTTATTTTTAGTTTTGGCTGTGTTGGGTCTTCGGTTCGTGCAAGGGCTTTCTCTAGTTGCGGCAAGTGGGGGCCACTCTTCATCGTGGTGCGCGGGCCTTTCACTATCGCGGTCCCTCCCGTTGCGGGGCACAGGCTCCAGACGCGCAGGCTCAGTAGTTGTGGCTCACGGGCCCAGCTGCTCCGTGGCATGTGGGATCTTCCCAGACCAGGGCTCGAACCCGTGTCTCCTGCATTAGCAGGCAGATTCTCAACCACTGCGCCACCAGGGAAGCCCCATGTTTCAGGTTTGAGTGACTATTTGTTGATATGATTCTGGCAAGATTTTGGAGGGTTTTTAATTTCTTTTATGTAAATTCCTCCAAAACAACTAAATTCTTCTGCTTGTAAGTAATCACTAATATCAGATGATGGGTAATCTGGTCCTTGCTGTTCATATTGCTGCCTTTGTTTTAAATGAATAGCAGTGTTAAATTTTAATCATTTAAGTTAGAAAACATACATAGAAAATTCTTCATAGAATTTCAGCATTATAAGGACCCACCAGGCCATCTCGTTATCCTAGAAATATTATTTGCTACTTGAAAAGTCTGTAGAAAGTTTGCATTGCATTCCTTAGTATTAGGTTCCAATGTTTTTTTTTCTCTAGTATCACCTTTAAATGCTCTTACTTTAAAAAGTTAAAAGAGCTTTTTTTTTTTTTTAAAGTAACCATTTTATTTTATTTTGGCCTGCACCCCTTGCAGTGGAAGCACGGAGTCTTAACCACTGGACCGCCAGGGAAGTACCTAAAAGAGCTTTAGTAGTACAAGTACTGCGTTGTCTATAATGTTACTGTGTTTCGATACACAAATCTGTCCTTCCGCAGTTACCTGCTTTTCCAGGTGGTAGTAGGACCTCAGAGGGACGGTGAGGGCTCTCTTCCTGTCCCTTGTTTCCTTTAGACCATCCAGGTGACAATGCCTGTCTTCAGGGAGCAGCAGAAGTAATTTGTTCCCCTGGGTTCCTTGTCATACAAAGTGGCAGGGCCAGGTGTTGACTTACCTGAACCACTTCCTTTACCGTTTGGAACAGCACAGGCCCAATCTGCACGTCAGTGTGCAGGCATGTCACCTAGCACAGGAAGAGCTTTGGATTATCCCCACAGTCTAGAATTTGGTTCCCATGCCACCTCAGGCCACCCTGCTTCACTGGACTGTCTTTTTTAGTGGCTCCTCAGTGACCCATTGTTTTCTTAGTGCAAATGGATAATTAGCATTCCTTGTGCACTGTCCTTTCATGCATTTCAAGATGGCCCCCCAGTCTTCTCCCAGCCTTCCATTCTTCAGGGCACCTGCCTTCATTTCCTCATAGTGCTGAGTGCTCAGTCCCTCTTCATTTTTTGTGTACGTCATCTCTAGGACCCCAAATTAGTTTCATTGGCATTGGTCTGGCAAAAAAATGAATGCTTTATATAGAGCAGATACTCTGTTTCATAATTTGCCAAGTCTCTATCCATGTGTTACTGTTATTTGTATCTATTAGCACTCTTCAGCATTCAAGAAACCTGATAACACTAAGATTTTAAAATTTAATCTTTTATATTAGCAAGTATGTAATGAATAGCTCTACTTAGATGTTCCTAAGTCTGCATTTACTCTTTTTAAGGAAGGTCTGTCTGCAAGTTGCGTTTCTTAAATTCAGAAATGAACTTTCGGGCTTCCCTGGTGGCGCAGTGGTTGAGAGTCTGCCTGCTAACGCAGGGAACACGGGTTCGAGCCCTGGTCTGGGAAGATCCCACATGCCGCGGAGCAACTGGGCCCGTGAGCCACAACTACTGAGCCTGCGCATCTGGAGCCTGTGCTCCACAAGAAGAGAGGCCGCGATAGTGAGAGGCCCGCGCACCGCGATGAAGAGTGGCCCCCACTTGCCACGGCTGGAGAAAGCCCTCGCACAGAAACGAAGACCCAATACAGCCATAAATAAATAAATAAAAATAAATTTAAAAAAATTAAAAAACGGAATTCAAGTACTTTCTTTAAAAAAAAAAAAAAGTTAAATCATCAGTGATCTGGATAATAGATTGTTTAAACGTTAAAGAAAAAAAAAAAAAAGAAATGAACTTTCAAGAAAAGGAGTGAAAATCAAAAATCCTGTAGCCACAGAAGCCTCATCTGTGGTCGAATTTGGGACTATCCTAATAGACTCTTTCCTTGTTTCTAAATCTTTATTAACAGTGATGATAAATTTTGCTCAAAATCATCAGATATTCAGGAAGATAAGTTGGGTGACACCAAGTCAAATCCAAAAAGATGTTTCAGTGGTCCTTTCCCAGAAGTGTGTAACTTTTGCTTCCAGAGCTTTGGTGGAAATACTTCTCTTCCTTAAGTGTTGTTAAGATGTAAACATTAGATATTAAATAATAGCTGTGCTTTGCAGTATCTCAGCTATTTAGAAGCTATGTTAATAGTGTTTATTTTTATACTTTTTATAAGTACAAATTCATATTGTCCATTGTGGTGGGAAAAGAGTAAAATTTGTCATAAAACCTAATTCAACTCCCCTATTGCTATTTAATATCCTTCTAATCATGGATAACTAATCTGTTTACCCTTTTTGAATCTGAATTACTCATTTTTAATAAAGTGCTACCTTCCTCACAGAGGTGAAAGGTGGTGTGTAATGAAATAATACCTATGAAAGCCTTTTGTAAACTGCAAATCAATAACCCTGTATGTTAATGGTATTACCATTGCCCACATGGGTAGATTTCACAAATGGAGGTTGGGGGAAGGAGTGGGAAGACCCCATATTCTTTCTTTTAATATGGGCAGAACTGAAGTAGCGTTATTTGGAAAAAAGATTTGGAAGATTAAGGATTCCAAGAAAAATGGAGGGCTTTAAAGTAAAGAAAAAAAGACGAAAGAAAAGAAAAAAGCAAGTGGTTGGCAAATAGACCACAGCTATCCTCATCTTGGAAAACTGCTTTTTGCAGTAGTGCTGCTTTTAGATTTTCCCACCACTGTAGTTTGATGGTTCTCAAAAACTTATATTATCTAAGTCAGTTTCCAAATTATACAGATCTTACCCATTGTTGTCAGACTTTGGGTTAAAATAATATTTTACAACTCTGAGAGTAGTTCTCAGGAATTTCAGAAATTCTTTGAACTGTAAAATACCACAGTAATTAAGGTGTAGATTTACAGAGCTACTACCTAAATGGAAAAAACACTACACATTTGGGTACTAATAAATGCGGATCTGTTGCAAAATCAAATTGTTGCTTTTGGTCATGCCTAATAAAGTGCATAGTAATAGAAGAACCAGAATATTTTGAAAGATGGCTAAGTTGATATAAAGCCTATGTATCATATGGATCATAGAAGGAAAGTATTAGATTAATTGACTATTTTGTTTACCTATTTTTATATGTAAAACCTAGAGCCCAACATGGCAATGCAACTTGTCTAAAATAACATTAAATGTCGTCCTTCTTTCCAGAGCTTTTACCCCAAATGTCTTTCACTAGGTAGTTTGTTTCTAGCCATCTAATTATTTCACACATCATGTTTTTTTCTTTAAAAAGGGTACATTCTTTTTATGTACCCTTTTATTTTTTTAGGTATGTTGTCAACTATAAGTGATTTAAAGCAAGAAATAACATATTTAAAACCTTTATATATATATATTTTTTTTTTTATTAGGAGGAAAAGCATAGTATAAATCCAACTTAATCTCTTTTCAGTTTGGAACATCTTCCTTTCACAGTTAGGAAAACTATTTTATTTGCTTTGTAAGAAAACTCACTTTTAGTCTCACCTTTAATCAGTGACATAGCCCAGATAATTAAATTTATTTCCTAATCTGGAAGTTTGGATTTGTCTCATCTCTCTCTGGTTTCTCCTTGGCTTCTAGTTTGTAAACCCCTTAGGCCAGGAATCCGGTTTCTTGTCTGTTAATGTTTCTTGTATATAGAACTGTAAACTCTTTCTGCATTGTGTAAGCATTGGTGGTTGTCATCTGCAGTGAATTATAGTCTTCGTTGGTCTCTAATCAGTTTAGATATGGCTAACTCAGGCAATCGGAGTTGGTTTTAAGGGAATGGGAGATAGAACCTACTGTTTGATTAGTGACTGAAGAAAAGCACCCACAACACAAATAACTCAATAGATGATTGCCAAATCATTTCAGGTTTTTAAAGTACATGATGTTTTTTCTCTCCACCAAATTATCCTCCTAATCTTTTGGTTTAAGTTATTGTTTAAATCGAGTTTTATCCCCTATCCACGTGATATGCCTGGAAGGGTGTTAAGGAAATTATATGCATAGCTCAGAATAAACTGAGTGGTGGTGGGAAGCTGAAGGTACAGATAATCTACAGAATGAATCATTTACAAGGAACTAATCAAGAATTAACTGCATATAGAAGTGAGCAAGCTCACTAAAAATATGCACATACTGTCTGTGCCATCAGTATGTTTGAGATGGGCAAGTGTAGTATTCCAGTGTCACCATTGTCCCAGGGTGTTGAGAGCTCTGGTCACTTTGATTTTAGTTTCTTTTCTGAAATTACAACCTTTCCTATGCCTGAGGGGAGAAAATATAATGGTAGTTTGGGATCTCGAAGTGTCCTCTGAACATTGATCTTTCTATTTTGTATCACTTCAGCTTAGTTTGGATGAAACTTTCTTTCTGTGAATTAGTTTATATGTGACTTGGTCAGAATTGCATGATATGGAGCTAAGACTTAAAGTATAACTTTTTCAGCTAGTGTTAGGTGAGGTGATTACCACTTAAACAGAACTAGGTTTACATCTTCCTGAGATGTAGGTCTGTGACTAACTCTCCTCAGTCCATGAAAGTGTGGCCTCTGATATTTAGCCCCAGATTTAGAAATTCAAAATTCAAGGACATACATGTTAATTCCCAGATTTGATGGCAGTTTTATAGATTATGTAAAAAACCTGGCTTGGTGTTAGTAGCAAAACTGGTATCAGAAGGGGATTTTTTAGATTGGTTTACATCACGCTGTTTAAATCTGTTTAAAATGCTCATATATATTCTGGTGTAAGATTGCCTCATTCCTAGCTGGCAAAATTAATTTAAGCTATATAAATCTCAACTGCTTTTACTCATGTTTTTATGCTTAAATAATCCAAATGTTTAGGAATTTCTACCTAATTTTTAAATGGCTAATTAGAATGAGATGGCCCCATATCAGATGGTAGGGACTTAAAAGACCGTGTACTGGATGCTAAATTAAATAGAGAAATGATTCAGTTGCACTTTAGACGTTCTTTGTTTTTTAATGAATTTCTCAGAAAAGGCAACCCTTTTGAGGTTTCTTTTTTTTTTTAACATCTTTATTGAAGTATAATTGCTTTACAATGTTGTGTTAGTTTCTGCTAACAGAGTGAATCAGCTATACGTATACATATATCCCCATATCCCCTCCCTCTTGCGTCTCCCTCCCACCCTCACTATCCCACCCCTTTAGGTGGTCACAAAGCACCGAGCTGATCTCCCGGCGCTATGCCGCTGCTTCCCGCTAGCTATCTGTTTTACATTCGGTAGTGTATATATGTCGGTTTCACTCTCTCACTTCATCCCAGCTTACCCTTCCCCCTCCCTGTGTCCTCAAGTCCATTCTCTACGTCTGCGTCTTTATTCTTGAGGTGAGTTTCTCTTCTACCATACTGAGCATTTGTAATACTGATGTTCTGTGTGTTTTTCAGGATTGGGACAGCTGCACTGGCGGTCCAGGTTGTGGGCAGTAACTGGCCCAAGCCCCACTATACTTTGCTGATTACGGGCCTGTGCCGCTTCCAGATCGTACAGGTCATAAAAGAGAAGCCATATCCTGTTGCCAAAGTGGAACAGTTGGACTGGCTGGAGGAGTTTCCCAACACCTGTAAGACTAGGGAGGAGCTAGGAGAACTCTCGGAACAGTTCTACAAGTATGCAGTACAAGTGAGTTGCTTTTAGTTTTTCCTTAAAACCCTCTTTGGTTTCTTTGTTGCCCTAAGATGTGATGAGTTTGTTGAGTGGTGAAGTTTTCGGGCAGTACATGTTTAAATGATTTCGCACTATATTATAGTACATTGATTTCAAACTGCTTTTGTCTGGGATTGTACCTAAATCATTCTAGGACATACTAGCCAACCCTTCCTAAACTTTTCCCAAAGAGTATTTCTAGAGTTTTCCTTATAATTTCCAGTGTCTCCAAACCAGGTAGTTATTAAACCTAAATAATCTTAAAAATTAAAATGCTGTACAGAAGCTATTTGTCACTAGACTACCTAGGCATCAAATTATATGTTATGTTGGTTCAGAAGTCAGGATCACACTGTGAGTGGTATGGAAGATTAAGCCCATGGTTTCAAGTATGGCTGAAACCTTGATCCTCTAGAATTCTGGGAGGGAAGCACACATGAGGCATGCATAGGCAGGTGTTCATAGCCTATGGTATTCGCACCTGATGTGGCATTTGAAGCTGCACATTGCTAGTGTGGTGAACAACAATAGCAAAATAGAACATTTGGCAGTACAGCTGCTCTGGGGCTGAAAGAGACTTCATTCTGAGAACCAGAGTAAGTGAATGTGCTATTTAGGAGCGAAGAAAATAGAGGGGAAAATAGAATTTCTCTCCCTTTTCCCGAGTAATCCTCCCTGAGTCTCCGTTCCTCTGTTGGACATAGTTTTATAGCTTCTTTCTCTTGTTCTTTACTTCTCCCCACTATCAATCAACAAAAAAATTTAAATATGTAAAGATTCTGTAATGACATTAAGGGGAGTTTTCGAGAGAGAAACATCACCATTATTTACTGCCATCATGCATCCAATTTTATTTTTGCTTATCTTCTGGTCTTGGTTCCTATTCAGTCTTAACGTTTTGTTTTCTTATCCATATCTAACTTCCGTATTAAGTACTTTTATGAATTCCATTGAGTTGGGATATCATAATTTTTTCATTTCTCTTCTTAGACATTAGGATTGTTTCCAGCTAATGCTTTTCTTCCATCCCCTCTACATCTTCTTCTACAGCCCTCAGCAGTAGACTTCTTCAGGAGCTTTCTAACTGATTCCTTCTAGCTGCTTCTCTTTCTCACCCACCTGTTCACTAATCCTTTCTAAATAAGCTTTGGGTATGCCTCTCCCCTGAGTAGAAGACTTTAACGGCTCTAGGATAAAGTTCACATTTCTTGGTATAACATTAAGGCCCTTCGCAACTCTAGTTACTTCCATTTATACCCAGAGTTCTAGCCACACTGTATGTCAGAGAGCTTCACATCTTGTTATTTCATGTCTCTGTGATTTTTACCTTCTGTTCTCTCTGCTAGGAGTGCTTCTCCTTCTCTGAATTTTCAGATTTGACTTACGCTTTCCCAGCTCCTGTAGGCTGTTAGTGCTCCTTTGCATGCGTATCCACAATCGCTTAATCATCCCTTTTAATATAATGCTTATCACGCTGTATGGAAATTTATCTTGTAGGTCTCTTTTCCCTACCAAACTTGAATTCATCCCTGCTTTAACCATGTTATACTGAGCACTTTATTGTGTCTGACAGATAGTTTGTACTCAATAAGTACTTGGAGAATGAGTTTTAACTGTTTTATTTTCTTAGAATGACTTCCTAGGAGAAAGAGTTTTCAAACTTTATTATCTACTTCTCCCACCTGGACAGCGTCATCATAATTAGGCTTTAATTCTTTTGACTCTAAGCAGGTAACAGATAGGTTCCAAAGTTACACTGCTTTTAGAGAGGTTTGATTATTTCTGGCATGTGAAATCTCATTAGAGTGACTGTATGAGGATTTGGTACATCATCTGTGTTAGTCAGTATGGTGTTAAGTTAGTTTTGCTGTGTTAAGTACTCCAAAATCTCAGTCACATAACATGACAAAGGTGTATTTCTCACTCACACTTCATGCCCCAAACCAGCGAGTGTGGTGATCTAGCAATTAGAGTCACCTCAGGACCCCGGTGGGTTGGAGATTCATTTCAAAACGTGCTTCCGTTATTGCTGAGGAAGGAAAAGGAAATGTGGCAGATCTCTCAATGGCTTTTGATGCTTCTGCCCAGAAGGAACTGTCACTTCCCCTCATGTTTCATGGTTCCAGGCAGGACCCATAGCCATGTACATCTGTATTCAAAGGTGAGAAGGAGCAGCCCTACCCCATGAGTTGAAAAGGAAAGGGCAACTTTGTCAATAGCCCCAGTGACTATCACAGTTACTGAAAGGTTGCCTTGAGCTTAATCTGTCTTAACTCCAGGCTATACCCTGGAAGTTGTTTTTAAAAAAATCATTCAGTCAATGCTCAGAGTCTAGTTAATCCAGTGTTCTACTTAAAAACAGTGTTTCAGCTACTGATTGGTTAATATAATAACATCAACCATGTAAAATTACCAGAATTTGATAATTACACTGATTGTGTAAGAGAATGCCTTGGTTCTTAAGAACAAGGGTCATGATGTCTGTGATTTATTCTAAAACATTCAGCAGTAATAGTGTGTGTGTGTGTGTGTGTGTGTGTGATTAGAGTTGGGGAGAGAGAAAGCAGATGTAGCAAAATGTTAACAATTGGTGAATTTAGGGGAAGGAGTTTCTTGTACTATTGTAATTTTTCTATAAATTTTAATTTTTTTCCAAAACAAAATAAAATAAAATCACAGATTTACAAAGCCTTTTATAAACATTAGTATTATCCACTTTTTGAGCCATTTTTGCTTTTCATTCTGATTGACATTTTAAATGTACTTCCCTTTTCCTCTGAGTCCTGTAAAAATGCCTGGACTCTAATAAACAAAGACTTTTTTTTCCCTTGTAGTTGGTTGAAATGTTGGATATATCTGTCCCCGCAGTTGCTAAATTGAGACGTCTTTTAGACAGTCTTCCGAGGGAAGCTTTACCAGACATTCTGACATCAATTATCCGAACAAGCAACAAAGAGAAGCTCCAGGTAACACTGTTCCACTCTGGAATGCCACGTTGCTTTGTCACTTCCTATTCAGATCTAGATAGCGAGTAAGTTTTGACTTTCAGGTAAGATACTGGAGACTCAGAAGTAGTTAAGATGCTTTTACGAGGCTTAAGTTGACTTTTAAAGTGATTGCTTTACATTTTTGTATACTTAGGCCGTTCTTTTATCTGCATTATCAGTACTGGTAGTTTGTCAATGTGTAGAAAAAGTTAAAGCTAGAATAATAAAAAAGGTAAGTATTTAATTTAACTTAAATATATAAATATGCTTTGTCTCACTACTTTTTAAAAGTGTGGAGCCGTGACCTTTCCCTTGTGTATAGGCCTGCTTTGTTAGAATTCTTCACGATTCTTACGTTAACCACCCCTATGATGCGATATTTATGATTTTTTTATGATTTTCAATTTCTGTTTATTTAAAGTGAAATGAGTTTCAAAGACACTTGAAAAATAATCCAAGTGCGGACTCTTAGATTTGAATGTCTTTCCTGCAAACTATAAAAGTTTTCTTGCACACTTATTTTTGTAGTATTTTTAAGCAGTCTGCTTTATTGAATCTTCCTAGGACATTAAAGTTAGTTTTCATTGAAACAACCCTCCTTATTTATTAAATAAATCCCCAGTTTATTTAATACTTCAGTCCAACAGTTATACTAGCAAGTGCAACTAATGCAGACAGGCTGGGTTTAAACACAAGAATTCGGTTCAGCTGGTAGGAGCAGAGAAGGCAGGAGCTCTAGAGAGTGACCTGGCTGTAGGCTTAGCAAGAGTGTTATACTGAAGGACCGGAGAGCATTAGTCACTCAGACAAATCGTTAGTGGAGGTTGGTTAAAAGTGCTCCTAGTCTCTTGTGTTTGTAAAAATTTAATATTTTGAACCTAAAGTTTGTATAGACCTAATATGTAGACTGGGCTTTAAGAGAATAATTCCCAGGAAGAGTTGACATAAAATGTGTTTTGTTCTTGCTGTTGGAACAATACATAAGGCTTCATCTTTAAATGGAAACTCAAGGTATTTTTATTCTTATCTTTTTTAGGATTCTGGTATTTGTGTCAGATTACCTTGCTGATAATTTGGTTGTGTTAGCCATAGTGTAGCTGTGAATATTGATAGAATTGTCTTTTCTACTCAGTTTAAGTCATGAGTCTTGACTGCCTTGTTTTTGGAGCATGTATTTCTGAGAGAGAGATGCTATACATTTCCTCAGATTTTAGATGCTGTGAGTCTGGAGGAACGGTTCAAGATGACCATACCACTGCTTGTCAGACAAATTGAAGGCCTGAAGTTGCTTCAGAAAACCAGAAAACACAAGCAAGATGATGATAAGCGGGTAAGTGCTTCTTTTAATCCATTTCTTCAGGTTCCTAGTTGTTTTTGTGTAATGTGAGATTCAGGTGTGTTTTTTTTTGAAGAAAAAAAATGGGGGAATAAATAAAGGAACAAGAAGAAACAAGTTCATTGTCTCTTACACTCAAGTTACTGATACAATTTTGAATTTTAGTTTGTTTCCCTCTGCTACTTCTCCATGTCTGGATCTTTTGTTTTTTTTCCTTTTAAGCATGTAGACATTTTCTCATTTTTTGTTTTTGTTTTGGTAATCACTGAAAAGGATAGTTTACTAAGCCATTTTTCTTTCTGCCAAACATTGTGTGATGTTTTCAGTATTTTAAAAATTAGCAAATAACTATGATGAGTGTCTTTGAGTATGACTTTTTTTCACTGTATACAGTATTTATTAAGAACATACCACAAAATTGTTTCCTAAAAGGACTGTGTCAGTGTGTTGTGCCGTAATTTGGCTTTCTTAAAAATTTAATTGTTTTTACTTTTTAAAGTTTTTTGGCTGACTTTTTTGTTTTAACTTATAAGCGTTTCAATTTTCATATGCAAACTGTTAGTCTTTTCCTTTCTTCTAAGCTTAGAGTCCTCTATCCTCCAGGGATTTGATAATATCCACTTTCCTTTTAGTTTTCCTGTTGTTGATTTTTAAAAAGTATTTAACTTTTTAACCTATATGTATTTTATTTTGCCCTGTTAATAAGGTAAAGACAGCAGTTATATTTTTTCCCTTTTTATTTGACTTAACACCATTATCAAATAATCCTTCACTTCTCTATTGATTTGTGCATTTATATGGATGACGCAATCTGTCTGAAGACTGCTTTGAGCTGTTGGTTTTACTGTTGTTATGTGTGGGCAGAGTTAGGATCAGGAAAATATATTTGATGTGGACAAGGGTGAAAATGATGGTTCTCAGAAGGCTGTTGGAGAACCAGAAGGCTGTTGGAAATTAAGTGAACGGTTGAGAATAATGTTACAGATTTGATGGTCATCAGCACAGAAACGTTCCTCCATTGAAGAGAAGACATTGTGGAGACAGAAGAGCAGACGTGAAGGATTCCTCCCTGGTGGGACTAAAGAAGGAGCAGGAAAGTAGGCTGAGAATGAGAGAGATGGGAGTAGCTTATCTGGTGGTTGGTGTTGTAGAATACCATGCCATTGAAAGCAAACACCAGAAATTGAATTATTTCTGGCTTGAGATCATATCAACTCAGTTATTTATTTTGTACAAAAGGACAAGCCAGTGCATACTCTGCATTGGGAGACAGAAAACTTACAGCTTGCTAGCAACTAATATTACCATTGCTTAAAAAGAAAGTTGCTCCAGAAAATTATCAAACAAGCAACAGTTACTTGAAAATGTAGGAATCAGAGGACAATTTTTGGAGTTGCCTAGAACTGTCTCCTTGCCTATTCCCCAAAGAGTTCAAAAGTTCTCTTTTAGCAGCTGCGGAAAAATTGCATAAAAAAGTAATTTTGTCTCAGCAATGAAATAATTGATGTGCTTTTAAAAAAATCTCACTTAAATATTTTATTTTTAGTTTTTCATACTTTAAAATATTTTATTAATTTTGTCTGCTAATGACTTACATAAGTATAAAAGTATGTATTTAATATTTCTGTTTTTATAAAATTACTTTTTTTTTTTACTGTTTTATGTTTTTAACTTTATATATTTGAATGTATTAAATAGGTAATGTCATAGGTTAAAAAATAAATTCTGAGACATTTAAATTAAATACCAGTATACCATTTTGCTCCAGTAATGGCTAGAGTTGATTCATGATAATAATGAGTTGAGAATTTCAAAAGAGCAGGTAGTTTTAAAATATGATAGAGAGTCATGGAGAAAGAGATCTTAAATAAGACCATTTGACCTGGCAAAGGAGAATGTTGTTGGATTTCAAAGAACAATTTCAGCACAATGGAGACAAAAGCCAAAGTACAAAGTACAAATTACTAAGTAATTGGTAAGAAGGGGGAAGTGGTGGTTAAAGCCTCTTGTTGGAAAAGCAGAACATCACAAGGGATGTAAATAATGTATAGTTAACTGGAAGGGACCGTAGGTAAGATAAAATATTTTGAAAGGAGGAAGACTTTTCTATGTGTTGAGGACAAACAGAATAGAAGCAATGGTGGAAAGATTAAAGATGTTAAGAGAGAAACTTTTCAGTGTAGGGGGGAAAATGGAATTTATTCAGTTGCCAAATGGTAAGTAGTCATAAGTTTATCAAGAAAATAGTGGCTGCAGGAGTAGCTCAAGAAAAGACAATTCTTAGATGTTTTAATTATTTCTAGTAGCCAGTTCCTTGAATTTTTTTTTTGTCTCGTGCTGGTAGTGTTAGCATATATGGAAGAATCATGTCCACCTTATCTTGGTCTGCTTTTTAAATCCTGCTCCCTCCATATGTGCATGTGCGTCCTACTTATTCTGAACTTTAGTTCCTAAAGATTTAGACTCTAGCCATAAAAATGTATATGTCTAGCTCGATACTTCGTTTCCAGTTTATTTTGACATGTGGTTTTATTTCTGTACTTTATGCTTTAGATTATAGCAATACGCCCTATTAGGAGGATTACACACATCCCAGGTACTTTAGAAGATGAGGATGAGGATGAAGACAATGATGACATTGTCATGCTAGAGAAAAAAATACGAACATCCAGTATGCCAGACCAGGCCCACAAAGTCTGTGTCAAAGAGATAAAAAGGTAAATTGTAGAAGCTGTTCATTCACTAGTATTTTCATTTTGCTTATTATCGTTAAAAATTGTTGCTCATGGAAATGAATCTGCTACTTTGCGTTACAAAGCTGAGTCATTTGTTTCATATTCTTTCATCTTTCTCCTTTTCTTATATTTAGTATAGTCATGGACCACTCTATTCATCTTACCTTTCCATTGTCAACTCTTATCTCTTATATTTCTTATCTTTATGGCTTTCCTAATTCTCAGGTTATAGCTGTGATCTGTGGAGTGCTTTTTCCTCTTCATTGCTCCACCGGAATCTGATTCTCAAAATGTTCTTAATACTCCTGAATCAACACCACTTTCACTAGTCTTTTCCTCAAATGCTGAGTATAAATGATACAACTCTTCCACCTACTGTATGCTATCAAACACGATCACTATTGCAACTGCCTTTTCATAGCCTTTTTTTTTTTAATAGATCTTTATTGGAGTATAATTGCTTCACAATACTGTGTTAGTTTCTGTTGTACAACAAAGTGAATCAGCCATATGCATACACATGTCCCCATATCCCCTCCCTCTTGAGCCTCCCTCCCATCCTCCCTATCCCACCCCTCTAGGTCATCGCAAAGCGCTGAGCTGATCTCCCTGTGCTATGCTGCTGCTTCCCACTAGCTAACTATTTTACGTTCGGTAATGTATATATGTCGATGCTACTCTCACTTCACCCCACGTTCCCTCTCCCACCCTGTGTCCTCGAGTCCATTCTCTATGTCTACCTCTTTATTCCTGCCCTGCAACTAGGTTCATCAGTACCGTTTTTTTTTTTTTTTTAGATTTCATATGTATGCGTTAGCATAAGGTATTTGTTTTTCTCTTTCTGACTTACTTCACTCTGTATGATAGACGCTAGGTCCATCCACCTCACTACAAATAACTCAATTTTATTGTTTCTTTTTATGGCTGAGTAATATTCCATTGTATATATGTGCCACATCTTCTTTATCCATTCATCTGTCGATGGACATTTAAGTTGGTTCCATGTCCTGGCTATTGTAAATAGTGCTGCAGTGAACATTGTGGTACATGTGTCTTTTTGAGTTATGGTTTTCTCAGGGTATATGCCCAGTAGTGGGATTGCTGGGTCATATGGTAGTTCTATTTTCAGTTTTTTAAGGAACCTCCATACTGTTTTCCATAGTGGCTGTATCAATTTACATTCCCACCAACAGTGCAGAAGGGTTCCCTTTTCACCACATCCTTTCCAGCATTTATTGTTTGTAGATTTTTTGATGATGGCCATTCTGACTGGTGTGAGGTGACACCTCATTGTAGTTTTGATTTGCATTTCTCTAATAATTAGTGATGTTGAACATCTTTTCATGTGCCTCTTGGCCATCTGTGTCTTCTTTGGTAAAATGTCTCTTTAGGTCTTCCACCCATTTTTTAACTGGATTGTTTGTTTTTTTGATATTGAGCTCCATGAACTGTTTGTAGATTTTGGAGATTAATCTTTTGTCTGTTTCACTTGGAAATATTTTCTCCCATTCTGAGGGTTGTCTTTTTGTCTTGTTTATGGTTTCCTTTGCTGTGCAAAAGCTTTTAAGTTTATGTCCCATTTGTTTATTTCTGTTTTTAGTTCTGTTACTCTAGGAGGTGTGTCAAAAAAGATCTTGCTGTGGTGTATGTCAAAGAGTGTTTTTCCTATGTTTTCCTCTAAGAGTTTTATAGTGTCTGGTCTTACATTTAAGTCTTTAATCCATTTGGAGTATATTTTTGTGTATGGTGTTAGGTAGTGTTCCTTTTCACAGTCTTAAGACCATATTTTGGGCTTCCCTTGTGGCACAGTGGTTAAGAATCCACCTGACAATGCAGGGGACACAGATTCGAGCCCTGGTCTGGGAAGATCCCACATGTCGCGGAGCAACTAAGCCCGTGCGCCACAACTACTGAGCCTGTGCTCTAGAGCCTGTGAGCCACAACTACTGAAGCCCGCACGCCTAGAGCCTGTGCTCCACAACAAGAGAAGCCACCACAATGAGAAGCCCACACACTGCACCACAACAAAGAGTAGCCCCGGCTCGCCACAACTAGAGAAAGCCCACGCGCAGCAATGAAGGCCCAGCGCAGCCAAAATAAAAGACCATATTTTGCTTAGAAATAATGTTTATTCAGTTACTGTTTTCTTCCTTAGATTATAAACTCTAGAGGGTAGGGACTGTCACTTTCTCTTTGTACAAGATAAAGTACAGGGGAACCTTGATGACAGGATAGGGTACATGGATTGATTACATTTTCTGGATAATCTCAGGGTTAAATAGAAAACCAAATTTTCCTTTCCATACTTGTAACGTTGTAACTATATTGCATTTTCTTTTATGAGTGAATTGTAATCAACCTAACTGAATGCTTAGTAACTGAATATTTGACTTCTGAGGTTCACAGTTAAGAATATAAATGTTGTTGAGGCATATTTTATATTGACTCTGACATTAGTTAATAAATGCAGAACATCTGTTGTGTGCAGAACACCTTATTATGCACTGCATATATTATGGAAGTTGCATTTTTTAATTAAATATCTGGTGAGCTGACTTCATCTCTGATACAAAACAATATGTAATTACTGTATTATGCATGATTGGGCACTTAAGTAAATCAATGGGTAAGTGTGACTTAGACCCTCCCTGTGAGATACTGATACTGATAAGGCCATATTTCAAGGATAGAATCACATATAGTGTTCCCCACCAGTTTGCAAGTATCTGTTTAAAACAAAATAATCATTTTATTAACTAGATTTTTAAAACCTTTTTCAGATTTGTTTAGCCAAAAATGCATGATAATATCTGACCATGAAAGGGAGATATACTTGGTTTTTCTGTTTTACAGAATTTTTCTATGTTCTTGAACAGGTTTGCTATGTATTCTTTCCACACAGGCTCAAAAAAATGCCTCAGTCGATGCCAGAATATGCTCTGACTAGAAATTATTTAGAACTTATGGTGGAACTTCCCTGGAACAAAAGTACAACTGGTGAGCAAACAAAATAACACCTTTTTTTTGCAGTCTAATTGTCACTCAGGAAGCTCAAGCAAATTCTGTTGAAATACTCCCCATTGGTTATCTTCCTGTTATAGTAGTTCATGATGTAAACTATTTAGAGACTCAACTTGTGTCATCTAGGTTTTAGGATGAAAAGGAAAAGAAGGTGCTTCATGGAAGTACCTTTCGCCTAATTTTGGAGAAAGTAAGATTTTTCTGTAATTGGTGAAATATGTGTTTCTCAATACCAATAGTCAGACAATAAACTTTTATATTTATGTGCTCTTTGTCAGGAACATAGGAAAACAAAACAGTTTTGAGGTAGTCGGCAATAAGTGCCAACTCAGTACTAGAGACTATATCTTTTATGTTTTCTAAAGGAAATAATTACATATAAAGACAGGATAACAGTGGAACAGTTTTACCATTTGGAAGTTTGTTTTTCTCCCACTAGAACTTATTTAAAGAGTTTAAATTGTTTTTCTCTCTCTATCCTTCAGTAGAACTTTTCTACCTATCAGGAGCATTTTATACCAGTTTTCTTATGTATTTGTTATGTATTTTCTCTTGGGGTAAGAAATATACTCAGTCGTCTTTCAGAATCTTCAGAATCATTTTATTTGCATTTATGTCTGTTATTGGACACTCTTTTGTCAAGTTTACATACAAGGTTTGTTGAGTTCAGCAGGGGGTTGATTGCCTGAACTACTTTTGGCATAAGAATAGCTATGTGGTTGACTTTTGAAAATTGAACAGATATATTATCCTGGCTAATAAAACTCTTACATTTAAAACAGTGCTAGAAATTTTGAAGCATTAGCCCTAAAACGCACGTTTATGCCCCACATGAGGTATGATATACATACTAGATTTCAGGATGTTGAACTTTTAATATTAAAAAATAATTTTCTAAAAAAATACTTTTCGGTTAATCGACAGAGGACCATGCTCTCTGGTATTGAGCATTCAAAAAAATTATTTTTGTCTCAAAGAGGGCCCAGAATGAAGCATATTTTTGTTAAATTAACTATGCTGGGGCAGTGTTAAGGTTAAGACAACCCTATTTTAATTAGGTTTTTTTTGATAGGCTCACTTAACACATTAATGTGTGTGGCTAAAATTTTATATAAATGGAATGATATAGTATGTGCCACCCCCTTTTTTTTGGTTCTTTCACTCAGCATAATTATATTAAAGCTCATCCATGTTACTGCATATATCAGTAATTGGTTTGTCCATTTACCTGTTGTTGGACACGTGGGTTGTTTCTAGGTTTTTGGCAACTGTATATAAAGCTGCTATGGACTATGTTGGTACATTTATTTCTTAATTTATTTCATGTTTACATTCATGACAGAATATTGCCTTCTAGTTGACGGTGTTTTACCAGACAAACTGAAGCTGAATTTCTTGGTTTAATTCTTAATTCAGAATTTTCTAGGAATGCCGTAGTAAGATGAATGCAGGGGAGCATGCATTCCCATTGAATTAGCCCCTAGTTGTCACTTGGTCAGTTTGAGTTCTGATGTCTGTCTGGATCTAGCTGGGCTGTTAGGAAATACATTTTGGTTCAGATAGTCTTCGGTTAACTCCTTACTCTCCAGTGCCTGCTTTTAAGTGAAGTGGTCCTATTCTGTGAGATTTGGAGAGGGTCCTGCTCCCTGTTAGTTTAGACCTGGGAAAGAAAGTTACATTTAAACTTTACATGTTTAACTGCTCTGATTTCATTTCATCTGCGTGAAATGAAACATCTTCCATTTTGGTGTGTGTTTGATGGGTATTTGTTTGTGGCACTGATGGAGTGGTGGTAATTTCCAAACCCTGTTATTTTCTCCTTTGACAGTAGGGCTAGTGCACAATGTGAAGCAGCATATCTAGGTAACTTGGTAACACCAAGGGTCTTGTTTTGAAATTTTGGTGTTCTTTTGGTAATGTTTTTCTGTGCTTCAGGATTTATTTTAACTAACGACTTAAGAGAAATGCAGGGTGTATGTAGTATAATGGCCTGAGAATATTAAAATTGCAGGTTTTATTATTTGCTATTAGCAGCCTAGTAAATCGCTCTTGGCTTCCTCCCCTCCCCACTTGTCCTATTTGTAAAGTGAAATTAATTAGTAACTAGGAATTTTTGTCAGGTTCATACAATGTAATTGTGGAGAGTTGAGGGCAAAATGTCTATTTGAATGCAGAGTTCTAGCTCCCATTCTTCACTGAAATAACCAAGAAAATATGAAAACAAGGCAAAGCTTTTTTTTTTTTCTTTACAATTCAGAGAGTTTCTGCTGGATGTGGTCAGCATTAGAGATACATAGCACTCATGTACCCATCACGAAAACACTTCTCATTGTTCATCATTTCAGTGGAGAACTGAAGATGGGTAAATTGTGGTATAGAAGTAGTCATGTTGAGCTTCTAAACCAGTACTATATAGACTTAGGTCTAAATAGTTATGAGTAAGATCATAAAACTGTGAAAATGTCTTTCATAATTCTTGAAAAGGGAAGCTTACCTAAGTAGAGATTATCAAAAGCAGAAAGGAAAGCAGAGAGTAACGAGTTGGAGGAAATAAGTTTGTTGATTTTCCATCTTGAATGGAGGGAGCCAGTAGATACCATTTCAATCTTCTAATTGTAAATAGAGAAATATATGTTCATGTAAGTTTTAAATTTTTTATGTTTAACCACAAGTATTATTCATAATAGGAAACATACATTCTGAATCATTAAAAAGAATATTCAGGAAAGATGCATCCTGTATAGAGAAGATATACAACAATACGTAACATGGAAATTATCTTTCCTTAAAAGTTTGAAAGAATTTTTAAAATTGTCTTTACGTGGCATATTAGAAGAAATTCCTTCACTGTTTTCATTTTTTTCTAAAGCACATAGAATTCTATTCTTAGTTTACTAAATGTTAATTAGGAATGGATGTTGCATACAACAAGTGCCTTTTTAGGTACAAAATGACATTTTGATGGAAAGTGTTTCTCCTTGGACATGATGATGTAATAAATATGTTGATAACTGAATATTGAACCATCTTTGCATAACTAAAATAAATCCCACTGGGACTTAGTAGATTACTCTTTGAATAGATTTGATTTACAAGCATTTTAATATTTAGAGCTATGCGAAATGGAATTGGTCTGAAGTGGGTTTTTTTTGTTTACTATGGTAGGTTTTAGTGTCAGGGTTAGCATCATGAAACAGGAAACTTTCTATATTTCATTTTTTCATATATTCATTGGTTGGCTTCTGAAGCCAGGAAAGGGAAAGAAATTTTATTCTTCCCTTTCCAAATCACTCAGCCAAGACTCTGACTAAAATGAATAGTATTATAATTAAATTACATACATTACTGCTTACCTGGGTTTTTGTAGACTAGCTTGGGAACCAAACTACCATTTAAGGCATTTTTTTTTTTTCTTGTAGGAAAAATGTATAACAGTTTCCAAATAACTGATTGAAAGAGTGGACTTGTGTGTGTTTTTCTCTCTTCCATTCTCTTCCTTCACTGTCAGTATTGTGGCTGTGGATTATCCTCTAGCTGCCACCCAGCTGATGAATTCCTTTTGGCTTCCATGACCTAGTGTTTAATCTGTGATTATTTCAGAGCCTGAAGCATATCAGTAAACCTAATGAAAGCTTGGCTCTGGAAACAGGGCCTAATTCATACATTTCTGGTGAGACTTGAATGGATAGAACTTAGGCAGTTCTTTATGTCTTAATTTTTTTTTTTGACCCAGCCCTTCTGTTTTAGAAGATTAGCTGAAGGAAATAATTACAGATATATGTGGAGATTTAGTTACAAGGGTGCACAGTGAAGCATGCTTTATAACTGTAAAGATTTGTGGATAACCTAAATGCTCAGCAATAGGGAATTAGTTAAATGAGTGTGGATAATTAAATAATGGAATAATATGTACCCACTAAACTGGTACTGAACAATACATTTGACACTGAAAGATGTCTGTAATATATTAAGTGAAAAAACATTTTACAAAACTTGAAGACCCATATAATCTTAGTTTGAAAAATAGGTATGTAAGCATGTGTGCACACACACACACACACACACACACACAGAATCTGGAATAATACGTACTGAAGTGAAGGTAGTGATGTTCTCTAGGGGAGAAATGAAATTATGGGTGACTATTTCCTTCTTTTTTTATTAGTGTCATAGGGTTTTCTGGAATGAGCATGTATAACTAATTGTAGTAAGAAAAAAACACTTAAAAAAAAAAGAACAAATGCCAGCACAAATAGAATATGTGGAAATTATGTCTCCATAGAAATAATGTGTATCTAGAAAATCATTCCAAATGAAATGAGTATTAACTCCTTGAGTTTTTAATTATGTAGTGTCTACTATTTCTGTAAGTAAGTAAACCAAGTAAACCAAGTCTGGGTCTCCCTGAAGACTCATTTAGAAGAAACCAAGCCTGTTCTTGTCACATCTTTTTTCAAAAAACTATTTTGACTCTTACCAGCCTGGAAAGGAGTTGTCCCATTGAAAAATTCCACATGCTCAGATTGTTTCTGTTGGGTTGCTTGACAGACCGTCTGGACATTCGAGCAGCTCGGATTCTTCTGGATAATGACCATTATGCCATGGAAAAATTGAAGAAAAGAGTGCTGGAATACTTGGCTGTCAGACAGCTGAAAAACAACCTGAAGGGCCCCATTCTGTGCTTTGTCGGCCCTCCTGGCGTTGGAAAAACAAGCGTGGGAAGATCAGTGGCCAAGACTCTGGGCCGAGAGTTCCACAGGATCGCACTTGGAGGCGTGTGTGATCAGTCTGACATTCGAGGACATAGGTAGAGTACTTCTCTCGATTTAATCTCTGATTTCCTTCCTTTTCATTTGTCTAGAGCACCCCCCCTCCAAAAGCCAAGGCATAATGTATATCTTTTTCTTAAAGTGCTCTTTGTGTTACCTTGAATGGAAAGGACATTTATGGTACTTACCTGCTAGCCAAAGCCTCTACCGTCAGGGTATACCCAAACTAACCTTGATGTCTGTGTGACGGTGGACGGGGGTGGGGGTCTGTGCCTCAGCTTTCCTGGAATCTCATTTGAATGCAATTATAAATTAGTTATAATTAAATATTATACTTTTATATTTATTTTGGCCCAATAGCATTTCATAAATAATGACTCATAACTTTTAGAGTTTAAGGAATAAGTGCAATAGCAGGCAAGTAGGAGGAGGTAAGAAATCTTTGATGACAAATTTATTATGTTTGCATTTTAAACTTTCTTTCAAGGAGGCTGGTTTACAGTGTGAGTATGAATAATAAGGAGAAAAGATAATTAAGGCTTTGCATTTTTGACACCCTTTCTATAAAAATACATTAAACTGTAAGAACTGTGTCCCTGATTAATCTGACATTATTAGAATGAGATTTGCATGTTACGTTCATTGTTTTGTTCTCGGTGGCTCATATCGGAAGATGCTTTGGGAAAGCATGAACCTCTGTTTCATAGTTGCAAGTTGTGAGAAAACATTCCTATAGCTTATGTGTTAAGGAACATTTAAAAATGTAGAAATTATGAACTGCTTAAAAGAATATGATGTTGTATACCTGAGACTAATATAATGTAATATGTCAATTACATCTCAGTTAAAACAATTTTTTTAAAAGAAGGCATGTAGCTTTAAGTAGAAAGTAATTAAACTGAAGATAAAACTTCTAACCTCAAGATCATAAACTCGATCTTAAAGTTGTAAAAGCATTGCAGATTATAAATGGGGGCTTTGGCAGGCATGCCAGTGCAAGCAGTGGACAGCTGCCAGTGGCCAAGGGTAATTTAAATGCATATTTACAGTTTGGTGAGTATGGATTAAACTTGGATTGTGGGGAAAAGAAAAGAATATGATGCTTTTATAACATCTTATTTTCCATTTGCCTTATTCATGGGATCCTTAGGCAGGGATGGGAAACTATTTCAGAAACTTTTTCATGAAAAATGGTTCCTTTTATTCTCTTTTATTTGCTTATTTACAATTCTTACGCATTGAAGAAAAAGCATCCCAAGATTTTAGTAAATAAGCAATGAGGACTGCAAATTAGGTCAGGGAATTGATTTGGGTCAGTCTTTCTGGCAATTCAAATCATGTTTTTGTTGCCTAGACTTTCTTATTCTCACATGTGCCACTAGAGGCTGTAGTTTGCTTTTGTAAAGAAATTGGCATCGTGGACCAATCCTGGAGAAGCTAGATCTAGGGCCTAAATCTTCTGATTTATGCTACAGAGCTTTAGGGAGGTGTTCTCCATGCAAGAGACTTGATTCCTGCAGCACTCAGAGTTGTCTTAGTTTATTTCTTCCTTTTATTATCTGTGGCACAGTATTGTGTGATATTTGATGGAATTTAGAGAGTGAGTTTGTGGAGTTACTGTCGTGAAATTAATGTCATGGGCACATGACATGTAGGTATTTGTCCTTATTTCTTCCTACATTGGTATTGACTATTCAGTAAGGCTTGGAGAGTGCTTAGTGCCCAGCACACTCTGAGCGTTCAATAAAAATTAGCTTTCATTATTATTTTAATTCTCAATTCTCAGGAGGACAAGTTTAGATTTATAAGCTTCAATATGACTTTTTATAAAATTCAGTCTGATTCTTAAATTGTACCTAAAATATCCTGTTTGGGGCATTATTATTTAATTTATGTGACAAAAAATTGTGGAAAATATATTTTTGTGATGCCTGCTGGCAGGCAGTATATAATGTCATAATCCCCACCACTTCTTATGAGCATTGTTGGGTTTAAACAGATCTCTGTTTTAAATTTTTACTGAAACTGATAGACCTAAAATTTGTTCTCTTTTTTTTCAAGTGAGTATCCTTTCGTGTGTGTGACTACTGTTAAGAGGCTTGAACCTAAAGAAAATGAGAATTTATTTTCTTTATGAGTCTTTTGTGAAAGGAGCCTGTGTATTTGCCTAAAATATGTGTAAATATAAGCTTTTTAGAAATGTGTGGTGCGAATTGAGGTTATGATTGTTGCCAGATAAAAGGTTTGTGGGCTTGTCTATGACTCATTCTGCTAAAGCCTGATTTGTGATACACCTTGCTGGTGGGCATGTGCTCACTAGCCATCCCTGTACCAGGTGTTCCACTAAACACTATAGCCATCTGCCCTTGTGCTATTGGGGACTTACTACCCAGCTACCCACTAAATTATCAAAGCCTGGTGAAAATTTCTGTTTGAAAACCCGTTTGGAAGCAGGTGGAGCGTGGGGTGTGGTGGTTACGGGGAGGGGGTTGAGAGCAGAGGACGCGCTTGTGTCAGAGTTGCGGGTTGGAGGAGGTGATAGGAGGGGAGAGAACAGTAGAGGATTATAGCACAGCCACGGGGTGGAGTGTGTGGGCATTTGGGAACACCCAGGTCTTGGCATTTAAGTACCGGTCACATGCTCACAAGTAGAGTTCATGCAGAGTTTTGTTTTTCCGCAGCCTATGAGTAGGCACCACTGTTCTGCGGCCTTAAAATAGCCAAGGAAAAACAGAGCTGCATTCTGTTATCTATCTTCCTTGCTCATTCTCTTGATTCTGTCACTCACTTTCCCCATTTTCCCACGCATGGAGCTCCAGCCTTTTGGTAGAAGTACCTGTTTATGTGGAGGAAGGTGCTAATAAGTTAGGAATTTATTTTAAAAACAACCTAAGATATGTCTTTTTTGTTTTGTTTTGTTTTGTTTTAATTTTCTTTTTTTTTTTGTTTTTAATTTTTATTTATTTATTTATATAGTTAGTTAGTTAGTTAGTTAGTTAGTTAGTTTTGGCTGTGTTGGGTCTTCGTTTCTGTGCGAGGGCTTTCTCTAGTTGCGGCAAGTGGGAGCCACTCTTCATTGCAGTGCGCGGGCCTCTCACTGTCACGGCCTCTCTTGTTGCGGAGCACAGGCTCCAGACGCGCAGGCTCAGTGATTGTGGCTCACGGGCTTAGTTGCTCCGCGGCATGTGGGATCCTCCCAGACCAGGGCTCAAACCCGCGTCCCCTGCATTGGCAGGCAGATTCTCAACCACTGCGCCACCAGGGAAGCCCTAAGATATGTCTTTTAGAGTTAAAATGATAATGAGGTGAAAGATGGGGAAGAAAAAAAGAAGACTTGGTTTACATTTAAATCTTAAACTGGGAAAATACAGTGATCTGACTAAATATTGGCCCATTGTTTTGGTTCGTATTATTTTGAGTGGATTAGAGGAAGAATAGTCATGTTTATGCTCCATATTAGCTAATGTATTTTTTTCAATTTAACATTTCTCATTATCTCCATTGGGATTTTTCTCTCTACTTTTATAAGCCATAGAATCTCTGTTCCCATCTATCAGTTTTTACGACTTACATTTTTATATTTAAATATTATATTTAAATAATTTAAATCAGTTCATAGACATTAAGTATAAAGTGACTTCTTTTAGGATGAAGTTTTATGAAATCATGTTTCTGTAACGATCTTTTTTCATTAGCTGTTCCTCAGTGAAATATACTACTGTTGCGATGTTTCTCAAGTTATTGTTGAGGGTAACTGGAGGTCACTGACCAGCTATTTGTTCAGATGATAAAGTTCTATCATTGTAAGGAATCCTTGGCTCAATTCTTAAACAAGAGGAGAAGAAAAATGAACTTTTCTTTCCACATTGATAAATTTTCACGTGTAACCTGAAATAATGATGTTTTAAATAAATTTGCTGTTTCATTACTAGTCTCTACAAGGGAAAAATACCTGAAGCAGCAAGCCTTTAAAATATTCTTAGCATGGTATGCCAGACATGTTACGGTTTGCTCACTAGCCTCCTTTATAACCTATATTTGTATGCAGCTCTTCTTTGCCTCCGAAAAACTTTCAGGTTATCTTGAGGCCCCAGCCCAAGGCTTCCTCCATTAAGATAAGTGCAGTCCGTGACGATCGTACTCTCCTCTGAACTGACTACTTACTGTCTATTGTGCTCTTCAGTGATCAAATAATACAGGCCTCTGGCATTTCTAATATATTCTTACAGAGGTGAAACATAGATATATTAAAAGTAGGAGCTCTGTAGGGTAGGCGTTTTCACATATCTTATACTCCTCTGTATCAGTCTGTGCTGCCAAGCACAGTGCCAAACGTGCTAAGTGCTCTCTAAGTGCTGCGTGAGTTCAAGTAGGATTAAACCATGTTCGAAGTCATGCAGTTCTTTAGATGAGCACATCCATGCAAATGATTTAGGAATGACTGCTGTAAGAACAATTTGATTTGTTTAGACATGCTATATTAAAGACTATTTTTAGTTCCTTAAAGACTGTTTTTCTTTTTTAAAAAGAAATCATTAGGATCTCTTTTAGGTTTATTACTTTTGCCAACTTGAGAGATATGTATATACACCCTTGGTAGAAAATTAGAAAAATAAAAGGAAAAAAATCCTCATGTTTTTCTACCATACAAAGGTAATCACCTTTAACATTTTATTTCCTGCCCAACTTTTCATTGGGCAGCTTTTGCCATTTTTTTTAAAGCAACAGAATTATCCTACCCTTTCCACTTAACATTATAACAAACTTTTTATATTACAAATTGTTTGTAAATATCACTTGAATAGTTTGTGTTATAGCCCATAAGAACTCCTTCATTGGATAGGCATGAAAATATTGATGGTAAATGCCTGCTTTTCTCCCTGTCTACATACTGGAAAAGAGGTGAGTAAAACATCCCTTATTCCTGACATTTATCCTGATATCCTTGGCAGTGACAGAATGACCAGCTTCTTGGATTACGTTAGATTTGAATATATCTAGGGATGATGCAGAGTAGTAAAATAGTTGATTACCATGGAGCTGTAAATAGATGCTATTGTAATTTGGTGTAGTTGTTTTTTGAAGTATAACACAGACTACTTTTTGGAAAATTAAAAACGCTGACCTTGTATATTAAACTTTTGAACTGTGTAGACACTTTTGTTTTTGTGTATCTTATACACTAGTTGAATTGTCATGATAAACCTGTGAACTGCCTGTAATAATTATACCTATGAATCCATATATTTTTTAGTTCACTTGTATACTTTAAGAAAAACTCCTAGGTAATTATGTATTCAGGCTGAATAATAAGTAATTAAAATGATACATTCTTTGCAAACTTTCCTATATTGTGCTATATTGCTTTCTAGATGTTGTATCACAAGGAAGAACATAGAAAAGACAGTATTTTGCCCTCAAAAACGTTATAGTTTGTAAAAGAATACTAGTTTCATTTATTTCCTACTTAAATGTAGTTTCTCAGTAGGATATTTTGGTATGCTAATTTGTTTTTTAAAATGTTTGTGTTTGTTTAGTGATGTTGAAAGAGAACATTTTCATTTGTGTGTTGCTACATTTTTCACCATCTGATTCATATTCCAAAGGTTTATTCAAAGTTTATTCTGTAACTTCAGTTAGTGAATTGCCTGTTACGCATACCTTGTGGCAAAAGACAAGCACATTATAGATATTTTCAGTAGCTTACAGGCTCTGATAATAGTTGTCTTGGTTTGACATCTAGACTAGTGGTACACGTTTGAGGATGTCACCTGTGATTAAGGAACTCTAGGGGCATTGAGCACGCTTGGTGCTGTTGTAACTGAGCAAAGGGCTTGTGCGCTCACAGCACAGAAAGCCAAACCCTGACAGTGGGTTTGTAGCAAAGGAAGGGTTTATTGCAGGGCGCCAAGCAAACGCGTGGGAGACAAACCCCAGATCCAATTCCAGTTGATCTTTGAGTGAGGGGTTTTTTAAAAGGCAAAGAACAAAAAGGCTGGAGTTAATTATCATCTTGTGACATTTCTTAATCATAGTTTCAGGAGTCAGGATGTCTCTGGTTTACAGTTCTCTGGCCAGGTAGTCCGTGGCTCATCTTGCCCTGGAGAAATAACCTGAGTTTGTATGTTAATGATAAGATCTATAACAGTGATTTTAGTACATTAACAATGTTACTGGCAACAGCAATTTCAGTCATCTGACTCTGGTTGACCAGTGTTGGCAGGATTGAGGTCAGAGGGGATAAGAAAAGGAGTAAAGTTTTGGATAGAGAGATTAATCATAAACTCGGTAAGAGAACTTGGTTTGGGGGGCTTGGTTTCACTATGAAAAGACATTTATAAGAGTTGCTTCTGGAACTTACCTGGTGGCACAGTAGTTAAGAATCTGTCTGCCAATGCATGGGACACGGGTTCGAGCCCTGGTCCGGGAATATCCCACATGCCGCGGAGCAACTAAGCCCGTGTGCCACAACTACTGAGCCTGCGCTCTAGAACCCGTGTGCCACAACTACTGAAGCCCGTGCGCCTAGAGCCCATGCTTGGCAACAAGAGAAGCCATTGCAATGAGAAGCCCATGCGCCGCAACGCCGTGTGCGCAGCAATGAAGATCCAACGCAGCCAAAAAAAAAAAAAAAAATTTAATTTAAAAAAAAGAAAAAAATTAAAAAAAAAAAAAAGAGTTGCTTCCATGAGACAGAGATTGAAATGGGACCCAAATTTAGGTGTACTGATTTCTGCTTTTGTATTTTTTCTAGGAAATTCGAAGTTGACTTTAAGTGGCTATTACTAATAACAATTACAATTAACATCTTTTGAAAGCTTACCATGTGCCAGGCACTGTGCTTTGTGCTTTACGTATTATGTTCTCTCGTGATCTCATATAATCCATCAGGTTGGCACTGTTATTATCCCCATTTTAGCAGATGAGGAAACTGAGGCTTGGGTCATGTTATTTATGCAAAGCAATACTCAGAGACTTATATGACCTTAACAATGGTGATAGAAAGATACTTTGGGTGCTATCATTGTTGATCTGTTGTCCTTAAACAAATAGGAGAGACAAACTTTTGTTTGGGGAACAATCTTACAACTCTGTATGCAGCATCTAATCTGTATTTAGACCCACTTTCTGTCATCAGAATGCTCACTGGCTCTTTAGAGGAGGCCATATGCTTGGTACCCATGGATAAAACCTAGGTTGTAAGTATGAATCAGGCAAATTGTAGGGCCAATAAATGTTGCAGACATTACATTATTGGAAAGATCACTTTGTGAGGGGTGGTCAGGAAAAGTTTGGTAGAATTTTTGGGATTTACCTAGGTGGGGAGAGTATTAAGGGCAGGAAGGCACCATATTAACAAAGGTAAAAAAGCTTAAGGGCTATTAATAGGACCTTGATTGTGGATGAAGCAAGAGCATAAGGGCAGCAAGTTAGGAAAGCTGGTGGGGACTGGATTGTGAAGAGCCTTGAATTCCAGACAAAGGAATTTGGACCTTATTCTCTAGGTTCTGGGAAGCAGTAGAAAGTTTAGGAGGAGTTGTTTGTATACTGTGACTAGTACCTGGATTTCCGCTTCTTCTTTAGAAGGGGCAGCTGCCTAGAATATTATTTTCTCTCCATGACTTTAGGTCTAGAATTGTCAGTACCTCTTTTTGAAATCTGCCTATCAAAAGCAGTAAGGAAAAAGAAATTAATGCGCAAGAAATGACCCTTAGAGGCTTTGAGATTTTTTTGTTTTGTTTTTAATTTCCCTTCCCTACTTATTCACAGAAGGCTGACAAATCTGTAAGTTCTCTAGAGAGAGAATTTCAGAGAATTTATTAATCGTGAGTCTTGTCGTTCCTATATCCTGTTCTGAAATCTTGAAATGTGCTAACTCCTTATTATAACTGGACAGTGTTTACTGTATCTGGTTCCAGGGCCTTGGTCACTCCCCCAGATGAAAGGCATTCCCACGATATTTTTAAGGCTTTCTTGTCTTTTCAAAGGTCACTATTTACTCTGTCCTACTTTATACCAGTCATGTGGCAGAACTGCTCCGTGAGCTGGCTTTGTGCAGATCATGAGATACGGCCGCTGTTCCACTTGCCCTTGGTTTGTTTCTTGCAGGCATTCACCCTTTTATGCCTCTTCACAGACAGCATTTGATTTGCTCATGGCTTAGGCAGCAAGGTTGTAACTAAAATTAGTAAACTGCTGCTTAAAATAAAGTTTTGCTGGCTTTGTAAAAAAGGCACTTTTTTCAGTTTGACAAGCATATTTTTATTTCATGTCACGTACATTTGTCAGTTATGTAGATGATTCTTGTTCAGATATGTTAAAGCAGCCTCTAACATTTGAATGCATGACATAATGTCTGGCTGAGCTTGGTTATGCCAATCAGTGTATATAGGGTGAACACAGTTTTATTCAAAAGGCCAGAATTAATGGAATTTTGATATAAATACTGTTGGCCCCAGATCCTCTTACTACAGTGAATAACAAATTATTCCCTCTGAAAATGAAAAAGTTGGAATTTTTCTTTCTTTTTCTGGGGAGAGGCCTACATTTTGAGTGGTCCTTTGAACCAGTTCTGATTTCCTTTATGAAGATGGTGGTGATGTTTTAGCCAGCTCTGGGTCAGCCATTTCAGTCTGTAAGCAGGTAGTTATGTTGGGGTTTGGTAAGTGCCAGGGAGGTGCCCAGAAGAACTGTGAAAAATGTGGGAATTAAATTCATAGGGCTCTTTGGATGTTTTAGAATCTCAAAGAGTAAGAATCATAACTATGTGATTTAAGTGTAATTTTTTTCAGTTTCACTAAGTGGCAAAAATTAGATACAGTGCTTCTAATATCATGGGTAATTTACAGCCAGAATTCAATAGAAAATAAGATAAGAATTGAATCTAGTAACTCTTTGACGTATCACAGGGCTTTTAAAATTGACAGTATCTCTTTGCTATATTCCTGTGATAACTAAATGACCGTTTCCCAGTCTAGAGTTTTGATTTCTAAGTGATAACTGCTCTGCCATCTCCCTGTTGCTAATCTACTGCTCACCTTCTGCAGGCGCACCTATGTTGGCAGCATGCCTGGCCGGATAATCAATGGCTTGAAGACTGTCGGGGTGAACAATCCAGTGTTCCTGTTAGATGAGGTGGACAAACTAGGAAAAAGTCTACAGGGTGATCCTGCAGCAGCTCTGCTTGAGGTAAGATTTAGAAAATTCCCTGTCTGTAATCACACTGGAAGAGTATAGGTGAGAGTAGATAATCATATTTAGGGAGCATATACGTTGATGTGGGTTTAGCCATGGGAAAAACACTTTGATACAAACTAAAATCTGAAGCCATTTGATATTTAAATTAAAATGTCATAGAGATTTTTTTTCCTTTTTCTAATAATTCCCCTCGTTTCTTTCTTTGTTTTTATCAAATAGTTTAATAAAAATTTTATGCATACTTATTGTTTAGAGACCAGTTGTTCTATAAGACTGTTACAAAAAACAGCAAGCAAGTCTCTTCCCTGGGGTTCCTCATTTCCTCTTCTGCACTTTGATCCTCTGACTTTTAGTTGATTAGTCCATTTTCTAGAGATCATGGCTGTATTGCTTTCTTGATTTTAGAGTTTTTGGCATTATAGATTCCTATCTATAGGAGATGATTTTGCTTGCTTGCTTCCTTCTGCCCCTACTGTATCATTTTTATATCCCCAATCTCCCAATATAAATTTTATCCTGATTTTGTTAAGTCATTGTTGAGTATTTACACTATTATAGTTATATAAGGGCTTTTCATAGCTGAGCCATGTGGTGAACTATGATCACTTTTCTTTTTCTGTCCTTTTTGTTTTTCTGTGTTTTTAAAAATGTTTTTAGAGTTAATAATCATCTTGTTTCTTTTGTTCACTTTCACCAACTGTCTAATTTTTATTGGGAGACTTCCAGACTCTTTGTGTTTTATTGGTTTTGTCTTCTCTAAGCCTCTAACCTGAACTGGTTGTTCCCACACTAGGCACAGAGCTGTGGTCCGAGGATCTCCCTTCACCTCCCCCCACATTGCGTTTCCTGTTTTCCGTATTCCACGTCTTCCTCTTTCTTGGTTTATTCTCTCATTGTCCTGGTGTTAGTCTCCCAGTAGCCTCCTGAGAAAGCTTGCATGTAAACGTTCTTCAACTTTGCATATCTGAAAATGTCTTTGTGTTTCTCTCATACTTGATTGGTAGTTTGACTGGGTATAGAATTCCAGGTGGAAATAATTTTCCTGCAAAATTTTAAAGATGTTTCTCCATTGTTTTCCAGTTTTCAATGTTGCTATTGATGAGACTAAGCTGTTGTGGTCCTGTCTTTTGTGACTTGTTTTACTGTCTGAAAACTTTTCAGATCTCCTGTTTATCCCAGTGTTCTGAAAATTTACAATAATCTGCCGTGCCATGGGTCTCTTTCCATTTTTGCTGATGCTCTGAAGGTTCTTTGTATTGGAAAATCCTCTCCGTTTATTTCTGTAAAATTTTATTGAATCCTTTTGTTGATGATTTCTTCTCCAGTTTTGGGGAACTCCTATTAATTTGATGTTAGATCTTTAATTTTCTTATCTCTCCTATTACTCATCTTTTTAATTTTTTGTTCTACTTTCTGTGAAGAGTTCCTCAGCTCTATCTTTTAATCCTTCTATGAGTTTGTCATTTCAAAGAACCCCTTTTTTTTAACTTCTCTGCATGTTCTTTTTATACTACCTTGCTCTTGTTACATAGTTGTAAAATGTCCTTTTGTCTCTGTGAGAAAAATACTAATAGATTAAAAAAAATTTTTTTTTCCTTCCTTTGCTCCAAAGCTGCATTTATCTATTCGTTATATATTTTTTCTGGTCTCTTCTATATTAGAGTCTTTCATTAGATGTCTGGCAGTTTTTGTGTGTTCATATTTAATAGTGAGGCATGAAAAAGCTGATTGGAAGCTATGAGCATATGAGAGGGGGCTTATTGATTACAATTTTCACAGTAGGGTCATCTGACTAATATATTTCATTGAGGAACCTTCTGTGTCAATAACTTTAGGTCTTTCTATTGAGGCTGGTCAGATTTCTCAGAGAAGACTCCTTAAGTCTCTTGGCTTGAGAATGAAGGCCTGGCTGCCAACATTCTAGGCACCAAGCATTCAGCATCCTGGATGTATGCATTCACCTGAACTGTTGTTTTCAGTGTAGTATGTACTCTACTCAGCTGTGCCCACTGTCACCTGCACAGGGAACCACTGCTTTATGTTCTTAAGAAAATCCCAGTACTTTGCTGGGATAGGGGAAGGGATCTGGTGTGCCTGACTGCTTCATAAATTTACTTTAACCAGTCCTCCTTATTTTGCCACCTCTGCCCCCACTCTTCACCCTGGTTTAAATAAAATATTATTAATATTCAAATTGATTTGTAAAACCGAGGGAAAACTTGCTTTGTAAAAAGGTTTTTTTCTTGTTTATTTTCTTGCTTTGAGTTCCCTCTGGCTTCCTGTTTTTCTGTTTTTGTAATCTTCTTAGAACAGGATGGACTGGGGCCTGTGTCTTATGAGCAGGGAGACCATACATTCTCTTTTGCATGGGACAGTCCCAGTTTATGCCTAATTATTAATTGCATTCTCTTTTAGTCTTAGAAGTGGGTCCTCTTCGGACAATAAAAAGTACAGTTACCCTACTTTAAAAGCCCCAGGGCTTGGAGATAAGAGTTTGATTTGGTTTGGTTTTGCTTGTTTTTATTTGAAGACAGTTCTCTTCTGGCTCAGTAACTGGTTTTGAATGATAAAATAGTGAACATTATTTAAGATTTTAGTGGTTTCTTAGTTGTTAACTTTAGACTTGCAGTTTAATTGGGGCACTTTTCAGATAATCTGACAGATTCTCCCATTAGACACTTAATGTTACCCTGTTGAAAAGAACTTAAGAGTGATTCCCTGATAGTTAGATTTCCCAACAGACTATCTGTAGGAGTCCTGAAACAAGTCCACCAAAGACAGCTTCACAAGTAGTAGGAGAAGATGGTTAAGCCCCCTGTATGTTTGTTTGACTGTATATTTCAAATGTTCACCTAGTGCTTTGTGGTGATTCAGTAATATTTGTTGAATTGAATTGATCTTTGATAACAAGCAGCTGATATATTGATATTTTCTTACCTGCCGTAGAACTTGGTATTCACTCTTTTGGCAATTTCCAAACTAAAAGTACAAAAGCCTCAAATGATACCTCAAAGTAAATGCCACCCTGGGCCACATGCTTATCTCTGATGTTTAGTGACGAATAGCATCAGTTCCTTATAGACTGTGGTATCTGTGAAGCAAGATGTAGATTTGGAAGAACTGAGTGTCTTGGTCCCTGACATCCTCCTTCTCCCCACCTGCCCAAATCCTGGGTAAAAACCTCTCATACCTCACAGGTTATTGAAGCAAATAAGAATATATGTAAAAGCACTCTGTAAACTGTAAAGCACTCTACAGATAATATTTTAATTTAATATCCACTGACATTTCTTTTGTGTCTGTTTTGAAAGCCACTTCAAATTTTCCAATACCAGTAGATCCCCCTGAATGAAAAAAAAGAATAAAGTTCAATTACTCAACACGTTGTATTTGAAGTAGAATATTACTGAGAGTCTGGAATATTCAAGAGCATGTGTTTTTTATCTTTCCATATAGAAAACCTACTTTTTCAAAATTGACGTTTAGACATTATTTATAAAATTTACTCATACAAGATTTTTTTTATTTTACAGCTAATTTGTATTAAGAGAATATGTACTGGATATGAAGAACATAATAGTAGATATAGAGTGGTTACTCTGAATAAGTTAAAAAATAAACTTGTTCTGCCTGTAGATTCTTCTTGCCTTCGTATTACTCATGAAGAATCTGCTGATTTCCTTGAGCTTCCATGGAATTGTTGCTTATATAAAATAGAATGTATTTCCAGCATAGAATGTATTTCCAGCATACTGTTGTCAGCATAGAAATATTTACTTAAAATTTAGATACCTCTTTTGAAAAGTTATTGGAAGAACATAAAACTAGATCTAACTACTTGATAAACAAATGTTGGTAGTAGAATTCAGGCAAGTCTGTTGTTGAATAGTGTTAAAATATTAGATCAAGGAAAGTCCTTTTATGTAATTATTAGACTCAAAATTATGGAAGTTTTATCAGCTAGATTATCATATTTATAATTAATGCAAGATTCAGACTGTTCGTTAAATATAAGTGCATTTCTGAAATACACTTTGGTGTGAACGGGCGAATAAAATACATGGATACTATACCAAATTTTCTATATAGGCAATAATGTTACAGTTCTAACATTAGAACTGCACCACCAAGGAAGTCCAAACTTCTTTCTTTAAAACTGAAGTTGTTGGGGACTTCCCTGGTGGCGCAGTGGTTGGGAATCCACCTGCCAGTGCAGGGGACATGAGTTCAAGCCCTGGTCTGGGAAGATCCCACGTGGCTCGGAGCAGCTAAGCCTGTGTGCCACAGCTACTGAGCCTGCGCTCTAGAGATCACAAGCCACAACTACTGAGCCCATGCACCACAACTACTGAAACCTGCATGCCTAGAGCCTGTGCTCCGCAACAAGAGAAGCCACCGCAATGAGAAGCCCGCTCACTGCAACAAAGAGTAGCCCCCACTCGCGGCAACTACAGAAAGCACACACGCAGCAATGAAGACCCAATGCAGCCATAAATAAATAAATAAATAAATAAATAAATAAATAAAATTTATTAAACGAAAAAAAACAACTGAAGTTCTTAATTAGAATTAGATCCAGTTGAGACCTTCAAGATGGCGGAGGAGTAAGGTGTGGAGTTCATCTTCCTCCCCGCAAATACATCCAAAATACATCTACATGTGGAGCAACTCCTACAGAACACTTAATGAATGCTGGCAGAAGACCTCAGACTTCCCAAAAGGCAAGAAACTCCCCACGTACCTGGGTAGGGCAAAAGAAAAAAGAAAAAACAGAGACAAAAGAATAGGGACAGGACCTGCCCCTCTGGGAGGGAGCTGTGAAGGAGGAAAAGTTTCCACACACTAGGAAGCCCCTTCACTGGTGGAGATGGGGGGTGGAGGCGGGGAAGCTTCGGAGCCACGGAGAAGAGTGCAGCAACAGGGGTGCAGAGGGCAAAGTGAAGAGATTTCCACACACAAGATCGGTGCCGACTGGCACTCACCAGCCCGAGAGGCTTGTCTGCTCACCCGCTGGGGCGGGTGGGGGCTGGGAGCTGAGGCTTGGGCCTCGGAGGTCAGATCCCAGGGAGAGGACTGGGGTTGGCTGCGTGAACACAGGTTGAAGGGGGCTAGTGCGCCACAGCTAGCCAGGAGGGAGTCCGGGAAAAAATCTGGACCTGCCTAGGAGGCAAGAGACCATTGTTTTGGGGTGCGTGAGGAGAGGGGATTCAGAGCACCACCTAAATGAGCTCCAGAGATGGGCGTGAGCCGCGGCTATCAGTGCAGACACCAGAGACAGGCATGAGATGCTAAGGCTGCTGCTGCAGCCACCAAGAAGCCTGTGTACAAACACAGGTCACTATCCACACCTACCCTCCCGGGAGCCTGTGCAGCCCACCACTGCCAGGGTCCCGTGATCCAGGGACAGCGTCCCCAGGCGAACACGTGGCACACCTCAGGCTGTTGCAACATCGCACTGGCCTCTGCCACTGCAGGCTCGCCCCGCATTCCCTACCCCTCCCTCCCCCCGGCCTGAGTGAACCAGAACCCCCGAATCAGCTGCTACTTTAACCCTGTCCTCTCTGAGCGAAGAACAGACACCCTCAGGCGACCTACGCACAGAGGCGGGGCTAAATCCAAAACTGAACCCCAGGAACTGTGCAAACAAAGAAGAGAAAGGGAAATCTCTCCCAGCAGCCTCCAGAGCAGCGGATTAAATCTCCACAATCAACTTGATGTACCCAGCATTTGTGGAATACCTGAATAGACAACAAATCATCCCAAAATTGAGGCGGTGGACTTTGGAGCAACTGTAGACTTGGGGTTTGCTTTCTGCATCTAATTTGTTTTTGGTCTCATATTTATCTTAGTATTTAGAGTTTAGTATCATTGGTAGATTTGTTTATTGATTTGGTTGCTCTCTTCTTTTTTTTTAATATATAGATATATATATATATATATTTCCCTTTTCTCTTTTTGTGAGTGTGTATGTGTATGCTTCTTTGTGTGATTTTGTCTGTATAGCTTTGCTTTTACCATTTGTCCTAGGGTTCTGTCTTTTTTTTTTTTTTTTAGTATAGTTTTTAGCGCTTGTTATCATTGGTGGATTTGTTTTTGGGTTGGGTTTGGTTGCTCTCTTCTTTCTTTCTTTTTTTAATTACTTTTTAATTTTTAATAATTTATTTTTTATTTTAAAAACTTTATTTTATTGTATTTTTTTCTTTCTTTCTTTTTTTCTCCCTTTTCTTCTGAGCCGTGTGGTTGACAGGGTCTTCATGCTCTGGCCGGGTGTCAGGCCTGTGCTTCTGAGGTGGGAGAGCTGAGTTCAGGATATTGGTCCACCAGAGACCTCTCAGCTCCATGTAATATCAAACGGTGAAAGTTCTCCCAGAGATCTCCATCTCAACGCTAAGACCCAGCTCCACTCAACAACCAGCAAGCTCCAGTGCTGGACACCCTATGCCAAACAACTAGCAAGACAGGAACACAACCCCACCCATTAGCAGAGAGGCTGCCTAAAATCATAAGGCCACAGACACCCCAAAACACACCAGCGGACTCAGTCCTGCCCACCAGAAAGACAAGATACAGCCTCATCCACAAGAGCACAGACACCAGTTCCCTCCACCAGGAAGCCTACACAACCCACTGAACCAACCTTAGCCACTGGGGGCAGACACCAAAAATAACAGGAACCACGAACCTGCAGACTGCAAAAAGGAGACCCCAAACACAGTAAGTTAAGCAAAATGAGAAGACAGAGAAACACACAGCAGATGAAGGAGCAAGGTAAAAACCCACTAGACCAAACAAACTAGAACAAAAAACAGAACTAGAACTAAAAATTTCACAATTTGTATGGAAACACAGAAGACCCCAAATAGCCAAAGCAATCTTGAGAAAGAAAAATGGAGCTGGAGGAATCAAGCTCCCAGACTTCAGACTATACTACAAAGCTACAGTAATCAAGACAGTATGGTACTGGCACGGAAACAGAAATATAGATCAATGGAACAGGATAGAAAACCCAGAGATAAAACCATGCACATATGGTCACCTTATGTTTGATAAAGGAGGCAAGAATATACAATGGAGAAAAGACAGCCTCTTCAATAAGTGGTGCTGGGAAAACTGGACAGCTGCATGTAAAAGAATGAAATCAGAACACTCCGTAACACCATACACAA
This sequence comes from Balaenoptera acutorostrata, assembly GCF_949987535.1. Taxonomy (NCBI): domain Eukaryota; kingdom Metazoa; phylum Chordata; class Mammalia; order Artiodactyla; family Balaenopteridae; genus Balaenoptera; species Balaenoptera acutorostrata. The sequence goes on along the minus strand of NC_080082.1, from coordinate 36,067,330 downwards.
AAATAATCTCAAAATGGATTAAAGACCTAAATGTAAGGTCAGACACTATAAAACTCTTAGAGGAAAACATAGGCAGAACACTCTTATGTTTTTGACTCACCTCCTAGAGAAATGGAATTAAAAACAAAAATAGCCAGTCTCTCGGCTTCTTGGCGGTAGCTGTCTCTTCGGCCTTTTACTTAATTTCCAGGACTTGAATTTACCGCCATGTCCTCTGAAGAAGGGAAGCTCTTCGTGGGAGGGCTCAACTTCAACACTGATAAGCAGGCTCTGGAAGACCACTTCAGCAGCTTCGGACCTATTTCTGAGGTGGTTGTTGTCAAGGACCGGGAGACTCAGCGATCCTGGGGTTTTGGCTTCATCACCTTCACCAATCCAGAGCATGCCTCAGATGCCATGAGAGCCATGAATGGAGAGTCTCTGGACGGTCGTCAGATCCGTGTAGACCACGCAGGCAAGTCGGCCCGGGGAACAAGAGGGGGGTGCCTTTGGGGCCTATGGGCGTGGTCGCAGCTACTCTAGAGGTGGTGGGGACCAGGGCTATGGAAGTGGCAGGTATGACAGCCGACCTGGAGGATATGGATATGGATATGGAAGGTCCAGAGACTATGGCGGCAGCCAGGGTGGTTATGACCGCTACTCAGGAGGAAATTACAGGGATAATTATGACAACTGAGATGAGGCATGCACACCTAATGTAGATACACAAGGAATAAAACTTCTTCTGATCCAGGACCATCCCTCCAAATGGCTGTATTTATAAAGATTTTTGGAGCTGCACTGAAACATCTGTTTTAGTTACATCAATTTTTTTTTTTGAGTAGAGCTCCCAAGGTAGCTTGTTAAAGACCTTTCAGAAAGTTCCATGTGTTTTTTAAAATTTTTCTCCCATTTAAAGATCAATTCTGAGACATTTGTGGAGTCTGGATATTTTTTCCTTTTTTACCAGTTTTTTAGTTCGGGCTCTCAGGAATGTTGGTTCTGGCAAAAAATGTTTGGCCAGACTGATTTTTTTAAATAATGTGCATCTAGGAACATTTTAAACACCTGTACACAATGTTTAATCGTGATTAGGAAGCAATTTCTGACTGTAACTATAAGAAATGAAGAACATGATTACTTAGAGGTGTTTTTTACTCCAGATCTCTGCCTTGATTATATAGAAGTTTCTTAAAAATATTTGTGTGTCATTTTTTTTTAATACTGGAAGAAAAAAATATTCTGTTGTGTTTCATGTAGCGTTTAGGATGTCTTTCACCAAGTTGATTAAAAAGATAAAATCTGAAAGCAAAACAAAACCAAAAAAAGACAAAAATAAACAAATGGGACCTAATGAAACTTAAAAGCTTTTGCACAGCAAAGGAAAACATAAACAGGAAGAAAAGACAACCCTCAGAATGGGAGAAAATATTTGCAAATGAAGCAACTGACAAAGGATTAATCTCCAAAATTCACAAGCAGCTCATGCAGCTCAATGTCAAAAAAACATACAACCCAGTCCAAAAATGGGCAGAAGACCTAAATAGACATTTCTCCAAAGAAGATACACAGATTGCCAACAAACACATGAAAGGATGCTCAACATCACTAATCATTAGAGAAATGCAAATCAAAACTACAATGAGGTATCACCTCACACCAGTCAGAATGGCCATCATCAAAAAATCTACAAACAATAAATGCCAGAAAGGGTGTGGAGAAAAGGGAACCCTCTTGTACTGTTGGTGGGAATGTAAATTGATACAGCCTTTATGGAAAACAGTATGGAGGTTTCTTAAAAAACTAAAAATAGAACTACCATATGACCCAGCAGTCCCACTACTGGGCATATACCCTGAGAAGACCGTGATTCAAAAAGAGTCATGTACCACAATGTTCATTGCAGCTATTTGCAATAGCCAGGACATGGAAGCAACCTAAGTGTCCATCGACATATGAATGGATATAGAATATGTGGCTCTTATATTGGAATGTTACTCAGCCGTAAAAAGAAACGAAATTGAGTTATTTGTAGTGAGGTGGATGGACCTAGAGTCTGTCATACAGAGTGAAGTAAGTCAGAAAGAGAAAAACAAATACCGTATGCTAACACATATATATGGAATCTAAAAGAAAAAAAAAAAGTTCTGAAGAACCTAGGGGCAGGACAGGAATAAAGACGCAGATGTAGAGAATAGACTTGAGGACATGGGGAGGGGGAAGGGTAAGCTGGGACAAAGTGAGAGAGTGGCATGGACATATATACACTATCAAATGTAAAATAGATAGCTAGTGGGAAGCAGCTGCATAGCACAGGGAGATCAGCTTGGTGCTTTGTGACCACCTAAAGGGGTGGGATAGTGAGGGTGGTGGGGAGACCCAAGAGGGAGGAGATATGGGGATATATTATATGTATAGCTAATTCACTTTGTTATAAAGCAGAAACTAACACATCATTGTAAAACAATTATACTCCAATAAAAATGTTAAAAAAACCAATTAGATCCAATTAGTAATTAAATCAAGTAGTATATTTACTACTTAGATACAACAGACATATAATCTTCTAAGGTGTACAACTATTGTCAAAGAATGTCAAAGAGACTTAGGAAAATCCAGCTCTAAACTTTCATAAATGAAAAACTTGAAGTCCAGGATATTATCTTAGTTTTTCATCTCATCACATGCTATGTTTACAATTTAAATTCTGAAACTCTAGCAGAGTAAAAAATGCCTTAAATACTGATGTTATGAGAGAAGAGTAGGTGAAGACCCATACCCATTTTTCTGTTTTCTTTTTCTCTCTGCTGTCTCTAATTAGGGGAAAGACTGCAACTGAAAGATGAACTAAGCTAAATTAGGGAAGCTTAAGGCTTGTTAATCATTACTTTTCAATGCTAGCAACCATTTTTACCAGTCCCCAAGGCATAGTTGCAGATTACACAAAAATATCTTAATGTCTTTGTTAGCCTTTTTCTTTTCTTTTTATACCCACTTCCATTTTCTGTCTTTCCTGTATTATCCACCCACCCTACCCCCCACATATACATGCACCAGCTGCCACCAGACTATCCACTGCCCTCCAGCCCTTAGCTATATTCTCAACCAAAATTATTTCTCATTTCTATCCTATTTAACATTCCTGGTATTAGAGTTTGGTGGTGATTGGATTGCATGACTAAATTTACATGAAAACTAATCTTGAATGCCTTGGGATAATTATTGGTATGAATTTGTGACTGGATAATCTCCAAGGGTTTCCTTTCCTCTGCTGCCAATCTCAGGGCTGCTATATCAGGGAATCAGCAGACAAACGTGTGGCCCAAATCCTGGCTCTTGTCATCTTTCTTCCTCTACAAGGACCCCCCACTGGATTCACTAGTAAAATAAGAAAAGAAAAAAAAGGAAACTTGAGAGAAGTAGACAGTAAATGGTAAATTGAGAAAAAATAAGTTGAGAAATAGAAATTTGACTAATGAATTGAGAAATAATGCATTGAGTTTAGTGTCTACATCCCAGGTTTCCAGGAGCAAGCACTTTTCAAAATATCCTGTCCATTTAGGGAATTATTTTACCAGTATTTAACAAGTTATGTATTCCTATTTTTTACACAAGGAATAGACAGTATTTAAAAATTATATAGGAATCTCCTTTATATTAATGATTCTGTTTTGCCAGAAATAAATGAAAACATTTGAATGTTCTACAAAATGTATGCTTAGCCTTGGGCAGTTTAATTCACAAATGGAGATGAGCATTCAGATTGAGATGTCAACTGATTGCCACTCATTAAACTGAAGCAGCTCACCCTTTTAACAAATTGTTATTTAAAGATATTTTATTGATTAATTTTTTTTACAGCTTTAGGGTGTGGTATAATTGACATATAGTAAAGTGAGTATATTTAAAATGAACAATTTGATAAACTGTGACATATGTATAAATTATGAAGCCATATGAATAATCAAGATAATGAACATAGTGGTTCCACTTCTGAAATGAAAAATTCATAGAATCAGCAGTCGACTTGAACTCGTAGAAGAAAGAACCAGTGAATTTGAAGATAGATTGATAGAGATTATGCAATCTGAAGAACAGATTTAAAAAATGAATAAAATGAACAGAGCATCAAGGAAATGTGGGATACTGTGAAGCACACGAATATGTGAAAAAGAGGACAGGAGAGGGAGATGGGAGCAGAAAAAATTTTCAAAGAAGTAATAGATGAAAACTTCCCAAATTTGATGAAAAACATAAATCTACACAACCAAGAAGCTCAATGAATTTCATGTAGGATAAACACAAAGAAATCTATAGATACATAATGTAGTAAAAATGCTGAAAGACAGAAACCTTTGGAAGCAACAAGAGATGGTGTATCCATTCATATTTTGATGGATATTTGGATTTTTCAACTTTTGGCTATTACAAATAAAGCTGCTATGAATATTCATGTATTAATACAAGTCTTTGTATGGACATATATTTTTATTTCTTTTTGATAAATAAATACCTAGGAGTGGAATGGCTTGGGCAAGTGGTAGGTATAGATTTAATTTTTTAAGGAACTGCCAGATTGTTTTCCAAAATGGTTGTGCTATTTTCCATTTCTACTAGTAGTGTGTAAGAGTCCCAGTTGCTCCACATCATTGCCAATAATTGATATGTGGTAAGTTTTTGTAATTTTAGTCATTCTGGTGGGTGTGTTGTATCATCTCATTGTGGTTTTAGTTTGCATCTCCCTAGTGATTAATGACTTGTTGAGCATCTCTGCATGTGATTATTGGCCATCCTTTGTGTCTTTTGATGAAATTCCAATTTTACTTTTCCCTTTTAATTGAGTTGTCTTTTCATTCTTGAGTTGTAAGAATTCCTTATCTGTTCTACATAGATTTCCTTTGTCAGGTACATATTTTTCAGATATTTTCTTCAAATATTTTATTGACAGTGTTTGTTGAAGAGCAAAAGTTTTTGTTTTTTATAAAGTCCAATTTAAAAAATTTTGTTAATGGTTTCTTTTGAGTTGTAATTAAGAAATCTTTACTAAACCAAGGTCACATGGATTTTCTCTTATGTTTTCTTCTAGAAGTTTCATATTTTTAGCTCTAACATTTGAGTCTATGATTCATGCTGAGTGAATTTTCGTATATGATGCATAGTATGGGTCAAGGTTCCTTTTCTTTTTGCATATAGATATTTAATTGTTCCAATACTGTTTGTCAAAAAAAGTATCTTTTCTCCATTGAATTGCCTTAGACACCTTTGTCAAATGTGTGTTTTATATTTTTGAGTTCCCTATACTGTTCCATTAATTTATGTTTATGCCAATACCACACTGAGTTGATCACTTTGCTTTATAATAGGTCTTGAATTCATTTAGTGTTAGTTGTCCAGCTTTGCTTTTCTTATCTAAAAATTTTTCAGCTATTCTAGGCTCTTTGCATTTCCATATAAATTTTAGAATCTGCTTGTCAGTTGCTGCAAAACAGTCTGCTGGGATTCTGCTGGGATTTTAATTGGCATTTCATTTGAACCTGTAGATCATTTGGGGAGAATTGTCATCTTAAAAATATTGTTTCTTCTCATCTGTGAACAGGTATATCTCTGGTTTTTTTTAGGTCTTCTTAACTTTCTCAGCAATGTTTTTTCACTTTCAGCATACAGATCTTGCACTTTGTCAGATTTATCTCAAATTATTTCCTATTTCTTGATGCTGTTTTTTATTTCAATTTTTGATAATTGCTAATATAAAGAAAGAGTACAATTTGTATTTTGTATATTAACCTTGTATCCTACAACTTTGCTAGTAAACTCATTAATTTTAATCACCTTGTCTCTCTACCTTTTTTGTTTGTTTGGCCCCTGTGTTTTATGTTAGGGCTTTCCTCCAATCTTTGGTGATTCTTTGATGTCTCTTTATATATATATAAGGTGTGACATTAAGATTATTGAACATTTTGTGTGCACATGTGAGGCTTGATACCTGGTGGGCTTCATCAGATAGTGATAAATTGGGGGTGGGGGTCCCCATATTTCAGGATCTATAAATCTTATCTCTTAGACCAGTTGGTATTTTCAAAGAAGGGTCCTGTGGTATCATCTGGTAGAGGGTGTTGGGCTGTCTGTATTGTAAACCTACTATTCTAGGCTGCCTGTAGTTAAAATTTTGACTTCCACTTTCACTGTTTTTGTATTATAATAATTATGTTATAATTTTGATGTTTATTATGTTTTGTCTAAGTATATAACTTAAATAAATGTACTGTCTACCACTTACGTATTGTCTAAGTATGTAATTTAAATAATTTCTTAATTTTGGAGTTTAGTGAGGAACCATTTTTTTTTTTTTTTTAATGAGGATCTTGAATCAGATGCGTATGTTTGATTGATTGATTGATTGATTGATTTTGGCTGTGTTGGGTCTTCGTTTCTGTGCGAGGGCTTTCTCCAGTTGCGGCAAGCGGGGGCCCCTCCTCATCGCGGTGCGCGGGCCTCTCACTATCGCGGCCCCTCCCGTTGCGGGGCACAGGCTCCAGACGCGCAGGCTCAGTAGTTGTGGCTCACGGGCCCAGCCGCTCCGCGGCATGTGGGATCTTCCCAGACCAGGGCTCGAACCCGTGTCCCCTGCACCGGCAGGCAGATTCTCAACCGCTGCACCACCAGGGAAGCCCAAGGAACCATTTTTATACATATTCCATAGATTCTAGGAAAGATTGTGTGTGTGTGTGTCTGTGTATACATATATATCTGAATACAGCAATATTTTAACAAGAGTATATATGTGTGTTATGAGATTGCTATTCTCTAGGTTTATAGCTTTATTTTTTCTGCACGTTGTGATATACAGAAGTGCATTAAACTTGCCACGACAGTTTTTTTTCTGTCAGTTTCACTTTATAATTTCTAATTTTTTAATATACATTTTAATAGTATTTATTTGTTATGTCATCATTGTGGCCATTTCCTGCTATCTAGTACAGTCATTTTCTTTGTTCCATTCTTACCTTGGTTTCTCCTTAGGCTGGTAATACTTTTGCAGTTCATCCTTCCTTTTTGTTAGTGTATACCAGGTACAGCTTTTTTTGAATTTTTAACCTTCTTGTTTCATTATGTTTTATTAGTATTTCATATAATCAATTTTTAGATTACTTTTGACTCTACCTGGAAGTCTGGATATTCAGTAGGCTTTTTCAAATATTGTACTAACTGGTGTGTTGGGACTTTTGACATCTGTGGTTTGGTTGTTTTCTGTCCCCTTTTTAAAAAAGGGTCCTAGTTTTTTCCTTTGACTTACGTCATTAACTGTATGGACAGTTTGTTAGATCAGAAGGCATGTATTCTGTTTTTTTAATACTACTTGTGATACCTTTCAGTTAAAAATCACACATCTCTGTTTCTCTGAGTATCAACATCATAAATGAAATATATTTTCCCTCCCTTGTATAAAATGAAATAATTAATACACAGTAATCTATCCCTTCCTCATCTCACTACCTAGTTACTTTAGAGGATTTAATTTTTTTACATTATGAATCTTTATCAGAAACTATTTTCAACTTTTATATTCTTTCTTTTTTTTTAATTAATAGCTTTTTTTTAAAAAAAAGCAGTTTTAGGTCCACAGTACAATTTGAGTGGAAAGTACAAAGAGTCCCATATAACCTCTCACCCTCCCTCCCCCAGTTTCCCCTTAAAATTGATGAGTCGGTATTAATACATTATTTTAACTTAAGTCCATACTTTACATCAGGGTTCAGTTTGTGTTGTACATTGTATGGGTTTTGATGACTGTGTAAATGATATGTATCCACCATTACAGTATCAAAGACTATAGTTTCATAGCCCTAAAAATCCCATGTGCCCCACTTACTCATTCCTCCCTCCCTCTCTCCAAGTCCCTGGCAATCACTGATCTGTCTCCATATTTTTGTCTGTTCCAGGAATGTCATATAGTTGGAATTACACAGTATATAGCCTTTTTAGGTTGGCTTCTTTCACTTAGTAGTATGCATTTAAGATTCTTCCATGTCTTTTTCTGGCTTGATAGTTCATTTCTTTTTATCGCTGAATAACATTCTACTGTATGGATGTACAACAGTTTGTTTATCCCTTTATTGAAGGACATCTTAGTTATTTCTAGGTTTTGACAATTATGAATAAAGCTACTGTAAACATTTGTGTGCAGGTTTTTGTGTGGATGTAAGTTTTCAGCTCACTTGACTAAATACCAGGGAGTGCAACTGCTGGGGTCATAAGGTAAGAGCATGTTAGTTTTGTAAGAAACTGTCAAACTGTCTTCCAAGTTGTCTGTACCATTTTGCATTCCCACCAGCAATGAATGAGAGTTCTTGTTGCTCCACATCCTCACCACCATTTGGTGTTGTCAGTGTTTTGGATTTTGGCCATTTTAAGAAGTGTGTAGAGTGTCTTGTTTTTGTATTCTTTTTTGTAAACATATTTCCCACCTTTATTTTTTAAATAACAGATTTATTGAGATATAATTCACAAACCATAAGATTCACCCCTTTAAATGTGCATTTCTTTGGTTTTCAGTATATTGACAAGTTGTACAGCCATGAACATTATCTAATTTTGGAACATTGTCTTTGCCCATGTACCATTAGCAGCCACTCTCCATACCCCCCTACCACCAGAAGCCCCTGGAAACCACTCATCTTTCTGTCTCAGTGGATTTGCCTGTTTTGGATATTTCATATAAATAGAATCATACAATATGTGGCCTCTTGAGACTAGCTTGTTTCATTTAGCATAGTGTTTTCAGGATTCCTCCATGTTGTATGCATCAGAACTTCATTCCTTTTCACGGCTAAATAGTATTCTCTTATATGAATATATACCATATTTTGTTTATCATTGAGCGGTTGATGGATGTTTTTGGGTGGTTCCCACCTTTTGGTTATGCTGAATAATGTTGCTGTGATCATTCATGAACAAGTTTCTGTGTAAACATAGGTTTTCAGTTCTCAGTGTATGACTAGGGGTAGAATTGCTGGATCATATGAAAATTCTGTATTTAACATTTTGAGAAACTTCCAAACTATTTTTCAAAGTGGCTACACTATTTTACTATCTCACTAACAGTGTATGAGGGTTCCAGTTTCTCTGCATCCTCATCAACACTTGTTATTGTCTGTCTTTTTTATTTTAGCCATCCATTTGATTTAGTATGTGTGAAGTGATAGCTCATTGTGGTTTGATTTTCATTTCCCTAATTGCTAATAATATTGAGCATCGTTTCATGTGTTTATTGGCTATTTGTATATCTTCTTTGTAGAAATATCTATTTTAATGATTTGCACATTTTTAATTGGGTATTTGTCTTTTTCTTGTTGAGTTCCTTATATATTCTGGATATAAATCCCTTGTGAGATACATGATTTGCAAATATTTTCACCAGTTTTGTGGGCTTTCTTTTCACTTTTTTGATGGTGTTCTTTGAGGCACAAAACGGTTTTAATTTTGATAAAGTCTAATTTATATGTATTTTTCTTTTGTTATTTTGGTTTTAATGTCATATGTAAGAAGCCATTGCCTAATCCAAGGTCATGAGGATTTACTCCTACATTTTCTTATAAGAGTTTTACAGTTTTCGTTCTTATATTTAGATCTATAATCCATTTTGAGTTAATGTCTGTATGTGGTGTGAGATGTCAGGATCCGTCTCATTCTCTTGCTTGTGGATATCCAGTTGTCCCAAGTACCATTTGTTGACTTCTTTTTCCATGTAATGTTGCCCTTGTGGAAAATCAGTTGACTATAAGTGTAAGGGTTTATTTCTGGACTTCCAACTGTACCATTGATCCATATTTCTATCCTTATGCCAGTACCACACACTCTTGATTACTGTAATTTTGTAAAAATTATTGAAATTGGGAAGTGTGAATCCTCCTGATTTGTTCTTCTTTTGCAAGATTGCCTAGACCTTCTGGGTCCTTTTCACTTCCATATGAGTTTTAGGATCAGCTTGTCACTTTCTACAAAAAACCTAAATAGAATTTTGATAGGGATTCTGTTGAATCTGTAGATCACTTTGGGGAGTATTGCCATATTAATAATATTAATTCTTTGAATCCATGAACAGGGGGTCCTTCTGTTATTTAGGTCTTTAATTTCTTTCAACTTTGTTTTTGTGGTTTTTGAGTATATGTCTTGCAATTCTTTTGTTAAATGTATTCTTAAGTATTTTATTCTTTTTGATACTACTGAAGAAAATAAATTGAATTATTTTCTTCATTTCTTTTTCAAATTGTTCATTGCTTATGTAAAGAAATACAAATTGATTTTTGTATATCAGTCTTATATTCTGCAACCTTTCAGAACTTGTTTATTAGTTCTAATGGTTTTTTTAGTGGATTCCTTAGATTTTTTCCATGTACAAGATCATGTCATATGCAAATAGAGATACTTTTACTTTTTTCCAGTCTGGATGCCTTCCCCCCCACCTCCAATTGCCCTGGCTAGAACCTCCAGTACAATGATGGATAGGAATGGCAAGATCTATTCAGATTTTCTATTACTTTTTAACAGATTACTTTCAATAGTTTATATCTTTCTAGAAAATTTCCCATTTCATTTAGATTATCAAATTTGTTGGCATACAAGTTTGTTTATAGTATGCTCTTATTTCTTTTTTATTTCTGTAAGGTTGATAGTAATGTGGCCTGTGTCATTCCTGATTTAGTAAGTTGAATGTCCTTGTTTTCCTTACTCAGTATGGCTAAATGTTTGTCAATTTTATTGAACTATTCGAAGAACCAACTTTTAGTTTATTGATTTTTCTCAATTGTTTTTCTTGTCACAGTTTCATTTATTTAAGGATTATTCTCTAATCCTTCCTTCTGCTTGCTTTGTATTCAGTTTGCTCTTTTTCTACTTTCTAAAGGTGGAAGGTTAGTTTATTGATTTGGAATTTTCTTTAGTATATGCATTAACAGCTATCAGTATCTTTATATGCACTACTTTAGCTGCATCTCATAAGCTTTAGTAACTTACATTTTTGTTTTTATTCATCTCGAAACGTTTTCCAATTTCCCTTGTGATTTCTTTTTGTTTTCCCTTGTGATTTAGGGGTTAATTTCATATTTTTGTGAATTTCCAAATTTTTAAAAATTATTCATTTCTAATTTTATTGCATGGTGGTCAAAGATTATACTTTGTATGATTTCAGGGTTTTGAAATATAGATATTTGTTTAATGGCTTGCTTATGGTCTACCCTGGAGAATGTTTGCATGTGCACTTGTGAAGAATATGTATACTGCTGCTGTTGTTGGATGGCTTGCTCTCTAGGTGTTTGTTATGTCTAATTGGTTGATAGTACTGTTCAAGTCTTCTATGTCCTTGCTGACCTTTTCCCAGTTTTACCTATTATTGAATAGATATGTTTATTTATAATATATAGATTATCTATATCCATGTGTATCTATAGATATGATAGATATCTAGATATACTCATGTAAAGAGATTTATTGTAAGGAATTAACTCATGTAGTTATGGAGGCTGGGAAGTCCAGAATCTATAGTGTGGGCCAGCAGGCTTGAGACCCAAAGAGAGCTGATGGTGTAGACGAAGTTTGAAGGCAGTTTGCTGGAGAATTTCCTCTTGCTCAAGGAGGCCAGTCTTTTTGTTCTTTTCAGACCTTCAACTGTTTGGATGAAGCCCACCCACATTATGGAGGCAAACTTAACCCAAGGTTCACTGATGTAAATATTAATTTCATCCAAAACACTCTCCAAGTTGATACATGAAATTAACCATTGCAAATAGTATGTAAAAACTTAGTTTCAACAAGCCCTCCTTCCCTCAGCCCTCTTTTGTACCAGAAAATACATCTCTATACACTGTAAGCTTATCAGCACAGTAATATGTAGTTGCTTCTCATTATTTGCAGTAGTTATGTCCTATAAAGTTGCAGCAAGCACTGAAGTAGCAAATACTGAATTATTGCTCCTTGAAGAAATACAGGGTTAGCTTCCTGCAAGCCAATTCGTCATCAATCAGTACATAACCTTGTTTTATTTGTGTTTCTGTTTAAAGTTGCCTTATTTGTATATTTAATATATATTGTTGATTCGTTAACGTTAAACTCATGACCATTAACCCTATAACTCATGCCCGAATGAAGCTATCTAACACACGTATTTTCTCCGTAAGGCACATCCTGGCCTTCTTGCTCACGGGAACACTAGACAGCACTTCAGCACTGCCTTTGGGGCTTTTTAAAGGGCAGAATCACTAACAAAAAACACGGAAATGCAAAAAACCTGGCACTAAATAGACTGCAGGGAGGATCCTTGCTTAGAATATGAGAATTAAAATAAGAAGGCAGAGCATCATCTTGTTTGATCTCAGCTGGGAATATGCACCTTGGGTGATGTGTTATACCATGTCTGCAAATGACTGCAGAAGCACTACAAGTAGTAATTTTGGAGTTACAAATAAATTCTAGCAAGTAGGTGAATTTTCAAATATAAAATCCATGAATAATGAGGGTCAGCTGTAATTATCGTTTAATGAAGTTTTTTGAATCAGATAAGAGAACATAAAAGTCACAAACAAAAATGCATTATACTGTCCTTTTTTTTCTAAATTTATTTTATTTATTTATTTATTTATTTATTTTTGGCTGTGCTGGGTCTTCGGTTCGTGCGAGGGCTTTCTCTAGTTGCGGCAAGTGGGGGCCACTCTTCATCGCGGTGCGGGGACCGCTCTTCATCGTGGTGCGCGGGCCTTTCACTATCGCGGCCCCTTCCGTTGCGGGGCACAGGCTCCAGACGCGCAGGCTCAGCAGCTGTGGCTCACGGGCCCAGCTGCTCCGTGGCATGTGGGATCTTCCCAGACCAGGGCTCGAACCCGTGTCTCCTGCATTAGCAGGCAGATTCTCAACCACTGCGCCACCAGGGAAGCCCTATACTGTCCTTTTTAAAAAATTTTATTGGGGTATAGTTGATTTACAATGTTGTGTTTCAGGTGTGCAGCATAGTGATTCAGTTATACATATACATGTATTCATTCTTTTTCAGATTCTTTTCCCATATAGGTTATTGCAGAATATTGAATATAGTTCCCTGTGCTATACAGTAGGTCCTTGTTGGCTATCTATTTTATATATAGTAGTGTATGTCTGTTAATCCCAAGCTCCTAATTTGTCCCTTCCCCCTTCCCATATACTGCTTTTTATATTTACTGATGTAATTACTTTTATTGGTGTTCTTTTTTGTGTGTGTTTGGATACAGTTTAGCGACCTTTCACTTCAGCTTTTAATATTTCTTATAGTGTGGTCTGCTAGCTACAAATTCTTTCAGTGTTTTTTCTTTTTTTTAAATCTGGGAATGTCTTAATTTCTTCTTCATCTTTGAAAGATAGCTTTGTTGGATATACAGTTCTTGGTTGAGTCTTCTTTTCTTTCAATATGTCTTCTCACTGCTTTCCATCCTCATGGTTTCTAATGCAAAGTCAGTTGTTAATCTTATGGAGGGTCCCTTGCACTTAATGAAAACAGTATTTTCTCTTATTGCTTTTAAGATTCTTTGTCTTTGGCTTTTGATAGTTTGACTATGATGAGTGTGGGTATGAATCTCTGAGTTTACTTAGGGTTTGTTGAGCTTATTAGATGTGTCAATTAATGTTTTTTGGATATTCTTTATGCTCCTTTCTCTTTATCCTCTTCTTGGACTTCCAATATGAGTATGTTGGTAATCTTTCTAATGTCCAGTAGGTCCCTGTGGCACTGTTCATTTCTTTGCTTTTTTCTTTCTGTTCCTCAGATTGGTTAATCTCAATTGACCTATCTTCAAGTTCATTGATTCTTTCTTCTGCCAGCTAAAATTGCTAGTTAGCCCATCTAGTGAATTTTTCATTTAAGTTACTATATTTTTCAATCCTAAAATTTCTATTTGCTTCTTTTTTTATGATTCCTGTCTCTTTATTGATCTTTTCTATCTGTTAGAACATCGTTTTCATAGTTTCCTGTAGTTCTTCAGATGTGGTTTCCTTTAGTTTTGTTTTTTAATTGTAGTAACATACACTTAGCATAAAATTTGCCCTCTTAACCATTTTTAAGTGTACAGTTCAGTAGTGTTAGGTATATTCACATTTTTATGTAACCAATCTCTAGAACTTTTCTGTCTTGCAAAACTCTGTACTCATGAAACAGCAACTCTCCATTTTTTCCTTCCTCAGTGCCTGGTAACTGTCATTTTCCTTTCTGTTTTTATAAGTTTGACTAATCTATTCATCTTATATAAGTGGAATCATACAGTATTTGTCTTTTTGTAACTGGTTTATTTCACTTTTCATAATATCTTCAAGGTTCATCCATGTTGGAGCATTAGTTTTTTTGAACATATATCTAATAGCTGATTTTAAATCTTTGTCTAAGAAGTTTGACATCTGGGCTTCCTCAGGGACAATTTCTCTTCACTATTTTTTTTTTTCTTTTACTGATTTTAGGCCATACTTTTGTATTTCTTCATGTGTCTCATAATTTCTTTGTTGAAACTGAACATATATAATGTTATAATTTTTAAATAATATAATTAGATTTCTCACTCCCTCAAGGATTTGTTGGTTTATTGTTGTTGTTATTTGGTTTGTTTTAGTGTTTTTCCTGGTCTCTTTCTGTAAAGTCTGTATTCTTTGTCATGGGTGGCCGCTGAAGTTGCTGCTTGTTTAGTGGTCAGCTAATGGTAGGACAGAGATTTCCTTAAGTGCCTGAACCAATAGGTCTCCCGCTCTTTTCCAAGGGGCTCTGTGCTTAACATTTGGGCAGAGTTTATAACTCTACCTTAGCCTTCACTTCTTGCTTTTATACAGCTTCAGTGTCTGCCAGAGGTGAGCTTTGAAGCCTTTCTCAGATCTTTCCTGATCATACTTAGAGTCCTATACATATATATGACCGTCTAGATTCCTAGGAATATTTCAGAGCTTTTCAAAAGCCTCTATGAATATCTCATCACCCAGATTTTTTTAAGTTTTTTGATCAGCCTCTTGTTAGTCCCAACTGGTATCGCTGCCTCAGGCAGCTGCAGTGTTAAACAATTGCTGTCGGTTGTTTTTGACAAATGCCCTGAGTATAGGGCTGTTCACACAGAGTGTTCTCTGAGTCAGGTCAAATAAAGATAAATCCTGAGAACTGAGCCTTTCCAAGGAACTTTCAGACAGGTGGGTGACATTCTCTGGAGATGTGGCTTCTGGGGAGCTCTGATCTTATTCTGCCCCTTATAGGGGTTGCTAGGCTACTGGTTTTCACAGCTATTGTGGTTGTGAGGCTATTAGTTTTCAAGGCTACCATGAACTTGGGAGAAGGGTAGGGTGTAAAGCAAGTTAATAGACCATAAAGCTTGTTATATTTACTGAGATTCAGTTGTTTTTCTTGAATAAACAGGTTGTTGCAAGTTAATTTCTAGAATACTGAAAAAGTTGATTTTGACAACATTTGCCAGTTC
This sequence comes from Balaenoptera acutorostrata, assembly GCF_949987535.1. Lineage (NCBI taxonomy): Eukaryota > Metazoa > Chordata > Mammalia > Artiodactyla > Balaenopteridae > Balaenoptera > Balaenoptera acutorostrata. The sequence continues at coordinate 36,051,884 of NC_080082.1, read as the reverse complement.
TCATTGCTTTTATGGAGGAGCAGATTTTCAGACTTCCTTAGTCCCTTGTTCTAAAAGTGTGTCCTCATACATTTAGTTTGAATTCTGGGCTTAAATGATTTCATTGCTTCTGATCCTTTTATTTTGATTTATTTGTTGTTCAGATGGAATATATCTTCAGGTTACTTTTTTTTAAGGATTTGTTTATAAGTTATGTTTTGAGGCCCTTTATATTTGCTAAGGTCTCTTTGTTGTCTGCACCAGTAATCCCCATATGTTTTGTTCACATATTCCATCAGTAAAAATTTTTGAAAATATATCTCTCTATAATATAAATACATATGTAATAAGGGTGTATTAGAATGCTAAGGCTGTCATAACAAAAATACCACAGACTGGGTGGCTTAAAAAAAACAAACAAATGTATTTTCTCACAGTTTTGAAGGCTAGAAGTCCAAGATCAAGTTGTTGGCAGGTTTGATTTCTCCTGAGGTCTCCTCCGTGGCTTGCAGATGGCTGCCTTTTCAGTGTGTCCTCGCATGACCTTTTCTCTGTGCTTCTGCATCCCTGGTCTCTCTCTTTCTTCTTATAAGGACACCAGTCATATTGGATAAGAGCCCCACCTTTATGGCCTCTTTTAACCTTAATTACCTCCTTAAAGGCCCTGTTTCCAAATATAGTCACATTGAGGGGACACAGTTCAGTCCATAACAAAGGATAAATATGCAATATAAACATAACATAAATGTACCATTGTACTAATGTTAGATATTTATATGTACAACACACACAGAATAAATTTTTAAAAGTAATTATTTTTAGTGAAAACAATGTATTCTAATTAGATAATTGTTTTTATTTTATAATGTGGCTATCAAAGCTTATTCCAGAAGTAAAAGTGTCAACTCTTATCATTTTCTTGTTGTTCACATCTTTGCCTCTATTATCTTTAATGATATTTTGCAGGAATTTTTTTAAACACTCCATTCATCCATTTATATTCTGTAAAAACAGTTAATCAGGCACACATGGACTGCAGTTGTGCTATAATTACAGTTAAAGCAGATGAGTGAGGGCCCCACATCAGCCCAGTATGTTATGGGATTCCTACTCTTCTCTTAGAATATCTCGTGTGTAACGTGTATTCCAAGTGAGGGCATTACTTCATTTTGTATATTAAATATTTTAAAAACTAATTTCTTTCTAGTATTTATAGATACATAAAGGTGAATATATGTACTCATATTTTCTACTTGCGCTTTGGTGGGTTATTCTAAACACTCCACTTTGGTGACCACTGATCTAAACACAAAATACGGATGTAGTCACAATTGGGTAGTCGGTTCACAGGTGTTCACTTTGTTATCCTTTGTATCTTATGTGTTGTGGCATGTATTCTGTGTAATAAAATATTTTTAAAACATTTTAAAGTAGTCATAAGTTTGCTTGAAAATTCTGTAGCTGTTATCCTAACATTCTGTCATTTATTTTTGCACAAGAGGAGTCTGAGGCTTTTCAATCTGTAGTGTTGAGTCTTCTAGAATATTTTCTTGGTAATTTCTTTAATTATATCCGATTTTGCATTTGCTGAGACCCCTTCTTTAGTTATATCAATTATCTATGAATTAGGTATCTTTATTTTTTCCATATATTTCCCCTACGTAGCTTTACTGCCTTTTTCTTCTGTGCTCTGGACATTTTTCTCAACCTTGTCATCATCACTGATTTAATTTCTATCGTATTTGTACGTGGCTTCCAGAGTTGATTTTAGTTACTTTATTTTACTTTATTTATTTATTTTTACTTTTTGTTGTGGAAAATATCAACCGTAACAAAAGTGGAGAAAATAGGATAATGAACCGTAAAACTTGTAACCCACCTTTAATAATTACCATCTCATGACCAATCTTATTTCATCTATTCCTACCCAGTCTCCCTCATCCCACTCCTATTTATTCTGAATCAAATTCCAGACATCATATCTTTTCATAAATATTTTAGCATCTATCCCTAAAAGATACAGACTTTTAAAAAGTATCACCATAGTATCATACTTAAAGGTGACAGTTGCCACATCATGTGTAATAAGTGGAGTATATTCCTGGATTGCCTACAAACATCTGTAGTTCTTCTCTTGCTAGAAACTTACTGAAGAAAAATTCTCAGTGTTCACCTCTTCCCAGAGTTTATCCTACCTCTGACTTCACGTCCCTAAGAATAAAATGTCATATCACAGCTGTTTCCATTCCTAGTCATACTCCGTAGGTGGGAATTATAGTTTCGGGTTTATGTAGAAATACCTTTTAATCAGGAGAAGAGAAAAAACAGCTCTGGTCATTCTTGGAATCTGCTCTTTTATGTGGGTGAGTTGGGCCGTGGAAGCCCTGACTCTGAAGTTTGGGGGAAAAGCAGAGGTTTGATGGCTAGAAAGTTCTGACTGTAATTCTTGTCCCTCCGTGAACTCACCAGTTTACCGTAAGGTTTCATCTGAGTAGGGTTCCTAGAAATGCTTTTTATCTGGCAGACTAAGGATTAGTATTTCTGATGTTGTTTAAACTCTACATATCTTTTTGTATTTTCCTAAATAAAAGACGGAGGTAGGCAAATTGGGCATCACTGATTTTCTGTCCTCATAACCTAGGTATCCTGTAATACACTTTAAAAGACCTCATTCATAACTCAGGAACCTTGCTTTATTAATTTTCCTACTTTTTAAAACCGCAGTGTCTTTTTTTTTAAATTTATTTATTTTTTATTTATTTACTTTTGGCTGCATTGGGTCTTCGTTGCTGTGCACAGGCTTTCTCTAGCTGTGGCGAGTGGGGGCTACTCTTCGTTGCGGTCCGTGGGCTTCTTATTGAGGTGGCTTCTTTTGTTGTAGGGCACAGTCTCTAGGCGCACGGGCTTCAGTAGTTGTGGCATGCGGGCTCAGTAGTTGTGGCGCACGGGCTTAGTTGCTGCATGGCTTGTGGGATCTTCCCGGACCAGGGCTTGAACCTGTGTCCCCTGCATTGGCAGGCGGATTCTTAAGCACTGCACCACCAGGGAAGTCCCCAGACCTCAGTGTCTTAAAATTTTAAGGGAAAAAAGAAATTACTTCACTTGAACAGTAACATATCTAACATGTATGTATTAAATTTAATTATAGCCATTAAATGATAGATTTTTATTTAACTAGACAGTGGGTTTAACTAAGATTGCCATACATAGATGAATAGTTTTCAGGTAGTTGGTAGACAGTAATATCACACTTAACCAATTTATGCTGAACATAATTTAAATTGTCTTTGATGACTTGAAAGTAACATTTTTATAACATTAAACATTATTAAGTCTTGTGAAAATATGAATAGTAGAACTTTCTAGGAATTGTAATCTAGATACACACTGAGTTGCCAATAACAATGAATGTTTAACAAAATTCAAGAGTTTTCAAGAGTAAAGGGCTTCGAATTAACTTGTGGATATATTTAAAAACAAGTAAAACTTTAGAAAGGGAATCAGAAGCAAGGAAAAGATAGTTATATAGTAAAATTGTGAGTGGTAAGTATTTTAGGCATTTTGCTTCCTTTTTGCCTGTGCATGTCAACCCTATTTATATCTATACTAACCTAGTCTAAGTGAAAGTGGTAATATGTTGAAGATCAGAACATGTGGAAGCCACTCATTGCCTTCTTTTAAGTCCAGTGTAGGCCTCTTCACTGCGAGTGCCTACGACTTGGAGCATTTGAGCAGTAATCTAAGAAGATATATTCTCCTTAACATACAATTGTTCAACGTTTTAAGAACCTAATTGGTAAATTATCTCATTTATCCAACTAAAATATTTTTAAGAGATCGTAATATTTTGCTCATTATAAACAGAAAGGCTTTACTTTTTTAAAAACTGTTAGGGGAATTTCCTGGCGGTCCAGTGGTGAGGACTCCGCGCTTTCACTTCAGGGGGCGTGGATTCGATCCCTGGTCAGGGAACTAAGATCCCACATGCCGTGACGCAACCAAAAGAAAAAAAAACCTGTTAAAGACTTTCTGATAATGTTTGAGGAGGAATATACTAATTATTATTTTACCTGTTACCTAAGAATTTCAAAATGCTGTACACATTTACTTAATATTCCCATAGCAGCTAAGAGAGGGTGTGTTACCAAGAGGGAAACCGGTTCTGCAGGATTGATAACTTATTTATGGCCACGCAGTGAGTCATTAATAGATTTGAGAACAGCTTGAATGGCTAATTTTTGCTTCTTTGTGCTTACATATGTTCAAAAAATTTTAGTTTTAGTGTTTAGTTTTTAGTGTTATCCCCGTATTTCCCAAACTAACTGTATTGAGCAGAAATACCATGTTTTAATTTATACAGCTTTCTTTTGGAACTACTGAATCTGTTTAAATGTTTATTGTTCTCCCACAGGTGTTGGATCCTGAACAAAACCATAACTTCACAGATCATTATCTAAATGTGGCCTTTGACCTTTCCCAAGTTCTTTTTATAGCTACTGCCAACACCACTGCTACTATTCCACCTGCTTTGTTGGACAGAATGGAGATCATTCAGGTGCCAGGTAGTTGATTTGTAAACAGAATCATTATTTTGTTAAATAATGATTGTTAAATAATGATTTTGATCAATAAAAAGCTATTTCTTGCTTTTCTGAGCATAACTCTTCAAAACTGGTCGAGCTGTGAAGTTCTGAGTAAAAAGTTGATTTGCCAGTGTATGATCTTCAGAAGTTCTGAATCTGGCATATAAACCAGCTTTTATATATTGTAGATTCAAAGTCTACAAAATTTTGCAAAATTTTGTTTGTTTTAACCATGACAGACAAGAGTGTATGTACGTTGTATACAACATAACACTTTCAGATTTAACTTAGCATAAAAGAATGATCATTTTTATGGAAAACAAGATATTCTTCTTTGAAGCAATTTCTAAAATTATAGATAAAAATAATTTATTTTTTTTAAAGTAAGTGTATAAAACACAAAAATAGGTCTTTACATACCCAATGTAGCTTCCTGTCTATCAGATTTTGAAGTTTTTACCATCTCTTGGAAAGTGTAATCATTTATTCTTGTTAAGAAATAGGTCCTAAAACTTTCTTTTTATTACAGCTGGCCTCATTTTTGTATAAAAGTACAGGGTGCTTTTAAATTCTTCTTCTTTTTAGTTGGATGTGTCAAGTAGTTATATACTTTTTTTTTTTTTTTTACCATGTCTTCCCCTTCACTGGAGTGTGTAAAAAAAAGTCCTTTAGTTACTAACACTAAATAAATCCCAGTGTTTTCACCTTATTTAAATTGCTCAGAATTATTTTTCCCTAGAAGAGATCAAATGTCAGTGGGTATCTTTTAAAATAAAAAATAGAGTATAATCTAAATATATATTTCATGTTAAACTGAAATATATTTTCACCCTCCAGTAAATGATAATTGGATTTCTTAGTTATCTGTGAACCCTGGAGGTCCCTATATTTAATTTTAAAATACGGTGGAGAACTTTAAACTTGCTTTGTGCCTATTTATAACACTAAAATAAGTAAGTAATGAGATCCAGTTGCCTGGAAACTCCAAATCAAAATCCATAAGATATACTAATGTGAAGTGAAATAATCAGGGCAGCTGCTGCAGAGGTGGACATATGATGCCACCTTCTTCTGCAGTTTTGGTTATCCTATCTTCTAGCTTTTCTGGTGTTTTTAATTTCCTTTTTCTGCTCAAAAGATGCCTTGTCAATTCATCTTTTTAATTTTTGCTTGTTAAATGGAAAGGGGCAATTATTGTGGGGGACATTTGTTTTAAAGACAAAGTAAATTTATACTCGTTGAGGCTTTAAGTAGATAAGACTATGAAGTCTTTTAAATATATAAATTATATGTATAATTCCAGCATGTAAGGAATAAAACTTTTATACCGAAGTCTTAGTTTCTGTTTTGTTTGTTGCTAAAGTTTATAGTCGGAGCTCTGGAAATAGCTCCTTTGCAGCTCTTCCCTTGAAGTCTTAATTGAGGTCTCTGTTGTTGCTGCTGTCAGTGTTTTCAATTACGTGTCAAATTATGCTAAAGAAAAGGGATGCATTATTTTCCTGTTAAATAATAAAAACTCGCATTTGAGTTAAGGAGGTAATTATCTCTAAGTTAATGAAACTGAGATTTTTTTCTCTTCTTTGAGAGAGATATCATTTAATCAGAAGACTTTCAAACACTGTGCTTATTTAGTTAAGTGCTTGTTTTGTTTGTGAAAAAGTTGGAGATTTTAACAATTATTGATTGGAGATTAAATTTCTTTATTCTGATTATAATCTTAGTTGAAGTCATAGTTAAATTCATTCTAAATCCAAGATCCATCGCATCTGTGTTGGATTTATTAGTGAAGCATGGCACTGTGGAAGCACTGTGAATAATCACAAAGCAAAATCGCTTCTTTTCCAGGGTATACACAAGAGGAAAAGATAGAGATTGCCCACAGGCACTTGATCCCGAAGCAACTGGAACAGCATGGGCTGACTCCTCAGCAGATTCAGATCCCTCAGGTTACTACCCTTGACATCATCACCAGGTTAGTCAGCCGTCCTGAGGCTTCAATGATGTTCAGATCTGAAAAGGAGATTCCTATTTCACTGGCAGCTCACAGCATCCATTTCTCTCTCTCCAGCAGATTCCCAGCAAGCATTTCCATAACTATTGATTTACACAGGGCTCTGTATTAGGCAGAAATTCACAGGGAAAGCATTTAGAGTATCTTCATAGCTAACTAAGGACTTCAGTTGAGCCAGAATTTCAACTTTTCCGCAGTTGCAATATAAGGGATTAATTCGATAAATTTAACGACCAAAAACATGGAAAATATTGAGACACCTTTTATGTCCCAGGATCTTGAAAGTTGAATTCTCCTGAGAAGTGAGATGGTACTTTCAGACATCAGTTTTAAGTTATTCAGATTTTCTTTTCTTCTCTTTGAGAAATTTAAAAAAATCCTTGGTGTTTTCATCTTTGGAATTAACACCAGAACGACGGAGAAGGTATATTCCCGAGTTAGCTACCAAGTGGTTAAGCCCGTGGCAAGCAGCACATAAATTATCTGAGTCAAGTATTGCTGAGTCTAATTTATAGATTGCATGTTTGAATGGAAAATATATCCTGTTGAGAATTTCTATCTACAATAGCCTCTCACAGTTTTCCTGGCTCAGTATTGCAGGTCTGTTGCATCATCTGGCAAATTGTGTCAGGCTGCCAGGGCTCCTCATGCAGCCCGTTCCCAGGAACCGCTGTTTTTTCAAAAGAAGTGAAGTCTCCCTCTGTTTTGAACTTTGACTTAGAGTTTGGCCAGTCAGGCTGCTTTTTGATCTAAGCCAGCCTTCTTAAGGAAGTCTATTTGGAAGTCTGTTTAAATTTACTTATGAAACAAGTAAGACTCAATCTGACCTAGGAGTTCCTTTTCTTAACTTGTGATTTATTGTGTGGATAATGCCAGGGGAAATAAAGTAGGTGATTTCTGCGCCAGAGTCTTCCAAAAATATCATTATTCCAGATAATACCTCTCATGTCTTTGGGTAACTTTCAACAAGTCACTTAACCTTTTTGATAGCTTCCCCATCTGTAAAATATGAGTGGTAGAGAAAAATATCCATTCATAGCTTATCTGGAACTAAATACTAATGACTTGAAGAATAATCACTATTTGTATTTCCCAATTGTTGCCTGGAGAATTATTTCTTTTTTATATACTTGTTAGCTCAAAACATCAGCTATTAAAAGCTGTAAACATTAGGAGATTTCTCTGAGCAGTTTTAATATTTATAAAAACAGCACAGGTATTTGCTACTCCAGGCAAGTTTTGGGTATTTAGTGAGTTACCCAACTTAGGACATAGATTTTCATCTTTCATGTGTTTTTCATCTTTTCCTGTGTTGTAGTCATAGACCCATAATGTTCGGGAGGAGGGGAGGAAGTCTTAGAAGTCATCTAGTCCTCCTTACCTCCCAGGGTCACTAGACTGCTTGAATTACACTGCTTACTGCAAACCACTCCTTGGTGAGTAAATATAATTGTTATAAAAGAGTCTTTATATTCACCTCCCTATAGTTTTCTCATTGTGCCCTATATGTACACCTAGAATCTAATTCCTCCCTTGTACAGCCCTTCTGGCATTAAAAAAAAAATGCTGTCAGGTCCACATCCCATAACTGTTCTCTTCTTCAGGCTAAATATTCCTGTTCTCTTTACCATTCCTCTTGACCCATTTTCAAGACTTTTCACCTTCGTGATTAGTCTTCTTCTGAATGACTCCTGTGATGCCAATGTCTCTTTTAAAATAAACACCCAGAGCAAAACTCAGTGTTTCAGACATAGCCTAAACAGTTCACGGTGTAAGAAGACCACTGATTTTCTTACTCTGACTATATTATTTTATGACTGTGTCTCAAGATTCTTAGCTTTTTTAGGTTATCCTCTTGCCTATTGCACATATAGTTACCCAACACCTTTAGTTCTTTGAATTTCTGCTGCACTTGGTCTATCTCATTCCATCTTTATAGGGTTGAATTTTTTAAAGCCCAGATGTAGACGTTTACAATTATGTATATTTTAATATACATGTTAGTTTCAGCTACCATTGCAGCAAATTGATTTTTTTTTCATCTTGATTATCATCCAGTACGTTAGTTTTATGTCCTCTGAAAATTAGCGTCTTCATGATCATCTAGTCATGGTTAGGAAACATTAACCAATTCTTATTTGACACTGGTGATTCTTCCTTTTTTTGGTTTAAAATTACTAAACCAAACCAGCAGTTGATGTGTCTACGTTCCTCCAGTCGCTGTTAATATTATACTGTCTGCATTAGTTCCTAGCCCATGATTGTTCTAAACACCTAAAAAAGTATTTTTTTGTTGTTGACGTCCTTATTATTTTTGGCAAGCTCCAGTTCATTCTGAACTTCCTGGTACCATTTCTTCATGTTCACACCATCCCTCTGTAAGCATCTTCAGGCCCTTCTCTTTCATCTTTTGTCCAGAACCTTTCATCTGAGCTCATCAAATAGTTGTCTAGGAAGCTACATTAGGTTTTTGCTTTTGTTTTTACATGTTGGTTTGTTTATTTTTAAAGTGCCTCCCTATTTTCTTTCTTACTGAAATTACATGCATTTGTATAATATGGACTTTATTCCTTTATCTTCCTATTCCTTTGATTGAAATTAGTTTTTTACTTTAGAGTGTTTAGCCAAGAATTTTATTTGTCTTTTCTCAGAACTTAAAAAATCTGCTTCCCCAGAGTCTTGAATATATGTCTGACTGCCTAATCAAATCCAGTTTTTCAGATAAAACTGCATTCTCTAGCTGATGCTGTCCATTCAAACTCATCCAGAGCTGGGTGGCCAAAAATGATTGTACTGTATAAAGGATTATGAAGTGGCTTATGGAATTTGAGTCTAACATATATGTTTTTTAAGACAGCTCTGCTTAACCACATTTAGAACCTTTTCCATTTTATCACACTGCTTGCATCATTAGCATATTTCTTTCTTTAGAAGTCTCTACAATGAAAAGACACTAAATAGGGGTAATTAGCACAGTTCCAGGTAAAGACTAGATTTCTGTCTCAAATCATTTTTGCTTTAGTTTAGAAAAAAAATTATTTTTCTGATTCTTTCAGCAATGTTTCATGTATAATAAATTTATCAGAATTTTCTTAAATCGACAGATTTTAAGAAAGCTCTTACACATATCATCAAGGAGTAAATCATGCTTTATGTGCTGCTAAATTTACTTTGGTGCTATAAATTGAAGAACCAATAATTCATTTTTAAGTATAGCATAATAGTCCAAGATATTCTATATAAAAGGAAAAGTTGTTGCTGGAAATACTCTGAATATTTAAGAAATAAGAATACTTTACTGAGGAATTTTTAAAGGTGAGGCAGTTAGTACTCAAGAAACTGTAATAAACTTTTAAATGTACACTTCCTTTAGGATAGTTGTTAATCACATGACTTCTATTTTTACAGGTGGTGTTTAGCCAAAAATAAAATATTTTTCTTTGATGACAGGTACACCAGAGAGGCAGGGGTTCGCTCTCTGGACAGGAAGCTGGGGGCCATTTGCCGCGCTGTTGCTGTGAAGGTGGCAGAGGGACAGCACAGAGAGGCCAGGTTGGACCGTCCTGATGTGGCTGAGGGACAAGGTCTGTGACTTTGATCTGGTGCCCACAGGCTTGGTGGCTAGGAGTAAATGGCAAAGAAAAGTTGGATGTGGAGGGATAGTGTGGGGTGGTCCTTGGAGCAATGGCATATATTTCTCCACTGGTAAATGCATCCAGTGAGTAAGTAAAACTTAATGGTTAATATATTTTATCAAGAGGATTCTTTTCTACAAATAATACAGAGTTTTAGCAGGAATAATACTTAGTATTAATGCTTTAGGGATCTATTTCTCCAGCTTTGTAATGATGGTACACTTTATGTTTGGGTTCTGGCGTTCTCATTTTTCCTTCTGATCCAGATTGTTAAGTCATTCAATATTTATAGCATAGAAAGTTGCTACAACAGTTAAAAAAAAAAAAAAGAAAAAAGAGAAAAAAAGAATCCAAGCTGTCCAAGTACTGCAAGGGCAGATCCGTGTTCTCTGGAATAGCTTCATGTGTAATATTTGTTTTTCTCACACATTTTCTTTGACAGGTACACATTTAAGATGTAATTTAAATTATTTTTTCTTTGAAAAATAATTGTGGAGGTGGTGACAAGGAAAAAAAGGGAAGGAGTCTATTCCTCGAGTTAATGACACGTGGACATTTCCTTCGGTGCCCAGTTAAAATGTCGTAACTTCTTGCCCCAGGCCACGCTGCTGCATAGTTGCCAAAATTTGCTTTCACACACGTGACTTGAGTAGTAGAGAATCTCTTTACTCTTGCATAGTGAAGAGATTTATTAGATGTGCTACCATTTCCATAGCTCTTTCTAGAAAGGAGTTTGATGAATATAGCTGAAGAACCATAATTGTGATAAGCTCAGTAGAACAGATGCAGTTAAACATCTTCCCTGCTTTTCCTTCTATTGCTAAGCACAGTACATTTAACCGCAGTATCATCCAAAGAGTAGACTTTCCCAGATCCTCCTCGTCCTCATATGTGTTTCACCCCTGCTCGCACCGTGCCTAGAACCTCACTGGTTCATTTCTCCAGAGAGTGAACCTCCCACCTTCTGTTGAATTGGGGAGGGGTAGGGCCCTTGTTATGTGGAGTAGGAGAGGGATCTTAAACCCATAATTATCTCTTACACAGACTTAAAAACCTTTTTGTCTTTAGTCCCACTTCTCACCCATCTTTTCAGGAGTACCTCAAATTCCTGAGCCTTTGTGGATAACCACCCCACCCCCGCCCTCACAGACATTAAAGTTTCCACATTTTCTAGCCTGCTAAGTGTTTATTACTTCTTGCCCATCTACTTGCACCTATCCAAAATGTTGTCAGCGTCTCTTTTCTTCTTTCTTATTCTTTTTGTTCTTGTGGGTTTATCCATTTTGTTTGTTTGTTTCTTGTCATTTTAATAGGATTTGGAGAGGAAGTTTAAAGATAAACACATGTTCAGACCACCATTTTCAGAAATCTGAATTTTTAAAAAGTACCCTAGGTGAGTGATAGCCTATTAAGAATTGTGTCACTCGGTGTAGCTGACAATGACAGTGTAGAACTAATGTATTTTTCTCTTTTTTCCCTTTCTAAATATAAGGGCTAGATCCTCATGAGTTTCCCCTTTTTATTCTTAGAACATTCCCTTCGTGCTGTGGCCTCTGGCACCCGAGCCTGTGTCCTTTTGTTCTTGTCTGTGATATAATAGAAAGGCAGAGAGTGAAATGAGTTTATCTAGTTAACACATTTTGAAAATTGTGTTTAGGATTTAGACAGTTTATTTTGGAATTTATAATAACACATTCAGAGGGATTTGATGTTAAGAGAAGCGTTCCATAGTTATACAGTGCTTATATACATCCATTAGCATATTTCTAATAACGTCTGTGACCACATTAGCTATTTAAAGGTAACCCAGAAATACTCAAGAACTTGTTCAGCTTGTGAACCGTGTGAGAACATCCAGTGTTTCATGGTAACATTTATTTGGTTATTTTTTTTTAATCCATGATTCACAGAACAAATCGTAAAAGATAACAGTTAAGCAGACTTGGGTGGTTAAGATATTACCTAGGACACCCATATGAATAAATAATTAGGACAAGTACTTGTCTCTTGAGAGGATGATTTTGATTGTAGTTCTTATTAGAGATACATGGACTCCAAGCTGTAAGATACCCTGGAGTTACTGTAGGTGACTGTCCTCCAGATTTTAGTAAAATAATTATAAGGTATCCTGAATTGATGTTTAGGACCTCAACCAAGCCAAAAGAAAAATTTCTACAAAAAAAAGTCTCTATTGGGTTCTCATGCCACAAAGTTCAAATGCAGCTAGCTTAGTAACTGAAAGTTTCTCATTAAGAAATGAATTACATAAAATTAGAGTCTAAAATAGAAGTTGTTTTAGAAATTTCAAGTAATGCAGTGAGGGAGTTATTTTTAATGTTAAAAGTATTGCTGGACCTAGAGTTGCTGCCAGGAAGAAAAGTAATTTCAGGCCACAAGCTTTAAAGACAGGCAGAAACCTCAGCATATCGAACAAACTTTCTGGAGTAGGCCCAGAAATACTGGTCTGTGAACAGTTGTCTTTGTGTTTGTGGGGTCTTAACTGTCAGAATAAATAACAGAGTTTAAAAGGCGGGTGAGATTTCCAATTGATTCGTGTTAGAGGAGGAATATTTATGGTTTCGGTCACTTCCCTATAAAGTATGGGAATTATTTCATAAAAGCAGCACTGCGTATGTTTTTCTGTATGTTTTTAGTGTGTTCTGAATTGCCCTTTTCCTTTCTGGGATATTAGTTGGGTTGAAATATAAAAGTTTGCGGCTAAAGTTTTATTCTGCTTTTGCCTGCCTTTAGCCAAGGACACACATGTTCCATGTATTCAGTTTTGCAGATTTGGATGTTTCTCTCTAAAGAGTTAGGCATATGTCCATTTGTTCAATCACTCATGTACCATATATGTCCAGTTAATATCTAGTAAGATTTTTTCCTCAAAAATTATCCTCAGCAAAGAAAGATTCACTTTATAACCAATCTTTATAAAGTTTCTCAGAATGTGGAGCACTCTCAATTATTTTTGAAAAATATGGTATTCATTGGAGAAGCTACATTAAACTTAATGTACATCAAGATGTTAGTTTCTTAACTGTTCTCATCGAAATCACCTGAAAAATTGCTTAGGAAAAAAAGAGACAAAATGAACAGATTTAACAGTTATTCATGAAGTGTGTTAGATGTTATTATGAATAAGCTTTTTAAATGTCACTTAAAGCAATATGTATGTGGTTATGTTATGGAGATCTTAGATAAACACTCAAAGGAAAAATGAATTAAACTAGCTGACTTATGGTAAGTGGGTGGTGGGTACTTTGGATGAAATTTCCAGTGGCAGCATCAAACACGGTTTCAAGAATGACTGTATCTCATTTGGTCTTGATACCCAGTAGTGTAAATCCTCCAGGTTTGTTTTTCTTCAGGATTGCCTTGGCTATTGTAGGTCCATCAAATATCTGTGTTAATTTTAGAATCAGCTTGTCAATCTCTACCAATAAATAAGTAAATAAATAAATAACACCTTCTGATATTTTGATTGTGATTGCGTTGGATCTGTAAATTAGTTTGGGGAGAATTGACAGTTTGATATTATCAAGTCTTCCAGTTCATGACTAGCTTCATTTATTTGTCTTAATAAATGTTTTTAAGCGTTTTAATAGTTTTCAGTGGTGAGCTTTTGCATATTTTTCTTTAGATATTGAATATATTCCTAGTTAATTGATCTTTGTATGTGTGTGTTATGTGTGTGTATCATTATAAGTAGTATTTTTAATTTTTAATTTTCTAGTTTTTTTGGTTGCTATATATGGGAATACTACATTGACTTGTATCCAGCAAACTTGCCAAATTGACTTATTAATTCTTACTGTAGACTCTTTTGGATTTTCTACATATACCATCAGTTATCACAAATGCAAATAATGTCAGTTTTTACTTTTTCCTTTCTGATCATTATTATACCTTTTATTTCGGTTCTTTCCTAATGAACTAGCAGGGACCTCCAGGACGATGTTGAATAGAAATAGTGACGATAGACAAAGGAGGTAGAAAAAATGCCTATGAAGAATTACCAGTCTCTGTAGCCTTTGTTTTGTACCTTTGGGTGACTTGATTGACTATTATAAAATCTTAGTGGAGTATGATTCGCAGCAGCTGTCTGGTTTGACTCTGGTTTGATTCGTAAGTCCCTTCACAGAATTCCCCAGTAAACACTGAGCCTTGCCTATTTGACTCTGTTAACAGACACCTCTTTATAAACTTAGCTGTCTACTTCCCAGTCCATAAGAAAACAGAAGCTGTAGATTGGAAAAAGGGCTAAGTGGTTGGGTGGTATGAGTCACAAGCATTAGGATTTGATGTCAGTGAAAACATGCCTATCCTCTCATGATAGATGCCCTGGGCCCCCACTGGCCACAAAACATTGGGCTGGCTAGACCACAGATCTAACTCTAGGAGTTTCTCTAGTTCAATCTGGGTCCCAGTTTGACTGAGTTGCATTTCGACATGTATTGTTTCTCTGATATGTTTGCCTTATGTAGGACAGTGAAATCAACCTAATATAGTGGAAACAGGCAGATATAATATCCTTAATTTTTGGTGTATCCTTTCCAGACGTCACAGTTAAAAATGCATCAAAATAAAATAGTCAAAGTTTACAGCACTATTCTCCTCCTTCATTAGCTTTAATTTTCCTGGGTCACCACACTCTTGGCTGTCAGCAAGAGTGTGCCGGCGGGAGGAGGGGTGTCCTGCCCGGCTGCTTATTGCCGGAGCCGGGGGCGGGGGAGGGGGCAGATGCTGAGAGGAGAGCCGCATTCTGACGGGCCTTCCTCACTTTACATCCCACTCATTTGCTAAGGTAGCTTTTTCCTTAGCCTTTCTTGGGTCCTTTTCTACGGAGGAATCATCTTCTGTCGGGCTGCATTCAGGGCTCTTTGTTGTGGCTTCCCGCCATTGACTTCTCAGACCCTCAGCGTGCTGTACGATGGTTATTTTAAGCATGACTCTTTTGTAACCAAAACAGGAAGCTGTTCCTGCAGGAGAAACAAGTGTTTTTGATCCTTTCAGCTCTTTTTTTTTTTTCCTACTAGTCATCGCCAGATCTGAAGCATATCCATTCTCTTGTCTAATGTCATGAATTTCTTATATTAATGGAAAATACTATATATAATGTTTTCAGGAAGTAACCTCTGAGCTTTGTGTAACTTTTTGCTAAATTCTTTTGTCTTTGACTTCTTGGAGCCGTCTTCTAACTGTTGCAGGATCTGTCCCTTTATCTTTTGGATTTTACATTATTCAGTGCTGTGTAACAAATTACCCCAAAACTTAGTAAATCAGTTAGCAAGCGTTTATCATCTCACTGTGTCTGTGGGTCAGGGATCCAGGAGCAGTTTAGCTGGGTAGTTGTGAGGTTCTGGTCAAGCTGTCAGCCAACTGGAGGTTCAGCTCAGGGCGGATCTGCCTCCAGGCTCACTGATGTCGCTGTTAGCTGAAAAGGGTTCCGAGACCCACCCAATTCCACCGTGTATGTGGAGGCTTCCCCACGCCAACAAGCAATTCTGGGATGCCAGCTGGGTGTCTAAGAATTCAGCTCAATTCTGACACTCACCTACCTAGAGACAGCATCCGATTCCACAGGCAAAGGGCTCAGTCTCACAAGACTGCCCTCCACTAGAGGCATGTCATACACCAGGGTCATTCCCTGTACTTCGGACTGACTGGCTCAAATTGGAGTTCCCCACAACCCCCTCCTTGGGCTTAATTTGCTAGAACGTGTCACCGAACTCAGGAGATCCCCCCCTTTACCCACTAGATTACCAATTTATTATAAAAGGATATTAAAGGATACGAATCAGCTACATAGGGTGAGGTCCGGAACAAAGGAGCCCACGTCCTCGTGGAGCCTGGGGCCTGGCACCCTGGCACAGGGAAGCTGTCCAAAAATGGACCAAAAAGCTGTCCTTTGGGGCTTTTATGGAGGCTTTGTTACTTAGTCATGATTGACTAGATCATTGGCCAGTGGCGACTGATTCAACCTCAGACCCTTCTCCCCTCCCCAGGTATCAGTGGGTGGGACAGAAAGTTTCAACCCTCTAATCTGGCAACCAGCACCCATCCTAGGTGCTCCCAGAAGTCACCTCATTCACATAACAAAAGACAGCTTTATCGCTGTCAACACTCAGGATATTCTAAAGGCTTTGGGAACTGTGAGCCTGGATGATGGGCAGATACAGATGAGAAACACTTCTTAAAATCACAGTATCGCATAGCAACCTGGGTTCCTTGCTGAATGTTGGCCAGATGTTGAGGTTCTCGCCACTTAGGCCTCTTCCTAGGCTCAGGACACGGCTGTTGGCTTCCCCAGAGAGTGTGCTGTGCAAAAGGGAGAAACAGAGAGCCCAAGACAGAAGCTGCAGGCTTTTATAATCCTCACTTCTGCCACATTCCGTTCGTCATACAGACCAACCCTGGTACAGTGAGAGGTGGCACTCCATGGGAGTAGGGTTCATTGGGGACCATCTTGAAGGCTGACTCTCACAGATTTTTTTTTTTTTTACTTATTTTAAAGAAGGTTATTATACATTTCGTTTCTATTAATACAACCCCCATTCCTGAAGATTGAAATAGTTTGTTTAGAGTTTTAAAGAAGACCTGTGGTTTGGGTTGTTAATAGAGGGTGGAAATTTCTGTGCTGCAGGAACAGTTAAGAATAGCTGTATAACTCTGTTGGGTGGGCCTTCAGGGGAGAAAAGCTTAATAAGACCCACAAGCAAATGAATGATTCGTTAGTAACAATGGAAGCAACCTTTACTTGTCAGCTTTTAATGTGGATTTTGTTGATATTGTTCTTGTTTGTTTTGTTTTGTTTTGTTTGGGGACATAAAAACTTTGTTAGCTGTTTTTAATAAAGTGAGGATAATTGAGTCGTTTCTTATTACTTGGTTCCAGTTACATATAAAAATCCTCAAACATTTTAACCTAAATCCCATATCTTCCCTTCTGGCTAGAGTTAGAACAAAAAAGAGAGAGTAATTTGTGTGTTTGCCTCTGAACCCAAAAACCACAGACCAGATGCTTGGGCTGTTTATTTTAGATTGTTATAATAATACTCAGAAGTCAGATTTTTAGTTTCTGAAGAAACGCCTACGTCTGATGTTGAGGTCTTTGAATACAGTGTTACGAGCCACAGTTTTAGTGTTATTATGGGGGCCAAATTTAAATTGGCCTACATTTTCCTAATCTTTTTTTTTTTTTTTTTTTTTATAGCTACTTTATTTATTTATTTATTTTGGCTGTGTTGGGTCTTCGGTTCGTGCGAGGGCTTTCTCTGGTTACGGCAAGCGGGGGCCACTCTTCATCGCGGTGCGGGGACTGCTCTTCATCGCGGTGCGCGGGCCTCTCACTATCGCGGCCCCTCCCGTTGCGGGGCACAGGCTCCAGACGCGCAGGCTCAGCAGTTGTGGCACACGGGCCCAGCCGCTCCGTGGCATGTGGGATCCTCCCAGACCAGGGCTCGAACCCGTGTCCCCTGCATTAGCAGGCAGATTCTCAACCACTGCGCCACCAGGGAAGCCCCCATTTTCCTAATCTTTAAGCAGCGACTTTGAGAATTTCTGCACATCCTTACAGAATTTACTGATTTAAAAGGCTGTAGCAGTTCAATAGTCATCACAATCTAAGATGCTTTATTATCAGAAGGATTTTTCTAAGCCAGCATTTAAGTTTGTGCTGTTGAGTATCCATCCATCAAACTTAAGCTGATTTCTTATTAAAGACCCAGGTTGCACAGATAGGGCTAAGAAGTTTTGATTCATTTTTGCATTTTCAGTATTTAAAGTCTTGCTTCATCTGTTCATGCTTAATCTTTCCTTTGATTGTATTAGTGACTCGGGGCAAATAAAATTTTCTAATAGTCAAAGGAACAACTAAGGTTAACTGTTAAGGAATATGGACTTCAGAGAGAGTTTTACTACCAGGGCACCTACCTGGCTTGCTGATTCTAAAGCTTTGGGGGTTTGTAGGGTTCTGTTACAGCTAATTGGATTTTGCAAACCAAGATCTAATTAAATTTAGCTTAAGACTTTCTATGCTAAATCCTTTGCATTTGTAGGGATATTAGGCAGCATGTTGTGTCCAAACATCTAAAATCAAGTGGTGTTCAAATTTGAGATGAAAGTGTTGTATTGGTATATACTGCCAGTATCATGAAGATATTCTGTTCTGACATTTATGCTGATTTACTGATTGTTCCCTCTTCAATACTGGCCTGGTTTAAGAGATTTGTTTGCCTGTGTAGACTGGAAGGAAGCTGTAATAAAGGAAAAATCCTACTTACGTATGATAGGAGACAAACGTTTGTTATTTAAACTCTATTTGGAAACAGGAAAATCAAATATTGTCTAAAAATTAAAAAGTCATTGTTCCATTTAATGAATCATATAGGAAGATACAGCGGCCTTTGGGTGTCACTGACATATATTATCAAAACCAGCCTTAAGTTACAAGATAATAAAACAATACTTTAAAAAAATACTACAAAAAAAATACTACAGATGGTGTCTGCATCTTAACTGCTAATCCAAGTAATTCTCCAAGACTATTTTCTGAATCTCTAACACAGGAAATGAGATTTATTAATGCAAAAAAAAAAACCCTGGGAGACGGTACAAGCTCTCTTGTCTGGTTTAAAGTTGGGGTCCTATGTCTTGGACCTTTGTATAATACTGATTTATTCAGTAAGTGAGTCAGCTAACAGTCACTGAATACTTATGATATGCCGGGTTCTAGATTGGATTCTGGGAAGGAGATGAAAGAGAACTTCTAACAAGTATGTAGTCCACTGTGGGAGGTAGATATATAAACAAATAATTTTTAGATGTGGGATAAATGCTGGTTTTTAAAGTGCTGTAGAGGCATTGACTTGATCATTGAAAGCTTCATTTTATTTATTATAAATATTGTAGCTTTTAAGAATTGCTTTTAGTAAATCGAGATAAAATGGTCATTTATTTACATCTCAGAATTGATTTGAATAGGTAAATAGATGGAAAAAAAATGTTTTCCAGATACCTTTTTTGATGTTCTTTATTTTTATGAATAGATAACTGTTACTAAAATTGAGAAATGGTTCACAATCCTAATGTCCATCTATATCTCAAACAGTTATTATGTAGAAATGTTTAGTAGGTAAACTGGAAAGAAAATGTATTTGGTAATGTTAAGGTTGTATTATCGTCCCCAAAATAATGAAGAAAATATTGGCAGAACGGACTTAAAATATTTTATTGCTAGCATGAAGGTTTTTTCTGGGCATTTGATCCACAGATTTCCCCATTACTAGTTCCTTTTAAAAAAAAAAAAAAGAAAGAAAAACAGATTGAAAATATGCAGGCACAAATGCTTTGGCAGCCAGGGTCAGTAACTTGAATCTCAGTTGCGTGTAGCACACTTCCTCTGGCTGGGAAGATGGTTTTTTGGAAAAGATTAACCTGAAACGGACAGACAAATTATATAGTTGAAGATATTCAGGTTTTTCTGATTTGTGTTTAGATATTTTGTTTTCCCCTTTCTGCCTTCCTAAGAGAAGGCTCTCAAATGCTTTCTTTCTTTTTTTTTTTTTTTTTTAATTAATTTATTTATTTATTTATTTTTGGCTGTGTTGGGTCTTCGTTTCTATGCGAGGGCTTTCTCTAGTTGCGGCAAGCGGGGGCCACTCTTCATCGTGGTGCGCGGGCCTCTCACTGTCGCGGCCTCTCTCGTTGCGGAGCACAGGCTCCAGACGCGCAGGCTCAGTAGTTGTGGCTCACGGGCCTAGTTGCTCCGCGGCATGTGGGATCTTCCTGGACCAGGGCTCGAACCCGTGTCCCCTGCATTGGCAGGCGGACTCTCAACCACTGCGCCACCAGGGAAGCCCTCAAATGCTTTTTATCTATGGTCAGTTTAGCTTTGAGGCACATCTATTATCTTGTAAGAAGTAACAAAGCCACTTATAATCTCAGCATCTCATCTAAATTTGTAAAGTAGACTTGGTTGTTTTTTTTTTTAAAGTAGTTTTATAACTGCAGCCATACAAATCTCTCTTCATGCCTAAATGGGGTCTGGATCCATGTTTACATACCCATGTATGCTAAGGAATTGAGATGTAAACAGTATTCCCATTCATTGGTTCATACACGACCTCTCTGCCAACTACCTGTTAATATACCTAGTAATACACGTCCTACGCCCTGCAAACGAATATAGTTCAACCAATCTGTAAGTTTCATTTTGCTGCTTCTTCAAGATGCAGGAGCCCGGTGTGATTGGATTCAACTTTCAAGAAGAAATTTTAATCATTCGGCAATAATTTTGTCACATATTTAATTTTCATTTATTAAACATCTTTATATTTACTTGACAAAGCCAGTATGAAAGACCTGATAATTTCTTGGCAAATCAAAGTAATGATTAAGTGTTCTGGTGATTTGTCATTTGTGCATAGATGTTATTAAGATTTAAGAATGCAATAGCCAGTCGTTATGCTGTATACCTAAAACTAATACAACATTGTAAATCAACTATACTCCAATAAAATGAAAAAAAAAAATGCAGTAACCAAATTCAACTTAATTCAGCAGACCATAATTCAGTACCTGTATTGTATAAGGCACTGTGATGAATTGGTATGGTAAGATTAGAGTTCATCTAGTCTGACATTTTACAAATAGGGAATCTAGGGTGCAGTTTCTTACCCAAGATTTTGCTCCATAAATGTTAGTCGAGTCCTGGGTTGTGGTTACTCCTTCAGTTTAAAAGGGATTCCAGTGGGAACTATGATTAGAAAGGTAATTTGACACTATATGGTGGTAGATCTTGGATGCACCTCTTAGAAGTTAAGAATTTGCTTAATTTGTAATGAGAAACTAGTAAAGATTTTAAGTCTGGAAATGATGTAATTAGAGTAGTGATTAAGAAAGATTCATTTACAAGTAGTGAATAAAAGGGATAGTAGGAAACTAGGTAGAGAAACCAAATTAGAAGGCTACGTGATAATCCAGGCAGGAAGGCTAATTGTCATTTATAAAGTTCCTACTATTTGCTAGACTCTGTCCTAAGCATTTTACATGTATTTATGCATTTAATCCTTTAATGACCCTGTAAGTTAAGTATTGTTTTTAGGCCCATTTTACAGATGAGAAAACTAAGGCACAGAAGATTCAATAACTTCCCCAAGGTTCACAGCTTGTAAATGTCAGTCAAGATTTTAATCTAGGCCGAACAGCTCCAAGTCTAACCTCAGTAGCTATACTATGCTTTCATTATTCCTATATATCCTATATCCATTATCCCTATAACAACTATTTGAAGTGTAGGTACCATTTCTCTCTTTTCAGATGAGGAAATGGAGCTTAAAGAGATTAGGGAAATGAACAGTCTGAAAATGAAATTAAGAAGGCAGTTCCATTTACAATGAACATCTAAAAGACTTAAATACTTAAGAATAAATCTCACCAAGGAGGTGAAAGACTTGTGTGTTGAAAACTACAAAACACTGCTGGAAACAAATTTTTAAAGATCTAAGTAAATGGAAGGATATCCTGTGTTCATGAATAGGAAGACTTAACATTGTTAAGATCTACAGATTCAATGCAGTCTCTTCCAAAACTTCAATATCCTTTTTCAGAGAAATGGAAAAGCCGATCCTCAAATTCATGTGGAATTGCAGTGGGCTCCAAATAGCCAAAACAATCTTAAAAAAGAAGAACAAAATGGAGGACTCACATGTCCCGAGTTTGAACTTTCTACAAAGCTACAGTAATTAGCTGGTATGATACTGGCATGAGGACAGACGTATAGACCAATGGGATAGAATAGAGGGCACAGAAATAAAGGGTCACATATATGGTCAGTTGATTTTTAATAAGGATGCCTAAACCAGTGGGGAAAGGAAAGTCTTTTCAACAAATGATTGCTGGGAAAACTGGATATTCACATGCAAAAGGATGAATTTGGACCTTTACCTTATTATATATATCAAAGTTAACTAAAAATTGATCAATGACCTAAACGTAAGAGCTAAAATTATGAAACTCCTGGCATAAAAGATTTGGGGAAAATCTTCATGACATTAGATTTGGCAATGGCTTCATGAATATGACACCAAAAGCACAGGTAACAAAAGAAAAAATAGATAAATTGTACTTCATCAAAATTAAAAACTTTAGTGCATCAAAAGACACAGTCAAGAAAGTAAGAAAAAACAACCTATAGAATAGGAGGAGATACTTGCAAATCAAATGTCTGATAAGAGGTTGATATCCAGAATGTATAAAGAACTCCTATAACTCAACCAACAAAAAACAACCCAGTTCAAAACTAAAGGACTTGAATGGACACTTGTTCCAAAGAAGATGGACAAATGGCCCATAAGCACATGGAAGGATGTTTACCATTGTTAGTCATTAGATAAATGCAAATGAAAACTGCAATGAGATACTACTTCACACCTAGTATGATGGCTGTAATAAAATAAAGTGGAAAATAAAAAGCCTCGCATTGGTGAAGATGTGGAGAAATTGAAACCCTCGTGCATTGCTGGTGGGTGTGTAAAATGGTGCAGCTGCTGTGGAAAATAGTCCATCAGTTCTTCAAAAACTTAAATGTAGAACTACCATGTAACCAAGCAATTCTACTTCTAGGTATGTATCCAAAAGAGTTCAAAGCAGGACCTCAAACAATAGCAGTGTTCATGGCAGCATTATTCACAGTAGCCAAAAGATGGAAACAACCAAAGTGTCCATCAGAAGATGAATGGATAAACAAACTGTGGTGTCTGCATACAGTGGAATATTATTCAGCCATAAAAAGGAATAAAATTTTGATATATATATCACAACATGGCTGGACTTAGAAAACATTATGCTTAAGTGAAATAAGCCAGACACTGAAGGACAAATATTATATAATTCCACTTAATATGAGGTAGCTAGAATAGGCAAATTCATTGAGACATAAAAGTAAAATAGAGGTCATCAGGGGCTGTGGGGGTGAGAGAATGGGAAGTTATTATTTAATGGGTTCAGAGTTTATACTGAGATGATTAAAAAAAGTTTCGGGTATAGATAGCGGTGAAGGTTACAACAACATTGTGAATGTATTTAATGCCACCGAATTGTTCAAATGGCTAAAATGATCAATATTATATCTATTTTACCATAATAAAAAGTTACCAAAAAAAAAAAAAGGTTAAGGAAATTTCCCCAAATCATACAAGCTTGTAAGAAATGGACCACAAACCCAGGCTATCTGACTCCAAGGCCTCTTGGAAATAAGGAGCATCAGTTGTACCTCACCTGGATATTTCTGAGGATCTACCCAAAATCAGGAATACTGAAAACGGGAAGTTTCATGCTTTTGTATCTAAAGCAATTTGGTATATCTGTCTGAGGCCCTAAAGCTTTTTAATCGAAACATTTCAGCTACTCTTAATGGTTAAGAGTTGGCTACTGGGAGAATTTGTCACTTTTTAGAAACAGTTGTTTTTGTTCAGTATTAAAGGATAATTTTTAATGGCAAAATCATCACTACTATACAGGTATAAAATGAACATGTGTTAAAGATTTTAATGAACTCATTAATTAATTAGAGAACCAGTAAGATCTGGTTCCATGGAGAATTCAGAAAGCAGACATCTATATAGGCAATCAGGAATGCTGAAATTAATTTGCAAAACCAGCTTCTTGGGAAAGGGAGAGGACAAAATTCATTGTCATTTCTATGGACAAGAATCACTCGTATTACTATTAGTTTCCTACAACTTACAGGAAAATAGCTGAAAGGCACTGAGACACAGACAGCCTGGGAGGGCACACTGGACAGCATACCCAGTAATCTATGTTTTGCTCATTTCCAAGTCTTTCACAGTTTTTTCTGACAACAGTCATAGAAGGGAATCCGTGTATATAATGCCAGATGTGTTGATTATTTTCAGTCAGGAAAAAAATAATCTAATCTCTAAATTTACCACCCGGCTGCCTTGTCAAGGAACTCCTGAGCTACAGGCAGCTTTTCTAGACTGGACTTCAGGTGGGACAAAACGTTCCCTTAGCTGGGTGTCCACAACCCTGAGACTGTCTGTGATTTGCTGTGGACGTCAGGCGATTTGCTTCACCTTCCTGGGTCTCAAGTTTCCTTGAGTATAAAATGAAAGATTGGACCAGATTTCTTACTTTCTGACTAGCTCTTATATTTTTATGTATCATGGTTCCATCCTATTCTTGAATTTCTGATGCTTCCTGAATTCTGCTAAGCTTCAGAATGAGATCTGAGATGTTCTCAGGGACATTGTATTAGTATGACAGGAACAGGTAGTATTGATATTTGTTCCTTTGGAGAATTAACCCCCTGTTTCTGGGCCCTGTTATTCGATTGCTGGCTGCAGTTAACAGTATTGTACACCCTATCTTCTCCTCCAAACCTACCCCGAAGGAGTTAAAAAAGAAACGGTTATTTGGGAAGATGCACACGTCTTTAATAATCTAGAAGAAGGGGTTCCTTTTATGGCGGTACCACGAAATGTAGCTTTTGAACTCATGAGAGTGGTCTAGAGAGTGTAGCATATGCTTCAAGTTAAGCAGAATATAGAGAATAGTAAGTGATACCTAAAAAGTTCTGTCCTGAGTAAAGATGATTATAGATAACCTGGGGCTGTTTGTGGTTGGGGAGATTTTTGTTTCTGCCACATTCTGCGGAATAGTTGTTTGGTGTCAGTACCCTGTTCCTGGCCTCTGCTACTTTCCCTTGGTTGGATCACCTGCCCAAAGACACCATTTGCTGCAAGATTTGTTCAAAAGGTAAGAAACTTTTGTTTAAACAAGAAAGCTACTGGAGTTTCCTGAAGTATTACACCCCTCTGTCCTTCCTCCTGTCCTCCCTTCTTAGGATCTTTCTTTCTCCCCGCTTCCCACAGTGACTCTTTGGCTCTTGGGCCTGCTTTCATGTAAATCATGTTCCTCTGACAGAGGAAAAGTGGCTGGAAAAGATCACGTGATCATGTCCTCGTGACAGCTGCTTTGGGAAAGCCAGACCCTTCCCCTGAGGAGTTTGTAGCTATAGAATATCCTTCTGTCATAGCTGTGGCGACATCAGCTGTGGAGCCTGATTTGGCCCTTGGGGAGTACCCCCGAGTTTCACCCCTGCTTTGCCAAGGTCCACATTTGTCCTGCTGGCAGAGCGAGTGCCTTGCAGGTTCTGCCTCTGGTGCTATTTGCTTATCTGCTACCTACATGCCGTTAAGCTCCTTGGCTATGCCCTGACCACCCTGGCTGTGTCCTGAATTAGACTCAGAACAGGCTGATAATACCGTTGAGAAACATGGGGCAGAGTCTTGAGCCTTGGTATCTTTTTCTTTTTCTTAAATGTATTTAATTTATGTGATTCCCAGCAGTCGTGTGTTTGTAGTCAAAGCCCTGTCTATGGAGCCCTGGGTGGGATTGGGCTGCAGAGAACATTTTGTTTTCTTCTAGTGAAAGGGGCTATGGAGTAAGACATGTGAGTCTTAGAAGTCTGTATTAAATACTGCTCTAACTATATAATTCATTTCCTCATTTATGCATAGTAAGGCTTTCAGCATTATCAAATTCTCCCAGCAACTCTGAGGGTTACTGTAATTATTATGATTTTACGGATTGGAAAACCAGATACAAAGAGGTAAAGTAACTTTTGTCAAGGCCAATCAGGAAGCCAGAGCCAGGATTGGAGACTATTATTTATTGACTGTCTCATCATGTAATCTTAACCTCATAACTTAGGGAATAGCTTATGTTAAAATTTTGGACTATATCATTTCATTCATTCTCATATACATTTATATCATGTTATATTAGTAAAAATCATGGCACATGAAATTTTATACTCCCCCCCTTTCCTCCGTTTGATGTTGTTGCAAAAGGATTTTCTTGCATCACTTGAAAAACACTTAGGAAACAGTTTTAGTGACTGTATAGTATTTTATTAGATGCGTGGCTATGCCACAGTTTACATAACCATGTTCCTAATGTCGCGTATTTATAATGGATCTAATTTTTGCTGTTACAGATAGTGCTGCAGTGAGTATATTTGTGGTCTAAACATTTGTCTAAACTTTTGGTTATGCCCTTAAGGATAGGTTCCTTCAAAATACTGGATTGGCCAAAAAGTTCATTTGGTGTTTTCTGTAAGATGCTTTTAGTAGCGCTGAGTTGTCTTTAACTTCATTCAAAACAATTTTGTTAGATTGTATAGTGACAGCTGTCATATCAGCATGCATTTTTTAAAAAAGCTTATCAAAACTGGTGAATTTTTGTGTAGCCATTTTAATATTGAAAATGGAAGAAGAAAAGCAACATTTTTGGCACATTATGCTTTATTATTTCAAGAAAGGTAAAAACGCAACTGAAATGCAAAAAAAAAGATTTGTGCAGTGTATGGAGAAGGTGCTGTGACTGATCAAACTTGTCAAAAGTGGTTTGTGAAGTTTCGTGCTGGAGATTTCTCGCTGGACGATGCTCCATGGTCAGGTAGACCAGTTGAAGTTGATAGCGATCAAATCGAGACATTAATTTGAGAACAATCAATGTTATACCACGTGAGAGGTAGCCGACATACTCAAAATATCCAAATCAAGCGTTGAAAATCATTTGCACCAGCTTGGTTATGTTAATTGCTTTGATGTTTGGGTTCCACATAAGTTAAGCGAAAAAAACCTTCTCGACCGTATTTCCTCATGCGATTCTCTACTTAAACGTAATGAAAAGTTCCATTTTTAAAACAAATTGTGATGGGTAATGAAAAGTGGATACTGTACAATAATGTGGAACGGAAGAGACCGTGGGGCAAGTGAAATGAGCCACCACCAACCACACCAAGACCGGTCTTCAAAGAAGGTGATGCTGTGTATATGGTGGGATTGGAAGGGAGTCCTCTATTATGAGCTCCTTCCAGAAAACCAAAAGATTAATTCCAACAAGTACTGCTCCCAGTTAGACCAACTGAAAGCAGCACTTGAAGAAAAGTGTCTGGAATTAGTCAACAGAAAATGCATAATCTTCCATCAGGATAACACAAGACCACATGTTTCTTTCACGACCAGGCAAAAACTGTTACAGCTTGGCTGGGAAGTTCTGATTCATCGGCCATATTCACCAGACATTGACCTTCGGATTTCCATTTATTTCAGTCTTTACAAAATCCTCTTAATGGAAAAAACTTCAATTCCCTGGAAGACTGTAAAAGGCACCTGGAACAGTTCTTTGCTCAAAAAGATAAAATGTTTTGGGAAGATGGAATTATGATGTTGCCTGAAAAATGGCGGAAGGTAGTGGAACAAAACGGTGAATACGTCGTTTAATAAAGTTCTTGGTGAAAATGAAAAATGTGTCTTTTATTTTTACTTAAAAGCCGAAGGAACTTTTTGGCCAACCCAATAGAATCACTGGGTGTGAGATAATGAATATTTAGGAGACTTTCAATATATTGACAAATGGCTTTCCAGAAAGATTGAATCCATTTATATTTTCATAAGCAATAGTATTTGAGAAGATCTCTCCACTCTCTTTTCCATTGATCTTTGTCATTTCTTAAACTTCTTTACTGGTTACTTTAATTTTGTAACCAGAAAATGTATCTTGTTTTTATAATTTAAACTTCTTTGCTTCTTGGTGAAATAATCATTTTTTCATGTGACTATTCCCCATTTGTTAAGAACCACTGTTTTAGCCCAAGATAAGGGCATAGAAGAAGAAAGTTAACTGTGCAGTTCCAACAGGAAGGATTTGTGGGACAGGGTCCATGTCTTATAGGGAGGTTGAACTTTGTTTTATTGTTGTTGTTTGCCTTGCCTTAAAAAGTCCACCTGGCGTGAATGTTATGATCTGGGGCAAGGCCCGTAATGAGGCCCAGGGACTCTGCCACTATCTTCTCTTGGTGCCGATCCCTTCTGACTAGGGAGACCGTGGCACTAGAGCTGAGTACTTAAAGCTTGTGCGAGGACTCAGGGTTCAGCTCTAACCTGGGCCTCATTCCTTGAATGGCATGTTGGCGAGATGATGTTTAATGAGGAATCAGAGCGTGTATTCTCTGAAAACCCAGCATTCTCTTACTCTCACTTTGCGTTACCCAGGGTGCAGTGGATGGTTCTTAAAATCCAGTGCCAGCCCGTCTTTCCTGATTAGCTGGCACCATTTTCTTGACATGAGCTTTAGTTCTCTAGGCTTGTGCTCCATGATGGAACATTTTGAAGCACAGGTTAGTTCTAAGTTTATTGCATTTTTCATCACCCAGCTGCTGTGCCTAGAGCCTGGAGTAAATGGCCATCTTTTGCATTGTAAGGTCTAGATGCATTAGAAGTAGCTCTCCACACCCCCAGCCCCCTCAGTACTCAAAGCACTGAATTCACTCCTCCACTTGGAAAGGGATGGGATATCCCAAAGCAGTGGTTACATAATTGTGGATTGGCTTTCACCCATCCAGCTTTACTTCCTCCTGTGATAGTGAATTCCAGGCTGGCAACAGTAATTAGATCTCAGAAAAGCTCGTCACAAAACACAACAGGCTAAAGAAAGTCACAGCCTCTTCTATGCATCGGCTAGAGTTTCAGAGCCCTTCATTTTTAGTGTACGGTAACCTTAGACAGTAGTGCTTTTTTTTTTCTGTGCATTAACTTTAATTAAGCAATGACACCTACTTTCTGTTCCGCTCTGAGATCTACGTGTAGCTAAACTGATGGTTTAAGTGCCTCCCCACCCTTGGTCACTGACGTTGCTGCAAATAGAGCAGCAGACAGAAGATCTACACGCGACTGAGTAACCCAGGAATTGCTCAGTTTAGTGAAACAGATAAGTAAGTGCTGTAAGAAGTTGGAAAGATCAGGGAAGACTTCCTAGAATCTGGTTGAGCCAAACTTTGAAAGATCAAGTGACATTACAGAGGTATGACTATGAGATTATGTATAACTCAAGACCCACACTTAGGTTACAGTGTGTGTATTACACTTTGCAGTCTACAAAGGGTTTTCTCTTTAATTCTCACAAGAATCCTGCAGAGATAGGTAGTGAGAGGTTTAATGTTTTGCATACAGTCAAATAGCCAGCAAGTGGCAAAAAGTCTGAACTGTTGTCTGTTTTCACTTGTAATTCAGTCTTGAAGAGGAGCCCCCTAAGGGCCAGCAAGAGAGTAGACCAAGAGCGCCCTTCCCCTGAAGGTCACCGCAAGGCCGTGAGACACGGGGATCATTTGGGGACACCCCAGGATGTGTCCAATTATCATTGGAATCTAAAATTAAGGTCTAATATGATTAAACATATTCAGTAATCACTTTGGAAAAGAAAGGAGTTAGTGAAAAGCAATTCCTTTAACTTCATGATATCAGAATAGAAGAATCATAGCAAAGCTAGAATAAATATATATGGATATACAATGTTTAGGTGACTTTATAATTATTATGTGTTGTATATTAATATATACAGTAATCATTTCCAGAAGGAAGGGTATATGTAAAGAAAGTAATAAAAGAAAAAATTTTTTTTTTTTTTTTTTATTTTTTAAGAAAAATATTTTAAAGCACTTTGTGAGGTAGTACAAGAACTAGAAGAATTATGGTAAAACAAAAAGAAAAGAAAAGCAGGGAATGAAAATGAATAGAGCCAGATATTTCCTACATTTTTAAACCTCTACTCATTTTAGGTTTCTGGCTAGAGACTTAAGTAACATTTTTCTTTACTCAGATTGGAATTACAAAGACCAGTAGAAAAGGTGGTCATAGGGCAATTGGCTCCTGTGCCCTGGTTGTCTAATCTCAACCAGAATGAGTCAGTCCTTCGACAAGATGTCAGCAACCAGGGCTCTTAGGCAGGTAAAGGAAATAGTCCATTTTTATAGGGATTTCAAGCCAGGCTTCATATTATCTTACCCTGGCGATGACAATTATATTCGTTTTTATTGGAAAATAATAACCTTGGAGTTGAGCTATATGTTTACACAAGAGGCATTGCTTCTAGGGGTTCTGTCATTTCCAAGTTCACATTGCCTGTCAGGAAATGGGACACCTGATGCAACTCCTCTGAGGACGGAATTGAACAGTTTGAGTTGTGTTGATTTCACAGAGAATTGTACAAGGTAATCTATTGCATCTGACACTTGAGTATCTGGCCTCTAAAGGCCATCAGTTGAACAGTGCCAGGCATTGCTCTTGGCTTAATATAATGGTTGAAAAGAAGACAGGCAAGGTTGCTGCCCTCCTGGGGCTTACACTTTAATGGGGGAAGATGGAGGACAAACAAGTGAAAGTAAATGAACAGGGCAATGCATTGTGTCACCCCCGGGGGCTCTTGAAAGACTGATTCTTCTGTTGCGTACCACAGGTACACAAGGTGAATTTTTGTGCCTTAATAAATGTATAAAGGTGACTGAACGGTTGGAAGTCCACTGAGCTTCTGTTTGATATTTACTGCTAATGAATTTTCATACCTGCAAATCTCTGAGAATTCTTAAATAAAATTTTCTCTCAGGTTACAGAGAACACATCTTAGAAGATACAAAACCGGAATCTACCAGTGACACTACCGACTTGGCCCTACCACCTGAAATGCCAATTTTGATCGACTTCCATGCTCTGAAAGACATCCTCGGGCCCCCGATGTATGAAATGGAGGTGATCATTCTCATTCCTTTGTTGATACCCACCAGTTTACTCTGCTGGTTGCCTAATAGATTGGGGGAGAAGTAGATTTGGGTATCTGGGGAGGCTGAATTTTGTCTTAAGATTGGAAACTTGTGTTCTCTATGGTATTAAATTTTGGTGCTTAATGTGATAATACGGCTTTTGCAGAGCGCCAGAGACCCTGGCCACATCCTCTTTTGGAAACCCAGTCTGATCTTATTCTTTGCAACCAGTTCTATTTTAAGAACAGTGTCTCTGACTTTCTCTGACTTTCCTCCTTAGAAATTCTATATTCCTGTTGTATGTGCTTTAATTAAGTACTCTTTTGTGCTATCAAAGACTTGGAGGGAGGATGGAGGGAAACAACCCAGTACAGAAAACCTGAAGACATGAGCCTGGCTTTAGCTTCAGGCTGCTCTAGTGCAGACCAGATGGCATCTTTCAGGATCTGTTCTTTCATTGTTATAACTAGTTCCTTGTGGGTTAAACCGACATGCAAGTCCTTCCCTATTTCCATCTCTCTCCCCTAACTATCCCTCATAGCGGAACGCGGAGCCATAAGGGCCTTGGGAGCAGGACTGAGTCGAGGGAGCGGGATAGAAATAGGTGTTGGAAGCTGTGACTGCTGAGGTATTGTGATATACTTTATAGGATGCTTATATGAGCTTTCCTGGGGCATTTACTAGAAAGAATATGTATTTTACTACTGAACTTATTAGCATCTTTCTTCAGAAGCTTTACCATCACCTTGTCTGTGTAAAGGAAAAAAGGTTTGCAGAAGATATATCTGGTGAATTATGCAGAAGATAATCTCTCCATCCAGCATTTGAAATCACTAGCAGTAAACATGATTTTCCTTAAGTCTTAAAACTGAGAAGAGGAGAAGTAGCCCCCAAACCCATCTTGTTTATTTACTTTAACTCTGAGCTAGTCATTTAGTTCTGCAAAGCTCTCAGCTACAAGAATAGCGCACGTTTACTGTTGGCAGTAAACCTGGTCCTGAACGATAGAATCAGAAACATTATTTTGGTTATTTGAATTCTTAAGATACTGTGGATGGATTTAAATTTTGAAGTGTTGAAAGAAGTGGAGCAAAACTTGTTTTGGTTGAGAACGTGGGCCAAAGCTGCTTTCCTGCTCCGAGTGAACCCAGTGATTGTGTGAGTGACAGTGGAAACAGGTTCTGCTCCTGCATGTCCGGCGGGCTTTTTTCTCTTGGCTTTCCAGAACAGTACATGCCAGCCATTCTTTGGGAATTTACACCAGAGCAGTTGATAAAAACAAAAGATGGATGCGTGTTTCTGTTGCGTAGACCCTTCTCTCCCAGCCATGACTGCTCCTGTTAGGTTTGGAAGCATTGCTGACATTCTTGGAGCTTTGGCAGAGAAGGAGCCAAAGGACAGAAAAGAGAAATTTTATAAACACTGCTTAATAGCTCTGTTTGATATCACTGCAAAAACTATTTTATTTTCCTTGTAGCATCTGAGCTATTACATACGAACACTTTCACCAGCATGAATCCAGTAGCCATTTTCCGTTCTATAAATAGCATCTTAGAATAGAAGGTCTGGTATCTGGGAGTTTGGAACATTTTGTTCATATTTTCCACAGTTGAGAGAATTTACTCTGGCGCCAGGGGTTTCTTTGTCTACCTTTAGTGGTCTGATGACCATCAGCCCCAAATTATATAACCACTTTCTGCCTCAGCTTTTGCATCCATGAAATTAAGATTTATGGAACTTTTCTTTACTGTCCACAAGGTCCATCAGTGTGCTAGGGGTCATCCATTTTACACACAGGGAAAGAGCTTAAGGAAATTAAATGAATCATGCAAATTCACATAAGGTGCAATTAGCGAGGCCAATCTTTAAACTCAGATCAGCCAACTCAAGTCCAGTATTCTTTCCACTCTCCTACAATACCCTGCAGCCAAGCTAGTTCCTGCCCTTTCCTGCTAAAAGAGAATTGCTTGAAGTACAGCAGTTTAACAAAAAGGCATACCTGCTCTACCTCAGATTTTCATTTCTATTCTTACCAACTATAGTACTCTGTTTTGGAATGGGAGATATAAATTATAGAGTTGTTAGAAAATAGAGGATTTTTTAAGTCCTGGGAACGTTGAGATCACCAAAGGAAAAGGATACGGAGGAAAGAGCAGGGAGCCTAGGAGCAGGCCCTGGACAGTTAGGGTCACGTAGGGGAAGAGGAGCCCTCAAGACAGACAGAGAGAAACTAAGAAGGAACAGGCGGTCAGGTAAGAGCAAAACAAGGGTGTTGTGCCGCCATGACAACAAAGGCAGAGACTGTCTCAGGAAGGGGGAACATGCACATGTGTTTGCTGGCTGTGTACTGGATTTGACAGCATGGAGGTTGTAGGTGACCTTGACAGAGTGGGTTCACAGGGCGTGATGGGAGTGTGTTGCAGAGGGAATGGAAGGTGGGGAAGTAGAAGTCGTTTGTAGGCAGCTCTTTCAGAAGTTTGGCTGTGAACGACTGCAGAGAAGTGAGGTGGCTAGAAGGGAGGATGGAGGTCAAAGGGAGCGTGGTAACAAATGGCAGCCTGTTTGCTGGTCAGAATAGTCCAGCAGAGAGAGTCAGACTGAGGTTGCTGGAAAGAGAGGTGGTACCACAGGGGCAGAGTCTTTCGGGCAGTGCGAGGTGGTGGGGTCCCCAGTGTGAAGGAGGCGGTGGTCTGTGATGAGGATCCCCTGTGGCGGGGTATGATGGAGAAGGGGGGCTGAGAGTATTGAGTAATCACAAGGAAAAGATGATAACGCTGGAACAAAGGAGTGTTCGTGCACAAGGAGAGCAGTAAAGCTGGGACAGAGCTGGTGTATAATGTGAAGGAGGTAGAGTTGATGGTCTTGAGTACAAGTGAGCTAGAAGGATGAAAAAGTGGTGGTCGGGGAAGGGGCTGGTTAAATTCAGATTTCGGAGGTCGTATGGCTTCTGTTGGCAATAAGGGCCGGGAGAAGGGTGGCTGGGTGAGGGTAAGGAGCGTGCTTTTGGAGTTAAGGGGTGTTTAGAGACAGAGAGGCCGGGTTGCGCGAGTCTCAGGTACTCACTGAAGAAACCCAGGGTGATGGCGGGACTCAGGGTGGTCAGGAAGGAGAAGAGTGGGTTTGCATATAGAAGGCAGTGAGCAGAGAATGAAGATGGGAAGCCAGCTGCCGTAAGCAGGGCTTAGTAGGAGGAGAAAGAGGCCTGTCACTCACCATGATGAACCCCGCCTCCTTGACTGTGCTGGCGTCATCCGATGCAGGGGGGGAGTTTTATGTAGGTTTTAGAATCTGCTGAGTTAATGTATATAAGGCACCCACCATAGTGCCCGGTACATGCTAAAAAAACAAATACTGGTTCCTGCAACCACCATACACCCTAAAAACAAATAGACTTATATGCCCAGTCACAAAAGTAAAAGTCCCTATTATTTTTATTATAACCCTAATTTTATATTTGCTTTAATAACCTATACCACCCCTTACTGTGCTTTATTTTCATTGAAGATGAGTCTGCAAAAATACATTAGTACCAAAAATGTTACTGACCTAGCAAACTAACAGTGAGGAGGAAAGATAAGGCACACTTTTACCCATGTTACATCCGTTCAGAATTCTCTCAGCAGGTTGAAAAATGAGTTCCTAAAACTTTGTCTAGATTTCAAATTTAGGAACAGTATCCTAAGTCACCTTTTCAAATACAGTAAAGTTTCCTAAAGAAGCAAGATCAGTTAAACACCCACTTTTAAAGAATAACAGATCGCCCTGCATTATGAGAGAGAGAGTGGGAGAGGGTGGGGCAGGTGCCGGCGTCTGGGGCAGCCGAGACTTCATTCTCCCTGACTGCTTCTCAGAACACCTCAGAGGCAGGCCCGGGTCCCTGCGTGGAGGGTTTAGGAAGGACGCAGCTATTGAGTCTTATTTGATCTGGTCAGTTATGAGATTGCCATTAATAATGGTAAACGTGGTTGCAGTTACTTTTATTGATTACATGAACCTCTTTGGGGGGAGATGAGAATCTGATAATTTTCATTTTCATCCTAGTGAAGCCAGGAGAAGCCTCCGCATTATGAGATACATATATACACACACACATATATATTATCTGCATATTAGATATATATACATAATTAGATACATTGTATAAATATAATACAATCCTGCAGTTGACACCCTCCCGCAAAAAAAACGCCAACATATAGAGTTCCTATATATCTCTGGGGGTAACAATCAATCTCATAGACTGCAAATGTGGTGACACAATCAGAAGAACACATAAACTGTAGTCTTTCCAGGATAAATTTGATTTTCAGCCTCAGAAAACCAGTCATCCAAGCCACGAGCGTCTATGTTTTGTCCAGTCTGCTAATCCTGAGAATGTGTCGTCTGAGTATTCCTGACTCCATTCATAGTTTGTATGAAAGCCTCAGTGGTGGACAAAAAGTCCTTATGCAAAGGTCACTGCCCTTAGAAAAAATAGTAATAAAGGGAAGAAGAGACAAGACATGCAGATTTCAAAAAAAACATCCTGAGTAGAATGCATCCCACAGGTGAATTCCAGGAGATTCCATCAGGGTGCTTGCCTTGCAGACAGACAAAAGCAGGTGCTAGAAATGAGCAAAGTGTATAAACACTAACGAAATGCCCGAAGAGTCATGGTAGTAAATCCCTTCTTCCTCCCTCTCCGTTCAGACCTGCTGTGCCCCATGCCCCTGTTAGGACAGCACCGATGCTGCACTCAGCCTGGCCCACCACCAGCCAGTGGTACCAAGGAAAGGCCTTACTGGAAGGGCCGGCAAGCAGCTGGCTCTCAGCAGCGCCGGTGTCGCGCCAGACCGGGGCTGTGTCGCGCAGCTTCCAGAGGTGACGGTGGCCGACCCCGGCACCCCTCCAAAGCAAACAAGTTCACAACTGGAAAAATCAAATATTCCTAGAGACTTTAAAGAAGTTGGCAGATGGAGAGCCGCCGTGGTGACAACCCTGGCGGGAGCATAAAAAATGCTATGCGAGCTATAGAGAAAACAAACCAACGTGTGGTGTAAGCGTTACTGAGGCACGAACCTGCACACATACCGCAGCCATCTGACAGCTCAGGTTTTGCGAGGCACTGTGCCTGTCCCTGGCGAGAAGGCCCACAATATTATTCCTGTCTCGAGTCCTTGGCACCTGCTGGCCTCTCTGCTGTGAAAAGGCTTCCTGGCCCTTTTCTGCCCAGCAGACTTTAAGACCGCTCAGTCTCTCCTGTGACACCTGTCCCAACTCCCCAGACACAGACCCTTGCCTCTGCAGGGCTCTCTGTAGATACAGGCACTGGCTAGATGGTCTTGTTGCACTCCCTGTGCTGGGGGGTAAGCGGCCCCTTATCTGATGTGGTTAGGTAGGTAGTCTGTCACCGCTCAGAGGTTTTCACTTGATATCCCTATGATCCGTGATGGGGCCAGGCTCCCGTTGCCAGTAAAGCACCCATTGGATGAAGGTAAAACTCTTAGTCCCTCTGATGGCTGCAGCAGTAAATAACAAGGTATTAAAACTGTAAGTGTTGGTCTAGGTTTGGAAGGGTCACAAAGAGTTGTACGTATTTACTATTTCAGTCAAATATCACTAAATATCACTATTTTAAGTTAATCGAGAGGAAAGAACAGTGTGAAATTGGCAATGATTAGATGCTCAAATGCTCCTTGAACACTGCTATCATTGAAGTGTTCAGAGTGCAATCATACTTTATAAGACATATCCTATTATTAATTAGGTTTTTCATTAACTATTTTAAACACTTCCTCAGTCTGCATATTTACATGATTGATAGAATTATTACAGAAGAAAATGACCATTTCTTTGAACAAGATTTAGTTAACAGATAAAGGAAACTTGAAGCACCAGTTTCAAGGGAAATTGAATGACAGAAGTGAACTTGAGATACTGCTGTTCCGCTTTGACATTTAGAGGGAAAAACGTTCACGCATCAAGCCTAGGCCTGTCTTGGCTAATATAATTGATGATTCCACAAACCAGTAATGGAATTAGAAACTGGTAGAAAAGTACCAGTAGATAAACATAGTTTTGAAATTATTGTGTTGAATCACTTGTTAGGGAAGTCTGTAAAATACAAATTGTTCTGTATAAAGAAAGGGTTTAAGAGGCTGGGAAACTGCATTCAGGAGCAAGAAAGAGCATATATCTTATCTTTTAAATTCATACTTACTTGCACTCATTATTTCTGAGGGAAAAATACATAGAAACTGGATGCTTGGTTGTTAATAGAATTGTTACAATTTCAGAACACATGGCTTTGAAGAATATGACTCCAAGTCTAAGAATTACAGATTCTTTACTTCTTAGATAACTGCTATTAGCCTGATCACGAGACTCTAGGTTTGATAGTAACTCCTGCCCTCAGTTCTCCCACCCGTGTATGTTGTTGTTGAGTTACACAGATTTGTCACTGGTCCCATCTTCAGGTTAATATTTCAGCACTTACCGTCAGGTTAGAATAAAGTGATTACGAGCCTGGATGGTTTTGGTTTGGTCATGTGTACTTATCTACCCCCTGTCCTTTCAATGAACAACGGACCAGTTACTTTTACCCAGAGCACCACGACTCTCCAGCAGATGGAGAGTGTTGGAAACTGGCGTGGTTTCTTGAAGCAATGTGGTAATCAGCATGAATCCTACTTCTGATTCTTTGGGGACATGTTTGGTATTATTCTGACAAAATGAGTTTTGAGGATTTAGCTGTTAAAAAAAGGGATTGTTCTCATTATAGCTAATGAAGTTGTGCTATATTATATGGCTTTTTCTGTTAAATTAGCACAGGATTCAGTATATTGAGGATAATTCTTTAGGACTGGTTCAGTCAGCCCTAGAAAAGAGCCATGCAGTAAAAACAGGAACCCCTGACAAGTTCCCACCCAAAGTAGATGTCGTTCAGGTATAGAGAATTGATTTTACATTAGCAAGAACAAGCCTTGTGAACACTTCTATAAATAGTTGTTTCTGTGTTTTCCTTAAATAGTACTGATCTTTTGCGTCTTTCTCCTCAAATAGATAGAAAACAGGGCAAATGCAAAGCTGAGGGAAGGTGAAATCCATGGTGCACAGCCTCAGCTCAGCCAGCAGTGCAACCGGGCCTTCCCAGTCTCTAACTTATCATTAAATATAAAATTAAAATTTTAAATATAAAACCAACTTAAAAAATAGGCTTTTATGTTTACTACTAAAAATAAGTGCTCAATAGCTTCAGTGGGTGTCACACATCCATTTAAAATCAGGATTTTCAGCATCTAAGCCCCTTGGAAAAGAAGTAAGCATCAGCCACCCAGCCCTTTAACCAGAAACTCAGGCTATAGACTCCACTGCTCCTTAGTGAGAAAGTTACCTCTCGGTGGAAAAATCTCATGATTGCATTAGTGCTGGGTTGACATATTGTGCCCAGTTCCTCTAACATGGATAACTTCTATAGGATAAGAAATTTGGAGGCTCAGAGTGTGCGATAAAAGTTAACATGACTGTTTTTCAACTGTTACTTTTGATATGTTTTCATAACTTGGATGCGTTAACCTATTTGGCTTGAAATCACCAGTGAGTGACACGATCAGTTTAATATGGAAGTGAAGCAGCACAGTGGGCCTCCGAGCACACAGAAAGGATCCAGGACATAGTAAAGTAGCATTTTATAGTGTCTCTGCACCAATAAAGTAAAGATGAGTGGCGGGGAAGTAAGATCCAGGGGTTTTAATATATACCTTGGCCTCTGGAGCTAACACTTCTCAAAAGTATGTTGAAAAGAGCATTTCTACTTCCAGAAGCAAATTTATGATTGCCTAATATGAAGTTCGGTGCTGTAGTGTTTTTAAATAGGCAGCCTAATAAAAGCATTGAGATAGATAAAACGATTGCGTTTGTTCCTTGAAAATTAGGGCATGTGTAACTAGATGTGGTGCTTAAGAATCAGAGTCATTCACACATACTTTAAGGTAAGATTGTTTCTGATAAATGCCAAAGTTTCTCTTGGCAAAAAAGCCCTATGTGACTCCAAGTCATGTGCAGTAGTAAGTACTTTGAGGTGCAGCTTAAGCTTAAGCCCTCTGAGGAAGAGCCAATGCTTGTGATTAGGTCAGCCTGAAAAGAATTCGGCTCTTGTTGGCCTTACCGATCATTTTCCTTCTTTCTCTCAAGGTGTCTGAGCGTCTGAGTCAGCCAGGAGTGGCGATAGGTTTGGCTTGGACTCCCTTAGGTGGGGAAATCATGTTCGTGGAGGCGAGTCGGATGGATGGCGAAGGCCAGTTAACTCTGACCGGCCAGCTGGGGGACGTCATGAAGGAGTCTGCCCACCTGGCTATCAGTTGGCTCCGCAGCAACGCCAAGAAATACCATCTGACCAATGGTGAGCGACCCACCCCGGGGAGTTGGGGGGGGGGGGGGTGCAGCCGCGGGCAAAGGAGAGCCTTGGGATCGTGACCCAGGAGGCATCCCACAGTTCAGAGACAGATCCAGTTACCCCTTAAAGCACAGACCTTTGCTCTTGAATTCCCGTGGAAATTCTAGTTCCCAGTTGAGGACTGTTTGACTGGAACCTGAGCTGGAAACTGACTCCAAGGGTTTGTTTTGTTTTTCCTGCTACTTGGAATAGAATGAAGCTGTTCTTCCAGACCCCCACTTTACTTATACTGCCCATTAATATTTTGAAGGATTTGTTTACGCGAAACATTCATTTTTATCTCTTTGATTTTCTTTTTTCGGAGAAAAAGAAAACAGGTTTAATTTTTCTACATCAAAATCCTTTTTTCCTTTTTTAAAGCTTCTGGAAGTTTTGATCTTCTTGAGAACACAGACATCCATCTGCACTTCCCAGCTGGAGCTGTCACAAAAGATGGACCATCTGCTGGAGTTACCATAGCAACCTGTCTCGCCTCACTTTTTAGTGGGCGGCTGGTGTGTTCAGATGTAGCCATGACTGGTGAAATCACACTGCGAGGTCTTGTTCTTCCAGTATGTATGAAGAAACCTATTTATGTGGTTTTTAAATTTTTTAATTTAAAATTTTTATTAATAGCATTTTAAAATCTAAACTAATAGTGGTTTGCCTTCTTCCTGTCAATAGCTTAGTTTTAAACACATATTAAATTATTCTAAAATCTAAACTAATAGTGGTTTGCCTTCTTCCTATCAATAGCTTAGTTTTAAACACATATTAAATTTTTATATCTGTAATTCAGATTTTTAAATTTTGATCAAATAAAGGAAAAACTGACCATTTTCCCCATGTTCTCCCTTCTACTAAAAAAGAAGACTTGCTTACAGAAAAAAATATCAGTCTGGTCACCAGAAATATCAGCTGTTCAGGTGAAGATTTGAGGCTTTGTTCTAGTTAACGAATTGTTAAATATATGGCATGTGTGTAAAATAGGATGGTAGCTATTTTTAAACTTTAAGCCCAATTCTCACCTTTTGGAATTCCTGTGAGACCTCCTATCGGCCTATAGATAACTTAGATTACTGTAATTGATAGATTGATAAAAAAATAATATAGAAAAGAAGTAGTATAAAATGGAAATTGTAGGGGCTTCCCTGGTGGCGCAGTGGTTGAGAGTCTGCCTGCCAATGCAGGGTACACGGGTTTGAGCCCTGGTCTGGGAAGATCCCACATGCCACGGAGCAACTGGGCCCGTGAGCCACAACTACTGAGCCTGCGCGTCTGGAGCCTGTGCTGTGCAACAAGAGAGGCCGCGATAGTGAGAGGCCCGCGCACCGCGATGAAGATGGCCCCCGCTTGCCACAACTAGAGAAAGCCCTAGCACAGAAACGAAGACCCAACGCAGCCATAAATTAATTAATTAATTAATTAAAAAAAAAAAAAAAAGTAAACTCTGTTAGGCGCTATCCTAAGCGCTTTAAAAAAAAAAAATGGAAATTATAGTAAAGACTAACCATGCCTAATTGCTAAATTTTGAAAAAGTTCTGTACGTATGAGGCTTTAGGGCTCCAACCTATATCATAACTACTTATAAAAACACTGAAAAATGCATAGAACTTGAGAGATCATTTAGAGGTTTAAGTCATTAGTTAGTAGTACCAGACTACAATAAAGTTTTGGTGAGTTCAATAGCAAAATGAGAAAAAAAGGAATGTTCTTTATTCTGAGAGCGCCTTTATTTTATGAGGTAATGGTGAAAGTAGGTCATAGAATCACCAATTAGGATCACAAAAAATAGGAATGTCGATCTCTTTTCTTCACCTTACCCCAGAACTACTGCATTTCTAGTGACAGTAGTGGTTAATACTAGCTGTACTACTAAAAGGAAATGAGCAAATGCTTTACTGACCATAAACTCTTTAGTTTCCTAGTTCAAAATGGTAAGCTAAGCAAGGAATAAAGGGAATAAATTATAACAGTCAAAAATGAGGGGGGAGGACTTCCCCCGTGGCGCAGTGGTTAAGAATCCGCCTGCCAACGCAGGGCACACGGGTTTGAGT
Source organism: Balaenoptera acutorostrata (assembly GCF_949987535.1). Lineage (NCBI taxonomy): Eukaryota > Metazoa > Chordata > Mammalia > Artiodactyla > Balaenopteridae > Balaenoptera > Balaenoptera acutorostrata. The sequence goes on along the minus strand of NC_080082.1, from coordinate 36,010,581 downwards.
CCTGGTCCGGGAAGATCCCACATGCCGCGGAGCAACTAAGCCCGTGCTCCACAACTACTGAGCCTGCGCTCTAGAGCCCGCGAGCCACAACTACTGAGCCTGTGAGCCACAACTACTGAAGCCTGCGCACCTAGAGCCCATGCTCTGCAACAAGAGAAGCCACCGCAGTGAGAAGCCCGCGCACCACAATGAAGAGCAGCCCCCGCTAGCCGCAACTAGAGAAAGCCCGCGCGCAGCAATGAAGACCCAGCGCAGCCAAAAATAAATAAATGAAAAATATTTTAAAAAAAAATGAGGGGGACACACCATTGTAAAGCCATTATACTCCAATAAAGATGTTAAAAAATAAATGAGTGGGGAGCCATCAGCTGATGGTTCAGCCAACTTCTAGAAGATAGAAGTGTCCCCAGCTGATGTAACAGAATTGGAGGTAGAGACAGTCTTCCCAGCAGGAATCTGTTGAAAAGCACTGGTTCAGAGCCAGAAGGTTCAGACCAGGAGAAAAGGAAGGGGGTGGGAAATGAAAACCAGGGGATTCGTTGCAATCTCCATAGAACAAATGGTTCTACCACTAGGTCCCCTGCACTCAGAGCAAATCGCACGCAGGTAAAGGCTTCCCCACCTCCAGCAGAGCAGAAGCCACAGCAGCTCTGAGTAAGCCTTCAGTTTTAAACTATTATGGGAGACATGGAGAAAAGCAGCAGCATTTAAGAGAAAGACCTGCTAAGTCTGGAGAAAACGTAATTCAAGAACAGAGGATAAGACAGAGCTCGTGAATTTAAAACAATGGTTTTAGGAATTGGTCGATGAACTATTCAGAAAAAAATAATAGAAAAAACAATCTGACAAATCCAACATCTAACTAAACAGAGAAAATGGAAGAGAACAAATTGTCATGGAAATAATGGAGCATTTCCTAGAATTTAAGGCTATGTTCAGATTGAAAGGGCCTATACCAACTAGGAGAAAGGATTGCATCCTCATGACTTTTCAGATCACCGAGGAGAAAGCTTTCTCATCCGTGACCCTAGATACACAGCACCTTCAAGACTCTGAGGGAAAATGGGTTTAAATCAAGTCTTGTATACACAGCCTTACCGTCAATCAAATGTGAATGCAAGATGGACATTTCCATACGTGCAGGGAATCCGTTTATCTCACACTCTTTCGGAAGAAGTTACGTTGAAAGTGTAGTTCAGCAGCATAAAGCAAAAGCCTGGCAAGAGAGTGACAGTGTGCTAGGATGGCCGCTGTGCAGAAAGGCCTAGAGCCCAGCCGGTCTGGTGCCACAGGCGGGAGCAGGCTTTGGAGGGCTGTCGCCAGGGGTCGCGTGTTCCGCATGGCGTGACTGAGACTTGTGTCTGTTATCTATTACTCATGCACACCGCCCCAAAACAGCAGTTATTATTCTTAGTTTCTGTGGGGCAGGAACTCAAGAGAGGCTTAGCTGGGCTCTTCTGGCCCCGGGTCTCTCATCATGTAGTCGTATACCAGCCCGGTTGCAGTCATCTGAAGGCTGACTGGGGCGGGGCATCTGCTTCTGTTGTGGTTCACTCACGTGACTGCAGATTGGTCCTGGTTGGCCGGACTGCTGGGGTGACCTCAGACACCTGGGCTACCTGAGCTACCTGCAGGGCAAGAGATCCGAGAGAGCGCCAGGCAGAAGCTCTTATTTTTTGTGACTTAACCTTGAAAGTCACACGGCATCACTTCCACCACACTCATAAGTAAATCACTAAGCCTGGCACACGTTCGAGGGAGGGGAATTAGACTCCACCTTCTGAAGGGACCATTTTACACATATTTTAAAACCACCACAAGAGCCTAGGTGTTTTCTTCATCACACAGCACAGAGGTCATTGCTTTAAACCTGTACAGAAGAAAATAATCCTGGCATGCAACTAAGCTCTGTAGGAATGGTATTTATGGTCAAAATAATGTAATGCTTTTTCAGAATTAACCTATAAACAAGATTGTTGTGAGTACAGAAAGGAATATAAATGTTAACCTTGACAATATAAAAGAGAATCACGGATAGAAGAGGTGCTCATACCTGTCAAAAATTTAGAATTTTCCATTAAAAGGATTTAATATAATACTAATTGAAATGTAAAGAATTTACTATTAGCCTTTTTAGTGGCTTTCCTAGCTCATGCTGTAGCAAAATGAAAGATGATTTGGATGTTTTAAAATAGCAGTGAAAGGTGGTGGGTCAGGGTTTCTTTGACAGCCTGAGGATGATCATAAACCTTAATAACGTTCCTCTCTCCTTACAGGTGGGTGGAATTAAAGACAAAGTGCTGGCAGCACATAGAGCGGGATTGAAGCGTGTCATTATTCCTCAGAGGAATGAGAAAGACCTTGAAGAAATCCCAGGCAATGTCCGGCAGGATTTAAGTTTTGTCACAGCAACCTGCCTGGATGAAGTTCTTAACGCAGCTTTTGATGGTGGCTTTACTGTCAGCACCACACCTGGCCTCTTAAATAGCAAATTGTAAGCCCAGATCTCAACTTCTTAGAATTTTAAGTTATAAAGTGCCGAAAGGTACTGACAGGATGATTTTATTCACACCAGCAGGGGTAAGCAAAATGTCCCTAATTTGCGAACCTACTCACAGCAGTAACAAACCTGACTCAAGTGGTGGCAAATGGTTATTATAGAAATGTCAGTTTAATAAATTGATTAAATTGGAATTGAATTCTTGTCTTGAATGGGCTCATTACTGTCCCTGGAAAGTTATGGAACAGTGGTTCTCTTGTGGTTCCAAACAGAAGCATCTGTATTACCTGAGAACTTGTTAGAAATGTAAATTCTCAAAACCCACCAGGAGACCTTCTGAATCAGACTCTGGGGGTGGGACCCAATCTGCTTTACTAAGCCACCCAGATGATTCTGATGTGTAGTCAAGGTCAAGAACCATTGGTATAGACCATTACCTTAGCAGATTCACCTGTAGACTTTATTGGCCCCTGAAAGCAATCAGAAGGGGAACTGGGCAAAGGTGAAAATAATAGCCAACTATTAGTCTTTTTGGAAAATATTCAAGTGAAGCAAACTCTGTGATGAGGTCTATACATCCTACCCTTCCTTGCTGAGAGAAGCAGCATAGTGGCATGTGTTGGCCCACATGACAGAAACATACTGGCCCTGAATGCCTGTCATCTTAGAAAAAAGTCCAGTCCCCAGAGGGAGGCAGCCATCCATCCTGGGATGGTCCCTACACTTGGTATCCTGATTCCTGCCACCTCCCCTTGTGTTGCTTGTTTGCCTGTGCCAATCCCCAGTTCTGGTAGCCTTTCCATGCCTCTCTTCTCCTGTGACTCAGTCCAGGACATGGATAACTATGAAGTTAGGCTCTTCTACTTACTAGCATTTTAACTTTCTGTATCTTAGTTTTCCTTACCTTTAAAATGCAAATAATCGTACTCATCAGTGTTATTGTGAAGATACAGTTAGAATGCAACATATAGTAACACGGAACAATTTCTAATCATTATTCCAGCCAGTAATGGACTTCAGAATCTTATATTACAAAATATAACAACAGATATGTAAAGATACTTTGGAATTTCTTGGATAAGGATGGGATATACAAATTACCCAAATACTGTGCTCAGACCTGGTGGTAAAAATCTGAATGTGTTCTGGGAGGACAAGTGCAGACCTAGGGCCATGGCCAGTGGGAGAAAGCAAGCGCCGGGAACTTGGAAAACATTTCATTGACTATCTTATCACTACTATGATTTTATTATTTCTGCACAATCATCTTACAAGGTAGAAGAAACTATGATGTTAATTTGTTTTCAGCAACCAGAGGGAGTTAATCCATACCCACCTTGCTCTGCCTTGTCCCACCCAGCAGTGGCAACATAGCACACTTTTAAAAAGTGGGAGTTGTTATCTGTATTCTTCCTCTGGAGTCCTGAGTATGCAGTTTTGTACTGGTCTGTGAACAGCAGTAGGGCATCTTCTGTGCCCTCTGGCTTTGAGCACGCCTTTCCTTACTAAAGGAGCTGACTGAGAAAACCCGTACATACATGAAATTAGCAGTATGACCTTCATTTCTCTAGCATTGTTTTTGGTTTTTTAAGTCTGAGCTCTTCTATTCACCTTTTTTTTTAATTGTGGCAAAATGATTTACCATTTTAACTTAGAAGTGTGTAATTCAGGGTTGTTAATTACACTGAAGTACAACCATCACCACTAGCTATATCCAAAACCTTTTCATCATCTTAAACTGAAGCTCTGTATCCAATAAAAAGTAACTCCCCATTCCTCCGTCCCCCAGACCCTGGTAGCCACTATTTTACTTTGTCTCTATGAATTTTCCTATTCTAAGTACCTTATGTAAGTGGAATATCTGCCCTTTTGTGTCTGGCATATTTCACTTAGCATGTCATCGTTTATCCATGTTGCAGCATGTTATCAATTTCATTTCTTTAAGACTGAATAATATTCCACTGCTGCACATGCCACATTTTATTCATTTATCTGTTGTTTCTACCTCTAGGCTATTGTGCTGTGAACATGAGCATACAACTATCTATCCCTTTGAGTCTGTTTGTTTTTCATTCTTTTGGAAATATACTTGAGGAACCACCCATGTTTCCCACCACAGCTACACCATTTGACATTCTCACCAGCAATACACAAAGGTTCCAATTTCTCCACATTCTTGCCAGCACTTATTTTCATTATTGATAATGGCCATCCTAAAGAAGCATCTCATGGTTTTGATTTGCATTTCCCTGATGACTAATGGTTGAGTATCTTTTCCTAGCACTGTTTGTAAAAGTGTTTCCCAAAGACCCCTCATGTATCAGTCAGCTAGGTTTTTTGAGAACTGCTAACTAACTTAAATTTCAATTCAGCAGGCATAGAGGTGAGGGCTTGGGAATCTGTGTATTTAACCAGTGCTCTCCACACTTTTTATGTGGGCTTTTAAAACTCTTCAAGTATTAAAACTATGTAAAGCTTTAAGTGCCTTGGTAATCAAGAAATTTTACACTGCTTGAGGCACACATTTTTTACTTAGCTCTGCCCCTTCAGTGGTTTTCACTTGGCTTTGCCCCTTCTGTTTGAACCTTACTGTAAACCATGTCAGAGATTTACTGCTTTTAATCACCTGTATACAGTGGAAGATGCCATCAGAATGAGTGATCCTATTTAACATCAGCCTACAAATCTTGGACCATAGTTAAGGTCTCCTGACTAAATGAGTGGATTTAAAATGTACTAAACATACCTGAATTTTTCTAAATAAGGGGAGGTAAAAGTTATGTGCTGAGTGAAACACACAAGATTTCCTTCTCTCCTTTTCTTCCCGGGACATCAGTCAAGATTTGCATTCTGGTCATAGCACAGATCCTCTTCATAAGAAGAGTGGGGTTGCAAATTCATTTCCATTTCCAGTGCCATCTGAGTTGCAGAGGCTGCTTGAAATGCAGGTTTCTGATTCCCATCATCTGAACATAGTGACTAGTCATGTCTACCAAGAGGAGCTCCTGGCGCTCGGTGACTGGTCCACATTTAAACCTTACCAAAGTCTACCATGTTGTGAGGTAACCAACTGCTGAGGGTAGAGTGGGCTGACTTTGCATTTTCCTTTTATTGACCACTGAAATGAGAAAAACCTTACTATAATTAAAGGGACTTGACACTAAGCCACAAAGAATGTTAATTTTGCCAATTCTCCTTCGAAATCCAAAGTTTATTTTGTCTGGGACTATTTACTAGATGTAAACATCAAGAACTTTTTTTAATGAAGTGTAACATGTTCAAGCTCACATTATTTTGGCAAAAATGCGTTGTATTTGAGTGCCCATCTTCGTGAAAATTTTATCCAGCAGCTTAAAAAGTCAAGACTACAAAAGTACAGTCATTATCCAATTTGATGATTTATGATCCAATGCTATGCTCCTTTTTTGTTTTAATAACATTTAGTGGATACTGCAATGAAAACTACAGTTACTAGAAAAATTTTTAAAGCACCAAAACAGGAAAGAAATAAATATTAAAAGGATCTGAAGGGACACAATAGGCAAATGCACTGAATGGCTATTGAAATGTTTTTAAACAGCTGTATCAAAAGTTTCTTTTTTAATCTAGGATTTATTTGCTATGAAAATTTACTTATTTGGAACATATTAGGTATGGTAGGTACTATCAATGAGCTAAAGAATGTATTTAACGTTCTTGGACCTCATAAAAAATCTTTCGTATTAAAAAATTTTTAATTAAGTTGAGCTCTAACATATTGTCAGTACATTTCCAGGCAATAGGAACTAAAACCCTTTAGGCTAAATCCTAATCTTGACATGACAGTGCAAGCTTGTCAAAATGTGACTTTATTATAAAACCAAGTATTCCTTCAAACCATTGTTTCTACTTTTCAGAATTTAGAAAGGCCTAAGAAAAATAAATTATTTTCAAAGAAAATTCTTAAGGCTGTACAAAGTTAAGGAAAATGGTTCGGCAGTGAAGCTATAGTGCCAGGCATAAGGATAAGCACTTTACAGCACACTTAGCCATCCTCATTCCCTTATGAGGTAGACACAACTACAGCCTTTACAGAGAAGGAACTTAGAGCAAAGTTAAGTCAAAGTTAGTAGGTAAAGGGTCAGAATTCAAACCCAGGCAGTTAGAACCTACAGCCCACACTTTACATTTTAGGAGATGCTTGAATTTGGGGGATGATGCTGTTTTTAGGAAAATGTGAGTTTCTTTTGGTAAATGACTCAACTAGCTTAAGATCGTACGCAGTAAGCCACCAAATCATCCTTTATGTTTGGAACATGCGCAACAGGTAGGTGGGGAGGGGAATGACTTAAGGTTCTAGCAGTGCATTCAATCTATAGATTTTCAAAACGTTCTGTGTGTACCTTTCTTATTTAACTTACATAAATGACTACAGTACTAGTTGGTAGGTCATACACTCAATTCACCCTATGTGTTCTAATCTTACTCTAGTCTAATGCACCAGTCACAGACTGGCCTGGCCCCCAAGTATGTTTAAGTTTGATCCAGTGTTTTGTTTTTTAATTTGGGTTACTTACCAATTTTTCCACTCAGGAACCTGAGTGAAATAAAATTCCATTAGTAGAATCATTGCAGATGTTCCTGGATATAGAGCTCTTGAGCTTGGTGGGGGACAGGGAACATGACTTAAGATATTTTGGTGAGCCAAAAACATCTATAGCCATTTGCTTCACTTAAGTTTAAAGTCTGTAAAATTGTGGGCCTTTTAAATTAAAAAGTTATACATATTATAATAAAAATCACTCAAAGCAAAAGAAAACATTCGCCAACAATCGTTAGCATATTAAACTGGTACATGATTCAGTTCAACAGGATGAATTCAAGTTTAAGAATGTAAAAGAACAAAGAGTATCACCTACCCCTACCCTATATAATCCCCTGAAAGAAAACACCAAGACACCAGAAGGGGTGCGGGCATCAATAGGAAAAAGTAGAATATTGATTACAAATATAGATGATTTAAGAACAAGAGTTAGATCTCATAAATCAAATCTCAAATGGACCAAGAAATAAATACGGCTCTAGATCACATTATCCCTATAGGCCAAAAATATGAAGACAAATAAGAAGAAGTATAGTTAACAAATATTAAAATATCAACCTCTTATTACCTATCAAACACACAAAATTTACTCTCTTAGGCATAAACTGGCAAAACATGAGGTTACAATGAAAGGCAAAATCCTTCACACTGCTACCATAAGTTTCCACTGAAACCTCTCCAGAAAGCAGTGAAAAAAGTATCAAGACCTTTAAAGAAAATAAAAAAGAACCTGAAGAATATAACCAGAAAACATAGAAATGTTCACAGGCTATTTATAATCAGCCAAAAAAATTTACCTGGAAAAACTGGGCAAAGCAAATATCCAACACTGGGGACCTAGCTAAAACTACAGTCAATCTTCACAAAAGTTACCCCAAATGATGTTTTCCAAGATTATTAAATGCTTAAATGATCATGTTATGTGTAGGGGCGTGAGGGAGTTACATAGTTACACAATCCCAAATTATATGATTTCAAAATAAATGTGTGTAAACACATGTAAATACACAAAGAACTAGAAAAACGAAAATGTTTGTAGTCGTCTCTGAATGGATAAGACTACAGACTCTACTGTGTGTGCCAAAGTCTATATATTGAACACATATATCAAAGAAATGTTTTATAATCAAAGAAACATTTTAAAATATTTTAAATACAAATGACATACCTCCACAAAAATATTCAGTATACTAAATGAGGAGGAAAAACTGCTTTTCTAAACACACATACTAATAGGAGGAATAGACCTGGATATACATTGGTGGTTGACCTGTTCCCTTTCGCCACAAAAATGGCTACACAAGCACAAGTTATAACCAATTCAAAAAATAAGGCTTATGTAGGAAAGAAACTACACAACCTTCTTTCCTGAAAATGGTTAACAGAAGTAAATTTTGTTATCCAGAATTGGTGAGGGGGGGTAAGGGGAAGTCCAAATTATTTTTAACTGACTTCCTATGTTTACGGTACCCATAAAAACCACACAAAATAAAATGATCTCTGGCCAATCAGAAGGCAATTTCAGAATCTTGCTAGGTGCTTCAGGCTAACTCACATCAGTTAACTATATGGTGCTAGTTACAGGTATACTAAAAGCAGCTAACATGCTGGGTTAGCTTATTATGTACAGAGCACTGTCCTAGGTAACTTGTATCCATCCCATTTAACCCTTGGATGTAGCTACCATAATTAACCTCATTTCAGTTTTCACTAGTAAACTGGAACCCAAGATCACACAGCTGATTAGTGAGTTACAGCTAGCATAGGCATGTAGTCCCTGAAGTCTGGCTGCAGAAGCCAGGCTCTTAACCATGAGGCTATAAAATACTAACTCATTTTTTTGTTGTTAAAAAGGGGGGGGAAAGTGATCAGCATTTTAACTAATTGGCCTCCTAACAGAGTTGTGAGAAATCAAAATCTAAGCAAGAGGAAGGAAAAAACAAGATTCTGTGTAGGCCAGAGACCATATACCCATTCTTTTACTGTACTTTAGAACAGATCTCTATCTACCAAAATTCAAAATACATAGTATATTGCTTTTGGCTATAAAATACAGAATTTAACAGGAAAATAACTTCGGATTTTAATCAAACTTGGAGCTAAAGCAGACACGTAAGAGTTTTTAATTTGCCAGATATTCTTTTAATGAGAATTATAAAAGACCAAAAACATTTTTTTTGCAAACTGCCTCTTTTTTTAAACAAATGACTTGCTTTTAATTACAAATACTGTGTGAGACGATGCCTTCTTTTGCAAAACCAATAAATACAAGAACAAATTTTAAACATATGTGATTTGTCCAAGATATTTGGGGGGAGGGGGAGAGCCTGATTTTTTTTTCCAGTATTTAAAAAAAAAAAAAAAAATCAGTACTCCCTAGCCTTACAAAGAATAAGTTTGAAGGTATGACTCAACTGGAGAAAAGAGAGAGAGAGAGACAGAGAGAGAGAGATCACTTTATAGCTGCTTTAAATAGCTTCTGATAATTCTTCCGATGTTACCTTTCCTTTCTGAAACTCGTATCTTCACAAAATAGTTGAATTTAAAATATTTCTAATGAACTGATTAATGGGGGAAAAAGAAAATATGTATTGAACACATATGTATAAATTTTACCATAAACAATTATGCATATCAAAAAGACACTAACTTTAAAAAGGTACAAAAAAAAGTGAGGAAAAACCTGAATTACAGAAAAGAAAGTCAAATTTATTTAATGAAAAACTAGAATTAATAAAAATTAGCAAATACACACAAAAAAATATACACACACAGCAGCACTATGTATTGACTCACATAGGGGAAAAGCAGTGGTCCAAGACCACTCAACATGGCTTGTCAGTTAAAGGAAAAAAAACCCAAACACACACACACGCACGCCCACGCACACAACAAAACAAAACAAAAAACAAGAACCCAATATTTTTTAACAGTACACTCAATCTACAACAAACACAAATTCAGAATTATTTTACAATGCTTCCTTTCTTAATACAAAAGATGCCCATCTTGGGTGTATATATATATATATTTTTTTCAGTGGTTTACTGTTGACTTATTTTTAAATATATTAGTGTTACTACATGCAACTGTTTCCTGTATTTAACAGCCTTTCCTTTTATTTACCTTCATGTGTCTAGCTTCCACCTACCAAAAGCTTCTGGTTGGTAGGCAGACAGGTGCCTTATTCTCTGTGAAATTGAATGCAACGGTTTTAAACACTGGCCAGAAAATGTTTGATTGCCATTTCAACACATGGAAATAGTTACATTGATGCCTAAATTGCCATTTTCTGCAAAAAGCTGTGCAATGCTGGTGTCAAAGACTAGGCAGTCACTATTCATAATGGCTGTTGCAATTCCCTCATGAATAGATCGAGGAGTGGCTTCCCAAGTCAATCGCCGCCTATGACCATTTAGCTCAAGTCGATAAGCAAAATTTTCAGCTTGCTTGCGTGTTCCTATCAGCTGTACAATTGCAAAGAATTGCTGGTGACCATCGTATTTTTCCTGTTTCTCCAAGACTAACATGAAGTGAAAGCCAAAACAGGACTGCATCATCACCCAGTCAACAGCACCAGGAAGATTAATGTCTGTAGCAAGGAAAACTATATCCTCTCCCTGCAGGGTTGTAATAGACTTATGCTGATGCATCAGATGCGGCATTACAGCATCCAAAGAGCCTTGCCATTTACAGGAAGCACCAGGGCACGGACAGGAATAAGGCCTAAACTCACAGAGCTCTTCGTGGTCTGCTTTTTCTGTGTGTGGCAGAGTTATTTCACATCCAGAAGAGGCATATTTACAAGGGAAAAGTACTGAATTGGCCACCTTCTCCATAGCCAAGTTGCGAATGGATCCCAACGGGCCCCGGCAAGTTGGACAACATGTGAGCTTTGGGCGACAGTTGCTACAAACAAGATGGCCACTCTGACACTGAAGAATGGGTGGTAACACATAGTCAAAGCAGACCGGACACTCAAAAAGACTCGCCAAGTCATTGTTGGACGCAGTTGTGCCAGTCAGGGCAGGTACCCTCTGGGATGGTGTACACTTTGAGGTTCCAGTAGGTAATGCTGTTGCAGTCTGACGGCTCATTTCTGTAATAAAAAACATAAATAAAAATAAAAGGAGGCAGGAGAAAAATAATTACAACTATAACTTGTTTTATATAAATAATGTTTACATGCCAGAAATACTTAAGTTTCATGCAAAATTTACTGTAAGCAAAAGAATAAAGGAAAACAGGGTTTAAAAAAACATAAATTACACGAAATATGTGCATTGTACACTGGATAAAATCTCTTTTCAAAATGTTCCAGAGCACATTTAGAATTCCTTTTCTCTAAAAAATGTTAAAAAAAAAATCATCCTTGGATGGACTGTATGTAATAAATGCTAAAATAGAAACTGAACCATAAACAACTAAGGAACACTGTACAAGTAGTTTAAGTTCAATGCAATCAGTTTTGACTGGATCTCCTCCCTCTCTGTGTTCAACTGCCCTACTCATTCTATTTCTTCCTCATTCTTAAGTCAGCTGTTGATAGCTCCAGTGAGTTATACGTGATCCAAAGGATCACCAGGGCACTATGATTAACTCCTCCTAATGGTGAACAGTTATCTGCTCTAGAGGTGTATTGGGGGAAGGGAAGGGGTTACAAGGGGAAGGGTCTACTGCCATTCCATCATCCGTCTCCATGGAATGTTAACACCAGCTAGATATTAATTAACCTTGTTTCCTACTGATCTGTGCCCCCTTCAAAAGTGAGGAAGTATGGAGGAGAAATGGAGGGCCATCCTCAAATAAAAGATTTGAGTCTGGTATTCAAAGTAAACCATTCTATTCTACTTCCATTCTACAATATAAATCAGGTATAATTTGCAAAGCAGAAAGAGAGCCAGGAAAATATAAATAAAGAATAAAGATAAAAAGCATCAGAGAGACTCACACAACATTGGGGGTGAGGGATAGAGCCAACAGGTAAAGAACTCGTTGTACCCTAGAGTTCACCAGTGTTGCTGAAGCATTCATCAGTACAGTGATAAACATTATTTAAGAAATAAATGCCATCTGGAAGAAATGATCAACAATATTAACTAACTTGTTAAGCTAAATGAAAGATAAAACAAGCCACCTTTTCCCAGGAATCTATCTTTGCTAGGATACAGTGGGCCGCTTTCTTGGGGGTGACAAAAAAATCAGTCTACTGATGTCCTAAGAGTATACTCCCAATAACCATAAGCCATATTTCTACAAAATTAAAATTTAACTCCTCAAATTTAATGTTTTCTCAATTGTACTTGTTATTGTTGGAAAGAATTTAACTTTGAAAAAATGCTGTTATCAATGTGACCACATAAATGCAATCTGGCTTCTATTACTCATAGAATGCTCAAGGATAGACACCTTAAATGGGGACTGAGAGTGAAAGAAAAACAAAAAAACCCCCAAAACAAATAGATCAATTCCCTTGTCACTAAAGGTATATTCTAAAGTACAAGGGGAAACAAAAGTACCACAGAATTCTATCATAATGTGGCTCATCACATGGATTTAGGACAACAGGAATCAACTCTCATCACTGAAGCCCTCTGTAACCCCGGGATTCCAGCCCAACAAAAGCACTGTAAAGGAACTCTACCGTAACCCAGTTTCCCCTGAGGAGATTCTCTGTGCATATGATGATCCAGGCACTTTGTTTTAGGTCACTAGTAAAACAATGGGCTTATTAGCTTTGCCAGAATATCCTGTATGTGTGCTGTATGTTTATTTCATGGTCCATTTTATGCTGCTCATTTCAGAGAGCAACATAATAACTGGGAAGTGGTTCCCTGGGCACAAAATAATCTAAGCCACCAATGCCTTTCAAATCACTAAACCAAAACAGCTAGTCACACATCGAGAGGCAGCAAACTCAGTTTGTATTCAATATAATGTAACTATTAAGCAAGAAAAGTATTACTGTTTTAATTTCTTGACCAAGCAAAATAGTTATACATTTATCATCAATAGTTCAGGCTCATGTTACAATGTACATTATTTTTCCAACATTGTAGAAAGCACAACTTAAATTCCTATTCAAAGTGTGAAAACAAGCAAAATGTGGCTTCTATTTCTTGTGAATGGAAGTATTACAGGATAGCAGCTGCTAAAGCCTCCCAAAGCTCGGAAGGTGGAACCCAGCTCCATCTTCAAACAGAGAAAGAGCCCTAACCCACACACAGCCCTGCATTAGAAGCCAAGGACTCAAGTGTCTGGACAACTCTGCAGGAGTCATGACATAACCTGAAGTTTGATTTAAACTGAGAAAAGTACTACAGCTGATCAAAAGAAACATCACTGCCAGCTCAATTATGGTGCGGCCATTCCCTGATCCACTTCGATTCCACTGGCTCACACAACTTTCCCATTTCACAGTTTAAGCAACCCAGTCTCTTAATGGCAGTACCTTTTCTCTTCTTTGTCCCAGATGCTGGTAAACAAGTGAGCAAGACGCCCCTCAAGGAGTACAGAAAAGGTAAGGGAGGCTTCCCCGTCATGAGAAGCCAGGCAGCTCATAGCCTTTCCCCCAGAAGCAAAGACGACTTGCAACAGAGGGCCGTCCTGGACACCTCTTGTTCCTAAACATGTCCCGCGTCAAGATTTCAAGAAGGGAAGGCACGTGCCCTGCTCCATACACTGCATTCACTCCTCAGAAGCACTGGCTACAGAGGCAGAGAATTGAAGCACCCATCCTGTCCCAAGAGGAGCCGACCACACCTCCCCATGAGCTCAAATTCGCCTGCGTCTCCAAAAATGGGAGCCATTGCCGAGCTGTCCTCTGCTGGGCCCTAAACCTTCGTCTGTCTGTCTCGGAAGTCTATCTTCCCCAAATTCATCGGCTAGGCTCCAGCCAGCTCGGTGAAGGACAGGACTGCAGGGTGCGTGGAGGCGACCGGACGAGGAATTGCGCTCTCGGTGCCAGCTCTAGCTACCACTGCAGGGTCCGGCCCGCAGCTGGGAGAGCCCGCTCCAACGCAGAGCGTCAGACGGCCGCAGGAACGCTGTGCTCAGGGCGGCGGCTGCCTCTGTGGGCGAAGGGCGGGGCGGCGCACGGGGGGCGGGGATTAAGGCTCCACCCCACTCAGCCTAGGGCGGCTCTACAGCACGCAGCGCGCGACTCCCACCAGCCACCCAGCCGGGCTAAACCCGAGATCCCCGCGAACCTGGAGACACTGCGCACGCCACAGCGTTTCCACCAGCTTACAAGTAGGTCGAAACACTCCGCTTCTGTAGGCCCAAACAGTCAGATATAGGCAATTTCGGTTGGTTTCGGCTGGTTTCAACCGAAGATCTGCACAGAATATATGGGAATCCGTGGCCAGACAAGCACTCTTCTCTGCACTACACTCTCCCGGTTAACCGTGAGAACGCTAGATTTTTATACAGTAAAAACATTCTCCCTACTTCGTTCAATAACTATTTTATCAGGCGTCAACTACCTTATTTCCTCAATTGTAACTCACTTCCCCATTTTTACCGCACCTTGTTTTAAACTCCCCCTTTCTCCCTTCGAGAAGACTTCGCAGTGAGAGTAGTAAACACACATAACCATATTAAACTCCTGCTTCAACCTCCAAATTGAGATTTTATTCTCTTCCCACTCTAGGAAAGCCATCTTAAACGGCCTCATTAAACAGAGTAGCTTGTTTTGTTTTTAAACAAGCATTACCCTTGCCCCAATAAAGTCCAGGGCCTCAGATTTGCATTGCATCAGCTCAGGCATTCAGAGGTTTAACCTGTCATTACATCATGCTTAGGGCAGCCTTTAAAGGCAGCAAGAGCTGGTAGTGGGGAGTGAACCCTATGCTGCAAATTGTAGATTGCCCATTTTCAGCATAAAATCTTAACTCTAATCACTTACCCACCCTATTAATAGTGTGTTCA
Organism: Balaenoptera acutorostrata; assembly: GCF_949987535.1. Lineage (NCBI taxonomy): Eukaryota > Metazoa > Chordata > Mammalia > Artiodactyla > Balaenopteridae > Balaenoptera > Balaenoptera acutorostrata. Next base: position 35,995,570 of record NC_080082.1, on the reverse strand, counting down.
GTCACCTCAACCTCATTTTGATATTAGGAAATCTTTAGGAATAGAAATATAATTGAAAATACAGTCTCTTCACTAACAAATATAAATTAATATTACCTAGGTTTTTATTTTCTAATACATATTCATTCTATTCAACAGATAAGTCTCAGGTTTCTAGAGCAGGAGACTTCAAATGTTTTAGGCAGGAAAAACTCTTTCCAAACTCTTTAGACTCCAAGAGAGTCTAAATGTGTAAAACAAATAAAAGGGATGACAGATTTCTCAAGCCAAAGAAAAATTTTCTCCCAAACTTCCAAAGGACCTGTACAGATCCTTACTATCTGAAAACCATTAATCTATGGACAAACCTCACAATAAGTGAGTCAGGACAGTAAAAATGGAAGTGTTCTGGAGCCATCTACACTTGGATTCAAACCCAGTCTTCACCCGCTCAGCTGTAAAACTGGGACAATATTTCCAGCCTTGCATGGCTTTTGTCTGGATTAAGGGATATGGGTAAGTTATATATATCATAGGTGGTACATATTCCAAAATATGTAAGTACTCACACAATTCCAAAAGTTAACTTGTTTTGCCTGAGGTCATCAATTAGTTAGAGACCTAGAACTTGTGGGTTCCAGATATATACTCTAAAAGATGCCTTTAGCTTCTAAGGTTATCAAAAATGTATACCAAAGATCAACTGCCATTTAACTAATTTTTAGCACAATATAGTAGAATTTCTCCACTAGGTAAAACATTTATTTAAACTGGTTTTACGAGGGAAAATTTCACAAAAACTACATTACACTAAGACAAGCCCATAGAATCCAAAGTTAGCAAAAATCCAAAATTTACCAAGAGTGCACTATTACCTACCTACATAAAGCCTACATCTCAGGCCCCCTTTGGTATAAAGTTTAAACAGATTTTAATTTAGATAAAAACATTTTAGAATCAGCCTTTAATGTTGCCTTAGTAATTTCAGAGCATTTAACCATTGCTTTGCCACATTCACAAACTTATGATAGAAGTAAAGTCTTAAACTTTTATTCTCAGTTTCATGGGGGAACCTTTGTTTCCTATTATAAATTATAAATGACTGATGAAGAATTTCTCTGATTAAAATGAATATACAACAATGTTGTGCTTTTCATTTTCTTGCAGTTTACTAATGCTACTGCGGCCTGCTAATAACGGCTCCCCTCAAAGATGGCCACATCCTAATAGTTTGTCCACCTCAGACGAAATTAAAACTAAGGCAAGTCTCCTTAAAAATTCAACAGCTTAAAATGCCAAAAGTTAAAAATCAAACTTTGTTATAAAACCATAATGCCAAGTAAAAAAGTAAAGCAATCTATTTTTAGTTTCCAGAACTGCACCAAAGTAATGGGAATTTTAAAAAATTATACAAAGTATTTTCCTAAAAGCTCTATTTTCCTGAAGATAATTCAGAAGACGTTTTAGCCACAGAATCAGAGTTATGTGTCCAGTAAGAGTGATGATCTGAAGTGGGGAAAGCCCAGGACAAAAGACCTGATACAAGACCTGGAAAACCAGAAGTCTGAACAAAGGTGATGACAGTAAACGGAGAGGAAAATGCAAACCATAACTTAAAAGTGTAAAGCAAAGTACATTTGCTTTTTAATGCCTAACACTGTATTTTGAGGCTTCTACACCTGGTAAAAAACAACATATACTTAACCAGAACCCATCAGGCACTATGCTAGATACCAAACTGTAATAATGGATGAAATGCAAAGTAGAAGTGAGATGCCTGTGACACATCTAAGAGATGGAACTCTCAAACTCTGCTGGTGGGAATGCAAAATAGTATCACCATATCCTGTCACTGCAGAAAGTCCTATTGGAAAGCATGATTCTACATCCTAATTTTATTTTACTAGCTATTATCCTTATTATTTTTATTTCACATTGAATCTACATTAACATCAAGAATGAAAGTATTAACATCTCCCAAAACAAGGCAGGTCATTTAATGTGCTAATAGTGAAACTTTCCCTTTCCCACCTGCCAGGATAAAGACTGTACTAAACTTCAAAACTTTTGTCAAAACAATCATTTAAACCTAACTGCAACCATTCTGATTTCATTTCTCACAACTATATCATAAGACAAATACCCATCTTTTTCTTCCCCTTGAATCCTTAATTATGATTCATTTTTTGGTATGGCCATAGTACCTCAAAAAAGTTTTCAGAAAGGGCATGTAAGCAATTAAGTCTCAGTCTTAACAATCTGAAGCTCTTGCACAAGCTTAGAGTTCTAGTTCACACCCTTTACCCCTAGAACTACATAAATTCTGCTGTCTTCTGACATGTAACTATGTAGATGAAAAATCTAATGTCATTTTTATTCTCATTCATTTGCAGGTAACCTTTTCTACCCTGACAGGTGGCTTCTAAGACTCTTATCTTTGGAAGAGATTTTCATCAAAACATCTAGATATATGCCATCAGCACTTGCCAAACACCAGGTGAGTATTTTCAATCCCAAGACTCAAGTCTTTTACCTTTGTGGACCTTTCTTCTAATTGTTCTTTGACTCTTACCATTACTCAGTTCTTCTCTTCGCGTAATTCTGATACTGACTCTCCTGGATCTATCTTCAAGTCACTTATATATTTTTTTCTCATAATTCCAATCTTTGTTTTGCACTGCATTCCAAGAGAACTCATTAAGTTCTAATTCATAAATTTGGTTTTGCTAAAGTTACCTATCTCTTGATATGCTAAAGCATTTAATTATGTAGATACCCTCAATCTCCAACAAGGGAACAGAGAGTTTGATGGCAGGAACGGCTACGTCCCCTTCCTTTCCCTGAAGTTGGAATGGCCACATAAATTCATACTGCATTGCTCTTGTACTTCCTTAACCTCTCTATTAAAGTTTTCATGTCCCTCATTGGAGCTTCATTGTTGGTTGGTTTCATTCTTACTGCTATAACCTAAATGGTTCCAGGGTCAGCAAGTTAAATACTGAGGCAGAGGAGGGACTTTCCTCCATTCTCACTAAAACAGCTGCCCCAAATATTTATTAATAAGCATACTTATGTACCAGGTATTGTCCTCAATGAGCTTCCAGGTTAAGCATTTACCCCCTGCATTATAGACAGGAAAATAGATTTCAAAATAAAATAAATATTTCAGATCACAGAACTAGTTTAAGGAAAAAAAAAAAAGAAAGTTGGAGCTATCTGATCGAGGAGGACTTAGAAGGGGTGACAAATGGCATCCTAGGCAAACAGACATTATGAAAAATTTTAGACTTGGAAAAGATCTTAACCAACTCTCTCATTTTCAGAAGAGAAAAATGATACAGAGAAGTTAACTTGCTAGATGTCATATAAAGTAGGTCAATGTTCTAATCTGGGCAATATGTTATAATTTCCTAGATCCTTTCAAAGCAGATACGCTTTGGATATTTTCTAATTCAACTTGAAAAATTAACCTTTTCTGAATTTAAGTTTAATAAGATTCAACTGTCTTGCTTTCCCTCCCAACACAAGAGAGATCCCAATGTAGCCAGGAGAGATTTAAAAAAAAAAAGATGGGAGATAAAACCTGAAAACCTGAACAAATAAGAGTTACCTTAAGTCAGCTCCTTAGAGGGGCCTTTCCTGATCACTTTATTTCTAGGCCAGATCACCCTTCTTACTGTCTTCATATTATCTCATGCCATATGAAATTCTCTTGCTAAATAACTTACTTATTGTCTATCTTTTGCCCGTCTCTCTCTCCACAATACCAGCTTTTCACTGATAACAGCAATTCTCAAACTTTTTTGGTACCAGGAACCCTTTACACCAATAACTGGCAAACTACAGCTACAGACCACTTGCCTGTTTTTGTAAGTAGTTTTACTGGAACATAGTTAAGCCCATTCATTTACATATTATCCGTGACTGCTTTAAAGGGTGGAGTTGAAAAGTTGGCCCTATGACTCCTAAAGCCCTTTTAAACCTATCCGGCCATTTAAGAAAAAATTTGTCTTTACTGCTTTAAAGTTTTAAAAAATTATTGAGGACCCCAAAAGAGCATTTTGTCAATGTGGTTTATATGTATTAATATTTACAATATTAGAAATTCAAGCCAAGAACTTTAAAAATATTTGTTAAAATTACCATCACATTTTTTATATAACAAGTAAAAATCTATTACATGTTAAATGTTTATGAAAAAATAACTATCTCCCATAATAGGGAGAAGAGTGTTTATGTTTTACATTTTCTGCAAATCTTTTTAATATCTGATGCAATAAAAAATACTGTTGGATATTTAATATGTGCTTCTGCAATTAATCTGTGAAGATACCACATGTCATGTAGCCTCTGGGAACCTCACTTTACTCTCATGTCTCATTATTGTGAAAAAAAGTTTTGACCCTCAAAGGGTCTTGAGAACTCCCAGGATCCCTGAACCACTAACTTTTGGTTCAAGAGCTCTGTACTACAATATAAACTTCATCAGAATAAACCTTGTTTATTTTGCTCACGCTTCTATCTCCAGCACCTAGGACAGTACCCAGCCCAGACCAGGTACTCAGATATTTCTGGAAGGAATGAATAAATCAAGTACAACAGTATGAAAGATTCCAAATAAAAGAAATAGCATGTATACAACCAGAACTCACTCATCCCTGATGACCCCTAAGGTAGAATATATCTGTTACTTGATATTAAAGAGAGTGAATTCACAACTAAGATTTAAAATTCACTTTAAATAACACTATTTTACAACACACTATGCTTATCTTTGACAAAGGAGCAAAAGGCAACACAATGAAGAAAAGAGAGTCTTCAACAAATGGTGCTGGAACAGCTGAGTATCCACATGCAAAAAAAAAGGAATCTAGACACAAATCTTACACCTCTCACAAAAATTAACTCAAATGGATCACAGATCTAAACGTAAAACACAAAACTATAAAACTCCTAGAAGATAGCAACACAGGAGAAGATCTAGATGACCTTGGGTTTGGCAATGACTTCTCAGAAACACCAAAGGCATGAACCAGGAAAGAATCAATTGATAAGCTGGACTTGATTAAAAGTAAAAATGTCTGCTCTGCAACAGTCAGGAGAATGCGAAGACAAACCACAGACTGGGAGAAAATGTTTGCAAAAGGCATATCTGATAAAGGACTATATTATCCAAAATACAGCACAGAACTCTTAAAACTCAACAAGAAAACGAACATGCCAATTAAAAAACAGGCAAAAGACCTTAACAGACACCTCACCTCATCAGATATACAGATGACAAAGGAGCATATGAAAAGGTGCTCCACATCATTTGTCATCAGTGGAATGCAAATTAAAACAAAAATAAGGTACCACCACACACCTTTTAGAATGGCAAAATCCAGAACACTGACAACACCAAACGCTGGTGGACACGTGGAGCAACGGGAACTCTCATTCATTGCTGGTGGGAATGCAAAATGGTACAGCCACTTGAAAGGCAGTTTGACAGTTTATTCAAAACTAAACGTATTCTTACCATAAGATCCAGCAATCATGCTCCCCTGTATTTACCCAAAGGAGGTGAAAACTTATGTCCACACAAAAACCTGCACATAGATGTTTACAGCAGCTTTATTCATAATTCCCAAGACATGGCAGCAACTAAGATGTCTTCCTATAGTGAACAGGTAAACTGTGATACATTCATACAATGGAATATAATACAGAAATTTTAAAAAATGAGCTATCAAGCCACAAAAACATATGAAGAAAACTTAAATACATACTGCTAAGTGAAAGAAGCCAGTCTGAAAAGGCTACATACTGTATGATTCCAACTATATGACATTCTGGAAAAGGCAAAGCTATGGAGGCAGTAAAAAGATCAGTATTTGCCAGAGACTGGGCAGGGAGGGGATGAATAGGTGGATCACAAAGGATTTTTAGGGCAGTGAAACTATCCTGTATGCTACAGTTGTGAGTACATATCATTATACATTTGTTAGAACTCATACAATATATAGCACTAAGAGAGAACCATTAATGTAAACCATGGACTTTGGGTGATAATAATGGGGCAGGGTGAATACAAGAAATCTCTGTATCTTCTGTTCACTTCTGCTGTGAATCTAAAACTGCTCTAAAAAATAAAGTCTGTTTTAAAAAGTAATAACAACACTATGTGGTGAAGTAAATCATTTTACCACCATAAACACAGTCTAAAAAATTGAATATATTTTCATACCAATTCTCTAAGTTTTCAAAACATGTTTGTGACATCACAGTTCCATAAACCCATTCATTCCTAGGTAGTAGTTTCATTTTTTAGTAATGCACCACTGGTAACCTACCTTAAGAATATACCTATGCATATACCTATATTAATTATTTTGATATTGGGCAAAACTACAATGTCCCGGGTCTCAAGCTGCTCATTTGTGAAACAATAAAACTAACAACAAGATTTTTGGACTTTAACTAAGATCAAGTATGTGGGAACATTTGGTGTATTATGAACAACACACTCAGTGATGTTTACAGAGCCATACTAGGAACCCTGCAAGGAATCACTAAATTAAAAAGACCCAGATTATACGGGATTTTACTGAAAACTGTTGTTTCAACGTACTGTGTTCATTTTCGTAACCTCAACTTGGGACTGTGTCTGAAACATGATAAAGATAACAGATTGCTATGAAAGAAGCTTCAAACTGAGCATCTACCAACCCTGTAAGGCCTCATGTCAGCAGCTTCATATACAGTCTTTAATTAAGACTCATAAAGAAGGGTGTATCTCCATTTTGCAGATGAGGAAACTGAAGATCAGAAAAATTAAGAAGTAATAAGAACAGAGCCAGACTGCTTCCTTCCTGAATCTTATTTTCTTTCAAATAACTCTAAAAAAAAGTATGTATAATCTTCTCACTCTGGCACAGAATATTCAACTTAGCATCCAACTAATCTTCAATGTTTATAAAAATTGACCCCCAAAAAAAAAAGTTCCCTAAATTCTTTAAATTAAAACTGTAGTCATAGCAAGTAGTTGCTTTTTGAAATTTTTTGTTTCAAAGTGGTATAATCTAACAGTCACTAAACCATTAGACATTAAATCAAAGCAAAGAATCAAGAAGAGAGGTAAGAGCAGAGAAATAAAAGAAGCAGGGGACTTCCCTGGCAGTCCAGTGGTTAAGACTCCACGCTTCCACTGCACAGGGTGAGGGTTCAATCCCTGGTTGGGGAACTAAGATCCCACATGCCACATGGCGCGGCCAAAAAAAAAAAAAAAGAGTAAAAGAAGCAGGAAGAGGGTCAAAAATAGGCTCTCAACTTTTTTATGTCCTACCACATATCACTAAATAGAATTTTTGGGAATTCACTTGAAATTCACTTGAAACCATGTCGGTCATGATTACAACACAGTCACTACTGCAATATAACCAAGGCTCACAGTGTCTAGATAAAAGCAGCCAAATACTATTCACTTAGTTACATGTCCAAGTTTGAAAACAACTGTTCACTACCCTGATTATGTTTTATATTCTCTCAGGATGTAAAATTGTCACACATGCCAGTAGATCTTTGCTCTTTTGCTCCATCTTGATGTTAAGCTACGCTTTTTAAATCTTCCTCATAAAATATCTTGTACCCAGTTCTGCACTGTAACATTCATCTTCCCATTCTTCCTGACAAATAATGGTAAGTAAATACACACATACATACAGAGAACAAAAATTTAAAGCATATCTAAATTGGTAGTAACCTATGAAGAGTTGGTGATACTACGCTAAACAGAAAAGAACACATTGCTTGAGACGAAGAAATTAAAGAAATGAGGTAAAAAGTCACACCAGAGAATGTTAATATCAATACACTGATATTGATAGATCTTTACTACTACTGCAGAAAAATAATGGAATTTATAGGGGGAAATGCCATATTAAAAAATTCATGGAGCCGTATTCAAATGAAATTATATTCCTTTGAAAGAGTTATAATCTGTGTCTTCATAAGCATCACATCTGAAATTCTAAACAAATCATTTTAGTTATTTCAAATAAGGATATAACACACGAATTAACTTAGACTCTAATTTTCCTCAAACTAAGATTCTGTTCTCAGGGTGGGTGCCACATTTCTCTACAAAAATTTCTGTTTTATTTTCCCGTGTTTAATAATCTAAAAAACAGCATTAGCACATTCTGAATCATCTGAATCCACCTGTTAGCCATGTAACTGAATGTTCCTATTTACATTTATGGTCACACTAGCTCCAAGTTGGTACTACAGTACTCTAATTATGGGAGGCTAAAGAGAAATACAGAGGGGGACCTAATATATAAATGATGCATTTGTGTGAAGTGAAGCCCAAATGACATCATGGTTTTCACTGAAGCACTTACACATTGGTAAGAAAATGCATCATGTGGTGACCACAACATATGGTATAATTTTGGTGTGCTCAACTCAAAAAGAACTTACAGCATAATAGTCAATTCCATAACTCATGTTGTTTCAAGACTTCAATTTAGCAGGCAGTATTCAATACTTTCATAAATTAGTGTAATTTGAATTTTACTGGTTTTGTAGTTTTGTTTGTATTTAATTTGTAAGTTTTGAGCTGTCACCAACATCTGACAGAGTTGATCAGATCACTGGCTCCTGCCTGGTATTGATTCCTGCTCTTCTCCCCAAAGTCTTGAATTTGGGAGTTGTCCATGGCCCACTTTTCTTCACTTTGGTGATCTCATTCACTCTTGTATTTTTAAAATTCCACTGATACTGCCATGGACTTCAACATTTTTATATCCAGTCCAGATTAAAAAACAAAAACCCTCCAGATGTGTCTTAAACCCCAGATGTGTACACCCTCCTAGACATTCCTACAGGGGGGGTGACCAAAACTGAACTCCTTATCTTCTCCCAGACTACTCAACCAATAGCCTTCCCCTCACTTGATGGAAACTCCATCCTTCCAGATTCTCGGTCCAAAAGCTTTCAAGCCTTCATGTCATCCTTGATTCTTCTCTACACATCTTGTATCTAAAACCACCAGGAAATCTTACTGTACCTCCTTGAAAAATATATCCAGAATCCCAACCACTCCTCACTACCTCTACTACTATTATATAGTCTAAGCCTCATTATCTCTCAACTGGATTACTGCAATATCCTTCTAACCAGTCTCCCTGCTTCCATCCTTGTTTCCCACCCCACCCGCGGATTCCAAGCACAGCAATCAAAAAAATCCATTAAAATCTCCCATGTGCAGGTAATAGATAAATCCTTCAACAGCTTATAAGGCCCTACACAATATGACGATGTGTCCCATTACTTTTTGACTATCTCCTACCTCTTTCTCCCTCACTCACTGTACTAGCCTCCTTGTTCCATAAGGCTAGGTTGCTCCTTTGGGCCTCTGCCTTAAAATACTTTTCTCCTGGATATCCACATGACTAACTCTTTCACCTTCTTCTAATCTTTGCTTGTATATTACCTTCTCAATGAGGCCTACCCTGTTCCCTCTATTTACAACAGTGCCCAGCACTGTGCCCACTGACCCCTCCTCCTAATCCTTGCCCATTCTACCTCTCTTCCTCTTCCCTTCCCCTCCTCCATTTCTACTCTGTTGTTGTCAATAAAATGTATGACCTTCTATCAGGCTATACAATTTACTTATTTATTATGTTTGTTGTTGTAGCCCCCCGCCTCACCACCTGGAAAATGGGAACCTGTCTGGTTCAATGATGTGTCCCAAACATTTAAAACAGTGCCTGACACACAGTACATGTTCAAGAAATATTTGATAGATGAATAAATAAATTAGAAGGCAAAAGAGCTTTGGACTTTTGAGCACTAATATCCAAAGCTAGATGCAACAGAGCAATACTTTTTAAAATCCACAAAGAAAATGATTAATTAACATTCTAGAAATTCTGTGCCCAACCAAATCATCCTAAAAGTGTTGAGGGCAGAATAACGATGCAAGGTTTCAAAACATTATTTACATCCCCTAGATCCTGGAGGAGTAGGGGCAGGGAGTTTTTCTTTAAAAAATAAGCCTAGTGAAATATTTGATTTTTAATTATTGTGCATGTACAACTCTTCAGACTAAAAGAAAAAGAAATTCAAAAACTTGATATGAGAACTGTCACAAACTGCATGCGTTACTTAAAAAATAAATTTGTTTTCAAAGATTTGATTCCAAGTATTACATAAGATGTGCAGAAATAGACTTTCCTACACTGTTGGAAATGTCCACTGTGAAGGCTTCTAATAAGATTTGGCAGTTTGTTTCAAAATATAAAGTTTGTATACTCTTTGACCCAGCAGTTTCTCTTCCAAGAGTCTATCCAACGATTTACACATTGGCAAAGGTGTATACATATGGATGCCTACAGCAATCCTGTTTGTAAGAGCAAATAAACTGAAAACAGCCCTAGCTTAAGAAAGTGATTAAATTATGGTCCATACAACAGAACACAATGCTGCCTTTTTTTTCTTTTAAAAAAGATACTCATACCTACTAACATATAAGAAGCAAACTGTTTAAACAGGTGGAGAAAAAAAAACAAACCCACAGGATATATTACAATCCCATTTATGTTAAAAGAGAAAAAAAGAATTAAGTAAATATGGACATTGACATAGCTGTCTATTTTTATATATGTACTCATGTGTGTACATACCACATAAGGGGACAGAAAAGAAACTAGAGGGGCATCTGAATAGCAGAATGTGGTTTAAAGACTTAAGGTAAGGGTTTAGAGAAGGGAAAAAAGGAGGTCAAGTTTAGAACCAGAAATCACAGAGAAGAGATGGGACCACTTAACTACGAGTACACAAAATATCAAGAACAGAAGGGTATAGACTCTAAGCACAAACTTCATCCTGTGGAATTATGCAGTTCAAACATGTATAGTTACTGACAAGTGGTAATCATTAATGGGAAAATATCTACAAGGATTTAAGTCAGATCAAAGAAACGGACTTTAAAATGTCTATGGCTGTCTCAAAAAAATGTGGAACACACATAGACTAGAAACTACACCAAAATGTCTACAATGGTTACTTTTCAATTATCACATTATGAACGATCATGAGGAAAGTGGGGGCTGCATTTCTGTATGCATTTCTCAAATGTTCCATAAAACATATTTATATTACTTTGGTGATTAATAATTAAATTTTAGTGCATATTTTGTGTCCCCACACTTTGCTGCTAACGAATTGCTAGTGACTCCATACACAAATTTAAACACTGAGAGATCAAGAGTTGATTTTGCCTACTGCATTTTTTTTTCTTAGTTTTTTTCTTAAAATGCCTCAAATAGATGAACACTTACAGGGAAAAAATTATTTAAAAAACAGCTTATTCACATTTTTTAAAACCCACATATTTCAAATATGGATACATATATTTTAGTTTATACTTATAAAAAATGCCTAAATTTAGCATTTTAAAAGTTAATTCTAAGACAAAATTTATCTGCTCACCTCTCCAAGCAAAATCAAAAGAACACAGTCTACAGAAATTATCTCAAAACTATCTGTATTAACAAGACATCCGAAGCTGTCCCTAACAAAGCTAAATCAGGGACTCTGACAAAACAAAAACAAAAACAGACAAAAAAACCACAACTCAACTTTAGCTGAGTTCAAAGGAGCTAAAAGGTAAAACACAAAGGGGGAAAAAAGCAAGTTTTTAACAATTAGATTACTTAATTTAAACCAAAAATTGAAGTAAAAAATTTAGTGTACAGTACACTTAATTTCACTGTATCAACCATTACTACCTAAGCCTGTCAACATGACAATAATAACAAGTACAGTATAATACTTCCTATAAAATTCAAGACTGGCATTAAATTTTTCTAATTTTCTAAGAGACTATTTCTCACTGGCAATACCTGCTTTATAAATATAGGTTAGTTCTCCAAAGATTTTTCCTCCACTTCTCTTTCTAGTTCCATGTGCTCCCAACCCCCTACTATTCAAAATAAACAAAAACAAAAGCCACAAGTAAGTTCAACATGACTGGGCAACCTCAAACCTAATAAAAGATCTTTGCCAATATCATTTTAGTCACTGTGGCTCAAACCGAGAGAATAAATTGACCCCCAAATGGACTGTATTATCTATTGATGTATCATTCAGCCTAGAGTTCCTGAAGATTTACACACACACACCCCTCCAAAAATCAAAATAAAAGTAACAGGACACATGGGAGCTGGTCATGATAGTGTGAAAATGCATCAAGCTGTATCCTTAATATTTAAGCACTTTTTTCTATATGTAGTTAACCTACACTTCATCAAAAAAGTTTACATTGGGGGGAAAAAAAGTAATACTATTGCTCTAGGTATTCTAGAATCTCCTGAGAACAATGTGTCAGGTGTCATAGCTGGTAACACATCACAGAACCTCTTCTCTCCTCCCCTCTGCTCAGTTTCTCAATATATCTCTCTCTACTATGTCTTTAATCCACCACAGTACAGTAATCACTAACTATAAATACTCAACCGATGGCTTCACCCATACTTCGTTCAGAAAATACAACAGAAGCCATCAAATGCTGACTTACCACTTCCTTTCCTCCCCTTAGAATGGAAGAAGCGACCCAGGCCCTTGGGCAGTGTCCTGTCACCTTCTCAGACTTCACACTCCTATTATCCCTTTCTCACATCAATCTCTCCCTCTTTTTCTACTGGACCATTCCCTAACACCCGAACACGCTCTACTATCTCCCATCTGGCTTCTGTGATATTCCTTCTACCTCACTGGATCATTCTGGATGTCTCATAGGTATCTTAAATCCAACATATCAGAACTTTGAGTTGATTTGCTATCCTTCCATTGTTTGAGTTTTATTGCTATCTGTACCCCCCCCACCCCCTCTAGTTTTTCCATTCTTGGTAAATAGCACCATGATCCACACAGTTGCTCAAGCCAGAAACAACCTAATTTCTTCCTTCCCTCACCTCTCATATCTAATCCATCAACAAGCCCTGTTAATTCTGTCCCCAAATACATCTCAAATCCATCCACTTCTCTTCATCTTCACGGCCACCACCTTGATCCAGGTTATACTCAACTACGGTACTTCCTGATCAAAGAAATGGCCTTCTAACCAAATATTCTCCAAACAGCTAAAGCAATCTTAAAACTTAAAAGCAGATTATGTTACTACTTTAATTAAAACCTTTTGATGGCTTCTCAGTACACTTAAATTCACATTCCTTACTATGACTCTGCAGGATCTGATCCTTGCCTATCTCTCCCCCTCATCCATTTGCTCCAGAAACACTCTCTTCTCTCAGTTCCTGGAACAGTCCATGTTCATTCCTGCCTCAGGGCCTTTACCTCTGCTGCTCCTTCAACCTGAGATGTTCTCCTTTCTCTCCTTCAAAGGACTAGCTCCTTATCCTTTTAAGGTAGCTTGAATATCACCACTTCTCACAGCAAGTCTCCCTCCCACCATTACTCTTTACTCCTTTATAGTACATATCACAATTTGTAATTCTTTTTTCCCTTACTAGAATATAAGTGATAATAGAGAAATTAAATAACTAATTTTTAAAATGATTTAAGCACTTTCTCTGTGTTAAGTAATGTGCTTTTAAATGCAAGTGTCCCTGCTTTTAGGCAGTGTCCCTGCTCTTATTGAGCTTAAAGTCATAAACACACTAGTAAGTGATAGAGGCAAGAGACACATCCAGATCTGGCTCTTAACCACTCAGCTACACTGCTACTCTAGCTTTAGGACACAGAGCAAGGAGCAGCAATATGCTTAACAGCTGTTCACATGCTAGTGGAAACTAAGGCTTGGAGAGGTTAAGTCATGTGCCCAAAGTAGCACAGACATTTGAGAGATCAAGTACAATCATGAGCAAAGGCACAGAGGTGTTGAAGTATGGTGAATGTTCAAGAAACAAAAAGAATCCAGTTTAACCAGATATGGCCAAGAAGAAATGCTGGAGGATAAGGCTAGAAGAGCATAATTGAACACTGCGAAGGTATCAGTCATTCAATAAATATTTACTGAGCACCAACTACACGCCAGCAACAGTGCTAAACTCTAGACCAACAAGAGTGATAAAGGCAAAGTCCTCATAGAGATTGCAGTCTATATCTGGGGAAGCAAAGTAGTAGAGAAAAATTATAGTTCAGGGGGATATGGTTGTAGTAGGGCGAAGCGGAAAGATGACATCCAATTCAAGGTGGGGGATCCAGGAAGAGTGCCTCAGCTAAGTGATGTCTAGGCTGAGATTACAGAGCTTAGTTGGAAGACAAAATATGGTGCACACAGGCACTTGCAAGTACACAGTGGAAAATGACAGGAAAGTAACAAAAGCCAGCTCCAGAAGGGTCTGTGTACTTACTATCTATGTCAAGGAACTTGGGACTTTAAACTGAAGGCCTTAAGTCACCTATGTTAGAAAACTCCCTTAAATGGCAGTGGGAAAAACTGAAGGGAGGAGGCAGAGACCAAAAGCAGATAGACACTTAGAAAGTAAAAGAGAAGGACTGAATGTACATGTGCAAATGAGTGAGAGACAAAAGCAACACCAGATTTGAGATAACCAGACAGTAGAAAAATCAGGGCTCTATGACTCACCGGATACAGAGGATGAGAGCCTTGGATGGTTGGAAACAAAGGTTTTAGTTTTAGACACATAAATTTGAAGTACCTTGGTACGTGAAAGTGGAAAATGACGTGCAGGGAAAGACACAGTCAAAAGAATGAGAAGACAAACCACAGACTGGGAGAAAATGTTTGCAAAAGACGTATCTGATAAAGGACTATTATCCAAAATACAGCACAGAACTCTTAAAACTCAACAAGAAAGCGAACATGCCAATTAAAAAATGAGCAAAAGACCTTAACAGACACCTCGCCTCATCAGATATACAGATGGCAAAAGAGCATATGAAAAGGTGCTCCACATCATTTGTCATCAGGGAAATACAAATTAAAACAAAAATAAGGTACCACCACACACCTTCTAGAATGGCAAAATCCAGAACACTGACAACACCAAACACTGGTGGGCATGTGGAGCAACGGGAACTCTCATTCTTTGCTGGTGGGAATGCAAAATGGTACAGCCACTTGAAAGGCAGTTTGGCAGTTTATTACAAAATTAAATATATTCTTTCCATAAGATCCAGCAATCATACTCCTCGGTATTTACCCAAAGGAGCTGAAAACTTATGTCCACACAAAAACCTGCACACAGATGTTTATAGCAGCTTTATTCATAACTGCCAAAACGTGGCAGCAACTAAGATGTCCTCTGGTAGGTGAGTAGATAAACAAATTGGTACACCCCGACAATGGAATAATACTCAGCGCTAAAAAGAACTGAGCTATCGAGCTACGAAAGGACATGGAGGAAACTTAAATGCATATGACTAGCTGAAAGCAGCCAGTGTGAAAAGGGTACATACTGTATGATTCCAATTACATAACACTCTGGAAAGGACAAAACTATGGAGACAGTAAAAAGATTAGTGCTTGCCAGAAGTTAGGAAAGAGGGGGGATGAATAGGTAGACCACAGAGGATTTTTAGGGCAGTGAAAACTATTCTGTGTGATACTATAATGGTGGGGACATATCATTATACATTTGTCAAAATTCATAATACACAACACCAAGAGTGCACCATAATGTAAACCATAACCTATGGGTGAGAATGTGTCAGTGTAGATACATCAATTGTAACAAATGTATCACTCTGATGGAAGATGTTGATAATGGAGGAGGTTATGCAGGAGTGGGGCAGAGTATATGGGAAATCTCTGAACCTTCTGTTCAATTTTGCTGTGAACCTAAAACTCCTCTAAAAAATAGTCATAAAAAAAAAAAGATCTGCGAGCAAGAGAATACATGGGTCTAAGTTTCACAGCAAAGAAATCTGAGTGTCATAAGAATACAGAAGTAGTAGGTCAGGAAACAAGTCTGTACTGAGTGTTAGGCACTGAGGATATAGGAATAAAAAACCACAATCCCTGCCCTTTTGCAGCAGAAACTCTAGTAACTATAGCCATGGAAAACCAAATGATTCAAAATGCATTAGAAAAATCTCCATTTAAAAGAAACCACTGGACTTCCCTGGTGGCGCAGTGGTTAAGAATCTCCATGCTAATGCAGTGGACAAAGGTTCAAGCCCTGGTCCAGCAAGATCCCATATGCTGCGGATCAACTAAGCCCGTGGGTCACAACTACTGAGCCTGCGCTCTAGAGCCCGCTAGCCACAACTACTGAGCCCGCATGCCACAACTACTGAAGCCCGCGTGCCTAGAGCCCGTGCTCCGCAACAAGAGAAGCCCCCGCTCGCCGCAACTAGAGAAAGCCCGCGCACAGCAATGAAGACTCAAAGCAGCCATAAATAAAGACTTGACCTTTAAAAAATAAATTAAAAAAATAAAAGAAATAAAAGAAACCATTAAGGATGCTTTTTAGAGAGGAAAAATTTATACCCAGTTGCTGTTTTTTTTTGGGGGGGGGCGGGGAGGAAGGGTAGGAAGTCTGAGGTTTTCACATATTGATTTTGTTTGTAATGAGGTCTAGACCAAAAATAACCAAAATTTAAACATTTTTATAAGGTGTGTATGGACATTCCATAATTATAACTGAAAGTGTGCAACAGATCTCTTAAGCCAAGAAAAACCTTCAATCTCTAGAAATCAAGTAAATCAACTGCTTTAAAATACAGTTTTAAGTGGCTGCTTTGCAAAGTTACTAAACTTACTTTGTTACCGTCCTTATGTAAGACCTGTTTTCAAAACACTGTATAAGCTGAAAATAAAATCCTATTCTTCATATTATGTCATTGTTGCCATAGCTAGATATTTCCTTTGTAACTCCAATTAATTGTAGCCTAATATTCTTTTTAATTACAGATATTAAAGAATATTGCTCTACAACCATTTTGTAAGAATTTCCCAAAGCTTAGAGGGAGAACACATTACATTAAATTGAATTAAATCTCTGAATTTGTAGTTTGTGTAATACTTATCCTGAAAAGTTCCATATCTATCAATTATACTTCAGCTTAAAATATTATTAAATGTTACTAAATTATGCTGGAAAGGTGTCAAGAGGGGGCATGTAAAGCAATTCTATAATATATCTAAAGAAAATATTTTGGCAAAGCCAACCTTAGGGTTGCAACTAATTATTCCAGATCACAAAAATCTGTATCTTTAATTTCCAGAACAAAAAATTACATAATTCATATACTCCTCTTTAGGTCAAAATCTACTTGTCACGAAGTTCTCCTAACAGCTAACCAAAATCCTCTCCTCCCCAATTTGAGCCAATATCTGCCTGATAAAATTACCAGACCATTACATTTATCACCATACTACACTCTGCTCTTCAGTAATGTCCAAAATAGATGGTGACACCACAGACACCTAACACTCAAAGAGACTCACTGTTTCACTCTTCCAAGTTAGTTAAGTCCTCAAAAGCAAACTGACCCATGAATTTCATTTTTTAAATTCCAGACCACACAAGACCTACCCAAATGTCTTACTATAAAAATTTCCCAATGCCATCATCTCCAAATGCCTGGACATTTACCACCTAAACCTCTTGTTCTCATGTTTAAGAACTAACAAAATGCACTAAAAGAAAAACCCAAGCACTAATGATTTATAATGTAATTTCACATATTCTGGCCTATGCAGCTCCAACATATCCAACATGCCAAGATAATCTCACAAATTTAGTGATTAAACAACAGCCTTAGCAGTAAACATTTACTGAGCACTTAACCATGGGCCTGCCACTGCTCTAAGCCCTAAGCCCTTCGCCTACTATCATCTCATCAATTCTCCCAACAGTCCTACGAGGTAGGTACTGTCATTACCCCCTATTTTGCAGATAAGGAAAATGAGGCACAGAGGTTAAGCATCTTGCCCAAGGTCACAAACCGGTGGGGCAGGGCTGGAACCAAAGCAGGCAGTCTGACTTCAGAGTCGTGCTCCCAACGTTCAACTGGTGCAAAGAGTTAAAAATTTACCCTTGACAGCCCCTTATCAAGAAATGGTAAATGTTCAACTGCTAGAAACCGTCAGTCCGATCACTGTCCTATATCCGTGCTCATGGCTTCTACGACTTTGACAAATCAGCTACACCATCTGATTTTCCAAACACACAAATTGGACTTCTCTAGATGTCAGAGCAAACAAATTCTGAATCTTTCCAGGCCCAGGAAAAGAAAAACCTACGCAACACTGTGGCCCAGATTATCCACATTCCTAAATTATAAATCTGGGAGAGTCGAGAAAGGCCCCCAAACTACTCGACAAATGAAGCCTAGGAAAAGCAACGTTTACAATAAAAAGCTGGAGCTTCCCTGGCAAGCCGTTCACGCGATCTCCTCTCTAACGACATAAACAAGGGAGGAGGCTGCATTCTTCCCACCGCACAATGAAGGCTCGGGCCGGAGCGGGAGGAAGAACGCAGCACAGTCGGGGACGGCCGCTCCCGGGGTCGGGGGCGGCCGCTCCCGGGGTCGGGGGCAGGCAGGGGAGGCCAAGGACGGCCGAGTCGCCCGGTCCTGCCCCCGGGCCGGTGCGGGGAGGGGCCGGAGGGAAGGGCTGGCCACTGCCCGCGCTCAGCTGACCTCCGCCATGTTGGCCGCACACCCCGGGACCCTTCACAACAAAGACCGGCACCCGGGCGCAGGGCGCGCCGGGCGCCTCCCCCGGCCGGGTCCGCCTCCCGGGAGCGCGGGGGCCGGGCCGGGCGGCGAGGAGGCCCTACCCCGCCCTCGCCCGGCCGCTCGGGGCAGACCCCCGACGCGGGCCTGCGGGGCCCGGGGCGCCGGGGGCGGGGGCGAGCCGGCTCGCGGCGCGGGGAAGGGCCGGGCAGGGGAGGGGAGGGGCGGGGGGCGGCGCTCGGCCCGGCGGCCGGGCAGCCGGGCTCCGGCCGAGACAAAGGCGCCCGGCGCCGGGGGCTGCCCGCGCCCCCGCCCGGGCGGCGCGACCCGGTCCGGCCGCCCTTCCCGCCCGCCGCCATTACCGGGCTTGGGAGTTCTCCTCCCGCAGAGCCCCTCGCGGCCAGCTCCTCCCTCCAGGCCGGGCCCCACTTACCTGTGGGCGGAGAGCGCGCCTCGGACCCCGGTCCTGGCTCAAACGCGCTCCGTCGCCGCCGCCAACCCCCGCCACCGCGGGCAGCGCCACCGCCTCTTCCCCGTGCCGACACCGACGGGACACCCTGGGCCGCCGCCGCCGCCGCTCGAGAGCGCGCCCCGCAACGGCCGCCCCGGTTCCCCCCTGGCCGCCGCTGCCGTTTCGCGCGTCCTCGAGCCCGCCGCGCGCTCCCGCTAAATACCACACACTGCGGCGGCCGCCATGAGGAGGCGCGGCCCCGCGCGCCGGCGGCCCAGAGAGGGCGGGGCTTCCCGCGGGCGCGCAGGCGCTGAGGCTCTCGCGCGGAAGGCTGAGAGTTTTGCAAGCATCCGAGGGTGGCAGTTAGAGCCCGGGCTCCTCGGCTACTGTTGCTGTGACTGAACACCTCGCGAGCCACAAACGCTGGCATATCGCGCTCTTGCCCGCAACCGTCCTCTCCCGGGGAGGAGCGGGCGCTCGCCTGCCGCGTCAGAGACCCCGGTTGCGCGACCCCCGCGGGGCTTTGTTTCGCGGCCCAAGGGGTCGTCCCGCGACCCGGCCCCGCTATCTACCACCCCTTCTGTTTTGTTTGCTGGTTTCACGTAATGCCTCCTCCGGCCCTTCCCAACTCCACTCTTTCCCAAAGGAAGAAGAAGCCGGCTGCCTTGGCCGCCGACGTGGGACCCCACGCCTAAAGGGGAAGAGGTCCAAGACGCTTCCTTAGCTTTGAGCTGCTCTTCAGCAAAACCGGAACGAGTTACAAAAGCTTATTTTAGCTGAAGAGTGGGTAGTGGCACGCCCTTCACCGTGTCCTCCTCTGGAAACTAAATGAGATTCTGGGTCTTTACATAAAAAATAAAAAGAAAATGTCATTCACGGTTCTTGACGGGTACAAGGTATATATCAGAGCAAACGCCAGTGTCAGACCTTTACAAACTCTGGATTTCCATGTAAGAGCCTCCATAAAGGTAGTATTCTGTGTGAAAACAAAAAGGTACTTTTTATATGAGATTTTAGAAACTGCCAGGGAATAGTCTCCCATTATGTTCAAGTTCCCTACCAATAGAAAATCAAAAAGATTTCCCATCTAAAAAAGATGGGAGGGGGCTTCCCTTGTGGTGCAGTGGTTGAGAGTCCGCCTGCCAATGCAGGGGACACGGGTTCGAGCCCTGGTCCGGGAAGATCCCACATGCTGTGGAGCAACTAAACCCGCGCGCCACAACTGCTGAGCCTGCGCTTTAGAGCTCGCGAGCCACAACTGCTGAAGCCTGAGCGCCTAGAGCCCGTGCTCTGCAACATGAGAAGCCACCGCAATGAGAAGCCTGAGCACCACTACGAAGAGTAGCCCTTGCTCACCGCAGCTAGAATAGGCCCCGTGCGCAGCAACGAAAACCCAGCACAGCCAAAAATAAATAAATAAATATTTTGTAAAAAGGGAAATTTTTATGCAAGCACTCCACTGAAAACACACTCAAAAGTTTCTGCTTGAAAGCTAGAGGCACACAAAGTTCTCTTAGGTACTAACGCAAGCTGCTAATTTCCAGCTTCCCCCCAAAAACTTGTAGACTGTGTCTGTGTTGATACTTCTGTTCTCAACCTAGTACTTTGCCTATTGTGGCTGCTCTCTTCCTCTGGGACCATTAGCACAGTGTTTCTTGAGATTGGGAAAGTAAAAAACCAGGACTTAACCCAGGACTTAGGAAGGAGGTGGTAGGTCACTCCCCACAGTCCCTGCCCCGCCCACCCCACCCCACCCCACCCCTGCTTGGGGTGGGGCAGAGGTGTGTCTTCCTAGCAGATTCTCTGGAGTCACAGAGAACAGGGCCTAGTAAAGGAATTAATGAGGAAAACCAAGAAAGGTTCTTTTTCAGCAGTTATTTTGAGGTTTGTCAATTTCAATTCAATTAAGGCAAAACTGGACATTACAAGATGGTATACGGTACATATTTTTAAGATATAAGGTAGAACTCAATAAACTAAATCAAAAAGGTAGACATGAATGGAATACTACTCAGCCATAAAAGAGTGAAATAATGCCATTTGCAGCAACATGGATGGACATAGGGATTATCATACTAAGTGAAGTAAGTCAGAAAGAGAAAGACAAACACCATATGATATCACTTTTATGTGGAATCTAAAATATGACACAAATGAACTTATCTATGAAACAGAAACAGACTCGCAAACATAGAGAACAGACTTGTGGTTGCCAAGGGGGAGGTGTGGTGGCGGAAGGATGGATTGGGAGTTTGGGACTAGCAGATGCAAACTATTATATATAGAATGGATTAAACAACAGGGTCCTACTGTATAGCACAGGGAACTATATTCAATATCCTGTGATAAACCACAGTGGAAAAGAACATGAAAAAAATATCTTTATGTATAACTGAATCGCTTTGCTGTACAGCAGAAAACATTATAAATCAACTATACTTCAATAAAATAATTTTTTTTTAAATGAGGGAAGTTTGATGGGATAATGTAAGCCAGTGGGACACGATCTCTCTACCTTTGAGAAAACTGCCTCTTTATAAAGAGAGGGCCAAGTACATTGGTCTCAAGGAAAACCTGGTATTTTCCTAGGAGCCAGACCAGAGAAAGTCCCAGATTCCCTCAGTTTTCAAACTATACTTCCCTCTGCCTTGGAGATTTGAGCTGTGTCTCATCAGAGTCCAAGGAACAGTCTACCTTTTTTAAAAAAGGTAGACACGGGCTTCCCTGGTGGCGCAGTGGTTGAGAATCTGCCTGCTAATGCAGGGGACGTGGGTTCGAGCCCTGGTCTGGGAAGATCCCAGATACCGCGGAGCAACTAGGCCCGTGAGCCACAACTACTGAGCCTGCGCGTCTGGAGCGTGTGCTCCGCAACAAGAGAGGCCGCGATAGCGTAAGGCCCGCGCACCGCGATGAAGAGTGGCCCCTGCTTGCCGCAACTGTAGAAAGCCCTCGCACAGAAACGAAGACCCAACACAGCCAAAAGTAAATAAATAAATAAATAATAATTAAAACAAAAAAAAGGTAGACACGAATCAAACATATGGTATATACAAAAGTACATAACATATAGTGGTGACACAGCTAAGCAGAGTTAGGTTCTAAACTCTGCCCATAAAGAAAAAAATAAGTGTAATAAAAATTACCCTTGAAAATCCTTTGAATTGCCCATAAATTACAGTGCATATTATTTTGTGGCAATCAAAATTACAAATACTATGCTTTGCCAAAATCAAATTTTGACCCCTCATACCCCCGTTCCTTCTCCCGGTTAGACCATTAATACCCATTTATCAACAGCATTTTGTCCATCTGAAAATGACACTATCTCCTTTGATGTTAGAGTACCTTATAAATTGGTGGATTCTTTGGAGCTGCAGGGGCGCCCAGGACAAAGTGTTCCTTGGAGATGCCACACGTCAGTTATGAAGTGTTGGAGATTTCACGTCACCACTCAGAAGCAACTTCTGTTTCTGGAATTCTCACACTTGCTTTTCTTGGCTTGGTTTGTGCCTGCTCTCCTGTAGAAAAGTCGAAACTACATCTCCTTCCTTCTCCCGCTTCCCTTTTATGCAAAACTAGCTCATTAGAATAATTTCATCCCCACTAATCTTACCTAGATTTGGGAGGGGCTTAATCTGATTTAGTTCATTCCTACTGAAGGTATGAATGGCTGATAGGTGTGGGTGGGACACAAACACACTGTAATAAATTTTAAACATTTGAAGGAAAGTAGCCCTACTGTGAAGTAACTAGACATCCTTTTCTGAATAAGGAAGCAACCCTTCTTCCACGACAGTTAATCTATAAAGAAGCATTTTGTAAATTCTAAAGCCAACCCAAATTGTGCTCTACTTGATGGGATTTCAGGGTGAGTGCCAAATATTTTCAGGCCATATGGGGAAAATATTTCAGGGTAGGGATCCTTCCTGGTCGCCTGAAATCACATCAAATGGCAATTTCATCTACTCCAATGGAATGTAAAGTGCTAATCCTGTAGGTGACCCATAATAAAGGCTCCAGTGATAGTAAGCGGCGTGACTTTCCTTTTTCCTACTTATGAATAAAGCAGGAGCTCATAATAGTATCTATATTTTAGGATCTTATTCGAATTCATAGTAACTTGACATTTAATATAGGTTAGAGACCAACTCATTGACATCTTCTCAAAAACAACTATTCTTTCCATGATGTCTGGAGAGATTGTACCAAGAGATGAAGTAGGAGCGAGTGGAATAAGTAGAAAGTGTTTTGACGTACTGCATTAGTCCATGATTTTTACTAATTGAATCATGTTCAAAATTGGATATCATTTCTTTCACATGGAAATTTGCTAAAAATACACACATATACATACATTCTTCCTCTCTCCCACATTCTCTTGTAACTGTTCTATAAATTAAGAGCACTCAGACACACCTATGTACATCTTTAGACACACCAGTGTTCTTAATTTAAGAAACATGAATTCAAATTTTATATATATGTATAGATATAGATATAGATATGTGTGTGTGTGTGTGTGTATATATATATATATATATATATATATATATATATATAATCTCAGATATACAAAGTTCTGGTTTTTATTTTTTTTTTGGCCGCACTGCACGGCTTGTGGGATCTCAGTTCCCTGACCAGTGATCGAACCTGGGGCCCCAGCAGTGGAAGTGCAAAGTCCTAACCACCGGCCCGCCAGGGAATTCCTCAGGTATACAAAATTCTAAACTCCATTTCGTCCCTGCAATACAACAATACAATGCTACAGGAACTTTCCAAATGCTCCCCAAAACTCAAAGCCTTAGCCCCACTTAGCATGACCTTCCCTTCTCCCAATCACCGGTGCCCTTTTTCCAAAGCATAAATCCTGCCTTTGTTAAGTCCTTCTCCTGCTCCTGCTCTAATTGATAGCTTTCTGTTATGGGTCTCTGAAATCCCTGAGTTTTTGGAAGGCCCATTTCTCAAACTTCTCTTCCATCAAGCTTCTATTAGTTCACTGATTCATTTGATGAATGTGCTAGTACCATTCAAGGCACACTGGCTGTCCTCTGTACAGTCAAAGCAAGTTGTCCTCTGCATGGATTACATGCAATCCCAGATAACACCGTCAAAGCTGGCAAAACCAGTTAAGACAGTACAGATGATTTCCAAGTGTCTAATGTCAATACAATTGATTTATAACAGACCAGTTTACAAGGCCAAAGCCATCTCTCCCGGATTGTCAATGAGCTGTGTTTGTTTCCGGGCAATCATAGATATCTCTTGCCCAGGAAACTACTGTTATCTTCTCTCACGTTAGACCATTAATACCCATTTATCATTCAGCTAAGGAGGAGAGCTCTGAAGACATATTAGCATTCCCTTCCAAGCTTAGCTCTGCTGCTAGCCAAACTGAGAGCCTTTCTTGGCCTGAAACAGGGAAGCACTCCTCCCTCCAAAATACTAGATTCCTATCAGCTTTGCAAAGGAAAGCAGGTCCCCAACACGTCAGACATGCCTGAAGCAGAGCAGAAACAATGTTTTCTTTATCAGACACACCTGTTGACAGTCAGTCACTGTCTGGTGTTGGTGATTGTATTAAATAGCATCCAAAACAAATTTTGCCAAACAAGGTGGAGAAGAAATTGGAGATACAGCATGAACACCCAAAAACGTGATAGGCACTAACTGCCAAAAGTTCCTCAATGATCAGGAAATGCATTCACCCAGAACTGTTTTTTTCCTTGAATTGAATCTATTTCTTCACGAAACAGGTTATGTAATAGGCACTAAATTTTGCAAGAAGCTGGAAAATCATTTAGGTTTTTATGTACCTGGTGGTCTGTGGGGATTGGTGGTATTAAGAATAATTACATTCCAAATATCAATCTTAAATCAGTGAAATGCAATTAGTATCCACCTGTCCAGTGCTTTTGATACAATCCTTGCCTCCCCCCGACCCCCAAACACACACATACTCATTTCCACAGATCCAGATCTTTTCTTTATAGTCATCAGAAGCTAGCCTTTTAAAAAATTCCATGTTGAGCTCCTGTTCTGTGCTAAGAAGTACACTAAGCCCTTCGCAGTGAGGGGCACGGCACATTCACCATTGTGTCCCCATCCAGGCCTAGCACAATGCCATAGAGAGCCCTCAAAATTTTTGTTGAGCAAATGAGGAAATATTAGACAAGGACCATGTCCTAAAAACCTATGGCTATCTATGGAATCTGTTTATGTTTTTTGTTTTATATGTTTTCATTCTTTGTTAGAAGACATTTGTTCCTTCTTTCTTGGAAGAACTAACATTTATTGAACTCCTAACGTGCTTAAATTTACAGGTAACTGGGGCTTCCCTGGTGGCGCAGTGGTTAAGAGTCCGCCTGCCAATGCAGGGGACACGGGTTCGAGCCCTGGTCCGGGAAGATCCCACATGCCACAGAGCAACTAAGCCCGTGCACCACAACTACTGAGGCCGCACTCTAGAGCCCGCGAGCCACAACTACTGAAGCCCGTGCGCCTGGAGCCCGTGCTCTGCAACAAGAGAAGCCCCCACTCGCCACAACTAGAGAAAGCCCGCGCGCAGCAACGAAGACCCAACGCAGCCAAAAATAAATAAATTAATTAAAAATAAAAAATTTACAGGTTATTTACTTTAAAATTAACAACACATATGAAGGGAGCATCATACGGATGAGGAAACTGAAACGCAGAGAGGAAAAGTAACTTTTCCAAGGGTACCTAATAATAAGAGGTGGGGTGAAAGCTAACAGCCAGGCCTGCCTTGCTCCAAGGCCTTCGCGCTTTGTTCTGTGCCTGCGTATTTCAACTAAGGTACGCTGATCTATAAGAGTTTATACATGAATTCTTCTCCAGAGCTCTCAAGTCCTTGATGAGAATTTTTTAATTCAGGATTTTCATGCTAATAATTTTAGAAGAATTAGTAAAAAAGTACATGTTATATTATCTGGACAACGACCTAAAACTGTCTATATTAATTTAAAAATTCAGGTGTCTGTATAATATTAAGGTATAAGGGTGACTGCAGGAAGCACTAAAGTTGCAAAGGGCTATTAGGAGGAGTGATCCAGCTGAAGATGGGGTAGAGGAGAAGGAAAGGAATTTTCATTTGAATTATTTTAATCATATATATGACATTACTTTTATAATTAAAAACAATAAAGGTAATAAAAAGTCTTTAAGGACACAAAGTCTGTGAGTTCTAGGCTTGAGTACTAAATTAGTGACCCCAGGCAAGTAATCTAACCTTTTTGCCACAGTTTCCTTATCTATAGTAACAGACCCTCTCTTCTAGGATGATTGTGAAAATTAAATGAGTTAATCCATGTAAAACATTTAGAACAGGACCTGGCTTGAGTAGACAGAAAACACAAAAAAACAACAGAAGGGGGCTGGCAGATGGAGTCTGGTCGATAGAATAATGGCCCCCCAAAATATCCACAACCTCCCCCCAAGAACCTGTGAATATGTTGGGAGGGGGACTTTGTAGGTATGATTGAGTTAAGGATCTTGAGATGAGGAGATTATCCTGGGCTATCCTGGTGCATCCAGTGTAATCACAGGGTCTTGTAAGGGAAAGAGGGAAGCAGGAGAGTTGACAGAAGGAGATGTGAGGAGGGAAGCAGAGGTCAGGGTGATGCCAGGAAAGAGTCACAAGCCAGGAAATGCAGGCGGCCTCCAGAGGCTGGAAAGGCAAGGAAATGGATTCTCCTCCGGATCCTCCAGAAGGAACTAGCCCTGCCAACACCTTGACTTTAGCCCAGTGAGGCTGATTTTAGACTGCTGACATCCAGAACTATAAGAGAATACACTTATGTCATTTTAAGTCATTACGTTTGTGGTAATTTGTTGCAGCAGCAATAGGAAACGGGTGCAGACACAAAGGGAGGTCTAAGTCCTCAGTCAATGTGGATTGAAAGAGAACTGAGGGGACTTCCTTGGTGGTCTTGTGGGTAAGACTCCACGCTCCCAATGCAGGGGGCCTGGGTTCGATCCCTGGTCAGGGAACTAGATCCTGCATGCATGCTGCTACTAAGAGTCTGCATGCTGCAACTAAAAGGTCACGCATGTTGCAACTAAGACCTGGCACAGCCGAAATAAATAAATTAAATAAATAAATAAACATTAAAAAAAGAAAAGATTGCTTTGGTTATTTGGGGTCTTATAAAAAAAAAGAAAGAGACGCGAGGGTCCACTGAGGCTGGCACAGTTTTTTTTTTTTTAATATTTATTTATTTATTTATTTATCTATTTATGGCTGTGTTGGGTCTTCGTTTCTGTGCGAGGGCTTTCTCCAGTTGCGGCAAGCGGGGGCCACTCTTCATTGCGGTGCGCGGGCCTCTCACTATCGTGGCCTCTCTTGTTGCGGAGCACAGGCTCCAGATGCGCAGGCTCAGTAGTTGTGGCTCACGGGCCCAGTCGCTCCGTGGCATGTGGGATCCTCCCAGACCAGGGCTCGAACCCGTGTCCCCTGCATCGGCAGGCGGATTCTCAACAACTGCGCCACCAGGGAAGCCCTGGCACACTTTTGAATATCACAGGACATCGGGAACAAAGCAAAAGCATCCCTGGGCAAATCTGCCAATAGAGTGAAGGCAGAAGGATGTCCACCTCATGTGGTTATGTTAAGATGGAAAAGGCTATCAGAGCACATCGAACTCCATGTTTACCTGCATTCAGTCTCACAGCCTTTGAATCCCTTGAGCCTATTGAGAGAAAACAAGTGCGTGTCTGCTAATATTTTAGTGAAACTGTCCCTGCACATTTGAACACTTGATTCCTAGTAACTGTCTCTTTGGTACGCAGTAAGAAACAGCTTCTCACAGTTCATTTCTTAATCAACAGAAACACTGATTAACCCAGCTGACTTTCCAGCACGTGTGTATGCATATTATAGACACATTTCTTTTCTTTCTCGTTCTTCCTTTCTTTTAATAAAAATGTAGCCTTCAAAGATACCCTGGAAAAAGCACTCAGGCTTACAACATTACAGCTTTAATGAGCCAAGAATTCTATTTTTTCCCTGTTACACAGAACGATAATTCTTAACAGCTTAAATTTTCAAAGCACTTCACAAGCATTTAATTAATCCTCTCCACTGCCAGAGAGAAGGAAACTGATATTCATAGTATCTCATGCTGACATCCTTTAATTTGGCAAGACTTCCGCTGGCTTCGAAAAAGCATCTGAACCACTAAGGTTATTTGGGTCACCGTTGCTTAATCGGTCTTCCTTACCTAATGAAACCTGGTCATCGGAGCAGTTTAACTTGCCATCTCATGAGGGCTAGACGGGGCAGGGGGGCTGCTTTGAGCCTGGAAGAGGAACGGCAGTGATTCCCTCAGAGAAATGACAAAGCTCGTCTGTACCGAACCTGAGAGACTGGGCTCGTGATGAAGGCCCATTGCCAGTTGCATCAGAGCCTGATTCACTCCGCAGAACTGGGGCACGATGCGTATCGGGACGCCCTTCTCAGACCTGGGCTCTCCAGGGGCCCGGGACAATCAGCAGTTGAACTGCTCTGTGCTCTTTGCTTAGCCTCTCGGGTGCGTGGGAAGCTCTAGGAAGCCTACTTTTCTCTCTATTCAGACCTGCTTCCTGAAGGTTTCACTGATACAGACCAGGAGCACAGCCTTGCAGACCGGAGGGTGTGACCTCTCCCCTCCCCAGCCTCCCAGCAGACCTGCTCCATTGACGACAATTTGACCAGCTAATCTCTTCCACTCCATTATGTCAGTTTACACAGTGGCCAGAATAATGTCAAATCCCATTTTCAATTCAAGGAAACAAAGTTCAAGAAATGCTTTCTGAGTGCCTGCTTTGTGCCAGGTACTGCCAAGTTCTGGCTAGATAAGGTCCCAGACCCTTAAGAACCTTGGTTTTGAGTCAGATAAATAGCCAAATAACTGTAATACAAGTACAATAATGACAGTGCCAGCAGGCTGTTACTGAGAGAAGAGGGCATGAAGGGAAGGGGCAGGGAAGGGAAAATATCATTTGTGGGGGAGGGAGAAATCACTGGAGGGCTTTTAACAGAGATGGTATTTAATGTGGCCCTTACAGGACATGATTTTAACGGGCATAATGAGAAGGGGTGATATCATGTTAAAACAAGAAATATGTATTTGGTCTTTGTTCCTGACAGAGGCTCCTGTGTTCCAGACCCTTCCGTTTCTCATCCTGTGTACGTCTCCATCTAGCTGTTCTTTTGTATCCTTCATAATATCCTTTATAATAAACAGGTAATGGTAAGTAAAACACTTTTCTAAGTTCTGTGAGCCGTTTCAGCAAATTGTCAAACCTGAAAGTAAGGGGTTGTGGGAACCTCCAACTTTGTAGCCAAGTTGATAGAAGTGTGGGCACTTAGGGGACCCAGTGCTTGGGACTGTCATCTGAAGTGAGGGCATTCTTGTGGGACTGCGCCCTTCAACCTGCAGGGCTGACACCGGCTCCACGTAGACAGTGTCAGGACAGGGTTGTCTGGAGAATTGAACTGGTTGCTGGTGTGGAAGAATTCCACAGCTTTGGTGTCAGAAGAACTGGGAGTAAAAGTAACTCAGAGAGGGTGTTCCAGACCAAAGGACTCGGGAACATGCAGGGTATGTGGGAAACAAAAGCCTGGCTTGGCTGGGCCCTGGAAGAGATGCAGCTGGACAGCTAGGTTGAACCAGACTGTAGAGCTCTGTGGCCAGTGCAGTTTTATTGATGTGTTGCCCCAACTTAGATGATTCTTGCACCATTGTCAGAATATTTTCCAGATCCACATATCATCTGTACTCTTCTTTACTTCATATTATTCTTAAGTCAGTTTCTGTTTATTGTTTAAATGTAATGAACACTCTGTACCAGGGGTCAGCAATTGGCCCCACAGACCAAATCTAGCCCACCATCTGTTCCTGTATGACCCACTGGCTAAGAATAGTTTTACTTTTTTAAATGGTTGGAAAACATGAAAAGAAGAAGAATATTTAATGACATGTAAAAATTATATGAAATCCAAATTTTAGCGTCCATTAAAAGGCTTTGTTTGACACACCTACCGCCATTCATTTACATGTGGTCCATGGCTGCTTTTGTGCTATAACAGCAGAATTGAACTGTTACGACATAGATCGTACATGGCCCTCCCAGCCTAAAATATTCACTCTCTGGCCCTTTACAGAAAAAGATTGCAAACCTCTGCTGTATAATAAATGTATTAACATATGCATTTGGAAATCCTGTCACTTGTCATAATGAAAAGCAACTGGAACAAATGATTTAAAAATAAAAGTAACGCCAGAGGTACACACTCAAGTAACACTTGGGAAAGCACTGATTTGTTGAGCACCTACCTTGCAGCAGGTGTTTTTTGCTAGGTGTCTTTAAATGGGATGGTAATGATGGCAGCTACAGTGTAGCTCCTGGTTTAATGTGAACAAGAATAAGAGCTTTATGTACATTATCTCGTTTAATCCTCAAGACGCCTGATTGGAAGTAATGCTATTCCCTTTTTGGAAATAGGAAAACACAGGCTCATGGAGGTGAGGCTTCTTGCCCAGGGTCACATTAGTAGTAAGTGACACATCCAAGATTTCATATCAGGTCTTCGGAGTTCAAGCCTATTGGAGGTTAAACATTAAAGCACCATAATCTCACAGACTGTGAGACCTGGGATGCCCAGCTGAAAGTCTGTAACCAGGAGGAGCCCTTGAAAGTTTTTGAGCCAGGGGAGTAACATACTCGGAATCATGCTGTGTAAGGATCAATTCAGGCATGCTGAGCAGGAAGGAGTGGACCGGGTACCCTGGAGATGGAGACACCGATTCATAGGCTCTCATACTAGATTAGTGACACTGTCTTGGTGGTAAAATCCAAAGGGCGTAGTGGTGAAATGGGGGAGAGGGAAGGGTCAGAGTCCCTGAGGTTATGAATCTTGGTGATTATGGTCTGATGAGCAGATTGGAGGAGGGGGTCTAAATGTAGACTTGGCAGGCTGAGTGGCTTCTGGGGTATTCAGCTGGAGAAGTAGAGCAGACAGGAGGAAATTTGGGGATGGAGTTTGAGAAAAGAGTGTGCTTTGGGATATCATCTATCAAGAAGGGTTGGTTAAAATCATAGAAGTTAATGAGAGTTTCAAGGACAAGAGTATACAGAGAAACAAAAGGGTATTAGAGAATGTTCATGTTCAGAGAGAGGAAGGAGGAGGAGGCGCCAGCAGAAGAGTGAGATAAGGAGAGCAGATGGGAGGAGGGGGCGCTAGTGAGGGGCCAGAGCACAGAACCAGAGGGATGACGACTAGGAGAAAAAGGGACTTGTAAGAATTCTGTGTGTGTGTCGGTGGAGGGGGGTGGTCTGTGTACTTCCATGACCAGAGAAAATAGGAGAGGCAAGGTAGGGAGAAAGTGGTGAAAGATTCAAAGACCCAAGAGAAGCAAGAAGTGATGGTTAAAAAAATAAAAAATAAAAAGCAAGGAGGGAGATTAGCCTTTGCAAGGAAGCAAGACCTAGCTTGGTCATTGTGATGGTTTAAAAATATATCCACAGGGGCTTCCCTGGGGGCGCAGTGGTTGAGAATCTGCCTGCCAATGCAGGGGATACGGGTTTGAGCCCTGGTCTGGGAAGATCCCACGTGCCGCGGAGCAATTGGGCCCGTGAGCCACAACTACTGAGCCTGTGCGTCTGGAGCCTGTGCTCCGCAACAAGAGAGGCCGCAACAGTGAGAGGCCCGCGCACCACGATGAAGAGTGGCCCCCACTCGCTGCAACTAGAGAAAGCCCTCGCACAGAAAAGAAGACCCAACACAGCCAAAACTAAATAAATAAATTAATTAATTAAAAAAAAAATATATATATATATATCCACAAATATACCTTCTTTTAAAAATAGAGCTTAAGGAATTCCCTGGTGGTCCAGTGGTTAGGACTCCACGCTTTCACTGCTGAGGGCCCAGGTTCAATCCTTGGTCAGGGAACTAATCCCGCAAGCTGCACGGCGCAGCCAAAAAAAAAGTAGAGCTTAATCCCCCAAACCCTCATTGTGGGTTGGAATTGGTGACTCATTTCTTACAAATAAAATAGGACAAAAATGATGGTGTGTCACTTTCAAGAGCGGTCCAAAAAAGGCACTTTATCTTCTTTCTTTTTTTTTTATTTTTTATTTTTTATTTATTTATTTTTGCTGTGTTGGGTCTTCGTTTCTGTGCGAGGGCTTTCTCCAGTTGCGGCGAGCGGGGGCCACTCTTCATTGCGGTGTGCGGGCCTCTCACTATCGCGCCCTCTCTTGTTGCGGAGCACAGGCTCCAGACGCGCAGGCTCAGTAGTTGTGGCTCACGGGCTCAGTTGCTCCACGGCATGTGGGATCTTCCCAGACCAGGGCTCGAACCCATGTCCCCTGCATTGGCAGGCAGATTCTCAACCACTGCGCCACCAGGGAAGCCCTATCTTCTTTCTTGTTCTCTTTCTTTTGCATTACTTGCTCTAGGAGACCCAGCCACTTTGTCATGAGAACACTCAAGTTACCCTCTGAAGAAGTCCACATGGTGAGCAACCAAGGCTGGTCACCAACAGCCAGCGAGGAACTGAGGCCTCCAGCCAACAGTCTTGTGAGTGGGCTGTCTTGGAATGATCCTCCCCAGACCCCAGTCAAGCCTTCAGATGACGGCAGCCCCAGCCAGCCATCAGCTTGACTGCAACCTCATGAGACGGTGAATTAGAACCACCCAACTAAGCCACTCCCAAATTCCTGACCCACAGAAACTGTTTTATAATCTATGTTTGTTGTTTTAAGCTGCTAAATGTGGGGTGATTTGAAATACATCAGTAGGTAACTAATAAAGTCAGCAATAGGAGTCTCCTGACCAGAAACCACTAGAATTTCCCCCTTCCCTAGAATACCTTAGAAATTTAAAACCTGAAGCGACTTCAAGGACTCCTATTCCAATTCTCCGGCGTGGGGAAGGGATGGTGGCAGAGCTTATACAAAGACCCGCATTTCCAAATTCCGCATGCAAAGTGAAACCTCTCTGCCCAGCTGCAAGGCCCTTCCTCCTCAATGCATTTGCCCATCCACTCATCCAACACATATCAATTAAGCACCTACTCCATCTAGGTGCTGGCAAAACAGCATTGAGCAAGACAGACCTGCTCTCTGGAGTTTACATTTTAATGGGGAAAGGCAGTGATGATATGAGCAAGCACATAATAATTTCAGACGGAATTAGGTGTTGTGGAGAAAATAAAACAAGGTGATGGGGAGACTGACTGGATGGGGCATGGGACTATTGGTAGAGAGAAAGCAAGAGCCCTGCCCCGACCATCGTGGATGGGGGCCAGACTGAACAAATGGAGGCTCCAGACACATGTCTAAGTACTGAAAAAGTATGATCCAGATAACGGGCTATTTATTAATGAAAATATGTTCTATTCTCTTATGAGGACAGATACACCCTCATAAAGAATTCCAGGTTTGGGGTCCGGTGGTCCGGTGGTTAGAACTCAGGGCTCTCACTACCAGGACCTGGGTTTGATCCCTGGTCAGGGAACTAAAATACTACAAGCTGCACAGCTCAGCCAAAAAAAAAAAAAAAAACAGGTTTGAATTTAAAATCTGCAGGCTTCCTAGAGTTTCCCACTGGAAACTGGCAGCCCAGAGGCCAGCTTGACCTTTAGCTCTCCTCCTGACCGTCTTCTCTTCCCACGCTCCCTCACCCCACTCTGTCCCTCACATCACCTGGGTGCATGTGGCACTGTAGCACAGTGTCCCAGCTCTGGCCTCACCACCCCCCAGACGTATGCATAAGCAATGCTCTCTTGTGGTTCTGTCCACCCTCTGAAAGCGGAGGGGCACACGGCATTGGGAGCAGTCCCAGGGCCCTTGAACTGGGATTCCAAGGTCCTGGGAGCTGAAGTGTGATCCAGAAGGGGGCTCCAGGTGGGCCCCTCTCTCTGGAACCTTAGACTCTTCACTCCTGAGGGGCCTGGGCAGAGGAGGGCCAAAGCTAGTCTGTTATAGATGTTTCCTATTGCTGCTCAAATTACCACAAACTTAGTGGTTTAAAATGATGCAAATTTATTATCTTCTAGTTCTGTAGGTTGGAAGTCTGGTGGGACCTCACAGGACTGAAATCAAGGTGTCAGAAGGCTATGCTCCTTTCTGGAGGCTCTAAGGGAGAACCCATTTCCTTGCTCATTCAGGCTGTTGAGCAAGTGTTTGAACACTTCAAATCCTTCCTCCTTTATCATCCATCTCATTCTCCAGCCCATACTGTTTCTGTACTTACTTCTACTTTTAAAGGCTCATATGATTAAATTGAGCCCACCCAGAAAATGCAGGATAACCTTCCCATTTCAAGGTCAGCTGATCAGCATCTTAATTCTTTCTGCAACCTTAATTCCCTTTTGCCATGTGACATAATATAGTCACAGATTCTGGGGATTAAGACACGGACATCTTTGGTGTGGAGGGCATTCTTCTGCCTTCCACAGGTGGCAAACCTAAGGGATAGCTTCTCTGAGAGGGTGATTGAGAAGTGAGATCTGAACATCACAAAGGAGCCAACCATGAGAAAATCTAGGGCCATGCAGTCCAATATGGCGGCCACAGTGGCTATTTAAATTGGAATTAATTAAAATTAAGTAAAATAAAAAATGTATTCCTCAGTCACACTAGCCACATTTCAAGTATGCAATACTCATATTTGGCTAGTGGCTACTGTATTGGATTACGTAGGGTAATAGAACATTGCCGTCATCCCAGAAAGTTCTATTGACCAGAGCTGATCCAGAGGAGTTCCAGGCAGAGGGAAAGGCATGTGCAAAGGTCCTGGGAAGGACACAATCCCACTGGGCTACAGACAGATGTAACACACGCTAGGAACAGAAGCCTGACTTCTCTGCATTCCTGACACCACAGAATCATAGACTGATCATAGACAATTAGCACTGGAAAATGTCTTTGAAGGCCCTGGGCCACCTCCCCCACCAAATACAGGTCCCACTTCAAGATAGCTTGGATGCACCCCAAGTTCTCCTAACTCTCAGTTGATTGTCCCTTCCCTGACACCTCACTGCCTTCCCTACCAGGAAGGCCACCTTTCTGCCACTACACCTCCTCCTTTCTTTCAAGAGCCAATCCAAAGAGCGCCCTTTCAGAAAATCTTCCCAGCTTTGTTGTAAAGGAACAGAGAGGCACCAGGGACACAATTTGGCCAGCATCCTGTCCTTTTTGTTCTCTGTTAAATGTCTATATGTCTTGTCCCCGTAACTAAATTGCACAAGGACTGTGACTTCTCTGTGTTTGTTTTCCCAACAGCAGAGAGCAAAGGTGATTGAAAAGTTTTCTGTGAAGGAAGGAAAGAAGGAAGATAGGTAAGATGGAGAATAGAAGGATATAGGACTCAACTGCAGAGTCCTAACGGTAATTTCAGACTGATAGGTGATATGCAAGATGTCTCTGTTTAATCTGCACTGTTGCTGAGAGGAGGTGGTCTCTGTGACCAGCGCTGAGCTGAGACAACTAAC
The DNA here is from genome assembly GCF_949987535.1 of Balaenoptera acutorostrata. Classification (NCBI taxonomy): domain Eukaryota; kingdom Metazoa; phylum Chordata; class Mammalia; order Artiodactyla; family Balaenopteridae; genus Balaenoptera; species Balaenoptera acutorostrata. The sequence continues at coordinate 35,959,984 of NC_080082.1, read as the reverse complement.
TCTTTAGCACCTTCACACCTATCTTTAAAGAAGACCTCCTTCATCTTAGATTTGTCTTGGGCAACTCCCTTAGCATATGTGTCCATTTTTTTGTTCCCTTTGACTATACACTTTCTAGACTCCTTGAAGGGAAGTTTTAGGATGAAAAGAGACTAGAATTAGAAAACTAGTGATCATTGTTGTTAGGGATCTCCTTAAGAGATTCTATCAATAGAATTTAAAAGGCTCCAATTTGTAAGTAATTCCTTGATCCCCCTCTCTCTTGCTGGCTGAACATGCCAACCAAAATGATTTCCTAAACACAAAGAGAAAAAATACTGGATTTCTTTACTCAGTTTAAATCTTTCCTTCTCTAATTAATAATGCAAACTTCTCCTGCCCAACCCCACCTGGTAGAATATGCGTTAGTGGAAAACCACAGGGTATTTATGTGAAAATGGATCTGAGGTGTGCGGTCTCCAGGAGGTCATTAAATTTTGGCCCAGGAAAGTGAGATATTCATGCAGTGAAGAACTGAGATTTTACAACTGAACCTGGGCACTTGGTGCTTGAGTGGACAGGGGTGATCAGATTTCTAGACATCCTTCGCCAGCTTGATCAGAATCACAAGACCTGAAGGTCATGATAGAGGGCATCCAGAGCTGAGACATGAAGCAAAACCTCAGGGCAGGTGGGAGTCTTGTTAAGTAAGTCATTCAGCAGCTTCCAAATAATTTTTGTGTGATTCTATAAACTGTGCTAACTACAGTGTTTTTTTTTTTTTATTTCTTGGAAAGAGTGTAAGATCTGAGTGGTTGCATTTTTTGCTTTCTGGGTATTAAGGAACAAGGCAGGACATTATGCACTTGGCACCCTTCAGGACCTTGTTGTTATGGCAACGGGGACGGGCAAGCGTAGATTTCCTGACACCGAGAGCCTCAAAGTCAATATAAGGATGCGCGTTTGTGAAACCCAGGTGGTGAAGGAAAAAGCAAATAAATACTGTCCCTCCTGCTCCCTGGCAAGGGCCGCACAAAGGAGTCCATTAAACTAATTGACGCAGGCCCTGCTGGGGAGCTGACAAAACTCCCAGTTAGGGTTAGGTTTCTCCAGCTCATTCCGAAGCCGGGATCTCAGATGTCCTCTATCTCAGCGAAGCTGGGGCACAGGGGGCCCACGGAGAAGGGGCAAAGCAATGAGCAGGGGTCTGGAAAAGACCCCAACGCCCTGCCCACTGAGGGCTCACCAGTCAGTGCCTTCTCTCTGAGATTCCCCATTTGTGAAGTGGGGGAGTCAGCCCGGAAACACTTTTCCAGCTCTAGTTCTGTAAGTAGAGGCAGATCTTTACCCAAAGAAAAGCTCTAGGAGACGTAACAGTTACTGGACGCCCACCCTGTGGCAGCCACTTGCATGAACTCACCTGACCCTCGCAACCCCAGGAGGGGCGCCCCACTTTATAAATGAGGAAACCCGTTTCAGGAAGTGGAACCAGCCCAGCTGAGGTCACTACAAGTAGGCAGTCGTGCAGCTGGCCTTCACACAGAGGTCTGAGTCCAAAGTCCTTTTCTTCACACCCCTCTACCTCCCCGTCGCCTCCTATTTCTTTACCACCTTCCATTACAGGTGACTGAGCCTGGTGAACCTGCTGGAAGGACCCGTGAAGCCGTCCTGCCTCCCTGAGGCCCTCGGAGTCCTGCCTTATATTCATGCGTCACAGTCCTTGGTCCCCAGCTCCCGTGTTCCCTGGGCTGCTTCCTCTCTTTACCTGACTGTGAGCTCGGGTTGAACCCACGCTGGGCCCCGCACCGTGCTGAGCTCTTCGCAGGCTCCTGTGACCCTCATTACGACCCTATGAGATAGGCACCATTGTCGTCCCCGCTTTACGGAGGACAGAACAGGCCTAGAGAGGTGAAGTAGCCGTCAGAGGCTGCACAGCTGGGTTTGGGTAGGAGCCCAGACCGTTTCGTCTGTGAGGCTGCAGTGCTGTCCTGGGATGGGTCAGCCCTCCTAGCAATGTGCGCGCTCCGTTACCCAGACAGGGTCAGCTATTAAGCAGGCCACACTCCAGGAGCTGAGGATTTGGTGTCAGATCCACGGTTCCACAGTTGCTTTCTGAATGCCCAGGCTGCCAGGAAGAGGACGCCGTCTGCTCGCAGACTTTCTCCCGCTCCGTGAGGCCTCACTGGAAACTTGGTTTCCTAACTGACTTTGGCTGAATGTTCCCATTACTCACAAAGATGATCTGAAGCCTGGGACATCAGAACAAGGAGGTGCCCCTTTGAGCAGCTGTATTCCCACGTTTGTCGTGTAACCCAGGACCCTGCTTTAAACCTTCCGATGGCTTCTCACCACACCAGAATACAATCCAGTCTCCCGCCCTACATGATCTGGCCCTTGCTTACCTCTCTTACCCTTGATCTTCACATGACTATAAATCTGGCCTCAGTTTGTTTGTCACTTCTTCAAAGAGCCCCTTAAGTTTGTTCATTCATTTATTTGCTGACCACTCTGCTCTCCCCAACCAAGGAGCACACAATAAATATTTATTTGAATTTACTACCATTTATTTGTTTTGATCCTTGTTGATTAACTCAAAGCATCAGCTAAAGTAGAACCCTGCTTTTGGAAGACAATTGTCCACGGGTCTCTTAAATAAAACAAGATGTTTTAGGGATGTTTGCGTAGTGAACAGCTTTTGAAGCGAGAGAGGGCGCCTCCCTCCGGAGCACAGAGCAAGTTTGCTGACGAGACAGAGATAGTGGATTGCTCTGGAGCAAATGAGTTTACTGGCCATTATAAAGGATTTGGATTCCCAAATACATGCAGGGTTCCTCTCCTGGAATGCAACCCACTGTGAGTGCACGTGACACCTCGCCCACTTCACATCACCCTGTGGGAATCAGGGCTTGGGAAACAGATACAAGAAAATGCTCGTACTCAGCTGCTGCTATTTCTGTGAGTGATCAAATCTTTTGCCCCTGTCCGAGGAGTCTCATGTCTTCTGCCAACATCCATAGAACTGTGGCAGGATAAATAGCTTGCAAGAAATGTAAAGGCCTGATTCTTTCACAGTTCTCGACACCAACAACCAAGTTTGCTTCAGGTGATGCAGCTTCAATTCACTCATGCTCCCAGCATCCAGACACAGCACAGAGTCACAGTGACCGGAAGTCTCTGTTATTTCTGGGGTATAAAATTGCCAGGGAAGTTATTTAGATGCTGTCATAACACTAACACTATAAGGAAATCCCATTAGCATTGCGGTACGTTATAAGCTTTGCAGCACAAAGATGTTGCCAATTTTGCATCATCCTCAGAAAAAAAGAAAAAGAGTGAGGCTTATCAAGCACGTTGCGCTATCTTTTCGGGCGTCTATGTTGGCCAGTATCACTGCCCCGTCTGGTCCCTGGGCAGCGCCGTGGGGCTCCTCTCCCATAATCCTGACGGAGCAACCTGGGCTGGGAAGACTTCTGTTCCCACATCACATACTTGCATATTGTTATAACTTTTTACTGTTAGCTGAATGACTTTACAATAAAAAAGATTTTATATACTAAAAAAGAAAATACAATTCATTATAAGGTCAAAAATAAGTTCCACCATCAAATAAAGAGAAAGAAAATTTGAGAGTCTGGTAAACACTTTGGACGTTGGTCCCTCTCCTTCCCCTGTTTTATAAAGAGATTATATTCTTTGTTTTGTGTGTGTTCAGGGATCAGTGGGGGAGGGTGTCAATAACCGGACTGAAAAATAAAACAAAAAAAACCCAGAGAAGTTCTTTGAAAATTCACTCACTCATTTAAAAAAATATATTGTTTTCCTATCTGTACTCTGCTCAGTGGGGACCAGAAAAATGTACGAGCTCTCATTCCCTACCCTTAAGGAGTTTACCATCTCATGAGGGAAGTGACCGGGACACAAATCGTTTGAATAACCCCAGAGGTGAGTTCTGCCCTACGAGAGTTAGGAATTTCATGCAGGGAGCACACCTTAAAGTAGGAGGCAGCATTTAACTTGGACCCGAGGCTGGGCGTGGAGGGACCATGCACGTTGGAGGGGCACAGAGGCATGGGTGCTGGGCAAATGAGTCTGTGCTGGGAGGAGGGGAGCTACCTCTGGATGCACAGGTGGAGTCAGATTGGGTTTGAATACTTAAGAAACTTGGACTATATTGATTATTACTGTGTGTTTGTGTGTGGGACCAAATTTCTGAATGGAGAAGGAAGGCAATACAAGGGTGACACCTGGAAGAATAGGGAAATGTTGGAGGGCTGAAAATCATGGCGAAGGAAAAGGCAAATATAGAAGAAAAGGAATGGGACCAACTGGAGGCCAGAGCGTGTAGGAAGTGACTCCACCTTGGAAAACCTGCTCTCCTTGTTACCAAACTCAGGTTCAGTTGCTGGCTGCTTGAAAGCCAGTATTTGAGAGACAAGTGTTGGTAGGAAAGGAAAGCTTGCTTTATTCAGGAGATCGGCAACCGGGGGAGAAGGCAGATTTGTGTCTAAAGGCCAACTCCTCACTGATGATCAGGGGCAAGAGCTTTTAAAGGGGGGTTTCAGGGGGGCACAGGCAGAGGGAGGGGGCTATGTGCAGAGCAACACAGTCAGCTCTGACAGTCGTCTTGAAATTGGTCATGCGGTGGTCTGATCCCATCATCTTGATTGTTTAGATACGTAAGATTGTTTAATTGTGTAAGGTGGAGCAGCTTATGGGCATGGCTACAGTCTGGTCATCATGTGGTTAAATTCTTCCATCTGATGGGGGTTTCAGTATCTGCAAAACAGCTCAAAGCACATGGCTAAGAATATTACCTATAGCCCTTGAGGAGGAACTAAAGGTCCTTAACTTTGTTTAATTATTATTTTGTCCTGTTTGACTAATTTCCTTTGGTTCTGATTTTCTCATTTCTCTGATTAATTTTATTCTTGGGCTAAAGTGTCTCTACAGACAAAAGGCAGGTGGAGGACATGGGGGTGGGGGGTCTGTCCTAGGAAGGCCCCTAGGGTCCTGGTCCGTTACACTTTTTTTTTTTTTTTTGGCCGTGCCACGCGGCGTGCGGGATCTTAGTTCCCCGAGCAGGGATTGAACCTGAGCCCCCTGCATTGGAAGCACGGAGTCTTAACCACTGGACCGCCAGGGAAGTCCCCATCACACTCTTTCCTAGTCACAGAGAGGGGTTGTGAGATGCATGTATTTATGGATGGAGGGATTAACACAAGTCTTTACCTGGTTCCTATTTCAGAGCACCAATTCAACGATCACAGAGTCAATCTTTAAATTTTAATGAATTCTTAAGTCATTCTTTTGGTGTGTAGGCTTCGTTCTACTTTGCTGAACATTTTTGAGTGGCACAAATCTCTGAGAGTCATGGAATTTTATTTTATTTTATTTTTTAAATTATTTTATTTTATTTTATTTATTTATTTTTGGCTGCGTTGGGTCTTTGTTGCTGCACGCGGGCTTTCTCTGGTTGAGGCGAGCGGGGGCTACTCTTCGTTGCGGCGCTCGGGCTTTTCGTTGCGGTGGCTTCTCTTGCTGTGGAGCACAGGCTCGAGGCACGTGAGCTTCAGTAGTTGCGGCTCGCGGGCTCTAGAGCGCAGGCTCAGTAGTTGTGGTGCACGGGCTTAGTTGCTCCGTGGCAATGTGGGATCTTCCGGGACCAGGGCTCGAACCCATGTCCCCTGAATTGGCACACGGATTCTTAACCACTGCGCCACCAGGGAAGCCCGGGTCGTGGAATTTTAAAATGTTAGCGCTGGAGAAACGTCTATGGTTTTTGGCTGCAATGTTCACAAACCCTTATTTAATATGTAACGTTCTCTAACTTAAAGGATTGAGCAACAATTCTTGTCATCCTAGAAAGTAAAAATAAGGGCTTGTTTCTTTTTTCTTTTTTTTAAACAAAAACAAATAAACAAACCTGTGTGTTAGGTGGAACATGTGAGGCTCTTGTCAGGAGAGGCATTCCAGGTAGCCTAAAATACTCTAAATGGAGCTCACACACCATCCTTCCCATAGGGAACTCAAATCTGCCCCTTAGTGCAGAGAGAGAGGGCTTATCGGTCACATCCATGAGTCAGCCAGGCCGCTCCACATACTAATTACCTAACATGCAGCAACAAATCCGGAGTAGGCCAGGGGTCACAGTGCACACGCCTGAGTAATGCTTACCAAGGGGCTGCCAAGTAGCTGAGTGCATTCTCCTCCCTCGGCCCTATCCCATCTCAGTGTCCCTGTGTTGTGGAGGCTGATAAGGTGGTTCCCCGGGGTCCTACAGGGATCAAGGATGGGCAATGTCCAGGAAGTGGGCTCTGCCCTGAGCTCCCAGGGTGGGCCAGAAGTCTCCTCCGTCTGGTCCTGCCCCTTCTTGGCACTCACGTGAGAATTTTGTGACATCCCTCTGCACCTCCTAAATGTTAATTACAGAGGTGTGTCTCTACACGACTGCCTCGGCAAGATGCATGGCAGCCCCACTGATGGAAACACCTCTGCTAAAGAGGTGGGGAGTCAGGGCGAGGACACAATTGCACAACCCTCACCTCACGCAATTCTTCCACTAAGAACGACTTGTTACTTAGTGACCAGAGCAATTTGTCCCAGCTAGAAAATCACCCACCCCAAACAGCACACAAAAACCATCTATGACCCCAGTCTTGTCCACCAGTCTTCAAACGTGGGTTCATTTGAACGGAACCATGCATGTATTTGTTGAAAACAGTTTATGCAAGAGTTGGGTTAGGGAATAAACAGCTCAAAGATACACTTATGGCTAAGGATATTAGCTGGTCAGAGGAGGTGGGTGGTAAGTGTGATGCTCTGAGGGTTAGTTAACTAGCATTACCATTTTCCAGCCCTGCACACTTCTAAGCATGAGAGCCCTAGGCCAAGTGAGTGGCTGACTCAGGGGAAATACCTCTCGTGCCGCCCAGCACGGCTCTTGCAATAGTGGCTGTTTGGCCCTGACGTCAGATGGTGGGGGTCAGGCCGGAGCTGCCTTCCTGATTCGTGCCTCGACGCTTCCTCCTGGCACCCCACTCCAGTGGTACTGTTTCCTGGATCCCTTTAAGAGTTGTCAAATGACATTCCCCAAATTGGTGAGTTCTGTAATTTGTTGATTGGATATAAGAAAATCAGCCAGATGACTCATCAGGTTGAGATGGACCTGATCAATTGGTCAGCGAGTAGGGGAGTGTTTGATGAGGAGCTGAAATTTTGATTTTTCTACTAAATGTAGATAGAGCCAAGTGGATACCTTTTTTAGGAGAAGGCAGGGGAGAGAAAAGGAGCTGATTCTGGTGAAGAAGTCCAGATGCCAGGAGAACAAGCATGGGCAAAGACATGAAATTGCTTGAAAAACCATGAAATTCCTCATAAACATCCATGAGTGGGATGCATGTGGGGGAACTCTAGCAGGTGAGTTCAAGGTGGTTGCTGGGGACAATCCCGCAGGTCACAGTACAGAGTTTCTATTTTATCTACTGTGTGCTGGAGAGCCATCAGAGCATTTAAGTGAAAAACTAGACTGATTTGTGTCTCAGCAAGAGCATTCTGGCTGCCAAGTCCAAGAGCGACTGCAGACAGAGGGGCAAGGCTGACATCAGGGGACCAGTGAGAGGCTGTAGCAGTGACTCAGGTGAAGGGTGGTGCAGGGTTTGGTCATAGCGCGAGTGTAGAGAGACGTGAACTGGAGATATATTCTGGAGAGGAAATCCACAGGACTAGCTATTGGGAGAGAGAGAAAAGGAAGAACAAAGATAATTGTTTCGGTTGAGCATCAGGTGGGGTTATATATTTATTGAGATGGTAAAGACTGGGAAGGTAGGAGGTGGTATGCACAGAATGGAGTGAGAAGAAAACAAAAATTTGGAACATTTATAGGAGGTTTACAAGAAGCTACACCTGGGGCAAGCCTAAAGAACAGTTCTAGAACACAAGTACTCATGGTGGACCAGACACTGTACTCCCCGGCTTAACACCCTCTTGCCTAAAGCACCTGTTTTCACCTGGTTGCGCTTCTGAGTCACATGGGAGCCCTCTGGATACAGGTGGCCTCCTACTTATCTCAAGGGCTGGGGGCCTCCCCCGCTCCCCCAGGACACAGAATTGGCCCTCCGCAGGCTGGTTGCATCTGGGAGTTTATCAGGCACCGTTTATACCTTCACATTTTTCTGTTTGCAAAGTAATGTATACAGATTATAGAAATTCAAATAATACAGAAAGTTTAAAAGAAAAAGGAAAAATTCTTAGAGAGCGATCGTCCCTTCTAGTACTCCCTATACTCATATTTATTCTTACCAGGGGGGTTCTAGCTGGCCAGATTGGGATCTGAAAGTGGTACATCCTTCCCTAACAGTGCCCGGGCTTGCCAGCAGCCGGCTGAGCACTGGGAAACACCCTCCCTAAGTCACTTGTGGGAAAGCTGAGAGGGCCTGAAATTCCAGGAAGGTGTAGGAACTGCAGCGTCAGGAGAGGAAGGCCACAAGCCTGTGCTGTCTGATTAGCCAACCCCCGAAATGTGTTCAGGGAGTGAGTGAGTCAGGAAGTCTGCAAATATCCTAATTACTTTCACTTTTAAAAATCAACATTTCAATTATTTTTTAAATAGACATGTCCATAGTAATAAATAAAATAAAATTCCAACATTTCAAAGAGTCTACAAGAAAAAGGAATTCTCCCTCCCAGTCCTGTCCTGCAGTCTCCCAGGGCAACTCCTGTTACCAGATGTCCTGTTTCTCTCCAGCAACCAAGCTGCGTGGAGGGACCCGGCCCCTCCTTTTCACACTGGTGAAGCCATACGGCTCCACTGCCCTTCCCTCCTCCTTCCTCACCTGCAGGTGGGTCAAAGGCCCTCGCTCCATCTATTGCGCAGTGCGTGACTGTCAGCGGGCCCCTGGTTGCTTACTGGCTCTGCCCAGAGTGGTGTTGACTAAGCCTGGACGGAATGGCTCTTGGAACTGTTGCGTTGTTGAACGTGGGGGCCAGTGGTTTAGATCTGTGCTAAAAATGTACAAATTTAATACAATGAATTCTTGGTGATTTATGAACACCGCCACCAGTACACTGACTCCTGCCCTCTCTGTCTCTATCTCTCCCTCTTCCCTCCTTCTCCTCCCACTCCCCTATAGATCTTACAACAAGTAGCACGAAAACCTGATTTGATTTTTTACCTTCAGGATGATCCATAGTAGAGGTTTTGCCAAGAAGTTCACTGCCAAATTCACTCATTCCACATATATGTGTTAAGAGCCTAGTCTGTGTCAGGCTGTGTGTCAGAGAGGGGACTCCATTCACACAAGTCTGAGAAGCATACTTCCTGGCTTCACAGAGCCTACAGTCTAGGGGGCGGCAGGCTTGCAAACAGCTATGTCAGTAAAGGGTGATTAGTGCCATGGAGAGGAAACAGAGGGTGCTAAGGGAGTGATAGCTGAGTAGCAAACAGACCAAGGAATCAGGGAAGGCTTCCCAGAGGAGGTGACATTTTAGCTGCGATCTGAAGAATGAGTAGAGTTACTCAGGGGTGGAGAGTGTACTAGGAAAGGAGAACTGTAAGTGCAACAATTAGAAGACAGATAGAGGATGGCCCACTGGATAAAACTAAAAGAAATGGCATTTGCAAGAGATGAAGAACACATTGCGTAAGCCCTTATGCTTTCTCAAATTAGACTGCCTGCATTCAAATTCCAACTCTACCACTTACTGGCTGTGTGACCCTAGGCAAGTTATTTAACCTCTCTGTACTTAGTTTCCTCATCTATAGAACAGGACTGATAATTGCACTACTTCATAGGATATAAATGAGATGGTATATTTTTTTAAAAAAAGGAAAAAAGAAATACAAAAAAAGAAAAACAAAAAGTTTTTGTTTCATTCTCATTCAATAAATGAGACGGTGTTGGTGAAATGGCTTAAAACAGTACATGGTGAGTGCAGAGTAAATCTTAGCTATTATTTAAGTTTTGTTTGGCTGGCCTGATGACTGGGCATGGGGGGAAGGAGAGGAGATTAAGGAAGACGTGGGACAGTTCTTGGAAGTCCTTTGAATTCAGGTTAAGAGGTTAGGTCTTTTCCCTTGCAGGGGAATAAATTAATTTCAGGAGCTAAAGAGAAGCCACGAGCAACAAAACAAAAGCAAGTGACTTGCTGAAAGAGCCAGGTCTTGGTAAGATCATCCAGTGCCTGCCATAGACAAAGAAGGACAGGCTGGGAACCCTGAGATCTGGACTTGAACTCAAGCAGGTATGAACAGGGCAGGTATGAACAGGGCAGGTATGATCTGCCCTTGAACAGGGCAGGTATGGACGAACAGTGTCACCTCTCTGGGTCTGTGCCCTCAACTGAGAAAGGTTTTTTCAGGGACTAAATAAGATGAAGGAGGCCAGATGCGTCCTTCTGAGTGCCCAGCACAAGAGTGTGGGTTCAAGGTTGACTGGTGCCTTTCCGCTTCCTTCCACAAATAGTTCTTGACTGTAACATCTTCAGTGTTCTTATTCTATCCCCTTCTGCAAACCTAGCCAGGCCTTCCTCTTCACCAAGACCTCTGATTTTGCCAGATGAACCTCTCTGCATTAACTTACCCCAGTTGGAATCACGCTTTAGGGGAAGGGTTCTCGACTCTGCGCAGCCTGGGCTGTCTCCAGCCGCTGGAGGGGTGCTGTGACAGCGCCAACATTCCACACCAACCACAATGATTTTAATTTGATTCAGTGGAATATGCCAATTAGTACTTCTCTGGGAGAAGAGAGATAACAAATTGCACAAGTTATGCCGGAATGTGGAATGTTTTTAAACAATGGACCTAGAAATTTACCAGCAGTGGTCCCATCATTTTTATGAGTTACATTACTCCTGAAATATTTAGTGTTTGATTAGTTCATCTTCAGTATCCAGGAAATATTTAATTCAATGCAGTGACGCAGAGATTTACGGAGGTCTTTTTCTGTGCCAGACCCTGGGCTACACTCTGAGGATACACAGATGAATGAGACGCATAGAGCTAGTCTCGGCTAGTCTCTGTGGGGGAAGAACACAAAGCGTGTGAAAAAATGAGAGCAGAGGTTTGAAGAGGGTTCCAGGGGAGCCTGGAGGCCGGGCTGCTGGGGCCCATCCACGTAGGTTGTACACGGCACAACTCTGAGATTCCATTCACATAGACCAGGGTTTGGCGAATGTTTTCTGTTGAGGGCCAGATGATAGTAAATATTTCATGTCTTGTGGGCCATACTGTCTCCGTTGCAATTTCTCAGCTCTGTTGTTGTAGCACAAATGCAGTAAGAGACATTATGTACACAAATCAGCTTGCCTAAATTCCAGTTAAACTTTATTTGTAGGCCCTGAATTGTGCCATGAAGTATTCTAATTTTTAATTATTTTCAACCGTTAAAAATGTAAAAAATCGGGCTTCCCTGGTGGTGCAGTGGTTGAGAGTCTGCCTGCCAATGCAGGGGACACGGGTTCGAGCCCTGGTCTGGGAAGATCCCACATGCCGCGGAGCAACTAGGCCCGTGAGCCACAGCTACTGAGCCTGCGCGTCTGGAGCCTGTGCTCCGCAACAAGAGAGGCCGCGATAGTGAGAGGCCCGCGCACCGCGATGAAGAGTGGCCCCCGCTCGCCGCAACTAGAGAAAGCCCTCGCAACAGAAACGAAGACCCAACACAGCCAAAAAAAAAAAAAAAAAGTAAAAAATCTTCATTTGTGCACTATACAAAAACAGGTGGTGGGCTGGATTTGGCCTGTGGGCTGTACTTTGCTGGCCCCCGATGTAGATTACAACGCGAATGGCATCCCCTGGGGCTGTGCAGCATGAAGGTCCCATCCCACTTCACTCCGAATATCCTATTTGAAGGACAGTAAATGCTGACTCGCTGGACACTTCAGGGGAGGGATTACAAACAGAGGGAACAGCACAGCTGCTACGCAGGAGGGAACAGAGGGATGGGACCCAGAGGCAGGTCAGAGATAGACCGCGAAGGGTCTTAAATACCACACCCAGCAGTTACAGCTCTGTCCTGTGGGCAACTGGGAATCACTCAAGGTTTCAGGCAGAAAGTGACATGGTCTGAGATTGCATTTTAGGGAGTGGAATAGAAGGCAGAAGGACCAGTTTGGAGGTATGCAAACCAGTCAGGGAAGCGATGGCTAGGGCCAAAACAAGCAGGGGCAGGGGAGTTAGAGAGGAGAAAGATATTCAAAGATAAACTGGATGCATATAAAGATGCTCAATATCATCAGCCATCAGGGAAATGTATGTCAAAACCACGGTGAGGTACCATCACACGCTCAGTGGGATGGCTATTATTAAAAAAGACAGATAATAACAAGTGTCGGCAGGATATGGAGAAACTGGAACCCTCACACACTGCTGGTGGGGATGCAAAATTGTGCAGCCACTTTGGGAAACTGTCTTGACAGTTCCTCAGAAGGGAAGTACCATACGACCCAGCAACGCCACTTCAAGTATATAACAGGAAAATCTAAAACATATGTCCACGCAAAAACTTATACACTAACATTCACAGAAGCATTATTCACAAGAGTGGAAACAACCCAAATGTCCACCAACTGATACATGGATAAGTAAGATGGGCTATATCCGTACAATGGAATGTTATTTATCAAGAAAAAGGAATGAAGTACTGATACACAACATGACGAACCTTGAAAACATCATGCTAAGGAAAGAAGCCAATCACAAAAGACCGCATATTATATGATTCCATTTATGTGAAATGTCCAGAACAGGCAAAACTATGCAGACAGAAAGATCTGTGATTGCCTAAGGCTGAGGGGATAATGGGCAGGGGGGTTGAAGGGTGATTGCTAAAGGGTACATAGTTTCTTTTTGGGGGTGAATAAAATGTTCTGAAATTGGCTGTGGTGATGGTTGCACAACTGTGAATATGCTAAAATCTATTGAATTTACACTTTAAAAGGGTGAAATGTGTAGTATGTGAATTATATCTCAATAAAGCTATTTAAAAAGATGACTACACTATTGTAACTCAAGAAGGGTAATTTTCCCTCTGCATCACTCTAAATAAATTATCTGTCAAATGCAATTTAAACCACTCATCATTGGTTTTAAAATACACACAGGTTTTTGTAATTTAGGTTTTTATGTTTTATTTAATTCATTGAACATGTTTTCATCTTAGGACTGATAATCTAATAACCACTTTTTAAAAACTAGAACACTGTAACCCATAGGGAATTATGCATTGTAGTAGATTCAGAGATATGTACCCTTGGACCTCATACTTTCCTTTAGTCCTCACGGCCAGTCAGCCAAGATCTCTTCCGTTTACTTTTTTTTTTGGATAGCAGTTTTATTGAGATATAATTCACATTACCGTACAATTCACCCATTTAGATTGTACAAGTCAATGGTTTTTAGCATATTCACAGAATTGTGCAATGATCATCATAATCTATTTTTAAAACTTTTTCATCATCCTAAAAAGAAACTTAGCACCCTTTAGCCGTCACCCTTCCCTCCCCCATCCACCAGCTCTAGGCAACCATTAACCTATTTTCTGTCTGTATAGATTTGCTTATTCTGGACATTTCACACAAATGGACTCTTATAATATACGGTCTTTTGTGTTTGGCTTCTTTCACTTAGTATAATAATTTCAAGGTTCATAAAACCTTGTAGTATGTGTCAGTACTTCATTCCTTTTTACTGACAAATAATATTCCATTCTATGGCTATGCTACTTTTTATTTATCCATTCATTAGTTAATGGATATTTGGTTGTTTCCACTTTTTGGTTATTATGAATAAACCTACTGTGAATATGTACAAGTTTTTGTACAGATGTACATTTTCACTTCTCTTGGGCACATAAGTAGGATTGGAAGTGCTGGGTCAAACTTAGTCATTTTATAAGATAATAGTAATGATATTAGTTTAGACATTCAACAGAAAAAGATCTCATTGTCTACTGACCCCAGTTGTCATACGGTGACTTTCCTTCCATGCAAGGAACTCAGTCAACCCTAATAACCACATCCTTCGATATGGATATACACACAGCAAAAGACTGCTTAACTCATGTTACACGGGTGCAGCAAGCATTTTTAACCAGAGGTAAACACTCAATAGTATGAATATGTCTTAAAGAAGAACGTTGACACTCAGTCCCCCTTCCGTACCTTTTAGTTACATTTCATGATGATTACAGTGATATGTCCCTTTCCAAACAAGGTTAGAGAAGGTACAGATAAGAATGTCTTTTCTGGCTTCTCTTCACACGCTTGTTGTTGTTGTTGTGTTTTTTTTTTCACAAAGGAAGCAAACAGAGCTAGTGGTGCAGTAATTTCAAAAGACTTGGCTCCCACATTTGGGGGTTCAGTGCCCCTCTGCACCAACAGAGCTGGGAATTCTAATCCAACATCCTCATGACCCCTTTTTTTGTGGTTAACAAAATATAACATAAAATATGTCATTTAAACCATTTTAAAGTAAATTCAGTGGCATTAATTACATTCACAATGTTGTGCAACCATTACTACTATCTATTTCCAAAACCTTTTCCATCACTGCAAACAGAAACTCTATACCCCTTAAGAGAACCCCCTATTCTTCCTCCCCTCAGGCCTTGGTAACCTCTGATCTACTTTCTGTCTCTAGGATTTGACAATTCTAAATATTTCCTATGAGTGGAATCAAACAGTATTTGTCCTTTTGTGTCTGGCTTATTTCACTTAGCATAATGTTTTCAAGGTTCATCCAGGTTGTAGCATGAATCAGAATTTTGGATACATTCCTTTTATGGCTAATTAATATTCTATGGTATGGATGTACCATATTTTGTGTATCCATTCATCTGTTGGTGGACATGGGCTGTTTCTACATTTTGGTTATTATGAATAATGCTATCATGAACATTGGCATATAAGTACCTGTTTGAGTCCTTTTCAATTTTTTTTTTTTTTTGAATACATACCTAGGAGTAGAATTGCTCAGTCATGTAGTAACTCTATGTTTAACTTTTTGAGGAAACACCAAATTGTTTTCCATAGCAGCTGCACCATTTTACATTCCCACCAGCAATGCACAAGAGTTCCAGTTTCTCCATATCCTCACCAACACTTATTTTCAGGTTTTTAAAAATAATTATAGCCATCCTAGTAGATGTGAAGTGCTATCTTACTGTGGTTTTGATTTGCAGTTACCTAATGACTAAGGATATTGAGCATCTTTTCATGTGCTTATTGGCCATGTGTATATCGTCTTCGGATAAATGTCTATTCAAGTCCTTTGCTCATTTTTAAAATTTTGTTGTTTGTCTCTTTGCTTGTGAGTTTTAAGAGTTCATTACATATTCTGGATATTAAACCCTTATCAGATACATGATTTGCAAATATTTTTCCTATTCTGTAGTAGTCTTTTTACTTTCTTGGTAATGTCCTTCGATGCACAACAGGTTTTTAATTTTAATGAAGCCCAATTTATTTTTTCTTTTGTTGCTTGTGATTTTGGTGTCCTAACTAAGAATTCATTGCTACCTCATGACTCTTATGTAAGAGAAGCAGGGCGTATAAATGTCCCACAGAAGAATTAACATAGCAGAAGTGGCAGGTCAACTGATTATCTTTCTACAAAGAAAACATTTGGAAAACCACATATTTACACTGAATATTGGCTAAAAACAGTATTTATTTTTTCCTAGACAATTCTGTTATTTAATGAGATATGTTTACATTGCTCTGAGAACCTCTCTAAGTTCATTTTCATCAGTTATTTGGGTCTCCATCAGAGTGGACAATTGGACAGGTGTCTGTTTAGCCCATGAACCATTGCTTCTTTTTTTTTTTTTTTTTTACCATTGCTTCTTCTATTAAAAACTGCCCCCGCAGTGCCCTCTCCTACATAGGTGGCCCCCTAGAAGCCATGTCTGTACCTTGTGATCCCATCCCCCTGGTCAGGACCCAAGCTGGGTAATCAGCTTCTCTCTTGAGAACCTGTAGTTGAGACTGAGAAATGTTGTTTTACTCTAGAGGATTATGAGGCAGCTATATCCTGCCATTTCTGCTTCACTCCCTGCCTTTGGGTCCATGTGAGATCCTGCATCTTTCCAATAGATACTTCTTCTTTGCAAGTTTATTTGGGTATATGTTGTACCAGTATTATATTTTGCAGTAATATTTATGTTCCCATACTGGTGGGCTGGTTTCTCTTCCTGCAAAGATGCCTTGTGCAATTGGATTTAAGCTATGAAACTGGAGTTGGGAAGGAGAGTGTGACCTGGTGGGAGCCCCAGTCAGACAGGGGAGGATGTGAAAAGCCTGCTCTTTCGTCCTCCAGGGATTCTGAAAAGAAGGGACCTTGAGGCAAGGTGAGAAGGTGGGGTCCTAACCTTGCCCTTTGGGGCTATCGTTCAAGTGAGGAGGTGGGGGCATCAGCCTCATCCAGCTGGGGGTGGGGCATCCTCAGAACTCGGGGGCCCATGATCGGCTCTCCTAGCCAGAGTCCAGGAAGCGCCAGCCCTGAGGGGAACTCTATCCTCTTGTTTGGCCCCATTTTACCATGGCATGGGAGAGAGGGCGAGGATGTGGCACCGAAGGCAGCTACAACAGCTAGCCTATGGCAGGACACCTTGGCTCTCCAAGGCGTGGCATCCAGGAACCCAAGTCACAGGGAGGAGGGGCAGAGAGCCTGGGAGAGCCTGTGGCCCATCAGAGGCCTGTGTCTGGTGAAGAGGCCGCCATGGTCAGAACCATGGACATTAGCAGTGGGGACCAGAGGGACAGTCACACTTCAGGAGTCACCAGTCCCAGAGGGCAGGGCAGAGGAGGTACTCAGCTCCAGAGACCAGTGAGCACCCCTGAGGCACTGCCTGGGTCAGGGTGATCCTTTGTCATCTCCAGGACTCAGTGACCCTCTCTACCAAGGCACCATCCTGGGGAGAAGTGGGTGTGCCTCAAAGGAGCTGTGAGATGATTCATCTGGACTCCTTTTGACCAGACTAGACTAGACACAGCTCTCCTCTTTCACTTGCACCTCTCTGCAGGGTACGGCCGCATCAGACACTGGAAAGCTAAGGAAGCCACGTTTTCTTTGCATATACGAGTATTGTATGAAGTTCAGTTTAGACCATACTATCATAGAAACTCCAGAATCCAAAATCTACAGATGTTGCTATCAGGAGCCAGAAGAATAATCCAAAGGAGACCAAGTGCTGCCTTGCCTCCCCATCCCTTTTCCCCATTCCTCCTCCTTTCTTTCCTTCTCTCCCTTCCTTCCTCCATCAATGGGCAGCAAAGGACCTCATCCGGGTCAGGCCCTTTGCCAGCCTCCGGGGATCCCCAAATGACCACGACACAATTCCTCCAGCGTGGAGCTCACAGTCTGAAGGGAAGACAGAGACCAAGTTTCCAAACCAGGTCATTAATGCCAACACTGAGGTGTCCATGGGGCCGTGGGAGCAGAGGGGACAGCTGCTCAAGTCTACTTGAGCGGCTATGAGGGAAGGTGTATGAGCTTCTGAGGAGGAGGGCATGCTCCTCGGGTATAGATGTTGGTGTCTGTGCTAGATACAGTTATCTACCCTAAAACTATTCTCACCTTCTAGCTTCCTCATAGAACCCCAATTTCATTTGGGGTTGCCTGTGAGCCCAT
Organism: Balaenoptera acutorostrata; assembly: GCF_949987535.1. Lineage (NCBI taxonomy): Eukaryota > Metazoa > Chordata > Mammalia > Artiodactyla > Balaenopteridae > Balaenoptera > Balaenoptera acutorostrata. The sequence goes on along the minus strand of NC_080082.1, from coordinate 35,942,382 downwards.
CGTAAGCCCCAATGCAGCATTGCTTCTGTTTCTATTGTCTGACAACCTACTTCCCAGGCCCCCTTCACTTGTAGCTGTGCCCTGTGACCCAGATCTGGCCAAAGAGATACAATGCAAAGGGAGCTTCTGCAAAGCTCTGCTTCCCTGATAAACTGGACAGATCTGGCCGGTGCCAGCCCTTCCCGACTCTACCTGCCCTGAATGTGCAGGCAATGCCTGAAGCGGTGGACTCATCTTGCAATCATCATGATGAAAAGTCAAAATGCTAAGAGAGGAAAGAGTCTGGCTTCTCAAAGACCTTGCTAAGCTGTTAGATCTCAGTAGACTATCTACTTCCAGATTTCTCATGTGGAAAAATAAAACAAACCTCTGCTAATTGAGTGTTTTTAAAAGCATGACTGAAAACATTCCTAACTGACAGTGTCACAGAGGAAAGACCTGCTCATTCAACATTTGGGGTCCAACTGCCTTAGAGCTGGTTTTCTTCCTGTTCACCCTGAAGCAAAATCCAGCAGTCTGCAGCCAGTATTTGGAGATTGGGCCTGTAAAGAGGTAATTAAGGTTAAATGAGTTTATAGGGGACCCCAATAGGACTGCTGTCCTTATAAGAAGAGGACAAGACACCAGGAGTACACACACACATAGAGGAAAGACCATGTGAGGACACAGCAAGAAGACAGCTGTCTGCAAGCCTAGGAGAGAGGCCTCTGGAGAAACCAATCCTGACATCTTGATCTCAGACTTCCAGCCTCCAGAACTGTGAGAAAACAAATTTCTGTTGTGTAAGCCACCCATTTGTGGTATTTTGTTATGGCAGCCCTAGGGACCATTTCACAAAGAGGTCCTCTCTGGAGAAGATGTAGGGAAACAGTCAGTCCTTTCCAACAGTAGCAGAAAGCAACACCACACCACCTGCCCCACCCCATCCTGTCTTTCTTAAGTATGAACGGAAGATCATGGATTACTAGGTTTCTGAGGCAAGCAGCAACTTGTAAGGGAATAACCAAAAATTAAAAACCCAAACAGAAAAAAAAAAAAAGACAATTCAAGGATTAGAAAGAAATTCTATTTTTAAAACCACCTAATGAATATTCTCAGAGAGATTCAAGACAATATTACATCAGTAAAACAAGAAGAGAATGCTATGAAGAAGGAACAGCTGGAGAATAAGAAGACATTTTTAAGGATTAAAAGATTACTGCCGAAATAAAATAAATTATTAAAGGATGGAAAGCAAAGTCAACAAAATAAATTATTAAAGGGTGGAAAGTAAAGTTTGTTAGAATGTCAAACTATGCAAGAAAAGAATTCAAGAGAAAGGAGAAAACAAAAAAGACAAAAAATTAAGAAGAAATAATAAAGAAGGAAGAAGAGAATTCCTCCAAGTTGACAGGATCCAGATTTTTAGATTGAAAAGGCCCACAGTGAATGAAAAAGACATTCTAGTGAAATGTCAGAATAGCAAGGAAATAGAAAGTTCCAAAAGTTTCCAAAGAGACAAAACAATCAGTTAAAAAAGGAACAGAGATCAGTCTGGTTTCAGACCTCTTAGTAGTGACTCTGGACATAATAGAGAAATACTTTCACAGTTATGAGAAACTATTATTTTAAACCTGGAATTCTATACCCAACCAAATATCTAGCAGGTAAGAGCAAAATAAAAAACGTTTCCAAACAGGCAAGTTCTCAGAAAATTTAACTCCCACAGTCCCTGTCATAGGAAGCTATGTGAGGATGTGTAAACCAGTAAGTAGGGGAAAATGGGGTCTTGGAAAACAGTAGCTCTAACTCAGGAGAGCAGTGAAAGGAAGACACAGTACTGCCAAGAAGGAAATCATCTAAATCGCAGCAGAAAGATGGAGGAGTTCAGGACAGAGGCATCTGGAAAAATGGAGGACTTCAGTTGAGACTTTTTTTTTTTAATGTAAGAATATGATAGACACATAATGCAAGGGATACAAAAACTAAGTCAGTTAGAAACTCCAGGAAAAAAGAAGATTGTACAAGAAAATTATGGTCCAAACTGGAAGCAAACAAAAAAGGATTTAAGGTGACTGTGTCCAGTTCCATGGAAAACCCAATAATTTTTTTTATTACAGAACCCTGTTTTTTATGGAATTGTATGTTACTTCCCATAACCCCTTTGTATTTCCCATGTCTCGTAGTCCTTACAAATGCTGATGGATATAAACTGGTTTTTAAAACATGTATTAAAACTGGTTTTGTTTTGGACACCTTTGAGACTCTTCCAACATCACAACGGGTATTTCTGAGCAGAACAATAATGTTCTGTTTCTTGATCTGGGTGCTGGTTAGACAGGTGTATTTCCTTTCTGAAAAATCATCAAACTGTACTCTTACGATGCGTGCACATTTCTTTATGTCGTACTAAAAGAAAAGGTTTTCTTTTTTCTTTTAAGTGTAGCTGACAAAAGATGAAGTGTGAAAGGTGGGGGATGGAGGATGAAAAAAAATGGTAAAGAGTTCTGATATCTTTATCTTACAAAGTGAGAGAGAAGTTAGGGAGTATGTCAGGTTGATGGAAAAGAAAGTTCTGAATATTTAAATTTACAAAGGCAACCAATGGACAGAAGAAAAGTAATACTAGAACTACTGAACATTGAGAGGACTAGTCGGGGGACGTAGAGTGAGTGAGTTAGAGCCTCATGTTTCACAATGTGAGTCAATAGATGTCCTGTGAGGTGGAATTAACCACCTGAAGAGTTGCAATCACTAGTGGTTAAAGAGATTGCTTCTGAGGTGGAGAGAAGTGTGATGGAAGATTGTTGTCATCTGCTACTTTAATAATATAAAGCTTTAAAACAGTACAATAAATAAGTGCTTAATTGCATGATACAACCTATGGGGGCTGAAGTGGGGCTGAGAAGGCATTTTTGATGTTTCAGGCTGGATAACTCTTTGCCCTTGCTACCAAACAACATCACCAAGACCCACTGTAGGTCTAAAGGACCTTTTGGCTTTGAAGAGTTCCTAGGACACAGGGTATAAAAGGCTTTTTTCCTTTTTTTTTTCTTTTTGGCTGCGCCGTGAGGCACGCGGGATCTTAGCTCCTCGACAAGGGATCGAACCCAAGCCCGTGCAGTGGAAGCGTGGAGTCCTAACCACCGGACTGCCAGGGAATTACAAAAGGCCTTTTTTCTTAATCTTCTTTATTTCCTGGATTGGGGGTGGTATTTCCAAATCCTGGTTTTTCAGTATATCAACAACTTTTATGGGTGTTGAGAGAGTCTCAAAGATGCCCCAAGCAAAATTAATATCAATATACTTTATGTTTTGAAAAGCAGTTTATACCCATCAGTATTCATAGGAGCTCTGGATGTGGGGAATATGGAGGAGTATGGGAACTTGCATCAAACTTAACAAACAGCAGGATGTTGTAATCTCCAAATTATTGGGGTTTACCATGGACCTGAACATAGTCACCTTAAATTCAGATCCGTTTCATATCCTGAACAAAACACACCCCTGGGGGACCATATCAATTCACAGATGTCCATTAATTTCACTCCCAAAACATCTACACTGTGCTGGGCATTGGAGACTCAGTCCAAACCCTGAAGGACCCTTGAGGATAGTAATCCGATTCTATGAAATAAAATGGCAATTAATACGGACCTTCTTCCTGGAAAATGTACTCTCACAAACTTTTGCCTCCAATTTAGGAGGCTGCTGGGTCACCCATGAGGCTGATCCGTGAAAGGATCCATGAACTTCTGCTCTAAGTCTTAGAGTCTCAGAATTGAGGACCACCATGTTTCTATCACTTCTGCAGCTCCCAGGACAAGGGAGTTTCTTGGGAAGCCAGTAGCAAGGAGACTCCTCTTACAGGAAGCACTGGTCACCGAGATGTTCCAAGTAGATGCAAGGAGAAGTGCTTGAGCACCTTTGCTTACAGGTGAAGACACTAGAGGGCCAGAGAGGGCAAGCATCTTACTTCTTCATCCATTCAAGCTAACAACAGGAGTCACAATAACTGCCATCGGTGGAGGGCCCAGGGAGGTGCAGCCTCAATAATCCTTCCAATAATAATCCTTTCTCAATAATCCTATCTGGCCTGGGCATGATTTATCCTGTCTCCAGAGGGGGTGAGTGACTTGTCAAAGTCACACAGCAGGAAGTAGTAGCTAAGCTGGAGGTGGAATCCATTCTGGGTAACTTCAAAGCAGGGGGCCAAAGGTTGAGGGGCCTATAAAGATGGCAAATATACTGTCTTTACCCTCATAAAGCTGTCAATCTTATAGCGGGGGAATGGGGCATATATGAAAACGTTAAATTATTTATCGAATGCTTACTACATGCCTGGCCTGGAGGAGAGGGCCCTGGGAGAGACCTCTTAGTCCTGAATCCACACTGCCTAATCTTTCATTTTCTTCAACTCAGATAATGGTTGTAATGCTGTGAGCACTCAGGTTGCAGCTCCAGAGAGCACGTGTCCTGTTTTTTTAACGCTGCACCAACCAAGGCCCCCTGCGATGCCCACCCACAGGGATGTTTTCCTGTTTTCCCAAGTAGGAAGAAGTCTGTGGTGAGTTACCACTGCCTTGTCACTCCTGGAGAGGTGAGGACCACAGGGGGAAACCATGCCTGTTCGGGGATCTACATGGGGTGCAGGCATCTACCCACGCTGCAACCGGCCGGCCGTCAAACTAGTGGTTTCCATGGCCACGTCCCTTGGGACAGAACATCTCCCCTGGCCCCATGGGGATGGGCCTGGTTGCCCCTTCCAGCCACTCTGTTTTCACCTTTGCACTTTCCCGAGGCCACACGCTGTCGCCTCAGCTCCACGCAGCTCCTCCTGCCTGGAGAGCCCTTCCTGTCCTGTCCACCTAGCAGTTCATACCCATCCTTCCTTCACAGGGCCGCTCAAACTTCAGTTCCTTTGTGAGGCCCTGCTTCCCCCATCAAGCTGATTTTGAGGCCGGCTGTTTCCAGGGCAGACTGTCGCCAGGTGCCCTCGCACTGCTGCCCCTTTCATTTCACTTGTTTTTCCCACTCGTTGGACGTCGGGGACCTGAACTTGTCCCTGGGCTCCATTTCACCACTCACAGACTCTGGGAGTTGGTAGACCTTTAGTTCAGTTCCTCATCTTCATCTTGGAGATGAGGAAAGTAAGACCCAGAGAGAGGAAGTGACTTGCACAAGGTCCCCCGGTTGGTGATGGGGTCCAGACTAGAACCCAGGTGTCCCGTCTCCCAGTCCAGTGCCCTGCCCACTACACCAAGCTTCTGGGAGCAGCCTTTCGCCTGGGGAAATGGCAACTTGATGTGAAGCCGCCAGGAACTGTGGGTGGAATAGGTCGTCGTCCTCAAGGGAACACAGGGGCCTCCAAGGAAGACCTCTTGCTGATGGTGGCGGAAGAGGAAGTGAGGAGGAAGAATTGCTACAATCCCTGGTTTTACCATGTGAAAAACAGGGGGGCTGATCCCCACCCTGGAGCTGTGTTCTGAGGGTTAGTGCTGTCTGTGTAGAAGCGCTGAGTGTGTAGCAGTAAGTAGTGGAGCCTTTCATCACCCAACCTGAGTGACCCTTCCAGGCTTATTGTCCCTACACCAGCTCCGAAAGCTCACCCTCCAGCCATATATGGTTCCTCAACCATCCTGGCCATTCCCCCACCCCCACCCCCACCCCCTTTTCTCCTCTGCACCTTTGCGTTCAGGCTACTTCCTCAGCCTGAGCTAGCCTTCCCTCTCAATAGAACAATTGCAAGCCCAGTCCACCTTCTGGGTCTATGGCAAAGACCACTTCCTCTGAGAAGTCCTCCCTGATTCCTCTCCTTTCTGGATCTTGCACCGTTTGCTCACTCCTCTAGTCAGGCATCTCTTGGTCATTTCTATCTGGATATATGTCCCCCTCTCTTTACCCTGTGGGCTTCTCCAGGGCAGGGATCCTATCTCGTTGATATCTGTGTCCTCCACAGCACTCAGTAGGCCCCAGGGCACAGCGGGTTCTCCATCACATCTGCAGTAAACAAGAAATAAGGCTTCCCGGGACAGAGCTGAAGTGAAGACAAACTCCAGGCAAAGCCTTCAGGGCAAAGGTCCAGATGAAACGGGGACACTGCTCTTGCTTCCAAACGCACAGATCATCTGTTTCATAGACCCACACCCAGTCGATTCCTCCTTTCCCTGCTTCTCAGTGGGCTATTTTGGCCTAACTTTCACATGAGCGCGATTCCACACCCCCCCCCCCCACCTGGGGCCCTCCTCTCTGCCTCTCGGGCAGCTGACCCTTGCCTCACCAGGTGTTTAGATTGCCTCCTGGGTTGCAGAGTCTAAATATTGCTCTTGCAAAACGAGCCACTGGCAGCTGTGTGACCTTGGCATGCTCCTTTATCTCCCTTACTTACTTACTGACTTCCTTCTCCTCACCAGTGTGGAGCAGCTGACCCCTGGGGCGGCTGCGAAGATCAGATGAGCTCAGGCATGAGACGGGCCTGAGACAGGCCTAGGCTGGTGCCTGACACACTAAGTATTCAGTGAATGCTTCCAAAAACAAAAAGAGGAAGAAAACCCAGCTTTAGTCACTTGTTTCTATGTTGCCAAAACTTGCTCCTGGACCTGTTCTCCCCATTTCGCCGTTTGGTAAGTCCTTCTTGGAGCGATAATACAGCTGCCCCCTCCGGGAGAGCCCCTGCCATCACTCACCGGATCAGCCACGCCCTTCAGACAACCAGGCCCCAGGAAGTGAGGGCCGCTGGCAGGATTCTGAATCCACAGTTGTCGCCTTTGCCCAGACCCAGGGGACCAGCCATAGACAGTTACAAAACTACAGTGTTATTTTTTTCTTTTTAAAGATGTAATGTGTTACACATGAGAAGGTTCTGTGGGGCATTGGAGCAGGTCCTGCTTCCTGGGGGCCCTCGTGGGCGCCTGGCTTGGAGGAAACCCCTTCCAGCAAGGGAGACTGGTGAAGTCGTAAGATGACCATAGGGAAGGAGTGTCCCCTGCACTCGTGTTGCTTCAGCACCAGGTTACTCTGCTCTTTGGCTAGCCTCCCCAGAGCTCCTTTCTGGCCCTCTCTCTAATCATGGCCATTTCCAAGGAGAAATTGACAGCAGAATCCCAGGCAAAGCATTGGAGTCCAGCCTCAGTCTTACTCTCCCTGGAAGAATTGCCTCCCTCCTTGACTCTCCCACCTGGAGGGTAATTCCCACCTGTAACTAAAAGTGGGAGCTGTGTGCACGCCTTCAAATTCTCAGCGGCACTGTTCAAAAATAACAAAGGGAATCGGGTCTCATAAAACCACTTACTTAAGTGGTTTGAAATTAAGTCCCTCTGTGTAATCTCTCTCTCTGTTTCTTTACATCCTGGTTGTTAATGAGAGGGCCCACTGGACAGACGAGAAACACTTTTTTTGAAGAGCCAGCGGAAACGAGTCAGTGCCCCTTACCAAGCAAGCCAGGAAGGGCTAGCACTGCTCTGAAAGGAAGACGCAGGGCGAGGAACAAGGTCAAGGCCGGGACTGTTAACACAGTGGACTTCTGGAGGCATGTAAACTGTTAATTACTCCTTCTCCTCCTCCTTCCTCCTCTATATCCTATCTGGGTTTTCAAGTGGATGAAGTTTGGCCCTTAGCCTTGGGTGACTTTCACAGTCAAATGACCTTCGCATCTGATTGATTTCTGCAGAGCTTCTTACTGGCAACTTTGTAAACACTTGGTTAGCTCACTGCTGTCTCGCTGCTTCTCTGTATCAGCCAGGGACCAGAAACTTCTGTAGACCTGTATCCGTTGAGTGAGATAGCTGGTCTCTTTTTCATTCTCTTTCCCGTCGTCAGAGAGCTTTAAGGAGACAGTCTCTCTCTCGTGCCAACAGAGGGAATTTAATACAAGGAATTGGTTGCACAGAAAATGGAAGGAACAAGAAGCTAAACAGAGAAGAGTGAAGAACACAGCTTAGCAAGAACAGAAAGCCTCTTACCCTGAGGCTGAGGAGTGCGAGCCCAGCCAGAGCCAGAGCTGGCTGGCAGACGCTAAACCAGGCAAGGCTCCTGTGGGCGCTGGCCACGTGGAGATAAGGGCTGTCCTGCAGGAGTTGGCTGTCCTATGAGTGCTGGAGCCATAGACGAGACACGGCCACTGCTTTAGGTGCCACCTAAGGCAGAACAAGAGGGGAGAAACGCCCGTCTTCTCCCCTCTTCCTGTACTCCAGTCTCCCACCAGTTTCTCCCATGGGTCAAAGCTATCTGGAAGTGACTTGGCAAGGGAGCCTGGGAAATGTAGCTTCCTGTATAGAGAACAGCGGAAAGGCAGGGAACAGACCCGGGAGCAAATAACGGGCAGAGTCTCCAACAAGCCAATTGCTGGATGAAACAGCTAGGAAATAGCAAAGCACCAAGAGAGCAGGGGAACTAAGCAGGCAGCCTGGGGCTAGACCCCATTCAAAGCTTGACTACTGTGTCCCAAAATGTGGGTGAGATACCAGAGCTGAGGAAGGTGGCCAACAGACCAGGCAGGGCATCAAGGAACAGCGTATCTGTGAGTAAGCTGGTCTATTTTTAATTCTCTTTCCCATTGTCAGCTAGCTTTAAGGAGACAGTCTCTGCTTGGTGCTAACAGACCTTTAACATCTCTCTGACACGTGCTCATCTCTCTTCTTAAGTTCTAGAGGCAGCGACCTCAGGTCTAAGCCTCTGGCTGTTGTAATGATTATGTTGGCCCCGCTCAGATCCCCTTGACCCACTGTCACTCACCTCCCAGCTGCCATGAGTGTTGGCTGCCAACAGCTTACACCCTTCTCTTGGAAGTTGCCTCACCTGGAAATAGGTGAGAGATGATGACACCATCACTGGGGGGCCATCTTCAGGCAACGACTGATGGGTGCAAGAGGCAGGGCCCAGTGTTCATGCATCACGGTGGTTCAAGGCCGTGCTGCCTTTTGTGGTCCAGAGCTCCCAGGACCAGGCTAAGGCCAGACTTCAGCGGAACCCACACCCTTGTGTAGCCTCCTGTTTCCCTTCTTCACCAAGAGCTCTCCCTCACTCAAGCACTTGCACACAAATCTAAAGAATTCTAAGAGAGCAGGCAACAGGATCTAGCTAGAATTGAATAACTGTTTTTATTATCCTTTTTCATGTCTTTGCCTGGTTGACTTATGGTACACTATAAAGGTTTTGCATTTATGGTAATTTTAAAGATTTAATTTAAAGAAAAATATTAAATAAAAAATAGTACAGGTTGTACCCAAGTATTCACAGCAGCTTCATACATAGGACCCCAAAACTAGAAACTGCCCAGTGTGCTTCAACAGGTGAAGGGACAAGCAAATTAAGGAGAATCCATACTCAGCAATAAAAAAGATTGAACAATTAATACATGTCACAACTTGGATGAACCTCAAAAGCATTATGTTAAGAAGCCATCACCAAACAATGGATCTACATGATCCCCCTTGTATGAAACTTTGAAAAGGCAAAACAATAGCATACCAGGAGTCAGGAGTGAGGGGAGGAGAGCGACTGCAAAGGGACGTGTGGGAACTTTTGGGGCGATGAAAACATTCTGTAGATCTTGATTCTAGTGGTGGTTACATACTGTTTGAGTTTATCACAACTTATCAAGCTATACTTAAAATAGGGGAATTTTAATGGAAATTATACCTTAATAAGACCTGTGCTATAAAAAATAGTACAGGTTCGCACGTGGGCACGGGAGAAATTGTGATGATTGTAGGAGAAGAGCTGAAGTGGATGAGGACGGGTAGTATTTCAGAGGGAGTAATCTCAGTCTTTACTGTGCCACTCCCTGGGGGGTAGACCAACTGGGAAGGGTCTGTTGGGTTGGGGCAGAGTAGAGGAGGCGGGTAGGAGCCGCCCAGAGCTCACTCCCTGAGCTGCCCCACTGTGCTCCCTGACCCACGGCCTCAGGCTTGATGCTTGTGAGGGGTGCAAACAGCTGGGGGAGAGTGGTGGGCAGAAGCGTTGGACCCCTCTCTCTCCTTCCCCCAGGAAAAGGGAGAGTAGAAAGCAAGGCCCCCCTGCCTCAGCATAGTCACACCTTTTTTGATCTTTCAATTGTTCTTCTGGTGTTTTTTTCTTTTTGTTTTAAGCAAATATCCCTAGCAGGAGAGGAAGGAGGAGGAAAAAAGAGGTTCCTGAGGAGGGTGGCAAGGAAAGATCTTCCCCTGCTCAGCCTTTGAGGTGAGGTGGAGAGTAAGAAGAGGGGTTAGTGCTTGACAATGGAAGTGAACTCGAGGGACCACCCTGGAGAATCCAGTGGACCATGGGAAAGCCCCCAAGTTACTCAGCCAGGATTCTCTGCTCTCAGCCTTGACCTTTCAACCTCCAAGTTTCGTAAAGATGGCCCTTCTCTGTCTCCCCTTTCTGCCCTGACTTCCTTTGATGGAGAATCAAGCTGAGCAGACGTGGAACAGCTTTCTTCAAGCAGGGGAGGCTGCTCTGAGAGTCCCGTAAATGTTGACTTTGCACAAGGTCGGCTTGTCCAAAATCATCCATCATCGTGAACCATACTTCATTGGATTAAATGGCTTCTCTTCCCAAAGAAGGACTTGTACTAATATTTACCCTGCATCTTGTAAAATCATACGGAAATCGGATAATGATGTTGAAAATAGAAAAAGTGAGCCTCCAGAGAGAATATGGCTGAGGTAGCTGTGCTTTCGCCAGCAGCCAGGCTGGCCCCAGGAGCCTTCTCCGCTACGTGGTCCCCACCCTCTCACTCTGCGGCAGCCCCAACGCCAGCAGGAGGCCACGGGCAGACTCCGCAGTCTATTTGGCTGCTCACGTGGAGATATTTTTAGGTAGACTCAGCCCATTTTCCACCCAGTGGGTCTGTTTTTTTTTTTAATTTGCTAAGAAATTCCAGAAAAGGGAGTAAACAATTGTGAGGTTGTAGAAAATCTGTTACCAGTAAATATTAATAGAAGATAATGGGGAAAAGAATTTTGGTAGTTTTCTAAGGGATATACATAATGTTAATAATTTCATTTATTAGTTTATTTATCAAACATTTATAGAGTGCATACTATACACTACACTGTACACTCTGATAGATACCAGGGTTATGCTTTTTCAGGTATGCATCCATTTATTCATTCAACAAATAGTGTTGTTTACTATGGGCCAAGCACTAAGGCGGGCATTGGGCAAGCAAGAATGGGAAATAGCTCAAGTCCCCTACAATTTTATTTTATTTTTAAATTTTTTTATAAATTTACTTATCTTTTTTTTTTTTTTTAATTTTTGGCTGCATTGAGTCTTCCATGCTGCGCGCGAGCTTTCTCTAGGTGCTGCGCGACCTTCTCATTGTGGTGGCTTCTCTTGTTGCGGAGCATGGGCTCTAGGCGCGCGGGCTCAGTAGTTGTGGCTTGAGGGCTTAGTTGCTCCACGGCATGTGGGATCTTCCCGGACCAGGGATCAAACCCATGTCCCCTGCATTGGCAGGCGAATTCTTAACCACTGCATCACCAGGGAAGTCCCTACAATTTTATCTTATAAGAGGCAATGATGGGGAATTCCCTGGTTGTCCAGTGGTTAGGGCACCGTGCTTCCACTGCAGGGGACACAGGTCCATCCCTGGTCGGGGAACTAAGATCCCACATGCCACACAGCACCGCCAAGAAAAAACAAAAAAGGCAATGATGAAGGTTTCATCTATTCTATTGTTCTTTCCTGTGTTAATTCACTTCATATTTATTCCTTTTTAAAAAATCATTTCATGGTCTTTTAAAAAATTGAGGTATAATTGATATAACATTATATTAGCTTCAGGTGTACAATATAATGGTTCAATATCTGTATATATTGCAAAATGATCACCACAATTAAGTCTAGTTAACATCTGTCACCATACATAGTAGATTTTTTTCCTGTGATGAGAACTTTTAAGATCTACTCTCTTAGCAAATTTCAAATATATAATACAGTATTATTAACTATAGTCACCATGCTGTACATTATATTCCCCAGAACTTATTTTATAACTGGATTTTTAACCTTTTAACCCCCTTTACCCATTTCATCTACCACTCCCTGCCCCGATCCCACGCCTCTGGCAACCACCAATCAGCTCTCTGTATCTCTGAGCTTCTTTGTTGTTTCTTTTTTAATTTTTTTAAAATAAATTTATTTATTTATTTATGTTTATTCATTTATTTTTGGCTGCGTTGGGTCTTTGTTGCGGTGCGCAGGCTTCTCATTGCAGTGGCTTCTCTTGTTGTGGAGCATGGGCTCTAGGCACATGGGCTTCAGTAGTTGTGGCACGTGGGCTCAGTAGTTGTGGCTCATGGGCTCTAGAGCGCAGGCTCAGTAGTTGTGGCGCACAGGCTTAGTTGCTCCGCGGCATGTGGGATCTTCCCCGACCAGGGCTCGAACCCGTGTCCCCTGCATTGGCAGGCGGATTCTTAACCACTGCGCCACCAGGGATGTCCTGTTGTTTCTTTTTTAAATTCCACATATAAGTGATATCATATGATATTATTCTTTTTCTGACTTATTTCACTTACCATAATGCCCTCAAGGTCCATTCATGTTGTCCCATACAGCAAGATTTCCTTCTTTTTTATGGCTGAATAATATTCCAGCATATTCCAGCATGTATATATCTATATCTATATCTATATCTATATCTATATCTATATCTATATATATCTATCTCACATTTTCTTCATCCACTTTTCCATTGATGGTCACTCAGGTTGTTTCCATATCTTGGCTATTGTGAATAATGCTGCCTTGAACATGGGATTGCAGATATCTTTTTGAGTTAATGTTTTCCTTTTCTTTAGATAAATACCCAGAAGTGGAATTGCTGGATCACATGGTAGTTCTATTTTTAAGTTTTTGAGGAATGTCCATACTGTTTCCTATAGTGATTGAACCAATTTACAATCCCACCAACAGTGCACTAGGGTTTTCTTTCCTCTACACCCTCATCAGCACTTACATCTGGTCTTTTTGAAAATAGCCATTCCAACAGGTGTGAGGTAATATCTCATGGTGGTTTTGATTTGCATTTCTCTGATTTTAGTGATGCTGAGCATATTTTTATGTGCCTGTTGGCCATCTGCATGTCTTCTTTGAAAAAATGTCTATTCAGATCTTCTGTCCATTTTTAAATTGAATTGTATCATTTTTACTATTGAGTTGTATGAGTTTTTAATATATTTTGGGTATAATGCTTTCTCCCACTCAGTAGGTTGCCTTTTCATTTTGTTGATAGTTTCCTTTGCTGAGCCACATTTGTTCCTCAATGTCCACTCTGGGCACAAAGATGCAGGGGTGAGATATTTCCTGTCCTCAACGAGCTCACAGCCTGGACACACCCCAGAATCCCTCCCCAACTCTGCCATTATGAAGTCACTCAACCATCCATCCACCAGAGGGAATGAGGTGCAGCCAAGAAGATGGGCGACTGACCTGTGAGGCACTCAGTGACTGGCCTGGGCTCTGGCCCTGGGCACCCTGGAGGAGGTCGACTCTCCATGGTGGTTACTCCCAGGGGCATCCTGTACTTCCCCTTTGCTCACCTTTGTCACACTTGCAATTAGTTGTTTAATGGCAGCAACTCAGTGTGTCTTTTTCAGATACATAGTAGGTACTCAACAGATATTTGTGACCTGACCTCCCCTGCTAGCTTCACAGAGCAACAGAGGCTTCCTAGAGGAGAGGGCCTTTTGGGCAGGGTTCTGGGGGAGTCTGAGGGGCTTTGGTGTGCTGCTATGAGGAGGCACTAGTATTTAGAAAAGTGCCAGGTTGTAATCAATGCTCAAAAGGAACATCAGTGATGATGATGGTGATGGTGATGGTGATGGTGATTAGTCATGAGTAGCTAAGAGGTGGGCTGTCCAAAGAAGGCCAGTGGGCTCCAGAGAATGCATCCAGCTCTGGAATCCTAAGGGATGCTTCTGAAATCCATGGACAAAGATGTTTCTCTGCTTCTCTCTTGTCTAAGTACCCCATCCTGGAAGTCCACACCGAGGATTATCCAGGAGCCTGCCGAAGTGGGGCTTCACTGGAAGCTCGTGGTGGGGCTCCCAGTCCCTGGGCTGCCAAGGGAGGCTGGAGGGCACTGGCACCCATGGATGGAGCCCAGCTGTGGGGCCGGCGCCCACCAGGGAGCTCCTAGTTCTCTCTCTGTTGGTGGATGTGGTTCTCGAGTTACTTCCTTATGCCTATGTTGGGAGAGGGGGTGGGGCTCTATTTGTCCTTCAAGTGACTTAAAGGAAGGAGCTCCTTGCTTTGCAGGATGATGGAGGAATTGCTGGCTCTGCTGCTGTTTGTAGTTGAAATGATATCATGTGGCCTGAAATCTCTAGCATTTCCCTTTCTCACTTCCTCCCAGTACATAGTCTTCCTTTACTTTAAAACCTTGAATTCCTGATGCCAGTTTCCCCATAAATTCCCAAGGCCCACAGGGAAGTAATTAGGTCACATCATGATTCAAGCCAACACTTATTGAGGGCTGACTGTGTGACAGACATGGATCTAAAGCATTTTACATGTATTCACTCATCTAATCCTCACGATTCTTTGAGGTAGGTACCACTAGCATCCCCACTTTACAGATGAGGAAACTGAGGCTCAGTATATGCAAATCACCTCTTACCAGTTGTCGGGTGGTAGGTGGCAAAAAACAGAGCCCAATCTCTCAAGGACAAACACTTAAATCTCCAAGAAAGGCAGCTTCTGTTTCTGGAAATTGGATTAAAAGAGAAGTAGAAAAGAGAGCAAAAGCTGTCACTTTGCTGGTGACAGATAAAGGATAAGATGTTTGTTGGTGGTTGGAGAAAAAATTTTTTTTTTTTGATGCATCGTGCGGCATGTGGGATCTTAGCTCCCTGACCAAGGATCAAACTCGTGCCCTTTGCAGTGGAAGCGTGGAGTCTTAACCACTGGAACCACCAGGGAAGTCCCGAGGAAATATTTTTTAATGTAAAAAATGGTCCTGAAACATTGCTTCATTTTTAGCAATAACCACAAGCAAGATAACTTTTCCCCGTTTGTAATTTTCTATCATCATCATCTCATCGTCTTCCTTTTGGCCAAGGAAACGAAATCTCTCAGCACTGGAATGAGAGAGCCAGAGGGACCAGTGATGGACCTGCAAGTTTCCTGATTACTAATTGCCCCATCAGATCGGCTGCACCCATGCCCTGGCCCATCACCCATCACCCATTGTCTGTCACCCAGGGCAGAGCAGCTTGGGTATAGCAGAGGCCACCTTCAGAGAGCACTGATAACCTGCCAGAGACTGCTCTAGGCAAGGGCTGCAGCAAAGAGCCGGAGAGGTTTTGCTTTGTTTTGTTTTAATGATTAGGGAGGGAACCAAATGAAGAAACAAATACTTGGCACAGAACAGTACAAAGAGGATCCCAGGGCTCCAACAGAGAAGAATCCAGACCCACCCATGGTCCTTTTGCCCCATTCGGGCAGCTAAGCCCAGACTTGCTGGATGCCTTGGGGAGAGGATGTGATGAAAGTGGAGGAGAAAAATGTTCTTTCCCTGGCTTTTGAGTTTCAGAAGCCTATGCCTTTAGACAAATAGAAAGAATAAATCTAATGTTTAAAGATGGAGGCGGGTACATGATGAGTAAGACCAGCACCCCTCCCCCAAGGCAGATAGGATGCCACAGGTTGGGAGAGGGGAGAGAGGCAGAGAGGAAGGCCTGCAGTAGATACTGATGGATTCTGGATTCAAGAGGGACCTTGACCCCTATCTCAGCCTCGTGTTGGAGGCAAAACTCCCAGCCAATGACCAGAGCACCCAATGCCCCTTCCTGGGAAGAGTTCAGGAGAGGCAGCAAGACTCAAAGAAAGGGCCGTGGCCACAGGCAACTTCCACGAGTGGGGAGCTATGAAATGATGCCGGGTCCCCCAGCAGTGAGAGAGGCTCCAGACCCAGAGCACTGAGGAGAGAGTGTCCCCCACATCAACCCTGAGGACAGATGGGACATGGACCCTCGATAACAAGCCCTTGGTAAGTCCCCCAGAAATTAGAGGTAATCCTGAGCAAAGAGGCAAGCCCCCCAAGTTGCTTGAGATGACATTTCTGCCACCTAGCAAAACAGAAGCTTAGAACAAAATTAAACAGTTATAAAAAAATAAATATAAGTTGTTATTGTACCTCTATGAGAAGATGGACATTAGCTGAACCTATTATAATAATCATTTCACAATATACAATATGTAAATCAAACCATCATGCTGTAACGCTTTAAACTTACATAGCGATGTGTGTCAATTATTCTTAATAAAACTGGAAAAAATTCAAAGTAGTACAAGGATAAAAAATAAATAAGTCCAATTTTATTCCAATAGGGAATCCCCTAAACACCCGCCCCACCGGACCCCACCTCCCACCTCCCACCCCCCAGGCTGGAGACTGAGCGGAGCCTATTACATCCTGTGTAGGGGGCATATTATTCTCACAGAGTGCAGGCATCATCATTCTCAGCAAAATTTGCTGCTTTTGTATCTTCATGAAGGTCCCTGGGGAGTGGTCTACACAACAGGTCTCTTGTCACTTTGGGGACCCCAGTGGCTCAGAATCCCCCTGTGGTCTGCAGGGAAGGCCTGCTGACATCCTGCATAAAGAACTTCCGAAGGGAGACTCCAGTTCCTCCAGAATGCTGTCTGCACCACCTAGCCTCCCGACACACCCTCCTGCCTGTATTCAGTTTGGAGTTTCAAATCCTAGATGGTAACTGTTTGATGCTGAGGATATCAATTCAGAGGCTGCAGTCCACGGGTCTTAGCTGGTCCCCCAAGACCTGCAGTTGCCTGGCGTCCACTGACTGCTCTGGTTTCATGGCCTGATATGGCCCCTCTTGGATGAGACACTCTGATGGCAACATCTCTAACAAGAAGCTCGCTGGCATGCTCTGCCTCACATCGCTGCCCCCATCCCTCCTCCCCCGCTTCCCACCATCCATCTATCTATCCCCCGGCAAGCAGCCCCTGAAATTTCAGACCTAGCTCACACACCATCTCCTTTGTGAAGTTTCCCCAGGTAAAGCTAACCACGCCCTTTTTTGGTGACCTCACTGTGCCAGGTCCAGATGGCTATGGGATGGGTCCTGAACCGTTGTAGTGAACTTGTTGGTTTTCATGCAGTTTCCTTCCATTCCAAGACTTTCAGGAGGAGATAGAAAGATAGAGAGGAAAAGAAAAGAGCGGGGTGGTGAGAGAGAGAGAGGGGAGGGGGAAGGAGAGAGAATAAATGGAGGGGCCAACAAAGAGGGTTGCTCACTATTTTGCCATGTAAAGGGTGTTTATGAAAATACCCCAGTTCCTCTACCATCACCGTTATTTCATAAAAGCAAGGTAATATTAGTACAAAAAGCAATAGGAAGGTCATGACCTCAGATTTAAGGACAGTGCTTCAAAGAAACAAGTCTTGACAACTTCTACATTTATATATACATGTTGGTTTTATACTTCTTACTTGTCCTTAGGCCCCAGGGTGAGGACCAACTTTTGAGATCTTCTGTTCTAGAGTGTGAGCCCTAGTGGGGTGCCTGGCAGCCTGTGAGCTCACAGTTCCAGCTGCTGTGGTTTCCCTGGCAACCAGAACCCTAGGGATGCCCTTCAGATGCTGCCTGAGACACCCCACCCCCTTGCCTCAGTTTGGGTTGATGAGTCCAACTGACTGGAAGCTGAGAATATCATCAGGAGACGCCCAGTCTTTTGTGCTGAGTTCAGTTTAACCAGGGGTTTTCTCAACTGGTAAATCCCCCTTGGATTGGGAGCCTCAGACTGATAATGGCTCCAGAGCAGGGCCACTGGATCTGATACGGCTTTCCCAGCCCCAAAAACAGGTGTCCTGGAGGAGGGCTCCTGAACTGTGCTCAACAGCCAGAGAAGGCAGGGTAGGAGTCATTACCTGAAATCTATGGTTTACTGTTAGCCGAGGTTCCCAACCCACAGTCCCAACACCTATGCTCCTTTTCCTAGTCTCTTCCCACAATTTGATACAGCTGTCAAAGTCCCTTTCTTATAACAAATACTTGGTAAAAATATTTTATAAAACCCTTTTTATTGTTCTGAAATGTATGCATAACATAACTGACCTATATGTATTACATATATAAAAGAATAGTACTTTATAATAAAATAAAGTAATAGATCTTCAAACAGGTAAATGCCCTGGCCAAACTACGCTAGTAGAATTAATGAAACAGACGCTTATGAAACAAATGCTTATACCTGTGTGTAGTAGAAGAACAGAGCTGGAGGAATCATGTTCCCTGATCTCAGACTATACTACAAAGCTACAATAATTAAAACATTATGGTACTGGCACAAAAACATAGATCAGTGGAACAGGATAGAGAGCTCGGAAATAAACCCAGGCAATTATGGTCAATTAATCTACAACAAAGGAGGTAAGAATATATAAGAGAGAAAAGACAGTCCCTCCAATAAGCAGTGCTGGGAAAACTGGACAGCTACATGTAAAAGAATGAAATTAGAACATTCTCTAACACCATATACAAAAATAAACTCAAAATGGATTAAAGACCTAAATGTAAGGATAGCATAAAACTCTTAGAGGAAAACATAGAACACCCTTTGACATAAATTGCAGCAATATTCTTTTGGATCCATCTCCTAAAAGTAAAGGAAATAAAAGCAAAAATAAACAAATGGGACCTAATTAAACTCAAAAGCTTTTACACAGCAAGGGAAACCAACAAAATGAAAAGACAACCTACGGAATATGAGAAGGTATTTCCAAATGATATGATCGATAAAGGGTTAATATCCAACATATATAAACAGCTCATACAACTCACCATCAAAAAAAGCAAACAACCCAATTAAAGAATGGGCAAGAGACCTGAATAGACATTTTTCCAAAGAGAAAATGCAGATGGCCAATGGGTTCATGAAAAGATGCTCAACATCACTAAGCATCAGGGAAATGCAAATCAAAACCACAATGAGAGGGACTTCCCTGGTGGTGCAGTGGTTAAGTATCTGCCTGCCAATGCAGGGGACACGAGTTCGATTCCTGGTCCAGGAAGATCCCACATGCCACGGAGCAACTAAGCCCATGCGCCACAACTACTGAGCCTGCGCTCTAGAACCCGTGTGCCACAACTACTGAGCCCGCATGCTGCAACTACTGAAGCCCGCACACCTAGAGCCCGTGCTCCGCTACAAGAGGAGCCACCACAATGAGAAACCTGCACACCGCAACGAAGAGTAGCCCCCGCTCGCCGCAACTAGAGAAAGCCTGCATGCAGCAACAAAGACCCAACACAGCCAAAAAAAAAAAAACCCACAATGATAAATCACCTCACACCTGTCACAATGGCTATCATCAAAAAGAACACAAATAACAAATGTTGGACGGGATGTGGAGAAAAGGGAACCCTCATACACTGTTAGTGGGAGTGTAAATTGGTGCAGCCATTGTGGAAAACAGTATGGAGGTTTCTCAAAAAACTAAAAATAGAACTACCATATGACCCAGCAATTCCACTCCTGGGTATATATCTGAAAGAAACAAAAACACTAATATGCACCACAATGTTCATAGTAGGATATGGAAGCAACCTAAGTGCCCATCAACAACTGAATGGATAAAGAAGATGTGGTATATATGTACAATGGAATACTACTCAGCCATAAAAGAGAATGAAATTTTGCCATTTGCAGCAAAGTGGATGGACTTGGAGGGCATTATGCTAAGTGAAATAAGTCAGACAGAGAAAGATAAACACTGAATGATATCACTTACATGTGGAATTTTAAAAATACAACAAACTAGTGAATATAGCAACAAAAAAAAGCAGACTCCCAGATATAGAGAACAAACTAGTGGTTACCAGTGGCGAGGGGAGGGGCACTATAGGGGCCGGGGAGTGGGAGGTACAAACTATTGGGTGTAAGGTAGGCTACAGGGATGTATTGTACAACATGGGGAATACAGCCAATATTTTGTAATAACTGTAAATAGAGTGTAACCTTTAAAAATTGTATAAAATAAATAAAAACTGAGGCTTAGAAAAAAAAAAAAAATAGGCTTTCAAACAGGCAACTGTCCTGGCCAAACTACGCCAGTAGAATTAATGAAATGGATGCTTGTACTGGTGTGTGGAATCAGCATAAGTGTATGTGAGGTTTTGTGGTGTGATGTTTTGGTGGGTCAAACACTGTGAGCTGTACTGCCATCAGTGGTTTGATTTTCTGAAACGTTTTGGTAAATTAACGCACAAAACAATACATCTTACCTTGATTTACATAGGAGTTAACGATCCCAGAAAACATAACATAGGGTAAAACTGCAAAAATTCTTGCACTTTATATGTAAACATATAAAACACAGGTAAAATGGAGTTTTAAACAGGGGATTATTAATAGCTGTTTCATCTACCAGGCTGCTTGAAGGGGCAGTTGAAATTCTGGCCAGAGGAGAGACCATTCAACAGTCATTGTGACGAAGCAAAACCTGCCCCCAGGCCCAACAAAAGTTTTCACACCTCCCATGGAGAACTACTCTTGTTTGGTTTGCAAAGGAACCAGGGCACAGAGAGAGAAAATGCCCTAGGAACTGGCTAGCGGCCCAGCCTGGCCTGGGCATGCTGCCTCCTGACCCTAGCTGGGTGCCCCTCCTTCTGCAGAGGGTTCCGACCCCGCTCTTTGGAAATCAGGCTTCCCTGGAGGTCCCTTCGGGGCTACTGGGGCTACACAGAGGATCAGGGACGGGGTATGCCCTTTAACCAGAGCAATTCTGACTATATTTTTTTGTTTAAAAACTTTACTAATTGCTAACACATTTTGTACGTTACAAAGAGATAACACTGAATTCTCACAGCTGCCCTGTGGGCAAGTATTAGGATCCCATGTTACAGATAAAGAGCTGGGGGTGGGCCGGCTTGTCTGGGGCCCTACAGCCCCAGGCCTCTCTGATTCCTGAGGCTGAGCCCCTTCCACTGCACAGACTGCCTCCCCCTCCTGCATGTACCTTGGGCTTCTGTGTGAGATTTCTTTGAAAAAAGGAGTTTACTCTGAATCAGCAGCCCCGAGGAAGCCACCTGTGCAGAGCCTGAGTCATTCCGTGGGAAAAGTCTGGACAAGACGGATCTTCTAGTGTTGAAGGCGCCCCCCCTGTAGCGCTGTAGCCCGGAACCCACTCTGTCTGTTTCTCAAAAAAGCATGCAAGCAATCAAACATTACAGAAAAGACAGAAAATACGGGTAAGGAAAGAGAGTAAGATTAAAAACCACCCACAATCCCCTCTTGATGAGGTAGTTATTAACAGTTTGTGACTAACTTCCCAGACTATAGATGAGACAATACATTTAGTCATAGATTTTATTTATATATCTATAAAAATTACTTTTAATAAAATGTATCATTTAAAACATTCTGTCTTATAATTTTTGTATATCATTTGATAGCATATACATTTATATATTTATTAAAAAATGGGATAAGAACCCACCGTAGACATGATTTGGTAAACCTCAAGTTTGGCCAAGTGGAGGATGGGCGTGTCTTCTTTCACCAGGTGCCCTAAACCCAATTCTTTATTTGTAATGATAATGACTGGCATTGAACTCCACCTTACAACTTACTGAGCCCTCTCCAGCCATTAACTCTTTCAATTCTAACAATCCCTCTGGGAGGTCTGTTGATGTTGTCTAACTATTCTCATTTTATTGAGAAAGAAACTCAAGTTCAAAGAGGTTACATGGGCTTCCCTAGTGGCGCAGTGGTTAAGAATCGCCTGTCAGTGCAGGGGACACAGGTTCGAGCCCTGGTCCGGGAAGATCCCACATGCCCCGGAGCAACTAAGCCCATGCGCCACAGCTACTGAGCCTGCGCTCTAGAGCCCGTGAGCCACAACTACTGAGCCCACGAGCCACAACTACCGAAGCCCGCGCACCTAGAGCCCGTGCTCCGCAACAAGAGAAGCCACCGCAATGAGAAGCCCACACACCACAACGAAGAGTAATCCCCACTGGCCGCAACTAGAGAAAGCTCGCCTGCAGCAACGAAGACCCAACGCAGCCAAAAATAAATTTAAAGAAACCACAAAAACCACAAAAAACAAAAAACAAATCTTTAAAAAAAAGAAAAAAAAAAGGAGGTTACGTGACTTGCCAGCTAGGGAGCTACCACGATCACACACTGCTTGGCGTCCAGACCCCGTGTCTTCCCCAACACCCTCGCCTCCTCTCTGAAGATTGCTAGGTGCAGCTTGCATGCTCCAAGCGAGTGATTTCTCAGCAAAGCTACTGGCTCCTGGTGGCGACCTCTGGCCTCTGCAGAGGCCGAGGATGTGGACAGAGCCCCAGGCTCTGCCAGGGGCCTGGTGTTGGCAGGGCTCTGGGGAACACTTCCTGCCAGCTCCTGTGATGCCTGCTGTCTCTTAGCAACTGTTGGTGGCGTCAACAGTGGAGGGATTGCGAGAATGAGGCTGGATCCTGTTTCAGATCTTCTGAGGTCTCCAGAAGGGGTCTGCCCTTGCACTTGCCTAAGGGTGCCCCTGAGCCCAAGGTCAGACTGGCAGGACACAGGCTGGCAGCTCAGTGACCTCCCCTCTCCCCTGGGCTTTGTGGACCCTGCCCTGCAGCAGGGCCTGAGCTCTGGGCAGCGGAGGGCGGTGTGCTCCTCCCAGGTCTCTTTGCCAGGCGCCAGGGCGGGAGGCGTCAGATCAGGGGCACTCCTGGCATGCTAATCCACCAAGGATTCCAGCAGGTGCCAAGTCTCTGGTGTCAGGGGAAATGACCTCAGAGCTTTGGACCTGGCTGAGAGGTCACTGCCTGGACTTAAAGGTCCCCAGGCAGGCATCTGTCACCTGAGCTGGATGGTCTTACGTCCTTCCCCTGCCTCAGACCTTCCAGAAGGGAAGCTGAGGGTTCTTGGGAAGGAAGACAAGCTTCTAGGACAGGGCAAGGCCTTGAAATTTCAAAGCCCCTTTTGTGAGTGTCCAGCACCGTGAAGTCTGAAAACAGCTTTCCTCTGGGGTCAGTGGAGGAAAAGGAGACCTGCTGGGGGGTGGGGGCAGGTAGCTCTCTCCCCCCAGGATCTATCAATATCCCTCCCAGTGGATGAGAAACCGCAATCAGGGCTGCTCTTCAAGCAGAACCCTTTCCAGGGCCGTCACCTCCTTCTTTTCCTCCCCCTGTGCAGAGTGTGGAGCTGCTCTGTCATGACCATTTTTTATAGCTGAGAAATCTCAGGTTCAGAAAGTTTCTTGGTGATCCATCCAGAGCCAGGGACTAAGTGCAAGTCAGGGCAGAGCTTGGTCTCAAATGCAGATTTTCTAATTTCTCCACCAGAACCCAAAGCATCGAGCCATTCATCAGCCAGTTCCTGGAAGAGAACTATAGGTGTGTCTACTTTAGATTTATGTACTCATTCATTAATCACCAACATTTATTAAGCACTTTCTACGGGCCCAGCTCTTGGCTGAAGGCTGGGGGATTCAAAGGTGGAGAAGGCCTACTTCCTGCTTCAGAAGGAGAAAGGCTTGGGGATCAGGGTGAAAGACAAGTCAGATCTTGAGGCATGAGTGATGCTGGGATGCAGGAGGGGACAGCCAGCCCTTCCCCGGGGGAGCTGTGGGAGTGGGATCTGGGTGGGCTTTCAGGAAGAGGACGGAAGAGGATGTGGCCCTGCGGGAGCTGTGAAGACCCTTCAGAGTCTCGAGGGAGGTAATTAGGCAACATGCCTTGGCTCCCGGTTGGCACCCTGTGGGCTGAGGCTAGTACCTAGAGGTGTGTGGAAAGAGGCAGGGAGAAAGCTGCAGTGTGCGTGCACCCTGCTTGGCTAGAGCGGCAATCTGTTCCAGGCATTCAGGGCTCAGCTCTGAAGAGCAGGACATGGTGAGTCCCCAGTCAGGGTCCCAGCCAGGCCCCCAGGCGAGTGGCAGCCTGGAAGCCCTTTCCTTCCCCGTGGCCATAGGTGGGTGCTCTGCCCAAGGCTGGCGGGAGGCTGGCTGGCCACCCCAAATGCCTGCCCAGTTGGGCCTTCTTTGAGGCCCCAGTTTCTTCCCAAATAACGTTTAAGCAGGGATGGGAGCTCAGGAGAGACAGTGCAGCCAAATCAGCAGAGCGCAGCAGGGCCCGGCCACCTCTGGACAAGGCAGGCCCTGCCATTTGCCAGCTTTGGAGATTTGCGGCAAGTCACTTAGCTCTCTGTAAAATGGGGATACAGTCATGTCTGCTTCATGGGAGGGGGTGAGTTTTTCATGAGATAATGTTTGTTAAGTACCAGCACACAGTAGGTCCTCATAAATGGCAGCAGTTACCTGACCAGGTAGGTCACACATAATGGGCACTTGGGAAATGTCTGAAGAATGAATCAGACAACGTTTCCTTTTTCTTTTCATCCTCCAAATATTTGTTCTTTACCTAAAAAGCTACTTGGGATTAGAAAGCTCTGCCGCTTGGAAACAAGAGGGGAGGCCAGGGCTAGGGGCAAGAGGTGTAGCTGCTGTGTCCCCTTGGGGGCTTAATTTGATGGAGCTGAGCGTGAGGTCTGGACAGTGAGGGTTTGCCCTGGAATCCCAAGACAGCTCCCCAGGGGGCTGGGCTAATGGGCTTTTCAGTTACTTGCCCTTAACAACATATTCTCATTTAAAAAATAAGCTTAAGGGCTTCCCTGGTGGCGCAGTGGTTGAGAATCTGCCTGCCAATGCAGGGGACACGGGTTCGAGCCCTGGTCTGGGAAGATCCCACATGCCGCGGAGCAACTAGGCCCGTGAGCCACAATTACTGAGCCTGCGCGTCTGGAGCCTGTGCTCCGCAACAAGAGAGGCCGCGATAGTGAGAGGCCCGCACACCGCGATGAAGAGTGGCCCCCGCTTGCCGCAACTAGAGAAAGCCCTCGCACAGAAACGAAGACCCAACACAGCCATAAATAAATAAATAATTAATTTAAAAAAAAATAAGCTTAAGGTTTTTTGTTATAAAAGTAGTCTATGTTCGTTAAAACAAAAGTTTATATTGAGCTTACGATATAGCAGGCACTGTTCTAACACTAGTCTTAATTCACTGAATTTGCACCATAATTTTACAAGGTAGGTACTACCATGTCCCCCATTTTATGGATAAGTAAATCAAGGCACAGAGAAGGTAAGTAACTTTCCCAGAATCACATGACTAAGAAGTAGCAGAGCTGTGACCACAGAGTTCCCTCTTTTAACCACTATACTATCATGCCTTACTGTACATGTGTGAAAATACAGGTAAGTAAAAATAAACTAAAGATAACCTGTAGTTTTAATATCCAGAGATACTTGCAATTATTGCTAACTAACAATATAGTGAAGAGTTACACACACAAGGTATGAAGTAAGACAAACTCGTGTTCAAATTCTGGCTTTACTGTTTATATGTAACCTTGGCCTAGAAAACAGATGAAAATATTTTTATAATCTTTGGGATAGAGAAAGTGTTTCTTGGCATTGATATCAAAGACAGAAAACAAAGGAAAATTTCTGTGTGACATGACAGAGCACAAAAGAAAATGTAAAGTCAAATGTCAAAATGAGAAATACTTGTTACTTCATATGTGATAGAAACATGGTTAATCTCTTTACCATATATGAGCAACTCAAAAATTAGTCAGAAGTAGACCTCACTAAAAATGGGAGATTCTACAAAAGAGGAACGACAAATGACAGTTAAATGTGGGTTCAACCTTGCTCATAATCAAAGAAATGATAATGAAAATGACAAGATGTTATTTTCATACATCAGATTTGGCAAGGATTAAAAAGATGGACAATAAGCGGTGTTGGCAAGGGTACAGGGTAGAAGATGCTCTTCTAGACTGTGGTGGGATAAATGCTTAAAGCCTTTCTGGAGATAAATTGAAAACGCCCAAGTCCTCATCCACACGTGCACCTTTTGGCTTAATATTTTAACTTCACATCATTTATTCTAATGAAAAAAAAATAATCAAATGGAAAAGATATGTGCTAGAATATTCACTGGTACATTTTTTAAAAAAGCAAACAGTTGAAAACAACTTAAATGTCCTTTAAAAGGAGATTTGTTATGAAAAATACTGAAAAGCTATAGAGCAGATTACTATATAACTGTTGAAGGAGATAAGGTGGATTTATAGATGCTGATAAGGGGGAAAGTCCATGATAAATTCAAAAAGCAAATTGCAGTATGTGGTCTTATTTTTGATAACAGAGTCTCCCGGCTGAGACCTGAGTTGGATTTTGATTTTGACAACTGGGGGGTTATACAACTGGTTTTATACAACTGGTTTTCTGATATTTGCAGAAGTTGAAATGATTGACAGACAATTTTGTAAATACATGTGAGGTTACCCTTTGGAGAATCCAAGAAAGAGCTGGGAAAATGATAAGGACTTTGGGGTGAGGTAAGAGTCCCAGCCTGTGTAAGTAAAGGGTAACAGCCAGGTTTGGGTTTTTTTTGTGCATCTGTAACTGTATTTATAGACTTATTGAAGATTGGTAAGTATAAGCTACGTTCATTAAAAAATAAACAAGTTTATTGAACATAAACATAGAAAATGTACAACTTGAAGAATTTGCACAGTGAGCACACTCGTGTAACTGCCTTTCACATAAAGAAATTACCAGAAGAGGCCCTGAAACTCCCCTCAACCCCCCTCACAGGACCACACTTTGACGTCTAATATCAGAAATGAATCTGATCTCTGCTTAAACTTTACATCAACAGAATCATAAACTATGTACTCTTTTATGTTTAGCTTCTTTCAGTCAACATTGTGAGATCCCTCTGGATGTACTAGGAGTTCGTTCACATGCATTTCTGTATCTGATTCCACTGTGTGAATATACTCACATAGTATTCATTCTCCTATTGATGAATATTTGGATTGTTCCCATTATTTGTCTTTTAACAATAATGCTGCTACAAATATTCTTACACATGAATTTTGGTGCATTGTGTGCCCATTTCATTAGGAATATACTTAGCTGGTTATGGGGTGTACTTATATTCAGCTTTGATGGATAGTGCCAAAGAATTTTCCAAAGTGGTGGTACCAATTGACACTCTCACCAACGGTGTTTGAGAGCTCAGTTTCATCAGATATTTGCCAACCTGTGTCATTTTGGGGGTTCTGGTGCGTGTGTAGTAGTGAATTACTATGGTTTTAACTTGTGCTTCCCTGATGACTAATCAGGATGAGCACTCTTTTTTTTTACCTACAAGTTTCCTGGCCATTTGGATATCCCCTTTTACAGTCTAGCCTTTTTTTTCTGTTGAGTTACCAATCTTTTTCTTACAAATTTGCAGTTCTTTGTGCATTTTGGACATTAGACTTTTGTTGGTTATATGTATCGCAAAAATCTGTTCCCATTCCTTAACTTGCCTCTTTACTCTCTTGATGGTGTTGTTTGATAAATGGAAGTTCTTGAATTTTATATAGTCCAATTTGTCTATTTTTCTTCTATGGTTAGTGCTTCTTTGTGTTTTAAGAAATTTTGCCCGATACAAGGATATGAATATATGTTTTTATGCTAATTTCTAGAAGCTTCGTTCTTTTACCTTTCAGATTCAGATCTACAATCTATCTGGATTTGATTTTTATGTATGGTATAACATAAGAACCAAGATTCATTTTTTTTCTGTATGGGTATTCAGTTGACCCAGCACCATTTACTGAAAGACTCATCTTTTCCCCACTACAGTGCCACCTTTTGTCATAACTGTCTATATACACGTGGGCTGTTTCTAGACTCTTTTTCTTTCACACCTTTGTATCAATACCAGACTATCTTATTACTGTAGTCTAAATCCTCCAGCTGTGTTCTTATTCTTCAAGATTGTCTTAGCTATTTCCGGCCCTTTGTATTTTCTATAAATTCTAGAATTGGCATGTCAATTTCAAAACTCCTTCATCCCACCCGCCCGCCCCCCCCCCCAAAACAAAACCCAAAACAAACAAAAAACCTACTGGGATTTTTTTTTAAAAATAAATTTATTTATTTATTTATTTATTTATTTATTTATTCATTCATTCATTCATTCATTCATGGCTGTGTTGGGTCTTTGTTGCTGCGCACAGGCTTTCTCTAGTTGTGAGGAGCAGGGGCTGCTCTTCGTTGCCGTGCATGGGCTTCTCATTGCGGTGGCTTCTCTTGTTGCAGAGCACAGGCTCTAGGTGAGTGGGCTTCAGTAGTTGTGGCACGTGGGCTCAGTAGCTGTGGCTCACTGGCTTAGTTGCTCCGCGGCATGTGGAATCTTCCCAGACCAGGGCTCAAACCCCTGTTCCCTGCATTGGCAGGCAGATTCTTAACCACTGCACCACAAGGGAAGTCCCCTACTGGGATTTTAATTGCGATTGCATTCAATCTATAGATCAAGTTAGGAAGAACTGACATCTTAGAAATAGTATTTCAATCCATGAACATACTATATCCTTTCATTCCTTTCATTTTTGTAACTCTTCTTTAATATTCCTCAATACAGTATTGTAATTTTCTGTGTAGAGATTCTACACAGTTTTGTTATATTTATTCCTATATATTTATGTCCTTGATGCTACTGTATGTGGTATTTGAATTTTTCTTCAATTTCTAATTAGATAGAAATGCAACGGATTAAAAACATTTTTGACCTTGTGTCTAATGACCTTGTTAAATTCACTCATTGATTGTAATAGTTTATCTGTAGATTTCTTTAGATCTTCTATGTATATAATAATGTCATCTGTGCTTTGTGACCATTTTTTTCTTCCTTACTGATCCTTGTGCATTTTATTTCTCCTCTCCCTCTTCACCCTACAGTGTGCTTAGATTTTTTAAACATGTTCTTAATTAAATTAAGAAAGTTCCCTTCTGGCATAACATCACTTTGTAATATTCTTCGAAAGTGTTAAGGTCATGAAAGACAAAGAAACACTGAGGAACTGTCTCAGATTGAAGGACAGTAAGTAGACATAACAAGTATATGCAAGGTGGGATCTTGGATTGGATCCTGGATCAGAAAAGGACATTAATGGGAAAATGAGCACAATTTAAATAAGTTCTATAAATTAGATCATATTGTATCAGGGTTAATTTTCTAATTTCAGTAATTATACGATGATTATGTAAGATGGTAAGATTAGGGGAAGTGGGTTAATATTATATGAGAACTATTATTTGCAACTTTTGCACTATTTTTGCAACTTTTCTGTAAGTCTAAAATAGTTCTTTGAGGAAAGATTTTGTTAAAGTTTCCTTTTATTCCTAGTTTGCTATGTGTTTATTGTGAATGGGTTGAATTTTACCAAATGCATTCTCTGTATCTATTGATGCTTTATGCAATTTTCTCTTATATTTTTCTAATATACTGAGTTACAGTGATTAATTTTTAACTGTTAGATCAACCTCTCATTCCTGGAATGAATCCAACTTTGGCTTGATATGTTACACTTTTATATGTTGCCAAATTTAATTTCCCATTTTCTTTTTTTAAAAATTAAAAAAAATTAATACAATTTTAAGGGTTACTTTCCATTTAGTTATTACAAAATATTGGCTATATTCTCCATGTTGTACAATATAACCTTGTAGCCTATCTCACACCCAATTGTTTGTACCTTCCACTCCCCCACCCCTGTGGTGCCCCTACCCCTGCACTGGTAATCACTAGTGTGTACTCTGTATCTGTGGGTCTGCTTCTTTTTTGTTATATTTACTAGTTTGTTGTATATTTAAAATTCCACATATCAACGATATCATTCAGTATTTGTCTTTCTCTGTCGGACTTATTTCACTTAGCATAATGCCCTCCAAGCCTATCCATGTTTCCACAAATGGCAAAATTTTGTTCTTTCTTATGGCTGAGTAGTATTCCATTGTATTTATATATACCACATCTTCTTTATCCATTCAGCTGTTGATGGACACTTAGGTTGCTTCCATATCTTGGCAATTGTAAATAATGCTGCTATGAATATTGGGGTGCATATTAGTGTTTTTGTTTCTTTCAGATATATTCCCAGGAGTGGATTTGCTGGGTCATATGGTAGTTCTATTTTTAGCTTTTTGAGAAACCCCCATAAAGTTTTCCACAGTGGCTGCACTAATTTACATTCCCACCAACAGTGTATGAGAGTTCCCTTTTCTCCACATCCTGTCCAACATTTGTTATTTGTGTTCTTTTTGATTTTAGCCAATCTGACAGGTGTCAGGTGATTTCTCACTGTGGTTTTGATTTTCATTTCCCTGATGATTAGTAATGTTGAGCATCTTTTCATGTGCCTATTGACCACCTGCATTTCCTCTTTGGAAAAACGTCTATTCAGTTCTTCTGCCCAGTTTTAAATTGGGTTGTTTGTTTTTTTGATGTTGAGTTGTATGAGCTGTTTATATATGTTAGATATTAACCCCTATCAATCATATCTTTTGTGAATATCTTTTCCCATTCCATAGGTTGTCTTTTTGTTTTGTTGATGATTTCCTTTGCTGTGCAAAACCTTTCGAGTTTAGTTAGGTCCCATTTGTTTATTTTTGCTTTGATTTTCTTTACTTTAGGAGGCAGATCCAAAAAAATTTTACTGCAATTTATGTCGAAGAGTGTTCTATGTTTTCCTCTAGGACTTTTATAGTATCCAGTCTTACATTTAAGTCTTTAAACCATTTTGAGTTCATTTTTGTGTGTGGGGTTAGAGAATGTTCTGATTTCATTCTTTTACATGTAGCTGTCCAGTTTTCCTAGAACCACTTATTGAAGAGACTGTCTTTTCTTCATTGTATATTCTTGCCTGCTTTGTCACAGATTAACTGACCATAATTTCGTGGGTTTATTTTTGGCATTTCTTTCCTGTTCCCTTGATCTATGTGTCTGTTTTTGTGCCAGTACCATACTGTTTTGATTACTGTAGGTTTGCAGTATAGTCTGAAGAAAGGGAGCTTGTTTCCTCCAGCTCTGTTCTTCTATCTCAAGATTGTTTTGGTTATTTGGGGTTTTTCATGTTTTCACACAAATTTTAAAATTATTTGTTCTTGTTCTGTGAAAAGTGCCATTGGTATTTTGACAGGGATTGCATGGAATTTGTAGATTGCCTTGGATAGTATGGTCATTTTAATAATATTGATTCTTCCAGTCCAAGAACACAGTATATCTTTCCATCTGTTTGTATCATCTTCAATTTCTTTCATCAGCACCTTATAGTTTTCAGAGTACAGGTCTTTTGCCTCCTTGGGTAGGTTTATTCCTAGGTAGTTTATTCTTTTTGATGCAATAGTAAATAGGATTGTTGCCTTAATTTCTCTCTCTGATAGTTTGTTGTTAGCATATAGAAATGCAACAGATTTCTGTGTATTAATTTTTTATCCTGAAACTTTACTGAACTCATTCATGAGCTCTGGTAATTTTCTGGTGGCTTCTTTAGGATTTTCTATGTATATTACCATGTCATCTGCAAATAGTGACAATTTTACTTCTTCCTTCCAATTTGGATTCCTTTTATTTCTTTTTCTTCTCCGATTGCTGTGGTTAGGACTTCCAAAACTATGTTGAATAAAAGTGGCAAGAGTGGACATCCTTGTCTTTTTCCTGATCTTAGAGGAAATGCTTTCAGCTTTTCACCATTGAGTATGATGTTAGCTGTGGGTTTGTCATATATGGCCTTTATTATATGTTGAAGTATGTTCCCTCCGTGCTCGCTTTCTGGAGAGTTTTTACCATAAATATATGTTGAATCTTATCAAATCCTTTTTTCTGAATCTATTGAGATGATCATACAGTTTTTATTCTTCAATTTGTTAATGTGGTGTATCACATTGATTAATTTGCAGATACTGAAAAATCCTTGCAGCCCTGGGATAAATCCCACTTGATCATGGTATATGATCCTTTAATTGTATTGTTGGATACGGATTGCTAGTATTTTGTTGATGATTTTTGTATCTATATTCATCAGTGATATTGGCCTGTAACTTTCTTTTTTCGAGATATCTTTGTCTGGTTTTGTTATCACCATGATGCTGGCCTCATAGAATGAGTACAGAAGTGTTTCTTCCTCTGTAGTTTTTTGGAATAGTTTCAAAAGAATAGGTGCTAACTCTTTTCTAAATGTTTGGTAGAATTCACCTGTGAAGCCATCTGGTCCTGGACTTTTGTTTGTTGGGAGTTTTAAAATTACTAATTCAATTTTATTACTGGTAATTGGTCTGTTCATATTTTCTCTTCCTTCCTGATTCAGTCTTGGGAGATTGTATCTTTCTAAGAATTTGTCCATTTCTTCTAGGTTGTCCATTTCATTGGCATGTAGTTGCTTGTAGTAGTCTTTTATGATCCTTTGTATTTCTGTGGTTCAGTTATAATGTCTCCTTTTTCATTTCTGATTTTATTGATTTGGGGCCTCTCTCCTTTTTTCTTGATAAGTCCGGCTAAAGGTTTATCATTTTTGTTTATCTTTTCAAAGAACGAGCTTTTAGTTTCATTGATCTTTTCTATTGATTTTTTAAGTATCTATTTCATTTATTTCTTCTCTGATCTTTATGATCTTTTCCTTCTACTAATTTTGGGTTTTGTTTGTTCTTTTTTCTCTAGTTCCTCTAGGTGTAGGGTTAGGTTGTTTATTTGAGATTTTTCTTGTCTCCTGAGGTAAGCCTGTATCACTGTAAACTTCCCTCTTAGAACTGCTTTTGCCGTGTCCCATAGGTTTTGGATTGTCGTGTTTTTGTTTTCATCTGTCTCTAGGTGTTTTTTGATTTCCTCTTTGATTTCTTCAGTGATGCATTAGTTGTTTAGTAACATATTGTTTAGCCTCCATGAGTTTGTGTTTTTTGCAATTTTTTTCTTGTAGTAGATTTCTAGTATCATCGCGTTGTAGTGGGAAAAGATGCTCATTATGATTTCAATCTTCTTAAATTTACTGAGGCTTCTTTTGTGGTCTAACATGTCATCTCTCCTGGAGAATGTTCCATGTACAGTTGAAAATAATGCATATTCTGCTGCTTTTGGATAGAATGCTCTCTACATATCAATTAAGTCCATTTGGACTAATGTGTTTTTTAAGGCCTGTTTTTCCTTATTGATTTTCTGTCTGGATGATCTGTCCATTGACATAAGTGTGGTGTTAAAGTCCCCTACTATTATTGTATTACTGTCCATTTTTCCTTTTATGCCTGTTAATAATTGCCTTGTATATTTAGGTGCACCTATGTTGGGTACACATATATTTACAAATATTATAACTTCTTGGATTGATATCTTGATCATTATGTAGTGTCCTTCTTTGTCTCTTGTAACGGTCTTTATTTTGAAGTCTATTTTGTCTGATATAAGTATTGCTTCTCTGGCTTTCTTTTGATTTCCATTTTCATGGAATACCTTTTTTCCATCCCCTCATGTTCAGTCTGTATGTGTCTCTAGATCTGAAGTGAGTCTCTTGTAGACAGCATATATACAGATCTTGTTTTTGTATCCCTTCAGCCACCTATGTCTTTTGGTTGGAGCATTTAGTCTGTTTACATTTAGGTATTATGTATGTTCTTACTGCCATTTTATTAATTGTTTTGGATTTGTCTTTGTAGGTCTTTTTTCCCCTTTCTTCTTCTTTTGTTCTCTTCTCTTGTAATTTTATGACTATCTTTAACCTTATGTTTGGATTCCTTTCTCTTTTTTATGTGTGTATCTATTATAGATTTTTGGTTTGTGTTTACCATGAGTTTTTTGTATAGCAGTATGTGTGTATGTATGTGTATATATATATTATATATATATATATATATATAATATATATATATGCAATTGTTTTAAATTGCTCATCTCCTAATTTCAAATGCATTTTTTTAAACTCTGCATTTGTATTCTACTCCTCTCATGATCACTGTTTTTGATATCATATTTTACATCTAATTGTTTTGTGTATCCCTTAACTGCTTGTTGTGGATATAGATGAATTTACTACTTTTGTCTTTTAACCTCCCTACTAGCTTTGTGTGTGGATGATTTCCTATCTTTAGTGCCTTTACTGATGAGCTTTTTTATTTCATAATTTTCTTGTTTCTAGCTGTGGTTTTTTTCTTTTTCACCTAGAGAAATTCCTAGGTAACATCTGTTGTAAAGCTGGTTTCATGGTGCTGAACTCTTTTAGCTTTTGCTTGTCTGTAAAGCTTTTGATTTCTCCATCAAACCTGGATGAGAGACTTGCTGGGTAGAGTATTCTTGGTTGTAGGTTTTTTCTTTTCATCACTTTAAATATATTATGCCACTCCCTTCTGGTCTGCAGAATTCACGCTGAAAAATCAGCTGATAGCCATATGGGAGTTCCCTTGTATGTTATTTGTTGCTTTTCCCTTGCTGCTTTTTAATAGTCTTTCTTTATCTTTTATTTTTTTCATTTTAATTACAATGTGTCTTGGTATATTCCTTTTTGGGTTAATCCTGTATGGACTCTGCACTTCCTGGACTTGGGTGACTTTTTTCTTTTCCATGTTAGGGAAGTTTTCAGCTATTATGTCTTCAAATATTTTCTCAGGCCCTTTCTCTCTCTCTCTTCTCCTTCTGGGACCCCTATATTGCAAATATTGTGCACTTGATGTTATCGCAGAGGTCTCATTTCTTTTCATTCTTTTTTTTTTTTCAGTTCAGCGGCAGTGATTTCCAATATTCTATCTTCCAATACTGATCTGTTCCTCTGTATCATTTAGTCTACTATTGATTCCTTCCAGTGTATTTTTTTCATTTCAGTTATTGTATTCTTAATCTCTGTTTGGTTGTTCTTTATGTTTTCTAACTCTTTAAAAACTTCTAACTTCTCACTCTGTGCATTCATTCTTCCCCTGAGTTCTTTGATCATCTTTATGACCATTACTCTGAACTCTTTCTTGGGTAGATTGACTATCTTCACTTCACTTAGTTCTTCTTCTAGGGTTTTGTCTTTTTCCTTCATCTGGAAAATGTTCCTCTGACCCCTCATTTTGTCTAAGCTGCTATTTGTATTTTCATGTGTGTGGTAGATTAGTTATGTTTCTTGACCTTGGAGAAGCAACCTTTTGTAGGAAACATCCTATCTGTCTCAGCAGGACACTCCCCTCTTGTCACCCAAGCTATATGTTCTGGAGGTTTCCCCTAAAAGGGCTGCATGGGTCCTTCTGTTGTGACAGGCTGATTATGTGGGCAGTCTGGTAGGCTCAGTTGGCCCCTAGTCTGGTTGGTTGCCAGACCCTGCCTTGTACAGATGCTGCTGCTGCTGTTTAGCAGGGCCTGGTCATGAGGCAGCTAGCTGCAGAACCCTGGGGGACTCTGGGGCTAGTGCTGGCTCACGGGTGGGCAGAGTCAGGGTCCTGAAGACTCCAGAGCTGTTGTCTGCCTGCTGGCAAGTGAAACCAGGTCTTGAGGTTAGTGCCAGACTACTGGCAAGCAGAGATGGTTCCTGGAGTCTGGCTGCAAAGCCCAGGGATCCCAGAGCTCATTTCACATCATTGGTGAGTGGGAAAGGGGTGGTTCCCAGGGGATTTGGGGTGACTCAAAGCTTGTGTTTGCCTGCTAGTGGGCAGAGCCAGGGCCCAGCTGGCCCCAGGGTAGGGTTTGGCTTACTGTGGTTGGGCTTGGTCTGCAGACTATGGGATCATAGTTCTCTTGCTTCTGGTATCAGCCCCCCTGGTGGATGAGGCTTGTCTAGAGGCTAGTGCAGGCTTCCTGGAGAGAAGGGCTGGTGCCTGCCCACTGGTGAGTGGAGCTGGTTCTTGGGCCTCTGGTGGGCAGGGCCATGTCAGGGGCATTTCTAGAGGCAGATGTTGGCTCAGGAGGTGTTTAGGCAGTCTGTCTGCTAATAAGTGGGGCTGTGTCTCCACCCAGTTCGCTGCTTGGCCTGAGACATCCTCGCACTGGTGCCCACAGGCTGTTGGGTGGGACCTGGTCTTTCCACTAATGAGCCAGGATGGCAGCTGCCAGCAGCAGTGTTCACACGGTAGAATGTTCCCAAATATGGCTGACACCAGTATCTATGTCCCCAGGGTGAGCTGCAGCTGCCCCCTGACTCTCTAGGAGACTCTCCAAGACCAGCAGGCAGGTCTGGCCTAGGCTCCTATCAAATTACTTCTTTTGCCCTGGGTCCTGATGCATGTGAGATTTTGTGTGCATGCTTTAAGAGTGAAGTCTCTATTTCCTCCAGTCCTGTGGGGCTCCTGAAATTAAGCCCTTCTGGTCTTCAAAGCCAAGTGCTGTGGGGGCTCATCTTCCCAGTGCAGGACCCCTGGGCTGGGGAGCCTGATGTGGGGCTCAGAACTTTCACTCCTGTAGGAGAACCTCTGCAATATAATTATTCTCCAGTTTGTGAGTCGCAAACTGGGGTATGGGATTTGATTATATTGCAAGTCCAGCACTCTCACCCATCTCGTTGTGGTTCCTTCTTTATGTCTTTAGTTGTAGAAGAGCTTCTCTGGTAGATTTGTCTTTTTCACTGATGGTTGTTCTGCAGATAGTTGTGATTTTGATGTGCTTGTGGGAAGAGGTGAGCTCAGGGTCTTTCTACTCTGCCATCTTGGCTGCTCTCCTCTAGTCTAGCTATTTCCTTTTTTTAGGATTTTTTGGCTCATCTCTGTTTCTGAGAAAGATTGGTGGGTAATTTTTCTTTGCTATAATGTCCTTATTAGGTTTGGGGATTAAGGTTATGTGATCTCATAACCTAATGCAAAATGGGAAATATTTCTTCATCTATTTTCTGAAAGAGTTTATTATGTGTGATTGGTGTTATTTCTTCTTTAAATGCTTGGTATATTCACCAAGGAAGCTATCTGGGTTTGGAATTTGTATTGTAGGAAGGTTTTTAACTACAGAATTTATTTCTTTAGTAAACATGATTGATACATTTTATATTTTCTTTTTTTACCTTGTGTCAATTTTGTAAAGTTGTATTTTTCTAGGAATTTGCTATTTCATTAAAATTTTCAAGTTCACTGTCACATCGTTTATAATATTCTTTTATGTACTATCTTTCTAATATGTGGGATCTGTAATGATGCTCTTATTTGTTCCTGGTATCAATATTTTGTGTGTTTTCTACTTTTATTCTAGATCAGTTTTGCTAGGGGCTCATAAATATGAATTTTTTTATACACTTTTTTGTATATTTGTTTTCAACTTCATTAATCTCTGTTGCTATCTTTATCATTTCCTCTCCTCTACTTTCTCTGCATTTAATTTGCTATTTTCTAACTACTTGATCTGGATACTTAGATAATTGATTTATGGTGTTTATTTTTTCTTATACATACATGTATTTGGAGCTATAGAGTTTTCTCTGACTATGGACTAAGCAATACCCCAGAAGTATTGATATATGGTTTTTATAATTCCTTTCAAAATACTTCCTAATTTTGATTGTAATTTCCTTT
The DNA here is from genome assembly GCF_949987535.1 of Balaenoptera acutorostrata. Classification (NCBI taxonomy): domain Eukaryota; kingdom Metazoa; phylum Chordata; class Mammalia; order Artiodactyla; family Balaenopteridae; genus Balaenoptera; species Balaenoptera acutorostrata. The sequence goes on along the minus strand of NC_080082.1, from coordinate 35,905,100 downwards.
CTGATCTGTTAATATACTATTGACAATTATATTGCTTAATTTGCAAACCCTTGAGGACTTTTCTAGTTTTCATTCTGTAATTCACATCTAGCTATCTCCACTGCAGTCAGAGACACACATCCTATGTGACTTAATTTTCTGAAATTAAATTGTTGAGACTTGCTTTATGGCCAAGTGTATTTTCTTTGTGTCTAGTAAAAATTTTTGTCTTAATATATATTTTGTCTGATATTAGTATAGCCACTCTAGCAGTATTTGGCTAATATTTACATGGTATATCTTTTCCTATCCTTTTATTTTCAATCTAATAAATCTTTGAATCTAAAATTTGTCTCTTATACACAGCATTGAGGTGGATCATTTAAAAAAAATCCATTATGCCAATCTCTGCCTTTTGTTTGGCATGTTTAATCTATTTATATTTAATGTAATTACTGATAAGGTAGGATTAATGCCTGACATTTTTCTATTTGTTTTCTACGTATCTTGTATCTTTTTTCCTACTAATTTGCAATTACTGATGCCTTTTGCATTAAATAAATATTTTATAGTGCACTGTCTTAATTCCCTTCTTATTTTTTTACTCTGCTTTTTAAAGTTATTTCTTAGTGGTTTCCCTGAGTATTAGAATTAACATCTTAATTTAAAGCAATCTAGTTTGGATTAATACCAACTTCATTTCAATCTTATACAAAAACTGCTCTAATATAGCTACATACCCTCCCCCCCTTAGTGCTATTATTGTCATACAAATTACATTTTTATACATTAGAAGCCCATTTACATAGTTTTATAATTATTGCCTTATGTGGTTGTCTCAAATAAGAAAGGAGTAGTAAATCAACTATACTTCAATAAAATTTTAAGAAATATATTAATTAAATTTGTAATGATTTAAAAAAGTCATAAAGGAGTACAAAAAAGTTACAAACAAAAATACATTTATACTGCCTTTTATGTTTACCTATGTAGTTACTTTCACTAGTACTCTTTATTTTTTGTGTATATTCAAGTTATTGTCAGGTGTTCTTCCATTTCAGCTTGAAAAGACTTCCTTTAGTATTTCTTATAGGGCAGGTCTACTGGTGATGAATTCTCTGAGAATGTCTAAATTTTTGAAGTATAGTTTTGCTGGATATAGAATTCTTTTTTTTAATTAATTAATTAATTGATTGATTTTTGGCTGCATTGGGTCTTTGTTGCTGCACGCAGGCTTTCTCTAGTTGCGGCAAGCAGGGGCTACTCTTCGTTGCAGTGTGTTGGCTCCAGGCATGTGGGCTTCAGTAGTTGTGGCATGTGGGCTCAGTAGTTGTGGCTTGCGGGCTCTAGAGTGCAGGCTCAGTAGTTGTGGTGCATGGGCTTAGTTGCTCTGCAACATGTGGGATCTTCACAGACCAGGGCTCGAACCTATGTCCCTGGCACTGGCAGGCAGATTCTTTTTTTTTAATTAATTAATTTATTTTTGGCTGTGTTGGGTCTTCGTTTCTGTGTGTGAGCTTTTTCTAGTTGCAGCCAGCAGGGACTACTTTTCGTTGCGGTGCGTGGGCTTCTCATTGCGGTGGCTTCTCTTGTTGCGGAACATGGGTTCTAGGTGCGTGGGCTTCAGTTGTTGTGGTACACAGACTCAGCAGTTTTGGCTCAGGGTCTCTAGAGCGCAGGTTCAGTAGTTGTGGCACAGGGGCACAGTTGCTCCACGGCATGTGGGATCTTCCCAGACCAGGGCTTGAACCTGTGTCCCCTGCATTGGCAGGCGGATTCCTAACCACTGTGCCACCAGGGAAGTCCCTGCAGGCAGATTCTTAATGACTGAGCCACCAGGGAAGTCCCTGGATATAGAATTCTTGATTGATAGTCTCCCTCCACCCCCAGCATATTGGATATGTCATTGCACTGCCTTCTGGCCTCCATGGATTCTGATAAGTCAGCTGTTAATCTTTTTGTGGATCTTTTGCATGTGATGAGTTTTAATTTTTTCTTGCTATTTTCAAGATTCTCTCTGTCTTTTGAAAATTTGGCTGTGATGTGTCTAGATGTGGATTCTTTTGAGCTTATTTTACTTAGAGTTAGTGAGTTTCTTTGATACATAGATTTTTAAAATCAAATTTGGGAAGTCTTTTGGTCATAATTTCTTCAAATATTCTTTCTGTCCCTTTTTCTCTCCCTCCCCCCTTTCTGTGGGTCTCATTATGTGTATGTTGATATGCTTGATTGTGTCCACAGGTCATTGACACTCCATTAATTTTTCTTCATTCTTGTTTTCTTTCTGTTCCTCAGGCTGGATAATCTTATTGAACTATCTATAAGTATGTTTATTCTTTCTTTTACCAACTCACATCTGCTGTTGAACCCCTCTAGTGAGTTTTTCATTTCAGTTATACTTTTCAGGTTCAGATCTCTATTTAAAAATATTTTTTTTCTTTTTAGTGATATTTTCTATTTGGCAAGACATTATTTTCATACTTTCCTTTAATTCTTTAGGTATGGTTTCCTTTAGTTCTTTGAACATACTTATAATAGCTTGTTTAAAGACTTTATATGGTAAGTTCAGCATCTGGACTTCCTCAGGGACAGTAACTTCTGACTGCTTTTTCCCCTGTCTAGGGGCCATACTTTTCCTGTTTCTTTGCATGCCTCATAAATTTTTGTTGAAAACTAAACATTTTAAATAATGTAATGTAAACATCAGATTTCTCTTCTTTTCCAGGGTTTGTTGTTTCTGCTGATTGCTTCCTTAGTGACTTTTCTGAACTAATTCTGTATTCTTTGTCATGTGTGGGCATTGAAATGTCTGTTCCACTAGCCTAGTGCTCAGCTAGTGATTAGAGAGATTTTCTTAAATTCTTGGACCCCACCCCACCCCAAATCTCCCTATCTTTGCAAAGGGGCTCTGTGTGTTTGTGTTGGGGCACACCTTCAACACTCAGCCAAAGCCTCAAGATCAGCCCAAGGTGAGAGATTAGGATCTTCTCAGGCCCTAATCTTCTTAACCCTGCACATGCACACGGCCTTCTAGATCCACAGAAACATGCTGGAGTTTTTCAAAACCCCTGATGGACATCTCATTCTCCAGATTTTCCTTTTACATTTTTGGACAAGCATTTTGTTTCCCCTTTCTGGTATTATCTCCTCAGGAAGCTATGAAGTTAAACAGTTGCTGTTGATTGCTTTTGACAAATGCCCTGAGGATAGGGTTTTTCTTACTGAGTGAGCTATGAGTCAGGTCAAATAAAGACAAGCTTTGCAATGGGGCTTTTCCAGAAAACTGTCAAGTCAAATAGTGACAAATCTCGGGTGGGCTTTTTTTGGGAGCTTCAAACCTGTTCTAACCTCTCCAGTGGTTACGAGGCTACTGGTTTTAACAGCTATCATGGCTGTGAGTCTTCTGATTTTCAAGCCAATCATGGAGCTGGGGAGACAGTATGAGAATAGGGCAAGTTAAAATGCTACACAATTCATTCCTCTTTCTAATATTCAAACTTTTTCCTTAGATAAGAACTCCTTTATTGTTGAAAGCTGGTGGTTTCCAAAGTTCTGTTTTTTTTTTTTTTCTAAATTAATTAATTAATTAATTTATGGCTGTGTTGGGTCTTCGTTTCTGTGTGAGGGCTTTCTCTAGTTGTGGCAAGCGGGGGCCACTCTTCATCGCGGTGCGCGGGCCTCTCACTATCACGGCCTCTCCTGTTGGAGAGCACAGGCTCCAGACACGCAGGCTCAGTAATTGTGGCTCACGGGCCCAGTTGCTCTGCGGCATGTGGGATCTTCCCAGACCAGGGCTCTAACCCATGTTCCCTGCATTAGCAGGCAGAGTCTCAACCACTGCGCCACCAGGGAAGCCCCAAAAAGTGTTTTTTTTACATTTTTTCTCAGTTTCTTTATTGCTGTTTTGGAGGAGTGGATTTTTTGGAGATTCTCACTCTACTGTTTTGAAAGGGCTTCTTTCTATCTTATATTTTAATTCCACATATACTTTAAACACCAAGAGACATAATTATTATTTTATTTGATCTGTTTTCATTTAGAGTTAATGATACACTTACCTTTCTACTGTTCATCATTCCTTCTTGCATTACTGCACCTCCATCTTTAATAATTTTCCTTCTGTTTAAAAAAACTCCTTTAGTGGTTCTTTTATTCCCATATGCTAGAAATGCATGCTCTAAATTTTTGTTCGACTGAAAATATTTTCATTTTACCTTCATTTTGGAAAGTTATTTTCATTGAGAATAGAATTCTAGGGTGGCAGTTATTTTGTTTTTGCTCCATAAAGATTCAGTTGGATTGTCCTCTAGGCTACCATAATTTCTGTTGGAAAATTGCCAGTCTTGTTGTTCTTTTGAAAGTAACGTGTCTTTTATCCTCTGGCTGCTTTTAAGAGTTTCCTTTGTCTTTGATTTTCAACAGGTTTAATATGGTGTAATTAAATGTGTTTTTCTTTATATTTATTCTTCATGGCATTCATAGAGCTTCTTGGATCTATGACATGGTATCTTTTATCACTCAGCCATTTTCTCTTCAAATAGTGCTGCTTTCCCTCTCTTTTTGTCTCATTCTGAAATTCCAATTTTATGTATGTTTGGCCTTTTTTACCATATCCCTTTTTACCATATCACTTAAATTTTTTACTGAATGCTAGGCATTGTGTATAAAAATATTGTATAGATAATTTGAGGTTCTCATGGTGTTAGTTTCCTTCAGAGAGGATTTACTTTTGCCTCTAGCAGTTAGTTTGAATAAATGCAGATTACCTTAATCCAGTCTGAGTCTGAGTTAGTTTGAAAGAGAGTTTTAGTCTTTTGAAGAATCAGGCTATTTCCATTTCACCTTTATTCCTAGGGTGTGGCTCTTCTGGGATGCTAATTGGAGCCCAATACTGCTTATGAATCAGCAAAGAGCCAAGGGGAAGCTTCTGAGCCTCTTAACCCTATGGCACTTGTTAGCCCTATGGTTAATGCCTCAAAGTGGAGCTGGGCATAATGCCGGGCTCACTTCAATGCACCCTCTTTTCTCAGGCTCTTTTTTTTTTTTTAAACATCTTTATTGGAGTATAATTGCTTTACAATGGTGTGCTAGTCTCTGCTTTATAACAAAGTGAATCAGCTATACCTATACATCTATCCCCATATCTCCTCCCTCTTGCGTCTCCCTCCCTCCCACCTTCCCTATCCCACCCCTCTAGGTGGTCACAAAGCACTGAGCTGATCTCCCTGTGCTATGCGGCTGCTTCCCACTAGCTATCTATTTTACATTTGGTAGTATATATTAGTCCATGCCACTCTCTCACTTCATCCCAGCTTACCCTTCCCCCTCCCTGTGTCCTCAGGTCCATTCTCTACGTCTGCGTCTTTATTCCTGTCCTTCCCCTAGGTTCTTCATAACCATTTTTTTTTTTTAGATTCCATATATATGTGTTAGCATACAGTATTTGTTGTTCTCTTTCTGACTTACTTCAGTCTGTATGACAGACTCTAGGTCCATCCACCTCACTACAAATAACTCAATTTCATTTCTTTTTATGGCTGAGTAATATTCCATTGTATATATGTACAAAAATATGGAATGCTTCATGAATTTGCATGCCATCCTTGCACAGGGGCCATGCTAATCTTCTCTGTATCGTTCCAATTTTAGTATATGTGCTGCCAAAGCGAGCACTTTCAGGCTCTTTAAGTTCTAACTATTTTCAAACAACAACAAAACTGTTTTCAAACAACTTTCAGGCTCTTTAAGTTCTAACTATTTTCAAACAACAACAAAAGTTTAAGTAAACTTTTTATTTTGAAATAATTTTTTAATTACAGAAGTTTGCAAAATAGTATAGAGTTCCCATATATCCTTCATCTAGTTTCCCCTGTTGATTACATCTTGCTTAACCTCTTTACATTTGTCAAAACCAATAAGTTAACATTGAAATAATGCTATTAAGTGATCTACAGACTTTATTCAGATTTCATCAGGTTTTTCATGATGTCCTTTCTCTGTTCTAAAACCCAGTCCAGTGTACTGCATTGTGTTTAGTTGTCATGTCTGTAACACAGTCTATAACCATTTTATCAGTCTTTATTATTTGTTTTTCACGACCTTGATAGTTTTCAAGAGTACTAGTCAGGCATTTTGTAAAGGATCTCTCAATTTGGGTTTGTCTGGTGTTTTTTCATGAATAGACTGGATTATGTTGTTTGGGGGAAGAATACCACAAAGTACCATTCTCATTACATCATATCAGTGGGTACGTGTTATGAACTAAATGCTTGTATCACCCCCCAACCCCGTCCACCAAATTCATATGTTGAAGCCCTAACCCCCAATGTGATGGTATTTGGAGGTGAGGCCTTTGGGAGGGAATTAGGTTTAGATGAGGGAGGTGCCCTCATGATGAGACTAGTGCCTGTGTAAGACTAGACAACAGAGAGCTTGCTTCCTCACCCTCTCTCTACCATGTGAGAACACAGTGAGAAGGTGGTCGTCTGCAAGCTAGGAAGAGAGCTCTCACCAGGAACTGCATCTGCCATCACCTTGATCTTGGACTTCCAGCCTCCAGAACTGTGAGAAATAAATGTCTGTTTAAGCCACACAGTCTGTGTTTTTGTTTTTGTTTTTTTACAACAGCCTGAATTAAGACAGTACATGATGTCAACGTGATTATTACTGGTGGTGTTAACTGTGATCATTTAGTTAAAGTAGTGTCTGTCAGATTTCTCCACTGTAAGGTTAGTGTTTTTCCCTTTCTGTACTATATTTGTTGGAAGTGGGTCTCTAAGAACAGCCCACACTCATGGAGCATTAAGGTCCACATTCATGGAGAATTAGGGAAAAGTGTTTACTTGCTTAATTTGAAATTCTTCTGTATGGAAGATTTGTCCCTCAAACAGATTTTTACTTTTGTTTTGATTAAACCAGTGTTTCTATTTCTTCTCAGTGAAAGCTAATTTGTTGTGGCTGCTTCTTAAGTCTGCTGCATTTCTTTAAAAAAAAAAAAAATATATATATATATATATCTATATGGGCGGGGAGAGAGAGAGAGAGAAGATGATTAACAGTGATTATCTCTGACATCTGTGACAAATGGGATTATATATATACATGTATTTGGGGGGGTTCCATTTTCTACAGTCCTGTATCCTTTGCATATTTTATAATAAGCATGTATTTTATTTTATAATCAGTAAAAAAACAATGATACTTTCTCCATTTTGTAAAAATAGCAGAAAAAACCATTTTTGTTCCAATGATCTATGACTATGTCTCAGTGAAGGAAAAAAATCGAGTTTACCATCTGGATTATTTAGCCCTCCGAATTACGTCTTTTCCTATAAATTGCATTTTTGGATGTTTGAGGCACAGGGAACTGCACTCTTGGGTTAGTATGCATGATGCCAAAAAACTGGGGATCTGATGTTCCAATTCTGGACCCACTGTTTCTGGCTGAGTGATCTTGACCAATACCTATTTCTCTATGCCTCTGTTTTCTTGTGAGAAAGTGGAGGTAATCATTACACCCACCCCAGGGGTTGTTGTGAGGAATAAACGAGATAATGAATGTGTAATACTTTGTATAGTGCCTCACCCACAGAATGCTTAATTCATGTTAACTATGATTATTATTAGGGGCCAAGTGTAGGCTCAGAGGGGAGTCAGCCTTGAGCTTAGTCATTCTGGATCCTTCTCTTTACTGTATCTCCCTTTAGAATCCTGCTTATTGTCATGGGTCTTTCAGATCTAATTTTCTCTATAATTTGGGTTGCTAAGCAATAGTGCGATTTTCCATATTGGCCAAGCTTTATAAAATATGTAAGTGAAATAACGGAGCCAGGAACAGGTCCATGTCTGGGGGCTTGCTTTGCACCCTTTGTTCTGTAACGGTGGAGTTTTTCCTTCTTTTTAATCAAATAAACAAGCAGCCAATGCACTTCAGTCTCACCATGATCTCTCCTAGTCGGGAATTAGGTCTGATCCCCCAAGGGCCTGGAGCTGAGCCCAGCAGCTGGAGGTGTCAGGCTACGGTGACTGAAGATGCTGAAGCATCTGAACTCAGCAGGTGCCGGGACAGATGACGTCCCACGTGCGCATTAGCGCGAGGCACCAGGGGACCAGCCCAGTGCCACATGTGTTGTGGAAAAGCACTGAACACCCTCTGCAACGTGATCAGCTGATTACTTCAATGGGAGCTTGTTTCGTTCCTATTATGGAGACTAATCATGTGTTGTTTGGATGTGTTAGACATTCCAGCTCCAGTAAAGACATCAGTGACAATGAATACATGAAATGTGTTTGCGTTTCCAAGTAGTGGGTTGAAATTTTATCATTTTCTATTTCCCCATCAGCATCTCATTATCCTGAAGCAACTCCTTCCCTGTTTGCTGGGTTCTAGGCCCAGGGTTTCATTCAAATGAACCAGTTTTCAGACAGCAAAATGAAAGGAAAACTGAATAGTTTCATTCATTTCCAACAGAAAGGAAAAATGAAACTAGGTTTCTTCCCTCTGCCTGTGATGACTATAGACAAATCTGTGTGTTCCAGGCATTGTGCTAGGAGTTTTGTACACGTGACCTCATTTCCTCCTCCCCTCAAATCGGCAAGGTCACCATTATTTTGTACTCCTGGGCCAGTCCTGGGCCTGGTTGCTCTATGATTGGATCCAGCCTTCATGTTTGCTTAATTGCTATCCCCTCCTGAAGGCATGGCTTGGCTTTCCCTCTCTGAGTTTACAGAAAGTAAAAATAGTAATTGTCAATCTTTGTCTCTTAAGTATGGGATTTTTAAACAAAAAGATTGCCTGTTGAACTTGAACACTACGCTGGTCCACACCATGTGTCCTGCCCAGGTCTCCCCTTACTCCTCCTCCCTCTCCTCTTCTTGCTTCAGGCCTCTGAGCTATTTTTACTCACAACACTTCTGACACCAAATGTGTGGTGTCTTGTCCACACCATTCTTCCAGCTGTGGGTCTTACAATTCAGTTCAATTCTGACACCATCTACCTGGAACCAGCATCAGATCCCACAAGTTAAGGGCTCAGTCCCACAAGACTGCTCCCACTTCAGATGCCAGTTACAAGTCCCAGGTTGTCACTGGTACTTTTGACCAAACTGGTTATAAATTTAGAGGGTTCCCACAACTCCCTCTTCAAGTTTGGTAATTCGCTAGACCAACTCACAGAACTCAGGAAAACGCTTTACTTATGATTAGAAGTTTATCAGAAAGGATTCAACTCAGAAACAGCCAGTTGGAAGAGATGCATAGGGCAAGGTATGGGGGTGTGTACCACCCTCCTAGCACCCCGACATGTTCATCAACCTGGAAGCTCTCCAAACCCTGCTATTTAGGGTTTGTATGGAGGTTCCATCATGTAGGCATGATTGATTAAGTCATTGACCATTGGTGATTAACTCAATCTCCAGCCCCTCTCCCCTTCCAGGAGGCCTGGAGGTGGGGCTGAAAGTTCCAAGGCTCTAATCATGCCTGGTCTTTCTGGTGACCAGCCCCCATCCCCCCAGCCACTAGTCATATCATTAGCATATAAAAGACATTGATCACTCTGGACATTCCAAGGGTGTTAGGAACTGTTGGCAGGAACCAGGGACAAAGGCCAATACTTATTTTTTATGACATCACAGCTGGATTCCCCCAGCCAGTCAAAAAGGGCAGCAGAAGCTGGGGTTCTGAGAGTGAGAGATGCTTTGGGCGGCTTCGGTCCTTGGCCCCAGCTGCCTTATGCTTCTCTATCTGTTTCAGTCTCCTAGATTCTCCAGAAATGCCTCCTGTGACTTATTGGTCAGTCCAAGTGTGAGAGTAATTTCTCTCTAATTGCAGCAAGTATGAAGTGGGTGGCAAAGTCAATTTTTGTGGGAATCAGACAGCAGGAAGGATGTACAAGTAGAGCTTGGCTTCTGCAATGTGGGTTGAGACCAGAAGCGGGCACAGGGAGTAGGTGATTAAAATGAAAGTTTCAAATAAAAGACACAAGTGGACCGGGGGAACAAGGCATCTCTGTCCTTGGCCTCTAGTTGAAATATTTCCCCAATATTTCTTTAGACTAAGAACAAGACCTACTTTCTTCATGACAAAGGCGGGTGGATATGTTACCCTGAGTTTCTGTACTGGCAGGTGGCAAGCTTGTGTGTACGTTGAGTTTAAAACAGTTCTTGCAGACTATCATACACACCTTTTGTTTAACAGGTTGATCAACACTACCTCCCAATCAAAAACCACTTGAAGCAGACAGAAGCTTCAGAAATTCTCAGTATCTGCCTAACCAACTTGAACAGATCAAAAGTCTTGCAAGGCATTATGAACTGAATGTGTGTGTCTCCTCCAAAGTCATATGTTGAAACCTAATCCTACTGTGATGGTGTATGGAAGTGAGGCCTTTGGGGGGTGATTAGCTCATTACAGCAGAGCCCTCATGAATAGAATTAGTGTTGTGAATGAAAAATATTGCCTGCCATAACAGTAAACAAAGGACTTTGCAGCCATCAAGCCATCGCATTAGGGCGTTGCCAACGGGTGAGCTCAGGAAAGAAACAGAATGCCTGCCATTACAGCCACCCCCAAGGGTGCGCCCTGAGGAAACTGAGGCTGAGAAAATACAAGGTACTGGCCCCAGATAGCTGATGTGCATACCAAAGGAATGATTTCAAGGAGCCCAGATTCTTGCATCTTCCCATACATAGAAAAGCACTAAGTTCCTTAACTTGAGATATCTGGGGGTTTTTTTGTTTGTTTTTTTTAACAGCAATCTTTTGATGTTTCTACTACCTAGTCTTTGCTGCAAAACTCCTAAATATCTTGGCTACCCCCTGTTGCCTGTTTGGAGCAGTCGCTCAGAGTTATCTGAGATGCTGTGTGTAGGGCGTGAAGTCCTCAGAGAGTCCGCAGAATAAAACATAACTCTTAACTTTTAGGTTGTGTATTTTTTTTTCAGTCAGCAGTGTCCTTAAAATGGGGACCTCAGGGCTTCCCTGGTGGCGCAGTGGTTGAGAGTCTGCCTGCCAATGCAGGGGACACGGGTTCGAGCCCTGGTCCGGGAAGATCCCACGTGCCGCGGAGCAACTAGGCCCGTGAGCCACAACTACTGAGCCTGCGCGTCTGGAGCCTGTGCTCCGCAACGGGAGGGGCCGCGATAGTGAGAGGCCCGCGCACCGCGATGAAGAGTGGCCCCCGCTTGCCGCAACTGGAGAAAGCCCTCACACAGAAACGAAGACCCAGCACAGCCAAAAATAAATAAAAATAAAGAATTATTAAAAAAAAAAAAAAAAAAAAAGCAGCTTTGTAAAAAAAAAAAAAAAAAAAATGGGGACCTCAGAAAGCTCTCTTGCCCCTTCCACCATGTGAGGACACAGAGAGAAAACAGCCATTTATGAACTAGGAAGCGGGCCTCACCAGACATTGAATCTTCCGGCACCTGGATCTCAGACTTCCCAGCCTGCAGAACTATGAGAAATAAATTCTATTGTTTATAAGTCACCCAGTCTATGGTGTTTTCGTTATAGCAGTCCAAACTGATTAAGATATAGGGGAAAATAAGTTACTCTGGCACTTTCCTTGTTGAACAAAATCTCAATAGACAATTTTTCTTTTGGTCATACTTTGGTTCAATCAATATATAATATTTTCTCTAATAATGCTGACAATTCACATGGGCATTATAACTACTTTATAAAACATACCATGTTAACATTTCCTTTTCAGGACTTGAGAGTTTTTACAGACTCAGCCTCTTCAAAAAGGCTGAGATTATGAATTTTCCTTCTGAACTCCTCATTCCATGGTTACCCTTCCAAGTGGGGGTCCTCCCCACAGGCTGGCCTCCTTTCCTAGCTCCAAAGAACCCTCAAGTCTTTGAAAGCATCCTTGCTTCCTCACTACAAGATGTCGCAAGCCTTGCTACTGTCTTACCCCAAGTCCCCTCCACTCCCCACCTCCACCCCATCAGGAAGGCTCTGGTTCCTTTTGGTAAAAGATGGCAGCAGAAACCTGTGGACTTTAAAAAAAATGGACAACCTAAAATTTGAGAGTTATGTTTTATTCGGGATCTTACTGAGGACTATAGTCTGGGAATCAGCCTCTCAGAGAGCTCTGAGAAACTGTTCCAACCAGATAAGGGAGGAGCTAGGACACATAGTTTTTCTGAAAAAACAAAACAACAACAAAAACAAACAAAAAACCATGTAGCTGAACATCAAAAGATTACTGTTAATCACAAAAAAATAGACATCTCAAGTTAATGATTTTAGTGCTTTTCTATATATGAAGATGCAAGGGTCCAGGCTCATTATTCCTTTGATACGCATCGTACTATTTTGGGCCAGCATTCTGTTTTTCTCCATCCTGAATTCCCCTCAGGGCACACTGTGGGAGACAGCTGCAGTGGCTGATGGCTTGATGACCACAACATTTTTTTGTCCAGAGGCCTAGAATTCTGGGTCCTGGGGGTGCACACCATGTTATGTTACCTGCTCTCATTGGGTGACCCCATAGACACCATGCAGTTTTATTTCATTGACGGTACAGGAGCTTCACTAAAGCCCTTTCCCATCATTTATATAAGAACTTTTCAATTTTTAACTCTTCCTTCTGGGTTACCAGCTTTCTTCTTCTCTTTAGATACCATGGTATATGTCACATTGAACTGCACATATGTAACGTAGCAGTTACAAGGCTCTCCAATGATTCTGTAGCATCAGCTATTAAACACAAAAGGCCCATATTATCGAGCCCTTGAGTTAACTTCCCTACTTTATTCAATGTATTAGAAATGCATGGAACAGTATGACTAGAACAGTGACAATTTCTCCTAGGGTTCTGTGCCTTTCATTGATAAAACTATCTTATTAAAATCTCATAGAGAATTCCCTGGCAGTCCAGTGGTTAGGACTTGGTGCTTTCACTGATGGTGCCCAGGTTTGATTCCTGATTGGGGAACTAAGATCTCACAAGCTGCGTGGTGTGGCCAAAAAAAAATCTCATAAAGGAATACTTCAAATATGTTTGCATATCACTGCAAATATGCTGAAACAAAGCCCATATTACAAAAATAAAGGCAAACAAACAAGAGAAGTTTCTTGACTTTATATTCCCTTCTGCCTCTCATTTCTTTGTTCCCCTTTACAGAGATATCTTCAGAAGTGAGGCTATACTCATGGTCTTCAATTCATGCCCTACCATCCTCTCTGAAACATACTCCAAAATGATATCTGCCTCCACTATTCCAGAACTGCTGAAAGGTTACCAGTGACCTTCCTGTGGCCACATTCAGTGACTACCTCTCAGTTCTCATCTCACCCGACCCACCGGGAGCATACACGGTGGACCCTCCCTTTTCCTGGCAAAGCTCTCTTCACTTAGCCTCCAGGACTCTGCACTCTCCAAGTTTTCTTCCTACCTCTCTTGCTGCCCCTTTTCAGTCTTCTTTGCTTATTCCTCCTCAGATCCTCAACTCCTAAACTTTGGGTGCCCTGGGGCTCAGTCCTCAGGATGTGTCTCTACTCCAACTCCACTCCTTTGGTGATCTCAATCAATTTCATGACTTTAATTACCGACTCTATGCCAGTTACCTCCAGATTTACATCTCTGACTCAGACCTGTCCCTTGACATCTAGACTTGTATTATATCTGAGCTCCTGATCAACAATCTTCCCTTGGATGTTTAACAGACCTCTCAGAGTTAACATGCACCCAAAAGAAACTGCTGATCTTCTCCCAAACCTGCTTTTCATTCAGTCTTCCCCCAAATAGTAATAGCTAGCACTTACCCAGTGCTGACTCTGTGCTTTGCACTGTTCTAAGTGTTTTATGATATTAACTCATTAAGAAAAACAAATGACCTGATTAAAAAATGGGCAGCGGATCTAAATAAACTTATTTCTAAAGATGGCATATACAAATGGCCAACAGCTACATGAAAAGATGTTCAGCATCACTAATCATCAGGGAAATGCAAATCAAAACCACAATAAGATACCACCTGTTAGAATGGCTATTATCAAAAAGACAAAGAATGACAAGTGTTGGTGAGGACGTGGAGAAAAGGGAACACTTGTGCACTGTTGGTGAGATTGTAAATTGGTGTAGCCACTATGGAGAACAGTATGGAGGGTCCTCAAAAACTCAAAAATAGAACTACCATGTGATCCAGGAATTCCACCTCTGGGTATTTATACAAAGAAAACAATACACTAACTCAAAACATATCTGTACCCCCGCGTTCACTGCAGCATTATTTACAATAACCAAGATATGGGAATCATCTAAATGTCCATAATGTTATATGTCAAGTATACCCCCAAAAAAACAAACAATCAAACCAAAAAGAAAAAAGCCTCAGGACAACTTTATGAAGTAGCAATTATTATCTCCATTTTATAGATTAGGAAACTGAAGCATAGAAAAGTTCAGTGACAAGAAGTCAAGGACTCAGGCATTATGTGGCAAAGCCCTTCGGAACAAGAGCTCCACGAGAGCATAATTCCTTTCCTGTCTTATTTGTTGCTGTATCTCCAGGTTCTAGAACAATTGCTGGCACACAGGAGGTGATCAGTAAATGGTTATTGAATGAATGAATGAGTGTATAAGAGAAAGTTTCATATATTTAAACATACCTGCAGAATTAGTACAATCACAAGGCCCTTAATCAGCTGGAACACTTTTACCCAGGCTGAACCACAGTGGTTTTCAGGACAGAGTGTGGGTGTATAGCTAGCAGCCAAGGTGCAGAGATGGCTTCTCTTGGTCCATGGTATTTGGGGATCTGGATACACTTTTCCTTCTCACTACCCTGTCCCCATGTGCAGGCCCTTAGGGGGAGGCTCAGGTGCCCCGGCAGTTTATATCACATCTGTAGTGCTGCTGTGCTTTCCTCGTTCTGTCAGCAGAATAATAATTGCTATTATTTTTTTTCACTGCTGATCTTCCTGAAACTCTACTAAGTGCTTTATATAGATTAACTCAATTCTCTGAATCCTAAATGGTTGGCCCTTTGAGGAACACCATTTTACAGAGGAAACGTAAGCTGAGATGTATTAACTAACTCGACCAAGATCACAGTCAGTAGCAGATTGTAGAGGAATTGGTTTATCCCGAGACAGTCACGGACAGGGGAAAGCAGACCGTTTCTCGTGAGCTGGGCTTACAGGAATGGAAGAAAATGCCTGGCCGAGTCTGCACCTCGTTCCTGGGGCCTCTCACCCTGGGGCACGCTGGGCTGCTCTGCTGCTGGTCTTCAGCCAGTGCCCAGCTCCCACCACTGTTTGTACTGGCCAGACAGGGGCATTGTGCTCAGGATTTCCCCGTTCTCAGAGCTCTAGAATTGCTTGGATGCCAAGGGTGGGGGAATCACTTTGGGTTGGAAGGCTAGAGGGCAGCGGAAACTTTGTGGGATTCTCAACTTGCAGGGTACACACACCTTGGGTAACACTATTACTGGGTTGGTCAAATTTTCACTCCCATTCCACGCCTCCTTCCTAATGTCTGCACACTGCAGTGCAAGCTTGACCACTGTCAGGACCGCCTGCTGAGTAATGATCACTTTTACCGTTTTTACTAAGAAGTCATGTGGTTCAAACAACAATCCCCTTTTGGACACAGGCGTGGGAATCAAAACCTTTCACACCAAATTTTAGAAAAGCTTGTGATTTTGATAACTAAAAACACACCAACGCCTCCTTTCTGTTCTCCATTTCTGTCACTTTCATATTCCTGTGCACTGGCCAAGGGTGTTGTCAAAAATCATACCAAACAGCATGACCAACTCTTTAACTTTTCTTCCTTGGTGGTTTCACCACTGACTTGCTCTTTTTGTTTTCTTTTTATTTTAACATTTGTGTTTTTTAAATTTATTTATTTATTTAATTTTATTTTTGGCTGCGTTGGGGCTTCGTTGCTGTGCATGGGCTTTCTCTAGTTGCGACCAGCAAGGGCTACTCTTTGCGGTGTGCAGACTTGTCATCATGGTGGCTTCTCTTGTTGCGGAGCACGGGCTCTAGGTTCGTGGGCTTCAGTAGTTGTGGCTCACAGGCTTTAGAGCGCAGGCTCAGTAGTTGTGGTGCACAGGCTTAGTTGCTCCGCGGCATGTGGGATCTTCCCAGACCAGGGCTCGAACCCGTGTCCCCTGCGTTGGTAGGTGGATTCTTAACCACTGTGCCACCAGGGAAGTCCTTTGTTTTATTTTCTTTCATTTTAGTGGAAGTAACAGGCAGTGAGAGAACAAAATAGCATCGTCCCACACACATATGGTCACCTTATCTTTGATAAACGAGGCAAGCATATACAGTGGAGAAAAGACAGCCTCTTCAATAAGTGGTGCTGGGAAAATTGGACAGATATATGTAAAAGTATGAAATTAAAACACTCCCTGACACCATGCACAAAAATAAACTCAAAATGGATTAAAGACCTAAGTGTAAGGCCAGACACTATCAAACTCTTAGAGGAAAACATAGGCAGAACACTCTATGACATACATCACAGCAAGATTCTTTTTGACCCAGCTCCCAGAGAAATGGAAATAAGAACACAAATAAACAAATGGGACCTAATGAAACTTAAAAGCTTTTGCACAGCAAAGGAAACCATAAACAAGACCAAAAGACAACCCTCAGAATGGGAGAAAATATTTGCAAATGAAGCAACTGACAAAGGATTAATCTCCAAGATTTACAAGCAGCTCATGCAACTCAATAACAAAAAAACGAACAACCCAATCCAAAAATGGGCAGAAGACCTAAATAGACATTTCTCCAAAGAAGATATACAGATTGCCAACAGACACATGAAAGAATGCTCAACATCATTAATCATTAGAGAAATGCAAATCAAAACTACAATGAGATATCATCTCACACCGGTCAGAATGGCCATCATCAAAAAATCTAGAAACAATAAATGCTGGAGAGGGTGTGGAGGAAAGGGAACACTCTTGCACTGTTGGTGGGAATGTAAATTGATACAGCCACTATGGAGAACAGTATGGAGGTTCCTTAAAAAACTACAAATAGAACTACCATCCGACCCAGCAATCCCACTACTGGGCATATACCCTGAGAAAACCATAATTCAAAAAGAGTCATGTACCAAAATGTTCATTGCAGCTCTATTTACAATACCCAGGACGTGGAAGCAACCTAAATGTCCATCATCGGATGAATGGATAAAGAAGATGTGGCACATATATACAATGGAATATTACTCAGCCATAAAAAGAAATGAAATGGAGGTATTTGTAATGAGGTGGATGGAGTTAGAGTCTGTCATACAGCGTGAAGTAAGTCAGAAAGAGAAAAACAAATACAGTATGCTAACACATATATACGGAATCTAAGGGAAAAAAAAAAAAAGGCCATGAAGAACCTAGTGGCAAGATGGGAATAAAGACACAGACTTACTAGAGAATGGACTTGAGGATATGGGGAGGGGGAGGGGTGAGATGTGACAGGGTGAGAGAGTGTCATGGACATATATACACTACCAAATGTAAAATAGATAGCTAGTGGGAAGCAGCCACATAGCACAGGGAGA
The DNA here is from genome assembly GCF_949987535.1 of Balaenoptera acutorostrata. Taxonomy (NCBI): domain Eukaryota; kingdom Metazoa; phylum Chordata; class Mammalia; order Artiodactyla; family Balaenopteridae; genus Balaenoptera; species Balaenoptera acutorostrata. The sequence continues at coordinate 35,887,591 of NC_080082.1, read as the reverse complement.
TCAGCTCGGTGCTTTGTGACCACCTAGAGGGGTGGGATGGGGAGGGTGGGAGGGAGGGAGATGCAAGAGGGAAGAGATATGGGAACATATTGTATATGTATAACTGATTCACTTTGTTATAAAGCAGAAGCTAACACACCATTGTAAGGCAATTATACTTCAATAAAGATGTTAAAAAAAAAATAGCATCGTCCCAACGTGACTCATATTTATCAGATCTGGGCTATTTGGGGGACAAGTAAAATATTTTTTTCAGAATTGAAAACAAGTGTTCAAACAAACCTTGTACACAAATGTTCATAGCAGCCCTATTCATAATAGCCAAAGTGTGTTAACAGCCCAGATGTCCATCAACAGATGGATGGGTAAACAAATTGTGGTGTATATATACACAATGGAATATTATTCGGGCATAAAAAGAAATGAAGTGCTGATGCATGTTACAAATGGATGACCTTAGAAACCAAAATGCAAATTTCATTTTATTATTATTATTAGTAGTAGTAGTAGTAGTAGTAGTATTTGCCCATGCTACGAGGCTTGTGGGATGTTAGTTCCTTGACCAGGGATTGCACCCCGAGCCCTTGGCAGTTTACAACGTGGAGTTCTAACCACTGGACTGCCAGGGAATTCCCCTTATGTTAATTGTTTAAAAAGAGGCCAGATACAAAAGACTATATACTGTGTGATTCCATTTATATGAAACATACAGAATAGGCAAATCTATAGAGACAGAAAGTGGATTAGTGGTTGCCAAGGGCCTGGGGGAGGGGGAAATACGAAGTAACTGCTTAATGTGTATCAGTTTTTCTTTTTGGTGATGCAAATGATCTAGAAATATATAGTGGTGATGATTGCACAACATTATGAATGTACTAAATGTCACTAATAGTAAAATTTATATTCTGTATATTTTACCACAATTAAAAAAACTTTCCTAGAAAGCAAAAGGAAAAAAAAATCTTTTTCAGAGCTCTTTGGGCATTATCTCAAAGTAATATTTACCCTAAATTCCCCAAAGGGAAAATTAACCGATTAAGATGTTGATTACACGGGTGTATGCATTTGTCAAAACCCCTTGAATGGTACTTAACATTTGTGTGTTTCACTGTATGTAAATTTTATCTTAATAAAAATTAGCCAACCAATAGTAACAAAAAATACAACTGTACTACATACAAAAATAATCTGTGGAAATATGATATTGTACTACCTATAAGGTAGGTTGAATTACACAGCTTCTGGGAATCCAAGTATTCATCTACACTGCTGTGTAGAGCTCTTGGAAGCATATCATAAAGTTATTTAAATTGTCACTGAAATCTAGAAGGAAATCCCATGTGGAATTGCAATCAGGGTAGATGTTCAGCAGCCTGGAGGTCACAGCATGTTCCTGTTGCAGAAGTTCACAACAGTAAGGAGCTTGCTTCCTGGTCACAGGAAGTCTGAACATAATTTCACGTAAAAGTTCTTCAGCCGTACAGCAGTCAATAATGACAAATATCCATTGCAGATAAAAATGTTTACAGTTGTTACATTGCTAGCTAATCCACTGCTATATCCTTAGGTCACCCTTGCACAATATAAAAAATCATGTGTTATTGTACCTGACAAATGTATCATTGAGAGATTTTTCCTCTATTTAAATTAGAAGCATCCAGTAACACTATTCCAAACAGAAGCAAATATTTAACAACATTCACCAAATACTTATTAAGCGTAAGGTACATAGGATTATAATATTAGCATTCAATTCTGTATCCCCAATTTCACATTAAATAGATTTCTCAGTCATTTTTTTATCGAATTGGAAGTTGAGGGTGATTGTGAAAGCTTTCGGTTCTCAAGGAATTTGGTCAGTTTTAGTGCTTATCTCTTCCTTGCTCATTTTTTATATCAGATAGAAATGGGGTTATATGAACAACCCTTTAAAATGGCCTAAGTTAAATAGTGCCAGGGGAAAAAGTGAAACTACATATTCCAGGAAAACAAAAATCTGATAGAGGAAAAAAGTTATTATAAAACATTTCTTGGCTCTGCATTAAACTTTCATATTGTCAAAATATATATCCTGTTTATTAAATTTCAATGTTTAGAACCTATAGTTAGACAACATATAGATATAACTTTGATTATAAGAAAGAAAATAAATGCTGTTAATTTTGTCAATGTAAAAGTTCAAATTGTAGAAGTTGAAAGGCAGAAGGGAGAAGAATTCAAAGTGAGGGGGCTAACTTCATCTCACAAAGAAGGAGCCAAAAAGGACTTCCCTGGTGGTGCAGCGGGTAAAGCTCCTCGTTCCCAGGGCAGGGGGCCCAGGTTTGATTCCTGATCAGGTAGATCCCTCATGCATGCCACAACTAAGAAGTCTGCATGCCGCAACTAAAAAAGATCCCGCGTGCCGCAGCTAAGACCCAGCGCAGCCAAAATAAATAAATAAATAAATAAATAAATATTAAAACAAACGAACAAACCAAAAAGAAGGAGCCAAAAGACACTGCATAATTAATGGAATTAGAAGTAAAGATGTCAGTATATGACTAAAAGTTACTGGGGCAGACATAATACCTAACCAATATCCACTCCTCTCTGCCTCTTAGTAACAGAATGGGCACAGTTTCTCAGTCTTGACACTATTGACATTTTGGACTGGATAAGTCTTTGCTGTGCGGGGCTGTCCTATGCATTGTAGGATATTTGGCAGTATCCTAGCCTTTACCCACAAAATGCCAGGAACACCCCACCCCTATTCGTGACAATAAGAAATATCTCCAGACATTGCCAAAAGTCCTGTGGGGGACAAAATCATAGCTGGCTGAGAACCACTGGACTAGGGTAAGATCACATACACATCACTACATCTTAAAATATCCCTAGAAGATTCTAATATGCAACCAGGTTTGAGAACCACTGATCTAAGCCAGTGATGTCAATCCTATTTCTTACAGGTTTCTCCAGCTCCCTGGCAGCTAGATGTGACCTTGTGGCATAGTTCTGGCCAATGAGATTTAAGTAGGAGTTTGCTGGTGAGAGGAGGTCTAAGAAATCTTATGCTTTCTAGATAAAGGGCAACCAACATAGCTTCGCTCTCTTGCCCATTCTCTTATTCCTTGTTTGTATGCAGATGTGAGGTCTGGAGTTGCAGCAGCCATCTTGTATTCAAAAGGAGACAACTAGTCTATTAAGGGCATCAGAGAGGAAAGCAAAAGAGAACCTGGGCCCTTGCTGGCAGTTTTTGGCAGCTGAACTAGCAATAAACTGGATTTATTAAGTGAGAAAAATATCTCCCTATGTGTTTAAGCCACTGTAGTCAGGTTTGTATTATTTGAGCGAAGAGCAATCACAACTGCTAGAGTTACAAATGTAATGAAGAGAGAAAGTAAAAATGTACAATACTATACTGGTGGGATGGGGCAGGGGAGGAGAGAGAGTAGTATAAACAAGCTAAATACTCATCTCTCATAACAGGAAGTCTAAAGGGATAAATCAAAAATAGTTATATATACCCAAAAGAACTGAAAACATATGTCCATACAAACACTTGTACTTGAATGTTCATAGCAGCATTATTCATAATAGCCCCAAAGAGGTAACAAACCAAATGTTCATCATCGACTGATTAACTGATAAACAAAGAATGGTATGTCCATACAATGGAATATTATTCAGCCATAAAAAAGAATGAAGTACTTATACATATTACAATACGGATGAACCTTGAAAACACTTTGCTAAGTGAAAGAAGTCAGATAACAAAAGGTCACATATTGTGTGATTCTCTTTATATGAAATGTCCAGATGAGTCAAATCCAGAGAAACATAAGATAGATAAGTAATTGTCAGGAGTTGGGGGGAGGAGCAAGGGGGAATGACTGCTAATGAATATGGGTTTTTTTTGGGGGGGTGGGGGGATAAAAATGTTCTAGAATCAGATAGTGGTGATGGTCATACAACGTTGCAAATATACAAAAAAATCACTACATTGCACTCTTTAAAACGATGAATTTTGTTCCATGTGAATTATTCGTCAATAAAAAACAAAACAAAAACAGGAACAGAGACAGCTATGTAAGTGAAGTATTGGAGATATGGAAGGATCCACTGAAAGACAGACTTGAAAGTGATTCCTTCTTAGGAGCAAAACAAAGAAACAATTGCTTTTCATTATTAGCCCTTCTGTATCACTTGATTTTTTTTTAATATATTCGTGTTACTTTGGTAAGAGAAAAGGAAAAAAAGTGGCATAAGAATATTTCTTTCTTTGTAGCCTTGGCTAAGCTAGCATCTCTAGTAAGGAAGAACTTTTTCTCTCTCTCATTTCCAGGCAGGTTGCCAATTTAAATCGCCTTCCTTTCCTGCTGATCTCTGCCAACGTGGTGTCAGACACTGAGAACTAGCTTCGAAGTAAGAAAGCTTCTAAGAAAAATAAAAAGCACATTCTTAACTAAAGTCACACATTTATAATTATTCAGGCCCATGACTAGCACAATGTTTTTCATAATGGAGAAAAAGTGAGGAGTATCCTAACTCAAAAATAAACTCTACATCCCTTTAAGAGCTTTTCACAAGAATAAAAAAAGAGCATGTTGAACAGCAAAAACCTGTCTCATAAATTCAGATCTCAGTTCCAAACCAGTGGGACTGATGTACGTGGTCATTAAAGACAGAACTTTGCAGATATCAAAGCAGAAATGTAGGCTCCCCCCGGGCAATCTATTTTCCTAAAGAAGGCACTTTCCCTCTGCAAAGGACTATGAAAGGCCTATAATCCAAGGCTTTTAACAGATTGATTTTTAATGAATCCACAGTCCCAACTTCTTACAAGCTGCAACTCCAATTCAGAAGAAAAAAAAAAAAGAACAGACACACTTTCATTAGATGCCCTGTGGTTTCATCAGCTGGTTGACTGTTTTTTTTGTTTTTTATTTTAAATTTTTTTTAGATTAACTTGTTTATTTATTTATTTATGGCTGTGTTGGGTCTTTACTGGGCTTTCTCTAGCTGCGGGGAGCGGGGGCTACTCTTTGTTGCAGTGCGCGGGCTTCTCATTGCGGTGGCTTCTCTTGTTGCAGAGCATGGGCTCTAGGTGCGCGGGCTTCAGTAGTTGTGGCATGCAGGCTCTAGAGCGCAGGCTCAGTAGTCGTGGCGCAGGGGCTTAGCTGCTCCGCGGCATGTGGGATCTTCCCAGACCAGGGATCGAACGCGTGTCCCCTGCATTGGCAGGCGGATTCTTAACCACTGCGTCACCAGGGAAGTCCCCTGGTTGACTGTTTGATGGCTGAGAGTGACCATGGAGGGGGATGGGAACTGGTGTGTTTCCCCCCAACCCCACCCCCGTTTCTATCTCCCTGTGACTTTTGCCACATCCGTAAGAAGAACCTAAAGCAAATGGATTCAGAAGTGCATTTAGCTTCTCCTGTTTACTTCTGGTGGTTGCCCAACCCAGAGGCACAACTACTTCCCACTTACAGTAAGGAGCAAAACCTCTGGCTCCTAACATGGATGAAGACTCTCCTGAAGTCAGTCTGTGTCTTTTTAATTCTTCAGGCCCAGCAAGATTTTTTTCTCATTCAACCCACTTTTTATACCACAATCTCACATTTTCTCTCTACTTTCTTTAAGCATTCTGAGTCTCATGTGACCTTCCCACCCCCTCCCACCCAAGGGAATTTTTTCGTATGCTCAAGGAGTTACAGGGGATGGGCAGAAGAAATTGGATGCTGTCCATCGGTCCCTGATCTTGCTGACCTCACTGCCTGCCTTGCTGTTATTTTCATCATGCCCCACAGCAAGCAGGCCCAAATGGGAGGATTCTGGTCTATTTTAGTTACTAACCCATATAATGTTTCCCAAGGGCATTGCCATTTTGAGTCTAGAAGGCCTATATGAGCCAAAGGAACAATGATGGTAGATCTTCCAATGCTACAGCTGAGAGTCAGGAAGAATTCGGCTCCCACTTCATACACCATCCCTCATAATGAGGAGGAGGGCACCCCCCCCCCACGAGAATGAGCAGCAGGACGGCTGCCGACAGACAGCACCAGGCTCACCTCCTGCTAGCTTCATAACAACCGTGAAAAGGAGTGTCTCTTTCCCAATAGTTCCAACAAAAGTCTCAGAACTGAATCCCATTGGCCTGGTTTGAGTCATGTGCTCATCCCTGTACCAATCACTGTGGCCAAGTGAGAGGATTCTGATTGGCCATGCCTAGGTCACATGCCCACCCTGCCTGGAATACATGGACTGACTGAGTGGAAGGGAAACCAGGGTTGTAGTTATCAAAAAAAGGGGGGATGAATGTCAGAGAGACTAGAACAATGGCTTTATATATGTTTACTTAAAGAACAAAAAACCACAAGAAGAAAAGATGAGGACAAATACTGGGAACAGGAAAGTCACTCATAATCCCTAGACAGATACATTTTTGGGAGCAATCTCTACATACCTTTTTGACTTATTTATTGAGCATTCAGTGTACCCAGTGCTCTAAGCTTAGCAAGGAGGTCGGGACTGTAAGACTGGGTCATAGAGTAAGCACATTGGAAAATCTCTTGATCTAAATGACCAAACTGCCTCAGGAAGATGTCATCTATGTACTCCACTCACAGTGCCTAAAGCCCCACTTCCCTTCCCACCGCCCCCCCCACCCACCCCCCGCCCGCAGAGCAGCACAGCTGGAAAACTCTCCTCCCACAGAAGAGATCTCTTCCCAGGAAGGCATTTTGAGGAGACTCCACCTCCACCTTACATCTCTGAGGCTGACAAGCTGGGAAGGCGAGAAAGTGTCACTTACACCCTTTCACCTCCTTGTGGGAGGTGCCACACCCCCTTCTGGTGTCCTTCCCTCCTGCGCCCCCTCCTGGCAGGGGATGGCTTAAGGCAGGACCTTTCCAGGGACATTTACATTTATTCACAGGGCCTGGAAAGACTAACTGGTGGAATTCCAGACATCAGACCTGCAGTGGAGGGAATCCTATCATTTGATGTCAGGCAGCCCTGAATTTGATTCCCAGCTTTGTCACTTTTTAAAAGTATGCGGCTTTGGGAGAAATATTTAACCTCACCAAGCCTCCAGTTATTTTGAGGATTAATTTAAAAGAACGACTATATTTCAAATACCCATCAGGAGATTTGGTTGATTTAGGTACCCAGTAAACATAATGTTACTATTATCGTTAATAAATATTATTTATTTACAGTGGAGTACACTGGCACGGGGACCTGCTTTGCTGGTTGACCTTTGCCAAGTCCCTTTCCCTGTCTGGACAACGAGGGTTGGGCTAGATGTTCTGCCTGTTCTGAGAACCTGGGACTTCCAAGGGCAGGGCATGATGGAAGTCCAATGCCAAAGAGCGACATGGTGTGCATACATGCACCTGTTTGTGTATGTGTGTGTGTGTGTGTGTTTGGGGAGCATAAGTATATGTGTGTCCCTTTGCACTGGGTGGAGGTGTTACCCCCAGAAACCCCAAAATCCATGCAGAGAGCTGTGGCAATCACTTCAGTGTCTGGGAAAACCTGGGAGGCAGGCAAGGAGACCAGTCTGCAGGAGACAAAGGTTGGGCTCCCAGCGAGTGCTGGTAGCTCCCGCTCCTTCCCTGGGCTGCTTGGAAGGCACAAGGGGGCTGGGTGGGCCAGGGAGAGTCCTCAGCAACTCTATCTCCGTGGAAAAGGGAATGGCAGGCTCAGGTCTCCTGTGGGGTGCTGGCTGGCGGCCAGGCCCTCGTTGTCAATGTTCCGCAGCTAAATTCAGTCCAGCTGTTGCCCAGGAATCTGATATTAACAAACGTGTTCCTGGGACAGCTGGTCCTTCCTACTGCCGGAAGCCTTGGCCCCTGAGCCTGCAGCCCGGGTTTGGAGGTTTTGGAGGGTCCTGGGCCCATGGGATCCCAGGTCGGTAGTTTCTTCCGCCTGCAGGTAGGCAGTGTTCCCTAGCTGTGCTGATTTATGGCCAGGTTATCATGTTCGTCAAGTGTCCGGTCAAGAATTCAAAGGTGCTTGAATCTCACTTCTTCATCTTGGGAGCCAGCTCCAGACCAGCTTGATTTCTTGTGTCATTAAATGTGCTTTCCTTCATGTAAGGCTCTCTGTCCAGCAAGCTTGGGAGGGTCAGGCTGCTTAGAGCCCTGGGGGTGGGTGGTGGGGTGAGTCCGGGAGTCTAGGTTGGCACTCCATTGCCTTTCCAGGTTTTGAGCTCTACTGGACATCCTTCCTCTTCCCCACCCACTCCCATCCTCCCTCCCTGTTTTTTCGTCCTGCCTTCCTTCCAAGCTACTATGAGCCAGTACCTAAGTAAGTACTCATAGTAGCCCTGCAGGGTAGGCTGTATTATCTGCTCAGAGCAACTGTTAAATAACCTGACGAAGGGCACGGCAGCAGAGGCTGCTGGGGCAACAGTTTAAATCCAGGTCTGGCTGACTCTGGGTGGGTGTTTCTCCCATTCTTCCCTGACGTGCTCCTCAAGCTCTGGGCCTGGCACCAGCGAAAACGCGATGAACTTGGATCCCTGCCCCAGGGAGCCGGCAGTGCAGGGAGCAGTGAACAACCACGAGGTAGAAAAGGGGGGCAAAGCAGGGCGGGAAATCTTGGAGCAGGTGCAAACCCAGAGGCATCCACACAGAGGTGATGACTGAAGTCGGAGAGTTCTCGCTGATAGCGGGCAGCCCTCGGAGTTGGTGGCTCTCTGAAGGCGAGAAGGACATGACAACTCAGTGCAATGTGAGATTCTAGGTTGGCTGTTGGATCAGGAAAAAAAAAATGCTTCAAAGGACATGAATTAAGGCAACTGATGAAATTTAAATTCGGACTGTACATTTGATAATAAAGTGTCGATATAAAATTCCCTTAATTAGGGCTTCCCTGGTGGCGCAGTGGTTGAGAATCTGCCTGCCAATGCAGGGGACACGGGTTCGAGCCCTGGTCTGGGAAGATCCCACATGCTGCGGAGCAACTAGGCCCGTGAGCCACAACTACTGAGCCTGCGCGTCTGGAGCCTGTGCTCCGCAACAAGAGAGGCTGCGATAGTGAGAGGCCCGCGCACCGCGATGAAGAGTGGCCCCCGCTTGCCGCAACTGGAGAAAGCCCACGCACAGAAACGAAAGACCCAACACAGCCAAAAATAAATAAATTAATTAATTAATTAATTTTACAAAAAATTCCCTTAATTAATATTTAAATTGTAATTACATAAGAGATTGTCCTGCTCTTAGGAGATACAGCTGAAGTATTTCAGGGTGATGAGTCATCATGGCTCTAACTTTCTCTCCGATGGTTCAGCAAATAATAATAGTAAGTATACACATGTAGAGATAAAGCAAAGTGGCAAAATGTTAACAATTGGTGAAAACCAATAGATGAAAGATATAAGGGTATTCACTGTACTGTTCTTGCAACTTTTCTGTAGGCTTGAAATTCTTCCAAATGGAAAAGTTAAAGAAAAGAAGTGGGAGCAGGGAGAGGAGGCAGCAAAGGAGAAGAGCAGGCGGAGAGGGCAGGCTCCTGGCAGCCGAGGGAGAGGATGTGAGTCCAGGAAGGCAGCAGAGGCTGCGGGAAGGTGGGAGGTGGCGAGGATGTGGGGACGGCTAAAGAGCAGTCTGCGGGCTGTGGGAGGAACGCTGCAGTCTTGGAGGTTCAGGAGTGCAGGAGAGCTGGAGGTGCCAGGAGTGGGGAGTACGCTCTTAAGGGTTTCTCCAGAGGTGGCCTGGAGAATGGCTGGGCAGGCTCGGGGAGCACGGCAGCATTGGGCAAAGGCTTTCGTAGGTCGAGAGAGGCCTGAGCTCTTTGCTCAGAAGAGACGAAAAGGCTGATGGGGAGAGAGTTGACGAAGAGCCAAAACAGCCCACGTTTCATTTCCTTCAGAGCTCTTATCAGTGTGGAATGATTTCATCTTAAGGTATTGATTATCCGCCTGTGTAAGCCCCATGAAGTGTAAGCCCCTTGAAGGCAACCCCTTCCTGTTACCTATCCTCTGTCCCTTCTGTTAATCTTCACTGCTTTATCCCTAGCACCTGTCAGGGGCTCAGTATTTTTGAATGGATGATTGACAGGGGGTGTGCTTGTTTTCTGGGGCTGCCAAAACGAAGGACCACAGACCGGGTACCTAAACAACAGAAATGTATTCCAGTTCTGGAGACTGGAAGTCTGAGATCGTGGTGTCAGCAGGGTTGGTTCCTTCTAAGGGCTGCGAGGAAACACCTGCTCCAGGCCTCTCTCCTTGGCTCACAGATTGGCGTCCTCTCCTTGCGAATCTTCACATCACCTTCCCTCTATGTGCGTTCGCCTCTATGTCCAAATTTCCCCTTTTTATAACGACACCAGTCACATTGGATTAGAACCCACCCCAATGATTTCATCTTAAGTAACTGTATCTGGTGATGACCCTATTCCCAAATAAGATCACACTCTGAGGTACTGGCGGTTAGGAAGTCGCCATATCAATTGTGGGGGGATGCAGTTCAACCTGGAACGGGGAACAGGAGGGAAAGGAGGGAGGTGGGAGCGCATTAGGGAGGGAGGACGGGGGAAGGTGGGGCCCTGGGGAAGGCGGGGCTGGAGGTGAAGCTGGGGCTGCTCCCGGTGAAGTTGGGGCACCCAGCTGAGCGTTAAAAAAAGAGAAAAAGGCTTTCTTGTTGTGTGTGGCCGCAGAAGGTTGAACTAAAGCCAAGAAAGGATGTTTTGGTTCAGTTAAAGGGAAACCTGTAAATTAAGAGATAGGACCGTCCAAAAACAGAGGCAGGTGCCCTGAGAGTGGGAAGTGAGTGTTCCATCTCTGGGAAGAAGGCCAGATCATCGGTGGCACACCAGGGCCAGTGAGGATGGCATTCCAGCCCGTGGGCACTGGACTTGTTCAGGCCTCAGTACTGTGTGAGCGTTGCTCTGTGCCAGGCTTGGCTGTGCTGAGGAAGCAGCTGTGGACTGAAGCTCCCAGGCTGTCCGGGGTCCGGGGAGGAGTGATCATGGAGGTCCTTTCTGGTCCCTTTCCTGCTCAGGAGTGTCTGGGAACACCGGCCACACCTGGGCAACCTTGCAGGGAGCAGAGGGACAGGACCAGCAACCCAGCAGGGCCCCAGCAAGGCCCCGCCCACACATGCCTTCCCTATGAATGCCACCTGACTGGGCTGCGTGCAAAGTGCCCCTCAGGCCACACCCCTGACCCTGGGTAGATCAGGACACCTGGGCTCTGTCCAGGTCCATCAGTAATGCTGGGCTGGGCCACTGTGGGCCGGGCACCTCTCCTCTGTGAGCCTCGGTTTCTTCATTTGTATAAATGAGAACAGTGGTTGTAGATTAATGTGGGTGGTCAGCAGTGTGATAGAGGAAGCCTGGAACTGAGTCAGGTCCGCTCTGGGTTTGAATCTCCATTTTCTCACTTCTCAGCCTAATGACTGGACAAGTCACTTAGCCTCAGTAAGCCTGTTTCTCATCTGTGAAATGGGCATCATATCAGCCTCCTCCAGGGTTACTAACAATTGTGCTTTACCTCAATGCCCGGCACTGGGGCAGCTTTTCTAGTGATTCATTTTGTTATTAATAAGAATCCTTTGTAAGCTCTGAAGGGCTGCACACATGCCAGTCATTGTTATTAATAATCAACTTAAGGCCATGAACTTGAGTCATTTAGGAAGGAAGCCTGTGGGTAGACATTGCCCTGGAGGACCCCCAGTCTGGCTGCATCCTTTTTCCTCTTCTCTGCTGGTCTGGGAAATCAGCCAGTACCAGGAGGGTCTGTAGGAACCAGACAAGCTCCTTCCCTTAAGGGAAGGCCCAGTTCTTGCTTTTTCCCCACCTACTAGCTGCTGCCTCTTCTAGAGGAGCCCAACGCCCATCCCATAACCTCAGTTTAATCATGAGAAAAACTAGAGGCAAATCCCAATTGATGGACATTGCATAATATATGTGACCAGTTCTCAGAACTCTCAAGGTCGTTAAAAACAAGGGAAGTCTGAGAAACTGTCAGAGCCAAGAGGAGCCTAAGAAAACATGGCAAGGAAATCCTGGATGGGATCCTGGAATGAAAAAGGACATTAGGAGAGACTAAGGAAATCTGAGTACAGTATAGGCTTTAGGTGTATGTGTCCGTTCATTAGTTGTAACAAATGTGCCGTACATATTTAAGATGCTAACAGTAACAGGAGAAATTGCTTGTGGGGGTGTATGGACGGAATATTTGTGTCCTCCTCAAATGGGATGATATTAGAAGGTGGGGCCTTTGGGGAGCATTAGGTCATGAGGGTTGAGCCTTCCTGAATGGGATTAGTGCCTTATAAGAAGACACAGCTTGTTTATGGTCCCTGCTCTCCTCCAGGTGTGGATGCAAGGGGAAGACAACTAACTGTCTGCAACCAGGAAGAGGGCCCTCACCGAGACACTGGATCTGCCAGTACCTTGATCTTGGACTTTCCAGCCTCTAGAACTGTGAGAAATAAATGTTTATTGTTCAAGCCACCAGTCTACGGTATTTTTGTTATAGCAGCCCGAACTGACTAAGACAGGGGCAGTGTAAGGGGACTCTCTGAACTACCCTTGTAAACTTTCTGAATATCTAAATCCATTTTAAAATCATTTACTTTTAAAAATGCCAGTTTTTAAAAATCTGTTTTTACTATTATTATTATTTTTTTAAGGAATTCCTTTATTTTTTTTAATTTTTTTTTAAAAAATTATTTATTTATTTTTGGCTGTGTTGGGTCTTCGTTTCTGTGCGAGGGCTTTCTCTAGTTGCGGCAAGTGGGGGCCACTCTTCATCGCGGTGCGCGGGCCTCTCACTATCGCGGCCTCTCTTGTTGCGGAACACAGGCTCCAGACGCGCAGGCTCAGTAGTTGTGGCTCACGGGCCTAGTTGCTCCGCGGCATGTGGGATCCTCCCAGACCAGGGCTTGAAGCCGTGTCCCCTGCATTGGCAGGCAGATTCTCAACCACTGCGCCACCAGGGAAGCCCTATTATTATTTTTTAAAATTTATTTTTGGCTGCGTTGGGTCTTTGTTGCTGTGTGCGGGCTTTTGCTAGTTGTGGTGAGCAGAGGCCACTCTTCGTCGCGGTGCGCGGGCTTCTCATTGTGGTGGCTTCTCTTGCTGCGGAGCATGAGCTCTAGGCACGCAGGCTTCAGTAGTTGTGGCACACGGGCTCAGTAGTCGTGGCACATAGGCCCTAGAGCATGCGGGCTTCAGTAGCTGTGGCGCACGGGCTTAGTTGCTCTGCAGCATGTGGGATCTTCCTGGACCAGGGCTCGAACCTGTGTCCCCTACATTGGCAGGCGGATTCTTAACCACTGGGCCACCAGGGAAGTCCCAAAATGCTGGTTTTTAAAAGAATAAGAAGATTGTCACCAGAATGGTAGTTATCTCAGGGAGGGTGGGAGTTCAGATATTTTTATTTTCTTCCTTATACTTTTGGGTATTTTTTGGTATTTGTTATAATAAAATTTTAAAATTTAAAGAAAGAAAGGGAGAGAGGGAGGGAGGCAGAGAAGGAGAGAAAAAGAGAGAGAGAGGAAGGGAGGGAAGGAGGGAGGAAGGAAGGAAGGAAGGAAAGAGGGAAGAAAGAAGGGAAGAAGGAGGGAAGAAAGAAGGGAAGAAGGAAATCTAAAGCAAATGGGGCAAGCAAACACCAGCCAGCTCAGCCATCAGCTGTCTCGGGTGAGGTACAGGGAGGCCTGGGTCCCTTCCTGCCAAATGAGTCCTCAGAGGTGCAGAGTGCCTTAGCTATCCCCCGAGGCCTGGGCTCTTCTCACGCCCCGGTGCAGGTTAGCTCAGGGGCCTGATGAGGCCTTGAGCTCCAGCGTCCTATCGCAACTGCAGCAGCATCTTGGGCATCTCCTTCACCTTCCCCGGGAAAGCTGCAGCCCCCGTGCACAGGGGCCTGGGACCTGGCCAGCAGAGGTGGATGACTCAGGAGCGCTGAAGGAACAAAATATTCCATTGCCCTGGCCCTGGGGGCTTTTCGAGTTTCCCTAAAGCCCTCTCCTAAGCAGTGACTCCCTCCACCCCCCGCTGCCCTAGACAGGCAGCTCAGAGCTGTGTCACCGACTGTTGTAGCGGAAGGGGCGTCTGGCCTCCGAGGTCCAGACAAGCCAGGCTCAAACCCACCCTGCTCTGGGGAGTCCAAAGTTCTTCCTGAGTTTTGGGCAGATTGCCAGAGGTCTCACTTTCTCATGGTTGGTTTTGGCCTTGGCTCTGTCTTCTGTGTCTGCTGTCTCTGTTCTGCACTTTGGGGACCCCAGAGAAGCCCTTCATCGACCCCGGAGGAGCCCTTTGTCAGTTTCTATTCAAAAAGATAAAAAGCCGTTCTTACCCAGGGTTCAGGAGTGAGAGCTTGTCCAAGGCATGAAGGGAAAGGGTCACACGTGAGCTGCACACCAAGCCCTTAAAGTGATCAAGGGCCTTACTGGTCCTCTCCCTGCTCCTCTCCTGCCCCACCTCCACGTCGGTCTTTTTCCTGCTCCGATGTCTTCCCCCTCACTCTGCTGGCCTGGGGGCCCTCCTGAGTCCCGGTTCTCCTATTACTATCCAATCCTCTGAAAATATACTGCAGACAGCCCGGCTGCTGGTGAGCAGGCCCCCTGCTAGGTGCTTTACAGGTGTTGTCGTCAATATTGTTTTGAGGAGCACTTGCCGTGGCTGGCGTGGTCTGGTCCCTGCCTCGCCTCACACCATGCAGTCCCAGCTCTGCCCATGGCCTCCCTGGCCCTCTTCTATTGTCACTTCGTGCCACTGTCCCTCCTGCCACAAGGTATTTCCTAAACCCTGCAACCGTCTTCACTTCTCCACCTCCTGGAAAATCCTCTCAACCTTCAGATTGCTGCTTCCTTGTTGAGGAGGTCAAGGCCCTGTATTGTCCACCCTCATGACAACACATTTGTACTTTTCACTTCTGCATGTGCTTTTCTGATTGGCTCTCGCCTCCAACAGACTGGAAGCTTCGGGAGGGAAGGGGCTGCATGTGGTTCTGTTCTCTGTTTTATCCCCAGTGTAGAGTCCAGGGCCTGGCACATAAATGGCTCTTGTGTCAACTAGGATTGGGTGTAGCAGTGAGTGACAGAAAACCAGGAATAATGGTGACCTAAAGAAATACACATTCATCTTTGTCTCATGTGAACAAAGGCTAGTGGTAAAGAGTCCCATTTCTTACTCCACAATTATGAAATGGGGACCCCCATGACGATCCGGAGCTCACGCATCTTCTACCTTGACTTCGGCGCCATGGTCCATGATGGCTGCTCTAGCCATCACTGCCAAATTCTAGCCAGAAAGGAGGAGGGAATACAAATCATGCTTCCGTGTTGTCAGGCTTCTCAAAATTTCATATACCACTTCCATTTATCTTCCCAAGTCTCATCACCAAACATGTAAGGGAAATGGGGGAAATGTAATCTATTCCGTGTGGCTGTGTTCCCAGCTAACAGTGGGGGCTCTGTTTCCAAGAAGGGAAGATAACGAGCAGTGTCTGCCATAGCCCTCAATAAATATTTACTGAATAGAGGAACGATTTCACTTAATACAGCAATCCTCTAAGATAGGTATTATTATCCCCATTTTATAGACGAGTGCACTAAGGCTCAGAGAGGTTACAGCAACCTTCCAAAGATAGTAAGTGGGTGGCCCTGGAGCCCTGGGACATCAGCCCAGGTTCAGATCACCTGTTACTTTCCTGTGGCACCCTGGATATTATCTTACCCACTCTGGGCCTGTTTTCCCGCCTGTGTAGTAAGTCTGTGGGTCTCTGACCTTCTGCATTGCCACAACAAATCGGAGGTCTCACAAATGGGAAGAGCCAGAACCTTGCCGTTCACAGCATGAGGCTCTATCCATGGGCTGGTGGAAGTCTAGGATTAGCTACGTGAGAGCCTGCCCTCCATTCCTCCCACTGAGGGCTCTTGCCACCCAGAGAAGACCTGCTTCTGACATCAGCTTCCCTCACCAGTCCCGTTATCTTCGCCTTCCCTAAGGCCCTCATGAGCTTTCATCATCCTGTTAGTTTCCTACAGCCCACCATCGAGGATCCCAACCTCCCCGCCAATGCAGAGCCACAGACCCTGGGTTTGGAGGGCCCATTTCTGTCCACTGCCTAGAGGCTGCCCATGAGTCAGTATCTGCTGGGAACGCTGACTGGTTTCTGGGTGTCTGGTACCAACAAACTCTCCTCCCAGCCAGGCCTGCCTGCTGTCTCCCTGCCTGCCTTTGACATGAGCTGCTGACTGGGGCGAAACACTTCCTTTCCCCGCCACCCCAACACATCCACCGAAAAATGCTTTTGCAAAATCCACAAGGTATTTGGCCTCCAGGTGCAAGCTTGTCTGGCTGACAGTCTCCCCAGAACACCAGTGAGTTCATCCCAGAACAGTGCTTTCCCATCTTTGCTGCCACATATGCGACATGGGCTCCCAAACACATTTAAATCTCTCTGTTCAATGAGGGACTCACCTCACCTCTCATCATCCATACATCCATCCATTCATGAAATATTTGTTGATTACCTACTATATGCCACATTGTGCTAAAAGTAGGGAATTCAGTTATGAAAAACTAAATCCTCATGGCCTAAAGGGAAAGATGTACAGTATATATAATCATCTCAATGAATGTTTGATTACAGCAGGAACCACACACACTAACGGAAAGAAACACAATGCTATGCACTCATTTCTGTCACAAAGATTTACTGAAGGCCTTCTACAAGTCAGGCTCTGTTCCATGACGGCATATCAGAAAATCCCAAACTAGATTGGGGTCAGGTTGCCTGAGTTATTCTGGAGGCTGAGTCAGAGCTAATTAGGAAAGTTAGGAGGGAGCCTGGGGTGGGTGGGTGGGGAGAGTGCTTTAGACTGAGCATATACAGGTCCTAGAACTTAGGTGCCTCCCAGAGGAAGGTAGTGGGGCCCAAGGATGGAGAGTGGAGTGGAGTTGGGGGTGGTGCTGCCTCTCTGTACCACCTGCTGGTTCAGTTCCACTGGTCAAATGTAACCTCCCCAGCATATGCTCTTCTCTTCTGCACTTGGGGCCCCAGAGAGTCACCTGCATGGGCCTGTCCATGAGTGGGGAGGAGCTGCTGGCGGGCAGGCATTAGATGGCAGAGGAAGGGACTTCCAGTTTCCAGTCTGGCATGTAGGGAGCTTGAAATTTGCCACTATGTCCTAACAAGTTTAAAAACTGAAAAATCAACAACTCTTCTTAAATCCAACAGAGAAGTGAGGTTGCAAAATTGGAGACACAGATAGGTTGGATACAGAGAATCACAACTACTGGAGCAGAAACCTCTTTGAGAACCAGTGCCAGAGTAGGAAAACCAGAACTGTGAATTGCTGGAGGCTCAATGTGATCAACTCTGAGAGTTAAAAACTCCAGGGGGACCCTGTCACAGCGGTCTCCCATGCTTTTGTGAGTTTTACCTCCAGGAGCTCTACCAGGTTCTCAAAGTGAATACTGAAGAAAAAAATCCCCTTGTGCTTCTGGCAGGGGAAGGGAAAAGGGAAAAGGGATCATTTTGAAATATGCCACAGCCCTCTGTTCTTCTCAACAGGCCAGGAGAATCTATTTTTCCAGATCTTAAACTATTGGGATTTTATCAGAGCTTAACCAACCTGGGGGAAGGGAAATACCTAACTCCAGCCCACTCTAGCCTTCCATGTGGGGGAAGGGAAACACACAACTCCATTCCCTTCCAGCCATCCTGCCCCACCTAAGGTGGGGAGTGGGAGACAAATGAGAAGCACTGATGAAATTCGCAGTTCAGGGGCACAGGGTAACTGAAAGACTGAGACTGAATCACAGGACTGTAGAATGCTTCCCCTCCTCCTACACCTCACCACTACATTACTAAAGGCCTATTTACCACAGTTCCTTTTACCTAATATATCATGTCTGCCTTTCAACAAAGAAATTACAAGGCACACTAACAGGAAAGAACCACAGTTTGAAGAAACTGAACAAGCATTAGAACCAGAGTCAGATATGGCACGAATGTTAGAATTACCAGACCAGGAATTTTTTTTAAACTATGATTAATATGTAAAAAGTAGACAACATGCAAGAACAGGTGGATAAAGTAAGCAGAAACATGTAGTTTCTAAGAAAAAACCAAAAAGAAATGGTAGAGATTAAAAAAAAAAAAAGAAAAAAAACCCGTAACAGAAATGAGGAATGCCTTTGATGGGCTCATTAGCTGAGGAAACAATCTCTGAGCTTGAAAGTATGACAATGGAAACTTCCAAATTAAAAAGCAAAGAGAAAAAAGACTCAAAAAAACCCCCACAGAACAAAATATCCAAGAATTGTGGAACAACTTAAAAAGTGTAATGGGAATAGCAGGAGAAGAAAGAGAGAAAGGAACAGAAGCAACATTTGAAACAACAGTGACTGAGAACTTTCCAAAATTAATGTTAGACACTGAACCACAGATTCAGGAAGCTCAGAAACAGCAAGCAGGATAAATGCCAAAACAATACAAAAAAACTACACCTAGGCATATCATATTTAATTTTCAGAAAATCAAAGATAAAGAAAAAAATCTTGAAAGATACCAGAGGAAAAAATCTTACTTATAGAGGAGCAATGCTAAGAATTACATCTAACTTCTCTCCATGCAAGCAAGAAGAGAGTGGAGTTAAATATTTAAAGTGTTGAGAGAAAAAAAATCACCAACCTAGAATTCTGTGCCCTGCAAAGTTATCCTTCAAAAGTGAAAAAGAGATTAAGACTTTCTCAGACAAATAAAAATTGAGGGAACTTGTTATCAGTAGAACTGTCTTGAAAGAAATGTTAAAAGAAGTTCAGAAAGAAGGAAAATGACATAGGTCAGAAGCTCTGACTCACATAAAGAAAGAGCATTAGAGAATGAATAAGTAAATGTGAAATAAAAACTTTTATTTTTATTATTCCAATTAATCTAAGAGATAACAATTTGCTCAAAATAATAATAGCAACAATGCATTTGAATATATATATATATATACATATATATATATATATATATATATATATATATATGACAGCAATGATATGAGGAAGGGGAGAGAGAAATTTAGAATATTATAAGGTACTTGCACTACAGTGAAGTGGTATAGTGTTATTTGAAAGTGGACTTGGATTAATTGTAAATATATATTGTAAACTCTAGGGCTACCATTAAAAATAAAAGTGTAATTGATATTCTAAGAAAGGAGAGAAAAAGGAATTATATAAAATGCTCACTTAAAACCACAAAAAGATAGAAAAAGTGTAGAAGACAAAAATAGGAACAAAAAACAAGGGGAACAAATAGAAATCAGTAACAAATACTATAGATGTTAATCCAATTATATCAATAATCACCTTAAATATCAATGGTTTAAATACATCAATTAAGAGACAGAGATTATCAGACTGGAGTAAAAAAAAAAAACCAGCAAGACCCAACTATATGTTGTCTACAAGAAACCCACATTAAATATAAAAATACATGCAAATTATAAGTAAAGGAATGGAGAAAGTTATACCCTTCTAACACTAATCAAAAGAAAGAAAGAGTAACTCTATTAATTTCAGACAGAGCAGACTTCAGAGCAGGGAAAGTTACCATGGATAAACAGGGGCATCACATAATGATAAAGAGGTCAGTTCTCCAAGAAGACACAACAATCTCTTTGTATATGCACCCAACAACAGAGCATTGAAATATGTGAGGCAAAAACTGATAGAATTATAAGGAGCAATGGATTATCCACTCTTATAGTTGGAGACATTACCACCCTCTAATGGAAATGTGCAGATCCAGTAGGAAGAAAATCAGTAAGGACACAGTTGAACTCAACAGCACCATCAGTCAACTGGATATAATTGACATGTATAGACTACTTCATCCAACAACAGCAGATTTTACACTCTTTTCAAGGTCACATGGGACATTCACCAAGATAGACCACATTCTGGGCCATAAAACACAACTTAACAAATTTAAAAGAATATAAATCATACAATGTCTGCTCTCAGACCATAATAGAATTAAACTAGAAATCAATAACAGAAAGATAGTTGGAAACTCCCAAAGTATTTGGAGATTAAACAACACATTTCTAAATAACACATGGGTGAAAAAAGGAATCTCAAGAGAAATTTCAAAATATTTTGGACTAAAAGAAAATGAAAATGAAAACACAACTTATCAAAATTTTGGGGATGCAGCAAAGGTGGTACTTAAAGGAAAATTTATAGCATTGAATCCAGGTATTAGAAAAGACGAAAGATTTAAAATCAATAAGATAAGTTTCCTCCTTAGGAAATTAGAGAAAGAAGAGCAAATTCAATCCAAAATAAGCAGAAGAAAATAAATATTAAAAATTAGAGCAGAAATCAATGAAATTGAAGACAGGAAAGAAATCAATAGAGAAAAGTCAATGAAACCAAAAGCTGTTTCTTTGAAAAGATCAATAAAATCAGTAAGCCTCTAGCCGTTGATTTCTTCTAAGAAAAATAGGAGTCACAATTACTAATACCAGAAATGAAAGTGGGAACATCATTACAGATCCCCTGGATATTAAAACAATAACAAAGGAATATTATTATGAACAACTTTATGACCACAAATTTGGTAACCTAGTTGGAATGGACCAATTCTTTTAAAGGGACAATCTGCCAAAACTCACACAAGAAGAAATAGACAATCGAATAGGCCAATATCTATTAAAAGAAATTGAGGGCTTCCCTGGTGGCGCAGTGGTTGGGAGTCTGCCTGCCGGCGCGGGGGGCGCGGGTTCGGGCCCTGGTCTGGGAGGGTCCCACATGCCGCGGGGCGGCTGGGCCCGTGAGCCACAATTGCTAGTCTGCGATAGTGAGAGGTCCGCGCGCCGCGATGGGGGGTGGCCCCCGCTTGCCGCGGCTGGAGGGGGCCCTCGCGCAGAGGCGAGGACCCAGCACAGCCATAAATAAATAAATAAATAAATAAATAAAAAAAAAAAGAAATTGAATCAATAATTAACAACCTATCAAAACAGAAAACACCAGGCCCAGATGTGTCACTGGTAAATTCTATCAAGTACTTAATGAAGAAATTATATCAATTCTCTACAATTTCTTCCAGAATATAGAAGCAGAGGGAATACTTTACAAGTCATTCTATGAGGCCAGCACTACCCTGATGTCAAAGTCAGAAAAAACATTACACACACACACACACACACACAAAACCCCACTAAACAGTGTCTCTCATAACATTGATGCAAAAATCTTCAACAAAATATAGCAAACCAAATCCAACAACGTATAATAAGAAGTATACACCATGACCAAGTGAGATTTGTTCCACATGTGCAAGAATGGTTCAACATTAGAATATCAATTAATGTAATCCATTACATCAATGGGCTAAAAGAAGAAAAATCAAATGATCATATTAATTGATACAGAAAAGCATTTGAAAACATCCAGCATTCATTCATGATAAAAACTCTCAGCAAACTAGGAGTAAAGGAGAATTTCTCCTACCTGATAAAAAAAATCTACAAAAACCTACAGGTAACATAATGCTTAATAACGAAAAACTCAAAGCTTTTTTGCTAAGATCAAGAATAAGGCAAAGATGTCCCTCACACCATTCATTTTCTTTCACTGGAAGGTCTAGCTAATGCAATAAGACAAGAAAAAAAGATATAAAAGGTATACAGATTGGGAAGGAAAATATAAAACTCTTTGCTCACAGATGACGTCAATAACTATATAGAAAAATCTGAAAGAATTGACAAAAAAAATTCCTGAAATTAATAAGTGATTATAACAAGCTGCAGGATACAAGGTTGATGCACAAAAGTTAATTGTTTTCCTATACGCCAGCAATGAACAAGTGAAATTTAAAAACAAATTGCCATTTATATTAACACCCTCCAAAGTAAAATACTTAGATATAAATCTGGCAAAATATTATATGTACAAGATCTATATGAGGAACAGTACAAAACTCTGAATAATGGAATCAAGGAAGAACTAAGTACATGGAGAGATACTCCATAGTCATGGAAAGAAAGGCTCAATATTGTCAAGATGACAACTTTGGAGAGACAAAAACTGAGAACAGCAACACCACGTTGAAGGAGAAGAAGAAAGTGAGATGATTGACACTACCCAACTTACTATTAAGCTACAGTAATCAAGACAGTGTGGTATGGTGAAAGAAAAGACAAATAGTTCAGTGAAACAGAATCAAGATCCCAGAAATGGACCCATATAAATATAGTCAACTGATCTTTGATAAAGGAGCAAACGTCATACCATGGAGCAAATATAGTCTTTTCAACAAATGGTGCTAAAACAACTGGACATCTCCATGCCAAAGCAAAAAAAAAATTAGGAATCTAGACACAGACTTTATATCTTGCACAAAAATTAACTCAAAATGGATCAACTCCTAGAAGATAACCTATGAGAAAACCTAGATGACCTTGGGTATGGTGATGAGTTTTTAGATACAACACCAAAGGCACAATCCATGAAAGAAATAATTCATGATCTAGACTTCATTGAAATTAAAAATTCTGCTATGCAAAAGACACTGCCAAGAGAACGAGAAGACTAGCAACAGACTGGGAGAAAATATTTGCAAAAGACATATCTGATTGATAAAGGATGGTTATCCAAAATATAGAAAGAACTCTTAAATTCAACAATAAAAGTGAACAATCCAATCAAAAAATGGGCAAAAGTTCTTAACAGACACCTCAGCAAAAAAGATATACAGGGCTTCCCTGGTGGCGCAGTGGTTGAGACTCTGCCTGCCAATGCAGGGGACAAGGGTTCGAGCCCTGGTCTGTGAAGATCCCACATGCCGCGAAGCAACTGGGCCCGTGAGCCACAATTACTGAGCCTGCGCATCTGGAGCCTGTGCTCCGCAACAAGAGAGGCCGCGATAGTGAGAGGCCCGCGCACCGCGATGAAGAGTGGCCCCCGCTCGCCGCAACTAGAGAAAGCCCTCGCATAGAAACGAAGACCCAACACAGCCATAAATAAATAAATAAATATTATAAAAAAAAAAAAAAAGATATACAGGGCTTCCCTGGTGGCGCAGTGGTTGAGAATCTGCCTGCCAATGCAGGGGACACGGGTTTGAGCCCTGGTCTGGGGAGATTCCACATGCCGCAGAGCAACTAAGCCCATGAGCCACAACTACTGAGCCTGCGCGTCTGGAGCCTGTGCTCCGCAACAAGAGAGGCCGCGACAGTGAGAGGCCTGTGCACCGCGATGAAGAGTGGTCCCCGCTCACCGCAACTGGAGAAAGCCCTTGCACAGAAACGAAGACCCAGCACAGCCAAAAATAAATAAATAAATAAATAAATTTATAAAAAGAAAAAAAAAAAGATATACAGATGGCAAATAAGCATATGAAAAGGTACTGGACATCATAGTCATTAGGGAACAGCAAATTCAAACAATGAGACAAACAATGAGATAACACTACACACCTATTAGAATGGTCAAAATCCAAAACACTGACAACACCAAATGCTCGGAGAAACAAGAATTTGCATTCATTGCTGGTGGGAATACAAAATGGTACAGTCGCTTTGGAAGACAGTTTGTCTTCCTACAAAATGAAACATGCTCTTACCATAAGATACAGGCATCACACTCCTTGGTATTTAACCAAATGAACTGAAAACATACGTCCACACAAAAACCTGCACGTGGATGTCTATAGCAGCTTTATTCTTAGTTGTCAAGACTTGTAATCAACTAAGATGTCCTTCAGTAGGTGAGCGGATACATAAACTGTGGTGCATCCAGACAATGGAATATTATTCAGCTCTTAAAGAAACAAGCTATCAAGCAATGCAAAGACATGGAGGGGACTAAAAGCCCTATTACTATGTCAAAGAAGCCAATCTGAAAATGATTCCAACTATATTGACATTCTGGAAAAATGGAGACAGTAAAAGGATCTGTGGTTGAGGAGAGGGAGGGATGAACAGACAGAGCACAGAGGATTTTTAGGGCAGTGAAACTATTCTGTGTGATACATGTCATTATACATTTATCCAAACCCGCAGAATGTCCAACACCAAGAGAGAACCCCAATGTAAACTGTGGACTTTGGGTGCTGCGTAGGTTCACTGATTGTAACAGAAGTGCCTCTTTGGTGGGGGTGTGGGTAGTAGGGAGATTGTATGTGTGTAGGAAAAGGGAGTATGTAGGAAATCTCTGTACTTCCTGTTCAATTTTGCTGTGAACCTAAGCTGCTCTAAGAAAGCTTATTAATTAAAAGAAGGAGGAAAAGAAGAAGGAGGTGGGGGGGAGGGAGAGGGAGCAGGAGGAGAGAACAGGCAGTGTTCCTCCCATCTCAGGGCACTAGCAGCAGCCATCCCGGCTCCCGGGACTATCTGGGGTCCCCTCATTCATCCAACCAACACTGAATGAGACCGAAGTGCCCGCCCGGGGACAGAGATAAGCATGGATCAGCTCCAGTGCGGTGTGGCGGTTCTCAGTCCTAGCTGTACACGCTAGTCGCGTGAAGAGCTTTCAAGCTGCCGACGCCCACACTCCCGAACAATTGGGTCAGAATCTCTGGCGGTGGGACCCGAGCATCAGTATTTAAAGTTCCTCAGGTGTAATGATACAAATGAACTTATTTATAGAACAGAGGCAGGATCACAGACTTGGAAAACAAACTTACGGTTACCAAAGGGGAAAGGTTGGGGGGAGGGATAAATTAGGAGTTTGGGATTAACATATACACACGACTGTGTATAAAATAGATAACCAACAAGGACCTACTGTATAGCACAGGGAACTCTACTCAGTATTTTGTAATAACCTACATAGGAAAAGAATCTGAAAAAGAATGGATATATGTATATGTATAACTGAATCGTTTTGTTGTACACCTGAAACTAACACAACATTGTAAATCAACTATATTCCAACACAAAATAAAAAATTAAATTTAAAAAAATAGATAGAAAAAGAAGTAACAGGGGTCTGGACAGGAGACCAGTTTCCAGATGTGAGGAATGGAAGTCAGGAACAGAGCTTCATGATGTGCAGGGAATAAAGTGGGTCCCATTTCCCCACTGCCAGCTCTCCCAAGGGCACAGCATCAGAGGGAAGCAGAGCACACGCTGGAAAAGCCACCGGAAAGCCAGCCGGACCTGGTGGTTGTGGATTGTCTGGCTGACAGCTCTTCCTGGAGGCCTGTCCTGACCTACAGGGGGTGCTGCTTTCTCCAGAGGAGGCACCTGGCCACCACTGTAGCCCAGCTGGGGTGCAGAGGGCTATGACTCAGTTGAGGCTCAGGGGTGGGCGTGAAGTTAGGAAAGGGTGTGCAGTAGAGAGAGTGCATAGCCTTTGGGGTCAGACAGGCCTGAGTTAAATCCCGACTGTGTGTTCCTGGGTGAAACACTTAATCCCCTGAGCCCGGGTTTCCTCCCTGGTGAAACGGGGATTCATAAGAAATATGTGGTCATCACTTTGTCGATCATAAGACACATGGTAGGCACCTGATAAGTGGGGGGCTGTTATCTGGTCCCAGGAGAGAGTCTGAGTGTGCTGGCATTGCCCTGAAAACAAGGAGCACTTACAAGGTCCTCCAGTGGAAAGACCCCAGGGGCCCCAGGCAGCAGCACTGGGTGGGGGGTGACTTTTGGTTGAGGGCGGAGTGGGAGTCACACAGAGGGGCAAGCAGTCCACTAAGGAGAAGGTGACAAGGACGAACGAAAGGTCAGGAGGAGAGAGGAGCCTAGGGCTCTAAATGCCGAGGCTGTTCAGAACCCCAGAGCATGCTCAGGGCCCCGGGAATCAGTCCTAGCAGCCGAGGCTCGGCTAGGGGTCCAGAGCAGAACTCTAGCTCAGGGCCTGCCGTGCTGAAGACAGAGCCTGCCCTGGGAGGGAAGTCCCGGCTCCTGGCTCTAGACTGAGCTGCCCCCATGTTGGGCAGGGAAATGGGGCAGGCCCTGCTGCCAAACTTCAGCCAACCTCAGTGATGCCATGTGCTGGCCAGACTCCCGCCAGCTTGGAGCCCTGACGGCGACGTGGAGCACCCCTCCCCAGCTCCCCGCCCCAGAGCCGTCCTTGGCTCCCGGCTGGATTCAGGTCTGCTGGGATCCCTGAGGACTCCAGGGAAGGCAGCTCCATCTGGCATGCATGCAGGTGACTCGCAGGGGCAGTCAGGTGGCTGGGAAGAGCGCGTTGGGTTTTGGTTTGGATCGCAAGCCGGAAGGCAAGAAAAGGCAGCCTTTGTTTGGGAGGCGGGCTCTCCCTGGGCAGTGGCTATCTGCCGCTTTGGGAGCCTCCGGAGAGGCTGTCTGTCGGGCCCTGCCCAGCAGGCCGGGGGGAGGGGCGCCCTCTGATGCCACTGCTGCTGCAATTGGCTCTCTTCACCCAAAATCTCAGAACAGCAAGGCTGGAGGGGCCCTCCAAGATCCGTTGGGCCAACCCTTCCCTCCACCGTTGGGGAAAACGAGGCCTCACCACGTGTCACCTAAGGGCAATGCAGCAGGACGATGTACTTAAACACGTAACCTGGGGTCTACCCTCCACTGCTGTCAACACCGCAGGATGTCTAAGCATCCCCAGAAGGCGGAGGTCAGGCGTGTGACTCACCTGAGGCCCAGGGGAGGAAATGAGTGGCCCGTCAGGTTTCCAAGCAGAACTCCTCAGAGAGGCTTTGTGGATGACCAGGGGGCTCGTTGGCAGGGCTGCGCTGGACGGCCGAGGTGGGGAGGGGATGGGCTGTGGGCTTTGAAGGAGGAAGAGGGAGGGGCCCAACACTGGAAGCTGAACTCCCAGAAGATGGCATTTTCCCCATGGTGGAGACACGGCTCTGGGAAGCAGCTGGCCCTCCGGTGGCCGTGGTGTTGGGCCGTCCTGCCTTTGGCGGTCTCAACCACACCCCGCGGCAGACCTGGGTTTAGAGACTTCTGTCTTCAACTGGGCCTCACCATCCTAAACCAGGGGCCCCAGCACGGGACACCCCAGCTGAGCAGTCAGACCTTGCCCCCGTGGATCCAGATGGCAACGTTCTGGAGTATTCGCACAACTCCAGGCAGGCGAGGAAGCCCCAAGATGTGGTGGGTAACGGGTCTCTGCAACCCTGGCAAATGGGGGCTCCAAAAGGATTTCATTTTATTTAGAAAGACCAAGAAATGTCATTGAGAAGTGCCTAGAGATACAGCATTCCTTTTACCTGGGGTGCCTCAGGCGGATCTGTACCTGTCATAGAGATTTTACAAGGTTCGTCAGCAGGTCGAGGGGTTTCTCGGGGCAGCTCTTAGCTCACATTGCCTCGAGTCTCCCTCCGCGACACCTCTCCCTCTTTGCCTGGCATCACCCTGCCAGTCCTACCCGCCTTCTCTGGGGGCCTTTTTCATGCCCCTGAATGGGATAAGTCTTCGCTCCTCTGCCCCCAGGCAGGTGGTTCTCAGACCCAAGGGACACTGATGCTTCTGTCTCCATTCATCCCCTCTTACCCCATCCAAACCATCTCCACTCAGCAGAAGATGAAGCATCTAGAACATCTGTTTGGGACTTCCCTGGTGGTGCAGTGGTTAAAACTCCGTGCTCCCAATGCAGGGGGCCTGGGTTCGATCCCTGGCCAGGGAACTGGATCCCACATGCGTGCAGCAACTAAGAGTTCGCATGCCACAATTAAGAGGCGACTGCCTGCCGCAACTAAGACCTGGCTCAACCAAGTAAATAAAAAAAAAAAAAAAAAAAAAAAAGAAGATCTGTTTGATCAGGTCACTTCCAGCTTCACAGTGCCCTCGGGCTCAAAACCTAAACCCACCCATGGCCCCAGAGCCTGGGGTTCTCTGGTGCCCCGCCACCTCTCCAGCCTCACTTTCTGCTCCTGCATACCCTCATTCTAGGAGCACAGGGCTTCTCTTCCGTGCTCACACACACCCGACTCCTTCCCACCGCAGAGTAGCCCCTATGATCTGCCCTCTGGCTGGAATGCTCCTGGAACCTGGCTAACCCCAGAGCATCCTGCAAGGCTTGCTTCTGGGACTGTAGTCACTATTTTCCAAAGATGGCCGCACCTATATACATTATGTATGTGTGTGTGTGTATATATATATCCCATCTCTCAGGCTCTTACAAGACGGCATTGATGCTCCTCTTCCGAGAGGGAGAGTCTCTGTTTCCTACACTTGGGCCTGGCTGCATCCTTATAACTGCCTCGACCAATAGAAAATGTAGACGTGACACCGTATGACTTCTGAAGCCCTTACAAAGCAACGTGGCTTCCTTCCGGCTCTTTCTCTCTTGGGCTGCTTGCTCTTAGAACGTAGGTACCGTGTTGTGAGGAAGCCTGGGCCTCAGATGGAGGCCGCATGAGTGTCCTAACTGCCAAGACAGGCTCACATGGGACTGAGTGAGCTTTCAGATGGTTCCAGCGCCCAGACTTCAAGTCGTCCAGCTGAGTCCCCAGGCATCATAGAGACGGGCCACCCGCACTGGGTCCTTTCTTTCTACAGTTCTGATCCACAGAAACTGTGAGAGATAGGAAGAGATGATTGTTGTTGAAGCCACTGCATTTGGGGGTAACTTGTTATGTAGCAACAGATCCCTTGACCAACCCCCTGCTCCTGCCCTCCCTCTTGCCTTATGCGCACAGCACCCTATACGTTTCTTCTTTGCATCTATCCCCACCGTCATTATGTCTATTTGCAAGTTTATGTGAGTACTGTTTCATTTCCCCACTGGGATGTGAGCTCCATGAGGGCCAGAACCCTGTCTTGCTGTGTCTGTTTTGTCCCGGCAGTGAGCACCGTGCCCAGTTCTGGGTTCAAAACATGAGGCTCAAACGAAGCTGGTGAGAGGCAGGGGCCAGCCACCTCCAGCAACCTCAGGGCAGAATTCCAGTGCTTCCAGGAATCTCTTGGGCACCGGCAGGTGACAGGGAGTGAGGAGGTGCACCGGGAGGGCTGGGGACCTTGTGGGTGGCAGCAGACGGCAGATCCTGATGGCCACTGGAACTGATGAACTTCAGACTCTGGTCCACTTGGCAGCTCTTCCTCCTGGCTGAGGATCCTTTGGTCTCTTTCCAGGCCATTGGACACAACTTGCTAATTCCTGCAGGGGCCTTGGTGGCCCCCACCACCCGGAGTTCTCTGTCCCGCTGCATGCTCCCAAGGTCCAGGGCTGTTAGAGCCTGTCAGACCCATTCCCACATGTGTCTCCTCCAGGAAGCCACCCAGGATGAAGCCCTTTATATTTTGGATCACCCTTGTCACCTGACACAGGAAGGCTCAGTTACCCGGTGGCCCCTGGTCAGCGCTGGGGGAGGCTATGTAAAGTCCCCAGACCACCTCAAATGAATATAAGTTGACAAAGGCTCATGGGGTACACAACAGAACAAGCAAACGCCCCCAGCATCTTCCCTTGAGACCTTTTCCCAATCTCCTCTGTTGGACCTTTCCTCTACCCATCACCATGGCGACCTGCATCTCATGACAAGCAACAGAGACATCGCAGGAGGCACGGGAGTCACAGGCCTTCGCCTCCACCCATCCTTGGAGGTTTTCGCCCTGTCTCTTACATCTGAGGTCTTCTCCCCACATCGTGAACTGGTTGGATGCCTGCTTGGCACCTTGTGTGAGGTCAGGGAGAGCCCGCTGGGTGACCCCTTGTCCCGCATAGTCCCTGTTTTCTTTCTTCTGCTTTTCTAGCTTGATGAAGATGTTGGCGGCTTTACGAGCCCACAGGAAGAAACAAACTATGATTTATATTTTGTGATTCTTGAAACAGCTTTCGTGTCCTTGGAACACTCTAGGAGTCATGGTCCCCACCCCACCCTGCCGCCAGCCACTGCCTGTTGGGAGGCCAGCTAATCCTTGTACTGTATCCTGCCAAGACGGTGCTTATGCAAACATGACTGAATTCTACGGACCAGCCTGGGAGGGAGGACGGCGGAGCGCTCTGAGAGCCCTGGGGGCTCTGGGGACGAATGAAACGACACGGCAGGGGGTTGTTGGGGGCACTGCGTCAGGGACTGATTGGGGATTGGCCAAGGCAGCGTAGAACTCAGCCCTTCTTTCATCTGGGGCCCAGCACCCTCCACCTAACTCTGCTTTTGTAGGACCCCTTTGCTCCTCCTTCCGCAAATGCTGACGCTTGCTCGGCTCACAAGCCACTCTGTTCAGCTACTTGAGAGTCTCCCCATCTCCTGGTCTCTGGCACACAGAAGTGCTGGTGAATTTACTCCTCCCGGAGGCCTCTTGGTGCCGGTTGTTAGTGGTGACTCAGGGCCGCGCTGCCCATTTCCCTGGAGCGTCTTCTTAGAAATGGATGGGCCGGCACTTCCCAGGTAGCTTTCTGCACCACCCCCGCCCTGGCAACTTCTAACACCTGTCTTGGTGGAATGGCTTCCCAGCCTTCTCAGATGGGGCTTCCGGGCAGCTGCAGCTTGCAGCCCAGCAGCAGCGAGGGCGTGGGAGGCGCCGGAGGGCCACGGGATCCCTGGCCTGCGGTGTGTCCCTCTCCAGGGAACCTCAGAACGTGGGCACAAAAGGGACTTAGCGCCTTGGTGGGCAGCAGAGGCGTCGAGGCACGGAGATGTGCCTTTCTGATGTGTCAGTCACGGCATCTGTATGATCCAGTGTCCCTCCCGTGGCCCCCGTGGGAGGTGGCAGTGGCTGGCCGTGCTCAGGGGTGGAAACTGAACTAGGGAGGGCACTGAGCCAGGACTGTGTATCCATAGGTTGGTCAGCCAACGACGAAGGGGCCTGGGGCGAAGAACTCTGACCTGTTGGGGTGGCGTTAGCCAAACCAATCAGATTTGGACCAGATTAGAGAATACCGAAGGACTGGGCAGTTGGGAGCAAGAGGAGACCAGAGATGCCTCCAGGGAGATCCCAGGGTCGAAGCTGCTGCTGTTCCCATGCCACCTTGGGCAGCTCTGGACCTCGAGTCCTAATGGGTCACAACTGTGCTTCCCTCCATCACTGCCTCCGCCCTGCCCCATGGCTCCTACCTTGGCCACTGTCTGACCAAATACACCTGTGTTCAGTGTTTTTGTTTTTTTCTCTGAGTTTTATGGTTTCACACTGAGACCTGTGATCCATTTGGGGTTAAGTTTTGTATATGATGTGAGGTATAGGTAGAGGTTTTAGTTTTTGGCTAATGGATTGCATCATAAATTATCACAAACTTAGCGGCTTAAAATGAAACACATTTATTATGTCACAGTTTCTGTGGGTCAGGAGTCTGAGCACAGCTTAGCTGGGTCATCTTAGGGTCTCACTGGGCTGCAATCAGGGTGCTGGCTGGGCTATCTTCTCATCTGGAGGCTTGACTGGAAAGAATCTGCTTCCACGCTCATCCAAATTGTTGGTGGAATTCATTTCTTTGCAGCTGTAGGACTGAGGGCCTTGGCTTCTTGCTGGTGACTTTCAGCTCCTAGAGGCCACCCAGTTCCTTGTCATGTGGGCTTTCTAAACACAGCTACTTGCACCATCCAGCCAGCAGGGAGAGCCTGTGAAGCAAGTCTCCGCCGGATGGAGTCTCATACAACATAATGTAATCAGGGGAATGACATCCCTTGTCACTTTGCCATATTCCATTGGTTAGAAGCAAGTCACAAGTCCCACCCACACTCAAGAGGATGGGTTTACACAAAGGTGTGAACACCAGGAGGCAAGAGGCATGTGGGGCCACCTAAAAGTCCGTCTGTCACACGGACGTACCAGTTAATGAAAAGAACATCATTTCTTCATCGACTTGTCTTTGCACTTTTGTGAAAAATCAATTGACTATATTTGTGTGATTCTATTTTTGGACACTCTTCTGTTCCATTGATCTATGTGTCTATCTTTTGCCAGAAACATAATGTCCTGATTCTGTAGCTTTCTACTAAATCTGGAAATCCGGTAGTGCGATTCCTCCAACTTTGTTGTTCTTTTTCCAAGATTGTTTTTGGATATTCTAGGTTCTTTAGCTTTTCAACATAGGTTTTAGAATCAGTTTGCAAATTTTTACCAAAAAATCCTGCTGGAATTTTTTTTTTTTTTTTTTAATTTGGACTTTAAATTTATTTATTTATTTATTTATTTATTTATTTATTTATGGCTGTGTTGGGTCTTCGTTTCTGTGTGAGGGCTTTCTCCAGTTGCGGCGAGCGGGGGCCACTCTTCATCGCGGTGCGTGGGCCTCTCACTATCGCGGCCTCTCTTGCTGCGGAGCACAGGCTCCAGACGCGCAGGCTCAGTAGTTGTGGCTCACGGGCCTAGTTGCTCTGCGGCATGTGGGATCCTCCCAGACCAGGGCTCGAACCCGTGTCCCCTGCATTGGCAGGCAGACTCTCAACCACTGCGCCACCAGGGAAGCCCATCCTGCTGGAATTTTGATTGGAACTTCTCTGAATCTATAGAAGTGATTTTAAAATTTGAAGGTTTGAAAAGTGATTTGAGTTTGCATTGAAAATCTCCAGATTTCTAGGTTTTCTTGAAAAAAAAAAAAAAAAAAGGAAAACGGGACCACACCAGGCCTGCAGTTCTGCAGAGCAACAATCTCCTGCGCTTGTCTTTCTAGATGGGCCCTGTGCTCAGTGCCCCCATGCTGACTTGATTCTTGTGCCCACGCTCTGCTCCTTTACCGGCACTGCCACCTGCCTGGTCCCTTCGGCCCTGAGGTTTGTGATTCCTGCGTTAGGTTCTGGCTTTGGGGGCAGAATGCTCTCTCTCACACTCTTCATCTGGTTAATATCTTGCAGTAGTTCAGCGCTCAGCTCTGAACTCAGCGTTCCCGAGTGGCTTTTCTGCACCCGAGCGAGGGGAGGACTCCGGGCTGGTGATCTGGGAGCTCCCTGGGCTTCCTCTTGGTCGTCGGTGCAGGGGTGAGGTGCTTGTCGGTGTGATTCACGTTGTTCAATGTCTCTCTTGCCCAGAGATCTCCATGAGGGCAGCGGCCACGTGTTTTGGCCGCTGCTGTATCTCCAGTGCCCGCCACAGTGTCTGGCACAGGGGAGATGCTTGGTGAACGTCCAATCCAAGGACAGATGAGCCCTTCTCCCGGGCTGTAGCCGATGAAACTTTAAGCTGCTCCTCCTGTCCCCGCTCCTTCCTCTCCCCCACCCTCTTGGTCGGTCTCCTCGCTTGATGACATTGTGCCTGTGAAAATGGCCAACTAGGACCCTGGTGTCCCATGCCTACAAACCTCTAACTTCTAACAAGACCTACAAGCTCCTCGGAGTGAGAGCAGGTCTTGCTGGACTCCCAGCCTGTAGCCTTCCTGCTGGCCTGAGGGTTTGGGCTCTTTTCTTTTCTTTTTTAGTTTTAATTCATTTATTTTTAAAAATTAAGGCATCATTTATGTACATTAAAATGCACAGATCCTAACTGTTCAGTCAGTGTTCTGACAATTGTATACGCCCATATACCCACCCCTCAAAGCAAGATAGAAGACAAGTTCCATCGCCCCACATAGTTCCCTCTGGGCCTCCCCTCACCACCACTTTCGGATTGCTGTTCCCATAGGGTAGTTTTGCCTGCGCTAGAAATTCCCATACACGATTCATGCAGCGTGTACTTTTCGTCTGGCTTTTCTCACTCAATGTAACGACTGTGGGATTCACCCATACCGTTGCGTGCATCATCTGTACAGCCGGAATAGTATTGTCTGAGTATCTGCTGAGTAATATTCCACCATATGGATGTTCCACAATTAGTTTATCCTTTCACTTCTTGGACACTTGGGTTGCTTCCTGTTTCGGCGATTAGGAATAAGGCTGCTATAGATGTTCTTGTACAAGTCTTTGTGTGGACATATGTTTTCATTTTCTTCAGTAAATACCTAGGAATGGAATTGCTAGGCCATAGGGTAGATACTCATCTAACTTTATAAGAAATTTCTGCTTGTTTTCTAAGGAAGCCTCAGTTTGTTCTTCCTGGTCTTGACCTCCTTTTCTCTGGATGAGAAAAAGAGATTCCAAGAATCAGCAAAGGTTGGAGCTGTACAAGTTTTCAGAGGTCAGCTCCCGACCCCTCATCCTGAGATGGGGATCCAGGCCTGGGGAGGGGTGAAGTTTGTTCAAGGAACTCCTGTGACACCTGGAAGAGCCAGAACTGGGACTGGTGGCTCCCGATAAATTTGCTCCTGGCTTCAGCCAGGTTGAGAGGGTGTCGTCTGCTCTTGCAACCAAGTTTCTTGACAGAAACATATGAGAAGTGCAGTCTCCAGCCCCTGTGTACTACCCACATACACTCACCCCAGAAGGAATGGGAGATGCCAGCCGGGTAAGGAACCCAGGCCACGGCTCCCCGAGGGCAGAGGCTACGCCAGCTTGTTCACAGCTGTGTGCTCCCTGTGCCGCAAGTAGAAGCTGCTGAATGAAGAGACGGTACAAGCGGCCAGAGGCTGATGTGCTGAGGGGCAGGGGGCCTTGCTGGGTGACTTCCTGGAAGAGTGGCCTTGGAGCTGATGCTTGGAGAACTATCCCTCCCAAATCTCTCAGTGCTCTTACGTCCATGGGTCTGTCTCATAGGGGGCCAGTCCAGTAGTAGTGTGGGCACTCACTGGTTTTACATACTGGGACACTGACACCCCAACAGGGGAAGGAACGGGCCTGAAGGAGTTCACAGCAGAGCTGGAACCAGAACTGGCGGGGGGCAGTCCTTGACCTGAGAGGAGATGGGCTTGGGGGCGGCAGAGGTGGGGACTTCTGCCCTCACAGCCACCCAGATAGCAGCCTGCATGGGCCTGGAAGCGTGAGTTTCCGCTCTGGACAGCTGGTTGCAATTACCAAGTGCAGGAGGACAGGCAGGCAAGGGGGGCACTGCCTCCAGAGAGGGGCTAGGGAAGGCAGGGCACTGAAAAAAGGCCCTGGAATGCACGCCAGCTGGACGGCTCTTCCTCGAATGTTCCAGCTTTAAAAAAATGAAACTTTGCTACTTTTCTCTGGTCCACCAATTGGGCATGTGATTCTGAAGACCTCATACCATTTTTAAAGATAAGAAAAAAGTGCTCTTTTTCTTGGAAAGTGATGAACAAGTGCTCCTCTGTAGATTTGCTCTCCGGAGGTGTCTCCTGGGTTCCCCTGGGCAGGGCTGGCTGGTAAAGCCCCGGGGCACACAGGGTCCCACCCAGCTCCAGGGCTCAGGTTGCACAGGAGTCCTGGAAGCCGGCCTTTCTGCTCTCTCTTTCTCTCCCCCACTCCTTTTTTGAAGGGTCCTGGTCCGCTCTGTACAGAAGGAGGAGGGTGAAGTCTTCTTAAAGCCCACGGGAAGTCAAGGTCGTGGTTACACTGGTGGGGTAGGGAGGGCACAGGGGGCTCCTGGAAGCTCATGTGTTGCGTTTCTTTGTCTGGATGCTGGTGACATGATATGATGGGTTTGGGAACACGCAGTGAGCCGCCTATTTATGATGTGTGTGCTCTTCTATATGTCAACCACACTTCAAAAAAGTGGAAAAAAGGACAAAGGAACTAAGCCTGCTTAATTAATAAGGGGCAGACAGCAGGCATTATCTTGCCAAACGGGGGTGACCGAGTGTATGACAGGGGAAACTGAGGCACAGACGAGTTAAGGAGTTCATACGTTGTCATGATTAGGAACGAATCTCTGCCCCTAGAAAAGTCAACTTACCCCTTTCCCAAAGAGGAGCCAGTGGGTCTCCCTGATACCAGGGAAAGCCCTGGAACTCTGCGGTCACAGGCGGCAGGACGGAATCACTCCTTGGTCCTGGCTCTTCAGGGAGGGGACAGATGGAGGGCTAGAGGTGTTGCTGCAGAGGAGACCCAGCTCAGTCTTGGGGAAGATCTAGTCGTGACCGTTTGGTGACAGACCACCACATGCTGCTGACAGGTGGGCCTCCCAGGAGACCCCCTGGGGAGCCCAGCAGGGATTCCTCAGGCAGTGCCCTCCCCCGCCACTCCCTCCACCCACTGCAGGAATGGAGCTGGGTCAGCCAGAAACTTAGGCCACGTTCCTGTTCCAAGAGCCAGGGAGGGCGGGAGCGAGGGTTGTCTGCAAGGCGCAGGAACAGGCTTGGGAAGGGCTTTTCCAAAGAGCAGAGCATGCACCCCAGCTGGCCCCCCGCGGGCCCCCAGTTCAGGGAAAGAAGGCAGAACACATCCCTTGGGACGCAGCAAACCCTCTTCCCTGACCTCTCCAGCCTCCGCTGTGGCCTTCCTCTCCATCTGCTGTTCCTCTGCCAGGAACGCTCTTCCATTCACAGCCCCACCCTCTCTTCGTGGCTGATTCCATTTACCCCATTCGCACTTCTGTGTCTGGTCTCCTTGCCCAAATAGGCTGTCAGTCCCCCACCGTTGCCCATCCCAGCAGAAACGCAGTACTCAGAAGGGACTAGAGGTTGACATCAGTGAATGGATGCACGGACACCCAGCTGTGGCTTCCTGAGTCATTCAGTGGAAGGATGGAGTGTGGACACCTGGGTTCAAGTCTTCACATCTGTAGGGTGGGGGAATCATTCTTGCCTGTCCCACTGGGCAGCTGTAGAGACTCATCCAAGGAGGAAGATGGTGGGCAGCTGTGGCTGGGGCTGTGACGGATGCCTGGAAAGACCAATCAGATGAGGTCTGGGTTCAGTCTGGAGAGGGCTGTGGAGAGGGAGGGTGTCGACGCTCATGTCGTCAAGTCACTTCCTGTTGCGAGGGTTCTCAGGGCCAGCCCCAGGCCGCAGACTTTCCTGGGGCTCACCACGACCGTGACGGGGGATGCAGAGCCCCGAGGGTGGGTTAGGCTGGGGCAATCATTCCGATAAGCCTCAGATGGCAGCAGCAGATGGCTCCAAGCTGGTGGCAGGGGGCGGGGGAGGGTGGTTGGGACGTCTGAGGTAGGCAGCCCCTCTGCTGCCGCCAGCTCCGTGGCAGACGAGGACCTCCTCCCACCAGCTGTGCCAGTACCATCTCAGCCAGTCACCCTCCACTGTCCCCACTCAGCACGACCTCCATCTGCACGCGATGCTCAGGATGGTCCTCAATGCCCACGTTCCTGGTCCGGGGCGAGAAAGCTGGAGGTGTCAGACGGCTGGAAACACTCTGAGAGGAGACACCGCATCTCCCCGGGAGGCAGTGTACGAGACCGGAACGCAAGGCTTGCCTCACCTAACGGCTGATGGTCGCCGGAGCCCAAGCCAGCCGGCCTCTGCCCTCTGAAATAGGAGGTCTCCGCGTGGCGGACTCCTCCAGTCCTCAACGGCGTGCGCCGATCCTGCTGGGCTCCCAGGCCCCACCAGTGCCATGCAGGGCAGTGACTGGGGTCTGCAGGGCAAGCGACGGGCTGTGGGAAGACCCTGGTTTGGTGGAAAGAGGCCCGTGTGCTTGGTGGGCGGCAGGCGCCGCTCCCTTCCCTCTGTCCTTGTTCAGAAATGTCCCAGGTAATTAGAGCCAGCTTCTGCCCAGCAGTGAGGACACACAGCTGGGCTGGGGGTGGGGAGACCAAGCCAGTCCCAGCCACTTGTCCCAGGAGGGAGGGGCCCCCTGGCTGCCCAGCTCTGCACTCCTCCGCCTCTGTGGGGCTTGGGATTTGGAAAACACTGAAGGTCAGATGAAGCCTTGAGGAAGAGCCCTTCCTGGAGCCACGTGTGGGACTGAAGGGGGGTGTCAGGAAAGGGAGGGACTCGCAGGTGCCAGGCCCTTATCTTAGGATTTTATCCCGGTGGCAACAGCTCTTCATAGGGTGTCGGTGTGTTGAGGGCACACCGGGATCCCTGGGGGTTCCAGACGCCGATCTCCCCAGTCTGGGGTGTGGCCTGGGCACGAGCATGTTTACAGCCCTTCCTCCAGATGACTCTGATGTGCGTCAGGATCGAAAGCCGCCAGCTGTGAGGGCAACATCCTCACTTCACTCACAGATGAGGGGACCAGCCTCGTCTGAGAGGTTGCGTAACTTCCTCTAGGTCACACAGCAGTAAGTGCCAGAGGAGGGCCCATGCCCTCATCGCCAGGGCGGGAGGAGCATGGGGCGCTTTGGAAAGGCCCCTTATGGCTGTTTCTCCCCTCCCCCAGCACTGTCCCAGGCACACAGTGGCGGCCTGGGGACAGGGGAGAGGAAGGCATCACAGAGGGGCTGGCAAGAGAGCACGCAGAGGACGCGGGTGCTGGGCCTCCAGCTCTACCCCCGCCACTCACCACTGGGCCTCAGGTTCCTCAGCCTTAAAATGGGAAGAAGCGCCAGTGCCCTGCCCACCTTGGTGGGGAGGGGGCACGTGTTGTGCCCACGGGAGGGGCTGGCAAGGGGAGAGGGACCCGCTGCCGTTGAGAGACCCTCTGGTCTGGGGAGGTCATGTGAGCAAAGCAGCTTCTGCAGCTCCTCGAGGCCAGCTGCGGGAGGCCCTCTCCTTCCTGCAGCCTTTTTTGGTGGCTGAAACCCTAGACTGATCCCAGAGCCAGACAGGCGGGCAGACAAGCGCATTCTTTTCAGGGGAGGCCCCCTCCTCCTCTCTCTGGAAGCCAGGAACGGGGAGGGCAGGGCCTGCCCAGGCCTGACCCCAGACTGGGTTTCAGGCTGTGGGGCGAGTAGGGCTCCCTGGGGACTTGTGGGGCGAGCGGTGGGAGGGAAAGCCCCAAAGGCCCTAGTCTGCGGCTGGGAGTCGTGTGGGAGGAGGTGGCAGGGGGCTGATTCCAGCAGCTCCGGGGCTCCTGGGCTGCAGCTCCAGCACTGGCTGTGGGCACTGATGCCGTTTCTGGGCAAATCCCTGCGTGTCCAGCCTCAGTTTCCCCGATGACTGTCACCAGCCCTGGAACTACAGATGTCACAAGACTGGAACCTGAGCTGTAAAAAAGGCTGCTTTCAGTTTTCAAAAACCATCAAAGGTCACTTTACTGCTGTGCGTCCCCCTAAATGAAGAGGAAGGCGGGTATGACATGCACACAGGCATACTCTGGACGGCGCTTCTGCAGTGCTGGTCAACTTAAAAAAAAATAACGTGTTCCTGGCGTCCTCCCACAGGAACAGGGCTGGACACGGGCCCCACTACTCAGGAAGGTGGGAGGTGGGAAGCAGCTTCCTTCCACAGCCTCCCTCTGCCCAGCAGGCTGACAACCTTGACCCGGGTCACGAGCCCTCCATTCTGTTCCCTGGGTGGGGGAGGGGGTCCATCTCGGGCGCCATTCTGGCTGCTAAGTCGCCCTGGCAGAGCCTGCCTCTTGGGGAGGTGGAATGGCCTGCGGGAATTCAAATCCTGCCTCCTGGACGCACGAGCTTTGAGAAGTGCAAGTCTCGGCATCCCCGGGCCTTGTCTCTTGGCCTGCAAGATGGAGACCTCAAAGGAGCGGCGTGAGGAGCAGGTGAGGCCGGGCCCGGGCTGGCGGGTGCCGTGTCAGCCAGGGGTCAGCTTTCCCGCGCATCCTGTGGCCAAGCAGCGGCTCCGCTGGTGTCCCTCTGGTTCCCTCTCTGCTGCGACAGCAGCGGGCTCTCCAGGGAGCCGAGCCTGTGAAGAGGAGTGACGTCCTCTCCAGGTCACAGAAGTTTTGGGTCCTCTCTGCGGCCCTGCCGAGGCTCTGGACCACACTCTGGGTGAGTCAGCAGGGACAGAGGAGAACATTCAGAATCCAGAAGACGAGATCGCTGAGCTTTTGGAGACAAGATCTCTACCTCTGGGATGATCTGTAAGGGTGTGAACAGTTCCCTAAGTGCCCACAGCGCTGCTGGGCAGAGCCGGTCACTGGGCGGGCTCTGTGCCAGGCAGCTCCTGGCCCATCTCTTCCTCACAACAGCCCTGGGCTAGGAAGGAGGATCCCATCACCGCTGTCCTACCGGTGAGGACACGGAAGGGTACGGAAGGTCTGACTCTGAAGAAGCAGGCCTGGTCTCTGCCCAGCTAGGGAACGGAGCAAGGAAATTCACATCAGGGCATTTGTTAAGACACAACCTCAAGGGGACAGAGGGTTCCAGGGAGGAACCACCCTGCGTGAGGGTGTGGGTGGAGCCTCCTGAGGTTACTTGGAAACT
This sequence comes from Balaenoptera acutorostrata, assembly GCF_949987535.1. Lineage (NCBI taxonomy): Eukaryota > Metazoa > Chordata > Mammalia > Artiodactyla > Balaenopteridae > Balaenoptera > Balaenoptera acutorostrata. Next base: position 35,847,731 of record NC_080082.1, on the reverse strand, counting down.
GACGGGGGGGACACTCCTGCAGTGCTGAAGCTCTGGTCTTTGGGATCTTCCTAACGATACGATGAGCTTCCCTCATTTAATCTGCCAAGTGTAAGGACAGTGATATGTATTTCACTCAAGACTCTTGATTTCAAGGGACGTAAACCCAACTTAAGGAAAAAGTGAAGTGTGTCAGGGTAACAGGCACCTCGACATCTGAGGAAGGGCATGAGAGCCCTCAGGTTTCCATGACAACAGGAACCTGGAACTCAAGCCACCAGGAATCATGCTGTCATGCTTCTGCTTCTCTCCCACTATAGACCAGCTCCTCCCCCCACCCAGGGCAGGAAGCAGCCTCCAACAGACCTGGGTGTGACACTCCGTAGCCTCCCCCCCCCCCCCACCAGAGGGGACAATTGCAAAGAGTGGTCCTGACTGGCCTTTGCTTGGCCAGGTGTCTGTCCCGGCCACCTGTGGGCAGGACGTCAGAGCACACTGCTTGGCTCAGCCTGGGGCAGGTGCCCATCCCTGGACCAGGTGGTGTTAGAGCCTTGACGTGAAGGGAGAATGGAGAGTAGTGGGTTCCAGGGAGTGACTGCTGAGAATCTGATTTCCGAAGGCCTTGCTGGCTGCTAGATGCCGCCGTCAAGAAGGCACCATCCTCCAGTTCAATTGAGCAGACTTTATTCAGCACCTATTAAGTGCAAGGCACTGTGCTAGGTGCTGTGGGAAATACAGAGAGTGAACACAGACAGCCCTGCCCACGAGGAGCTCACAGTCTAGAAAAGGAGGTAAGACACGGTACACAATCAGCTGCAGTGACACCAGCCAGAGTGGCAAGCGCCGAAAGCAAGACACAAGTGCTATGGGGTCACAGAACACCATGAGGCTGCTTCTGTCAGAAGCTTTAGGCGAGGGTACAGAGGACGCAGGGCTGGGCCTTTGAGCGGGGAAGCCGTTTGGGAGAAAGGGCATTTCTAGCAGAGAAGAGATGCACTCAGAGGTGGGAGCCCACAGGTAACGGAGGAAATTGGGTGGCTGCAGGGAGTGGGCAGGTGGGCTATACAAAGTGGGCAGTCAGGTACAACTGGGAGGTGGACAGCCAAGGATACTAAGCTCAGGGAGTTCTGAACTTGACACTCTGGTCAAGAGAGCCACTGATCACTGAACAAGAAGAGGGATGTGCAGAAATGTGTTCTTAGAAGATAAATCTAGCGGTTGTGGAGTCTGGGAGGGAGAGGGGAAAGCTGAGAGACGGGCTAACTTGTCAGAGGCTGACGCCCACGGGGAGGCCATGAGAGCATGACTGGGGGGCAGTGGCCAAAAAGGGACAAGGGTGGACAAGGAGATCTTGTGGCGGGGGGGCGGGAAAGGAGAGCAAGGAACAGACGCAGGCCCAGGGTCTGGGGGGCAGTGGGTCTGAGGATGTCCCAGGGCTTCTAGGTAGAGCTGGAAATGAACTCGTGAAGGGCAGGGCTGGAGCTGGGACTGGAAGCCATTGCTAAGAGGGGCGGTGGGAATCAGGGAAGTGTGCTGGCCCCTAAGGGTGAGGGCTTCTCAAAATGTGGTCCCTGGGCCACCTGCATGGGAACCATCCAGGGAGCTTGCTGAAGTTGCAGATTCCCAGGCTTTACTCCAGAGCTACTGCATAAACATCTCTGGGGGTAGTGCCCAGCAATCTGCATTTTTACTAATAGCTGCCCTCCCCGCCGTGAGTCCCATAGCTGGTCCAAGGTTTGAGAACCACCTGTTGAACTGGCCTTTAGGTAAAAGAAGGAAGAGGAATGAAGACTGTTTAGGAGTGAGGGAAATCTCAGAAAATAGGGAAATAAGGTCAACGATGTCATGCTACGGTCACTGAATGAGGACACAGAGATTAAGGATTGGGAAAAGGCCTCTGAATTTGGCAACTGGGTGGTCTCCGATGACTTTCCTAGACTATTCCCACGTGGTGGGGTGGAGGCCAAGTTTGCAGACAGGGGAGTGAAGAGTGGCAAGGGTGGGGGGGAAGTATCAACAGAGTTCCTTAGGGAAATCAGGTTACTTTAATCTCAAGGATCCGGAGTACGTGGGGAATAATGGAGAGGTAGATAATGCAGAAATGGAGTCTGAGTAACTAACCAAACAAACTACCGTGGGGAGATGAGAGGAGATGGGCCCAGGGGCGGACGGATGGACGGACGGACGGAAGGACAGGTGGGGACATGGAAGGGCTGGTGGGGAGGCCGAAGTGGGGAGGGACCTCCAAAGGACGCGGCGTCTCAGAGGTGTGTGGGAGGCAGGCTGGGCCTGAGAGGGGGTGGCGCCGGGGCCCAGTGCCTGGGGGGAGGGGTGCGCTCAGAGCCTCATGGGCTTCTATGCGTGGATCATATTCCACACGTGCCACAATAAGCCTGGGCAATAAAGCAAAACCATCCCTCCTCTCACTGACACCAAAAGCTGCAACAGGCCCCCAGAGTCCCTGGAGACACAGCCATGGCCCGCTACGCCTGCCAGAATGGCTGAGAGGCCTTCTTACTGTTTTACTAGCTGGCAGCCTACAGGGTCTCAAACACCGGCTACTTGACAGAAAGGTCAAACCAGTCTTTCTTCTCCCAGAGGCGGCAGCCTGGGGCCTGGGGAAGAATGCAGGCCCAGGAATCACTCAGCATCACCGCCTACTCATTCTTTAACCCTGGACAACCTCTCTGAGCATCAGACACCAGTCTACTGAATGAGGGTGGCATCCTCTGCCCTGCCACCTACTTCATTCATTCCATGGAATGCCACGGAATACGGGATGCAGAGCCACCGCACACGACAGCCCCCTACAGCCCCAAGGAGTTACAGGAAGCACTGCCGCTGACACTCCCAAGATAGTTTAGAACTCTTCCATGGGAGGTAGACCATCAAGAAATATTTTATAGCATCAACACTGAGCCTAGTATTAAGAGGAGCCTGAGAACAAGTAGTGACTTTTTTTAATAATGGTTTGAAAATTGAATTTTAAAATATTAAATTTAACTGAACTTGATAGATTTCAGAAAGAACCATGAATTGTTTCATTTACCAAGGTAAGTACGTAATGCTTTTCTGACACTCCTCCCACTTGGTCTTCTACGTTCTTCCTTCCTGCAGCCGAGAAAGTGGAAAGGGGCAGGTAGAGCTCTCAGAAACAATACGAAGACCACAGAGGCTTACACAATTCATAGGTCAAAGGACAAGTCACTTCTAGAGCCCAGAAAACTCCTGACCTTTAGGCCTAGCCAGCTCTACCTGGCATCAGTGGAGGCTCAGCCCCCTTCCAGGAAGACCTGTGGCTAAGTCCTGGACCTCTAGGTCCTTCTCTGAAACAGGAGAAGTGCTGGATTGGCAAGGCTGCTGGACAAAACCCTGACCCCAAAGGTCAGAGTCACTGCAAGACCCAGCCCTCACACCTCTGCTGTTGGTTTTAAAAACCACCAGTTGTGAAGGTGAGGCACAGGGGCTGGGACTAATGTTGCCTTCCGGCCTGCCTCGAGTCTTCTACCTCCACGTGCATAGCTGGGTGACTCGGGCAACCTGCCCCCTTGCTGACAAGCAGCTTCACAGTAGGAAGCATCTTAAAGGCATCAAAGAGAAAACATGATTGAAGTACGAGTTTGGCCACCTGGAGGACTCTGGACTCACCCCTCGAGGGATGCGGGGGTCAGACACGCCTGGAGGGAGCATCGGGGGGAGACACCTAGGTCTGCTCATGGCCAACTAAGTCCCTTCACCATGAAGCACAAACCAGCACCGAGTCCTCGGCAGCTGTTTCTGGGGACCGGGAGAGATGTGATCTACAAGGCAGACGTGAAACTGACCATGAGCAGCCTAGAGAGAGAACAGGTGTAAAATACGAAGCCCTTTGAAGGTCCAGAGAACAATAAAGATGTTAGGAATTAATTATCCAGAAAAAGAATTTCACTGACACAGAATTTAGGCAACACTGAAAACACAATACTAAGATATCAGTTCTGAGAAAGACTCACAGACAGGAAGGGCAGCTGAGGAGGACACTAGAGAGACAAACACAGGAAAAATAAATATGGGGCTCTGGGTCCCCACAGAAGCTACTAATGCTATTTAGTGGCTTGGGTCATTCTTGAGAATAGAAAACCATTTTTTTGGCAAAGCTGCACAAACTTCACATGGCGGGGGGGGGTCTCCCAAGGTTGTGGACACAAAATTACTATAATGATGGGGCTCTTCACTAAACTTCCTCACATCCCACTAGTATCTTCAGAAGCTAACACGTGACTTCTAGAGTCAGTCAGGGACTGGCTGCTGAGTGTGTCCGCGCCCAGGACGAGGAATCCGGTCCACGGCTGTGGACTTGGGCGCGTCCAGACAGACGGCACTCCGACCCTCAGTTCCCTCTTCTGCAGGGCGGGAGGGGAGGAAGGGCTGGACCGCGTGAGCTCTCGAGTTTCTTCCGGCCTGGATGCTCTGTGCGTGTACCTTTGCCCTGGCCGTTAAGGACGGCTAGGCACAAGGCGCCATCTAGTGGCAACACTTGTTCACTCTCACAAGTGGCTCCAATGAAAGACCCCAGAGGAGCAAAATTAACTCCTAGGGACTCGAATTCCAGGGGTGAGGGCAGAGGAGGCTGGGAGGGGTGAGCACACGTCACGTTAGCGGATGTGACATAGTCATCTCAAGAAAATATAAGAGGTCTTGCTTTCCCTAAGAAAGCAACTCTTTTTTTTATTTAGAAAGGCTAATCATATCCATTTGTCAATATTTTCAGCGTTAAGGAAAATAGTTTAAAAAACATAAAAATGTTAAGTACACTCAAGAGTAACTGCTATTAAACAGTTCTGAACAGGCAGAAAATGTAGACTTTCCTTTTACAGAAAATGTTAAATCTGTAATAGCAGCATAATTTATATATAGAAAAAAGCTGGTTTTGAAAACCCAGATTTTTTTATACACAAAACATCTGTTTTTTTTTTCTATACACTACAACAGCATTTCCACTGGGAAATTGGCTTCTTCACATTATGTCACTTCCTGCTGCCATGTGCAGATACTAGCTTGAGTGCATCTTCAGCCCAGAGCCCCAGTTCCCGACGGCCTTCAGTCCAACACCATGGCGGAAAGCGCGTTCAGGTCTTTCATGTATGGATGAGCTGCCAAGATCTGGTCGATTTTCAGTCTTTGCTCTGAGTCAGGGAAGATCTTCAGAAGGGCTTCCCTTAGCTCATTGGTTTCCGCCGAAGATCTCTGTGCTGGCATGGGCAGATTCTGCTGGATGTTGGGAAGGTTTGGCAAAAGAGGGAAGCGGGGTTGCTGAGGAAGCCAGTGGCTGGGTGGGGTGCCCTGAATCCGGGCTGGAGGCTGGTGGCCGGTGCTGGCTGCCTGGGTGCCAGGGACTCTGAAGCTGGGGTCAAACATGCCCATGTTTGGCAGGGCACTGAGTAGGGGCTGCATATCTCTGTGAATGGAAGCAAGTCCTGGTGAGCTGGGTTATGAGATAAACAAGAAATCTGTCTAAACATCTGCTGCTGACATCAAGGCTCAAGGAGCTGCTCTCTGGCCTCTGCAGGCAAGATAGAAGACTGCAGCCAAGGCAGGGATGGCAGCTGTCCACAGAGGGGCCCGTGGGGATGCCAGTGACACCAATTCCCAACCAGTCATCACAGGGAACGCTAGCTCTTCATGAGCGACTCCACCTCCCTGGCCTGCTGCTGTGAGGACTGACCCTATCCAGCTGCTTGGCTCTAAACCAGGGTGTACCAGGATCACCTGGAAGCTTTCAAAAGAACTGGAAACAGGGCCCTATTCTCCTGCAGATTCTGATTCTCTGTGGAGCCTGGTTGATGGGGCTGAGAAAAAGGAACCCACTTTGGGCAGAGAGGCTGCCTCCCCAGCCCCCCAAGTCTGAGCGAGACGTTGGTGCCCACAACTTGAATGCACGTGAGTGTGTATACAGCGTCCGTACTGTTAAAAAGCCTCCCACTTGACTCTGCCTTGCAGCTGAGAAATGGGGCTGACTGAACACTTTTCCCAACTTCAAAAGCTCAGTCCCTCTGTGTGGGGAGCTATTACTAACTTCTTATTCAATTAGTTAACACTTTTGTGAAGAGCCATTATTAGGTGAGCAGGCAGGACTGACCCTGCTGCCAGGCTGCTGAGGCTGTAGAAGGAGCCAGAACTCTCCTTCCATTGTTTGACCCATGGGCCTTGATGCTTGCACACAGGCCTCAGGTCTTAAAGCCTAGCAGAGGATTTCCAAGTTCAGACTTCTGGAAGAAAAATGAGACATACGGACATCCAACAGGTGTTAAAAATGGCTGCCGTTCTCTTGGTGTCGGTAGAGAAGCAGGACCTTTGGGAACTAAGTCCTCATCTGTGTAATGAAACCCAAAGGCTCAAAAGAGAAATGATTCACAAGACCTGGGAGCTGAAATCATGCTGGTCTTGTGTGCAGAAGACAGCTCTGTGTGAACCACCCATCCCCCCAAAGGGTCCTGTTATAAATGGAAAGGATCAGCTATAGTCTCACTGCCTTAAAAAGCTGGGGGAGCTGTGCGTCTGATTCCTTTCAGTTTAGACCTCCATGGCATCCCTGTGCAAACATCTGCTGAGAAATACACAGAAATGTAGCCTGTTTTACTTTAAAAAAGGGAAAAGGTCTATCACTGGGGAATATGATCCGTCACTTAGGCACACAGGACACTTTAGTTAACAGCGTCCATTACTTGAGAATTCTGAAAACAGAAACAACCACTAGCAACATGTCTTTAAACACAAACAAACAAAAAACCCTAATCCACAACAAAGAAAACCTAAGCTATCAAATCAATTTCGGTTTAATAAAGAATACTGGCTTCTCTATTAAGTGAGGTAGAAAGTAACACTTCCCCAGGCAGTGATTCCTGAATAGTAAATAAATTAATATAAGCATAAAATATTCAAAGCAAATGACTTGGGAAAATGAACTTAAAAAAGATATTCAGACACACACAATGAACCGAAGCAGCATTCACTAATAAGTGACCACTAGCAAAATCTGCTTTGTCTTCTTAGACCTACAGGAAATTTGGCTCCCCATCCTCTGCTGGGATTAAAACCAAAAGGACCACAAATGAAGATTTGGTCTTTGGGAGACATTCCACATATATTTCACCAGCACTAAATCTAAGGCTATTTTAAAAAATAAAACGCCATTTTTAATCTTTAGAGAGAGAGCACTCGCGCTGAAGCACAAAGAACTGAAACAAACTTGTAAATGCAAGACAATCTGGAAAAGGAAATACCTAAGGAAGACTTCCTTCCGAAGAAATTCTTCTAATCGAGGTCCACTTCTCCCCAGAGGATCATCAGGAACCATAAATATGTCCCCCACAAAGGTATACTGGAGCAATCTACAACATGGAGAACAATTACAATGCTGGAGAAAAAAATTAGAAGACTGCTTAACTGCCTAAAGCAAAAAACAAATACACCCCAATTAAACCATTTTAATTTCTCTTTTGGATACAAATATTGGTCAATACAATAGAGTAAGAAACTTTTACCCTATTGGCTCTCACATTTCTTAGCGAGACTTTCAGATTTTTATCTGGGCCTGGGAAGCAGTTTCTTCTCCTGACTTTCAATGTAACTTTGAAAAATAAGACTGAAAGACTGTCTTAGGATACAACAGGTGCTTAGAATACAACAGGTGCTCAACCAAGGTTTCATTTTTGAATAAATGAGTCCATAAGCAAACCCAACGATGTTCTTTTAAAAAAGGGAAACAGTATATGAAGAAAGAATATTGAAGGTCAGTTGAGCATGATTTATCAAGTCTACAAAAATGTTTAAAAAAGAAAAAAGTCCAAATGACTGGTTTGCTGCTTGGACTTTGGTTTCTGCCTTGTTTTATGAATTCTGAAGGCAATGGGTTGGTGTGTGACTGAGTCTTGACTGCATTTAAACCTTCCATGCATACACAGATGAGTGTCCAATAAATACTGACAATGAGCCCAGGGCACAGATCCAACAGAAACACATACTAGAAGATTAATGGCTTGTTAACTGTACCCAGGTCAAAGACCAATTCTGAGTTCAGCTATCAACAACAGTTTTTTAACAGTCAAAATGCATATAGTAATTAACTTTCACCTGGGCATCATTTTCTAAAATGATGAACCAAAGAATCATTTTCTAAAATCCTCCAATGATTCAACAAAATATAAATATCAGACAAGGGGCAACTGTGAAACCCCTAAAGAGGTAAGTATGTAGTTACACTAGTTACATACTAGTCATACTAGATATACACAGCCTTGAGTTATGTTTTTTAGATCTGTGGCATTTATGACTCATCCCTGGCACTACCATAAGACTACTGCTTTTTGTGAAGTAACTTGTCAGACGATGCTTGTTAATGGAAAGTCCTGGAAGCTTGTGTTCACTGATCTTAGTGCAGTTGAACACATTCAGAGTGTCATTACAAACAGAAAACTTACAGTAGTGATTGCAAACTCCTGACTTGGTTATTTTGGATGATATTCAACATGTTTTCAATACAGATGACTAAACTTGGTAAAATGATGGTAAAATGCTCAAGAAAAGCATCAGATAGTAAAAAGTAGAAACACTCTCTCCTCTCCCAAAAGTGAAAACCCAATCAGCATATTGATTTTGGTCCCACCCTCTTGATGAACTCATAGTTGTCATTAAACCCCAACCTTCATATTTCATAATTGAGTAAAGTCAGGAGGCCCAATGCCTTGCTCAAGTATCCCTCGGCATCAGGGCAAGGTGAAGTTAGGTGGCCATTTCTGCTCCATCACAGTTAACAGAGAGTTAACTGTGCCACAAAGGTGTGCCTCTTGCCTCCTGCGAGGGAAAACTGATCTCTAGAAGACACCTGTGGGCACCAGAGCGTGCTCCCACATCACCTGCTGGAGCTACTGCTTTGTGCTGAGTCCTCCCACTTACTGAGAAGGGCCAGCCATCCTGTGGACTGGGGCATAGTCTTACGATACTTTAGGTCCCCTACACTGCTTCCAAGGTGGACGCAAAACAAATAATAAACAACAGAAGACATCTCTGACCAAAGACAAAGAAGAAAATATTACCTTTTTGTAATTATTTCTCTCCAAGAGGCTGACTCAGTCACAAATTCTCTGAAGTTATCATTTGTTACAATTATGCCACCAGTTTTGTCCGCTAAGTGTAGCAGAAACCTATGGTAATATAAGAGTGGTTAAAACGGGCAAGCAGGCAGGCATCCCTGGCTCAGAGAAGCTGTGTTATAAGAAGACAAAAGTATTTCCTCTTCACAGGAAAATCACCAAAGAATTTAACCAAGGCTGGGAAGCAGAAAAGTTAAGCCCTTGTCAACTGAAGATCAATCTGAAATACTGAACATCTGAAATTACTAGAATAATTATAAATGAAGATCTGGTTTTCATACAATCTAACTCTTTTTCAAAATAATCTCAACCATAATTTATACATCTTTCTAGAGAAGTTGTATTATCAATAAAGGGTGTAATAAGATAATGCATGAGGACTAGAGCAGAGAACGAATAAGAGTTGACAAGCCTGTGAAATCACTGTTAGGTTTTTAGTTGCTAAGCTACGGTACTTTGGTTCTAAGATGAGCTGCTTGACACAGTCAGCCTCGCAATTTTTTTTTTAATGCCTAAATTCACATTTTCTGCTCTGACTTAAGAAGAGATGTCCAGAACTGCCATTCAGTTTAGTCCAAGTTATAGATCCACTCAAATGCAAATTATGAAAAGATACATGGTTAATCAAAAAGTTTAAGAATTAAATATTAAGGAGAATTCTATTTCATTGTTGGAGATTATTCATGTTCAAGCCCCCTTAATGAGAGATTTGTGAGGATAATGTGAGTTTTATCTCCTAGTCAGGATGACTGCATTTGCCTGAGGCAATGTAGACAAAGATAATGAAACAACAAAATAAGAGAATCACTACTAGAATTAAAGGTGCAAACAACTGCTTTTATTAATAGTAGTGAGTACTTAAAAGAAGATTAAAAAACAAGCCTCATTAGTTTCAGAGATCTTAGGAAACCTTGGTAAGTAAATATGATTTAGCATTTTGGGTTTATTAATAAGTATCTTAAATTATTTCTAACTGGCATGAACTGTAAGTGGTAATGTCTGCCCAGACGTTAACAAAAATAGGTAATAAGGGCTTCTGTGCATGTACTGTGAATCAGGACACATACTCACAACTGCTAAAAACCCAGAGAGCCACATAAATTAAGCAAAAGCCTAGCCTACACACTTGCATATGCACTCAATTTCAGCTGGTGTGAGAATGAAGCTGCAGCGTTAAAGCATCTGAAGGTTCTTCACGAGCCTGGCGGTCCAACCTGCCTTTTCACCTGAGCACTCCAGGGTCCCTACCCAGTATCTTAGAGCTGGAGCAAGGGTGGGCCCTCCATCCCACTCTCCCAGTACCTTCTCACCTATGGCCCGGCCCAAAGGTGCCTCCTCCCACACTCTTCTTCATGCCACCTCTGACTCTCCCCATCAGATCTGGTCTCTCATACCAGCCTGGTGAAGGGTAAGGGGCTGTCAGTGAGAAGGCCCTTTGGACGTTCTGCTGAATGTCCGCTGTCACCCCAAGTCCCCTTCCCCTGCTAAGCCCCTCTTTTCATCTCTCACCCATCTGACCATCACTCACTACCTTGGGTTACAAGCTAAGCACTGTCTTCAATGTGGGGGAGCACTGTGGTAGAACGCTGAGGCTAAACCACTAGGGGGCTTAAGTGCTAGAGGCCAGAGTGAAAGAAAGAGGGTGAGGGCAGGAGAGGAAAAGACAGGCAGCCACTGTTTAGGTTCTCAGACACTTGTCATCTCAGCACCTGCTCTCTGAGCAATGTAACAACCTAAGAAATGCAGCTTATTCCTATAACACGAGGGGCAGCTGAGACCATGTTCTATTATGTGGAAGAAATACTGAGGGCTCAGGCATCACAATGACAGACTAAGTCACTGGCCAAGTATAACCAGGAGGAGACAGAGAAATGTTTGAAAACCACTCGTGAGGCTGCCACACTAAGACAAGACAAACATTACTTTCAGGAAGTATCAAAAAAGACTACAAACTCAATATCTGCTTTTACTTATAGATTCTCAGTCATGTTTTATTAAAAATTCTAACTCAACAGCTTCTTTGGTAATCTCCCTAAACCATACAGCAAAGACCACTGAATGTATAACCTTAATGACCATAAACGTTAAAATTCTCAAACCCGAGTCAAGTGCGCCTACCGCCTGGTTGGAGCAGGCGGTTGGCTCCTCCCCACCCCACACCCGCTTCAGAAAGGAAACCAGCCTTTCATACCTGTCATCATGAGAAGCAATTCTTTCTCCAAAGACCATCCGTGCAGGAGTTAAAGATAATATTCCGAGCTCCTGGAGCTGGGTTAAGAAGTGCTGTTCTGTTCATGGAATAAGTTGAATACACATTCAGAAAAAGGCTATCTTCCCAGATATTTAAATAAATGAAAGCACCCCAAATGTTTCACCTGGAGAGTTGTGGGAAACCTTTTTTCTATTGATTCAAGAAGACTCAATTTTACTAACTTACTGGGAAGGAAAAAAAAAAAAAAATCAAGCAAGACATATACTAAGACAAATATAACATAAAAACTGACTTTAGCTATTTTTTAAACTTAAAACTGTTCAACTCATTTGCTTCTTAAATTAAGAAGAGTAAACCATAAACCTATATTTAATGGATCTTACCATTAAGAACTTTTTCACAGCCACATTACAAGCAGTAGAGGACAAAGAGAGTTAAGGGCAAGAGTCCCTGGGAGGGAGGGCAGGGGTGGGAACAGGAAGAGTGATGGCAGTAGAAGCAGACAAACTGCTCTGTCCCGATCCCAAGAAAGGCCTGCTTGGTCCCTACTCCAAGAGTTTGTCAAATCTCCCTCTGGCTGGCATCCTAACTAACCTCTCTCTGATATTTGTACAAATATTTACTGATTTTCAAGGGAGTGGGTTGTGACAGAGGATAAAGGAGGGCCAAAGCCACAAACGAGTAATGGGCAAAAAAGAAGCTAAAAGCTCAGAATCTAAGATCCCCACACCGACATTCCCTACAATGGTACTCACCACTGACTTAAGCTGAAATGCCCAAACATGGTGTCTTTATGATTCTAGAAATGCACAGCACATAAGGTTTACAAGACTCTTACAGGGATCTTACTGCAAAAATAACTGAAATGAGTGGATCTGCCTCATTTCTCAAGTACCTGCTGTTAGGACCAATACATTCCCCTGAGTGAGGCAAGCTGGGATACTTGGGAAATGTGGTTTTACCATTTCCACCTCAACAGTGACTAAGTTCTACTTCCTGTTGTAAATGTGTTGGGTGAGTCCTGTTCTCACGCTTCCTCCTCCCAATCTACCTTTTATTTCCAGGTAATCTGATGTGTTGAGCTGCCTGGCATAGCCCTTTCACTGGTTTTCCTATTACGACCCAAGAAACAAAAAAACTTTAAGCTTCTCTGGAATATTTAAGGATCTATAATAAGTTCAAATCTTTTGTGTGTGGCCTGCAGGTGAGCCACGCAGTACCATACAATTAACATAAATGACTTATATTAAGCTATTAAACAGACTGTTAAAAAGACATTCTCTTTGAGGGTTCCGAATTTATCAGATGGCCATTTTCAAAAATACTGTTTAAAGAGGAAGAAACCCAGCTTACTAGAAAGACATATTTAATCAACTTTTTAGAAAGTCAAAGAAAATTTTTGTGATATATAATGAAGTCTAATATAACTTTCTATATAAACAGCTATTTAACTTTCCATCCTTCCCCCCAAGTATTTCTTATGCTATAACACTCTTCAACTGATTTATTTTTTACTGGGTGCAACGAATTTACAGTTTTGTTTTTAAAGCTGCGGCACATGACTCTATCCTAAGTAGTGTGTGTTACAATTACAAGCCAACTCATTAAATACCTAATTAGTAATCTGGAAAAATCAGTTTGCCTCACCTGTGACATTAGGATCACGCCTTGTTCTCCACTGCGGGACAAATACAGTGATGTTTCTGTTGCCAAGCTTCCAAAAATATTCAACCGCAATTGCAATTCCACGACAAGAAAAGAACTTTTTCAGACCATGGCTATATGAGAAAAAGTAAAATTTATTTCAGTTTAAAGCATGTTTAAAGTATGTTAAGTTTCACCATGATAACTTTAATTAAATAATTATTTAATTTAATAATTTCCTCTAATAGTCTGCTGCTCTGCAAAGCCAAGAGAGAACCCATGATAGGAGGCAGGATTCTTAATAGCTCTGTGATTTCTGTTGTATTTTATTCAGCTGATTTAACTGAGTGTGCTTTTGTGGTTGGTAGAAGGCAGTTTTAGCTTCAGGGCAATACTTGTTTATTACACCTTTTATTTTTGTTTTCAGATAAAGAGCCCATTCTAGAGAGCCCTAGTCCACGGACCTCTAAGAATGTTTTATGAATTTTATGGAGGAATTTGTTGCTGAAGCACAAGCAGCTGTGATCAGAACTATTCCATGACATGGTCCTCAGCACCACAACTTCCAAAGGCTTCGTGAATGCCTGCAGCTCCGGGAGGGCTGCATCCCCTTTCTGGAGAACTGTGAAAGTGACTCAGTTTACAGCTTCCAGGAAACAAGTTGAGGGCAAGGCTCACATGGAACTACCTGGGGGCCATGGCCGTGATTTTGTTGAAGGAAGCAGAAAGCAGGCGGAAAATAAACACGGGACAGTACTGAACATGACTGAGTTAACACTTTTTCTGCAAAAGGCCAGGCACTGTCTGCTGCGCCACGGAACTGTCAACCGTTAGTAAAGGGGTGTTAGCGAAATTCCATGTTTATAAAAACAGGTGGTGGCCAGATTTGGCCCCTAACTTGTAACCTCTGGTATAGAGGATTAAAAACTGTTCCCCACCTCAAAACCTGGTAACAAATTTCAAAAGAAAAGAAGAAAAATATTTAAAATTTATTCTCCAGCAGTTAAGTAAAAGTAAAGGCTTTATATAAAAAGTGTTTTTAAAAGTTTGACATTTTGCAGGTGGTAATCCGTTTGTCTACCCATGAGTATTAGAAAAAGGGAGAAATCCCTCTGATGTTACAGTTGAGATTAGCATAATCTGTCCTCACCGCTTCAGTGATCGCCTATGATGCAATGACAGTAAATTCTGCATTTTCAGTCCTGTCTTCTCACATCTCAGAACCACTTGGCAAGGCTTCCCTGGTGGCGCAGTGGTTGAGAATCTGCCTGCCAATGCAGGGGACACGGGTTCGAGCCCTGGTCTGGGAGGATCCCACATGCCGCGGAGCAACTGGGCCCGTGAGCCACAACTACTGAGCCTGCGCGTCTGGAGCCTGTGCTCCGCAACAAGAGAGGCCGCGATAGTGAGAGGCCCGCGCATCGCGATGAAGAGTGGCCCCCGCTTGCCGCAACTAGAGAAAGCCCTCGCACAGAAACGAAGACTCAACACAGCCAAAAATAAATAAATTGAAAAAAAAAACAACCACTTGGCAGGTACTTCCTTCACTCGGAGCACTGCCTCCTCAGGCACAAAGTGTCCCAAGTCACCCCCAGGCTCTGCTAATTCTAACCCACCTGCACTGACTCCAGTTAGACTGACCCTGAAATGCAGCCACGCAGTCTCTGATTCTGCTCAGGGCCTTCTACAGCACCATTCTTCTACACAAATCCAGTGCCTGGCTTCGAGGGCGCCTCCACACCTGACTAGTCAGATGGCATCTGGCCAAAGCATACCTTCTGCTTCCACCACCATCCGTCATTACACTCTGGATTTTGGCCAGATGGTGTTGCCATTTGACTCTTCCGGGGTTCTGAGCTTTTTCTTATCTCTTAAACCTCCTCCCCGAATGCCCTCAGGACCCAAGGCCAGTCTCTCTTCTATGAAGCTGTCTCTAGACACAGGCCCTCAACCATCCCTCTTCTTTTCTCTGACTTGCTATCTTGTACTGTGCACTAGAACCACAGAATTTAGGAATGCATTTAAAGTCATGTTAAGATAAAAAGAATGAAACACCTCTTGAGAGACAGAGCCACTTGCCCAGCTTGCACCGTCAGAGGGTGCATGAGCCGGGATTAGACTGACGTTTCCTCACTCCTGGGCCAG
The DNA here is from genome assembly GCF_949987535.1 of Balaenoptera acutorostrata. Lineage (NCBI taxonomy): Eukaryota > Metazoa > Chordata > Mammalia > Artiodactyla > Balaenopteridae > Balaenoptera > Balaenoptera acutorostrata. The sequence continues at coordinate 35,832,620 of NC_080082.1, read as the reverse complement.
TGCCCTTTCAACTACCCTCCAGTGGTACTGTCCCCAACTAGATCTACATTCTCATGGAGCAGGAATGGGCTGGAGCTGTAAGAAACATCTAACGTCCAGAAGAGTGGCTCAGAAATGCCTCCTTTTAGAGGCTAAAGCCCACTCTCTTCTCAGTGAACCATAAATAAGAGACTGCACAGGCATCAGCTATACCCCAGAAAAGGTATGCAAGTAAACAAACCCATTCTTGATGAAATAACTTAGCAGTGGTTTATTTATATAAAAGCATTTAAATATGGCAAGAATGTAGCAATATGACATTTATTACTGGGGTGGGGGGGGTAGTTTTTGTACAGGGGGTCTTACCCTTGAGATAAATGCACTAAAAAAGCTTATAAAGTGTCTTCTTAATTTATTCATCAGACACAAATGTGTATGAACTCTTTTTCTCTTCTTTTCCTTAAATGCTTCTGTTGATGGAAACAGTAGAAACTGGGTGGAAATAAAGTCCCCAGTCCATTACCTTGGGTCACTAAGGAAAAGGAGGGAAATGACAGTAGATAAAATTCTGCTGCCCTGGACCCCTCACAAGCTTAGATGGGGAAAGTGGAGTTTCTAGAAACATTAGCACTAAAACAAATTTCCGAAGGGTTAGTTATCCTCAGTGATAAGATCAAATCATTTTTAATACCCTGAAAAATCTCTAGGGCTGTTTTAGGAGTAAATAGCAGTTCAAAATTCTGGTAGAGAACAAATGGACTAATCCATAAAACAACAGAAACAAAATCAAGTGGAGCCAAATTACTGACCTTAAAATAATACGAAGTGTCCTTGACCTTGCCTACTTTTACTCTCACACCCTGACCAGGCAAAAAATGTGCTGTCTCCTAGCCTCCCTGCAATCAAACCAGAGCAACTTGCTGACAGGTAAACTCAGACCAGTGGTCTTTTCTGACTCAGAGACAAAGGGTATACATACAATAACACCTCACTACGTCTGTGAAGGCCAAAGCTCTGGGGTTCCCAGATCCAAACATAGAATTAACAGATATTAACCCTGAGAAGCCAGATGTGCAGGCTCTCTAGGGAGATTTAAACTCCTGTTTCCATAAACTTGGGAACAACTTATAATATCTGGTTGTTTTCCATATTGTAGCAGACAGTCAACTAGAAAGAGGGTCCAAAGCAGAGAGGAGATGGGTGATAAATACCTGATAAACACTCATGGCTGTCACAGAACCAAGACACGGCAGTGTGGGAAAAGAGTGAGAAACCCTTTGAGTTACCCAGGAAAGAATAATCCCTTTCTATAGCTTCCACTTAATAAAAATAGCCATGGAACCCTGATATAGCAAGACTAGCATGAAAAATGGTTAAAATGTAGAGGGAAGTGAAGGGACAAACCTCATCTACATGGAAAATTGTCTACACAGATAAGTCAGGTGCTCTTATGCTGAAGTTTCAGACTGACAGAGACCGAGTGTTATCTGGCCTCCATGGTGACGCCTAGCCATACACCACAAACAATTTCCATTTACTCACCGTTTGACTCACTCATGGTGACAAATGGGAAAAACCAAGTAGAGATATGCATAATCAGCAGCATTAAGTAGGGTATTTTGGAATTTCTCACGGTGTGTTATAAACTGCAGACACCACGCTGGACAGACAAACAAGGCTTTGCAGAAACCCAGGGATGGGTGGGCCTGAATGGCTCTAAGGTGGGGTTCAAACCTATTGCTTAAGAACTCAAATTTCCTTTTTAACTACTTCCTCAACTAGCTGGGTCAAATTAGTGAGGTTTACTCAGCAGTGCCTGAGCAACTCAAGACTTATGTATCCAATGTTGCCAAGGCCTAAAAATTCAACCTCAGCTTCTGTGGGAAGAGGCAGGGTGTGTGATGGCTCTGGAGAGTAACATCATGGGCCCACATCTCATATCTGCATAATCTTGGACAAGATTTTTAGGCCATATCATATTATATACATTATAGATTAATTTTTACTTCACGAAACTGGTGTGAAGACGATATTTTAAAAGATAAAGTAGAGCACCTGACACATAACAAGTGTTTGCTTTAAGATTCCAAATATTTGGGGGCTTCCCTGGTGGCACAGTGGATAAGAATCCTCCTGCCAATGCAGGGGACACGGGTTCGAGCCCTGATCCGGGAAGACCCCACATGCCGCGGAGCAACTAAGCCCATGCGCCACAACTACTGAGCCTGCACTCTAGAGCCCGCAAGCCACAACTACTGAGCCCGCATGCTGCAACTACTGAAGCCCACGCGCCTGGAACCCGTGCTCTGCAACAAGAGAAGCCACTGCAATGATAAGCCTGCGCACCGCAACGAAGAGTAGCCCCGGCTTGCCGTAACTAGAGAAAGCCTGTGCGCAGCAACAAAGACCCAACGTAGCCAAAAATAAATAAAAATAAAATAAATAAATTTATAAAAAAAAAGACTCCAAATATTTGTTGAAATGTAATCCAAATTGATTACTAGAATAGCAATTGGAATAGCAATATAAATGGGTGGTGAAAAATCATTTAAACAATCCTAATCTTTCTTAGTCTTTAATTCATTGATTCATTCAACCCATTGTCACTTAGTGGCTACTACGCGCCAGGCACCATGGACCTTGGGGGTAGTTCAGGGAACAGAACAGACACACATCGCTTCTTTTATGGAATTTATAGTCTATAATTCACATATAATATTGAAGCAATTGATTTAGAATAATGATTTTTTCTGACTTAAAAAATTAAGGTGAAATTCACATAACATAAAATAATCATTTTAAAGTGAACAATTCAGTGGCATTTAGTACATTCACAATGTTGTGCAACCACCATTTATATCTTATGCCAAAACATTTCCATCACTCCAAAATAAAACCCTGTACCCATTAAACAGTTTCTTCCCAGAATAAGAGTTAATTTTAATTACTGATATTTTCAGATCAATCTACATCGAATTAAGTATAAGTCTGTCTTCTTAGGATAATACATCCTTTGTAAAAGAGTTGCTTTTAAGTTGAGACACCTTAATCGAAATCCTCTCTCAAATAATCAGCTTGTGGTTTCCCTTAGTGCACTAATTCAGCGGTTTTCAAAAGAAATGGTACTGTACTGAAGAGTGTTAGGAAATATGTGACACTGTTTTGGGGTGTCACAATGGCCGGGGGGCAGTACGGGCAAAGTAGGAGGGACTAGATAGATATGCAAAACACCCTGTCCTGGATAGCCAGTGCCACTCTAAATTCCAATAGCGACCCCTTTGAGAAATATACTAGTTACCACAAAAAGGTTTTTTAAAAGTGTCATTATCACTGCTCATTCTACCTTAATTTGCATTTCTTAGTCTTTGAACACCAATTTGGGAAATCTCTCCATACACAGAAAAATGAGAAAGGATTAATATTACTCATAATCGTGACCTAAATTTTATATCATCATTTGGCTCAAGAAATTGTAACACGGAGGAACTACTGTGGGGCTTGGACCATGAGTGATTGAAATTGCACTTTACATTTTTACTTAGATAATGCTATGCAGCTGTGGGTCATTTGCTGGGTTTCCCCCAAAAGAACTGCCAAAAAACAAAGTGAAATGACAATAAACAGTATTATTTGGAAATGAAGACAAGTATATTACACATTTTTACTGCCTATATTCAAACTTTAACATATGAAATGCTGGCATTTTCTTCTTTTTTTGACAGCAAAGTTCAGCACCATTCAAAAAAATAAAAATCAAAAGAATCTCTGTATTTTAAAAAATAGATACTAAAATATTTATAGATGGAAATGAAATATCTGAGAATTCCTTCAAAATGGGTGAAAGGCAGCAGGTGGGGGTATAGGTGAAACAATGTTTGAAACGATGAAACAAGACGGGCCATGTACGTGATGGGCACATGGGAATCCCAAATGAAACCAACACAGAATTCATCCTATTATCTTGTGAATTTCTTCGAAAATTCTAACCAAAAAAATCAAAAAACAAAAAATAATGAATACATAATAAATGTGTATTTTAATAATAAAATTCACTTTATTTTTCAATTTTATCAAGTATTCCTGAAAAATCAGGGGATTAACTGATCTTTTAGAACTCCTAGGAAAGAGGTCACATAAACATTCAGCAATTCAGAAAAGTACAGCTGACTCTTGAACAACACAAGGTTTGAACTTCAAGGTCCACTTAAACGTGGATTATTTTTTCCAGTAGTAAATACTACAGTACTGTATGATCCAAGGACGCAGAACAGCTTTATGGAGGGCTGAATGGTAAAGTTACTTTGCCTGGGCAGAGGGCCGGTGCCCCCTAACTCCACATCGTTAAAGGGCCAATTGTATTTCAACTACTTCATTCCATGTCCATCGTTAAAGGGCCAACTGTATTTCAATGACTTCATTCCATGTCCAGGTGCCCCTTTTCTTGAACTGCAGCTACTTAAATGCTAAACCTTGAAGACTTCTTCAAAATCAGTGGAGTGACTGGTTTTGAAAACCGGAGGGAGACCACCTAGCAGTTGTTGAAATGGCGCGATAAAGATGTCCTTTAGGACAGGGCAAAAGGCTGTAGCAAGTGAAACTCAGGGGGCCGAAACCCGCCTGATGTCAAACAGCTGGTCCACAGTGAGGTGGAGACTCTCTGACCCCCAAACTCTCCTTAGTCACTATATCAAACCGCCCCTTAGAGAACAAATCCAATCCCACACTGGAAGTATAAAATCAGAATCCTAAGAGGGTTCCAAGACAGGCTAAATAGAAACGATCATTTAACTCCTTTTACTAAAAACAAATATACAAACTTTTAGTAGGAGCAGAGGCCCATAAAGAAGCTCAAACTGAAGAATTTCCTTAGAAAGGAAATTGCTATCACTCTATCAACAAAAGTATAACAGAAGTACATCACACCTATTATCCCTGCACATACATGGCTAAAGACCTGGCATGCTGTACATAAAAAGAAAAAATCTTTTTTGTCTTAAGCTTCATCCTCGTATTCAAAACCTAATGGTGTTCATGGCATTAAGAACCTAAGGATTTAAAAGTCTCTTTACTGCTTATTACTGGGAAATGCAATGTGAAAAGGCAAGTTTTCTATCATTCCTTGCTCTCAGAAATACAGGTTCAGCAGAGTGAAGAAAGTTTATACGATGCCAGAGGATGGAATAACAAAACTTCCCCAATCAGCTGTTTTCTTCTTTCTTTTTGTCAGCTAAGGCTATAGGTCAACTACACAGACGCACAGGATAGTTCCTACAAACACATGCAATTCTGAGACATGGCTAAGAGGCCTATTGAAAACTATAATTTGAAGAGAATGGACTTACGTAATTGCAACATTGCTCCCATCTATAACAATGTGCTTCAAATCCGTTCTCCCTGGTTCATTTTTTAATTCCAGCTTGTAGGGTACTTTCAGAGTATCTCGAAATCTTTGAACCCCAGTAACTGAGGAATCGATATGCTCAGAAGGTCCTGCCAACCTTGCATCGGTAACTGAAGGTAACAGCTGGGGCAGCGGCACTGGTGGAGAAAGGGGTGGACAATTTGGTTTAGACTGAGGAGAGGTACAACACCTCGAGCGGTTTTCACAGGCAGACTTCATATTATTTGGAAGCAAGGGTTCTGCTTGCTGCTGCACACCATTTTCAGGAAAAACTGGAATTCTGGGCTGGTGACTTGAAGCTCCTCTTGAAACAAAATTGACAATTTCTTTGGGACTTGAAGGGGCTAGAGAGGGTAAAAGGCCATCAGTTTCAAGGTCTATATTACAAATGTAGTTCTGATTTGAACTCCAGATTTCTTGTTTCTGTTCTATTGGCACTGTTCTGAAAGTATTAATTTTGCAATTTGAGGTACATGGTTTCGATTCTACTTTGAATGGTAACTGAGAAAAATTTTCTACCATATTTTGCTGTGTGTGAGTCTGTGTTTTCTTTGGAGTGGAATCTGCTGTAAGTTCATTTATGCTGCTACAAACACCTTTATTTTTGGTTCTGTTGGTCTCTGGATACACAGTACCAGGTGGAAAGTCTCTGTCTTCTTGGAATCTTTTATTTTCCTTTTCAATTTCCTCCAAGAGTAATAATGGTTCAGTAGATGGCCCATACTCCCTAATGACCTTTTCTACAATTTCTTGGGAATAGCCCATGGTTTTAAAAAAGTTTACAAGGATGTTGTATTCCATTTCCTCAGTAGTGTCTTTTACATCTGGACTTAAATTTTCGGCATCAGTAGAAGAATCAGATAGGTCAATGATTACACTTCCAGCTAATGTCTTACCATCATGTAAAAGCTCTCCCTCTTGAACGTTTTCCAAAGAAAACTGTTTCTTGGTACGCCTTTCTTCAGAATCAGAAAACCTCCTCTTGTGACAAACTCTGTCTTTGGAAAGCGCCTCTTCATCTGGCGTTACACCATTTATTGGAACAAAAAGTACATCTTGTGAACTAGAAAAGACTGTGTCCATTTGTTTTGTAAGCTCAGAAACAGGAGTCCCAGCTTTATTTCTTGCCTCTTCCTGCAAAACAATTTCATCTCTGGAAATATTCAGCCCTGTGGCAGCATTCTGTGTAAACTCTGTTTGTTTAGAATCTCTAATTTCAATTACATCATCATCTCCTGTTTCAAATAGATTCTCCTCACCTTGGGTGAGTGCCAAAAGTTCTTTTTTCAAGGAAGTGGGTAAAATCAACAAGTCCATTGTGTAACTGTCTGCACGAGCTTCAACAAATTGTTTAAATTCCCTTTTTACCTCTGATTCTTTTTGGCTGTTGGGTAGGTTCTCATTATTCTCAAAGAGCTTTACAAACTGCTGAATGTGACTCCTAGCCATGACCACAGCTTCGGCACTTCCTCTGATGCCAAGAAGACCAATGTCGAGAATGCAGAGATCAGCACAGGTGTCCTGAATCAAGCTCTTCAGAAACAGGCTCTGTGCCCCAACAAAAATGCAGTGCATGGCCTTGGGGTAACATTCTCTTTCTTCTAGTTCGGGTTCACAGATTCCTTTAATATATTCCTGTAAAGAGAAAATAAGAAATTAGATCAATTTACAAAAGCTCCTTACAGCACATTACTATGTTACACATGAAATTACAAATATCAAGCTGCACAAAAGTCAAAAGCATGCTAATATCCTTGGAAAAAATACCACGTTTTAACTGAAATATTTAAAATAACATATATAAGTCACTTAATTGTTTTCAGAGGAACTAAAACTTTGCATCTAAGTCTAAAAAGTAGGTATTTGTAACATTTTCAATAGTGTGTCTTGCAATGTGATCTTAGGAGTTTGCCCAGCTGCACAGTGGATAATGACAAGACTGGATTTATTTATGTCTATAAAGAATAAACATCTTTGCTTGCTACTAGTCATTTATTACTACTATGACATAATTAAGAGAGAAGATAATCAAATCAAATGATTTACTCCAGAACAAACCTTGACTTTTGTTTTGCTACTATTGTTTCCAGATGAAACAGACTGATTTTTTTGAAGGCATTTAAAAACAAGATCAGTTTAACAAAAAAGTTCTTCTAGCTGGCTGGAACAATGTACATACCCTATATACTTTTACGTCTGTTTTCCAAGAAAGACCAGACTATTTACATGTAGATCTAAATATAAAGAACCATAGAATGCTGAAGAGTACTGCCTTTCTCAGATATAAAGCTACGGTTTCCAGTGAAATTTGGTGTTGAAAGAGGCCTGAAGGAGGTAAAAAAGGGAACTGGGTTCTTAAGCAATTAGGCTGCCACTGGAGGCTGAAGTGTGAATCAAATAAACGTGCAAAAAGCACTCAGACCAACAGTGGAGCATACTTGTTAATAACCTGGGCACTGGAGCCAGTTCCTAGGCTCAAATTCCAGCCATGCAACTGGTGACCTTGCTCAAGTTACCTAACCCTTCTGAGCCCAGTTTCTGCAACAGTGAAAGAGAGAGAGGCTAGTGCAATCTCAGGTGTTCTGAGGAAATTCAAAGAAATAATAAATGTAAAGTTCTGACAATAGTGTCTCACACGTGCTTACTAAATAATAAACACTGTTATTTCAAATTATCAGTGAGAGCTTTCTGGACAGACATCTGTAAGAAATGAGCCTGGCGATATCTGATCGATACGTTACACTAAAATCAGAATGGCGTTATCCAAAATGGTGCTATTTAGAAAAGTTCAACCTGTGCAACCGGTTACAATGAGGCTTTACAAACTTGCACCTACTATGTACACTTGCTGTTATAATGGCCACATGTCCTCCACTAGAATTTATATACAAATGTGTACATATTCCTTGTTTACACATTTCAAACTACAAGATTCCTACAAGGAGATGAAACACCAGAAATACAAGGAAAACATCAAGGGGAAAAGCTCAACCCACGCAGTATAATAATGTTCAGTCATGAGTTCTTTACTCTCTTATGTTCTTTTGGATAAACGTGGAATATCTATGGGCTTGGCGGTATGAATGAACCTTTGTCAAGTAAGTGGCTTGCAAATATTTTCTCCTAATCTATAGTTTGTCTTTTCATCCTCTTTTGTGACAGAAAAAGTTTCTGATTTTAAGGAAGCCCATTTATTGGTTTTTTCTTCACTAAGACTTAGGTCCCAAAGATTTCTCGTGTGTTAGCATCTAAAAGTTTTACATTTAAATCTATAATCCATTTTGAGTTCATTTTTGTTATCAAATGCGAGGCTTTGTTCGAGGTTCATTTTTTGCTTATGGATATCCAGTTGCTCTAGCATTCATCATTTCCTGAAAAGACTATCTTTTCTCTATTGAATTGCTTTTGCCTGTTTGTCAAAAATCAGTTGGCCAAACTTGTGTGGGTCTATATCTGGGTTTCCTATTCTGTCCCATCAACTTATGAATTTATCCCTTCACCAATACCATACAGTCTTGACTATTATAATTATCTGATGTCTTAAAATTGGACAATGACTGCTCCCACTTTATTCTTCTTTTAAAAATTATTTTTAGCTATTCTAGTTTCTTTGCCTTTCCATATCAAATTTTAGCATAATCTTATTTAGCAATTATGTTAAACTTGCACATTGATTTGAGGACAAATGACATCTGCTGACTCTTCTGATGCATGAACATGGTATGTCTCTCCATTTCTCCAGATCTTTGCTTTCTTTCATCACTGTGTTATAGTTTTGAGCATACACATTTTGAGTCCTATACACGTTTTATGAGGTTTACACCCAAGTATTTCATTTTTTTGAGCAACTGAACATGGCACTGCATTTTAATTTTGGTTCCTATGTGTTCATTGCTAATAAATAGAAATACAATTGATTTTTGTATATTGATCATATATCCTGTGACCCTGCTGATCGTATTTCTAATTCTAGGATTTTTTTCTTCTAGATACCCTGGGATTTTCTATGCAATTATGTCATTTCCTTTTGGTTTTTTTTCTGACCTATATGCCTTTTACTTTCTTGCCTTATTGTACTGGTAGAACTTCCAGCACTGTGCTGAAAAGCAGTGGTGAGAGCTGACATGCTTGCTTTTGTTCAGTCTTTGGAGAAAACATTCAATCTTTCACCATTAAGTTAAACTTTTTATAGATATTCTTTATCAAATTAAGGAAGCTACCCTATATTCCTACTTTTCTAGGAGCATAAACATGAAACATGAGCGTTGAAACTTGTTAAATGCCTTACTAAATCAATTGATGTAATCATGTTATGATTTCACTTCTTCAGCCTATTAGTATGATAGATTACATTAACTGATTTTTCAATATTTAACCAGCCTTCTATCCCTGGAATAATCACCACTTGGTCATGATGTATAATTTTTTTATACATTGATGGATTCTATTTGCTATATTTTGTACTGCCTTGTCTGGTTCTAGCATCGGGAAAATACTGATTACGAATGAATATAGGAGTGTTCTCTGCCCTTGTATTTTCTAGAAGACATTGTGCAGAATTGGTGTTAACTCTTTTAAAAACACTTTGTAGACTTCTCCAGTGAAACAGCTTGGCTCAGCGATTTCTTTTATGAGAATTTTTTTTTCTAATATTTATTTGGCTGTGCCGAGTCTCAGTTGCAGCACATAGGGTCTTTACTGTCACACACAGGAGCTTCATTGCGGCATGCGGGATCTAGTTTCCCCGACCAGGGATCTAACCCAGGCCCCCTGCATTGGGAGCGCAAAGTCTTCACCACTGGACCACCAGAGAAGTCCCTTTTATGAGAGTTTTATTTTTATTTTTTTTAACATCTTTATTGGAGTATAACTGCTTTACAATGTTGTGTTAGTTTCTGCTGTATAACAAAGTGAACCAGCTATAATGTATACATATATCCCCATATCCCCTCCCTCTTGTGCCTCCCTCCCACCCTCCCTATCCCCCCCCCCCCGCCCCCGCCATCTAGGTGGTCACAAAACACCGAGCTGATCTCCCTGTGCTATGCAGCTGATTCCCACTAGCCATCTATTTTACATTTGGTAGTGTATATATCTCAGAGCTACTCTCTCTCTTTGTCCCAGCTTACCCTTCCCCCTCCCCGTGTCCTCAAGTCCATTCCCTACGTCTGCGTCTTTATTCCTGTCCTGCCCCTAGGTTCTTCAGAACCATTTTTTTTAAAGATTCCATATATATGTGTTAGCATACAGTATTTGTTGTTCTCTTTCTGACTTACTTCACTCTGTATGACAGTCTCTCAGTCCATCCACCTCACTACAAATACCTCAATTTCATTTCTTTTTATGGCTGAGTAATATTCCATTGTATATATGTGCCACATCTTCTTTATCCATTCATCTGTTGATGGACACTTAGGTTACTTCCATGTCCTGGCTATTCTAAATAGTGCTGCAATGATCATTGTGGTACATGACTTTTTTTGAATTATGGTTTTCTCAGGGTATATGCCCAGTAGTGGGACTGCTGGGTCATATGGTAGTTCTATTTTTAGTTTTTTAAGGACCCTCCATACTGTTCTCCAAAGTGGCTGTATCAATCTACATTACCCTCTCCAGCATTTATTGTTTGTAGATTTTTTGATGACGGCCATTCTGACCGGTGTGAGGTGATACCTCATTGTGGTTTTGATTTGCATTTCTCTAATGATTAGTGATGCTGAGCATCTTTTCATGTGTTTGTTGGCAATCTGTATGTCTTCTTTGAAGAAATGTCTATTTAGGTCTTCTGCCCATTTTTGGATTGGGTTGTTTGTTTTTTTGATATTGAGGTGCATGAGCTGCTTGTATATTTTGGAGGTTAATCCTTTGTCAGTTGTTTCGTTTGCAAACATTTTCTCCCATTCTGAGGGTTGCCTTTTTGTCTTGTTTATGGTTTCCTTTGCTGTGCAAAAGCTTTTAAGTTTCATTAGGTCCCATTTGTTTATTTTTGTTTTTATTTCAATTTCTCTAGGAGGTGAGTCAAAAAGGATCTTGCTGTGATTTGAGAATTTTAAAATTATTAATTCAATTTCCCTAACAGCTGTAGGTCTATTCAAATTATCTATTTCATATTGGGTAAGTTATGGTAGTCTGCACTTTTTGAGGAACTGGCTAATTTCATCTAAGTTGTCAAATTTACGTGTGTAAAGTTGTAGGATTTCCTTATCTTTTTGATGTCTGCAGGGTCTGTAGCTGATATCCTGATTATTAGTAATTTAAGTCTTCTTCAGTGTTGCTGAAGTTTGTCAATTTCACTGACTTTTTTCCCTAAAGAACAAGCTTGTTGTTTCATCGAGTTTATTATTTCTGTATTTTCAACTTCACTGACCTCTGCTCTTTATTTCCTTTCTTTTGCTTACTTTGAGTTTATTTTACTCATCTTTTTCTAGTTCCTAGAGGTGAAAGCTTAGATTATTGATTTGAGACTTCTTTTTTAATGTAATATGTGTTATAAATTTCTCTTTCAGGCGACTTCCCTGGTGGCGCAATGGTTAGGAATCCGCCTGCCAATGCAGGGGACATGGGTTCAATCCCTGGTCCGGGAAGATCCCACATGCCATGGAGCAACTTAGTCCGTGTGCCACAACTACTGAGCCTGCGCTCTAGAGCCCGCAAGTCACAACTACTGAGCCTGCATGCCACAACTACTGAAGCCCATGCGCCTAGAGCCCGTGCTCCGCAACAAAGAGAAGCCACCGCGATAAGAAGCCCACACACCAAAACGAAGAGTAGCCCCTGCTCACCGCAACTAGAGAAAAGCCCATGCGCAGCAACGAAGACCCAATGCAGCCAAAAATAAATAAATATATTTTTAAAATTTAAAAATATTTCTCTTTCAGCACTGCTTTAGCTACATCTCACAAATTTTGATATATATTATTTTCATTTTCCTTCAGCTCAATGTATTTTAAAATTTCTCTTCAAGTTATCTAATATTTAGAGGTCTGTTGTTGAGTTTCCAAGTATCTGGATATTTTCTTGTTATCTTCCTGTTACTGATTTCTAGTTTGATTCCTTTGTGGTCAGAGAACACACTCTGAATGATTTCAGTTCTTTTGAATTTGTTGAGATTTGTTTTATGCCCAGGTTATGATCTATCATGATATACATTCCATGGGCATTGAAAAGAATGTGCATTCTGTTGTTGCTGGGCAGAGTGTTCTATAAACATCAATTAGAACCTGGTTGGTTGGTGGTGTTGAGTTCTCTTATATCCTTGCGGATTTTCTGTCTCATGATTCTATCAACTGTTGAGAGAAACATGTTGAAGCCTCCAACTACTACTGTAGATATGTCAATTTCTCCTTTCAGTTCTACCAGTTTTTGTTTTAACTATTTTGCAGCTCTATTATTAGGAATAGACACATTTAGCAATGTTATGTCTTCTCAGTAAATAGACCCTCTCTTCACTCTGAAGGCTACTTTGTCTGACAGTAATATTGCCACTCCAGCTTCCTTTTGGTTAATGTTTACACAGTATATTTTCCCCTCCTTTTAATTTTAACTTACCTATATCATTATATTTGAAATAAGTCTCTTGAAGACACCACACAGTTTGGTTGTTTTTTAAATCCATTCTGATAATCTCTTTTAAATTGGTGTGTTTAGACTGTTTAATTTTAATGAAAGTATCGGTAAGTTTGGATTTAAGCTACCATTTGTTGTTCTGCCTGTTCCCTATTTTTAATTCCTTTTTTCCCTATCTGGCCTTCTTGTGCATTATGCAAACATTTTTTAGTATTACAATGTAATTTACTGCATTTTTTACTGTATCTCTTTATGTAGTTTTTAAAGTAGTCATGCGATCAATTACATACTTAATTTTCACAGTCCACTTAAAATCAAGAGTCTATCATTTCAATAGGAATGTATAAACCTTACCACCCATACTATTCATGTTTTTTTATTTTCTATATCTTATGATGCTTTGACATCTTGGGAGGCCTTTCAGACCTGGGGAGAGACTTACCCGCCCAGCTAGCTAATTCCTAGGAGTTGCGGCCAGCCTGCTTAGAGCATGCCTTTCGAGTACAGTGCTGTGCCCCAACCCCTTCTCCTTATCTAATTCACAAATCAAGCCCTGTATCAAGCCAGGACCAGGTACCAAACAACTAAGGACAGCCCCTATGCCCCAAAGCCGGCAGGGATTATCCAAACTAGCCAATCCTAAACTGTTTACGCTGCTATGCCTTTCCCCTTACTCCTGCTTCTGCCTCCTGCCAAAAACCTGATGGCCCTGCAAGGTGAGGCATGCCCTCTTGTCTTGGGAAATGTTAAGTAATCAAAATCTTCTTTCAATGGCATTGACTTCTCCGTGCCATCACTCAGTCACCTCCATAACTTAAACTCCTATGGGTATAAGTTTTAGAACACCACCATCATATGGGTTCCTTTACCCTCAGTCTCTACCCTCCCTGCTCTCTCTTGTATGTTACAGCTATCTCATCAATTCCACATACATACATTTGAAATCCTATCAGATGATATCATAAACTTTCAACCATTAGCTCACTTTAAAGAACTCAACAGGAGAAAGTAATCTATTGTATTTACCCAGATACAGTATATCATTTCTGTCTGAAGAACTTCCTTCAGCAATTCTTTTCCAGCAGGCTACTGGCAATGATTTTAGTGTTTTCTTCAACCGAGAATGCTTTATCATGCTTTATTTCACTTTCATTTCACTTGACAGAAAATTCTTGGTTAACAGTCCTTTTCTTTCACCGCTTAAATAATATTGTGTCACTTCTCTGGTCTCCATGGTTTCTGATGAGAAATCTGTACTCATTGTAGTTGCTGTTCCCTGAACTGTGTTTTTGTCTTGATGCTTTCATGATTTTTAATGTGTCTTCAGTTTTCAGCAGTGTGGTTATGACATGTTTGGTGTGGAATTCTTTGAGTTTATTATGCTTGAGTTCACAGCTTCTTGAATCATTATGTTTACATCTTCTGCCAAACTTGGGAAGTCTTCAGCTATTATTTCTCCAAATATTTTTTTTAGCACCACACTTTCTCCTCTACTCACCTTGTTCAGATTAAATAACTTCCATTGTTCTGTCTTCAAGTTCATTGACTCCTCTGTCATCTCCATTTAAAAACTGAGTTCAGGGACTTCCCTGGTGGTCCAGTGGTAAACAATCCGCCTTCCAGTGCAGGGGATGCGGGTTCGAGCCCTCGTCAGGGAACTAAGATCCCACATGCCGCAGGGCAACTAAGCCCTTGCGCCACAACTACTAAGCTTGCACGCCTTAACTAGAGAGCCTGCATGCTGCAAACTACAGAGTCCACGCACCACAACTACAGAGCCCACACACCCTAGAGCCTGCACACCATAACTAGAGAAGAGAAAACCTACACTCCACAACTAGAGAGAGAAGCCCGTGTGCCAAAACGAAGAGCCCTCACGCTGCAACGAAAGACCCTGTGTGCTGCAACTAAGACCTGACGCAGCCAAAAATTAATTAATTAATCTTTAAAAAAATAAAAAAATAAAAACTGAGTTCATCCAGAGAGGTGTTATTTAGGTTATTGTAGTTTTCAGTTCTAACCTTTCCATTTGGTTCTTCTTTATGTCTTCTATTTCTTTGCTGAAACTTTCTATTTTTCTCTTAGCTTTAAGAGTACTTGTGATTGCTTGTTGGAGCATTTTTATAATACATGTTTTAAATTCTTTGTTAAATAATTCCAACACCTGTGTCATCTTGGCATTGGTGTCCACTGTTTTTTCTCATGAGATTTGATATTTTCCTCATTCTTCATATGCCAAGTAATTTTGTATTGTATCCATTTTGAATATTATGAGTTCTGTGTCTTGTTTAAACCCATGATGAATGTCAACATTTCTGTTCTAGCAGGTAATTGACCTAGCTAGATTCAGGCTGCAAGCTGTACCCAGTCTTCTGTGAGCTGTGGTCCCAATATCAGTTCAGTTTTTAAAGCCTCTGCAGTGCTATTTGTATCTGTCCCACATGTGCGATACCCAGTGGCCAATCTGGGACCTGGATGGTGGTTTTTCTATTGTTCTCCAAAGTCTTTGTTGTGCTGATAAGGAGTAGATCCATGCATGTGTGTAGCTTGGGGATGAACCTAGGAGATCACACACAACTTTTATGGAGTCATTTTCCTGAGCTCCTCCCTCTCTGCCATCTTTCTCGTGTTTTCTCGTTCCCTGGGCTCTTCTTTTCAGTCCTCCAGTCAGAAAGATGGGGCTTTGGTTACCCCACTTTGCCTTACACTTCTGCAACTGTGCCTGGTCCATCCAAAGGACAGAGAGGGAGAGAAAACAATGAGACTGGCCCCATCCTCCTGCAACCACAACCCCACCAATCAGAGAGGAAGGTTCTCCTCCTTCAGAATTTTGGCTCCTGCAAGCTCCCACTGCCACCATCATGGGACTGTTTGGAAACTGGTGTGCAATGGAATGAAGAAAAACAAAAACGGATTTTCGCACAGTATTACATACTCCATTTTCTGCCCCTTGAGTTAAAACTAGAGGGCTTCTCCAGGTGCTCCTTTTGTGCCCTAGTGCCCATTTCCACTTCCAGATTAGGCTGTATTGAGTTCAGGCTGAGGGATAACAATGGAAAAAATGATAAACTCACCACTGGTTTGGTGGTACTGTGAATTCTGGTTTTCTTTCCCAATCTGCCTGCTACTGTTTACTTTTCAGAGTCCTTAAATAGCTGTTCCATGCGTTCTGTCCAGGTTTTATCACTATATTCACGGGATTGGCAGGGTAGAGTCTATCTTACTCAGAACTGGAGCTGCTCCCTGCTGCCTGCTAATATGTAAATGATGCTGCCTATTTAGCGTAAGTAAGTGTATGGTTGAATTCACAGGAGTCAAATACTGCTGACCACTATGCAGCCACTGGATAAGAAAAAGTGGATTACATCCACTCAGTGGAATGCCAGCAACAGTGAGCCAGCCTGGAAAGAAGAGGTTTCTTCTCCAGATAACAGACTTCCAAAAAAAAAAAAATCCTCTCAAACAAGGGCTAATTCTCTAATTGATCCAAGGTAAAGGCCACTTATCAACAGATCCTGCCCAGACCACAAGGCTTCCAACTGGCTTTTCAGATTTAGTATGAAACATTAAAAAAAAAAAAAAAAACCATGTCAGAAGAAAGTTTGGCAAATATGAAGACAGAAACCAATAAAGTAGAACACAAAATAGAGAAAAACTGGAGGAAAGTAGGTAATGCAGGGTAGAAAAGAAAACTTAAACAAAATTTTAATTACTGCTTTCAAACAGATATAAGATGATAATGAATTCATAAAACAGATATCAAAATGCTAAGAAAAAAAATAATCAGAATAAGAGCACTAGCAAATTACAAACATGATGGCCAAAACAGTCAATAGAAGAACCGAAAGACTAAGTGGAAGAAATCCCTCCAAAAGTATCAGAAAAAGAAAGAAATGAGAGAAAAGAAACTTTAAACGTCCATCTAGGATATCCTAATCCAAATAACTGGCATTCCAAAAAGACAGAATGGCACTTAATAAAGAAATAACACAAATCATTTCCTGGAACTAAAATGCATAAGACCCCATGCATTAGTGAAAAAAGTTACATTAAGTCTTGTTTGGGAGCCAATGCACCCAGATCCCACCTTGAAAGGGTCCACAGAATATCCAAGCATGATTACTTTTTAAAGGCCCACCAGAGAAAAATCCTGTGGGCAGGGTGGGAACAGGGCACACATAAAAGAATGATAATCAGAATGTCAAATTCTCGGTAGCAAGTCTGGATGGTCGGGGAAAACAGGGTAGCAATGCATTCAAAATGCTAAGGGAAAATGATCTTCAATCTATAATTCTATAACAGCCACATTACATACCACATATAGAGCAGAATAAAGACATTTCTAGCATGCCAAAGGCTGAGAAAATTACTCCCATGGATTTTTTCTTGAGAAACTATTTTAAGATGAAGGCCACCAAAAATATGAGAGATAAATTAATTACTAAATTCCATCCAAGAGTGGCAAATAGAAGTCCACAGATTTTAGCCATGCAGCAGATAAGCTGAGCAACCAGCTGACTGGAGGAGGGAAGAGGACTCCAGGGGTGTTCTCCCAGAAAAAGAGGCTTAAAGAATAGTTAAGATATAAAGGAATATTTATATCTTAAGATGTAAAGGAATATTTGTAAAATATTAGGGATGTTTAAAGCACATTTCATAAGTAGGTGAGAAAAGGGCAGATAAAAATCCCAGGAAAAATTAAAAGCTATACCAGAAAGAGAACATAATGTAATATAATAAAGTACTTGGCCTTGCAACAAGTAGTATTTATATGTCATAATTATATAAACCTGTTTCTTGCTTTAACTAAAAAAAAACAAAAAACAAACAAACAAAAAACTATGTTGGTGTCTTACTCTGTGTGGGCTACTGTAACAAAATACCAGACTGGGTGGCTTATAAACAACAGATATTTCCTTCAGCTCTGGAGGCTCTAAGTCCAAAATCAGGGCGCCAGCACGGTCGGGTGAGGGCCCTCTTCCAGACTGCGGACCTCTTGTTGTGTCCTCACATGGTGGAAGGGGCAGTGGAGCTCTCTGAAGCCTCTTTTCTAAGGGTATTAATCTCATCCATGGGGGTTCTGTCCTCATGATCTAATCACCCCCACAAAGGCCCCATTCTCCTAATACCATCACATTGGGCATGAGGATTTCAACATTCATTAATTTTGAGGAGACACAAATATTCAGACCATAGCAATTGAGAAAATGGGCCTCGTTTTTGCCTCATCATTTATCTTAAAGAAAGTGAATAATGCCTAATATTGATAAGAAATAGCAGTATATTATTTATAATTATTTAAGTAAACATCAGAACAAATAGCTAAAAACAATGAGAAGTAGTTACTTTCAGGAAGCTGGGGTGGGGTAGAAGCAAAGGGACTGCTATTCTTAATAAAAACTCTCAGTAGTACTTGATTTGTTTTAACCATGTGCATATATTATTTTATTACATTCCCTACTTCCTAATTTTTTTTTAAAATTTATTTTTATTTATTTATTTTTGGCTGTGTTGGGTTTTCGTTGCTGCGCGCTGGCTTTCTCTAGTTGCAGTGCGCTGGCTTTCTCTAGTTGCAGTGAGCAGGGGCTACTCCTCGTTGCCATGCGCGGGCTTCTCACTGCGGTGGCTTCTCTTGTTGCGGAGCACAGGCTCTAGGTGCGCGGGCTTCAGCAGTTGTGGCGTGCAGGCTTCATCAGTTGTGGCTCACAGGCTCTAGAGTGCAGGCTCAGTAGTTGTGGCACACGGGCTTAGTTACTCCGCGGCATGTGGGATCTTCCCAGACCAAGGCCTGAACCCGTATCCCCTGCAATGGCAGGTGGATTCTTAACCTCTGCGCCACCAGGGAAGCCCCCCTACTTCCTAATTTTAATAAAAAAGTTTAAAAGTGGATGCATAACATGCTGTGATGCTGTATGACAAGATTATAGAGGGCCTCAGGAGAGCTCCTATTGTGTAAGCACTAGGAAGACTGGCAGAGAAATGCCCAATACAAGCACAGCTGTCTGACATTATCCCCCAAATAACCAAAACTATTAATGCAAGATTAACTGCATAGGTTTGAGGAAGAGCTGTGCTAGGAGCTTGTTATAGCTTCACATATCCAAAACTCCTTTTTGTTTGTGTGTGCCCTAACAGGAATGAGTAATTATCCCTTGAGATTCAGATTCAATTTTTTCATTAACAATTTACTCTTGGGAAATTACTAATAGCAACAATTGATTTCTATACTCCAGTTTAGGAGTGAGCAATAAAGTATACAGGCATACAGTGTTACTGCATTCTAGATGTCTGGCCATCAGTTGTATTGGTAAGAAAGATTCTGTGGATCTAAGTAGTCATCATTTGCATTTGGCTGTATTTGGTACCTGAACATTTGAATGTTAGTCAAAAATTGTTTCCCCTCCATCCTGCAGCATTCATGTATTGTTTTACTTTACTCAGGATTTTAAGAAAAAAGCGGGGGAGAAGCATATAATATATACAACAGTAACTTCCCTTTCGTATGGCAAAATGAATTTGTTATTCTACTTTCTACAAATTCAGCTCTTCTCAACTATATAACAATTCACGAATCAGAAAGAAGCTCCTGGCAGCCCCTGCCATTCAGAACATAGCTAAAACCAGAAAGGATCAAAGTGGCTATTCAAGAGTCGCAGGTTTGACCTGGGGAAAGGGCTCTTGGCACCACTCTTCACTATCTACCACCTCCTATTTATGGGCACACACTTGAGGGACTTTATCAGCTTGTCTCCCAGATCACATATGGTTTGAAGCAGCTGAATGCAAGTATAAAAGGAACAGCATAGGGTGCTACCTGCAGAGCACGCAACAGCAAATGATAATTGACAGCACAGGTGCAAAAATAAGGAAGACATAATGGTTAAAAAACATAGCAACTTGAGATCATCTATCATGAGTGTAGAACTGACACACTCTGGCAGCTGCCGGGAGCATAGCTGCACCCTGGCACAAATGTAACAGAAGATACTCAAGTCGACCACAAATCAAGGAGGAAGGAGAAACTACACAGGCAAGGAGGCTCTTAATACATTACAGATAGATTTCTAAAACTGTTCGGACCAGTAGTTCTCTACTTTGGCTGCACACTTCAGGATTCTAAAGATTTCTTATAACTTAAGATACTCTTGCATAAATGGTGGTATATGTTATCTCTAAGAGAAAAGAAAGTAGGAGGATTAATATGATTTTTAGACTTTGACATATGAGTCCTACAGAACGTATATAAATTAGAAGCACCATAGTGCCTTAGATAAAACAAACTTTTAATATCATTACCTACATATCTGTAACAGGTCCATTTTAACCTGTTAAGATAACATGTCTCTATCTGGTCACCTACATTAATAATATTGCTATAAAATTAAAATAACCATTTTAGTCATTTTTCCAATGCATTGCCAACATTTGCTTTCTGTTCCATCTTCCTCCTCAATCTTATTTCCAAAATGCCGACCAAGTTCCTCCCCAGGAGGAGCGCCCTAACTGCTCCACAGGGACTTCCCTGCATGCTCACTCTGAGTCTACTTCTGGAGACAGACCAGGGGCCACACTCTACCCTAGACCTCATCCCCATTACATCTGTAAATCTCTGAAATTCTACAGCTTCCAAAACTTTCAGCTCTCCTGAGCAATTTATCTTCACTCTTACCCAAATAATGTCTTCAGATCCCCAACCTCATTTCTGTCAATTTTCTCACTCTTAGTAAAAGATGTTATTTTACCAGAGCCTGGAGGCCAACAGATATGAATTCCTTTGACTGCCTCTCTGTTTTCATCTAAAAATTCTACCTTTCACAAATTCTTTCTCCTTCCTTCTGCTTCAAAGCCATGCCATTTTCCCAGACCTTGATTCATCACTCCCCCTTTACCCACCTACCCCTGCCCCTCTGTCTACAAACATGCATGAGTCTTCCTGAGCCTACAGAACACTTCCTTCAGCCCAACTGCCTATGCATGGAAACACTCGGTCTTTTCATCTTCACACTTTTTGAAAAAGTAGCCTAAACCCCTTTCCCTGTCAACCCCTTGAAATCTGGATTCTGCCCCCATTCAAGCTGAAACCACTTTCCTGAATGACAACTAATGCCAAACCCAAAGGCCCTTTTCTCTGTACTCTCCTACTTGGGGTCTCTACTTACTTGGTAGGTAGCACGATATCTACCGTTGACCAACTTCTTGACAAGTTCTTTCCCCTCCACACTTCTGAGATACCACTAGCTGTCTTTACTTCCTATCTTTCTGACTATCTTCCCAAATCCTTTGCTGCCTTTTCCTACTGTACATTAAATGTAGATATTCCGTGAGGTTCTGTCTTGGTCCTCTCCCTCAATTATACTCTAATAGGCTTTTCAAGTTCCAACCGTAACTTTTATTTCTCTGATGGTAACTCCAAATGTCCACCGCTAGCCTTTAATACTGTTAGGCTGCAGACTATCCCCTGGGCATTTCTACCTATCCCACAAGTGCCTCAAACTTTACAGGTCTGAATCAGAGCTCTCAGCTCTTCCTCCACTCCATCTTTGGTCCAAGTTCCTTTCTATGAAACGCAGATGCCTAGATTCAAAGCTTTCTTTCCTCTTCCTTCACTTGTAATCCTTCACAAATCTAGTTGCATGTGAACACTACAACCAACACTAACCTCTTCTTTCTGTTGCCAGTCTTGTCTCACTCCACTGCCTTGTAACAGTATAAAAGCTATGCCTGAAAACACACCCTTACTCAAATACTTTCTAAAGCTCCTCACTGCAAAGGATTAATGTTCAAGATCCTCAGAATTATACTCAAAGTCTTTGTTGGTTTGGACTTCAGCATGTTTTCTTATTTTTGGAGCCTAATTTAACCCTTCCTTCAAGAATTGGCAAAAATGGGGTGGGAGGATGTTAATCTGTTTTCTACACACAACGGTATCTTATTATTTAAACAACAGCGTTTATCATAACTCTACTAGACAGTGTGGGTACTGGCCTTGGTTTTAACCAGAGGTGTTTCTGCTCTTCCTGGGGGCACTAGCAATGTCAGGACACAATTCTGGTTGTCACAACTGAAGAGGTACATTACAGCCCCCTACAACCAAAGTATTAGCTGACCAAAATGTCAATAGTGCCACTGTTGAGAAAACCTGAATCAATCAATAAATGTCTAACAAATACATGTCAAAACAGGAATTAGGAAGTTTGGGAACACAGGCTGACATCCAGCCTAGTAGTATCAATGATGTGCGTAACATTGTTTAAGAGAGAGTGTGGCCAAATGACAAAAAAGCTGGGGAGGGTGTTCATTTTAATAGACTGCATAACATTAAGAAAAATTATCAAACACGTCTAAATATGGCAAAAGGATGGCCTCTCACTCACAACGGAGCACTCTCTTTCGCCCACCCAAAGATGATGTACTTCTCTGGGAAATGCACCTTTGTCTTACACACCATTTATTATTGATTAGAGCCTGGACTGTGATGCTACCTGTCAAAATGTAGATTTCTATCCAGCAGAGGTGCCAATTATCTCCATCTGGTAGAAACGATACCCCAATGGTTATAACTTCACTGCTTTGTAAGATATTAGCCAGTTTATATCTATAAGTAATTTTATTCCATCATTCCTTTTTTTTTTTTTTTTTTGGTGCAGATACTCAGAGCCTCAAATACTCAGATCCCCAAAAGCTCTTTGAAACACCTTTCCGTTCCTGTTGGTTCCCTCACTTATGAGATACCTGACTGCCTGAAAGTCATGTTTATAACTTTAAAAATAAATTTTCACTTTGGCAGTCTTGTAGGACCAATGGAGATGTCCAAGTGAGCTCACCTGCTTGGAGCTATTAAACTGAGTGGCCCAAGAAGGGTACCTCATTGGCTCTGGGAGCCCAAGCTTACCTAATTTTGGCTCCTAGAGTGAATCCCAAGCAGGAAGTGAATTTTACTAGTGCTGTTACCCTGTTGTTCTTTTCCCTTCTGATTTTGTGTTTTCACTTTATGGTTCTTCGCCACATGTCCGTTTCCACACTGCCTCAGGGACCAAGTGGCTACAGACTACCAGGTCAGTCTCACACATGAATCTAGTCTGCAGGAATCTGAGTTTTACAGTCTGACCATGTGGCGATCTGTCACCAGATAACAGGGATCCACTTTCTGTGGCACGAGAGACTACAGGAAAATCTGGTTTTAGTCTTTTCTGTTCTTCTGTTTGTGCAAGAACATGTCTCAGGACTACTGACAGAAGAAGAGCCCTTATGAAATCTGGGCCAGTTTTGTGTTTTTGGATTACTTTCGACCTGTGGCTACAATTAGGGAACCAAAGCTGAAAGCTCTCTGTGTTTGTCTCTATAAATGAGAAAAAGCCTTTACTTCTTCATGGTGTGAATGTGAAATATATTCCTATCTCCAGGGGTTATTAATAAACTAGATAATAAAGTTTCTTAAAGAATTTCTGTTCGTATTGGTTTATAGAGAACAAGCTTTTACATAAATCTATATTTCTAGAACTCCTAGAAAATAAAGAAACTAAACATCCAAACTTATAATGTGTTAGCTTTTTAAGGACAAAAGAGAAACAATGCAAAATGCACAGAAGCTGAAACTTCAAAGGCAGCTGTATTTATAATCCAAATTCATGTAATAAAAATAATCCTTAGGGAATTCCCTGGCGGTCCAGTGGTTAGGAAGCGGCGCATTCACTGCTGTGGCCCAGGTTCAATCCCTGGTCCCCTGGTTGGGGAACTAAGATCCTGCAGGCCGCAAGACATGGCAAAAAAAAAAAAAAAAAAAAAAAAAAAATCCTTGGACAAATCAATCTGACTTGATAATTTTAATGCTAATTTAAAAACAGATGGCCTTTCTGTGATTTTATCAGTGCAGAGTACAATGCATCATAAGATTTTTTTAACTCAAGAGTTTTCTTTCATGAAGAGCCTGATTATGAAAAATGAAAATTTATACATTAAACTAAATTGAATTATAACACTGCTACATTTTTTGATATCAGAAGTTATGTTGCTCAGTAGTTGTCAGCTTAAGCATTATTTCCAACATCCTTAGTTAACTTTAAGACCTTGGTTGGACCAACAGTAAATGGTTAACTAATGGACACTCTTTGGATACATGGCTAATTTCCAAGTGAGAGACGCCAAGCATAAACCCACACATTACACATGTTTTCTTTTTAGTATAACCACAATGTCATTATTGCACCCAAGAAAATGAACAATAATTCCTTAGTATCATCTAATACTCAGTCTGTATTTAATGTCTTTTTCCAGTTGCTCTGTTCTAATTAATCTGATTTTTTTCCCACCATAATTACACAATTCTTGCCTTGCTTAGTATGTCACATATAGAATTAGTATGCACTCTTTTGTGTATGGCTTTTTTCACTTGGCATACTATTTTTGAGATTCATCCACATTACTTCATGTCTCAGTAATTTGTTCTTTTCTATTGCTATGTAGTATACCACTCTGAATGTCTTTTACACCTAAACTATCTTTGATGTTTCACAAAGGTCCCCAGGCAATCAATCACAAACCTAAACTATCTTTGATGTTTCACAAAGGTCCCCAGGCAATCACAAAGATTTGTCTTTCACCTTGTAAGGATGTTAAAACTATTAATTTCATTGGGTTACTCTGAATTTCTTAAATCGCAAACACTTATTAACTGTGTCAAATCAAAAGGGAAGCTTGGTCTACTTCTACTGAGTCTCTTTACTTTTCATGGCAATGTAGTTACTTGCACAGGATCATTAAGAATCTGTCCTCCCTTTTACTAGGACAAAATTAGACAAATTCATTGTGCACACAGACCATAATTAGAATGTCATATTTAAGAATAAATCTCACTTAATCAGGTATGGCAAGGTTACTATTAAAAAACAAGGATTGTAGTTCATGTATGGAACGAACTCAGGATACTGCTCTGGTACCTACTCTGTGGCATGCAGTACAAAGAAAGTCCCTTCCTGGCAGGTGAGAAATTTTAGCATATTTTGGGAATCTTGAGGCGAGAAGAATTCATCCAAATGTATAAATGCTGCAGGTGAAATATTAGAGATGATTTTCTTGATTTTTTTGTGAGATTTGTTTCCTAGCTTTAAAATAGAAGAGACAAAAGAGGCAACTAAAAACAAAAACAAATGAAAACCACCCAGCTACTGAAAAGGTAACCTAAGGTTCCTTATGAAATTTCCAGAGAGGATAATTCTCTAGTCTTAGTAATTGCTAATACCTCCTGCCATACTCTATATACAATCAGGCTAGTCTACAGGCATGTGTGTGTGTGTGTGTGTGTGTGTGTGTGTGTGTGTGTGTGTGATCAAGAGTAATCCTTGAGGCTATTTATAACTACAAGGGCACAATTAACACAAATTACAGAAACTCTGGAAGGAAGGTAAAAGAATAGCTGCATGCTCTCTCAGCGTCATACTAGAGAACTGTCTAGCAGGCCTGACCAAGGATTATCTCATAGCTAGGGCAGCACTGTCCAATAGAACCTTCTGTAATGACATATGTTCTATATCTGCACTGTCCAAATTGGTATCCAATAGCTACATATGGCCACTGAGCACGTGAAATACAACTGAGGAAATGAATATTTAATTTCATTGAATTTTTTTTTTTTTTAAAGGATTTTCTTATTTATTTATTTATTTATTTATTTATTTTTGGCTGTGTTGGGTCTTCGGTTCGTGCGAGGGCTTTCTCCAGTTGCGGCAAGCGGGGGCCACTCTTCATCGCGGTGCGGGGACCGCTCTTCATCGCGGTGCGCGGGCCTTTCTCTATCGCGGCCCCTCCCGTCGCGGGGCACAGGCTCCAGACGCGCAGGCTCAGCAATTGTGGCTCACGGGCCCAGCTGCTCCGTGGCATGTGGGATCTTCCCAGACCAGGGCTCGAACCCGTGTCCCCTGCATTAGCAGGCAGATTCTCAACCACTGCGCCACCAGGGAAGCCCTAATTTCATTGAATTTTAATTAAACAGCCACACGTGGTAGTGGCAACACACTGGACAGTGTAAATCCAGCCTTCAAACTATTTTTGTACGGGCCCTAAGAATTGTTTTTACCTTTTAAAAGGTTGTAAAAAGCAAAAACAAAGAAGAATATGAGACAGAGACCCTGTATGGTTCATAAAGTCTGAAAATATTTATCACCTGGCGCTTTACAGAAAAAGTTCGCCCATGTTTGTATGCTCTAGGAGAATGTGTTTTTTGCTTGACATACTATCTATATTGAAAAAGGCCCAGAATCTGTGAAATTACACATTTAACTTGCATATTTTTGTCCAGTAAAGACACAGATGGTTTCTGTGATAACCCCCTAAATTACTGTTTCATTATCCTGGAGGACATGAACAAGTTTTGTATCCAATCTAGCAGTCTTATTTCAACATTCTTTTTCAGTACCTATATTCGTTTCCTGTAATGTTCCTTGAACCAGTTTTCCTATCCAGCTAGTTCCCTCAAAAATGAGTTATAAATAAATGCTTGATATGTGCTCACCTTGTATCTTTAGGAATTACATTTTAATTTAAAAAACAAACACAAATAAAGTGCTCATTTAAAAAATTCCTATTTACAAAAACAAAACTAAAAAAATGGTGAGGATTCAAGGCATATTTTGAGAAGTAGATAATATGATGTGGCAGTCGTTCCTATTGTCTACCAATATCCATGCTCTGCTTCTTTAACAAACAGAACCCAGATTTTGTTCAGGGCAGCAATGTATCTAGTTAAAACTGAACATTTCCTAGCTCTCTTTCCTGCAAGTATTGGCCATATGACATAGTTCTGGCCAAAAAGAGATAAGGAAAAGTCTGCTGGGATGTTGTAGAAAAGTGTTGTGGCTTCTTCCTTCCTTCTTGAAATAGAGACTTGATAGCTGGAGCTGCAGTAGGTATTCTGTGACCATGAGGGAAAGGCCAAAAGAACTGCAGAGACCTTCACCCTGACAGCTGCTAACCACTACTCAGCCTTGGACTGTTGTTTATCTTAAGACTTTTTATTGAGTGAAAGAAAACTAAACCATTTTGTATAATTTCTCTTACTGCAGCCAAATCCTGATCTATCTCTCAGCCTAACTGTTAGAGATATATCATCTGCATTAACCTATTATAACAAAGTAATGACTTTATTATCTTAATTTTAAAAATACCAGGGTTAATAATGAAACATATTGTGAAATAAACATGTAGGTTCAAGAATGGATAAAGATCCCAGATGACTGGTAGATAGGGATTTTCGATGAAAAGGTGTCATAATCAAAACTGACTTTTACATAGAAAATTCAGATGTGAATCCACACAGTTCTTATTCATCAGTTAAAGTAAGTAATTCTGTCAGCACTAAGACTGAACAAAACTTTCTCTGAGTTCAAAGGAACCTCTTAAATTAACAATTAAAAGAAATAATTCAGTTTCTTTAAACAAAAGGATTTTCCTATGTTGTTTCCATATGACATAACTTATTTTTATAAAAAACAGTTCTTTAATTAATTACTGTAAGGATTTCCCCCCTATAATTTTGTTTCTGAAATGCAAGACTTCTAACTTCATACAATTATATTAATTTAGTAAAAAGTCAACACAGAACAAGATGTTGTCCCTGATTTAATTAAAACCCTGTAATACTAGCTGGCAAACAAATAGGGAAGAGGAAACTACAGTCATGAGCAATCACTTTGACCCTAGTACAATCAGCGTGAGTACCCCTTATTTCAACATTCTGGTATAACCCCAAAATATTAACCATAAAAAGACTGAACAAACTTCTGTTTCTTAAGAAGATAATTTTCACAACCATGGTGAGTTAAAAACTATCATTCTAGAAAAAGCAAAAGGGCCTCCAACCTCCTTTCTGGTAAAATCAAAACAAAAAACTCTGTCACTACCCAGTATTACATCTATAAATTATTTCCTCCATGAACAAATCTACTGTTCAAGAATTCATTCATGAAACCAGGTACCAAGTTCTTCTAACGGAAAAGGAAATAAAACAATATAGGGTCCAGCTTAACCTTCTGAAGCCAATGAAGTAACAGGCCACTTCTACTGGAATTGTGTTTTCTTTACCCTTATCTTTCTCCTCTCTTACTCCACAAATATGCAAGCAAAAACTCAGGTAAAGGACAATCATCAACTCTTCATAAGACCCTCTCTTCTTTTCCTCTCAAATTAAAAGCAGACTGGATGTTAGTCTACCTTACCACAGTTTCTCAGGTGTATTGTAATTTCAATGTTTAAGACTGATGAGTCCTCCAAATTACTCTCCTTATAAGTCCTCCAGATTGGTGTTCTTGGTAGGTCACTGGCTATGCTTCACGGTGGCTATTCACTGCCATGAAGTAATGCCTGAAATAACACCACCTGATGGGCAGCTGTAGGTAGCAAATTCAGTATCCTAAAGGTTCAGGGAGAAACCATGCAACAAGTAGCCATGCTGTTTACTTCCAATTACTCTTTTGTTTGTTAACCTCCAGGACAGGCTCCTGGCTCACCAACTAACTCTAGCACCCAATTCCCTACTATGGACCTCTATGATCTCAGCACTGCATTATCTCTAGATGCCTCACACGTCCATCCTTTAGGCTCTCACTTCTCTAAGTTAAAAGGAACGCTTCCACTTCACCCGTGACCACTGAGGTACCACCCCTTGGTTCTCAGAATTCCTCCAGATCCAAGATTCTGATCTATGAAATGCCTAACTACCACCTCTAGAATTCTCCAACACTTACTGAAACTGTCCTCTGCCTGCATGATTCCCTGAGTCTAGGAGGGGACACGGTCTAAGGTCCTGTCTCTTCCTTTATTCTTATAGTTCATTATGCCCTTCTGCCTTCACCTGCCTCCTCTCCCGTCTGAACCTCTCAAGCTATTAGTTCACTAACAGTAGAAGGTAAGTCTTGCATATTTTTGGACTGTCCTAGCCCAAATAAGGCTGACCATTCAGAAACAGTTCCTGGGCCCCGTTTTGCCTTGCTTAATTGCACCTCAGATTTCTTTAGTCTTTATGTGCTGGCTTCACCAACATCCTGAGTGGGGGAAATCATCACCTACTTGAGAATTTCTGGATCACGTGATACTATAAATTCAAACCACCTAATCTTCCCTGGCCCTCACTTCAAGTCCACAGTCCTTTTTTGTTTTTTTCTAATGCACTTCCAACAGTTCCACTGTATCTGTGTTGACATATTGCACTGTCTTCAAGTTCTCACCCTCCCTTTCTGGGCATAAACTGGCATCCCACTTTACTAAGACAGTACCATAGGCCACTAAGGCCTTCAATTACCCTCTTCACCAAATGGGAAAAAAAATGTGTATCCTCACTCATCTTGTCCCCTACTACCTAAAGCAGAGGTCCTAAAAAGGCAGTCCAAAAGCTGAATCTGGTCCACTGCTATGTTTTGTTTAGCATATGTGGTTGCTTTCTATTTTTCTTTTTTTAGAATATGTACTTTAAAAAGAATGTATTAGTGCAAAACTTTTACTGAGATGCAATTCACAGCATACATGGTTTTTAAAACATAAATTAGTTGCCTCTTAAAACAAAACAAAAAAACAAAACAAAACAGATTTCCCATTATGAAATGCAGACTTCTGGCTTCCCTTGGGTGAGAAGATCAGACATCACTAGGCCCATACTGTGTAACCAGCTGATACTGAGCATGGGCATCTGCCCTCTCCCACAGGGCATGAGCACCCTGGTTCACCCGTTCCCTCCGACCAAGCAGCCACTTCCCTATGCAGTCCCCCACCTAGTCCCAGTGGCTCTTGGATCTAAGGGAAGGATCTAACTCTTTCCACTCCCCAGGACTGAGATCTCTTCAGCCTCATCTCTCCTCACCCGTGCCAGACTCCAAGGATCCCACCCCTGCTCTGAATCTTCGATTTCTTTGTGAATGAGGCAGCTCATAGTCAGTGCCTCCACTTCCTCTCTCACATTCAATCCTCAACTTCCTTTGTTTCCATGATGTCTGCCACCTTGGACTTCAGTCCCCTCCCACTGGGCCCCTATGGACAATGTCAGCTTTTGGTTTCCCTCTCACTTTCAGACATTGCTTGTCTAGCCCTTGTAGTAATGTCACATTGCTATAAAAGTTCTAAACACTTATCCCCAATTTCTATACTTATATCATCAGTAGCCAGCAATGGACCTGAGGATGGAGGCATTGAAATGTAAATCTGACAGCGTCACTGGTGTTCTTACAACCTTCCATTACTCTCCGCTGCCTCCCTGCTTGGTAAAATCCATGTTCTTTAGCA
Source organism: Balaenoptera acutorostrata (assembly GCF_949987535.1). Classification (NCBI taxonomy): domain Eukaryota; kingdom Metazoa; phylum Chordata; class Mammalia; order Artiodactyla; family Balaenopteridae; genus Balaenoptera; species Balaenoptera acutorostrata. The sequence continues at coordinate 35,802,409 of NC_080082.1, read as the reverse complement.
GGTCGCACGTGCTCTGTGAGCTGGCACCTTCCCCCATTCCTGTCCTTCACTTGAGGAATCCATGAAAAAACGGGACTACTTCATATCCCTGTGATTTTGCACGTGCTCTTCCTTCTGGAAAACTCTCATTCATCCTCCAGCATCCCGTTGGGCAGAACAACCCTTCCTCTCCTATATTACTTGCACATACTTCAACTCTTAAATGTTGTTTCCAACTCTGTCTCCCCTACTAGGCTGTGGGTTCCTTGAGGTCCAGAGGCAACAGCTAGTGTACTTCCTGGCACAGAAGTGTTTTTTTTAAGCATCGGCTACCCGGTCCCACCAACCTACAGGTCAAACAACGTATCCACCATCCTTCCTGACACCAGGGCTTCAAAGCTCTCCCTCAATCCCTACATCCACTCAGTTGCCAAGTCCCAGTGAAAACCGTGTCACCCCACCCATGTCCAGTTCTAAATTGGAACAATGTTCCTTCCACAGTTGGGTCTGCCTGTCTTCAAATACAGAGTTTCAAGCAAATCCTTCCTCTCCCAAATCCTCACTGACTCCCTACTGATAAGGCCCAGTGGCCTTAGCACAGCATTTGGGTCCCTGGAGGCTTCGTCTCTCACAGGGCAGCAGGACTCTTCCTACCCAGACACTCCATGTTGTTCTGGCTTCCAGGCCCTTGCCTGCAACCACCTCTACCTGGGAATCTTCCCAGATCTTCAAAGCCCAGCTCAAGTACTGCTTCCTCCAACAAATTTCCCCTTTGACAAAAGTGGTCTCAAGAGCATGTGCTTTTTAAAAAAACAAAAACTTCCCAGGACATTGTCACTTTCTACCAGTAGCCCCATCTCACCTCCCTCCAGCTAATGGAGCCCTAACTAACTAAACCTCCACATTCTCCTCCACTCAAGCATTTGCTAAAGGGTAGCGAATTGACATTTTTAAAGGAGGAAAACAACAGGAACCACTTGATGGGACCCACAAAGCTGCTTGGAGACTCCACCAGCTGGTTTTAAAAAGTCCTTACTGTACATCTTCCTTCCCCCAAACCTTCATCTCCTCCACAGCTTAACTTAAAATACTGTAGACGTTGAAGATTGTTCTCCTGTTCTTAATTTGTTTTTTTTTTTTTTAGCCACACTACGGGACATGCGGGATCTTAGTTCCCTGACCAGGGATTGAAGCCGTGCTCCCTGCAGTGGAAGCACAGAGTCCTAACCACTGGACCGCCAGGGAATTTCCTTCTGTTCTTTTTTTTATTTAATTTATTTTTTTTTTTGTCTCTGTTGGGTCTTCGTTGCTGCGTGCGGGCTTTCTCTAGTTGCGGCGAGCGGGGTTTACTCTTTGTTGCAGTGCGCGGGCTTCTCACTGAGGTGGCTTCTATTGTTGCGGAGCACGGGCTCTAGGCGCACGGGCTTTGGTAGTTGTGGCTTGTGGGCTCTAGAGCGCAGGCTCAGTAGTTGTGGTGCACGGGCTTAGTTGCTGCGAGGCACGTGGGATCTTCCCGGACCATGGCTCGAACCCGTGTCCCCTGCATTGGCAGGCGGATTCCTAACCACTGCACCACCTGGGAAGCCCCTTCCCTCTGTTCTTAATTTTTAAAAATCAAGTTAATCGTTTTCTCTTCCTTAAAAGAATGTAAAACAAACTCCAAAATGAATTAACAAGAACAAAAAGCCCTTGAGTATGGCATTCAACTTTTTCCCATAAATCTCAAAGGGGAAAAAAAGGATTTCTTATAAGCGGGAAGGTTGGATTATGAGTAGCACACATCAAAAAGATAAACGGGCAGGTGACACATACTACCAAGATACTGTAAGACACACCTTTTCCAATTAGCTTATGCTGAACTGCATGGCAGGGACAAGCAAGGCAATTGGAGTTGGGAGGGTCCAGCAGGGTTTTTCTGTAGAGCAAAAGAAGCACTTTCCATGCTTGCAGTGAGCCTTGAGTAAAGCTGAACTGGGATCAGGCAGAGTACACAATAAAAGCAGTGAGACTAGTCAGGCTACAGCGGAGATTTAAGCTGAGAGCTGCTCAGGCAGAGAATTAGGAAAATAAAGTGGGGTTGAATAAATAAGTGTTTTGTAAATCAGAAAAGTTTAGAGTGAATGAGATAGGCAACAGGAGGCTCTACTAGATCCCAGAGCAGGAGAATGACTTTTTGTGGGAGGATTAGTCTAATGCAAGTTGTACTGGGGAGGGAGGGAAGGCAATGAAATAAGGGAGAGGGCACATACCAAGAAAGAAGGTCTTAACTGCTGCAAAAATAATGGAAAAGGAAGGAATGAATGCATGTAAGAGACTTTCAGAAGCCATAATAGGACTTAGTCATGTCAAACTTTTTAGCCCTGGGGAGTGGGAAGAAATTGGGTAGCTGGGGAGAAAACAAGGAGGGGACTGGGAAGGAGTTAGACCAGACAACTGGTTCAAAAAATCAAGAACAGGAAAGCAAACTTGATTCAACATCTGCAGTGCTTTAAGTTAAGCTGTGGAGAAGAATCATACAGTTAAGTGTCCTATCTCCTCTAAGCACGTTAAAAGCAAGCATACAGGCTTTTTTTTTAATCTAAGAAAGTCAAGAGTTACAGCTAATCAGATTCTTCAAGGGCACTGTGAAATTTCTGAAGTACGACGCCAAAAATGGATCCCCACCCCCAGTGCTCATCATTTGAGAGATAGGTATCAAGAGCAAGGCCTCTGGAAACAAACTCCCTCGCTCTGAATCCTGGCTCTCCCACTTACTCGATGAGAAAACTTGGAGAAACTTGGCTCCCCGGGAGGGGGAGGATGTACTCTTGCAGTATTTGGGCTTGGGGAGGGAAGGGAGTAGCTGAAGGTGCCCGAAGTAAGTCTAAGTGTGAAATGCTGATTTAGAGAGAAGGTGAGTCACCTCTTCGAAAGTTTCAGTTTCCCCAGCTGTTAAAAACAGGAAGATAATAAAATCTACCTCACCGGATTTTTTAAGGACTGAATTCGATAATCCTTCCGAAGTACTGAACATAACGTCTGATGTGCTACAACCGTTCGATAAATGTTAGTGGTACACAAAATCAATACAAGGAATAATGCTATTTTTAACACTATTATTAACCATCCCTATCTCTTCTTGATATTCTCCGAGTATTGTACTACTGTGATGGTTCTGTCAGATTCTCAGAAGGGTCTGACATCCCCCAGAGGTTCAGAATCCCTGGAGCGGAGACCTGGGAAGAGATAAGTGGCTGAGGCGGTAGGCCAGGAGGCTGCGGGCCCAGCCGGCAGGCCCTGCGCACCAGCCCGCGGGCTTGGTGGGGGGGAAAGATAACAACAGGCAACACTCTCAGCGCGTTCACTCCGTGCCTGCCAGCCACTGCGCTCTGCGCTCTACGCACATCACCTACTCCAATCCTCGCGACAGCCTTCCGAGTCAGCTGCTTTCGTCAGCGCCACTTTACAAATGGGGAAACTGAGGCGCCCGGGATGAAACCGCTAGCCCAAGGTCACATGGCTCTAGAGCGAAGGCTCGGGAGACCGCGCTCTCACCACCGCGCCTGGCTTGGTCCGCGCAGGAAGGGCAGGGAAGAAGGGGGTGGGGACGCCCAGGGACCCCGATCGACAGAAGGCCGCGGGGGCCGGCCCGGGGAAGGCGATCGCGCGGGGGCGGCGGCCGGACTCACCTTGGCACTGTGCACCGCCTCCTGCGCCCCGCGGAGCTGCAGCCAGATGCGCGCAGGGAGCGGTTCCTCAGCCCCGAGCGCGCCGAGCACGGCCAGGCTCACACCGAACAGGCCCTCGATGCGGCCGCGGCTCCGTTCCAGCAGCGCCGCCTTCTCGGCGGGCGCCGTGAACTCGTCCAGTACCGCCCGGGCCGCCATGGCGGGCGCGGCCTCCCGCGGCGGCGCCGGGGTCCGGCTGCGGCGACGCCCCCTCAGCGTGCTGCCCCTGTACCCGAGCCCGTCAGGCGGCGTCGGCCCTCCAGGCCGCCTTGCCCCGGCCCGAGCCCTGCCGCCTGGCCGGAGACCCGGCTACACCATCCCGCCGCGGCAGCCGCAGCTGGGTAACTGCGGGTAAAAAGCCCCTTCGCCGCCGCCGCCACCGCCGCCGCCGCCGCCACCGCGGGCCGGGCCCCGCCGCCGCGCATGCGCCCCGCCCTCCGCCGTCATTGAGAGTCGCCACCCCCTGGGGGAGCACGGAGGCGACGAAAGTGTACGTCACGCACAGTCGCCATATTTGTTGAGGGCCCAACGATGGCTCTGGAGGGGGACCTGGGTGGTCTTTGGTCAGGCCACGACGATTTTGCGTGCCGTGGTGGATGATGAATTTATGGTTTTACAGATGGGGAAATTGAGGCTCCGAGCCAGTAGGCGGGACTGACCCAGTGTCACACAAGGGATTTGGCTTGCTTTCAGACATCTTGAAGCCCAATATAGCACTCTAGCAAACTTTTTCCAGCTTCTCATTTATTGATAGATGTTTTTTCTCTTCCTCCCTCGATCCCTCCTCCACCTCTCTCTGTCTCTCTCTCTCTGTCTCTCTCTCTGTCTCTCTCTCTCCCCCTTTCCTTTGCTTTCCGATGTTTTTTCAGTAAAAATGGTAATAGGAAGAGAAGAAAATGGGAATAATGTGTATGGAGAATTGAAAAGCAAAGAAATGATTAAGGAAAGGTCACGAGAGTGTTTTCTTCTGGGAAGGGAGGAGGAGAATGTGTTATAGAAGAGGTAAAAAAAAAAAAAAAAAAGAAGAGGTACAAGAAGTGCGGGACTAGGGGCTCCTCCGTGATTTTAGTGGGGTACTTGGGCAAGTACACCCTAAGCCCTCTCCAGGTCTGTTTTCCCATCTGTAAATTCAAGGGTTGCTGTAGTTATCTCCGAAGTCTTTTCCAGATATTACGTTCTCTGAATACATGAAAACAGATTGTGGAAGATAAAGTGGTTTCCTTTCTCTGGGCTAAATATTGTGGGTATAGTAGATAGTTAGGGACCATGGGCATATTACTTAACTTGTCTAAGTCGTAATTTCTCATCTGGAAATGTGGGTAACAATAGTACTTCCTACTGTGAAAATTAAGATAGTACCTGGACACAGTAAATGATCATTAAATATTAGCTATTATTGTTAAATTAGCAATATATTTAAGGCTCCATTTTCACAGCAAAGCTTTGTGCGGATTATGCAACCATACTGAACTTATGGGCCTGGGAGCCCTCTCCCGCTGTATAGATTCCCCCTTGAGGAGAAAGAAAGGGAACTAAAGATGTTGCAGTTGGAAAGGCCAAGTGGGAATGGTCTTGGTAAGAGGGATTACCCAAGGTAAAACCTCTCAAGGATCCGGGCTGCTGGGGTTTTCCATATGCCTCAGAAATTCAGACAGGTGTGGTCCCCTGGCGCCCCACCAAAGGATGACTCAGCACAGGGAAGAGTACCACTAGGCTCACAGACTGACAACTTCCTGCTCCCCTGGGCTTTTCCCTGGGTGTCCACACAGCCAGCAGCCTTCCTCCATCAGGTAGATGACCTGAGATTGGCTGAGGCAGGTCAGGTGGAGAGTGTGGCCTTGCAGATAGACTGCACCCAGAGCAGGAGTCAACACAACATGTTATTTCCTGTCTTCCTGGTGCGCTCACCTTAAATGCAATTGCTATTGTTCAGTGATTGGACAGGGCTTTCCCCAGGGCGGGTCCTGTTTGCTCCCAGCAACTTCCCTGCTGGTGAGTCTTAATTGCTTAATTATTAGGGCTGAGAAGAGGCTGCTTTGAAAAACACACTACAGCTCCTTCCCCTTCCCCCCAAGAAACCTGCCCTAAAACAACACTAGTCGTTCAGACACACAACCACAGAAGAAAATTGGGCCTTTAGACTGTGTTCAGAAGTCACTGGGTTGGTGTATCGCCAGAGACACAGCTTTGGGATTTTTTCCCTCTGTTTAGAACACTTGCCAGTTCATATCTGGTCAGCATTTCCCTTTAGGGAACTCTCAAGGTTTCCTGAGTGTAAGGAACAAGGAAAGAGAGGGAGAGAGAGAAATCCCCTTTTAGGAAACTCCCTTGCTTCCTGTAGTTTCTGAACCACAACTTCCATCACTTGGCCAGTCTTGCCTACCTGGCTGGCCTCACCACCCAGGACAGTTAGCGCCAGGGATGAGACCTTCACGGAGTCTATATTCCAGATACTGTACCTGTTTGTTTTCTCTAATCTCCATAACAACCCATGAGAGGGTGTTGAGGGAATCACCTATTTCCTCTTCTCATATTTTCATTGTGAGGGCAGGCGGTGGATTCCTACCCTTTTCTCCAGCAGGGCTGACTGTGGAAGAACACATGCAGTGCCCCTTGCCCACTCTCCCCCAGGGCAGGAGAAGAACTTCTCTGACCCCGCTGACGGCTGACTTTCTGAGAAGGATCAGTGCTGGGTTGGGCCACCCTGCCCCCAGAGAGGGTGTGTTATTCTCTGCTGTCTGCGGTTGGCCACCGTGTCAGTGACTGTGTGAAGTATTTTCACCTCAGCCACATCCTCCGGTCCAGCTTTGTCAGTAATAAAGATGACACTTTGATCTCTACCTGTCTGACACCTGCTTTTATTTCTCAGTCCTGAATGCAGGAGGGTCAGGAAGAGTGTTTACTGGCTTCCTAAAACTCCAGCAGTGGTTGCTATTTTTATCATTCCTATTTTAAAGATGAGGAAAGAGAAGCATAGAGAGGTTCTGGAACGTTCCACAGAGCTGGTAAGTGAAGTGGTAGGAATAGGCATTTGAATCCAGGCAGTTTGACTCTGTACTGGGTGTTATATATGCAACCGGCTCCCTTTTCTGCCCTTGTACAAGAGCAAGAGGAAATAATATGTTCTCATGACTAACCCCTTAATGTTTGGACCCTCCTTGCCTTGGGATGCTCTCAAAACCAGACAGACTTGAACCTGTCACATTGCTTCGCTCACCAACCAGTCTAATAAACAGACTCAAGATGGAGTGTTTTCCTGGGTTCTTTGTTTTTGGTGTAATAACACCCCAGGGCTTAGAGTAAGGAACAGGAATACAACTGTGCTTCAGCCTCACAGAAATTTTAATACATTGGCAAACTGTTCAGTGTCTCTTATCTCCCTTGTCACTAGTCCAAGTTACCGTCATCTCTCCCTTTGACAACTGTGGGGTCTCTCCCACATTCTTCCTGGCCTCTCTCTAAATTTCAGGAGCTACAACTGCTGGAAGGTTGGGAGAAATTACTCCGTGGCCAGAGTAATCTTCTCAAGTTACAAATTTCATCAGTTAATCTCTTGCTTAAGACCTTACAAGAGCTTCGCATTATGCTCAGAATAAAATTCAAACTCTACCTCGGTTTGCAGCACTTGCAAGATCCATCCCCTGCTTTCTTCTCCTACCTCCACCTGGCCGAGCTTATACTGCCTGAGGGTATTTGCACAAGCTGTTGCTTCCTCCAGCTTTCTTTTCACTGACTTAACTCCCGCCCATCAGTCAGATCTCAGATCCGGAGTGACTTGTTCAAGAATTCATTCACTGGTCTCTCTGATGAGTCAAGTCCCCTGGTCCCAGGCTCGTGGGGCACTGTGGCCCTCTCACTCACAGCACTAGGGCCAGTTTTTTTTTTTAAATTAATTAATTAATTAATTAATTATTTTATTTATTTTATGGCTGTGTTGGGTCTTCGTTTCTGTGCGAGGGCTTTCTCTAGTTGTGGCAAGCAGGGGCCACTCTTCATCACGGTGCGCGGGCCTCTCACTATCGCGGCCTCTCTTGTTGCGGAGCACAGGCTCCAGACGCGCAGGCTCAGTAGTTGTGGCTCACGGGCTTAGTTGCTCCGCGGCATGTGGGATCTTCCCAGACCAGGGCTCGAACCCGTGTCCCCTGCATTGGCAGGCAGATTCTCAACCACTGCGCCACCAGGGAAGCCCCTAGGGCAAGTTTTACAGGCATTTGTGTGATATGACTGGTGCATGCCCATCTCCAGATGTCATCAGAACTTCAGCTCCAGGGGGCCAGTGATCTGAGCCTGGATTGAGCTAGAAATATTCTAGGAATGGAGAGCAGCCCTTCATGGCTGGAATGTGCTGAGGCAGGGGGACACCCTCAGGTAAAATAGGGTTGGATCCTCCAGAACCTGGTGGGCCAGTTACTTTTGGCTGTGTTGGCTCTTCGTTGCTGCTTGTGGGCTTTCTCTAGTTGCGGCGAGTGAGGGCTACTCTTCCTTGCGGTGTGCAGGCTTCGCATTGCGGTGGCTTCTCTTGTTGCAGAGCACGGGCTCTAGGCACATGGGCTTCAGACGTTGCAGCATGCAGGCTCAGTAGTTGTGGCTCACGGGCTCTAGAGTGCAGGCTCAGTAGTTGTGGCACATGGGCTTAGTTGCTCCACGGTATGTGGGATCTTCCTGGACCAGGGCGCGAACCTGTGTCCCCAGCATTGGCAGGCAGATTCTTAACCACTGTGCCACCAGGGAAGCCCTTTCCCATGTTTTTAAACAGCAAGTGCACCATTTATTTTACTCTCCAAGATCTCTCTCCTTTCCCTGGGGGAGGAAGCCTGAGGGGGGAGGGGGGCGGGGCGAACCTGGGAAGAGCACTTATGGGATATTGGTCTGGGAGAGAGATGATGGTGGCTTGGACTACGGACTTTGGAGTGGAGACAGAGAGGGGGAATTTGAGAGGGATTTTGGTGGTAGAATCTTGACATTAAAGTGCAAGGGACTTGTTTTTCCTTCGCTGCAGAAAAACCTTGCTGCCTCTGCTGCTTCCCATCATGTATTTTTCTCCCTTTATAATTCCTTTCATTTTTATTATCCATGCTGTTGAAACTCCCCTAACATTAATTCAACCTGCTACAACTACTACAGCATTGAGGGGAGTTACTTATAAAATTCAGTCATCTTAAGTGGGACACAATTTCTGGACCAAATTCTACTACAAATTGCCTACCTACAAAGATTGCCTGCCTGCCAGCTCCCTGATGCTCCTAATTCACAGTATTTCCCCATCACCCTTTACAGCAGGGTTTCTCAACAACGGCACAGTCAACATTTGGGGCAGATAATTCTGTGTTGTGGGGGCCTGTCCTGTGAATTATACGATGTTTGGCAGCATCCTTGGCCTCACTCACTGGATGCCATTAGCACTCTCCCACCCCAATTGTGCACACAACAAAAATATCTCCAGATATTGCCTAATATCTCCTGGGGAAGTGGGGAGACTAACCCCCACCATTACCCCCAATGAGAACCACTGGTCTCCACAAGTTCAGGGAAATCCCTGTCCCTGGGGCTGAGCTAATGGGAATTCAGATTCCATCTCCTCCTCCCTTCTGCATACTCCCTGTGGGACACACACCCACACACACACACACACACACATACGCATCTGGTAAAATGAAAGCTCTCTGAGTTCCCTTTGATTTGCTGTCTTGTCTGTATTGAATGTGGAACAACATGGCTTAAGAGAGTCCTGGTCAGTCGTGTGTCCACCAGGCAAGTGACTGAACAACTCAACTCCCATCACTACTTACCCATCACTGCTTCTCCTCAGCCTATCTGTAGAACATGTTCTTGCCAGGACTACCTGTCTTTAAAGCCAAGCTTAAGTCTCACTTCTTCCATGAATCCTTGTTGGCCTGTTCAACTTCCTGTGGCTGGTGAGGTCAGTTGAATGACTGTTTAATTCATTCATTCAACAAATATTTACTGAGCACCTAATATGTGTCGGGCATTGTTCTGAGCCCTGGGAATACAGCAATCAACAAAGCAAAGTGTCTACTCTCATGAACTTACTAGAAGGGAAGAGACAATGAATGAATGAATGAATGAATGAATGATGTGTTGGGCATTGTTCTGAGTCCTGGGAATACAGCAATCAACAAAGCAAAGTGTCTACTCTCATGAACTTACTAGAAGGGAAGAGACAATGAATGAATGAATGAATGAATGATGTCGTGTGGGAGAGTAACTGTAGGGGTTTGGAGGGCTCAATAGTCTATCCCCCATGTGTGGTAGGTAGTCTCCAAAGAAGACCCTTCCCTCCCTGTATGTGCAGACTGCTGTTTACATCAAGATGCTGGGATGGCTCTGTGAATGCATCGACCAATAGGATTCAGTAGGAGTGATATTCCAGGGCTTCTACGACCAACTCTTAAGAAGACTGTTGGCTTCTACTTCCTTCCTCTTGGAACACTTGCTTTTGGAACAGTCCCACTTGGAACCTACTTGCCATGCCAAGAGGAAGCCCAAGCCCAAGCAGCTATGTGGAGGAGAGCCAAGCCCCGCCCACTGCCCCCCCCGCCCCCCCCCCCCCTGCCCGCAGACAGCCCCAGATGAGCTCCCAGCTAGTGGCCAGCACCAAACACCAGCCATGCGAGTGAGGCCATTTTGGACCTTCCAGCTGGTCCAGCAGTCCAGCTGACAACCTGGGAAGCAAAAGAACTATCTGGTCAACCCACAGACTCTTGAGAAATAGTAAATTGTTAACTTAAGCTACCGAGTTTGGGGCGATTTGTTATGCAGTGATAGATAAAAGAGACACATCTAAATCCATAACCTATGACAGGCCAACATAAGAGCCCAACAGATATTTAAACTTATCATTGGTGATGTTGACTGGAGGATATGGCTAGTTAATGCTTTACTCATGAGCTAGACAGAGTCCAGTGACTGGCACAACTGGATACCCTCAGGCCTTCTCTTCTTCCCCCTCCCTCCTGGGCAGGTGGGGAGGCCCCTTTTGTGAGACAGAGTGCAGACGCGAACTTGCTCTCTGCAGAAAGGCTGGCGCCCCAAAGAAGGCGGCCAAGCTGAGCATGCTCAGTGTCTTCCCCCAAACTCAGCCATCAGACAACTCAGTCCTCCCACAGAGAACAGGGAGTGATGGGTAGGGAGACAGGCCAACAGAGATGGTTTGGCTGGTCTTCCTACGCATGGAAATATGAAGAATATGAGAAAAAGAGTGTCCCAGCAGTGACAAGGGTTCTGCCAAGGAGAAGCTGTGTTTGTGCTACTTAACACAGGCTGGACAGGGAAGGCCTCTTTGAGGGGTTGACATTTGAGCAGGGATCTGGATGGGGGGCCATGGGGACATCTGGAGAAGAGCTTCTAGGCAGAGAGAGTGGATAGTGTGTTTGCAGAGCAGCAGGGAGGCCCGTGTGCCTGAAGCTGGGGGCGGGGGATGAGAAGAGGAGAAGAGATTGAGGTTTAGAGGTGGGCAGAGGCCAGAGCATGGGGGCCAAGTGGACCTGGGAAGGATGTCGGACTTTATTGTACACGTGATGGGAAATCACCAGAAGGTGATCAATGTTCCTTGATAAATGGGGTCTCCAAGGGCTTCCCTGGTGGCGCAGTGGTTGAGAATCTGCCTGCCAATGCAGAGGATACGGGTTCGAGCCCTGGTCTGGGAAGATCCCACATGCCTCGGAGTGACTGGGCCCGTGAGCCACAATTACTGAGCCTGCGCGTCTGGAGCCTGTGCTCCGCAACAAGAGAGGCCGCGGTTATGAGAGGCCTGCGCACCGCGATGAAGAGTGGTCCCCCACTTGCCGCAACTGGAGAGGGCCCTCGCACAGAAAGGAAGACCCAACACAGCCATAAAAATAAATAAATAAATAAACCCTAAGTTTAAAAAAAAAAAAAAAATAAATAAATAAAAATGGGGTCTCCAAATCACAAAGGCAAGGGCTTCAGTGTCCTGGTAGTTAGGTTTCCCGTTTGTTGGAGGCGTGGCTGAGCCAGGAAGAAGGGGCTGCAGGGCTCCTGTGCGTTGGTGAGGCCACCAAGCTGGAGGGGTGGAGACTCCAGGTGCTCAGTCACGTGCACTGCGCTCAAGTCCAACACCTGGCTGGTTACAGACACTTTCAGAACAAAACGGCCAAACAAAAGGGGTTTGCTTTGCGGGACCTCTGGTCTGAGCTGCATGGGCAGTGGTATTTCAGACAACAAACTTCCCGTGAGTGCCTATGTAATGTTCAGGGCATTCTACAGACACTGGGTGGGAGGGAGGGGCAGTGAAGACTACAGTGGGCTCTGCTTGTCTTCCTGGAGGAGAAGGAAGGTGATGTCTCCATAATAAAAGGGAGGATGCAGTCACCACCACAGGGAATGCTGAGGGCGCTCAGAAGATGCAGAGACCACGTACGAGGAGGGGATTGGCTGAAGTTGCTGTGGCATGGAAGATATGCTCTACAAACTTACGAGTATATTATATACACTGCTTTTCCAAATACTCCTTGCATGCTTAACCCTACGTGAGGAACTGGGCTATGCACCCAGCACTTACAACAGTAGGTGTTCTGCAGATTTTTGATTGGCTGACTCTACACAGATGATCCTATTTAGCTTCCACAAACAACTCTATGAAGTAGGCATCATGCCCATTTTACAGATGAAGAAACTGAGACTTAGGGGGGTTAAGGAACTTGTGTGAAGTCCCCGCCACCAGGAAGTGATAGAGGCAGGACAGGCAGAGCAGGTATGCAGTATTGAAGACATCTCCGCAGAAGCAGAAAGGGTGGAGGCCTACGTTGGTTCCCCTCCAACTCTCTGGCTGGGCAACATCTAAGGGCCTCCTCACCCTGAGATGCTGTCTTTCTTTCCATAGAAAGGGTGGGGCAGGCTCACAGGAAGCTGGGTCACCACCCTTTTCCTCCGGCTTCCCAGAGTAAAAAATAACTCGCTGTTTCCGGAAGTACGTGCACACTGCAGGAAGGACATGGAATGTTAGTCAAGGCTCCCTTTGTTCTGCAACCGGGTAAAAAGCATAGCTGCCTCTCTCTCCAGCTCCGCTCCCTTCTCTCCCATCACCACCTCTTGTCTCCTCTCATTCAGAATAACTGGGACAGCTTGTACTGGAATTCCAGTTTTTCCTAAAGTGTGGAAAACTCGTCACTGCTGGTATGGCAAACGATCTTCACTGGGAAACAGCCAGACTTCTAAGGAATCGTAATTGTTATGTATTTATTTTTACAGTCCTGTTTTTGGCAAGAAATGCCGGGCTTCCAGTTATTACAGCAATCAAATATTTCCCTTATAATTATATTTAAATTTAAAACGTGAGTTGATTTTAAGAAAAATGTTAACCGGTTAACAACTCGGGTGGTGTGGAGATACGGCCAGAATCACGAACAAGGACGTAAAGGGCTCGAGCGTGGGAAATACTCATCTTAGTTCAGAGCCCAGCACACCATCTCTTATGAAGGGCTGTGCGAAGAGCGGCAAATTTTTTGGAAGAGCCCCGTCGGTGCGTCTAAGGGCCGGCTCTAGGCCGGCCCAGGAGCTGGAAGGACCGGAGTCTTGGCTCTGCCATTCCCCCTGGGGGCCTGCGTGAGCCTTCTCGCTCTGGGCCGAGTCCCCTTTTCTGCAACTGAGGAGGTTGCCGCCCTTCCAGCCGACGCCTTCTCCTTCTTTCACCTTCCTGCCAGCTCTGGAGCTTAGACCAGGAGACAGTGTAAGGGGAAACGATTTCACGTTCCACATGCACACTCGCTTCCTTATCAAATACTCCTTGCGCCCGTCTGTGCACCGGGCACCTCTGCTCTCTCTAGGGAAGTCGTTACTTAAGGCCTCCTTGTCTCGGCCACCAAAGCCCAGGGCGCCACCTGCTGTCCCCATGGCGCCAGTGCAGCCATCCGATTTCGAGGCCCCTTCATCCGGAGGGAGAGGATGAGAATCCCCGGGAAATCCGGGGACGCAGGTCTTTTGCGAGCAGCTGGCAAGGCCGAAAGGGGATGCAAAGTAAATGGATGTGGGCGATTGGAAGAAAAGCCTTCCACGGATGGAAGGGTCCCGGAGAGAACCGAAGGAAAGTGGGCAGCAGCCGCCGCCGCCGCGTCTCGCCGTGCTTTTCTCTGGAATAAAGGCTTACCACTGGCACCTCCAGGCGACCAAGGGGCACTGGGTCTGCTCCCCACCGCATCCCCGGGTGTGGAGACAGCAGCTGGGGAGCTGCATCAGAATCTCAAAAAATGGATGATGAATGAATTTAATTGGGACAGTGCATTCTTTTTTGCTGCTTTAAGTGGAGGGGAAGGCGATGCAAGATTCAAGGTACAGAAAAGGCACCTCCTCCCCGTGCCGCCCCGCAACACACACGGAAATTGCTCCCCAAAGCTCTCTTTCTCAGCAGTATCAGCGAGGAGGCTGGAACTCCTCTGCTTCCAGAATGACGTCTCCCTGTCCGTCCGCCTGGGCCTGCCACCTCCCGCCCCCACCGCCAGCGCCCGCCCTCCTCCACGTGGTGGAAGCTTGAGCAAACAGTTTAAAGTCCAGGTAGGTTTTGCAGCTGGAGGCCGGGGTGCATCCAGGAGCACAGGCTCTCCACCTTAGGTGTTCTCTCGCTTTGGTCTGAGTTGGTGGTGGGGAGCGGGTGGGTGTTAGAATCGGAGTGCTCTGGTCTCACCAGTAGATTCTGGGGCAGTGGGTTTGGAGTGGAGTCCTGGGACGCAGTTCCCCCCCCCCCCCCCCCCCCCCCGCGCGATTCTTGTCCTTCAAAGGTTGCACACCACTGCACTGGCCTGAAAGGCACTCCTTTGTCCAGGCTTCTTCCAAGCGCAGTGAAAAAATAACTGATTGTGGATGGAGAACGTACTTCCTGCGAGGTATTGCACCTAGGCTTCATGAGAATTCTCATTTAATGTTCACCACTGCCCTCTGAGGGGGCACCGTCTTTCCGTACATTTTAAAGAAAGGGGGGACTAAGGCTTAGAGGATTACTTGACTTGCCCCAGACTAGTAAATGGCAGGGACAGGATTGGAATTCAATTCACTCCAATTTCAAAGCACGTGTTCTTTTTCCCTAACTTTTCCCAGTACAACAATTCTCTTTACTCACATTATTTGGGTATAATGATTTTAGAGTTAATTTTTAAAATAGGCAATACAGGTATGTGGTTCAAAAATTTTTCAAAGTACTAAAACATATTCAGTACCATTGCAAAGCAATGTGAATACACGTAACATTCCTGACAACTGCGCTTGAAAATTTAAAGATGGTGACTTTTATGTTATGTGTTTTTTTTTTTTTAACCACAATTTTTAAAAAGAGGCCTTCAGTAGGAGGATTCTCTCTTGCCTTTGTCCCCTGTCTGTCTGGTGACCCCTCACCATGGGTAAACATCGCTATTAGTTTTATATGGATCTTTCCTTTTTAAAGTACACACGAATACATACAAATACATCCCCCCCTTCCTTTTTTGCACAAAGAGTAACAAACTATCTGCACCAATCTGCACCTTGTTATTGTCATAGGACACTATATCTTGGAGATCTTTCTATATCAGAACTTCAAGAGCCCCTCATTCCTTTTTAAAATTAATTAATAATTAAAAATTTTAAATTGAAGTATAATCAACATAACATTATATTACTTTCAGGTGTACAACCTAATGATTCAACATATGTATACCTTAACTACAATAAGTCTAGTTAACATCTGTCACCTTACATAGTTAACAGAAATTTTTTCTTGTGATGATGACTTTTAATATCTATTCTCTTAGCAACTTTCAAATATTCAGTACAGTATTGTTAACTAGAGTCGCCATGCTGTACATTACATCCCCATGACATCTATTGTATAACTGGAGGTTTGTACCTTTTAACTCCCTTTGCCCATATTCTCCATCCTCCCACCCCCTCCTCTGTAGCTATGGGTGTGGTTTTTGTTTGCTTGTTTTTTAGATTTCACATATAAGTGAGATCATATGGTATTTGTCTTTCTCTGACTTGCTTCGCCTAGCATAATACCCTCAAGGTCCAACCATGTTGTTGCAAATGGCAGGATTTCCTTCTTTTTTTTTTTTTTAATGATTGAATAGTATTCCACTGTGTATATACATATACATCACATCTCCTTTATCCATTCATCCATGGACACTGAAGTTGTTTCCACATCTTGGCTATTGCAAATAATGCCGCACCTCATTGCTTCTGTTAGCTGCTAGAGTAGCTCATTGTACAGAGACCATAGTTTCCGCTCACCACTCCCCTGCTGATGGGCCTTAAGATTTTTTCCAGTCTCTTGAAGACATATTGGTAACTAGCACCCAAAGGTGCCCGCTCAACTTACCCAGAGTTTAAACCATGACCTCAAAATAAAATGTATTGCTTAGACTCACCCTTGAAAACCGCAGGCTCATGTTCAAGACTCGCCCCCTTGCCTCAGTAAATCCCAGGCTGTTTTTCCTCCAGTGCTGGAATGGATAACGTGTCATATGGAGTAGCAGGTGTGCATTTAGGGGCCTTGGGGTCCAAATCAAGTGTCTTTACGCTCTGCAGTCACCCACGTTGTGGTCAGCTCACACAGTGAGAGGCTTTTGGCATAAGGGCCCAGCAGATGCACAGCCCCCATCTCATGCCCTCTCTGGGCTTGTTGGGTGAAGTGGTGGGTGCAGTCACTCAAGATATTAAACTTTTTTGGGGGGCTGGGTGGGAAGATGCATACAAATGAATTAACGTAAGTTGCACACGAGGGTGCTGGGGTGCCACCTCTTGCTGTGCTGCAAGGTGGTGGTCACTCCCCGTGGGTGCTCTGATGGCCCTTCCATTAGCACTTTCTCCCACTGTCCCTCATTAAACTGTGAGCTCCTGAAAACCCAAAGTGGAGAACTCGTTGTCCCTGCCATTCTCACAGCCTTGAAAGTATGACTGGGGCACAGGCAACGCTGGGTGCTGACCACGTGCCAGGGGCCCGCTCAGCACCTTATTCAATTGCCTCACTTAATCCTGGTAACAACTCCCTGAAGTAGGTGCTATTGTTATTCTTAGTTTTGAGATGAAGAAAATGAGGCACAGAGAGGTCAGGCAACCTGTCAAAGTCACACAGCTCCTAAGTGGCAGAGTTGAGATTGTGAGTCTGGGTGGTTTGGCTGCAAAATCTGTCCTCTTCACTGCTCTGCTCTGCTCTGCTGCCTCTGTGACCTTTCCTCTTTGTCCTGGAAAGTGAGGGAGGAGAGCTCGATCATGTTTACTTTAATATTTACTTTAGCAAAAGTGTATTGTGAGCCTCCGCTGTGCTACTAATTAGCTGTTTTGACCTTGGGACAGTTAGTTAATGTTTTTGTTTCTCATCCATAAAGCAGGGACAATAGTACTGAGTGCATGCGGCTGTCGCGAGGGTTCAGTGAATTAGGACATGTGAGGAGCTTACACATAGTTAGCATTCAAAGAGTGTACGCTGCTAGGCAATGGGCCAGGTCCTTTAGGCTCTTGATACTCAAGGCAGCATGGGCATCACCTGAGAGCTTGTTAGAAATGCAGAATCCCAGGCCCCTCCCCAGACCAGCTGAATCAGAATCTGCATTTTAGCAAGGTCCCTAGGTGATTTGCAGGTGCATTAAAGTCTGAGAGAGCTCTGCTCTGTGGCAGTGACTTTCAATCGCCCTTCTCCGTCAGACTCCCAGGCCCGACTCCTGACCCCGCTGCATGGCGTGCGGGGGTGAGGCTGGACCATCCAGTTTTATCAGCTCCTTCAGCCTCTTCTGAAGGTTGGGGACCAGCCAGGCTTGGGAACCCAGCTCTAAGAGCCAGCAGAGATGAATGAATGAAGCAGTTTCTGCACTTTTGATGTGACAGGGGAGACCCTCTTTTGGCTGTAGTGCCCAAACTTTTTAATCTTTCTCTGGGTCTGTCTTTCATCCTTGCCCAACCTGGCATTTTGAGAAATAAAGCTTTAGTGACTCAGGCAAGAAAGGAGGTCAGAGACAAGAGTGCCACCCTGTGGCAAGAGCCTGGCATTACCATCCAGAAAGCTGCCGGTGAGGGTAAGAACTGAGTGACTTCCGTCTGTGGTAACAGGATGTTGATAGCTACATCCTATTGAGTCTTTCTGATACGTCGGGCACTGTGCCAAGTCCTCCTCATGGATTAGTTTATGTGAAGCAGGTACTATTGTTACCCCCACGTTGCAGGGCTGGGGGAGCAGAGATGGAGAGGGATGAGGTGATTTGATCAGGCTCCCTCAGAGGTGAAGGCTGGAGCTGGGAGGGAGCTCAGTGCAGCCTGGCTCCGGAGCAAACAATTATAACAGTGTTGATATATTTCCTCTGTAGCAAGAGAAGGAGGCCTTTCTGGTGTGGACCCCCAAATTTTAGACTCTTTTTAGACCTGTGCTATTTTATTTACTGGAGTCAGGCAGTCAGAGACGTGGGTTCTGGCATGAGCGCCCCTCTCTCCTACCCAGGGAGTTGCAGGTGAGTCATTCACCTAAATCTTTCTGAGTTTGTAGAAGAGGGGTAATACTATTTGAGCTGTTTACATTATAGCATCTCTTCATGCTCTGCAAGAAGGCAGCATCTACAGGCCAAGGAGAGAGGCCTCTGGAGAAATCAACACTGCCAACAACTTGATCTCAGACTTACAGACTCCAGAACTGTGAGGAAATACATTTCTGTTGTTTAAGCCTTCCAGTCTGTGGTAATTTGTTGTGGCAGCCCAAGCAGACTAATACAAGCCCCCAAAAGCAATAAACTCAATCCAGACAGAGCATATACAGTGGAAGCTCTATTTAAAAAATGGGGTCTCACTATGGGGAACAGTATGGAGGTTCCTTAAAAAACTAAAAATAGAACTACCATATGATCTAGCAATCCCACTCCTGGGCATACATACAGAGAAAACTATGATTTGAAAAGATACATGCACCCCAATGTTCATTGCAGCACTATTTACAATAACCAAGACATGGAAACAACCCAAGTGTCCATTGACAGATGAATGGTTAAAGAAGATGTAGTATATATGTGCAATGGAATATTACTCAGCTGTAAAAAAGAATGAAATAATGTTATTTTGCAGGAACATGGATGGACCTAGAGATTATCATACTAAGTGAAGTAAACCAGACAGAGAAAGACATATATCATATGATATAGCTTATATGTGGAATCTAAAAAAAGTGATACAGATGAACTTACTTAAAAAACAGAAATAGACTTACAGACATAGAAAACAAACTTATGGTTACCAAAGGGGAAAAGGCGGGAAGGGATAAATTAGGAGTTTGGGATTAACATATACACACGACTATATGTAAAACAGATAACCAACAAGGACCTACTGTATACTCAGTATTTTTTAATAACCTATAAGGGAAAAGAATCTGAAAAAAAATGATATATATGTGTGTATAACTGAATCATTTTGCTGTACAATTGAAACTAACACAACATTTTAAATCAACTATACTTCAATAAAAAAAATTAAAAGTAAAAGTAAAAAAGGGGTTTGGGTTGACTAGTGTTACTATCATGTTGAGGCCTGGTCTTGGGTCACAGTGGTGACTTCAAGTGGTGTTTCCCAAAGTGTGGTATGTGGAACATGGTGGTACATGAAATGATGTTAAAGGTTATATGGATGAATGTAATTCTATATATATAATTTTTAAATTAGGAAGATATATTATTAACACATCATACTCATGACTTCATGGTTATTATTTTTTAGAGTGAGCTAAGTTAAAAAATAATAAACTGATTTGAAGTTGATTTAAAGAAAATTAGATTAGTTGGTTGATAAGTGAATATAACAATCTTGGCAGAATAATGAAGGTATATTCACATGACTGCCGTTGGGGGAAATGCTGAGCTGAGGACTGACTGTTTTTCTGGGAAGATGGCTGTGTGTTGAGAAAGGCTGCTGCCATGTGCCCTCCCCCACAAAGTGCTACACCTCTGTTCATGGGTCTGAATGAGCTTGAATTTTAAAATGATTCAATACAACATAGCTGCTCCAAACTGCTAAGTTCACCATAGATTGAATTACACAGAAAAGAGGGAACGGAGCTGGGGAAAAGGACTTGGACTGTAAGAAAGGGAATTCCGACTTCCCTGCTGGTGCAGTGGTTAAGAATCCGCCTGCCAGCTAACACATATCCTTCTCAAACTCTTCTAAAATATAGCAGAGGGAGGAACACTCCCAAACTCATTCTACAAGGCCACCATCACCCTGATACCAAAACCAGACAAAGATGTCACAAAGAAAGAAAATTACAGGCCAATATCACTGATGAACATAGATGCAAACATCCTCAACATAATACTAGCAAACAGAATCCAACAGCACATTAAAAGGATCATACACCATGATCAAGTGGGGTTTATCCCAGGAATGCAAGGATTCTTCAATATATGCAAATCAATCAATGTGATAAACCATGTTAACAAATTGAAGGAGAAAAACCATATGATCATCTCAATAGATGCAGAAAAAGCTTTCAACACAATTCAACACCCATTTATGATAAAAACTCTCCAGAAAGTAGGCATAAAGGGAACTTTCCTCAACATAATAAAGGTCATATATGACAAACCCACAGCCAACATCATTCTCAATGGTGAAAAACTGAAACCATTTCCACTAAGATCAGGAACAAGACAAGTTTGCCCACTCTCACCACTATTATTTAACATAGTTTTGGAAGTTTTAGCCAATCAGAGAAGAAAAAGAAATAAAAGGAATCCAAATCAGAAAAGAAGAAGTAAAAGTGTCACTGTTTGCAGATGACATGATACTATACATAGAGAATCCCAAAGATGCTACCAGAAAACTACTAGAGCTAATCAATGAATTTGGTAAAGTAGCAGGATATAAAGTTAATGCACAGAAATCTCTTGCATTCCTATACACTAATAATGAAAAACCTGAAAGAGAAATTAAGGAAACACTCCCATTTACCATTGCAACAAAAAGAATAAAATACCTAGGAATAAACCTACCTAAGGAGACAAAAGACCTATATGCAGAAAACTATAAGACACTGATGAAAGAAAGTAAAGACGATAACAAACAGATGGAGAGATATACCATGTTTTTGGATTGGAAGAATCAACATTATGAAAATGACTATACTACCCAAAGCAGATTCATTGCAATCCCTATCCAACTACCAATGGCATTTTTCACAGAACTAGAACAAAAAATCTCACAATTTGTATGGAAACACAAAAGACCCTGAAGAGCCAAAGCAATCTTGAGAAAGAAAAACAGAGCTGGAGGAATCAGGCTTCCAGACTTCAGACTATACTACAAAGCTACAGTAATCAAGACAGTATGGTACTGGCACAAAACAGAAACACAGATCAATGGAACAGGATAGAAAGTCCAGAGATAAACCCACACACATATGGTCACCTTATCTTTGATAAAGGAGGCAAGAATATACAATGGAGAAAAGGCAGCCTCTTTAATAAGTGGTGCTGGGAAAACTGGACAGCTACATGTAAAAGAATGAAATTAGAACACTCCCTAACACCATACACAAAAATAAACTCAAAATGGATTAAAGACCTAAATGTAAGGTCAGACACTATAAAACTCTTAGAGGAAAACATAGGCAGAACACTCTATGACATACATTGCAGCAAGATCCTTTTTGACCCACCTCCTAGAGAAATGGAAATAAAAACAAAAATAAACAAATGGGACCTAATGAAACTTAAAAGCTTTTGCACAGCAAAGGAAACCATAAACAAGAGGAAAAGACAACCCTCAGAATGGGAGAAAATATTTGCAAACGAAGCAACTGACAAAGGATTAATCTCCAAAATATACAGGGAGCTTATGCAGCTCAGTATTAAAAAGAACAAACAACCCAATCCAAAAATGGGCAGAAGATATAAATAGACATTTCTCCAAAGAAGATATACAGATTGCCAACAAACACATGAAAGGATGCTCAATATCACTAATCATTAGAGAAATGCAAATGAAAATTACAATGAGGTATCACCTCACACCAGTCAGAATGGCCATCATCAAAAAATCTACAAACAATAAATGCTGGAGAGGGTGTGGAGAAAAGGGAACCGTCTTGCACTGTTGGTGGGAATGTAAATTGATACAGCCACTATGGAGAACAGTATGGAGGTTCCTTAAAAAACTACAAATAGAACTACCATCCGACCCAGCAATCCCACTACTGGGCATATACCCTGAGAAAACCGTAATTCAAAAAGAGTCATGTACCAAAATGTTCATTGCAGCTCTATTTACAATAGCCAGGACATGGAAGCAACCTAAATGTCCATCATAGGATGAATGGATAAAGAAGATGTGGCACATATATACAATGGAATATTACTCAGCCATAAAAAGAAATGAAATGGAGGTATTTGTAGTGAGGTGGATGGAGTTAGAGTCTGTCATACAGAGTGAAGTAAGTCAGAAAGAGAAAAACAAATACAGTATGCTAACACATAAATATGGAATCTAAGGAAAAAAAAAAAGGCCATGAAGAACCTAGTGGCAAGACGGGAATAAAGGCACAGACCTACTAGAATATGGACTTGAGGATATGGGGAGGGGGAGGGGTAAGATGTGACAGGGTGAGAGAGTGGCATGGACATATATACACTACCAAATGTAAAATAGATAGCTAGTGGGAAGCAGCTGCATAGCACAGGCAGATCAGCTCAGTGCTTTGTGACCACCTAGAGGGGTGGGATAGGGAGGGTGGGAGGGAGGGAGACGCAAGAGGGAAGAGATATGGGAACATATGTATATGTATAACTGATTCACTTTGTTATAAAGCAGAAACTAACACACCATTGTAAAGCAATTATACTCCAATAAAGATGTTTAAAAAAAAAAAAAGAGTCATGTACCACAATGTTCTTTGCAGCTCTATTTACAATAGCCAGGACATGGAAGCCACCTAAGTGTCCATCGACAGATGAATGGATAAAGAAGATGTGGCACATATATACAGTGAAATATTACTCAGCCATAAAAAGAAATGAAATTGAGTTATTTGTAGTGAAGTGGATGGACCTAGAGACTCACACAGAGTGAAATAAGTCAGAAAGAGAAAAACAAATACCATATGCTAACATATGTATATAGAATCTAAAAAAAAAAAAAGGTTCTGAAGAGCCTAGGGGCAGGACAGGAATAAAGACGCAGACGTAGAGAATGGACTTGAGGACACAGGGAGGGGGAAGTGTAAGCTGGGATGAAGTGAGAGAGTGGCATGGACATATATACACTACCAAATGTAAAATAGATAGCTAGTGGGAAGCAGGCACATAGCACAGGGAGATCAGCTCGGTACTTTGTGTCCACCTAGAGGGGTGGGATAGGGAGGGTGGGGGGGAGACGCAAGAGGGAGGAGATATGGGGATATATGTATATGTATAGCTGATTCACTTTGTTACACAGCAGAAACTAACACACCATTGTAAAGCAATTACACTCCAATAAAGATGTTAAAACAAATAAAAAAATAAAAATAAACCTTAAAAAACAAAAAAGGAATCCGCCTGCCAATGCAGGGGACACGGGTTCGATCCCTAGTCCAGGGAGATCCTACATGCTGCGGAGCAGCTAAGCCCGTGTGCCTCAACTACTGATCCTGCACTCTATAGCCTCAACTACTGAAGCCCACATGCCTAGAGGCCGTGCTGTACAACAAGAGAAGCCACCGCAATGAGAAGCCCGTGCACTGCAAGGAAGAGTAGCCCTGGCTCGCCGCAACTAGAGAAAGCCCATGCACTGCAACGAAGACCCAACGCAACCAAAAATATAAATAAATAAATAAATAAATAAATAAATAAATAAATAAATAAATAAAAGGGAATTCCTGTGGAATAAGGTGCCTGCTCCACGTTCAGGCACACACATCGAGAGAGGAGAAAACTGTCCTGTCAAGATCCATTGAGGAAATGAGAGAAGAGAGAAAATGCAGGAGGAGTGGGACAAAATGCCAGTCGCTTACAATTGCTTAGCCCTTAGCAATTGGCAAAGGGCTTACAGGTCTGTTTTCTTGACTGGATTTAATGATATTCTGTAGTCAAGCTGGGTGGGACATGGGGAACTCTTAAGCACTGTGTTCTCCTGCACCTCCCTTCCCAGTCCCCTTGGCCTGGCTCCTGCTTCATCACTGCAGCAAGCAGACCCCTCAAAGTCACCAGGGCTCTTGATGATCACCCCAGTTTTGCAGACAAGGAGCTAAGGGCCACCAAAGTGAAGCCACTTCCTTGACTATGGCTGTCCAGCTGGTAGGGGGCAAAGCTGAGGGGCTTTTTGTTCCTCACTCTAGGGCTTGTTACGACCTAGTGTTTCCCTTTCTTTACCTGTTTGCAGGACTGTTGTATGGCTGTGACACTACTCTGTCTGGGCAGCTTAAGAGTATAAATCTGGGCCTCAGTGGGAGAAGATGTCAGCAGAGGGTGGAGCTGGTAGGAGAGGGTAAGGCCAGAGGCAAGTTTCAGCTCTGTTACCTCACCAAGAACATTCTCCTGACTTCCTTGTTTCAGTGGTGTCATGCTTAAAGTCTCCAGGCCTGAGATTTTTAAAAAACAGCTTTACTGAGGTATAATATACGTACAACAGCATGCATCCCCTTTTTGTGTGCAGTTCCACGAGTGATGATAAATGTTTACACCCACGTGTCCACTGCCACCACATTCAAATATAGAACAGTGCTGTCACTGCACGTTTCCTTGTACCCACGGACCTCTGTTCTGCCATGAAAGATTAGATTTGCCATTTCTAGAGCTTCCTGTAAATAGAAACATGCAGTAAGTATTCTTTCATGTCCGGCTCTCTCAGCATGTTTTGAGACTCATCCAGGTCATGTGTATTAATTTTTTTTTTCTGACTAGTTTCCTTTGTATGTATATACCCTAATTTGTTCATTCATTTATCTCTTGGTGGACATTTGAGTTGTTTCCAGTTTTTGTCTAATGTGAGTGAAGCTGCCATGAACATTCCTTGTTTAAGATTTTGTGTGGATGTATACTTCCGTTTCTCTTAGGTAGATACCTAGGAGTGGGATTGCTGAGTCATACTATAATGGGTAGCCTTTAAAAGGAAAATGCCAAATTATTTTTCAAAGCGATTTTGCCGTTTTACATTCCCATTAGCAATGTATCAGGGTCTTGGGTTGGGTTCCTCTGTGTCTATACCAATGCTTGATAATATCGGTCTTTTGATTTTTTTTTTTAAACCTGAACTTTTTTTTTTTTTAGCACTGTGAGGTTTTTTTTGTTGTTTTGTTTTGGTTTTGTTGTTTTTTTAAAAAAATGTTTATTTATTTATTTTTATTTTTGGCTGCGTCGGGTCTTAGTTGCAGCACGCAGGATCTTTTGTTGCGATGTTCGGGCTTCTCTCTAGTTGTGGTGTGTGGGTTCCAGGGTGTGTGGGCTCCGTAGTTGTGGCACATGGGCTCCAGAGTGCATGGGCTCTGTAGTTGCAGCACTTAGGCTCTCTAGTTGTGGCATGTGGGCTCAGTAGTTGTGGTGTGTGGGCTTAGTTGCCCCACGGCCTGTGGGATCTTAATTCCCCAACCAGGGTTTGAACCTGTGTCCCCTGTATTGGAAGGTGGATTCTTAACCACTGGACCACCCGGGAAGTCCCAATGTCAGTCTTTTTAATATTAGCTGTTTTATTGAGTGTGCAGTGGTATCTCTTCATTTTGATTTTAATTTGGACTTTCTTGATGACTAATGATGTTGAGTATCTTTTCATAGACTTATTGGCCATTTATGAAAGTCTTCTTTTGCGAAGTGTCTACTCACATTTTTTGCTCATTTTTTATTGGGCATTGTCTTATTATTGAGTTGTAAGAGTTGTTTTTTAAAAAATGTATCTGGACACCAATCCTTTTTCAACTATATGTGGTATATTTTCTCCCCCTCTGTGGCTTGCTCTTTCATTTTTTAAAAGATGTCTTTAGGAGAGCAGGAGTTAAATTTTTTTTTCTTTTGACAAGTGGATTTTCAAGATTTAATTTTCAAAATTTATTTTGGTGCTGAGAAGTGGGAAGGCTATTTATTTGTTCACATAACATGCCTTAGTCCCCAGTGTTCCTCTGGCCAAGCACACTGCATGGGAGGAATCCATCTGTCCCCCTGACTTGCTCCCAGTCAGTAATGCCAGCTAGGAAGTGCCTTGGCCCTGACATCTCAGCTGGAGGCTGCCAAGGAGAGGGGCCAGAGCTAAATCCCAGGTAAGCCGGGTAGGCTTCTGTCCTTGCTGGGGCCCTACCTTTGCAACATCTGACACTGTGAATCTAAATGCAAATATCCTTTTTTTCTCTGTAGCACTTATGTTGGTTTGTAATCTTATCTTGGTGGGTTCATGTATCTGTCTTTCCCACTTGACTGTCTCTGAGGGCAGGGACCTTGTCTGTTTTAATGTCCAAGAATTTGCAGAATATTAGTGGCTTTCAGAGCCCTACTTGCCCAGCACTGTGGGAAGAAGGCAGACAGTTCCCATTCTCAGGGTCCACAAGGAGTTCTAACTTGTGGCTGAGAAGTGTCCCTCATGGTTCTCCATCCCTAGACCAGGGCAAAAGTGCTTGTCATCTATGGGCAGGAGGCTGGGAGAATCCCACCTCTCGGTCATGTGCCTGGGGTCCTCACCTTAGGAAACACTGGTTTTCATCTTTACCCTCTTCCCCCTGTGGATCCCCTACTGGTCTGTTCGGTGATGAAGGGTCTCATCACACTATTTGCTCCTTCCTCCTGTCTTCTGTCCCCTCTCTTCTTTCCATCATTCTTCTGGGGTCCTTTCCTGCCCCCTCCTCCTCCCCACTCCCCTCTTTCCAGCTGTAAGATGTGAGGAAGACCTCAAAGACTCACCAGGAGACAAATTCAACTGTAAGGACAATAAACGTAAACATGGATAACTATACAAATTCCAAAAGCATCTTTATTGTTTTCAAAGAAACCTATTAAATAGCAGTTCTTGCGTGCATTCTAAACTTCCTTAAAATTTATTGTCATCTATTACAGTGCATATGTCAGCTTCAAATTTCACCTCAAATGCCCAGGGCTGAGACTTAGGCTTTCTGGGTGGGTTAACCTCCAGTAACCCCAAAGAGCTTAAGGTATGGGAAGTGAAGGCACATCTAAGGAGTTTTTACATAATCCTGGAGGAGTTTTTAATTTTGATGAAATCCAATTTCATCATATTTTTTCTTTTATGATTTGTGCTTTTTGTATCCTATTGGAAAAAATTTTGCCTACTCTTACTTCAAAATAGTCTATGATTTCTTTGAGAGCTAACGATTACTTTTAGGCCTATGATTCATTTCAGGTTAATTTTTGTGAATGCCATGAGGTTGCCTTTTCATTTTGTTGATTTATTCTTTGCTTACAGAGGCTTTTTAGTTTGATGTAGTCTCACTTGTTTATTTTTGCTTTTGTTGGCTGTACTTTTGGTGCCATACCCAAGAAATCATTGACAAGACCAACATCCAGGAGATTTTCCCCTGTATTCTTCTGGGAGTTTTATGGTTTCAGGTCTTACAGTTAAGTCTTTAAACTATTTTGAGTTCATTTTTATGTATGGTATAATATAAGGGTCCAATTTCATTCTTTTGAATGTGGATATCTAGTTTCTTAACACCATTTACTGCATAGACTATCTTTTCCCCATTGTTGTTTTTGGCTCCTTTGTCATAAATTAGTTGACCATATATGCGTGAGTTTATTTCTGGACTCTCTATTCCATTGATTTATGTGTCTGTTTTTATGCTAGTACCATACTCTTTTGATTAGCATAGCTTTGTAATATAGTTTGAAAGCAGGAAATTTGATACCTCCAGCTTTGTTCTTCTTTCTCTAGATTGCTTTGGCTATTCAGGGTCTTTTGTGGTTTCATATGAATTTTAGGACTTTTTTTTCTGTGAAAAATACCCTTGGAATTTTGATAAGGATTGCACTGAATCTGTAGATTGCTTTGGGTAGTATGGACATTTTGACAATTTTAATTCTTCCAATTCATGAGCATGGAATATTTTTCTATTTATTCTGTCTTCAGTTTCTTTCATTAATGTCCTATAGTTTTCAGTGTACAAGTCTTTCACCTCCTTGGTTAAATTTATTCCTAGATATTTATTCTTTTTTTTTTTTTTTTTTAATAAATTTATTTATTTATTTATTTATTTGGCTGTGTTGGGTCTTCGTTTCTGTGCGAGGACTTTCTCCAGTTGCGTCAAGCGGGGGCCACTCTTCATCACGGTGCACGGGCCTCTCACTATCCTGGCCTCTCTTGTTGCGGAGCACAAGCCCCAGACGCACAGGCTCAGTAATTGTGGCTCACGGGTCCAGTTGCTCCGCGGCATGTGGGATCCTCCCAGACCAGGGCTCGAACCCGTGTCCCCTGCACTGGCAGGCAGACCCTCAACCACTGAGCCACCAGGGAAGCCCTATTTATTCTTTTGATGAAATTATAAATGGGATTGTTTTCTTAATTTATCTTTCTAATAGTTTGTAGTTAGTACATAGAAACACAACTGATATTTGTATATTGATTTTGTATCCTGCAACTTTACTGAATTCTTTTATTAGTTCTAACAAATTTTTTGGTGGAGTCTTTAGGGTTTTCTACGTCATATCATCTGCAAATAGAGACAGTTTTATTTCTTCCTTTTTGATTTTAATGACTTTTATTTCTTTTTCTAGCCTAATTGTTCTGGCTAGGACTTCCAGTACTATGTTGAATAAAAGTGATGAGAGTGGGCATCTCCATCTTTTTCTTGATTTTAGAGGTAACAATTTCAACATTGATTTGCCCTTTGATCTTACCTCTCTTATGGATCCAAAAAGAGTTGTTAATTTTTCAGTCTATTCAGCTCCTTTCTTATGGAATTGGACACTGGAAATCTCCTTTCCCCAATTTTTAATGGAATATTTTGTTGTTGTTGAGTTGTAGTTCTTTATATGTTCTGGATACTAACCACTTATAAGGTATATGATTTGCAAATATTTTCTCTCATTCCATGAGTTGCTTTTTCACTCTGTTGGTAGTGCCCTTTGATGCACAAAATTTTTAATTTTGATGAAGTCCAACTTATCTATTTTTTCTTTTGTTGTCAGTACTTTTGGTGTCATATCCATAATTCACTGCCAAATGTCATGAAGTTTTACCCTTATGTTTTCTAAGAAGGGTTTTATGGTTTTAGCTCTTATGTTTAGGTTTGATCCACTTTGAATTCATTTTTGTCTATGGTATAAAGTAAGGGTCAATTTTTGTTCATTTGCATGTGGATGTTCAGATTTCCCAGGACCGTTTGTTGAAGAGACTCTTCATTCCCCATTGTGTAGTCCTGGCTCCCTTTTTGACTCATTTGACCACATAAGTGAGGGTTTATTTCTGGGCTCTCTATTATATTCCATTGGTCTGCCATTATGCTGGTAATACAGTTTTGATTACTGTAGCTGTAATATATTTTGAAATCAGGAAGTATAAGACCTCTAAGTTAGTTCTTTTTTCAAAGATTGTTTTGACTACTTGGGGTTCCTTGAAACTTTGGATGGACTTTCCTATTTTTGCAAAAAGGTTGTTAAGATTTTGATAGAGATTGCATTGAATCTCTAGATTTCTTTGGGTAGTATGGATATTTGAAAAATATTAAGTTTTCCAGTCTATGAATATGCATTTTCATTTGTTTGTATATTCTTTAATTTCTTTCCACAGTGTTCTGTAATTTTCAGTGTACAAGTCTTCACCTTCTTGGTTAAGTTTATTGCTAAGTATTTTATTCTTTTTGGTGCTGTTGTAAATGGGATTGTTTTCTTAATTTTCCTTTCATATTGTCCACTGTTAGTGTATAAAAATGCAACTGATTTTGTGTATTGATTTTGTATCCTGCAACTTTGCTGAATTTGTGTATAAGTTCAAACAGTTTTTTTGGTGGAATTTTTAGGGTTTTCCACGTATAAGGTTATGTCATCTGTGAACAGAGGTAATTTTACTTCTTCCTTCCTAATTTGGATACCTTATATTTCTTTTCCTTATGTGATTGCTCTGGCTAGAATTTCCAACACTATGTTGAATAGAAGTTATGATAGTTATCCTTGTTTTGTTTCTGATCTTAGAAGAAAAGCTTTTCAACTTTAACCATTGAATATGATATTAGCTGTAGTTTTTTCATATATGATCTTTCTGATGTTGAGGTAGTTTCCTTCTATTCTGAGTTTATTGAATTCATTTTTTTTATCATGAAAGGGTATGGATTTGCCAAATGCTTTATCTGTCTCTATTGATGGGATCATGTGATTTTTTTCTCACTTCATTCTCTTAATGTAGTGTATCATATTGTTTTTCATATGTTGAACAATGTTTCATATGTTCCTAGCATTCGAGGAATAAATCCCACTTGGTCATGTTTTGTAATCATTTTAACATGCTGATGAATTTGGTTTGCTAGTATTTTGTTAAGGATTTTTATACCAATATTTATAAACAATACTGGTATGTATATATATATATATATATATATATATATATATATATATATATATAGGGCAGATACAGAGAAGCTAAATGATTTGGGGACTCTAGGAATATGGGCAAAGGAAGGATCAAAGTTCACATGGCTGCCTGGAGTCTCCAGGCCCCTCTCCCCACAATCTTCCATGATTCTCATGGTTCCTCTAGCATCATCTTATGGCCTCTTTTTTTCCTATATCTTTATCATTCCTGGCTGAATTTGTTCTTTACCCCTCTAGTCCCTACCTCCACCGATATATCTTCATATCAGAACAAGAGGGTCTTCCAAGAATGTAATTTTCATTATGTTGCTTTTCTGTCTTGGTGACTTTTTTTTTTTCCTCCTTGCTGCTGTGTTTTGATTACTAGGACCTGTCTCTTCACCATGGCCCCTAGGATCCTGGAATAATATAATTTAAGAAATTAAGACAGACTAGACAGATTCTCAGGAGATTTTATTGATACTCAACCTGCAGCATGTCTTTGAAATTAAGCCATGCTGCGGTTCACACCTGAACCACAGAGTCGGGATGGTCTAAGTTATGCTGTGTTAACAAACAGCCCTGGGCCATGTGGGCTGGCAAGGGGCTCTTCTCCACATAGACACTCAGGGAACCAGAGTCACCATCTTCTTGTAGCGGCATCACCTGGACCCCATGGTCCTCTCAGTCTCTAAGGGAAAAGAGAGCACTGGAGAGTGTTCTAGAAGCCAGCTCTGCTCCCGTAATCAGAGGATAAGTTCCCTGAGGTAGGGACGGTGATAAATAAATGCATATTCATCTGTTTGTTCATTCTGTCAGATATCCTAGTGAGAGATAGTGTGAAGGTGAAGTTTGGCCAAGAAGTCAGGAAAACCCAAATTCTGCCTGTTTTTTCCCACCAGAACCCTGAGGGAAATGCGCAGTGGTAAATGGGAATTGGCCCTTGTCTCCCAATGCAGAACACTCTGGCAAGCTGACCTGGGCAACGTGGACCAACCCTTTTACTCAGACTACTATGGATATGGAGTGGAGTATGGGTCCTGCTTTGCCTATGTGGTCCCTCAGTGTGAAGACTGAAGGCTGAGTTCTTATCGTCGAGAAGGAAGGCTGATTCATTCCATCCCTCCAGAGCCAGAAGACTTACAAGAGGAGCTGGTGTAGAAAGACAGTGCTAGTCTCCAGTGCCTGGTACCAGGCTGGCCTAGTCCTGTGCCAGGGCTAGTGCCATGTGGGAGAGGAGGCAGGAGGTGAGGAGGGGGGCTGGATCTCAGCTCCAGTCTCCTTACCCCTCTCACCTCCTACTACAGGGTGTCTCTACCCTTCAGCCCAATAGTGTTCACAGATCTGACCAGTCCATGGAGATTCCTTCTTCCTGGGCAAGTGGGGAAGAAGGTGGCGTGGGGAAAGGGACCTTGAATATTAATTAATTAATTCAAGGCAACATATTAATTAATTAAATTAAAAATTGCATTGAATATCTCCCACGGGTCAAACATTCCTCACGGTTGCCATATCAGAACTGGGGGCAAATAGGAAATACTAATGACATAACAGGCCACGCTTTTTACTTTCCTAATAAAATCTGCATATTTTCAAAATTAAATCTGCTTGGTTGTCACCCACTGGAGTTCAGAGGTAACAACAACGATGATGATAGGACAGCAGTTGGGTGTTGCTTATTCAGTGTTTACTACGTGCCAGTCACAGTGTTAAGTGCAACACACCACTGAATTCTCATAACAAACCAGAAGACATGGATGTTACTGCACTCCATTTTGTAGGCAGGATGACTGGAGTTCAGAGAGGTGAAGTGGCTCACCTAACTCACAGTTATAGCAATTACGTGTATAAATAAATAAGGCTGCCTGTGTGTGTATTTAATAATTATATACAAGGCCTGAAATGTTGAAGTTGCAGGATACAGAGGCAGATTTCATGGTGGGCTTTGAGAATTCACCTTACATCTGTAGTTTGCTTCACATGACTACACACATGAATGGAAGCTCCATAAGGCAGAAATCTTTTTCTCTGTTGTTTCCTAATATTTCTGAACTCCTGGCACAGTGCTTGTCATGTGGAGGATACTCAGTGTCTCAGTGTCTCTTTATCAGTGTACCTTTATCTAGGTATATGGTAGTTATATGGTGACATGGGAAAGAGCACTGCGTTGGCAGGTAGAACTGGATTTGAGCTTTGCCCTGACTTACCTTACTAGTTGGATGAACTTGGTCAGTTCCTTCAATCTCTGTGAGCCTTAGTCTCCTCGTTTGTGGGATGGAGACATCACTATTCTGCCTCCCTCTCTGGGCTGCTGTGAGGTTTTGATGCCAGTGGGCTATAAGAGAGCTGTGTAAACCCTAAGATGTTTTATTTGATTAAAAGCCCTGGCTTATCTGGTTGCTTTGGTGTAAGGAAGAGTACCTTACAAAGATGACTGAAGCAATGAGGTTTTAATAAGAGGAAACGTGGCAAAAAAGAGACAAGACTTGGGCTTGTCCTGGGAGTTGTCAGAGAGTCAGAGTGAGGCATCGTTCAGGGACTGAAAGGGTCCGAGGCCTTTCTACCAACAAGATTCTTTTGGCCCCTTCACTGGAATTTGTAGATATGCTACCTTAAAGTAATGTAACATCTCATAATATTTGCTTTTACTCTTCCTGCCGTTACTGACATCCTTCTTCCCTGTCCTCTGAGTCTCTGTGTACCCCCTACCCTCCAAATATTTTTCTCCTCTGGATGATTTTTGCTTCTGCATAAGTTGAGTTCACTTATAGCCCCTGCTGCTTCAGAATACCCCTCCAGTGTGTACCCTTAGGAATTAGGCTCTGACCACCAAATATTCCTGATCAAGTTCCTGAGGGATAGGATCTGACAGGCTCCATTGTCTCCATTTTCTCTCTCTCTCTCTTTTTTTTTTTTTGGCAGAGCTTTTCCCTCCAGGACACC
The DNA here is from genome assembly GCF_949987535.1 of Balaenoptera acutorostrata. Lineage (NCBI taxonomy): Eukaryota > Metazoa > Chordata > Mammalia > Artiodactyla > Balaenopteridae > Balaenoptera > Balaenoptera acutorostrata. The sequence continues at coordinate 35,769,324 of NC_080082.1, read as the reverse complement.
TCCTGGGTCAGTGTCCAACCCTGGCTAGGGGATGGGGCTGTGTCTTCTTTGTACTCTGTCGTGCATCACTCACTGTTGGGAAACCCAGCCACCATATTGTGAGGACACTCAAGCAGCCCTGTGGAGAGGTCCGTGTGAAGAGGAACTGAGGCCTCCTGCTGACAGCCAGCACCAACGTTCCAGCCATAAGAGTACACCAGTCCGCAGTCAAGCTGTCCCTTGATTTACCCCCAGCTGACATCTTGATTGCAACTTCATAAGAGACCCTGAGCCAGAATTGCCCAGCTAAGCTGCTCCTTGAACTTCTGACTCACAGAAACTGTGAAAGGAAATAATTACAGGTGATAATGTGATTAATCATGGTGTCACTGCTCACTAGAGGTTACTATTACTAATATCCCATTTCTCAAGGACCGCAGCACTGTTTTCAACAGACCAAGGACAAGATGACCAAACCAATCCCAGAATCCCATCTTTTTTTTTTTTTTTTTTTAAACTTTTATTTATTTATTTTTGGCTGTGTTGGGTCTTCGTTTCTGTGCGAGGGCTTTCTCTAGTTGCGGCAAGCGGGGGCCACTCTTCATCGCGGTGCGTGGGCCTCTCACTATCGCGGCCTCTCTTGTTGCGGAGCACACGCTCCAGACGCGCAGGCTCAGTAGTTGTGGCTCACGGGCCTAGTTGCTCCGCGGCTTGTGGGATCTTCCCAGACCAGGGCTCGAACCCGTGTCCCCTGCATTGGCAGGCAGATTCTCAACCACTGCGCCACCAGGGAAGCCCCAGAATCCCATCTTTGAGGATCAACTTCCCAGGACCACTTTTGGTACCAAATATTGGATTAGTCAGAGTCAAGTCAGTAGAAAAAAAACCTCACTAGCTTTCTCTATTTTAAATTCTCTCTTTTAAAGGGACTTGAAGGGCAAAAAGGGAATACTGAGGTATCAAAAGGTAGTAACTGCAGAAAGCATGGATTATTCTTAAGGCTTGAGAAACAAAGTTAAGAACATGGGGCTATTGGAACCTAAGTTCTTCGAGGAGGGGCCCTATGGAACTGGGACTCAGAACTCTGAGAAGGAAGTGCTACCAGCTGGGGCTGGTGTATCTGAGTGCGTGGGGAGGATGCGATGAGTTTATACCTGGGAGGGCTGGAAGGAGCTTAGAAATGGGACCAACTGTTGTTGCTGAGGGGAAGGGCCATCACTTGGTTGATGCCAACAGGAAACAGCAAAACAGGAAAGAGCAAGTCCTTTTTTACTCCTCCAGCTTTTTTTTTTTTTAATTTTTAATTTTATTTATTTATTTTATTTTTGGCTGTGTTGGGTCTTCGTTTCTGTGCGAGGGCTTTCTCTAGTTGCGGCAAGCGGGGGCCACTCTTCATTGCGGTGCGCGGGCCTCTCACTGTCGCGGCCTCTCTTGTTGAGGAGCACAGGCTCCAAACGCTCAGGCTCAGTAGCTGTGGCTCACGGGCCCAGCTGCTCCGCGGCATGTGGGATCTTCCCAGACCAGGGCTCGAACCCGTGTCCCCTGCATTGGCAGGCGGATTGTCAACCACTGCGCCACCAGGGAAGCCCCACTCCTCCAGCTTTCCAGTCTCCCTTTAGTGCCCTCTATCAGTGGCACTTAACAGGAAGCCAGCTGGCAAAGGAGAAATGATTTGCAGAGTCTTAGCCCCGCACCACAGAGGGGAGTGTAGAAGGGTGGGTTTACTGCTTAGAACAATAGCTTAATAACCTGAGTACTGGCTCCTGGAGGCCATGGCATCTGTAAGCCCTGAAGGAGATGCTTAAGGATAATCCACGACTAAGGCAATTTTACTTAAGACCAGGGCTCCCCTAAAACATTGCCTGGAACCCAAAGACAAGATGATAGGAGAGACTCCACACTATATTGTTTCCTTCCTCCTTCCGCAAGTGGCCTTCTTCACCTTCTTCCTGCTCCCAACACTGGTGAGAACTCAGCTAAATGGAGGACCGCTGGGTTGTGACTACTTTCTACACACACTGGACCACTGTGCATCCCAATTAGAGCTCTGAAGAGTGCACTGCATGGGAACGTTTTTATGCCTTTAAGTAGTATTAGCAAGCTTCCTTTCTTTTTTTAGCACTTAAACTTCCTTTTCTCATTAGCACAGTCTTCTGGAGGGAGAGGAAGGGGCAGAAGAGCTAATTAGTGAACTTGGGTGACTGTCTCCTACCTCTAACCTTTCCCAAACATCTGCCCCCTGCTAGAGGAAGCCAGAGCCTACTATGTCTTTTGAGAAACTATCAGAAAACATTTGCAAATAACTGTGATTGCCTTACAGTGGAGGAAGGAAGTACATTTTCCAATTACAGCCTGGGTGATTGCTCCGGCTTGTTTAATTAATGGAATGGGCATCTGTTTGCTGAGGCCCTTTTGAATGCATTTTCTGGAGTTTCTTAATTAGCTACAAAAAGCTGCAGGTGTACTGGCAGGGGAGAATGGTAGAGCTGGGATGTCTTCCAGAAGAGAGAATCTTTTTTAATGTAAATATTTAGTCGTATGATGATGAGGTCCATTTTAAAGTTCTCTTCCTATTTGCTCTGTGTGCAGTGGTGTTGGAAGATATATTCGGGTTCCATTTGGATTGTTGACAGAATGAATTGAAATGGAAGAGACCAATTTTCATTATGACAGACACTTGTATGCAGTTAGAGCATTACCAGGATGACAAGTTATTCTCGTGCTGTCACGATGAGACTGCTGTCTGGTTTTTCAGGCCAAAATGCTTGCGAGGGGAGAGGAGATGTCACATACTAATTCTGCGCATCGAATTACACATGCTATATGGAGAGACCCACGGCGGGAGTGAGAGGGGCTTTCGGCTTCCTGGTAAGTGAAGATCGTCTCAGCAACAGGGGTGTGTCCGAAAGGTTTACCCTCCTCTGACACGGCTCTCTGCCTGTTATTGTTTATGAGAATCCAAGGATGTTGTCTCTTATGGCAGTAATTACCACCTCTGGATCTGAGAGATGATGTTACCATGATGTTACCTCGAAAACATTCGAGGCTGAGTTAGAGAGTCTGTGATGATAGAGTGTGTGGGTATCGGAGGGTACGCTCTGATCAACAATAACAAACTATGGCCATGGGCCAGATTTGGGCCGCTGTTTCTTAAAGTTTTACTGGAGCACACCCACTCCCATTAGTTTACGTTTATGGCTGCCTTTACCACATGGGCAGAGTTGAGTAGTTGTGACTGTATGGTCTTCACAGCCTAAAATAGTTACCATCTGGCTCTTTATTGAAAACTTTGCTGACCTCTGAACTGTAGGGATTCTGTGGTCTATTGGATGAAGCTTGGGGAGAAGGGCCGCTACTTCTGCGGTCTCCTTTCCAGGCCTCAGTTTGCAGATCTCTGTGATGGGGCTAAACCTTCCTACCCTTTGTGTCTTAAAGTGCTGTGTGAGGTATAACAGTTGAAACACTGTCTGATGAATTTTTGTATTTTCTCACTAAGAAACACACACTCAGTAATTGAGAAAATGCAACATAGGCTTTCATTCTTTCCTTGATGTCCTGTATCCTGTGAACCAAGACTAAGACAAGCGAGGCACTGAAACCAAACTTGTCTTGGATTAGCCCCTCTGCCCTTCATTACTGCTCCCCTCCCACATCTTTTGTAGCATGTGTGGGACGAAGGTTCTTTTTATTCTGGGAGAAAAGGTGCACATGTCTGACTGTCCGAATGGTGGTTCATCACTTCTCTCATGCATGCACCTCCCATTCTACCTCAAGGGTCCTTGTTATTTTATTCCAGGAACCACAGGTGGAGGCAGCTCTATACTGTAGATCTTAATTTTTTAACGTTCAAAACGTCTCACAACATTGCCCTTAAGGTTTCAGGGTTGCACTTCTGGGCCAGGGTTAAATTTTGAAGGCAAACTGATTTCAGCAAAGCATCTTTTTTTTTGGTTTTAAATTAATTAATTAATTAATTGATTATTTTGTCTGTGTTGGGTCTTCGTTTCTGTGTGAGGGCTTTCTCTAGTTGTGGCAAGCGGGGGCCACTCTTCATCGCGGTACGCAGGCCTCTCACTATCGCGGCCTCTCTTGTTGCGGAGCACAAGCTCCAGACGCGCAGGCTCAGTAGTTGTGGCTCACGGGCCTAGTCGCTCCGCGGCATGTGGGATCTTCCCAGACCAGGGCTCGAACCCGTGTCCCCTGCATTAGCAGGCAGATTCTCAACCACTGCGCCACCAGGGAAGCCCCAGCAAAGCATCTTGGGAGCGTTTTGGCACAGCTTGGTGGGCAGAAGTGATGCCCCTCTTTGACTCAACTCCAGCCACATCCTGGTGTCCATGGAAATAATGCAATTGAGCAGCCAAGGTAGAGAGGCTTGTAGAAGCTGCTATTAACTAGCTAGGTGACCTTCCACAACTCACTTGTCTCTGCTGGGTTTCATCTGCCAAATGAACAGTTTGGGATAGATGTTCTCTAACATCGCCGTCTGTTTAAAAAATTCAGTACGTGGAGACCAATTCCTATTATCTGGGTAGTGGAGCAATAGTCTCCTCCAACATACTCATTCTCTTCTAATTCCACACACCCCATTAAGTCCGGCCTTTGCCAGGGATGCTTACGTGACAGAGCAAGGTGGGATAAGTTGTTAAGAAGGGGTGTGTGGTCAGGGGTCCCCGCTGGACAGACGCCAGATGTGCACACAACAGAAACTGACTCTTGCAGCCTTAAGGAGAAAAGTGACGTGTTGGGAGGGTAACGGGCAGCTTGCAGGATCCACAGGAAGGCTGGAGACCAGAGACCAGGGGAGGCTGGGTGGCTGAGGACACAACCCTGGAATAAACTGCTGGTGCCTCCACGTGAACTCCTGCTCAGGACCTAGCCTCTTCATCTGTGTGGGTTAGAAAAAGGAGCCTGCTTTGCAACCACGTGTTAGAGGACCAGCTTGGTGAGCAGAGCATGGCCTGGATTCAGCCCTCCACATGTCCTTACCCAGGCAGGGGCCACCCTAGAGCAGGGGTCAGGGGCAGCCCGCTGGACCCACCACTGCTGGCCTCTCAACTCCACTGCTGCTGTCTTTGATGATTTCCATTCAGCCTGCATTTTTTGTTTCACCACTTTTATTTATTTATTTATTTAAATTGGTGTATAGCTGATGTACAATATTATGTAAGTTTCAGGTGTACAACATAGTGATTTATATTCCATTTATAGTTATTGTAAAATATTGGCTATAGTCCCTGTGCTGTACAGTATATCCTGAAGTTTATTTATTTTATACATAGTAGTTTGTACCTCTTAATCTCCTACCCCTTTCTGGCCCCTCCCCCTTTCCCTCTCCCCACTGATAACCTCTAGTTTGTTCTCTAAATCTGTGAGTCTGTTTCTTTTTTCTTATACTCACTAGTTTGTTTTCTATATTAGGTTCCACATATAAGTGCTATCATACAGTATTTGTCTTTCTCTGTCTGACTTATTTCACTAGGCATAATGCCCTCTAAGTCCATCCATGTTGTTACAACTGGCAAAATTTCATTCTTTTTTATGGCTGAGTAATATTCCATTGTGTATATATACCACATCTTCTTTATCCATTCATCTGTTGATGGACACTTAGGTTGCTTCCATATTTTGGCTATTGTAAATAATGCTGCTATGAACATTAGGGTGCATGTATCTTTTCAAATTAATGCTTTCATTTTTTGTGTGTGTCACTGCTTTTAGATTTAGAGTTCTGGGCAAGAGCACTGGCTTACTTTGGCTTACTTTGACTGAGCCTGGCCCAGATCCAAGCTGTGGGGAAGGGGAAATACATATCCCCTTTGGCTACCATAACGGGGTTTGGGGTCCTGTGGTTTGGGTTCCCCTCAACTTGAAAGAATATTTCTGTGCCAGGTAGCCAAACAAAAGACAACAGTACAACTTACAAACTGCACCAAGTACAGATGTGCAGGTTGTTCACTGCAGAATCTAGGGGGCGCCATTCGCAGTGTGGTCTAAATGAAAGGTGCCGCCAGGTTCTGTGTGCCCAGCCGCTTGTACTGTGCGGTCATCAAAACCAGTGCACGCGTTCACCTTCTCTTCTCAGCATCCTGTGAATGCTGACCCAGCAGTCCCCAGTTCTCTTTGTCTCCAGAGAACATCACATCAGATTCAGAATTACACGAACATTCTGAATACATCGAACAGGAGCGAGGATTTAATTGCTGGCTCCTTGATGTGACTTGGGTTGAAAGTATGTCAATTGTCGTTCAAATGTTTTCAGAAATACAAAATGACAAATTGATCATTTGTCCGTTTTCAGAGAGTTTGCTTCCATTAGGTGATCTCTTTTCGACCTTTACAAAATTCAGTTTTCTCTGATCAAAGGAATTTGCTCTGGAAACACTTAGGGATATTATGAAAGAAGTTAATATTTAAACTTGCTGTAGACGTGTTTATATTTAATGTTCACTTTTGAATGCCAAAGGAGGGAGAGAGATTCCTAATGATTTTTTCTCAGCAAACGTGCCTTCAACAGTTGTTAAGTGTTTGAAAACAGTTTAAAAGGAGATTGTTTTTCTTCCAACTATCCTATAAAAATCCTATACATACTGTTCTCTTCTTGGTTGAGCTGTTTATATTCATTTTCCCGAGTTTAATAACAGAAAATTCTCTTTCCATTATTTTATCTAGAAGCCTGTATTTTGACATAAAACCAAGCAGCATTTCCACTCCTTACATTTTAGTCTCCTCACTTCTCAAAGCAAAAAGTAGTTCAATTAAATACCATCTAAGGGCTCCTTCGAGGCAGAGACCTTTGGAAATTGCTCTAACCCTTTAACATTTAGGAAAGCATATTTACAGAAGCAGAATGTCTTTGCAGTATGTGCTTGCTGTTCAGAGAGGCAAAAACTTCCCACACTCTCCTCTGAAGAATGAAGTAATTCCATTTCAAGGCTGGTCATTAGGAGTAATGGAGAAGCTGCCTGGGTGGAGTCTGGAATGTCACAGGCCCATCACACCAGATTCATGTTTAGGTTTTAAATTAACTACAAGGGAAGTGTCCACTTCCACTGGTTCAGGGGAGCATCAGAGTGAAGATTTGGGGGGGGGAAATCTCTGAAATCACAAGAAGAAATTTCCTCCATGCTAAGGCGTGGTGGTGGTGGGGAGTACCGTATCCATCCTCTCATTTATCTAATTGAATGATCCATCCATCCAGCGATCCTAGCATTTATTCAGTACGTATTTAATAAGCACTTACTCTGTACCAGTGTGTACCAGATGCCATGTGTGAATGCTACAGAGAATAGAGAAACACAGAATGCCAGAGAAACAGATTCAGGAGCAGAAAGGGATAATAGTGAATAAGGGAAGGCAGGAGGGCAGAGTGGGGCTAGGGATGTGAGTCGGTAGCAAGGGGAGTAGGCCAAATGTATTTTATGTTAGCATTTTAAGCTCTTTCAGATTCACTCTCCCATTATTTTATGTGGATTCTCTGCTGTGTAGAATTTCCATGAATTCATTTATTCATTCATTTATTCATTTAACAAATATATATTGAATTCATTTATTCATTTAACAAATATATATTGATACAGGGACTGTGTCAGGCCTTGGGTATACAGTAGTAGACAAAAAAAGACAGACTCTCTGGTCTTATGGAGTTTACAGTTTAGTGGGAAACAAATACACCTAGATAAATATCTATTTGCAATTGTAATATGGGCCACAAAGGAAAAGTAAAAGGTATTAAAATACAAAAAAATAAGTCAATAATATGGCGTCTGGTACACAGTAAGTTCTCATTAAATATATACTGAATAAATGCTAGGATCATTGGATGGGTAGATCAATGGATGGATCATTCAATTAGATAAATGAGAGGATGGATATGGTACTCCCCCTGCCCCCTTAGCATGGAGGAAATTTCTTCTTGTGATTTCAAAGCTCTCCCCAAAAATCTCCAGCCTGATGTTCCCCTAATGCAGTGGGAGCAGACACTCTCCTTGTAGTTAATGTAAAACCTAAACATGAACCTAGTCTGATGGGCCTGTGACACTCCAGGCTCTATCTGGGAGACTTTATTGGGGTTGGGGGTCAGAGAAGGCATTCTGAGCAATTAGATGTATGAATAGGGGTTAGGTGGGAGAAAGCAGGGCAAGAATGTTCCAGGCAGAGGTAACAAATAGCTTGTGTGAAGGTCCTAGGGCCAGAATGGAGGGCCTTGTCAGCTGGGCAGGGAGGAGATTGGCTTTCTTTATAAGAAGAATGGGGTGGCAATGAGGAGTTTAAGAAGGGCGCAGCTCGCAGTGGAAACCCTGATATAGAAACATCATGGATCTTGTATATTTCTGTCCATTTGTGGCTGATGAGCTCTGTCCCTGGTGTCCAAGCTAGACACAAGGTGACAGCTCTAACAATTCATATGTGTTTTGTTTTTTGCAAATTAGAGTTTTATCGCTTTTGAAATACATGATGTGAAAAAGCTGCATTGAATGAAAAAACCATCTGCATTATCACAGGAAATTTCAACATTCAAAAGAGCCATTCGATTCTAGAAGAATAACTTTTAACAATTTTGGAATTGTTGTAAAGATAATTTAAAAATTTCCTCACTACCTGTGCATATACAAGTTTTCTCATGGATGGCGAATACCAAGACTTTGAAGAGATGACCATTAACAAGTCTTTATCAGGAATTGTGTGTGGCCATTTCAAGCATAAAATGTAATGCAGAAAAAGTTATATTCACCGAAACAAGCCCAAGTTTCTCCATTAAAATATTAAACAAGATTTTAAAGGGAGGGTTTGTCAAATTTAATAATAAACATGTTCCCTAAATCTTTGCATATTATAATTATATAACATTAAGAAAAGAAAATGAAGTTTTCGCCAAATCCTATATAGATATTCCCAGTTTTCCTTCACTTTACCCCTGGGTGCCATACACATATTAACATTTTCTGCACGTGCCAAGATGTGCAGAAGGCAGGGAAGTGCCCTACCGAACCAAGAGCAGCACCAGTCTGACTTGTGTTCTAATCAGTTCAAGAAGCAGCTAAGCCCTGGCTTGCCAGATATGGCCTCACAAATCCTCTTTGAATGTCAACATTCTTCTGAGTAGAAAGTTCTCAACCTGTGAGCTTAGATGATGAGTCAGTCATAATGGACTGTTATGCTGCATAACAAACAACCCCCAAATCTCAAGTTTTATTTTTCTATTATAGTACATGGTGCTTGCACATTGGGCACTGGGGGAACTCTGCTCATTGTGGAGAAAAGAACTCTGGAAGGTTTTGCACCCATGATTAAATGCTCTGACTTCTGCTCAAACAGCTGCCTGGAACTATTCACAAGGCCCCATCCAGCCACAGGGGGACCAGAAAGTATGCTTCCAGTGTGTGCCCAGACAGTAGAGAGCCAGGACTCGTGGGTGAGCAGCCCCGTGTACTCCCACAGGTGGTTTCTTTGAGTGGTCCTGGTGACGGCTACTGTCATCTTTGTCCACTCTGCCTGTTCTATATCCTCTTCCACAATTGTTCAGAGACTGGCTCAATGGATTATGGATTTTCCCTTCTCTAGGGCACTTTAAGGGATGATGCGTCCCTCTCAATTGCCCATGAAGAGACTCCTTATAATGGGATCTGCAACTGGGGCCTTGAACCTCTAAGCTGGAAAGTGAGCTCTGGGCTTTGAGATCAGGGCTTGTATGGGAAGGGGCTGGTGGGCGGCGGCACTGCCTGCCTTCCTCTTAGCCTTGGCAGACAGGATAGAGTCGGAGGCGGAAGAGTCCATCTGTGTCCATAAGGAGCCTGCCTTCGGGCTTCACACCCTGGGCCGAAACACTCCCTCTCATTCAGTCTCTGTTTTGCAAATACAAAAACAGCTCCAACCTACACGAGAAGATCCAATCCTTTTCTTCTCACAGAGATCCTCAGTGGGCCTCAGTCTGAGTCCGAAAAGTGCTTTCCTCCCTCCGTGTGCCCAAGGCGGGCGGGCTGTTCTACTTTCTACCAGTAGGGGTCATCATTTCCCTTTGTAATTCTTTGGAGACTAAAGCTGGTACCTTCACAGGCCTAATTATATTTTTCCTTTTTTGTTTATGGCATTAATCCTGAAGTTAGGGTCGACCTGTGGTGAGCAATAATACATTTAACCTTTGCCTTCATGCACTAAGATGTAATTGATCATTTGTGGTCTCATTTTCAGGAGCTGGGAGCCTTGGTTCAGTTTAAGATAAATGGAGACAGGGGGACCCTCAATTTTAGTGACATGTTGAAGAGAGCAAAGCACAGAGCTGACTTATTTTATGAACTCCACCATCTCTCTCACTTTTATTTAAAAGCAAAAAACAATGTGTTTTTTTCACTAAGTGATTTGTTATTTATTATTTTACAACCATAGTCGGATCCTGGTGAGGGTAATTTCCCTTAGAATGCACATTAGCGTCTAGTTGGTAAATAAACTTGAGGCATTTCTGCACTGGGCATAAAATAAAGATGAAAATGTTAAATTCTAAACCAAACGGTAGCATGGAATTAGAGCTTCTACATAGTGCACACTATGTTGTTCCCTTGATTATAATCTCATTGCTATATGTCTGGATTGCAAAACAATTATCCAGTGTGTTTTAATGCAAGCCTAAAGAAGCATTTCTGGTGAATTAACATTAACTGTGACTGTTTATTGAAAGCCCACAATGTGTCAGGCACACTAGCTACTGATATCCTCTATTCTTTAATGCTCACAATGTTGAAGAATAGAAGAGTAGATGTCACTAGATTTGATTCAAATACCTGGAGAGTAGGTATCACTAGATCTGATAGAAAAAGAAGGTGAGGCAAAGAGAGAGTAAGCAAGGAAAGACAAGATGACAAAACTAATAAGGGGGTAGAATCAGGATTCAAACCCAGGTCTCAGGCTCACGAGGCCCCTGATCTTATCACAATACCGCTTTGGGCTCTGAATACTTGCATGAGTGTCTTGCCTTTCCATCCTTTTACAATTTTGGTTCGTTTTTCTTATTTTCCACTTCGAGGCTCTAGACTTATGAACTTTTCAATTCCCTAATGTGTGTCTGGGCTTTAATTTAGCTTGAGACTTAAGGAACATCCCTCGAGCAGTCTAGTTAGTGGCTTGCTCCTCATAAGAGGGAAACAGTATTTGCTGGTATATTTTGAATCTTCTAAGTGGATGCAGCAGCCGTTTGAATTCTGCGCGGATTTGGTTTCTTCTGTCCACGGGGCATTCTCCCTCATCTTTGAACAATAAAACTGGTTATTGAAAAAGACTCTGGGTCCATCAGGTAAGTAGAGAGCCCCAAATATGGAAGTTGATCCCCTGAATGGCCCAGCCTGCATCAGGCTAGTGATGGGTCCTCAGTTAGTGGGCAGGTTCTATAGATTTACTGACCACACAGGGCTTTCTACAGGGTCATCCCTGGTGTCTGCGGATGACCCTGGTCTATGGCCAGGCGGATATATCACCTTTAACTCCTGCTTTTCTGCCTACTGGGGAGAGTGGATCAGAGGACTCCCATCCTTCCATGGTCGATGCTTTTCCCATCCCAGAGAATAGCCAGCCCACCTGTCCTCCCTCTGATGCCAATTTTAGGACCAGACATCTAGGTTTTGTATCCAGCTGTGCCCTTGGAGTGACTCAAGATGCCGTTTTTTTCTACCTTCTTGCCCTTTGCATGCTGATGTCCCAGGAGCTTCTCTGTTTTTAATGAAACTCCAGAATATAAGATTCCACAGTCTTCTATAACACAATCTGATGGTTCAAATTTGTTAGATATTTGTCTTTTCTTACAGCTAACTCAAATACTGCATGCTGTAATGTCAACCCATTTCCCATTACCTCCTTGGACAGAAATCTGAAGAAACTCACTGATATTCCTTAGGGCATGAATCTACTTGATACTTTAATAATAATCAAGAAATATAGGGTCCTTCAGTGTACAAGGTGCCTTCTAGACCCCATGAAATAGGCTTTTAGCAAGGAGTAAACTGAGGCTCAGGGAAGTTAGAGGATTTGCCTAGGTCACACAGCTGGGTGCTCGAACTAGACGACAGGTTGGAAAGGCCTGGGAAAGAGAAGGATAGAGAGAGGATCAGATCAAAATCCGTACAGCTACTAAGGAAATGGAGGGAGTGGGCAGGAACCTGTTGAGTGATGCTTTGGAGAGCTTTTCTCGTCTCTTAACAGAAAATTAGTCTCTAGGACCCTGCTCCGATATCCAAGACCTTTCTTTACACTCCTCCGGATGGAACAATTACTGTTGGATGCACCGGGTCCATAAGGACTCTTCTTAGGGTATATAACTCACTATTGTGCTACTGTCCTTTGTATTAATCAGAGTTCTCCAGAGAAATATATATATATATATTTTAAGGAATTGGTTCACATGATTATGGAGTCTTCTCAAGTCCAAAATCTGATGGGGTAAGCTGGAATGCTGGAGACTTCGGGAAGAGTTTCAGTTCAAGTCCAAAGACCTCTGCTGGCAGAATTCCTTTGTCCCTGGGGGAAATCAGTCTTTGTTCTATTCAGGCCTTCAACTGAATGGATGAGGCCCACCCACATTATGGAGAGCAATCTGCTTTTACTCAAAGTCCACTGATTTAAGTATTAATCTCATCCAAAAAACACCATCACAGAAACATCCAGAATAATGTTTGACCAAATATCTGGGCTCCATGGCCCAGCCAAGCTGACACATAAAATTACGGATTCCCATTCCAGGGTCTGTCTTAACTGCTGGACTGTGGGATCCCCCAGGGCAGTCACTGTCTTTTATCTTTCTCTCCAGCACTCTCTCAGTGATGAATATGCAGCAGGTACTCAATAAATGCATATTTATTTGATAAAACAAAAAATAAACAAAACCCTCCAAAGCGCTTTCAAAACTAGTATCCAATTTTATTCTTACCATACTTCTCTGGGGTGGGCACACTTGTCCCCACTCTACCTGGTAAGAAACAGAGACTTATGAAAATATGCCCAGAATCACAAACCTGGTAAGTGGCAGAACCTGGTCTCCAACTGTGGTCCTTATGCTTTTTGCCTTTGCACTATACTATAATGTGCTTCTATTTGATGTGAATGTCAGAGGAGGCATTCTGGGGTATACAGAATCAATATCTTACAGAAACAGTTGTTCAAAGTCTAATCCAACTAACACCAGCAACGATGAATATTTTATTGAGATCTACCATTTTCTTGTGCACATCGTTCAGCTATTTACTGAACAGCTGTGAAGTACCTAGCCCTGACTGGAGGTGAGCAATAGATCTAGTCTCTATCCATCCATTCCTCCATCTTTCCCTCGCTCCCTCCAGCCGATACTTACTGAGCATGTACTGTGCACCAGACGGCAGGGGAGGTGCCGGGAACATAAGGATGGTTAAGACCTGGTTCTGCCCTCAAGGTGTTCACAGTTAAGGGGGAAACCAGATATGTTACCCACCAGCCACAAGGGCTTGACGGCAGCACGTTTCTCTAGCAACAGGGAAGTCTGTGAGCGTCACGGTGCCTGGATCCCAGCAGGGACTTGGCAGCAGCAGGAATGCCTTCACACACGAGGGACCAGCTGGCTCTGGGCAGTGAGACTGGTCCCTGGGCTTCTCAGGTGTGTCACAGGCAGCAGAAAGAATGAAGAACACTGCTCTCTACTTTGTCCTTTATTTGAGGCTGAAAAAGGCCACATACACAATGCCAGGGACAGCGCTGCCCCCTGACGGCCTGGTCTCTTGATCATTTTTATCATCATCATTATCAGTTATTATATCAGCATTTATCATCAAATATTTAGAGTCATCCACTTGTAGCAGGTCGTCCTTCCATCTTCCCTTCTCAGGTCTTAACAACAAAGCTGCACAAGGGACAGCTGCCTAATCACTCCCCTTGAGCCCTCTTGTCAGTGTTTCTTTCTTTTCGACAGCTCCACCTGCAAAGCCTGCTGGGGGCGGGGGAAGATAGCTTTCATCCACATGGGCCACCGGGGGCCTCTGAGCCTTCTCACATACTCTTCCATATCCTTGGAACACTCTTTGTATGGCCCCTCCTCATCCTTTTATGTCCTAACTTACATGCTACATCTTTGGAAAGATTGTCCCTCACCTCTTCCTCCCACCTGAAGTAGCTCCTTTCCCATTTGCTTCTCACTGTCTCTAATTCTCTGGTTTGTTTAATTGTTGGCTGCCTCCCCCACGAGCATGCAAGCTTCCCAAGGCCTTGCCTGTTTCATTCAGCCTAGCACAGTGCCTTGCATGTCATAAATGCTCAACCAAGATTTAGGGAATGGATGCAAGAGTCTTTGGAGGCATATAGCCTGTCTCTACGCAGCACAGCACCTCTGACCCCTGTCCCTGCTAGAACAGCCCCTGTGAAAGTGAGCTCATCCCTCACACCGCTCTTTGAGGTGTTCTGATTCAGGGCTGACAGCACACCTCTGGTGGAAAGAGGAACCTTGAGTGGAGGTTGCTCTGCTGCACCGTTTATTCTGGACCCTTCCAACACATTCCTCACGGGCTGTCTGGTGATGTCCTCTTGCTGCTTCCTGCCCGTGTTCCTAGGCAGACTGTGAGCCTCTCAAGGACTTGATACGCTCTTTCATATCCCTGATGGCACTACGTGCTCAGGAAATACCTGTGGGGTATCCAGTCATGATTATTTTAAAGCTCATAACCATCTAGATTCGGATAGATCCACACAGCTCTCTGATCACCCCGGCTAAGGTGACAAGCTCCCAGTAGTATAGCAGAGTGGATAGGGATTCGATCTTGGAAATCAGTCAGTCTGAGTTTGGGTTCCGGCTCTGCTACTGTGACTTCAGGCAAGTCACTTAACCTACCTGAGACTCAATTCTTCATCTGTAGAATGGGCATAACTATAGTACCCAGTATCCAGAGTTCACAGATGGAAGAGTGTATCTGGAGGGTCAGAGGATGAGGAAGAATTGCTATCGAGCTGTTGCCCCATTACGTGTGCTTGCTGAACATCACGGTTTGATAAAAGCAGGCAGAATCTTGCTGCTATGAGTGGCAGAGGATAGTGAAAGAGAAAGGAACAATAAGAATACAATAAAAACCACACTCAGGACTGTGGAGAGCTGCTCTGTATCACAGGGCCATAGAGCACTTGGGGCTCACAAACACAGCCTTGGAGTTCCAGGAAAAATGTAGACTGTGAGACAGTGACATCTGTAAGAATCTTAGAAAGCTTTCCACCAGGAATGATTAAAATGCAAATACATGTATACACTCGTAGTCACATACATTGGCCTGTAAACAGTGAAGTCTCTAAATCTACTAAGTTATGAAATCTCTGAAGGCACCATTAATAGAAGGTTCATCCTGGAAACCTTAATGACTACAAGACACCAGACGCAGCACAGGAACTTAGGAGATGCTGCTTGGTGGAATGGATGAACCTAGAATTTGGTATTTGAGAGGCATGTCATTCCTATCCCCTCCATGGTCATGGCAGCAGCTAAGCAGGGTCGGGAGGGTGGGGTTGAACTCTGTAGAATGATCAGCTGAGTCAGGGGCCAGGTAGGAGATGCGCTGGGTGCCTGATCAGGCTGGGTAGCTGGAAGTGTGGTCCTGCCCATGCACAGGACCTGAGGGGAAGCAGGGTAATTGGAGGGATGCTGCTTAGAATCCCAGAACTGGGAAGGACCTACAAAGATCAGGGGTACCAGCCTTTCCTTCAGCACATGGAAATCTGACACACCCAGTTCTTCTTGGAGGTTTCCAAGGATGGGGAGCCATCATTTTCCTCCCTCTCCTTTTAAAAGCTACATTTCCCTGGTGACTCTTTCTTATGACTGACCACAGTCTCTTGCTTTATTAGGAGTCCATGTCTCATTCTTTGGGTCCCTAGGAAAATGTAAAGGAGAGCTCAGCATCCTCAAATGCTTCACTGACCTCATTTACTTCAGTGTCTTTTAAAATACTCTAATCGAAAGCTGGGTATGATGCCCAATGAAGGCCTTAGTAATGAAGAGGGTTCAAATGGACAGGAAAATCATGGTATTCTGGAAGCTCAACCAACAATCTTTAATATTCTGACTCAGTTGAAGTTGTCAGCTCTAGGTGGCCACGATGAGATAACTAAATGCCCCATAGGTGAGTAGGACATGGCCATGAGGCTCCCAACAGAGCCAGTCATACTGGCTTTAGAAGGTGAGCGGGTACCTTGATATCTGGGGAGCTCCAGGGTAGCTGGGGATTAGGAAAAGGGCTCTAGTTCTGGGGGATGCAGTGTGACCAATAGGGCTTTCTGGGAAAACTAAACTATGTGGGTGATTGGATTGAACTCAGAATAGTGATTAAAGGAGGGCTCTAATACAAATAGCAATAATTGCAACCAATTATAGTTTTAATGATAAAAATAGCTTTTTGTTTTATTTGTTTCTCCTTATGAAAGATAGCATGTTTTTATTTCTTTTACTTCCCCAGCTTTATTGAGCTCTGATGGACAAATAAAAATTGTATATATTTAGGTTGCACAATACGATTTTTTTAAAGGTATACAATGTGACAATTTAATATACATAAATGTGGTGAAATGATTACCACAATCAAGTTAACTAACACAGCCATCACCTCACACAGTAGCTTTTAGTTTTAAAAACGCTAGCATGGGGCTTCCCTAGTGGCGCAGTGGTTGAGAATCTGCCTGCCAATGCAGGAGACACGGGTTCGAGCCCTGGTCTGGGAAGATCCCACATGCCACGGAGCGGCGAAGCCCGTGCACCACAACTACTGAGCCTGTGCTCTAGAGCCCACGAGCCACAACTACTGAAGCCTGTGTGCCTAGAGCCCGTGCTCCGCAACAAGAGAAGCCACCGCAATGAGAAGCCCGTGCACTGCAGCAAAGAGTGGCCCCTGCTCACCTCAACTAAAGAAAGCCCGAGCGCAGCAACGAAGACCAAAAGCAGCCAAAAAGAGAACAAAACAAATACCGTATGCAGCCAAAAATAAAAAAAAAATTAAAAATAAACAAATTTATTTAAAAAAATAAAGCACTAGCACATACAAGGTATTCTGCTAAACACTTTATATGTATTATCTCACTCCTCACACCAATCTATGCATTAGGCACCATTATTATGCCCATCTTATAGGTAAGGAAACTGAGGCACATAGTGTAATAAGCTTATCAGGCATTCTGTTAAAAACATACCAGTGGCTATCAACTGGCAGTGATTTTGCTCCCAGGGGACATTTGAAAATGTCAGGAGACATTTTTGGTTTTCACGTGGAGCTGAGGGGCATTGCTACTGGCATCTAATGGGTTGAGACCAAGGATGCTGATATACATCCCACAATGTACAGGACAGCGCCCCCACTCCTAACCCTAACAAAGAATTACCCAGCTTAAAATGTCACTAGTGCCCAGGTCAAGAAACCCTGCTCTATACAAGTGATCTACTTTAATCCTTACAGGGACCCTGATGAGAAAATTCGGGCTCACAGGGATGAAGCCATATGCCCAAGGTCTCTCAGTAGGTGAGTGGCAGGGCTGGGGGTTGAAGCTATGTGTGTCTAATTTCAAGCCAGGGCTCTTAGCCACACAGGTGGGCGGCTCCAAAGGGGTTGGTACACAGCATTTCAGGAATGGAGAAGAGTCTGGGCCTTGGGAAGTTGGGCTCTGGAGCACTGTTATCAATTGCTAAGCTGCAATTTGGGGTCTATCATGGGAGCTCAGTGGTGAACATGGGGGGAGCTGTGTTCCTTCTTGACACCAAGGGGAGGGTACATCAGCACTAAGCTCCTTCTGACAGGAGGAGGACATTCCCTAAGGAAGTCGGAATGGATTTTGTTTGCAAATTCATTCACCCGTTCTGTGTTTATTGAAGGTTAACTCTGTGCTTGGTGCTGGTGATGTGACGGCAAAAGGCCAGTCTCCTGCCCCCATGAAACATATATTCAAGTGGGGAGATGATTGACAGTGTGCTAACCAGCAAACGCATAGAATAAGTATGTATGATTAGCCCCTTGAAGAAAATACATAGGTGCTCTGACAAAGGATAGTGTGTTGGTGGATATTTTACATAGGGAGTCAGGAAGGCCTCCCTGAGGTGGGACCACATAAACCATAAGAAGGCTGGGAAGGAGCTGGGAGAAAGTAATTTCAGGTAGTGGGAATGGCCAAGATAGAGATCATGTGGTGGGACTATGCTCAGGGTGTTCTAGCAGCAGATGGATAATATACGGGGCTATTCAAAGTACTGGTCTCTGACACTGCCAGGCTATGACGTGGGAAGAAGCTTGCACCAGAGTGTACGGTAATGCACTGCTTCCTTCATCGAGAGAGTCTGGCTCTGAAGAAAATGTCAGTGGAACCCAGCAGCGTGCTCAGTGATGTAGTTGATTGACATTCTGGCCCAAGCTCCTCATCTTATCCCAGACTGGTTACATTTTGTGGATGGTAGCTGGTCTGGGGACAACACACTGAGTAGTCCTGCAGAAGCCGATGTTGACGGTTTTCCAGCCAGATCCCTCAGTCTATCCAGGCAGGCATGGCCCTGTGTCTTCTTGCTGAAGCGTGTTCCCAGGCCCATGAAGTGAGAGAGTGGCATGGACATATATACACTACCAAACGTAAAATAGATAGCTAGTGGGAAGCAGCCGCATAGCACAGGGAGATCAGCTCAGTGCTTTGTGACTACCTAGAGGGGTGGGATAGGGAGGGTGGGAGGGAGGGAAACGCAAGGGGGAGGAGATATGGGGATAGATGTATATGTATAGCTGATTCACCTTGTTATAAAGCAGAAACTGACACACCATTGTAAAGCAATTATACTCCAATAAAGATGTTAAAAAAATAAATAAAAAAAAAAATAAAAGGAGAGCTGAGACAAAAAAAAAAAGAAGAAGAGTGTCCCCAGGCCCAAACGGACACTCTGCCAGAGCACTGGGAATTAATGTCTCCAGAATGATGCTCAACAGTGAGGGGTGGGACGGGGTAGTAAGCTCCCCAGCTCCCTCACTCTGTGCTGAGACCGCTCTGAGGCACGTCTACGCAGAGGGTCCCCAGGAGAGCTGAGCCCCTACTGTCCACAGAAGTGATCCCCTCAGTATTGCACCGCTACGCTTTTCCCACCCTCTCACAGCGCTTCCGGGATTATCTCTCAAATTATCTCCTTGCACCGAATCCTTGTCTCAAGGTCTGCTTCTGGGAGAACTCCAACAGAGCGCATGGCGGGACTGAAATGCACCCAGGGCGAATGGCAGCTGTGGAAGTCAGATAGCCGTGCAGTGTCAGATCACACGGGGCCTTGCGGATCACAGTAGGAAACTTGGACTTTATTCTAAGTGTGTGGGGAACCACTGAAGAGCTTAAGCAGGGGAGGGGTATTACATGAACCAGTTTATAATTTAAAAAGCTCCTCAGGTTGTGCTCTGTGGAATGGGTTAGATGGGAGCCGGAGTAGAAGCAGGGGACCAGTTAGAAGCTGTTTGCAGCAGTTCGGGTAGGAGCTGATGCTGGCTAGGGGGTGTGGTACAGGTGGAGACACATGCATAGATTTGAGATATATTTTAGAGGATAAACCAATAGGACTTGATGGTGGATGGACCGCAGGGGGCAGGGAGAGGGAGGAGGGTCAAGGATAATGCCTTGATTTCTTGATTCCCAGTGTGGATGGAGGGAGCTGGGTGGTATTCTGCCATGAAAGGCACTCAGGAAGTCAATGATTAGGAAGAGTTTCTCTGCTTTGATAGTGCCTCACATTTAAGCCATGCTAGCTGATCCAGGAATCTACTGCAAGCAGTGAATAAATATGAACTGTATGTATCTCGGTAGAATCTCTGAGAGAAGATTAAAACCACTGTTACTGCCACGAGGAGAAGCCATTCCCTCTATTTCACCAAGCATAGGGACATTAAACTTAACAGGCTAAGAAATGAAGTGGAAAACCTGCCCAGTGACCGCGACGGCCGCTGACGAGCTCACACTGAGACGATTCCCTCAAAGTGAAATGGGAGACACGGGAGAGGTAGGGTAAGGACACGAGACCAAGACCTCGATCTTCAACAGCCAGGGGCTGCCAAACCACCACCCTCAAGCCACAGAGGGCCACCTGAAATGCACATATACATTTCCCAAGATCTGGCTGCAAAGGGAGGGATTAGAGACCTGGGGCCGTGTTTTATTTAGAGTGTGACCTCTCCTGGGAAAGGACATTTGGAACCAAACACAGACCAACGATACCCATATTTTAACAAATAGACCAAGACTTCATGCCCCAAATGAGGATTTCTTTAGGAAGCAGTCTCCTCGAAAGACCCTAGGATTATAGGTTTTCACAGTCAGAGATGTGCAAAGTTAGCACGGGTTAGCCCAAAGTGCAATGAACATCTGGCCACTGGTTGGGATGAGTATTTGGCAGCATTTTGAGAATGGTTCTGATGGAGAATGTCTGACTCTGGTCCTGAAATTCCAACTGCCTCCGTATTCCCAGTTGATACTCACAAGGCAACTGGTTTCTATACACCCTGTGGTACTTGGGTTTAACCACAATTATGATATCTGGATTTTATACCTTGTTTTGTTCACCAGACTGATGTCTGTCTATCTATCTATCTATCTATCTGTCTATCTATCTATCTATCTATCTATCTATCTATCTATCTATCTTCTATCTATCTGTCATCAAGTGATGTTTGATTCCTACCCAAACCAAAATCTGTTTTCATCATAAAGCCTGACCACCAATGAGCATTGTCCATAGCAGAGCATAGAGATTATGAACACATGTTCTAGGGATAAACCAATGGGGTTTTAAATCCTGGCTCTCTTCCTTACCCACTCTGCACTCTTGGCTAAGTTAGTTAGCTACTCTCTACTGCAGTTTCTTAAGCTGTAAATGGGATAATACCTCACAGGACTGTAGTGAGGATTAACTGCATTAAGGCACCTAAAGCCTTAGAGCAGCACCTGGTCAGCACTCAGGTCTCAATAAGGGTTGGTGATAACAATTTTTGTATGTTTAGGGTCTGAAGGTACATTTTTAAAAAATCATATTTTTAATCAAAGTATAGATGATGTACGATATTGTATAAGCTACAGGTGTACAGTATAGTGATTCACAATTTTTAAGTTATACTCCATTTATAGTTATTAAAAATATTGGCTATATTCCCCTTGTACAATATATCCTTGTAGCTTATTTATTTATTTATTTATTTATTTATTTATTTATTTATTTATTTTTTAACATCTTTATTGGAGTATAATTGCTTTACAATGGTGTGTTAGTTTCTGCTTTATAACAAAGTGAGTCAGTTATACATATACTTATGTTCCCATATCTCTTCCCTCTTGCATCTCCCTCCCTCCCACCCTCCCTATCCCACCCCTCTAGGTGGTCACAAAGCACCGAGCTGATCTCCCTGTGCTATGCGGTTGCTTCCCACTAACTATCTATTTTACGTTTGGTAGTGTATATATGTCCATGCCACTCTCTCACTTTGTCACAGCTTACCCTTCCCCCTCTCCATATCCTCAAGTCCATTCTCTAGTAGGTCTGTGTCTTTATTCCTGTCTTACCACTAGGTTCTTCATGACCTTTTTTTTTTTTTCCCTTAGATTCCATATATATGTGTTAGCATACTGTATTTGTTTTTCTCTTTCTGACTTACTTCACTCTGTATGACAGACTTTAACTCCATCCACCTTACTACAAATAACTCCATTTCGTTTCTTTTTACGGCTGAGTAATATTCCATTGTATATATGTGCCACATCTTCTTTATCCATTCATCCGATGATGGACACTTAGGTTGCTTCCATGTCCTGGTTATTGTAAATAGAGCTGCAATGAACATTTTGGTACAAGACTCTTTTTGAATTATGGTTTTCTCAGGGTATAATCCCAGTAATGGGATTGCTGGGTTGTATGGTAGTTCTATTTGTAGTTTTTTAAGGAACCTCCATACTGTTCTCCATAGTGGCTGTATCAATTTACATTCCCACCAACAGTGCAAGAGGGTTCCCTTTTCTCGACACCCTCTCCAGCATTTATTGTTTGCAGATTTTCTGATGATGGCCATTCTGACCGGTGTGAAGTGATACCTCAATGTAGTTTTGATTTGCATTTCTCTAATGATTAGTGATGTTGAGCATTCTTTCATGTGTTTGTTGGCAATCTGTATATCTTCTTTGGAGAAATGTCTATTTAGGTCTTCTGCCTATTTATTTTAAGCATAATAGTTTGTACCTCTTAATCCCCTATACGTTATTTTTCCCATCCTCCCTTCCCTTTCCCCACTGGTAACCACTAGTTTGTTTTCTATATCTGTGAGTCTGCTTCTTTTTTGTTATATTCATTAGTTTGTTGTTTGTATTTTCTCTGTCTGACTTATTTCACTTAGCACAATACCCTCCAAATCCATCCATGTTTGCTGCAAATGGCAAAAAGGTGAGGGCTGTGTCCTCACCTTCAGGGCTTTGCATCCTCACCTGTGGGGCCTCCCGCTAGATGAACTGTTAGGTGGTCCCTTCAGTTGCCTGTGACCCCACAGTTCAGAGCTTTCCCAGTAAGTGCCATCCATGCCCTGCTGACCCGCCTGCACACACCCCCTCAGGAACCTTCTAGTAACCTTGGGACAGGGCTGGGGAGGGCTATGAAAAATACTTTAAATATTGTTTTCTGTCACCTTGCAAATAATATTTCCATTGTTCTCTGAAAGGAATGTATGTTCTTTATGGCAAAATTGAAAAATCTAGAAAAGAACAAAGAAGAAAATAAAAACCACCTGCATCCACCACCAAGAGATCGCCATGTTTAACCACACGTAAGCCCAGTGCTGTATTTATGAGATCATTAGTAGCTGTAGTTATTCAGTATCAACTGTGTGTTTTGTTAACACGGTTTACTTCCTCTGATCTCATTTTAACCTCTCCATAGCCTTGCGAGGTGGGTATCGTTTTTGCCATTTTATAGATAAGAAAGTTGGGGCTCAGAGACATGCGACCTGCTCAGGGTCAAACATCCTCTACTGTAAACTGCTTCTGCTCTTTAACAATCTATTATAAGTGTCTCCACATGTGGTTAAATATACTTCTAAAACACAACTTAGAATTTCAGATATTTAATTTTGCAACTAATTAATTCATCCACATGGTTAAAAAATAAAAAGGTTTACGGTGAGGAGCTTTTGTTCATTCCTGTCCCCCTTGTGACTACTCTCACCAAAAACTCTTGCTCATTTCTTGGATCTCTTTCCAGAGTCTCCTTGTGATGATACAAGGTGGTATGCATATAGGTTTTTATTTTTCTGCAAAAGGTTGCACACTGGGGCTTCCCTGGTGGTGCAGTGGTTGGGAATCCGCCTGCTAATGCAGGGGACACAGGTTCAAGCCCTGGTTCAGGAAGATCCCACATGCTGCAGAGCAGCTGGGCCTGTGCGCCACAACTACTGAGCCTGCGCTCTAGAGCCCACGCACCTAGAGCCGGTGCTCCAAGACAAGAGAGGCCACCACAGTGAGAGGCCCGCACATGGCAATGAAGAGTAGCCCCTGCTCCCTGCTCACCGCAACTAAAAGAAAGCCCATGCACAGCGACGAAGACCCAACGCAGCCAAAAATAAATAAATTAAAAAAAAAAAGAAATGTAAAAAAAGGTTGCACACTATAATCATTGTTCCACACTAAAAACCTTGCTTTTTCACTGAACAATGCTTCTGAGAGAACTTTCTACATCAAGTGTATGCAGAACTTTCTCATTTCTTTTTGTCATGCTATAGTAATCCATTATATGAATATGCTGCAATTTATTTAACCAGTCACTATTGATAGACATTTGAATATTTTCCTTAATATTCACCCTTTTCAAATAATGCTGTAAAGAATAACATTGCAAATGAGCCATTTTTCAGTTTTTAAAGGCTGTGTGATATTCCTGCTGAGTGACATGCCACAGTTTATTTAACCAATCCACTATGAATGGATATCTAGGTTGTTTCTGGGTTTCCCTTATTGCAAATAATGCTGATGTGAACATTCAGGCTCATGAGCACTTGTGCTCTTACTTTTGATCCTTCTCTCAGGGAAATGCTAGGAGTATTTTTAAGGCTTTTGATAACACCCTGCACATCTGTCTCCAGGAAAGGTTGTGCCAGTCGCCAGCCGCAGTGTCTGAGAATGTGGGGTCCTGCTCGTCCTAATAGGACGCTCTCGGGGGAAGGCAGCTGGGGTAGGTGAAGGAAGGGTAGTTCAGACCACAGGCCAAGGGCAGCCACATTGGGGAAGTCCTTCAGACTTCTTAACCGAGAAGGAAACCACACTCACAGAGAGGAAGAGCCTTGCCCGAGCCCACATGGACGGGGTGGATCATGTGGGCTGGAGCTGGGACTCTCTTGCGGCTCCTGAATCATTGCCGAGGCAGCATAGCTCAGTGGTTAGGGACATGGACCACTCAGTTTGGAATTCTTCCAGATTTTTGCTAGCTGTGTGCTCTGGGGTAAGCTAACAAACCTCTCTGAAGCTCAGATTTCTCATCTGTAAAATAGGACAAACCTCACTTAATTATGGCAAGGAATGAAAGTAGATAACCTGGTAGAACACAGGGGCTAGCCCACACTTATTAGTGTTTTTATTAAAGACAATCATCGTCATCATC
Organism: Balaenoptera acutorostrata; assembly: GCF_949987535.1. Lineage (NCBI taxonomy): Eukaryota > Metazoa > Chordata > Mammalia > Artiodactyla > Balaenopteridae > Balaenoptera > Balaenoptera acutorostrata. The sequence goes on along the minus strand of NC_080082.1, from coordinate 35,744,729 downwards.
CATTTACTCGTGGTCTCTCGGAGTTGACCCAGATGAAGACAAGCAGCTTGGGAGATAATTTGTAGGTACCAAGTCAGACTCAGGCTGCTGATTGATAAATAGATTCTGATGACTGTAGAGATGTCTTAATTTTCTAAGGGTACGAGCACTCATTCTGCTGTAAGCCTCTTCTCCAAGCCTTGAAGTTCTGGAGGAAGAGGGCTTGGAGAAGAGCAGGCACAGAGAGAGTCTCTATCTACCCAGTTCTTCCTTGCTTATCTGCGAGAAGCTTGGGCCACGCTGGCTGACTGGAGGTGTATTGTGTTTTGTTGAAAGCCCCCTGGCAGTTCAGGTCTCTCTCACTGCTGATGTGACTTGGTCCACTAATCATCCACCCATTTAGCAAATATTGATACTTATTAAGGGTCCACTCTTGTTATGTGGTAAGGATGCGGTGTTGAACAAAAATGTGATTTATGCTTAAATGGAGCTTAGCATATAGTAGGGTGTATCAGCCTGCTAGTGCAGTGTAATAAACAGCTCTAACACTTCAGTGGCATGCAACAATGAGCATTTATTTTGCTATGCCTCTGTATCTATATGTTGGCTTCAAGTTTGGCTGATCTAACTGGGCTCGTCAGGGCCGTTCTAAGTTGCAGGTCAAGTCTGGGTCCAATCCTCATGACTCCCATCCTCCTTGTGCCAGTGGAATAGCTGGGCACATTCTTTGCATACTGATGGCAGAAGCACAAAATACCTCAAGGTCTAGGCTCGAAACTGAGTCACCATCACTTCCCTCCATTTACCAAAATAGGTCATGTGGCTGAGCCCCAAGTCAGGGGATGCAAAATCACATAACAAAGGGTGCAGACACAGGGAGGGTTAAAGAATTAGGACCAATATTTCGGTCTTGTCACAAGGGAAATGGACATTGCCTCAAATATGTAAACAGTGCCTCAAATATGTAGTTATAAACTATGACACATGCCATGAAGGGAAATTTCTGAGTTTGAGGAGGAACCTGATTTAGTCAGAGGCACCAGGGTAAACTTTCCAGAGGAGGTGATGAATAGGATGAGATCTGAAGGGTGACAGAGTAGGAAAAGACATCCTGGATGAGGAAGCATCACGTGCAAAAAGTCCCTAGGTCAGGTGGAAGCAAGTGTGGCTGGAGGGTATGAGCAGGGGGAGGGTTTGAGATGTGGGCGGGGCCATGTCCTTTAGGATTTTGGCCTTTGTCCTACGAGTAACTCATGTCTTGAAAATGAGGAGCGTTGGCTTCTTGTCATTGCTGTTCCTTTGCTGGAAGTTACGCTCACCCCTTCTCATTGCCCAGTCCTGTTCATCCCTCAGGATGCAGCAGGAATATCAACTCCATGAAGCCCTTTCAGCTTCCCTGGGCAGCCAGCTGCTGCCTCTCTGGACCTCCCTTTGCTGGGTACAGATGTCTTCTGTGATCATACTGTCTTGCAGTTTTGGTGGTTTGTCTCTCTTACAAGGCTGTGGGCTTTTGGAAGGCTGACACCAGGCTGTATTTCTCTTTGCCCCTCCTGTACTTGGCAGCAGGCCTTGCCCCAGATCAGTTACCCAGGAAGTGTTTATTGTTTTGAAGATTAAATAAGATAATGGATGCAGGAGTACTATGTAAAATGTAGAACATCAATACATTATTATTATCCCCATCATCCAGATGCTGCCATGTTATCTTCCCTGGTGGGAGGGACAATCGTAGTTCCAAGATGGGGCGCTGGCTTAGTGGGTGATACAGAGGTTGCAAGCATAGAGGTTGCACAGAGGGGCTAGAAAAGTAAAACAAATGAGCAAAATCGGGCTGGGGTAAAACAAAAAGGAGTGGTGGGCTTGGGGCAAACTGTAGAGGGAGTGCCCCATTCATGGGAGCAGCCTCTATTCAGCTCTGCCAAGCAGGAATGTGGGCTCTAGTTACCAGATCTGATTATTTCCAAGAGAAGCTAAAAAAACATATTTTATTTGGCAAAATAGACATTTTAAAATGTCGCCCTCTAGATTAAAAAATTAAAAAAAAAACAACCCACTGCAGGTCAAACAAAACATAGCTGGTGACCTTTTAAGCCTGTGGCCTCCAGTTTGTGACCTTTGGTTAACAGAATGAGCCTTGGAGCCAGACAAAACTAGGTCCAAATCCCAGCTCCTTTTCTTACCTGCTGTGTGACATCAGGAAGATAACATGATCCTCAGTTTCCTCCTTTACAAGAGGGGAACAATTATAGAACATACTGCATAAATAAAGTGTATTTGGTACAAGCCTGATACCTACTAAGCGCTCAAGGAGCTATAGATATCATTACCTTTATTGCTGCTGATTCTTGTTAACCCCACCCATCAGCTTGGAGCGTGGGTTTGTGTATAAGCACGGTCACGTGGAGCTGGGGGAAGGGCAGTTGGTGGTTGCAGTCAAGTCAGTTTGAAATCTTCTGAAGGTTTTGCTGCTGAGGATGGATGTCATCTGTCATGGCCATCTTTGAGGCCAATGGAGAATGACATGAGAAGGGACACCTCGGCAGGTGAATAAATGACGTTTCTTATCTGGATGATCCAGGCAGCTGCTAAACCAATGTTCAGACCATTCATTCATTCTCTAGTTCCCAAGGCTTTGATGGATGCTACCTTCTAAGAAAACTGCTAGGGTGCCAAAAGGAGTAAGCCACAGTTCCTGCCAAGAGTTTGCTTCCAGGTAAGGAGCAGGACAAGAGAATGGCAGGAAAAGAGACAATGTTGACATGTGGCTGGGCCACTCACTAGCTGTGTGATATTGGGCAAGTTACTTGACCTTTCTCTACATCATGTTTCTGTATCTGCAGCATGGGATTGTCATGAGTACATATTGCTGTGGACTGAATTGTATGCTCCTTCAAATTCATATGTTGAGGCCCTAACCTCCAATGTGGCTGTCTCTGGAGAGAGGGTCTTTAGGAGGTAATTAAGGTTAAATGAGGTCATAAAGGTGGGTCCCTGATCTAATAGGATTAGTGTCCCTATAAAAAGAAACACCAAAGAGCTCATACACTATGTCTCTAGCTCTGCCTCTGTCTCTCTTTCTGTCTCTGTCTGCCTCTCTCTGTCTCTGCCTCTGTGTGTGTGTGTGTGTGTCTTTCTCTCTTTGCCATATGAGGGCACAGAGAGAAGGTAGCCCTCTGCAAGCCAGGAAGAGAGTCCTCACCAGGAATTGAATCCTGCTGGAAACTTGATCTTGGATTTTCCAGCCTCCAGAACTGTAAGAAAACAAATTTCTGTTGTGTAAAGCCACTTAATCTGTGGTATTTTGTCATGGCAAAATGAGAAGCTAAGCCCAAGCTAAGACACATACCGTGCCAGGCACTGATCACATTACTACATACATCATCTCGTTTAAGCCTTACAACCAACCCCAGGAGGCAGATTCTATTAATATCCCCATTTTACAGATTAGGAATATAATAGTAGTAGCTACCATTTTTGAGCACTTATTATATTTCTGGCACTGTTCTTAGCACTTGCATTTATTTTCTAATTGAATGCTCTGAACACACCCTAAAGGTATTATTATTATTATCCCCATTTGACAGAAGAAGGCACCTAGGTTTATAGAATTAGGGAACTTGTTCAAGGGCACAGAGCTGTAAGTGGTGAAGCTAGGTTTCACATCCAGGGTGTTCCAAATCCCTGCAAGAGAGGTCCCACAGCTAGTAAGGGGTGTGGCCACTGATTTCAGAGCCATTGCATTAGTCTGTGTCTCTGAGGTTTCTCCTCACCTATTAAAAAGGATGGTTCTTTCCTCCTTCCTTCCCTAAGGGAATCATGGCAGTGACTCAAAATTGAGAAGGGTTACAACCAGTGATTTAGAGTTTTCTTTCCAAGCCACACACAGATCCTCTAAAACCTCCATGGGAAGGGCATCATTACATCTGCCCTTGGTGCTGATAGAGTCTCAAGGAGAAAACCTGTTTCCACACACGCTCTTCCTCGCTGTCTCTCTCTCTTTAAGAAGAAAAGAATTTCCTCTCCAATAGTCAAACTAGATGAGCATGTAAAGCCCTGAATAGAAGATTATTAAAGCAGTCCACAGTCAGCCTTTCAGCTCACAATCTAATTAGCTGGAAGAGGGCCCTTAGAGTCTACACCAGAGAAATCTCCTAAGGCCCCAGAAAGTCGTCTAATGAGAGAAAATGGAACCATCAGAGAAAAGGGAGAGGCTCATGTTTGTGTGTCTGTGGGAGGGAGGAGAGACTCCAGCTGCTGTGTATACCTCAGTAATCACTTCCATGGTACCCCCGGTGAGAAAACAAAAAATGTAATCACAAGGCTCTCAGCTAACACAACCTGGGCAGTTGTCGCCCTGGAGCCTGGTATACAGGACACCTCCTAGGGTTTTCCAGAGAGAGGAAGATTGGTTTTCTTTAGAGCTACTGCAAGCCCCAGGTAGCCAGCCTCTTCTCACCACCTTAATAGACCAGAGAGGAAGAAGCAGACTAAAAATAGCCTGCGATTGTGTTAGGAAGGCCTCTCACACTCGGGGAGAGTTGTAAGTGACCTGTGAGAGGGGATGGGCCGGTCAGTCAAGTATTCTCTGAGTCAGTGCTCTGTGCTCCAAGAACAGCAGGAAACACAGCCCGCCTCTGAGGACTTTGTAACCATGTCACTCAGTTCAATCACTCCGCCATTCACTCCCTCAACAAGTATTGACTGGGCATCCACTGTGAGGCAGGCACAGTATTTGGCGCTGAGAGATGGAACAAAAAAGCCCTTATATTCTGGAACCAGAGATAAGCAGAACACAGGCAAAATGAACAAGATAAATGGAGGATGTGAGAAGTGTGCTGTGCAGGAAACTAAAGTGGGGTTTTGTGTGACAGATTGTGTAGTGGGGTTTGTGATGTGCTAGCCAGATGTCTCCCTTCAGGGGTGATGCACTTATTCAGCAAATCTGGGCTCTGTGGGCTTAGAAGTCCTGGTTCCCGGAGAGGGGTTTTGCCAACAGGGGGGCCACAGCTAGAGTCACGTACACCTCAAGGTGTAGCTGCCACCTGGTCACTTCAGGCTCCTGGTAAGTAACTCTGATCGTCAATAGGAGGTAGGCTGCTATTGAATAATGGGGGCAGGGAAGAATATATTTGTCACCCAGGTGATCCATGGGGGCACTTCTTGTCCAATTTTGGAAGTAGATGGGTAAATGCAGCAGCCATAGCCCAAGAAGGGCATGATGATGGTGGCTCAGACCTGCCACCAGGTAAGCCATGAAGACCAGCATGCTTGTTGTGAGGGGAAGGGGGATCCAGAATGGGTAGGAGAAGAAGGTGACCCAGAGGTTAGCTGCGGTGGTGGGGGCTCAGATGATCCCATGAATCCTCTCTTGGAAGTTTGCCCCCAAAAGAGACCAACCAGAATCCTAGGGAAGCTGTTCCCAGAACAGAGCAAATGAAGGAAGCAGATCTGAGCAGCACAATGAGTGCAATGTAGCAGATGCTATGACGTGTCACAAACACACCCCCTTTAGGACACAGGCACTCACTTCCCATTTGTTGGGAGTGTTGGTGGCTGATGGCTCTCAGCCAAATCACTCTCTGGAAACCTCCCTCCAAGAGAGAGCTGCCTTTCCCAAGGTCACGTCTCCTTCATGAGGGTAGCTTGCATCCAAGGGTGAGAAGGGCAGAAGTCCAAAGCCCAGCTCCCTTGGCTCAGCTCCAGGGCTCCCAGTGTGATCACTTGAGGTCTTTGCTGTGAATGTATCTAAGCTTAACTCCTCCTTTTGCTCTGTCCTGTTCCCTTCACCCATAACAAGTGCTGGTTCCAAGGGAGGCCCATAAACTTTCTGCAAACAGGTCTCCAGCTCAGAGTCTGTTTCCTGGAGAATCCAACCCAAGACAGTGTGTGACTCATGGAAGGAGAATTAAGTTACACAGTGTTGCCAGAAGACCTCTCCGAGAGGGTAATATTTGAGCTGTGTCCTGAATAATGAGGCAGAACTCAGCTTTGAGAATATGCTTGGGGAAAGTATCTCCGGAGTATATTAGTACATATATTAGAGGATAATTAGTACAAAGCCCGTGAGATGGGAACAGTCTTGATGTATTAAAGGAATAGGAAGAAAGCCTATGGGGCTTGAGGGTAGTGATGGAGAAGGAAAGTAAGATAAAAGGATAGAGGCGGTGACAGGGCCAGGTCTTACAGGGCCTTATATGTTGCAGTGAGGAGTTTGGGTTTTATTCTAAGGATGATGAGAAGTTATTGGAGGGGGTCACCAGAGGAATGAAAGGATCCAATTTACATTTTAAAAAGATCACCCTGGCTACTGTGAATTCAATTTCATCAGGAAGACAAGACTAACTGACATGGAAAATTAGAGAATAACCTCAAAGCAATATGATTCTGTGTCTATAGAGGGCATGCATCAGGCTCTTTAACATGAGTGTCTATCATATTCACTGAATATTCATTTAACAGTAATAATAGTTGTACACCTATTATATACCAGACATTGTACTTGGTTCTGAGGTACAGCAAATAAACAATATAAATAATATCCTGAACCTCACGGACTTACATTCGTAGTGGACAAACCTTAATAAAGTGCTCAGTTGGGTGGCATAGAGTTCAAGCAAGTCATTGGGAACGCTTTTTGAGGGAAAGACTTCATGGAGAAGATGTGACTCGGATTAGGTGGGGAAATGAATAGGGAACACCCATGACAGATAGAAGAAACTGTAAGAACAATAATATGGCAGCAGGGGTGAGCATGGTAACAGTATCAGCAGTTACCATCTATTGAGTACTTACTATGTGCCAGATACCATGCTAAGAATTTAGCATCTTTTATATTGTGTAATCTTCAGGGACACCACATGGAGTAAGCAATATTTTTCTCCTATTTTACAGATGATGAAACTGAGATTCATGGAAATGTTTGTTCAAGATCACATACTCAGGGACTTCCCTGGTGGTCCAGTGGTTAAGAATCTGCCTTCTAATGCAGGAGATGCAGGTTCAATCCCTGGTCGAAGAAGTGAGATGTCACATGACACGGGGCAACTAAACCCATGTGCCGTGACTTCTGAGCCCATGTGCTCTAGAGCCCATGAGCTCTAGAGCCCATACGCCACAACTAGAGAGCCTGTGTGCCACAACTACTGAGCCCTCGTGCCACAACTAGAGAGAAGCCTGTGCACCGCAATGAAGAGCCTGTGCACTGCAATGAAGATCCCGTGTGCCGCTACTAAGACCTGATGCAGCCAAATAAATAAATTAATTAATTAATTTAAAAAAAAGATCACATACTCAGAAAGAGGTGGATTTGTATTTCATTCCATGTCTGACTGATTCTGAAACTGAATCCTATGCCCTTAAGAGAATCCTGATTGAGCAGAAGTGGGCCTCTGGTTATACATTTTCTGGCGTATACCTCTGGTTATACACCACCCTTTTCCAGGATGAGTTCTGTGGCAAGACTTGCTTCTCTCCTGTTGTGTGGATATAACTCTTGGCTCAGTGTTTCCTTTTCTGCCTATGACTCTTTCCCGTCTCTCATATGGCAGAGACTGCTAAATGGTCACCAATATCTGTTTTCTCCTCTTTATGGCATGTGGTTTAATATATTTTCCAGCATCCCTTACAGTTGTGTGGCACTCCCAGGTCTGCCCCCCAAATCTCCCACTCCCACTCTTTACTTGTTTCCCTTTTTTGGATGTCTTGGGAGCCATCCATTGAAGATGTCAAAACCACTCTTAGCCTGTGTCTTTGAATAACTGTGAGGAGAAGAGACCACTCCCTGACCTAGACTGTGGTGTTTTATTTATCAGAAATAAAATAGACTGCTTATTTCTATTTTATCGAGTAGAAATAAAATTCTATTGTGTTGAATCATTACATGATTGTGTCTATTTGTTACTGCAGCCAGACCCATACTAATATGTCTACTTTCTGTCATTGCTCCTGAGGATCTAGATTCCTTTCAAAGATCATTCCAGCCTTTGTTCAAGATTTGGGCCATTCTAATTGTAATTTGGGCCATTCTGATAAAAATGAGCTAAGCCAAGGAGTCTACAGATAAAGACAAAAGAGTGAGTGAATGGAAACTTCACGTTTGTTCTAGTTATAGTAGTAATATGATAGTGGGACCCAGCACAGGGGCATGAAAGAAGGGAGAAATAGACACAGAGAAAGAAGAGAGCTGGGAGGAAGAAAGAGAAGAGGAAGTAGAAATGTGAGAGAGAAGACATGGAAGAAAGGAAAGAGGATAAAGAGGAGAGAGAGAGGAAACAGGAGAGGATAAAGAGATGGAAAAGAGTAGATTAAAAAGCCTGAGGGGGAAAAATTAAAATCAAGTCACTCCTAAAGGTCCAAGAAGATAAGGCCCTCCCAGTATGACTTCCCCAGGAACTCATCACACTCAACCTCTGATACTGAAAGATGCTTCTTTCCTGGTATGGAACTATATATCTAATCCACCAAGCTGTTACCCTCTCACACCTGCAAATATTTCTGAGTAGATATGGCACTGTGCTCAGTAGCCTTAGTTTTCGTGTCAAACCTGAGATTAGCTCCCAGTCAAGCTCTTAAGGAAGGAGAGTTTCCTCCTGGCAGGCAAAACAGAAGAGAGGTAAAGGTTACGCCAGCAGGAGTCAACCTGAGCTTCAGCAACTTTATATAGAGAATGCAGTGGCTGGGAGTTAATTAAGCTTGGTGTCTTTTCCAATCCCACCTTCCCATTTTCTTTTTCCTGAATAGTTTGAAAATGGGTTACAGAGAAAATCAGAGTGGTTCTCAGGACTGGTAAAGCGGTCACGGGGCAGTTAGAAAAGCCCCTTCGAAGCACTTTCACTCTAACAGGCCTGTTAGAAGTCAGACGTCTGTCAGTACCACGGACAGCTCCAGGACTCTCTTGCTGGAGGGCGGTGAAGGAGCCCATGAAGAGGGCTTTAGTAACATGAGCCCAGAAACTCCTGGATAACTGACTGCTACCGCCTGCCACCACATTTAATTATGCAATGATCAGCAACCCTTACATTTTAATTAGGGAGTCACTGTAATGAAGCCATCCTCCTTTTCCCCGGGCGGGCCTTGCTCATTCTCTCCTCACTCAGGAAGGGTCTTCCGCACTAATTGCCTGTTTGGTACCTCGATCTTGACACTACGAGGTAGGTAGTGATCCCCTTGCTTTCCTTCTAATGCAGTCTCTGGTCTCTTTGCCCTCCTCCTCTTTGATTTACCTAATTAGTGCTAATAATGTAAAAGCTGCATGGCCCTCTTTTGATCCTGCTGTCGACGCCAGACAGAGCCATTCCATTAGCAGATATTAAATAGCGCTAATGTGTGGTGACACACGGTTGGAGCTGGTTTGCACACAGTTCCAGCCTGGGACCCTGGGGCTGCCTTACACACACACACACACACACACATACTCACTCATCTCACCCACTTTATTCCTGGAGAAAAGTCATTCTAGGCTGTAGCAGCTTAGAGTGCTGTGTCTTAATAACTGTTTGAGGCCCCCTTTATCGTGGTCTGGCCTTGAAAACCACATGATTTATTCCACATTTCAGGATTTTAATGATTAATTCATGAACGTATCTGCAAGAATGCCAAGGTCTCCAACGTAATGAAAGCCTTTTTTTTTTCTAAAGTTGTTTGTTTTCATTTCAAATCAAAGCAATCTGTCTTGAGCATTCATTTCTCTCCCACTTCTCTCCCTTCACCCTGAAAGGGGGAAAAAAACTCAGAGCTCATTTCACTGGGGTCCTGATAACATTTTGACAAGTAATAGAATTCATTTACATTTATCAAAATAAACAGATACATCTTCCATCTTCTCTCTGTTTAGCTGACACAGATGGGTCTCTCACCTCCAACAGGCACCAGTAAGCTTGGGGTCATGTGTGGTGATTCAACCTGTGTGTTCCCAGGTATGCTGAAATTTTTGTTGGAATGTAAAGGGGTGCTCAGACTGAAGGATCCCGAGTGAGCTCCCAGTACGACCTTCCCTAGGACCCAGGAAGCCAGATATTGTAGCTCTCAGTTTGGCCTGGGGATTCCATGGTTAAGAATATTTGTTCTGAAATTGAATTGATTGGGCTGTAATCCTAGTTTCATCACTTTCCCACAAAGTATGTCATAGAGCTGTTATGAAGATTAAATGAGATAATATATGCAAAATGCTTGACACTGCACCTGGCACATAATAAGTGCTCCAAAATGTTAGGATGATGATGATGATTACGATGATGGCCATGATGATGATGGTGCTTGAATAACATGAGATTCTATTATTGAACCTCTATGTTCTGTGCAAGAGGAGATGGTGACTCTATTGCCATAAAATCCAGATAAACTCTGATGCCTTGGAGCACTGAAGTTAATTTTTTAAAAAATTCCTGCCATTAAGACTGTTTCTGAGAGGCTACATCATTTTTAAGGAGTTATATTCTCCTAAGCCTCATTATCTTAATGCTGGTGTTTTATGGACTTAGAGACAAGCAAAATAGTCTGGAAGTGTGCTATAAGAGTGGGCAATCAGAACAAAGTGCCTGATTTTACACAAGGAACCAGTTCTGCTCAGTCACTGCATCCTGGGCCAAAGCAGAATGACCTCTTTGGACCTGGGTCTCTGCACAAGGACCTGGATAGGTGGGCGTGGGGGGTCACAGTAAGGAGTGGAATTCAGGATCCCTAGCATTACAAACAATGTTCTTTTTGTGGCCCTATTAGTGTTTTTTTAAAGTTAATAAAGTTCATTTTTTAGAGCAGTTTTAAGTTCACAGAAAAATTGAGTGTGAAGTACTGAGAATTTCCATATATTCCCTGTCCCTACACAACCTCTCCCATTATCTACATTCTGTACCAGTGTGGTACATTTGTTACACTTGATGAACCTACACTGACACGTGATTATCACCCAAAGTCCATAGTTTACTTTGGGGTTCACTCTTGGTGTTGTACATTCTATGGGTTTAGACAAATGTATAATGGCGTGTATCCACCATTATATTATTATGCAGAATAGTTTCCCTGCCATAAAAACTTCTGTGCTCTGCCTATTCATCGCTCCTTTCCTCCTTCCTAACCCTTGGCAACCACTAATCTTTTTATTGTCTTCATAGTTTTGCCCTTTCCAGAATGGCACGTAGTTGGAATCAGAGAGTATGCAGCCTTTTCAGATTGACTTCTCTCACTCAGTAATATACATTTAAGGTTCCTCCATGTCTTTTCATGGCTTGATTGCTCTTTTTTTTTTTTTAAGCAATTAATGATATTCCATTGCCTGGATGTACCACAGTTTATTTAACCATTCATCTACTGAAGGACTTCTAGGTTGCTTCCAAGTTTTGGTAATTATGAATAAAACTGCTATAAACTTCCATGTACAGGTTTCTGTGTGGACATAAATTTTCATTTTATTTGGGGAAATACCAAGGAGCATGATCACTGGATCTATGGTAAGAGTATGTTTAGTTTTGTAAGGAACTGTCAAATTGTCTGCCAAAGTGGCTGTACTATTTTTGCATTTTACCAGCAATGAATGAGAGTTCCTATTGCTCCACATCCTTGCCAGCATCTAGTGTTGTCAGTGTTTTCAATTTTGGCCATTCTAATATGTGTGTAGTAGTATTTCATTATTAAAAAAATTTTCAGTTCCCTAATGACATGTGATGTTGAACATCTTTTCATATGCTTACTTTCCATCTGTATATTTTCTTTGGTAAGATGTCTGCTAAAGTCTTTGGCCCATTTTTTAATTGGGCTGTTTATTTTCTTTTTGTTGAGATTTAAGAGTTCTTTGTGCATAAAGGATAAGTCTTTTATCAGATGTTTCTTTTGAAAATATTTTCTCCCAGACTGGCTTGTCTTCTCTTGTTCTCTTGTCTTTCACAGAGCAGAAGTTTTTGATTTTAATGGTCTTATTTATCGGTTCTTTCATGGACCTTGTCTTTGGTGTTGTATCTAAAATGTCATTGCCATACTCAAGATCATCTAGGTTTTCTCTTATGTTATCTTCTAGGAGTTTTTTTTTTTTTTTTTTAATTTTACTTATTTATTTATGGCTGTGTTGGGTCCTTGTTTCTGTGCGAGGGCTTCCTCCAGTTGTGGCAAGCGGGGGCCACTCTTCATCGCGGTGCATGGGCCCCTCACCATCGAGGCCTCTCTTGTTGCGGAGCACAGGCTCCAGACGCACAGGCTCAGTAGTTGTGGCTCACGGGCCTAGTTGCTCCGCGGCATGTGGGATCTTCCCAGACCAGGGCTCGAACCCGTGTCCCCTGCATTGGCAGGCGGACTCTCAACCACTGCGCCACCAGGGAAGCCTCTTCTAGGAGTTTTGTATTTTACATTTAGGTCTATGGTCCCTTTGAGATAATTTTTGTGAAGGGTATAAGGTCTGTGTCTACATCCATTTTTATGTATGTGGATATCCAATTGTTCCAGCACCATTTGTTGAAAAGACTACCTTTGCTCCATTGCATTGCCTTTGCTCCTTTGTCAAAGATTAGTTGACTATGTTTATGTGGGTTATTTCTGGGATTTCAATCCTGCTCCATTGATCTATTTGTCTAATTTTTTACACTGTCTTAATTGTAGTAGTTTTATAGTAAGTCTTAAAGTTGGGTAGTGTCAATCATTTGATTTTGTTCTTCTCTTTAATATTGAGTTGCCTCGTCTTATAAAATTTAGAAACAGTTTGTTGGTGTCCATGAAATAACTTGCTGGGGTTTTGATTGGTATTGCATTGAACGTATGGATCAATTTGGGAATAAATGACATCTTGACAATATTTAGTCTTCTTATGGACCTGGAATATCTCTCCATTTATTTAGTTCCTCTTTAATTCCATTCATCAGAATTTTGTAGTTTTCCTCATTTAGACATTGCACATATTTTGTTAGATTTATCCCTAAGTATTTTATTTTTGGGGACTCTAATGAAAATGGCAATTTGTTATTAATTTCAAATTCTACTTGTTCATTGCTGGTATGTAGGAACACAATTAACTTTTGTATGTTAACCTTGTTATAATCACTTATTAGTTCAAGGAAGTTTTTTTTGGTTATTGAAACTTTTGAATTTTCTACCTAGATGATTGTGTTCTGTGAACAAAGACAGTTTTATTTCTTCCTTCCCATTCTGTGTACTTTTTGTTTCCTTTTCTTGTCTTATTGCAATATCAGGACTTTCAGTATATTGTGGAAAAACAGTCATGATAGAATACATTCTTGCTTTGTTCCTTTTATTAGTGGGAGAGCTTCAAGTTTCTCATCATTAAGTATGATGTTAGTGGTAGGTTTTTTGTAGATGTTCTTTGTCAAGTTAAGAAAGTTTCCCCCTATACTTCTAGTTTTCTGAGAGTTTTTACCATGAATTGATGTTGAATTTTTGTCAAATGCTTCTTCTGTATCTATTGATATGATCATGTGATTTTTCTTTTTTAGTTATTGATGTAATAGATTACATTAATTAATTTTCTAATGATGAACAATTCTTGCATATGTGGGATAAATCCCACTTGGTCTAGGTGTTTAATTCTTTTTATTTGTTGGATTCAATTTGCTAATATTTTGTTGAGGATTTTTGTGTCTATGTTCTTGAGAGAGTCTGGTCTGTAGTTTTCTTATGTCTTTGTCTGGTTTTGATATTAGGGTAATGCTGGCCTCATAGAATGGGTTAGGAAGTATTCCTTCTGCTCCTATTTTCTGGAAGAGATTGTAGAAAATTGGTATAATCCCTTTCTAAATGTTTGGTGGAATTCACCAGTGAATCAATCTGGGCCTGGATTATTAATTAATTGTAATTAATTTTCTGTTTATTAATTAATTAAAGTTTATTAGTTATTGATTCAATTTCTTTAATAAATATAGACCTAATCAGATTTTCTACGTATTCTTGTGTGAGTATTGGCAGATTGTGTCTTTCACGGAATTGGTCCAAATTTTATGTTATCAAATTTATGGACAGAAAGTTGTTCTTAATATTCCTTTATTATCTTTTAAATGTCCATAGGATTTATAGTGATGTCCACTCATTCATTTATGATATTAGTAAGTTGTATCTTCTCTCTTTTTTAATTAATCTAGCTAGAGGCTTACTGATTTTACTGATCTTTTCAAATAATCAGCTTTGGTTTTGTTGATTTTCTATATTGATTTCATGCTTTTAATTTCATTGATTCCTGCTCTAATTTTCATTATTTTTTTCTGCTTACTTTAGATTTAATTTGCACTTCTTTTTCTAGTGTCTTAGGGTGTAAGCTTAGAATAGTGATTTTTGATCCTTCTTCTTTTCTAATATGTGCATTCATTGCTATACATTTCCCTCCAAGAACCATTTTCTCTGCAACCTACAAATTTTGATAAGCTGTATTTTCATTTTCATTTAGTTAAAATATTTAAAAATTTATATTGAGATTTCTTCTTTGATCTACATGCTATTTAGAAGTGTTTTTCTGATGTCAGCATAGCTAACCCAGATCTCTTTAGGTTACTATCAATATTTGTTTGGGATTTTTTTACATCCCTTTGCTTTCAACTTCTGAGTCTACAGTGAATAACTTACTGTAGTTGGATCGTGTTTTTTTTTCATCCATTCTGCCAGTCTCTTCTCTTTGAATGGAGACATTAATCCATTTACTTTTTTCTTTTTGACTTGCAGGATCTTACTTGGACAGAAAGTCAACAATGAAACAACATGAACAACAGACACAACACTCCACCCAAGCTCTCAGGTGCACATTCTCCAGGACAGACCACATGTTAGGCCATAAAACAAGTCTTAATGCATTGAAAAGACTGGTGTCTTCTGCAACCACAATGGAATGAAGCTAGGAGTCACAAATGGAAGGAAAACTGGAAAATTCACAAATAATGTGAAAATTAATCAACCACTGGGTCTAAAAAGAAATCACAAGGGAAATTAGAAAATAGTTAGAGGTATGAACCAAAAGTAGCACCTCTCAGAGGGAAGTTTACAGCTGTAAATACCTGCACTAAAAGAGCAGCTCTGTCTTATCACCAGAAAAAAAAAATTGTAACTATAAAAAAAAAGAAGAGTTTTGTTTAATGTTTTAAATCACTTATTTATTTGAAAAATTGACATGGAGCAAAGTTCAAGTGGTACAAAAAAGGAGGATATAGTGAAAAGTCAGTTTCTATCCCATTTTGATCTATAAGTTACCTTGTCCTCTCTAGGAAGTGGCCCCTGTTATCTGGCTTTTATGTATCCTGCCAGAGATATTAGGATAAAATCCCAAAAGTGGTCTCACTGAAACCAGGGATGAATTTTAAGGAGTGGGGGTGGGGGGAGGAAGTCAGAAGGATTAATTGATTGATATGCAGGTATCAAAAAGAATGAGGGTACTAAACAGAAAGTCTGATTCCAAACTAGGTGGACTTAACCATAGTGGTATATCACTGAAAGCAAGAGGTTAAGAAGGGGGAAATGTAGAAAAACTGGAAATTAAATGTTGATACTGGGGAAAGGACTAATATCTTTGTTATGGGTTAACCACACTTATTACTAAAAGTGAAAAAAATTATTGTGCATATCTGGAAGTACCTGACTTGGCTCATGGTACTGCCAAATGTACTTCATCATGAGCCATGTCATTGTGGTTTTTACTCTGGAGGAGTAAAAAAATATGGAGAGGTTCTTCACAACCTCTGGTTCTCTGTCTGTTACAGAAATCTAACTCTAGAGATTGACATCAAAGGAAAGCTACAGGGCTTCCCTGGTGGCGCAGTGGTTGAGAGTCTGCCTGCTAATGCAGGGGACACGGGTTCGAGCCCTGGTCTGGGAAGATCCCACATGCCACGGAGCAGCTGGGCCCGTGAGCCACAATTGCTGAGCCTGCGCGTCTGGAGCCTGTGCCCCGTGACGGGAGGGGCCGCGATAGAGAAAGGCCCGCGCACCGCGATGAAGAGCGGTCCCCGCACCGCGATGAAGAGTGGCCCCCGCTTGCCGCAACTGGAGGAGGCCCTCGCACGAACCGAAGACCCAACACAGCCAAAAATAAATAAATAAATAAATAAATAAATAAATAAATAAGAAAATCCTTTAAAAAAAAAAAAAAAAAAAAAAAAAAAAGGAAAGCTACAATCAGTCATAGACCCATGGACTTTCAGAGTTGGAAAGTGTCATTTTACAAAAGGTCAAACTGAGGCCCAGAGAGGGTGAAGTATTTACTAATGCATGGACTGCATTAAAGAAAATCCATTTTAAACACTTAATACTGTGTCATGTAACCATCGGTTCTCTGTCTCTTCCACACACTCTCAACTCCTTGAGAGCTGGGATTGATCTTGCTCATATAGGACAGTGTGAGGTCCAGCACAAGATTCAGTAAATGTTGAGTGAATTAATACACAAATGCTGAGGAATAGGTGATGAGTCTGACAGCTCATGGAATCCAAATTCAGAGAATTCCATGGAAGGGCTTTTCACAGAGAAAAATGTGACACCATTTCCTGAATTCAGACCTTGTACACAACCAAGTAAAGACTGTCTGGGAAGCCACAGCATGCCTGGAGTAGATGAAGGACAGTGAAGCTGGATGATGAATCAGTTTTAGAAAGATTCTTGGGTGTAAGAAACAGAGAACCCAACTCTCTTTGGTTTAAACAATAAGGATGTTTATTGACTCACAAAATGGAAGTTCAGGTGCAAAGTGAGCTTCACAGTTGACCAGATTCTGCAGTTCTGCTGCATTTCCCCACAGTTCTCCTGGCTCTGTCACTCTGTGGAGTGTTGTCATATTCAGGTGGGTATGAAGAGGCTGCCGCAGCTACCTCTCACATCTACACACAATGAAACCAAAGGACAAGAGAGGAGAGGCAGCTTCTGGAAGCCCCTCCAGAATATGGAGGAAGGACTCTTTCAGCTTTTGTCTTTGCTTTCTCTCAGTCTGTTCTCCAAAGGAATCCTGTTAAAACAAGGATTTAAGTCAAATCATACTTCTGCTCAAAACCCTCTGGTGTATCCCATCTCACTCTATATAAAAGCCAGAGTCCTTCTCAGACCTGTAGAGCCCAACAGGTTATGGCCAAGCATCACGTCTTTGCTTTCGTCTCCTACTCTTGTCCCCTTTGTCAACTCTGCTCTAGCCACACGGGCTTCCTTGCTGTTCCCCAAACACACTAAGCCCATTCCCACTTCAGGACATTTTGCCTGGAGTGTTCTTTGCAAACTTCACTAGGATGAATCCCTCACCTCTGTCAAGTGGCCTTCCCAAAGGACCTCATTTAAAAATGCCGCCCCTGGACTCTCTCTCTCTCGTCTTCCCTGCTTTAGATCCCCTTGCTTCACTCATCACTGCCAAGTATTATGTGTATATATATTATGCTTTATTTTATGTGTGCCCCTCCCAAAGGCAGTGATTTATTTTTTTAATTTCATGAGTTTTGTATGCCCATCACACATACAGCAGTGTCTGGAACATAGCAGGCACATAATAAATATCTGTTGAATAGATAAAGTTCTCTCCTAAGCTCCTCTTTTCCTTTCATTGGCTCAAATTTGGGCACATGACCATTCATAAGCCAATCATTGCAGGGGGTTTGGGATTACTTTGAAAACAATCAGGCTCATCTCTGGAGCTGGTGGTGGGATTAGTCTCACAAGAAGCACTTGGCTGCATGCACACCCAAACAAACTGAATTCTGTTAGGAAGGAGAAGAGGGGAAGGGATATTGGTTGGACATCCAACAATGTCAGTACAGATGGCGCTAGACCTTTCTGAAGGCCTCAGTGTAGACTCCTGTGCACTCCCTGCCTCCTTTCAGAGGGTTTCCCACTGACCCAGCAGGATTACAAAGACCTTCCCTCTGGAATGTTGAGAAGGGATGGGGGTGGGGGAACTGGGGAGAGAAGAAAAGTTACTTCAGAGAAGCAATGAAAAACACTGTTGACAAGCAACAGTACAATCTGCAAAATGAGAAAATCACATACAAACCCCAGATTGCAAAATCAGAGGTGCTAATGACAATGCCAAACAGAACTTTTCTTGAATGACAATCCAATTTTTCCATTATAGCAGAAAGACCCACTGAAAAATAGGAGCTCCTCAGCATGGGCTTCTATGTGCTAAAGTTTGTGAGTGAGGAAGGTGTAAGATGCTCATTTCTGCCTGGAAGCAGTACAAGGTGCTCAGCAAGGATCTCTGCTATGCAGGGACCTGAGTCTGCCTCAAGGGTCCATGAGCTGGGGCTCATGGCAACAGCTCAAGCACCAGCAGCAGCTAAGAACACTTTATTCTTGCTCAGTAGTGGCCACAGAGAGAGGATCTAAAAAAAGCTAAGCTCGGATGGGGTGTGGCCTCATTTGGCACCTGAGAGGGTATAGGTATTTTCGTTCTTAGGTTTGGTAGTAGGTTATTCAACACCTACTGTGTGGTAGACATGATTCTAGGCACTGAGGATACACAGTGACCTCTACAAAGGCAGCCAGGCTGCTCCTTTAAAAATGAAAATGTATGGGCTTCCCTGGTGGCGCAGTGGTTGAGAGTCTGCCTGCCAATGCGGGGGACACGGGTTCGAGCCCTGGTCTGGGAGGATCCCACGTGCCGCGGAGCGACTGGGCCCGTGAGCCACAATTACTGAGCCTGCGCGTCTGGAGCCCGTGCTCCGCAACAAGATAGGCTGCGATAGTGAGAGGTCTGCACACCGCGATGAAGAGTGGCCCCCACTTGCCACAACTAGAAGAGAGCCCTCGCACAGAAACAAAGACCCAGCACAGCCATAAATAAATAAATAAATAAATATTAAAAAAAAAAAAAAAGAAAATGTAAATCCCATCACACTTAGACTAACCCCCCAATTCTGTACATGGCTCACACCTACCTTGCCAACCTGGATGATTGCTGTACTTTAGTCACCCTGGCTGCCTTCTTTCTGGTTCTCTCATACTCCAAGCTTCTTCCTGCCACAGGTCTTTTGCACATGCTTGTACTCTCTCCTGGAGCACTCTTCTCTATGATCTACTCATGACCGATGTCTCACGATTCAGATCTGGCTCAATACTGTGCTTTTGGAGACGCCTTCCTTGACTATCTCATGACACACCACACACCAGCGGTGGCATTAAAGTTTTCTAACCACAGCGTTGGCACAATCACTGGTTAATCCAAACAGATGTTAGCCATACACCACTGGGACAGCTGCATCTGTGCGTACCAGCTGAACGCCACCCGATCGTGTGCCATGCACGTCCTCAGTCAATGTATGTATTTCCTTGACATCATCACGGTTTTCTTTTCTACTGTTCTACTTCTTAATTGCATGTCTTAGCCTATTACGGCAGGAGTTTTTCTGTTGTGTTCCTCGTGTGTTATGGCATTGACAATGCCTAGTTCAGGTCTGGCGTAAAGAAGGTGCTCCATTAATGTCCAGAACTTGTGAAATGAAGGATCAAAACACCAGTCCTCAGGCAGCTTATCTTCTGGGAGATGGGATTAGTGATGGCAGAATTTTAGAGGTGTGTGCTTGGACCACTGAATTGACTTAGAATTCCAAATTCTGGAATCAGAAGTTCTTTGGAATTGCAAGTAACTAAATTGGAGGAAAGAGTGATCATGTTACTGTGGGTGCATGAGGGGGCAGAGCTGCACAGGTTCTGGGGAGACACACCGGGGGCAATGGCTGGAGGATACAGCTGTTGAGTACAGTGATCCCTTGGTCTGACCCTGACCTGCGACGACACTCGCTCTCTCTGCAGTGCTGGCCCTTTTGTAGAGCCTGGTTCAAAATGGCATGAATTTGGCTCTCGATAGGTCAAATGCTTTGTTTAATTATCTTACCTAGAATGTCTCATTTAATTCTCCATGATACCTTTGTGAGATGGGTAGGTGAAATCAGGTTCATCTTGCAAACTAAGAAATGGAAACTCAGTGAGACTGAATGACTTGACCAAGGTCACAGAAGCAAGGCTTAAGCCTCGTCTCTCCTCTGTGCTGCATGCGAGCTTCTACTACAGGGGCCATGTATCTCCTGCCTTGTTTCCCCCAATCCCCCCTCCCTCACCCCAGACCCTTCTGTGGAAAAGACTCACGAGATTTCCTGTCTTCACAGACTCAGTAAAGAAAGTGGACAGAGCCAAGGAACCTCCTCCTGGTGGTGAACATCAAAACAGTGACTCTGCCAGGCTCTCTCCAAGTGACCTTGAGCAGATCTCATCCCCTGGTCAGCCTCAGCCTCCCCATCTGTAAAATGAAGGGCTTGGATAATGGCCTTAAAATCTTTCCAGGTTTGATATAGGATTCTGTGATGGCAAAAATAAGAGATATTGTATTACTGCGGATTGAAAAATAATTATCTTTTATGCTCTACATGTAACTTTCTACTTCTCAGGTTACCTGTTATATAGTATCAACGTCACCTCATTTATCAGACACTGTTGTAATAAAGATGCAATTTGTGGCTGCAATTTCCATTTTATGGCAACATTTGATTTACACGACGTATTTTTAAAGCATGTCACTTGTAATGTGCGCATCTGCCAAGAGCCTGATCTTCCGTAATGACTTTCCAGCGAGGTCAGAGAAAGTGCCCAAATTTCAGTAAACAAACATCGGGCAAGTTTTCAGCACTAAAGCCTCCCTCCCATGCTGGGGAGGGATGTTGTGGCCCTGTGGGGGATGATGGCAACTCTCCCATATTCAGACACAAAGTGCTTCTGGCTAGGTGGATGAAGATTGTGGGAACTTCTCCTACTGATGTTCTCAAACTCTGATTGGGGGAGCGAGGATCTCTTCAGAAGCCTGTGTGTGCACCAGGTCAGGGGGCTCTTAGAGATAAATTTGCCAATAATGGGTCAACTTGAGAATCAATTCACTCAATGACAAGTTCACTGAGTGTCCAATCGATTGACTGATTACTTTGAGAAAAATTTTAAGGCAAATATTTGAAGAGCAGAAGCAGTGTGAGAGGCAGGAACATCTAGGGAAAAAATCCCAACTTGGTGAATTTTTCTTACTTTATTAGTCTTTTGGAAAACTGGCCATTTTGCAAGTTAGCTTCTGAATAGCTGATTTGTGGCAAATTGGTCTGTTTCTGAGGGGTCAGTCCAGTCACTTGGAGGTCTGCAACTTTGACCTTTTGGTTCTGCTGATGCAGATTTTAAGCCCACCTAGTCCATCCCTCTGCAGCCAGGCAGAACATCCCTGAGCCAGCTCAATCCACAGGAAAGAGAGAATGATAGATAGTAAGTCAGGTTGTAAGTGATGGATCTAATTCTTGTCTTGCACACCTTGAGTGAAAAGGATTTTGAGGAATCTTTCTCCTTAATTCTGGCAGGAATTTAGTGGCCTTTGAAGCAGAGCCAAGCAGACATGAGCTTCTGGGAGACCTGATCCTCTTACAAGCCTCTGAAGCCCTTTCAGCCAGCCCTCAAACACTGCTACCCCCATATTATGCTGTGGGATTTTTAAAAAAATGAAACTCTCATTATTGTTAGTGCAATAATGATGCAAGCACCCAGAGGCCAGGAAAGACAAGGCAAGTGAGTGTGTCTTTGGATAAAGCATCTTCTGGCCCAGCCTCTCTTGGACATTTCGAGCCAGTTAAGCAACTTGACGTGGTGACTGCCCACCAGGACAAAGGCTGCCTTAGAAGGGGGTGAACTTATGTCCCAGGGGTTTAGCCACTAGTTCAAAATCCTCCCAAATGTCATTTGGCTGGTGAGGATTTTTTCTTGAGCCTTGTCTGGCCTGTGCAGCTTATTCTGGATGAGGACTGGACTCTGAAGCCTACAGCTCAGGTCTGCAAAGCCCAACTACTCACTGCTGTAGCCCCAGGGCCACCACAGCACCAGGCTTGGTGGTGAGGCTCAATAAACCCTCATAAATGGATGGTGGCATTGAAAGGCAGTCAGCCAGCACGGTGCCTACTTTCCTCCTCCCACTACAGGCTGTTTTGTCACAATTGAGGACTCTCTCAGATCAGGTATGGATTATAGGGAATGACAAAAGGGTATTTATCCTTCCTGTAATGTAGCCTATTTCCTCGTGGTGGCACTGCCCATCATGCCCTTGAAAATGCCATTCCCTTAGCCAGGAATGCCCTTTCCTCCTTGTCTGTTAGCTTGTCTGAACTTCTCTTTCAATACCCAGCTCAAATGTCATTTTCTTGGTAAACCTTTCCCAGTTCTACCAGGCTCAGATTACTTGTAATTGTAATTGTACACATGAGTCTCTCCACTGTATTGTAAAGTCTTCAAAGACAGATACTTCATCCTATTCTCATTTATTCATTCACTTGTTTAGAGACAGCATAGTATAATGTCTAAGAGCACAAATGATGGATTTAGAGATAACCTGGTTATAAAGGCTAGCTGTGCAACTTATTGGTTGTGTAGTTTACAGTGAGTGACTTATCCTCTTTAAATCCTGTTTCTTATATGTAAGAATGAACACAGTGGTAGTATTCATCTCCTAGAGTTGTTGAAAAAATTAAGTGCATATATTATTTCTTGTGCACTTATTATACACCAAGACTTATGCTGATAATATTAATTATTATGATTATTTATTCAACTAATATTTATTGTACCAGTGCTGGGTGCCTGATACTGTCCTAGGTGCTGCCTCCAGGATCTAACCAGATGTTTAGTACAGAGTTAAGGCTTGGTTAATGTTCACTGAATGAATAAGGACTGAACAAGTCATGGACTTAGTTTCTAAGTCTATGTATTAGTCAGGCAGGCTGGATAATGGTGTGTAACAAACACCACCACCACCCCAAATCTCAGTAGCTTAACTGAACAAAAATGCATTTATTGTTTCTATTATATGTTCAATGTGGGCTGGCTGAGACGCTCTGCTTATCAGGGGTCAGAGAGCCAGGCTGACCATGGTACCATCTCAACAGATGCTTCCATGATCTCTGTAGCAGAAGGAAGGGAATGGAGGGCTGTCTCTTAAAGTTTCCACCTGAAAGTGGCACACACCGTCTCTGCTCACATTTTCTTGGCGAGAGCAACTCACATGGCTCTGCATAACTCTAAAGGGCAGAGAGAATTGCAATTGCAATCCTATCCTGTGCCCAAAAGGAGGATCAGAATATTTGTGAATATCCCTCATGACTATTGTAGGCTGGAAGCTGATAGTACAGTCTTCTCACTAATACACAGTCATCTTTGGCTTACAAAGAAACCCCAGTTCAAGGTCAGTATCATTAGTTACCCATAGGTTTCTGGTTTGGAACTAAAATTTCAGATTAGGTCTTTTTTTCTCTCCTCACTTCCCTACTCAATTATATTTTAAGCAGATGGGTGATCCTGTCAGCCTTAAGAAAACAACAGAAAAAACAAATGTATGTAAAACATCCTACCATCTAATTAAATTTCTCTGCCACCCCAAGATTTGGGCTTGGATGCTGATTTGCACTTTAAAAAAATCAAAGCAGAAACCCAGATTCAAGAAAACTTGCAAAACACTTCCATGTTGTTCTCCACGGCTGACGTGTAAATGAAAAGAATGCTTTTATTTCCCCCTACGACAAACACCTTTATTTTTGTTGCTTGATGGCTTGGAACGGGGTTCTGTTTCAAGACAATTAAAAGAAACTTCTAAACACAAACCCAGTGAAGCAGGCCAAGGGGAAGATGTACATGGAGGGTTAAGTGGGACAAATCTTAATCAAGCAGTTACGGGTCTTTGAAGAACCTTGGTCAGGCCTGCAATAACTCCTCTGGGCTCAGCCTGACACTCCAAAAGATCTGTCATCACAACCTTACAGACCCTCCACCCCATCCCCACCCACATCAAGTGAGGGTGCATTAGCTGTCTATTTCTGTGTAACAAATAACTTCAAAACTTAAGTCAACAAACATTTATTATTTCACACATCTTCTGAGGGTCAAGAATCCAGGATTGGCTTATTTGGGTGGTCCTGGCTGAGGATTTCTCAAGAGACTCTGGTCAAGTTGTCCACTGAGGCTGCTGTCATCTGAATGCTGGACTGGGGCTGAAGGATCCCTTTCCAAGGTCACTCATGTGGTTGTTGGATGGCCTCGGTTCCTTGCTAGCTGTTAGCCAGAGGCCTCAGTTCCATGCTGTGTGCTCCGTACCACAGAACCTTTCATGGCGTGGCTGCTGGCATCCCCAAGCTAGCTGGATAAACTGACCAAGATGGGAGTCTTCGTGTTTCATAACCTATTCTTGGAAATGACATACGTCACTTCTGCTATGTTCTGTTGGTCACACAGACTGACTCAGGTACAGTTTGGTGCGAGAATACACCAGGATGTGAACATCAGGAGGCGGGGATCATTGGGAGTTACTTTGGAGGCTGGTTACCACATGAGGGATGCGTGCTCACACACACACACACACACACACACACACACACACACACGCACAAACACGCATTTAATCGGTAAACAAGAGAACAAACTTTATCTACTATGGCCAAGACCTGGGCTAGGTGATTTCCATAGGTTGTTATCTCAGTCCTCACAATAACTCTGCAAGGTAAGTGCTATTATAATGCTCATTTTCACAGAAGAAGAAACTGAATTTCAAAGAGGTTAAGGAGTTAAATGCTGTCTGGCAGGAAGTGGTAGAGCCAGGGTACAAAATGAAATCTGTCTCATGCTAAACACTTCCTGGAGCCATGTTACTACTGGGTAAGGTTAGGGTGGCACTGTGTGGTCTTGACCAGTGGCCTTTGAAATTAGCTCAACCTGGCCTCAACTCTAGATACTGCTACTCACCAACTGTGTGGCCGTGAGCTAGTTACCTGACCTCTCTCAGCCTCTACATCCTCGTCTGTAAGATGAGGATGTATTTAATGGTATCCACTGTATGCTGCTGTGTGGAGATTAGGTCAGGTAACGGCTGTGCACCAATAGCTATGAGGTGAGTGCTCAGTAAATGCTGGGGGCCATGGTTATGAGCCCTGGGCTGTGACCCTGACTAGATCAAATTCCTTCCCTCCCTTGTACCTCAGTTTTCCTACCTGAGAAGTGAAGGCCTTAGATTATATGTCCCAGGTCACTTCCAATTCATAGTTCATGAAAATTTTTAACACAGTATTTATCTGAATCTCGGAGTTGTGCTAAGCAGTGTGAAACCAAAGTATCCTCTAATTATGGTATACTGAACAGTTGAGATTTTCTCGACTTTAGCCGGAATTTAAGGAAAATGGGTTGCAGCTTTCTGTTTGATACTCTGTATTCAAAGTGTCAAAAGGTGGCCTTGAGGTGTGGGGGAAAGCATGTTGGGCAGCGGACTCTGTTCCCAGAAAACTTTGACTGACAGGCTGTGCGACCTCAGCGAACACTCTTGACCTCTCTGTCCTTATGCTTGTTCAATTTTTTCAGATGAGGAGAAAACTCCTGCTTTGCTTTATGGCCAAATGAATTTGGGACACACAGTACAAATGAGGCACATTCTTAGTGATGAAACTCCTCAGAGGGGACCGAATCCGAGGCTTTGGAGGATGGTTCTTTGTGCCCTTCTGGGGGCTTTGAGTGCACAGGGGCAGGAGGGCCAGACCAATTAACTTCTAGAGAAAAATAGCAGTTTGGAAATTCCAAGGACCTTGTAACACATCTTTTTCTAAAGGATTTCTCAGAGGAAGAGGTATAGAGGTGTCCGAGACAGTGACAAAAGAACCTTACATTGTTTTTAACCTCTGGGGGCAGAAATGCTGGCTGCCTTGGATGGACTGAATTTTATCTACTCCTCGATGAAGTGCAGAAACCAGAGCCAACGGGAAGCAGGAGAAGGGGAGGGAAGGAAAGTGAAATGTGTGTGTGTGTGTGTGTGTGTGTGTGTGTGTGTGTGTGTGTGTTTTCCCTCCCCTGTATTCATCCCTCCAGGTCAGGCAGTTCAGAATCAGCTCTTACATTGGCCACTTTGACCTCTCTTCCTGCATGGATTTTGCAGGTGCTGTTTGCAGCCAGTGAGTGTAGGTTGTCTCTGTTTCTCCAGCTATCCTGTTAATATTTTGTTATCCATACCAGCTCTGTGGGTGTAGAATTATGACCCATCGTGGATGAGAGAAGCCTGATACAGCCTCTCTGTACTCTGCCCTAACCTAAGCCAGTCTGGTCCCTGTTCCTACATAGGGGCTGAGTTCCCAGCTGGCTCTACCCACCCCTAGTCCCAGAATGCAGTAGACCCATGGCTTCAACAAAGCCCCCATCCCATCCCCTTGTGGCAGAGTGCTTCTGTCCACTTCTGATCTTACCTAGGGAGATGTTTACTTTGATTTTTAGTGGGGCTATAAAATAATGTATATATTTTAGTGCTTTTCCTATCATTGTTCTATATTTCTCTATTTGGTTCAGAGGTTTGTTGAGTTAAACACAACAAGCACTGTCTTGACTAGATACAGAATTTCACGCCATTTTAAAATTCCACTAACAGATTGTTTTAAATTGATTAATTAATTTATTTTTGGCTGCATTGGGTCTTCGTTGCTGCATGCGGGCTTTCTTTAGTTGCGGCGAGCAGGGCTACTCTTCGTTGTGGTGCGTGGGATTCTTATTGCGGTGGCTTCTCTTGTTGTAGAGCATGGGTTCTAGGTGTGTGGGCTTCAGTAGTTGTGGCAAGGGCTCAGTAGTTGTGGTTCATGGGCTTAGCTGCTCCGCGGCATGTGGGATCTTCCCGGACCAGGGCTTGAACCTGTGTCCCCTGCACTGGCAGGCGGATTCTTAACCACTGCACCACCAGGGAAGTTCCCCTCTAACAGATTTTTAACTAAAATTTTTATTAAGATAATTGTAGATTCCCTGCAGTTGTAAGAAATAAAACAGAGGGACTCTGTGCACCCTTTATCCCTTTTCTTCCAATGACAAGCATTTTGCAAAACTATAGTACAATGTAAGCCAGGATATTGAATCTCTCACAATTTCTAAGAAAACTTTTTTAAAAATGTGCTCTTGGACTTCACTGGTGGTGCAGTGGTTAAGAATCCACCTGCCAGTGCAGGGGACATGGCTTCGAGCCCTGGTCTGGGAAGATCCCACATGCTGCAGAGCAGCTAAGCCTGTGCGCCACAACTACTGAGACTGTGCTCTAGAGCCCGTGAGCCACAACTACTGAGCCCGCATGCCACGATTACGGAAGCCCGCGGGTGAGAGCCTGTGCTCCACAACAAGAGAAGCCACCACAATGAGAAGCCCGCGCACCACAACAAAGAGTAGCCCCCGCTCGCGGCAACTAGAGAAAGCCCGCGTGCAGCAATGAAGACCCAACGCAGGCAAAAATGAATAAATAAATAAATACATTTTTTTAAAAGTGCTCTCAGGGCGGTGAGGGGTGCAGGGTGCATGCTCCCCGCACTTGGTCTCTGCTGACACCATTCTTGTGGCCCTGGAGTCAAGAGACCGGGCGAGAGTCTGACCCAGCTCTATCGCAGTGTCCAGGGTGGCCTCCCTGGGACTTGGCTTCCTCATTTGTAAAATGAGGAGGTGGGATGAGAAATTCTCCAAAGTTTCTTGTATTTCTACCATTTTGTGATTTTATACATAGCCTGTGACAGTTCTGGGGCCACAATGCATTTCCTCAGTGAACTCTTCCCCACCTGCCTTGGCCCCTGTGATTGAGTGGGACAGACACCCCCCTCCTGGGCTCTAGGGCTGGATGTGTGATTGGCTTACTGGGTCTAAGGAGACCTTTCTATTCCACCTGTGGATGGTCCAGGTTTGGTGGTCTGACCCCAGCCAGCCAGTGAGCAACCATCCAGGGATGTTTATTGAGACAATGGGGCCGCTGAAGAGTGGGATGGAGACTTGGTGTTCCAGGCAGGCAATCACCTTGCCCCCTCTATGGAAGAGCTTGCTCAGAACTGGGTCGGAACAGAGGAAAGTGGAGCTGAGAGATGCAGAGAGAGGGAGGAGGACAACCCGAGTCCAGAAATGTCCTGAAATACTGAAGGTCACGTAGCCATAATGGAACCTCACTTTACCCATTATACCCAAGCGAGTAATGCTTATTTTCGGGCAAGAGGAACCATTTACCGACTTCATGCACCTGGTTCTGTGGGGGGCTCTGAAGGAAGGCTGGATTAGAGGGAAAAGAGTTTGCAAGCTTGGAATTAATCACAAACAGGAGGGTGTTTCCCTCTCGGAGGATCTGGAAGGAGTTTACAGGTGTGATCTCACTGGTTTTCAGCTGTAATCGAGTGAAGTTACCTTGATGTACAGGTGCTTTCCTCATTCCTGGGAGGAAACCATGTTACAGCGGAGCCCAGACCCCTCCCACCCGCTCCCATGGCCCATTAACATGCACTGAGCTCATCTGACACCTTCGAGCCTCTTTTGGTGGCCCGTCTCCTCTTAAGCATTGTACAGAGTGACTCAGATCTCATCCCCGAACCATTCATCAGGGAGACAGCGATTTATTGAGACGGAACAAGAATGAGATAACTCCAGCTGCTGGGCCAGGCCTCATTAGCGCTCAGCCACTTGGAATTCAGCTCTAAGCACAGGTGGGCAGAAGTCTTGGCTAAGGGGTCCTCTCACCTCCCGCTCCACCCTCCGGAGTCTTCTGGAAAACCTTGGCTCTTAATGAGGTGGGAATGGTACCCTCAGAGCGGAGGGTTTCAACTGGGGATGTGAAATTGGTTCACCTGGAGAGCTTAAGTCTGTCTAGCTGTCTGTCTGCCTCTCCCCTTCATCTCTATTTATTTAAATAGGTAATGTGAGCCCAAAGTAAACAATTAGAACAAAGCTTCCTCATCTGTAAAATAAGCATAATAATAATACCTACTGCAGAGGGTTGTTATGATAACTAAGTGAAGTACTATATGTAAAGTGTTTAGCACAGTGCTGACTCGTTATTAATATAAATCTTACACTTCCATCCCCAAACACCCAATTCCCTTCCCATTACAGATTCCAGAGATCATCTCCATACATAGATGCGAGCATATAGAAACACACACACACATACATTCCTAAAGGCGATATCACTGGAGCAAATTCTCAGGACTTGTTTCCAGGCCCCTGCTCTGGCCAGACCACAGGAGTTTCTAGGGCCAGCCTGGGTTGGGAAGCTCAGGCTTGGAAGCTGAGTAAGTTTCTGGGGAACATCAGGAAATTAGAGTGTGCAGCCACTGAGGTAAGAAGCAAGTGATCGTGTTTCCACAAGTGCCTAAGTCAGGAGGACTGCCTGGAAGAGGGCCACCGTGAATGAAATATGCTCAATGTAGCTGTGAAAGTCACAATCACAATAATAATAACAGATAGAATTGTGGAACATTGGTTGGGACTTATCCTGTTACCTCAGGACTCTGGTTAGAGCCCCAAGCTCAGGACTATCAGCCCTGAGAACTTCCACAGCCCTGAGAGCAGCAAAGTTGCCAGCAGACTCCTTCCCCAGGGCTTACTAAGAGGTGGCAGAAATGCTCTGGCCGCCTTCACTGCCACCCTCCCCTCCCTGGTGTGAAGAGATAGATCTGAGGAATCTGTAGGAGTCCGGTGGGGATGACACATCAGTTTCTTTTCCCTCTTCCTTGGGGGGCTTCACCTGGTTGACGACACTAAGCGAACTCTGTATAGAGAGAGGGAGGCAAGCATCTTGCTCTTGGGCAGGACACTGGCTGAGCTGATGAAACCTGCGGGTCCTCTGGGGCTGCCAGTGGAAGAATTCATGGACAGCTTGGAAAGTGTCCCTGGGAGTTTGGGAATATACAGCAGCAGAGAAACTGCATCCAGCTCCTCATCTAGACATTCTGAAGGTGAGGGGCCAGCGGAGCAGCCTGTCCTGGCGGCTGTAGTGAAAGGGGGCCGTACGGTTGTAGGCACTTTGTACCACTGATGTGGCAAGGACGCATATGCTTCCGCGGGGCCCAGAGGATGCTGCAGAAGGCAGGCGGGCTGGGGTATTCTCAGCAGTGCTCATCCAAGGAGACTGCCTGCCACTGAGGGGACTTGGCAACAAGAGGCTGTGCAGAAGGAGCATGGGGAAGGGGGGGGACGACTTCGAGGGGTGTTGGAAGAGGTCAGCTAGAGGGCATCGCCCACATCAGAGGACAGGGCAGCGGCTCCCTGACGTCCTCCCCATGAAACCCTACAATACTCAGTTGCACCCGTAGGGGTTTGATGGGGACGAGAGGGCTTCCGCAGCCTTGGTGAGGGGAAAAGACTGCCTTCCTCTCCCTGCTCATCACAGAAGGAGCCGGAGCACAGAAGAGGGACGTGGGAGATGAGAGCGGGCTGTTCTCACCAGTGCTGGTGCCTCCCCCACTGTGGGGACCTGAGTAAGACAAGGGGGGTCGGCCAGAGGGGGCACAACGGGGACAAGAATTCAGTGTACTTGATATGTGGTCCCAGGAAGCTGCCAAGCAAGTGGGAACTGAGACTATCAGGGAAAGGGAGCCAATCAAATGTGCCACATTTAGTGGTTCCTGCTGTGGGCCACATGGCTAACCTTCTCCCGAGCTGTCCACCAGGGGTCGAGTGGGCTTTCATCCCGCACCTCCCTCTGTCACTCATTGAGGGCTGGGCCCACATCTGGTGGTGTCATGTGCACAGAGGGGAAGTCCTCGGGCACCCAGCCTGTGCCAGAAGGAAGGGTGCACTGACAGCCTCTGCCATGGGGGGCTGGGGGGTGAGGCTTAAATAGGAAACAAGATGAAAGTTTTGAACCAGATTGAATTGGACTGTGCAAGATGAGTGTTTCACACCCGGAGGTGACCCAGAAGCTGTGGGATCAGCTGGCGGGGTCAATGCAGGACAGAAAAGGGAGATACAGAAGAGCATATGTGAGGGTAAGAGCGGGAGAAAAGGAAAGCTATTTCAGGCTGCCTGCCGAGTCCATACTGGGAAAGGAGGTGACTTCCCTGCGTTAAGGGCGTGCCTAGTGCTGTGAGGACCACCCCAGAAGCTCTCCTCATTTAATCACCTCAAGAGGTGGCTTTGCTATTGTCCCCATCGTGCAGATGGATGGGCTGGGCTGTGGGAGGCTACGTGATGTTCCCAAAGTCACTCAGCTACTTGGGGGCAGAATGACGTTTGCCTCCAGCCCCACACTCTTGACCACTAGGGCAGAGACTCCTGGTGGCCTGTCCATTTCCTCTTCCTTCCTTAGTAACAGAGCCTTGGTGTTCTTTCAGGAGCCAACGCATCTGGCTTCACGACCATACTTTCCAGCCTCTTTGCAGGCAGGGGTGCCAATGAGGTGTAAGCAGAGTCTTTTTTGGGGGGGACTTCCAGGGAAGCCCCTTAAGAAGTAACTTACAGGTAGTATGTGTCCTTTATGCCCTTTACTCTTTCTCCTTTTGCTTCTTCCCTGGACCACGATGTGATGTTCAGGGCTCCAGCAACCATCTGGGACAACATAACGTTGAGAATGGGCACCGCATATGAAGGGCTAAAGGGCTGTGGAGAAGAAAGTCGGCAGAAGCCTGGGTCTTTGGCGACTTTGCTCCAGACCACCCACCTCGTCAGCCTTGTACAGGCCACTGTTCTTTCTGGTCTCTGTTACTGGCAGGCGGATGCAGATTCTGACGGATACAATCACAGAGCTACCGCATTTTCACAGTAAGAAGCAAGTGAGACATTCAGTGCCTGTCAAAAATATTTACTGAGGAATTAGTATGAGACCAGCCCCAAATGGAAGGCACTGGGGAGACACCTTCTTCCTTCTCTCAGACACCAGCACAGTCACCCCAGCCTATAGTCATCCCCCCAGCCCCTGCTGTCAAAGCCCAGGCCACCTTGACCATGAATCTGACAGTAGTTCCCACACTACTTGAGGATGTCTCATGTTTCACTGTTTAACATTTTAAGGGCTAAGATTCCTCCAGGATAGCATCATGTCTTAGAAATTGTGTGTTCTCTTCACGTGCACTTAAGGAATTCTGGGCTAGGCAGGCAAGCTATAGAAATTCTACTGGTGTGAGGATCTGGAGGAGTGGAGGGAGTGATGAACAGGCCTTTGGGACTGATGGTAAGAGCCCTGGAGCTCTAATAAGGAGACACCCAAACTAGAAAGAGGGTCAAAAGCTCTGGTGGGTACACCCCAAATTAGGAAACCAACTCTGAGTGAAACAGATATTTGGGGGAATTTTTGATTGTGAGCAAGAAATATTTTTGAGTAACTCAAGATGTCTTAACTCAAGAATGATGTCATTCATATAATGGCTCTCATCCCTTGCTCAGTGTATAGTAGGGTCTAAGAATTTTGAGCAAGAGGGTGTATTGGTCAGAACACTGTGGGCTGTGAACATAAGATTTACACATGTTCCTTTCATTGGCAAACTTACCTGGAACCATATAGCAAAGGGGATTCTGGGAAATGTAGCTCCCAGTCTTAGAAGGGAGTGATGGTGGTACCAAGTTGACTATAGGCAAGCCAGCCTAGGAATGCAGATTTTTTGGACTGCCCATCTTTTACTATTTTGTGCTGTCTTTTACAGAAGAATTGCATAAGAACCCGATTCTTGATTCCAAGGAATCTGAAATAGTGCAAACCAAACTCAGGTCCACAAGCCTAACCTTGCCTTGAAAAAGCTGGATGTGTTATGGTGAATCCCTCCAAGTCTGTTTACTAGATTTAGGGTACTAGTGGCATGCAGAGGGTTGACTCTGGTCTCTTGGATTAAGTAAAGAGGGCAAGAGTGACAACAAGATACCTCCACTGCCCAATGACCATCATCACCTGGCCTGGCTGGGTGCCTCCGTGGAGGGGGGTGCTGAGAACTCAGAGTTGCCTTCTTTCTGAACCCATTAACAGCGATGCCCTATATGAAGTGATGAATGATACCTGGCTGAGTGTGGTCTCTTACGATTAGTAGGTGACTTTACTCATATGGGCTTCTGGCAGTCATGATAAATGGTATCACTGACTAACTTTTCTGCAGTTGGACAAAAGAAATAAAATGAAACATTCATGACCCAGCAGTCTTGCTGACAGGCTGGTCTGCAATCAGAAAACTTGAGAAATTAGACTTGAAAATAGCTTGGAAATGCCTTCAATATATTTCTGCAGAGCAAATGCAGTTGTATCTTCTGATTCTTTGACCAGCTAATTTTAAGTGGCTGTATCTTGAAAGAAGTCATGGTGACATTTGGGGACTCCTGTTGAATTTTTAGATTAGTCACTGAACACCACTGCAACTTCTGTCTTATTAGAAGGACCTTTAAGGACAGAATAAAATAACAAAACCCAACGGTCTTAGTCTGAGTTCCCCAGAAACCAGAGCCTGAGACGAAGGCTTGCCTTTTAAGGTGGTTCATTGGAATGTGATTCTAGGGAGAAGTACAGGGAAGGGGAGTGAACAGGGAAGGAGGGAAGGTCAACACAATGATGGGTTATTGAGTTGTCTACTCGTACTTGATTCTGCTAGGACTTTCAGAGAAGCTTTATGGAATGTGTCTGAGAACTGTCTGCCCAGAGGACCAAGGGGGGAGACATTTATCCATTGGTTCCAAGTCCGCATTGACCAAAAAAGGTCCCATGGGACCTTGCATTTTCCAGGTCACTGGTGTTAAGCATAGCGTGTGTTCGAGTGGGGGTGCCCCAGGCAGGAACTGAGATGTACCCAGTGCAGGCCCAGGGGCAATCGATCGTCTGATTACAGCTGCACAGAGATGACCATACCCTAGTTGGAACCAGTCTCTGCAGCAGTGACTGGAGGAAGACGTGGGTTTGAGAGGGTTCTCAAGGGGGCACAAGAGGTATCCTAAACATCTTCCAAACAATGAGCAGGTATTGACTATTCCAGATGTTGGATGCAGGGGTGGTCTGGGTAGAATAGGTAGAAGAGTGACATGGTAAAGCCCTACTCCTTACTCTTCCCCAAATACCCATGCTTTCCTTAACATATTGTACCCTAGGTGTATGGAAATATTTCATTTATCATAAAATTTAAACTGCTGTTATTTCTGAGAGTTATATTCAAATTTAAATGCACACTTCGATATAAATGATAGATATATATGTGTGATAGTTAATTTTGTGTCAACTTGATTGGGCCATCGGGTGCCCAGATATTTGGCCAAACTTTATTTCTGGATGTGTCTGGGAGGGTGTTTCTGGATGAGATTAACATTTGAATTGGTACACTGAGTAAAGCAGATTGTCCTCCCCAATGTGGATGGCCCTCATCCAATCTCTTGGAGACCTGAGTGGACAAAAAAGGCTGAGTAAGGGAGAATATGCTCTCTTTATCTGATTGTCTTTGAACCAAGACATTGGTCTTCTCCTGTCTTTGGACTCAGACAGACTGGAACTTACACGATCAGCTCTCCTGGGTCTGCAGCTTGATGACTGCAGATGTTGGTACTCCTCAGCCTCCATGATTGTGTGAACCAATTCTTTATAATAAATCTCTTTACATATATATGTATATCTTAATATATTAATATGTATTTATCATTATATATTTATATATCTTTATATATATTTACTTAACGATATAAAGATAGATATATATAAATATATATATATTTCCTGAGGATGTAACTAGCAAGACATATATCTATAAACCTTTCATATATATATATATATATATATATATATATATATATATATAGCTGTATTTCTATAAAGATATTTATTTTATTGGTTATCTCTCCTCTCTCTCTCTCCCTCTCTCTCTCCTATTGGTTCTGTTTCTCTGGAGAATACTGACTAATATAAATACATATTTTCCCCCAAATCATGTTTTCATAGGGAAAGAGGGTACAAGTATCCTGGGAATCTGATGTAGCTGGGAGCCAAATTTTCCAAACCTTATATATATTTTCCATTATCAGCCTGGTTTTACCTAGTGCCTATAACCTTGGGAGACATTGTCCTGGTTGCCACCGCCTCTTTCAAGGGTAGATTTTTTTCCCCCAGTCATTCTTCTCCCTTGGCTTTTGCCATGAGGAACCTGATGTGAGGAGAGAACTCAGCAAATATTTAAGTAAATATTTATGGAATGACATGAATGAATACAGAGTTAAAAATAGAACATTTTCTTATCTACCCCGGACTAGATGTACGACCAAACAAACCCGAATAGATTTTGCATAGATTAAACGTCACCTTCCTGACCTCCCCAATGAGTTTAGCTACTGCTTCTGTTCTTTTCCAGACCACCATGTATATTCAGCTGTTGTAGCCCTTATTTTCCCTTGTACTTATTTAAGGCTTGCTAGAGTGAGGACTCCTCAAGGGCAAAGACCATTTCTTGTTCATCTTTCTATTGTCAGCACTGAGCAAAGTGTCTGGAGCCTGGATATTTAGAATTAATTAGAATCTGACTTTATATAAATCATGATATCTTCAATAATGGAATTAAAATGAAAACCATTTGTAGAATAAAATAAACATATCTCCCAGCTGAGTGACCTTGGGCAAATCACTGAACTTCTCTGTACATCAGTTTATCTAAGTGAAAAAGGAGAGATCAAACTGGGTTAGGAGATCTATGGCATGCATTCTGCCCCTCTGCTTCCTATGCCCTGGCTGACATTTCTAATGGACCATGACTTTCTCTCACTGGGCCCAGATATGAGCTTATTATACTGAATCTAGTACAGGCATTCCTTGTTTTATTGTGCTTCACAGATATTGTGTTTTTTCACCAGTAGAAGGTTTGTGGCAACTCTGTGTCAAGCAAGTCCATTGGTGCCACTTTTCCAATAGCATTTGCTCACTTTGTGTCTCTGTGTCACAGTTTGGTAATTCTTACAACATTTCAAACTTTTTCATTATTATTATATTTGTTTTGTAACCTGTGATCAGTGACCTTTGATGTAACTATTGCAGAAAGATTATGACTTACTGAAGGCTCAGATGATGGTTAGCATTTTTTTTTGGCTATAAGGTATTTTTTTATTACTTTTTTTAAAACAGATATTTATTGGAGTATAATTGCTTCACAACACTGTGTTAATTTCTGTTGCACAACAAAGTGAATCAGCCATATGCATACACATGTTCCCATATCCCCTCCCTCTTGAGCCTCCCTCCCATCCTCCCTATCCCACCCCTCAAGGTCATCACAAAGCACCGAGCCGACCTCCCTGTGCTATGCTGCTTCTTCCCACTAGCCAACTATTTTACATTTGGTAGTGTATATATGTTGATGCTACTCTCACTTCTCCCCCATCTTCGCCCTCTCACCCCATGTTCTAAAGTCCTAGTTGCCCTGCAACTAGGTTCATCAGTACCATTTTTTATTTTTATTTTTTAGATTCCATATATATGCATTAGCATATGGTATTTGTTTTTCTCTTTCTGACTTACTTCACTCTGTATGACAGACTCTAGGTCCATCCACGTCACTACAAAAAACTCAGTTTTGTTTCTTTTTATGGCTGAGTAATATTCCATTGTATATATGTGCCACATCTTCTTTATCCATTCATCTGTCGATGGACATTTAGGTTGCTTCCATGTCCTGGCTATTGTAAATAGTGCTGCAATGAATATTGTGGTACATGTCTCTTTTTGAATTATGGTTTTCTCAGGGTATATGCCCAGTAGTGGGATTGCTGGGTCATATGGTAGTTCTATTTTTAGGTTTTTAAGGAACCTCCATACTGTTTTCCATAGTGATTGTATCAATTTACATTCCCACCAACAGTGCAGGAGGGTTCCTTTTCACCACACCCTTTCCAGCATTTATTGTTTCTAGATTTTTTGATAATGGCCATTCTGACTGGCATGAAGTGATACCTCATTGTAGTTTTGATTTGCATTTCTCTAATAATTAGTGATGTTGAGCATCTTTTCATGTGCCTCTTGGCCATCTGTATGTCTTCCTTGGTGAAATGTCTATTTAGGTCTTCCACCCATTTTTTAACTGGATTGTTTGTTTTTTTGATACTGAGCTCCATGAGCTGTTTGTATATTTTGGAGATGAATCCTTTGTTGTTTCATTTCCAAATATTTTCTCCCATTCGGAGGGTTGTTCTTTTGTCTTGTTTACGGTTTCCTTTGTTGTGCAAAAGTTTTTAAGTTTAATTAAGTCCCATTTGTTTATTTTTGTTTTTATTTCCATTACTCTAGGAGGTGGGTCAAAAAAGATCTTGCTGTGGGTTATGTCAAAGAGTGTTTTTCCTATGTTTTCCTCTAAGAGTTTTATAGTGTCTGGTCTTACGTTTAAGTCTTTAATGCATTTGGAGTTTATTTTTGTGTATGGTGTTAGGGAGTGTTCTAATTTCATTCTTTTACATGTAGCTGTCCAGTTTTCCCAGCACCACTCATTGAAGAGGCTGTCTTTTCTTATTTTATGTTCTTGCCTCCTTTATCATAAATTAGGTGCCCATATGTGTGTAGGTTTATCTCTGGGCATATCTTATACCATTGATCTATATTTCTGTTTTTGTGCCAGTACCATACTGCCTTGATTACTGCAGCCTTGTGGTATAGTTTGAAATCAGGGAGCCTGATTCTTCCAACTCCGTTTTTCTTTCTCAAGATCGCTTTGGCTATTCGGGGTCTTTTGTGTTTCCATGCGAATTGTAAAATTTTTTGTTCTAATTCTGTGAAGAATTCCATTGGTAGTTTGACAAGGATTGCATTGAATCTGTAGATTGCTTTGGGTAATAGAGTCATTTACACAATATTGATTCTTCCAATCCAAGAACATGGTAAATTTCTCGGTCTGTTTATGTCATATTTGATTTCTTTCATCAGTGTTTTATAGTTTTCTGAGTACAAGTCTTTCGCCTCCTTAGGCAGGTTCATTCCTAGGTATTTTATTCTTTTTGTTGCAATGGTAAATGGGAGTGTTTCCTTAATTTCTCTTTCTGATTTTTCATTGTTGGTGTATAGGAATGCCAGAGATTTCTATGCATTAATTTTGTATCCTGCAACCTTACCAAATTCATTGATTAATTCTAGTAGTTTTCTGGTGGCATCTTTAGGATTTTCTATGTATAGTATCATGTCATCGACAAACAGTGACAGTTTTACTTCTTCTTTTCCAATTTGTATTCCTTTTATTTCTTTTTCTTCTCTGATTGCTGTGGCTAGGACTTCCAAAACTATGTTGAATAAGAGTGGTGACAGTGGACATCCTTGTCTTATTCCTGATCTTAGTGGAAATGTTTTCAGTTTTTCACCATTGAGTATGATGCTTGCTGTGGGTTTGTCATATATGGCCTTTATTATTTTGAGGCAGGTTACCTCTATGCCCATTTTCTGGAGAGTTTTTATCATAAATGGGTGTTGAATTTTGTCAAAAGCTTTTTCTGCATCTATTGAGATGGTCATATGGTTTTTATTCCTTAATTTGTTAATGTGGTGTATCACATTGATTGATTTGCGTGAATTGAAGAATCCTCGCATTTCTGGGATAAATCCCACTTGATCATGGTGTATGATCCTTTTAATGTCCTGTTGGATTCTGTTTGCTAGTATTTTGTTCAGGATTTTTGCAACTATGTTCATCAGTGGTATTGGTCTCTAATTTTCTTTTTTTGTAGTGTCTTTGTCTGGTTTTGGTATGAGGGTGATGGAGCCTTCATAGAATGAATTTGGGAGTGTTTCTTCCTCTACAATTCTTTGGAAGAGTTTGAGAAGGATCAGTGTTAGCTCTTCTCTAAATGTTTGATAGAATTCACATGTGAAGCCGTCTCGTCCTGGACTTTTGTTTATTGGAAGATTTTTAATTATGGTTTCAATTTCATTACTTGTGATAGGTCTGTTTATATTTGTACCTTTCCAGGAATTTGTCCATTTCTTTGTGGTTGTCCATTTTATTGGCATACAGTTGTTTGTAGTAGTCTCTTATAATCCTTTGTATTTCTGCAGTGTCAGTTGTGATTTCTCTTTTTTCATTTCTAATTTTATTGATTTGAGTCCTCTCCCTTTTTTTCTTGATGACTCTGGCTAAGGGTTTATCAATTTTGTCTATCTTCTCAAAGTACCAGTTTTTAGTTTTATTGATCTTTGCTATTGTTTTCTTTGTTTCTATTTCATTTATTTCTGCTCTGATCTTTATGATTTCTTTCCTTCTACTGACTTTGGGTTTTCTCTGTTCTTCTCTCTCTAGTTGTTTTAAGTGTAGTGTTAGATTGTTTATTTGAGATTTTTCTTGTTTTTTTGAGGTGAGATTGTATTGCTATAATCTTCCCTCTTAGAACTGCTTTTGCTGTGTCCCATAGGTTTTGGGTTGTCGTGTTTTCATTGTCATTTGTTTCTATGTATTTTTTAATTTCTTCTTTGATTTCTTCAGTGATCTTTTGGCTATTTAGTAGTGCACTGTTTAGCCTCCATGTACTTGTGTTTTTTATAGTTTTTTTCCTGTAATTGATTTCCAATCTCATAGCGTTGTGATCAGAAAAGATGCTTGATATGCTTTCAATTTTCTTAAATTTTCTGAGGCTTGATTTATGACCCAAGATGTGATCTATCCTGGAGAATGTTCCATGTGCACTTGAGAAGAAAGTGTAATCTGCTACTTTGGGTGGAATGTTCTATAAATATCAGTTAGATCTATCTGGTCTACTGTGTCATTTAAAGCTTGTGTTTCCTTATTTATTTTCTGTTTGGATGATCTGTCCATTGGTGTAAGTGAGGTGTTAAAGTCCCCTACTATTATTGTGTTACTGTCAATATCTCCTTTCATGGTTGTTAGCATTTGCGTTATGTATTGAGGTGCTTTTATGTTGGGTGTATAAACATTTATAATTATTATATCATCTTCTTGGATTGATCCTTGGATCATTATGTAGTGTCCCTCCTTATCTCTTGTAACAGTGTTTATTTTAAAGTCTATCTTATCTGATACAAGGATTGCTACTCCAGCTTCTTTTTTTTAATTTAATTTAATTTATTTTTTTATACAGCATGTTCTTATTAGTCATCAATTTTATACACATCAGTGTATACATGTCAATCCCAACCCCCCAATTCATGACACCCTCCCCACCCCCACCGCTTTCCCCCCTTGGTGTCCATATGTTTGTTCTCTACATCTGTGTCTCAATTTCTGCCCTACTCCAGCTTTCTTTTGATTTCCATTTGCATGGAATATCTTTTTCCATCCCTTAACTTTCAGTCTGTATGTGTCCCTAGGTCTGAAGCAGGTCTCTTGTAGACAGCATATATATGGGTCTTGTTTTTGTATCCATTCAGCCAGTCTGTGTCTTTTGGTTGGGGCATTTAATCCATTTACATTCAAGGTTATTATCGATATGTATGTTCCTATTACCATTTTCTTAATTGTTTTGGGTTTGTTATTATAGGTCTTTTCCTTCTCTTGTGTTTCCTGCCTAAAGAAGTTCCTTTAGCATTTGTTGTAAAGCTGGTTTGGTGGTGCTGAATTCTCTTAGCTTCTGCTTGTCTGTAAAGGTTTAATTTCTCCATCGAATCTGAATGAGATCCTTGCTGGGTAGAGTAATCTTGGTTGTAGGTTTTTCCCTTTCATCACTTTAAATATGTCCTGCCACTCCCTTCTGGCTTGCAGGGTTTCTGCTGAAAGACCAGCTGTTAACCTTATGGGGATTCCCTTGTATGTTAGTTATTGTTTTTCCCTTGCTGCTTTTAATATTTTTTCTTTGAATTTAATTTCTATTAGTTTGATTAATATGTGTCTTGGTGTGTTTTTCCTAGGGTTTATCCTGTACGGGACTCTCTGTGCTTCCTGGACTTGGGTGACTATTTCCTTTCCCATGTTAGGGAAGTTTTCAACTATAATCTCTTCAAATATTTTCACAGACCCTTTCTTTTTCTCTTCTTCTTCTGGGACCCCTATAATTCAAATGTTGGTGCATTTAGTGTTGTCCCAGAAGTCTCTGAGATTGTCTTCAGTTCTTTTCATTTTTTTTTCTTTATTCTGCTCCTCAGCAGTTATTTCCACCATTTTGTCTTCCAGCTCACTTATTCGTTCTTCTGCCTCAGTTATTGTGTTATTGATTCTTTCTGGTGTATTTTTCATTCCAGTTATTGTGTTGTTCATCTGTTTGTTCTTTCGTTCTTCTAGATCTTTGTTAAACATTTCTTGTATTTTCTCAATCCATGCCTCCATTCTATTTGCGAGATTCTAGATCATCTTTACTATCATTACTCTGAATTTTTTTTCAGGTAGATTGCCTATTTCCTCTTCATTTATTTGGTCTTGTAGGTTTTTACCTTGCTCCTTCATCTGTGACATATTTTTTTTTATGTCTCTTTTTTTTTTTTTATGAGTGGGATTGTGTTCCTATCTTACTGATTGTTTGGCCTAAGGCTTCCAACACTGAGGTTTGTAGACTATTGGGTAGAGCTGGGTCTTGGTGCTGAGATGAGGAGCTCCGTGAGACCTCACTGCGATGAATATTCCCTGGGGTCTGAGGTTCTCTTTTAGTCCAGTGGTTCAGACTCAAAGCTCCTACTGCAGGAGCTTTAGCTTGACTCCAGGCTCATGAACCTAGATCCTGCAAGGCGCCTGGGGTGGCAAAAAAAAAAAAAAAAAAAGAATGATAACAAAGTAAAAAATAAAATTAGACTAGGAAACTAACAGATATGTTAGGAAGAGTATAAAAATAAAAACATAGATGGATCAACAACCAGAAGGTACATCAGTACCACAATAGTAAAAAAGAGGAGGGAAAAAAAAAAGGAGGGGCAAGGCCTTAGCTGTGAAGGGTGGGGCCTAAGCAAGGGAGAGGTTTGGGCAGTGGGTGGGGCCAATGCTCAGGACCCACAGGGCTGGAAAAGGCCTTGGGAGCTGTGGGGGGTGGGGCTTAGGCTCAAGGAACAAAGGGGCCAAGGTGTGCCCCCCAACCCGGGTCTCGGAGGGCAGGGGACCTCACTGGGAGCCCAGCAGGCCTCCTGTGCTCGAGTGGGTGGGGCAATTGCCCTCTGCTCCTCTCCTGCTCCTCCTGGAGGGCCCCTCGTGCCTGCCTCTCCTGATCTCCCCTGCCTCCCTCCTATATCCCCAAGGACCCATGTGGCCTGGGGGCACTTTGGAGGGCAGGAGATTGGCCTGGGAGCTCCTCAGCCTCACCAGGCTCGAATGGGTGGGGCGATCATCGTCCACTCCTCTCCTGCTCTTTTCAGAGAGTCCCTCCTGCCTGCCTCTCCTGATCTCCCTGGCCTCAGGGGTGATGATCCTGTCTGGCCTCCACTTCTCCTCCCCCCTCAGTCCACCTACGTCCTACTGCTTTACTTTGGGGTTCCTCTCGTCTCCTCGGGAATCAGAGTCTTCCACCAGTGGTCAGCAGGTGCCCTAGTTGTGGGGAGACGTTAACTCCGCATCTTCCCACACCGCCATCTTGACTCCACCTCCGCTATAAGGTATTTTTAAATTAACACATGCACATTGTTTTTTTAGACATAATACTATTGTACACTTAGTAGACTACAATATAGTATAAACACAATTTTTATATGCACTGGGAAACAAAAAAATTCATGTGATTTGCTTTATTGTGGTACTCACTTTACTAGAGTGGTCTGGAACCAAACCCACACTATCTCTGAGGTATGCCTGTGTAGCTGGAGGTTTCTCTGATGATCTTAGTTTGCCATCAAGCTGGAATCAGTTCTTTGGAAGGTTTTAGGCAGGAGAGAGATAAAATTTGATTTATGCTTTCAAAGATCATTCTGATCAACTAGTAGAGGCTGCCCAGAGTGCTGTATCTTCTCAGAAACTCTAGCTAAATTATAGCAGCAGAGACAAAAGTGCATGGTTGATCTGGTAGGAAAGCAAATGGCAGAAACATAAATGAAACTGTTAAAGAAGAGGGAAATCCTGTGAGCTCATGGCATAGCTTCCCCAGGAGGAAGAAGGTTGAGTATGTCATTAGGTCTAGTAATTAAACTTATAGTCAAATTCAGGGATAGGAAATGCAGTCTTGGGTCTGAATGAGGCAGGGGATTGGAATGGAAAACCACATGAACCAGGATGTTTGAAAGGTTGATCTGTAGCGATAAGATTCTCTGGAAGAAATTCCACCTATCAACATAAAGAGAGAGGAAGCATGTCTTTGCTTTGCTCTGGGGGAAAAACATTACCCTTGAGAATCAAAATCTCTATTTTGTGCTTTATGCAAACTTCGGATCCAAATCTATTCTTTCCAATTTTTCCATGAAACCCAAACTGAAAAATTAATATATAAAGTGATTCTAAGCCCACTCCTTGAGTACCTGGCAAAAGTAAAGCAAAACTCCTGTGGAGGAGCACTTCCATTTCCCATGCCATAGGAGTTGGACTGTGTAAGAGAGACTAACGATGAATCCAAAATCCACAATTACAAAACACACACAGAAACAAAACAATACTCATTAGAGAGCCAATAGACAAAACAATATTAAGTAATTTTATATTTGTTTAAGTGTCTGAGACATAGTATTATATAAATGTTTAAATAGATAAATGGATGAATAGATAAATAGATAAATAACAAAAAGAATATTAAAACACCAAGAACTTTGGTTACCAAAGAAATTCATAAAATATTTTTAAGTAGGTATACTTAAAACTATTAAAGACATAAAAGGCACAGAACATTTACAAGAATGTTCATTGCAGCATTATTTATTATTACAAAAAATTGGAACTCAATCTACATATTCACCAATAGGAAAATGGACAAATTGTGTACATTCAAATAATAAATGAATAAGTGAATACTATATATCAGTTAAATGAACAAACTAAAACTAAGTTTATTTAGTTCAATCTCAAACACATAATGTTAAGCAAAAAAAAAAAAAGAACAAATTTTAGAAGGATATCTACAATGTGATTCCATTTATAGTTTAAAATCATCCATGCATAGTAATACTATATTACATATATTGTTTGTGGGTGTATACATACATAATAAAAATATTAAAACATACATATGCGTGGTAACCTCTAAAATCAGGATAGTGGTTACTTCTGAGTATGAAGGGGTAGAAGGGGAATAGAGTTGTCTCCACTCACCTTGTTTATTAAGCTAGGTGGTAGAAATTTAGTGTTTGTTAAATTATTCTTTATACATTTTTCAAGCATGAGGTAATTATTCATCACTGTAATCACAAGAGAGAAATACTGAGTGATTGATATTTATCCATAGAAGATACTGTAGAAGAACACAGAGCAAGCCCAATAAAGTAATGGAAATAAATAGTAGAGACAAGAGCAAAATTCATTAAAAAGAACATAAAGAAACAATAAAAGAGAATGAAATAAAACTAAAAGCCAGGCTTTTGAGAAGCTTAATGAAACAAACCTCTGGTAAATTCAGTCAACTTAAAAATAGAGTATACAAATAAAAAGTATTAGTCCTGAAAAAGGAGACATAACTAATGATTCAATAGAGGTGAAGAAATCATAAGAGGATATTCTGAGCAACTTTATGCCAATGCCATCTGAAAACATAC
This sequence comes from Balaenoptera acutorostrata, assembly GCF_949987535.1. Taxonomy (NCBI): domain Eukaryota; kingdom Metazoa; phylum Chordata; class Mammalia; order Artiodactyla; family Balaenopteridae; genus Balaenoptera; species Balaenoptera acutorostrata. The sequence continues at coordinate 35,700,517 of NC_080082.1, read as the reverse complement.
AAAAATTGATATCTTTTAAGAAATTGACTCAAGATAAAATAGAAAAACAAAATAGACATAACTATTCAGGAAATTAAAATAGTATTGTAAAATCTATTCTTTTTAAAAAATCTCTAAGTTAGGTGAATTTACAGGCAAGTTTTGTCAAACTTTAAGGAGCACACGATTCCAATTTTGTATAAATTGTCCCACATAATAATAAGGATGAAAAGCTCTCTAACTGCTGTTATAATATTGATAACACACCTGAAAAGGGTACCAAAAAAGAAAGTATAGGTTGATAGCAGCTACAAACATAACTTCAAAATTTCTAAATAAATTAATAAGAGCAAAATAATTTGTCAAACAGTAAATAAGTTAAATAATAAATCATGATTAAGTAGACTTTATTTCAGGAATATAAAGAAGATTTTACATTAGAAAGTATTGCAGGACTTTCCTGGTGGCTCAGTGGTTGAGAATCTGCCTGCCAATCCAGGGGACATGGGTTCGATCCCTGGTCCAGGAAGATCCCACATGCCACGGAGCAACTAAGCCCGTGTGCCACAAGTACTGAGCCTGTGTTCTAGAGCCTGTGAACCACAATTACTGAGCCCATGTGCTACAACTACTGAAGCCCGCATGCCTAGAGCTAGTGCTCTGCAAAAAGAGAAGCCACTGCAATGAGAAGCACACGCACTGCAGCAAAGAGTAGCCCCAGCTCACAGCAACTAGAAAAAGCCTGTGTGCAGCAATGAAGACACAATGCAGCCAAAAATAAGTAAATAAAATTTAAAAAAGGAAGTATTGCATGTAGTTTATCACACCACACAGTAAAAAGAAAAGTCTTGTGATCACCTAAGTGGATGGAGAAAAGCATTTAATAAAAATTCAATACCCATTTATAATATAAATTCATGACAAACTAGGACTATAAGAAAACATCCTGGGGCTTCCCTGGTGGCGCAGTGGTTGAGAGTCTGCCTGCCGGTGCGGGGGGCGCGGGTTCGAGCCCTGGTCTGGGAGGATCCCACATGCTGCGGAGCGGCTGGGCCCGTGAGCCACAATTACTGAGCTTGCGCATGTGGAGCCTGTGCTCCGCAACAAGAGAGGCCGCGATAGTGAGAGGCCCGCGCACCGCGATGAAGAGTGGCCCCCGCTTGCCGCAGCTGGAGAAAGCCCTCGCACGGAGGCGAAGACCCAACACAGCCATAAATAAATAAATAAATAAATAAAAATTAAAAAAAAAAAAAAAAAAAAAAAAAGAAAACATCCTGAACCTGATAGTATATTCTAAAAAATTACAACAACTATTATAATTAATGATAAAAGTCTTAGAAACATTCCTATTTAGTTCAGGGATAACATTTTATTGGAGGGCTTAGCCACCATAATTAAATAAGAACAAATACAAATTATGAGGCATTAAAAGGAAGTAACCCAACTCATAATTCACAAGGTATATAATTGTCTACACAGGGAATCTAAGAGCATCTAGATTAAAATCATTAACACTAATAGGAAAGTTCAGTAAGTTTCCTGGATCTAAGATAAATACATAAGAATCAATTATATTTTTATGTACTAGGAACAATTAGGAGATGTAGATTTTTAAAAAGACACCATTTTAGGAACTTCCCTGGTGGTCTGGTGTTTAAGACTTCACCTTCCAATGCAGGGGGTGAGGGTTCAATCCCTGGTCGGGGAGCTAAGATCCCACATGCCTCACGGCCAAAAAACCAAAACATGAAACAGAAGCAATATTGCAACAAATTCAATAAAGACTAAAAAAATGGGCCACATCAAAAAATAAAAAGACACCATTTTGACAAATGCAATAGTTATGTAACCACCACCAGCAATCCCCCAATTTCCCTTGTAACCCTCTCAATCCCATACCTTCACTCCCAGGCTCTAACACCACTGACAGGATTTCTGTCTCTATAGTTTTTTCTTCCTCAGAAATTCAAGTAAATGGAATCATACAGTGTATAGTCTTCTATCTGACTTTTTTCACTTTTATATATGTTTTTGCATGTATTTGTAGTCCGTTACTTTCTATTCCTGGGTAATATCCCACTGTATGGATGTACCCTGGACTTTTATCCAATTACCCATTGACGAACATTTAGTTGTTATTAATAAACCTGTTATGAAGATTTGTGTACAGGTCTTTGTGTGAACATATTTCTACTTATTTTGGGTAAATAGCTAGGAATAGGGATTGCTGGGTTATATGTATGTTTAACTTTATTAGACACAGACAAGCTATTTTCCAAAGTGATTCTAGCGTCTCTCACCAGCAACATGTGAGAGTTCCAGTTGTTCTTTATTCTTGCTGACACTTTGTGCTGTCAGTTCTTCTTTTAACCAGTCTATTGAGTGTATAGTTCTACCTCATTATAGTTTTAATTTGCATTCCCCTAACGACTAATGATGTTGCACATTTTTTTCATGTTTATGTGTTATTTATATATTTTCTTCATTGAAGTGTCTGTTCAAATTCTTTCCCACTCTTTTAAACTTCTATTATTGAATTGTAAGTGTACTTTTTATATTCTGGATAGAAATCCTTTATCTGATATGTGTTTTGCGAATACTTTCTTTTTGTGTGTGGCTTGTTTTTTTATTTTCTCATGTTGTTTGAAGAGTGGATATTTTAATTTTCATGAAGTTAAATTTTTCAAGTTAGTTGTGGATTACTGTGTTATATCTATGAAACCTTTACCTGACCCAAGATCACAAAGATTTTCTCTTATATTTTCTTCTAGAAATTTTAGAGTTGTAGGTTTTACGTTTGGATCCATGATCCATTTCACGTTTTTCGAATACGGTGCAGGTATCAACTGAGGTTCATGTTTTTGGATTTGGGTTATTCCAGCACTATTTGTTGTAAAGCCTATCTTTTCCCTATTAAGTTTTTTTGGCAAATTTGTCAATCAACCATATAATGAGGGTCTATTTCTGGACTCTATATTCTGTTCTATTGACCTATATGTCTATCCTAACATCACTACCACACTATCTTGGTTACAGTAGGTTTATAATGAGTCTTTTTAAAAAAATTTCTTTATTTTTTTTATTTTTATTTTTTAAAAATTTATTTATTTATTTTTATTTATGGTTGTGTTGGGTCTTCGTTTCTGTGCGAGGGCTTTCTTTAGTTGTGGCAAGCGGGGGCCACTCTTCATCACGGTGCACAGGCCTCTCACTATCACGGCCTCTCTTGTTGCAGAGCACAGGCTCCAGATGCGCAGGCTCAGTAATTGTGGCTCACAGGCCCAGTTGCTCCGTGGCATGTGGGATCTTCCCGGATCAGGGCTCGAACTCGTGTGCCCTGCATTGGCAGGCAGATTCTCAACCACTGCGCCACCAGGGAAGCCCCAAAAAAATTTCTTTATTTTATTTATTTATTTTTGGCTGCATTGGGTCTTTGTTGCTGCACGCAGGCTTTCTCTAGTTGTGGCGAGTGGGGGCTACTACTCTTTGTTGCGGTGCGCGGGCTTCTCATCGCGGTGGCTTCTCTTGTTGCGGAGCACGGGCTCTAGGAGTGGTACATGGGTTCAGTAGTTGTGGCTTGCGGGCTCTAGAGTGCAGGCTCAGTAGTTGCAGCCCACGGGCTTAGTTGCTCCACGACATGTGGGATCTTCCCGGACCAGGGCTTGAACTCGTGTCTGCATTGGCAGGCGGATTCTTAATCACTGCGCCACCAGGGAAGCCCTATAATAAGTCTTAAAATCAAGTAGTTTGAGTCTTACAACTTTTTTCTTCTTTTTCAAGATTGTTTGGATCATTTTAGATTCTTTGCTTTTCGATGTAAATTTTAGCATCAGCCTGTCAATTTCTACAGAAACTCCTGTCTGGGATTTTAACTGGGATTGTATTGAATATGTAGATCAATTTGAGGAGAACTGACACCTTAACAGTAACTAAACAATTGAGTCTTCCAATTCATGAGCACATATTTTGATTTATTTAGGTCCTGTTTAACTTTTCTTCATCAAGTCGATAAGTTTTGGGAGGTTTGCTATACAGAAATAAATAACCATAAAAGTCTGCTTTGTTTACTATTTTATACTGAGAGATTAGAACATTTTCTGGTATTCAGTTCATGACTGCTCAGTGAAGAGTCTTTGAATCAATAAGGGGTTGGTACACAAGATAAAACTTATTTGCTCTTTTGAGAATATGTTAATATCTATTCCACAAATTGTTGAATGAAAGAAATGAGTGAAAAAAGTGAGATGCTTTTTGGGTACTTGGCACACAGTAGGTATTCATTATGTTAAAGGAAATGAAAGGGTAGAAAAAATAATTTCGTATTGCCTAGGTGATCCTGAATTTTCCAAAGTGAAGAATGAAAGATTAACAAGCATTTTGCGACAAGGCAAATGGTAAAACTTGGGTTTGAAAAAATACTTTGATCCAAATTGGATAAACTAGATATTTGTGCACATCTCCTTGTTGCTATTTGTGGAGCCTGTGTCACTGGGTAGATGGCTGCACTTCAGAGCAAAGCAATTCTTCATTTGGGGTCCAACGGTGGGCAGCTCTGCTTACCTTCTGGGGGGAGTGACCACTGCAGTAGGTCAGGATCCACTGAAACCACCTGGCACAGTACTCCTCTTATGCCTGTCTAGGCCCTCCCACAATGTCCCATCAGAACACCCCAGAAAGCCCAGTCAGAACACGTGGATGGAGAGAGCACAGGCTCTGAAGTTACGTGGACTGACATTGGAGTCCTGGCTCCACCACTTACTATAGTATGACCTTGGACAAGTTACCTATGAACTCTGAATCTCAACTCTCTTATCTGTAAAGTGGGGAAAATAAGAACTACATTGAGAAGTGCGTTAAGACTTAAAATATATATATATATATATATGAAAAATGCTTGGAACACAGTAGCCACTCAATAAATGATACTTTTCATCCCATAAAACTCTGGCTAGAGCATTCTATGAAATTCATGCTTGAAGCTCAGTGACCTGTTGAAGTAAGCAGTCTTTACATCATTAGGATTTCCTGGGTTGTTGATAAACACCTGGTTCAATGATGTCTCCTGAAAACAACAATAATAAGCAACTATCAAACCCAGAAAAAAGCACACACACCTCCCTTCCCCACCAAAAATAAATAAAAATAAAAAGTCCCAATCAACAGCAGCAGCATGGGCCTCTAGACTCAAAACTCAGCAACTTTTCCTTAGTGAGGTCCATAAACAAATTTTACTCCCCTCTTAAATTTTAGTGCCTTTGTTTTTCCTGCAGGGCTGCAGGGTCCTCTTTACTTCATTCTTGGAAGCACTGTTATTAACCACTGGAGCTGGATAGATGCCATGAGGGTGCTGCCAGCATGCCACTTCTGTCCACCTTGCCAGGGACACTGAGCCGTAGGTGCTTCTTTCTTTGGGGGTCAGAGGCTGGTGAGGGAGGGTGGAAAGGTGGGGCAGGTCTGGGGATGGATTAGTGAGCTCTTTCAGAACAAACCTTCTCCGCTCGAAGGGAGAAATGGAAGCTGGCACGTTTCAGAGTGTTTTCTGAATCACTCTTAGCAGTCCTGGGAGTAGATTTACAAAGAGATATATGTTCTCAGTGTTTGACGAAACACAGACAGGCACTAAAATATGGTATGCTCACAAATTGTTTACAGGTATTGAATTCTAAATAACACTTTTGGGCATCTATTCAAAAAAAAAATCTAAGCTCTTCATACCGTAATCTACCTCTTGTAACACAGGCACAAAGAAGACCCTTGATAAATGTGGAAGGAGTAGGGAAGTGGTGGGGAGAGGAGGACGAAGGAAGGAAGGGACAGATAGAGGATGAGAAAATAAAGAAACAAGAGGGAAGAGGCAATTATTAAATTGCACAGTGGAAGCTCTCTGCAATACCCTGTCCCTTTAAAAGAAAGTGTTACAATCATGCAAGTGTTCCCGGGAACCGCACCCAGAGCCACCACTCATGTCCACAGTGCCTCTGCAGCATGAATCTGGACCTTCCTTCTGCCAGATCCATATCTCCCAGCTTCTTCTTATAGTGGCTCAGCCCCAAGTTTGCTCTGATCTTTGTCTTTCGTTGCTGTTAACCCCCATGACCTTTGATCTTACTGTCTTGAGAGGATTATACTTAGCAAACTCCTCTGGGACTTGGTGGCTGGTCTCCCCTCTCTGGCCTCACACGTGCCTGGCAGGGAGGCCCAGGTCCTGCTCTGGGCTGACTTCTTCCAAGGGATGATGCTCCCTGGTGTCGAGGTACCCACGGCCTCATGGTGATGCCACGAGCACCAGCTGGACTTCACTGAGGGTACCAGAGGCTCAGCTGCTGGGAACAGTCACTTTTTGATGAGGGAAACCTCCTGAGAGAGGGGCAATCTGAGACCAGCTTAAAGTCCCTCACTAGTGCTTCCATGGAAAAGAGTGATGAAAACGAAGTAGAGAACACTTAAAAAAAAAAATCAAACTATCCCATGAACTTCCACCCCAGACAGCGGTCCCTACCACCTTCCATTCTTTATTTCTTCTCCCTTTAAAACACATGTGTGGCAATTTCAACTACCAGTCTTAACAGGTTCAAGGAATGACCCTAATTAGTTCATTGACCTTAAAAGGATGATTGATGTACTGACTAAGAATAAAATGGTCCCCTACTAACATCAGTTATGAACTCTTTTTTGGGGGGGATTTTTAAAAATTGAAGTATAGCTAATTTACAATATCGTGTTAGTTTCAAGTGTACAGCAAAGTAATTCATATATATATATATATATATATATATATATATATATATATATATATATATATATTCTTTTTCAGATTCTATTCCATGATAGGTTATTACAAGATAATGTGTATAGCTCCATGTGCTATACAGTAGGTCCTTTTTGTTTACCTATTTTATATACAGTACGGTGTATATGTTAATCCCAAACTCCTAATTTATCTCTCCCCCCAGTTATGAACTCTTGATAGTTGAGCATTGAGACTGACCCCCAAGAGCATGAATTGTGCCTCACCAAGCACTCCCCTACCCCCCCAACTGCAGACAATGCTTTACCTCCTTTCTATCTGGGAGTAAACTCTACCCACGGCGCAGCCCACTGAAGACATAGTCTGTTGATCAATAGCCACAGCTAAGCACCCACTGAGAGTTGGATCTGGTGTCGGGTCCTGAGCCCTTCAAAGAGGCTGTCCACGCAGCCCTGGAGCTTGGGGAGGGAAGCGGTCGTTTACACCCCTCTCTTCTTGTGGTAATAGTACCTCCTGTCTCAGGCAACTGTTTTACTTTCTTGCTTCCTACCTCTAACCAATAGGCTCTGGTGGGGCTGCCTGTCCCCTGCCCAGGCATGCCAAGCACAGTGCTTCCGTGGGGGAATTTGAATGGGAAATAAGAGAAGAGCATCATCTCCTTCTTTCTGGCAGCAACGTTGGGGAGATGCGAGCTCAGAGCTAACCACAGCCTTTGTTCTAGACAGGTAGGGAAAGCCATGTGGAGAAACGAGGCAGAGGGGTCAGAGGCAGAAAGAGTCCATGTTAACTGATTAGAAAAGAATTGTAAGATGATGCAGAAACCAGTTGTATTAGTTTCCTATTGCTGTTATAACAAATTAAGACAATTTAGTGGCTTAAAACAGCACAAATTTTTTGTCTTATGGTTTTCGTAGGCCAGAAGTCTGGGATAGGTTTTACGAACTAAAATCAAGGTGTTGGCAGAGCTGCGTTCCTTCTGGAGGCTGTAAGGAAGACTCTCTTTCCTGGTCTTTTCCAGCTTCCCGGGGCTGCCTTCATTCCTTGGCTCATGGCCCCTTCCTCCATCTTTGAAGTGTATCTGCTTCTGTCATCATATCTCCTCTTTCTGAAATTCCTGCCTCTGACTTATAAGGACCCTTGTCATTACACTGGGCCCGCCCAGATAATCTAGAATAATCTTCTCATTTCAAGGTCATCTCAAAGTTAGTTAGCAATTTTAATTCCATCTACAACCCTAATTCCTTCTTGTCATGTAACACACATATTCACTGGTTCTAAGGATCAGGACTTTGACATCTTTTGAGGTCATTATTCTGCCTCTCACATCAGTAGATAACAGTAGAGCCTGCACTAATATCCCTCAGGTTGTAGAGGTACAGAGAAGGGGATGAGGAGTTTAGAAAGACTCAACCAAACAGGGTTTCCAGGGCCAAAGGCATCATTTATTCACAGATGAACTCATGCTTCAAATCATCTTATTTTCTCCCCTACAGGCACACATTCTAAAACATGCAGGCTTTTGTCATTCAGTTCCCCAGGCTGTAGAATCTTTCCAATTTATACTCATTTCAAAGATCAGGACACTTTTTTCTGTCTTATTTCCTAGCACTCCAAATCGCCATGATTCCTCCATCTACTGACAGGTTCTGCAGCCAGGTCTGCAGCTCTCTTGCCCCTGAGGTGTCCTTACTCTGAGCCTGGTGCTTGCTTACAATCTCCTTAGCTATTTAGGCCTCATTCCCCTCCCAGCACTGGGTGTTCTGCCTGCTCTAAGTGGAACGATGTGGGAGCAAACTTAAGTCAGGCAAAACTAAGGTTGAGTACGCCCGCTTTCCTTCTGTTGGGTAACGTTGCATCACTGGCCGCACATTGGTTTGTTCCTTACAGGTTCATCCTGCTCCAAACAAGGTTTTTAAACTCTTCTGTTCTCTAACTCTTTACGCACACATTTTGTTCATGAGAAGAGTTCTTCCTGACACTGTTAAGGTTTTTCCATTCTTCTGTGTTTGTTCTTGGTTACATGCTCTTCCTCTTATATTGTGTGTGTCTTTCTTATAGTTTTGTTTTGTTATTTTGCCCCCTGAGTAGCTGGATGAAGTGAGGGGAGAGGAAGCAGCTTATTCTGGGTGTCCCGAATCCACCCTCAGAGACTAGAAAGCACTCAACATGAAGCATTAAAGGTAGCAGGGACCTACTCACTGGATGCCGAGCATGCTTAATACCCATAATAGCTAATATTCTTTGAGTGCTTACACCAGACGTCATGCGAAGTACTTTATGTGTATTATTTCTTTTAAACTTTCAACAACATTAAGCACTATTAACCTCATTCTATAGACAAGGAAACAGGAACCAAGAGGTTACATAATTTGCCTACTGTCACAGAGTTGTAAAGTGACACAGTTGAGATTGAAATTCAGGCAGCCTCCCATGGGGTTAACTGTCCCCCCTCCCCTCAATAAAAAAGAAGGTGGGAGAGGAATCCTTGCCATGTATGTCCTGTTCTTAGTAGGTACCCTGAGGTCCAGATGCTCTTCCTGGGGGTGGATGAGTTTGAAATGCTTGCAGCATTAGTGACTCTCTTTGGTCCATGACTTATCTTGAGCTGGGTCCCTGCTAGGGGTGCTTGTTTTGGGGAAAGTCAGGAGGTTGATTGGGTCTTCCAGCACCCAGCAGCAAGGAACCCACAGTTGATCCTGTGGCTGGTCTTCTTGCAGAATTTCCCCATCTATCCATCAGAATGTGCCAGAATGGGGCCAGGTGTTCACTGGTCCATCTCTCCCATCAGATGTGGGAGCTTGATTCTTATGGCTTATTTACTTTAAAGATCCACTCATCATAAGCGAGGACCAAATAATTACTGACTTTACATTTTTATCATGCTTAGGGGGACAAAATTCATGAACATCTGGATTAGTTTCCTAGGGTTGCCACAGCAAATAATCATAAGCTGGGTGACTTAAAACAACTGAAGTTCATTCTGTCACAACAGAAATTTATTCTTTCATAGTTCTGGAGGCTAGAAGTCCAAAACCAAAGTGTCAGCAGGGTTGGTTCCTTCAGGAAGCTCTGATGGAAAATCTCATCTGTGCCTCCTTCCTCACTTATTTTTTATCTTTTAATTTTTAATGTAAAATTTCCCATTCTTTTTTAAAAAATTGAAGTATAGCTGATTTACAATGGCATGTTAGTTAGCCCCAGGAGGGGCTGGGATGCGGGAAGGTGGGAGAGGGAATGTTTGAAGAATGTACCTCAGGTGAGAGGTTTCTCCTGCCTACTCAGGGTGGAAGAGGAGGTGCTTCCTCCTCACCGTGGGCCAAGTAGGAGGAGATTCAAGTGCACCATTTGGTAGCATGGCGTATGTCTCCTAGAATTTGGGGAATATAGGATCCTGACTTGACTTGTTCCTGGAGTCTAAAGGCTGTGGCTGGTGCTGCCCCCCTGTGGCAGAGTGGAGAGTTACCTGCTCAGGTTCCAAAGTACACTCTCAGCAGGTTGGTGTCAAGGGATGCGTTTTCTGGGAACCAGATGTGGACCCTTTGGAAGGCAGCCAGCCTAATAACATTACCAGGGGGCTTCCTGGAAGGGTTCAGGGACCTTAGCAGAAAAGGGGTGTGTTAGTTTCCTATTGCCGCTGTAACAAATTACCACAGACTTGGTGGCTTAAAGCAATACACATTTATTTTCTCATAGTTTTGCAGGTTGGACGTCTAAAATGGGTCCATAGGAAGGACTGCGTTCCTTCCAGAGGCTCTGGGGAGAATGCATTTCCTTGTTTTTCCAGTTTCTTGAGGCCATGTGCTTTCCTCACCTCATGGCTCCTTTCCTCTACCTCCACAGCCAGCAGTGTAGCATTTTTTCTCCTTTCTGACCTCTGCTTTTGTCCTCACATCTTCTCTCTGTGACCCTCCTGCCTCCCTCCCATATGGACTCTTGTGATGACACTGGGCCGACTCAAGTAATCCAGGATAATCTCTCCATCTCAGGATCCTTAACTGAATCACATCCCAAAGTCCCTCTTGCAATGTAAGGTAACATACTCACAGGCTCCAGGAGGATAAGCGTGTGGACATCTTTGGGGAGCTGTCAGTCAGCCCAGTACAGGTGGACTGCTGGAAATCAGTCTGGGGTTGAGGTCTGATTGGTCACCTGAAGGAGAGGCATTGCCTAAACCAAAGAAGAGGAATCCACAGAAGTGTCTCCAAAAGAGAGCATGGGGGCAGGAGTGAGCCCTGGCTGGCAACCGTACCCTGGTCATTCTGAGGGCACCAAACCCAGGTGACCAATAAGACACATAAAGACATAGTGAGACACAAAAATGCCCCTTTCCTTCATCTCCTCTCCCCTGGACACATTTCTGGAAGGGCCCCAAATTTCATCTGTCAAGTAGGGGAAAAAGTGTCCTAGATGGTGGTTTTAAATTATGGAAACAGAATAGATCTCATGATTGAAACAGCCCAGAAAACCATGGGACCTGATCGAGGTTTTATCCTGAGGTGGAAAAGAATGAATCAGAGTTCAAAGAGAGATCCCAAAATGACAGAGGGAGATAAGATGCAGTTGGTTTCTGCTTACACCCTCTCAATTCCCCTCGTTTAATAAACAGGCTATGTCTGTATATAGCTCTTCATTCCATCACTGGCCCAGGAGTCACCTGAAGGCAAGAAATGACTTCCTCATCCTTCTTCTCTCCCAGCCCGATGTAAGGAAGGGCCTTTAGGAGATGGTCAGGAATCATATGCTATCAGGAGATATGACCCAAGTCCCTTTACAAGTTTTCCACTACTCTCTCCTGATGATGCCAATACTGTCCAGTTCCATGAGCAAATTATGCCTCGGAAGCCACTAAGTGAAGCGATGGAGACATTCACCCAGCTCACGCAGGCCACGGAGAGAAGGGGCCTCAGAATCCAGAATAAACCTGACCTTGGTTGCTGATATCAGCTCCTACATGGTCTGACTTTGTCAGAAATAGTCTGCATTGTGGGTGGCTAGAGAGCCATTCCAGCTTGTCACCAGTGGGCAGGGTAATGACACCTTGAATTAATTTATGTAACGAACCAAGAGGCACAGATATTCACACCTCTGCAGTTCATCTGTATCTGTCCCCATGGACGAGGTTGCTGTCGGGAAACTTGGGAGGCTGGAGAGGTTAATGGTGAGGAGTGCAGGGCCTGCAGCCAAACTCACCTGGATTTGAATTCTGATTTGCCCGCTTAATACCTGTGTGACCCTAGGCAAGTGAACACCTGCTAAGAGCCTCAGGCCCTCTTGTGGTAAATGGGGGAAATAAGCTCGATAATCCATATAAAATGCTAGTACGGGGCCTGGTACAGAGTCGATACTCAGAATATGTTAAGTTGTTATTACTATTACTGGGGTAGCGAAAAGTGTCCTGGACTGGGAATCAGGAGACTTGGGGTTCAGGTTCAAAAACTAGTCGTGTGAAAATAATAGTTCATGTTTATCGAGCACTTAAAATGTAACAGACATCTTGTTAAGTATTGACATCAATCCCCTCATTTAAGCCTCATAACCATCCTAAGAGGCGGGGACTCTCATTAATCCAGATGCTCTGGGTGAGGCAGCTGATGCACAAAGGACGAGTAGCTTGCTCAGGGTCCCCTGGTGGCAAGAGCTCCAGAGCCCCAGCTCTGAACCAGCGTGTGCAACTAGCCCAGTCCCTTCCCTCAGTGGTCCTGATGCTGGCTTTGGGTTTTCCAAGATATTGTGATATTTTAAAGGATATTTTAAATTCTGAAATGCTGATATTTCTGTGAGTATGACACTTTTATTTTTGTATTAAAAAACCCCTACTTTTGGAATCATTTGCAACTTGACACAAACCTAGAGAAGTATTATGCTGTAACTGCTGACATTTCAGATTGATCCTCCCATGGCTTCTGTGTCACCCAGTAATGTCTGAAGTCCTTGGTGAGGCCTACACACCTCTCTGACCTCACCTCCTACCTCTTTCCCCTTTGCCTGCTTTGCTGGAGCTGACCTTGCTAATCCTCAAACATGCAGAGATGCTCCTGCCTCAGGGCCTTTGCACTGGCTGTTCCCTCTGCCTAGAGCACTGTTCCTGCATATATCTGCATGGCAGCCTCCATCACTGCCTTCAAGTCTTCACTCAGATCTCATCTGGTCAATGAGGCCTACCCTGACCACCCTTCTCATAATCATATCCCTCCCCCTCCCCCTAATCTCCCCACCTCCATTTGTACAGTACTCGTCCCCTTCTAATATACTGTACAATGTATTTATTCGCTGTTTACTTTTTATTATATAATCCTTCTCTTCCTGCCCCCATTTAAATGTACTCTCTATTAAAATGCCCCTATTTGCTCTCTGATATGTCCCAGGTGTTTAGGTCAGTGCCTGGCATACAATAAATAATGACTTGGTGAATCAGTAAGTAAAGATGACCTTTTAATCACACTCCTTCCCCTGTTTAAAATCCTTCCAAGGCATCTGACTCTACAGGTTACTCATGGGGTAGAGCAGCTTTTTGTGGGTTCCATGGTCATCTCCGGCCCCCACAGCCAGTCTGGGCCCGTCTGCTTCCAGTGGGCACCCTGGTGGAGGTGGCTAAAATTGGGGGAAGATGAGGAGGGGGATATGAAGAAAATCTGGATGGAGGCTGGTGAGGCCTGACCCTCTCTTCCTTCCGGACTGGATTCCTTCCCCTCTCCTCCCTGTCCTTCTTGCAGCTTGTCCCATACTCTCAGAGCCTAGTCCGCCACTTCTCCTTCCGCAATCACCCTCCCTGGAGAAACCCAACACAATGGTTGAAGGGGCCTTGACCCTTGACTCTGGCTTTTCTCAGGGGAAGGGCATCTGATGCCCAAGGGTACTAGATGGTGGGGACCATCCGTCATTTTGTTCCTGCACCACAATCACAAATTCTTTTCCCTGGGCCTCAGTTTCCCCATCTGACAAATGAGATGGTGGATTATATTGTCTCTTCTGACTTGACCCTGCTATGCCATGATTCTAGGATTTGCCTCCAAAGCCCTTTTCTTCAGGAAGTTAGCCCTTCCCTTCTCTGGCTTCCAAGTGCTTTGCTGGTCATCTGTGCTAGTCTTATCAAGGGCATGGGCTATAGTTGTCCCTCTGTCTCTCCCTGCCCTGCTATTGTGGACTGAATTGTGTCTCCCCGCCAGATTCATATGTTTAAGCCCTAACGCCCAATGTGTCTGTTTTGGGAGATAGGGCCTTTAGAGGAATAATTAAGTTAAATGAGGTCTTAGGGTGGGTCCCTGATCCAATAGACTAGTGCCTTTATAAGAAGAGACAGCAGAGCTCTCTCTCTGGTGGCATGCACAGAGAAAATGGCCATCTGCAATCCAAGGCAAGAGCTCTCACCAGAGACCAATCCTGCTGGCCCAGGGATCGTGGACTTCCTGTCTCCAGAACTGTGAGAAGTAAATTTCTATTGTTTAAGCCACCCAGTCTGTGGTGGTATTATGCTATGGCAGCCAGAGCAGACTGATAAACCTGCTTTCCTAGTCTGTCTGACTGCCTTCAATACACTATGTTCCCAGGCGCATGCGCATACCCTCGTCCCCGGTAGATGGTTGAGGAATGGAAGAAAAGATAATGCAGTCAGAAGACTGATTTTGGTAAAATATACAAATAAATAATGAGTCATCTCTTAGCCAAGACACTTGATAGGCTAAACTATTTAATTTTCAGCTGGGTCTCGTGTAAACACAGCTGTGAGTGTGGAGGTAGGGAGGAGGGGGCCTGGGAGTGAAGCCAGAGGTTCTGGGTTCAAGCCCTGGTTCCCCATTTATTAGATGGGGACCCGGAGCAAGGTCCTTAACTGCCTGACCTCGATTTCCTCAACTGTGAAACAGGCTCCCTGTCTCCTAAGCAGGTATTCAATGGTGTGTGAGACTAGCCGTGTGCTAGCACATAGGACTCGTTGAGGGAGAGCGAGTTTATATTAGTAGTATTAGTGATTCCTATTCCTTCATTTATTTAACACATGTTTATGGAGCACCTGCTAACTGTTGGGGAGTCGACTTGTACTGGGCATACGGACGTGAACTTCATGGACCTGAGTCCTGCCTTCCTGGAGGGCGCAGTCCTGATGACCTCCGAGCCAAGCCACTAGATACAAGATCCCATTCACTCCTTTAACAACCGATGGGCTATTGGTGTCACACCGTCCGCGAGTGCAGAGACCACACAGGCTCCAAGCGGCCCGCGCCCACCCAGGGTCACGGAGCAGATGTTAGAATTGAAGCATCAGGTCCTCTGGCCCGGGAAGTGCCGACGGCGGACGCAGGGTGGGGGTTGCGCTGACGCCCCTCCCCTCCGCCGAGCTGGGCCGGGGGGCCGCAACGCCCCTGAGGCCCCCTCTCTCCCCTCCGACGTGCCGCGCACGCCGCCCCGGCCTCCCCGCGGCTCCGGGTGGCCACAGCGCCCGGCGGGCGGGCTGCGGGGAGCTGGCCGAGCACGTCTCGGCGGTAAACAAGGCTCCGGGCATGTTCCGCGGTGAACTTGGCCGATTTAGACACTCAGCCCTAATTGCTGCGAGCCCGGGCCGCGGCACCCGCGCGGGGCGGATGTGCTTCGGCGCCGCCCGGCCCAATTGTTCCCATTTATCCCGGTCTCGCCCGCCCGGTGGGGAGCGCGCCGCCAGGAAACGCCTGCGTCCTCAATCCGAGCGGCGGAGCTGCGGGATCGATGGCCGCCTTGTCCGGAGGCGCCCGCCCGCGGTCAATCCCCGAGCCGGGAGACCGGTCGATGCGTCGCGGCCTTCGCGGGTCCCCGCGGCCGCCCGGGAAGGGATGCTGCTGGCCCGTCGGGCAGAGGCCGCGCGGTGCCGCGCCTCGCCGGGCCAGCTCCGTCGGGCTTTGGGGGAGCCCTCGGGCGGTGGGAGTGTGGGCAGCGGGCCGGGGACAGCACTGGGCCGAGGCGGCGGCGGTGCGGGAGCCGACGGGGCTCCGACCGCAGGGAAGTCTGCCCTCGCGGTCTCTCTCACCGTCCCCTCCCTCCTTCCACTGCTCACCTCGCCTCCGTCGCCCGTCCGCTCCTCGTCTCCATCTTCACTCCTTTCGTCCTCTTCCTCCCCACATGGCATCTCATCTTTCTCTTGTCCTCTCTCCTGTGCTCTCCCCCGACCCCCTCGCTCCATCTTATATCTCAGGCCTTCGTTTTTCTCCCGCACCTCTCCACTCCCTCTTCGCCTGCCCTTGCCCCCTCCTTTTCATTTACTAGTGGTCCGGGTTACAACTCCCAGAGGCCGCTCCCTCCCCTCCCCTAGTCTCTCGGTCACTCCCGGCTCGCACGCTGCGGGCAAGTACGTTTATGGGGTTTACCCCACCACCCCACCCCTACTCCGTCCCCTGTCCCCCCCTCACCCACGCGCCATCTCATTTTAATGTTGCCTGATTGATTGAGAAGCTGTATAGCCAGGCCTCCAGGCAGAGGTGCTGGTCCCAGGCACTGGGTAATAATTGCTTACTAGAGGGTGGGAAGACCCTCTCAACCCTTCAAACAGAATCAGGACAATGTCAGCAAAATTAAACTCAGGCCCTCTAATTACCTCCTCAGTTCACTATTAATGTTTTCATTTGAGCTCAGGTTGAATAAGTCTTTGTCAGAGAAAATCAACAACGCCAGTCTGCAGACAGTCAGAGAAATGCAAAGAACCCAAAGCAGAGGAGGGAGCTTTTTGTTTAGAATCCCCCCCAAACCTTTGAAAAAATAACCCCCATGGCTGTGTCCCCCCCCTCCCCCAGTTATCTTTCTTCATAAGCTCATAAAAAGTAAGAGGTCTTCGAGTGCGCAGGATGGGTACCAGGACAGCTACTGACACTCTCCTACCTGAGAAGTCACGCTGGGCTGTAGGCATTATCTTCCAAAGGGTTCTGTCTGCTCCCATCAGAAAAAAAGCGTCTGTTACAATGGGGTTTTTCTGCTAGCCGTTACTTCAGAAAGTTCAAATACCCATCTCCCTTTTGAAACCTGAAAATACTAAACTAAATCTGCCTTTCCCTTACTGTTGGCGTGGAGTGGCTGCAGGCTCTCGAAGCCTGAGAACAGTCTGTTCCATTACCTACAAACCTTTCAGGTTCAGATAGGAGGGAAGGATGTTTCTGACCAACCTGCAGGGTCCTCTACTGTGTGGGGCCCACCTTTGCCTGCCTGCCCTGGGTGATTTCCGACATGGTTGAAAAATTAGTTAAAAACAAGAACCACAGTATTAGTGGATAAAAAGTAGTTAAAAATTAGAATTGCAATAAGTGAACTTTCCTCTCCCTCCCCACCCATTTCCTCCCCTAGTTTTAGTTGGACTTTAGGGGTTTTACTGTTTGTGCGTGAGGATGGGAGCAAGAGAGCTATTTGCTTCTGCCTCACTTTTACTAAAGGGCCTCAAAATTAGACTTTTGATGTGGTCTGCTGATAAATAGAGTCTGCGGTAAATTCATATAATAACTTAGCGTGAATTACAGAAAGGCCTCTCTTCTTTCACAAGACACTTTACTGCCAGCTGCCAAAAGGTGGTCAAGAAAACCGTGCAAATCTATTGTACACTAACGTGGACTTAAAATATATATATATGCACAACGTGAGAGTTACAAGTTAAGTTTTATTTGGGGCAAAAGGAGGACTGCAGCCCAGGAGACAGCGTTGCAGAAGATAACTCTGAGAAACTGCTCCCAGGAGGCGAGGGGAGGAGCCAGGATATATAGGAGTTTTGCAATAAACAGCAGGTTATTGGGAACGTCAAAAGATTATTGTTAAATAAAGAAAACCAGGTATGTCAAGTTAAGGAATTCAGCGCTTTTCTATGTATGGGAAGATGCAGGAGTCTGGGCTCACTGAACTCATTCCTTTGATATATACGCGCCTCAGCTATCTGGGCCCTGTGTTTTCACACCCTGAGTTTCCTCAGGGCTCACCGCAGGGAGTGGCTGCAGTCCGATGGCTGCTAGATGGCAGGTATTCTTTTCAGCCCTGAGGAAACTCAGGGCTGACCAGCTCACATCGGAGGGCTACAATCATTGGTGACTGTGACATCCTTTGTTTATTGATATGGCAGGAAATATTCCATTTATCAATATTCCACTGATCAATAACTGTGAGGAGAACCGTGCCCTTGGAGGCCTCGCTTACAGTCAGAGCACGTCCCCTTCTTCAGCGGCAACGCATGTACCATTAACGGAGCACACAGCTTGCAGTGCTCTATGAGTTAATGTTTTCAGTCAACTGCATTTATTTTGTGATTAGCACCAGTACACTCTATTAATCTCTTTGTGTGAAAACACTTGCTTGTTAAAAGTATACATTAAGAATATCTCATCATTTTTATAACCGTCTTTTGGCATTTATTCATTTAGTTCAACATACCAGCATTCTCACAAAATAGGTTTAACCTCTTCTGACCTCTCAGGGGCCCTTGGGAGCCATTCCTGATTTTTGGGAAGTCCAGCATCCATCTCCCTTCAGTATTTCCTTTGGAGATCACCTTTTCCCAACTCTCAGCTCAGGAAGTTCTGGTTGGAGTTCGTCTGGACCTAGTTGGCCAATCAGAACACTGGATTTCCCTTGAGATTGGCATGTGACCACATTTCCCATTGAGTTTGAATTTCAGAACTTTGTTTTAGACTGCTGTGGAAGACTCTGCTATGTGCTTTTCTGCTGGGGCTGCTAAGGCCTTGGGTTCCTGGCAGCCATTTTGCCACCATGAGGTGAAGACAGGCTGAAAGTGGATCCAACATAGAAGACTGAGAGATGGAGAGGGAGAAGTATCAGTCATTCACACCCTGCTGTTGATTTAAACCAGGGGGAATTGTCCTTCTAGCCTGAATGAGAGTGCTGGAAGGGGTTTTAGAGGTCAAAGTCTAATAGTCTCATTTCACAGGAGGGGAAACCAAGGCCTAGAGACCTGGGAGCCAGAAAGAGCCAGAGCCAGCCTGAGTATACAGTACTCCCTGTTCTCTTGTCCACAGGACGTCTGATGGCCATGGTGGAGAAAAATGGACCTATGAAAAGAAGGTCCTGTGATAAAACAACTGAAATCCAGACTTTTAATTAAACTCATTAGACATTTTTGGGAGCAGATCCTATTTTCATACAGATATATGATAAATATCTGTCAAAGGCCAACTATGTGTACTGTGCAGGCACCGTGGGTACAGTGGTATGCCAAAGCAGACTTGGGGTAAGAGCCCTCAGCTTGGGGCTGCTGAAAGGGGCTGTGTGCCTTGTATACTGCCCAACCCAAGGAGGATCAATGGCCATACTCTCTCATTGTGCAGTGCACAGCAATATGGCAGCTCTCGGGGCTCAGGAAACAGTTATTCCTGAATGTTGTCTGCCCCGTGGATGGGAATGCAGAAGAAAAAGACACGGTGCCCCCGCCCTGTAGGAGTTTGCTCTGTCACATGCGACAGCCCTTCATAAGGTCTAATTCCCTGACTTTAAAAACAATGAGAAGAGTGCCAGGGGCACATGAGGAGAAGCTACCTCATGCCCTGCTGAATGCCAAGCCTTCTTAATAATTTTCAGTGATTGGGAAGAGGGGGATGGTGAGTGGGGAAGCCAGAGGGGAACTGATGGAAGAGAAATGCTGTGGCCAATTAGCTGAAATGTTACAGTCAGTGCATCCCAGCCTGACGGGCTCATTAAGCCACAGAGCTCCTTGACAACTTTTGGTTGTAGTTAAGAGCTGATGTGGACCCTCCACTTTGCATATGTGTGCAGTCGCGTGCTTCTGCCTCTGCCCAGCTGCCTGTGCCTCTCAGCTCCTGCTCTCCCCTGCTGCCCACCTCGAGGGTCTGTGCTGGCCGTTCCACCCTGAAGTCTTTCCCAAATACCAAATGATTTCCTTGCATGCGCAGATTATATTTTCCCCTTGAAAGTTTAATCTGAATGCTCAATGTTCAGTTGCCAAAGGCTGTGAACTAATTTCTCCTGTCATTGCCACTTGGTGAAAATGTCATCATTAGTGAGGCAGGAGATGCTAAAGAAAGGCTGGAAGGGGAGAAGAGGATGGGGAAGAGGGTCCCAGACCCTCCTGGAGGCTCCTAAATGCCATAGCAATTAGGGACCCAGGGCCAGGTGAGGGAGCCGCGCAGGTGGGAGTCCAGGTGCATTCAGGGGGCTGACCGCTTGGCCGTGTTCCCTGGGAGGAGGCGAGCTCACTTGGCCAGTGTGCCCTGGGGACAGGCAGCCATAGTCCCCGGTGACCTCTTAATGAGAAACATTCCTAAACGAGAGATCTGCCTTTTGCAAAATCACTGTTCCCTCTGTGACCTGGTGTGGCTTATGTAAGGGTCCTTGCAAGAGTGACTCCTTGCAACTGGGCTGGGGAGCCTTTGTGAGCAAATTTGCCTGCTGCCTGTGACTGGTCTCTGAGAACTCAGCCAGCTGCCAGGGTCAACGCAAAGCTAAGTTGCACCCTCAGAAATGCTTCCTGTCCTGCCACGTCTGGTTATCTTCATTTTCCTGGTCCCTGTCAATTGTTTTCGCATCCCTGTCTTACATTTTATGTGATTTTCTTTTGCTTAAAAATATATATATATTTTTGAAATTAGCAAATAATTTCATTAAAAAGCACTGAAAACATAACTGATACCCATTGACTCTTCCTACCTCCATCCCTGATGCACACACAGTTCAGATTTCTTTGTGCTAAATTTCATAGGTCACCTCATATTCAGTTTGGGAGTGAACAATTTACAAACCTAACAGGAACAGATATTGATTGGGTACCTACAGTGTGCAGCAAGAAATGTGCCACACGCTTCCATCATTATTATTCCCATTTCATCCCCACAAACAGCCCGATGAGATAAGCACTATGGTCCCATTTTCCCGATGAGGGTCAGAAATGGCCAGTGATTTGCCCCAGAGTTTGCAGCGCAGTAAACGGCTGAGCTGGGATTTGATTCTGAGACTAACTGACTTCTAGCACTCCTTAAATTATTTATATCACATTCCTGTTAGTGGGTTGTAGTCAAACCTGGATTAATTGCAACTCTTGGGGCATGGATTGTTGCAGTTAACTCCTTCTGTCTCTAGGCCTCAGTCCCCTCATCTGTGCAATGGGTATAATGTTCTGGGCCCTGGCTCCCTCACCAGGGTATTGTGGGGACTGAATTGGTTAGCACATGGGCAAAGTGGTAGCAAAGCAGTGTTAGTCAGTGTGAGGAACATGAATGAGTCATATAGAGTCTTCCCAACATCTTCCTAGTAGCCTCGGACCTGCAGGCTATCATAACGATCGTGACCTGGAATAAGCCTCTGCTGGGATCTGGAAGTCCAAGTCCAGGGCTGAGGAAGGGAAGGTGGGTGGTTGGAAACTTCCTCATCTAGAACCTGTATCCTCTCACCCACTGCATACAAATTGGTGATCTCATTTTCAAAACTTGACTCGCTTTCCTCCTGCTCCCAGGAAAGCAATTACATTTCCACAGCAAAGTCTGCTTTCAGATCCTCCCGTTGCCACCCTTCCAAGCAGATGGGCTTGTGTCCCATCTCGGACCCATCATGGAGGATGGGCGTGAGACAGTTGGTACTTGGTTGGCAAGCACTGCTCAGACGTTCCCCGACACCTGGGTCTTGTCATGGGCCAGTAGACAGGTGGGCTTCTCGGGGGCTGGCTCAACTGACCAGGGTGGCGGTCAACTCTGGTTGGACACGTAGAGCAGTGGCTGGGACCCTGGGACCAGTGGCTGGTTTCAAGGTTGGCCTGGAAAGACATCAGGAATGTATTTTGAACAATTACTTTGGCCTTTGTATGCATCTGCTGCTCTGAGCAGCTTCCGAGATGCCCAACCAAGGGCCCCATCAGGCTGGGATTTTTTCATCAGGCAATGAAGTCCCTTCCCCTCCTGGCCTGCATCCAGAGGCCTAGGGAACCATCTTCCCATGCTGAATGCAGAGTTCAGGGCTGCCAAGCTTATCCCTAAGCCCAGGGGCCCACCCTGCCTTCCTCCAGCACTTTTAGTGTTTCTTTGATTCTAGAGCACTTACCCCAAATACTCACCCTCCAAAAATGGAGCAAAAGGAAGCAAATGGAAATGGCCATTCATTGGAAATTCTGTAACATGTCAGTATCTTTTAACCTAGACACAGACCAGTCCCTGAGATGCCCGAGGACTTTGGGGTCAAGGCCTAAGTCACAACCCCGGGAACCCTGGGTTACAGCAAGCCCCACTGAGCACCTTCTGTGCGGGGAGGCCTCGGCTTGTTGCTGGGAGACAAGAATCCTTGCCTTTAAGGAACCCCCAGTTTCATAGCTTCCTGGGAGGGTGGGGGGGGCAGGAGTGAGGGTCTGCTCTCAGGAGCTGACTCTGTAAAGGAGGAAAGGTTGAGAGGCAGGAAAGTAGGATGGCATCCTCCTTCTTTTTCTTTCATGTCAACTTTGCAAAGGATTTTTTTTCCCCTCATTACCTTATTTATCCCTCTCAATAACTCTGAGAGTAATCAGGGAAGGAATTTATCCCCATTTGGGGGAACTGAGTGTCAGAGGGGCCAAGTGATCTTTCCAAGGTCACTCACCCACTGTGAGAATTGAAGCCAAGACTCATGTGTATTTGTCTAACTCCAAGTTCAACCAGTGCCTGCTTCCAAGGATCAGTGCTTCCCCTGGGTATTTTGTGAATGATGCAAGTTGTTGGAGGTGTTTCGGGGGCAGAGAGAGAGAGCCTTAGGACAGGGGTAGCCCAGGAAGGCTTCTTGAAGGAGGTGGGTCTGGGCTGGCCAAGGAGAGAATCTGGAGAGGCAGAGGGTGAACGACCTCTCAAGGTTGCTCTCTGCCCGAAATCTCTCTGATTTTGCAGGATCCAGATGCCATCCTTGCTTCTCTCTCCACCTGTCTCATCAGGGACCAAAAGGCTCGAAATTAAAAAGTCGTCATTTGCTGGAACAAGGCAGCTTCGGGCCCTGGGGCCTGGCCGATGAGGACCATGCTTGACGGTGCCTGTTCACAGCCTGCCTGGGCTAAGGGGATCAGAAAGTCATTACCATCTGGCTGCTGAGCCAGACTGGTCAAAGGAAGGACACGGTGGCTTGGTTGGGGTCACTGTCACCCAAACTCAGGCTGGAAGCTACATCTGGGACTGTTGTACCTTGGCCTCCTTTCCTGCCATTTCCCTCCAGCTGCTCCCTGACCCACATCCCAGCCTTGACCTTGGCCTGGGGAGAGTTACTGAGAAAGTCTGTAAACCTAGATACTTTCGTTTCTATGAGAGAAATTTCCATAGCTTTTGCTTTGACCTTCATGTGGTGATGGTTCCTGGAGTGTCTGCTCTGGGCCAGGTGCACTGTCTGTGCTGGGGGTGCAGAGAGAGGTCAGACACTCTTCTCCTTTGGATGGAACTGTGTCTGCTGTGGGATTGTATGACAGGAACTTGACTTAGCTTGTTTCCTGCTTGTTGCTCGTGCTCCACAGCTAAAGAAGGGCCTGGGTTTCAGATCTGGGAAGCAGAAGAGCAACTCTGGGCAGGGCAAGAGGCAGCAACTCAGATGCTTAGAGATCCAGGCAGTGAGGTGGGCCAGGTGGGGAATGTGGGGACCCGGTGACTGCAAATCTCATCCAAAAGGGGGCATCACTCAGCTCTGGTCACCTGCCTCTGTACAAAAGTGGGCCCAGATTGCCACATTTCTGGATTTTTCAAGAGAAGCTGGAGATCTGGATTTTTAAGCATATGAATCTCTGAAATAGTTGACAAAAATTCAAATGATTCTTTAAAAACATGTACACATGTGTACGTGTCAGTTTTGGGCCACGAGTCATGACCACATCTCTGTAGTAGAAAGAGAAAATCTGCGGGAAGTCCCTGGTGGCCTAGTGGTTAGGATTCCGGGCTTTCACTGCCGTGGCCCGGGTCCAGTCCCTGGCTGGGGAACTGAGATCCCGCAAGCTGCGTGGCACGGTCCCCCACCCCCATAAAAAAAAAGTCTGGAGAGTAAAGGAGGAAAGAACTGGGAGGATATAATCAGAGATGCTAAGTTGATCTATAAAATAAAGGGCTAGGAATGAGAAAGTAAGAGAAAGAAACATCCTGCTTGTTGGGGTGTGGGGGAAGATTTGGGGTTTTGCCTGAGAGACATTTGAGGGAAGTAGTCAGGTGTGAGAGATATTTGAAGTGGAGGAAAGGATTTTGATCAAGATTGCTTTGGGGTTATGAATTAGATCACTTTTAATGGACTCCAGTCAAAATTGATATTACTTTACGGAATTTTCACTTGGCTGCTGGCTGAGGTTTTGCTTTTTGTTTTTTTTTTTTTAATGTAAATTCTTACAAGCCTGGATTACGTGGAACCACGGCTTATACTTAGGTTATAAGTATTATGTAGGAGATTCAATTTCTTGACTTATCTGGAGTAATTTTGATGAATTCATTATAATGTGCTTGGTGGGACAGAGAAGAAAAGAGTTACTGAGGGTGATTCTGCCAGCCTTTCCATCCTGTAGTCCCAAAGGAAGCAAGAATTGAATCTCCATGCCCCCCCACCCCATCAGTCTCAGCTCTCACACACTTCTCATGGTGTGAGCTTTCTGTACTGAATATGATTTGAGTTAGGATGTGTGTGTGTGTGTGTGTGTGTGTGTATTTTTTGTTCAACATGGATCCTAGCCATAAGCCAACCATTTCAGTTACTACCTAAATCAAGAAACAAAGATTTGTTCCAAATCTGGAGAAAACAGGATTATTGACTGGTTGATAAATATTCTATGACTGCATCCTTCTGAAGGATTTTCAAGGGTGATTTTGAACCTGTGTGATTTTTGTCTTGTGTGCTGCCTCTATAACCTACTCTTCACATGAATGTAATGTGTTGGTGATAAAATCATAAAGAAAGTACTGTGACTGTCCAGGGAAAGTGCTGACTATCTTTAAAGATGTGGTGGGGTATGATGGATAAAGGGAAGGAAGGGTTGAGGAAGGCTTTACCGAGGATGTAAAATTTGGATAGGGCCTAAGTCGAAGTTTGTCAGACTTGAAGATGTAGGAGTGATAATACAGGAGAGAGACATCTGAGGCAGAGGGAACAGTGTGTGCAAAGCAATGAGAGGAAAAAATGTTGACCGATTTGGGAAATGGCATGTCATTTGCTGTGGTTGGTGGTGATAATTATGGTGGACAACTCAGGCTATGGCTAGATTATTCAGTTTAGTATGCCATGACAAGAAGCTTGGTGTGTTATCCCAAAGATCATATTTTGAAGCAATGGGGGTGGTGGGTAATACAATTTTCCAAACTAACCTTCCAAGTCCAGCTCAAGAAGGTAGGAATGTGGACAAGATGACCTTGAAGGTTCCATCCGCCTCTGTGATTCTGAGTTTATTTCCTATGTCCTCTCTCTTCCAAGGAGGCTTCTCAATTGTCCATCCCAACAGGCAGTTTCCTTGTTTATGTGATTATAGCATTTCCCGTATGACCCTCTCAACATAGTACCTATCATATACTTTGTTTATTTAATCATTCATTCCTTCAGCACATATTTGTCTGTGCTTTCTCCGTTATAGGTATAATGTTAGATTTTGTGTGTAAAAAAAGATGAACAAGATGGACATAACCCCTACTTCCATGGAGCTTATGGTACAGCAGGGAGGCAACATTACACAAATAACGATGTAAGTTCCAGAGATTTATAGGCATTCTAAGATGTCATGAGATGACTTGATTGCTTCTGGGGGGTAGAAGACCAAAGATGACTTCCCCAAGAAGTGTGGTTTTTTTCAACTGAAAATAAAAGATAGGTAGAGATTAGGAGTAGAGGGTAGCAAGAGTACTTCAAGTGGAAACAGCAGTGTGGACCAAGGCCTTGGAGTGGGAAGGGCTTGTAGTATTTGAGGAACTGAAGAAAGAGCAGCATGGCTGAGGTGTGGAGGGGGATGAGGGAGAGGCTGAGACTGTAGAAGCACTTCTGATGGACTATTGGAAGTGTTGTAAGGTCTTCCTTTGGGGTAACAGGAAGTCACTGAAAAATTTTGACATGATACTATTTGCATTTTACAAAGATTACTCTGCAGTGGGGAGACTGGCTAGGAGGGCCAGACAACAGAGAGAGCTTAGGGGGCCTTTACAAGGAGGCAGGCTGGATTAGGTGTGGTAGTGGAGATAGACAGAAGTGGACGGATTTTACTAATACTTGTTTGATTAGCTACAGGAGATGAGGGAGATGGGGTTTGTTGAGGGCTTTGGGCTTGTGTGTATATACCACAGCCCACCAAGTGGTCAATAACTTCAGTGGTTCCTCCACCTGTAGAATATTTGATTTTTTATATTATAGGTACTTAGTAGATTTTAAAAAACATACGCTTTACTGAGATATAATTTGTATACCATACAATTCACTTATTTAAAGTGTACAATTTAGTGGTTTTTTAGTACACTCAGGGTTGTGCACCCATCCCCACAATCAATTTGAGAACATTTTCAACATCTCCCCAAAGAAATCCCACACCCATTAACAGTCACTCCCCATTTCCCCCTACTTCCCATAGCCCTAGGCAACTGCTAATCTATTTTCTATCTCTATGGATTTGCCTAATCTAGATATTTTATAGAAATGGAATCATAAAATATAAGGCTTTTTCTGTCTGGCTTCTTTTACTTAGCATAATGTTTTCAAAATTTATCCACACTGCAACATGTACTAATATTTCATTCCTTTTAATTGCCAAAGAATTTCCCATTGTATGGATAGACCACATTTTATTTATCTATTCATTAATGGATGGACATTTGGGTTGTTTTGACTTTTCGGCTATTAAAAATAATGCTCCTCTGCGCTATTTACAATAGCCAAGACATGGAAGCAACCCAAGTGTCCATCAATAGATGAATGGATAAAGAAGATGTGGTACATATATATGATAGAATATTACTCAGCCATTACAAAGAATGAAATAATGCCATTTGCAGCAACATGGATGGACATGGAGATTATCATACTAAGTGAAGTAAGTCAGACAGAGAAAGACAAATATCATGTGATATCACTTATATATGGAATCTAAAAAATGATACAAATGAACTTACAAAACAGAAACAGACTCACAGATATAGAAAACAAACTTATGGTTACTAAAGGGGAAAGGTTGGGGGCAGGAAGGGATAAATTAGGAGTTTGAGAGTAACATATACACAATACTATACATAAAATAGATAATCAACAGGGACCTATTGTATAGCACGGGAACTATACTCAATATTTTGTGACAAACTATTTGGGAAAAGAATCTGAAAAAGAATATATATATATATATATATATATATATATATATATATATATATAAATCACTTTGCTGTACACCAGAAACAAACACAACATTGTAAATCAACTATACTTCAATAAAAAAATTATCCTTCAAAAAAAAAATAATGTTGCTATGAACACTTGTGTACAAGTTTTTTTGTATGGACATATGTTTCCACTTCTCTTGGGTATATATCAAGGAGTGGAATTGCTGGATCATATGGTAACTCTGTTTAAACTTTTGAGGAATTGCAAGACTATGTTCCAAAGCAGCTGCACCATTTTACATTCCTACCAGCGGTGTATGAGGGTTCCGGTTTCTCTGCATCCTCACCAACACTTGTTATTTTCTGTCTTTTTTATTATAGCCATTCTTGTGGGTGTGAAGTAGTATCTCACATTAGTTTTGACTTGGATTTCTCTGATAGCTAATGATGTTAAGCAGCTTTTCATGTGCTTATTGGCCATTTACACATTTTCTTTGGAAAGATGTCTATTCAGATTCTTTGTCCATTTTGAATTCAGTTCTTTGTCTTTTTATTATTAAGTTGTAATCGTTCTTTATATAGTCTAGATACAAGTTCCTTATCAGATATATGATTTTTGCACATTTTTTCTCATTCTTTGGGTTCTTTCCACTTTCTTCATTGTGTCCTTTTGAAGCACAAAAGCTTTTAATTTTGAAGAAGTCCATTTAATCTAGTTTTTCTTTTGTTGCTTATGCAATGGCCTAATCCAAGGTCACTAATTTTTCACCTATGCTTTCTTTTAAGAGTTTTATAGTTTTAGCTCTTACACTTAGGCCTTGATTCATTTTGAGTTAATTTTTGGATGTGGTGTGATGTAGGGGTGTAACCTCATTCTTTTGCATGTGAATAACTGGTTGTTCCAGTACCATCTGTTGGAGAGACTATTCTTTCCTCATTGAATGGTCTTGGCACCCTTGTCAAAAATCAAATGGCCACAGATGTATGAGCTTATATGTGGACTCTCAATTCTTTTCCATTGTTCTATATGTCTATTCCTATGTTTGTTAGTACTACACTGTTTCAAGTACTGTAGCTTTGTAGTAAGTGTTGAAATCAGGAAGTGTGAGTCCTTCAACTTTGTTCTTCTTTTTCAAGATTATTTTGGCTTATTTTTTCAAGATTATATTGGGATCCCTTGTAATTTCATATGAATTTGAGGATCAGCTTTTCTTTTCTACAAAGAAGGCCCTTGGAATTTTGATAGGGATTGTATTGGATCTATAGATTGCTTTAGATAGTATTGATATCTTAATATTAAGTCTTCAGGTTCATGAGCATAGCATGTTTTTATGTTTATTAAGGTCTTTTAAAATTTCTTTCAACAATGTTTTGTAGTTTTCAGAGTATAAGTTTTACACTTCTATTAAATTTATTGAGAGGTATTTTACTTTTTAATGCTATTGTAAGTGAAATTGTTTTCTTAATTTCATTTTCAGATTGTTCATTGCAAGGGTAGAGAAATGCAATTGACTTTATATATTGATCTTGTATCCTGCAATCTTGCTGAACTCATCAATTCTAATAGCTTTTTAGTGGATTTCTTAAGATTTTCTATACACAACATCATGTCATCTGGAAGTAGAGATAGTCTTACTTCCTTTCCAGATGGATGCATTTTATCCCATTTTCTAGTCTAATTTCCCTGGCTAGAATCTTCAGCATGATGTTGAATAGAAGTGCTAAGAGTGGGCATCTTTACCTTGTTCCTGGTAATAAATTTTATTTTAATGAACTTGAATTTAGATGGCAAGTTTCTTGAAAACCTCTTAAATGAAAAATAAACAAACAAAAACTCTCAGTAAAACAAAAAACCAAACATGATACTTTGTAGCTATGCACATTCTACTCTGGAAGGCTTATCTGTCCTGAGATCTCTCTATTATGGTGTCTCAGTGTTCAGTGATGGCAGAGAGTGTATTCTCCTGAAACAATGGAAACTGTGATGCATGACTTGGCCCAGAAGCCCCCCTCGAGGAAGAACTTGTTGCCCAGCTGCTGGGGATGCAGTCAGCAGATGGTCTCCAGCTATCAGCCCGTTCAGGGATTATCTGAGCTGCCTTGCCCAAGGTCACACCTCTTCCTGGATGGTTTAAAGGCATGATCATCTTGCCCCAACTCAGGACAATTCTGAAGATCATTCTAACTCTAGAGCTCCCAGTGGGCTTGGCTAAGGCTATTGTCAGGGCTACACTGCACCTCAACTTCTTCC
Source organism: Balaenoptera acutorostrata (assembly GCF_949987535.1). NCBI lineage: Eukaryota > Metazoa > Chordata > Mammalia > Artiodactyla > Balaenopteridae > Balaenoptera > Balaenoptera acutorostrata. Next base: position 35,671,317 of record NC_080082.1, on the reverse strand, counting down.
TTCCTTCCTCTTCTGCTTCCTTCTTCTCCTTCCATTAGTATCGATCCCAAGGGCCTTCCTTCATAAACATCTAGAATGCTAAACTACATATCAGTCTGCTTCCTGAGGAATCCCACCTACAGCACTCATGCCTGCCTGTTTCCATGTTGATGGGACCCAGAATGCAAGTACCTATATAGGGAGATGTGTCATAAGGATAACATCTTTTGGGGAGATTTTTTTTTTTTTTTGGCTGTGCCACGTGGCATGTGGGATCCTAGTTCCCCAACCAGGGATCGAACCCATGCCCCCTGCAGTGGAAGTGAAGAGTCTTAACCACTGCACAGCCAGGGAAGTCCCTGGGGAGATTTAAATGACTTTTTTCCCCCATGTGTGGGCCCTGAGTCATTTCTCTTTTGGGAACCAGTAATAACATTTTATGCATTCCTGGAGTGATTTTTTACATTTTATATATTCCTGTGGTGATTTTCCAACCAGCTGTTGAGAGCTGGATGTATGCTCTTTTCCAGTATGCTAACTAAGGAGTGAATATCCTAGGATGGTTGATCCTAGCCCATGTTGAGTTTCATTGATTTAATTTTGTGCAGGTCAACATTTTTTTTTTTTATTGACTCTGGGGATAGTAGGCTGAAAAATGGCCACCCAGAGATATCAAGACCCAGTCCTGGGGGCTTCCCTGGTGGCGCAGTGGTTGAGAGTCTGCCTGCTAATGCGGGGGACACGGGTTCGAGCCCTGGTCTGGGAGGATCCCACATGCTGTGGAGCGGCTGGGCCCGTGAGCCACAACTACTGAGCCTGCGCGTCTGGAGCCTGTGCCCCACAACGGGAGGGGCCGCGATAGTGAGAGGTCCGCGCACCGCGATGAAGAGTGGCCCCTGCTTGCCGCAACTGGAGAAAGCCCTCGCACGAACCGAAGACCCAACACAGCCAAAAATATATAAATAAATACATAAATAAATACATAAATAAATAAAGTAGCTATTAAAAAAAAAAAAAAAGAAAAAGACCCAGTCCTGGAACCTATAAACATTATCCTCTAAGAAACAAGTCTTTGCAGATGTGATTAAATTAAGGGTCTTGGCATGGGGAGATTATCCGGGATTATCTAGGAGGATCCCAAATGCAATCACAAGTATTATATAAGAGAAAGGAAGAGGGAGATTTGACGCAGACAGAAGAGAAGGCAATGTGGCTATGGAGGCAGAGATTGCAGTGATGTGGTCACAAGTCAGGGAATGCTAGCAGCCACCAGAAGCTGGACGATGTAAGGAACAGATTCTTCCCTAGAGACTCAGGATGGGATGTGGGCCTGCCACCACTTTAATTTTGTCCCAGTGAAAGTGATTTTCAACTTCTGGCCTCCAGAACTATGAAAGAATAAATTCCTGCTGTTTTAAGCCATCAAGTTTGTGGCAGTTTGTTACAGCGGCTTCAGGAAATGAATATACTGGGCTTTACCTGTGCTTTCCCCCCCCTGAAATGTCTCTATACTCCTGAACCAATATTGAAGACAGGGAGAGCTCTATAAGTAACATCTCCACAAGCTTACAGAGAGGAGACAGCCCCCACCTTTTCCTGGTACAAGGTCTTGCTAGGCAACTATGCTGAAGGGCAGAAGATGTGGAGAGACAACTTCTTGATATTGGTACAGGTTGCAGCTAAAACCAAGGACAAAACAACGGGTCTGGAGGCTCTGCAGGATCCAAGCTCATTTTAGATCTTTTACAAATAAATTATATGTTTCTCCTTATGACTAGGAGCTGAATTCACCAAGACAAAGCGAACTAGACCATGTACAGAATCATCCTAATTCTTTCCTTTATTTGCATGCAGTCTGTCTCATTGTTACAGCATTATCATAAACTGGGGACCCTGTTTCCAGGAAAATTGAGTGAAGTAAGAATGACTTAGATTTATGTAATCTTAACTTTCCTTGGTGAAATCCAATTGTGATCTTGGGATTGATCTTGGGTCCCCTCATTATGGGTGCACAAATGCGAATGTTAGGCATTTCCTCTTCCTTTCTGTTTATCTTTTCACCCAAGGTTTTGGTGTCCTTTTCCCTCAGTTTACTATCATAACTAATTTCATTTCTATTAGTCTTGATAACTTCCTTCACTCTGATACAAAAGATTCCCTATGAATCAGTACTGTTAATACTTTTCATTGAAGACAGTGAAGGTTTGCTTAACAAATCCACAGATGATACAAACCTGTAAGGCAGAGAGAGCTTTCCAATTCAAGCATGGGGTGACAGAATCAGGATTTAGAAAGATTTTTCATTGTTTGGAAAGAGATATCCGAACCACCATATCGAAACAAAACAGAAAGAACTATAAAATCATACGTTTAGTTTCAGAATTATCAATTGTACATGTGCAGGAAGGGTGAGACTTTTTATTTTACAAATGAAAGCCCTTTATATGAAAAAGATCTGGATGATTTAGTTGAGCCCAGGCTCAATATAAGCCAACTGTGTGATGTACCTGCTAAAAAGTTTGCACAGTTGTAGGCTGCATTAATAGGCGTATAGTGACTAGATTGAGGGAGGTGATTGTGTTCTGGACTGGCCAGGTTGCACATGTTCTTTTCTGGTGTAGGGTGGGTGGACTATTTAAGGGGAGAGTTCAGAGGAGGAAGATGATAGAGGATTTGAAACACAAAGAATGACTGAGGAATCTGAGATGAGTGTGCTGGAGAAGAACAGACCAAGGGCAGGCAAATCACTATTTCAAATTCTTGTGGGACCAGCTGTGTGAAGGAGACGCAGCTCAGGGCAGTCCTGTCCTGGGACCAGGGCTGGGCAGATCTCAGCTCACATTAAGCAGTAAAATCGGAACCGTCCAGCAAAAGGAGGAGTTGCTCTGAGCTCTCTGGAGTCTTCGTCTTTGTGCAGAGGGAGAATGAACATCTGTCAGAAAAGTTCTGGAAAGGTTTCCTGTATTTGGAAGGAAATTGGACCAGATGAGCTCTTTCCAGCTCTGACAGCCCTTGGTTCTTTGACGCCCATTCAGGCCTCACATGAACTGTGTAAGGGAAGCAGAGTGGTGATATGATGTCTGTTCCGGAGATGAGAGTTGAAGTAACTTGTCTAAGAATTGCAGAGGGGTGACTGAGCTAGGATAGAAACTCAGGCTGATGGACTCCCAACCTACAGCTACTTCCACAAAACTGGGGTTTGCCCTGGAAGCACCATATGGAAAACTGATTGTTATTTCCGCCTGGTTTCCTGAAAGTCTCAGGAACCGGGACCCTCTGCTGGGCCGGGCCTGGGGAAAGGAGGAAGGGTAGGGAGGAAGCTGCCACTTGCTCTGACTTTCTGAAATTCAGGTTTGCTCTGCCCACTGTCCGCCTCCACTTTCCTGGCTGTGCACACCTGGATGAACAGTAAGAACAGTGACCAGTTTCATGCCATCCCTCTGAGGAATGTGGCGCCCCAGAGGAGCCAGACCAAATGGATCAGACACTTCCTTTTTGCCCAAGTCGAGGGGCGTCTCCCGGGCTTCTGTATGCTTTTCTGGCCTGGTGAGGCAGCGGATCTGACTCAGGTGCATTTTTTTTTTTTTTCACCTGGTGGGCTCCTGGCAGGAATCATTTGGTTTCCTGGTTGCAGATATCTTGGCAAACTGGGAATGATAGGTTGCAGATGGGAGACACTAGAGGTAGGGAGATGGTTAGGAGGACTTGGGGATGGCTGCTGGGGGGTAGGGTGAGTTGGTGGGGTGAGGAGGAAGAAGTGGATTTGAGAAATATTAAAGGTGTGTCACCTGGCTGCTTGCAGGTAAACTTCCTAGTAACTGGAAGGACTGAGTATTTAGGTGTTTCCAAGGGAGGGATGCTGGACCCCACTGGTCCATCTGATAGTGGCTGCATCCCTGACTTGGCAGCCCTTGGTGTCTCTGCCTCTGTGTCCCTTCGGTTTCTCTTGTAGGTGGGTGTCCTTCATGGGAGAAGGCCTCTGTGGCCTTTGCTGCCCAAGAATCAGCTGGCTGAGAGCTGACCTTCCTGTTGAGAGCATGCGCATTAACCCAGGTCTTAGCCCTAAGCTCTGCAACATGCAGAGGCCGTGAGGGCGCGTCCTCGGCATCCGTTCTCCTCCTCTGCTGCTTTATCCCCAAGCCTGTATTTCACATTTGACTTCCAGCCCAGGCAGAGCCCATCCACCTCTTCCACAGGACGGCTGAGGTTTGTCAGTAGGCTGCAAATGAGCAGCTTCGATTGCTCAGGAAAAGATATTACAATTTTATCTCCTTGTACTGTTCAATAAAACGTTAGTATCTCAGCATTTTTATTTAACAATAGGCAACCTTAGGCCAGTAATTATGCAACAATTATAATAATAAAAACTGTCCCCTGCTGCTCACCTAGGAACACGAATATATTAAATCAAGACTAACCATCTAAAAGGCGAGCAGCAAAGCCCCCTCATTTTTAATGTCCCTGCAGTGCACCATGGGAAGCTAATAATTCACCCTCTAATTAGTATCCCTTCTGCTGCTGCTGGCGCAAGGACAGACAAAGAGGCAGCGGCTTCGTTACAAACTCGCCTGGGTAATCTTTAAATGTCCGGATGCTCTGCGGGTTGGCTGAGCAGAGCGGGCCCAAATGGGGTGTGCGGTTAGAGGCGGGCAGCGGCGCACCTTGTCCTGACACGGGGCTCCTGCCCTAACGAGCTCCAGGCAAGCACCCCGCCGGCCCATCCCCAGACCCCTTCGCTTTTGAGCCATGCCGTATTTCTTCTTGCTTGTCCTTTATTAAACGTGACCGTAGGAAGGGACTGGGGTGGCAGTGCTTGTAGAGAGGGTAGACGGTGAAGGCGTGACAGCCCTTCTCAGTGTCCCCTGGCTGGGGCTATTGATGGCGAGGGCTGCCCTAATTGAAGGGTGAGAGAGCCAGTGGGCAGTGATGGGAGACTCTGAGGACACCATCTGCCCCGGAGAGGAGGGCATGTGTGTCTCCCCAAGTACCTGGTTTACTTCACTGCCCCTGATCCTCTGACTCCAGCCCAGAGGCCTTCCTGCACACAGCCCTCTGAGGGGTCATGGGATCAGGTAGGGCTCCTTAAGGACCATGGAGTCCCTCCTGGCTAACCCTGTCATTGTGCAGGTGAAAACAACCAAAGCCTAGGTCAGGAAACAGTCACCAGGGGTGACAAACACAAATGCTCTCAAGGCCCCCAGTGTCAAGGGTAGTAGGGAGTGGTGGGGACTGCGGTGAATTGAAGCTTGCACACTCCAGCCATAGCGGCAGCTCCTACTTAATTCTAGCTGGTTAGCAACATGCTTAGAACTTGGGCCTAGTGTGGTTAGATCTTTGGATTTTGTCAGAGAAACCGGAAATCTATAGAATTTTTTTAGGTGAAATCTTCTGAAGTAAATATTTTTTAACACTTCAGAATTACACAATTGTGCACTTTTTCTTGTTTTGTTTTGGTTTTGTTTTTTATGCAACATGCTTCGCCAAGCCAGACCTAGCCTGCATGCTTTCAGTGTGGGACTTCTGGGTCGTGGACCAGCATCTGTGGGCCACCTAGCCAAATGACATGGATTTCTCTGTGTTTAGTTTTGGATCCAATTTGACCAGTAATTGGCCTTCTCTGCACCTTGCCTGTGTGGCCAGCCGATCAGGCTCTCTCACTGGACAGTTGCAACCAGGGTGGGAGAGAGTCGTGGAATAGCTGGATACAATCAGGCAGCCAGGATTAAGCCTAGGTTTAAGAAAATGAGGCATTTTTCTCTCCATCACCAGCTCATTAAGTTTCCCACTTTGACAGCTGAAGCATTCCCAAGGCTGGCTGAAGCCAGATTTCTTTCCTCCAGAGCCAATTGAGAGCGAGAGTACTGAAGATTTGGTAGCGAGGTTCTCTGTGATCTGAGATGAGAGGGCAGCAGAGGGCTGTCATGAACTCCTGGGGTATTTGGGCTGATTCTTTCAGAGCACCACCCTCCACCCAGAGACCGGGTCTTGCCAGGGGAGATGGATGGCAGAGAACTGAGCCGAGAGGTCAGGACTGCTTTGCTTGAAAAGGAGAGGAGTCCCCAGGCTTTCATTGGAGCAGCCATTGCTACCAAGGTCTTCTTGGCATGAGCCTTCACCACATCCCTGCTTTTGATGGCTGCCCCAGCCGTTACCAACAGGAATGTCTGTATCTTCATCCAGGGTGGGACAATCCAGCAAGAGTGTCAGCAGGAACCTCAGTAAGTTAGATCAAGGTTGAGGAGACATCAGAGGGCCTTTCTTGAGCCCCAGGGGACCAGAGATTTGGACTATCTTTAATGCAATGATCTCAGCTACAGCGGACTCACTGAGTGTCTTTTCCTGGGAACTCCCTAGCAGAAGGAGAATGCATTTTATTGGACCCTTTTGTTTTTCTCAAATAGGAAAAATGAAAACAGTACTGGAGCTCTCCTCCTGGCCTGGGGAGGAGACTGTGTCCTGAAAGATGTCTGGAGCAGCAGGCGAAGCTGCTGCAGTGACTGGGAGAACCGCCCGGGCACTCAGTGGCTGATCTTTTGGCAGGAAAAGCTGAGGGCTCTTTTCCTGGGGAGGGGGCTGCTTTAGGTAGGTTTTATTCCTTTTTGAGCAGTAAATTAAAAAAAAAATTTACAATAGGTTTTGATCCAGGAGAACACCATCGATTGGTAACACAATAGACAGATATTTCTATCACATCCTTGAGTTCTTGTTTCAAATATCTACTATCCAAGGAAATGGAGGAACACTAACATTTTTTTACTCTGTTGTTAGGGTTTAAGTCATATTTTCTCATGTAGTTTCTCAGTTACATTTTCTCACTCAGTTTCTTATTCGTTATATTTTCTCATGATGTAGATATTATTTTCCCCATTTGCAGATGAGGAAACTCCGGCTCGGAGAGATTAAGTAATTTGACCCAGGTCACACAGCTGGTAAGAGGATGGAGTAAGTTTCAAATATACATAGAGATGACTGTAACCCATGTCCTCCCACCATCTTGGGTGGTATCCCCTCGTTTCATCCTGCAACTTAGTGGTTTTCAACTTGGAACATGTTTCTGAATCAGATTCCCGTCTTTCCTCCCAGAATTACTGAATCATAAACATAGCAGGGCCCAGGTATTTATTTATTGATGTGTAAGGCCTCACAGGCGCTCCAGATGCACACCTCTGAATGAGCACCGCTGGTTTAGAAAGAAGGATAGAAGATCTGGAATCAGGAGTCCTGGGTCTGAGTCCTTTATAACGCCCCTTCTCACCTCTCAACCTCAGCTTGTCATCTTAAAGCGAGTTCAAAGATGCATTACCATGAAAGTTTGTCCTAGGAGTCAAATGAAATTCTGTCTGTGTAGGTACTTTGTAAACTCTAGAGTTGCTATGCAAATATCGGTCATCATTCTTGTAGACACACCAAGATTCGGGCCCAGTCTTTCCCTCCAGACTTACACAAGTTCAGGGTCACACTGGCACTCTTAGTCAAGAGCCCTTATTTGAAAATCCGACAACCTGGCTTCTTCTTCCTGCACAGTTGTTTGTTGATGAATTAGTTCTATGTGTAGCATAATAAACGTCATTAGCATGACTAATCACACACCTGATTATCCAACCCACTACTCCTTCCCCAATGTATTTTCTGCATCTCACACCCAACACATCCAGCGTTGATGTAGAGCCCTTGTTAGGGCTGATGGATGGTGCGTGGGGATGTTTGCTGGGTGTGCGCTCAAATTCCGCCCATGACCGGAAAGATTTTTTGAGAGTGGCCACACACCAGGGCAGAGATGCTCAGGCCCAAGGTACCAGGTTTGCCCCTGCTTCTTTGGCTTAGCTTCCAGGCATTATTTTTAGTGCTGTTGTTGTTGTCGTTATTTAGTTCCTACTACTACTACCATTTGTTGAATTCATGTATCAGGCACTGTGTTAAACCCCTTTATGTTCATTATTTTATCCATGGAGGTATTGTTTTATTTATTCCTTACAGAAAACTTAAGTGTGGGTATTACTATAATTATTCCCATTTTAAAGAAAAGAACACTGAGAGAGAAATTAAGTAACTTGCCCACATCATCCATTAGGAAGTGGCAGAGCCGTTTGGTGCATAAGTCTGGCTGGCTCAAAAGCCCATGCTCACAACACTATCCCACACTGTCTCCCTGTGCAGAAAGGAATTGAGCAAGACCTGCTCTGCTGGTGGATTTGGGTAATTTAAGGGCTTGATGAGTGGTGGAGATGGGTGAGCCAAAGTTATGGGGAGCTGACAGGTGTGCTCTCCTGGTCGCTAGGGAGGCGGAGTGGGTGGTGGTGTGGTGATGTCATTGGCAGTGGTCCCCTGTCCACGGTGGCTGGGGGTGGATAAGAAGGTGCAGTTTTGTGCTGTGCAAAGAGGACAGGATCTTAACGAGAAGACCCATGTCCTGGTCCTGGCTCTTCCTCCTACTTTCCGCTTGCCCTTAGGCTTATCACCTAACCTGTCTGGACCTAAGTTTTCTCATCACAGGGCTGTTTTTAGGATCAAATGAAATTAAGGTTGTGAAAGCAATTTGTAAGCTGTGAAGTGATTTCCATATGCAATGAATTATTTTTAACCTTCCCTGCTGAATGAGGGCAGACAGAACTGAAGACCTACAGACTCGAGTCTTACAAAAGTGGAGATTCACCTTCTAGCTAAGCTGGCAGTGGAGGTGGGGAAGGCAAGGCAGGTGGTCCACACTGGTGTAAGGATGCCAATTCTGGAGAGGACCCTCACCCCACGAGCCCTTCCTGTGACCTTGTTAATGTGAATGTTCTGTGCTTCTCAGAAAAGAAGCATTTTTGAGAGTAAATTTCTGTAACGGTAGTAAAAAAGAGCCCCCAAATTTGAATGTGCAACAATCAGAGTTGTTTTTTCTGCTTAGCACTAAACCTTCCAGTCTAAAGACAACTCAGCCAGGTCTGATGTGTAGAGTGAGTGACACTAGGTGAAAAACTGTCCAGTACCTATGCATTGTCCTCCATCCCAGAACAGCAACACAGGTCTCTTGGCCTACAGGTTGCCTCTGTGTTTTCACAACTTAAAGGAACAGCTAGGTTTGGGCTGAAGGGTAGAGCAGAGGGCAGGAGATAAAGGAAGAGCTGTCCATGGTAGCAAGAGATCTTCAGAGCTCGATTGGTCTGGCAGGGTGAACCCCTCTAAACAGGGAGCGTGAGAGACTCGCTGCTGAAGGATCCTTGGAGTGGATCCAGACTAGTCATGGCAAACGTGGGGCCAGTGCGCTGCTCCTCTGTCTCACCTCCCTAGTCCTCCTTTTCTTTGATCGTGACAGACATCACTAATCGATAAGAGCATTCTTTCCTGTTAAGCCTCAAAACTCTTCAACTCTGCACACTGAGCAGCCATCCCCAAGAAACTGGAGTCACCATGAGTAAAGAAACACAGAATATGCTGCTTTGGAGCAAACCACTCATTTCTAAGAAGGGGGTCTCAAGTCCCAGAGAGGGAAGGAGATTTGTGCAAGATTACTGGCAGAGTTATAACCAGAAGAACTCTCTTCACTTTACATCCTGGAAACTCGAGTCTCTTCTTAACCTGTCCATACCAAATAGAGTCATTTACGTACTAATTTTTTTTTTTAATTTTTTTTTTTTACGTACTAATTTTTAATAGGCTCCTTAGGAGAAGAAAATACCTATGGTGTAGTGAAAGGAAAGGTAAGAAGATATGTTAATTATCTACCACTGAATAACAAATCACCCCAAAACATCTTAAAACAAGGACCATTTATTATTTCTCATGAGTCTGTAGGTTCATTGGCAGTTCTGCTGAGCTGGGCTTGGCTGGACTGATCTCAGCTGGGCTGGCTTATGCATCTGTGGTCAACTGGTGGGTCAGTTGGGGACTGGCTGGTCCAGGATGACTTCAGCGGGGCAGCATGTCTCTCCTCCACACAGCCTCTCATCCTCTAGCCGGCTGGTCCAGGCTTGCTACTGTGGCGATGGCAGGTTCCAAGTTGAGGCTAAGGCTCAGAACTGGCATGATGTCACTTCTACCACACGCTATTGGCCAAAGCAAGTCTCGAGTAGGACTAGGACTAGGGTGAGGGGAGCAAGGCACCTAGGGCACACATTTTAAGGAGGCACTCACTCTCGGTTGTTGACCTTACACAAGCTTGACCCCGAGAGTGAGAGCCTCCTTAAAATTTGAGCCCTAGACACCTTGTTTGCCATACCCTAGACCTAGCCTGGGTCACAAGGCCAGCCCAGATTTAAGGGGTGAAGAAACAGACCTCACCTCTAACAGGAAGAGCTGTAAAACTACATTGCAAAGGTTATCCATACATGGAGGGGGAAGAAGCATGGCCCTCAATCCAATCAATCAATAGAAGGGAATTGCAGGCCCTCAATAATTGGGGTGAACCAAGAGCTTCACAGAGAATGGTCAACTGAAGTTTATAAACCTTAACTTCATGATTTTCTCTCATCAACCCGATAGCCAGTTATCTCAAAGTTATTTCAAAGAGGCCTTCATCCCATCTCCATTTGCTATTCCTAAACACTTCCCCCAGTACTGCACTAGTTGGAGTCAGCTGCAACACCGCTGGCCCTTGGCATCCCTGAGTGTAGTCTAAAGTCAAGCGTGATGGAGTCAATGTGGTGACCAGTGACCAGGACTGCTACATAGAGTCATGGATTTTAGGTTTCCAGAAATAATAGGCATGGCTACCAATTATTTAAAAATTGATTGCCAATGACACTTTTCCACAGTCAAAGGGTTTTTTTTTTACAGTATGTATAGCTTTAACATATTTGCTAAAATCTATACTATGTTCTTTCTCCAGTAGTATTCTAGGAATTTACAGAATTCATGGGTGTTCAGTTGAAGAGATTTCTAAAGGATCCAGGTGTCTGAGTGCATGCTTATATCTGGACCTGAAAAATGTGGATCCTTTGGGGCCAGAGATATTGTGAATAGAATCAGCACCTGGATTCATGGCTGCAGCAGATAGAAGCTGTTTTCTGCATGATGATAGAAATCTAGTCACCTGATATATTGTTAACAAAATGGGACAGCTACATGGAAAAGAATGAAATTAGAACACTACTTAACACCATATACAGAAACAAACTGAAAATGGATTAAAGACCTAAATGTAAGACCAGACACTATAAAAGTCTTAGAGGAAAATATAGGAAAAACACTCTGACATAAACCACAGCAAGATCTTTTTTGACTCACCTCCTAGAGCAATGAAAATAAAAACAAAAATAAATAAATGGGACCTAATGAAACTTAAAAGCCTTTGCACAACAAAGGAAACCATAAACAAGATGAAAAGACAACCCTCAGAATGGGAGAAAATATTTGCAAACAAAGTAACGGACAAAGGATTAATCTCCAAAATATACAAACAGCTCATGGAGATCAATAACAAAAAAACAAACAACCCAATTAAAAAATGGGTGGAAGACCTAAATAGACATTTCACCAAAGAAGACATACAGATGGCCAAGAGGCACCTGAAAAGCTGCTCAACATCACTAATTATTAGAGAAATGCAAATCAAAACTACAATGAGGTATCACCTCATACCGGTCAGAATGGTCATCATCAAAAAAATCTATAAACAGTAAATGCTGGAGAGGGTGTGGAGAAAAGGGAACCTTCTTGCACTGTTGGTGGGAATGTAAATTGATACAGCCACTTTGGAGAACAGTATGGAGGTTCCTTAAAAAACTAAAAATAGAACTACCATATGACCCAGCAATCCCACTACTGGGCATATACCCTGAGAAAACCATAATTCAAAAAGAGTCATGTACCCCAATGTTCATTGCAGCACTATTTACAATAGCCAGGACATGGAAACAACCTAAAGGTCCAAGAACAGATGAATGGGTAAAGAAGATGTGGTACATATATACAATGGAATACTACTCAGCCATAGAAAGGAACGAAATTGGGTCATTTGTAGAGATGTGGATGGACCTAGAGTCTGTCATACAGAGTGAAGTAAGCCAGAAAGAGAAAAACAAATATCATATATTAACGCATATTTGTGGAATCTAGAAAAATGGTACAGATGAACCTATTTGCAGGGCAGGATTGGGAGACATAGACATAGAGAATGGACATATGGACACAGGGAGGAAGGGGAGTGTGGGACGAATTGGGAGATTAGGTTTGACATAAATACACTGCCACGTGTAAAATGGATAGCTAGTGGGAACCTGCTGTATAGCACAAGGAGGTTATCCATACATGGAGGGGGAAGAAGCATGACCCTCAATCCAATTGAGCTCAGCTCAATGCTCTGTGACGACCTAGATGAGTGGGATGAGCGGGGGTGGGAGGGAGGTCCAAGAGGGAGGAGATATAGGTATACATATAGCTGATTCACTTCATTGTACAGCAGAAACTAACATAACATTGTAAAGCAATTATACTCCAATTAAAAAAATCCTCTAAAAAAAATTTTTGGGCATGGACTCTGGATCACATTGGAAAGATCTTGAATATGACACTTTGCCTGGAATCCTGGGCCAAGGACAAGGCCTGGCATGAGGAGCTGGTTAGAAGTAGGGACCAAGGGCAGAAGTCCTTCCCTATGGTGTTTTGGGGCAGACTGCCCTCAATTCTCCTTGCCACCATGAAATAAATCTCTTGTTTCTAAATTCTAAAATATGTAAAGCTGATGCAATAGGAAACACATTAGCTTGGGAGTCAGAACATCTGGATCTCAGTACAGGCTCTGTTGTCAAGCATCTGTGTGACACTGGACAAACCTCTCCCCCTTTCTGAGCCTCAGTTTCCTCATTGGAAAAATGAGGTGGTTGGTTTAGATCAGCGGTTTTCTAACTCATCCTCTTTTTTCTCTATTCTTTTATTTGTTCCCTTCTTTCTCCTCTTCTTATTCCTATTGTAACCTAAGCCATTTTTACCATAAATTCATATTCAGAGAGGTTCTGTTTGAAATGAGACTGGAAATCCTGGGGCTTCTGACATTCAACTCTCTTTCCCTTTATTACTTCCTATATTGATCCAAGGAGCACTTCTAAAGATCCCCGGGGTTCCAGCAAACCCTGGATTGGGAAAACCCTGGCCTCTTTGTTCTTAGGGCCCTTATGCTTCAGCATTCTGTGACTCAGGGCAACAGAACCCAAACGCCTTTAATTAAAATCATGTCAACTTACCCCATTAACTATGATTGATGCACCAACCGGAGAATAAGTGCATTAATGCTATAATTATCTGTTGAGGATGTTTTATTGATTCTGCAATGATATTTTAGTCAGTTTGTATTATTTAGTTTCTGACTTAAGTCAGGAAGAAATGGCTATTGGTGAAGAAATTAATCATCTAAATCAAATTGTCATTGATGCTTTTAGAAATAAAAGTCTAGCATAGGACTACATCTCTTAGAGGCTGATGTTCGTTGTTATGATGACTGATGATTTGGGCTGAGGAGAAGGCTTCGGTCTGCCCCTCCAAGGTTGCAGGTGAAAGTCCCCCTTGGGCTTTTGTAAAAGTCTTTTCTCCAGCTCAGCCTTTTGGAATCCATTCTGCGTCAGTAGACAACTCCAAGGCAGGGTGATCTTAAGGATTTGTAAGTTTCCAGGTCTTCAGGAGCTTCTCTGTCTGAGCAATGGCACCTCTGCTCCTTTGTCACTTGAGGGGACAATGGGGAAGGTCTGAGAGAATAAGAACCTCAAATTGGGAATCTGTTTCAGTGAGAAGTCTTTTAGTTGCAAGTGACAGGAAACTCAATGCAAACATACCTGAGCCAAGAGAAAGCTGGCTCTCCTGAGCAAAATGTCCAGGGGAGGATCAGCTTTCAACGGGGTCTGGTCCAAGCTCAGGTGATGTCCCAAGGCCTGGCTTCTCTGTGCCTCAGGCTGGTTTTCCTACAGATCTGGGTCTTATTTTCTAACCTTGTGGTGGCAAGAAAGGAGCAGCAACTCCATCTCCCCACTTCCAGCTGCATGCCCTCTGGGGAACATTGCCTCTGTCTCTCCTAGACACCCAGGAGAAGACGCACCGTACTTCGCTGGCTCTGCTAAGTATTTCCCTCTAGTGTTAAATGTCGGTGGCCATGGGTTGGCCATAGTTTCTATGGCCCTGCTGGGTTCTGCTGGGCTCCCCACCATGTGCCTTCTCATCCAGGCTGCAGGAACAGCCCCTATGTGCGAAAGAGCAGGAAACTGAGCTGACCCACACAATCAATTTGAAGCTTCTACTTAGACGTGGTGTGTCATGACCACCTATATTCTATTGGCCAAAGATATTCACACGGCTAAGACAGTGTCATAGGGGCTGGGAGGTATGCTTTTCCCATGGAGAGAGAAGTGAGTGAGCATTTGCAAACAGTAATACGATCTACCATAGTTCTCAATCTATATAGGCTGAGAGGGGAAAGGGGGCTTTCCCAAAGAAAACCAGTGTGCAATCCTCTGGAAGAATGGTAAAGATCAGTCATCTTCCTTTGATATATTTTAATCCCCCCATCCACTAACTCAAGTTTCTCTGCTGCCTGAGGTACCACCTACCCTCTCTCCCCCAGTGAAGGGAGTCGTAACCTGCAGAGGAAAACTATTCTATATATTGATTGCTCTGCCATCCCTGCAAGAAAAAAACAGTGACAAGTCTTTCTTTAGCTCAAGCTACTGCTATGGGCTTATACAAGAGGAAGGTGGGGAGAAAGATGAAAAAGACCTTGTATCTCATTTTGGGAGCTTCACTGCATGGAAAAAGAAAGAAAGAAGCAGGGTATGGAAGGCAAAAGCAAGATAGAAAACCATTCTCTCAAGAGCTCTTTATTCTAACCTGTGCAGAGCAATGAAAATGCTTGCTACCCATACATTGTTTAGACCAGAGTGACGGATTGGTGAGCAAAGGCAAGAATCCTGGTCGGGGCAGAGGGCGAGTCCTTGCTCAATGGGAACATGACTTCCTTCTCTTTGATGTGTCTTTGGATGAACTATTTACTTGCACTTGCTTTTAATTTACCGGCCAACAATTAGAGCTGGCTAACAGGCCAAAAAGCTGGCATAATGTACCCAATTATCTCCTGAAAATGTATTTCTGTGATTGGAACTGTAATTGCAGCTTAAATCAAATGCTCATGAACCCAGTCACCATCGAGGGAATGAGACCAGCTAATGAAAAAATGAGAGCTCTGACTCCAATTCAGAGGTAGAGGGACACAGGGAAAGGAAATTGTTCCTTTAAAAAATTCCCTTCCCTTTTTAAAAAAATTGCTGTTGAAGACATGGAAGTCATGAATCCCACCACAAGGCAGCGATGTTACAAAATGGGCAGCGTGTTCCAATCAGACCACAAATGGAACACGAGTCTGTTTTGTTTCCTGGGATTCACTCTCATGTTTGCCTGTGTGGGTTTGTGTGGACACCAAGGTTCGCACTCCCATTACTCTAGATCAAACAGCTACGGCTTTAGATTTCAAATTCGCCAAACGGGCTCCCCTCTGTGAATGACTTTATCTGCTGATCTGGATGTGGAGCTGTGCTGCAGGGTCACATGGGGAAGGGGCCCGTGTTCCTGGGACTGATTTATTTATGCAGATGTGGCATATGCCCAGAGCCCAGAGCTCCAGGCACTTCTCCCCGCTAACTCATGGTGCTTAATTCAGATTACTTCCTCTTATGAAGAGCCAATTTGCCAATTATCCTTGAGATTGTTGATTAGGTACCTTTTACCTAAGATCCTGTGCCATGGGTTACGGATTTCTGAGGTTCATTTAGTTTCCTCTGAAAGATGAGAGGGGCTTGGCTGAGAATCACAAGCACTCCACTATTTTCCAATACAAGCAAGTGTTTTTTTCTTAGAGTCTCATACCTTTGGCTTTGCATCTGGACAATGTGGATTATACACAGCAACAGCAACAACCATAATAGCTACCATTTATTTAGTGAAGTGGCTGTCTTTCTAGCTGCAAATTAGAATCACCTAGGGAGTCTTAAATAGTACTGATGCCCACGTTCCCACCCTCCAGAGGTTCCAGTTTCATGGGTCTGAGCTGGAGACTGGACATCAATATTTTTAAAAGCTCCCTGGGTGATTCCAATGAGCGCCCAGGATTGAGACCCATCAATTTCATGTTTCGAATGGGCCAGGGATTCTGTAAAGAGATAGGGACAGAGTCACAGGAGCTTGAATGAGGTGAGCATTTTTATCCCCATTTTATAGACAGGGAAATGAAGCCCAGAAAAATTTAGAAACTCATCCAAGATCACTCAGCTAATAGGTGGTGATGGCAGGTTATTAGGATTAGGTTCTCCAAAGAGGAGAGATGTAGGCACAGGCTGTTTGAATTGTTTGAGGTTTAAAGACCAGGGGAGTTGAGACAGCATGAAAACTGATGGGAGAAACAGGTGAGTGGCAGTGTTTTCCTTTCCCAGAGACAGGTGTGAAGTCCTCTGTGAGAAGCCACACTCCTAGTGCAATAAGCATACACACCATGTCTTTAGCGCAACACAAAGCAGGGGATTGTACCCGGTTTCCATGAAGAACAGCTTATCCAAGTATCTGAGAGATGCCTGAAGAGAAAGCTCAGTGTCCTCAATCTCTCCTTCCAAGAGAACTGATATTTGTCAGATAGATATTACTCTCCTTCCTCTGCCCAATAGAGGAAGAAGCTCTCCTTTTCTTGCCATCAAAAGCCAAAAGAGAGCTGGGAGAGACATTCGATGGCAACATGAAGAAGATACATGTTGGGAGAGGGAAGGCTGATGGGTTGCCTGGGAGGTGGGTTGGAACTGAAAGTGAACAAGGATAAAACAAGAGGATGCTTCAGGCTGGCATTATATGCAAGGAGGGATGGGGGTGGGGTCTTTGAATCTGAATTGCTCTGAAAAAGAGTCTAGCTGCCAAATCTGACCACAGAGGAGATTGGCCACTGTGACTTCTAACCCTTTGTTGTCAAAGGGAACAGCTCTGGCACTGGCTAAGACTTTGCTTTTTGTTATATTGTGTTTGTGTTCAGCACTTCTCACTATTATTTCTTCCCCACTTGCCTCCCTGTTATGTTATGCTGGCTGAAAGAATGCCCATATGTTTTAGAAACACCTTGGCCATGGATGTAGGGGCTGAGAAGAAAACAGATATGAGCTATCATTTTGCCAGTCTCTCTGTGTTCTTCTTGTTCCACATGCCAAGAATCACCTCTTGGGAGTAGGTCAGCAGTTCTAGAATCTGTTTTGTTTACTGATATATCTCCAGTACAGTGCCTGGCACATAGTAGGTGCTCAAAAATATATTTGAATGAATGGATATATAATGAAGTCCAAGGAAAATGGGAAAGTCACAAAATCACCAACCCAGGGCTAAGAATACCAGAAACCATTAGAGGCAAATTCTCCTAAGACTTCTCCACTGGTACAATGGCATTAAGTTGAGGTGGGATACAGGATTGTCATGAAATGTCCCAGATTTTATCCTCCATCATTTCCCACATCCACTTACAAGTGAGGTGGATTTGGGCTGTGGATCATTGTGATTCAATATCTTTGCATGTAGCAAGAAAATAATACCTTTCTTAAAGAGTTTTGGGAGGATTAAAAGAAATAACACATATAAATCACCTACTATAATGCTCAGCAAATGCATTGAGCATAATAAGTGCTCAATGAATGGTAGTTAATAATTTTTATCCAGAAGGTGTGACATGCCCCCTTGACACTGCATACCAGGGATGATTAATCTGTGACCTTTGGTTAGCTAGTTGTATTCTTCTAAGCCCTTTACTCCCATTTACCATTCATTTTCTTATTCCACTACCTATACTGAGTACCTACTTAGCCAGATTCTGAGCTAGATTCTGGGGATGGAATAATAAACCAGGCAGAGCGTTCCCTGCTGCAATACCCTTGATGCTTCCTGCCGAGATGACAGCCCTCATCCCAGGAGCCTCCTTGTAGATCCACCCACTTCTTTCTGGTCAGGGGAACACCTGGCCTTCTGTCACACAATCTATAATGTCAATCACTTTACTTAGCTTGATTTGTGGCATCCACAATAGGGGAGATGGAGAGCCACTGCTCCCTCTATTGGAATGCTTTTCCCCTAGAACCTTGTTTGGCTCACCCCTCTTCACTCAGAACTTCACACAAATGGTGTTTCCCAGGGAAGAATTTCTGCATTCCCAATCTACTCTACCCCATCGGTCCACGTTACATCACCTGTTCTATTATCCTCAGAGCACTTACCAATGTCCAATGTTATTTGAGTCATATAATCCTTTATTTGTTTATAGTCTGTCTCCCCTTCTAGAATATAATCTCATGAGGTCAGGGACAATATATGCTTTTTTAATAGTTGGTACCATTGCACTGAGAATGGGGACTGGCATATCATCGTTATTTGATACATGTCTGTCTCCAAACTCCCAGAGGCTCCTTTGGGCATCTCCCAGAGATTCTGGAAGGTAGAATTTTCTACTGCAGGTTGATAAGGGATTCATCTGACAATAGAGTCAAAGAAATCAGCCATAACCAGCGGAGTTGACAGTGTCCTTTTAAGAGCTGGCATGGAACATTTGATAAAAATACAGTGAGAGATCAGAGCACAATGAATCATATTTAGGAGAAAATCTCTTTTGAAAAGCCCAGGGTAGGTCATGTTTTTTTCATGCTTGTCAACTTGGCTGAATAATTTGCTTAAAATAAGTGGACGAGAATGGTAAGTTGCTATGTAAAGGAAATGAAACAGACTCCTGACTTCTTGTGCAACACTTTCCAGCTTCTGAAGGGTCTGGCTTGGGTGGTGGTGAGCTTTGTGGGTGGGGAGGTGGCTCATGCATTTAGACAGGTTTAATGTCTTCTTGGCTTCAGCACAAGATTTCTGGGGCATCAGCACATTAGCCAATTTCCAATGCAAACAGATTTGATCCGTCACTGATGTTGAAAAAAAGCCCTACCTCTCAGATCTGTCAGGTTCTCAAACATGAGGCAAATGAGTTAATATCTTCTCATTGTTTTCTTTATTAAGTCTTTGTTAAGCCAATCTTGAATAATGATGTGTCTTTGTCGGCAGTCTTTTAATAAAGTGAGAGTTCCTTTATATAACTTCTCCAGGGAGAATGCTGTGGCTTTAAAAACACGGGGAACCACAATGTCCAAAATGTAAGCAACAAGGCTAATCCCCACAGTGCTGGGCCTGGGATTTTAGCAGCAGACCAGGGAACAGCTCATTATTTGTGGTACAGGCTTTGGGGGCAATGTGCACAGGAAGCTAGAGTTGGATGTCTTTTAGGCTGTAGAGGAAGAGGATGGATGCTTTGGTGACTGGGACAATGTAGACTTAGTGCCAGTCTTAGCAATGGGGGAGGTTCAGGTTATGACTTAGTGCCAAAGCCATGGCACAGGGACAAATGGAGAAAAACCACATGGAATGGCCTAGTTCTCCTTGCTTCCACCTGTCTACAAATAGGGATGCAAGTCTCTGGGAAACCCATATTTGGCTTACTGGCAGTTCACAGCTTGCTCACCAGGCCCAACCTGGACAGAACCCAGTTTCCAAAATTGTCCCTCCTTCCTCCTTTTGTCAAAACCCCCTTGCTGTCACCCAAACATTTTGCTGTAAAGAGCTGGTAAACGAATTCATATTAATGACTTGTGTTGTAGGTCACTCATAAGATGGCCCCAGTGATCTTTGCCTCCTTGTATTCACAGCCTGTGTAAACCTGTCCCCTTCTAGCCAGTAGAATACTTCAACACTGAGGGAATGCTACTTCTGTGATTAGATTAGAAAAGATTACTGTACATCTTACTAGCAGACTCTCTGTATTGCTTTCTCAGCTTGCACGCTCCTGGTGAACAAGAAGTCAGGTTGGAGAGGCCCATGTGGCCGGGAACTGAGGTCGGCCTCTGGGTAACGGCCAGTAGGAAACAGGAGCTCTCAGTCCAATAACCCACAAAGAACTGAATCCTGCCAACAATGGTGTGAGTTTGGAAGTAAATCCTTCCCAGGGGAGCTTTCAGATGAGACCTCAGCCCTGGCTGATATGTAGATTACAGCCTTGTGAGACACTGGATGTAGAGGACCCAGCTAAGTTGTGCTCAGATTTCTGACCCACAAAAACTGTGAGACGATAAATGTGTGTCCTTTTAAACCACAGAGTTTGTGTTAATTTGTTGTACAGTAATGGAGAGCTTGCACGACTGACGAAGGCTTAGTGGGCTACATGTTCTGGGGAGGGTACATGTCAACAGGCTACAGCTCGGTAACCAAAGAAGCACATCTCTGATGGTGAAGCTTTGTGGTGGGCAGGATGGACAATTTGTGGAGTATTAACAGGGAGAGATTGGGGGTGGTTTCTGGAGCTTGTTTCCGAGGTTTGTCAAAAGACTGTCACTTCACTCAATTGCAAGGAACCACAGAATCTCTGTTCCTTAGTTTTTCCCTTCTAAAGAAAACCTCTCAAGGCCTAGCCATCCTGTCCCAGAGGCAGGCACGATCTGCCTTCTTGGGTTTTCATGCTGACAAGGGTTTAAATGACTTCCCACCCATTTGCTTGGCAAGTACTAATCCATGACCTCTCTTACTCTTTTATCAATCAATTAATGCCCTGCTTGCTTTACATTTATGTGACCTGCTGGCCCCCAAGGGCATCTGAGTTTGTTACCCCTGGCACCGGAATCCTCTAGGAGCATTTTTGGCTTTGTCATGCTAGAATTCTACTAAAGCAAGAGGGAAAATAAATGGAGTGAAAGAGAAGAAAAGGGGCAGAGGGAGAGGGGAGGAGAGAGAGAAGAAACAGGAGAAGGTGGGGGAGGAGGAGAACAGTGAAGTGGAGAAAGAGATCAGATAGGAAGGAAAGTTCTGTTCAAGATTCACCATAATGTGTCCCTTTGGTCAAAAGAAAACCCACGGCTACCTTTGAAGGAAATGGCACCAAAAGAAGGAAGCAAACTCTGGTCTGGGAAAGACCCCCATTTCTGGACACTGCCCAGGAGACCTCACCACAAGCTGGGTCTGGGGATTGACCCGTCTCTGTTCTGTAAGTATTCCATCTCCTTCGAGGATCAGAAAACCCCTCAGATTTGACTAACCTTGAGAAATGGCAGAGACCTTGCCTCTGGGGCTCCTCACGGCCATGGGGGTCCAGGCTGCTTCTAGGACCAAATCCAGGAGGAGCCCAAGGCTGGGAGGGGCAGGGCCCAGAGGTTCTGCAGCCCTGGCCATGGTCCTGAATTATTAATTTTCATTTCAGTTATCCTTTGGTTCAGCAGAAATATGACAAAGCAATCTCAGATAATGAAATCACCCATATTTTCTGCTGTTCATAGCAGGCTTTCAGGGGCAAATTCTGCTCCCACCTTCACAGTGCTATTGAGTTACACATTTCTGGCTGGGGGTGTGACTCTCCCTGTGTTGTTGATCGGTGTGTAGAACATAGATTAGAGTGACCTGAAGACTTCCCTTTCACCAGGTCAGTGACTGTTCATGGTTAGCCAGTAGAAGAGGAACCTTTGCAGAACATGCAACTTTCATTTTAAAGAGGGTCTCTGGGGGGCGTCGGGAGGCCAGGCAGCCCTAGTCTAGCCTGGAAAGCCGTCATTGCTCTCCCTGATCTTCCCTCTCAATCACTGGACCTTCAGACTTTGAATTGTGCCCTTTTATGGCATCTCAGAACTCATCTAAGATTCATCTAAGCACTTTTACAGAAGAAGGGACTTGCCTAGGGTTATGCTGATTTCTTTTCATTCCTTCCCTTAGCTTCCCTCTACTATCTCCCCATGACCCTTTGATGTCAATTTAAAAAAGAACGCAGAATCCAAAAAAACAGAAAATGAAATTACCGTCTCCTATGCAGAAACGCCAGGACCCCAAATCATGTATAGCAGACATTTGTCAATGGGCAGACTGCCACTCAGTCATGGTTTATTTCTTCATGGTGATCAAATCACCTCCTCGGTGATTGAAAACATCAAATTTAGTTGACTAAATTTTAAAATTGGGGAATCACATAAAAATCTAGAGGCTTGAATTCTTCTGAAATATCAGAAGATCTGGCTATTCAAGCCAACAGAGTATCAATTGTCCGATGATGAAACTTGAGAGTATTTTATTTTTCTCCAGTTGTTTGAACATTGGCAACGTATGCAACCTTCTAAGACTGGTTAACTAGCATATACCGATCCCCAGAGTCAGAAAGCAGATAGAAGAAGATTTTGGTGGGTTTTGCCTTAAATATAAGTGGAATTTATATGATGCTGGCCTTGAGGTGGTTGGCTTCCAAGTGTTATTTCCTTTTGAAATATTAATAGCTAGTTAACAATGGTTCACAGATCTAATTTTAAACTTTTATAGGAGATAAGAGTACCCTTATCCAAAGAATAAAAATATTTTCCAAGCTGCAGTAGGTCAATATCACCCTAGGAGGGGGATGGAGAGTATCAGTGGTCTCCAGAGAAATGAAACTAATAGGATACACACACACACAACACACGGATACACACATACATACAGATTTATTATAAGGAATTGGCCCATGTGGTTATGGAAGTCCAAAAGTCCCCTGATCTGCCATCTGCAAGCTAGAGGCCCAGGAAAGCTGGTGGTACAGTTTCAGTGTGAGCTCAGAGGCCTGAGAACCAGGGGTGCCAATAGTATTAGTCTCAGTTCAAGTGCAGGAGGGGATCAAAACTCAAGTAGCCAGGTAGAGGGTGAATTTTGTTCTAGTCAGGCCCTCAGTGGATTAGATGGGGAGAGCCATCTGGTTTACTTAGTCTACCAGTTCAAGTGCTAATCTCATCTGGAAATGCTCTCACAGACACATCTAGAATAATGTCTAGCCAAATATCTGGGCATCTCGAGTCCTGGTCAAATTGGCACATAAATTAACCATCATAGATGGCAAAATTAAATTGAGGATAAATGTGGTGTGGAACAGACATATATGCTCAGAAAAGCTGCTCTGGGCCAGTCTGATGGTGCTTTGGCCCTGCTGGCGACATTGGGTAATACTTGGTAATTGTTAGCTATTGGGTAGAGCTACTGGGTGACACTTGGTAATTGCTTACTGTGCCATTCACATTGAGTTTTGGGATGTTCTCAATTCCCCTTTGTAGCTACTTAACAAATCCTGTCCGCCTGGTCCTGGGACTCCCTCTTCCCCACTTGGGCCACTTGGGGATGCCTTTGTGGAGCTGATTTGAGCTCTGTCATGTCTCTGGCTGGGGTCAGGGCTAAGCAAATGGTTTGCACTGAGGCCAGGCTTATGGGTTGCAGTGTCTGCCCGACCTTGTGGAAAGTGAAGATAGAACGGCCACAAATACACAGAACATCACCCTTTTGAAATCTCTGGACTGGATCTTTGGCTCCCCGACATTTAGTTCTCAAAAACAGTTCTGGCAAACAATCAAACATTCACACAGAAGACAAGAAAAGACAACATCCACAAAAAATTGGGAGATAACTCACAGCTTTCCTGGAAGAATCTCTTTGGAGGTCATCTTGTCCAGCCCTGTGCCTCGAGGCAGACTGACCGTGGCTCTACCTCAGAATGATGGAAACCTTCCCTCTTCTCTAGGTCTTAGACCCCGTGACCCCATGCAGGTCATGGGCAGGATAACCCATTATTCTGACAGCAAAGCCCTGTGGTTTGCTTTGGGGCTGTGAGCCTCAGCACCAGGCCCTCGGAAGCCCCTCACTTGCCGCTCCCTGGCAAATGTCTCCTTATCAGTTGCCAATGATTAGCTTCTCAGAGCACCTCTGGCTTTTATTTTCTCCCCAAGGACATTATCTATTTGTCCAGTTCATCCCAAAATAGCCCGGCCCAGCCATCCCATAATACCCCTATCCTGTGTCACTCAAAACAGGGGCCCGGCAGGAGCTCTGAGCTCTTCTTCCTGTCCTTTCTCTTCTTTAATAAGCAAACCCCGGGCTTCAGTCAGTGCCTTCTCTCCAGATTCATGAGTTGGCTGCTTCTGCACCAGCCCCAGATCCTGGCAGATAAATCTACCCCCGAGCTGTCAACACAGACAGAGGGGAACGCTCAGCCAGGTCCTCAGAGAGGAGACCGTGGAGACACCAGATTTATCAGCCACGCTGTCCCTTAGGGTGTCTCCTCCTTGACCTTCAGGATGAAGCAGGGCCAGTGTATGGTTTTTGCTGCCAGGGACCAAGATGCCAAAGGTACTACCTCCAAAGATGCCCTCCCCGCTTGTCCTTGGTGACCAGTGGAGAGCCTGGTCGAGGAAGATGGGAGGTGAGGGGCCCTTTAGCTCCCCAAGGAAGGAGTGACTGAGTTGCTGGCCTTGTTGGGGACTCGCCGCCACTGGAGGGAAACACACTGATTTCCAGCCCCGCTCTCCAGGGTCACTCTGGGTTAATTTTAGCTGCTTCCCTGCCCCTGGACGGGCCACACATTTTTCCTCCTTAGCCATGTCCAAGGCTCTCTTCTCACGCAGCCCCAGCGCCTGCCCAAGCAAAATTGAGACATGTGCTTATGACAGTGTGTTTCCATGAAGACAGATTGCTCTCTCTCCAAGGTCAAAGCTCCCGCTGGCCAGGCTCTTCGGCAAATGATTCGTCAAACAGGACAGCGAGCAGCAGACCGTCAGCTCTCGGGCCCCTGGCCGGTCGAACCCTTTCAGAGGATTATCGTGCCCTGTAGAACTTTTCTCCTTCCACTGTCTGTCTGTGCCTCCCCTGATGACCCCCAACACAGAGGGGTGAGTTGGCACAATATTGGAAATTATGACAGGGAACCAGAAGGCAAAACAAATCCTTCTGCAGAAATTGGGAAATGTCTCAGTCATTTTGCAAGGCAAGAGCCGCGGTCCCTTGTGAGGTTTAAAAAACAGAACAGTGAAGACATGGCCTGCTGTGCCTGTCCATTTCCTTGTCTGGCTCACCTGCGAGCAGGTCCACGTCTCGTCCTCCACCAGCCCACAGCACAGTGCTGGCTTTTGTTAATTTGTGTTTTTACTATTTTATTAAACGCCTAATATTAGCCTGGCACTGGGCACATACGTGGTTCTTGCCCTCATGGCGCTTACTTCCTTGTTGATGGTGTCACACTATAAAGAGGTGAAAGAAATAAATGGGAAATAATGGATTGAGAAACTGTTACAGAGGTTACTTTGGGAGGCAGCCCCGAAACGGCGCCCAACGATCCTGTGTGCTAACAGTCAAGTCTTCTTGCAATGCTGTTCCCTGCAGGGTGGCCTGGGCCCAGTGACACTTCTGAGGAATTGAAGGCGGCAAAAGTGATGGGAGGTCATTCTGAAGATGATTTAAAAAGTGATTTCTGTCGTGCTTGCTGCCAATCTCTCTCTCTCCCAACACTAAGTCTGATGGCGGCCCGCTGCCCTGTGTGTAGCCCTACCAGGGGCCCACGTGGCAGTGAACCATGGCTGCAGCCAACAGCCAGCAAGTTCCCGAGTCCTGTCAACAGCCTCGTGAGTGAGCCTGGAGGTGGGTCCTTCTCAGGTTGACCCTTGAAGTGACTGCCGCCTCAGTCAACACCTTGATTCTAGCCTCTGAGGGACGCTGAGCCAGAGACCCAGCTAAGCACAGTCAGATCCCTGCCCCACAGAAGCGGTGTGACATTGGATGTTGGTTGTGTTAAGCTGCTAAGTTTTTTAGTTTTGCACAGCAGTACTATCCGAGGAGTTTTAGAATAGAGGTTTCCGGAGGAAGCCCTACAGAAGTGGGGTGGCAGGGGAAGGCCCCTCTGAGGACATTGCATTTAAGGTGAAGATTGAAGGATGTGTAGGACCAGTTGTACAGAAACCTGGAAGAACAGCATTGCAGGCAAAGGGAATAGCATGTGCAAAGCCTCTTAGGCAGGAAAGGGCTTGGATTATTTTAAGAGCTGTAACTGAAACGTTATGTCTGGATGCTAAGCTCATCCCTCTATTTCCACTGTATTTATTTCCCAACGCAACTTTGAAAAGTGGGCATTATTATCCCATTGCTGGGGGAAACCAAGGCAGAGAGCGATTCTGTGGCCAGGCTAAGGTCACACAACTAGAAAGGGAGAAGGGCTTGGAGTCAAGCCTAAGTTTTTCTAAACATTGAACCTGTGTACTTGCTCATACCTCTTAATACCACCTGACTTCTTCCAACCATTTCTCAGACAACCCCCATTCTCCTGCTGTGTCCCAGGAACACGTGGTTCCTGTCCTGACGTAGCTCACAACTTGGAGGGAGAGATAGACAAGGACAGCAAACATCTTCCAGGGCTTTACTCTTGGCTCCTCATATAAACCCTGCAAGGCAGCTGGGGCTGGGGCAGGCATCATCCTTGTATCCATTTACAGACAGGGAAAGGGAAGCCCAGAGGGGATAATGGCTGGCACAGGACATCTTGTTAGTGAGGGCAAAATGACGTCTGGACCCCAGGGCCTCTTACTCCGATTCTCATACTCTTTCCTCCATCCGCATGGTCCTGATTGACACAGGAGCCTCTGAGAAAGGTGCTGAGTGCCTTCTAAAGTCAAGAGACTCTCTTTATAACCAGCTCTGGTATCAAACTAGATTTGTATGCATCACAATTGCTCAGACTGTGGTCCATGCATATATGACCATTGTCACAAAGCAGCTGAACATGGAAAACTTAGGTATGTTACAAACAAGTCTTTAACTGAAAGTCTTTCACAATTGGCTTCATTGATAATAACTAGACTTTCTGGTTCATTAATCTTAAGAACTCGAGGAAAAACCCAAACTCACAGAGCTATGTGTATCTCTCCAAGTGGGCAATTTACCTCTGTGAGCCTACCTAACTCTCACCACGCTTGGGTCTTAATTTAAATGTGACTCCCTCAGAAAGGCCTGCCTGGAGTCCCAACCCCAGTTAGGGCTGTGCTCCCTCGCAGTGCCCTGCCCATCTCCTTCTTAGCTCTTACCGCCTGCTCAATAGACATTAACTTGGGGTGCATTTATCCAGCGTGTGTCTCCCTCACTCAACATGAGCCTCACCCAGGCAGACTGGTGTGTTAGGAGTTTACCATCGAATCTCAGACTAGGATGGTACTCATCACAAACACGCTGTGGGGCAAGCTGCTGAGTGACGGGCACAGGAAGTGGGGAGGAATACCTTTAGGGTGGGGGTGATGCTTCACGTGAGCAACCAGAACATAATAACAAAAATTATAATAGTAGCTAATGTTTTTGAGAGCTTTAGGGAGCGCATGTAAGTGTTTCAAGGGTACCACATGTTAAGTGGTTTCAAGGAATAACTTAGAGACAGTTATTTTGCACACAGACGTTCTCACATGCAAGTGATAAGGTGACCAAGTTGTCCTAGTTTGTCTGGGAATATCTCATTTCTAAAACTGTAAGTCCAGCATCCTAGGGACGCCCTCCGGCTCAGGCAAGATGAGATGGATGGTCAACTTAGCAGGGGGGAAAAGAGTCAGTGGACTTTTGCTAAAAAAAAAAAAAAAAAATAGGATTTACAAGAGAGGAGAGAGAGGAGGGAGAGCAAAAATCTGCAGTGAGTCTGGAAACAGTGAATCTTGTTTGCATTTGTCAGGTGTGTGTGTGTGTGTTTGTGTGTGTGGAGAGGAGGTGGTAAACTGATTAGTTAGCAGCTAGAAAGGAGGCTGGGTTGTGCATCCTGTCCTTGAGCAGGATGGAGAAGGGTATTAAAGAAAACAGTTTTAATTCTGTATGTTTCTGCAGAAAACCTGTGCAGGCGATACAGCGGGCCGCTCTGTGTCGCGTCAGCTGGGTCCTTCCCATAGACCTCCCCTAAGCTAGGCCAGCTCTGCACCACTACCCTTAGCAGCACTTCTTAGGAGTCTGTGCTAAGTACACAGCACCAGGCTTTGGGGACCCAGAGCTTGGGAGACCTCAGTTCCAAGATGGGGGAAAGAAGTTGTCACCGGGGGAGGCAGAGTGTTCATTTTCTCTGTGTTTCAAGCGAAAAGCTTCAGTCCTCAGTTACCTGCCCCAAATAAATGTCGCTTTGTGTCATCAAAGCGTTCTTGGAGACTCTTAGTGGTTGTTTCTGGAACTTGCGGTCCCTTGGGGAAGTTCTGCTCATGCCATGGCACTGGCAGGTTAGGGCTGCATAGCTCTGGGTGCAAATTCGAGGCGCTTGTAACCCTTGGCTGCAGAAACTCTCCCGTGTTCTCAGGCAGCAGATAATGAAGTGTGAAAATGAATTTCTCCATGACTTGAAAACACATCCTGGGTTCTTAAGGATGAGGGGGATTCCCAGATGTAACAAAAATGATCCCCTTTCTGTGTGGCTCTTAGGAGCACTCACAAGACGAGAAAGAATGTTTTGGGCAGAAGGCAGGGTGTGGGCAGGAAGGCTGGGCTCTCCATTCTTTTTTTTTTTTTTTAATTATTAGCACCTTTCATTATTATTTATTTATTATTATTATTATTATTTTTGGCTGTGTTGGGTCTTCGTTTCTGTGCAAGGGCTTTCTCTAGCTGCGGCAAGCAGGGGCCACTCTTCATCGCGGTGCGCGGGCCTCTCACTATCGCGGCCTCTCTTGTTGCGGAGCACAGGCTCCAGACGAGCAGGCTCAGTAGTTGTGGCTCACGGGCCTAGTTGCTCCGCGGCATGTGGGATCTTCCCAGACCAGGGCTCGAACCAGTGCCCCTGCATTAGCAGGCAGATTCTCAACCACTGCACCACCAGGGAAGCCCCATGGGCTCTCCATTCTTGACTGGGACAAGTCCCTCATGTATTTGTTTGCTTATTAAAATCCATCCCTTTCTTCATTCTTTCATTTCTGTCCATTCATTGGTTTACTCATTAATTCCTTTATTCTTATGTATTCATGGGTTCACTTATTCCTTTATTTGTCCTCATTTCCTCCCTCAACCCCATTCTTTTAATCAGTTCTTACTGAACATGTACTGTGTTGTCAGAGATGTACTGAGTGTTCTGAGCTAGAAGAGGTCCCTGGGGAGCTCTCCTTCCCACTGGGGTGACAGATCTTTCCCCCATAACCCTAATTCAAGGCGTCTTGGGCTGAGTTCTGGTGGCAGGCCTTGGATGATGTCTGTTTGGGAACACTGATCACTGCAGCTGTGTGAAGAACTCCTGGATCCTTCGAGTCACTGGGAGACTCAGTAGAGAGTCCATGGGCCTTTCGGTCATGCCTCTGGGCACTAGACCCCCGTGGGTGACCACTAAGATGGTTCTGGGCCTCCAAGTAGATTTTCTCTTCGCTGAGACAATGGAAGGCGAGATCTCCCTTTCTTGGTTTCGTTGGCCATGTTTACAAGGTAATGACAGAGCCAGATGGGATCAGATTATATGGGCAGCCCAGATGTCCTTTGCCTGTCTACACAGCCCGAAGAACCTAGAGGTTCCAGAGAGAGGATTTTGCTTCTATATTTCTCAAAATACCTACAGTAAACCAAGCCAAGTGGGAGTTCAGGGATCAGGCAACAAAATTCCAAGGAAGGCTGTCTAAGGCCAGGTGTCCCATCTACCTGAGCCCTGCTGAGCGCTCAGCCGTGCTGGGCATCGTGTGGAACCCAAGAGGGAAGAAACGACTTAGTCTCTGCTTTTGAAAGATGCAAGAAAATAACCTGAAACACAAAAATAACCAACACGTGTACCATTTACAAACAGTTTTTACATTGCTCTTCTCATCCGTGCCTCACCCGGGCTGTGTGAGGAGGTGAGACACTATTACTATCATTTTACATGTGAAGAGAACACTGGAATTGTCCACAGTCACACAGCTAACATACAGCAGTCTGGATTTGAACCCAGGTCTCTTTGATTCCAAATCACATGTCTGTGCCATGAGCCTGCACCACAGCGTGTAAACTGTGAGGGCTGGCGGTGGCCTCCTTAGGCGGGGAGAGTTTGGAGAACGGGAGTGGTCACTCTTGCTAGTTGTGGTCAGAGGAGGCTTCTCGGAGGATTTCGAATTTCCTTTGTATTGAGGAGTCAGGACCACTCACGAATTTACCCGTTTTTATACCTTCCATCCTCCTTAATGTAACAGGGAATGGGTTTCACCAGCTAGCTCTCACCTCTGCCTGGGGAATGGGAAACATATCTTTTATTCCTCAGTAATATCGAGACTTGGGCGTGAGACCTGAATGGCTCAGAGAATTTAATCATTCAACAAGCAGCTTTGCCTAGGAGCAGAAATAAGAACTGTCGCGGAGTCTTCTCTACCGGTAAATATAATTAGCCTGGCTATTATGTTCCAAATCCTCCCTAAGCCCCTACGCTCAGGTGGAAAGAGGACCTGCTGGCTTTTGGTGACTCTCGAAACCAAGAACCTTTGCTGGGGCTGCAGTAATTTGATTTATCTCAGAAACAAGTCAAGCCATTACAAGGCTGGGTTTGCAATTTCAATATGCAGAGATTAATTTATATGCAGAGCTAATTAAGCAACTGAAACACCCACTAATTGATTATTACACGAAAAAGAACACATCAATTTGGAGAAATACACTCTATAAGGTTGTACAATAGTTGCAAACTTAATTGCCAAGTGGAAATTCCTCTTCTAGTGGCTAATAAATTTAACCAATTAACCTTTGCTGGGATGGTCTTTAATTCCTGGAGTCCAGGCAAGCTTTTGGTCTCTGCCTTTTCAAACTCAGTCAGAAAAGATAGCAGCTCTGGGCTGCTTTCTGCCCTTGTCTCAGGCCTGGTTCATAGTAAAAGCTCACAGTAAATGCTGTGAATAAAGGTCCAAAGAGTCTATGGCAGTTATTTCCCATTTATTTTTTATTATGAGAATTGTTCCAGATCGTGCTCCTGGAAGGCATATTAATATTCTCCCCCTGCCCCAACCCTTTTAAAAAAGCTACATGGCATTCACAGAAGCCTAGTAACTAATCCAGCCACAGATCTAGCAGGGGGTGGATTTTGGCCTTGAACTCAGGTCTTCTGACCCCAGGTTCAGTGCTTTTTCTCCATTTCAGGCTCTTTCTTGTGTCCCAGTGACTAAGCCTGACTGTCCGCAGGGCTGGAATAGCCACCCGAAGGGCGTGACGTAATGGATCCCAAAGGCCTCCAGCTTTGAAGCATCACTCCCACTGGTTTGACACCAGGCTGGATCCCATCCCAGAGAGTGATTCCTACGATTGAAGGAGGGCCTGGGTCTTTAAGTCCTGTGTCAAAGTGCAAAGACCTCTTAAAGGAGTCGCCATCAACCTCTCCCAATCATTATTACCCTGGCGAATGTGCCTGTGTCAGGCAGATTCACTTTTTAGATGGAGTCACAGACTACAGGGACTCAAGGGTGTGGGACAGATACGTCTTGACAGGTCAGACAGATGGCATAATCGTCTGGGTCTGTGGGCCAGGAAGGAATGGTCCTGATGGAGTGCGGGTCCTGAGTTGCTAGCATCAGCCCAAGGGCACTGGTACATGCAAGATTTTTGAAGCAAAAAAGGGAAAGATTATGGGCAAGGGAAAGGTGTACTGCTACCCCTCATGTGTGGTGTTGAGAAAGCTATGCAATACCTGCAGGCCTCCATTTCCTCACCTACAAAATGAGAGTCAGGAGACTGCCCTTCCAGGCATGTGTGAGGCTTAAATGAGCCAACATCAGAAGGCTCTTAGCACAGTGCCAGGCACTCAGGAACCGGCCGGCACCTGGGGCTCTTCCTGCAACTGTTCTGGGCAGCTTATTCCCCCCAATGCTGGACAGAGACTCAGAAGGCCTGTGTTCCAGTCCCAGGTCATCTGCAAACTCACCGAGGGCCCTTTGTCAATGCTCTCCTTCTTCAACCCTCACTTTCTCGTCTATGAAACGAAGCAGTAAAACTGGATGACTTCTAAGGGCCCCTATACCCAATTAATTCATTTATTGATTTGCCCAGTGACTATGTCTTAAGAGCTTACTGTGTGCCAGGCACAGTGCTAGGCAGTGGGGATACAGCTTGGAGAGACAAGGCTTCTGCTTTAAGGGAGCTGATGTTCTAGTGAAGGAAGTAGACGAGTATGTGAGATACTTTCAGATAGTGATCAGTTATGTACAGGAAAGCAAGAGAATCTGTGTTCATCAAACTTTTCTTTGTTCTCCCCAAGGTATACGAGCCAGTGCTGACAAGTTAAAAAAAACAAAGGCAGGGGCAGGTATTTATTGGCAGGATTAGATATTCTCACAAAGTTTGAGGAAGATCTGAATACCAAGCCCCAGGAAATCCAAGAACCAGACCAGCTCTGGGACCCCACAGCCAGCTTCCATGAAGCTTCCTTTCTGGAAAGCTCCTAACAACTTACCCCCGTTAACTGTTTCTTTGATCTGCCCTGTACATTGGCTTCCACCTTCTCTGTTCCTGTGGATTCCATTTCCCACACTATGTAGTGAAAGATACGGTCAAAGGTCACGTGCTGCAGCCCTCCAGAGACTCTGTTCTTTCTTTCTCAATCACGGCCCTAAATTCCCAGGGGAGGGACTCTGATTGGCTCACCTTGGGTCAGGTGTCTACTGTGGACCAATCAGCTGTGGGTTGAGCAGTGTGTATGCCGTTGTGAAAACATGGCTGCTGTAACCATAGAGGAAGAAGGCAGGAGAAACAGTTTCCAGAAAGTTGGGAGCTGCCAATCCAACACACAGATTAACCAGACTGTGATGCACGGAGAGGTTCCCACATCCAATTTACTTTGGAGTTTGAAGTCACTTCCCAAATAAAAGGTAGTGATGAAGCATGCTGGAAGTTTGTTCTGGATGTGGAGTCCAAAGACCTGGATTCTCCCAAGTCTCCACTGACCTGATGCATGACCTTAGACAAGCGATTTACTCTCTCTGAACCCTCAGTGGAAAAGTGGGATAATAATATTAGAGTTATTGTGAAGTCCAGAGAAAAGTAAGGATAAAAAGCGACTTTCAAAATTCCGCAGTAAGGCACAATATTGGAGGCTCTCAGAGAAGGGTGGGTGCTGCAGAGATGAAAGGAAGGGAACTTACTGGAGAACTCTGCAGGAATCCTTCCCCAGAGTTGTGAGGTTTTTCTTGATTCCTTCCCCCAAAGCTTCACATTTGGGGCCCTTTGTCTGATTCACTACCAGGACATATGCAACTGTGTTTACAACCAGCATAGGTCATTCCCAGAATGCAGGCTATTGGCATGTTTATAATTCTACCAACTCAGCCTAGCAGATAGACACGTCTCCCCCCATGGAGTGAGACATAAATTTTCCTGAGTAAATGGAGCCAAGATGTTTGGTGCTATCAACTGCACAGGGCTTCACAGGCAGCAGGGGAGGGAGGCTGGTCCACTCCCCACCTGACCCAACCCTACTGCCCTTCACAGTGCAATTCCAGCTTCCTCTCTAAGTGGGAACTTGGGGTCTTGATGAGGAGTCATCCTAGACTCCTTTCCTCAACCTCAAGTTCCATTGATTTTCTCCAGAGTATCTCTCCCCTACACTTTATCCTTATTGCCATCACATTGTCTCTTGTCTACATTACTGCATCACTCTCCTAAATGTTTTCCTTGTCTTTAATGTTCCCCCAAGATTTGATCATGCCACTTTCTTGCCTAAAATCCACTGGGTAAATCACTACACACCCATTAGAACGGTTGACATAGTAAACACATTCAAGTGCCATTGATGATGTGGAGCAACTGGAACTCTCATACATTCATTGTTGGTGAGAATGCAAAACGGTACAACTATTCTGGAAAACAGTTTGGAAGTTTTGTGAGAAGTTAAATGTGTGCTTTAACATATGACACAGCAATCCCACTCATAGGTATTTTCCCTAGAGAAAAATTTATGTTTATACAAAGACCTGTACATAAATGTATATAGCAGAATCCTGGTAGATTCCAGCCCTGGCCGTCCATGGCAGCACTTGTAACAACACACCATTTTAATGGCTTTTCCTCCTTTGCTGTGCCACTTTCTCTATTTCTTCCCTCCTGCTTCCTGAGATCACCTCCCAAGTTAAACACCCGCACCCACATCCTTGTCTTGGACTTCACTTTTGAGGAAAATCAATCTAATACACCTTCTATTCTATTGCAGGGGTGGAGGGGAGGATGGGTCTGGAGTGATTTGCATGAGGACATTTCCCAACAGGGCTCCATTCTGAGTCAGGAGACCATGGCTCTGCCCCTATCTATTTAGGAGACCTCGGAAAAGTCTGCCCCTGTCTGAGCCTTGTTTAGCTCTGTGTTGCAGCTTACGCTTTCCAGAAACTGAGTTTGGGGTACAAAATTTTTATTAGAAACCAATCTCTGGGAAATGAGGGGGGAGAAAGCGGGAGAAGAGGAAGAAATGAAACTGCACTGAAGACCTGACCAAGCATTGGCCAGCCCCACCCAAGAGGCACATTCTGCCTGGGAGACTTGTCTGGCAGGGCCTTTATGTCCTCCACCTCACTCAGCCACCAGATGTGACACTGGCAGCCCTGGGCAGGGTATGACCACCGGTGAGACAGCTCTCTGAAGCTGAGGCAGACCCTGAAGGAGAGACAGGGTGAGGCTGTCTGCTGACCCCACTCTCTGTAGTTGAGCCGCAAGCCCTTCCTTGCAGGGCCATCTGGACAGCACGTCTCATCTCCATATCTACACCAAGGCCCAAGGGAAAATGCCTTTGGGCTCCAGGCAGGTAATGCCAACACGTGAGGTGGGCTGCGTGTGATACAATGTGGAGTAGTGAGGACAGTGGTGACCTGGGGTATAGCCACTACTCAATTCCAGTTGACTTGTGCAAGCAGGCATATTGTTGCCAAACTCTAGAGACTCTGGGCATTTCAAGTTTTGTATAAAATTTCTTGGGAATTCCCTGGAGGTCCAGTGGTTAAGACTCCATGCTTCCGCTTCAGGGGGCGGGGGTTCCATCCCTGGTTGGGGAACTAAGATCCCAGATACCACGCTGCGTGGTCAAAAAAAAAAATTCTTGTTCTTGAACCACCACGTCATTAGCTAACTCATAACACCTCTGAATGCCTCTGGGTTAACCTCTGATCTAGAGGGCTAGCATTCATCTTGGGTGGTCCTGGGGGCAGGAGAAAGCCTGAGGTGTTTCTGGGTGGGTCCAGAGCCATCTCAAAGAGCTGGGGAGCTCTTAGGGGGAAAAGGCTGGGCAGGGCCTGGAAGGGGCACAAGGTTTCCCTGCGTGGACATCCTGCAGGCACTTGTCACTCAATACAAGTGATTGAAGTCAAAACCTTGGGTGCTTGCGTTAGAAGTGAACTCGTCTCAGAAATGGGAAACAGTCCCTGTTGGGCCCCCAGGTCCCTGGCTTCAAAGGCTCTGAGATCCGTGGCCTGTGCAAAATGAGGCCACATCTGTTCCTTTGCACCTTAATTACACCTTCCCTGGGGCTGGTGGAGCCAGGACTGTGCGTGTTTAAGGTAGTATCTCTGGTCCTGTCCACTCATCCTTGTTAATGTGGCAGGCCAGGTTTTTAATTCCATGGGGTTGGAATGCTGGAGTATGATTTCCTTAGTGAGTACCGCCAGGCAGATCTCTGCTTGGAGGGAGGGAGTAGCAGGACCTGGGAGACTGAGGGAGAAATGCACAGCAGGTCTCAACGCAGCCCAGCAGTGCCCTCTGGGTGGGGGCTTCAGAAGTCACAGGGGACACTGGGTGAGTTCTGGAGCATACTGGCCAGGGCTCATGCTGCTGCAGCTGCCTGCCCCAGCCTCTTTCACTCCCTCTTGGAAAAGACTATGGATTCTCTGGCCAGGGGCTCCTATGAGAGTCCAGGTGAACTCTCCCTCCCTCATTCCTGTGCATGGGCAGGCAGAGTGAGTGCTGAAACAACACTGTTTATTTTCCAAAGGTCAGCTTGGGTAATGGGTGCGGTTTCTGGGAAACAATTTGCATCAGCTGCCATAATGACTTACGGGTTGGGGACTCACAAAGAGGAATACGGGCTTTGTCAAATCCTCTGGACTCCTAAGTTTGAATACTGCTGAGAAGAAGAGAGGGATATTGTTTTTGGGAGTCTACTTTGTGCAGGATGGAAGGGACCAAAGTGTTGTGTGCTATAACAGTTATCTAGTGCTGCATAAGAAACTACTTTAAAACTTAGTGGCTAAGAACCATAGTCATTTATTTGCTCATGGTTCTATAGGTTACCAATCTGATAAGGGTCTCCCCTGTGACCACAGTCATGTAGCCGCTTGGCTGGGGCTGGGTGGTCTAAGATGGTCTCATCATGTATCTGATGATTGGTGCTGGCTGTCAGCTGAGTCACATTTTCCCAACAAGTTATTGTGGACTTTTTAACACAGTGGCTATGTTCCAAAAGTAGCAAGAAAGAAAACAAGCCCCCTTGTACAAGATTATGCTTGGGTCATTCTTGCTAATGTCCCATTGGCCAAGGCAAGCCACATGACCAAGCCCAGATTCAATGTGGGAGGAGCCGATACAAGGTTGAGGATATAGAAAGTTATGTTTCATAGGGACCAGTACTATAATAATCTACCACAATATGTTCAGGAAGATGTTGGGTGTAATTCCTACTGCATTCATTCATTCATTCATTTTTAATAAGTATTTATTGAGTATTAACCAGATGGCAGATACTCATGGGCACAGGGGATTTCACAGGGAGCCAGACAAACATCCCTGCTCTCATGGATTTTTATCATCTAGCTGGGGAGTCAGACAATAAGCAAAATACAGTCAGATGGTATGTCTATGGACAAAAATAAGGTAGAGGAGGATAGGGAGTCCAGGGCATCCTGGCTCTGGGAGTTGTGGACAAAGACCCTGGCAGAGCATGAAGTTTGCAGAAGGGAAAGAACCCTGGGATGCCCTGGTAAATGCTGGGCCAAGCAATGGAATGTCTGACACAGAGAAGGGTGGTTCTACTGACAGGGCCAGAGGGAGGTGTCGCAGCTTCTTTGAGGGAGCTCCTCCATCGTCCAGAGGCCGGGGTGAAGCTGAACCTGGCTCTGTGAACATGGAATTCACAGCTTCAGGTAGAACTGGCCCGACCAGGACCCCTCCCCAACACCCATATATCAGCAGACCAGGGAGGGAGGAAATACCTACTATCATCTTTCTTCCTTGTCCCCCAAACTAGAAGAGTTAGAAAAAGAAAGAAGAGAGCAAATCTCAGCTCCGAACCTTGTACTTCTTTCTCCTCTCTAAGCAGCTTGAGGCTGGCTGGGGAAGTGAAGAAGAGGAGCTTTGAATCAAAGCTAGAGATTAAAGGGGAAGAAATTATAGGAGTGAGTCTACACTCACATTATTTAAATAACTGGGAGTGGCTGAAGAGTTATGGAGGTGGACCAAGGTATCATGGGTGGCTCTCTGCATTTGGAATGTGAAAGCCCTGATGTCTAATACTCTGCCTTCTCTCCTGTCACCACAGAAGAATCATCTGGGCCCCAGTATGAAATCAGTCCCTCCAGTTGTACACTAGGTCCCACCCATTCTTGCCTCTCAGGGACATCACTCCAGCAATCCATTCCTCTACCTCCTACTGCATCAAAAATCTCCTCTCTACTGGGGCTTTCTCTAAAACATACAAGCAGTGCTGTTATTTCTCCCCACTTAAAATGATACCTTGACCCCTTTTGACTGTATCAGCTACAACTACGTTTCTCTTCTCACTTCTGCAGCACAACCTGTGGTAGAGTTGTCTGCATTTGCTGTCTCCAGTTCTTTCCCTCCCCTGTTCTCTTAAACCAAACTCAGTCTAACTTTTACCCCCAACACCACACCAAAATTGCCATAGGCAGGACCATCAGTGACTTCCATGTTGCCAAACCCAATGGTCAATTCTGAGCCCTCATCTTGGTTGAACTCTGTTACTTTTCCTCCTTCACACTGTTTACTCCTTCTTAGTTGTTTTCTGCCTCCTCCTCCTCCTTCTCTCACCATCTCTGAATGTTGGAGGTCCCAAGACTCAGTTCTTGGCCCTCTTTCCTTGTGTGTCTTCCTTTGGTTTCACCCAGTCTTAAGGCTTCAAATACCATCCATATGTCAGTGGATTCCCAATGTATTTCTCCAGCCTGGACTGGAGAAATACTTGTCTTTCGCTCAAGAGAAGTATACCCCACTACCTACATGACATTCCCACTAGGATGCTGTATCAACCAGGAGAGACTCGGTTATGCTTTGCTAATGATGACCTCGAGTCTCAGTGGCGTTTCACAAAAAAGTTTATTTTTCACTCATGCTACATATCCCCCACGACCTGCACTATGTCATCTTCACTCCAGGATTCAGGCTGATGGAGAAGCTCCCATCTGGAGCATTGCTGATCACAGTGTAAGGGAAAATAGAAAACATGGTAAACCATAAACTGGTTCTTGAAACTTCTGATCATATTTCATTGGCCAAATCAAGTCCTATAGTCAATCTTGACATCAGTGAAGTGGGGAAATGCAGCAAACACTTGTGGCAATTGCACAGTTTATCAGATATGCCCAATAGACATCTTCAACCCATTTAATCCCAAACTGAACTGCTTCCCCCACAGACCTGCTCCCCTCAGTCTTATCCATCTCAGTCAATGTCGATTCCATATTTCTGGTTACTCAGGTCAAAAATCTTTGTGTCATTCTTGATTTTTCTGTTTCACATCCCATATTCAGTCCTTCAAGCTGCATCTTCACAATATACCCAGAATCTAACCTCTTGGCATCAACCACTCTATCCACCTATCGACTTCTCACTATTGGATTATTTTGATAGGCGTCCCTGCTTTTAATAATAGGCCTCCCTGCTTTTATCCTTGACCTTCTCCTGACCCTCAATCCCCAATAGCCTATTCTGAACAGGGCAGCTAGAGTGATTGTTTTAAAATGTAAGATCATTTCTTGCTTCTGCTTGAAATCCCTCAGTGACTCCCAATTTCCCACAAAATAAAACCCAAATTCTTCCACTGGCCCACAAGGTCCATACAGTCTGGTCCTTGCCACTTCTCTCACCTCTTTTCCTGCTATTCTCAACATCACATACACTGGCACCCTTGCTGCTCCTTCCGCAAGGGCCTTGGCAACAGCTGGTCCCCAGCCTGGAATCCTCTTCTCCCAGATGCCATGTGGCCCCTCTCTCCCTTTCTTCCCAGCTCACCTTCTCCATGAGGCTTACCCTGACCATCTAGTTGAAGTTTTCATTCTCTCTTTCAGAATCTCCTAATCCCACAGCAGTTTTTACTTTCTCACTTACTATAAAATTTCCTTATTGAATATGTTTATTATTTGTCTGTTTTTATCATTAAAATGGAAGCTCCAAGAAGGCAGAAATGTTTTGGTCTGTTTTACTCACTGTTGTATGTCAAGCGTTTAGAACAGTGCTTGATATTTATCCATGGAATGAATTGAATGGATGAATGAATTAATAACAGTACAGTGTGATGAATTTTTGATAGGGAAGATCGTCTTAGTTCCAAAAGGATCTCGGGCCTTGAAAGTCATAGTGAAGTGAGTTCAGATCAGTCCAGGATTAATTTTAAGTCTCACTGAGTCTCAAGGTGTGATGGGAACCACTGTAAGTGTGCAAGATTTTAGGTGACACATGGAGGAATGAGTTTTATTTTAAGACTTCTGTGCTCATTTAAATTAATTACAAGTGATCCAGTTTTTCATCAATGGCAATTGTGTTGTAAAGTTTCTTTTTGTAAGTAAATAAAATAAATCAAATTGAAGGAAAAAGGCTCTTTGGTGGGGCTATTGGCAGACTTGGGAGGGCTCACGCCAAGGAATACTTCCCAGAACTTCTGCTGCCAGTGTCCTTGTCCCTGTGGTGAGCCACAGCAACCCCCTGCCTCTGCAGGAGACCCTCCAACACTAGCAGCTGTGTGGCTGACAGGGTCTTGGTGCTCCGGCCAGGTGTCAGGCCTGTGCCTCTGAGGTGGGAGAGCCGAGTTCAGGGCATCGGTCAAACATAGACCTCCTGGCTCCATGTAATATCAAACAGCAAAAGCTCTCCCAGAGATCTCCATCTCAATGCTAAGACCCAGCTCCACTCAATGACCAGCAAGCTACAGTGCTGGACACCCCATGCCAAACAACTAGCAAGACAGGAACACAACCACACCCATTATCAGAGAGGCTGCCTAAAATCATAATAAGGTCACAGACACCCCAAAACACACCACCGGACGTGGTCCTGCCCACCAGAAAGACAAGATCTAGCCTCATCCACCAGAACACAGGCACTAGTCCCCTCCACCAGAAAGTTTACACAACCCACTGAACCAACCTTAGCCACTGGGGGCAGACACTGAAAACAACAGGAACTATGAACCTGCAGCCTGCAAAAAGGAGACCTGAAACACAGTAAGTTAAGCAAAATGAGAAGACAGAGAAACACAGCAGTTGAAGGAGCAAGATAAAAACCCACCAGACCAAACAAATGAAGAGGAAATATGCAGCCTACCTGAAGAAGAATTCAGAGTAATGATAGTAAAGATGATCCAAAATCTTGAAAATAGAATGGAAAAAATACAAGAAACATTTAACAAGGACCTAGCAGAACTAAAGAGCAAACAAACAATGATGAACAACACAATAAATGAAATTAAAACTTCTCTTGAAGGAATCAATAGCAGAATAACTGAGGCAGAAGAACGGTTAAGTGACTTGGAAGATGATAAAATAGTGGAAGTAACTACCACAGAGCTGAAAAAGAAAAAAGAATGAAAACAATTGAGGACAGTCTCAGAGACTTGTGGGAAAACATTAAATGCACCAACATTCGAATTATAGGGGTCCCAGAAGGAGAGAAAAAGAAAGGGACTGAGAAAATATTTGAAGTGATTATATTTGAAAATTTCCCTAATATGGGAAAGGAAATAGTCAGTCAAGTCCAGGAAGCGCAGAGAGTCCCATACAGGATAAATCCAAGGAGAAACACACCAAGACACATATTAATCAAACTATCAAAAATTAAATACAAAGAAAAAATATTAAAAGCAGCAAGGGAAAAACAACAAACAACATACAAAGGAATCCCCATAAGGTTAACAGCTGAACTTTCAGCAGAAACTCTGCAAACCAGAAGGGAGTGGGAATACATATTTAAAGTGATGAAAGGGAAAAAGCTACAACCAAGATTACTCTACCCAGCAAGGATCTCATTCAGATTTGATGGAGAAATTAAAACCTTTACAGACAAGCAAAACCTAAGAGAATTCAGCACCACCAAACCAGCTTTACAAAAAATGCTAAAGGAACTTCTTAAGGCAGGAAACACAAGAGAAGGAAAAGACTTAAAATAACAAACCCAAAACAATGAAGAAAATGGTAATAGGAACACACATATCGAAAATTACCTTAAATGTAAATGGATTAAATTCTCCAACCAAAAGACATAGACTGGCTGAATGGATACAAAAACAAAAAGCCCGTATATATGCTGTCGGCAAGAGACCCACTTCAGACCTAGGGACACATACAGACTGAAAGTGAGGGGATGGAAAAAGATATTCCATGCAAATGGAAATCAAAAGAAAGCTGGAGTAGCAATTCTCATATCAGATAAAATAGATTTTAACATAAAGACTATTACAAGAGACAAAGAAGGACACTACATAATGATCAAGGGATCAATCCAAGAAGAAGATATAACAATGGTAAATATTTATGCGCCCAACATAGGAGCACCCCAATACATAAGGTAAATGCTAACAGCCATTAAAGGGGAAATTGACAGTAACACAATCATAGTTGGGGACTTTAACACCCCACTTTCACCAATGGACAGATCATCCAACATGAAAATAAATAAGGAAACACAAGCTTTAAATGATACATTAAACAAGATGGACTTAATTGATATTTATAGGACATTCCATCCAAAACCAACAGAATACACTTTCTTCTCAAGTGCTCATGGAACATTCTCCAGTATAGACCATATCTTGGGTCACAAATCAAGCCTTGGTAGATTTAAGAAAATTGAAATCGTATCAAGTATCTTTTCCGACCACAACACTATGAGACTAGATATCAATTACAGGAAAAACTCTGTAAGAAATTCAAACACATGGAGGCTAAACAGTACACTACTAAATAACCAAGAGGTCACTGAAGAAATCAAAGAGAAACTCAAAAAAATACCTAGAAACAAATGACAATGAAAACACGATGACCCAAAACCTATGGGATACAGCAAAAGCAATTCTAAGAGGGAAGTTTATAGCAATACAATCTTACCTCAAGAAACATCTCAAATAAAAACCCTAACCTTACACCTAAAGCAATTAGAGAAGGAAGAACAAAAACACCCCAAAGTTAGCAGAAGGAAAGAGATCATAAAGATCAGATCAGAAATAAATGAAAAAGCAATGAGGGAAACAATAACAAAGATGAATAAAACTAAAAGCTGGTTCTTGGAGAAGATAAACAAAATTGATAAACCATTAGCCAGACTCATCAAGAAAAAAAGGGAGAAGACACAAATCAATAGAATTAGAAATGTAAAAGGAGGAGTAACAACTGACACTGCAGAAATACAAAGGATCATGAGAGATTACTACAAGCAACTATATGCCAATATAATGGACAACCTGGAAGAAATGGACACATTCTTAGAGAAGCACAACCTTCTGAGACTGAACCAGGAAGAAAGAGAAAATATACACAGACTAATCACAAGCACTGAAAGTGAGACCGTGATTAAAAATCTTCCAACAAACAAAAGCCCAGGACCAGATGGCTTCACAGGAGAATTCTATCAAACATTTAGAGAAAAGCTAACACCTATCCTTCTCAAAATCTTCCAAAATATAGCAGAGGGAGGAACACTCCCAAACTCATTCTACAAGGCCACCATCACTCTGATACCAAAAGCAGACAAGATGCCACAAAGAAAGAAGGCCAATATCACTAATGAACATAGTTGCAAAAACCCTCAACAAAATACTAGCAAACAGAATGCAACAGCACATTAAAAGGCGCATACACCATGATCAAGTGAGGTTTATCCCAGGAGTTCAAGGATTCTTCAATATATGGAAATCAATCAATGTGATAAACCATATTAACAAGTTGAAGGATAGAAACCACATGATCACCTCAATAGATGCAAAGTGTTCAACAA
Organism: Balaenoptera acutorostrata; assembly: GCF_949987535.1. Classification (NCBI taxonomy): domain Eukaryota; kingdom Metazoa; phylum Chordata; class Mammalia; order Artiodactyla; family Balaenopteridae; genus Balaenoptera; species Balaenoptera acutorostrata. Next base: position 35,628,435 of record NC_080082.1, on the reverse strand, counting down.
AATTCAACACCTATTTATGATAAAAACCCTCCAGAAAGTAGGCATAGAGGGAACTTACCTCAACATAATAAAGGCCGTCTATGACAAACCCACAGCCAACATCGTTCTCAATGGTGAAAAACTGAAACCATTTCCACTAAGATCAGGAACAAGACAAGGTTGCCCACTCTCACCACTATTACTCAACATAGTTTTGGAAGTTTTAGCCACAACAATCAGAGACAAAAAAGAAATAAAAGGAATCCAAATCAGAAAAGAAGAAGTAAAACTGCCACTGTTTGCAGATGATATGATACTGTACATAGAGAATCCTAAAGATGTTACCAGAAAACTACTAGAGCTAATCAATGAAGTAGCAGGGTACAAAATTAATGCACAGAAATCTCTTGCATTCCTATACACTAATGATGAAAAATCTGAAAGAGAAATTAAGGAAACACTCCCATTTACCACTGCAACAAAAAGAATAAAATACCTAGGAATAAACCTACCTAAGGAAACAAAAGAACTGCATGCAGAAAACTATAAGACAATGATGAAAGAAATTAAAGATGATACAAACTGATGGAGAGATATACCATGCTCTTGGATTGGAAGAATCAACATTGTGAAAATGACTATACTACCCAAAGCAATCTACAGATTCAATGCAATCCCTATCAAACTACCAATGGCATTTTTCACAGAACTAGAACAAAATTTCACAATTTGTATGGGAACACAAAAGACCCCGAATAGCCAAAGTAATCTTGAGAAAGAAAAATGGAGCTGGAGGAATCAGGCTCCCAGACTTCAGACTACACTACAAAGCTACAGTAATCAAGACAGTATGGTACTGGCACAAAACTGAAATATAGATCAATGGAACAGGATAGAAAGCCCAGAGATAAACCCACGTACATATGGTCACCTTATTTTTGATAAAGGTGGCAAGAATATACAATGGAGAAAAGACAGCCTCTTCAGTAAGTGGTGCTGGGAAAACTGGACAGCTACAGGTAAAAGAATGAAATTAGAACACTCCCTAACACCATACACAAAAATAAACTCAAAATGGATTAAAGACCTAAATGTAAGACCAGACACTATAAAATTCTTAGAGGAAAACAAAGGCAGAACTCTCCATTACATAAATCACAGCAAGGTCCTTTTTGACCCACCTCCTAGAGAAATGGAAATAAAAACAATAATAAACAAATGGGACCTAATGAAACTTAAAAGCTTTTGAACAGCAAAGGAAACCATAAACAAGATGAAAAGACTACCCTCTGAATGGGAGAACATATTTGCAAATGAAGCAACTGACAAAGGATTAATCTCCAAAATTTACAAGTAGCTCATGCAGCTCAGTATGAAAAACACAAATAACCCAATCCAAAAATGGGCAGAAGACCTAAATAGACATTTCTGCAAAGACGATATACAGATTGCCAACAAACACATGAAAGGATGCTCAACATCACTAATCATTAGAGAAGTGCATTAGAGGTATCACCTCACACCAGTCAGACTGGCCACCATCAAAAAAGCTGCAAACAGTAAATGCTGGAGAGGGTGTGGAGAAAAGGGAACCCTCTTGCACTGTTGGTGGGAATGTAAATTGATACAGCTACTATGGAGAACAGTAGGGAGGTTCCTCAAAAAACTAAAAATAGGACTACCATATGACCTAGTAATCCCACTACTGGGCATATACTCTGAGAAAACCATAATTCAAAAAGAGTCATGTACCACAATGTTCATTGCAGCTCTATTTACAATAGCCAGGACATGGAAGCAACCTAAGTGTCCATTGACAGATGAATGGATAAAGAAGATGTGGCACATATATACAATGGAACATTACTCAGCCATAAAAAGAAACGAAGAGCTCTACCCACCACCAGAGCCTCCCATCAAGCCTCTTAGATAGCCTCAACCACCAGAGGGCAGACAACAGAAGCAAGAAAAACTACAATCCTGCAGCCTGTGGACCAAAAACCACAGTTACAGAAAGACAGAGAAGATGAAAAGGCAGAGGGCTATGTACCAGATGAAGGAACAAGAAAAAACCCCAGAAAAACAACTAAATGAAGTGGAGATAGGCAACCTTCCAGAAAAAGAATTCAGAATAATGATAGTGAAGATGATCCAGGACCTCGGAATAAGAATGGAGGCAAAGATTGAGAAGATGCAAGAAATGATTAACAAAGACCTAGAAGAATTAAAGAACAAACAAACAGAGATGACCAATACAATAACTGAAATGAAAACTACACTAGAAGGAATCAATAGCAGAATAACTGAGGCAGAAGAACGGATAAGTGACCTGGAAGACAGAATGGTGGAATTCACTGCTGCGGAACAGACTAAAGAAAAAAGAATGAAAAGAAATGAAGACAGCATAAGAGACCTCTGGGACAACATTAAACGCAACAACATTCGCATTATAGGGGTCCCAGAAGGAGAAGAGAGAGAGAAAGGACCAGAGAAAATATTTGAAGAGATTATAGTCGAAAACTTCCCTAACATGGGAAAGGAAATAGCCACCCAAGTCCAGGAAGCGCAGAGAGTCCCATACAGAATAAACCCAAGGAGAAACACGCCGAGACACATAGTAATCAAAGTGGTAAAAATTAAAGACAAAGAAAAATTACTGAAAGCAGCAAGGGAAAAACGACAAATAACATACAAGGGAACTCCCATAAGGTTAACAGCTGATTTCTCAGCAGAAACTCTGCAAGCCAGAAGGGAGTGGCATGAAATACTTAAAGTGATGAAAGGGAAGAACCTACAACCAAGATTACTCTACCCAGCAAGGATCTCATTTAGATTTGATGGAGAAATCAAAAGCTTTACAGACAAGCAAAAGCTAAGAGAATTCAGCACCACCAAACCAGCTCTACAACAAATGCTAAAGGAACTTCTCTAAGTGGGAAACACAAGAGAAGAAAAGGACCTACAAAAACAAACCCAAGACAATTAAGAAAATGGTCATAGGAACATACATATCGATAATTACCTTAAACGTGAATGGATTAAATGCCCCAACCAAAAGACATAGACTGGCTGAATGGATACAAAAACAAGACCCATATATATGCTGTCTACAAGAGACCCACTTCAGACCTAGGGACACATACAGACTGAAAGTGAGGGGATGGAAAAAGATATTCCATGCAAATGGAAATCAAAAGAAAGCTGGAGTAGCTATACTCATATCAGATAAAATAGACTTTAAAATAAAGAATGTTACAAGAGACAAGGAAGGACACTACATAATGATCCAGGGATCAATCCAAGAAGAAGATATAACAATTATAAATATATATGCACCCAACATAGGAGCACCTCAATACATAAGGCAACTGCTAACAGCTATAAAAGAGGAAATCGACAGTAACACAATAATAGTGGGGGACTTTAACACCTCACTTACACCAATGGACAGATCATCCAAAATGAAAATAAATAAGGAAACAGAAGCTTTAAATGACACAATAGACCAGATAGATTTAATTGATATATATAGGACATTCCATCCAAAAACGGCAGATTACACGTTCTTCTCAAGTGCGCACGGAACATTCTCCAGGATAGATCACATCTTGGGTCACAAATCAAGCCTCAGTAAATTTAAGAAAATTGAAATCATATCAAGCATCTTTTCTGACCACAACGCTATGAGATTAGAAATGAATTACAGGGAAAAAAACGTAAAAAAGACAAACACATGGAGGCTAAACAATACGTTATTAAATAACCAAGAGATCACTGAAGAAATCAAACAGGAAATAAAAAAATACCTAGAGACAAATGACAATGAAAACACGACGACCCAAAACCTATGGGATGCAGCAAAAGCGGTTCTAAGAGGGAAGTTTATAGCTATACAAGCCTACCTAAAGAAACAAGAAAAATCTCAAGTAAACAATCTAACCTTACACCTAAAGAAACTAGAGAAAGAAGAACAAACAAAATCCAAAGTTAGCAGAAGGAAAGAAATCATAAAGATCAGAGCAGAAATAAATGAAATAGAAACAAAGAAAACAATAGCAAAGATCAATAAAACTAAAAGTTGGTTCTTTGAGAAGATAAACAAAATTGATAAGCCATTAGCCAGACTCATCAAGAAAAAGAGGGAGAGGACTCAAATCAATAAAATCAGAAATGAAAAAGGAGAAGTTACAACAGACACCGCAGAAATACAAAACATCCTAAGAGACTACTACAAGCAACTTTATGCCAATAAAATGGACAACCTGGAAGAAATGGACAAATTCTTAGAAAGGTATAACCTTCCAAGACTGAATCAGGAAGAAACAGAAAATATCAACAGACCAATCACAAGTAATGAAATTGAAACTGTGATTAAAAATCTTCCAACAAACAAAAGTCCAGGACCAGATGGCTTCACAGGTGAATTCTATCAAACATTTAGAGAAGAGCTAACACCCATCCTTCTCAAACTCTTCCAAAAAATTGCAGAGGAAGGAACTCTCCCAAACTCATTCTATGAGGCCACCATCACCCTGATACCAAAACCAGACAAAGACACTACAAAAAAAGAAAATTACAGACCAATATCACTGATGAATATAGATGCAAAAATCCTCAACAAAATACTAGCAAACAGAATCCAACAACACATTAAAAGGATCATACACCACGATCAAGTGGGATTTATCCCAGGGATGCAAGGATTCTTCAATATACGCAAATCAATCAATGTGATACACCATATTAACAAATTGAAGAAGAAAAACCATATGATCATCTCAATAGATGCAGAAAAAGCTTTTGACAAAATTCAACACCCATTTCTGATAAAAACTCTCCAGAAAGTGGGCATAGAGGGAACCTACCTCAACATAATAAAGGCCATATATGACAAACCCACAGCAAACATCATTCTCAATGGTGAAAAACTGAAAGCATTTCCTCTAAGATCAGGAACGAGACAAGGATGTCCACTCTCACCACTATTATTCAACATAGTTCTGGAAGTCCTAGCCACGGCAATCAGAGAAGAAAAAGAAATAAAAGGAATACAAATTGGAAAAGAAGAAGTAAAACTGTCACTGTTTGCGGATGACATGATACTATACATAGAGAATCCTAAAACTGCCATCAGAAAACTGCTAGAGCTGATTAATGAATATGGTAAAGTTGCAGGTTACAAAATTAATGCACAGAAATCTCTTGCATTCCTATACACTAATGATGAAAAATCTGAAAGAGAAATTATGGAAACACTCCCATTTACCATTGCAACAAAAAGAATAAAATACCTAGGAATAAACCTACCTAGGGAGACAAAAGACCTGTATGCAGAAAACTATAAGACACTGATGAAAGAAATTAAAGATGATACCAACAGATGGAGAGATATACCATGTTCTTGGATTGGAAGAATCAACATTGTGAAGATGAGTATACTACCCAAAGCAATCTACAGATTCAATGCAATCCCTATCAAATTACCAATGGCATTTTTTACGGAGCTAGAACAAATCATCTTAAAATTTGTATGGAGACACAAAAGACCCCGAATAGCCAAAGCAGTCTTGAGGCAAAAAAATGGAGCTGGAGGAATCAGACTCCCTGACTTCAGACTATACTACAAAGCTACAGTAATCAAGACAATATGGTACTGGCACAAAAACAGAAACATAGATCAATGGAACAAGATAGAAAGCCCAGAGATTAACCCACGCACCTATGGTCAACTAATCTATGACAAAGGAGGCAAAGATATACAATGGAGAAAAGACAGTCTCTTCAATAAGTGGTGCTGGGAAAACTGGACAGCCACATGTAAAAGAATGAAATTAGAATACTCCCTAACACCATACACAAAAATAAACTCAAAATGGATTAGAGACCTAAATATAAGACTGGCCACTATAAAACTCTTAGAGGAAAACATAGGAAGAACACTCTTTGACATAAATCACAGCAAGATCTTTTTCGATCCACCTCCTAGAGTAATGGAAATAAAAACAAAAATAAACAAGTGGGACCTAATGAAACTTCAAAGCTTTTGCACAGCAAAGGAAACCATAAACAAGACGAAAAGACAACCCTCAGAATGGGAGAAAATATTTGCAAATGAATCAACGGACAAAGGATTAATCTCCAAAATATATAAACAGCTCATTCAGCTCAATATCAAAGAAACAAACACCCCAATCCAAAAATGGGCAGAAGACCTAAATAGACATTTCTCCAAAGAAGACATACAGACAGCCACGAAGCACATGAAAAGATGCTCAACATCACTAATTATTAGAGAAATGCAAATCAAAACTACAATGAGGTATCACCTCACTCCTGTTAGAATGGGCATCATCAGAAAATCTACAAACAACAAATGCTGGAGAGGGTGTGGAGAAAAGGGAACCCTCTTGCACTGTTGGTGGGAATGTAAATTGATACAGCCACTATGGAGAACAATATGGAGGTTCCTTAAAAAACTAAAAATAGAATTACCATATGACCCAGCAATCCCACTACTGGGCATATACCCAGAGAAAACCGTAATTCAAAAAGACATGTGCACCCGAATGTTCATTGCAGCACTATTTACAATAGCCAGGTCATGGAAGCAACCTAAATGCCCATCAACAGACGAATGGATAAAGAAGTTGTGGTACATATATACAATGGAATATTACTCAGCCATAAAAAGGAACGAAATTGAGTCATTTGTTGAGAAGTGGATGGATCTAGAGACTGTCATACAGAGTGAAGTAAGTCAGAAAGAGAAAAACAAATATCGTATATTAATGCATGTATGTGGAACCTAGAAAAATGGTACAGATGAGCCAGTTTGCAGGGCAGAAGTTGAGACACAGATGTAGAGAATGGACATATGGACACCAAGGGGGGAAAACTGCGATGAGGTGGGGATGGTGGTGTGCTGATTTGGGCGATTGGGATTGACATGTATACACTGATGTGTATAAAACTGATGCCTAATAAGAACCTGCAGTATAAAAAAACAAACAAAACAACTAATACTAAACTTTCATTGGGTTATTTGTATGGAAATATATTAATATAAATGTTTCAGACATTACATGAAATTTCCAAAAATCTTATATTTGTATTTGTATGGAAATATGTATGGAAATATGTTAATATAAATGTTTCAGACATTACATGAAATTTCTAAAAATCTTATATTTGTATTTGTATGGAAATATGTATGGAAATATGTTAATATAAATGTTTCAGACATTACATGAAATTTCTAAAAATCTTATATTTGTAGTTGTATGGAAATATGTATGGAAATATGTTAATATAAATGTTTCAGACATTACATGAAATTTCTAAAAATCTTATATTTGTATTTGTATGGAAATATGTATGGAAATATGTTAATATAAATGTTTCAGACATTACAGGAAACGTCTAAAAATCTTATATGTTCTGGTATAATGTTATAAGTAATAATCCTAGTTATTACTTTAAAATGTATATCTCAGAAATAACTAATTTTCTTGTCAACTGCGTTATTATGAACTTTCATCAAATCTTTAACCATGGTCATTTTTAAGTCTTTTGTCATTTACAGACAGTTCTGGCTGTACTCTGATGATTTTGCAAATATGTTCCTATAAAAGGGTTTCATCTTCAAGAAATTCATGGAAAAGACTCTGACAAGTACAGGTTTCTGGTAACTGACTGTACTGCTGAACTGAATGAATAAGCATTTTCAGAACTCTAATGAAAAACTGATGAACTCATAAAAGTGCTAACAAAAGATCAAGATGAAAAAAAAAGAAATTAATTACATGGGACTGAGTGAACTGATGAGGATGAGTATAATTTTTGTGACTTTCTGTCTGAATTAAAAAAAAAAAATCCCACAAGGACTCAGAGGAAAAGAATATACAAATCAATTTTCACTGCAAAGTAAAGGAGCTGTTACAGTGGAGGATTACTGGACTGAATGTCAATATTATGACATAGTATAAGTGTGTTTCATGTTTGGTAATTGCAATCATTGTTGCTTTTGTTGTGGTCATCCATGTACAATGCTTGGTGTCAGTCTATTTATCTCTTGTAAAAATAAAATACACTGTGTGTGTGTGGAAAAAAAAAAAAAAAAAAAAGAAACGAAATTGCGTTATTTGTAGTGAGGTGGATGGACCTAGAGTCTGTCACGCAGAGTGAAGTAAGTCAGAAAGAGAAAAACAAATGCCGTATGCTAACACCTATATATGGAATCTAAAACAAAAGGTTCTGAAGAACCTAGGGGCAGGACAGGAATAAAGATGCAGACGTAGAGAATGGACTTGAGGACATGGGGAGGGGGAAGTGTAAGCTGAGACGAAGTGAGAGAGTGGCATGGACTTATATATACTATCAAATGTAAAATAGATAGCTACTGGGAAGCAGCCGCATAGCACAGGGAGATCAACTCGGTGCTTTGTGTCCACCTAGAGAGGTGGGATTGGGAGGGTGGGAGCGAGACGCAAGAGGGAGATATGGGGATGTATGTATAGGTATAGCTGATTCACTTTGTTATACAGCAGAAACTAACACACCATTGTAAAGCAATTATACTCTAATAAAGACGTTAAAAAAATTGTAGGAAAAATAATTTTTAAAGAAGAAGGTACAGATGATAGGTGAATATGGCAAAACCTGTGAAGATGCCATGTAATTGAGTGACATTTGGGAAACCCCAGACCATACAAAGGAGCTAGTGAAGAGCTGTGGGGAGGGAAGAGGCAGTGATCATGGACACGGTGGAGCCAGTATGGGCTCTGGGCAGGGCCTGGGCCCCTGGGAGTGACTGGGAACCCCTTCCCTCAAGGCTGCCCAGATGCTGCCTGAGCCTGGGCTCCTGTGGGCTGCTGGCTCCTGGAGAAGGGAAGCCCAGGAAGCAACACTGCTTGAGGGGGTGCAGCAGTGGCAATGGCACCTCCAATCAGTTACCATCAAGTTATAATAGCCATTTTCCAGAAGTGTGGTTTGCCTCATTAGACTTGAAATAAACAGCTTATATTTTTTGTCACAATTTCCATTCTGGCTTTGTTTCTGCTGACCTCATTTTCTCCTTGTGCTTCATCTTCTCCTGCTTTGCAGAATGAGGTGGGCCAGTGAGAAATAGACTAGGCTGTCACCAAGTCGCTTGATATTTATATGGAGCCCTCAACTCAGAAGTCCGTCCTAGGGAGATGCCAGGCCCAGCCCAATGAGAGACAGTGGGGGGGACAGAGACAGAGAGACAGAAAGACATAGTGAGATATGCCATTATAGTACAGAAGTCTCCACACCTCTCAAAGCCATTTGAAATTTTCAGTGTCCAACATTCTTCCCCATCCCTCATCCCAGGAAAAGGAGAGGAACCTCAGTTCCTAGTTCCTACTCTGTTTTTACAGTCCTTTACTCTTGCTATCAAAGGCTCCACCCCAGTCAGTCCTGTGCCCTTTTCATATACAAAAGACAACATGAGGAAGAGAGATGACCTGCGTCAACCTCTTAGCCTAAGTAAGGCATCTCTCCAGCTTCTCCTAGTCACTCTTAAGCCAACTTCCCTTCAATTTTTCTAACCTTAGGAAGCCACCCTAAAACATTTGAGGTGACTTGTTTCCATCCAACCATCCATCCATCCATCCATCCATCCAAAGCATTTGGTGGTAGTTACTGAGGTCTTTGCTGTATGGGGTGGATTAGTGTAGAGGAAGGGTTGGAGAAGTTATATGGGGTTAATACTCACAGCTTCACAGCCAGCCTGTGAGGAAGGTAAGATAAAAGTTGTTTTCCCCTTGTACATGTAGAAAAAGTGAGGTTGAGGAAGGATAAGGATGTGTCAGGGTCACAAAGCAAGTGCGTGCAGGAGTCAGCTCAGAACCCAGGTCTGCAGTGTTCCACATCCTCCATCTGGGTGGGTGAGGTTTGGCTGGGGAAGAGGCTGGGGCAGGCAGTTGGCCCGCTTATTCCAGAGGAAGCTGTGGTGCATTTCCCCTGCCCTAAAATTGTTGTGCCTTATGCTATATCTTAATAACACCCAATTCAGTGAACTTTGAGAAAAACTGACTAATCACACATAGATGCATTTTAAGCCCCTTCTATTCCCATGGCGGGGAAAAACTCTGTTCTGATGTAAGACTTTGAAATTACAGGTACAACCCCAGTTAGCTCTAAATTATCCTCATATGACCCAGAGAACAGAAGGGGGACCTCGTCTGAATCTCCAGACCTGCTGTGTACATTTTCTGGGCTTGCCTCTATCCCAGGTATGTCAGAGACACTAGGAGTTTAAAGCACATGTGACAGACACAGGCCTGACCGTGAGCTTTGCCCCAGGGCCAGCAGAGATTCTATTTTTTTCATTCTGTCCCTTGCTCTGATGGACACAGAGTCTCATCTATTGGGCTGACACAGAGGATCAAACTAAGCAGAGACAGTGGCTAAAAGCTGCCTGTGGAACAGGAGAAGGGGTTAAGAGGGTTTTTCTGATTGCAGGGAAGGCAAAAATAGGAGAATGACATGCAAACACATTATTTAGAGTAGCCGTTCATCTCCCTACCACTCTCTGTTGCATCACTCTCATTTCTATTGTCTTCACAGCATTTGTCCTGCTCTGGAATTTCTTATTCTTTATTTTCTTACTTGTTATTGTCTGTTTCCTCACTAAATTGTAAGCTCCATGAGAGCAGGGATCTGGTCTACCATGACCACATCTTCTAGAACAGCGTCTGGCACAGAGGTGCCTGATGCATAGTCACTGAAGGCACAAACAAGGAAGTGATTACCTAAAAGGGGTGTTGAGAGAGGTCACCGGGGAAGCAGGACAGATAATGGACATGGCTGTGGATGCGCCTAAACTTACCAAGAACCAAAGAAACTCAGAGAACGGCATAGGGTGGTCCCTCAGTTTATGTGCTTTGGATTTAGACCTGGTATCAAGTCCCAACTCCTCATCCCAATTTCCTCAAGAATATTTCTTGAGTACCTGCTCTGTGCCAGGCTCCATGCTAGGTTCTGGTGATCTAGAGAAATCCACCACTCCTGTGGACTGAATTCAGGCAGATGTCCACTCCTGCAAGTAAACAAATGAGCACATCCTCTGTGAGAACTGAAGAGGAAGAATAACAAGGGTTACTCATCTGGATGGTCAGAGAAGAGCTGAAGGATAGAGCTGAAGCCTGCCTGAAAGTGTGTGCAGAGGGATGTCAGATAAGGGGAAGGGCATGCACCAAAGAAGGAACTGCAACTCGATGTCACAGCATATACAAGATGTGGTGGGGCCAGAGGCAAGAGATGAGTGTGGAGAGATAGGCATAGGCCAGATATGTGTCCATTCATTCATTCACTCATTCAGTTATTCAACACATTTATTGCGTGCCTTCCATAGGTCAGAAATTTTTCTCATCATTGGGGATACAGTGGCAGAAAAACAGCAAATTCTCTGCCCTTAAGATCATCTATGCTGCTAAGGATGTAACGTACACCATGACGACTACAGTTACCATTGCTGTATGATATATATGAAAGCTGTTAAAAGAGTACATCCTAAGAGTTCTCATTATAAGGTGAAATTTTGTTCTCTTTATTTTTTCCATTTCTTTTTATTGTATCTATATGAGATAATGGATGTTTACTAAACCGATTGTGGTAATCATTTCACAATATATGTAAGTCAAATCTTTATGCTGTACACCCAAAACTCATACAGGGATATATGTCAATTATGTCTCAGTAAAACTGGAAAAAAAAAAGAGCATCTATTCTAGATGGGTAAGACAGATGATAAAACAATAACCAGAATAAGTAAATTATTGAGTATGTTAGAAAATGATAAAAGCTGTGGAGAAAAATAAAACAAAGGAGGGGGCATAGAGAATGCCATGGGGAGGAGTGTTGCAGTCTTATGTAGTGTGGTCAGGGCAGGCCTCATTGAGACTTGAAAGGAGGCAATTCCCATAAAGATATAGAGATTTCAGCAAAGGGCTGGTACACAGTAGGGACTCCAGAAACCAATTAGCCAATCAACCATGATGATGATGATGATGAGGGTGATAATGATGGTGATGATGAAGATGGTGATGGTGATGATGGAGATGGTGATGGAGAAGATGAAGGAGAAGGACAAAGAGAACGGGGAGGAGTCAGTAATGGGAAGTCCTTTGCAAGAACTCCAAATAGTGGCCAATTCCTTCAGAAATTCATCTTCCAAAAATTGCTTTCCATCCATTTTGCTCCAATTCCGTTTTATTTATTACCTAGCAGTGAGCAGATGAAGCCATTTTTTTCTCGGAGCTGCTTGAAAGAGACGCATTGCAATTGTGCAGCAGGCTTGGGGGCTGATTTATGGGCTGTGCGCCCCAGGAGCCAGGGCTGATGCCCCTTCCCGTACCTGCAGCTGGCAGAACGTAACACTGTCTGGCCTGACTCTTTGTGGGCTGCCATTTGGGGAGGTGACATAGGTGCCAACACGTTACCTGGTCAAAGACACCTTACCCGCTCCCATCCTGTGCCCGCGTTGAAGTCCCTCCCTCCAGGCCTCTAACCCTGGTCTCACCTCGGTGAGCAGGAGGGAGAGAAAATGTTTCTCAAGACAAAGGCAATTTCCTCCTGCCAAAGGAAACGCCCGACCACATCTTTAATCATCTGAGCTTTCAGAGAGCTTCTCGGTTGGGCCATTTAGAAGTTATTATAGAAGCTAATCTCTTCTTTGACATTTTCTATTGAATTTTCAGTTCCCTCATTCAAACTTGAAAAGATTATGACCCCATAATGTGGCCTATAAACCCACATTATAACTACCAATTGGACCAAATCTTTATCTTTCCTGCTTACTTTGTGTGTGACTGGGCAACTTGTCGGATTTCTCCAAGCCTTAGTTCCCACATCTGTAAAATGCGGTGGCTCTTGGTGGCGAGGAGTCAGAGGGGTAATGCATGTGGACTGCTTAGATCTACATCGGGTGCATGATGAACGTTCAAGAGAAGTTACCTAGTATTATTTTAAAATACGATGATTGTCTTTCCTGTCAGAGCTGAATTTCCTCTGTTAATTTGGAATCTGCGGGCCAGCTGAGTTTGTACCCACGTGATTTAGGACGGCTATTTTATTCAAACTGACCCTCATATTTTATAACTATGAAATGGGGAGAGCAACCTCCCCCCAGGGCTCTGGAAAGAAAAGAAACACTATATGTAGAAGTTTCTCGTAGAAGTCAAATCCCTGAATAAAGGCTGGGTACTGCCATCTTTTTATAAATAAGGTCTGCATTTATTTTCAAGGTAGATCTATTGCCGAACAGAGATACACACGGGCCTCCTGCAGCCCTCTGCCTAACTTCGCACAGGGTCCAGGGTCTTGCGGCCTCTCCTCCGATGCCTGGAAGCCGGGGGTGACAGGGACAGAGTGAGCCCCCTCCCCTCCCTGGAGGCTTCCCCTAAAAAGATTCTGCAGGAGGTGAGTCTGGGGTTCTCCTTGGTTCAGATGACTTCAGCATATTTGGGGGGCTCATAGGAACCCCCCACTTAGCAATCAGAGTCTGGAGTCTTGGCCGCTACAAGATTAGGAAGTGGTTAGTTTCCTATTTTATTTCCCTTATATGATCTCCTGGCTTTTCTCCCAGCTGATATCTAGACCCTGTTTTGTTATGTGCTTGCTAACTGAATGATGCTGGGCCCAGGGAGAGACCTAAAGAGCCAGAAGGCTAGGAACTTCTGAATCTTCAGTGTTTTGGAGGATGCAGACGATGGTACTGTGACCCAAGCTCCCAGGACAGGAGGCAAATGTTGCAGTTGGGGAGGAGTATGGTGGGAAGCTCATCCATATTGGTCCTTCTGATGGTGTTCCCTTCCTGTGTCTCTTCCTCCTGTCATCTTCCCATCAAAACGTGTCACACTGAGAGGCAGCTAGATTGGGAATGTCAGCTTATAACATCTGTGTGAAAGCTCCTCTCCCTGAATCAGTCTTGACCTATGATGTAAGGTAACTCCTAACACATGGAAGACTTTCTGGATCGATATAATCTCCAGAGATTCTTCCAGGCTAGTCGTGCCCTATGTCTCAGCCTCAGAAACCTAAGGTCCCTGTGGTTACAGCCTTAAGAGGATGTGTCCTGTCCAATGAGCCCCTTTTTCTTCATATGTTCTAGATCAGCAGAGCCCAATAAAACTTTCTGCAATGATGGAAATGTTTGGTATCTGTGCTGTGCAATATGGTAGCCACTAGCCACAAGTGGTTATTGAGCAGATGTGGCTCATGTGGCTGAGGGACTGAATTTTTAATTTAATTTAATTCATTTAAATAGCCACATTGACCATATGATGTCACTTATATGTGGAATCTAAAATACAACACAAATGAACATATCTGTGAACCAAACATACTCACAGACATAGAGAACAGACTTGTGGTTGCCAAGGAGGGGTGGGGAGAGGGATGGAGTGGGAGTTTGGGATTAATAGATGCAAACAGTTATATATAGAATGGATAAACAACAAGGTCCTCCTATATAGCACAGGGAACTATATTTAATATCCTGTGATAAACCACAATGGAAAAGAATATGAAAAAGAATATATATCATTTTCCTGTAGGTAAACCACAATGGAAAAGAATATGAAGAAGAATATATATCATTTTCCTGTGCAGCAGAAATTAACACATTATAAATCAACTATACTTCAATAAAATTTTTTAAAAAAATGGCCATACTGTGGCTAGGGCTACTGTATTGAACAACACAGCTTTCAACAGTCTCTCTTTTATTTTATGGAGTCACTATTTGGCCAAGAGGAATTGCTTGAGGGACTCCAAGGTGTCACCCCCCCGTGCCAGGCTCTGCAGGGGACAGATGAGAAGAGAAGGCTTAGTGCCTCCTCCATGCCTTGGAAAAGTTTCACTTCTCACCTGGGAAGAGAGGTGGAGAAGGAACAATTGAAGGCGGAAGCAAGTGCTGGGTGAAGAAGCTGCGGATGCCGTTAGTCTTGTCTGCCAAACAGAGAATGAGTTCCTGGACGGCAAGGGTCAGCTCAGCCCAGGCTGAGTGCACAGTGGTTGCCTAATAAGGACAGATGTGCTAAGAGGGACACAGTCTTTAGTCAGGGGCCCACTCAGCCATCTGGGCAGCTTGGCATGGCAGGGGGTGATGGAAGGTAGGAACTCCTTGGAGCTGATACCTGGTCCTGTCTCAGGAGAGGACCAGGACACAGATACTGTCTAATCCCCGGAAAAACCCCAGGGCACCACCCCGCAGCCCACTTAGCAGCACCAGTTCCCAGCGCTCATAAGAAATGGCCAATGACATCCAAACTTAGTTCCTTTCTGTGACTCTTTCCGGAAGGGTGATCTGTCTGAACTCTCTGGCAGATACCAGGGACACATCGCAGCCTCCTTCCCTGATGGCTTTAATCACCGAGAAAACATTGAGGCCGGCTGGCTTGCTGGCCTCTCTGGTCAGGGCAGGTGGGTTCTGTTCCTCTATCCAGAATGGGCGGTTTCCCCGAGTCACAATCAGCCCTCACTCTCCCTGGGAGCTGGGCTTCCCTCCGCTTTTGCCCAGAATAGACAGTTAATGCTTTCAGGACAACAACTTTTGCTCCATGAATGTCAGAGTAGATTTTTTTTTTTTTTTGGTAACAATTATTGTGAAAAATTTTTCCAACTTGTGCAGGAAACAAATGACTATAGCATTTATTTTATGAATACTCACAGTGTTTTCTATGTGCCAAGACTGTTCTATGTGCTTTACAAATATGAATGTGCCTCCGAATTATAACAATGCCAGGAGGCAGCTCTGTTCTGAAGACTGAGGAAGCCGAGGCACTAGTAACTGAATTAACTGGCTGGTGAACCTGCAGGGTGACCAACCATCCCAGTTTGCCTGGGACTGAGGGGTTGCCTGGGACATGGGACTTTCGGTGCTAAAACCAGAACACTTCCAGGTAAACCAAGATGAGTAGTTGGTCATCCTATACCCTGGGGAAGTTTGGCTCTAGAGTTCCTGCTTTTAATCTCCATGCTCTATCTTCTCAGTGTGGGCACTGAGGGTACCTGGCAGAAGGTCAGTGAATCAGAGTTAGCTTTGTCCTATAGACAGATATACATCTGTATGTATATGTATATAGCTTTGTCACATGTTTGGCCGATATATATAGCTTTGTCCTATAGTCTTATTCTATAAGGGGCTGATACTCACCCAGACCTCAGGGAAGTCAGAAGCGGAAATGGGACTACATCTTGATCTACCAAGTCCCAGCCCTGGGATCAGTTCATAGGTTTCTGGAATTTCTTTATTCATTTAAACCCCATATCTACGGAAAAGGGATTCAAAAGGGATTCACGTCCTATAGGAAAGGACGTGAGAACAAGTTGCCAAAATACAGGGAGCAAAAGAAAATCATGACCAAAGTTTAATGCAAATACACCAGCTTTAGTAGGTAATTTGGCCTTGAGCTTACTGGCACCCACAGTAGAAAAGGAACGCCCTCAGAGTTTTCTCTGAGGAGACAGAGTGTTATTATTGTTTATAGCTGAATTATACTCTACTCAAGATTCTTAGATAGAAACTATTTACTAGGAGATGGTGCTTAGTGCTAGTTTCCTGCGAAGGCAGAAGCATATTTCCATGGCTGCCCATACCATCCCTTTCTAAAAGCCAGGGCATGTGGTTAAAGCACAAGTCAGGAAAGTGACCCAGAAAGTGGCTAAACTAAGGTGGTCCAGGTTTGAAGACCTCTGAGGGCTCAAATATAATCCCAAAAACTCTGATTCACGGGTGCGCCTTATACAACAGTTACAACCAGTGGTTTAGGGGCCTGGAGGTCTGCCTGCTCCTCTGGCTGCCACCATAGCCTGAGGTTTTCCCCAGAGCCACAAATACTCTGGAGTGAATTCTCTCTACTCTGGGTCCTGCGGGAAGACAGACCCAGGCCTTTGGAAGCCTGACTGGCAATTCCCTGGCCTTGAGGGTACCCTGAGCTTTAGGGTGGGTGCCCACTAGCATTGCCTCATCCCACCCTGTATTCCAGAGGCCAGGTCTCAGCTGGGCAAAAGCGGGCATTCCCTGGTACCCTTGCCTGAGGCTGGGGGATGGTTGACTGCTCAGCCAGGAACGATCTGATACATCCTTGTTAGTTTCTCATCAGGTTTTTTGTTGGCTTTTCTTTTAAACAATTTCTTGGGTTTCTTTCAAGGTCGAGGAGGAGGGTGCCACTGGGGGAGGTGGGAGAGCCCCACCCTAGTCAAATCTGAACGGGGACAGGATAAAAATTAACCTTCATTTGAATATGTAAACAAACACTGCACTTGGTAACTTCCAGCCGTCCTTGGCTTGGGTCCCTGAGGAGTAGCCCAAAGTGATTCGTCTTCCAGGTCTCTTCACGGCAGGAAAAACTTTATTATTAAAGGCTTTTTGCACTTGAATAAGTGCTAAATAATAATAATAGGCCAAGACTGAAAGAAACTCTTTCCCTGGAAGGGTGTCACCACAGGCAGGATGAAGAACTGAAGAACTCCAGTTTGGGAGGGTGTGACAAAATCTGGGTTGATGAATGCTGACATTCTGAATACAATCACTCCATGCCTTCACCTAGGTCAAGAAACGACATTGTTTTCCTGAGCTGCGGTGACAGCGAGGTGACAGAGATTAATAGCTTGGTATTGACTGAGCAACTTCTAGTTCCTTATCTTTGTCAAGTCAAGGCTGCGTCCAAGGGCTGAAAGTGTTATTAGACTTATAATTGCAAAGACATTTAAAGGGTTTCCCCTTAAGGGACTATGAAATCCAATAAACCTTTCACAAAACCTCCAGCACCGGAGTACGAAGCCCGTCTGGGAGAGCAGCGTGCTGCCAGCCAAGCGCCGGGAAACCTTGAAGCCGCCAGCATTGAATAATGTTTGATTTATGAAGTTGGTTTTGCATTTGTATCAGTTGTTTTATTAAAAATATATGAAAGGAAGTTTTAGATATAAGCAAGCCCTGTAAGTGCTCGTCTGCAGCCAGGCCCCGTCTGGCCCAGCCTCGTGCTGCCTCCTGGCTGTTCCCTCCATCCAGGAGGAGCCGGGACAGAGGAACCCGTGGCTAATTTGTGGGGTTCATTTGGTCTGCCGGGATTAAGTCTCAATTTCTCACCTGGGTTTAGGGGCTGGAGAATGGGGAGTGGGCGGGTACGGAGTCAGAGGGTTTGAGATGTTGTCTGTAAGGTGGCCCCGGGACATCTCTCACCTGGGCTGCATTTCCTTGTCAGTAACAACAGCTTCTACTTCTGGAAGAGGTGTTTCCGTTTCCTTTCAGAAAGGCTGTGGCACCAGAGGATGTAGGCAGGGAGAAGACTGGCTTGTAGGAGACCTGTCTGGGATGCTGGATGTAGGGACCGGGGACTGCGGAGCAGGTTAGGACTCTGGGCCTCAGTTTTCCCATCTGTCAAATGGCACGATTGAACAAGCTCCTCCCTCCCTGCCCTTCTACCGCCCTAGGGTCATCTTTGGTCCTGTTGTTCCTTGGAGCATTGAGAGGAGCCCACTCAACAGGGCAGGACCTTCAAGGCCAGCCCCTCATCACTTCATGGCCAGAGGAACACTCCAGAGAGAAGCGTGCTCATGAGAAGAGCAGGGACTGAGGCCCAGTGGGCGGGGCAGGCTGCTGGCATCCTGGAATGAGGCGCGGGTTGTTGAAGCATGTTGGTAAGAAGGGCTTCTGTCTTCAGGGCCAGCCTAGGTGACAGCCAGCACACAGGCCACGTGGGGGGCTGTGGGCATTTGCAGACACGTGGGAGGACATCCACTTCACCTAGGACTTAGGAACGTCCCTACGGGAGGATGCTTCTCAAGGAGTGAAGTACCCTCTGCTCCTCACCTCTCCCAAGCTTTCAATGAGGAGCCCAGGCAGTCAGAGGTATGGAGGCCCTTGGGGTCTGACCTCAGTAGTCCTCTCTCCAGAGGGGGGTCCCTCTGTTCTTCCTGCCCCACCTGCAGTGAGGAGGAGGCTGGCTTGCCCTGGGCTGCCACAGCCCTACCTTTGTGTCCCTCCATGTCGCCTGTGTCAGGCACAGAGTTGGTACCTAATAAATATTGGTTCAACGAGAGGAGAAAGGCCCTTCATCAGCTCCCATTCTCTCTTCCACACCATCAGCACTAGCAAAGGTGGCCAGCCAGCGTGGCAATTCTGCCAGAGGCAGAATTTTGGCATCTGCCAAAACTGGGGGGAGGAGAGCTTATTTCAGGTTTGACCTGGGAACCTCCTTAACAGGTGTGTGGTTTTGAAAGCCCCGAAGTGCTCTCTGGTGCTCTAGGGCTGTACCCCAGTGAGGAGGCTGGGGGAGGGAGAGCCATAACAGGCCTCAGGGATGGGCCGTGGGAGCCCTTTGTCGGGGTGGTCTTTCCCTCTCTCTCTCCCTCCCTCTTGCAGGGAGGGGAAAGTCTGGGCATCCTTGGGGGTCCCACAAGTGTTACATCACTGTTCCACTAGCCTCACACCACTGCCCTGTGCCTTGCACATTGTAGATAAATGTGTTGAACGGATCAATGAATAAATGAAGCTATCCGTCAACTGCAGCAGCACCCAACCCATTAATGCCACCCCAGGTGGCCGGCCAGCACACTGGCTCTGCCGGGGAGACGTGGGCATTGCAGACACTGCCTGCTCTGGACCGTGTTGTGGTGTTCCCCCATCTTCCTAGTTAAATTCCTTCTGTAGGTGTTATAACTCATCACCACAGGCCTTCTAATCCCTTGGTCTCCCAGTACCTCGCACTTGTCCTCAAGACAGTTTAGCAACCTTCTCTGAACCGCTTCCACATGCCAGGCACAGCCATGGGAGATAGCAGGAAGGGCAGTGATTAGGTAGCCGGACAGATCTGGCTTCAAGTTATGACTCTGCCACTTTTCAGCTTGGGCAAGTGATTTCATCTCTCTGAGCCTCAGTAACTGAATTAACTGGCTCGTTACAGATTTCATCTCTCTGAGTTCTCATCTGTAAGATGGAGACAGATATTGAGATCTGCCTTAGAGGGCTGTCCTGGAAAAGAAGGATGCGGAAGCATCAGATATCTACTCACCATCGGCAGCATGCTGAGCTCTTGATGCTGAACGCTCTGAGGTATGTACCACTATCATCCCAGGATTCCCACTTGACGTGTGAGGGCACGGAGTCCAGAGAGGTTACGTTGCTTAACCAAAGTTGCGTAGCTCACAAGTGGCTGTGCAGGGCTTGGACCAGGTCTGGCAGAACTTGAGTCTGATTCCAAAGCCCACAGTCATTATGAACTCGCTCCGTACTCCAGACGCCTGTCATGGATGTTTCGAGGTGGCCCCTTGATGCTGAGAAGGAGAGGGGGTACTTCTTCCTGATGCTCAGTGCTGACCACTGATTCAACACATCCTTTGTGAGCACTTCTCACCTGCAAGGCCCTCATCTCGGGGCTGGAGATGCAGGTTTGAATCAGACAGACCCATGCCTGCTCCGAGGCATTCCTTTAAATCATAGAGGACTGACTTGGTGGAGGACGGCCCTGGGTGGTGGAGGAGTGTCCTGGGTGGTGGAGGACCACCCCAGATGGAAGAGTGGGGTACGGAATGTGCAGCCAGCTGACCCCTCAGGTTTATAACCCAAGGCCAGGGCTTCCTCCCGGCATGGCCCTGTGGATCCCTGCGACTCCTTACTTTTCTTAGGCTTAGTAGGCAGAAAGTGTGGTTCCCTGGGGCAAAGCCAGCCGAGGCAGTGGTCACGTTGCACCTGAGACAGGGCCTAAGAGGGCCAGGCGCTGGGTCCAGGCTGAAATCTAGTACTCTTGAGCTGGCAGAGCCCTCCAGGAGGCAGGCAGGAGGAGTGAGGGAGAGCAGACCTCTGGCCCTTCCTCTCTGGGCACTGGCCCTCCACCCAAGGGGGGGCCATGTCAGTCGGCAATGCTGGTCTTCAGGGCAGATGGCAGAGGGGCCTGCTCCCCAGGCCGCTGAGGTTGGGAAGCCTTTCAGAGCCCTCCGCCCCCCGCCAGGGCCACTCCTTTCCCAAAACAGATGGTCCCAGGCCACCTCCGTCTCATGCTTCTTCCTGTTCCCCGCTCCCCTCACTGCACTTACTTGCTCTGGGCAGGCCAGGTGCGCTCCTATGTCCTCCACGCCCCTGCATAGCTCCTGGCCCTGCAGTTCTCCTTAATTCTCCTGCATGCTCAGGCTTACCTTGTCTCTTCCTGCACCAGCTAAGCCCTGGGGCCCTCACACCTTGAGAGGAAATAGTCCGGGGAGGTGTCACTGGAGACCATGTCACCTCTTAGCACATAGGACCCTGGTAACCTTTGTGCAGCCAGCCTTGTAACACCCACCTTCCGGCCCTGCCTCCTGGCTGGCAGCTTCGAGCCCTATAATTCTCGAAACTCTTTGTTCTTCCCTGCCTACTAGTAGTTCAGGCTGACTCAGTCTTTTGCAGAGTTGAGCTCTTGTGACATTGAATCTGTGGGACTGTGGGCTGTTTGGAAGTCGGTCTTGAAGGTTGGTCTTCAACAGTCTGTCATGCTTTGTATTTTTCACCTGCTTTTGATCAAACTTGAGCAGAGGTTTTCAGTGCTGTGAGGTTTTAGAAACTGGAGACACCAAGGAGTGGGAGGAACAGAGAGGAACTCAGGAAGGACAGACAGAGAGGGATCTATAGACAGTTCCCCTTGAAGGGGTGCTTACACCACCCAGCGGCTCCCACGCTGGCTGCAGACTCAGATCGCTTGACCTCCTCTGCCCCAGGTCCAAAGCGCTCTGGCCATCAGGCCATTTGGAGGGCAAATCAACCTGCTTCACGGAGGTTTCACTGTCTTGCGTGTCTTTCCATGGGATTTCCCAGGGCTCAGTCAGCTTACCTGTTGAACTAGCCCATGCAGATGTGCCTTTGGGGAGGTTGAGACGGTGTCTTTCTCCTTCGAGAACTGGGCTACGCTTTAATTGGAGTGAGGCAGTCAGGATTCTTTTGGAGCAAATGACAGAGACCCAAGCCAGGTTGATCTGATCCGAAAGGAGAATGGACTGGCCCCCACAACTGAAAAGCAACTGTGGGTTCAGGCAGCAGAATTCAAGGCTCAGATGTTTATTTTGGAACTTGGTTTCTCTCCATCTCTCAGTGGTCTTTTCCTCTGGGTCCCTCTTCTCAAGCAAGCTGGTCCCAAGTGCTGCCACCAGCAGCCCCTGATTTACACCCTTTTCTTCGTTGCTCTGGTGGATTTCTGGAGACTGAGTCTCCCTGGACCTACCTAGGCTACATGCCCGTCTCTGAGCCAATCACGAAAGGGGCAACGAGTTGATTGGTCAAAAGCGGGGCATGTGCCCAACCTGGAGTTGGGTCAATGCCAAGTAAACCACATGGATTCAGAGTGGGGTCCAGGCAAGGGAAGAAATCTAACACCCAGTAAAGGGTCACTGCAGACATTCAAATTTTCCAGCTGTCCTACCTTTGCTGATGCTGTTTCTTCTGTCTGCAGCTGTTGTCCCTCCTCCCTGCTTTGCTTCCCTACCCTTCACCTCCCACCTCCTCATGTTGAGTTAGTTGTCAATTTGATGTCAGTATGTTACTTGGAGAGATCTTTCCTCTTTCTGTGTCTCAGTGTATACAAAAAAAAGAGGGTTAGAATAAACCCCATGGCTTCTTCTAGCTCCTAAATATTAAGCTTTTCAGGGCTCAGCTGAAGTGCTGCCTCCACCAAGCAGGCCTCTGGTATGTCCTCCATCTGCACAGCCTGATTTTGCCTTGAGTCTTGGCTGTTATGTTATACATTTTGTCTCTTTCTTATCCCACGAGCTCCTCCAGGATGGGATCATGTGTGATTTATCTCCGATTCCTTGACAGATCTCGCACACAGTAGGTGCTCATAAGACCCTCAGGAGTTAGATGTGGGTAGCTTCCATATTTGATTCCTCCCCTATATTAAAAAATGAAGCAATGCCAAAACAGGGCAACAAAAATTGTATTAAAAGTTTAAATGTTTTCTTTGAACAAATTAGTGCTTTAACACTAAAGCAAATAAAACACAACAGTTTACTACTCTGCGCCCATAAAATACATGTCTGAGTAATTTTGATTAATGCAAAAATGTCAGAATATTTATGGCAACATAATGGCACTTCAGAACTTTTGATTCCACACACAGTGTTATAGCAATCATGTTCTAAATGATAGCTACGTGTCACTCATAATCCCCCAATTTAGTTCTGCTTTCAGTGTTCTACCACAGGTGACAATGTCCTACAATGTAATTTGCTATTCACAAGATAATTATGGGATTTATTTATTTATTTATTTATTATTATTATTTTTTAAATGAGGATCTTGAATCAGATGCGTATGTTTGATTGATTGATTGATTGATTGATTTTGGCTGTGTTGGGTCTTCGTTTCTGTGCGAGGGCTTTCTCCAGTTGTGGCAAGCGGGGGCCACTCTTCATCGCGATGCGCGGGCCTCTCACCGTCGCGGCCTCTCTCGTTGCGGAGCACAGGCTCCAGACGCGCAGGCTCAGCAGTTGTGGCTCACGGGCCCAGCCGCTCTGCGGCATGTGGGATCTTCCCAGGCCAGGGCTCGAACCCGTGTCCCCTGCATTAGCAGGCAGATTCTCAACCACTGCGCCACCAGGGAAGCCCATGGGATTTATTTTTAAGAACTTAATTCACAGTGCATGCCAGGTGGTGGGGTCGGGGGAGGGGACCCATGTTTGAAGTTGGAGGATGAGTGTCTTATTTCAGTCCTCTTGTGTATCACTGTGACTTTAGCTATAATGTCCTTTGGTGAAAACATGGAGTCTGGATTTGAGGACTTCTGTGAATCTGCAGCTGCCTCCCATTTCTCCTGCCCACACCCGCCATGGTCAGCAGTACGCTCACTGGGCTTGTGAAATCACCTTTACTGCTGCTAATTCAGAGGTCTGACAGTACAGTGGAGATCTGGGGACTGACAGGCAGGGAGGGTGGTGCTGGGACCGGCTGGCATGGGCACATTTGGTGACTGCGATCCCGCTGCGGGGGGCTGGACAGCCTTCTTGGCCCATGCATATGCATGGACCTGCCCTGGGGAGCTGGGGAGTTGGCCGGTCTCCAGGAAGGACACCATATGGAAAGTGTGTGTGTGTGTGTGTTTTTTTTGAGACTACCAAAACAAAAGAAGTAAAAAAGGAAAAAGGAGAAAGGAAAAGAAAACTTAGAGATACGATTGTACAAGGTTAATGATTAAAAGAATCATAAATATCAATGAACTGCTCCAGCCCTCACACGACCCAGATGCAGAAACTGATGGGGAGTTGAGGGGGCCACGTCCAAGTCCAAAGGCAGAAGGAGAAGCCAGGGGTTCCAGCACAGCCCCCTAGAGAAGCATGACCTTTGGTTCCTGAGTCTCCTCCTGGCCCTCTTGGGATTTCCTAACAGGACAGCGTGGTGATCTGTGGTTTTGCATTTCCAGATTCTTCTAACAATCAAATAATTTCCTGGCAGTTGGTGTTTTACATAATTGGTTCTCCAAACCTATTACCCAAGATGATTCTTTTTAACTATATAAGCCTTTAAATTCCCCTGTTGGCTTAAATTTAAAAAAACTTGAATTGTGGTAAAATAAGCTTAACAAAATTTACTAAGCTTCATCATTTGGGGTGACGATGTAGTTTTTATTGACAAGGGAATATTTGCACAATATATTCTTTTTTAAAAATAGTGGCAATAAAACACGACAAAATTTACACACTCAACAATTTCCAAGTATACAGTATAATATTGTTAACCACTGGCATTGTTGTATAACAGATCCCCAGAACATTTTCCTATGCACAACTGAAATTCTACGTCCACTGAAGAACACCACCCATCTTTCTCTCCCCCAGACCCTGGCAACCACCAATCTACCTTCTGCGCTACAAATTTGACTAATTTAGATACCTCACCTAAATGGAATCACGCAGCATTTGTCGTTTTATGACTGACATTTCACTTAACGTAGTCTCCTTAAGTTTCATTCATGTCGTAGCATATGACAGAATTTCCTTCTTTTTTAAGGCTGAATAATATTCCATTGTAGATATACCATATTGTCTTCATTCATTCATCCATCAGTCAACATATAAGTTGCTGTCACTTCTTGGCTTTTGTGAATAATGCTTCAGTGAACACAAGGATGCAAATATCTCTTTGAGATCCTGTTTTCAATTCTTCTGGATACATACCCAGAAGTGGGATGGCGGGATCATATGGTAGTTCTATTTTTAATTTTTTGGAGGAGCCTTCATACTACTTTCCACAGTGGCTATACCATTTTACATTCCCGCCAACAGTGAATAAGTGTTCCAGTTTCCCTACCTCCTTGCCCCATCTTAACCATTTTTAAGTGTACGTTTCAGTAGAGTTAAGTATATTCACATGGTTGTACACCCCGCCTCTGGAACTCTTTCATCTTGCAAACAGCTTAAAGCCATTTGGATTGGTTACTATGACTTGCAGTGAAAGAGCCCTAATTTATACACCACCAGTAAAATGCACCCCAGTTCCCTGATGCATCAGCATGTCAGTACATTCTTAGTTTGTAGCAGTGGGTGGATTTGGGGATTACAGGAGAGAGCAGTGCCGCAGGATTTCTGAGCTGGAGTGATAACGCTCCTGAGAGGTTGGAGAAGAGACTTCTTAGGAGGAGGAGGTTGATAACCCAGGGTACTTTGATGTGTGGGATCACATACTAGACCTCTGCTCCCTCACTCTCGTGGACGACTGTTTTTGCCTAACAAAAACAAATGTTCATCCTCTTAGTGCCGTGCCTCCAAATTTAGCATCGCCTGGGGTACTTGCTAAAAACATCAATGCCAGGGCCTTGCCTCTTCCCTCAGGATGGGGGATTCTTCAGGAGGATACGCCTCAGGTCCAGATAATTCCTAAATTCGGAGATTGAAGCAACTGTTTGCTTTGGGGCCAGGAACTGCCAGCACCCCTCGTGGACTTCCCAGGCCAGCAGAAGGGCTGCTTTTGAGAGCACCTGGTGCGCTATTCCTATTGCATTTTCTCATCTTTTCCTTCTAGAAGGGCTGTTGAAGGTCACCCGGCAAACCGGATGTGTGTGTCGTAACAACAGAGAGTTCTTCCCTGATAAAAGAGGTAGTTTGGGGGAACAAGTGCTTGGCTTGGTGATTTCAGAAGCCCTGATTTGTCAAAGGCAAGAATAGCCTTGTAATAATAAAGGGAAAAAATTGCTTGCGATTCCAAAGGGAGTCGTGATTTAGCGATAGTCCCGAAGGAAAATTAGGGTGTGTGTGTGACGGCTCCACTCCTTCCTGCTGCCTCCTGAGAGACGATTACTCATTTGTAATTTATTAGCTAATTATGCACGGGCAAAGGAGTATGAATCACTTCATTTAGATGATAGCAATTAGTGAGGGCTTGTTTCAGTTCTTTCTGCTGGGGGCTCTGAGTGTGTTTAGACAACACAGGTGCTGCCGAGGCCAGGACACTTCTGGGGATGAGATCCTCCATTTCCTCTGCCCCTGCCCAGCGAGCACGTCATTCCCGTCCCAACTTCTCCCCTCACCTCCTCTGACTGTACCACTTTCTGAATTGTCTGCCTTTCCCCTCTTACAGGCTCTACAAATTTGGGCAAGTCACCTTACTTCTCTGGACTCCATCTGTAAAATGGAATCATCTACTCTCCTGACTCACATGCAGGAGGCTGGAAGGATGATGGAAGCTTTAGACCATGAGTTTGGAATCACTGGATGTTTGGTTTGCTCCCAGCACCCCCAGAAGGTTGGGGAAACGCCAGCCCTTAGAACCCAGTGACTCTACTACTCCACACTTACTGCAGAGACGCACCGTACATGTGCACAGGGATACAACCTCCAGGGTGCTCCTTGCACCATGGCATTTACTAGCAAAGTACAGCAGACAACCCCGTTGTCCAAGAATAATGTTCCATTGTAGGAATTATTACAATTGGAGAACAGCTAAATAAAATGTGCTATATTCAAATGATGGAATACTACAAATCAGTTATAAGGACTGACCTCGATCTCTGTATGTCAACATGGATAGTGGCAAATTGCTGTATAATATATACAGTAGGATCTCATTTATGCCAAGAAATTGATATAAAATGTTACACATTTTCTATGAAGTGTCTCTATCAATCAGTCAGTTGATCAATCCTCTATTTAGATGTGTATTCTGGAGAAGGATAAAGCAGGTCCATGACAACACATCAAATTAATGGTTATAAATCATCAGAATATCATGATAAAGTCCCTTTGGCTATTGTGCTCTCCAATCCCAAATCCTCGATCACTTCCATGGAGACTGGGAGCTGGATTTGGGAGGATGACGAAGAGGACTAACTTCATCTGAATGTTCTAACTTTGAACATGTTAATTAGGCAATTATAAACACCTGCGGCCTCAACTTGCTTCAAGTTTCCTGCTCAGCACCCCGGAAGCTCCTCCCAGCCCAGTGCCACGCTTGCCTCAGCCTTCCAGCCCCCAGCTCCACTCCTCTCTTTATACTAAGACAGATTTTAATAAAGCTGCTGCATGTGGAAGAGGATTACTGCTTCATCTGATTTCCGTTATTTGAAGTCCTGGGGGAAGGAAAGCCTTATTTAACTCAATTCATAGCACTATTAATCCAACCATAAACCTTCCGATGACTTGAAAGGAGAGGAGAATTCATTACAGCCCATCTCTAAGCGGCAAATCCTGCCTCTCACAGGCCAGCAGGTGAGGCTCTGGGGGCCGTCGGCACATTGTCTCTCTGAAGGTCTTCTCAGGACAGAGTCCTGGCACAGAGCCGACTGAAAGGAGATGGTGTCAGAGCTCTCACCCCTTCCTTCTCCTTCCACACTTTCCACATGGGGTAACTGGGGCCCAGAGAGGTTGGGTAAGTTGTCCAAAGTCACAGAGCTAAAAAGCAAGAGACTGGACTAACTCAGACTCTCCTGATTTTATGTCATCCATTGTGAAAACAGTTTTAAACGTGCTTTTATAGGTTTGCGCACGATCATTCTACTTCTGGATATCTAGTCTGAGGAAGTCATTCTAAATATGGAAAAAGCTATATCCCTATTATGTTCATCACAGTATAGTTCATAATGTTAAATCCTGAATCAGACTCATGTGTACCATTAGGAAAATACTCTGCTAACAACCCAACTCAATGGGTTATTATGCTATAAAAAATGTTTCAAAAGACTCAGATAACATGGATAATACTCATACTGAACAAAAAAAAATGGCAGGATGAAAATGGCATATATAAAGTTGTTTGATTACAATTTTAGAAAAAATACACATATAGGAAAAAGACTGGAAGAAACAGAGCAAATTGCCACATAAGGGCTTGTCACTGCTTTCCCACATATTTAATAATAAGCGATCAAATTGCTTTAAGTTATTATAGTGTGACGGTGATCTATATTTCTCTTTTCTAATTCTGTTCCTCCCAAATATTTTGTAATGTGCTAATATTGTTTTTTAATCAATACATTTTAATTTTGGAAAAGTGGTTTCACCTATCGTCTTAGGTCAGTTTCTCTGTACAACAGACTTTGAGAGAGAAATTTGCATGCAGAAGTTTGCTGGGAAGGGCCCTCAGGACAAAGATCTCTGAGGGATGAGGGCCACAAAAGCACACAGAGGGAGAGGTTGGGCTGCAAGGCGGTCGCAACAAAGTTCTCAGCTGATCCCACGGGG
Organism: Balaenoptera acutorostrata; assembly: GCF_949987535.1. Lineage (NCBI taxonomy): Eukaryota > Metazoa > Chordata > Mammalia > Artiodactyla > Balaenopteridae > Balaenoptera > Balaenoptera acutorostrata. The sequence goes on along the minus strand of NC_080082.1, from coordinate 35,599,797 downwards.
ATGTCTGCTGCTGGGATCAGCTTCAGGGTGCCCTGAATTGGGATAAGTGGACCAGCCTCTGTGCCCTCACAAGGACAGGAATTGGATGGGGGCTGCCCCCAGGAAGAGGATATAACCTTGGGAAAGGCAGCTCCCATCAGCTGAAGACAGCTTTTGGGGAAGGACTCAGCTCTGAGCCATTAGTAGCCAATGCTCCGCAGCTGAGAGAAGGTGTTTCTTGGTCTCGAAAGAGGGATCTGGGAAGTGCACCACAGCATCTGGTAAACCTGTCATAATACACATGTGCCTGGCAGCAAAGCTATGAGTTAGGGCAAGTTGAAAAGGACTCATTTTATAGATGGGGAAACTGAGGCATAGAGTACCTATGTGATTTTTCCAGGTCACAAACCCAGAGAATGCATTTACTTAAAAATCATGGGAGCAAGGCCAGGACAAGAAGCCAGGCACCCTGACTCCCAGACTGTCCATTGTACCATCCTACCTGAGGCATAGCCCTAAGAACTCTGGCCAAAAGGGTCAGGGTTTAGGGCCAAGGAGGACCTGGGATGCTGAGCTATGCCCTGGGGGGTCTGAGCCAAAGAGCAGGGCTTTCTCGGGGTGGGACACAGGTGTTTGCTGGCTTCTGGTGGGCTAGCTGTAAGGGACCAGGGGATGGAGCCCATCATTTCACAGGACCCAAGAAGCACAAGTTCTGGTCCTCCCAGGCCTGGGCACCTAGAACAGGCTGCCTGCCATCCCTGCAGGAGCTTCCTCAAGAACCTGGGGCCAGAGCGGGGAGGTCAATGAGCCACTTGATCCTTGATTTACTGGCCAGTGTTTCATGCAGAACTGGGGACACTGCAGTGAAGGTGGCAAATGAGGGGGTCCCTCCCTGTGTAGGGGCTAGAGCTCTGTAGGGCATCCTGAAGAGGCAGTTAATTGTATGGCTTCAGAGTCCAGGCTTCGGGGGCAGACAGCCTAGGCTTGAATCCTAGCTCCCCCGCTGACAAGCTGTGAGAACTGGGGTGCATTTCTCTCACCCTGCCTCATTTTCCTTCCCTGTGAAAATGGGATGATGGTAGCAGTATCTTCTGTATCCTTTCTAATCCACATTTATGCACATCACCTCATTCAGTCCTTAAAACATCCATGCAAGGTAGGCAGTCGGAAATGTACCCCCGCTGGAGGTGCTTGTGGTGATGAGGCCTATGATGAATCCATGCCAACCTCAGGGGCCGCTGCTCACCCCAACCAGTGCCAGATGTTCCACCAGCCAGTACTTCTTTCATCCCTCGGCAGAGCTGCTCACGCATCACCACACCACCGTGGCTCGGTGGCTCAGACAAAGACCCCCTTACATACTCACACATGGCCTCTGGCTGCCCCTCATCACTGGGGGCCTCCCTGGCACCCCAGGGTAAAGTCAGCCTCAGCAGAGCCCGAGGGTCTTCTCTGGGCCAGGCATACACCCTTGCCCCATCCTGGGAAGATGCTTACAAGTTCCAGTTCCCTCCTCCTACACTGGGAATGTAGTGGGAATGTAAATTGGTGCAGCCACTATGGAAAACAGTAGGCAGGTTCCTTAAAAACTAGAAACAGAGATACCATATGATCCAGCAATGCCACCCCTGGGTATATATACAGAGAACACTCTAATTCAAAAAGATACATGCACCCCAGTGTTCCCTGCAGCACTATTCACAACAGCCAAGATATGGAAGCAACCTAAATGTCCATTGACAGATGAAAGGATAAAGAAGATGTGGTACATATATACAATGGACTACTATTCGGCCATAAAAAAGAATGAAATAATGCCATTTGCAGCAACATGGATGGGCCTAGAGATTATCATGATAAGTGAAGTCAGACAGAGAAAGATAAATATCACATGATGTCACTTATATGTGGAATCTAAAATAGGATATAAATGAACTTATTTACAAAACAGAAACAAACTCACAGACATAGAAAACAAATTTATGGTTACCAAAGGGGAAAGGCAGGGGGAGGGTAAATTAGGAGTATGGGATTAGCAGATACAAACTACTGTATATAAAATAGATAAACATATGGTTCTACTGTATAGCACAGGGAACTATATTCAGTATCTTGTAGTAAACTATAATGGAAAAGAATATGAAAAAGAATATATATATATGTATAACTGAATCACTTTGCTGTACACCAGAAAGTAGCACAACATTATAAATCAACTACACTTCAATTAAAAAAAAAGAAGAGTTCCAGTTCCCTGACTCCAATAAATATTACCTACACTCTCCAGAGATGTTAACTCCTGCTCCTGTGTGGCCAAATAATTATTACTCCTTAAAATGTTTAAATAAATTCTAAATATAAATGTAACTCAGACATGATAAAAATGGAGATGACACAAGAAGGTAAATCATGAAAACTACACACCTCTCTTCTCTCACCTTCCCTAACCACACAGCCCCAGCCCTTCAGAATTTTGTTCCCCATGGAAATTAATAATTTTGTATGGTCTCTACCAGCCTACATATGTATACATTCTTAAAATGTATACAAACGGGGTTATAATATAGGTACGGCTCTACATCTTGCCCTTTCACTTAATAATATTTCATAGAGTCTACATATTAGTACATATAAAACTATTTGATCTATTGTACTGGACATACTAACAATGTTAATTCTTTTAAAGACTACCACGTATTTCTAATTCTCTTACATTTTTCAAAATGTAAATGGACTTTTTAAAAAATGGATTCACCATGCCATATTTAACCACATAGCACTTGATGACTGTTCCAGTTTTTGGGGGGCACAAACAATGAGCATTTTGAACATGTGTTTTGGAGAGCATATCCTTAGGATAAATCCTAGAGCTATTTTGAAGTTACACATGGGGATTTTTAAAAATAAATTTTCCTTATTACATGCTTCTATGTTTACCCTCAAGATGAGGAAGTGTTTTGCTGGAGACAATGAAAATGTTACTGTTGGTGGGGGATGGGGTGGGGAGTTGGGGGAAGGTACACCATGAGTTTTGATTGTATCTGCGTTGAGAGCAAATGCTTGCTGAGTCCCATCCCCATGTTGCCGTGGGGGGCCAGAAGCAGACACGGTGTGGACAACCCAAAGAATTGCCCGTTTTTAGGTAGCAAGTCGATCTCTGCTTCGTTAAACTTGGAAGGATTTAAGGGCTAGTGATGGCTAATGACAAACCTAGCCCATGGTTAGTAATCAAGTCACTGATTGGCCTCTGCACCTCTTGCTGCTGTCTGGCGGTAAGATGTGACCTGGACATGCTTTTTCTAGTTCTCTGGTAAGCAGGTCACTCAGCAATGCAAGTATCTTCTCAGGTAGGGTGAGACCCAGGGGTAAGGCACCTGGCACATATGAATAGCTATAGGTAACATTTATTCAATATCTACTACATGCTGGACACTGTTTTAAGTGCTTTATGTGAATTAACACATTTAATTCTTAGGACAAACCTGTAGTGTAAGTGCAGTTATTACCCACATTTACATAGGAGGGAAATGTGGTCATTATTGGTGCTGTTCAGCAGATCGTTTTTTGGTTTTTCTTCTAAGTATATGATGAGTTTGCATACTCCGGCCCACTTGGAAGTTAGGGATAGCCACGTGAGTGGCTTTGGTTAAAAAAATGTGAGCGTAAGTGTCATGCATCTCTTCCAGGTGGAAGCTTTAAGAGCCAGTGGGTGATTGGTTCCTTTCCCTCTGTCACAGAGACTGGCAATGCTCAGTATATCAGGTGCTCTGTCAATAGGGTCTCAAAGTGAGGATTATGTGTAGCAGGACCCCCAGACAACCCATGAGGGACGTGGAGTGTGAGTGCAAAATAAATTTTATTATTTTTAATCACTGCGGTTCTGGGATTGTTTGTTATCATAGGGTAACCTACCCTATCCTAACTGACACAGGAACTGAAATCAGAGAGATTAAGTAAGTTTCTCAAGGTCACACAGCTAATAAGTGGAAGAACCAGATATGAACCTAGATACTCTGGCTCCAGAGTTTGCCTGCCTTTCCCACTCTGGCATATGGCATACCTATGTAATGGCTCCAAGTTGGAACGTAAAGGGCAGAGTCAAAAGCTCTTTCTAAAATTCTGAGTGTCTCTGGGAGTGGGGCTCCAGAATGTCAGATTGACAGGTCATCTGGGCTTTTCAAGTAGAAAGTGTCAGAAACTCAACTTAAACTGGTGTTTTACATGTATATGTCTAAATAGTCTATGAATAGAACTGGCTTAAGAACCAGGGCTTCAGACAATTCCTCAGGACACTGTCTCCTCATCACTTTATTCTGCTTTCATCTGTGTCGGCTTCGATCGTAGGCAGCCTCCCAACTTAGGGGAGCAAAAATGCCATCCTCCAGCTTAGTGCCCCAATGCGGATGCATTTTTGTCCTGCCCACCTCACAGGGAATTTTTAAGTACTGGATGAGATAATGTGTGTGAATGTGATTGTGAAGGAAAGAGAAGAGTAAACATTGGTGTTTAGCTGGTCAGTGTTAGCTGATGAGAGTTTAAGTGCTTCCCCTGTCATTGGAGAGGGGAAGAAGAAATGACACGGAGGGTAGACCCTGCTGCAGAGATCAGAGTTGAGGTTCCAGCACACAACACGCAAGGGACTATTACATTCCAGCCACGGAGGCAGGAGCCAGCACCCACAGAGCAAGGTTATGGCAGAAGGCATGGAAGTGGGGAGTGGCAGCAGCTGTGAATTTGAGCCATGGCTCCTGGGTACAGCCAACACCAGTTGGGGGGCTCCTCAGATTAAGATCTTCCTTCTCTAGGATTGGTGCTCCATCCCCAAGGGGGAGACACCAATGGGCATGTCTGTATGACAGGACCCTAATTGGTCTGGGGAGAGGGATATGTGACCAAGCTGAGCCCATCATGTTCTCACTCCTGGGAATACAGCACTTGGGGCAGAGACTCAGAAGCTTGGGCATGATCATTCTTTTATCTGTAAAACTTTTTGAGCACTTACTAAATGCTGATGTTGTCCTAGGTACTGGGGATCCAGATCACTTTTTCTATGTTAACATAGATTTTAAAAGATAGATTTATAAGGACACAAATAAATATAAAGATATTTTCAGATGACAACTGCTAAAAAGGAAATAAAACAGAGGAGTGTGACAAAGAATAACCAGGTAATCAGGGAAGGCTTCTCTGAGAAGGGTCGTTTTTTTTTTTTTTTTAATCAGCTACCAGATCTAAGAAATGTTCAATTTTCTGTATCTTTTTTAAACGTCTTTATTGGAGTATAATTGCTTTACAATGGTGTGTTAGTTTCTGCTGTATAACAAAGTGAATCAGCTATACATATACATACATCCCCATATCTCCTCCCTCTTGCATCTCCCTCCCACCCTCCCAATCCCACCCCTCTAGGTGGACACAAAGCACCAAGCTGATCGCCCTGTGCTATGTGGCTGCTTCCCAATAGCTATCTATTTTACGTTTGGTAGTGTATATATGTCCATGCCAGTCTCTCACTTCATCCCAGCTTCCCCTTCCCCATCCCCTTGTCCTCAATTCCATTCTCTACATCTGTGTCTTTATTCCTGTCCTGCCCCTAGGTTCTTCAGAACCTTTTTCTTCTTTTTTTAGATTCCATATATGTGTTAGCATACAGTATTTGTTTTTCTCTTTCTGACTTAATTCACTCTGTATGACAGACCCTAGGTCCACCCACCTCACTACAAATAACTCAATTTCGTTTCTTTTTATGGCTGAGTAATATTCCATTGTATATACGTGCCACATCTTCTTTACCTATTCATCTGTCGATGGACACTTAGGTTGCTTCCATGTATTGGTTATTGTAAATAGAGCTGCAATGAACATTGTGGTACGTGACTCTTTTTGAATTATAGTTTTCTTAGGGTATATGCCCAGTAGTGGGATTGCTGGGTCACATGGTAGCTCTATTTTTAGTTTTTTGAGGACCCTCCATACTGTTCTCCATAGTGGCTGTATCAATTTACATTCCCACCAACAGTGCAAGAGGATTCCCTTTTCTCCACACCCTCTCCAGAATTTACTGTTTGTAGATTTTTTTTGATGATGGCCATTCTGACCGGTATGAGGTGATACCTCATTGTAGTTTTGATTTTCATTTCTCTAATGATTAGTGATGTTGAGCATCCTTTCAGGTGTTTGTTGGCAATCTGTATATCTTCTTTGGAGAAATGTCTATTTAGGTCTTCTGCCCATTTTTGGATTGGGTTGTTTGTTTTTTTGATATTGAGCTACATGAGCTGCTTGTATATTTTGGAGATTAATCCTTTGTCAGTTGCTTCATTTGCAAATATTTTCTCCCATTCTGAGGGTTGTCTTTTTGTCTTGTTTATGGTTTCCTTTGCTGTGCAAAAGCTTTTAAGTTTCATTAGGTCCCATTTGTTTATTATTGTTTTTATTTCCATTTCTTTAGGAGGTGGGTCAAAAAGGACCTTGCTGTGATTTGTGTAATGGAGAGTTCTGCCTATGTTTTCCTCTAAGAGTTTTATAGTGTCTCGTCTTACTTTTAGGTCTTTAATCCATTTTGAGTTTATTTTTGTGTATGGTGTTAGGGAATGTATTAATTTCATTCTTTTACATGTAGCTGTCCAGTTATCCCAGCACCACTTATTGAAGAGGCTGTCTTTTCTCCATTGTATATTCTTGCCTCTTTTATCAAAGATAAGGTGACCATATGTGCATGGATTTATCTCTGGGCTTTCTATCCTGTTCTACTGATCTATATTTCTGTCTTTGTGCCAGTACCATACTGTCTTGATTACTGTAGCTTTGTAGTATAGTCTGAAGTCTGGGAGCCTGATTCCTCCAGCTCTGTTTTTCTTTGTCAAGATTGCTTTGCCTATTCGGGGGTCTTCTGTGTTTCCAACAAATTGTGAAAACTTTTGTTCTAGTTCTGTGAAAAAATGCCATGGGTAGTTTGATAGGGATTGCATTGAATCTGTAGATTGCTTTGGGTAGTATAGTCATTTTCACAATGTTGATTCTTCCAATCCAAGAACATGGTATATCTCTCCACCTGTTTGTATCATCTTTAATTTCTTTCAACAGTGTCTTATAGTTTTCTGCATACAGGTCTTTTGTCTCTCTAGGTAGGTTTATTCCTAGGTATTTTATTCTTTTTGTTGCAATGGTAAACGGTAGTGTTTCCTTAATTTCAGATTTTTCATCATTAGTGTATAGGAATGCAAGAGATTTCTGTGCATTGATTTTGTGCCCTGCTACTGTACCAAATTCATTGATTAGCTCTAGTAGTTTTCTGGTAGCATCTTTTTTTTTTTAATAGGTATACCTTTTTTAAAATTTATTTATTTTTTCTTTATTTTATTTTTGGCTACGTTGGGTTTTCGTTGCTGTGCGCTGGCTTCCTCTAATTGCGGTGAGCGGGAGCTACTCTTCATTGCGGTGAGTGGGCTTCTCATTGCGGTGGCTTCTCTTCTTGCAGAGCACGGGCTCTAGTGGCACGGGCTTCAGTAGTTGCCGCACGTGGTCTCAGTAGTTGTGGTTCATGGACTTAGTTGCTCTGTGGCATGTGGGATCTTCCTGGACCAGGAATCGAACTTGTGTCCCCTGCATTAGCAGGCGGATTCTTAACCACTGCTCCACCAGGGAAGCCCCTGGTAGCATCTTTAGGATTCTCTATGTACAGTATCATATCATCTGCAAACAGTGACAGTTTTATTTCTTTTCCAATTTGGATTCCTTTTATTTCTTTTTCATCTCTGATTGCTGTGGCTAAAACTTGCAAAACTATGTTGAATAATAGTGGTGAGAATGGACAACCATGTCTCATTCCTGATCTTAGAGGAAATGGTTTCAGTGTTTCACCATTGAGAACGATGTTGGCTGTGGGTTTGTCATATATGGCCTTTATTATGTTGAGGTAAGTTCCCTCTATGCCTACTTTCTGAATGGTTTTTGTGATAAACTGGTGTTGAATTTTGTTGAAAGCTTTTTCTGCATCTATTGAGATAATCATATGGTTTTTCTCCTTCAAGTTGTTAATTTGTTTTATCACATTGATTGATTTGTGTATATTGAAGAATCCTTGCATCCCTGGGATAAATCCTACTCGATCATGGTGTATGATCCTTTTAATGTGCTGTTGGATTCTGTTTGCTAGTATTTTGTTGAGGATTTTTGCATCTATGTTCATCAGTGATATTGGCCTGTAATTTTCTTTCTTTGTGACATCTTTGTCTGGTTCTGGTATCAGGGTGATGGTGGCCTCGTAGAATGAGTTTGGGAGTGTTCCTCCCTCTGCTATATTTTGGAAGAGTTTGAGAAGGATAGGTGTTAGCTCTTCTCTAAATGTTTGATAGAATTCGCCTGTGAAGCCATCTGGTTCTGGGCTTTTGTTTGTTGGAAGATTTTTAATCACAGTCTCAATTTCAGTGCTTGTGATTGGTCTGTTTATATTTTCTATTTCTTCCTGGCTCAGTCTCGGAAGGTTGTGCTTCTCTAAGAATGTGTCCATTTCTTCCAGGTTGTACATTTTATTGGCATATATTGCCTGTAGTAATTTCTCATGATCCTTTGTATTTCTGCAGTGTCAGTTGTTACTTCTGTTTCATTTCTAATTCTATTGATTTGAGTCTTCTCCCTTTTTTTCTTGATGAGTCTGGCTAATGGTTTATCAATTTTGTTTATCTTCTCAAAGAACCAGTTTTTAGATTTATTGATCTTTGCTATTGTTTCCTTCATTTTTTTTCATTTATTTCTGATCTGATCTTTATGAGTTCTTTCCTTCTGCTAACTTTGGGTTTTTTTTGTTCTTCTTTCTCTAATTGCTTTAGTTGTAAGGTTAGGTTGTTTATTTGAAATGTTTCTTGTTTCTTGAGGTAGGATTGTATTGCTATAAACTTCCCTCTTAGAACTGCTTTTTTGCATCCCATAGGTTTTGGGTCGTCATGTTTTCATTGTCATTCATTTCTAGGTATTTTTTGATTTCCTCTTTGATTTCTTCAGTGATCTCTTGGTTATTTAGTAGTGTACTGTTTAGCCTTTATGTGTTTGGTCTTTTTACAGATTTTTTCCTGTAATTGATATCTAGTCTCATAGCGTTGTGGTCAGAAAAGATACTTGATATGATTTCAATTTTCTTAAATCTACCAAGGCTTGATTTGTGACCCAAGATATGATCTATCCTGGGAATGTTCCATGAGCACTTGAGAAGAATGTGTATTCTGTTGTTTTTGGATGGAATATCCTATAAATAACAATTAAGTCCATCTTGTTTAATGTATCATTTAAAGCCTGTGCTTCCTTATTTATTTTCACTTTGGATGATCTGTCCATTGGTGAAAATGGGGTGTTAAAGTCCCCTAGTATGACTGTGTTACTGTCAATTTCCCCTTTTATGGCCGTTAGCATTTGCCTTATGTATTGAGGTGCTCCTATGTTGGATGCATAAATATTTACCATTGTTATATCTTCTTCTTGGATTGATCCCTTGATATTATGTAGTGTCCTTCTTTGTCTCTTGTAATAGTCTTTATTTTAAAGTCTATTTTGTCTGATATGAGAATTGCTCCTCCAGCTTTCTTTTGATTTCCATTTGCATGGGATATCTTTTTCCATCCCCTCACTTTCAGTCTGTATGTGTCCCTAGGTCTGAAGTGGGTCTCTTGCAGACAGCATATATATGGGTCTTGTTTTTGTATCCATTCAGCCAGTCTGTGTCTTTTGGTTGGAGCATTTAATCTATTTACATTTAAGGTAGTTATCGATATGTATGTTCCTATTACCATTTTCTTAATTGTTTTGGGTTTGTTATTGTAGGTCTTCTCCTTCTCTTGTGTTTCCTGCCTAGAGAAGTTCCTTTAGTATTTGTTGTAAAGCTGGTTTGGTGGTGCTGAATTCTCTTAACCTTGTTTATCTGTAAAGGTTTTAATTTCTCTGTCAAATCTGAATGAGATCCTTGCTGGGTAGAGTAAACTTGGTTGTAGGTTTTTCCCTTTCGTCACTTTAAATATGTCCTGCCACTCCCTTCTGGCTTGCAGAGTTTCTGTTGAAAGCTCAGCTGTTAACCTTATGGGGATCCCCTTGTATGTTAATTGTTGCTTTTCCCTTGCTGCTTTTAATATTTTTTCTTTGTATTTAATTTTTGATAGTTTGATTAATATGTGTCTTGGTGTGTTTCTCCTTGGATTTATCCTGTATGGGACTCTCTGCGCTTCCTGGACTTGATTGACTATTCACTTCCCCATATTAGGGAAGTTTCAACTATAATCCCTTCAAATATTTTTTCAGTCCCTTTTTTTTCTCTTCTTCTTCTGGGACCCCTATAATTCGAATGTTGGTGCGTTTGATGTTGTCCCAGAGGTCTCTGAGATTGTCCTCAATGCTTTTCATTCTTTTTTCTTTAATCTGCTTTGCAGTAGTTATTTCCACTTTTTTATCTTCCTGGTCACTTATCCGTTCTTCTGCTTCAGTTATTCTGGTATTGATTCCTTTTAGAGAATTTTTAACTTCATTTATTGTGCTGTTCATCATTGTTTGTTTGCTCTTTAGTTCTTCTAGATCCTTGTTAAACGTTTCTTGTATTTTCTCCATTCTGTTTCCAAGATTTTGGATCATCTTTATTATCATTACTCTGAATTCTTTTTCAGGTAGACTGCCTATTTCCTCTTCATTTGTTTGGTCTGGTGGCTTTTTACCTTGCTCCTTCATCTGCTGTGTATTTCTCTGTCTTGTCATTTTGCTTAACTTACTGTGTTTGGGGTCTCCTTTTCACATGCTGCATGTTTGTAGTTCCCGTTGTTTTTGGTGTCTGCTCCCAGTGTGTAAGGTTAGTTCAGTGGGTTGTGTAGGTTTCCTGGTGCAAGGGACTGGTGCCTGTGTTCTGGTGGATGAGCCTGGATCTTATCTTTCTGGTGGGCAGGACCAGAAAGCATCCGGTTTTGTGTTTTGGGGTGTCTGTGACCTTATTATGATTTTAGGCAGCCTCTCTGCTAATGGGTGGGGTTGTGTTCCTTTCTTGCTAGTTGTTTGTTATAGGGTGTCCAGCACTGTAGCTTGCTGGTCATTGAGTGGAGCTGGGTCTTAGCATTAAGAAGGAGATCTCTGGGAGAGCTTTTGTCATTTGATATTGTGTGGAGTCGGAGGTCTCTGGTGGACCAATGTGCTGAACTCGCCTCTCCCACCTCAACGGCTCAGGCCTGACACCCACCAGAGCACCAAGACCCTGTCAGCCACACAGCTCAGAATGAAAGGGAGGGAAAAAAAGGAAAGAAAAGAGAAAAAAAATAAATAAATAAAATAAAGTTATTAAAATAGAAAAAAAAATTAAAAGTAATAAAAAAAAGAAAGAGAGAAAGAAAGAGGAGAGCAACCAACCAAAAAGGATATCCATCAATGATAAGAAGCACTAAAAACTATACTAAAAACCCCCAAAAACAGACAGTCAGAACCCTATGGCAAATGGCAAAAGCAAAGCTATACAGACAAAATCACACAAAGAAGCATAAACATACACACTCAGGAAAAGAGAAAAAAGAAAAAAAAAATATATATGTATAAAAAACTCTAAAAAGGAAGAGAGCAACCAAATCAAGAAGCAAATCTATCAATGATGATAAACTCTAAATACTAAACTAAGATAAACATAAAACCAGAAACAAATTAGATGCAGAAAGCAAACCCCAAGTTTACAGTTGCTCCCAAAGTCCACCGCCTCAATTTTGGGATGATTCATTGTCTATTCACGTATTCCACAGATGCTGGGTACATCAAGTTGATAGTGGAGATTTAATCCGCTGCTCCTGAGGCTGCTGGGAGAGAGTTCCCTTTCTCTTCTTTGTTTGCAAAGCTCCTGGTGTTCAGCTTTGGATCTGGCCCTGCCTCTGGATGTAGGTTTCCTGAGGGTGTCTGTTCCCCACCCAGACAGCACGGGATTAAAGAAGCAGCGGATTAGGGAGCTCTGGCTCACTCAGGCCAGGGGGAAGGAGGGGTACAGAATGGAGGGCGAGCCTGCAGTGGCAGAGGCTGGAGTGATGTTGCACCAGCCTGAGGCGCGCCGTGTGTTCTCCTGGGGAAGTTGTCCCTGGATCATGGGACCCTGGCAGTGGCAGGCTGCACAGGCTCCCGGGAGGGGAGCCTTGCACACAGGCTTCCTGGTGGCTGCAGCAGCAGCAGCCTTAGCTTTTCTTGCCTGTCTCTGGGGTCCAGGCTGATAGCCACGGCTCGCGCCCGTCTCTGGAGCTCATTTAGGCGGTGCTCTGAATCCCCTCTCCTCGTGCACCTCAAAACAATGGTCTCTTGCCTCTTTAGCAGTTCCAGACTTTTTCTCAGACTCCCTCCTGGCTAGCAGTGGTGCACTAGCCCCCTTCAGGCTGTGTTCACGCAGCCAACCCCAGTCCTCTCCCTGGGGTCTGATCTCCAAAGCCTGAGCCTCAGCTCCCAGCCCCCACCCGCCCCAGTGGGTGAGCAGGCAAGCCTCTTGGGCTGGTGAGTGCTGGTCGGCACTGATCCTCTGTGTGGGAATCTCTCCGCTTTGCCCTCTGCACCCCTGTTGCTGTGCTCTCCTCCGTGGCTCCGAAGCTTCCCCCCGCTACCCCCCGTCTCTACCAGTGAAAGGGCTTCCTAGTGTGTGGAAACTTTTCCTCCATCACAGCTCCCTCCTTGAGTTTCAGGTCCCGTCCCTATATGAGAAGGGTCATTGAAGCTAAGTCCTGAATGAGAACTTATTCATGGGAAGAGGTGTGGAAGGGGTTTTCTGAAAGGAGGGACAGAAAGTACACCAAGGTAGAAAAACTTGACATTATGTACGGTCAGAAGGAAAGTTGGTGTGGCTGGAGGACGGTGAGCAAGGAGGAGAGTGATAATAAGTGAGTCTGGAGAGGTCGGCAGGGGCTGGATCACGTGAAGCCTTGATGGCCATAGTAAAGGGCTTGGCTTTCATTTCACATGCTCTAGACTGCTGGAGTTGAGTCCTGTTAAGGCCAGAGCCCTGTGAAGAAGGGCTGTCACGACTGCATAGATCCCTGGAGCTGTCCAGAGTCCTGCCCTCCCAGAGCTTTGGCTCTTCAGCAATGCTTAACAGAGTGAACCAGGACCCCTGCCTCTCAACATTCTCTGTCACACTATCTTCATTTAGGGAAAATGTCAGCCAGAGCTAGATTCTGCAGGAGCTAGCCTATCCTGCCTTCTGTGGAAAGCATCTTGTTTAATGCACAAAGGTATCTTTGATCAGCTTCCAACCAGAGCCTGGGATGGGAATCTTATGCAAGTGATCTATTGAGGGATTATGTTCAGAAGAAACTTGTAATGGAGTGAGGAGGACAGGATAGGGTAGGGGAAGAAGCAAAGAGGTGGTTTCAGCTGACATCTAGCCTCAGCCTGATCCCTCTGAAGGCCCTGGAGCATGACTAGCCCCACAGAGTTGCATCTTCTTGAGGCAAAGTGACCAGGTTTTATATCCCTGTGCCAGTCACTGCCTGCAGCCCCCCAGGCTTCTCTGGGTGTGGTGATTCCCATCAGTCAAGGGCAATTCTCTGGAGGAAGATGAAGCTTTGAGCCCTTAGCAGTCCAAACATGCAGTGTACATGGTTTGTAACTGGCCCAGTGATGGGGATTTGGGTGGGGCACCAACAGCACCTTACATAAAGGGCATGGTGTATTTCCTTGGAGGGAAGCTTGAGGCTGGGCCAAAGACCCAGGTAGATATGGAGGGGATGCTCCAGACCCTGGCTGCAGATGCCAGTTAATCCCTGGACTCTATCTGTTGGTGAGCTGTGGGTGATACTGGACTTTCTGCCCTGGTTAGGCCTGGAATGAAGAGGGCACACATCTGAAAATGCCCTTCCTAGATCATAACCTGTGCTAAAGGCTCTGTAAATGACTTGCTCTGTGCTGCTGGCTGGCCTGCTACGGTGTGAGGCTCACTCTCCCCACTTTACAGATGGGGTCATGGAGGCTCAAAGAAGTTATGTAGCTGTCCTCAAGTTACACAGTTAGTTAGTTAGTGGGGTTTAACTGGCTCTGGACCTGGACTATGACGGCGTCCACAAGAGTGGGGCTGGGGCTGGGAAAGGTGGGTAGTAAGAGTAACCTCACGCAGTGAGGTTCTCTGGGGCCAGCCTCATATTAGGGCATCTCTATCCCACCTGGAAAGCATTCCAGGCTGTGGTTTCTCACTTTACTGTGTTCTTATTTATCTTTCTCTCAGGCTGAGGAACCTAAATTACATTTCTTTCCAGCTCCCAGAGATGCTACATTTCTCTCCTCAGCCCATTGTTCATCCTCCTCCCTCCCTCCAGCGACTACAGAGCCCAGCAGCAGCATGTAAGGGGCACAGTAACGGCTACGATGGGAGCTCTGACTCACCACTCATTTCTGCCAGGTCCTGCAAGACCTTAGCGGTGACCATAAAGCCATTTGCAGGGAAGATTTTGGCTGGTGGGTGGTGTGGGTAGCTCAGGGTTTTCTGTTAGTAGACCAACTCCACAATTTTTGCCATATCTTTGTAAAGTTTGGGGTGTCCTTTACTTTAAAAATTTGACTCATATTTATTACCTAAAGACATTTATTTTATAAAGAAACTTTATGACCACTATCATCAATAGAAAACAGCACTTACTTGCCATAACTACATAACTTTAAAAAATATTAAAACGTCTAACAATTCAGATCATTTTGTGGATCAACTGTGGTATATGTTTGACATTTTAGGAAACACTGGCATAGTTGGAAGAATACAGGATTAGCTGTCGGGAAATTGGATCCTGGTTCAAGGTCTTCTATCAACATAACAACAACAACAGTAGCAAGAATAATGTTCAACATTTATGTATCATATATTAGGAGTCAAGTATTGTGTTAAATACTTTTACAGATTGTTTCATTTAATCCTCACATTCTTAGTTTGGGGTCCCAGGGAGCAGTCCCTAAGACGAGGATTCATGTGCAATGATATTTTAAGGAACTGCTCTTGGGAGAGGCAGTAAGGGAGTGGCAAACTCTGGGGTATGCCTTGGTTTCAGGGAACCAGCGGGGAAAGTATTATAGGCAGGGAATATTCCCTGTGCTCTTCTGGTTATAGTAAAAAGGCTTCTCCTCTAGTCAGGCATCATGTGATTTTGTCAGAGACTGAAGTCAATATGACTTAATGCAAAGGAATTATGGCCTCAGTTTAACTAAAAATTCCAAGAGTAGTTTCAGGCAAGGCTGAATGTCCTCAGAGTGGTCTGCAGCTCTGATCTCAGCTGTTGTTAATAATGTTGGATCCTCCCACCATGCAGGCTCTCCCAGCATGCTGGATCCAGGCTTACCTCAAGCCAGATTATAACCACAGTGGAAGGAGAGAAGCTCTTTCTCAGAGTCCTCAAAAAGCCCCAGGGAAGGCTCTCATTGGCCCAGTGTAAGTCACATGAAGCAATCATTCTGACCAGGAGATGTGCTCTGATTGGCTAGTCTTGGTCACATGCCTATCCCTGGACGCTGAGGAATGGGGAGTATTCAGGCTCCTCTGAACCCCACGCACTGAGATTGGGCGATAGAGACATACCTAAAAGAGAAGCTGGCCAGCAGGAAACAAATGTCCGGCTCCACCTGTCTACGCGCTGAGCCAGGTTTGCTCTGCAGGTCAGGGGAGAAGTGCAGAGGACAGCAATGCACCGCATAGTTTTAAATGTGCTGACGGCGTTCCGAGAGGAGTTTCCCACGGGCAGCGCGGAATGCAATCAACTTGCGGCTTTTGCCAACCCCAGCACCTGTCATATTTCATCTTCTTTTAAATAACTTCAAAGATATGAAAGTCATAAAAGCAAACCCAGGTAGGGTCAGAAGTCACGGGCTCCTCTGTGCGGAGGGCCGTCACTTTTTGGCTCTTTACCCCGCCGCACGTTTGCATCGCCCCATTGGAGCACAGCCCCAGTAAATATTCAAATGAGGCTCATGGGTCTGAGCGGAAATAAATCACAATTGCTTGCCCGCCCCCAGGACGTACTCAAAATAAAAAAGTACAATGGCGATTACCTTCTTCATAATTGTTATATATTTCTTTGACCTCACAGCAGCTAAAGTTGGCTTTCAAAGAAAAAAAAAATGTTTCTGAGCAGCAGAGGAACATTTTAATGAACACCACAGGGTTTACTGATCACCGTTAATGAGTGAAAAAGGAGTGTCCTGCAAGAACCTTCTGTCTATCTTTAGAAAGCAGCCTTGGATGATGGAGGCATGGAGCGGGATGAAGTTGTGTGCGAGTCTGCGAACTAGAAAACAAATGCGTCATGTTTTTAAGGCTGTCTGTAAATGGACCCTTCAGGAGCCACCAAAAGCCTTTGGCACCTTTGTGCCCTCCCCTTTCAGTAGCGGCAATTAAACCGAGATTTACTGACTTCTATTGAGTTGCAGCAGAAATATTCAAAGAAATGAAACTCGACAGAAACATTTCAGTCTCTTCGGGGCTCTTCACCCCCCATTGTGGTTCGGAGAATGCTTGATGGGAAAGGCCATTCTTGCCAGTACACATTCTGTGTGTACCATCATGGCCGTGGGATCTGCACCAGAGCTGGTGAACAGTTTTGCTATTAAAAGTCACTGACCCACACTCCTGAAATCAAATGGAAGCCCAAGGAAGTAAAAAGCAATTTAATGTAACCAACTTGTTTGCTTCGAGAAATGTGAACACTCTCCTTGTTAGCTTATTAAAATTAAGAGCAGGGAAAAGAACAGTCTATTAACTACACGTAATAAACGACACAAAATATGCTTCAGTTTTATTTTAGAGCTGAAGGGAATGAGGGTGACAGAGACAGATAGGACAAGATACACATAGAGATGCACTTGAAATAAGCAAAGGCCCACAGAGACAGGTGAGGAAGTAGTGACACAGTGATTCACTGAATGCTTGTGAAGGGCACGGGCCTTTACACTGATCACCTTAGATCACCTTATTCATGTGTCCCATAACCCAGGGGCAGAGATCGAATCCCCTTTGTACAGATTAGGACAATGAGGTCTGGGAAGGTTAAAAGATCTACTCAAGACCACATTGTTGGTAAGTGGAAGGGTTGTGAGCCACCCCAGGGAGCTCAGCTCCAAGGCCATTGCTCTGCACCGTGTCTGGACCACTTGTTTGTTTCGAATATTGCTGTACAAGGCATTATGTATGTATGCGTATGAGTGTGCATGATAATTTAAAAAAATCATACATATATTTTGTTTTGTCTTGAAAGGTTAATATATTCACACAGCACAACAATCAAAGCAGTATAACAAGATTACAATGAGAAGTCTGTGCTTTGTTACTCTGGGGAGCCTACGGCACCCCCCCAACTTTGCTAGGCTCTTCCCCTGTCTTGGAGGCCTTCCTGCTCTCCTCTACCTACTGCGATGCTGTGTTCCATCACTCCGGATCCCTGGAGGGAAGGGAAGTGGGTCTCCTCTCATGCTTCTCTGGCCAGGACAGAGTTCCTGGGTGGCGGGGCTGGGGTGGTAGTGGTGGCAGTAAACATGTCTCTAACACCTTTATAATACTTGTTACTCTCTCCTTCATAACTTAGAAGAAACAGATCTTAGGTGCAGAGCTTTCAGCCACCAGTACTTAACTGGGATTTAACAACTCTGGAGTGTTTTAAAATGCGTTTTTATGATTGCTTTCTTTGTGGTGGCAGTATTGGTTTTTCCATATCATTAGTGAGGCAGAATTATCTTTTGGAACTAATTTCTTTCAAAATAAGACAATTTAAAAGAAGAACATAAGTAAACAATCATACAAGCGGAACAAGGAAATGCCAACATTGTGAGATTGGGATGCCAGTAGATAAAGGCTGGGAAATGCCGCCTTCAGCTTTAGAGTTTAGAGCCAAGTTCAAACGACACCTTGTTCATGGGGCCTTACTTGATCCCATTCCCTGCAGTGTTACTACCTCTCCCGTGTCTCTTAAGAGCTTTCAGCTCATGCTGTGAGTGTTCTCATTGGCCCCGTATCCTTCAGTCCGACTCTGAGTCTTTTTATCCCAATTCGGAAAGGACTCAGTTCTTTCAATCCTTATTCAAATGACGTGGTTTTGGACTCTTCTCCATTTCAATCACCCTTTTCTTGGTGAAGATCACCTTGTCAAGGTTCTTCTTAAATCTGATACTTCAATGTAGCTCCTGTGGTCACCTCTATTGATGTAACCCAAGATTGTGTGTGTGTGAAATACAAACTTTTTCCTTCAGTAAAAATGGGATCATGTTATACAAACTGTTTTGTAGCCTGCTTTTTCCCCTTTAATCACACATCACAAGGATCTTTTCAAAGAAATAAATATACATCTGCTATATCATTGTTCATGGCTATATAATAGCCTATTGAATGGATGCACCATGATTTACTTAAACAGGGCTTTAGTTTTTTTCTAAAATGTCCCCAACTACAAACCACATTATAATGAACTCAAGCCAGAATTTCTGACAAACCATTGTCATTGTGTCCTAGAGGGGTTTCCCTGGGATCCCTTTCTTCATGCAGTCGGCCAACCTTTCCTGAGCTCCTCTCCTCTGTGCCAGGCACTGTTGCAGAGGCTGGAGATGGGCACCCAGGCAGATCATTACAGTACTGGGTGCTCGAGGGTATTCACTGGGGTATGTATGAAATGTTCTGGGAGTAGGGAGGGAACACCAGCTAATTCTGCCCCAAGAAGGTTGAGGATGGTTTCACACAAATGGGGCGGGGGGGGGGCACTCAACTCAGAGTTTGCATATGTGGGAACCAGTTTTTTTTTTTTTTTTAAAGTTCAGTTTTTGTTGTTGTTGTTGTTGTTTTTTAAAGTATTTGTTTTATTTATTTATTTATTTATGGCTCTGTTGGGTCTTCATTTCTGTGCGAGGGCTTTCTCTAGTCGTGGCAAGCGGGGGCCACTCTTTATCGCGGTGCGTGGGCCTCTCACTATCGCGGCCTCTCCTGTTGCGGAGCACAGGCTCCAGACGCGCAGGCTCAGTAATTGTGGCTCACGGGCCCAGTTGCTCCGCAGCATGTGGGATCTTCCCGGACCAGGGCTCGAACCCGCGTCCCCTGCATCGGCAGGCAGATTCCCAACCACTGCGCCACCAGGGAAGCTCAGGAACCAGTTTTGAAAGAGTGAATTCAGCTGTCGGCCCTGCTGAAGTCACTCTGGACATCCCACCAGACCTAGGACCAAACTCTTGAACAACTCAGACCACCCGGAACAGCTCAAGTCCTCGAGCCATGACTTTCGATAAAAGATTGATTCCCTTGGCCATCTTTATTTACTTGTCCTGGAAACCATGGTTCTGACCTTTCAGTGGTCAGGGATCTTAGGGACAGACTGAAGCCCCAGGCAGTGTGGAGGTAATTAGTGAAACATGCTCACAGTGGCCCAGTGATATAGAACCGGTTTTCATTAACCCCTCCCCACTTCCAGTCTGTTCACCATGTGGGATCTCCCCCAAGCCCATCTGATTGGCTCTGCCTGTCTACCATGACTGACAGGCCACTTATTACTCCTGTCTGCCCCTGCCTGGCCCCTCTGGAGGCTTTTATTAGCCCTTTACCTGGGCGAGTTTGGGCTTGGAAAACACCTCTCCTTAAGGCAATCTCAAGATTATGTTTTCTCACCTGAAATAACTGGCACATTTATTGTTTTTGAAGGAAAGAAAAATCTCATCATTGAAATAAAAGAAGAATATGTTTCTGGTTTTTCAAAAGTGTATTGCAAGGCAGGGGGACTGTTCACCCACCTTGGGGACTGTATTCTGCGTAAGAGTGTGGAGTCCCGCCGCTGTAAGTCACTCCTGGAGGACTCTCTCGCCACAGCCCCCATTTATTAAAATGTCTGCCTAATGGTTATGGAAAACGCAGTGGCAAATTGCTACCTCATTCGGTTGAAAAGCTCTTAAAATTCTGGACCGTCATCAAAAGCCCTCACTTCTCCTAAAGCAATAACACTTGCCTGGAGAAAACACCGTCCATGAGCCCCTTCACTACAAAGCCGAAAGTCAGATGATGATGGTTTTCAGCAAATTGACAAACTGAGCTAAACTTTATTTAATTTAATTTCAGAAAGGATGGATCTGGAAATAACATTGCTGGTTTCATGTGCTGGAAAAATCGATGCTATGATTTTTTATCTTCTTCCTTTCTACTCCCTTGCCAGGGGGCTGGTATAATAAGTCATTTGGACCGGCCAAACAAATAACCAGCCCGCGACCCCTGGGGCTCATCACCGCCACCCCCCAGGGCTCCAGTGATGGACAGGCCAGAGGACTCCAGCTCTTCCTTTAGCTAGGCACTCCAGTTCACATTTGGCAGGGCTTTTCCCCCCAAAGGCAATATTAATAGCATGGTGTTTGCTTCTGTGGGCCAGGTAGTGTTCAAGGGCTTTACGTACATTATCTCAATGAACCCTCACTACTTTCTGAATTAGGTACATTGAAGACAACTCAACTTCACAGATTTACAGGTAAGAAACTGAGGTTTAGAGGAGCAAAATCATTCATTCAGGTGACACTACTAGCACACGAGGAGCCAGGATTTGAATCCAGGTGGGTTGATTTCAGAACTCTGCTATTAACAGGTGAGACGGGCAAGGGGAGGTGTGCGGTTGCCCCCAGAGCAGAGCTGCTCACTTACTGTACACTGTGCTGAGGGTGGGCAGAGATGGGGCTTGCCAGGGTGATCGGCCAGGCTCCAGGTGTCCTCCAACTTCGCTGAGATGAATTTATCTGACGGATGCTGTTCTTTGTGCAAGGAAAAAAGGGTAAAAAGGCCCACTACTTAGGGAATCTTCCTTTGTCCCTAGGCAAGCCCGGGGAGGCTGCAAGTGCCTCTCTTCTCCCTGGAGCTCTCGGTCTCCAAGGCAACCGTCAGGCCGAGGGGAGAAGAGCCCTGCCTCCTGGGAGGCCACGTCCAGGCACACAGCTGGGAGCTACGCACAGACTAGCCGGCTGGACCCAGCTGAGGAACTGGAGCCTTTGCAGGGGCCTGGCCTCGCTCCCTAGCTTTAATTTGCCACAGAGAATCCCCCAAATGAGTGGTCTCCAAAATCCAGCCTCAGATTTGAGCTTTGTTTGGAAGCCAGCAAGAGTCAGCTCACCAAAAATCGATCTGTCAAACAAGCAACACACCAATTGTCACTTCATCCAATAACTGAAGAATCTGTCAACATTTTGTTCTCTCCTGCCTTGTCCCCAGAGACTGTAAAACCCTACAGTAACTGAGCCAGGGCAATTCTCCTTAGTCATTTTCCTACCAAAAATCAGAACGGACGTTCTTCTGCAAAGGCAGGGAAGACTGGGTGTGCTTAAGGAAAAGCCCACTTGGTTTCAGAAACATCAGGAGGACTGGGGGCAAATTATAATTTCCCTTCGACAAAACCTCCATGAGCTCAGCAAATTGGCAATTTGATGAGTTGCCTTATCTGCAGGGTGGACCAAGGCTCTTGTGCTTGTGTTCTGGTTCTGAGTTCCTGAGTTCCTCTTTTGAACCCCGTGCTGCGAGGGAGCTTGAGGGGGATTTGATCTCACGGAGCAAGAGCCCCAAGACAATGACCTAAGTGCAAAGGGGAGCACTTTCTCAGGAGGGACTCCAGTTTTCCCAGATGTAAAACTGGGGAGTCGTGGTGGGGGAGTCTGCAAACCAGGGCCTGTTTATATTCCATGATTGCAAATTCTTTGATTCCAATTCTATGATTCCAAATTCCTCCTACAGCATGTTAAACAAGAAGATAATGACAAAGTGAGACAAGTACTTTGGGAGTTAAAAGCGCTGGATGAACAGATGCTATTTTACTAGCCATGGTACAGAGAAGGGCTTGGTAAACTTTTTCTGTAAAGGACCCGATAATAAGTGTTTTAGGCTTTGTGTTGAAACCATTCAACCCTGCTGTTGTAGCAAAAACAGCCAGAGACAATATGTAAATGGTGAACACTACTGTGTCCCAATAAAACCTTGTTTATAGACACTGAAATTTAAACTTCATGTGTCATGGCATGTTTTATTTTTGTTTTGATATTTTTCAGTCATTTAAAAATGTCAAGCCATTCTTAGTTTACCGGCTATTCAAAAACAGACAGTGGGCAAAATTTGACCTCTGGGCCACAGTTTGCTGACCCCTGGTGTAGAGGTCTCAGAGCAGAAGATATCCTAAATTCCTAGCCCTTGGATACCTGATGCCATCGACCCTCCGCCTGGCCCCTGCTTGGCGGGCAGTGGCAAAGGGCAGTCCCCAGGTGGTGAAACATCCATACTTGGTTTGGCCCAGCTGGTGTATTCTCTTTCCCAGTGTCACCGCCCCCCAACCCCTACCCTGGGCCGCTCACCTTCAACATCAATGTGGAGAAAAGGGATTCCTTTGACTCTCCTCTTTCCAGTTCTGATCTTGTCCCAATTTGTAAGTATTTTTCCATTGGAACTCTTGACCTTTTGAGTTTTCTTTCTGGGCCAAAAAGGTTCAAAAAAAGAAAAAGAAAGAGAAGAAATGCAGGCGCCCCGGACCAAAGTATGTGTAGCCCCCAGAGTTGCTGGGTTTTAGCAATAATCAAACTGCATCCACAGTCCCCTGGGCAGAGCTCCTTCCTTATCTCTCTCTCTCTTTTTTTTTTTTAGTTATTTCTGAGATATACATTTTAAAGTAATAACTAGAATTATGACTTATAACATTATACCAGAACATATAAGATTTTTAGAAATTTCATGTAATGTCTGAAACATTTCTTCCTTATCTCTTTGACTTCAGCATCTCCAATGACAGTGAACTCACTACCCAAATTGTTGGGGACTCTGAAAGCACTTCCCCAAGTCTGCTGATATCCATCCCCCAGCACCTTATACACATCATGGAATTTTGCCTTTAGAGGACATGGAACTTGTCACACCTGAGAAGTGACCTGAGGGTCCAGTATGAAGCAGCATAAACATAATTAATTTTCATGCAAGTAACACCTTGCATGGCTAAAAATAATCCAATTGGGCTGAATAATCAGCTGGGCTG
The DNA here is from genome assembly GCF_949987535.1 of Balaenoptera acutorostrata. NCBI lineage: Eukaryota > Metazoa > Chordata > Mammalia > Artiodactyla > Balaenopteridae > Balaenoptera > Balaenoptera acutorostrata. The sequence continues at coordinate 35,576,845 of NC_080082.1, read as the reverse complement.
ATGGTGAGAAAACAATGATACCCTGTCTCTCCCCTCATTTCTTGTACTCCTCCCCAAAGGCAGCCACTTTTAGTGAGGAAATTTTAGTTGAAATATACCCTACAAATAGAAAAATTGTAGACATCATAAGTATGTGGCTGATTATTTTTACAAAGCTACTCTTGTAACTAACACCCAGATCAAGAAATGGAGACTGACCAGCACTCAGAAGTCACTATCCAACCCCCACTCAAGGTTACTCACTCTCTTGACCATAGGATAAAATTGAAGCAACCACTTTAATGGTTTCTGTTTTTAGTTCTGTAGTTTCTTCTATATGTGTAAATAATATAATTACACAGTTTTTTTGTTTGTTTTTTTTTGACAATAATAGCTACTTTAATCTTCAGCTCCTATCATTTATCAGGCATCTTTATTTTTTTATCTTAATCTCGTGAAATAGACATTGTTGTCTCCATTTTACAGATGAGGAAACAAAGACTGATAGAAATAAAATAACTTGCCTGATATCACACTAGCAAAACTGGATTTCAAACTCAGAGCGCTCTGACAGCAATGCTTACACTCTTAACCCCACCCCATGGCTCCCCTTCAGTTTTTTTCTCACAACAGATGTGCTTGTATCTTGTGGCAGTTTTATTTTGTATATTTTGCTGTTACTAGTGTTTTCTATTTCTTTTCTTTTTTCTTTAAAACAAATAATTATTCAATTCAATGTTCTAAGAGAGCATCTAGGGCTCTTCAGCAAGATGGAGCTGGGAGAGGCTCAGCAATATAATATAGTATGTAAACACAGGATGTTCTTTGATCTATGAAATAAACAGCTGTCAGTATAGGTGGCTTCCCCAGCCAAACCAAGGGCAAATGTCCCTCACAACAAGGCTCTTCTCAGTTCCCTGCAGACCAAGGCCCAAGACCAGAGCATCTGGGTAAACAGGGTGGGATCTGCTGGGAATATACCTGTGTACATAAAGGACTGTGTCTCCTGTACACAGCTGTTTTTTGATTGATCAACTCTGGACACTGTCTTTCGACTTCCTCCTGTGATAAGAGATTTAGCTTCCTTATACCAGCCTTCACTTTGTATCTCCTCGCCTCCAAAGACAATTAAATCACTATTTTTTCTTACTGATCATCTAGGCAAATTCAGTCACATTCTAAGACTTCCATTTCTCATTTCATTCATCACAGACAATATCATTTGCTTTTTAATTCCCTCCCAATCCCCTCCACCCATTCAGGTACGCTGTATTTTTACTTTTATATTGTTAAGTTGGATAACATTTATATATTGCTCTGTAACCATAGTTTAACCTGTGTGGTTTGTCTGTAGGTTGATGTAAAATTTGAAACTCAATAGTGTTTAGGTGATTTTTATAGTATTGTTTACTGCAGAACCAAACAGTGTCCTAGGACTACAATCCACAGGTTCAATGTCACGCCTCCTGAACCCCTACAAGAAGAATATTCCTGGAGTCTGCAGCCCCATTTTATTTATTTTCACATTTATTCTATGGTCAGTGGAAGAAAGAGGGCATGATATTAAGGCCCATGAATGTCAGGAAGGCAGCCTGAAGCCTTCGGGTTTTAGTGATACCAGGATAAAACACATGTTGTCCTGCTTGGTGGTGGTCTTGCATTCTGTTGTTATTAAAATCAACTCCTTTCAGAGTGTTGGCTTTTACTCAGAGATCTCTGAAGGGCTGGTTGTTCCAAATGAGAGGCAGCATTTATCTTTAAGATGAGGGTGGTGTCAAAAGCCTATGTGTTCTTAAAAGCTGGTAGTCATAAAATCAGTAGTTAATTGATTTATGTGAGCACTCAGTTTTAGGAGAAGTGTGGCTCTGAGTGAAAAATACAATATGTGGAAGGGTTTAATTTTTTTTGGATTACCCTTTACCAGGTAGCATGTAATTGCATTAGTAATCGGAGTCCTTCAAGCAGAATCTCAAACAAAGGATTAGTGGGAAGGAAGATGGAAGAATGCTGACTTCACAATAACTCACTGCCTTCCTAACGTGATTATATAAATAAATTCAAGCAATATTTTCCAAGACGCTGGAGCCTGATCGTAAAGGCGTGAGGGGGCCCAGGGCCTCTGCATGGCCCCTGGTTGGCGGGCAGTAACTGATTGCTGTGGTAGGGAAGGGCAGTCCCCAGGTCACCACCAATATCTCTGAATTATCTGTCAGCGCTCAGAAATTATTGAAGCCGGGCTGACTTCTCCAGTGGGGAGCAGGAATATCTTGGCTTCATTTGGCTAAACAATGGGGTTAAAATGGAAACGCCCCGCTGTGACCTCCCAACAGCCCATGTGGGCCCTTCAGCTAGCTGTCAGCAATGGGAGCCGTGCAGGGCTGGCTCTGGACACTGCTAACTTCTTGACCCCCAGAGTCAAGGAATCCTCAGAGCTGAATTTCAGGCTCCCATCTCGCCGCCAGCAGGGGATTAGCTAATCCATCCTGTTTTGTTCTTCTGTGCCTACCCACAAAGGCAGTAGGCACAAAGGACAGAGATCTGGATGCCACATCAGAGAGCAGTGACATGCTGTCTGCATTCTTTGCCAGAGAGTCTTTGAATTGCTGTTTTCACTTAAGCCCAGGCACTGCGTTGGAGGCCTTAGTTATTCCATTTGCTGGGCTGAGCAAGAAACCAGGGTAACAGAACAAGCCACTTTCCTCCTGGTCCCCCCAGACCTCTGTCCAGTTGTGTAAGAGAAAGACTGCGATCAAAAATGCTTTGTAGCCACTCTCAACAAAGAGTCTTTAAATCCTGATCACAAGAGACTCTGGTCCCGTAAATGCTCCATGGGAGGTGTAAAGTCATTCTAGGCGTAGGGCACCTGGGCGGTGGATGTCACCACTAAGCCTTGAGGGTGGGAACTGCCAAAGTAGCTAAACAAGTCTTCAAACCCAACTTTACTAGGTGTGTGCTTTGAGCAAGCCACTTGATTTCTAAACCTCAGCGGCGTCATCAATAAAATGGGAGTCATTATAATTCCTTTGTTGTAGGGATCAAATGAAACAATAGATGGAAAAATTCTTCGCAGGCTTTATGCAAAGGTGGGGTTGTTGCTGCCTTTCTAGCTGTTTTCTTTGACTTATAGACTGAGTTTCAGTCAGAGGAGTTTCTTTGGAGCCCCGATGAACTTGACATTCCTTTGGCTGTCTTCATCCAGTTCTCTGCTTGGCATGTTCTGGTCCCTTCACTGCCTGTCTGACTTCAACCCACCCATCATGGTTGCCCATCACATTTCCTTGGTCTTTGAGAACATCCTTTTCTCCCACAGCCTGGTCCACGTGGGGGTCCACAGCAGAGTGTCAGATGATGGGGGTGGCGCCAGCGAGGGGCCCAAAGGAAGCTGGTAGGTGTGGCTCTGTCAGTCTTCAATGATGAAAATAAATCATCACAAGTCTGAGAACTCCTTGAGGACAGAGATGGAGATTTGTAACTGAACTGTTGGGCCATCCATTCATTTAAATTAGATGTCATTAATGGAGGACTTCTGAGCCCACCCTGCACTTACACGAAGCTGAGTTCTCCTTACATTTGCGCCCTTGGCACGTCACTTTTCTCCCCCCAGTCCCGGCTCTGCTCTTATGTGCCAGGCCTAGTGGGGAATTCAGAGACAAATAGTAAGGCATGGCTGTTGCTATCTATTAAGAAGGACAAAGCAAGAATATAAACATCAATAAAAAGAAATATTCATTTAGTCATTTGTGCAGCAAATATTTACTGACTTATTCTGTGCACCTTGCTAGACACTGTGGATTGAGGATGGGACAAGATCAGTGTCATGCCCTTGCTGAGCTCACAGCCCAGTGGAGGACACATCTGTGGACAGTCGAGTGTGATGGGGACCATGGTAGGACGTGCAAGGCTGTGGAGAACACTGAAGAGACAGGCAGTGCATAATGGAAGGTTGGGAAAGCTTCTCAGAGGAGGCATATCCAGCTGAGACCTGAGAGGTGAGAAGGAGCTGGCCAGATAAGAGGGGGTAGAGAACGATCCAGGCAGAGGCAGCAGGATATGCAGAGCACGTGTGGGCAACTGAAAATAGTTTGGTATCATTACAGCTCAGAGTAGGATGGGCAGTGGGGATGGAAAGGGTGATGGGTCATCTAATTGAACCCCTAGAATTACCCTATAAGATAGGTACTGTTGTCATCTTTATCCATATTACAGATGAAGAAACCGAGATCAGAGAGTCTGGGTAGCTTATCCAAGTCACAGAGCTAGTAAGGTCTAGAACTGAAAATTTGATCCTGATTTGTCTGTTTCCAAAGCCCTTGCCTTTAACCAGGGGAGCTATGGGAAGGGTTCTCTGTGAGGGGTGGTATAGCATGGTGGTGAAGAGTGGGGGCTAGACTGCCTGTTTCCATCCCCGAGGAGCTGTGTGACTTTGGGTGAGTTACTTAACTGCTCTGTGCTTCAGATTCCTCAGCCAATAAATGGGGATACTAATAATATCTACCCCATAGGGTTGGGTTTTCTGAGAATCAAATGAGTTAATATTTGTAAAGTTATCTTCTGGACAGTATATGATAAATGCTCAATATATGTTAGCAACTATTATTAGGATGGATTGGAAAGGAGAGAGACTAAAACAAAGATCACATCTCTGTTTGGAGGCCACTGCAACTGTGGGGCTGAGAGGTGTGGCCACAGGGTGAGGGAGAGGTACAGCATGTGGGTGAAATGTCATATTCCCTTTAGGCTGTCAGTCTGGGGGCTGGGGCTTAGCCACCTTCTGGGCTGGGTTTGTTTGTCCCTTTAAGCTGCCCACACACTGGAGGGGACATGTGCTGCCTGCAGAAAAGTTGGTTGCTCCTGAGAACAATATAGATTTCTTTCGTGAGCTTCAGGAAACCACATCCCAGTGAGTGCTGCAGTATTGACTCGACCTGTTGGGACGTGCTGTTGCCAAGGGCAATGCAATCAGCTTCTTGGTCCATTCCTTCTCCCTGTGGCTTCCAGTGACTCTGTTTCCAACAGAGTGGTTTAGGGCCCTGTCACTTTCAGGACATTCTGTTTTCCTTCCCTGGAGATGGGGAACCAGTGTTAGGACTTGGTCAGAGGTGGGGAGCCTGGAGGGGCCAGCCAGGAGCTCCCTGATCTGGGATGAGGAGACAGCTTGTCCAGTGCCCTGGGCTCTCCACGAGGCCAAGAAGCTCCAGATTCAGTGGGGGAGACTCATGCAGTGTTGTGAAAGAGCATCACCTCAGTGATCCCCTGGTCCCTCCTTTTCTAGGCCATGGAACCCTCACTCCTCATTGGCCATTCCTTTCGGTGACTTGTCCAACTTTTGTCTGTTCATGTGCTAGGACTTGTGGCAAAAGGAATTCAGAAAAGAGAGGAGGGCTGGTGCTGGTCAAGGCATCAGAGGATTTGGGGAAGATGGGGCATCTGGATGGGAGGCGGGGAGGATGAGGGCTGGTTTCTGGGTGGAGAGTGCGTTGAATTGAGCCTGAGGACTCTGACAGCAGACTCTCCATCTGGTTTTCTCACCACAATAATTCTAGATCTTGGGAGTGGCTCAGAGCAGGAGCTCACCAAATCAATGGAAAATGATGGATTAGACCCAAGATTGGGAGACTTTGGTTCTTTTTTATTTTTTAATTAATTAATTATTTAATTAATTTATGGCTGTGTTGGGTCTTCGTTTCTGTGCGAGGGCTTTCTCCAGTTGCGGAGAGCGGGGGCCACTCTTCATCACGGTGCGCGGGCCTCTCACTGTCGCGGCCTCTCCCGTTGCGGAGCACAGGCTCCAGATGCGCAGGCTCAGTAGTTGTGGTTCACGGGCCTAGCCTCTCCACAGCATGTGGGATCTTCCCGGACCGGGGCACGAACCCGTGTCCCCTGCCTTGGCAAGCGGATTCTTAACCACTGCGCCACCAGGGAAGCCCGAGACTTTGGTTCTTGTTGTGGCTCTATCATTACCTTGTTTTGTGACCTCGACAAGTTACATCCACTCCTAGAACTTGGGGTATGGTCAGTGCCACCCAAACCACAAGACCTGAGATGAGGATGAGAGTTGGTCCCCAAAGAAAAAACTTGGGGAGCGATTACGGGGAGCCAGAGAATGGATGATGGGAAGGCCAACCCACACACATATGCGTACAAGCACGCACACACACACACACACACACACACACACACAGAGTTATTTCAGTGGCTCATTGCTCCTCTGATTATTTTCCCAAACCCTTCACAAAAACCAAGTTGCTCATAATGATAACCATGGATCATTGTGCCTTAGTAGGTTCTGAGTAGAACCCAGAACTCAAGCTTCTCAGCTCACTGGTGGGTCTTCTTGCTCACATACACAGGTAGAGATCCTCAAAGTTCCTCGGAAGCCTGGCAGTGATTCCCAGGATCAGATAATATTCCAGAGGAGAAGTAAGGGCAGATCCATTGGTGGACTCATGTGTTTATTCATTGTCAAGCATTCACAGAGCATCTTCTCCATGTCAGGCTCTGGGCTTGGCGAAGCGTATGAGTCAGGATAGGCTAAGTTTGCTGGCATAACAAACACTCCCCACATCTCCGTTTATTTCTTGCTCATGCTGAATTGTCATCGTAGGTTGGCTGGGGGTTTATTGTCCATCCTTCATATGGAATGAAACTGACGGAGCAGCTGTTCTCTGGAACACAGCTTTCCTTGTGGCGGGGGGTATGGTGCTGGTGAGACACCCACAGGGTTTTAGAGTTAGAGGCGAATGGGGTGAGGAGTGAAACATCTAGAAAAATGGGCAGTGGTGAAGGCCCTTGAGCACCATAAGAAGGAGTTTTTACTTCATCTTGTAGCCCTTCCTCAGAATTGGCCTCACCTCTGGAGATGAATCTGAACTTTCCTTCTTGGTTTCCAGGATCTGAACAAGTATTTGCTCATGACAGTCCCAGGGACCTAGGAAGCTTCTGGTCAGCAATTGTCCAGACCATCATATCCTGCCTTGGTGTGGTCTGAACTGGAAAATCTGTGTGGCTAAGGAGAAGCCATGTATGTAGAAGAGATAGCTGGAGTGCACTCTGTTTAGATTTAAGCTCTCACCATCTCACTGTAATTAAGTGCCAAGTGGTTATTAAACAATACATTTACAGAATTCTGACAACTATGTAAGAACCTTTCCTCTCCTACAGTGAATATTCCCCAGTAAATACGCTTGTAATATTTCACTGGCTTTTAATTAACCCGACTCGCCTATAAAACCATTTATCTTTTAAAAAGACTGTTGTTCCATGTGCAATACGTGTCAATAGATAATTAAAATGTTTTTCTTAGAGAATGAACAGGGAGATGTGATCTATGCATTTCAGAACGTTATTATTAAAACTGTTATTTATTGAGGTTTAAGCACTTGTTACTTGGTAACTATATAGTGACCGTGTCTCTTTAATACCAAAATTAAACAGGCATTGCAGACAAAATGTGCAAGGTTAGAAAACCTCTTGGGTCATAATTAAATAGTACAAGTAATAAACGTTCAGTTCTTGTTTAGGAAACAAACGCTCCGATCTGTCTTCTTTTCTATCAGGAATTGGGAGGGCGTGTCTTTGTTTTTCCAGGAGCAGCCTGGCCGTGTCGCTGTTTCAAACACGGACACTTTTTTCAGAGCATCAGAAGTTTCTTCTAGAAATAACAGCTACAAAGTGTTTGGGGAACCTTAAAATAAAAGACAGTGTGAAACTGCTTTGGTGAATGTAGGCTCTTCTAGAACTAGTGGCTGGCCAGAGCCCCATGCCTGGGAGTAGACCTGTGTCTGGGGATGGCAGCCCTCAGAGAGAGGCCATCCCATCCCCTGGTAGCAGGCAGCCTGGCAAGGGTCGCTTTGCCACTTCTCCTGGCTGCCCCCAAGCTGCCCACCAGGGAGAAGCATCATGCTCGCCTCTCGGGCTAAGGGTGCTAGCTTGTTGTCCCGTTTACCATGAGCCCCTTGTTGTGGGTTCAGCTGTGTCCCCAGAAAGATGCTGAAGTTCTAACCCCCAGTACCTGTGAATGTGACTGTATTAGTTTGCTAGAGCTGACGTAACAAAGTACCACAGCCTGGATGTTTAAACAACAGAAATTGATCCTCAGAGTTCCGGAGGCTGGTAGTCTAAGGTCAAGGTGTTGGCAGGATTGGTCTCTCCCGAGGCCTCTCTCCTTGGCTTGTAGATGATGCCTCCTCCCTGTGTTCTCACCTGGCTTTTTCTCTGTGCACACATATTGCTGACCTCTCTTCCTCTTCTTATAAAGGCACTAATACTATTGGATCAGGGCCACCCTTATGACTTCATTTAACCTTAATTCCTCTTTAAAGGCCCAATCTCCAAATACAGTCACACTGGGGATTAGGGTTTCAACATATGAAATTTGGGGGGGACACAATGGTGTCTGAAACAGTGACCTTATTTGGAAATAGGATGATCGAGTTACGATCGTTAAGATCAGGATTCCTATTAGGATGGGTCCTCATGTGATATAACTGTATCTTTACAAAATAAGGAAATTTGGACAAAGAGACAGACATGTACACAGAGAGAACGCCACATTAGGATGAAGACAGAGCTCTGGGGGATGCACCTACAAGCCAGGATGGCCAAAGATGGCCAGCAGACCACCAGAAGTCAGGGGAAAGGATGGGACAAGGTTTCCTTCACAAAGAGTACCAACCCTGCTGACACCTTGATCTCGGACTTCTAGCCCGCAGAACTGGAGACCACACATTTCTGTTGTTTAAGCCCCCCAGTTTGTGGTACTTTGCTACAGCAGCCCCAGGAAATGAATACACTCCCTGGCAAAGAAATTCTATCACACTCTGATCTTCCTGCCAATCCTCACTGGGTTCTCAGGTCATCCCAACCCACAGACCTGGGGGACAAAGCCAGGTCCTCATTCATTTAAAGGGACTGAGTAGACTAACATGAGATGCACAAGACAGTCTATTAGGGCGATGGAAACAGATATAACATATTATCATTTCATCTTAAATTGCATCTTTGTGTATATTTTATCATGTACAATATTAATATAGTAGTAGATGTATATGCTTTATAAGTAAACATGTGCACTTATGTCAGGGTAGGGAGGGGTCCATGTTCAACATGTTTTGACTGATAGAGCTGTGTGATCACACAACTTGGAGACCACTGTTCCAAGGTGGGGAGTCAGTGCTAAAAATTTTTTTCTTTTTTTTGTTCCACAATTCATTGACTGAATTGGGGCAGGCGATTTAACAACAGATTGCGAGATAAGGCTGGGAGAGAAGAGTTCTTGCTTTCTCTCCCAGGAGCCAGTTGTGTCATGGATGCTTGTAGATTTTCCAAAATAGCCATCTGTTGTTGGGCAAGCTGGGTCTGAAGCTGGAGATTGGCACACATACATTCTAGGAGTCCTAGACATTCCTTGGGCTTGGGCTCAATTCCTGAGGGCAGCTTTGTTGCCAGGATTTTCAGGAAAGTGGCTGGTGGGGAACTTGCTTGAAGATTAATAAAGCTGGGGGAGGGTCTGGCTCGACAAAGAGGCACAGCATTACCTTCCTCTTTGGCTTTTCTGTTAGTAGGATGACTAGAACGCTGTTCCTTCTGAACACCAACAGGTGTGGTGCTGCCCAGTCCAGTCCGATTGCACTACCACTCCCATCTCACCCCTCATCAAACCGGCCAGGTCTTCCCTCAACCGACGGTTTCAGTGCTGAAAAATTAGACCAGAGAGCTCCCGTTCAGGAGGATTTCATGTAAGAGTCAGAAGAAAAGATTTTAGAGTTCTAAAGAGAATTCTTAAGGTTGTAAAAGAAGATTCAACAAACAAAAGATTGGAGACAAATAGTAGGTTTTCCCAGTGCCCTGGAGCACCGCACTTGGATTATTTATGACGTCGTCATATGTCTCACAATTCGTAATATCTTGACCTCCTTCAAGCCGAGGTGTCATTTGTCTCACCCTGAGGTCCTCTGAGCCCGACATCATGCATGTCCACAGTGTGGTCCCAGGGGGTGATTAACAGTGCTCTAGGTGGAGAGGAGATGGCAGGGCCCGAGCCGGCACCGGCACACGGGGAATCTTTCTCTTGAAGCCCCTCCATCCTGAGAGTGACAGGTGAACCGTGGGTGAGGAGGAGGGGAGAGAGGAGAGTGAGACAGAGAGAAGCAGGAAGGCAGGCCTCAGAGGGAGAGGTAGGTAAACAGAAAAATACAGCAGGAGGGCATCTGAGAAGCAGAGATAGAGATGGTCAGAGGGCTGAGGGCGGAGGCAGAAGTTTGGAGGCAGAAAGGAGGGATGAAATCATGAGAAAAATGCAACGCTTGCCAAAGGTTGTTCAAACACGTGGTAATTTTTCGTACGTCATAATTTCAGTATGTTTAGGGCTTTACTTAGACATTATCCCAATCTGTATTATTGCACTCATTTGAATAAACATGCTTTACATCTGGAATTTTGGGCATTATGTTACAGGTTCTAGAGTGCGCTGCACCCTTGGGCTGGGAAAGGGCATATTTTTGGTGGGCACCAGACTTCAGGTTATGGAATCTGAAGGTCTGGATGTCAGCCATTAAGCCGCCCATCAGTGTCCTCATCCCCTCCCCCTGGAAGCTGAGAACAGATGTTCTCTCTGCCCTAGTAGCTGCCTTGATTCCAGGAGAAAGGAGAGAGTGAGAGAGGAAGGGCTCTGGATGTGGATGCGTCCTTTCCTCTCCTCCCTGTGTTACCATAGTATCTCGTTTCCTTGGTTACCGGTGGCCAAGGAAAGGACACTGGGCAAGTGCAGGATTTTGATGGAGCTCTCTAAAGAGAGATGTCAGCACAGACCTTGTCTCTTTTAAAAGAACACTCGTTCTGAGAGGTTGCTCAAGAATGGGGGTGGGGAAGAAATGGGTAGTTCTCATGAAGTTGGAATTTAGAAATTTCATTTCACTGGATAGAAATGAAGCACGTAAAAGATAACCTTGAGGAATCAAAGCCAGGGAGGCCTTACCCAGCTTTGCACATTGCTGGAAATCTGGAATTGGCAGGAAGGCTGTGATGCTAATTAAGAAATGATTTCTGCAAATGTTTACTTTAACTGCGCCCAGCTTGGGCTAGCTCAGTAGCTGGCCTACTCTTTTCCCTGGATAACTAAGCACCCTTGGGGAATATGGGAATATGCCACTTCCACTGGGATCTTCTGGCATCAGCCTTTAACAGTCCCAAGAGGCCACATGGACCTGTGAACTCTCTCCTGAGAGCCTCTAGATTGTTTTTTGGACAGTTAAATGATGTGGAGGGCAGCGGCCCCCAATTCTACTCAACTTTTGAGAGTCAGTCAAGATATCTGTCCTTCCAATACGTTTGTCTTGACTTCTCCACCTAGGTTAGGTGCCCTTCTTCAAGAACCCCAGGAATTACATTTTATCATTGAAAATTTTATCATTGCATTTACTACATTGTTCACTAATTGTATGATTATTAGTCTTTCTGCTCTGCCTGGTTTTGAGTTTTCTCATTTTTATTTCTTTTTAAGAAACGTTTTATTTTGGGAGGGAGAGGTAGGTAACACATAAAGGTGGTTAAACAATTAGATCAGTACAAAATGGTCTATGATAAAAAGCCTCCTCCGGCTGGAGCCCCCATTCATGCCCCACTCCCTCTGGGCAGCCATTGTTTCCACTTCTTGTGTGTTCTTCTAGAGAGTGGATGCAGAAATGAGCATGTTTGTCTGCCTCCCTCTCTATTCCTCCTTCATCCTTCATCTTCCTCCCTGTCTCCCTTTTACCCAAATGATACAATCCACACTATTCTGCTTATTACATTTTTTAAAATTAGCCATCTGTCTTGAAGATCTTTTTTATATAAGTATGTATAGAACTTTTAAAAAATTGCAGTGTAGCGTTCCACTGTATGAGTCTGCCTCTTTTCTCACTCATCTTGGATTTCCAAAGGCTCCTAGTGCAGATCCAGCCCATAGTAGATGGTCGATGAGCATTCGGCAAATAAACGAATGAACGAAAACTCTCTATGTTGAGAGAGCTTAATTAGAGCCTCAGGAATATGAAAAGTTCAACTACATGGAAGCATTTTTTTTCCCCCAAAGTAAGACATATGTATTCAGTGGGGGCGGGGAGTGGGGTAGTGCCAGTGGACCTTCTGCGGGAAGAGGAAAGGAAAAAGAGACCAAAGGTATCCCAAGTGGAATTGGACATAAGAGCCCAGCTTGCTGGGACTTTTATTTATCTGATGCACAGCTGGTCTCTCGGCTGGTGTTCTGTGAATCCTGTTCAGTTTGGGGCCGGTATTTTTGATATGGGTCTGGATTTGTTCCCTCTGTTTTTGTGTTTTTTCTTTATGGGCAGGGACAGTGTGAAAGCTCTCTTTGGCTGTCGTCTGTGGCTGACTGCTAGCCCTGTGCAGCCTGGTTTATAGCTCAGCGCCACCATGGTCAGCTGCAGGCTGTCTGGGTGATGATGTGGGACATGCCAGCTGGCCTCACACGCAGGGGTACCTTTAAGTTTTCCAGGAGGATGGAGACTCCTGGAAATGGGGACTCCTTCCCCCACTTTCTTTCTGTGCTAAAGCTAATAGTTTAGGGGAAGCCGTGTGCCCTATGCTTTCCTCCTTAGAGCCTATTGGCCTGAGTTTTGTCCTCTACCTACACATGTCCGCACTTTGAAGCAGACAGATATCCAGGCAGCTTGAAGGAGGCTGTGCTCTCTGGAAGAGGTGACAGAAGGGTGTGGCGTAAGAACTAAAATTAAGACTCAGTATTACGTGTTGCGTTGGCATCTGGTAAAATTGGGAGGGCCTCCAATGGTTTAACTGCAAATTCTTCTTCTAAGACTGTTTCCAAGGACAAGGTCCCCCGCTCAACAACCCTCCTTTTCAAGGGACTAGGCACAGTTAGTTCTTGCTTAACCCCGGGTAGCGGGTTTCAGTTCCCTCCCAGTCCATGGAATTATTCAAACAAAACCCACATCCTCCCATGGGAAACAAGGAACACCTCTTGATACTAGAAAGCCTGCCTCTCACAGCCCCTGGTTTTTCACTCTTCCTGTGCGGCCCTGCCTGGAAGTCAGTGTCCTCCTTCCCTGGGCTATGAGTATAACAATTTGCCGTGTTGATCTTATGCGTCCTGGGTCAGGTGTCATGTGTTCATCCATCCCCATAACCCTAGGGTGTGGGTCCCTCCCTCAGCAACAGGGTGAATGGGGCTTAGAACAAAGGGTGCCTGATTCTGAACTCTTAAGTGCATCAGCATCACCTGAAACACTTGTTAAAAATGTGCTTTAGGGCTTCCCTGGTGGCTCAGTGGTTGAGAATCTGCCTGCCAATGCAGGGGACACGGGTTCGAGCCCTGGTCTGGGAAGATCCCACATGCCACGGAGCAGCTGGGCCCGTGGGCCACAATTACTGAGCTTGCGCGTCTGGAGCCTGTGCTCCGCAACAAGAGAGGCCACGATAGTGAGAGGCCCGCGCACCGCGATGAAGAGTGGCCCCCGCTTGCCGCAACTAGAGAAAGCCCTCGCACAGAAACGAAGACCCAACACAGCCAAAAATAAATAAATAAATAAATTATTAAATAAATAAAAATTTAAAAAAAGAAAAAAAAATGTGCTTTACACACAAGAGATTCAGAAGGTCTGGGGTGGTGCCTAGGAATCTGCATTTTAACAGGCCCAGGTGATTCTCACTTGGGTGATATGCAGCCATGACTTCCAAAGCCTCTCCTTGCAGTCTTAATGTTGATAGGGAGGTCTGTTCAACCTGGGAATCCAGGGAAGGGTAGGAAATACGATGTTCCACTGCCCTTGCAGGATCTCTTTTGTCTTCCTGCACCTACAATGTGGGTCAGGGCTCACCAGTTCCATCAGCACTTGGTTCTAAAGGTCAGGGCCAAGAGCAGTGGAACGTTCACAAGCTTGTTCTCCATTTGACAAACTCTGGAAGGTTAAGTCACAGAGTCCCACTGAGCAGGAACCTCGGAGGAGCCTCATGGGAGGATGAGGGTGGAGTGGGGAAGTGTGAGAGATGACTCAGTTTGGGGTCTGGACTTTTTCTTGAAGTTCAAAAGTTACCTTGCCTGGCAGGGCCAAGTGAGGAACAGGAGACCTCTCTTTTCAAGATCAACTATATTAATAGTTGAGTCTAAGTTTATAGGAAGTCACAGAAGAATTTGATATAGCTCAGCCACTGGGTTCATATATGCATTTGTTCATTTACGTTATGTTTATTGATATCTTATTATGCTCCAGGGAAGCATTGTGTCAGGTGCTGGGTAAACAGTAGTGAATTAAATAGACATGGACCTTGGCCAGATGGAGCTCACAAACTGGTGGAGAAAAACATTAAAGAAGGAACCAAATAAATACATAATACTGATTGGTTAAGTGCTATAATGGAAAAGATGCTATGAGGGTCTTATTAGGATTCTTTCATTTGCAACAGTAGAAACCCAACTCAAAATGGTCCAAACAGAAAGATGAATTGGTTCAGGTAACTGGGCCTTTATCTCACTGCCTTTCCTCCGTTAGCCTCCTTCTCTTGGGCTTTCCCCCCCTGCTAAAGGTCCTGCTTGCCAGCAGCCCTGTGGATATGTTTGCACAGCCTGTAATCCAAGAAGAAACAGAACTTAGCTCTCAGTGCCCTTTGTAAAACTCCTGAGAGAGGACTTTGATTGACCGTTCAGCAATCACTTGCTCAGTTCTGTAACTAGGAGGTAGTGAGACTTGAGATTGAAAGTACCACTTGAACCCCAGGGGATGGGGAAAGAACAATTCCCCAAAGGTATGGAGGTTAAGGGTGGGAAGAAAGAATTACGCAGGCAAAGACAACGTCCACTACACAGAGGAACCTCACTGGGTTTGTGGAGTTGGGAAGGGCCTTTCTTAGGAAGTGCTATTAGGATGGAGATGTTCTTTCCCTGTTTCTGAAAAGGTGTAGATGCATTAGAGATACAAACAGGAGAGGGACAGCATATCTGGACTGTTCTTTACATCTGCAAATCGTTTAGGGATGGGAAGGCATGGGGAGGCTTCCTAAATAACTACAAGTCAAGTCAACAACTGTTGAGCTACCCCAGGGGAAATTGTTCTGAGTGGAGCAGGTTGCCTTCTTCCCCAGAGAGGCAAGTGTTGGCCGAGACTACATCTGATGATGGCAACTTCAGCAGTTCAGTGGGGGCCAGGACCGGTGACCCCTCCGTCTAGGTTAATGCTTGGCTTGCTTTTTAAAAGAATTTTTTTTTTTTAATAAATTTATTTATTTATTTATTTTTGGCTGTGTTGGGTCTTCGTTTCTGTGCGAGGGCTTTCTCTAGTTGCGGCAAGCGGGGGCCACTCTTCATCGCGGTGCGCGGGCCTCTCACTATCGCGGCCTCTCTTGTTGCGGAGCACAGGCTCCAGACGCGCAGGCTCAGTAGTTGTGGCTCACGGGCCCAGTTGCTCCGCGGCATGTGGGATCCTCCCAGACCAGGGCTCGAACCCGTGTCCCCTGCATTAGCAGGCAGATTCTCAACCACTGCGCCACCAGGGAAGCCCAAAAGAATTTTTAAAGATAATTTTATTTCTCCCTTTTATTAAAAAATTAAAGGGTATATACAGTATACAATGTTTATCTCAGAAATAAATTAAGAAAAATCAGGTTAGCAAAAAACAAAACAAAAAATCACTCTATATCTCACTTTCCACTTGGGAACATTTTGATGTATAACCTTCCGTTTCCTTCTTCTCTTCCCTTACTCCCCTTCTCTCTCTTTCCACATATGCACAGGTATATGTGTGTGCCTACACATATGTGTGTCTGTGTATCAATATTTATATATACATACATAAAAATGGACTCAATTATAAAATGTTCTGAAATCTGAATGACCTATCATATTAAATAAGTATAACATTATATCATCCTTTTAAGTGTCTCCATCAGTTTATTAGGAATATTGTTCTATAGTTTTCTTTTTTTTTCTTCCTAGGTTTATTGAGATGAAATTGACATAGAACACAGTGTAAGTTTAAGCTGTACAACACAGTGATTTTTATATATGTATATATTGCAAAATGATCACCACAACAATGTTAGTTACCACCTCCAGTGCCTCACATAGCTACAATTTCTGGGTGTGTGGTGAGAGCTTTTAAAACCCACTCTGTTAGCAACTTCCAAGTTTCTAATACAATACTGGTAGCTATAATCACCATGTACTACATCACCTCTCCAGAACTTATTCATCTTATAACTAGAAGTTTGTATCCTCTGACCACTTTCACCTGCTTGCATTTTGTCTATGGCGGCTTTGCATTACAAGGACAGAATTGGGTAGTTGCAACAGATGTTCTGTAGTTTTCTTTTCTTGTAATATATTTGTCAAGTTTTGGTTTTAGAGTTAAACCAGCCTCACGAAATGAATTGGGAGGTAGTATCTCCTCCTCTTTCTTCTGAAAATTTTTGTAGAATTGGTATAATTTCTTCCTTAAAAATTTGATAAAATTCACAAGCAAAGCTTTCTGGGCCTGGAGTTTTCTCTGGGGGAAAGTTTTAAATCAAACATTCAATTTCTTTAATAGGTATAAGGCTATTCAGAATTTTCTATTTGATAAATTTTGTCTTTCAAAAAATTTGCCCATTTCATCTGTGCTTTTCAATTTATTGGCATAAAGTTGTTCATAATATTCTCTCATTTCCTTTTAATTTCTATGGGATCTATAGTGATGTTTCTTCTGTCATTTCTGATATTGGTAATATCTCTCTCCCTCTCTTTCTTTCTTTCCCCTACCCTTCCTTTCTATCAGTATGGCTAGAGATTTCTCAATTTTATTTATCTTTTCCAATAACTGGCTCTTGGTTTCATTGATTTGAAACCTTTCTTTTTTTTCAAATATAAGCATTTAAAGGCATAAATTTCCTTCTAAGCACTACTTTAGCTGCATCACACAAATTTCAATAGGTTGTGTTTTCAACATAATTCATTTAAAATATATTTTCCGTTTTCTCTGTGGTTTTTTATTTGACTCATAGGCTCTTTAGAAATGTGTTATTTAGTTTCCAAATATTTTTTTCATTTTCCAATTGTTTATTTGTTATTCATGTTTTTAAATTTGATTTCGTTTAATCAATTTGATCAGACTACAGACACAACGTGATTTCAATCCATTTAAATTTACTGAAGATTTTTGGTTTGTTTTTTGTGGCCCAGCATATGTTCTATCTTGGTAAATGTTTTTAAAAATATAATGTGTATTCTACTGATATCAGCTACTGCATTCTATAAATACCAGCCAGTTGATCTGGCTGAGACTGTTCTGCACATGTTTTGTATCTTTACAGATTTTCTGTCTACTTATTCTATCAATTACTGAAAAAGGTGTGCTAAAATTTCCAACAATAACTGTGAATTTGTCTTTTTCTCCTTTTATTTCTGTCAGTTTTTGCGCATGTATTTTGAAGTTTTGTTATTAGGTGCATTCACATTTAGGATGGCTTTGTATTCTTGATGAATTGACCCTTTTATCTTTATGAAATGGCCCTCTTCATGTCTTTCAATACAGAAGAATCAAGAACACTTCCCAATTCAGTTAACGAGGCTGGCATTACCTTGATACTAAAACCAGATCAAAACATTACAAGATAAAACTATGGAACAATATCCTTCATGCACATAGACAAGAGCATCCCCAAGAAATACTGACAAATTGAATCCAGCAATATGTAAAAAGCACAATACATTATGTCAGTTTGAGTCCTCCAAGAAGCAGATGCTGAGATAGAGCCAGGATTGCAAGAAATTTATTTGGGGGTAACACATGTGAAGGATAAGGGGTGAGAGCACAATTATTCAGGGAAAGCTCTCAAACTATGATGTAGCTCTGACACCTGTGAAAAGAAAGGGAGGAAGTAGGATTGGGCAGGAAGAACCTCAGACTATGGTTCAGCCCTAACAAAGCCTTGACTACCCATTGGGAGCTCTGTAGAAAAGATTGCTCATTAGAGAACTCCTGTATTTGCCAGAACTGGTCAGGTCCCAAGACCAATACTATGCTCTTTCATTGTCCAGGAGCTGTCTGGGAAGAGTAAGGTCTTGGTTCAAATGCTATGGCTGATCCCAAAGGTGCTCCAGCTAAAGGCTGCCAGCTAAATATATTCCTCATATCCGAATCGCAACTCCTTTCTTAAAGGAATATCTAAGAACCACAATTTCATGGCACAGACCAAATGGGGTTTATTCCAGGCATGCATGATTAATTTAACATTTGAAAATCAATCAATGCAATTCACCATATTAACAGAATAAAAGAGAAAACCATATGATCACCTCAATAGATGCCAAAAAAAAAATTTCAACTTTCATTTACCATAGATTTTCAGCAAATCAAAAATAGAAGGGAACATCTCCAACCTCATAAACCTAAAACCTAGAGTTAACATCATACATACTGGTGAAAGACGGAACTCTTGGCAAGAATGTCATATCAATACTCCTGTACAACAAGTCAATAACATAAACAATGAAAAGAAATAAAAGGCATGCAGATTGGAAAGGAAGGAGTAAAACTTCTTTGTTTACAGAAGACATGATCATCGATATAGAAGAATCCCAAGAAATCCCAAGAAAATCCGAAAAATTGTTATTGGAAAAAAAATAAGTGGGGCTTCCCTGGTGGCACAGTGGTTGAGAATCTGCCTGCCAATGCAGGGGACATGGGTTTGAGCCCTGGTCTGGGAAGATCCCACATGCTGCGGAGCAACTAGGCCCATGAGCCACAACTACTGAGCCTGCGCGTCTGGAGCCCCTGCTCCGCAACAAGAGAGGCCGCGATAAAGAGTGGCCCCCACTTGCCACAACTAGAGAAAGCCCTCGCACAGAAACGAAGACCCAACACAGCCAAAAATAAATAAATAAATTAATTTTTTTTTAAAAAAAGTGAATCTTAGTACAGGATAGAAAGTCAAAACACAGAAACCAATTGTTTTTCTATTTACTAGAAGTGAACAATGGGAAATTGAAATAAAAATAAATACCACTTACAATAATATAAAAAACAAAATACTTGGGTATAAATCTAATAAAATACGTGCACAATCTGTATACTAAAAATATTCCTGAGAGAAACTAAAGAACACCAGAGTAAATGGAATAACAACATTTATAGATCAGAGGCTTGTTATTGTTAAGATGTCAGTTCTCCCCAAAGCAATCTATAGATTCATTGCAATCCCAATATAAATCTTAGCAGGAGTTTTTTAATTTGATGAGCTGATTCTAAAATACATATGAAAATGCAAAGAATTTAGAATAGCCAAAATAATTTTGAAAAATAAGAAGGACATTGGAGGACATACACTACCTGATTTCAAGACTTACTCTAAAGCTGCATTTATCAAGGCAGTATGGCGTTGCATAAGAAACCAACATATAGATCAGAGGAACAGAAGGGAGATTACAGAAATAAACTTGCACATATAAGGCCAACTGATTCTTGACAAAAGCGCCAAAGTAATTCAGTGAGGAAATGCTAGTCTTTTCAACAAAAATGTAGGCCTGATGTGATAAATGATGCAGAAAAATTGGATATAAGTGTTGAAAAAATAAACCTCTACCATTACACATAAAATATAAAACATAAAACTAGAAATTGTCATAGACTTAAACATAGAAATGAAAACTATGATGTTTCTAGAAGAAAATATAGGAGAAAAAACTTTGCAACTTTGTTAGGCAATACTGTATTAGACAGGATATAAAAAGCACAAACGATAAAAATTGGATAAGTCAGACTTCATAAAAATCCAAAAGGTACTCTTTTGAAAAACACTCTTTAAAAAAGGAGAAGTAAGGCAAAACTGGGAACTAATTCACAATACCTCCATCCAGCAAGGGACTTGTATATGAAATCTTTAAAGCACTCTAACAATATGATATTAAGAAGACAGATATTCTAATTTTCAAATAGACAAAATATAGACATTTCTCCAAAGAAGACGTACAGATGACCAACAAGCACATGAAAAGACGTTCAACATCACTAATTATTAGAGAAATGGAAATCAAAACTACAATGAGGTATCACCTCACACCAGTTAGAATGGCCATTATCCAAAAGTCTACAAGCAATCAATGCTGGAGAGGGTGCAGAGAAAAGGGAACCCTCCTACACTGTTGGTGGGAATGTAAATTGGTATAGCCACTATGGATAACAGTATGGAGGTTCCTTAAAAAACTAAAAATAGAGTTACCATATGATCCAGGAATCCCATTCCTGGGCATATATCCAGAGAAAACTCTAATTTGAAAAGATACATGCACCCCAATGTTCATAGCAGCACTATTTACAATAGCCAAGACATGGAAGCAACCTAAATGTCCATTGACAGATGAATGGATAAAGATGTGATATATATGTACAATGGAATATTACTCAGCCATAAAAAGAATGAAATAATGCTATTTGCAGCAACAACATGGATGGACCTAGAGGTTATCATACTAAGTGAAGTAAGTCAGACAGAGAAAGACAAATATCATATGATATCACTTATCTGTGGAATCTAAAAAATAATACAAGTGAACTTATTTACAAAACAGAAACAGACTCATAGACATAGAAAACAAACTTATGGTTACCAAAGGGGAAAGAGGGGGAGGGATAAATTAGGCATGTGAGATTAACAGATACATGCCAATATATAGAAAATAGAAAAATAACAAGGATTTACTGTATAACACAGGTATCTTATAACGACCTATAATGGAAAGAATCTGAAAAAGAAATATATATACATATATATATTAAAACCACAGTGAGATACAACTACACACCCATTAGAGTGGCCAAAATGAAAAAGAATGACAATACCAAGTGTTGGCAAAGTTGTGGGACACCTGGAACTCCCATGCATTGTTAGTGGGGATGTAAAATGGTACAGTCTCTTTGGAAAACATTTAAGCAGTTGTTTAAATAATTTAACATATACTTGCCACACGACCCAGCCATTTCACTGCTAAGTATTTACCTAAGATAATTAAAACATATGTCCACACAAAAACCTAAAAAGAAATATTTATAGAAGTTTTACTCAGGATAGTCCCAACTTGAAATGACCCAAACGTGCACCAACAGTTATACAGTATTCGTACAATGGAATAGTGCTCAACAATAAGCAATGTACTACTAATACAGACAACAACATGGATGAATCTCTAAAACATTATGCTTAGCTAAAACAACAAAACACAGACGACTACATAGTATATGACTCAATTTAGATAAAATTCTGCACTCCTATATTCATTGCAGAATTATTCATAGGAGCCAAGACATGGAAGCAACTTAAACATCTACTGACTGATGAATGGCTAAAGAAAATGTGGAATATACATACAATGGAACTTTATTCAGCCTTGAAAAAGAAAGCAATCCTGCCATTTGCAGCAACATGGATGAATCTGGAGGACATTATGGTAAGTGAAATAAGCCAGACACAGAAGGACAAACACTACATGATACCATTTATATGGGGAATCTAAAATAGCCAAACTCATAGAAGGGCAGAGTAGAATGGTGGCTGCTAGGGCCTGGAGGTCAGGGACAGAATATGGGAAGGTATTAGTCAAAGGGCACAAAGTTTTAGTTATGGAAGATGGAAAAATCCTAGAGATTTACTGTACAGCACAGAGCCTATAGTTAACAATGCTGTAGTGTACACCTAAATACAATTAAGAGGGTGGCTCTTATATGTTCTTATTACAAAAAGTAATAATAAATAAAGAAGGTAGGATGAAACTTTTGGAGGTGAGGGATAGGTTTCTGGCATAGATTGCGGTGATGCTTTCACAGATGTATAATTATCTCCAAACTCATCAAGTAGTATATATTAAATATGTATAGTTTTTTGGTAGGTCAATCATACCTCAAAGAAGAAATTCTATAACAGACAACATTAATCTACAGTGACAGAGAATGGATTACTGGTTGCCTGGAACTGAGAGGTTGGGGGAAATTGACTGTCAATATCATGAAGGAACTCCTTGAGTTGATGTTAATGTTATGTGTCTTGACTGAGGTGAAGGGCTCATGGGTATATTCATTTGCCAACTCATAGAATCAATGGGTATGTTTTATTGCATGTAAATGAAACCTTAACAAAGTTACTTTGATAAAAAAGAGGCTCCTAAGTGTTTAATTATATGGACTTATTGAGTCACTTATTTAATAAATTTTCTACTCCTGGATATTTAGGCTATTTCTGATTTTTCATATTTAAAAAATACCATCATGCACATACATCTTAGAATATATATTCAATTATTTCTTTAGGTTAAATTTCTAAAATTGGAATTTCTACGTTAAGCAGTGTGCATCATTTGATACATACTGATAACATGACCTCTATAGATGTTGAATCAAATTTCAATCCCACCAGCCACCAATGAAACACAGAAGGGATTGAGGGAGGATGGGGATGGCTCAACCTCATTCCAAAGAGAAAATGATGAACCTTCAGAGACTCAGCTGTAGGGTCACCTCTGTCTTGCTTGTGAGAAAATCTGCCCCTTTGCTTTTATGCAGTTCAATAACCACAGGTGTTGTGGTTATTCTGACAATATCACAACGCAAGCACTGATTCACTCTGGGAGGAGAGGGATGGAGGTTGAGAGGGATTCTCGGGAATTAAGAGCCTTGCTTTCATAGAATTAATTTTTTAATTGTGGTAAAATATATATAACATTAAAATTTCCATTTTAACTATTTTTTTAAAAGTAGACTTTTAAAAAAAGAGGAGGGCTTCCCTGGTGGCGCAGTGGTTGAGAATCTGCCTGCTAATGCAGGGGACACGGGTTCGAGCCCTGGTCTGGGAAGATCCCACATGCCACGGAGCAGCTGGGCCCGTGAGCCACAATTGCTGAGCCTGCGCGTCTGGAGCCTGTGCCCCGCGACGGGAGGGGCCGCGATAGAGAAAGGCCCGCGCACCGCGATGAAGAGCGGTCCCCGCACCGCGATGAAGAGTGGCCCCCGCTTGCCGCAACTGGAGAAAGCCCTCGCACGAACCGAAGACCCAACACAGCCAAAAATAAATAAATAAATAAAATAAATAAATAAGAAAATCCTTTAAAAAAAAAAAAAAAAAAAAAAAAAAGAGGAGTTTTAGGTTCACAGCAAAACTGGGCAGAAAATACCCAGTTTCCATATAGCCCCTTCTCCTACATATGCATAAACTCCCCACTATCAACACCCCCGACCAGAGTGGGACATCTGTTACAATTGACAGAACCTACATTGACACATCATTGTTACCCAACAGTTTGCATTAAGGTTCATTCATGGTGTTGTCCGTTCTATGGGTTTAGACAAACGTATGGTGACATGTCTCCACCATCGCAGTATCACATAAAATAGTTTCACACCTTAAAAATCCTCTGCCAGTTCACCAGTTTCCCAGCACTCCTAACCCCTGCCGACCACTGATCATAGGATTATTTTTAAACATGGGCAAAAAAACCCAAACATTAAACAAATAATTACAATAAAGATAAACAAACAGAAAACCAATGTGATAAGAGCTACCTCAGAGGACCAGGAGAGGCCGCACGGGATATACCTGTTGAACGGAGGGCCGTTGCCGCAGGCTTGGGCTCTGGACTGGGCAGTGCAGGCTGTAGGCCCAGCTGTGGCCTTTACTGGAGGACATGTGTCACAGAAGCGGGGCCTAACCTGGGGAGGGGGGACCTCCCTGAGGAGGTGGAGAGTGGGCTGGGCAGGAGGAAGCAGACCACGTGTGCCCACATGGGAAAGGCCTGAGGGGAGAAACTGAGTCCTGACCGTCCTTAGGATGGATGCCTGAAGAAAGGGAAGGATACCTGAGATGTACCATTAACCCCAGCCCCTGTCTGCACCCAGATCTGGCTGTAGGGGGAGCAGACTGTGGAAGGCCTTCCAGCTCCACTGTCTGACTGCTCGTGTTCCCAGCACGCGCCATCATAGTCAGTGTCAAGGTTAAGAGCGCAGACTCTGGAGTCAGACTGTGCGTTCAAAGCCCTGTCCACTTCTTACTGGTCGTGGGACCGTGAGCTGTAGATGCTGCCTCTTTGTGCCTCAGTTTCCTCATCTGTAAAAGGGGGATAATAGTAGTGCATACCTCTTGGCTTGCCGTGGGGATTAAAGGAGTACATCCACGTAAAGCTCTTAAAGGCCTCAGTAAAGCTAAGCTGCTCTAATTATCATTCAGTGAGCATCTACAGCATGCCTGGGCTAAGCCAGCATCATTTCTCGGTGCTGGGGACCTGGCATGAGGAAAACAAATAGATGTCTCCTGTGATTGCGCTTACATTCTAGTGAGGGGAAACAGTTGAACAATGAAGGAAAGAGAAATGCAGGAAAAGATCAGATATGATAAGTGCTGTAATGGGGGAGGGGGTGACTGGGGATGGAAGGTTCTTTAGGTTTCCGTTGGGTGGTCAGCAAAGCTCTCTCTGGGGAAGCGCTACTTGAGCAAAAATATGAATGACAAGAAAAACAAGCCATACAAAGTTCTGGAGGCAGAGCCTTGCATCAACACGTGCAAAGGTCCTAGGGTGGTCTTGTGTGATGGGGGAGCAGGAAGAAACTTGTGAGGCTGGAGTACAGTGAGTAAGGTAGAGACGAAGAAAGAGCGACCAGAAACCCCATGCACTGCAGGCCCGAGTGAGGAGTTCAGACTCTTTAGTGCTATCACAGAAATACCCTGGACGGACTTTAGGCAGGAAAGTAATATATCTGATAGACCAGATTGAATGTGATGGTTCTTGCTGCTTCCTCTAATGTCCTTTTGTCACATTCTTAACAATCGGTCATGCCAACCCAGTACCCTAAATTTGTTCAAAATGCACCACTTTTCACTGTATATTTCTATGAGACTGGCTATAACCTCATGTGTCCATGTTCGTATTGCATGGAATAAGTATTCAAACCATGGAGATTTCTTTGTTGTTGTTGAACCTAATTGTTATTCTTTACTCACAAGTGGTGTACATACATACTGGTATGGTTTGTAAACTGTGACCACACAGACATGCAACTGGTGCTTGTGGCAGAAAACATGACTTTGTGAAAAAAGTCAAAAATTTCCAAAATGTACTCAATATTCTGTGATAACCTATATGAGAAAAGAATCAGAAAAAGAATGAATATATGTATATGTATAACTGAATCACTTTGCTGGAAACCTGAAACTAACACAACGCAATAAATCAATTATACTCCAATAAATTGTTTTAAAAAGTTTTCCCCCAAAATGCACCACTCATGAAGAACGCTCCTGGGAGCAGCCTCTTTCCCGAGCCCCCTCCTTCCTTCCCCACCCCATGCCACTGCCCAGAGACAGGACTATGGGGCCACGACCAGGACTGTGTCTCATGAGCTGCCCTGAGGATGTAGGAATCCCACTCTCTCCTTGGTCATCAGCTGTCTTTCTGAGCATCTCTCTTGTGTCTGGCACTGAGCTGGAGGCTGTGGGCACCCGGAGTGAATGCTGAGGTCTCCGTCCACCTCCTAGCGGGAGCTGGGTCTAGTTAAGGAGTTAAGACTTGCCTGAAATAATTAGTAAGTGGTTTAAGGCATGATCAAAATTCACTGTTAGATTGGATGGCTTATCGTCAGCTGAGGGCTATAGGAGTTCAGAGAGCCGGCAACGGAGCTGCCAGATTTCAGAGCTCCCGCAGACCATGGCAGTAGCCAGCACCCCTGATAGAAGATTCCCACATCAACGGCAGTCCTGCCAAACCTGCTGAGAGAAAACAGACACTCTGGGGTAAACTCGAGAAAGACTGTGATGGCAGCTACCTCAGTGGGAGCTGGGCCACCCCGTACACACACACACACACACACACACACACACACACACACACACACACATGCGCACGCGCCTCTTTAATACTTGTGATCCTGGTAGAAGTGAAAAGTTCACAGCTGAACATTACCACCCTGACCTTTAAATGTCTTCAGGTAAATAGCAGCGAGCTGGGTGTGGGAGTGGGAAGCTTCAGCTGGAATATCCAAGTTCTGAGCACTGGCCCTGCAGGTTGTGCTACGGACCTGATTTCGGCATGTTCAGAAAACCTTTCTCTGTATCAACCAACCAGCCAGCATTTAAACATTTTTTATATATACATTTTTTAATTTTTAAATTTTCTTCCAGTTTTCTTGAGGTGTAATTGACATGCATCATTGTATAAGTTTAAGATACCGGTTTGACTTACATATATTGTGAAATAATTACCATAATAAGCTTACTTAGCATCCATCATCACATATCATATAGATACAATAAAGAGAAAAAGCAGGGCTTCCCTGGTGGCACAGTGGTTGAGAATCTGCCTGCCAATGCAGGGGACATGGGTTCAAGCCCTGGTCTGGGAAGATCCCACATGCCGCGGAGCAACTGGGCCCGTGAGCCACAACCACTGAGCCTGCGCATCTGGAGCCTGTGCTCTGCAACAACAGAGGCCGAGATAGTGAGAGGCTTGCACACCACGATGAAAAGTGGCCCCCCATCGCTGCAACTAGAGAAAGCCCTAGCACAGAAACGAAGACCCAACACAGCCATAAATAAGTAAATAAATAAATTTATAACAAAAATAGAAAAAGCAAAAAAAGAAAAAAAAATGCTTCCTTGTGATGAGAACGTTTAGGATTTATTCTCTTAACAACTTTCCTATATATCCTTCAGCAGTGGAAACTCTAGTCATCATGTTGGACATTACATCCCCAGTACTTATTTATCTTGTAACTGGAAGTTTGGATCTTTCGAACTCCTTCATCCAATTCCCACTCCCCCCACCCCCTCCCTCTGAATATGATCTATTTTTCTATTGGTTTGTTTTTTGCTCTTTTAAAATTTTTTTGTTTGTTTTTTAGAGTCTGCATATAAATGTGATTATGCAGTACTTGTCTTTCTCTGCCTGATTTATTTCACTTAGCCTAATGCCCTCATAATTCCTTCATGTTTTCGTAAATGGCAAGGTTTTTTTTTTTCTCAAGGCTAAATAATATTCTATTATATATATGTATATACATATATACATATACCACATCTTTTTTATCCATTCATCTGTCAATGGACATTTACCAACCGTACTTATTGAGCACATACTGTCTGCCTGGTGACACAGGCCTGGTATGTATCTTCAAAGAACTTACAGTCAACTAGGAAAGATGCCATGTACATCCAATAACCACCAAGTGACAGTGAGGTGATTGACAGCTTGGCTCCAGACCAGAAAGCCCCAAACCTGAATCCCAACCCGCATCCCCACTCACCTGTGAGCTGTGGAAACTACACCAAGAGGCTCCGCTTCTCCATCAAGAAAACAAGCCTAATAAGAAAATCTTTCTTTCAGGTTGATGTGAGGAAAAAGCACAAGTCCCAGCAAATAGTATACACTCAACAAATGTTAGGTCTTTTGAAAGTATCGCTCAGTAACTGCTATCCATATTGCCATATTACATATTTACTAGTAATAATAACTATGTGTGTTAGCTTGGGCTCCTGAAAGCAGACTGAGTTGGAGACTGTGTGTGGAAGGTTTGGTGGGAAGTGCTCTGAGGAAATACACCTGTGAGGAGGCAAGGGCAGCAGGAGTGGTCAGGGAGTGAAGCCGGTCCTACAGGGAGCTCTGGAGCTGGAGTGGTTCATCAGAGTTGTCCCACATAGAGACAGGGGGTGGCCTTTGTATCCCTGCATCAGCCAGCCTTTGGCCATGGGAAAGGGCCAAACCCTGGGTGAGGCAGGTCTCTGCAGCTGAGGGCGATTGCCAGCAGCCAGGGGTAAATGGGATCTGGGCAAGGCATCCAGAGTGCGCTATGGTGTGTTACATCACATGGAACTCTGGAGCTCATGGATTTGGACTTTTGTTCTTGGCTGACAAGGGGCCTGCCATGTGACCATGAACAAGCCATGTTCCTTTTGGGGACCACAGCTTCCCCCAGATAAGACAAAATTGTTGGTCTGAAATTACTTCCAAGTCCAGCACTCCATGGGCTGAAGCAGTCAGAGAAGGCTTCATGGAGGAGGAGTGACCTGAGCTGGGTCTAAAGGACGGCCAGCGTTGGGCTAAGCAGAGCAAAGAGGGGAGGATGAGGAATCAGCCAGTGTTCTGTGTAGGGCACACTTTCAAAGGCAACCTTGGGTCTTTCCAGCCTCAACACTGGCCCCAACCCTCTCTGGCCCTCCAGGTTTTAAGCTCCTTGAAGTCGGGGTCCATGTTCTGTTTGTGCTGGTCTCCTGAAAGTCCAGCACAGACCTGAGCACCAATCGATGCTGAATTAAAAAGCAGCAGGGGACTTCCCTGGTGGTCCAGTGGCTAAGACTCCACGCTCCTAATGCAGTGAGCCTGGGTTCAATCCCTGGTCAAGGAACTAGATCCCGCATGCTTCAGCTAAAGATCTCGAATGCCGCAACGAAGACCTGGTCAGTCAAATAAATAAATTGAAAAAAAAAAAAAAAAAAAAAGCAGCAGGGCTCTGCTTCCCATCACCTCCCCTGAGCCCTTATAGAAAACATGTAACAATGGGGACAATCCCTCCACCACGGAGAGTCTGTGATGAGCTGGTGGGCAGGTGGGAGAGCCTTGGCTGGATGCTGCAGAGTGTGCTGGGAGCTGAATCCTGGGATTGTGGACGAGGGTCCATGTTGTGCACCGCTCCCTAGTAAAGAAGCACTGCTAAGGAAGACCAGCTCTTCCCTACCCCTCCCCACATCCTCTGGGACGGAAAGGGAGCTGATGGAAGGATGCTCACCACCCAGCCCGCACAGGACCCAGACCTCCCTTGCCTTTGTAGGGACCACCACGGACACCCTGAGGTCTCCCCCAGACTGCATCCCTCTTTTCTCTTTTGATTTAGCACCTCCCACAGCTCCAACTGCAGCTTCCAGGGGTGGCCTTTCAGGGGTTAACCCAGCCCATCTGCACTCTCTCCAAGTCCTCCGTCCTCACCCTGGGTACCTTTGTTCCTGGGATTCTGAGATGGAATTGATGCTCCCCGCAGGCTGGGCTGAGCAGTTACTCCACACCCCGAGAGACTGAGCCTCCCTTCCGCCTCTGGAGGAGCTCCCCTCGCCGTCTCCTGCACCGACAGGTGTTCAACACCACTTCAGCACCACTTGGAGTGACTTCTAACCACAGGTTACACCAGCCCAAGTCCTTGGATCGGACAACTCAACCACTGGTCTGTTTTAAGCTCAGGGACTCAGGCTCTCCTTTGTCTCTGTTCCTTGGATGCTCAGCCTTACAGCTCATTCAATTCCATTCCACATTTGCTGAAGCGCTATGATGCGCTGGAATCTCTGCTGGGTGCAGGGGATGCGGAAGCAAACCAGACACAGCCTCTGCCCACAGGTCTGGTGTGCAGAGTGAAGGGGGGACTCCAGCTTGCTATGTCTGCTCAGTCCTCCTGTAGGTGTAGTTTCAGTCCTCAGGACAGTGTCTAGGATGACCTCAGGAGGTATTTTTGAACGAATGAATGAATAAAAGTACAGCTATGTGAAGTGCTCCAACAGGAACAGAGAACACAGACTTTGAAGAGCTAGGACTTGAAGATATAGGACTTGAACTCTGAAGACTTAGTTCAAGTCTAGGACTTTTACTAGTAAGTAAAAGTAAGCTAGTAAGCTGTGTGGTCTTGAGCTCCTGTCTTGATGTCTCTGATGGAAATGGGGATATAATATTTATCTATTTACTAGATTACTGTAAAACTCAAGTGAGGTAAGCTGAAATAATTGATGTAAAATGCTTGATATCAGTGTTCTTAGGAGGGCCCAGATGAGTCAACCTTTCTGGTTGGAGGAGTCAAGAAAGGTTTTCAGAGGTGGCATTTGAGGTGGGTCTTGAAAGGAAGACTTTGAGGAGCAGAGACTATTTTTAGGCAGAGAACAGAGTGAGCAAAGGGACAGGGATACTTGGGAAAAGAAAATAGAAATTTTATGAAGATGCTGAAAATTATTATTTATTATGGTCTCAGAGAGGCAGTTTCGGTGGCAAGTTTTCAGAGCCCTGTGATCTCCCAGAAACCACCTCTCAGCTGTGTTCAGAGTTCCAGAGCTTCACAAAGGCCACTGGCTGCTAATTGCAGCTCTGTCAGCTGTGATGGGCTTTGTGAATGAGGAAGGGGGTGCCTTGGTGCTTCCTGGTTGCCTTGGTGTTGCTTTCATAGCGTCTGACAGTCCCCTCTTAAATACTCAACCTCCTGTCTGTCTAGATTTAATTGGTCAGTAGCTGTGAGCTGGACGAGCCTATTTTTATTGCGTGTGCCGGCAAGACTTACACCAAATTAGCATTTGAAAATATTGTTAAGACAGCAAGCAGCATCACAAAAGAATGTGAGGCTGTGTATGTGTATCTGACTCCCCTCTGAGGCTGTCTTCTCATTCTGTTTCCCCTGGTGAACAAGGTTCTCTCGCCCATAACCATGCTTTTTAAAGACGGGTGGAGAGCTGGAGATGCCTTATCACCCAGCCTGCTCTTCTTCTCATTGGGGCTCCTACAAGAGGGAGCTGTGAACGTCAGGAACAATCGTAGAGGTGAAGGTGGGTCTTGCTTCATTATTGGCTGGGCTAGGAGCTTTCTGAGACTCGTGTGTGACTGCCGAGAACTGCTGACAGTAACAGACGCCAGGATTACAGTTCTTAAGCAATGTGGGAGTTTCTCCCTCCCGTGCAGGAAGCCTGGATGTGGGCAGTCTAGGGCTGGTGGGGCAGCTACACCATCATCAGGGTCCCGGGCTCCTTTTTTTCTCCTCCACCATCCTGTGCCATGTGGCTTTCATCATCAAGTCCTTGGTACTGAAGGGCCTCTGGAGTTCCTGTGGTCACAGCCCCATACCAGCCAGGAAGCAGGAGGGAAGGGGCGGCCAAAGAGCACGTGTCAGCTGTCATCTGCTCAAGGGCGGGCCTCTACCTCCTACCTGACATGTCTATGTACAGCCCCCTGGCCACACCGTGCTGCGAAGAGGGCTAGGAAATGCAGCCTCTTGTCTGGACACATTGAGTCCAGAATAAAATCGGAGTTTGTTACTAAGGAAGAAGGGAGGATAGATATTTCTTGGGCAGCAAGCCATCTCTGCCACAACCCAGGCCCGCTCCACCCAGATCAGCTAACCACGTGGAGGTGAGAGGATGGCTGGACCTGCCCTGAGGAGGCAGCCCTGCCCGGGGCTGGGTACGCTGGGGCACAAGGTGCAAGCAGGAGCTTCACCACGGTGACTTGTGTTTGCACATGTGTCCCAGGCACTGGACCCCGCAGGACGCAACCCTGTCCGTAACTGTGATGAACTAGAAAGAACAGCTGCCTAAAGCGTGCATGTCCCAGCTGGAGAACATGATGAGGCAGTTAATGATGAGGAACAGCTCTGTGGACCAAGATGGGGCAACATGCAGAAGGGCCCCAGCGCCAGGCCACCACAGTCCCCTTTATTGTGCATTCCCCCAGCTGCCCTGATTTAGGGATTCTTTGGGGTAGGGTTGGGGGCGCTGCTTGACGAGGGAGTGAGGGGCTTCATTCCGGGAGGTCCTGGGAAAGGAGAGGAGATGTGGGCCTGGCCCGCTCTAACGACTACCACCCAGAGAAGGAGACATTTAGGTGGCGCAGAACTGAGGAACGCTCAAGATATGCAGAAGCCAGGCAGGAAGCCATGAGCAAACACAGGGCCCAGGCACACTCTTCCCCTTGGGAGTTAGAACTAGGGGTGTGTTTCCCTAAGAATGTCTTCCCCAGGGCCCCAATTTCTGGGAAGTCCACCTGGGGTCATTTGGCACAAATTCAAGTTTTCAGTCAACCTCAATGTTAACTGATTTTTGTTTTTTAAAGTAACCTTTTTGATTTCTGAGCATAAAAGTTTATTATAGTGAACAGGGCTTACCTGGACAGAAGGATCATGGCTGCTTTTGTTTCTGTCTGTATTTTTTTTGTATTATGCTGAATGGATCAATTACATATTTTTATAAAGACTGATTATCCAAAAATTTCTCAAGAAAAAAACTCTCATTAAGTAACAAAGCAGAACAAAGGTCATTGGCCATTCATCCTGAAATATTTCCTTGCAGAAAATTTGGACAATACAGAAAAGTGGAAAGAAAAAGGAAAAATAATCACCCATAGTGCCATAGCCCAGAGACAGGCATTGCTAAAAGTGTGGTAAGTTGTTGGGTTTTTTTTTTTGTCTTCACTGTTGGTTTATTTGCGTGCTTTGTAAAAATGAGTGTTTTTCAAAAATGGTTCTGAAGAACCTAGGGGCAGGACAGGAATAAAGACGCAGATGTAGAGAATGGACTTGCGGACACGGGGAGGGGGAGGGGGAAGGGGAAGCTGGGACGAAGAGAGTGGCATGGACATATATACACTACCAAATGTAAAATAGATAGCTAGTGGGAAGCAGCCGCATAGCACAGGGAGATCAGCTCAGTGCTCTGTGACCACCTAGAGGGGTGGGATAGGGAGGGTGGGAGGGAGATGCAAGAGGGAGGGGATATGGGGATATATGTATATGTACAGCTGATTCACTTTGTTATAAAGTGGAAACTAACACACCATTGTAAAGCAATTATACTCCAATAAAGACATTAAAAAAAAACAGTGCTTTTCAATATCTCCTCCATATGCAAGCCAAATTCACTCTCTTATTAAGATACATTAAGAAGTCAGATTTAAAAAAAAATAAGATTGCTTTCTAGTGAAAACATGAGCCATGTTCAGGGATATTAGTCTTTCAACAGATACTTTACGAGCCACAACTTTTTGTCAGGCATCTGTGTTAAATATAAATAAGGCATTTTTCCTATCCTCCTGGAGCTTACAGTTTTGAGGGTTTGGTTTTTTGTGTGTGTTGTTTTGTGTTTTGTGTTTTTTGTCAAAGCAGAGAGATATATAACAACAAAGTCTGCTACAAAGTAAACAATGATAGAATTATGACGGTCATGAAGAGGCCGAGCTGTAGAAAAGGAAAAGGGGTGAAAAAGGGAAATTATTATCAAAGAATGCATTCTTTCAGGGAATGTCACCCTCCAAAGGGGAACAGACTATCCTCACCAGTGCTGACTAGATAATTCCAGGTTGATGGGTTAAAGGTATATTCCTGACAGGGGAGGGAGGGTGAGACTGCAGTTAGGTTAGGTATAAAGTCTTGGTTTGCTGACATGGGGTTTAGCACAAGTGACTCCATTTGGAGCCTGCTGTCTCCTTTTTAACAAGACTTAAGTTTTCAAAGTAAATATAAATTGGCACCAGGCTCTGCTGTGGCAAACAGGTTTCATTGTGTGTTTGTGGTACCAGAAAAAATCAGGTATCAAAATCAATGCT
Source organism: Balaenoptera acutorostrata (assembly GCF_949987535.1). Taxonomy (NCBI): domain Eukaryota; kingdom Metazoa; phylum Chordata; class Mammalia; order Artiodactyla; family Balaenopteridae; genus Balaenoptera; species Balaenoptera acutorostrata. The sequence goes on along the minus strand of NC_080082.1, from coordinate 35,543,574 downwards.
GTAAGGCACAGGGAGCTCATCTCGGTGCTGCATGGCGACCCAGATGGGTGGGAAGGAGGGGCGGGGAGGGAGATCCAAGAGGGAGGGGACACATGCGCACAGACAGCTGACTCACCTCGCTGCACAGCAGAAACCTACACAACACTGTAAAGCAAGTATACCCCAACAAAAAAAAGAAAAAAAAAAGAAAGAAAGGAAAAAAAAGAGTCAATGGATGGGATCATTTCTTTGTACAAGTGGTAGTTATAGACCTAATGGAACACAGGGGACATGTGTTAACCTTCTGGTCAGAATTTAAAAGTTGGGCATCTTTGCAATATCTCTTGAACGCATTCCCACCTCCTGGTAGCTTCAAAAACTCATATTTTCCATCTGTGTCATATTCCTTTTTTGAAAGGGTAAAGTCAAAAAGACAAAATAGTCTCGTGTTTCATGACACCACTATAAGGCATCATTAAAAGTTATTTGTTCTGAGCTTAAACATAATAAACCAAGGAAAGAATTAAAGCAAAGATCTAGGTTGACAAACTTTTTCTGTAAAGCACCAGCTAGGGAATATTTTAGTATATGCGTATAAAACTGTGGTATGGGCGGCTTCCCTGGTGGCGCAGTGGTTGAGAGTCTGCCTGCCAATGCAGGGGACATGGGTTCAAGCCCTGGTCTGGGAAGATCCCATATGCCGCGGAGCAACTGGGCCCGTGAGCCACAATTGCTGAGCCTGCGCGTCTGGAGCCTGTGCTCCGCAATAAGAGAGGCCGCGATAGTGAGAGGCCCGCGCACCGCGATGAAGAGTGGCCCCCGCTTGCCGCAACTGGAGAAAGCCCTCGCACAGAAACGAAGACCCAACACAGCCATAAATAATAAATAAATAAATAAATTAAAAAAAAAACAAAAAACAAAAAAAACCAAAAAACTATGGTATGTTTTAACTTAATCTTTAATATGCACATATATATTTGCTTTTTATTTTATTATTTGTTTTATATTTGCTTTTTAAATAACCATCCCTATTATGCACTATTATATACTCTTAAGAATAGTTTACGCCATTTTGTGAGAATTTTCCTATGTCCGTAGGTATCCCTCTGTCACACAGTGTGCAATGCTGCATGTAGAATATTTCTTATTTGGATGAACCAAAATTGCTCGACCTAACCCCCCTCTTCTTGGACAATTATGATGAGTCTCATTCTTTTCTATTGTAAACTATGCTGCCTTGAATGTCCTCAAACACAAATCCCAGGAGACAGCATGGATTATCGCTGCAGATGCATTTCTAGAAGAGGAATCATAGTTAAAGGCAGGCACATTTCCAAGGCTTTTGACACGTGTGGCTAAATCACCGAATTCTCCTTCAGAAAGTGTGGGCCAGTACTCATTCCCACCGTCAGTGTATGGACTGCCAAGTTCCCCTAAGGTTGCACTGAGCTGTAGAAACGATCATCCTGTGATTCAACTGATGCACTTCAGCCAAGGGTCAGGTAGGGAGTGAGGAGGCAGACCTGCGGGGGTGGGTGGGAACACCGGCTGTGGGCCCGTCATCTACAATCGTAGACCAACCACCTACGGGACTCCGAAGACATGCTTGGCATAGGCCCTTCCCTCTAGGAGCTCATGGTGGGTGGGAGGCCGACTGTGCTCCCAGAATTGCAGGACAGGGTTTAAGTCATTCGGGTATGTGATTTAGGTGAGCTCAGGGACCCACCAGGGGGTCAGGAAGTGGGGCTTCGGGTGACACTTGGTCACGTCTTTAGTACAGGCTGCTATAATAAAACACACAGACTGGATGGCTTAAACCACAAACATCTCTCTCAGTCGGGAGGCTGGAAGTCTGAGATCAGGGTCCCAACATGGCCAGGTTCTTCGAGAAGACCCTCTTCCTGGATTGCAGATGGCTGTCTTCTTCTTGTGTCCTCACATGACAGAGAGAGAGAGAGAGAGAGGAGAGAGGGAGAGAGAGATCTCATGTGTCTTCTTGTAAGGGCACTAATCTCATCACAATGGCTCCACCTTCATTTTACAATTCCCTCCCAAAGGCCTCATCTCCAAAATCCATCACATTGGACCTGAGAGTTTCAACATATGAATTTTAGGAAGTCACAAACATTCAGCCCATAGAAGGCCATTAGGGTGCAGCGAGGGCCAGGTGAAATTTGTGTGCACATGTGTGAGTGAGTGGGGTCCCAGCAGAGGCAGCAGCTGGTGCAAGGCTCGGGCAGAAAAGGGAGGCCTGTAGAGCGCCATGCTGCCAGGCCTGGGAAGACATCATTATCCCTGAGTGCCATGACCTGACCATGTTCCTTATTAGCTACTAATTTGCATCTCTCTGGGCCTCTCTTTATCCATCTGCAAAATGGACATAGATGATGCTAGCAGGCTTACTTTGACTTCACTTTGGGAAGGAGATTGGCATCCTAGGCTCAGATACACCTGCATTCCAGCCCCAATCTTACATTTCAGTACTGTGTCCATGCACCAGCCACTTAGGCACTCCCAGCCTGTTTGCTTTTCTGTGAACTGAGATAACAATAGTAGCAACTGTAAGCCCTCTTGTGTGGTGGAGCTATTGTGCATGAAAGTGGCAGATAAGTGGCTATGTCTATTAGCTAGATTGTGGTGATGGTATCATGGATATTTGCATATGTCCAAACTCATTAAATTGTACACATTAAATGTGCAGTTCTTAGTATATCAATTATACCTCAATAATGCTGTTTTAGGGCTTTCCTCGTGGCGCAGTGGTTAAGAATCCGCCTGCCAATGCAGGGGACATGGCTTTGATCCCTGGCCCGGGAAGATCCCACATGCCATGGAGCAACTTACCCCGTGCGTCACAACTACTGAGCCTGCGCTCTAGAGCCCATGAACCACAACTACTGAGCCCGTGTGCCACAACTACTGAAGCCCACATGCCTAGAGCCCGTGCTCCACAACAAGAGAAGCCACGGCAATGAGAAGCCAGCGCACTGCATCAAAGAGTAGCCCCCGCCCGCCGCAACGAGAGAAAAGCCCGTGCGCAGCAACAAAGACCCAACGCAGCCAAAAATAAAATAAATAAATTTATATAAAAAAATAATGCTGTTTTAAAAAGTGGCCTCAATAGAGACATTCTCCCTCTCTCATGTTTGAGAGAATTCTCAGAGTTCAAGGAACTCTGAGTGGTCATTATCATTGCTCCTGTTTGTTCCTCACACTGTTCCATGTGAACCATCCTAAGAAGAGAATCTCCAATCTTTTTTCCATATCGGGAGAGGCTTCTCCTTCTCCCTTGAGTGGCAGGAATTCACAATCCTGAAACTCTGGAAGACTCTTTAGCAGCTAAGCTAATGCCACGTGTAAGTTAAGTTTAGAGGGACAGGCCCGCCCTGTTCTCCATCCACAGACAGCATGGAGCCCAGAACAAAAGGGACACGTGGCTTGAGCTAGCAGGGCACCCATGCCACTTGGATAATCTGAGGGGTTTGCTCAGGCCTTGCTTTTACCTGAGCCAGGGACCAGCCTTCTTCCAGTTACTGATCCAGTTAGGCACCTGCTGCAGACAGAAGGGCAGGAGAGGCCACGTGCCTTGATTGGAGGTCCAGCTGCTTCCTCTGGGGCCCGGGCTGTGGGCTCTTGGGTTAATCTTTCCTTTCTGTTTCCTTCAGTTGTCAGAAGAGACTCCTGGCCTGCACAGAGGGAGAGGGATGTGTCCCAAATATGCACTTCAAACCATCACAGTGAAAACAGTGAATGTCTTCAGGACCTGGGTCTGAGCTGAATGCTCACAAGTCAAAAGGTGATGGATGGCTGATGAATTGGAATTGTGTGGCTGTGTTGCCCAGGAAACCAGTGGAGATCACTTTTGTAAAGTTGCCAGCGGCCCAGGCTTGGGTGAAGAGGTACTATTACTCTTGGCTTCGTTGGCAACGGGCAGAGATCTGAGCACCTACTATGCGTCAGGCACTGGTTAAGTAGAAGGAAATAGGTACTCTTACTGCCAGGTGGGCTGAGTCATTTGTCTCAAGAGATGGACAACTGGAGATGCAGAATTGGAACTCAGATCTGTGTATATTCAAAGCGCATGGTTACCAAAGGGGAAAGGGGTGGTGAAGAGATAAATTAGGAGGTAGGAATTAACATATACACCCTACTGTATATAAAATAGATAACCAACAAGGACCTACTGTATAGTACAGGGAACTATGCTCAGTATTCTGTAATAACCTATAAGGGAAAAGAATCTGAAAAATATATATATATTATATAAAGAATATATATATATGTATAATTGTGCTGTACACCTGAAACTAACATAACATTGTAAATCAACTACACTTCAATAAAACACACACACACACACACATAAAACCAAAGTCCATGCTCTTAAGTCTGCCCCACAGGAGAAGTCAGTCCTGGCTGAGAGTCCCATATTCTGTGAATTAGAAGGAAACTCAAGGAAGATTTTTTTCTCGTCATGAGAGTTTCTTTGAGAAGCAGCATGACACCATGTGTGGGTTCTGGAGACAAGCTGCTCGTGTGGAAATCCTGGCCCTGCTAGCTGAGCACGCTTGGGTTTGAGCATGGCAGCCCAGAGCCCAAAAGGGGCTGGCATGCAGGAAGCATGGGGCTGGCGGGTTTCTCCGGCGTGGTGGTTCAGAGTATGAGTTTGGGGTCAAGCAGAACTGCCTTGCATATGCCAGCTGAGTGACTGGGGGCTGTGTCTCCAAGCTCAGTCCCCTCATCTGTAAAAATGGGGACAATGACAGAACAGCTGACGTGTAGGGCTCTGGGAGAATTAAACCAGTTCATTCATGTCATGTACTCAGAACAAAGTCTGGTGCATAAACCTTAGTTAACATTATTCATCCTACGGAAACGTATGATTTCCCTGGCTTTCCAATTCGTGGACAGTCTGATAGGTCTTTCTTATGCTTAGAGGAAATTTCCAGCTTGATTGTAGAAGGGCCGTCTTGTTCGGAGAGGCCCGGAACGTGGAGAGACGGGAGACTACAAACGGAAGCTTCACTGCCGTGTGGTCAACTCACACAGGAGACAGGGCTTCTGGAATGTGCCCTCAAGCTCCCCCAGTCGTGCCTGAGGCTGAGGAAGATGCAGTGTGGTTCTAACTCCCCAAAGCTGTGGCAGGCACCTGTGAAATTTCCCGGATACTATCAAGGTGCCTTGCTACTCCCTCCGGAGGCCCCCGGAGACTCAGGAAGTCTTTCTATGATGATCTAAACTTCGGGACCTATGAGGAGCTGGGTGTCTGGCTTCAGCCCCTACTTTGCTCTCAGCTTCACTGTTCTTATTAGGAATTTACTCTGTTACTAATGACAATAATAATTTTTAAAATAATAATTCAATGATGATAGCAATTAGCCTGTATTGAAAATATTCTGTGAGTTGGGCATTGCTCTATGCAGTCTATGTGTCACTTCTCACTTAGTGCTTGAAGAAACACTATGGGTATTGAAATCTTTACTTTCCAGATGAGGAAATGGGCTCAGAGAGGGATCTTTTCCCAGATCACACATGGGATTCCAACCCAAGTCACTCTGACCCCACTAGCAGCTCTCAGCCACTAGAATTACCTGTTTGGAGTTAGGAATCTGGGGACACTCCAGTGGTGGAGAATGAAGGGCTAGGTCAGGATGTGCCCAGGAGAAGTCAAGTACATGTTACTTGTTCTGAATTTAAGGATGCTTTTGTGGACACCAGGGACGGGGGCGCCAGGGCAGATCCAGCAGGGTTCTCTCACTAATAACACACTGACGCTTGAAAACACCAGGATCAAGTTGAGCCCCAGCCACCTTCCAGCACATCAGCCAGACATCTGGGCTGTGGTGCCTGGGATAAGAGATGGGACAGACAGCCCAGGGCCTGGGGCTGGGAGGCCAAGGCCTGTACCATCCCATCCAGGAAAAGACCCTGGAATCCAGATGGGCAACATCCTCCGTATATGCAAACCTACCCCTACCCAAATTCTATAGGAAGGGAATTTAGTCCAAGAAGATGAAGGAACTTAGCATCACCCCAATGCTAAGAGAGAGAGCTGAGGCCACCATTTATTGAGTGCTTCCTGTGCGCAAGACCTACTTCAGAGCTCTACCTACTTCACCCATTTACCCCCCGCCACAAGCACTAGAAGGTTCCACACAACCTCTGACTTCCAGATCAGCGTGGTTCACACTGTACCTCAGTGTTTCCCCAACAACCACTACTGGAGGGCATGGGTGGCCTCTCAGGGGAGCCCCAGCTGAGCCAACATCCCATGCCCATCAGAGGAAGCTGCCCACCCTTACTTCCAGCCTCGGCATGGCCGCCTCCACTCCAGCCACACTGGTTGGCTCTCAGGGCCTTGAACAGAACAAGTTCTGGGCTCCCCCAGAGGCTTTATACAAGCAGCTCCCGCCCTGGAGTGCTCTCCATCTTGTGTCTCCCTCCCTTTGCTGTCCATATCCTACTCATCCTCAGGCCTCAGTTTAGGTATGTTTTGCTCAAATAAACCTTTTCTAACCTCCCCCCCCCCCAAACAAGATCTCTTCCATCATGCCTTTTCATAACATGCCATTTTGTTTCCTTTATAGCACATATCTCAGTTTGCGAATCTAATATCATCTCTGGACCTGTTTGCTGAACTCCTCCCCTCTGCTGAGCCATGAGGTCATGGAGTGCAGGGTGGTGGCGATTTTGACCACCACAGAATGCCCTTCCCCCAGCACAGTGCTGGGCACAGAGCTGAGCTCACTACGTATCTGTTGAGTAATTGATGGACAGTCAGAATGGGCAGAACATGAGTCATTTAAAAGACTCCATCTCAACTGCCAGTTTCTGGAGTTCAGACTTAAATATAAAGGTTATGGAAGAAAACTGCTGAACTATCGAAAAAATTGATCAAACTAGCTAGAAATCAAAATCAGGTTGGGGGTGTGGTCTAAGCGGTAACTGATTCGTAGCTGTCAAAGGCTATCAGGGCTGCAGCAGCTGATGCCGAGAGAATGTGAGTGACAGCTCAGTGAGAGACAGGCAAGCTGGGGCTGCCTCCAAGTACAGATCATCTTGGGGAAAAGAAAGTTGTGCTATTGAGTCGTCTTCATTGATAGAAAAACCCAATCCACCAACAGCAAGATTTGAAAAGCAGGGTGCACCATTCTTTCGCTGGGTGAAGGGATAGTTCTGGAAGTTTGCAGGGATACAGCTACCCTGGACCATCGGGGAGCTGTCTGAGAGCTCCCACACAATAGAAAGCTGTTCAGTGCAGCTATTAGCTCCGTTATGATCCTCATTTATGATTTTATTTACTTAATCATTCAGTCTTCCGTGTCATGAATTTTTGAGAGAGACATTCAGTTAGGAATTATGACTGCAGTTTAGAGAAATATATCGCCTCACTTCTGAGGTGGGTGCCAACTTTCTTTTATGGGGGCTCCTGGCTGCGGTCCAGAACATTTGGAGGAAACAAATTTTAGCACTTCCCTCTTTCTCCCTCAAAGCCCGGGAGTTGTGCCAGTTAGAGAAACCTTCCCGTGTCCCCTCATTTCTAGGTATGGTGGTATGTTGGCAGCAAGCAGAAAGGGCAGGTAGTGCTCTGGTGAGGTCTCCCAAGTAATTCACCTGGACAGATCTTTCCTAAAACCCCACCACCTCCGAGTGCTTCCTCAGACCACACACAGACATGAGGTCCTCCCACTTTAATGATATCTTTCTTCCAGATGCTCTCATTCCAGCATTCACTTCTCATGCTTTCCATATCACCAGACCCAGAGAATTCATCCTAAGCTCACCCACAGGAATACTCACAACTCCACCAAGAACCCCAGAGTTCCATCTGAACTGTGGGCTGAAGATACAGGCTGAAGAAGGGAGGAAGGGAGGAACTAAGGTGGCAGGAAAGCTGGACCACTTTTACCCCCTAGTCAAGGCAAATGAGTGCCAGCTATTGTCAGTCTCTGTATCATTCAGCTCGAGATGGAAGCTTGAAGGGAGAACATCTGATTGGCTGAGCCTGGTAGGTGGAGACCAGGGCATTTTGATTGACAGCCCCATCAATGCCAAAGGTGGTTCCCCAAAACAAAACAGGATGCCATTGTCCAGAGAAGGGGGAAACACATTTCATGTAGGCAGGCAAAGAGCAGCACAGATCCACTACAACTGGGAGGGATCTGGACACATGCCACCCAAAGAATGAATGAATGAATGGGGCTCTTTCGCCTGGAAAGAAAAAGATCTGTTATTGGGGTCCAGCTTTAAATTCTTAAAGAGCCGTTATTTGCATGTTTTTCTCATTCTTTACAATGATAACAGGTGGGTAGAGTTATTATCCCCATTTTATTGATGAGGGGACTGAGAATCAGAAAGGTTGAGTAGTTTGTACAAAGTCACTTGCACAATGGCAAATCTGGTTTAAACCCAGGGTTGTTTGACTCTCAAACCCATGTTGACAGCAGAATTTTTCTCCTTGACTCTTCAAGGACAGAGTTAAGAGCAATGGAGAGAATGGGCAGAAAAACCAGGCAGGGCTTGGCTGAATATCCAAATACATATATATATATATATATATATATATATATATATATATATATATGTGTGTGTGTGTATATATATACACACACACATATATATATATATACACATATATATATACATATGTATATGTATATATATTTTTTAACAGACAGAGCTGTCTAGCAGTTCTTTAGAAATAATAATCTTTGTGGAATGGATAAATGCTATTTTTGTTCCCCAGCCCTATGCCTCCCTTTTTTTGGTAATCTGGGGCCAATTTCACTTTGAAAATGACTTCAGGAATCTCCTTGGCTGGGTGGGCATTTGAGTTTTTAATTCCTCGTGGAGTTGACAGAAGCTACTGTTTTTAACCACTTATTTGTCAGGCACCGTGCTGAGTGTTTTTCACCAGTCAACTCATTTTATACTCATACAAGCGTTACGAGACAGAAACACTAGTTATTCTACTTGTACAGAGGAGGAAGCTGAGGCATAATGTGTCGAAGTTTACACAGGTAGAGCAGAATCTGAATCCAGGCCTCCTGGTTCCAAGTCTGTATCATCTGGAGTATGGTGACATGGGACTTCAACTGAGGTAAGCCAAGCCACCTTGCAGTTGATGTTTGGGAAGAGCAGAGAGGTCACAGGCTAGCAGAAAGTGGAAGTTTGCAGCAAACATCAAGGGGATGAAGAAGATGTTTAGGGAGATGTAGAGAGGAGGGATGAACATCATCATAAGAGAGAGACACAGTCTGGGACACTGGCTGTCCAGTCCCAGACCCTGTATGGTCCAGCTGTTCTTGGGTTCCTGTCCTTGGCCGCTCACTCCCTTTCAAGGTCCTTGTTACCTGAGCTAGTTTGAATGAGACTGTTTCTCGCCTCTGTTTTCCCTGCTCATGACTGTTCCACGATGCACACCTCCACCCAGAGGCAGTCAACAGCATCTTCCCTCCACCCAAGGCTGGGGCAGCCCAACCAGAGGATGGGGAACGAAGCACCCCAAGAATCCTGGAAACTCTCAAGAGAGGATCATAGAATGTCTTAAGCATCCTTGACTGTGAAACAGCTCTCAAAAGATCCTGCCTGGCAATGGAATTTTTGTTTGGTGAAAATTTATGGATACTTAACTTATTCTTGAAAAATCAAGACCTTGCTACTGCCCACACTCTGGGTAACAAAAGCCTGGTCCACAGACCTCCACCCACCTCCATGCAGAGCAAGCTCCCAGACCACCTGCTGGGGAGGCAGCCAAGTCCTCATATGAGCTGTTGTGGGCTTGCCCAGGCTGTTCGTCCACCCTAAGACAGTTAGAGAGTGTGGGCGGTCAACTCTACCTGGGACACTCTGTTCAACAGAAGAAAAAGCTTCTGTGTCTCTCTCACAACTTCATCCTCTGACCTATGGCATAGGATCCTTCTGGCCCTGGGAGGGAGGGAGTGTCCATGACTCAGAAAGGCAGGGGGTAAGGATTTCTCATAGCCCGCCCCTCTGAAGGAGGGCTCCAAGAGCAGAAACTTGTCCTGTGAGGGGTTAGAGCTTGCCTGCAGCCAGGGCGACTTACCTGGGTTTATGGTCAGTACCGTCCAGAAATGCTCATTAGTGTTGCAAACCGGTAAAGAAGACAGAAGCCACTGGCATCCAACGGTCACCTTTGTGCAAGGACCACCCTGTGACCTATTCGAGTGGACCAGAATGGGCTCTGCCTCCTCAAGCCCACCCAAGTGCTAGGCTGTTAGCACTGAGTGATTTCTTGTCCCAGTTCTTTCCTTAGGTGAGTTTCTCAAGGCAGGATGCTTGTGCAGGATGGAGATTACACATTTATGCCAGGGGTTCAGGAAGGCCCTTGGAGAAGCTGGCTTAGTATTGTGGCTTCTGACATGAGAAAAAAAGCTACCTGCCAGGCCCGGTGCCAAGTTCTTACCCACATCACCTCTCTAAATCCTCAGCACAGCCCTAACAGAGAGGGCTTTTGTTACCCCATCTGACAGATGAGGAAACTGAGGCTCAGTAGGGCGATTTATTGCCCCAGGGCTAGAGATGGGACTTGGGGTAGTGAGCCTGTTGCCAGAGAGATGGAGCCCTCCCACAGGTCTCCCTGCCCCCATCCTCATTTGGGAGGTCTTGCTTTCCATTCCACGTTCACTGATTCCCTTCCTCCGTGCCTCTTCCCTCACCTTCTCCCCTCCTGCCTACGCCCCTAACAATCCTTTCTACACCCCACTGCAAGTCCCCTAAACCAGCCCCCTCTCTCTCCCTCCCACCCCCTTGTGACTGGATGCCCCAGGATAGAGACCAGAACACAACAGCTAAGACCCTCAAACTTTTACCACATCTCTCCTCTCTTACTTGAATCATTGATTGCAGCTCCTTTCCTCATCCACTCTGTGACATCTCTGGTTGGAGTTCTGGATTCTTGCCTCATCCATTCTCTCACTCACTCATTCATTTCCTTGAACAAATTTTGAGGGCCTTTTATGGATCAAGCCTTGTTCTACATCTTGGGGATTCAACTGCAGATAAGTCAGAAAAGATCCTTGTCTTCTGAAGTTTAAAGTTGGGCAACAGACCACGAACAAGAATACAAATAAATGAAGAAGATAAATAAGAAGCCCATGACAAGAGTCCTGAAGGTCAGACCCAGCTCGATGAGATGGGGAGGAGCTGGGGATGGGGCGATTGGCAGCATCTTTCTGTGGCATGAATCAGTGTCCAGGGCCCAGTGCACTCCCATGGCCACACTGAGGGGGCCCGAGCAGGGCATGAACTTTCTAGGGGCTTCCTCCCTAGAAAGACACGTCTTTCTCCCTCAGGTCAGCCAGGAATCCTTATAAAGGGAGTGAATTAGCAGCCAGACTTAATAAAACCTGGTGAGAGAGGGAAGAGTCTTAACTTAACTCCATCTGTTCTGTCCAGGAGGAAGTGCTGGCTCATTCTTCTACTCCCAGGGGCCCATTCTCTCCCCTCCAGGAGTTGTGGTGAGTCGTCTGCCTGCACAGTCACTTGTCGACGGACCAGAAGGTCAACTCCAACTCTTCACACTTGTCCGAGTCAGCCTCAGGCCTCCCCTTCCCCTGGTTTTCACTTTTGTATTTCTACGCTGCCTCGCTTTGTAACTGTCTCCTTGGACTTTCCACTAGCATTTATTTATAATCACGCTTCATTTACCTTCCAGGGTTCCTGAGATCCAGAGGGATTTGGGGTAACTGTCACAGGGTGATGTTCTCTGGGGTTCTCTGGGGTGGGAGTTGCTTCTTTTCTCTGGGAACCTGTGATATAATAAGAAATATATATATATATATATATATATATATATATATATATATATATATATATATATATATATATATACTGCCCTCTGCCCCCAGTTCCTGACACAGAGCTCCTAAAGCCCTTGTAAATAGGGGTGTTAGAGGAATCTTTTATTCTTAGTGTTTGACCCTGGTTCCTGACACAGAGCTCATAAATCCCTTGGAATTGCCTGGGTGATAGTAGTGTTTTGTCCTAATGTGACTTGTGGATGGCTCCTGGATTAGTACTGGTCACCAGAAAGACCAAGCCATGATTAGAAGCTTGGAACTTTCAGCCCCACCCCACATTCTCCAGAGAGGGGAAAGAGGCTGGAGACTGAGTTAATGATCAATCATGTCTACGTGATGAATTCTGCATAAAAATCCCAGTAGTATGGGGCTCGGAGAGCTTCTGGGTTGGTGAACTCATCTACATACCTGGAGGGTGGTGCATCCCAGCTCCATAGAGATAGACACTCTTCCACTCATGACCCTTCCAGACCTCACCCTATGTCTCTCTTCATCTGGCTTTTCCTCTGTATCCTTGACCATATCCTTTATTATCTAATAAACTGGTAAACATAATAAGTGTTTCCCTGAGTTCTGTGAGCTATTCTAGCAAATCATCAAATCCAGAGGGTGGGTCATGGGAATCTCCGATTTGTAGCCAAGCCAGACAGAAGTTGTGGGTAACTGAGGACCCACTACTTGGGATTGGCATCTGAAGTGGGCGTGGTCTTTGGGACTGAGCCCTTAAGCTGTGGGGTCTGCACTAACTCTGGTTAGTGTCAGAATTAAATTGAAGTGTAGGATACTTAGCTGATGTCTCAGAGAATCGCTTGGTAGGGGAAAATTCCATACACATTTGGCTGACCAGAAGTATCAGAAGTGAAGTGTTCTGTGTGAGTAGTAAAGGAGAGACACAGGAGAAGTGAGTTTTCCTTTACAGAATCTTCCTCACCTTCCGCAACAATATTTCTTGCTCTTGGAGTCTGGGTTAATGGCTGCTACAGCCCCTCCTCCCACCCTGGTTGGGACAATTGGACTGATGTTGACCATTAAGGCTGTACTCCAGGGTTTGAACCTGTGAAACCATGAACTAAAAACATCCATTCACCTTCAAAAGCCCGAACTGTATCAAAACCAATTCAGATTTCTTTTTCTCTTTATAGATTTGTGAACTGAGCCAAGGTAATTTTATTTTTCAAGCATCAGCAGAAGACCCTAATGTCCACTGAGCCAGGAGGACCTTATAATGAACTTAAAAATTGTCTGAAGCTTTTGAACCAGGTCCTCAAAATAGTCTCTGAAATCAACCCAAACAACTCTTGGCCCTGGGTCATCAGGCTGGTTTTCTGGGACCCCCTGCTCATCCTGTGCCCTTTGCCTGCTGCCCAGGGGTCGATCCTGTGCAGCCCCCATGTACCTCTTTGCAAGGCCTTCCAAGGAGTGGTGAGACCCTGAATCACCATAGCACCAGTCCTAAGGTGGTCCCTACCAGGGAACATCACAGGTCAAACAGCCTTGGACACCCGTGTGCCCCAGCCACTCATGTTAGAGGTGGGGAAGGAGGTCCAGAGAGGAGGGGCCGTGTCATCTTCTGTTTTCAGATGGATGCATTTGTTGAAACTTCCTCCTTCTCAGTGGTTCTCAATCTCAACTCTACACCAGAATCGTCTGGAGCAAAGGAACCCTTCTGACCAAAGAGGTGATTTGATTCCTAGTTCAACCCAGAAGAAGCCACAGCTCCCATTGACCGGGCCAAGGCAAGTGCTGGGTGTGAGATGGGTTGAGTTGATTCTGTTAAGCTCAGAACTGCATGGGGATGAGTCTGGGCTCCCTCTGGTCCTTCTCATGCCCCAATCCCAATCCCACTTCCCCTGTTACAGCGTGAAGGGCTTGGTATAAGTTATCCTAGCTGCTGCGAAATTCTCTACTTTCAGGGAAAGGGCAGTAAAGCTCTGTGAGTTCAGGGCCTGCAACTGTCTTGTTCATCTGGCATCTTCAGTGCCTGCACAGTGCCTGGTATGCAGTGGCACACAGTAAATATTGTGGATGAGTGAATGAGTGAATGAATGAATGAGCAAGCAATACATGTATAAAACAGAAATCCCCCAGACATGGGAAGACCTGGGCTAGCTTCTCTCCCAGGAAAACTCTATATTGCAGGGTTCAAATATAGATTTTTTTTTTTTGGTTTCTTTTTAAAGACTTTTTTTAAAGGGTAGTTTTAAGTTTACAGAAAAATTGAGAGGAAGATACAGAGGTTTCCCATATGCCCCCTGCTCCCACACATGCACAGCTTTCCCTCTGTCAACATCTCCCGCCAGAGTGGCGCCTTTGTCACAACTGATGAACCTGCACTGATACGTCATAATCACTCAAAAGCCATAGTTTACCTTAGGGTTCACTCTTAGCGCTATATATTCTATGGGTTTAGATAAATGTATACAGGCATACCTTGTTTTCTTGTGCTTCACAGGTACTCTGTTTTGTACAAATTGAAGATCTGTAGTATTAAAACATACTTTGTTGCTAAAAAAAAGGCAATTTCTTTAGAATATTACATAAACTTTGTTGATAAAGCAGTGGAAGGGTTTGACAGGATTGACTGCAATTTCGAAAGAACCTCTAATGTGGGCAAAATGCTATCAAACAGCATAGCATGCTGCAGAGAAATCCTCCTTAAAAGGAAGAGTCCATTGATGCGGCAAAATTCATTGTTGTCTTATTTTAAGGAATGGCCACAGCCATCCCAACTTTCATCACCTAACACCCTGATCAGTCAGCAGCCATCAACACTGAGGCAAGACCCTCCACCGGCAAAAATATTACATCTCACTAAAGGCTCAGATGATGGTTAGCATTTTTAACAACAAAGTATTTTTTAAATTAAGGTATATACATTGTTTTTTAGACATAATTCTATTGCACACTTCATAGACTACAGTATAGAGTAGACATAACTTTTATATGTACGGGGAAACCAAAAAATTCATGTGATTCATTTTATTGCAATCAAATATGATTTTTAATTGTTTATTTAGGAAGCTGCTGACGTAATATGGCTTAGAGTCAATCCTGATTCTACTAAATTCCAACCGTTTGATCTTATAAGTTATTTAGCCTGCCCAAGCCTCAGTTTCCATATGTGAAAAATGGGATCATAATCATCCCTATGTCAAACTGCATGAAAGACAGTTGGCACAGTGCCTGACACATGGTAACCACTCAGATGTCAGCTATTATCAATATTATTAGAAAGGGATTGTTTGCGTGTAGGTAGATCTGTATCTGTATCTAGTTCTATAGCTATTCGGCACTCATAAAGTTCAGGGTTAAGCAATTGCTGTGTTTATCCTACAAATACTGCTGACTGTCTCTGGCTCCCTTTGCAGCTCTGCTTTTTGCCCAGCTTATTTTTAACCCTTAAAGAGTTACAGTCAATGTGTTACGTGTCACAGCAACACTTTCTTTTTGGTTACCAGAGTTACAGCTTATCAACAGCTCTCTTCAATTCTCCATGCCTGTTTTCTATCACTTGTCTCTCAGAACCATCCACTTGGCAAAGCTCTCAGCTCTCCCTCTCTGTGTTTTTTTCTCCCAGTCACCTGATGTTATGTCTGTCTCTTCTGTTGTTTTCTGTTCTTCCCAGCTTACCCTCCTTCGTTGGCAGGAATAGCAAATGGTTTTCATCTCATGTACAAGCTCAGATAGCCTGGAGAGCTACATTTAGGCTTTGAAGGCCATGTCTGGGGTCAGTGGGACAGAGCATCATGACTGCTTAGCAATATCTGCCACTGACATGGGAAGGAAAGGTAGGGCTGTGTGTGGTAACTATTTGCCATCCTTATTTGGGTAAAGGAAACACCATGACTAATCTTTTTATAGCTTTACTATAAATCTTCAAGCAAAAATCAAACGTAGGCTGAAATACAAAGTTAAATCATCTAATACAGTATACCACAATTTGGACAGGTGCTAAAAAATGATTTCTTCTCACTCTCTTTCTTAGCCAGAGGGAGCATCTATATCCTTCTGTCTTTGGGGATCTAGGAGGCCTTTGTAAAGAATGTTTTTTCTTCTCTCTAGAAAGCACACACTACAAGAGAAAAATTGCTCCAGCCCTAATATTAAATTTGCTGAGAAAACTCAGGGATGTGTTTGGTTAGAAGAAGAGTCAGGTTTTCTATGCAATGGTACGTGAGGCTTGCGCGGTGGGGTTGGTATCACTGACCTAGGGCCCATCCTCAGTCAGCTTGCTCACTTCCTGAAAGGCCTGGATAG
This sequence comes from Balaenoptera acutorostrata, assembly GCF_949987535.1. Taxonomy (NCBI): domain Eukaryota; kingdom Metazoa; phylum Chordata; class Mammalia; order Artiodactyla; family Balaenopteridae; genus Balaenoptera; species Balaenoptera acutorostrata. The sequence goes on along the minus strand of NC_080082.1, from coordinate 35,527,516 downwards.
GGTCCCCTTGCCTTGGATCCCCTTAGTCTCCCTACTTTAAGAAGAGGAGGTAGCCAGGTGGGGTTAACTTGTGAGCAGCGGGTTACTGGTGTCCATGCCAAGGTGCTAATGCTGGTACCACATTTCCTGAGCATCTTGCCTGTGGCAGGCTGGGTGCTGGGCGCCCATGTCAGCTTCTGGAACTGACACCTTCTGCCAGTCCCATGCATAGACCGGACATGGATGAAGCCCCCGTCCCGGTCTGGGTACTCTGTCCTGTGCCCAAGTGTCAAGGTTCTTTTGCTCAGAACCCCTCTGTGAGGAGGCACAGGGCCAGCAAGGTCACCACTGCCACCATCTGCCTGACCATCCTTCTGTCCTTTCAGGCTGCTCCCCTGAGCTGTCCTGTCAACAGTGACACCCTTGTCTGTGACAGCAGCTGCATCATCCTTTACAGTGTGCAAGGCCTTGGGCAAGCTTCCTGGCCTCAGTGCCTCAGTATCCTCATCTATGAGATGGAACCTATACTAAGTACCTACTTTGTGGGGTTGTTTTAAAGATCGGAGGGGTTAACAATGTGAAACTCTTAGGCAAGTGCCTGGCATATGGAAAGGCTTCAAATGTTAACTATTATTATTATCATTCGACGTGCTCTTCCTCCAGTCCCATTTGACCCTCACAGCACTATGAGATCAGCTGGGCCAACCGGGTTAGAATTCTCATCACAGGAAGCAACTCAAGTTCAGGAGGGTGAGGGTCCTTGTCCAGGGCACCCTGCTGGTGGGGACGAGCTGAGCCAGAGTTCAGTTCTCTTAAATCCATGTCCAGGACTGTGTGATGGTACCTGTGATTTTTAGTACTTGACCCCAGATCACACTGGTGACTCATTCTACTTTGCCTTTAAATTTTTTCACTAAAAAGGACTTTATAAAAAATCTGAGATCTTGACCATCTCAAAGTCAGATTGGAGTATGTAACTCTATTTACATATGCTAAAGTGTTGAGTGTACACCTTTCTGTTACTTGGGAAAGAGAGTGGGTGAAGGCATTTCATCACTTATGTCTGTAGTGGAGTTCTGCCATTTTCACCGACTCTGAGACCATTCCACTTCCTGTATGATGTCACCCTGACTTCCTGTTGCACGTCCCCCATTAGTTATGGGGCAAGGGGCAGGGCTCTTAGTTTCTACTCTGCTTGTTTCCACCAGAGTAACACTCCTGGCCTCTCACTTGTCCTCCATCCCTCCCCAGGGAGAGGAAGTGACTTGTCAGTTTGGTGCATTTTTAGGGAAGGAACTGGGCATGCTCTGCTCAACCTCTTCCTCCCACTTCTCCCTCAGGAACTACAGAGCCCCTGCTCTTCTGAGCCATGATTTTACAGGTCAGGGCCCCAAGGGTTAGGGAGACCTGTAGTTACCAGTTCTGCCTGTGATAGGCTGCTGCTCTGGGGATGTTAGTATTTAGAAGCTCACTATTGCTGAACACTGAAGCTACATTCTCCAAACTTCATTTTACCGGTAATAACTGTAGTGTTTTGAGCTCTGTCTGCCTGACTCTGTGTCCATCTCTCAATTATTCTGGACTCGGGCAGAGAAAAGGAGGAGTGTTATTTATTAGCCCCTCAGACCGCAACACCCTCCCCAGCTCTCAGTCCCCTCCCCAAGTCTGGGTGTCATGTGGTCCAGGTGGTCCATCAGCATATCCCCATCCCTTTGGCCACCCTGATTGGTTCAGGATGGACACATGTTCCAAGCTGACCCAATAAGTTGCTATCCCTGGATGGTTACTGATTATTTTTGCAAAAGAAGTTATGATTTCCATTGGAATTACTCAGAGAAGTATATAAACCAAGACTCACTGTTGAGCTCCTTTCCACCACAGAAGAGCCTGCCTGATAGAACTGACACAGAAGAAAGCAGAGCTGAACAATGGAAGGGGACAGGGGCCAAATGACGCTGACCATACATTCCCTCGACTGCTTGAGCTAATGTGAATTGATCTTCAATACCTGCAACCAGAGAGCCTTGATTATGTGATGCTTCTCTTGCAATAGTTTGGCAGAAAACAAAGCTGATCTCAAATTGCTGATGGGACACTTTGTCACATGCTGCCCTTGCTATTGGCCATATTTACAGACACATCAACTTCCACTAATATTTCTATGGCCCTAGGTGTCCTATGGGGGCAAGCTTGAGTCCATCTGTTGAATGGACTTGGTACAGTTTTGTGTAATACTTAATCACAGAACTTAATGCTCATGTGGAGGTTTTTACCTTTGGCACATTTTACATAATTCTGGAGCAAATCACCATTTCTGTTATTCTCTCAAACACATCAGAAGGGTGTCCACACTACTCCCTGTGACCCCCTACACTAAACCTCAACATAGACCAGGGGGGAAAGAGCAGTTTCAGTCGGCCATGATCACCATCACTGTCATCACTAGCTTTCTTTTGTTTTTCTCTCTTTTTTAAACAAAGTCATGTCAGATAAACAGCAAATATAAACCCAAGGATATGGTGAAGGGAAGTGCTCACATTCGTATGTAAACTAATACTAATGTAGGCTTCTGGCCAGGGTGTGGTTTCAGAGGGGGCCCCCTGAGATGGGTGTTAACCCAATCTGGAAGATGAGAAACCCAGGCTCAGAGACAAGCAAAAATGTCATGACTGCCAGAGCCCAAAGCATGGACTCTTGGCCATTGTGCCCACCCCTCTGGGCAGAGACTCCTGGCCCCCAGTAGGCAAACAATGATTCTATCCTCACAAGCTCTAAGGCCCATTTCTCCATAGGTCATGCAAGCTAGAAGTAAGTTCTCTGTTCTCTGAATCTTGAGACTTTCCTGTCTGGATTTCTTTGGCTCTTAGCCTATACTATCTTGTAGTGAGGCATTTCTCCCCATTCTCACCCTAAAAAGGTTGTGATAATATTGCTAATAAAATCCAAGTTGGGGGCTTCCCTGGTGGTGCAGTGGTTGAGAGTCTGCCTGCCAATGCAGGGGACACGGGTTCGAGCCCTGGTCTGGGAGGATCCCACATGCCGCGGAGCAACTGGGCCCGTGAGCCACAATTACTGAGCCTGCGCATCTGGAGCCTGTGCTCCACAACGGGAGAGGCCGCGATGGTGAGAGGCCCGCACACCACGATGAAGAGTGGCCCCCGCTTGCCACAACTAGAGAAAGCCCTCACACAGAAACGAAGACCCAACACAGCCATAAATAAATAAATTAATTAATTAATTTAAAAAAAAAATCCAAGTTGGTAGATGTGAAATCAGGACAGACTCAGCTCCAGTACTAAGTGGAATCACAAAGGTGATGACCTAGACCTTTTCTTTACTGCTGATAATGCATATGCATATGGTACCTGCTGGGTCTGAAACCCTCACTATTCTTACACACTATACCTGGAGCTGTGAAATGATAAAACTTTTTTTTTTTTTTTGCAGGGGGTGGGGAGTGACTTGGCACTATACATCAAGCTTAAAAGTGCATACACAGCATATTAGTTTTCTGGGGCTGCCATAATAAAGAACCAACAACTGGGAGGTTTAAACAATAGAAATGTATTGTCTCACAGTTCTGGAGGCTGGAAGTCCAAGATCAAGGTTTGGGCAGGGTTGGTTCCTCCTGAGGGCTACGAGAGAAAATCTCTCCCCTAGCTTTTGTTGGTTTGCTGGCAATCTCTGGCATTCCTGGCTGGCTGAAGGACGATCTCAATCTCTGACTTCATCTTCACAAGGCATTCTCCTGTCAGCTTGGCTCTGTGTCCAAATGTCCCTTTTTTATGAAGTCATATTGGGTCAGGCCCCCATTAATGACCTTTTCTTATGTCTGCAATGACCTCATTTCCAAGTGAGTTCACTTTCTGAGGTACTGGGGGTTCGGACTTCAACATATGAATTTGGGGAAGGGAACACTGTTCAATCCATAACACCTGGAAATTTCACTTCTAGGAATCTAGCCTGACAATCTGCTTGCATGTGTTCACAAAGAGGTATTTTAGAAGATGTTTGGAGAAAGCAAAATTAGAATGTTATGCATTAGAAAAGAAGGAGGTAGAGCTATATGTACCACTATGAAATGATTTCTAGGGCATATTATTAAATAAAGCAGCATCTTATAAAATGTGGTATGATCATAAAACAGAACAGAACTCTGATCTATGTAAATGTACCTAGAGATGATCAGAAGAATGCATGAACCAAACTGTTGACAGTGTAAGCCCTAGTGAGAAGAAAAGGAGTCGAAGTTGGTAAAGAGCCATTTGGGGTTTTCCGGCTTACTTCTAATCATCTGAATCTTTTCTAATGAGAATGCACTCACATTTCACTTGAGGAATACAAATGACAATTGTTTTCTTTCCACAGCCAGTGGCCAAGCTGGACGCAAAGAATGAGGTTCTTAAACCAGGTGGTTCCCAAAGGGTCTCCATGGCCCCATGGAGAAAGTGGGCCTTACAGCCCAGGCAAGATGGAATCATTCCTTGCCCACTGGGTGCCAAGAGTCCCTGCTGGGAGGGCAGGGGGGCCAGCACAATGACCAAGAGCCTGGGCTTTGGAGTCAGGCAGTCATGAGTGCTGCATATATTCTTTTACGTCTCTGAGCCTGGGTCCCTCACCTGCAGGACTGAGTTAACACCCATCTCAGGGAGCCCCTTCTGAAACCGCACCCTTGCCAGAAACCTACATTAGTATCAGCTCAAATTTCATTTATGAGCCAGATAATAGGTCTAAAATCTGCCTGAAGCACTTTTCGGGCACTGGCCCAGAACTCTGTCATCCCAATCAGGTATTTGTGAAACTCTTCAAGAAAAAGCCAGGCTCTTGAGTTGGGCATTAAGAAATGGGTGGGGGAAAAAAAAAAGAAATGGGTGGAGAGAGGGGAGCTGTGGCACAATGACAAGAGAAACAGAAATATTCCCTCCCACGTCCCAACATATTCCACTGCCTTTTCTATATTTAAAATTTACCTATGTATATACTTGCATGTAGTCTTTATATTCATAAGAAAGATAGGTGTGTGTGTGTGTGTGTGAGAGAGAGAGAGAGATGTGGAAAATGTGAGGGGGGCAGGGAGAGAGAGAGAGAGAAAGAATTTCTAATTTCTATTTATCTCAGACTGGTTAATAAGTGGAGAAATGGGATCAAAACTAATTAACTAGAAATTTTGATTCCATGAGCTATGTCACAAATACCCCTCATAAATGACCAGCTTTCAAAGAGTTAAAGTCCAATAAAATTCCTTTAAAATGAACATGATGCAAATAGGCTTCTAATCTCTCTTGCAAGATTCAGAAAGACCTTCGAGGTCTCAGTGTTTCCCAGGGTCACTTTTATAAACATCGGTGAGCAGTGCAAACAGTTCTGGTTATTTGAGTTTTCTGGGTGTTTGGATCTGAATAAAAGGGAGCTGGCATTTCTACCTTTTTCATCCAGCTATCTGGTGGGTTACAGCTCTGTCTGCTGCCTGTGTAATTAATCGTAGGATGTAGCTAATGCCTCCTAAATTAATGCAATTATCAGTGTCTCTGAATAACCAGCTTCATGCACCGCTATCCAAACACACTGTTGATAGATCTGCAGCCAAAGCAAGGACGCTCTGAGACTGGAGTTGGGAGTGATTTTTAATTAACTTGTTTCTCATATTGCAAAGGTGAGAAAAATACCGATTCTCCGTGGCTCCAGATTAAAAGAATGGGAGACGGGGTGTGTGCTTGGGCAGAGACTCATGAAAATAATAGCTACAAGGTATTTTTGTTCCAAAGCCTCCATGTCCATGCACTGTGTTTTATTACCACAGTTGGCGAGGGCTCAGCCCCGAACCCTCTAGCTTGCTCTCTCCTCTCATCACAGAACTTCTGTCTAAGGAGCCCCTGGTTTAATTTGCTCTGGGCTGAAGTGTGGCAGAGAGAGTCTCAGCAGCAGGAGAGACAGTTCCTCTCCTCGCCTTTTCTATCCTGAAGTATTTCATTAAATGTGGAGTTCTGGAACTAAGATAAGGTGAGAGAAAAAGCATTTGTTAGTTTGGGTTTGTTTTATGCTGCAGCTTTTCTTTTAAAGTTTCGTTTTTCCAAAAACCCAGACTGGTCTCTTGGTGTGGAAGCAGCTGCTTCTTTCCTGGGCAGACAGTTTTGAAGGGGTGTCCGTTCTGGGGCTGGGTCATGGGGCTGCATCATGTGGCAAAGAGTTTTCCAATGTGCTCTGCTGCATGTTAGTCGGCAAGATGGTCCTTGGGTAAAAGAAGCATCAAATAAGTTTGGAAAATACTGTATATCCTAGCACCTTCCCCCACCCCCCAAATCAGCAGATTTCCTTATGTACCATAATTTATCAAAGGCTTTGGAAAGTCCTGCATTCAACCAGCATGTTCCTTGTTCCTAGTTCAACTCAGTTGTACCCAAGATAATTGACTGCAGACCTATGTGCTTGGATTTCATCTCTATTAGCACTGGGCAGAGGGAGTGTTAGGTGGAATCCAGCCAGGGTACATTCTCCTGCAGGGGAAAAACCTGGGATTGCAGCCCTACCTGGAGACCTTGGTTTTCCCCATCTCTGTCACTGCTTACTACGTGGCTTTGGCAAGTTCCTTCCCCTTTCTGACTTCCCTGTGTACAAAACGGCCTTGCCCTTGGATTCTATGACTCTATTAGGCCTGCAGACTAGTCAACTCAGTTAAAAGCCAAGGGATATGAAGAAATAAAGAAAGAGAGAAAGAGGGGGAGAGACTGATTTAAGGAAAGAAGAAAGAGAAGAGAAAAGGACTAGGCATCATGAAGAGACCATCCTGAGGAAGACGCTTCTCTTTGGAGATGGTTAGAATTAGGAGTGAAGAATCAAAGATGATCCTCCCTAAAGGAGGGCTTCTGACCCACCCTCCATGTCTTTGATGTCAGCAAACCTTCTGAAAACCTCTTGCATCCCAAGGAGCTGGTTTTGCTGCCGGTGTTCCCACTGCCCACCCAGCATTCCCCTGCTCAGCGCCCATCAGTGACAGTCATCTTCTGGTCAGGGCACAAGCCAGTAGAGAACACGACTTAGCCTGGTGGAGAGGACCCCTGCCCCACATCGTGCCTTTCCCGTAGCATGTGGCCGCTCCTCTTCCAGGAGAATGCTGTTTTCACTGCAGTGGAAAAGTCCTACCCCAGAGGTCAGCCAACCTGGCTTCAGGCAACTCGGGAGAAAAGCGTTACATTGCAACAGTTGAAACTGGAGGATTAGTAATTCTCCGTGTGACTCTTGTTATGACCTCTTTCATGTGCCCTTAACCAGGGGATCTGTGGGTGCAAATAAAGGGAGGGAAGGAACGGCAGACTGTTTTCTTCACAGAATCACTTCCTTAGCCTCCTCCCACTCTGCTCAGATCTGTTCTTCGGGGATGGGTCTGGCAATAGTAGTAATCACCATCTTATTTACCTTTATTTCAAATTTATTTTATTTTATTTTGTTTTTGGCTGTGTTGGGTCTTTGCTGCTGTGCACGGGTTTATTCTAGTTGCGGTGATTGGGAGCTACACTTCATGGCAGTGCGCGGGCTTCTCATTGCGGGGGCTTCTCTTTGTTTTGGAGCACGGGCTCTGGGCGTGCAGGCTTCAGTAGTTGTGGCTCGCGGGCCCTAGAGCGCAGGCTCAGTAGTTGTGGTGCACGGGCTTAGTTGCTCCGTGGCATGTGGGATCTTCCCCGACCAGGGCTCGAACCCATGTCCCCTGCATTGGCAGGCGGATTCTTAACCACTGCACCACCAGGGAAGCCCCTCGCCATCTTATTATTATTATTTTATTATATACATTTCAGATGTACGGCATTATAATTCGACATCTGTATACACTACACAGTGTTCACCACCACAAGTCTAGTTACCATCCATCACCTTACAGTTGACCCCCTTCACCCATTCCATCTACCCTCCAACACCCCTCCTGTTTCGTATCAAGTAATCTGTTCTCTGTGAGTTTGTTTTGTTTTATTTTGTTTGTTCATTTGTTTTGTTTTTTTAGATTCCATATATGTGTGAAATCATATGGTATTTGTCTTTATCTGTCTGACTTATTTTACTTAGCATAATACCTTCAAGGTCCATCCATGTTGTCGCAATGGCAGGATTTCATTCATTTTTATGGCTGAATGGTGTTCTATTGTGTATATATACCACATCTTTATCCATTCACCCATCAATGGACACCACAGGCTGTTCGCATATCTTGGCTACTGAACATAATGTTGCAATGAACATAGGGGTGCATACATCTTTTTGAATTAGTGTTTTTGTGTTCTTCTGCTAAATACTCAGAGTGGAATAGACGGATCATGTGGTAGTTTTATTCTTAATTTTTTGAGGAATCTTCATACTGTTTTCCACAGTGGCTGCAATCACCATCTTATTAAATATCTTAAATCTTAAATAAAAATCATTTTATTGTGGGTAAAAACCACTTTTAAATGGCTAACCATAGGAAGCCTTTGTTGTGGACCACACCCTTGAGCAGAACCATCCGTGTGTGATCTTACCAACTCTTCCTGCAACCCCATGTTGTCAGTGCTCTAATTATCCCTTCACAGAGACAAAAACCTAGAGTCCAAAGATCCGAGGCCTCTTCTCATCGTCTGCCTGCTTAGACAGAAACTCCAGCCTGGGCTCCCTCTCTCATCTGACGTGCAGCGTCCAAACGCCCCACTGATGAATGGGAGGGGTTTTGCCTGACTGGTCCTCTTGGGCTTTAAAGTTTCTGAGATCTCAGACGACCAGCTCTGTGTTCAGTCTTCTTTGTTAAATGGTCACTGTTTCCTGCTCCAAAACCATAGTCCTCTCATCCCTGGTATGAATGAGAGGTGCCCACTGCATGAAACATTCAGAAGTCTCTGCTATAACAGCAGACAAGCGGGACCCACTGTCCTGCAGGTACACAGCCCCACCTCACCTCCTTCTGAGGGTTATCTCCAGTGAGCTGACCTGCTCGACTCCACATGACCCTGCCACTCTGGCCATAGCAGGTTGGGTCAGCAAAGGCAGCCAATCCCCAGACAGTCCAGGAAACCAGAGAAAAGTCTGGTGTGCAAGCTCTGCCTGCCAGGGCTTCCTATACTGCATGGCAATTGACTAGATCTGTCATATCCTCCCTTTTGAGGACTTGGAACTTGACTCTAGAGACTGAGAATTTGGTAGAAGGAGGTGAGGTCTGAGAAAGAGCCACAGAGAAAAAGGAGCGGAAATCAGGGGGGAACAGAAGACAAAGGGAAGACAGAGGTGGTGGTGGTGGAAATGGTGGCAGCAGAGATGAGCGTGGATGAATCCCCACAATGGAGAGAAACACTTGGGATGAGGGAGTAAAGGATGGGTCGGGTGAGGGGGAAACAGGAGGTCCAGGTGCCGGAGTTGCCCCCTAGCAACCCCTGTCTGTCTTGGGTCCTGGAGTGGGGCTGTCCAGCATTACCTACTCTGCCCTGCATCCTAACATGAATGTGATGTGACCTCTGTGAGGGACTGGAACACGACTCTGGCCCAAGAAGCCAAAACACCCAATGAATGCAGCTGGTGATGCTAAGACTCTGCTAACAACGTCAGCTCATTAGGGAACTGGCCACTCTTCCCTGTCCAACTAAATCACTTCTCCAGAGCCCTTGCTGTCCAACCCCTCATCAGAGGAGCCCTGAGGTGCCTCTCAGAATCTCACTCTCTCCCCCATCACCTGCCCCTCCCCATTCTCTCTCTCTCCCTCCCCCTCCCTCCCTCTTTCTCCATCTGTCTGTCTTGGTCTTTCTCATTCTCTCAAATGAGACTTCAGAGCTTCTCAGAGTGGGACAGTGAAGCAGCAATGCTCTTTAAAAACTCTGCCTGACAAAGGTGTGGGAGGATTTTACTTGATAAAGAGTCAGAGAGAGAGTTTCCTGGAGAAACCTGTCAAGGAGATTTTTATACCAACCTTCTGTCCTGTTGGCTGGACTCTCAGTCTCTGGTGGAAGCAGAGGGAAAAATCTCTAATTGTGCTCGATGTGCTGAAGGCATTTTGTTCCATCAGTGCTGCCCTCTGAGTATCCCAGGGCCCCTTTTAAGAGAGTCAAAGCCCAGTGGGTCCAAGGTGGGCTTGATGCTTTGAGACTGGAGACACACATGTCGGGGACAGAGCTCTCAATGACTGCCCCCACCCTACTGACTCAGCATATAGGAGCAACACTTGGGGAAGGACATACTGCTGTCATTTCTCTGGGTCTCAAAAACCAGGCAGATTCTCCTGCACATTAGGTCACCAATGACTACACGGCAAGCCACAGTTTCCAAAGGGGATATCTAGAAAACTGCCCAAGACCCTGCCACCTCCAAACTTCTTGACCCTTGATCTTGTATTATTTAGGATTTTCTGGTTGCCAGTGACAGAAATCATTCTGGCTGATCTAAATTAAAAATAAGAAATGTATTACAAGGATATGGGGTTACTCATAGGAAAAGCTTGACCACAGAGCTTGGAGGAGACAGAACTAGGCCAGTTCTGGTGGACCAGGTGTCTGTTCAAGGCACCTCTGGTGGGATGAATCAGCAACCAGCATTGTCTGCCCTTGCGTCACTCTTGCTCAATGTTCAGGTGCTCAAGAGGGAGAGGGACTAATTTGCTGGGTGTGGGTGATGTGCTTGGCATTGCCAGCATCTCTCAGACGGCACGCAGTGAGGCAGAGGGAAAATCAAGGTTGGTTACCAGAGGAAAGGGACATGGGCACTGGGCATCCACAGGATCTCTGCACCACAGATCCTGAAGTTCTATACCTGTCTTTGTTCTATCCTCCCTGCTCCACTCTTCCATTCGCTGGATTTGGCACTTACCAGCAATTCTCCTGAGTTTTTACCCCAGGTCTCGATTCATTCATTCATTAGTTCACTCATCCAACAGGAACGTCACGCACTGGGTAGGAGCTTGGGCTTCGTGCCCCCTTTGACTTGAGCATCCTCCGTGGTCCCCTCCGGTCCCAGGCTCAGTGAGACCTCCCTTCCTTACCTTATCTCAGTCCATCTCTTTGATCGGTGTCCAAGTCTGGCCAGTTCTAGGCCCATATGATATGGGAAGGGTGAGAAAGGATTTGGGACAAAGTGACTCTCTGTATGAGTGGACGATTCCTGGTAAACTTTAGGCATTAACCCAGGGAGTGAGTCAGCATGTGTCCCTTGGATGGGTCCGATGAGTTTGGATAAGAGGATGGGAGAGAAAAGGTCTGATGTCTGGGGCCCTGACGAAGGCAGCTCAGTTGGGTTATGGGAACCTGCTAAGTCATGGGCTCCCAGGCATCTAAGTGAACGTAGGAGAACATGCAGATAGAAGTGAAAGAATGAGAGAGTGATGGAGAAAAATGACACCCGATTTGGAGTCCGGGACCTGGCTCTGTATCATAACCATTCCATCCACTAGCTGAGGTACCTTGGGTCCCTAACAGGGTCTATCTCCCATGTCCTGCCCAGCTAGAAAAACCCTAGGCTTCAGATCTGATGGATTCCTTCCACTCCAGATTCCACTGGATTCATATTTCCTCTCTATGCCAAAGCCAAAGGATATGATCCCAGCAGACTGTCACTTCAATCACAGGAGATATTTATGACTTTCAACCAGGGAGAAGCTTGTAACAAGAGGAAAGTCGTCCATGCCTGTGAAGATGTGGTCCAGCACACAGTGTCCTTGGAAGTCTGTCAAGGGGTCATCTCCCACCCCCTCACCCCCTTTGTGGCAGTCACTGAGGGTCAAGCAGGCTTCAGACCCTTGGCATGGAGCCTAGAAAGAGAACTCAGAATTTTGTCCTCTGAGGGAGAGGGACATTTCTAGACCTGACCCCACATCTCCTATAGTTCGTTAGGATCAGTTTGATCATTTCTCTAGAACTGGAAGACTGTCATTCACAATGACCCTGGACCCTTATTCTCTGGTCAGTCCATAGTGGGAATGCAATGCAACTGTCCCTCCACATACACGTGATCAGGGAGGACTGGCCAAGTGGGATGCTTGCTGGACCACAGGAAGTTGGAAACCAGGACTTGGCTGCTGCCCTTTGCAACGCTGGTCGGTGATACAAGCAGACCTGGGAGAAAATAGGGAGTTAAGAGGCAGGTGCCACGCAGAGAACTAGCCCTCTTCTCTGCCTTTGCCTGAGATACGTCTCTAGTAGCTCCTGAGGCTGTGGACCAGGGCCGTTTCCTGGAGCACAGAGACCAGCTACCAGGACAAAGTGTGTGATGGGCACAGCACTGCAAGCATTCAGGATGGCAGGTGCCCAGTTTTAAAATTACGTCTGGGGTGTTTGTGCTGAATATTAAGCACACAATCCGTGGAGAACTACAGCAAGTCACTTGACTTCTGTCTTAGTCTGTTTGCTATAACAAAATACCAGAGACTGGGTGGCTTATCGACAGTGGACATTTATTTCTCACAGTTCTGGAGGCTGGGAGACTGAGGTCAGAGTGCTGGCATGATGAAGTTCCGGTGAGGGCTGTCTTCTGGATTATTGTATCCTCACGTGGTGGAAGAGACGAGCTAGCTATCTGGGGCCGCTTTTATAGGCGCCTTAATCCCATTCAAGAGGGCTTGCCCACATGACCTGATCACCTCGCAAAGTCTCCTCCTAATACCATCACCCCAGGCCTTAAATTTTCAACATATAAATTTGGGAGGCACACAAACATTCAGACCATAGCAGCATCTAGAAATAATGTCTACCTCTCTAGGTTGTAGTACTGACTCCAAGATCAAATAGATAAGGAAGTGTCCTGAAAATTCTCATGGGCCACATAAATGTTAGTCGTATGGTTATACAAGGACAAGCAGAGAGAGAGAGTTTAAACTGGTCTTGTGTTTCCCCACACTGGGGAGAAAGGTTTCCTCCATCGGCATGGATTCTTATCTAGCCAGTCCCTGTGCCCCTGGCACTAAACTCTAGGGGCTCCAGGGTGGAGGCCACCTTTTAGTCTGTGTGCCTTCCTCAGTTCCTAGCCCAGGACCAGGAACATGAGAGAGGGGCAGAGGAATGCAGAATTAAAAGTACAGAATAGTAGACAAAAAAAGGACTGTATTCACAAACTTGCGTGCCTTCCAGGGCCACACAACTAACTTTCATGAGTAAAGTGTGTTAGGTAGATGATAGGGAGTGGTGGGGACTGTGGTGAACTGGAGGGAACATGCCTCATCTCTCAGGGGCAACTTCTCCTCTTCTTAATTGTTGCCATGAGGGAATGTGGGCTCTATGAAGCCAGATATTCTGAGTATTTTCAAAGCAGCCTGAAATCTACATTAAAAAAATGATGACTGTATATTCTTAAAGCGTTGGCAACTAATCCAAATACAAAAAGAAGACAAAGCATTGTATGGAGTCCTCAAAAATCATCTGCTGGCCAGGTTTGGTATGAGAACTAGCCCTATGAGACCTCAAACTTCCCCTACCTCTTCCTTTCACAGGTGAGGAGACAAAGGCCCAGGGATGGGGAGCAACTTGCCCAAGGATACAGAGCTGGTGACAAGCAGGGAGCTGTGATGGGGAGGGAAGCGAGTGAAGCACTTGGGAGGATCCACGTGCCCTCTGGAAAGGTGGGAATGACTCTCCTTCTCACCCAGGTGTCCTGGAGCTTCCTTACCCAGCCCGATGAAGGAGGCTCCGGGAAGGGCATCCACTGTCCGTGATCTAATTATCATGAAGAGATTGCCTGCATATTCTCTGCATTAATAGAGCTTGGGGTGGGGCCATGCCCCCTTTTAGAAACTCAGTACTGAGACGTAGAGCAAGAGGAAAGGACAGAGCTGTGAGCTGAAGGGGAGAGGGGTTTCCTGGGGGCCTAGTCCAGTCACCTTGGCCTTGGCAGCCCGAAAACAGGCAGCCCTGCAAGCCTGTTAACTCTGCAGACAGACAGAAGAGGGACCGGGAAGAGGGAGGAAGGCACAGCACAGAGCAGGGGATGAGGCCCCTCCCAAATCCTCCCTCCTCCCAACCCAGGAGCTACTGCCTGGGGCCCAGGGGTGATTCATTTGCCCACAAATCCAAAAGGGAAAACAAGCAAATCAGCGGATTGGCTGAGGATGACTTGTTAATTAACAAATAAAATCTGGCCTGTAAGCTCAGAGCTGTTTGTGGGTTTGTGGGAGTTTGTTTGCTTTGTTTTATTGAGTGGGTGGCTCGGGCCATCGTGATAATCAGAGAGCTGATAAACAGAGAAAACACAGGAAATCAGTTGGCTTCAGCTCAAAATGAGGGCTGCAGGGATGAGGATTTCAGTGCTGAAGGAGGGAAGACAGCTGTTCTATTCGGTGCAAACCGGGACTGGCTTTGGCCAGACCTCTGGGCCCACAACCCCACCCCGAATCTCTCACAAGCTTCAGCTGCCCCCTACCACCTCCTCATCCAAGTCCTCTTCGAAGCTGATAATCAGGTGTGGGGAGGAACTCCATGGGGAAGCCGGTACACTTCGGGATCCTCTTTAAGAAAAAAGGAACACAAATTTACATAGGAAAGTGAATATTGATTTACAGTGAAAAAAATAAATTAAAATGAATAAGAAAACTTGAAACATTGACAAGCTCCACAAATAACTGAAAAATGACAAAAATAACCGTGCTTGAATTAACAGCTGGCACAGCTCTAAAATACTTTTTCATTCTCTACATTTTTTGGCTTCATCATACTTTGATTGCCTCTTTATATGACAATGATTAGGTAACATGGTTTTTCTAGAGAGAGGATCAGAAGAATGGAAAGGTCCGTTTGGTAAGGACCAACGCCTTTGTGTTCCATGTTCCGTGTCTGAGGTTTAGAACCATGTCCCATAGTCTGGCTTCTAGCTCTGCCCTTTGCCTCACTTTCTTCTGGCGTTGAGCACATTGGACACATTCTTCTCGTGATATGACCCCTGGTCTCCTATTTTCACGTTGCGATGCAAGGTGAGTCAGTAAGAGACAGAGGAAGGGTATCCTTGGACGCCATTCCCACACCAGAACAGCTGACCATAGCTTAACGTCATATGAAATTAACGGGAAATAATATACATCTACCCACTATACTCATGCTAAATGTAGCTCCAGACTCTCCTTAGCCAGATCCCCAAATGCCTGCAGCTCGCCAACCCTGCCTGATAAGAGCATGTTGCGGGGGAAGGAGGCAGCAATAGTAACTAGTGTGGTTCCAATATCTACTTTTTCAAGTCTTACAAAAATATCTGAGCAAGGAAACCATTGGTAGTGCCTCTCCCAGGGCCTCGGAAGAGGCTGGTGTGTGCGAGGACCCAGGGGCTTCATCGTCTTCATGGTGATTCCACTTCCCTTAACAGTCGGGCTCTGCCAGCCCTTTCTTCCTGCCTCTCCTCCAACTCACAGCTTCTCAGGTCTGGCAGAGTGGAACTCTGACACAGACTGGCTATGTCACATTCAGGGCTGTGTCACTAGCCCTGTCTAAGCCACAGCTACCCTGCCTGGATGATGGGAAATTTCCATCTTTGAGTATATGCCCAGGAGTAGAATTGCTGGATCATATGGTAGTTCTATTTTTAGTTTTTTAAGGAACCTCCATACTGTTCTCCTCAGTGGCTGTACCGATTTACATTCCCACCAACAATGTAGAAGTGTTCCTTTTTCTCCACATCCTTTCCAGCATTTATTTGTAGACTTTTTGATGATGGCGATTCTGACCGGTGTGAGGTGATACCTCACTGTAGTTTTGATTTGCATTCAAAACTACAATTAGTAATTAGAGAAGTTGAGCATCTTTTCATGTGCCTGTTGGCCATCTGTATGTCTTCCTTGGAGAAATGTCTGTTTAGGCTTTCTGCCCAGGAAGAATCTTTTATATGGGCTTAATCAGGAGACCATTGTGTCAGTCAAGCTGAGAGATTATGGTGACTGGTCCGGGGTTATAGAGGTGGAAATGGAGAGAAATGGTGGGATTCAGGATATAGATTGGAGCAAAGTCAACAGGATTAATACTTGGATGTGAGTTGTGAGGAAATTAGAGGATTCAGGATGACTGTCTTTTTTAGCCTGAAAATCTGGATGAATGCTGGTACTGTTTAAAGGCTGAAGAGCTTTTAGTGTTTGGGGTTCCATGTTGGGGCAGCAGATTTGGGAGGTGAATTAGTTATCTATTGCTGTGAAACAAATTACCTGCAAACTTAGTGACTTTCAACAGCAATAATAATTTATGATCTCCCAAAGTGTCTGTGTGTCTGGCATTTGGGAGGGGTTTATTTGGGGGTGCTGGCTTGGGGTCTCTCCTGAGGTTGCAATCTTCTGAAGACTTGACTGATGCTGGGAGACCTGTTTCCAAGGTGTCTCTCTTAACAGCTCACGATGACTGGATCTAGGAGTTCAAGTGATGCTGTCAGGACTCAATGTTTATTCTTTCCTTCTCTTGGCTTCCATTCTCACATGGGCGAACTCCTAAAGGTGGCAAGATGGCTGCAGCTTCACCAGCTTTATATCCTTTCAATGCCAAGTCCAGCTGACAAGAGAGCCTTTCTTCCCCAGTAAGTTGAACAAAAAGTCCTGGGCCTGATGCCCCTTCCTACTGACTGACTTAAGCCTGGGTCCCACAGCAAACTCTTGGAGATGGAAAGTGGGGCAAGATACCTCAAAGGGACATGGATTAAAAGTGGGAGAGAGCTGTCCCTGTGGTCGGCAGGCACGGGGTGGCTGAAACCAAGTGTCTGCCCTCACAGGGCTCAGCCTGGTGGGAGAATAGATATGTAAGTACATAAATAATTACAGTACAGGTGAGCAGAGGAGTGCTAGAGGGCGCAGAGTGTGCTTCCAGAGAACATAGGAGGGGCACCTGAGCTGGGTCTTAAAGGACGAATAGGAGTTAATGTCAGGAAGGTGAAAGGAAGAAGGCGTTCCAAGCGGAAGGCACAACATGAGCAAAAGTGAGGGGTCAAGAAATAGCGGAGTAGAAGAGGGTGGAGAACTTCAGCCAGTCCCTGTTTCTAGAGAGTTAAGGCAGAAGTGACAGAGAAATGACCTGGATGGGGGAGCTCGGGCCACAGAAGGCTATGCATGCCACTATGGGGAGTTTGGACTTTCCTTTGGGACCCTGGGGAGCCTGTGGGCAGGCAGCAGACCACCCCATCACCACCCTTTCCATTCTCTGTGGGTCCCTCCGGCAGAGGGTGGAGGTGGATCAGAAGGGGCCAAGCCCAAGCTTGGGGAGCAGGCAGTGAGGAGGTGCTGGCGGTGGTCTAGGCAGGGGGTGGGGGAGTGGATCTGAAGGAGAGAGGGGCCATGAGGCTGACAGCAAGAGGCAAGTTTGGAAGGCAAGTCGCAGACCCAGGCCAGTGCCGGTGATTGGCTGGAAGAGAGAAGGAAGACTCATGGGTTTCTTGGGCTGCATGATGAGCAGGGAGATAGAAGGGGCTCCATTCCCTGGGAGCTGGTCCAGCCCTCAGTGCCTGTCCCAGAGGAGCCCTTGCATGTGTCCCAAAGAGAACTCCCAAGGAATTTCCCTGCAGTACTGTCTGTAATTGAAAAAATTAAAAGGGGGTACAGCCTAAATGTTCTGTAGTAACAAATAGCTAAATTAATCATGGTGTAGCCAGTCTGTGGAATACTACACAGCAGTTAAAAAGACCAAGGTAAATATTCTGATGTGGAAAGATGGCCAAGATATATTGAGCAGGAAAAAAGTGAGTTGTCTAATGATATGTAGAATATATTTGTCTTTGCAGAAAAAAAACATGTATATCTATATATCTGTATCTATATATCTGTGTGTATGTGTAAGTGCATTTAAAAATGTCTGGCAGCATACAAGTCAACTGACAATGGTATTGACCTCCAAGGAAAGGATTGGGAATGAAAATGTGGTTCAGGGGGCTTTCTCTCTACCTCCAAAGCTTGAATGTTTACAATAAGATTGCTGTTGAGTTGACGGACTGGTAGGACCCCATGTCTTGAGCCCACGAGGCAGCTGGATGTACAGCTCTGAGGCCCAGAGAAAACCCAGATTGGAGACCTGTTCAGTATGTCCATGTTGCAAAACACTGTGCTTTCATATACTCTCTTAATCAAGGCTGCTGTGGTGGCACGAAACAGAAACCTACTCAAGCTACTAAAGCAGAAATGAAAAGCTACATCCTGAAGACACAGGTCTGAGACCCCAGCGCAAGAAGCATGGCCTCAGCAAAGTCTAGGACAAGAGCTGCAAAGTCGCCAGGTATCAAGGTCACTTTTCTTTCTCACATGCACTCACCCTCTGGTCTGGGGAGAGCTTAAGACCTTTTCCTGCCCCAAAGCAAAAAGTTGGCTTAGGTGGGGTCTTTCCATCCTTCCCAGCTGCAGGATTCTAGAGAGCATAAACTGGGTCTCTAAACTATACAGTTTCACCATCCACAGGGGGAGAAGACCCTCGGAATCCCACCTATAAAAGCTGGGCTGCTGCCTCCATCCTTGTCCGCCCTGATGACAGCAGTTCTTGTGGCTGTCCCCGGGGTGCCCCACGGAGCCTCCCACTCCCACCTGCTCATCACCAATTCAGCTCCAACTCGGTTGTATCTGCTTTGCTGGCAACTTCATGGAGACCAAAGGGAAGCATCAGGAAAAGGGGAGGAAAAGTTACCAGAGACTTTTCTGTGACTCGTGGCTAATAAAGTTGATTAGACTGACAAGTCTCTCCTGTTTTATTACTGACAGCTGTGTCCTCGTTTTGATTTATCACCACCAAACCTACCTGAGTCAGGAGTAGAGATTAGTCCAAATTAAAGCTCGGTGACTCAGGAGAGCTGAGACGTGACAGCAGGTGGAAGCGGAGGATGAGGGGGTGGAGGGAGCAGCTAACATCTCTGGGCAGTTGGAGAAAGGCCCGGGCAGACCTCCTAGGTGCCAAAGATGGAGGTCCCAAGGGTTGACGTTCCTGCTTTCCACCTGGGAGGAGTGAGGGTTTTACTGTTTTCTTTCTGGCCAGGGAAGAAAGTCCGTAAATAAAGCTTGGGGGTATTGTGTGTGGCTCTGACAGTCTCGGGAGGCTAATAGATCTTAACCGAGACCCATCTCTGCAGACACCTGGGAACGTGAGCAAAATTATCTCCAATACACAATTATGCATTCTGCCCTTGTTGTCTTCTTCCAGAAACACTGCAGCTGAGGCCATAACCCAACAGTTTCTAAGTGTGGTCTCACCAGAGATAAGAAGGGATACTACACTTAAGTCCCTGGGGGAAGTCTGGAACCCACCTGCAGACCCTTCACAGCTGCCCTGTGCCTGCCTAGAGTCCCAAGATTTACCCCTTTAGCTGCAAAATTTGGCAGTTTGACCCCATGCCTTCTGTCGCCCTCAAGAAGCCCAATTCCAAAGACCTAGCAGAGACTCTTCACAGAGTCCAGATAGTGAGTGCTACATCACTGGGGGTACTCAAGTCTGATCTAAGCAAACACTCGGAGGAAATATGAGTAATAACTCTTTCAGGTTCCTTCTTAAATGAGCTTCTGGGATACCAGACTGGGAAATTCCTTTAATAAATAAGTAGAACATTGATGTTCACTGAGGTGGCCTTTCAGCAGGAAACAAACTCTGGATTGTCCCATGATATACCGAGAATCCAGGGCTGACGGTCCTGTCCTTGATGACAGGGTCCTGCCTCAAGTCGTATTCACTCCACTGTAACTCAGTCACACTGAGCTCAGGTCCCCGAGCACAGGAGATACTCAATGAATGATAGCTAAGTGAACAATGGGCCAACCGAAAGAGCAAAATTCAGAGTTAGATGGGTGGAAGACTGGTCCAGAGAATTTAGACCTCTGTAACTGTGTTCTTGCCTCCTATATCCAAATGTCTTTCTGACAGCTCCATTTGGAGGTCAGATAAGGATCTCAAACATTCGACATCTAAGACAAGACTTGATTTCTCTCATGTCTTCCTCATCTCAGGAGTGGGTAGACAGCTCAAGGCAAAACCTAAGGGTCATCTTTGAATCTTGCCTTTCTATTTCTCCGTTATGTAATGCATACCTCCAAAATATACCCCAATTCCAACCTCTTCTCATTCTCCCTCTGCTCCCATCCTTGTTCAGATGTCCATCATACTCAGCCTAGACTACAGCAGTAGCCTCTAATTGTTTTCTCTGCTTCCACTCTTCCATGCCACCTCACCCCCAACAGTCCATTCCGTGCAGCGGCCGGAAAGATCTTCCTAAAACATAAATCAGGGAAATTTTTCCCATTACATCTTCAACTTCATATTGTAAAAGTCCACCAGTTCTTATATGATCTTTATCTTGACTAATTTTTATTTTCCAACTCTCCCTTGACTCACTACACTCTGACCATACAGAAATTCTTCTTTATTCTTTCAACTAAGCTTGTTCCAGGGCCTTTGCACTTGCAGTTTCCTCTGCCTGAATGGCTTTCCCCCAGTTCTTCACGTGGCATGGCTGGCTCCTTCTTTTCATTCAAAGTATCAGCTCAAATGACACCTCCCCTTCCTTTGTTTTTTTCAGAAATGCTATTCCAGTCTATAGTAGCCCTTTTAAGATTTTCTTTATAGCACTTTCATTATCTGATACTGTCTTATTTACTTGTTTGCTTATATGTTTATTTTCTGGTTTCTTAAACCAGCATATAAGCTCTATGAGCTAGTCTACATCATTAACTGCTATATCCTCAGGGCCTAGAACAGTGCTTGGTACACAGTAGTTACTAGGTGAATATTTATTGAATAGATATAGCCTAGAAAGTAATTTCTCTGATCAAAGTGCTGATATGGAGGTTTCGTGGCCACACTTCTTATTCCTAAAGGAGCCAGGAGCTGTTGCCTTGGTGAACTGAACTTGACCTTGACATCAGGAGAATCCTAGCACCATCAAGGAAAAGACACAGCCATGGGAAAAGGAAAGGGGTCATAAGAGCAAGCCTCCACCTGCTGCCCAACCTCTCTGGGCCTTCTCAACCCTGTCAAGATTCTGTTTTATGGATCTTGTTTTTACTACATTTTCCTACCCTCCTTCTGGAATAGGTCTTTGCTTTGGGTTTCCAAAATTCATGCATTGAATTTGGAAGCTGATTTGCCTGCCTGCAAACCCAGACCAGACATGAGGAACCCTAAATTACAGAAACAGCCAGAAAGTTGAGTTTTCATCAGCCAAGATAAAACTTGCTGTATTGATTGGGGGCAAGGGTAGGAGAGAAGCGGGGAGCAGAAAACAGATAGAAGCTCCCATTTCTGTGTTTATAATCAACTCAGAGGCTTAGCTTCTCTGTTGCATTACACTAGGGAAAAAGGAAAGAGCCAACTTAACCCCACATCCACAATCTAACACACCTGCAGGTAATATAGCTCTATCTTGCCAAACCTTTTTTTTAAAAACTATTTTTCTTATTAAAGTTGCTCTGGGTGAATCTCCATTGGCCTATTGATTTGAGTATTAGACTGTGTATCAAATATATGAAAATACAAATTGTTATTTCAGAGAGAAGTAACCGTCTTTATATTGTTTCTGTCTCTGGGGTTCTGAATATTCCCTGGGGTTACCAGGCTGAATAGAATCAGAACAAGGGTATCTTCTTAGCAGATATGAAGTGAGTAGATTCTCTGGGTAGATTCTGTGCAACCCCTTGGTGCTGATGTTGAGGGGCCCAGTGGCAGGTCAAAGGTTTTTCTACTTACATCTTTTTTAACCATTGACTCTTGTTAGGGCAGGATTTGCATCAAGACATTTCCTGGATATGTTGCTTCAGCATTTAAATCTTGGTAGTGGCCTCTGCGGGGTCCTGTACCCTGGCTAGCCACGGTGCTGAGTAGCCCCTTCAGCCATCCCTTCTGTGTGTCAGAGGGCTGGTGCATGCAACTGCCTTTGGCCAGTGCGAAATCAACTCCTAGATGATGGAAGAGTGAGGGGCATCAAAACTATAAACAGGGGACTTCCCTGGTGGCACAGTGGTTAAGAATCCGCCTGCCAATGCAGGGGACACGGGTTCGATCCCTGGCCCGGGAAGATCCCACATGCCATGGAGCAACTAAGCCCGTGCACCACAACTACTGAGCCTGTGCTCTAGAGCCCGCGAGCCACAACTACTGAAGCCCGAGCGCCTAGAGCCCGTGCTCCACAAGAGAAGCCACCGCAATGAGAAGCCAGCTTACCGTGATGAAGAGTAGCCTCTGCTCGCCTCAACTAGAGAAAGCCCGCATGCAGCAATGAAGACCCAATGCAGCCAAAAACTTAATAAAATTAAAAAAAAAAAAAAACTACAATGAGGTATCACCTCACACCAGTCAGAATGGCCATCATCAAAAAGTCTACCAACAATAAATGCTGGAGAGGGTGTGGAGAAATGGGAACCCTCCTACACTGTTGGTGAGAATGTGTTGTAAATTGGTGCAGTATGGTGGTTCCCTAAAAAACTAAAAATAGAGCTACCATATGATCTAACAATCCCATTCCTGGGCATATATCCAGAGGAAACCATAATTCGAAAAGATACATGCACCCTTATGTTCATAGCAGCACTATTCACGATAGCCAAGACATGGAAGCAACCTAAATGTCCATCGACAGATGAATGGATAAAGATGTGGTATACAAACAATGGAATATTACTCAGCCATAAAAAAGAATGAAATAATGCCATTTGCAGCAACATGGATGGACCTAGAGATTATCATACTAAGTGAAGTAAGTCAGACAAAGACAAATATCATATGATATCACTTATATGTGGAATATAAAAAAAATGATACAAAAGAACTTATTTACAAAACAGAAACAGAATCACAGACTTAGAAAACCAACTTATGGTTACCAAAGGGGAAAGGTGGGGGGAAGGTATAAATTAGGAGTTTGGGATAAACACATACAGACTACTACATATAAAATACATAATCAACAAGGACAACAAGTATTAAGTAGAGTTCCCTGTATAGCACAGGGAACTCTACTTAATGCTCTGTAATAACCTATATGGGAAAAGAAACTGAAAAAGAATAGATATATGTATACGTATAATTGAATCACTTTGCGGTATACCTGAAACTAACACAACACTGTAAGTCAACTATACTCCAATATAAAATTAAAAAATAATTACCTTTAGCAAAAAAAAAAAAAAAAAGTGAGGGGCAGAGGGGAACAGAGATTGTGATGGAGGAAAAGAGGGAGAGAAGGAGGAAGGAGCAGTTAGCTGGTGGATTTTCTGCTGATTCTTAGAAAGCAAGTTAAAGAGCTCTCAGGCAGAGCTGGAACTGTTGTTCAGTCCGTGGGTCTTTAAGAAAGAACTGGTCCATGATGCTGTGATATTCTTTCTCTTTTATTTGCCTTGATTTAGACTGAGCCCCTGTGTGTGGGGTGAGTGTACAGATCATGATCTGAAACAAAATGTCTGGCTGATGGGCACATGGAACTAAAATGTCGCTGATGTTCTGCTTACCACCACCCTGTGTAGCCCTAGCTCAGAGCTGTGTCAGCCCTAACAAAAGAGCGCCTTTTAAAATAATTCTTTTTATATTAGTCCTCCCAGCTGAGGTGTCTTTATATAATTTTCACAAAAACCCAGTATGTTCTGGCAGCTGCTCCGAATTTACAATTCCACCTTTCATATCCAAACAGTTTGCTTTCATTCCACCTTTGCAAAGTACCCAAACTAGGATGCCCCTCACCTCCTTCATGTCAATTTAATTCCTGCCAATGTTTTTTTTTTTCATCTTAAATATTGTATTTTTCATCTCTGGAAGCTCAGTTTGGGTCTTTTTATATTTTCTATGTATGTCCTGAATACACTCATGCTTGTTTGTACCTTCTTGAACATATGGAATATATTTATGTTAGATATTTTAGTGACCTTATCTATGATTTATATCATCTATATAATTTTGGGATCTATTTCTGTTGGTTGATTTTTCTTTTCGTTATTTGTTGTATTTTCCTGATTCTTCGCATGTCTGGTAATTTTTAACTGAATGTCAGACATTGTGAATTCTACCTTGTTGTGTGCTGAATTATTTTTATTTCCTTAAATGTTTTTGAGCTTTGTTCGGAGCCTTATTTAAGTTATGTGGAAACATTTTGACCCTGTTAAGACTTACCTTAAGTTTTGTTAGGCTTCCACAAGTCTTTAGTATATAGCTAATTTAAGCTTACTAATGAGGCAATGTCCTTCTGAGTACTCCACCTGATGCCCTGTGTATTATGAGATTTCTCTATTCTGGCTTTTAGGAATGTGAACTATTCTCAGTGCTGTTTGGGGTCTAGAAATTATTCTTCATGTTCATTTGCAGTGGTTCTTTCCCCAGCCTTGGATAGTCTCCCTACATGTACGTGAAGTTCTGTACTCTGCTGAATACTAGAGGGAAAATCTCCAGATTCCCCTCTGTGCAGATCTCTCCACTGTAATACTCTGCTCTGAAAACCCTAGCTCCTTTGGTTTCTCCAGACTTCCAATTATATCTCTTCAACTCAGAGAGATCACCAGGCTCTGCTTTGGATGCCCTTCCCTGCACTACACCCTGGAAACTCAATTCAGGCAGTACCTCACTTTGTTTGTTTCCCCTTTCTCAGGAATCCTGCACCACCTGTAGTACAATGTCTGAAAACCATTGTTTCATACATTTTGTCTGGACTTTTAGCTGTTGAAGGTGGGAGGATAAATCTGGTCTCTGTTACTTTATCTTGACCAGAAGCTAAAGTGCTACCTCATATCAATTTATAAAATGATTTTCTCTCATCCAAATATATATTGGTTTTCACAATTTGAAGTACCTTTTTTGTTTATTTGCTTTCACAGCAACTAGGTGTCTTCAGTAGGACAGATATTACATACCCATTTTAAAGGTAGAAGAACTGACGGCCAGCGAGTTCAAGGTGTCTGCCCGAGAAATTCATGCAGCGGGTGAATGGCAGAGCTGGTACCCAGAACCCAAGCCCCGCCCCACCCCCCACATGCTCATGTCCTACTGAACATTGCATCTCTCCACCTCTTTAGGTCTCATTTACCACCTACCTCCCCAGAGACTCAGCCCTGATTACCCCTGACAATCAGTGAATCAATCACACTCGTGATTTTAGAGAGCAAATTTCTCAGCACTCTTCTTAGGGGCTCATTATTTTTTGAATGAACAGAAAAGACAACAAGTTCCCCAGGGACAAAAACTCTTTGATCTCCAAGGGTCCAAGGCAGGGTTTTCTTGGACATTTGTTCCTGCTGTCCCATGTGTGCCATCAGGACTCTCAGTCCCAAGTGACAGAAAACCCAACTTAAATTGGTTAAAGCAAAAACAAGAATTGATTCGCTTGCCTGATTAGGTTCACTTCAGGCATGGCTGACTTCAGCTGTTCAAATGCTTCTTGGTCATATCCCAGCTCTGCTCTCCTGCATGGGCTTCACCCTCAGATAGGTTCTCCTCATGAGGTACCAAAGTGTTACCAAAGTGGGCCATGGGCCCACCTCTATGAAAAGAGAACTTCTATTGTCAACAGTCCCCAAATTTCCAATTTTACCCGTATTGGATAAGTGGAGATCATCTCCTCACCCTTGAACAGATCACTGTTGCCAGGAGGATAGAATGTGATGGTTGGCTAAGTCTAGGTTAAGTGCTGGCATTTGGAATAAGTGGACATGGGGTGTTAGCCACACCTTAACCACATGGATGGGGCATGGGGAATGGACCCTTCTCTAGAGGACAGTTAAGTAACCATTGCCAGAACAAGGGGATAATGAGTTTGGGCAGGCAGAAACAATAGTTAGCCACTGAGCGCTCTTAGATTTTGTGTGTGTATGTGTGATGGTGGGTAACCATTACCTAAGACTTTCTCTGATAAGAAATACTTTCTAGGTGCTTCTAGGACCATATGACCAAGTGAGACCTCTTTGTAAAGACTCCTGGGGCCCAAGGAAGGGAAACAACCCAGAGGAGAAAGTATATTCCTGGAGGAACTGATGTCCATTTCTGGGCTCCTGGCTGCCCACACATAGGATTGAATCAGACATTTTATAGGTCAGCCAAGACTTCATTATCTCATCCCCTCATGGAGGCCATAGCTCAGGGTTAAATGAGACAAGAAAATGCTCAGGCAACTCATTTATTCATAATCTATGTGCTGAGAACCTACTACGTGCCAGGCACCACACTTAAGGCTATGCTTGGCTGAGCTTGCCCAGGCTGGGCATTGAGGACCCCTGGACAACAGGCTTGGGAAGCACAGCTCCGTGGGGCTTGAAGTTCTGACCCAGAGACAGGAGATGGCAGGCTGCTTACCCCAGGAGTCTGGGAAAAGACATGAGTGCTTGTTAGAATCTCCTAGCCTCCAGGACCGCATTGTAGATCTAGCAGCAAGAACAAGATCATGTGCAATGATGTGACTCAGATTTTGGGTTCTTGGATGCTTGGGTATCTCCCTTGCTTCTACGGGGTGGTCTGCACTAAAGCCTGGGAGATCAGGGTGGCGGGAATGACCCTGGCTCTAGTTCTCGATTCCTGGTGACCTTGTAGCTCTGAGAACATCCTACCTACCACCCCAACTTACTCTTCAAGGTCCAACTCTAGTGCCACCTCTTCCAGAAAGCCTCTCTGGCTCCCCAGTGAAGCTCTTTCCTCCTATTTCCCACAGAACTTTGACCTCTTTCATGGCTTATACCAAAGTCCTCATTGTAGTATTGGTGATAATGATAGCAATAATGATTGAGGATGATAATGATAATACAGATACCATTTACCAAGCAGATACTACCTGCCGAGGATTTTACATGCATTATCTGATTCGGTCCTCACTACGTCTCTGAGGTAGGCACTGTTGCTGCCTCATTCCGCTGAGAAGAATACAGCAGCACCAGGGATTCCCTGGTGGTCCAGTGGTTATGATTCGGCACTTTCACTGCTGTGGCCCTGGTTCAATATCTGGTCAGGGATCTGAGATCCTGCAAGCTGAGTAGCATGGCCAAAACAAACAAACAAACAAACCAATATCTGAAAGAAAGATAGAAAGAAAGAGAGAGAGAGAGAGGGAGAGAAAGGGAGAAAGAAAGAAAGAAAGAAAGAAAGGAGGGAGGGAGGGAGGGAGGGAGGAAGGAAGGAAGGAAGGAAGGAAGGAAGGAAGGAAAGAAAGAAAGAAAGGAAGGAAGAGAGAGAGAGAAAGAGGAAGGAAAGAAGGAAGGAGGAAGGGAGGAAGGAAGGAAGGAAGGAAGGAAGGAAGGAAGTTTGCTAAAGAAATGCAGCTGATGTCTACATCTGCCTCCTGGCCACTCATAAGTTGAGCTAAGCTGGGATATTGAACCCGGATATTCTGATTCCAGACCCCTGCTTATAACCTCACTGCACTCCTCCTAGACCGTGCTTGTCTTCCCCAACAGCCCAAGTTCCTGGAAGAAAGGCCAAGGTCTTGCTCATCTTCTCATTCCCACAATGTCCAGGATGCTGTTCAGCACTTAGTTGGTACTGAGAAAACCATCCCTGAATTAAGTGCCTGGATGTGTAACCTACACGCTGAGATAAAAATGCAGTTGTTTACATTGAAGCTTCTCCTCTCCCAGGCTCCTCTTTTCTGCATCGAGACTAATAGCTCATGTAAACAATATTAATCTTCTGGAAGAGACAGCTGCCTTGGCAGAGGGACTGCAAGGCTCTCAGCTCAGGGTTTCCCTGTACAGGAGAGTTGGCTCCAGCAACTTGGCCCAGCATGGCCCTTTCGCATCTCGTGTCATTCATCATCCATTGTACTAATGGTTTGTCACTGTTAGAAACACGTCTCTGCTTTCAGTATCAGCGTCTTGGGGGAGGCGTTGGTGGACATTCACTGGAGCCAACCACCCAGAGGTGTAAGCTGGGGCCTAGAGTCACAAATCCACAGCCCAGTTCATGAAGGGTTAAGGAGTGGCTTAATGACAGAAACCCAACTCAAGATGACTCAAGCACAAAGGATGAACTGTCTCATATAACTGGAGGCCACAGGGCAGTCTCTAGAGGCTCGGGTGTTGTTGCTTTCTCTTTGTCTCTCTCCCTGGCTCTCTCACTTCTTAGATTTTTTCCATGTGTTGGCCTCAATTTCTCCTACCACTGAGGGACTCTCTCCTTGCAGTGCAGCGCACTGCCTTATCTGGCTCTAGGTATAATATCATCTATTTCTGTTAAAGTCCAAAGAAAGAGTGCTTCTCCAGCTAGTATTGGAGGAAAAAGAAATCCGCGATGGCCTCTGACTGACCCACCTCTAGGCAGTGATTGCTGTCTGTGGGGAGGGAGACTGATAAGCCAGGCTTCAGTCATGTGCCCATTCTTTGGTCCTTGGGGTAGGGCAGTGTGATTGGCAGCCCCTCCAGAGCACGTGGAGAGGGAACGGGGGAATTCACCAGTAGAAGCAGTTGGCTTTTGCAGGATGGAAGGGTTGCTGGCAGACAAAACAACTGGTATTCCCTATGGAATATCATCTATTTCTGTTAAAGTCCAAAGAAAGAGTGCTTCTCCAGCTAGTATTGGAGGAAAAAGAAATCCGCGATGGCCTCTGACTGACCCACCTCTAGGCAGTGATTGCTGTCTGTGGGGAGGGAGACTGATAAGCCAGGCTTCAGTCATGTGCCCATTCTTTGTTCCTTGGGGTAGGGCAGTGTGATTGGCAGCCCCTCCAGAGCACGTGGAGAGGGAATGGGGGAATTCACCAGTAGAAGCAGTTGGCTTTTGCAGGATGGAAGGGTTGCTGGCAGACAAAACAACTGGTATTCCCTATGGACTCTGAAGGTGCCACGGAGCTCGTGGTCCTAGTAGATGAGACCCCACTGCTGGGGTCTGAGCCTTCAAGCTGAGGTTGCTCCCATAGCTGCCAAAGACCTTTTGCCTCTTTAGCAGAAGGACCTCTGGCCTGTCCTATCCTCGTACCTTCTCCAGCCTACAGCTCAATATACAAGGGACTTTCTGGGTCCTCAGTGTGAGAGGAAGCTACTGAGTCCAAGTTTTAAAAAAATATTAATTGTTACTTAGATCATGGTAGATTCACATGCAGTTGTAAGAAACATGCAGAGGTCACTTGTACACTTTGTCTGGTTCCCCCAATGGTAACTTCTTGTAATGTTATCATAACTGGGACGTTGACATTGACACAAAAATGAAATAAAAGCTCCCAACGTTTGCCTTTTCCCAAATGTTTTGTTTTGCCTTTTTTAAAAATCTCCTCTCCATCTGTGAGCAAGAACTCAAAAGTGAGGAGACTTCCCTTTGGTAACCAGCATATACAAATTCCAGAGAGACCCGACCCAAGGTTTAAAACAAGCTGAATCCTGGCGTGGGAAGTTTAAGATGCAACCAGCTTATCAAGGATTTGAGGCCACACTAAGGAATTTCCAGTGAACCTCAACACCAGGGCTTGGACCCCTTCCTCAAGGTGGGAAGCCCTGAGTTTCTTAAACTTTCTCCTCATCTTCTTGGCAATGACTGAGCTATCACTTCCATAGAGCAATTCCTGGGGAGGTGCAGATTCTGAATCACCCCCGTTTGTGGTTCTTGCAGACCATCCATTCAGCACACAGCGCTAAGCCCACACTTAACTAATCTGCCCTGCTGTCTTAGCTGTCCTTCCACCCAGAGATGATACTCAAAATATTTAGCAACCTCTGTGGCAGGGGCACCAGCTAATCAGATAGTATGCCAGTCAGTTATAGCACCAGGGCCCTGCTCTGCTACGTGTCAACCCTTCAATTGTTGGGCTGTGGAGAGACGTGGGACTCTCAGAAGATGGCCCAAGGCAGCTGGGGTTGCAGAGGAGCCCGTGGGGAAGTGCATGGTCATAACTATTTAAAAAGGAGAATGGAATTACTTTAAGGTCTTAAAAACCGATACAGCTCCACCAGTGTGCATGGACGGGATGTCTGTCCTGCTTCTCCCTTTATCCCAAATATTCTTGATTGCTGGGTTCATGCACGTCAGGGACCATGTGTGCATCTTGGTTACCACTGGACCTAGTGTCTTGCACTGTAGGTGCCCCATAAATTTTAGTTGAATTGGTATATGCATGGTAAGCCTTGCATATGCCAGAAAGTTACCCCTGATCACTTTGAGTAATAGTGATTTTTCTCCCTTCTCTGACCTCTTATGTAGTGTAGACCAGACCAATGCATAAACAGTAAGGAAGAACAAAGAGTAGGACATAGCAAGGTCTCAGTCTGGGAGGCCTGTCTTCCTTTTCCCTCCCTCCCTTCCTCCCTCCCTTCCTTCCTTCCTCCCTTCCTCTCTCCCTTCCTTCCTTCCTTCCTTCCTTCCTTCCTTCCTTCCTTCCTTCCTTCCTTCCTCCCTCCCTCCCTTTCTTTTTCTTCTACAAAATATGCTTTGTTCTAAGCAGTGGGGATGGAGCAGTAAACCAGACAGACAAAATATGTGCTCACATAGAACTCATATTCCAGGAAAACAGAGCAAACCAGAAAGTGCAGGAGCCATCAGGGAAGGCTGTGTGGATGAAGGGGGCTTATAAAATGAGTAAGGTTTGGGTATGAGGAACAAAGGATAAGAGGACTATGAAGTAGAGCAATAGTAGGAGCATTCGAATGGAGGTGGGAATACATACCGTGAGTGAGGGCGACCGTGAGACCAGCTGAGTTGGCGGAGAGCGGTTTGCTTGGCTGGGAGTAGCAAGGTATTGAAGAAGGAGGCACATGCATGAACTAGTCATGGTTCTGGATCACCAAGAGTCACAGATGGGGGAGGAAATGGGCATGTGAACCATTGTCAGGTAATGTGATCTGTACTCTAGTAGGACTCAGCGTGGAAGGAGCTCTGGAGTGTGCGGGGCAGAGGAAGAGAGGGAGGGCAACAGAGCTGGAAGGGGAGGGTGGCCCCAGATTGGGATGGGCACTCAATGCCCTGAAAACAAAGCAGAGCAGTCATCAGAGGGTTCTGAGCGGGGGAGTGACAAGATCAGGGTGGCTTCTGCGGAATCGTGAGGAATGACTGGGGAGCACAGAGCTGCAGGACGTGGTGATCACATGGGGGATCATTGAGGCAGTTCAGGTGAGAGGTGGGGACCGCCAGGCTAGGGCTGCGGCTGTAGGATGAAAAGGCAGGGCAGGCTGTAGAGGCATTCAGAAGCCACCCTGGGAGACCCACCATACGTAGGGGATGGGGAAGAGGGACAGGTTTGGGAAGACTGCAATTGTTGGCTTGGGGGTGGAGTGACTAGTGATGGCAGGAACCAGGATTGGGGACACTGGGTGCTCCACCAGTTTTGAGGTAGTGCAGACAGTAGTGATGGGTGGCGGTGGACGGGAAGAAGTAAAGAGCTGCCTTTCAGACCTGTTGACTTAGAACAGCCCTCTGGACTTTCTGATGAGGATATTTCAGGGACAACGGTTGATGGGACGGGACAGAGACAGGGTGATCGCCAGCCACAGAATGAAATCTCTTGTGTAGAAAAGAGAACCACTGGTCTGCCCTTCAGGAACCCAAGATGTAGAGTGAGGGAGGGCAGACGGTGCCCTGTAAGCCGTCTCAGACGGGCAATGCACCGTGCTGATATTCTGAGGCGTGATGCTGTGACCTCTAACTGGGGTCTTCGATCCTTCCTTCCTGACACTGTCTCTAGACAAACCCATATTTTATATCTGCCTCATCCTGATATCCCCAACCTCCCAGCACCAATTAATGTATCAGTGGGCCTAGGGAATTTTCACCCAAGATGTTACTTCTGAAGGGAGCATCTGGCAACATCTTTAATTTTATTTGGTTTCTTCTTTTTTTCCCGAGGAACGTCCTGAGGGGACCAGATGGCAATAAGAAAGGGCAGATCAATGCTAAGGAAAGTGGTCTGGTTTGCCCTTGGATTCTCAGACTCCTGTCCTCTGTTCTTGAGAATAGTTGTTAAAAGTAAGCTTCTAAGGCTAATTATCTGTGTCTGTGTCCCAAATATCTCTGGGGAGTTGGAGCTTATTTGTTTGACTTGTTTATAGCTGTATTTCCAGACTTCAGTGCAGGACCAGGGCCACTTGCAGATGCTCCAAAAATGTGTTCATTTATTCAACAAATATTTACTGAGTGACACCCAGGGGCTAGGCACTTTTCCGGGTATTAGGGATACAGCAGTGAACAAAACAAACAAAAATGTGAGCCCTCATGCAGCCTACATTCTATTCATTTTGTTGACTGGTCATTAACAATCAAATATCTGATCGCTCCTTTTTTTTTTTTAATTTATTTATTTATGGCTGTGTTGGGTCTTCGTTTCTGTGCGAGGGCTTTCTCTAGTTGCGGCAAGCGGGGGCCACTCTTCATCGCGGTGCGCGGGCCTCTCACTATCGCGGCCTCTCCCGTTGCAGAGCACAGGCTCCAGACGCGCAGGCTCAGTTGTTGTGGCTCACGGGCCCAGTTGCTCACGCGGCATGTGGGATCCTCCCAGACCAGGGCTCGAACCCGTGTCCCCTGCATTGGCAGGCGGATTCTCAACCACTGCGCCACCAGGGAAGCCCTCTGATCGCTCCTTTACACCAGGCAGTGCTGGGGATACAGCGGTGGTCCTGCCCTCCGGGGGTTAATATTCCAGCGGTAGCGCAGGGTCCCATCAGGTCTGCACGTCAGTTAAGATTCCTTGTTTACAAGCCATGGGAACAGACGCGGTTTACCTCCAGCAAAGGGCAATTTATCGGAAGGCTAGTAGCGAGGGGAGAAGAGAAGGGAGGCACTGCTGGTTGCCTAATGCCAGAATCATCTCCCCCATCGCCTTTCTCCTGCGTGACAGAGCCCTGATTATGGACGTGTGTTCACAAAATTAACCCACCTTGATAACTGCTAAAGCTTTCAACTGCTGGTCATGTGAGGTAATAAAACCTCCATATTGTTTGAAGGCTGTCATTTGAAACCATGTGCAGGATAACTGAAAAGAAGGGGTGGGACAAGGCTTAGAAACAAGCTGGAGCCTAAAAGTTTGGGCAGATCGAGGTGCACGACACAGAAAAACAGCATGCTCATGGCCAGAATTAATTACCCCTCCACCCAGACCACTGACGTGGCAAAGCAAGATTTTCTCCATTAGAAATACACTGGTAATTAAGGCAGAAAATTGCTTCTAGGAGACAAAATCGAATAGCTGTGCATTATACTCTACAAGGGGAAGTTGTGAAGGACCCACCCTGTGCTCTGAGCTGCTCTGAGTGACGCCTGTCCTCTTTGGAGACATGGTGTAGCGTGGTGGGAAGAAGACTGAGCAAGAGGCTTAACTTGAAAAACAAAATTTACGAACAGTAAAACCTTCGCCTCCCTTTGAGGTGCACAGTTCTGTGAGTTTGGACACACAGACACCATTACAATCAAGATACGGAACAGTTCTCTCTCCCCAGAAATTCCACCATGCTACCCCCATGTGGTGAAACCCTGACCCTATCCTAATCCCTGGCCACTGCTGATCTGCTCTCCATCCCTATAACTTCGCTTTTTCATATGTCATGTAAATGGAATCACGGTGTGCAGTCCTTTCACTCAGGATAACGCCTGTGGGAGGAACATTGTTGCAGGTATCAATAGCTTGTTCCTTTTTATTGCTGAGTAGTACTCCAGGGTATGGATGTACCAATGTTTCTTCATCCATTCATCCACTGAAGAATATTTAGGTTGTTTCCAGTTTCGTAGTCATTATAAACAAAGTTGCTATAAACATTCATATACAGGATTTTGTCTGAGGACAAGCTTTTTCTTCTCTGGGTAAATACCTAGGAGTGGGATTGCTGGATCATATGGTAGGTTTATGTTTAAGTGCCAAACTGTTTTCCAGAGTGCTGTACCATTTTGCATTCTAACCAGCAACGTATAAGAATGTATAAGAGTTCCAGTTACTATGCATCCTTAGCAGTACCTGGTATTATCAGGGTTTGGGTTTTTCTTTTAAGGT
Source organism: Balaenoptera acutorostrata (assembly GCF_949987535.1). NCBI lineage: Eukaryota > Metazoa > Chordata > Mammalia > Artiodactyla > Balaenopteridae > Balaenoptera > Balaenoptera acutorostrata. The sequence continues at coordinate 35,493,766 of NC_080082.1, read as the reverse complement.
GTTCTAATAAGGGTGAGGTGGTATTGCACTGTGGTTTTAATTTGCCTTTCCCAATAACTCATGATGTTGATTATCTTTTCATGTGCTTATAGGCCATCCACATCTTTTCTCTGTGAAGTGTCTGTTCAAACATTTTGCCCTCTTTTAAATTGAGTTTTCATTTTCTAATCGTTGAGTTTGAGAGTTTTTTATGCATTCTGGGGACAAGCACTTATGTAATTTGTAAATATTTTCTCTCAGTCTGTATCTTGTCTTTTCATTTTCTTAACGGTGTCTTTTGCAGAGCAAAAGCTTTTAATTTTAATGAGGTCCTATTTGTTTGTTTTTTTTCTGTTGTGCTTTGGTGTTTAGTGTAAATCTCTTTGTATAACCCAAGGTCACAAAAAATTTCTCTTATATATTCCTTTAAAAGTTGTATAGTTTTTAATTTTATATTTAGGTCTGTGGTCCATTTTGAGTTAATTTTTGTATAAGGCATGAGGTATACACCAATGTCCTTCCCTCCCTCCTTCCCTCTGTCCCTCTCTTCCTTCCTTTCTCCTTTCCTTCTTTTTGTTTTTTTCATTTGTTTGTTCTTTCTTTTGGCATGAGGATGTTCAATTGTTCTATATCATTTGTTGAAAAGACAACATTGAATTGTCATTGAATTTTCTCCATTTCTCCATTGAATTGCCTTTGCATCTTTGTCAAAAATCAATGGACTAAACACAACATTGTAAAACAATTATACTCCAATAAAGATGTTTTAAAAAAAGTCAAGGGGTATGTTTTATTTTAAATTTGGGTACTGGATTTCTTATGTAAACCCCTTGCTAAAATTTTTTAACAACCATAATGAAAAAGAGAAAAAAACCAATATGGAATTCTTTTTTTTTTAAACATCTTTATTAGAGTATAATTGCTTTACAATGGTGTGTCAGTTTCTGCTTTATAACAAAGCGAATCAGTTATACATATACATATGCCCCCATATCTCTTCCCTCTTGCATCTCCCTCCCTCCCACCCTCCCTATCCCACCCCTCTAGGTGGTCACAAAGCACCGAGCTGATCTCCCTGTGCTTCTTTGACAAGGATCCACCATTTAGGGGCAACATAAATTCTTCAAAGGATACATAATAAATATAAAACAAATAATCAAAAAAAAAATCAATGGACTATACTTGTGTGGGTCTGTCACTAACTCTCCATTCTGTTCCATTGATCTATGTGTCTATCGGTCAATAAATACCATACTATCCTGTTTACTGTAGTTTTATAATGTCTTAAAATTGTATAGTATGAATTCTCCAATTTGCTCTTCTTTTCAAAAGGATTTGACTACTCTAGCTCCTTTGCTTTTCTATATAAATTTTAGAATTAATATGTCATAACTACCGTCCTACTGGGATTTTGATTATAACTGCATCAAATATCTAGATCAGTTTGGGAGAGAATTATTGGTTTCTTAACTACGTTGAGTCTTGCATTCCACAAGCACAGTATTTCTCTCCAATCATTTAGATCTTCTTTGAATTCTTTCATTAGTATTTTGTAGTTTTCAGCACACATAGTCTGCACACATCTTTGTTAGATTTATATCTACTTAGCTACTTTCTATTTTTGGAGCAATTGTAGATGCTATTTTTTAATATTTTAGTTTCCTATTGCTCATTTCTGGATTATTGAAATACAGTGGATGTTTTCTATGTTGCCCTTGAGTCTATCTCATGACCTTGCTAAACTCACTTATTAGTTCTAGTCTTTGTTTTTTATAGATTCCCTTGGGATTTTCTAAGTAGACAATCATATTATCTGTAAATAGAGACAGTTTTGTTTCTTCCTTTCAAATCTCTATGCCTTTTTTGTTTTTGTTCTTATTTCCTGGAATAGGCTATTTAGTATGATACTGAATAGGAGTCATGTTAGTGAACACCCCATCCTTGTTTGCAATCTTAGGATGAAAGCATGCATTTTTTTCACCATTAAATATGATGTTACCTGTAGGGTTTTTGTGGATGCCCTTTATCAGGTTAAAGAAGTTCTCTTCTATTCCTGGTTTGCTGAAAGTTTTCATCATGGATGGATGTTGAATTTTTTAAATGCTTTTTCTGTGTCAATTGATATAACTATGTGATTCTTCTTTAATGTGGTAACATGAAGATTGCAATGACTGATTTTCAAATGTTCCACCAGCTTTGCATTCCTGGGATAAACTGCATTTAGTTGTGATGTATCAATATTAATACTTTTTTGTATATTGCTGAATTCAAGTTGCTAATATTTTGATGAGGATTTTGTGTCTATATTCATGAGGGATATTGGTCTGTAGTTTTCTTGTATTATCTTTTCTTACGTTCTGGCATCAAGGTAATGTTGGCCTCATAAAATAAGTTGGATAAGTTGGAAAATGTTCCCTCCTATTCTCTGGAGGAATTTGTGTAGAATCTTCTTTAAATGTTTGGTAGAATTCACAGAGAAACTATCTGGGCCTAGAATTTTCTTTTCCAGAAGGTTTTAAACTATAATTTCAGTTTCTTATAGGTAGGACAGTTGAGGTTACCTACTTTTTCCTGGGCAAGTTTAGTAATTTGTGTCTTTCTAGGAATTAAGCAATTTCATCTAAGCAATCAAATTTATGTGTATAGAGCTGTTCATAGTATTCTCTCATTAAACTCTTAATGTTTGTATAGTCTATACTGATAGCCTTTCTTTCATTTCAGATAATGGTATTTGTGTCTCTTCTATGTCTTTGAGAGTCTGGCTGTCCGTTGGTCAATTTTACTGATACTTGCAAAAACAAAAAAACAACTTCTGTTTTCATTGATTTCTCTATTTTTCTGTTTTTAGTTTCATCGCTTTCCACCCTTACCATTATTTTCCCTTTCCTTCTACTGGCTTTGGGTTTATCTTTCTCTTTTCCTAGGGTAAAAACTAGGTTATTAATATGAGATCTTTCTTTTTAAAAATAAAAGCACTTAATGCTATAATTTCTAAGCACTGCTTTATCTGCATCCCATAAATTTGATATACTGCATTTTATTTTTGTTCAGTTATTTGTTCAAACCCTTTTCTAATTTCCCTTGAGATTTCCTTTTGACCCACAAATTATTTAGAAGTGTGTTGTTTAATTTCCAAGTATTTGAGGACTTTTTCCAGATATCTTTCTGATTGATTTCTAGTTTAATTCCAAGATGTTTAGGATTTGAGTCTCATGCCCTACAGCTGGAGATAGAAATTGGGGATACTTTGGGAGGGTATCTTGATAATTGTAGCAAAAGCCTTAGAAATTTTCATATACTTGGATCCAATAGTTCCACTTGTTTGCTTGTATCCTAAGGAAATATTCATGAATGCACACATACATTTGTGCAATCCTCCAAATTTGGAAAAACCTAAATGCCAAACAATAGGAATAGGGGACTGCTAAGCTAAAGTATGGTTTTCCAAACAATGAAATGTTATGCAGCCATTAAAACTTTTTCTGAGGAAGACTGTGGAGTGCCATGGGAAGGAGCTGATGATCTATATTAATTCCTTTGTTGTCAATCATCTCTCCACTGGGATATAACCTCAATGAGACAGCAAACTTTGCTTCTCTTGTTTATTGCTATTTTTACTGTATTGGCGCATCGTAAATACTCAGAAATATTTAAATAAATAAATTGGAAAAAGTATATTTTATCATTAATATGTCAGTATTATATACATATGTATATTATATAACTATTATATATTATACATATGTGTATGTATGTAATATATGCATATATGTATGTATGTACACATCTATGAAATCTGGTCCCTCTCTTTTTTTTTTTTAGAAAATTTCACCATGACCAATACAGTGGTTCTTTTTTTTTTTTTATAAATTTATTTATTTATTTATGGCTGTGTTGGGTCTTCGTTTCTGTGCGAGGGCTTTCTCTAGTTGAGGCGAGCGGGGGCCACTCTTCATCGCGGTGCGCGGGCCTCTCACTATCGCGGCCTCTCTTGTTGCGGAGCACAGGCTCCAGACGCGCAGGCTCAGTAGTTGTGGCTCACGGGCTTAGTTGCTCCGCGGCATGTGGGATCTTCCCAGACCAGGGCTCGAACCCGTGTCCCCTGCATTGGCAGGCAGATTCTCAACCACTGAGCCACCAGGGAAGCCCCTGGTCCCTCTCTTTATATGTGAGTTGCATTCTTGCTCCTACTTTGCCTTTAAGTTCTGTGCATTTTCCCCCTTTTCCCTGTGACTCACTCCAGATCCATTTCACCCTGCTGCTCTTCCACGCTTGTGGAGCAATTCCTACTTGGGGGCTGTTTACAGTCATCATTTTTGATCACTAATTATGATGATGTCCTCACAATCAGTAGACACAAGTCACCTCATTTTTCTGAAGGACAAGTGTGGACAAATGTAACTTTCTCCTCAAGGCCCAAAGTGAGTTAATGGCAAAGGGGGATCTCGGGCCAGGGTATATTACTCCCATCCCAGCGACCTTCCCTTCCAACGCCTTGCCTCTACAGCACTGTCCTTTCAGAGATAATGACTCTGGGGCATCTGGGACCCCTGATCCCACTTGAGGCTGTGAGCCCCTCATCAGAAGTGTCTGGGTTTTCAGCATCACATGAAATGCCACAGTGGCCTTACATTCTTGCTGGTTCTTACATTTCCCAAATACCAAAAGGCCACAGTCTGCCATAGCAACTAACAGTCTGAGAGATGTAATTGCTTTTTAAAAAATATTGGGCAACCGGGCCACTTGTGCTTTGCCATTCTCTAGCTTTTACAAAACAACACAAAATACTGCAGGAGACACCCAAAGCCCCTCAGCAGGCTTCGGTGAAAATAAAATGGGCTTGGGGGTGAACTGATCAGGGGTCTGGTTCTGTCACGGTGTGAACTCAGGCACGTGACAGTCTCTGAACTTCACCTGCCCCACCTGTGAAATAGGGACAAGTGGGCATTAAATGTGGTATCACAGATGAAAGGATGGGCACCTTGTGTCTGGCGAATAGCGAGGGTTCAGTACAGAGGATTTGTTGTGCATCCATCCCGGCTGACAACTCTGCTCAGAATTACCTTCTAAACGTCCCACTTTCAAGGGAAGAGCGCACCATTGGAATCAAGGTGAGCTCTACCTGCCTCACCTGTTTGGCTTGTTCCCCTTTCGCCAGTTCTTCCTTCTCCAATATCTTGCACATCTCAGTGGTCTTGCCTGCTGGGGGAGATCTTGCAGCTTCTCTGGCCTCCTTTTGGGATAAGAGTATAGGGAGATATAAGTGGGACTTTTTACCTTCTCCAGGTTTGTTTTGCAGAATCTTTGCCAACTTGGAATTGACCATGTGAGCTGACACTGGATGTCATGGGAGGACACTTAGGTTTGGTGAAGTTTCTCTGGAGCCCAGAATTTGGGAGACCCTTTGATCCTGAAGGGGTCTTTCCAAAGCTGACTGTCCGTACCCACCACAGGCTCAGTGGGGAAGGACAGTGTGGACCTTGGGCACTCAACCCTCCTGCCTGACATCCACTCGTGCTCTGGTGTCCCCACTCCCTTGGCCAGTGTCTGGGGCCTCAGTCCATGACGACAGCACTCTCTCCTTTGTAGCACATGTGTCTGCTTTGCTTCACCCTCCCAGCCGACCGGAAGCATATGAGAGCTAGGACCACCGAGCTGCCATCTCTCTCCTCCCAACTCAGAGTTCAGTAATTGGCCACTAGAAGCAACACTGAAGGATGAGGTCATTTGGATCCTGAACTGATAGCTGCTTCGTGCAAAGGAAAGCCATGCCCCCAGCCACACACACACACCTGAAGATACGCCTCCTTCCAAGGGAGGTTTGGCTGAGGCGCTTTGTTCTTTGGCACAGAGCAAGCTAGTGGCGTCACGTTTGAGTGGCCTCTGAGTGTCTGAGCAAAATGTTCTGCTTTTGATCGTCACTCTTCAAGCAGCATGTTATTGTCATGCTTCTGCCTCTTTTTAATAAAGAAAAACAAGGAGGGGTTTTGCACGTGCAAAATTAACACAAATCAAAACTGCGCTTCTTTGATCCATTCTGAACTCTGATCTGCACCGGCCTTTTTATTTTCCCACTGAGAATGTACAGCTCAGGAAGGATTATGGAGGGAGAAAACCGCTTACCACTTCCCATTTGATTAACACAATTTAATGCGGCAATAATGCCAGGGAAGTTCATTACTGGGGAAAGGCTCTGAGGCGGCTGCCCATGGTGTCTGGGGACTGGGTCTTTTTATTTAAAACGCAATCAAGCACCTACAGTGAGAGGATCTGTGAAATTCTGCCTAAGCTGGGGAAAGTGGAATTTCCATTTAGTGTAGACAGAAAAAAAATCCCTTCTGTTTGTACAGCTTTTGACAGTTTTTCATTCCGCCTGCAAATATTTAGTGTGGCTTATTAAGTTCAAAACTCTGGGATGCAAAAAAGGAGCAAAGGACCCTACCCTCATGGTGCTTACAGCCTAGAAGGGAAGGAGGATGTTAGCCAAAGTGAGCGCGTTGGTGAAGGACGGCATAAGGGGAAGGACGGGGGTATGAGAGCAGGTGAGTCAGTAACATGGCATCTGTCTGGGCAATCAGGGAAGCCTACCTGGAGGAGATGACATATGAGCCGAGATCAGAAGCATGAGTAAGAGTTGATTTGGAATCGGTGACCAGGGGAGGGGCAGAGTTTTTGAGGCCGAGAAACAGCCTGTGTGACATTGGGAGGCAGGCAGCAGCTTGAGCTGTGAGCAAAGCTGTCAGGTGGCCACAGTATCTGGGCAGATGGAGGGTAGGTGGCAGATGGGGGATGGGGTTGGCGAAGAGTACATAAATGCACCCCAGCCTCCTCGCCTCCAATTCAGCTGCAGCTGGGTGTGGAGGATGGAGGGTCACCCTTATGGTCAGAGAATGATTAGAAATACATGGCCTCCATCTCAGAGGATCCCCCACCCCTCAGTAACAATGGCTTAGAAGGCCCAGGTTCAAGGCCCAACCCTGTGTCTCCTCAGATTTGTGACCTTGGCAGTGTCATTCAACTCACCCGTGCCTCCATCTCTGATCTGCAAAATTTTGTCATTGTGGTCACTCTTTTCTTGCCTCACAGCACTGCTGGGTAAAAGAAATAAAACAGGAGGCTCAAGCAGTTTCGAGGCATTCTGGAGAATATCAGGGCTCCTGGCATCAATCATTAATGGGACACAGGACACAGGATATGGCTGGGCAAGAACAAGGAGCCATGAGTTGCATTGAGATTGGAAAGATTCTGTCCAACTTCTAGGAATAAGACTGAGGTCTGGTGAGGAACAGGCTCTCTGAAATAATCCTCATGTTAGTCATGAGCAGGTAAATTATGCTGCAATAAATACAATCCCAAAGTCCCTGAGGTAGTACCGCAAAAGTTATTTCTTATTCACATGAAGCCGATTCAGTCTTGGGCAACTGTCCAGGGCAACCGTCCTGTGTGCTGTGAGTTCACAATTCAGGCTGAGGGAACCTTGCCCATAGCTGCAGGGCCATCGTGGAGACAGCACACCAGCTCTTAATTGCTTCCCCCGGAAGGGACATGTGACACTTCTGCTCTTGTTCCAGTGGCCAAAGCAGGTCACGTGGCCACACCTCACCTCAAGGATATGCAATTCTGCACCTCTTTGTCCCAAGAACATGCATCCTGGCTGCCAGCATTCTGCTTCTCCTAAGCCGGCTCTCCTGCTTTTGCCCCCATAGCATTTATCACCTATGACCCATCACATAGTCTGTTTCTTATGCCGATTGTTTATTTCCTGCTCTCCCACCCCACCACCTAGAATATGGATGCCACAAGGGCAGGGATCTTGCTCTGTCTTGTTCTTGGTGTCTTCCTAATGTCCAGAATGGTGCCTGGCACATATCAGGTGCTCAATAAATATTTACCAAATGTCCACAGGGACTGCCCAGTAATGCCTGAGTTCTTCCAGGGTCTGTGGCCCAGAGAGTGGAAACCTCTTGTTTGGATTATCATGTTCATTCCGGGGAACTCAACTCCTCCAAAAATGTGGCATGTCTTGGTCAGCTTCTCTGCCTATCAGGATGTTAATGATAAAGAAAAACAACTAATTGAGGCTCAGAGGGAGCAAGGGCATTATTTCAGGGGGGCTGCCACGAAGAGCAAGGCAAACCAGAGGAAGCAGGAGAACGCACCTGGCAGCCAGGGGTTGGGAGCTGCATTTTCACTCCCTGAACACTCATGAACGGCAGAGAAGGACCAGCTCTCTCTCATGTTCCCTGAATGGCGAAGGCAGAGGCTGTCTTGAGGAAGAACAAATTGTCCTGACCTGTGGATCGGGATCAGAGAATTGAAGTAGAGGCTGGACAGGAGTCAGACACATGGAGCTACTGGGCTTGACTCGATGGCCCCCGAGGGAGAAGACCCGCCTGGAAGGCCGGTAGAGGTTTCCTCCTCGCTTCCCGGCTGCGGCGAGTTCAGCTTTCCCATCCTGCAGGTACTGTCACTGGCAACCTTAAGAGCGCACTTCACTTCCCTCTTGCAGGCAGAAGACACAAGACGCGTCTGTATTTAGCCTCGGCTGTCGGGGAGAAGAAACCCACGTGAGCCTCTTCTAACTGGCTGAAAGCCTGGCCTGGCTGGGGAGCCACCTGGGTCACGCTGGGTGATACTGACAAGCCCTTCGCCTGCGGGAAGTTCTATCTGCCAGGCCTCTAATAAACTCTTCACTGCAGCTGCTCACACCTGGGGACCTTTACCCTCTGCGGGGGCCTCCCTGTGTCCCAGCTGTTTCTTTACTGCCTTGAGAATTCAGGCAAGGATTGGCTGCGATTTGATAAACGCTGGAGATGTAAAAGCACACGACCCGGCCACTGTCTCCCTTCGGACAATAGGAAGACTTTGCTTATGTTTGGTGTTTGCTCTGTCCCTCTCCTGTCCCTCTGCAGCAGTAACTATATTCTCCCTTCTTTCTTTCTTTTGATGTTTCATCTGTGATGGTGGAGTAGCCACGTGGGCTTGTGGATTTGACTTGGGCAGCACGTGAGGAAATGGTAATAACGAGGTGGCTTACATTGTGCAATGCTCTGACCTTTCCAGTGGGCCTCCACGTGCCTATTTTATCCTCACAGCTTCCCCGCCAGAAAAGCCCAACAAGGGGGATTGTCCTTCTATTTGCAGATGGAGCTGTTTGGGCTCAAAGAGGAGCAGGGACTTGCCTCAGGGTCCAGAGTGAGTTACAGACAGACTTAGTGAGAATCCAGCTGGCCTGGATTTTGTTTTTTAGTGTGTTTGACAAATATTTAGTGAGTTGCTACCATGTGCCAGGCATTTTTCCAGGGGCTGGTGAGAGGCTGATGGAAAGTAGATCGGGTTTGTGCTCTCTGGAGTTTACATTCTTGGGATCCATCTGAAAATAGAGGCAGATTTAGGATATTCACATGCATGATGCAAAATGGTTGTCTTTTCTTGATTTGATTTTTAAAACAAGGCTTAGGGTACAGTGTTCTCACTCTGTGTCTATCTCTGTCTCTCTCTCTCTCTCCCTTCCTCCCTCCCCCTCCTTCTCTTCCTCTTCCTCTTCCTTTTTCTTTCCTGTTAAGACTTGGGGAGATCCAAGTTCACTGCCATAGCCATCTACTACTTTTCTTTCTTCCCTAATGATTTCAATAACTTTTGATACAATGCACCATAGGCTTTTTCTTGCAAAGGAACGAAAGGTGAAATGTTAATATGATTTTATTTGGGCTCAGATTGGATAAGGAAGACCTTTTGTTTCCTACCTTTCATACTCAAGTCGGCACTCGTTAATTAAATTGAGCTTGTGGAAAGTGAACTTTGGGGGGAGGGAGACTCCTGAGAATAGAATACGTTTTAATCAAATATAGGCAATAAATAAATAAGCAAGAAAAGAGCTATTAGATAAAGAAACACCCTGAACACTTCCAGATGAGAGCCCTTGACGGAAAGGTGATTTGTTTTTTCTTTTGGGTGAAAGTGCACACTTAGAAAGAAAACAGGGCCACTTGGACAAGATCATTTACCACCCCCAACCCAGACACCCTGAGAATGGGGGAGAGCCTTGCTGATTCTGCTGCCGTAGACCACCGCCGTGGTTTTCTGCAATTAAAGCACGAGGGGCTGCCTGATTTCGCTGAGCTTATGCCTCACCTGGCCACGAGGGGGCGTAAAAGAGTCACTTTTCTCTGTGTGGAGCGGCAAACCTGGGAGGCCTCTCACCTCTGGGCCAGGTGTGGCCAATGATTTTGTCTGCTGGGCTTGGGGGCACTGAAAGAGAACTGAACATCTGCCTGCCCGTGGGGGAGGCTGGTTCACCCCAAGGCCCCAGATGTACATGAAATGGAGTGGGAGCATTGTGATGGGTGACAGTATGGGCTTTGAAGGCTCTGAGACTTACTTTGTGTGTGATTGTAAGTGAGCTACTTAGCCTTTTGAATCTCAGCTTCCTAATCTGTAAAACGGGGATATAACCTTATAGGGCTGTTGAGAGGAGTCAATGAAATTACAAATATAATAAGTTGAGTATGAAAGTGATAGGTGCTCAATACAAAATAGTTATTATGATACCTCTGTCCCTCCCCAATACCCAGCCTGCCCCCAAAACGTGCTGCCCGCAAGGAATCCAGGCGTATCCCACTGCCTCTTTTCCTTTGTGTTTTTTACAGAAAGTTATAATGAAATGTATGGTAAGTCTTTTAATGGAAATTCTCTTTGGCTATAAAATATATGTATTCATGCATTCATGTAACCGTTGAGTGCCTACCGTGGGTCAGGTACTCTGGACATAAAATGGAGAGTAAAAAGCAGACCTAGCAAATGCTCTCATAGAATTTCCAGTCCAGACGACCGCTGTCTGTTAGAACTTTCCATGATGATAGAAATGTTCCATATCTGTGTGCCCAATATGGTAGCCACTAGCCACATGTGGCTCTTGAGCACTTGAAATGTGATTAGTGACAGGAAGTAGAAATTCAATTAAATTGTATTTGATTTTAATTGATTTAAGCTAAAATAGCCATGCATGACTAATGGCTAATCTATTAGTGCGGGTCTAGAGGATAAATGCGAAAATGTTTAGCACAGGGCCTGGCGCCCAGTGGGTACTCAACAAGTGCACACTTCCTTTCCTTCCCTCCACTGTGTGGCCCCTGGTACCTTGTGTGTAACTCCTCTGCTGCTATTACACCTTCTTGGGGATGAGTGAGGTCGTCCAAATAGACTCTAGAAAGGCAGGTGCCAGTTCAGATGACTTTATGTATGCCTGGCAGGATTTTGCACACATTAGGTGAGACAACGTGGTGTAGGGAAGGGAACATGCCTTGGAGCCAAGTGGAAATGATTTTAAATTTTGGCTCCATCACTTACAAGCTGCAAGATAGGAGCAAGTTACTTAACCTCTCTGGGTCTCAGTTTTCACTTCTGTTAATTGGGGTGATGATCACTACTTGGGTGGTTGTGAAGACAGATGAGATCCTGCAGGAAACAAACCCATGACACAAATGGTCTTCAAAGATGAGAAATCCAATTGCAAGCCAAATATGCTCAAACCATGATGAGGCTTCTTTGGACATTCCTAGCCTGACAGATGTACCCCCTGTGGTGTGACTCTGTTGTCCTAACCTTGTTGATTGGCCAGCCTGTGAGCACCTGATTCCAGATAAGCCAATCACGTTTCTTTCAAGAGATTTAAAAAGTATAAGACCTAAGGGAGGGCTTCCCTGGTGGTGCAGTGGTTGAGAATCTGCCTGCCAATGCAGGGGACATGGGTTCGAGCCCTGGTCTGGGAAGATCCCACATGCCGCGGAGCAACTAAGCCCGTGAGCCACAACTACTGAGCCTGCGCGTCTGGAGCCTGTGCTCCGCAACAAGAGAGGCCGCGATAGTGAGAGGCCTGCGCACCGCGATGAAGAGTGGCCCCCGCTTGCCACAACTAGAGGAAGCCCGCGCACAGAAACGAAGACCCAACACAGCCAAAAATAAATAAGTAAATAAATAAATAAAGGAGTTCCTTAAAAAAAAAAAAAGACCTAAGGGAGCAGGTCAGCCCTTCTCAGGGGTGGGAGCTGAGAGAAGTGAGGCCCAAAGCTAGCTGCACCAAGATTCCCCCTCCCACAGCGGGAGGGAGCTGGTCTGCAGCAGGAAAGAATCAAACCAACACATGCAAAGAGAAATGGACATAAAAAGTGGGGAAAGAGAGAGAGAGCAAGCAAGCCAGCCCTGGAGATGTTCACACCCTGTTCCAATTGGCCCCTAGATGCGGCTGAAGCCTTAGTGCTCCCAGGGTTACATGAGGCTACTTCCTCATCCTTCTCGAACATTCTCCTTCCTGCCAGAGCCGATCTGGGCTGGGTTTCTCTTACTTGCAACAAAACAAATTCTAATTAAAACAGTGATCAATACAATACCTTCTCTTTCTCCCGCCCATTTGCATCCCATCAGAACTTTGCCTTAAACGTTGTCCTTACCCTCTATATCCACATCTGCTGTGGGGTAGCTCAGAACCTGGAGTGGTTTCCGGGTTGGGTGGAATGCTGATTCCCTGGACGTTAATTGCAGTTGGAGTCCTTTCTTGTAATGTCTACGTAACATTGCCTCAGGACAATTTAGTAGCAAAAGAGCAAAAGCAGGTATCTCTGAAGTGGTCCTCTGAGAGGTAGCTCAACATGTGGAGAAGAGGGCGTGTTGAATTGGGAGCCAGGGGACCCAGCTTCAAACCCTTGCCTGGCTGTTCACGAATGTGAACTTGGCAAGTCATGGCCTGGGCCTCAGTTTCCTCATTGGTAAAGTGGAGATGATAACACAAGTCATGCCTGTCTCATGGGGACTCTGTGTTTGGATGGAAGAATTCATGAATTCAACAATCCTTTGTCGAGTTGCTGCCCTGAGTCTGGCACTTCACGTTCATGCAGAGCGCTTTGAGAATTATATACGCCTTCATCCATCTTCATCCCAGCTCCGACGAGGAAGAAACAGGAGGCGTGTCTGGGGAAGGAGGGCATTTCCTACCTGCCTTTTCTTGGGACCCCTGATGGGCCAAGGAGGCAGTGGATTCATAGCAGTCTCCTACTTACTTGAGAACTTGGCGGTTTCCCCCTGAAACATCACAGCACCTGGACATTTCATGGCTCACACCTCGGGCTCACCTTTACATGAGATGAGCATCCTACCTGGGGAGCCACCTGCCACCGTTCCTTTCTGTTGAGCATCAGGGCCTCCTTCCCTTTCTGGGGACCCAGAATCAGCAGGCTTGCTTCTCACACCATCCTACCAGCTTCCCAACTGGCCAAAGCCAGGAGCATTGTTGCCTTTGGCACTGCAGTGTCTTGACTTTACAAATTCACAGTTTCTGGAGCCCTTCTTTGAGAATTCCTACCCACTGCTGTCCTGCTCCAGACTCAGGTGAAGTCACCTGCACTGAAAGTCGGCAGCCGTACATGGGTCCTGGTCCTAGCGCTGCTCTCAGACCTCAGGCAGGTCACATCTCACACTCTTTGTTCCTCAGAGTCCCCGTCTATAAAACCAGGATAAAAATACCTGCCCTCCCGACCTCACAGATAGAAAATTAGATTAGAGATGTGAGACATGGCGAAGCACGATGTGACTGCAAGGTGGTAGTATCATGTTTTATATAACCTTAAAAATCTTATTACAAAAATGATATCTGCTCATTGGGGGAAACTTCGAAAATGTAGATAAGAAAATGATGAAAATAAAAATAGTCCATAATCGCATCACCTAGAGAGAACTGCTGTAAATAATTTAACGGATATCGATCGTTCTAAGATCTACATCTATCTACTTGAAATGGGACAACACTCTTTGTGCTATTTTGCAATTTGATCTTTCCCATAATAACATGAATCCCCAGAGGTATGCTTTGCCAGATATTAAACTTGTGGGATTTCCTCCCATGCGTCAGAGCCAGCGAACCACCTTGGAATTGTTGAAGGTCATGTCCTCCGTCCTCCAAAGAGTAGATGCAGAAAGCTTGGATTCACTTGGGAGCCTCCTTTCGGAGGAAGGGCTATGGCCCAGGGTCTGTGGAAGGAGGGTTATGTAGTCAGACCCTTGTTGCTTTGAGGGTAAAGAGGGAAACATCCTGTTCCACAGGGGAGGATCCCTGGGAGGTAGGGGCTGGTGGCTCTGGTCCTAAGAGATGGTGACAAAAGGATCCAGGGCTGACCCAGGGTCCCAGGAGCTGCATGAAACTCCAGAGGTGGTGGGCTGGGGAGGAAAAGGAGCTGCCTGCTTGCACGCCCAATTCTAGGGAGCCCTGGGCCAAGCTTGGCACCAAAGGAGTGACATTGCTGCCCCTCCCCCAAGAACAAGAGGGCCTCAACAGGGATATAGACTAGGGAGGGGTTGCAACAGCCAACCAGCATCCTGGGTGTGAGTTGCCCTCAGTGTATTGGTGGATGGTCCACAGCAGCAGTGGACCGATCCACCTCTAGAGTTTCCTCCATGTGGAGAGCCGGGTGGACCATCTATTAACCCTAGGATTCCTAGGAAAAGCCATGATTGGAAGAGGCTTTAAGAGGGAGATTGTAACTGTTCTCCTAATCATAAAGGTGAAGGACTGGGCAACTAATCAGAAAAGGGAAAGAGATGTCCCTATTTGTAGTGGGTTGAATGGTTCACCTGGGACCTGTGAATGTGATCTTATTTGGAAAAAAGGGTCTTTGAAGAAGTAATTAAGTGAAGGCTCTTGAGATATCATTCTAGGTTTAGGATGGGCCCTAAATCCAATGACAGGTATCCTTATAAGAGAAAAGCAGGGCTTCCCTGGTGGCGCAGTGGTTGAGAATCTGCCTGCCAATGCAGGGGACACGGGTTCGAGCCCTGGTCTGGGAAGATCCCACATGCCACGGAGCAACTAAGCCCGTGAGCCACAACTACTGAGCCTGCGCGTCTGAAGCCTGTGCTCCGCAACGAGAGGCTGCGACAGTGAGAGGCCCACGCACCGCGATGAAGAGTGGCCCCCGCTTGCCACAACTAGAGAAAGCCCTTGCACAGAAACGAAGACCCAACACAGCCAAAAATAAATAAATAAATAAATTAAAAAAAAAAAAGAGAAAAGCAGAGGGATATTTAAGAGATAAGGAATAGAGGGGACTCTCCCTCTAGCGACCTCTACCGGCAGAACTCAACAGGAAGGGTGTAGTTTGGAAAGTCGGAGCTCCAGCATAACAGAACAGAGTACAGAAGCATGGATTTGCAGCTGGGACTCAGCAGGTGTGATATGTGGTGCAAGAACTGTCGGGCTGTCCACATCCAGTCCTGAGTTTACAATGTTCTATGGACCCTGTGAACCCCGTTGATGCTACCAGTGGATCTATTTTCCTCCAGGCAGCCAGAGTGGTTTTCTGTTGCTTACAACCAAGAAACCTAGCAGGTACAGCTGTTAGCTTATATGATCCTCATACAACTCCATGAAAAAAGTCAGTAGAAAGTGTGATACACATTTTACAGATGAGAAAATTGAGTCTGGATGAGATTAAGTCTCCTACTCAAACCTGGTCAGTGGCAGTGTTAGGACCAGAGCCCAGGTCTCCTTAATCCAAAGCCTTTCCCTCTCATTTTGCTTCTCACCTGACTTGCTAGGGCTAGAAAATAAAAGAAGCTTTGATCCTCCCGGGCTGGTGATGCTCTCCACTTCCTGCCGAAAAGAAACAGAAAGATCTATGGATATTCTTTACAGTCAGCCAGAGTGGCAAGTCTGTTTAAGCAAAGTGTCAGTTTGCCCATTACCTTGATGGAAGAGAATTGAATGTAACAACTTTAACTTGTTGGAGAGGTGGCAATTGAATGGAAACAAGTGGCCTTTAAATTTCTTCCCAGAATGACTTTGAGATGAGGCAGAGAGACAGGGAATGTTGCTTTCCCTCTGAACCCTCTCCCGTCTTCTTCTCCAGTAATTTCTCAAGTGTCACGATAAGCCCTGGGAAAGTCTGATCCCAGGAAGACTCTCTCCTGTGGTTTCCAGGAGATGCAAGGCTTCAGTCCCTGAAATGAGTCTCTTTAGGCATCTTGAAAGTTGGCCATAAAGACACATTGTAGGGTAAGGTGCCTGCAAGAACTCCGAAATGGAATAAAAATCTCTTCAAGGTTTAGAAAATAAAAAATGACTGAGACACTGCTCTATTGATTTTCTTTCCCTGGTCTCACACCACTGGGTGAATAAATTATTCTTGGAGGTTTTGTACAAACTACTCAATAAAGTCACAAGCAATGTGTCTGGTAAATGTGGTCTGCTTTGATTTCAAGTCCACACAGCAGCCTGCAGCAGGAAGTGCTAAGGCGGAAGAGACCTTGTGAGCCACAGAATTCAACTTCCTCACTTCACGGGTATGAATAATGGGAGGCAGGGCGACTGGGAGACGTACCTGGGGTCACAGAGAGAGTTGGTGACAGAGTTGAGAGTAGAACTCAGAGTACTGGACTGCGTCATGCTGTCTCCAAATTTGAAGGCAGATAGATAGGAGCCTTGATAGGTTCCTGTGATGGTTCCCTTTATATGTCAACTTGACTGGGCCATGGGGTGCCCAGACATTTGGTCAAACGTTATTCTGGGTGTATCGGTCCAGGTGTTTCTGGGTGAGATTAACGTTTGAATCAGGAGACTGAGCAAAGTAGCTGCCCTCCTTAATGTGGGAGGGGCTTCATCCAATCATCTGAAGACCTGGCTGGAACAATAAGGCTGAAAAGAGGGAATTCCTGCCTCACTGCTGAGCTGGGACATGGGTCTTTTCCCGCCTTTGGACTTGAACTGAAGCACTGGCTCATCTTGGGTCTCTAGCCTGCTGGAATTTGAACTAGAGCTTACACCATCATCTCTCCTGGTTCTCAGGCCTTCAGACTGAGACTGGAAGTACATCACTACATCTTCTGGGTCTCTAGCTTGCTAACTGCAGATTTTAGAACTTCTCAGCCTCCATAATTGTGTGAGCCAATTCCTTATAATAAATCTCTTTGTAAATAAATAAAAAGATAGATAAATAAATGTCAGGCTCTCGGGGGAAACAGAACCAATATATATATACAATGTCTATGAGTTGGAGAGAAAAAAAAAAGTGATGATTTGGCATCTGAAAAAAAAGCTTGACATCTGAAAGAGCTAAAAGAAATATTTAGCACCCTTAGTTGAATACACAAATGGATCATACACAAAGGGCCAATATCTGTTTTCTCCATGCACTCCCTGTTTTATTTGTCTGTTTTAATATACAGCAATTTTGGCCCACTGAAATTGCTACTCCATTTCTTCAACTACACGTAGACATGGTCTACAGCAGAGGTTGCAGAGTGATAGCTTTAGGCTGGCATCGTCCTGAAGATGTGTTCTGTTTGGCCCACACTATGGGGTTTTTCCCCACATTGTATTTTTGCAGTTCTCTTTAGCATATTATATTTTAAGCATTTTTAAACTTACGTCTTAAAAGCCAAGGGATTTCACATAAAAATTCCACCTTTCTTGCTTTAAAAACAAAATGACAAAATTTAGCAACGTGTGGCTTCTAAAGGCCACAATCAGCTGGCACTAAGTAGCAGCTGTACTTTCAGTTATTGTGAGTGTCATGGGTTCCCCATAGTCCCCACCATTCCCAAATGTCTCCCTGATGCTGCAGCTGTGGGTCAGTGCCATTTGCCATCATGCTGTGCTGCTCAGATCAGTTACCAAATAATTCAGAATGTCTTTGAGATAAAGACATAGATTCAGTCAATTAACATTTCTTTGCTAGCGACTACTCCTAGGACGGTGTTGGGAGGTGGCAGTACAAAGATAAAGTTGGCATGGCTTTTGCCCATGATGAGATGTGGCCACAGTGAAATGGTTCCTGTATTCATGTCTCAATCCACAGTTTTTGCACCCTCATTAAGTATGCAGGTTGCTGGTTTGTCTGCAGCAGGTATATATTGAGAAAAGTGAGGGTGGGGTTAAGAGATTAGGTGGTATCAAACTGAGGTAGGCTGATATAAGTAAGAGCTTTATCTGTGGACGTGGAAGTGTTATGGAATAGTCTCTGAGTGGGAGTATGGCATGATGAGAAAAAAGAATAATGATGGCAGAGACCAGTTGTCCACCAGGCCACCCCTCTTCCTCCTGGGCTCTCAGCTAGACTACATTTCCCAGCATTCTCTGCAGTTAGGGAAGACCACGTGACTGAATTCCAGCCAATGTGGGTGGAAGCCATAGCTCTTCTAAACCTTACTCTCCCAACTCTTTAAAGTGACAGCTTCCATCTTCTTTCCCCTTTTAACAGCTGAATAATGTTGTTCGGAAGTTGTAGCCGTATCATGGAAAGAGCCTAGATCCTTGGGTCACTGTGTATCTAGGGGATATCTGCACTAGACTGTGATGTGAATGAGAAACAAGCCTTTACTTTGTTAAGCCACTGAGATTTGGGGATTTATTTATTATCATTTCCTTACCTAACAGGAACAACCATAACAACAAGAATAATTTATTAAGTGCTTACTCTGTGTTAGGCATTGATCTAAGTGCTTTACATACATTATCACATTAAATCATTGCAATTCTATGAAGTAGGTATTTTTATTAATATTTCCACTTAACAGTGAAGAAATTAAAGTACAGAGAGGTTAAGTAACTTGCCCAAGATCACGCAGCTACTAATTAGAAACTGTTTTATAGTAGGTTTATTCTGGAACAAAGGAGAAGCACAGAGGGAGGAGAATTCAAGGAGGCAGAAAACCATCAGAAAAGCAAAGTAAAATGACTTGGAATCACACGTGGTTCCCTGTGCCTGCATCTGAGCTGGGGGTGTTTGGAGACTCAGGATGCAATGGTAAGATAGCTGCCCACGCCCATGGCAGAGTCCTGCTGTGAGGGTGGGGATACTGAGGTGCCAAAGGAGGCACCCACTCTCCCAAGTTGTGTCTTTAGGCTGGAGGACTCTTTAGCGTCTCCAAAGAGCCCTTGTTCCTCTCCGGCTTCCAACAGAGCCAGCACATAATTCTGACAGAAGGGCCTCACAGGAGAAAGTTTCCTGGGCTTGGAGATGGTGCTTAGGTTGGAGCATCAGATGGGGCCCAACGGCCTCCCTGCTGTGCCTGCTCAGACCAGAGAGGAGGATGGGGGCTCAGGCATCTGAAGAGAGTTGGCTGCCAGAGGTGTTCCTTATCCCCCTCCAGCAGGTCATCCTGACCCAGACTTTGTGCTGCAGCATCAGACGAGGAAATGGAAGCCCGAGAGCAGCTTTCTTCTGGCGTAGGTGCCCTTCTCTGGCAGCCCCAGAGCTTCTCCAGGGGACCCTGCTCTGGGCCAGGCGCAGGGCACATTCCCCCCAACCGTGGTTTCCTCCATGCCTTGGTGTTGAGAATAGCAACTGACAAGGTTTAATTGAGCACCTATTTAGTGACGGGCACTGCCCTCAGTGCTGGAGAGCACATACTCGGTCAACAGGTCAAGGACCCTAGTCTCCAAGGAAACAGGCCAGCAAGATCATTTCAGATCTGAAGGACACAGTGGCATGGGGCGGGGTCAGGGAAGACATCTCCGAAGGGTTACACTTGGATTGAGAACTAAATGCTGAGCAGCCTCATGAAGAGCAGGGGAAGTATCCCAGGTAGAAGGGACAGCAAGGACAAACCTGCCAGGAAGGTACTGACTAAGAAGGAACTTGGAGAGTTTGGGCAACAGCAAGGAGGCCAGAGGGGCTGGAGGGAGCCACGGAGAAGAGCAGAGGTTGTAGAAGTCAGCCAGACCATGCCGGCCGTGTAAACCACGGGGAGAGGGGAGCACTGGCCTCTCCTCCGTCTTCTCTGAAGTCCTTGGGGGCCAGGACTGCCCAGTGCCAGTTCCCCAGAGAAACCTGTTCCACTGCTAGTTTCAGGGGGTTAGGTGAGGGATGCCTAGGAACAGTCTCTGAGGGCAGCGCAATGAGGTGGTGAAGGATGGAGAAACTTCGATGGGCTGTGCTCAAATCTCCATGGGCAAAATTCTAATGACACAGTCTTGAGTATGTTACATAACTTGGGCTCCATTTTTTTCTCATCTGTAAAAGGCGAATAATAGTGTACCCACTCTGTCCAGGTGTTGTGGGGCTTAAATGCCTCAGTGAATTCTAAAAACACCTAGCGTGGACTAACGCTCCATAAATATTAGCCATAGTTATTGGTTATGTTTAATGGACTGTGTTAAGTATTAAGAGGGTTTCTTAAAGGAGGTAAGTTCTTGATTTCTGTTGTCCTTTTGGAATGATCGTAGAGAAACCAGCATCTGACTGTGTCCCAGACCCTGTGCTTGCGAATCTCATGAAATCCTCAGGACGCTAGGAGTAAGAACTACTCTGATCCCATTTTTCAGATGAAGGCAGTGATATCCAGAGAAGTCAGTTGACTTTCTAAGAGTCTCACAGCTGACACATGGCAGAGCCAGAACTGAAGACACAGGAGTGTCTGACTCTGGAGTCCAAGTTCATGACCACCTTGTGAAGCAGTCTCTGTAAAAGTTCTCTCCTTCCTTTTTGGAGCTTCCCCAGCTCTACCCACATGGCACACGACTCCTTCCCCAAACTGGAGATGCCAGTCAGACATTTGTCTCTCCTGCTTCTCTCCTCAAGGATGTGTGACTGAGCCCACGTCTCTAAAGCACCCTATAGTTTGTCAAGGCCATGCACGTCTTATCATCACTGTCACCGTGACCCCCACCTCATCACCTGATACATCAGCCAAGGCTCTGGGGCTAAGACATGATGGTCCAGTGGCAGGGCTGGGACCAGCCCCTAGTGCCCTGACTTCAGTTCAGCCCTCTGCCAGGACACCATACTGGTTCTTGGGGCTGGGGCTGGAGCAGACACTCCCGAAATCGTTGTTGAATTTGTCTGGATTGAACTGAGATGAGGTTGGGTTTCAGATCTGGAAGCAGAGGAATACAGCATCCCTGGACTCTCAATCCCAGAATCGTCCTTATCTGCAGGCCTCAATTCATCAGCCGATGGCCTTGATGTCATGACCAGGGTTGGGTTGAGACAGGACTCCGGGAAAACCCAGCAAGGAACTGCAGTGAAGGAGTCCGCTCCACAGAAACAAGCCATTACCGCATCTCTGGCCTGCCTGCCAAGCTTCCTTCCCTCCCCCTGCCGATGCCTCCACCCCACTCCTCACCTCAAGCACCAGCAGGAGCTCTCACTTCTCTCCTGGCCCCCACCCTGCTGCCATCTGCCGGGCCGTGCACTGGCCTCACTGTGCCTGGGAGTGGGCACCGCGCCATGGCAGCCCACGGGCCTGCATGCCAGGCGGCAGGGCGAGCATGTGTGGACCCTGTGCGTGCTGTGAAGCTGCTGCACGGCCAGGCTTCTCGGGCGGGGGTTGGAGGGGTGTGTGGCCACGTGGCGTGATTGACAGGTAGGGTGGGAGTGGACGCCTGGGGGGGAATGCAGCTGCCTGAGTAGACCCCTGACTTGAGTTGGGATTGGAGGGGAGGGGAGTGGGGAGGTGGAGGGGCTGGGCAATTACAACACAGTTTCCGTGTTGCTGCTGAGTCAGCTCTGGTCACGCACGGAGGGGGCAGAGCCCCCTGCCTCTTTGCAAACCTTGCTTTAGTAACAAAAGAGTAGCAACCATTCATTGGGCACTTACTGCATGCCGGGCACTATGCCATGCTCTACCCTTGAGAGATGGCACTAAGAGTCTTTGCCACAAGCCCATGAGGTCCCCACGCTACGATGAAAGACATGGAGCTCAGGCAGTGAAGCTGGGGGCCCGAAGTTACCCTGGGGTAAGTGTCAAGGCCAGGACTCAGCCCAAGTCTGCTCGACTCGTAACACCAGTTTTGTCTCCTGACAGCGCTGTGCCCAGCACTCTACTCCACACTAAGGAGGGTCCTGCTGTGTTTCCTTAAGTGGCATCATTGGAGCACTTCCTGTTTGCTTGAATGTGCCGGATACTGGGGAGGGAACGAATGACATTGCCAACCTTTCAGCTGATCGTTGTCTCATTGGGAGAGTCCGAATGAGCTGGAAGCCAAGTAGAACCACCAGACCAGAGTCGCAAACCTGACGGACAGTCAGGACCACCAGGAGAGCTTTAAATATGTGTCCCAGACCCACCCTGGCTTCCTGAATCCAAATCTAGGACAGGGTGCTGGGATCTGGACTGCTGGAAGGTTCCCGAGTAATTCTGATGGGATGGAGGGTCCATGGTGCTCAAACTCAGAGGAAGAAACGATTGCTGGAGGTTGGTGTGGTCAAGGAAGGCTTCCTGGAGGAGGAGAACCTCAAGCATGGGGTGGGGGTATTGGGTATTTCACGCAGGGATGGTGCAGGCACAGCAGGCCTGGCAGCACATGCAGGGAGGGCAAAGGAGGTCTCTTCAGTCAGAGGGCGAAGGCACGCAGTGAAGTCCTTGGAGATGAGGCCAGGAAGCAGGAGGGTGGTTACCACTAAAGGCCCAGACACCAGCCTGAGGAGTTCCATCTATTCACACAACAAACACTTATTAAGCACCTACTGTATGCTGGGTACCGTGTCACACGCTAAGCATATAGACAAATCGGATGGGAAGTGATATTTTGGTTACGAATAAAGACATGAGAAGACAATGTTAGACATGGTGCTGAGGGAATGCTCCTGGAAGGCTGAGCAGGGTCAGGGTGAGAAGGGAGAGCCAGCCACGGAGGAAGAACACTGAGGCGGGGGACACGCGGTGAAGGCTATCCCCTGAGGTGGGGTTCGCTGGGAGTGTTCACAGAGCCTCTCCAAGGGCAGTGTGTCCAGAGCAGCCGGAGCGAGCGTGAGAGCCACGCGAGGACAGGCCGGCAGGTGGGCAGTGCTGGACTCCATGGGTCTCACAGACTGTGGGCGGCGTTTAGATTGAAGTCTAAAACCTTGTGCTTTGCCAACTTGAGGACCAGGCTGTGTCTGCAGACTGACTGGAGGCTGTGGGCTGGGGAGGAGCTCCCCATTCTTCCCCTGAGCCTTTAACACCCTTCCCTCTGTGGTCCCCGCAGGCCTTCCCCTCCTCCCTCACCTTCTGCCCAAGCCCGCACGTTTCCCTTTGTCTCTCCAGTGTTCAGTCTGGAAATCAACCTTGCTGTCCCCTTCCTCCAGTGAAACACCCACTCTGTCTACATAGCAAACCACTCCGATCTCCTGCCCTGGATCCTGAGTTGGGTGCCGTGCAGCCAGGGGATTATCAGGTTGCCCGGCCCTGGGCTTGAGTCACCTTCCAGGCCCTTCAGCCATCCTTGCCTCGCTCCGTGCCGAGATTCCTGGGAAGATGTGGCTCTGACAATGGCTTTGCTCCCCAGAAAGGCAACTGAGAGGGATTCGTCTCCTTCACACTCACAATTTACTGTACAATTGGTCCAATGCTGCGGCATTAAGAAACTTACTGTTTTTAAGTAAAGGTTAATTGATTGAAATTAGGCAGATGGCAACAGCTGCAGAATGGCAAAAAAAGAAGTACTTATTTAATTGATGAAGCTCAAGTTAAACTGGAGATGGCTGTGGAAACCGCTTAGTTTGGAATTACGGGAGGTGTGTGTGTGTGTTTGTGTGTATATGTGTGTGCACGTGCGCGTGTGTGAGTATAAACGTGAGGAGAGGTGGGATTCCAGATATTTCAACTCTCAGAATCTAGAGGTTCAGCTGGTATAATTGCCCAAGCCTGGAGTTATCCCCTCCACCCTATTCTGCAAACCAGGGATGTGTAGAAAAGCTTTTTGCAACAGATTTTTTAAATTATAATTTCTTTCTGAAACATTTCATTCTCTTTCTCACCAAAGCAGCAAGATCAGCGAGAGAGATCAACAGGAAAGGGGATTAGGTCCCATGTCATCACTAAGAGCATCAAATGCCAGAATACTTCCCCCCCGCCCCACAACTTTGGAAGCTGACATTTTGCTCAAATCTCTCTTATCACCCTATTTTGGTGATACCAACCAAGAGCCAAGGCAGGCATTAGCAAAACCGGGTGCTAGCGGGCTCTGGCTCCAAAGTTCAGCGTTTCCACTGTGATAAGTGGGAAACGACCTATTAATAACCACCTACTAATGCAAGAAGTCACGCACCGTCCTTGCCTGGAGGTCCTGGAGAACTCAGGTTGGTCCCATCCTCTGAGGGAGAAGAAGACTCATCAGAGTTGGGGATGATAAAAGCTGACCCTGATTGAGCATTTCAGCATGCTTTAATACTTGCCCTCCTTTTGTCTGTACATAGAAAAAGAAATCACAAAAGCTATTTACATAGTGAATCCCTTTTCAAATATTTTCCTTCAATCAAACCAAGGCCACTTCCATAGATATTGAATTAATCACATGTAGTCTCTGTATAAACTCAAGCTTTCACTATTTCTCTCAGTCTTTTCTTCTCTTTTCCAGCCAATTCCCTTTCAAATCATATGCTCCAGGCACACACTGGTCTTCTTTCTGCCCTTAACACGTCCAGGCTTTGAGCCTGCCTTTGAGTGGATCTTCCTTTTGCCCAGAACTTGGAATATTTGGTTTTATCTGATCATTCTGACTTCGGCCCAAATTTCACTTCCTCATAGAGCCTTCCACCTTAATTAAATCAGGACCCTCCCCATCCTGAGTATAAAGACTGATTATCTTTTTAGCGCTGGCCACTATCCAAACTTTTCATGTTTCTATTGATTCCATGCCTATTGTTACCCTGAAACCGGAGTCTGAAAACTATGGCCCATGGGCTAAATCCAGCTCATGGCCTATTTTCAGTATAGCCCAGGAGTTAAGCATGGTTTTTACATTTTTAAGTGGGAAAGAAAAAAAAGAAAAGTGATATTTCATGATGTGAAAATTATATGAAATTCAAATTTCAGCTTTCAAAATTAAGGTTTTTAAAAAATTGAGATATAATTGACATATAACATTAAATTAGGTTAGGTGTACAGGGTAATGATCCCACATTTTTATATATTGTGAAGTGATAAGTCTAGTTAACATACTCAGAATTAAAGTTTTATGGGAGCATAGCATGCTGTATTGCCTGCGGCTGTTTTTTTTTTTTTTCTTTATCATCTTTATTGGAGTATAATTGCTTTACAATGGTGTGTTAGTTTCTGCTTTATAACAAAGTGAATCAGCTATACATATACATATATCTTCATATCTCCTCCCTCTTGCCTCTCCCTCCCACCCTCCCTATCCCACCTCTAGGCTGTTTTCACACCAAAACAGCAGAGTTAAATGGTCGTGATAGAAACTATATGGACCACCAAGCCAAAAATACTTACTACCTGACCCTTCATAGAACAAGTTTGCTGACCCCAGGTCGAGAACGAGCTGCAAGAAAGCATGGACCCTGTCTGTCTTGCTCTCCACCCTTGCCAAAGTCCTTGCTCCACTGCATTTGTTGAATGAATTTGCTTTTTCCTGGACGATTCTTAACATGTCCTTCAAGATTCACCTGAGTCCCTACTTTCAGAAGCCCCCCCTGACCAGCTCCTCCGGGCTGGGGTGAGCCTCTCTCCTGGTGCTCCTGGCATCCTGGGTTGTCACTGGTACAGCACTTGCTCGTAACAACAGCTGACATTTGTAAGCCTTTGCCACAGGTCCAGGCACCATGTTACTGGCTTTGCTTGCATCTTCTTTTTTGACCTCACACATCCAGTGAGGTAGCTACTCTTATGATGCCCATTTTAGAGATGAGGGAGCTGAGGCACAGAGGTTACCAGCCCAGGGTTCACAGCTTTTAGGCAACAAACAGGAATGTGAGCTCAGGCTGTCTGACCCCAGAGCCCATTCATAACCACCACTCTTGTAATTTTGTTCTCTCGTCTGTCTCCCCATTCAGAGATGAGTTCCTTGGGCATGGGGGCCATGCCTCCCTCGTTTCTGTGTCTCGAGGCTTAATTGAGGAGGTGCTCAAAAATGATGGAGCGAATTCATTTCTGCTGCACTAGGGACTCATGGGCTAATCCACCACCCAAGTCCCCATTCTTCCTCTTCCATTCATGCACACTTCATTCATTCAAACCCTTCTGCCCTTGAGGGTAGCCAACATCCTCACTGGACACCTGGGGAAACCAGGGCTCAGAGGAATTAAGGGAAATGCCTCAAACCAGTGAGTGGCTGAGTCAGGGTCAGAACCCAGGCGTCCCCCCTGGAAGTTTCACCAGACCTGGCTCTTTGATCGATGGATGGAGAGACCATCTTACTGGCAGGCAGACCAAGCGCATCCCTTGGTCTTGTGAGGTTCTCTGTTATCAAGAATTAAAACACGACCAACCCCCGTCTCCCCAGACAATTTGCCTGTGATGCCCTTGACTGTGATCTTGCCTGACAGGTCCTACCCAGGCACATGTTGGAATCAAGTGCCAGGCTGCCTCCCCACCCCATTCCGCCCCCTCCCTCCCTCTTTCCGTACACACACTCCTGCCTCCAAGAGCACGGCTTCCTGACCAGCCAGCCATGCCCTAAAGCACAAACAGGGTAGGAAATGAAAACCCCGGGCAGAGCAGATGACGCGGGTGGGAGGTGGAGGCACCTCCGCCCAGTGCGGTCTGCTCGGCTCCCCAGGCTGGCAAGAAAAAAGTAAACATTATTTACTCAACCATGTGTGAGTTAAAACCAATATCTGCCCGCCATCTGTTCAGCCGAGTGACCCCTCAGAACTTCACGGCCCCCCATGACATCAGCATCATTCCTTCTAGTCTTTCTTATTGCTTCCTGGCTCTCACCCCTCCCCCGGGGACCAGGATGGGAAGGAAAGGGAAGGGTCCATCGTTGGCAGGGACAGCTCCTTGGACCACATCCTGGACATGCAGCCACGGAGGTTATTGTTAAAACTCCTGGCTTGGTGTTGGGGCGGCTTTTGCCTTCTGAGGCTTCTTTCAGATTCACTGAGGTTCAGTGGGAGCCCCAGATCCTACCTCATCCATTTGCAGTAGTCCTGGTTCTGATACCAACTAATGGTATAACCCTGGGCAAGTCCTTTCCTAGCTCTGGGTCTCAGTTTCCCTACTGAGTACACGAGGGCAGAGATCAGCCCCTCTTCAAGGTCTGATTGAGCCATAACGTCTCCCCGGCCACCCCTCCTTGGGTATACCCCATTTCTAAATCAGGGCCCTCACACCAGATGTTGCCAAGTTCTCCTCCAGGGAGGCTCTATTCCCAGCTGCACCCATTTACCGGTATCTGCCGAGGAAGGCTCCCCACCATGATGCCTTCCTGTTACCTGGCAACCGTCATCACCATGCAGGGCTCTGTAAGCCTGCCAGGCCGGTCTTCCAACATGCACGCACACACTAACACATAGGGGCTGGAGAGGAAGAGAGCTGAAGCCACAGAAGAAAGCTGTGTCTACTACACAGGAATCAGGACACACGGGAAGGGGTCACAGTGCAAAGACCACTGGGTTGACAATAAGAAAACCTGAGCTCCAGCCCCCGATGCTGATGCCAGATTGCTGTGTGCCCTTGTAGAAATTCTTCCCCACTCTGGGCTGCTGTTTCCCCTTTTGTGCAGCAAGAGCAGTGTGATTTACTGCCGGCTTCCGGCTTCCCAACTCAAGTTCCTTGGCACAATAAAAGATCTGGGTCCTGGCATCTTGGAAAACATGTGGAATGGAGCAAAGTACTGTAGCTACAGCCCTCTCATAATTCTCTGCGCGCAGAGAGGGGTTAAGGCAGCGGCTGAGGCCAATTAGATAGTGGCCCATGGCCTCCGACTGATGGCGTGTTAGAAACAGCTTGGCTCTGAGAACCGACTGAGTGCATCTCTTCCCAACTCTGTGTTCTATGTTGGAAGCTTGAAATTGGCCATGGTGGGAGTGGTTACTCCATGGAAACTGGCAAATGCTACAAATCAGGGATTGTAGTTTTTTGTTTTTATTTTGAGAGCCGTTGTTACTCATTTATCAGCTCACCTACTGCCTCCAGACCCTTTAGACAGATGGCCGTGGGATTTCTCACCAAGGGCAGAACTTCCTTCTCCCGTAAGTTTCCTCCAATGGCGTCCACGCCCGTGTGTCCTGTAGAGGGTGATCCACTGCCCACTTCCTGCCAGGTGGGCTCCCAGGAATGCAGGTAGAGGGAGAGGAGAGAGAAGAGGAAGGGGCACTCGCTTATAGGGATGTCTGTTTGTGGCAGCCGGCATGCGTTGCACAAAGGCATTTATGTACTATCAGGGAAGACTCGTTAATACCAGGGTGTTAAAATATGTAAATAACATAAACATGTACCACATCCTAATTACTGTTTTGCATTATCAAGTCATTTACTCTTTATGACATTTTACGACTGTTCAGCTGTGTCAGCAAACACTTAGCAGAGCCTCCTACCATGGATGAGAAAACACATTTCCCAGGCTCCTGTTATGGGGAGGTGGGGGGGGGGGGGACGGAGGCAAAACAAAGCCTTCCTGCTCCATGTGCCTGGGCTGTGAAGGAAGACACCCAGTCAGAGGTTCTCTTTGTGTGAACAGCATATGTTCCCGCTTCCTGGCATTTTCCTTGTCATTCTCTCATCCTGCTTCTCGTGGAGGCAGATTTATCCACAGGCTAATGAGAGCTGACATTTCTTGTGCCAGTTGCTACACAGGCTGCTTTGATTTAATGCAATGCAGGTGTCAACCAATCACAAAGCCAGCCTCCTTGAACCCTTCTTTAGAGCAACGTCGCTGTCACAATTCAAGGAGCTGCCTGCTCTGTGAAGCACAGTGACTTTCGGGTTATCCAGCCTGGGTCCCAGCATTGAACTCCGCCTGCCCTTAGGGCTCTCGGACCAGCTCCAAAGAAAGGAAGTTTCTTGTTTTCGCAGAAGGGTTTGAATTTGATGGCCACTTAGCTCTCTTTAAACAGTTAGTTTAAACTGGTGGTCTCACACAGGTGGCATAGAAACCAGTTCCTGTACATAGACATTTTGTTTGTCCCTCGCAATGTTCAAAAAAAATGGTTTTACTTGCCACTTTTTAAACATTGGGATATTTTATGTAAAAGTTCAGATTTTGGGTTTCTCTGAAAAAAATCTGAAGACCTGGCAATGCTTGTCTGATATTACTATGGGAAAGTCAACCGTTGGAGGGGTGTGGTAGTGGGTATAACAGGGCAGATAGAAGTACGGCTTCTGGCTTCAGATGGCCTGGTTCAATTCCAAGCTGCACAGCTTATTTGCTGTGTGACTTTGGGTGATTTACTTAACTTCTCTGTGCTTCAGTCACTTCATCTACCAAAAAGGGGCTAATCCTCATATCATCCAGTTATAAGCACGGGAAATAGTGCTTTGCACTTATTGAGTACTATATAAGGTTTATTTATTATGACCAATGGCTGCTGCCCTTAGGTAGGGTGTGTGCTTTTCGTGTGTTAGACCCTGGAACTTTCCTGGGTTAAGACACAAGACATGGTCCAGGGTCTGATGAGGCTGCCAGCCAGCGGCAACATCGAGGGTGAGCAGGTGGTGCGGTGGCATCCTTACGCATAGCCAGAGCAGGAAGGAGAAGGGGAGGAGCGCTCCAATCCTGATCTTCACACTGTTACCATTAGCGGTTTACATCCGTCAAGGTCCAGCGTATTCTCCAAATGACAGGTTCACAGAGTGGATGATTCTGCTCTGGAGATTATTAAAGATCGGTGTTGCTAGCAGGAAGAAGGGAACAGAGAGGTGAATGGAAACAATTTCCATTAAAATGGAGTTGGGAGACAAAAGGCACATGGAGAACTATTTTGAGCCCAAGGCAGGTGACATGGGATTCAAAATTTAATGAGCCTTAAATGCCATTGGATGAATATAGCCGGAGACGCACAGTTACATCAGAAAGGGCCCACACAGTTGCGTGCTTTCCCATAATACTCAATTTTTTAAAGGCTCCTTAGAACTAACAAGCTAAAACTCAGTCAAATGAGGGAGTCATCACCATTTGCAGCTAAGTGATCTTTCGGCTGCACAAGGAGACGGAGCCCTGTCCTACCGGGCTGCTGTTGCGTCACCCCGTGCTTGAGGACACAGGCCTCCACGCTTGCCCGGATGTCCGTGCCCAGCAGACTGACGGGAGGTGCGCCCCGTGTCTCCCGCCGCCTCTCCCCCATGCCCTCCTCGGGACGCCGCCTTCAGCTTCTCAGCAGGGTGGGTTCTGCCGGTTGTCTGCGACAGTTGTGTTCGCTGCAGGCTGCTGCTGCGTGGCTGGGCTCACGGACAGGGCTTGCATGTGTCTAATGCACAAACAGGGGGAACCAAATTCATTTCACAGCTGAGGTTGCTCACCCTGGACGATGCCAGGGAGTTTGGGAAAAGTGAAGCCCCTTCCAGCCTCTGAAACATGCTACCGATTTGGAAGCAAAAGGTCCCACAGCGGTGTGAATTCTTGAGGACCTTTGTGGCTTCCCCTAAGAGTTCGTTGACAGCTTTCCACGTGTGCTGTAGCCTGTGACACAGACAGCAGAGGTCGGGTTTTCCTGGGTCAATTACAGGGAGCGAATGATGGAGGCCTGGCAGACTTGAAGACTTTCCGCACCACCCCGCCCTACACACTTGGCCGTGACGATCCTGGTCCTCAAAGCTTCAGCCATTCTCATGCCCCCATCCTGATTTTTGCCATATCCCTTTGTCAGTATTTACTTAGTACATTCAAGCACCTATGTTAGCCTCAGCATGAGCAATAATATCTGTGAAATTACAGGTTTGATGTGTGGGCTTTATTTTTTCTACTGTACATTCAAATAAATGCATAACTGTCAATGTAGAAAAGCTTTCTTTGCATATCACCTAACATTATCTTGTGAACAGCCAGTAATGAAGGTGTGAAACTTCTGGAACTCTGCTCTGGAGGCAATAGGAAGAAATTGCTATGGCAGAAAAACTTGGAGGAATCACGGCACAAGATTGGTGGCTGAGAGGATTTGAATTCGAAGCCAGAGTGTGAAAGAAGCAACCCCCCTGGATGGGGTTTGGAGACGCATTTTCTCCCCAAAAAAGACTTGACCTGTCTTTCAAGTGAACGATATGAAGCATTTTGGGTTCAGAAATCCAGGCAGGAAAGTGAAGCATAAGGAAGAGCAGGTAGGCTGAGAGATGGGGCACTGGTTTTCCTCTGGGAGGAGGGAGACACATGTTTGCCAAAGTGACCCCCAGGAGCTGGCAAGAAGGCAGGTTCATGCTGCCCTGCCGAGCCACTCTCTCTTGACCACAGGACCACAGGATGAAGGGTCTTAAGGCACATATTAGTTTGCTAGGGCTGCCATAACAAAGCACCACAGAGTGGGGGATGTGAACAAGAGAAATTTACTTTCTCACAGTTCTGGTGGCTGGGAGTTGAGGTATCAGCAAGGTTGGTTTCCTCTGAGGCCTCTCTCCTTGGCTTGCAGACGGCTGCCTTCTCCCTGTGTCCTCACATGGCTTCCCTCTGGGTATGTCTGTGTCCAGATCTCCTCTTCTTATAAAGACACCAGTCATTTTGGGTTAAGGCCCAACCCAAAGACCTCATTTAACTTTAATTACCTCTTTAATGACCGTATGTCCAAATAAGGTCACATGCTGAATTACTGGGGGTTAAGACTTTCAATATATGAATTTTGAGGGGACACAACTCAGCCATAACATGGTCTTTGGAATCAAGGAAATGAAGTGATGTGTCAGAGCCTCATTTGGCTGCTTCAAATAATGGGACTATTATATGGCCCCCTGAGGCCAAGGAGGACAGCAAGCTCTTGGCACTCAGGCATGGCTGTTGTCGGCCCCGTGGTCCAGCAAGCTTCAGGGACCCGATGTCTGGGGTCTTCCACAACAGGAGCTGTGGCTCGTTTCCCTTGGTTTTCACTACTAGTACGCCTCTGAGCTTCGGCATCCATCCTTCTCTTTGTGGGTCCTCTGGTCCTTCCACACGCTAGCAGCCTGCTGGGCAACTCACTATTTCCTGATGCACATTCCAGACTGGGAGAGTCTGGTCCAGCTGACAACTATGTCAGTTTTTTTCTCAAGCTTGGCCACCCCATATCTCCCTGGCCCCCTGATAAATGAGACCACCCCAGACACAGGCATGGTGGTCAGGCCGGTTTCCTCTTGAAGGCAATAGTGACTGGCAGACACCACTACTGGTATAGAGGGAAAATATCCAGAAGTATTCGTCAAGGTGTTCTCGCTCCCACCAATATTTCCAGTTATCTCATGACCCTCCCCGCTGCGGCAGGAAACCATGGACCCTCCAGTCTTCAAGAGAGGGGTGTCTCGGGACTTCCCTGGCAGTCCAGTGGTTAGGGCTCCACGCTTCCACTGCAGGGGGTGCGGGTTTGATCCCTGGTCAGGGAACTATCCCACATGCCACGCGGTGCAGCCAAAAAAATTTTTTTTAATTTTAAAAATAAAAAGCATTTAAAAAGAGAGGGGTGTCTCATCAGAATCAGAGCACAAAGGAATCAGATTCATAGCTAAGGTTCAGGCTTAAAACAAAGATTTAGAAGAATATCTGGTAGTTTCAGGCAGGATTTGCTGCCTCAGAGGATGTAAAAATTCTCTAATCCGAGAGAGAGAATTGGACAGGAATAAAAGGGGACAGAAGCTGGTGTCTTCCTAAGAAAAAATCTCCCACCCCAGGAGATCTGAGACCAGAGGGGACTTCCTTCTCGGATGGGGCCTCTCATTCAGAGTTCTCAGGACCCAGCCTGGAGAAGGGGAGCCGAGTTGAAAACTATAGTCCTGTCTAGGCAAGAAGGGCATGAGGGAGCTTCTCAGCAGTTCTGGGGGTTTCAGAGTAAGGTTGGATAGCAGACATTCTGACTCCCTCCCCTGACTTCCCCCGCCTTGAGAGGAGCACGCAGCTGACAGCAGGAGCCAGGCTGGGAAGGGCTCGAAGGTCTGTAGTGAGGGATGTCACAGGTTCAACCTGTGTGTTTTGACAACTGAGAATCAGTCAACATGATACACTTCTTTAAAGGACATCAGCACAGATAAATGACAACCAAGGACTAGAGACCCCACCCCAATCTCTTGGTACCCATAAACCCTGCCCCTAGAACTTAGCAACAATCCAGGGGAAAAGGGAAGTATCACATTGACTGAGTGTAAGTTTCTACTACCTACGTGCATGGAGGCATAAAATGATGATTAAGTTCAGGGTTATCAGTTTCCTATTGCTGCTATAACAAAGACCACAAACTTAGTGACTTGAAACAACACAAATTTATTATATTATAGTTCTGTGGGTTATGAGTCCGATATGGTTTCTTATCGGACAAAACCCAAGATGTCTGCAGGGCCGCATTCCTTCTGTAGATGCTAGGGATGAATCTGTTTCCTTGACTTTTTCAGCTTCTGCAGGCCTCCCATGATCCTTGACTTGAGGCCCCTTCCTCCATCTCCAAAGCCAGCAATTGCGGGTCAAGTCTTTCTCACACTGAATGACTCTGATCTTCCATAGTCACATCTCCCTGTCTGCCTCCCTCTTCCACTTATAAGGACCCTTGTGATTATATTGGGCCCACCTGCATAATCCAGAATAATCTTAAAAGTCAGCTGATTAGCAATTTTAATTCTGTCTGCAACCTTAAGTCCCCCCTACTATGTAATCACAGGTTCTGGGAACCAGGATGTGGATATCTTGGGGGTGCTATTATTCTGCTTTCCACATTCAGTGAATAGATAAGTAAATATGTATTTCTTGCCTACCCGAGTTGGTAGCCTGAGATTACAGTCATGACACTGATGACAAGAAGAGTCTATGACGAGAAGAGACTCTGGTTTTGAGCTTAGAGATGAGGAAGGGTCATGAGGTTTCATCCTTGTACCACTCTGCTCTAAGAAAAGTGGTCAGATGCACAAGGGGACCCAACCTTGGGGAGTGAGATCCTGAACTTGGGAGTCACAGAATCATACAATCTGTAACAACCTAGGATTGGAAGGGATCGGGGAGGGGATCTGGTCCAGTCTCTCTGGGATAGGAATCTGCTCCATATTCTCGTACCTCCATCTTCACCTCCACCATCTGGTCCAGCAGACTATCCATCATTTCCCGCCTCCACCAACCTCCCAAGTCGACTGCCTGCTTCCACTCATGCCCCACATGGTCATTTCACCACACAGCGGCCAGAGATCTTCTGAAGAGGCAAATCACATTGCATCACTCCCTACAGCCATTCCTTTTAGGATACAATCCAGACTCCATACTCTGTACCGTGGTCCATATGGCCCTATGATGTGATACCACCTGTCTCTCTGAACGTATCTTCTACCACTCTTCCCCTTTTTGTGTTCTAGCAGACTTGGTCTTTCTCTGTTCTCCGTCCATGTTAAGCTGGTCCTCATCCCCTGATATGGGGCACACTGTTTCCTTTAACTGGAAGTGTTCTCCCCTGGATCTTTCCGTGGTTCCCTTTCTCACTTCATTCAGATCTCTTCCTTAGACAGGCCTTCCCCAGGTAATCTGTGCCTGTCTTTGGAGTCCTTTATCATAGGTATAACCATGAGTCTTCTTTGTTTTCTCTCTGTATTCTCTAGAATATAAGCTTCCTGAGAGCTGGGACCCTGACACCCTTATTTATCACTGTATCCCCTGCACCCAGTACATTACCTGGCGCATGAAAGATTCTCTGTAAATAATTGTTTAATGAATGATCAAATGAGTGAATGCCCAGTGGGCCCCATGTACCACTCTGAAAGCTCCCATTGCCAGGGTCTACTTCATCAGGTTATTAATAAATTGAACATTTATTTCATTCAGAATTAGAAAAACCATAAGATTCATTTCTATCAACAGAGAGAGGAATGCAAATTCAGTTCATGGCGAAGACTTCCCAGAGTAAGGTGTTGGGAGACACTTGGCCTCCCTGAGTTTGGGGAAGATAAATCAGATGTCAGGATTGCGGTAGGTACCCAGAGGGAAGCAGAGATGAACATGACACGACACCTTCCCTCCAGGAAATTATAGACTGGTAGGACGAGAGAAACACATACACACATTTTTCTGTTTTTCTGACACAAGCAGAATGACACAAAACATGAAATATGGATAAACCTCAGAAGGAACAAATGAACTTTGGCACTTTTGCTGTCACTGAATTGGTGGCCTGTGTTCCCTGTCAGCTGATTTCAATGCGAGGACATTAATTTTACTGCTTAATTACACCAGAGCACACCAGGATTATTTTTTTTAATGTTAATTCCCCCCTGGGTTCCTGATATTTGCCAAGCACTGGAGAGGAGCAACAAACACAAGAAGCCTCTTAATATTTGGAATTCTCAGCCCTGCTGTGAGTTATTTGTCTTTCCATTTGGAGCTGGAGAATGCAAACCCTTCATCCGTTTCTTCGACCTGTGAGCTGAGTCCCAGGAGCCAGGGCGGCCTGGGACAAGGCATCCAGAGAATATCCTAGACTTTGCAAAAACAATGGAAGCTTTCTAATTTGAAACCTCTCAACCATCACATGAAGGAGATCCGTGGCTCTACTGTTTTACAAATGAAGAAACTGAGGCACGGATTGGAGACGAGACTTACTTGCCTAGAGCTAGACAGTCAGAGCAAAGATGGCACTAGAACTCACATATGCAAACTTCAGCCTGACATGTTTGCCACCAAACATGAGCTTTTGGCCAGGATATTTACTTCTGTGCCAAATCACACGACAACACACTGCATCACTTATCCTTTACAAATATCATTTTTTTCCACCGACAGCTTCAGGTTAGCATATGTGTTTAATTAACATTTCTAATCAAAACCATAATGTGTAACGATCAGATATTTTCCAGAAGTTACATTCTTCCATATCTGAAATGGTGCCAATTTGCACATGCTAGGTAAATTATTTTAATTTTCCTAGTGAGATCTTCTGATGAATTTTTATAAAATGGAATAAAAGGGAATGGGTTGAAAGCTCTCAGCCAACGCTCAGATCAGGAAGCAGAGGCTGCTCTAAGGGAGTGGTTTTTGGAGCTGAGATGGGTAAGCACATTCCTTAAGGTATCACTCATCTTCTCCATAAGAAATTCACTTGGAGGAGACAGGTGCTTGGATGGTGTGGAATGTGAGAGAGGACTTTGCTGCCACATGGCAAGGAGAAAAAAACTTTATCAGGAGATGGCTGCAAAGTGGAGCGTATTTTAAATGAGAATTGTTTGGTTTGCTATTCTATTCCTCCATGGCCCACAAGAAGATTGAGAACAAGTTTTGACACTCACTTATTTATCAATAAACATGGTGGATCGCTCTTGCCTGCAATGAGATTTCCCAAACCTTAATCATTGCATGATTTTTGCCACATCCTAGAGCTACTTGTCCTATTGTTCACTTAATATTTTTACCTTTAATTGATTCATTCTACTTATAAATTTATTTACAAAGGAATCTTCATATCACTCTCATAAGCAGAAAACCAGTGTAAACAACATGCACATTACAATTAATAACTGCTAAGAAATATTTGTGGGCCTCCAAGAAACATTTCATCTACTGTGGATGGCCTGTGAACCATGTTTGGAATGCATCAGAATTCACTCTATCAGAATGTCTTTGCAGAGAACTGATAGAATTTTGAAAATTTATAATAATAACTTGATAATGACAGTCTTAAATTCATAAGTGAATTGGTAAAAATTCATAAGTGAAAAAGCATTGTGATAAGTGAGGACTAAACAAAAGCAAAACCAAAAAAGAAATTGACATAATCGTGCCTTTCTTTCGATTGCCTGGCTAGAGTGGCAAACATGCATCTCCTTTCCCCCCATCCCTGGGTGTGCAAAAGTACTGGGGTCTTACCATGCCTCAAGGTATCACTGGCCCTTTAAATCTCAAGCACTAAAGGATTCCTCTGGAGAAGCCCACCATCTCAGCCCTTGTTGTCCCTCCACGCCGGTGCTCTGTTGCTATGTTCCCAAGGCTGGAATGCATACATGTTTTTGCTGAGACCGTGACGTGACGGGAGACCCTGCCTTTCCTCGCCTGCTGGTTTCAAAGACACTTCTTCTCTCATCTGGTTCATTCACATTACAATTTGGTGGCCCATCAAGGGGCATATTCCTCTTTCTATGGAGGGCAAATTAGGCATGATCTGCCTGGGGGTGAAGATAAGCCTCATTTTATTTTTCTGCTGCAGCAGGAAGAAAAACAAAAGTGTTAACTCATACTAAAACAAGCTGCATATTCAGGTACTGCTAATATAATCATAGCACAACTGACTTTCGTGGAGGCATACTGTATGCCAGGCATGCCAGCTCAGTTCTCCAACACACCAGCCATGGCATGGGCAGTGCTGGTCTGCCTGCTTTACCACATATGAGGACATGGAGACTCAGAGGCTGAGCAAGGGACGCACGGTTACCCAGTTACTCTTTTTTTTTTTTTTAATTTATTTATTTTTGGCTGTGTTGGGTCTTCGTTTCTGTGCGAGGGAGTTGCGGCAAGCGGGGGCCACCCTTCATCGCGGTGCGCGGGCCTCTCACTATCGCGGCCTCTCTTGTTGGGAGCACAGGCTCCAGACGCACAGGCTCAGTAGTTGTGGCTCACGGGTCTAGTTGCTCCGCAGCATGTGGGATCTTCCCAGACCAGGGCTCGAACCCGTGTCCCCTGCATTGGCAGGCAGACTCTCAACCACTGCGCCACCAGGAAAGCCCCTACCCAGTTACTCTTAAGGGGCAAAATCAGCATCTGGACCCAGCCTGTTCACCTCGCTACTACTTTACTTGATCGCCTTGAGGCTCCCAGGGTGATTTGTGGATCAGAAGTATCTTGCAAACTGCAAATAACTATATAGTTTTCCTATGGACAACTCTAATTATCCTTACTTGCAGAAGAGGATGACAAAGTGGGGGATGTGAGAAATCAGTGAGCATCAGGGTTAAAACTTAAGTGCCTCGGTCCTGTGGTGTCCACTGTGGCCACTGATGCCCAAGCTAAAGGAAGAGACATTGGAGATGCCTGATTCTTCTCTAATTATAAAGGAATATGTGGCAAAAATAATACTGATAACATCAGTGATGGCGAAGTAGGTTATTTCATACCTTGTAGGTGGGAGAACCAGTTGGGACATCTTTCTGGAGGACAGTGTGGTAAAATCCATTACGGTTTTTAAGAGTAAGTAACCCATGACCTAGAATTGCCTTCTCTAGACAGCTCGCCTGGGAGATCCTTTTCCAGGTACTGAAAGAGGTACAACGAAGAATGTTTGTAGAGCAAAATATCAGAAATGATCAACACTTTATCCAACAGGAGAATGATAGAACACACGTAACACATCCATAACATGGAGTTCCATGCACCGGATAAAAATGTGGAACTAGAGCTCCTTGAGGACACTAAAAACTTTTTTTAAAAAATAAATTTATTTATTTATTTATTTTTGGCTGTGTTGGGTCTTCATTGCTGAGCATGGGCTTTCTCTAGTTGCTGTGAGCGGGGGCTACTCTTCCTTGTTGTGCACGGACTTCTCATTGCCGTGGCTTCTATTGTTGCAGAACAAGGGCTCTAGGCATGCAGGCTTCAGTAGTTGTGGCACACAGGCTCAGTAGTTGTGTCTTGCAGGCTCTAGAGTGCAGGCTCAGTAGTTGTGGTGCATGGGCTTAGTTGCTCTGTGGCATGTGGGATCTTCCCAGACCAGGGATTGAACCCGTGTCCCCTGCATTGGCAGGCGGATTCTTAACCACTGCGCCACCAGGGAAGTCCTGTTGAATGTTTTTATCATGAAAGAGTGTTGGATTTTGTCAAATGCTTTTTCTGCATAAATTGAGATGATCACGTGGGATTTTTTTCCTTCATTTTATTAATGTGGCGTACTACCTTGGTTGATTTTCTTATGTTGAACCATCTTTGCATTTCTAGTATAAATCCAACTTAGTCATGGTGAATAATCCATTTAATATGCTGCTGGATTAAGTTTGCTAATATTTTGTTGAGGATTTTTGCATCTATGTTCATAAGGCATATTGGTCTGCCGTTTTCTTGTGATGTCTTTGTCTGGCTTTGATATCAAGGTAATGCTGGTCTCAGAATAAGTTAGACAGTGTTCCTTTCTCTTCTATTTTTTGAAAGAAGTTGAGAAGGATTGGTGTTGATTTTTCTTTAAATATTTGGTCCTGGGCTTTTCTTTGTTGGAAGGTTTTTATTACTTAGTCAGTTTCTTTACTTGTTTTAGATATATGCAGATGTTCTATTTCTTGTTGAATCAATTTTGATAATTTGTGTGTTTCTAGGAATTTGTTCATTTCAGCTAAGTTATCTAATTCATTGGCATACAATTGTTGCATAGTAGTCTCTTATAATCCTTTTTCGGTCCTGTAAAGCCAATAAGTAATGTTCTCATTTTCATTCCTGATTTTAGTCATTTGAATTTTCTCTTTTTTTTTCTTGGTCAATCTAGCTAAAGTTTTTTGTCTATTGTGTTGATCTTTTCAAAAATTCAACTTTTCACTTTATTGATTTTCTCTGTTGTTTTTCTATACCCTATTTCTTTAATCTCTGCCCTAATCTTTATTATTTCCATCTTTTTTTTTTCTTTTGGTCTTAATTTGCTCTTATTTTTCTCATTTCTTAAGGTTGAAATTTAAGATATTTTCTTTTTGAATGTACACATTTACAGTTATAAATTTCCCTCTGGAACTTCTTCTGTTGCATCCCATAAGTATTGGCATGTTGTGTTTTCATGTTTGTCCATCTCAAAGTATTTTTTAATTTCCCTTGTAACTTTGACCCATCGGTTGTCTAGAAATGTGTTGCTTAATTTCTACATATTTGTGAATTTTCCAGTTTACCTTATGTTTTGATTTTTAGCTTAATTTTACTGTGATCAGAGAAGACATTTTATATGATTTTGATCTTTTTAAATTTATTGAGACTCATTTTGTGGTCTAACATTTGGTCTATGGAGAATGTTTCATATTCATGTGAGAAGAATGCGTATTCTGCTGTTGCTGGGTAGAGCATTCTATAGGTGCCTATTAGGTCTAGTTAGTTTACAGTGTTGTTCAAGTCTTGTAGTTTCTTGCTGATCTCTGTCTACTTGTTATATCCGTTGTTGAAAGTGGAGTATTGCTGTCTCTGACTATTAAAATTGAACTATTTCTCCCCTCAATTCTGCATTTTTCCTTTCCTGTATTTTGGGTCTCTGTTGTTAAGGACATATATAGATTTAGAATTATTCTATCTTATTGTATTAACCCTTTCATCATTATATAATGTCCTTCTTTGTCCCTTGTAACACTTTTTGTCTTAAAGTCTGATAGTATAGCCACCCAGCTGTTTTTTGGTTTCTGTTTGTATGGAATACCTTTTTTTTCCCCAACTTTACTGAAGTATAATTGACAAATAAAATAGTAAGCTATTTAACGTGTACAATGTGATTTGTTATATGCACACATTTTGAAACTGGTATATACTTTCGCACTCTTTTACTTTCAATCTATTTTTGTCTTTGAATCTAAAGTAATTCTCTTGTAGACAGCTTGTAGTTGAATAACTTTCTTAAAATGTATATTGCCAGTTTCTGTCTTTTGATTGGAATAAGTTCAGTGTCTGGGCTTTATCAGGGACAATTTCTTTGATTACCTTTATTTTTCTGAATGCACCATACTTTCTTGTTTCTTTGCAAGCCTTACAATTTTTGGTTGATAGCTGGACATTTTGAATATTATAACTTGGCAACTCTGGAAGTCAGATGCTCCCAACTTCCATGGCTTTGCTGTTGCTGCCTGTTGTAGTTGTTGTTTGTTTACTGACTTTTCTTAAATAATTTTGTAGAGTCTTTATTCTTCATCACATGTGGACACTGAAGTCTCAGTACCACTTAGTGGTCAGATTATGAATGATTAGGCAGAGATTTTCTTAAATGCCTAGAACCGAAAATTTTCCCAGTCTTTGAAGATGGTCTGTGAGTGTGTTGGGGCATGCCTTCAGCAATCATCGAGGCAGTTCAAAGCTCTGTTGTAACCTTCACTTCTTGTGTGCACAAAATCTCAAGGTCAGCCAGAGGTGAGAGTTTAGGGCTTTCTTAATTCTTAGTTCTTTCCTGAGCATGTGTACAGCCATGTACATGGCTTTCTGGATTCCCAGGAACAGGTTGGAGCTTTTCAAAAACTTTGTTCCCCAAAACATCTCACTCCCCAGCCTTTCCTCTCAAGTTTATGGTTGGTCTATTGTTTGCCACAAATGTTATTCAATGCCTCAGGCAGCGGCAGCTAAAACATTTGCCTGTAAGTGCTTTTGAGAAATACCACCATGTAGCTGCTTTAGTACTAGCAGAATACTGAGTTAGGCAAGGTAAAGTCAAGCCTTTTACGCTGGCCTTCCAGGGAACCACCAGACTGGTCAGAACTAATTGTTACAATTCTTTTTTTTTTTTTTTTAATTTTAATGAGGTACAGTGTTGTGTTAATTTCTGCTGTACAGCAAAGTGATTTAGTTATGCATATATATATTCTTTTTCATATTCTTTTCCACTATGGTTTATCAGAGGATACTGAATATAGTTCCCTGTGCTGTACAGTAGGACCTTGTTGGGGGCTGGGGGACGTAAGGAATGCAAGCTTGTGATTAGCAGATGCAAACTATTATATATAGAATGGATATACAACAAGGTCCTACTATAACTGTTATCATTCTTGAGGTTCATTCTGCTCCTCTGGACTGTTATTGGGAATATGGGCTGTTATTTTCAAGATTACCACTGTATTGGAGAGAGAAAATGGACCAGGGTCAGGTAAAACATGATGGAGCTCACCTTTCTTATGGAGATTCAACTACTTCTCTTGATTAACCTTTCTTGATTAACCTGGGTTCTGTAAGGTTTTGGTTTTTAGTTCCGTTGTCAGAAGTTGATTTTGACCATTTTTTGCCAGTTCTTTATTTTCGTAGAGTGGTGGACTTTTGGAATCACTTACTCCATCATTTTTGCTGATATCACTACAGGACAGAGCTTTTAAAGCATTGTATTTAATGGGTGCATAATATTTACTGTGATTTCCTCAACCCCTGTTATATTGATGGGCATTTATCAATTGTTTTCATTGTATCATATATAGTGCTGCAACACTTGTACATTCACCTTCACTCATATCCCTATTTCTGTAGGCTAGATTTCTAAAGTGAAGATGTAAGTGAAAGAATATAAATAGTCAAGGCTCATGATATATGTTAAGAAAATAATTCCCAAGTTGATCTGTTAAAAACAAGACAACAGTACATGAAAAGATGCTCAACATCACTAATTGTTACAGCAATACGAATCAAAACTACACTGAGGTATCACCTCATACCGGTCAGAATGGCCATCATCAAAAAATCTACAAACGATAAATGCTGGACAGGGTGTGGAGAAAAGGGAACCCTTCTCCACTGTTGGTGAGACTGTAAATTGGTGCAGCCACTATGGAGAAGAGTATGGAGGTCCCTTAAAAAACTAAATATAGAGTTGCCATATTATCCAGCAATCCTACTTCTGGGTATATATCTGGAGAAAACTTTAATTCAAAAAGATACATGCACCCCAGTGTTCATAGCAGCACTATTTATAATAGCCAAGACATGGAAGCAACCTAAATGTCCATCGGCAGAAGAATGGGTAAAGAAGATGTGGTACATATGGAATAATATCCAGCCATAAAAAAGAATGAAATATTGCCATTTGCAGCAACATGGATGGACCTAGAGATTATCATACTAAGTGAAGTAAGTCAGAGAGAGAAAGACAAATACCATATGATATCACTTACATGTGGA
This sequence comes from Balaenoptera acutorostrata, assembly GCF_949987535.1. Lineage (NCBI taxonomy): Eukaryota > Metazoa > Chordata > Mammalia > Artiodactyla > Balaenopteridae > Balaenoptera > Balaenoptera acutorostrata. The sequence continues at coordinate 35,451,192 of NC_080082.1, read as the reverse complement.
ATCTAAAATAGAATACAAATGAACTTATTACAAAACAGATATAGACTCACAGACATAAAAAACAAACTTATGGTTACCAAGGGAGTAAAGGGTGGGGGAGGGATAAATTAGGAGTTTGGGATTAGCAGATACAAACTACTACACATAAAATAGATAAACAATAAGGTCCTACTGTGTAGCACAGGAAACTGTAGTCAATATCCTGTAATAAACCATAATAGAAAAGAATATATATAATATATACATATTTATATATATATATGAATCACTTTGTGTACACCAGAAACTAACAGAACATTGTAAATCAACTATACTTAAAAATAAATTAATAAAAAATAAAATAAAATAAAAATAAGACAACAGGCCCAAAATGGAGTCACTTATGCTAAACTCCACAACACCAAACCAAGACTGAAGTTAATTACAGTTTTGGATCTCTCAGGAACAGAATCTTAAACCAGTCAATCAGGAATCACCTGATCAATATTAATTAGATAATCTACCTGATAAACGCCAGCTATCCCTTTTAAGGCAAAAACCTTGCCATAACCAGTTCACTTTTTTTTGCCTAGGACTACTTCCCTGTTTCTGTTCCCTTCTGTCTGTAAAATCTCTTGTCTTGTATGGATCTTCAGATCTCCTTTCTAACTGCTAGATTAGACCCTGCCTGATTCATGAATCGCTGAATAAAGCCAATAATGTCTTTAAAATTTACTCAGTTGAATTTTGCTTTTTAACAGATTGGATCATTTTTACTTCCACCAGCCATGTTTGAAAGTATTGCCTCACCCCCGCCTTATCCCCAGTGAGTATTATAACTCAAGACATTTGTTAAGTAAATTAGCAAAATATAGTATCTCATTGCTTTGTTTTACATGTCTCTGATTATCAGCAAGGCCAAAATACTTAACAGTGTTTATCTGATGTTGCCATTTCTTCTTCGGTGGATTTCTGGTCAATAATGTTTGCTGTGAGATGTCTGCCTTTTCATTTATTTATAAGAGCTGTTTAAATAGTAAGACTATTAGCCCTTAATGGTAATAATTGTAAATATTTGAAAATACAGGGCTCTAAAAGCACTTCTAATTTCACATACCCAACGAGTTCTCTTTGCTAGCTCTTGGTCACTATATCATGCTGTATTACTGAAGTAACAATTACCACAAACTTAGTGGCTTAACGCAACACAGATATATTCTCTCAGAATTACAGGGGTCAAAAGATTTAAAGTCAGGGTATTGGCAAGCCTGGTTCCTCCGTGAGGCTGTGAGGGGAGAATCTGTCTTCTTGCCATTTTGGCTTCTAATGGACACCTGTATTCCTTGGTCTGTGGCCCCCTTTTCCATCCTCAAAACACATGACTCCAATCTCTGCTCCTGTCATTACATCACCTCTGCTTCTGACTTCTCCTGCATCCCTTTTATAAGGGTCATTGTGATTATATCAGGCCCACTTAGACAATCCAGGACAATCTCTCCAACTCAAGATTTTTAACTTAATCACATCTGCAAAGTCTTCTTTGCCACATGTCTTAGAGTTCTCCAGAGAAACAGAATGAATAGGATATGTAGATGGATAGTTGGATAGATAGATAGATGATTAGATAGATAGATAGATAGATAGATAGCTAGATAGATAGATAGGGGAAATGACTCGTGATTTTGGGGGCTGGCAAGTCCAAACTCTGCCTGGTAGGCTGTGATATTTGAGACCCAGGAAAGACCGGATGTTCAGTCTTGAGTCTGAAGACAGTCTGGATGTAGAATTCTTTCCTCTTTTAAGGACCTCAGTCTTTTTCCTCAGGCTTGCACCTGACTGGATGAGACCCACCCACACTATGAAGGGTCAAAAATCTACTTACTCAAAGTCCGCTGATTGAACTGTTAATCACATCAAAAATTATCTTCAGTGCAATGTCTAGACTAGTGTTTGACCAAGCAACCCAGTTGACACATGAAATTAACAGTCACAGCACATAAAGTTCCAGGGATTAGGTTATGGACATATTTGAGGGGCCATCATTCAGCCTAGGACTATTTCTTTGAAAGAAAAGACAATGTCCTCTTTTGAGAAAAAGTAGATACTAATTCAGACTAACTAAAATATTACAAAACTCTCCCATTCTCTTCAGAATTTTACAGTAACAGGAGAGAATTTTCCCATGCTTCCTTTTACCTTCATTATGTGCAGTTTTGAGGAGAATTTTATATCATATTATCCTTAGTAATAAAAAGAAAGATCTGCTTCTCTGATTAAAAGCCTTTTTCCATACTTTTGAAGAAGAAAATCTCTCTCTCTTTCTCTCTCTCTCTCCCTCTCCTTCTCTTGAATTGCTATTCTTGGTAGGAAATATTTTATCAGCTCAGACTCCTAATTGGATAGAAACATGGCTAATGCGGTACTTCTCTGTTGCAGACAGGAGACCCTTAGGTTTGGGGGACTGGAGACACATTTAAGCAGGAATCTGTTCCCTTTGGGCCCTCAAAATATTTGAAAATGACCATGAAATGGGAGGAATAGGAGGATTCCCAGAGAATGGTTCCAAGTTTCTAGAACTTCAATCCTGAGCTGCCTGTACCCTCCAAATACAAAAGAAACCAAGATTCAAAGAAGAGACTGCTTGAAAAAAAACCTTGCTTCTGTTAAAAACATAGAATAACATCCATTGCTATTATCTGAATGATTAATTCTGCTCCATACTCCTTTGCTCCTACAAAACTTTTGCTTCTTTAACCTAAGAAATTGTAATTGCAATGAAATCTTTACTCTTTTCAATATAGCAGGTCTTGGGTTACTGGAGATTTGGTTAGACACCCACATGGCTGAGGGTTTGTAGCTCATCCCCCAGTTACATGGACTAAGGTACCCTGATTTGGCGGTAGCATGGACAATTCCCCATATGGCAGCATATGGAATAATCATAATAACAACTGATGTCTTTTGAAACTTATCTTGTGCCAACTCACATGCTGAATGCTTTACAGATACTGTCTCAGCTCTGCCTGAAAACTTCCTACCAGATAGAGCCCATTATACAGATGAAGAAACTGAGGCTTAGGCTCATTGAAAGGCTCATCTAAGTAAGGTCCCATATCATTGGAATTCAGGCCTGTATGATAGCAGAGCCATGTTTAGCCCTGTTATGGGTTTAATTGTGCCCCCTCCTCCCAATTTATATGTTGAAGACCTAACCCCGTTACCTCAGGATGTGGTACCTTATAAGTACCTTATTGGCAATAGGATCTTTACAGATGTGATTAGTTAAGATGAGATCGTACTGAGTAACATGGGCCCCTAAGCCAATATGACCGGTGTCCTTATAAAAGGGGGAAAGTTGGACACAGAGACAGACACACATAGAAGGAAGACAATGTGAAGACACAGGGAGAAGATGGCCATCTACGAGCCAAGCAGAGAGGTCTGGGCAGATCCTTCCTCACAGCCCTCAGAGGGAAGCAGATGGCTGACACCTTGATCTTGGACTTCCAGTCTCTAGAACTGTAAGGAAATACATTTCTGCTATTTAAGCTACCTGATCTGTAGTCTTTTGTTACAGCAGCCTCAGGAAACTAATACAAGCCCCTAAACCATAGTACTTTAAATATTGAATCTCCACAGGAGTGGAACTCTTGGTTGGCCTCTGGACCCCAAATGCAACTAACCCTTAGAAGGGTGAAAGGCTTTGTGATAAGTGCCTGAAATGCGTTCCTTCATTTCCATGCCGGTGCCATCAGATCTTTGCACTGCTCTGTTATCCCCTCCTCATATTTGCATTTAATTGTGGATGCTCAGGGCCAAGGCCCAGAGAGGTTAATGACTCACTGAAAGTTGCACAGCGAGCAAGTAGAAGTTACTTGGCTCTCACTCTCTCTCTCTCTCTCTGCAGTGGCCTCTCACATGGGTGGAGCAGGGACTCTCCCAAACAATTTGAGAAGCCCTTCCTGATCTGTGGTGGCACTAAAATTCTACAAGGGTAAGTCACCACCTGGAGAGTCCTGGCAGGAGACACAATAGGGTCTAAATCCTTGGCATGGATGGTTGCAACTGATCAGCAGGCAGGAATAAAATCCTGGGGAAAATGAACTGAGATGGGTGAGTTTTGAGGGGACTTGGGGGAGAGAGAGGCAGGAGCTGCCAGGATGGAACGTGGACCCCAACCTTGCAGAAGGTCATTGGTTGAAGGTGAGAAAACAGGAGCAGGGAAGCTGAAAAGCACCAAGGCACACTCACCTACTTCCCAGTTTGCTGGAGGAGGTCCTGGCATGGGGTTAATTACCCACTTTCCCAGCACTGTACCTGGAAACCTTCCCAGTCTGCACCTCTGTCAGGTCTGGGCAGCGCCCCTCCCCCACAGGACAAATCCGAGGGAGGGCAGGGAGGTGGACCAGTGAACTCCTCCTCTCACGGTGCTCTGCTGCCACAACAAACACCTGTCTCCCCCCACCCCTCCTCCTGAACCATCTGGCCCAGAACCATCTGCTGGGTCAATGGGGTGTTCTGAATAGCTCCACAGCCCTTTGTCAGTTTGGATGTTTAACTCTCCACTTGGCTCAGCTAATAGGCTCCCAAAGATCCAGGGCTTCCCCATGGAGGCAGGAGGAGTTGGCTTGCATTTCCCAGGATGAAGGATTTAGGAAAAGAACAAGCTCATTCAAGCTGTGCCTATTCCATTTTCTGCAGCGAATTAGGTGTTTTCATACCTATGTCATCTCACTTAACTCCCCAAATAGCCCAGTGAGAAAAATGTCACTATCCCCATTTCATGGATGAGAAAACTGAGGGCCTGAAAGTCACCATGATTGATTAAAGACCTAAAGCTCAAACCCAAACTCTGAGGTAAGCTTGTCCGGGTTCTCTTCTGATGCCTCTGTGAAGGGCCAGAGAGGAATTTCAGCAGGAAAAAAGATGCCCTCGCAGGCCTGACTCAAAATTCCTCCCACTGAGGGTACTGAGTGCCGGCTCCTGGGGGGCGGTGGTGCTCAAAAAATGAACACCCTGTCCCTCAGGCAGTCTCCTCGCAGCAGGGGGACACACCGTTCATCACTGTGTTTATAATGAGAGAGTTTAAAAATGATGGCTTGTACACAAGTCACATCATAGCATATGTTTAATTTTTCTTTATTTTTTATTTTTAATTGCATTTTTTTTAATCTAGAGCATTAAAAAAAACCCAATACATGATAAGTGGCATCACTGAGGTGTTGCTCCAACAAGTACTGACAGATGGAAGCTCTTCTTGTTTTCCCCGCAACACTCAGAACCATTCTTGGCATTTGTCTCTTTCATGTATCCAGTGAGCTCACCGAGAGACACATCACGTGCCCATGGAGACAGGAAGCAGAGGCAGAAAGAAGCGTGGTCAGCTCCTTCAGATGTCGTCATATCGTTTGATTCCAATGACGTGCTGGGGAAAAGCCACGGGCCTGGTGCAGGGGAGGTACCCTGAGATGGGAGGACCACCTTCGTCTGGGCCCTGCTGTGTGACTAGTGATGCTCTGGCTGCTTCTTACGTTATCACCCCCTCATTCCTTCAGTAACACTGTGATGTTAATGCCATTCTGCTCCATGGTACAGTTGAGGAAACGGCTGAATCCTCACCTAGAGGTCACATGTCTGTCTAGTCAGTGATCAAAACAGGACTTGAGCCCATGCGGTCTGACTCCAGAGCCTGGGCACAGGATCGCTGTGCCGTCAAAGAGGCTGGCGGCTGGGAGGCCTCTGCAGCCTCGGGTGTGACTGACAAAGTCTCACCGAGAACGTTCACTTTCTTCCCTCCAAACCAAGCTTTCACCTGTGGTTCTCAGCCATGGCTGGGTGTTAGAATAACCAGGAAAGATTTGCTAAGCCTGGCTGGCCCTGAACTTAGGGCTTCTGATTTTTTGGGGTGGGGTCTGCCCATTGGACTTGTTAAGATCTCCCCAGGGTTGAGGACTGCTGTTCTAAAGGAAGGGAAAGGGTTGGGGAAGCATTCATTTCCTCAGCCAGGGGTAGGCCCTGCCTCACCCAGTTGCCCAGGCAGGTGATGAACCTTTCAATGATCTTTAGTGATGTTTACACCTGGCCTAAGTCTCTGGTTTGGGTGTAGCCAGGACTAGGGGGGAGGGGTGGCTCATGGGTTGCGGGAGGACAGAGCACAAGGCGGGGGAGGGGCGATTGGGGAGGGGCGATTGGGTAGGAAGCATGGGGCTGAAATTCAAGAGTTAATGCAAGAGCAGCCAAGCCTCTGAAGGAAAGGGCTGTTGGTGCGGAGAGCAGATGTGGCAGATTTAATGGCTTAAGTGCCGGGAGCAGCTGCCAGCTGACTTGGCTGAGTTACAGGCCAGGCTACCCTTTCCCCGGCCTGGCCCCATCCTTCCAGGGAGCCAGTTTTAGAGAAGAATGTGAACCCCCCAGGGCCTCGGAGTGAGGTGGGAACCCAGGTCAGCAGGAAGAGCTGGGTGGGCGTGGTGAGCCCAGCCCCGAGCTGATGTCAGTCCCCTGAGATTCCTGGTTCTGCCCATTCACTCTGTGAGGTTGGGTAAGACTCTGCCCTTTTCCAGCCTTGTCCACACACTGACCAGAGGGACTCTGCCGTCATTCCCAGTGCTGACCTCCTAGAACGCTCAAGGTGAGGCTGGAGGAGAGTGTGGGATTTCCATGGTGGCACCTGCAGGAACAGCCAAGGGCCGGGTTCAGCAAAGAGGATGGCGAAGCAGCCACTGTTATCATCCATAGCAATAATAATCCATAGGGTCTACTGAGCACATCCGGTATGCCATGTGCTGTGCTGAGGGCAGAACAGGTTTTACCTCGTTTATTCTTTGCACTCTGTGAGGTACTTAATGTCACTATCCCTATTTTACAGATGAGAAGACTGAGGCTTGGGGATAGGCTACGTGGCAGAACTCTGACTCAAATCCAAGGTTGCCGGCCTTCCAGAGGCAAGCTCTTGGCACCCACCGTGGCTGCTTCCATGGTCAGAGGCTTGCACAGTGGTTGAGAGCCCAGACTGGGGACAGTCAACTGGGGCTCAGATTCTGGTTCTGGCGCTTCCTGGAGGAACCCTGTGGATTTCAAGCAGAATCGAGAAAATGTAAGTAATTAATGCTTAGTCCCAGGGTATGAAGTTGTTGGCTTTGTTGCTCCCGATCCATCCTTGTCCTTGGGCAGGACAACATCCAGGTGTTGACTTTAGTTCACTGTGTCCCCAGGAATGACCAGAGACAATCCCATGAGCAGAGAAGAGTAGTGGGGGGCCGTCTGCCGCTGCAGCTGGAGAAGCCATGAGCGGGAGGACAGTGGCCCATGGGCCCAGGTGTGTGGAGAATGGCCGTGGGGCGTGAGCCGGCTGCAGGAGCACACTGGGCCTGCCTTTCTTTTGTGCCCCTAAATCAGACCCTTGCCCCGAGGGTGTCCAGGCCTGCGCTCGTTTGCTGGAGGCACGTTCCGGCTTCCTGGAGGGGAGCCGTTGTGGCCCAAGAATGCATCGACCTGGGGGCGCAGTGGTCTGCGGTTAGCTAATACGAAAATAGATCTGTTTCCCAGCCCTTTTATTCCACACACAATGGATCACTGGCCGCTCTCGCTTTCTCTTTCCAACAACAATAATGCCATCAATACCCTCCCGGGGACATCTTTATTTGAAGGCTGGGAGGTATGAATTTTATCATTGCAGATAATCCTACCACTTACAAAATATACTAAACAAAGTGAGCCACTCCAGCTGCCCACTAAGGCTGGTTTTCTAGAATCGAATGGGCTTTTATTTGCTGAGTCCTCCTCCTACCCGGCCCCCAGCTCTTCTTCACAGGTCTGAATGGCCCTCGCCAAAGCCTTTCCAGAAAGTTGTGAAACTTGATTTCAGCCCAGAAATGAGCCCTGTGTGGAAACGATGGGCCTTTTGAACTGCTCTTCTAGGGCACAGCCTCGATTACCGTGTGCTGAACTTTGCTGTAAGTAATATCACTCGCCCTGAATTGAGTTAGAAAATCTGAGGCTCGGAAGGGCCAGAGAGATTGCCTAGTAACTACATTCTAATCGAACCTTGCATTTTACAGGTGGGAAAACTGAGGCCCAGACAAAAGAAGTGACCAATCTAAAGTCACAAAACTAGCGGGTAGCAGAGAAAGGTCTTGCCCTGCACTTTCCTCTCCAACCTCAGTGTCTTCCAGGCTGTGACATGTTCTACTGATGGTGCCCAAAGTGGTTTCAGGTGGCCTGTGGCATCAAATGGCATTAAGTTGTATTGATTTATCTAGAGAGAAAATTATTGCCTTTCAACTTTATTTTACGCCTGATGACAGTGGGGAGAAAGGCTTAGTTTGGTACCTTAGGCACCTCTGTAACAGTATTTCTCTCTCTTTGTAACAAACACAGAGCAGGCCTCTGCTTGAGACTAGGTAACAATATCTAGTGTGTATTTAATAACACTGTTGTGTTTTCATTGTGTTTACTTTTAATGATACCACCTAATACTGCTCATTTTCCACTTAGAGTTTTTTAATGACTGTTTTAAAATAACTATTTTTCATGTATTAAAAAATAATGTTATTTAAGTTTCTTAAAGTGAGTTCATTTAAGCAATTAACAATATAGGTGGTCCGTGGGTGTGGCAAGGCTCCTAAAGGCAGCAATGTGAATGGCTGAAGTTTGGAAACTACCACTTTGTACCTGGTACTTCCCATAAATGGCTTCAGGGCTGAAGTCCACTGGAAAGAATTTCCAGAAAAGGGTGCTGAACTTGAACTCATTTCTCTTGCCTGCATAAGTCTATTGGACTTTTTTCTTCTTCTTCTTATTCCTGACATTTTGCTCCACTAGAAGCAGGATCTTGCCCATTGCAGGTGCACATAAATAGAGACTTGTCGGTTACTGTGCTGGCCTGAAGGGCCTGGCTCAGCCCCTCCCAGGCTGTGCTACCGCATACAAGCCATTGCCCGCCTGCAGCTGACTCTGTCTTCAACTGCATGTGAGAAAACTCAGGCTGAATGAATCTTTTGTATCTTTGTTTGTTTGTTTGTTTGTTTTTTAACTGTGATACTGTCATGGGAGTTCCAGAGCCAGTCTGGAAGCATTCAAATCCTCTTTCTACTCCCTCTTAGCTGTGTGCTCTTGGGCAAGTTTCCTAGCTTCTCTGGGCCTTGTTGTCTGTATCTCTAAATAAAGGATGGAGAGGTGAAGACAAGACGAGGGAATGCTGTGTGCATCTCAGACTCACCCAGGGGATTCAAGGGCCCCCAGGACACCCGATGAGTTAATCAGGCAGGTGGGAGAGAACCCTAGGAAGCTGGCTGGTTATTCACACACTGGCTTATTTTGCCGTGACCACCATTAACTTGCCTGAGGGTAAGGTCCCCACAGCACATCACAGCACAGCAAAGTACCCAGTGAACATTGAGTGAATGAATTAATTGAGTTGGGTGGGTTCAGATTGGATTGTATTGGACGGAGTGATTCTAATCATCCGTCCATTCAGAAGATTCCTTTTCAGCATCTATGACATGACAGGTGACATGGTTTCCTGTGCGAGAGAGCCAGCTCTGATGCCAGCCAGACGGAAAGGCTCACGGATCCACTACTTCCTATGTGATCTTGAATAAGTTACTGAATGTCTCTGTTTTTCAGTTTCCTCATCTGTAAAATGGGTCTAATAATAGTCACCTCATAGAGGGGTTGTGAGGAAAGGAGGAAATAAAGCATGAAAAATTCCTTAGAGAAGTATGAGCACAGAGGGCATAATCAATACAATCCATGCTAGCCACGGTGACCGTGGGCTGGTGCTAGGATGGAGTAGAGAGTCAAAAGGACACAGCCCTGCCATCATGGCAATTACTGTCTAGCAGGGGAAATGGACAAAAAACAAATAGAAAAAAAAATGCAGTTAGAAATTGTGGCAAGTGCTGTGCAGGGAACAAACAGGGTGTGTTCTGAGAGAGAATGATGCTGAGGGCTATTATACTTTTCAATTTTGACATCAGGTCAAACCTGTCTGGGAAGAGGCTATTTAAGTGAGACCTGAAGGATGAGATTGAACGAGCTACGTAAAGGAACGAACAGTGATTCAGACCAAGGCAGCAGCCTGTGAGAAGACCCTGAGCTGAGAACCAGGGCAAGAGTGATGTGCATGAGCCGTAAGTACCAGGGCCTCTCTCCCTGGAGTGTGCGGGAAAGGAAATTTTCTAGGGCCACACAAGATGCTCCTTATTAGCTGGGATTGACTCAGTCATGTCAACTCAAGTGCCACAATTGCACCTCTTTGCGAAGGACTCATTCATTCTGGTCTGTGGTGACCTGTCATTGTCTACCTGGTGTGAGGCTGGAGAGAAGCTTCTTCCATCTGACAATGCTCAGCTTCATAATTCTGCCATTTCGCTAAAGTCAGGAAGCAGCCCCCATGGGGAGAGATGGAGCTACATGAAAAGTGACGGTCCCTGGGGAGACCGAGGTTCTGGGGGCTACACAGACAGCCAGGCCAGGCCAGGCCAGGTGACCCGTCCAGTGAGTCAGGCACTGCTGAACTCCACTGGCAACTGGCCTGTAGGGGGACATTTATGGTTTGAAGTTACGTCTCTATGTATCAACATGTGAACAAGGCTCTGGTTTAAAACATGTTTTACATATATATATGTAATATATATACATATATATATATATATATATATAATATATATGTTACAAGGACAGAGTAAAGAGACAAAATAGGTGATTAAATAGTGAATCCCTCTAGGGGATTGTAAGTAAAGAAAAAAGTATGGGAGACCCCTGTAAGTTAATGACCACTCAAGAAAGCAGGTTTGCTTAACCACAAAACCAAGCAGGCTTGCTTAGCAACAAAAACATGTAACAGAAGCATGAGACATGCCCCCAGACAATAAAACAATTGTGGACTGAGACCCACACCCTGCCCAGTGAGCTCAGTAAGTTAATGATTCCTAGGACATGCTCTTCTGCACACACTAAAAACAAAAATATAAGGAAAAGCTGACAGTATACTGACACCTGAGATGAGTTAGCATATTTTAGTATATGTTACTGCCTTTTTTGCTCATTTTCATATATCTATATATATATCTATATATATATGCTTTATTACAGGCAGACGACTCTATGCCACTTCAATGCTAACAGCTGGTGGGAGCTCCCTCGGCCTCCAGTGTCTCCAGTTTGGGTTTGAACACCGCCCTGAAATTCTTCTGGGTTGAGGCCGGCCTAAGACGTGCCCCAATTTGTGTGTAAGAACAGCTGATACTGATCCAGCACTTAGGACTCATCCAGAATATGTGTTTTCTTGGTCAGTCCTCACCACACTAAGTATTACAATTATCTCATGTTAAAGATGGGGCAACTGAGGCACAGGAAGGTTGAGTAACCTGCCTGGGGTCCAACCGGCTGTCAGTGGCAGGGTCAGGAGACAAACCCATGCAAGCAGGCCTCCAGGCCCAGTTGTGTCCCAGCAGGGCTGTGCTGGCCCCATGTTCAGTGTGATCCCACTCTCCCCCCAGCCCAGACCCACGCCACCACCACCCAGCCTGTGTGTTAGGAATGGCTTTCACAGCAGCCTCTCATGGCGAGTGAAATTTACCAGGCATGTAGAGCATCTAGTAAAATGATTTTAAGTGCTAGTTTGGACTGACTTCTTATCTGCTCTGAAAACATTAAGAGAGTAGCAATGTTTCAGGCAGCCTGACCGACTCATTTCTTAGATAAGAGCTGGGGTAGGGCCCTACCTCTCTGCATTGGAAATGCAGATTCCCAGAACAGCTGATTGGGAATCTGCTGTGAACAAGGTCCCCTGGTGATTCTATGCACTTTAAAGTTTGGGATGCTCTGGTGTAGACCATTATTGATTCAGTTATTATGAGCCCTACTGGGTGCTTGTATCTGGGCTGAGAGATGAAGCACCGTGGCCTTCTGGGGCTGCGTGGAAAGGGCTAAAGGGGGCCAGGGTTGTACCTGCTAGAGCTCTGAGAATGCCACCAGTGACTTCTAAACAGTCTGGGGCAGGATAAGGCAACAGAGACAGTGTCTAGAGGAAGTGATGCCAAGTGAGTCAGGTGAGGGAGTGGGGACTGGGGGTCTACAGCAGAGGGGAGCTGGCTTGGAAGCTGTTAGGGGCAGACGAGAAGCCCCCTGGCCTTGACTGGTCTTGAGCATGGATTCCAATCAGATCAGAGTTCCACCCTTATTTGCTGTAAAAAAAAAAAAAAAAAAGAATTGAATCTCTGTGAAGCGTCTGGTCATATATTTGACTTTCAATATGTTGTCATTGCAATTTGTTAGGAATTCAGCTTGGCCTTCTCTATGTGTGAACCCCAGTACTGCACTTGGCCACTTGATCGCCATCTGCCCAGTGCCCACTGAAACTGTCCAGTGTGGACCCCGCCCGGTGGAACCCACTCAGGGGAAGTTTGGGACATGCAGCTTCCCTTGACTTCCTCTCCCAGACACTCAGCACGGGGCAAGCTCCTCTCTTTGGCTGCTCCTAATTCCATCATCGGTTTCGATGGCAATGATGCTAACATGGTAACGGCACTTGCCTGTTTCCACAACCTTGTTAATTGTTAAATTGTGCAGAACCCGCAGGCCAAATATGTAGAGATTTATTCTCCTCCTCTGGTGCTTTCTATGGCAAGGCTGCAGGGCACGCTGGGAGCTTTCCTAGAGGTGGTTTGGAGGGGAGATGACTTGTTTCGCCACTTGACAACTTGTCTCAAATAGGGAGGCTGGGCCGGCTGGCTAGATGCAGAGGGGAAAGAGCTGGGGAGCTGCCTCTCAGGTCTAAAACGGAGCTCTCTGGCACACTTCTCAAGACACTCCTGGGCGTACTGTGCTGGCGCCTTTGCCACTGGTCAGGTTTCAATAAATTAATTTTTTTTGAGATTCTGATTTTCAGCATTTTAATTTTCCTACCACTTTCTAATGAAACCCCAACTCTCGCCATCAGAAACTTTAGTGAATGTTGAGTGTTTCTGCATTTCTGATGGCTGGGAAAGAACCAACCCAGATTTTAATTTCTGCCTGGTTGGATTTTCCAGCACCAGTTCCTTCTCCCAGGATGGTTGGGTGTGGGAACACCTGATACTCAGAGAAGAGGAAGTAAATCCAACCTTTTAGATGGTTCTTTCCCATCTTTTGGGTGCCTGGGACGAGGCCTGAGAACACACACATGTTTCACACAATCTCATTTAAATGTGTGTCTAATAAGATAACTTATTCAACAAAGATTTATTGAACACCTAACATGTGTCAAGGACTTTTCTAACCACTAAAGTGGTGCATATTCTAGTGGGGCATACAGGCCACAAACAAACTTAAAAAAAAAATGAAATGATAAGATGATTTCTGAAAGTAAATGGTGTTGGAAAGAAAATGAAACAAGACAAAGTATGTGAACACTTCTACTATACAGTTTGGCTCATAGTAACTGCCCAGCTTGGGCTGAATGAAATCAAACTTTTCAATTCAAATGGGCATTCTCGTGGCACACGGAAAAGATAGTGAAATTTGGAATTCGTTGGCTTGAATTGGACTCTAGCTCTCTCACTTAGCACCTATGTGCCTTTGGGCAAGTTACTTAACTTCTCTGTGCCAAGTCCAAGGCTGGGACTAGGGTGTGGCAAGAGAGACACTTAAGGAGCAAAGTTTAAGGAGGAACGTGCTGTCAGCGTCCTGCAAATGTAGACTTGCCACTTGTACAACCCTGAGGGCAGTGCTTCCTTAAACTTTGCAACCTCAGTGCCCCTCTTGCCTCAGCCCTGTCCTGGCCCTGGCCCCATATTTAAAGTGGGGGAAGAAATTACACCTGTCTTCTAGGGTTGTTATAAGGTAAAGATGAATTGAGATAAGACGAGGAAAATGAACCTGTCTTGCGAACTGGCGGCTCTTGGTGACCATGAGGAGAAGGGAGTTGCCAGGATCAGCCTGTGACAGAGTAGCAGGTGGGACAAAAGTCCAGCCACCTCATCCTATTTCCCAGGGCTGGGACCTAGGAGAAAGTGGGAAAACTTCCATGAGCTGTGTATTCTCATTAGCACCAAGATGTGTGCTCATTGTTGGGCTACCTACGTGCTGGGTAAGCTTCAGTATCACGGCCAGAGCAAAGCCCGCTGTGCATCTCTGGATGAGAGGATGCAGCCCAAACTGAGGGACCGTCAGACTCAGCGCCTCGCGTTAAACCAGGTTTTCAGCCTTCCCCCCCGAGCAGATCAGGTAAAGCAGAGGGTCGGCCTCCAGAAAGCCAGCCCCATCCCTCCCCAGCCTCCCAACGGAATCCGCCACGAAGCCACCCTGCCAGATGTGGTCCAGCATAGGGTTCCTAATGAAAAATGGCCGGGCTATTAGCGTTTTGCAAATTGAGGGTCCTTTCATTTATTACTGTGCTCTGCTAAAGATGAGCATTAATTTTTTCTCAAAGCCAATTCACTGGAAACAGACAGTTTAGAATTTATGCTTGTAATGATGGCTACATGGGCCATTAAGACCACCTCTAAGTGAGCTTAATTTGTAGCAGATAAATGTATATGTCTACATATTTTTCAACATAGTTTATGGTGCATCTTGCACAGCTGCGCCCTACTGATTAAATCCTCACAAAATTTAAATAGGAAACCCATTACGCAGACAGTATTATAGCCATTCATCATGGAGGCAGTTTCAGGTTAACTCTTTCAGTGCCAGGGAGAAGTGCCAGGAATTTGGGGGTTTTTTTGGTTGAGAATGCAGGAGCTTCCTGTTCTCTTGACCTCTCTGTTGCTTCTACCTTCCTGAACCCTGGGGAAATTTCTGCCCTCCTTGGTGGGCTCAGGGTGAAGTTTTTAGCGTGGGAGAAGAGACCCCAAGCTCACCTAGGCAGTTGGACCCTTGCTGTGTGGTTGCAGGGGTCTTAACTGCCCCCAAGGACAGACAACACGTTAATCACACAGCCCTGGACAGAGCATCCAAGCCACGGCAGCCCCACCTTGGTTGTCTGTACCAGCCACTGAACCTGCTTAAATCTCAGCTGGTCAGACAAAAGCAGCGACGGATAGTAGTGGTACATTAGTGACCAGAGCATGAGTTCTGGCCTCAGGTGGACGTGGGATTAAGTTCCAGCTGTGTTGCTGTTGGCAGGGTGCCACCCCAGGCACCTTATCAGAGAGTTAAGTCATGCCAAGTGCTTAGCACGGTGACTGGGACATCATCGATGTTCAACGAATAGACCCTTGTTATCATTATTGTTGCTATGTGTAGCAGACACCGTCACTGCCCCAGTGACAGGCCCTTGGTACCCACCCTCCCATACACACCTCTTGAAGACACCTAAAGCTTTTTGTTTGAGGAAATTTACACAGCAAGTAAATGATCAGGGTTGGTAGGAATCCCAGTTTCTCTAAGTTTCAGGCTCTTTCCATGACTGCATTTGCAAGTGTTTTGTTTTGAAAGCAGTCATGTAGGCAGAATCCTTTTAATACAATAAATATATGCCTGAACATTTTCATTAGGATCCTTTAGGTTCTTGTTCTAAATGTATTTTCAGGATGAGGGTTGAGGGGGATGATTTAAAACAATGAGCACCTGATCAACATTTAATAAAGGTACCAATGTTTCTTGAGCCCTTTCAAGTTACTTAGACCTGAGTTCAAGTCTGTCTCTAATACTTACCACCTGTGTGCTCTTGGACAAACTACTTAATGTCTCTGAACCTCAGTTTCTTTCTCTGTAAAATGGAAACAGTATATATACATAACCCTATGAATATTGTGATGGTGAAATGAAGTGACCCATATAAAGCCTACAGGATTTGGGCACTGGGGATAGAAAGGTGCAAGGGCCCTGATGTCAACTTGCTTCCAGTTTGAAATAGACAACAGGCTCCAATACAGGGAAACAGATACAGTAAGATGCATTCAACAATTGAAATATATTCCCATTGTTACAAGAGAGGGTGATGCAGTCTGTTTCTATAAGGGGTGATTGTTGGAGAAGGCTTCACACAGGTAGTAATGTCGGAGCTGAGCTGCTTCACAGGTGGGGAAGGAATGAAGTTTCCAGGCCAACAGAAAAAAGGAGGGGCATCCCGGGAATTGGAAGCAACAGGTGCATAGCTGGGCAGAACAAGGAGTTCTTTAGGGCCTTTGGTCTTGCTAAAGAAAGCATCACCATCTTTGCAGGAAGGAGGGAGCATGGAGGGGGGCAGGGTAGGCAGCCCCTGGGACCTTGAAGCTCCTTGTTTGCCATCAGTCTGAAGCTGAGACGTTATCCTGAAGTTAACAGGGAGCCTTTGGAAAGTTTTCATCAGGAGTGTGATGGGGACTGAATTTGCATTTTTCGAAGGATCTCCTTTGCAGCCATGCGGAGAATAGCTTGAAAGGGAGTAGGAATGGTGACGCGGGGCGGGGGGGGGTGGGGGGGGAGGGGCGGAGCGGGTGAGAGTGGTTAGGAAACAATGGCAGGTGTCTCATTAGACGAGGGGCTAGGACAGTGGGAATGGGAGTGGAGAGACTCTTCAGAAGCGGAATCATCAGATTTTGGTGACTGATTTAATGTGGGGGTGAGAGAGGTGCGCAAAGAGGACGCCGAATCTATAGCTTGTTGCGAGCCAAGGCAAGAGGCTTTGGGGGGGAGGGGCAAGAAAATGGGACCCAGCTGGGGGCATGTTGTGTTTTAGGTACCTTCCAGGTAAATTTGAATTTCTCTTTATTGATCTCACTTCTAGCAAGGATCCCTTGGCCTGAAACAATACCTCCCAGGAGAAGAGAAATTGACGGATGAGTAATTTGCTCTAAAACCCCAGTGGATGATTGTTGGCACCCCAACAAATCTCCTTCCTGTAAAACTACTTTTCAATATGGTGGGCACTCTGACCGGACTGATTATTAACTCTGGGTGTCACAAGGAAAAAGCATGCTTCAAAGCATGACCAATTAAGGGACAAGAGCCGAGATGTGAGCCTGTCTCTCTCTCTGTGTTTGAAAGGAATCAAGTGAAATGTTCTAAGTGTTTCAATTTTACCTGGTCAGGAGTTACGGTTGTCATTGCTGGGTGCCCAGCTCTCAGAATCTATGGTTCGTTAGCACATCACCCCCTTTTCTAAAGAACTGTATGATTCTCTCTCTCTGGACACCGGTCAGAGGGAGCAAGGGGAAACTTTCCTTTTCCTCTCTGATGTTATAAAAATATTTTTTTTCTCTATCTTGAATAAATGGGCACAAGAGAGCAGACTCAAGGGAAGGGACACTAACACTCAGGTACCCTGTATGTGCCAGGCATCATGCTAATAACTTTATTACAGTTAGGAATGATGAGAGCAATAATAATCACCGCCATTCAGTGCTTATTCTTGGTCAGCACTGTGCATTATCTCATTTAATACTTTCAAACAACTCTTTCAAGCAGATCCTATGATTATCCCCATTTTACAGATGAGAACACTGAGGGTGGGACTGATTAACCAACAAGTTCCAGTAAGTGGCAGAGAAGGGATTCAAATTCAGGACCTATTGACACTGAAGCTGTGTCTTGACAGCTACACCGTGACCATGGGCTCTCTACAAACCCCTTGACTGCCTGAGTCCCATGTGTGCCATCACTGCACCCCTCTTATCGCCCTCACTAGGCACTGGCTGAGGCACAGCTCTCATGCTGCAGCAAACTGCACAGAGTAGGTGCTTATTAAATATCTGCTGGGCTGGAGTGATCCATGCTCCTTCTGCCTCTCTACACTTGCCTGGTTCTTCCTCCTGCCTAGAAGGCCACTTTTTTCCTCTTTCACTATTGTTTATCTGTCCCTTTTTTTCAAGCTTAGCCCAGTTTCACCTCCTCCAGTAAGTGCCCCTCGATTAATTCCTTTGCCTGGTCCTTCTGGGCACCTCAGCCCAGAGTGCTCAACTACCACATCCTTCTATACTGGTCTAACTTGGCTTCTTCAGTCCCTGAGTGTGTGTGTGTGTGTGTGTGTCTGTCCGTCTCTCTGTCCGTGTGTCCTTGAGTGGATGCCCTACTGTGACAGACAATTGGGCATCCCATTATCTGACTATTTTATCTCAGTCAAAACCTATCTGTTTTTTGCCATATACCAACTGTGTGATCTTGTAATCAATTTTCTCATCTGCAAAATGGGGTTAATAGTAGCACCCACCTCAGAGGATTATTTTGAAGCTTAAAAGAGATAATGCATGGACAGCTCTTAGGACATCGCTCGGCACTAAGTAGGTGCTCAGTAAATGGTAGCTAATATCATCATAGGATCAACAAGGAGGTATAGAGCAAGTACATGTTGATAATAAGTACCACCCCTCATACTTGACAGTTTTTGAAGAGTGTCTCCATTCATTGCCTCTTTTGATCCATATGACCCCACTGAGGGACAGAAGGAGAGAGGGGGAGAGATGGACAGAGGGAGAGAGGAAAGAGTTTACCACCACCTTGTTAGGGCTGGAAGGAAAGTCGGGGCTATCCTGGGGTTTATGGATGGGCTCTAGAAGTTTCATGAACCCCTAAAATTAAATGTGCATTATTTATGCATGTATGTTTATGTGTTTTCTTCTGGGGAGAGGATCCCATTGCTTCATTAGATTCTCAAAGGCACCACAGCTCCCCCCAAAGGCTTAGGACAATTGGTCTAATCCAACTGTTCATATATTATACATGGAGAGACTGAGTCCCAGAGAGGGGAAGGGACACGCCCTAGTGAGTTAGGCAGAGAGGGGCACTGGGGTCCTGGCTCCAGGCCAAGGTTTCATCTACCGCCCAGACTCAGCCTTGCTTAGGCGGTGTCAGGTGGGGACAGTCAGAAGCCTTAATGAGGGCAGCTTGGCTGAGGACATCACGGCAGCAGGAGATGAGAACTTCAGGGCAGGGGGCCCGGAGCCCATTAGAACCTGCTTGTTGTGGGAGGTGGATCTGATTGCACTGCCAGGGAGTCATTGACTGACCGTTGGGGCCACAGTGATGAGCTCACTGCAAAAACTCCAGAGCTGCTGATGACTTTGGGAAAGTAGGGCAAGAGGGCCTGGGCCTGGTACAGGGCCAGCTCATCAAGCAAAGGTCAGCTCACAGCTTTCGTTTATTTTTGTCATTTATTTGTGTCATTTATTTTTCTTTCCTTGTTGGTGTGTGTGTTTGTGTGTTTGCAGAGAGAGAGAGGAGGAGGGGGAGTGGGGAGCATTCATTAAAGACCACACATACACGCGCACACGTGCATACACACTCACACACATTCACACTGGAATTTGGATGTTAAGGAATTGAGCTTCTTTCTAAGAAAAGCCTCCCACCTGAAGAGTCAAGTGTGAGGGGAACAGGTTTTGGCTCCTGGCAGAAAGGAGCTTTTAGGGGCCCCTTGGAAGGGTTTCAAATCCCTTAGGTATTATGATAATGACCATACAATAAAAATAACCTTTAAACGCAGACGACACATTTCCAAAGTTCTTGCTCATATATTTTCCCACTTGAAGTCTCAAACAACCCAGGGAGGATGGTGCATGTTTAATATTTATATCACATTCAGAGAGCTTGATTTATTTGCCATTTTAGTGTGATTTTTATGGTCACAAACGTGACAACTAAAAACTAACATGGCTGCAGATTTTTAAAATTTTATTTGTATGTAGCACACAAAGGTATTAAAGGTTTTTAATTGGCTATTGATTTGGACTTCATGAAAAAGATAGTGTGCACATATTCAGAAAATTAAAATGCAAGAGTGTGTGATATGTTTGTGTTTTATTTACACATGGCCAAAAGTTTAAACAGTAAAAAAGAATGTCAAATCAAAAGTAGAGAACTGTTCTCCAGCTTCCTAAGAAAGACCCATTCTCTGGAGGTTTGATTAGCCTCAGTCCCAGAGAGGGTAAGCGGTTAGCTTAGAGTCACACAGCTGGACCGAGGGTGCTGAAACCGCACTTCTGACTACAGGTGCAGCCTCTGGTCGCATTCACAGATTTTCTTAACCTACAGTTCAGGGTAAGCATGAACCAACTGAAACAGGCTGGTCTGGGTTCAACCCCAGCAAAGTACAGGTACAATTCTGTGTGGACCTGTGGTGCGTGCATTCCACTGTGGAAATGGCTCACATCACTTTTTTTTTTTTAACATCTTTATTGGAGTATAATTGCTTTACAATGGTGTGTTTGTTAGTTTCTGCTTTATAACAAAGTGAATCACTTATACATATACATATGTTCCCATATCTCTTCCCTCTTGCGTCTCCCTCCCTCCCACCCTCCCTATCCCACCCCTCTAGGTGGTCACAAAGCACTTTTAAAACCAGATTTTCAAAGGAAATCTTAAACAACTAGGAAGATTGAGAACCATAGCATTAGAGTTAGCCGCTCTGGAAATATAACTAATAATTGTCAGTGTTATAGCTGTCATTCTTAATCAGGGATTTAATAAGAATTTTTTTTAAAGCTGTTTTTTAGTTTAGGCTTGGAGAATACTTTGATGCTTCTAGATAATTCTGGGTCAGTGGTTCTCAAGCGTGATGCCTAGATTAGCAGCATCAGCATCACTTGGGAACTCCTTAGAAATGCAGATTCTTAGGCCTCACTCCAGACCTACAGGGTGGGAAACTCTGTGGGGGAAACCCAGCCATCTGCGGTCCAACAGGCCCTCCAGGTGAATCTGATCTTCACTAATGTTTGCAGGCCACTGTTCTCGGTCATTCATTTTGGAAAAAAGCTAGGCTTCTAGTTTGAAATGGCTCATGGTGTTTCTAAAAAAATCACCTAGGTTTAGGATTCAGTTTAAAAAGGACGATTTTTGTTCAGGATTCAACAAATCAGTGCAGCTAGTTTAAATCTGAGGTCAGTGCTCAGGCTGGCTCTGGTCCGGCCCCACTTCTTTCCCCATCACTCTTGAAGTTACAAATCACCTCTGGAATAACCTCCCCCTCCCCCCGCTCCCCATCAGCGGCTTGCTGGAAGGTCAGCCAAGGGTGCTCAGAAAGCTGCAGAATATAGTCCAGACACTACACCAGGGCCAGAGGAGGAGAGCTCAGCGGGAACTAACACTCTTAAACCACCTCCTAGACAGACCTGAAAGGCTATGCTGCGTCCTGCTAAGCTGTGAGCCGGCTGAGTGCCTGACAGCAGGCTGAGAAGACCTCCCTCTTGTTGTACGGCTCTCATCAGCGGAGTCTTCTATGCCACCCGTGCCCGTGGATGAAACTAACACAGAAGCACACATGGCTCCCGTCAGGCTTCTCTCCAGTCTCCTCCTCATGTGAATCTGGTCCTCCAGCCCAGTCCAATTCTCTTCTCATTCACCTGTTGCCTTCCAAACCTCTTTGGAGACCCAGTTCAGAGTTTACCTCTTCCAAGAAACCTTCCCAGACTTCTCCAGCCTATCTCCCTTCTCTAAGTGCCAGTTCACATCACCAGTATCTCATGATTTGGGGCTTCCTTGCTTTCTTTTAATTGTGGGTCTGGGTTCATCAATTTCCATTTGTTGCTTTAGTTAAATCACTCGTGCCAACTCAGCCCTTCAATCAAACACATTTTGAATATCTTCAGGCCCTGTGCTCAAGACTAGGAACAATTCAGAACCAGCACTACCTTCCAGGGTCTCGTAGATTGATAAAAATAACAGCAGCCACTATTCCCACCCCAACCTTGCTAAGCCCGTTAAAGCATTATCTGTTCCCACCCACAATCTGAAATTACCTTCTCTCCTCGTTCGTTTACCTCTTTACTTGCTGTCCCCTCCAACAACAATGAGACTAACACTGGAGTAGAATTGCTGGGTCACAGAGTAAGGGTAGAGGTAGTTTTATAGGAAACTGCCAAAGAGTTTTCCAAAGATCTTGTGCCATTTTGCACACCCACCAGCAAAACAGGAAAGTTTCCATTGCTTCGCACTGTTTTCAACACTTTGTGATGACAGGTTTTCTAATGTTATAAAATCGTGAGTATGGAGTAGAATCTTACTAGAATCGTAATTTGAATTTCCCTGATGACAAATGGTGTTGAACATCTTTTCATGAGCTTATGAGCTTATTGGTCATTCTCAGGGTGTTATATTTCTTTTAACTATTGGGTTCTAGGGGAAAAAATTACATTTATAATGCAAGTCCTTTGTCAGATATGCAAATAACTTTACCTCGTATGTGCTTTGCCTTTTCTTTCTCTTTGTGATGACTGTTGATAAGCAGACATTTTAAATTTTGATGAAGTCCAATTTGCCAATTTTTTTTTTTTTTAACGTTTGTGCTTTTAAGGTCCTCGCTAAGAAATCTTTGTCTACCTCAAGGCCGTGAAGATCTTCTCATGTGTTTTCTTCTAGAAGCTTAGAGCTTTAGAGTTTTGACATTTACATTTATGCCTTTGATTGAGTATAAACTGAATTTTTGTATGGTATGAGATAGGGCTGAAGTTAAAATTTTCCCTTACAGTTATCTATTTGTTCCAGCACCATTTATTGGAGTCTTTTCCTTTCCCTCATTGAATTGTTTTGGTACTTTTATGAAAAATCAATTAACCATAGATGTATGGCTCTATCTCTAAACTCTCAATTCTGTTTCATTGTTCCATTATCTAGTCTTATGCCAATATCACACTGGTTTTTCTCTGTAGCTTTTTAGTAATTCTTTAGATCAGGTAGTGTGTCCTCCAATTTTGTTCTTTTTCACATTTGACTTAGTACTTAGGTCCTTTGCACTGCACAATAATCACAATAGACTTGATTTTCTATTTTTTTCTATTTCCCTTCAATCTGAAGAATTACATATAAATAAAAATCTACAGTATATAGTCTTTGTGTAAGACTTTTTTTTTTGCTTAGCTTTTTGATAGTCATCCATGTTTTTGTATGTATTAGGACTTTGTTCATTTTTATTGCTGTGTAGTATTCCATTGTTGAAGATACCTCAGTATTTTTAGCCATTCTAAAAATACTGTCCAAAGAATGCTCAACATCATTAATCATTAGAGAAATGCAAATCAAAACTACAATGAGATATCATCTCACACCAGTCAGAATGGCCATCATCAAAATATCTACAAACAATAAATGCTGGAGAGGGTGTGGAGAAAAGGGAACCCTCTTGCACTGTTCGTGGGAATGTAAATTGATACAGCCACTATGGAGAACAGTATGGAGGTTCCTTAAAAAACTAAAAATAGAACTACCATATGACCCAGCAATCCCACTACTGGGCATATACCCTGAGAAAACCATAATTCAAAAACAGTCATGTACCAAAATGTTCATTGCAGCTCTATTTACAATAGCCAGGACATGGAAGCAACCTAAGTGTCCATCAACAGATGAATGGATAAAGAAGATGTGGCACATATATACAATGGAATATTACTCAGCCATAAAAAGGAACAAAACTGAGTTATTTGTAGTGAGGTGGATGGACTTAGAGACTGTCCTACAGAGTGAAGTAAGTCAGAAAGAGAAAAACAAATACCATATGCTAACACATATATATGGAATCTAAAAAAAAGAAAATGGTCAGAAGAACCTAGGGGCAAGACAGGAGTAAAGATGCAGACCTACTAGAGAATGGACTTGAGGACACAGGGAGGGGGAAGGGTAAGCTGGGACAAAGTGAGAGAGTGGCATGGACATATATACACTACCAAATGTAAAATAGATAGCTAGTGGGAAGCAGCCACATAGCACAGGGAGATCAGCTCGGTGCTTTGTGACCACCTAGAGGGCTGGGATAGGGAGGGTGGGAGGGAGGGAGATGCAAGAGGGAAGAGATATGGGGACGTATGTGTATGTATAACTGATTCACTGTGTTATAAAGCAGAAACTGACACACCATTGTAAAGCAATTATACTCTAATAAAGACGTTAAAAAATAAAAAAAATTAATAAAAAAGAGTGAGTACAACTTAAAAAAATATTTAAAATGGTAAAATTAATATAGCAACGAAAAAAAATACTGTCCATTATCCAGGTGTCTAATGGACACCTGAGCTGTTTTCCAGTTTTTGGATATTATGAATAAAGCTGCTATGAATTTTCTTATACAAATCTTTGTGTGTGTGTGTGTGTGTGTGTGTGTGTGTGTGTGTGTGTGTGGATGTATGTTTTTCTTTCTCTTGGGTAAATAACCAGGAATAGAATTCCTTGGTCATAGTGTTTGTTTAATTTTAGAACATTTTTCCAAGTGTTTGTGCTATTTTATATTCCCACCAACAGTGTATGAGAGTCCTGATTGTGGCATGTTTTCCAACACTGAGTGCTGTCACTCTTTATTGTATGTATTTTAGACATTCCGGTTTTAATTTCCATTTCCCTGATGACCAACAATGGTGAGCATTTTATGCGCTAATTATCCAGTTATATATCTCCTTTTGTGAAATGTCTGTTCAAATATTTTGCTTATTTTTAAAATTTTGGCTTTTTAAAAAAATAATTAAGTTATATGCATTCTTTTTATATTTTGGATACCAGTCCTCTGTGAAATATATTTTTTGAGATTTTTTTTTTCCAAATCTGTGGCTTGCCTATTCATCTATTTAATGGTGTTGTTTGAGGACAAAGGATTTTAGTTTTGATGACATCCACTTCATCATTTTTAATTTTATAATTATTGTCCTTTGCTGTTGTGTACCACTTAAGAAACCTTAGCTTAGCCAAAATGTTTTCTATCTTCTTTCAGGTGTTAGACTGTATGTTTAAATATGGTTCATCTCAAGTTGATTTTTGTATATGGTACAGGGTTCTTTTTTCCTCGTATTGCTAATCCAGTTGTTTCAATACCATTTGCTGACAAAGACATTGAATAATCTTGATACATTTGTCTCAAGGCAATTGACTGTTTAAGTAGTGCTTGTTCATTTCTAAAACACTCATTTCACTCTCTGTTCTTCACAGTGAATAATTTCTATTGATCTGTCTTCATGTTTCATGACCCTTATTCTGTAGTTGTCAACCCCATCTAGGGAATTTTTCATGACAAATACTCTAACTCTTAGTTTTATAATTTCTCTTTGATTATTTTTCATAGTTTCCATTTCTCTGCTGAAATTCTCCATTTCTTTGCTCATTATATCCATCTATTCTTTTGAGGGTTTGAGCATACTTATGATAACTGGTTTAGAGTCCTTTGGTTAATTTCAATACCTCTGCCATTTAAGAGTCCGTTTCTATTGATTACCAGTTTCCTTTTTTTTCCAGTTTTATTGAGATATAATTTATATATCACATTGTATAAGTTTAAGGTGTACAGCATAATGATCTAATATATGTATATATTACAAAATGGTTACCACAGTAAATTTAGTTAACATCCGTTACCTCACATAGTTACAAATTCTTTTTTTCTTTTGATGAGAACTTTTGAGATCTATTCTCTTGGCCACTTTCAAATATACAGTACAGTATTGTTGACTATTTGACTACCAATTTCTTGATTATGGGTCACATTTTCCTGCTTTGCTTGCCTAGCAATGTTTTATTGTATGCTGGATATTGTGGATGATACCTCCTAGGGAGGCTGGATTACATTGTTTTCCTTTAAAGCCTGTGAAATATTGAAGACGTTTAAATTACTGGTGAATCCTCTTGATCCTATTTGTCTTTGTTTTACTTTCTGTTAGGATCAGTCTATTTCAATTTCATCATTAGTCATGAGATGTGGCCCTGACTCTAGGGCAGTGGTTCTCAATTGAGGGTCATTTTTCCCCAAGGGGACAATTTGCAATGTCTGGAGACATTCTGAGTTGTCACAAGTGGGGGTGGATGTTATTGGAATCCAACGGGTAGAGGTCAGGATTGCTGCTAAACATCCAAGTGCACAGGATAGCTCCCACAATGAAGGGTTATCTGTTCTAAATGTCAGTCGTGCCGAGGTTGAGAAACCCTGCTCTAAGGTGTGGTCCTTACCTCAGTATATGACCTTTCTGCACTCTTAACTGAGATGCACACTAGGGCTTCTCTATTCTAGCTGAGCTGGAGCTCCCAACCCTGCAGAGCCTCTGGCATCTCCATCTAGTTCTCAGGCTCTTAGCAGCTGCTCTCCAATAGGCCTCACCAAGTCTTGCTCTGGACTCTCCAAGCCCAGGCTTCACCCAAGACCCCACAGGACATGCCCACACTGACTTCTGGGGTCTTTCCTCACCACAGCTCTCCTCTCCAGTGTCTACCCAACAAATTCCAGCCACTTCAGCAGCCCAAACTCCAAACTCTGCTCAGCTCAATCAGACCACCAGGATCTGCTTGCGTTTCCCCTCCCTCTGTTTCACTTTGAAAAGCACTCCAGGTCAAAAACCAGGGCAAGCACAGGTCTCTTCTTCTTGAGTGTTTCCCTTCTCTCAAGAATCACAAGTCTGTACTTTGGTCTGGTGCCAGGAAACAGCTGCCTCATTTATTTTGTTCATTTCAATTTCGATGATGGAGAGAAGGCTAGTAAGGTACTCAGGGAGTTTTTACAAACACAGCTTCCCTTAGCCCCATCCTGAGCGATTGTGACTCATTGATCCAAGTTGGGACCTGGGGATTTCTATTTTAAAAATCCTAGGAAGGTGCTGATTCAACACCTAGTTTGGGACTCGCCCCTCTAAGACCCGCTGGGGTCACATGGGGCAGGAAAGGCATTTTTCCTCTCTCTAGGATCCTCAGCGCCTTCCACTGGGCTGAACAGGATTGCAGTAGAGATTTGCTACTTTAAAGGTGTGTGTGGCTGGGTGCTCCTTCCACAAGCAGCACACTGTACACATAGTAGCCACATAAGCTGAGAGAAGACTTCATCCAAGGTTGAGGCATCCTCAGCCCTTTATTCCTCTGGGCCTTCCCTTTTGGGAGCAGATGCTAGGAGCTATGTGCTCATCTGCTCTGTGTCTGGGGACCCTGAGGTCTCTGAGGTTCTTTCCCTGATGTGACTCCTACAACCGTCAATGCTTCTCCGAGGGCTCCTGGGACCCAGATCTGCGATAGAGCAGATATTCGCAGGTTTACTGTTTGCTTACTTCACAGTTAATGGTAATTTATGAGTTTTAATCATTATGCCACACAGGGAAAATACGACTGGGAGTCATTTCAATAAGGAAATCCATCTATTTTTATACCTTAGCCCTTATCTCTGGAGCTTCCTCTCCAAATGATCTGTTCCAAAAGCCTCATTAAATGTTTAGAGAGGAGAATTCCTCAGGCATCCTTTCCTCCTTACTTCAAACAGGTACCCCCAAAAGCTGAGGTCCAAACTATCCAGAAATTCCAACCGGGGTAGCTTTCTGTAGCCCTATATTCAGGAGAACTCTGCAGAATTAATCTGGATTAATGCATTCAATACCAATGTATTATATGGGGCCAGCCCAGGATTTTATAAACATATTTTACTAGCATCTCATGATGCTCTACCCAGGCACTATTCATATTCAGTCCTTGTTTTCTTCACTCATTTATCAACCTATTAATTTATTTTTATGTAAAGCCATGCACGTACCACAAAACAAATATTGATCCTTACTCTGTGTTAGACACTGTGTCTGACCCCAAGAACCTGGAGATTGATAAGTGTTCATTTATTCACTCATTTATTCTATAAATACTCACTGAGCACCTACTATGTGCCAGGTACCTTGCTTGGCATCAGGGACCCAGTGGCAAAGAAAGTAAAGAAGGTTACTGTTCTCATAGCTCATTTGTAAATTGGGGAGAACACAAATAAACAAGTTAATAAAATGAGATCATGTTCAAAATACTAAGTGCTATGAAGGAAATAAGCAGGTCAAAGGAAGGGGGTATGGTCAGGGCAATCGGGGAAGACTTCTCTGTGGAGGTGACAGTAGAGCTGAGACCTAAATGACAATAACCAACTGTGTGAAGAATTAGATGCAGAATGTTCCAGGCAATGGAAATGTCAGATGCAAAGCCCCCGAGAAATACAGTGTGGCTAGAACACTGGATGAAGCAGAAGAGTGGCAGGAGATGAAGTTGGAGAGGTTGGCAAGGGCTAGATCATATGGGGCCTTATACATTTGGGAAGAGCTTTGGGTTTTTCCAAATGTGAGATTTCTCTTTTCTCCCGTATGTATGTATGTATGTATGTATTTTTATCAGTATGGACTTATGGATATTTACTGTATACTATGAGTTATAATCCAGTATTACTTTATTTATTTTGTTGCTAAAATTTGGCCATTGGGAGCTCTTTCAGGTGGCTCCTGAGACTGTTTGACATACTCTCATTATTGTGGGTTTTTTAAAGGATCTTCTTACTTTCTGGCACTACAGGACGCTCCAGGCTAGAGCCTTTATTCCAAGAGCAAAGGGAAGGCACTGGATTTATCCCATCTATCTACATCTGGCTGCCTTACATGGTAAGCCCTCAGTGAACAATCTCATTGAGTCTTTTTTCTCATGATGCTCTACCCAGGCACTTTCCTCTTCAATCCAGCCAGCTGCCTTAGAATCTTACTGTGGCCCTCATACATTTGCTCACAGGACAGGTCTTTCCCTAGTCTCTCCCCCTTGGAAGACTGAATCTTTGTCCTCATTTCTTCATTCCTCCCTGTATCCATTCCCTTTGCCATGTGAAGGTGCCAGCTCCTGCCAATAAAGGGGTGGAGTGTATTTCCACCTTAACTTTGGGCTCAGCCATGAGACTTATTTTGGCCTAGGGGATGAGGCATAAGTGACAGTATGCCAGTTCCAAGCCTCGGTCTTAAGAGGCCTAGTGAGTTTCCTTGTGTTCTTTTGAACTTGTACCATCACTTTAAGAAGCATGTGCCCAGGTGAACTGTTTATCCCATCCTACAGCTTAGAGTAACCTATCCAAGCTAGCATAGACCCCAGCTGCCATGTGAACTGTATAAACACGTATCGTTTCGCACCACTGAGGACTGGTGATTGTGTGCTACCCAGATTACTGTTAACTAGCAGGCTGATGATCCTTCAAGGCTTGGCTCAGTGCTACCTCCTCCAGGAAGCCTTCCCTTACATCTAGGAACTACACTTACCTTTGCTTTTCTAATTGTTGTCATGCTTTGTACACATTTTGAGATATAATTTATGGAATAGAAATAACAGTAATAGTAGTAGTAGTAGTAGTAGTAGTAGTAGTAATAGTAGTAAGCACTAAGCATGTACTAGGTACTAGGTGTTCATATGAATTTGCTCACTGAAATCTCAAAATAATCCTATGAGGTCAGTACTATTCTTGTCCTGATTTTACAAATGAGGAAACTGAGACACAGTTAAATTAAGAGAGTAAAGCAGCTCATACAAGGCTGTGCAATTAGTAAGTGACAGAGCTAGACTTGAACACCGATTCCTGGCTCCAGAGCTTGCTCTCCCCGCTTAACCACTGTGCTACTTCTTGTAACAATATATGTGCTTGTCATTCAAATATTTGACAAAGACATACTGAGAAGCTATTATGTGTTGGGCACTGTGCTGGTTCAATGGATTAGGGCTAAATGAGCCCAAGCCTGGGTCCTCATCCAGCTTAGTTGGGTGAGTGGGAGGAAGTGATGTTGATAAGTAAGCTGGTGATTACTTTCCAAACCGCTGGCTCACTGATTTTCATACCGCCTGTGTCTGGCCTTGATCGCTGGTTCTTATGGGTTAGTCTTCCCAGAACCCCCTGTACTTCCCAGGAAAAGTACTGGAAGCTGCCCAGGAAGTGCTTTATGCAGTAGGGTGACTTGAACAGGTTTGTAGCAAAACCCAGGAAACCCCAGAGAACACTGATAAGGAGGATACAATTCCTTTCTAGTACCCAATAGAGAGATGACTGTTCCATCAGAAATAATTCTATTTGATGCTTATTCACCAAGGACCCACAGGGGAAGAGGCGATCTAAGGACTTTGGAAGACATCTACATCCATGTCCCTAATGCCCTCTTGAAGAGCTGGGTGGGGTTTACGGGAAAGAGAGACTCACAGGCCTTTGCCATTCCTCTCCTATCAGGCCTGTCAGTCACGGAGTGCTAAAGGAGGCTGGACATTTCTTTCCTCTTTTTTTTTCAAAGTAATCTAAAATGGCCAAAATCAAGCACAGGATAATTTCTTAACAGGTCATTATGCTACATTAAATTGTTGATACATCATTTTACTACAATACTGTGAAGCTTTGGAATCTAGCCACAACTCATCTATCCACTTGGCTGTGCTATCTTAATGTGCTGAGGTTTTTAATATCTCTGGGCTGGAGTGGTCTGATCTTCCACAGACTGTGATGTCATGTTCCAGCAGCATGGCATGAGCTGCCTGGACCTTGGAGGCCCACAGGACAGTGAAAATAACCCAGACTAGTTTTATGATCCATTCATTGATGTCTTGCTAGCACCTAGAACACCTGGTGCATTTGAGGCTCAAAATAGACATGTGCTGAATGAATGACTTGTTGAAGCCCTGATGAATTTGGTATCTAAGAGGAGTCTAACAAGATTTCAAAGGCCCCCAAGTGAGAAGTGGAAAAGACACACGAGCCTTCTGCCTTCCCCCAAGACCAGGTCAAACACAAATCCTAAAAGCCGCATGCCCACTCTACAAAGTAGGACTGTGGTAGGACCATCCTGAACGCTACAGGTCATGAAACACTCTTGCATACATCATTGCATCAAGTTATTCAGTCCCTGTAGGATAATTGTGAATGGCATCATTTTACAGAGGACGAAACTGGGTCCCAGAGAAGCCTCATATCTCACTCAGTGTCCCACAGCACAGCAAGGAATTAGAATCAGGGCATCAGACCACAAGTCCTAGCTGGGGCTCTTGACTCTCTAAGCCTCTGTGAAGACACAAAGGAGAGCGGTGTGGGAGAGGGAGAGTCTACTTAGAGTGTGATTGTGGTCCTTATTCTGCTTGGGGTCTGACCATCACCACATGGGCTCCTGGGTGTTTATGGACACCTCCTTCTGTCTCGTGCAGCAATGACTATCAGGTAGGAAGGTAGAGTAAGCGCCCCCTTTATTGAGCGCACATGGTGTGCCTGACACAGTGCTAAGGAACACACATGTAACGTCCTGTTCAATCTTCCCAACCAGCCCATGAGGGAGCTATGGCAAACATCTCAGTTTTATAGATGAGAAAATTGAACCTTGGCCAAGTCAAGAAACTTCCTCAAGGTCATGTGGTTGGCTGGTCAGCAGTGGAGCCTGGATGTGACCCCAGCTTATTTGGCTCCTGTACGCATCTTCTTAATCTGCCTTTCTCCCTGCCACTTGAACCCCTCAACTCCAGACAATGTGATACAGATGACCTGGCTCCAAGTACAGGGACATTCAAGGAGCTCCAGTCACGGGGCTCATCCCCTTGTAATCCAGCGGTTACTGCAATGCTGGTCGTGGGAGCTTGTGGCTGGAGTCGGAACCTGTCCCTCCTGGTTGCTGGTGTCCCACGTTCTCCTTGTCCTACACCAACAGGGTGTGGTCTAGTCAGGAAAGGGATGCAAAAGCTCCTAAAATTGGGCTGCCTCTGGGGCCTCTTTACGGGGCTCAGAATTGTCCTGGGAGAGATATTGCTCATCCTGTTGGACCAGGCTTTGCAAAATGGTCAAGATTTCTTTCTTCCCCCAATACTCCAATTCACATCTTTTCTCTGTTTTACTTTACACATCCCTCTCTGTGGATGTTCAGGCAACATTAAGGAAAGATTTCAGCACTATAGATTTGCCACATATTCTTTATTTTTTCCCACATTTTAATCGAAGTATAGTTGAGTTACAATGTTTCAGGTGTACAGCAAAATGTTCATTTATACCTATATATATATATTCTTTTTCAGATTCTTTTCCATTATAAGTTATTATGAGATATTGAATACAGTTCCCTGTACTATATAGTAAGTCCTTGTTGTTTATCTATCTTATATATAGTAGTGTGTATCTAGATTTGCCACATAGTCTTTAAATCATGATGCAGATTTAATAAAAATTAACCCTTGTCACTTGACTAAACTTATTCACAAAACTGTGTTCTGACTATCTCAGTCCCAACAGGGTGGAATTTTCCCTACACATTTATTGGATACGTTCTCTGCACTAAGAAATGTGCTTGGTGCAAAGGTGCAGACAAAGGTAAGATATATAATTTCTGCCCTAGAGGTGTCCCACAGACCCCAGCCTCCATTCAGCATGAGAAGTGAACACCACTTGAGAAGAGAGTTCTTCAGGCAGTCAGAGCATGGAAGGGCAGTCCACGGAGAGGGAACAGTATGTACAAAGGCCATGTGACGGAACATGTGGTATTTGAGGATAAAGACAGAATGAATAAAGGATGAGGGAAAAAGCCTCATGATTGTGCCAAGAGGTGAAGGAAAGAGACCCAAATGTTCAAGCAAATGTCCATAGATTCTCTGAAAGAAGTTTAGGGAGCTACACCAGTGTCTGTATCTCCAATCTGTCTGGTGGCTCCACCTTTAGGCGGGTTGCTCTGAGAAGCTCCTCTCTGTGCGTGCTGCAGAGAGGACTGTACACGCATGCGCGTCGGCACGCATGCACACCCACCCACACACACACACAGCCACACACACACACCATTGTGCACAGAAGCCTGCAGCATCCATGGGAATTCTGAAAGCCGTGATGAAGTCATGCCAGCGGCTCACCACATCTTAGTTATTGGCAAGGAATCCCAACGGGACAATTAGGATTAATTGAAATCGGCCTGATTGGTCCGTATGAACTTTCATCAGAGCGGCCCTGTGATGTGGGCAGAGGTAAACAGCTGAATCGGCTCTAATGGACCCGGGTCTGGAAGAGGAAATGCAAACGGAGGTCAGTTCTCTCAGGTGGGACAGATGCCAGAGTCAAACTGCCAGTACCCCTCACTTGGTCATGGTTTGAGTCTCCACTGCTATTGGACGGGCCTGGGGGTTCCAAGCGGAGGGCTTTTGGTTAAGAAGTGTCTTGCCTTCCTTGCAAATGTGGTGTGGGTGTGGGATCTGCCTCTCTAGCCTCATCTACCTCTGCCCCTGACTGGCTCCTTGGTTGGTCTAAGCTTCTTAGAGTTCCCTGAGCAGGTCCAGATTTCTGTCCTTCCTTCTTTTGCTCTGACTGTGTCGTCCTTCTAGACCAGTGCTCTCAGGTGTTAAGGTGCCCATGAATCACATTGGGATCTTGTTAAAACATAGATTCTCATTCAGCAGATCTAGGATGGGGCTTGAAATTGTGCAGGTGATTATGATGGTGCTGGTCTATGAACGACACTTTGAGAAACGAGATCCTAGAGCACTTCTCCCGTTTGATTCATTTCTCTACCCCACTTTCCACCTGGCGAACTCCTATTCAATCTCAGAAACCCGGTTTTAACGTCCCGTCTTGCAGGAGATTTTTCTGACACCTCTACCCCCTCCACTGGGCAGACACCTCACATGGTGATTACTTTCATTATGGTACTTATCCTTCTCTATGGTCGTTACACTTACTGGTTATACTTTTGTTTCCTTCACTTTACTTGTGTCCCAAAGCCATTGGCAGGGTTTTATTCATCCCCAGTGCCCAGCACAGGGTCTGGAATGCAATAGGCATCAATACGTGTTTGAAGAATTAGACTGTATACAGTGATTTTAACTTTTCTACACTCTTTCTCTTTTACTCCTTCTGAATTAGTCTTTCATACCATCAAGAATGGGTTGGGACAGGGGTCACTGAGTCCAAACCAGATTCAGAGTTTGACTATTAATGGAATTATATGCAACTAATTTTCCTGACTTGAATTGAGGTTTCTGTTTTTGGGGGGCAGGGGGCTGAAGGAGAAGGAAGTTATCTTAAGTAGAGAAACTGATTCTGGAATATTCAGTAGGACACAGTGAGGACAGTGGAGTCTCTTGTAACCCACTCAGCACCTTCGGGTTTCACCGGCAGGTAAAGTCCTAGACTGCAATTTCTACCTTAGGAGAGACTGGGAGAGACACAGCTTGAGCACAGCTGCTCTGGAGGAGGTGCAGGGTCAGGAGAGGGCACTGTCTACACCCAGTGCAGAAGCCAGCCTTGTTCAGGGCCCCAGGGGTGGGTGGCTTTGGAGAGTAGAGGTATCACCCCCCTCCCCTTTCCTTGAATGGCTTCAGAGCCCTTTCCAGATGAACAGAGCTGGCTTTATTCCCTCCAAGTGCACAAGACCCAGGATTTTGTTGGGTCACAATGGAACTTGATCAGGAACAAAGCTCAACTGTAGGATTTTTGCTGAGCTAGATTTAGGTCAGTTATCCCTGAAATCAGCAATATGCTTAAAGGTTCTCCTTTGGGGAAGACAAACAACTGACCAGATGTAGTCACTTCTCAGGGTTAATGCCCAAACATTTTCAAACATCTAAAAAGAAATAGAAATGATCCCACAGTTTTTTAAAATTGTTTTTAAATATCCAAATATTTGAGCTTGTATCGACTCTTGATTTGGCTACAGAATTTAGTTTTTACTTGTGCTTTATGCCTTCTAATTAATAATAGCAAATAATAAGCAGCATTTTTTGAACATTTAGTGAAATACAGGCACGAGGCCGAATGTCGTACATATATTATCTTATTGAATCACCCGTGAGTTATTACCCTCATTTTACACCCATGGAAACTGGGACTTAAGGAGGTTCTAGATAAGCTGTACAAGGTCGTACAGCTTGTAAATGACAGAGTTGGAATTCTCTCACAGACATTCTGAGACCAGCACTCACTCTCTTAACAGCTGTATGGTTTTGCCCAAGGCTCCTTGGACAGTTCCCCAGATCCTCTGGAATATGCCTTGATGTTTTCTTTCTCTTAAAGCAAGAGGGTACCTGGAAGGGAATGTGGTCTTCCTGAAATATTGGAGTTTCCAGAAAATCATTTCTATCCTCACCATGGATATTTTGGTCCTCTTACCCTGATTGTTAACACATTTGGGCAGTCTCTTCAATGACCTGGTCAAGATTGTCTTTTGAGTTATGAGTGTCTCCCTTAGAGACATTAGTAAAACAAGACTACATATTCTTCAGCTAATATTAATATGAACTGCTTATATTGTCAAGCACTATTACATGTATTAGCGTAAATACATAAACATTTCACATGTATTTATTCATTTAACCCTCACAACAACCCCAAAAATTAAAGATTAATATCCCTGTTTTACAGATAAGGATATCAAGGCATAAAGTGATTACATACTTCTCCTATTTTCCAGTTAAACTGGTGCTTATCAAATTAGTTCCTTTGCTTAATCTTTTTGTTTCCTTCTCAAAAAAGGTCAATGACTTCTGAAACTCCTTAGCTTTTCTCTGATCTGCACCTAAACTAAATTTTCAGACTTATTTCCTGCCACTTGTGCCCCTCACATGTCCTTGCTAAAGTGTTCTCTCACTGTTACCAAGACACACCTCATGCTCTCTGGCCTCCACCACTTTGTCTTGCTGTTCTCTCAACCTATACTGTCATTTAGAAGGCTGAGAGATTTGTAAGCACCTAATTGATAATTCTCATTATGTACCAATCATATCCTGCCTTATGGCATAGTTATGTATCTCTTGTTTTTTCTGATTGGACTGTGAAATGATGGGTGGGTCCATGTCTTAGTCCCCTCTGTATCCGTCTCATTATGCACAGGGCTGACATATAAGTTTATGGCAGAGAGTGTGAGTGCTCGTCTCTGTCCTTGTGCTCTGCTATACTTCCCGGATTCCCTTGCAGCTTGGTAGGGTCATGTGACTGGATTGGGGCCAATAGAATGTGGGTAAAAGTGATGCAAGTCACTCTCAAGATGAGCCCTTAAAATTAGTCCACACAGGGGGCTTCCCTGGTGGCGCAGTGGTTGAGAATCTGCCTGCTAATGCAGGGGACACGGGTTCGAGCCCTGGTCTGGGAAGATCCCACATGCCACGGAGCAGCTGGGCCCGTGAGCCACAATTGCTGAGCCTGCGCGTCTGGAGCCTGTGCCCCGCGACGGGAGGGGCCGCGATGGAGAAAGGCCCGCGCACCGCGATGAAGGGCGGTCCCCGCACCGCGATGAAGAGTGGCCCCCGCTTGCCGCAACTGGAGAAAGCCCTCGCACGAACCGAAGACCCAACACAGCCAAAAATAAATAAATAAATAAATAAATAAGAAAATCCTTTAAAAAAAAAAAAAAAAAAAAATTAGTCCACACAATCGTTCAGCCCTTTCTTTCCCTACCACCATGGTCTGGGGAGCCCTTGTTCTGATGGCATAACTACAAGATAGGCGTGGCCTGGATCCTGGTGTCACCACCTGGAGGAGAACTGTGTAGGGGAGCCACCCAACCCTCACAGAACTTTGTCTGAGTGACAAATAACCCTCTATTGTTTCAGAGCACTGAGATGTGAGACGTTTCTGCTGCAGGAGCCAACAGCAGCTACTTCACTTATAGAGGTGGTGTCTCACACCTGTTGTTGAATGCCCAAGAGACAAACAATAGGCCTATTGGACACGTATTTGGCTAAGTGGCATTGCTTTTGATAACATATCTTACTTCCACTCACATATCTCCAGAAAGAGTAGAAAATGTCATACCAAAGGCAAACCGCAGAACAAACATAAGATGATCTGCTTTATGTTACTGTAATCAGTGCTTAAAGTCATTTACAAATACATCTCTCTCCTCCTTTTTAAAAAATATGCTTTATTTGTAATCCAGAAAACTAAAAGCAACAGTGAGAAAATATTCAACCATTGAATTGGCAAGATTGCTATTAGATGCCATTTGCCATTAAATTGGCAAAATTACAAAGTCTTAGACCAAGGATAATGAAAACATATTCTACTTTTTAAGTATAGAGGATTCCAGGTTTGGGTGACTGCGCAATAATTCCATCCTTATTTAGATGCTGCTTGGACCAATTAGCTGTGAATTACTTTATGCCTCTGACATGTCTGTATTGCTTTATTCCTTGCATACATTCATAGGGTGATTCCAGATTTGAGGCTGCAAACCAATGTGCAATATGCAAATCCTCTGCTATAAAATCTGTAAGTTTGTAAATTCTCTGTTCTTCATTTTCCCTTTGGTGCTGGGGAAGAGTATTTAATGTCATTTCTTCCCAGGCTACACTAAATCCCAAAAGGAAATATCTGGATGATTAGAAATGAGCCTTTCTCTCTGGAATTGCTCCAAGCCTATCTTCAAAGTAGTCATGGCTCATCTTGCAATGGCCCATTACACATTTTCCCATACCTAGGGAGCAGGTCTTCTTTTAATGTCTTGTTAGTTTGGGAAGGAATCAAAAGGAGGGATTCCTGGGGACTGCCTTATTCTGGGCTTCTCCCACCTGATCAATTCCTAGTTCATGAGTCCTCAGAGGACAGGGTTGGTCCATTAACTGTCCATCTGGAATCCAGGAAACAACTAGAAGTGTTTTGAATCTGAGCTCCTTGAATAAAGCACCTTGGACATGGACCAGTACAGGAGTGAGTGTGGGAAGAGTGTTGAATGAATGAATGACTACAATGGCATATCATATCAATTTAATATTTTGCAGCTCATAAACCACTTTGGACCTATCATTTTGTTTAATTCTCATGGTCACCACATTCACAGCTAGACTAAGACTCAGACTTCTTGCCACCATCCTGGAGATTCCCAATCATCTCACCCTGCCCACCTCTCTGACTTATCTCCTACAACGCTTCTCCCAGCCCACCACTTGCACCCTGAGCAAGTTCCTGATTCAACACCTCTGCCTGGAATATTCTCTCTCAGATTGTGGCAGGGTTCACTTCTTGGCTCAAATATGACTTCTTCAGAGATGCCTTTCTTGTCTATTTTTTCTAAAAGAGCACTCTCAACTCTTTCACACAAATCACTCCAGCCTACGTTTACTCATCTGTAAAATAGGGATTATAAGAGTACATAACTGTTGCAAGAATTAAATGAAATAACTGATGTAAAATGTTTAACCCAGGGCCAATCCATAATGGGTGTTCAATAAATATTTGATCTTGTGGATGTTGTTATTCCCTTTCCTTCCAACTGCCCTGCTTCTACAGATTCTACTTTAGCCAAATTAACTCTCCAGGAGCTGATGGCAAGTTTCAGGTGAGGAGAACTTCCACCCCCACTGATGTTATTAAATGAGAATGAAGGAGGCAAGGAGGCAATCAGGATGGAAAGACCACCTCGCATGTGTTGAAGACATTATGATTTCCAAAGCTGTTCCAATTTTGTCATCAGATCCTTACAGCATCACTTAGAGGGTATTTCAATGGGGGAAATTATTCTCTCTTACTAGATGACACAAATGAAACCCAGAGGAGAAAAACAGTTGGCAAAAGACTCCACAGCCCAAGGAAAGAGCAACAGGGGACCCAGACCTCCAAAAGGGATCTGAGTCCCTGAAGAACATTTTTCTAAAAATCTAATTCTCCTTGGCATGATTCACACTCTGCTTTCCCCAGAGCCTACATCTGGGGCAGAGGAGAAGGTGTGTCCTTGGCCACGCTGGGACACTGGGAGATGCACAGCTCTGAGTTTTTTCCCAAGGACCATGCACACACTCACACACGCTCCAGACAAATCTGCCTTTGTGTCAATATAAATGTATTTAATATCGGTATTTTCTTTTCTTCTGAAAATCCTGTTTTTTACTAACTGTATTGATTGCAGTCATGTTTATATTAGTAGAAAAGTAATTATCTCATTGGAATTATCCGTGTGGAGGTAGTAAAGGGGCTGAGGGAAGCCAAGATATTAGCTAGTTCATCCAGCAGGCCCACCTTTAGGAGTAACGACGTTTCTCACCAAAAATCCTATTTCTGAACAATATTAGCTATAAGGCTGATATTGACACCCTGCGACTTGTTGACCATCCAGAGACCAACCAGAAGGCTCTGAGGCCCAAACATTCTCAAAAAGGCACCCTGCTCAAGGAGCGTAAAGGAAGTGTGGAGATGGAAACACACCAGCAGACCATCTTCAGACAAGGGTGTAAGGTGCGGGCTCCTCACCAGGAGGACCTTTCCAGCTCAGCACCACTGCTTGAGGGTCAAACTACAGGGAGAAGGAGGGTAGAAAGCTAAATGCTCCTTAGTTCTGCAGTTCTTTGAAACTAAGATCTATGATTGCGATTCAGGATTTGCACATACAGCCAAAGGCTCATAGGACCCACTCAAATTGTCCTTATGGAAACTTTAATAAATATAGAACATTTTATAGAATCTGTCTTCAGAATTCCCAGTGTGGCTCTTAGCTAGTCCTTTCTCATATAGAGTCAGCACCGGTCTCCTTAATACTATTCCCCATTGTCTGCAGACCCATTCTGTAGAGAAGTAGAAGCAAGACTCCTCCTTCCTTCTGAATACCCTCCTCTGGATATTTGATGAGAGTGATCCCACTCTCCCAAGTCCCACTTCTTTCTACTGAGACTTAAAGGGTGGAATAGCCATTGGTTTGTCTTCCCAGGCCTCAATCCAATGGGTCAGTGTCTTTCTTACTGTGTGGTGTCCACAGTTATTCAGCAAAGATTTATTGAGCGCACACTGTGTGTCAGGCACTACGCTAGGATCTACTGCAGAGGAAAGCGGACAGAATCTCTGCTCTTGTGGGGTTGCCAATAGGGAAGTGGACCCCAGAGAATTACCAAAATGAATGCATTATTACAACTGCACTAAGTGCTCTGAAGGAAAGCTTAATGGTGTGTGCAGTGTGTAACAGAGGGCCTGCCTTTGTCTAGTGGGCATGATGTCTGAGCTGAGGTTTAGAGATTAAAGAGAAATTATCCAGGTGAAATGGGAGTGAAGGAGGACAATCCCAGGAAGCATAACTTCAAGAGACAAGACTGGAACCATCAAGGAAGGGGAAATAAGGCCTCTGTGGCTGGAGCAGATATAGGGTTCTCCCTGTGCAGCTCAGAGGGGTACTAGGTTTGGAAGCAAGGGATGGAACCCAATTCAATCTGGCTTAAGAATAAAAGAGACAGTAGCAGTTCACACAACTGAGAGTCAGGGGATCTAATTTGAGGCTGAACTTGACCTGGGTGTACAGACCAAGTCAACTGTCTTCCTATCCCATCTCTGCTTTCCTTGTCATTGGCTTCATTCTCAGGAAGGCTATCCCCACATGTTACCAATACGGCTACCAGCACCTCCATGCCCACTTCCCACCAGCTGACCCACACACAAGGAAAGGGCACCTTTTCGTTTTAAATTCCAAGGTTGGTTCTCATTAACTTGAATTCGTTGCAGTTGCAACAATCTAATTGGTCAGTTCTGGCACTGGGGGGATGGTGTTGACCCCTCTGAGACCACAGGCATTGAGATTGGAGGGAGTGGTTCCCCAAGAAGAAGAGATGGCTGCTGAGTCCACAGAGAGGGGGAAGAGCAGGAAAGAACATCGATGTCCACTATCACCTACTTCTGTGTGCTAAGTACGATGCTTCTATGGTAGGAATGGAGATTGGGCAAATCCACATGGCAGCCCTTTCTCCTTTTCTGGAGATCTGAGCCCTTATTGCCCCTGTCCCAGCATAGTCCTCCATCCCATTTCTTCTGGATGGCAGCACATGCCTTCTCCCTGCCAAAAGGGTGCATTCTTTTTATTTATTTATTTATATTTAAAATTTTTTTACTGGAGTATAGTTGATTTACAATGTTGTGTTAGTTTCAGGTGTACAGCAAAGTGAATCAGTTATACATATACATATATCCACTCTTTTTTAGATTCTTTTCCCATATAGGCCATTACAGAGTATTGAGTAGAGTTTCCTGTGCTATATAGTAGGTCCTTATTAGTTATCTATTTTATATATAATACTGTGTATATGTCAATCCCAATCTCCAAGTTTAAAAATGGGTTCATTCTTAAGAGTTCTCATCAGAATATCTTCTCTCACCAAAGGAATTGTCCATCATGATGGAGTTCCATATCATGGGGAGATGGAATGTGGGAGTGGCTGCTCTAATAGCCAGTCCCTGGCTCAGGGATATGAGTGGAGTCTAATGGGCTATCTTTGCCGAGGGAACTGCTGTGAGAAGGTGGATAGCAGACAATAGTGGTGGTGATGGAGTATGAGTTGCTGGCTTGGAACAAGTGGAAATATTGATCCAGACCAAGATGAAATAAAAATGTGTGTTATTTAAAAGTCAGGCTTTCACCCCCTGTCTTGCAAATGAGCCAGAGAATGAATTAATACATAAAGAAGCAAAGGCTGGTAGGAGGTGAAATTTCTTTATGGAGAAAATCTCCTTAAGATGCAACAGAAAGGGAAGGTAATTTGGTAGGAAAAGGAGAAGACTTCTCTTTTGGAGTCTGTTTGTTTTCACATTCCCTCTGACATGAGGTTCACAGGGTCCTCTTCCGGCCCCCTCATGGATGGAGCAGGGAATAGAAGTTTTAAGATCAGACAAATCAAGAGTCCAGCCCGGAAGCTGCCATCTGCTAGCTGGGTTACCCAACAAAACTGCTCAAATCTGTTGAGTCTCAGTCTTCTTACCTGTAAAGTGGGGATAGTAACTCCTAGTTTTTGCCGTAACAATACTGATGATTAAATGAAATTATCTATGTAAAAGACAAGGCACAAATTTGGTAAGTATTCAGT
Source organism: Balaenoptera acutorostrata (assembly GCF_949987535.1). Taxonomy (NCBI): domain Eukaryota; kingdom Metazoa; phylum Chordata; class Mammalia; order Artiodactyla; family Balaenopteridae; genus Balaenoptera; species Balaenoptera acutorostrata. Next base: position 35,409,816 of record NC_080082.1, on the reverse strand, counting down.
ATACACTACTTCTCTCCACAGGGATAGGGGGATAATAACTGATATTTGTTCAGCACTATATTGTGCAAAAAGCTTTCACTTATTGTTTTAAAATATAGTGTATTGATAGAAAACTTGAGGTATGATAAGGCCAACAGATCAGGAGATGATTGCCATTGAAAAGATAGTTTGTTACTCACACTTCACAAGAGATGGGGGCGCACTGCACCACAGGGGGCCACACAAGGAAGCACTGGGGTCAGTCAGGGGGCAGAGGGAGAGGGGGACCCTGTCACCAGAGCCTTTATTGTGGTTTTTGCAAGAAGGAAAGAGCAAGGCAGGATAAGCAGGTTTAGGATTTGCTAGCTTGAGTGATTTCAGCGGACGCTGGGATTTAAGGGGTGTCCTAGTTGTCTGTCACCTGGCCCTCGGTGATTAGGGCAGGAGGATGGTGGCCTGGAGTGTGAGAACCTGATGAAGGAGGGGGTTGAGGGTGTGAGCTCTGGGTAGGTTGGTTTATATCTGAACAGCACACCCCCAGGAGAGCTGTTTACTACCTCTAGGAATTGGCTGACCCTGGGTAGGGCAGTTTCACCAAGGTTAGCAAGGTTCCAGGTGTCAAAGCATCAGAATACAGAAAGTAAAAGACAAGGTCTATGAGGGATACATTGTTTTATTTAGATTATTCTTATTATTTATATTTTATTGTTTAGCAATATTATTTTACTATTAATTATTATTATCATTTGACAACTTTACCACAAAAATTAAGAGTGGGTTCTGGAGCCAGGCTGCTTCAGTTTGAATTGGGACATCTTGGCCCAATTAATTTGCCTGTACCGTACTCCATTTTCTCATCTTTGGATTGGAGATCAAGGCAAATACTTCGTGGAATTGTTATAAGGCTTAAAAGAGTTCATAACATAAAATGTGGGGCAGTGCCTGACACATAAGAGTTAGCAATTATTTATACACACTTTGCAGATGGTTAAACTGAGGTTTGGAGGTGATGTGATTTGCTCTGATGGCATCAGGATTAGAAGGCTGATCTCCTGCCTTCTGAGCCAGAAGCCACATGCCCCCCTCATCTCATCTCTAGCAATGTTGTCTCCAGGATCCCCTGTGTGAATGTGGGAGCCTTCTCATCCGCGGGGTGGCCCAGCTCACCTGCCGTAGGAAAGCAAAGAGTGGATCAGACGTCCTGTTTGTTGAGTAGCTGTGTCTGCAGCTGTTTTTAACCACTCTGCTACCCTGGTGGCTTAAGTAACGCAAGACCTTGGCGCTAATCCAGGACCATTCAGCCACTAACTCACTGGATCCCCTTGGGGGAAGTTTCTACCCCTCTCTAGGTCTCAGTTTCCCCAACAGGGCTAGCAGCCCCCAAATAGTCCTGGCTCTCAGTCTGGGATACTGTAAGCCATTTATTGGCACTATCCCTGTCTGTGTAAGGTCAAAGAGCTGGATATTTTCCTTTTCTCATAATGATACCTCACTTTATCAGCAGGGTTGAGGGCTGGGCTTGCAGGCTCCCACTTTCCTCAAGGCAGTTGGTCCATTCCTGAGCCACCAAGTGCTCTGACTTCAGCCAGTTACGCTGCAAAAGCCACAACACAGACATGGCTCTCAGGGGCCCTTTACAAATGGCTGTGCTGTGTAGCTTAATGGAAGGCTTCCCAGGCATCACAGGAATGACTGTGAAAGGCAAAAGCACTGAGGTATCACAGCCCCCTCCGCCTCGACCCATTAGTGAGCCAAATGGGTGTTTCTGGCAATGATTAGACTTAGCTTTGTTAGGTTTTATTGGTTCTTTTTGCTGTTTCCCCCCAAATGGGTCATAATATTGGGTTCTCAGGAGTTTGCATCTCAGGCAAAAATGGATACATGTCAAGTGCAAGAGGGAGCCCTAATAAATACTAAATTCATAAAAGGGCTTTACATAAACCCTCAGAGGATGTCTCAGAGAGAAACTGAGAAGGAAATTGCCGAACAGGAAGGCATGAGCTCTCATTGGCTATAAGCTCAAAGAATAGACTTTGACAGGACAATACAGCTGCTGACAGAGGTGACAATTTTAGGCTGCATTGAATGGGGTATAGTGACATGTTCAAGGGAGGCCATGGCCCCACTCTTCTCTATTGTCTGTCAGTTAGGATTCTTCCCATAGCAAGTGTAAGAAAACCTGACCCAGCTGGCTTAAGAAAAGAGAAAATGTATTGATTCACTTATCTATCCAGAATTAGACTAGACGTCGCTTGATCCAGGATGCAAATGCCAGTTCTTACTCTCCTATTCTTCACCGCCCCTCATTTCTCAGCTCTGCTTACTGGAAAGGAGGTCTATTCTCAGGCCAACTCTCCCTCCATGGTCTTCAGTTGACTGCTGGAAACTCTCAAGACTCCATATTTCCAGTTGAATTCGGTGGTGAAAAATGAGAATCTTAGTCCAGAATCCCCGGCCAGAGTCCCTTTGCACCTCATTCAGACTGGATCATGTGACCGTGTCTGGACCAATCACAGTGGGGGGATGGGACACACCCACTGGCTTAACTGCCAGTGGTGCAGTGTTCTGCCTCTCAGCCAGGGGTGGAGTCCAGATACTGAAGCACATGGGCTTATGTGGGGGGAAGGGAGCTTTCCCTAGCGCAGAGGTTGGATGCAAAATGGTAATCCATGAATGAGGTATTTTGCTCCATGTTGGGCTCTATGTTTAATGAGAGACATGAAGAAAATGGAGCAGTTCCAGAAAAGAGTGATAAGGGTGATGAGGGAGATTTCAAATCTTGTCACGCGGAGGAGAATTGGAAGAAATGGGATTTCTTTACCCGGAGAAGAGACGGTAATGGAGAATCATAAACACTGTCACCAAGTGCCTGAAGTGGTGGGAAAGAGCTGGATGCACTCTGCCTCCGTGGCTGGGGGTGGGGTTGGGGGTCGGGGGAGGGAAGACCTTATTTACACACAGATTTTGGCTCAGTTGATTATAGGGTTCAGGTTGCCATCACCTCTTGCTAGAACCGGTTCAACAGCCACACAGCTTTTTCTGTTATTTCCCACCTGTTCTCCTCCAATTCAGTGCCCACCCTACAATCAGAATAACCCTTGAAAGTCTAAATCAACTGCCAATTAAGTCTGATGTGGTATATTTATACAATGGAATATTACTCAGCCATAAAAAATGAAATAATGCCATTTGCAGCAACATGGATGGACCTAGAGGTTATCATACTAAGTGAAGTAAGTCAGACAGAGAAAGACAAATATTGTATGATATCACTTATATGTGGAATCTGAAAGAAAAGATACAAATGAACTTATATACAAAACAAAGATAGCCCAAAGATATAGAAAACAAACTTATGGTTTCCAAAGGGGAAAGGGGGGAGGGATAAATTAGGAGAGATTAACATATACACACTACTACATATAAAATAGACAACCAACAAGGACCTACTGTATAGCACAATATTTTGTAATAACCTATAAAGGAAAAGAAACTGAAAAAAATAGATATGTATGTATGTATGTATAACTGAATCACTCTGCTGTACACCTGAAACTAACACAACATTGTAAATCAACTATACTTCAATTTAAAAAATGTCTAAACCAACTGCTGTCACTCCCCTGCTTAACAACCTCTAATAGCTCAATATCGCAGTCGATTAAATCTCCTAAGGTGGGCTTACCTGATCACCCTCTGTTCACCTCTTGTGCTCCTCTCAGAGCCTGCCCTTCCTCAATCCTGAAGGTCCAAGCTCACTCCACACTAGATATTTCTGTTTCTGCCAGACCATTTCCACTTCAGGGCCTTTGTACTTGTGATATGCTCTCCCTGCAACAATCTCTGGTCCAGCTCCCACATCAGTAGGTCCATCTCATTAATCATATCTCAACTCAAATATCCCCTCTCTACCTTAGGAATGTTTCCCTGAACAATCTGTGCTAACCCATCACCCCTCATCCCCTCAGGCATTCTCTGTTGCCTTTCCCTATTGTACACAATAATGGACACTCCTCACTTTCTACAGTTATCCTATTTATATTGGGTTTTTTTTAAATTTAACTTATAAACTATCTTCCTCTGTAAGATTGAAGCAGCCCCAAAACAGGGATCTCACTTCTCATGCTCACTGCTATATCCCAGATACCTAGAAGAGTATCTAGACTCAGAGGCTTTGTCACACGAATGCACAAATTGTTTGTTCCTACAGCTGTTTGGCCTGATGAAATGGTAGGTTTCTTAACACTTGAGTGTATCAGAGCAGACTGAGCGAGCGTGTATCAGAGATGGATTTCTGCATCGAGCTGGGGGCGGGGGAAGGGGACACTTCCCAGGGCTCTTGGGCGTATTGGCCACTCTGGCCCCAACTGAGTTGTTTTCCAAGAGAAGAACTTTCAAGCCACACACAATAATGAAATATGATACCAAACAGCCCCATGTCAATAAATCTACAGGAGAAAGGTCAGGTTTATATCGCTGGACGGGATTGGCAAATACATTTGTTCCTGCAATGTCTGTGTTCTAAATGCCACCCTCCAACGAACCTGGTGCTGAAACACACTTCGGAGTTTGATGAGATGTCAGTTTTGCTCAGCCCTGATCAAATAAGATGAATGAAAGTGAAACAAGAACAAAAATATTACTTCTGTCATTTTTTTAATGCATTACAGGAATGGGGTCAGTCGGGGAGATTTCTCTTAAACAAATACCAATCCCTGCACAACGTCACCCGTTGATCTGGCAGCCAGTGGACAATGATGGCTTTTGCGTAGGAAAGGGCACACAACTGGAAGAGCAAAGACCAGGGCAGCACCTATACAATACCATCTCCTGCTTCAAATCTTCAAAATCCACCCACCCACCTTCCATTCCTACTTCAAATAATGCTGTACGAGAATATGGATTACTCCCTGCATTGAGCAAATATGGTTAAAGAATGAGATGGAATTTTTCCTGCAAGGAAGAATTAAAACCATTAATTGTTCATTTATTCAACTTAAAACATGTGAACCGAATTAAACAGAGACCCAGAGACCTGTCTGACCTAGTCTGAGAGCCATGAAATTATGACAGGAGATCCAGATAAATTATGAGATCAGCAATGGGAAATCACAAAATTGTAGTTATTCAAAAGGAGCCAAAGGCCAGGAACCAGGAAAGTGAATGAAGTAACAGGAGACAATGGACAGTTGTTGGCACCGTGGACCATATAAACTAGGGGTTGCTGGGGGCCATCTGCCTCCATGTGGGGAAAGCCTGCATGGGAATGAGGCCAGCACAGAACAAAGCTAAGCCCCAAAAGAGGGATGGAGGTGAACTCTTATGACTTCAGCACCTGGATCCACCCTTGGCCACAGCCCAATGCTCCAGACTTTTAATTTACATGAGATAATACTTTTCCCTTCATGTTAAAAATTTAAACAAAAAAATAAAATAAAATAAAATGAAGACATGGGTACTTGTCTGTCTGATTACACTGCAAGGGATCTTAGAGCACCACATAGGACCTAACATCATTTGTGCTGGAAAGGAAGGCTGACTCTCCCTAACTGACATCCCTGGGTTGTGCAGGGAGAAGTACACAGGAGAACCCTGCACCTCTGCTACTGTAGGTCCTCTGCTCTCTCAGGCTAGACCAACATAGACCCTGGGGGTGATTGCTAACAGCTGGGGTCCTAAAGGGACTATTGTGCTGGGCTTATCATCTTTATTCAGGTCTTTCCAACTTTTGAAATTCACCAAGAATCACTGTGGATAGAAAATAGTTTCCATGCCTCGTGAACAGAAAGATCCCCAAACTTTCCCAGGATAATATCTCTCTGAATGATAATAAACAATTCATTGTTTTTTCTTAGCTATTTGCCTTTCACCTTCCCCCAGTTGACATGTTACATTTATGGAATTTTCTATTATTTCGTTCAACTGATATTGGTCCTGAGGGGAAGGAGCCAAGAGATACACTTGACGCTCAGATGTTCAGGAATGCCTGCATCTTCTGCGCTAGTGGGTGGAGTACCATGAGATGTTCTGAGATCAAAGAGAGAACAGAAGGGGCCACGCACAAAGGTGAAGGGAAAATGTCATCAGTCTCCCCTGATAATGTTACTCCCACTGCCCGACTTACACAGTGGGTTTCACAGAACTGGCTGAGACTGGGAGGGTATCTTTTATCTGGTTCCCTGGCAAATAGACTATGAGACAGAGACGTGCATGCAGGAAGTTGACTGGGGAGTGCCCTCGAAGATCAACACCTATGGAGGAGTGAAGGCAGCAGGAACAGGCAGAGGATGGAGCTGAATTTCTATGCAGAGCTTTGGAGCTGAGTTGGCTTTCCAGAGTTGTCTTGTCTCAAGGTAAGCGGACTAGGCTGTTATAGCCTTATCAAGAAGTCATTGGATATAGGCTGCACGTCCCTTCTCCAGATGGTGTGTGATCTTGGGTGAGGGCAATTCCTGGAGAGGGACTCAGCTGATACCATCATTCTCTAAAACTCCCAGCAGCTGGAGAATGAGTGTCCCAGTCCTGAAGGGGAAAGCTAGGCAATGTACCACAAAACCCACTAAAGACCATTATCCAAAGACCATTGCATCATTTAGATATACTTTCTTTATATAACAAGTTCTTGGGACAGTTTCTCCAAGATTTTGACTGGTCTGTTTTTCTGGGAAAATTCACAAGAGGAAGGTTAGTGGGAAGAACTAAAATCCTGCTGCTAGAGCTGATCTCAAGGCACAACTGATACTCATTCTCTCCCTTTTCTGCCCATTCCAGATTCCCGTTATCCTTGGATTAGCATACCTGTGGCTCTGGTAGCTTACCTGGTAGGTGACCCAAGCCCTCATTCCTGAGGGGTCCCATATCCTAACCCGGCTGAGGATGCTTTAGTTCTTCATTTACTATCAAAACTGAGAAACCAAGTACCAAGAGCCACGCTAGTAGATCACCCGGATGCCATACAAATTCTTTTCTGTCGCCATTTGTAATATCAGCGTGACCTCCACCAGATGATCAGGGTCAATATCCCTGCTGGAATGGCCTCCTTTATGTGACTGCTTGTCTCTTGGCTTGAGGAGTCCAAAGTGACTAAGCAGCAGTCATACCTTAAAGTTGAATGAACCTCATGCTGTGTCATTTAGTGGAAGCATTCATTCCCCTTCTCAGAACTAGGACTTCCAACCTCACAGAGTACAGAGTCATGGGGACAGGAATACAAATTCTCCCAATGGGGTCAGTGGAGGACCATGACAAGTAGGGCCATTCCTGCTTCCACCCTTATTTCCCAGACCCGTTGGGAACATAACGTCATGGAAAAATGGCCACTGATTCAGGGTATCTACTGTGACCTAGAGGATGATGCTTCCATCCTCCTAGGGTATCATCATCAAACTGGTGTCTCAGCTGTACCTTCAAAAGGCCTTCCCAAATCTTCCAGATGGATGCATTTTTGATAAGACCAGAAGATCGCATGGTCATGCACTCATTTCCATACCTCTTCTGCTGTAAAGTGAGTGGGTCCTTATTCTGGGGACAGTATTATGTGGGAGCCCATGTCAATGAACAAGGCACTCAGCCTCAGATAGAGGTACTGCCTGAGGTCTTGAAAGCAGGAAAGGCAAACTTCTACCCAGAATATGTATGAATTCAAGTCAAGATGAAGCAATGCCCCTTCCGGATAGAAGGAGTCCAATGTAATCAACTTCCCACTGTTGAATGGTTGGTTTCCTCAAGGGATGGTGCTATATTGTGGACTCAGTCTTGGTCTTGGTTGCTCGCAGGTTAGCATTTGGCAGTGGCAGTAGCCAGATCAGCCTTGGTAGATGGGAGCCCAAGCTGTTGGGCCCATGCATAGCCTCAGTCCCTGCCACTGTGGCTACTCCACCCACGTGCCCATTGTGCCAGCTCTTCGTCTGCTAATGGCAGATGCTGAGTGATGTTACTCTTTCTGTTTAGTTGGTTATTCAGTACCTTGTCCATGATGGATCTCTCTAATGAGCATTAATATGAGATACAAAAACCTGACACTTCCTATTTGCATATTTACATCCACATGCCTCTTCCCCCAACCAACTTGACCCTGATCTTTCTATTTTTCTCCTTCTGTACCCCTGACCCAGCTCTTTGCCACTGTCCAGGAGTCCACACATATACGTTCTCAATTCATGCCACTTTTCACTCAAAGTGGATAATCCAGTGCAACGTCCAATATTTCACCAATTGGGAGGATTTCCCTCTCATTTCTGTTTTACATGAATACCCTTAAATGGGGCTGTTGTTTAGCAGCAATCCATTTTTGGCTTACACTGACATAACCAAACGAGTGCATCCCTGAGTCAAACTCAGCCTTTTTTTCACCTGTCAGCTCTGGTCATAAGGAACTCCCACGTGGCCATATGTGTGAGCTGAGGGAGTGATGCCTTGCAACAGTTATGATGATGTCGAGGTTCTGGGTCACACACTTATGCAGCCTACTTGTGCTTCCATCCCTGACCAGGCTGGATGTACTACTTCAGTTTGACAATGGATTGCTTATAGTTTGTTGGATCTGACAGAATCCAGTTCACAAAGATCATGCCTAGCCCTGTGATCACTTTATATCCCATGGTCATGGTCTCTACCAGAGGCCTGCAGCATGCCAGAAATACTTTTTGGATGGTGTATAATTCTCTGCAGCAGATGTCATGGCTTTTTTCTAGAAGCCAAGTCTTTACAAACTTGACATAAGTTCCATATGGAATCCTGGGAGCCACTACTGATACCTCTAACAACTCAGGGTCTGCTAGGTGATATGGCTGTTTGCACTGCAACCTGTACCTGCAAAAGAGCCCTTTCCTGCTCTTGGCCCTACTCAGAGCTGACAGCTTTTCATGTTACCTGATAAATAGGTCATAGCAATATTCCCAGGTATAGAATACACTGCCTCCAGGACACAAAATGACCAACCAGGATTTGTACTTTCTTCGTGGGAGGAAGTAGGAGATGCAATATTTTTCCTCATAGTTGGATGGGATAGGCCAGCATTCTTCGGACCTCTGGATTCCTAAAAACTTCCCTAATATGGTAGGTCCTGAATCTTTGTAGGGTTTATTTACCACCCTCTTGAGAGGGATGGAGGCATGTGCTTATCTGGTATGATTAACATGATGTCATCAATAAAGTGACTGATACGATATTCTGCTGAATGTCTGGATGGTCCATATCCCTTTGGACTCTATTATAACACAAGGTGCGAAAGTTAACCTTGCCCCAGGCAAGAGTGTAAATGTAAGCTACTTACTGCCTGTCTCAAGAGAATGTGAACTGTTTCTTATCCTTTACTCACAGGAATGGGAAAGAATACATTCATTCATGGAGCACATAGTACCATGCATTGTAACTGAGACTGAGTTAATCAGCTTTGGCAAATATTCCACATTTAGCATAACAGTTACAAGCAGGATTACTACCTAGTTGAGTTTACCATTGTACATTTTCATCCTCCAAGTTTTTTCTGGCTTTTATAGGAGCCAGGCCTGTGAATCAGAATATGATGGGGATTAGTCTTTTAGGGTGGCACTGATTTCTGTCCGTGGTCTGGTTTTTTATATTGTTTTGATTTACTATCTTGGGGAGTGGGGTGGAGGACAGTGTCAGATGTTTCCATTTGGCCTTTCCACTGTGATAGCTCTTACTCTACAAGCTTGGGAACCAGTGTGGTGGTTCTGACTATTACCTAATATAACAGCTCTCATTACACATTGGGGAACTGGGGAAATGACTCCTGGGTAGGACTGTGGACCCAGTGGATCCAATGTAGTCTAGACCTGGGTCATGACTCCACTGGCCCCCAGGTGCCTCACTTTAATAGGATAGTCATGATGGTGCTTTGAGTCCCTGTACAGCAATATCAACTCCAACATTGTGTCCAGCCCCAATGTTTGGACATTCCTCTTTCCTCGGTACTGTTACATGATCATAGATCCCTTTATAGAAGAGCTGTATGAATCATTTCCATATACACTTGCCATAGTGTTACAGGATCCTTATTCCTGGGCACCTGACTTCTCATTAAGTCAGTATGGGTCTAAAAACTAGTCAGATGCAAACCTGTTCAATGGACTGTACTTTTTATTGAGACAACTGCTCCCAGCCTCCTGATCATCCACTGTTGATTTCTTTTAATTGTATAGGTTGAGCAATATAGTTGTTGGCTCTCCATCTGCTTCACCCATAGGAATGCTGATTCTATTAACTATCTCCATAGTTCTCTGAGAGTCAAGTCCCCTTGGCTGTCACTCTGACCTTGCCACTTACTACAATGATTGTACCTGCCTTGCTTCTGATGGCTGAGCACTGCCACCTCACAGCAGACACTGCCTCCTCTGTTGTCTGAAGATTCTACCATCCCCATTGTTATCAAGGAGCCCAGTTCTGAAACAGCATTTCCTATCACTGCCCTGGACTACAGAGGTTAGCCATTACTGAGCCACTCAACAATGTTCATGCCCCTCTTACCAGCACAGTTCTTATCACTTTTGTAAGTAGTGTTTTCTGCTCTCATGAACACGGCTGGCTGATGGAGTATTTTGGCTTTATTTAATATATCCACTCTAGCTTGCCCATTTCCCTAAGGCTTCTGATCCCTTCATTCAGAACTGCCTTAGAAATTCTGGCATTTTTACTTATTATTTACCTTCATTCTATCCATGTTTCCAAGAGCCATTCTAACAGTGTGTTACTATCTTTTATGCACCCATATTGATAAGTTCTCACTTTATCCAGTTTTCCCTTCCAACCAGGATGCTCAGTACCCAGTCCCATTCTTACTTTCCTGTCTCCTGCCAGGACATGTTTGCTAGGTCCTGCAGCTCCTTCAGGTTCTATATCTGTGGTCTCTAGTAAGCCCAGCGCTTCCTTTGCTGAGTTATGTTGTGACTTAACCCTGGTAATTTGTCTTGTGGCAAGGAGATAAGGTGAGGGTGGATCCTGAGGGCGGCAGTGCATGTTTTCTGGTGAGGCAGAATCCTCTACATCATCATCAAGCAAGTCGGACCTGCTACCCTTTACGGGGGCGGGGGGGGGGCGGGCGGGGTAAGGAGGAGTGGACAACTTCTTTCATCCCAGAGTGTTCTAAGGGATCTATGGATTCAAACTTTTGAATGCCAGATGTTACCACATCCCACATCTCAAGGTCCCACTCCTTCCTAACCCTGACCCTTGCAGAGCTCATTTGCCTAGGTTGAGAATTCAACCACCTCTGGATCTTGATATTTTGATAGTTAAATATGGGGCTTGGTCCTTAACTTTTTTATAGCCTTTGGCTGCAAAGGATGAGAAAGTCTTTCATATAAGACAGCATCTGGCTTTCAATTTAGCCTTTAATTGGTAATTAGACAGCCTCAGCCCTTCGTTGTCTTTTTCCAGTGCATAGATTATCACAAGAGCCATCTAACCCCAGTCCTTACAATTAGCACTTCTCTTACAGTTCTCAAAAGTCTAAGATATTGACCCTTCTAGTAACTTCTTTCACCATTACCTCATCCCATAAATGCACTGCTATAGCACTCAGTGGGTTACCCATGCTCTCTACCCACAACCAGTTGTTGTCACCTCATTTTCATCCAGTTAGCAGGCAATCCAGCTCCAAAACCCCAGCTTGGAGTCTGCTTCTTCTCACTGCTCTTGGCACCAACTGCCTTAGGTTGGGCTTCCAGGGACACAGACTGAAATGGAAATGTGCCTACAGGAAGTTTATTGAGGAGTATCTTCAGGACCATATATGTTGGGGAGTGAAGGAATAGGATTGTGCAAAAGGATGGGTTGAACTGTGAGGCAATCACAACAAAGATCTCAGCTAATCCCACAGGAGCTCTGGAGCTCGGATCACTCTCCCTGTCCAACACTGGGAGACATTGCCCGGAGGATGTCCCTGTGAAGAGGTTATGACCTTGGGTTCGATGGCTCTTTTCATCTGAGGACAATCCCATGAGAGCAAGTCAACTGAGATCTGTCTGCTAATGACACTGCCAACAGCTGGGGGAATGAGTGTCTTAGTCTCGAGGAAGCAAACTGGGCAGCACATCACAGCATCCACTGCAGAGGGGATTATCAGGTGTTTCAATAAGATGAAGTCTTGTTTTCCTTTCTTTCACATTATGTCTTATTCAAAATATCAATTTGGGGGCTGGGCTGAAGGCATTCTGGTTCTGGGGCAGTCCAGATAGGCCACATGAACTCAATAAGATTACCTAAGAGTTTGTAAGCCAAAAGAATCTGGTTGTTTTATAATTGTGGCAGTGACTTCTATCTGTTCAACAGAACCCATTTCCTTCTGGGCACACAGCTGGATTACATTCCCCACCTCTTGGGCAGTTATGTGTGGCCGTGCGCCTGAGTTCTGGCCAATGAGATGTACACAGTGTGAAGGTGGCTACTTTCTGTCCTGGTCCAGAAAAACCATTCCAGATGCAAGCCTCTCTCTCTTCTCCTGTCTTCCAAGACCACAGAGGACAGTAAAGCTTAAGACAGAAAGATTCTGTGTCCCCGGTGACTTCATGAAAGGTCACCAACCAAATACCCACAGTGCATTATATGACTGAGAAATAAAATTCTGTGTTCAGCCACTGAGATTTTAAGGTTGTTTATGACAACGACTCACCTGCCTGGACTAAGGCAATAATTATCCCAGGATGCCAACGCTTTTTAAGAAGGATTGTTGTGCTAATAACATAAAACCTAATGGAAAATAGGAAAAGTTAATCCATAGGCAGATTTATTCCAACATGTGGATCTTGCTGTCCACCTCTCCAAGGTCTATTGGTCTCCTTGACTGCATTAGGCAACAGAGTGGTGTGCAGCCCTGAGTCACACTGGGAGTTCAAATGCCCCCGGGAAAATCACTTCACTTCTTTGTCCCTCAGTTTCCCATCTACACAATGTGCATATTACCTCCCTCTTAGGGATCCTGTGGCATTTCACTGAAGACAGGTAGGCAAAGTGCTGAACACTGTGGCTGACACATCAATAGACACAAAATATGACTTTCACTACTATTGATAACCACCTTTCAGCCTTGGGAAAACCTGTGAGGTAGGAGGGCATCTTTAGTCTTATTTCAGAGGTTGGGAACCTGGGTCCATAGGATTTTCCAAGGCCCCATAAGAAAATAGCCCAAACTGGACGTCAGATCTTGCGACTCCCGATTCCTTACTATTTCTGCACCACGGTAACGATCCCTCTACTTCTCAGTCGGTTGTTCTCATTCACGACTCTCGCAGTCCCCCAGAGGTGGTTTCATTGCTTCGTGGTAACGTGCCTTTTCTGAGGAAGGCTGCTGTGGATGGCGGAGCTGACCCGAGAGCTCTCGCTGCTCAGGTGCCATGTCACCACATGTCACTGTGTGTCACCACAAGGCCTGCAGGAAGGTGTGCTCATCACTCACGGCACCCTCTCTGCCCTGCTCCCCGTCATTCTTCCTCCTCGCAGCAGCCAGGTCTGCACGGGGACCAGGGCACCTCCTTAGCACCTCCTCCAGGAACCAGTGCTGGATTCACGTGGGAGGACTCTCCCTGAGGACACAAACACTTAGTGGTTACTGTGTCATAATATTTCCCCAAATGACAACATTAAAGAGGCAGGGTGGTATAGCGGCAGGGGGATGGACTTTCAGATTCTTGCAGTTGTAAATCACATAAACCCAACTCAAACTAGCATAAGTGCAATCCCAATAAATAGATAGATGATAGATAGATAGATAGATAGATAGATAGATAGATAGATAGATGACAGATAGATAGATGATAGATACATACATACACTGGTGCTATGGTTTAAATGTTTGTGTTCTTCTCCCTTCCCAAATTCATATGTTGAGAACCTAATGTCTCATATGATGGTACTAGGAAGTAGGGCTTTGGGGAGGTGCTTCAGTCATGAAAGGGATTAGTGCTTTATAAAAGAGGCTACAGAGAGAGCCCTAGCCCCTTTCACCTTGTGAGGACACAGTGAGAAGGCACCAGCTATGAATCAGGAAGCAGCCTAGATACTGAATCTGCTGGCACCTTGATCTTGGACTTCCAGCCTCCAGAACTGTGAGGTATAAATATCTGTTGTCTATGAGCTATCCAGTCTCTGGTATTTTGCTATAGCAGCTTGAGCAGACTTAGACAACTGGCTGCAAGCTCTGCTGGATCCGGGGAGCTCAAATGTTATTATCAGGACCTGGACTCACGGAATTCCTTGTGTTATGTCCATTCTCAAGCAGGATACCCTCTTTCGGTGGCTGCAAGACAATCCCTTTAGAAAGGGAGATTGTCTGTTTTCAATAATTCCAACCAAAGTCCCATAACTGAATCTTGCTGCTTCCAGTGAGGTCATGTGATCTTCCCTGAGCCAATCACTATAGTCAGGGCATGTGGTGCTCTGATTGGCCAGGCCTGGGTCACATACTCCCCTCTGGGGCTGGAGTGAAGTCAGATACATTCGAAGCACATGGACTGACAATGGGAGATGTGTGGTTCTGGAAGGAAGGCTGGGGGCAATGTCGCTGGAAGGAAAACAGGAAACTGGCCAGGCAAAAAAATAGATATTCATTACACCTGGGATTTGTCCATGACGCCTGGAGCCTGGTGTCTGGTCCTACCTTTAAGCAATTCTAGGGACTCAAGCAAGTTGTTTATTCCTCTGTTGCTGTTTCTTCAAGGTTGAAGTTTGTCTCTTGAATCATAAGCTTCTGTACTTCCATTCAGTTTCTTCCCAGGGTTGTATCACCCATTGCAGAGTTTAGAAATAACTGAACTTTGCATTGGGGTACAATTGATGCGTTCTTATTGTAGGGTAGAAAATAGACTAATCAAGTTTCTAAACTACCTCACATCAGATGGTGTCATATAACTTTTCTCTTTCTCTTTGATCTTAGGAAATGCCTCCTTCTTTAAATATCAGAGCTGGTGTTGATATTTTTTCTTTTTTCTTAATTAATTTTTATTCAAGTATAGTTGTTTTACAATGTCGTGTTAGTTTTTTGCCATACAGAGAAGTAGTTTTAAATTTATTTTGTGTAACTGTCCCCATGGGGTCTCAGTTGGGTTCCAATTTTTGGGACTGGTAGTACTGCGTTAGAAAGCATGATCTTTATGACAAAAAATATTCTGTATGCTTCTAAAATTCAGGCAAGCTGCTTAGATAACAGAAGGGTTACTAAAAGGCGTGGGTTCTCACTGTTATTGTTTTTCATTATATAATAATAATGATGTTAGTAATAATCACTTATTATTTCCTGAGCATTTCTTAGATGCCAAACATTATGCTAGTTGTTTTACATACATGACCTATTTTATGCTCGCAAGTCTGCGTTGTCCAGGCTCTTGTCTCCTCCTCCCTTCCCCTCTCCCCATCGACACTATTCAGTTCTTTCCCACCAGCGACTCTGTATTTTCCAAGTTATAACCCACCCTCTTCTCTGTCTTCTCTGTTTATTTTTCTCCCAGGTTTATCCACTGCTTCCATTAGCATCACAACAGACCCCAGCTGATACCTGTGTAACACATAACTTCTTCTTTTGAAAGCAGGAGACAGGGGGAATGCACCAAACCCATTGCTCCTTGGGCCAGAGGTGACTCCCCTCAAACACCAAAAACCATGCTCCTTTGCAGGGGCAGGGCATAAAAATCCAGCACGTGGGCATGCCAACACCGCTGAATAAGGGCAGCAGGGCTGTGCAAGTGGGAGTCTGTGCTGACCTTTGGGAGTAGCCCTTCCCATGCTGGGCGTCCACAGAGCTGGGCAGGGCCAGCAATCAAACAAGACCCACGCCCACCAGAGAGCAGACTCCCAAGGAATGCTAGAGGGGCCTCCTGGGCTTAAAACTAACAAACAAACAAAATCAGTTTGAGGCAAATTATTTAGCTAGATATCCGCAGTGCCTGACATTAATATGTGTGTATTTGTATACCAGCAAGCCCTTAATAAATACAGTCTCTCTTGTCCCATGGAAATGTTCTGTAAATAAATAAATAACAAGACACCCCACTTTTGCTGACTAATCATTTTTCCTTTCTATCTGGGTGCCAGTGCTCTTTATAAATGACTTTAATTTACAGTGCATTATGTTTCCTTGCATTACTTGCCTCTAAATCCCCATGCAATATTTTGTATCCTTTCCCATGATAGTTTAAGGGTCTTTAACATTTTCAGTGAAGGGTGTGTGTGTACATGTGTGTTTGTGTGGTGAGTAGATGTGGTGTTTGATAACAACATCTACCTGTTTCAGTCCATCATTTCTAAATGGACCAACTGAAGTATGTCATTTTTGCCAAGTGTCTTGTTAACCGTCGGGTTTCCATTAATATCAGTTGTATTTGCTTTGTGTAAATTGGCCCCTGGATGACTGAGAACAGAGCAAACTGATCCCTTTGGTGTGAATGTGGAAGCAGAGACTGAAGTGGGAAAGTCCATTGCTGAAACCAAAGCAGACATCATTGATCAGATTTGTCATTCATGTCAGTGTAACTCTCTTCAAAACTTCATTTGAAGCTTTCCCCAGAAAACACCAAACTGCACTATTCAACATAAAGCAAAACAATAACTACTGTTTATTAAGCACCTACTGTATGCAAAGTCCTCTATTCATACAGCTTCATTAATCTTCACAAAGAAACCCTAGCAGGCAGATATTATTATTATTGCCTTTTGATAGATGGGGAAACTGAAGCCCAGAGAAGTGGAGTCTTTTCCCAAGATCACAAATAGTTTAAAAATCTCAGCTGCATTTTGATCTGATGCCAAAGCTTGCCTCTGAAATTCTGGCCAGCATAGCTAGAGTCTGATTTCTAGATGGTGGGAGAGTAAAAATTTTGCACACAGTGCCAGGGTCTTTTGCCAGGGACATGGGTTCTTTACTTCTGGCTTGGTGCTAGGTTGCCCACAAATTCACCAGTGGTGTACTGCTGCCCCTTCAGTGATGGGTCTGAGCAAGCACTGAGGCCATGGAGCTGAATGCAACTGGTGCTGGCTCCCAAGAGCCTCATGGTGAACCTCTAGAGAAGCCAACAGACACCCCCACCCCAGGACAAGATGGGAGTCCATTCATTCATTCATGTAGCAAATATGTATTAAATTCTGTGCAGGCACTATTGTAAACAATGGGACTACAAGGCAGACAATAGCCCTGAGCTCATGCTAAACAAACTAGTAACATAATATCCAATAATAAAAGAACTCTACTTTAGTCTTCTATTGCTGCTTTTACACAGTACCACAAACATTGGAGCTTAAAACAACACCCATTTATTATCCCATAGAACTGTAGGTCAGAAGTCCAGACAGGCTCAGAGTCTCACAAGGCCAAAATCAAGGTGTCAGCTATCTGGGTTCTTATCCGGAAGCTCTGGGAAGAATCTTCCTGAAAGCCCATTCAGGTTGTTGATATAATCCTGTTCCTTATGGTTGTAGGACTGAGGCTTCTGTGTCCTTGCTGATTGCTAGCTGGGCACTGCGCTCTTAGCTCCTCAAGGCTGCCCACATTCCTTCTCTCAGGCTGCTTCTTGTGCTTTGAATCTATTTGACTGCCTCTTCTGTTCCTTCTCTCTGCTTTTAAGAGCTCATATGATTATATTGTGTCCACCTGGAGAATCCAAGATAATCTCTCTATTTTAAGGTCAATTCATTATATCTGCAAAGCTCCTTTTGCCATGTAACTAACATGTTCATAAGCATGATACCAGGAGACAAAAGTCAAGCAAGCCAAAATCCTGCCTGTCACCGGCTTTTATAGAAAAAGTAATGTCACAGTCATTCATCCAGCAAATACTGAGCACCCATTATACACCAGGCACTGGTTTCAGTGCTGATTATGTAACTGTGAGCAAATAGACAGAGATCCCTGGCCTCTTGGAGCTTACATTTTAATGAGAAAAGATGCCAGTAACCAGGATAAATAATAAAATATGTACTATGTCAGGTATTGTTATGTGCTGTGGAGAAAAGCAAATCAGGGAAAAGGCTAGGATGGCTTTGGGAGATGTGGTTGTAGTTTGGAATAGGGTAGTCAGGGAAGGGCTCATGCAGAAACTGACATGTGAGAAGAGACCTGAAAGAGGGGAGAGAGCAAGCCATGCACGTAACTGAGAAAGAATGTTCTAGAAAGAAATAACAGTGGGTAAAATGATGCCGAAATGGGTGCATGTTCAAGGAACAGCAAGGAAGGCTGTGTAGCTGGAACAGTGAGGGCCACAACTAGAGAAAGCCCGCGTGCAGCAACGAAGACCCAACAGAGCCAAAAATAAATAAATAAATAAATTCATTTATTTATTTATAAAAAAAAAACACAAACGTTTGTTTTCTCAATTTCTACGGTTCAGGAATCTGGAAATGGTTTATCTGGGGGTGATTCTGGCTCCAGATCTCTCACAGGCTACAATCAAGTTGTCAGCTGGGGCTGCAGTCATCTGAGGCTTCACCGAAACAGGGGGATTTGCTCTCCAGCCCACTCATGCAGCAACTGGCTGGAAGCTTCAGCTCCTGCTGGGTACGTCACTCCATACGGCAGCTAGAATAGCCTCACAGTGTGGCATCTAGATTCCCCCAGAGCAAGGAACTGAGAGAGAAAGAGAGAGAGAGAGAGAGAGATGCCACACTGCCTTTTATGATCTAGTCTCGGACGCAAACACACACACACACACACAGTCTCACCTTATTCTATTCTTTCGATGCAAGTCACTAAGTCCAGCCCCCACTCACTCAGTGGGAAGGGACTACATGACGTTGTCAATACCAAAAGGGGAGTATCATTGGGGCAAATCTTGGAGGCTGGGTACCACAAAAGGCTTCTCCAAAAAAAAAGGATATTTGATCTGAGAGCTCAGTGATGGGAACAGATGAGGGAGAAACAGGCTCGAGTAGACCTTGGTTCTGTTGATTCTGACAAATCCCGGGCTGGCAGTGCATCCTCCGCCTCTTCTGACACTTCTCTTCTTCCTCCCCCTCTTTGTTTCCAATCAGGCCACTGATGCTCAGACTTGGAGTCCACTCCCCAGGGTGTTTCTGACCCCTGTTCTTAACTTAGGCTGTTCTCCCGCCCAGCGTGCCACTGCCCTCTTCCCCACTCCCCTAAGCACTGACCACACCTCAAGGCCCACTCGAGCCACCACCTTCTCTCGGAAGCCTCCCGTGATGCTGTAGCCCATTCTGTCCCCTTTCTCTGATCACGCAAATGCCTTTCGGACGTCGCATAGAAGATCTGGCTGAATAGAAATGTCTGTTCCCTTTCTGTTTGTTGCTTACATCTCCGATTCCATTGTAAACTCTCAGAGGGCAGGGAAAGTGTTTTTTTCATTTCTGCCATTTCTAAAGCCTCCTAATGCAGTCAGGGTCTGGTAGTCAAGGTCAGGCTCACTCAGACTGGGTAATTTGAGGAGTGTTAATAAAAGAACTAGTTTACAAGGTTTAGAGGAACTAACATGGCGTGGTACAGTATCTAAGGCTAATCTCAGCAGGGAGCTGTCACTTGTCCTAACCTGAAGGAGAAGGGGGAGGAATGGTGTCCCAAACTGGGAGAGAGGAGCGTAGGGAAAGAACCACCTGGCAGGAGCCGTGGCCTGCAAGCCAGCCCACAGCAACCTGGTAGGGAAAGAACGGGGCGTGGATAAATACCCCAACTTCTTCCTCCTTCTACCCTCCCATCACCACTGGCAGCTCCCATTGGCCAAACTCAATAGGAGAACAAGAGATGCAGTTCCTACAGGTCAGCCTCTGAGACACGGAGCAGAGTGGAGAAGTGGGGAGAGTAATCTAGAAAAGCTGGTGGGACTCCCCGCTGCTTCCACTGCAGGGGGCACGGGTTCGATCCCTGGTTGGGGATTCCAGCAAGTCGTGCAGCGCAGCCAGAAAAAAAAGGGGGGGGAGTCCGCCGGTGGCCTAGTGGTTAGGATTCTGAGTTTTCACTGCCGTGGCCCAGCTTCAGTCCCTGGTCGGAGAACTGAGATCCCGCAAGTCACGCAGTACGGCCAACAGCAGAAATAATCAAATAGAGAAGTCAGTGGGAGCTCCCCGGCACAAAGCCCCAGAGCCAGGTCCAGACCCGGGCTGGCAAATGATGTCTAAACCCCTGGGGCTTTGCTGATGACCTCCTGGAAACTGCTTCATCCCCCAGTGTCTCCTCCGAGCCCACATTCCCTTTCACAGGACATCTGCCCCATCTGTACTCAGTTTCCCTCATATTGATTCCCCTTCTGCCGAAAGGTGCGCATCTGAACCACTGACTTTCAGATGGAAATATCCCAGGAAAGCAAATCGTATTTGTGCTGAAGTGGACCCTTCCCATGTTCATGGTGAGCTGACAGTGGAAGTACCATCCTCACCGCCCCGAGGAGAGCAGGTGCCTCCATGACTGAGGAGTCCTGTGAAAGGGGAGGAGCCCTGGCCTTCACGACAATAGACCCGTTCTTCCGTCTGGTCTGCTACAGTGCTTGGAATTTGTAAAGCCACTGTTGAAGTTTATGCAAAACTGCAATGAGGTATCACCTCACAGCAGTCAGAATGACCATCATCAAAAAGTCTACAAACAATGTATGCTGGAGAGGGTGTGGAGAAAAGGGAACCCTCCTACACTGTTGGTGGGAATGCAAATTTGTACAGCCACTATGGAGAACAGTATGGAGGTTCCTTAAAAAACGAAAAATAGAACTACTGTATGATCCAGCAATCTCACTCCTGAGCATATATCCAGAGAAAACCATGATTCAAATACATGCACCCCAATGTTCACTGCAGCACTGTTTACAGTAGCCAAGACATGGAAGCAACCTGAATGTCCTTCAACAGATGAACGGATGAAGAAGATGTGGTACATATATACAATGGAATATTACTCAGCCATTAAAAAGAACGAAATAATGCCATTTGCAGAAACATGGATGGACCTAGAGATTATCATACTAAGTGAAGTAAGTCAAAGACAAATATCATATGATATTGCTTATATGTGGAATCTAAAAAAAAATGATACAAATGAACTTATTTACAAAACAGAAACAGAATTGCAGACTTAGAAAACAAACTTATGGCTACCAAAGGGGAAAGGTAGTGGGGAGGGATAAATTTGGAGTTTGGGATTGACCTATGCACACTACTATATTTAAAATAGATAACCGACAAGGACCTACTGTATATATAGCACAGGGAACTCTGCTCAATATTCTGTAACAACCTAAATGGGAAAAGAATTTGAAAAAGAATAGATAGATGTATATGTATAACTAAAAGCCCTTGCTTTTAATTAGGCAGCCTTGTTTCAGTCAATAGTGTGACCAGGATGAATCTATCAGTGGGGACTGATGTTGTAAGTGAAAGAGCTTCCAGACCCAGTGGAAATGCAGCCCCCATATGGCAGGACTTAGAGGGAGCTGCTTTGGCAGGATGCTGCCATTTCAGTGATCGCAGACCAAACTGAGGCCTCCAGATGCAACCCTGAGACTGGGATGCCGCCAGGATGGGTCCGCTTCCAAGAAGAATAGCTGCAGACCCCAGACTGTCTCCTGGCCTCCTCAAGCGGAGAGCAACTGACAGGGACCTAGAGACCATCGTCCCAACTGCTGGGCATGGATCCAAGACGGGACTGTTCCATGGTGCAGTTTTCACCAAAGTCCACAGGGAAATAAGAAAAATAATAACAAAGTTGAGGTTTGTTTTTTTTAACAGCTAAAATAATTCGAAGAGTTGTTTTACATTTCACATTCTTTTTTTTTTTTTTTTTAATTTATTTTATTTATGGCTGTGTTGGGTCTTCGTTTCTGTGCGAGGGCTCTCTCCAGCTGTGGCAAGCGGGGGCCACTCTTCATCGCGGTGCGCGGGCCTCTCGCCATCGCGGCCTCTCTTGTTGCGGAGCACAGGCTCCAGACGCACAGGCTCAGCAATTGTGGCTCACGGGCCCAGCCGCTCCACGGCATGTGGGATCTTCCCAGACCAGGGCTCGAACCCGTGTCCCCTGCATTGGCAGGCGGATTCTCAACCACTGCGCCACCAGGGAAGCCCCACATTCTTATAAATGATATTATTCCTTCTCTCTTTAGCTGGTATGGAAATGTCTTTTCTTTAACAAGAGCTGGTAAGAGTGGGCAGTAGGGTTTTATGAAAACATTTATTTAATGTCCTAACTTGAAACTCCACCCCACGCATTAAAAAATATTATGGATCTATAGAATCCCAAAGGCTGGGCACACATGATCGAGTGATGGGTCAAAGTGCCCGTGTTCAGCTGGGGAAGCTGAGATTCTGAGACTTAAAACAAGTTCAGGAAAGTTGACTGAAAACTCTGTCTTCACACAGCCTTACTGCTTTTCTCCAGCCTCACCACGTGGTAACTCAGCCGTGGTGTGGGCGGTGGTGGCCTCCTCCACACATGTCAGCCCCACCAGGCACTCTGGCAGCATAACAAAAATGTCTTCACATGCGTAAGACTCAGGCCATTTCCCTTCCGGCCCTCTTTTTCCTTTGACTTCTCCAGGATTCAGGTGACATCACATCTTTTTCTCCCATTTTTAAGATCCATGTTTTACTGCCTAAGAAGATGGACCCAATATTTGAAGTTGGGCAGGCTTGGCCTGGCCACTTAACCAGTAGTAACTTGTCCTTGGCACGTGATCTAACCTCTCTGATTCCCCAGTTTCCCAATTATTTACTCGCTCTCCACCAGACCAAAGTCCCACACAGGCAGGGACCATGTCAGTCGTGTTTATGGTTGTATCTGCAGCACCTAACACAGGGTCTGGCATATACTTACTTAGCACCTAGAAAATATGTGCTCAATGAATCTCATTCTATAAGGATTTCAAGGCTGCAAACTCCATTTCTTTATCTGTGGGATGTGGGTGGTAATGATACCTCCCACATAAGATTCTAGTAAGGCTTTGTAAAATCATGGCCAAAGACATAATTGCAAACTGTCAGTTCCTGGCCATCCAGACACCAGGGACAGTGAAAGGGACAGTTTCAACCTGACCAGGGAATAAGATTTTCCATGACCCAGTCCTGGGAGGCATTAGCTTGGTAGTAGGACTCATGGAAATCCAGAAAGGCCTAGGGCTGGCCTTACAGAGGCTCTCAGAGCGGTTCTCGCAGAGAATAAATTAAAGGGCGTGGACTGAGCACATCCTGGCTTTCTCCCAGACCCGAGCTGCCTTAGACAGGTGTCTTTCCTATCAGGAGACACTTTCACAAAGTTGGTATTTGTGTCACACAGGGAGATTTCAAAATGCTGTATTTGGAAACATGAATGTGTAATATCTCCCTGGAAATCTACACCTTCTCAGTGAAAGATGTAAGTTCAGTCCAAGACAGACATGTTTAATTAGTGAGCAAACTTGACATTTCCAGTGTTTGGACTAGACAGAAGAAAAGCCAAGAGCAAACTGAGATCTTTTCTTCATCCCCTCCCCGCAGCTTGCTGACAGAGAATAATTTATTGGGTTTGAAGAAAAATGAATGTCTTTACAACAACAAGAAAGAAAAGGCCAGAAGATCCAAGAATGGGTATTAAATAATTGTCACCACTACATATGCATCTCCCCTATCTTCATTCCTGCCCTCCTTGGATCCCTGCTTGATCCACATGGATATGTCACAGTGGCATATCTAGTCCCCCAGTCACTTGGGTGCCAGGCCCCAGAGGCACATTTATGTCGCAATCCCCCACATCTGAGATCTGTAATTCCAATTTTTTCATATCTAACAGACCTGAGTACTTCTTGTCTTTCTCAAGCCCATGACCAATTGTGATAGCTTCCTAATTGGTCCTTTCCTTCCCCCTCTCCTCTCCCCCCTACCCCAAGCCAGTCTACACATTTCTGCCAGAGAGAGTTTTGTAGAGCATGCTTCTGTTTACAGCTCTCCCCTTTACCAAAATTGTCAGTAGTTCCTCATTTACTCAACCTTTCATGTGCCAGGCACCGGGCGTCAATGGTGACTGAGGTTTCCTTAAGATGAAGCCCAAACCTCTAAGCTGGTATTTTGTCAGACCCTGATATGCCCTTCTTGGTTTACCCCTTCCAGCACCCTCTGACCTTACATTCTAGACATGTCCACCATCTATTATTTCCCCCATGCTCTGTACATCCCCACCTTCAGATGCACCTTAATTGAGAAACTCCTGTGTGCAGTGTTGGACAATTTTCATCCACTTTTTCTTTTATTACCAACACATTTTTTACAATAAGGCCAGGGTTCTTACTGATAATGCCTTTGTTTATATAGATTCCCCATCCACAATGTTCTTATCTCCTCAAGCTCCCTTATTCTTTAATGGCCAAGTTAAGGGTCATACTGATACTTCTGGCTTGTATTAATATCACCCATCTTTTCGTTATTACGGAACCCCCCTTGAAGTTCCTTTATACTACCTGAAACACTTTGCCATATATGACCAGTATTTCTAGTGGCAGAAATTGACCTTTGAGGGAACATATCAGTCAGAATCCAATAAGGAAAAAAACACTCTGATATGTCAAACAGAGAGGATTTAATTGGTTATGCAAGGGATGAAAGAACAGAGAAACCAGGCAAACAATGGCAAGCTAGCCAAAGATTAGCAATAGCAAGAAGCTGCTACCACCACTAGGCTGGGAAGACAATGGGAGGAGATGGGGTTACTGGACTCTGGGTCTCCAGTGACTCAGCAGAAGCTGGGAATGTGGTAGGTGATCCAGTGAGATCCTGAGCTTCAGAGGAGACACAACCCTTAGCAGGGATGTTGCTAGAGGCAGTGGAGGGGAGATAGCCTGGCTTTTCTCTTCCTCTAATCATCTGACTCCCCACCAGTGCTGCCTTTGCTGAGCCCTGGTGGAGGTCAGCTGGCCTGGGAACCTGGGTCACCCTGCAGGGCAGGGCAAGGGTGGAGTAGCACAACCCCAATCCAATACCCCTTACCTCTAAAACTAGCACACTTTATTAAAGTAACAGCATTATTCATTAACTCACTTCCAATATGAAACCTTACAGAACACTTCTAAGAAAATGCAGAGACACCTGGGTATAGCTTATTTCTCTCATTCGTCCTCTGTTACTAACAATTCTTCACTTAAATTCAGTCTCCTTGAATCTGCATGGAGAGAAGCCACTTTGACCTTTCCTAGGGAAAAGGCTCCTGACGCATTTCTCACCAAGCTCAGCTCTTAGTTTCCTGGGGTGGCTTCCTTTGCCCTAGTGAGATGCAAGTTCATCATTCTCTGCTAATGCCCTTGACCTGAGAGGCCTACATTTGCCTCCTGGTCCCTCCCCTGGTTCTAAGCTTTCAGGCCCCTCAAGGGATGAGGAAGTGCCCCACTAGAGGCAGCAGAGAGTAAAATTAAGGATTTTACTTACTCTAGGATCTCAATTTTGTCTTCAAATCCACCTTCCCCTCGTTTCTGGTTATTAACCTTGAACTCTGACTTGACCTCTCTAAAGTCACAGCTTCCCCACCTGAAACATGTAGACAATGGTAGCACCTGCCTCGTAAGGTTATCATGAGGACTAACTAAAATGAGTCATACAGAACATTTGGCACAGTGCCAAGGCTATGATGTGTTTAGTATCTGTGAACGATTACTTTTTTCTCTCAACAGCAACACATCATGAAAGATCATGGGTTTGTGGGTGTGGCAGTCAACTCTGGGTCCTCGACAACTTTGTTGTTGTTTTTTAATCAAGTAAACAGTCTTCTGGTAATCACATTTTATTTCACTAAGTCTAACCAATTTCCCATTCTTTGGAAACATAGTCTTGGAATGTCACAACTGGTAGAGACCAAAGATTGCCTAGTTTAACATCCTCTCTCACTACATGTAGAGGAGCTAAATCCCAGAGTGAGTAAATTATTCTTTGTGAAATATGTGTGTGTGTGTGTATGTGTGTCCCAGAAGAAGAAGCAAGGAGAAAACCTACAAGCATCTATAAACCTACCACTCAGAGATAATCCAGTTATCATATATATATATATATATATATATATATATATATAGTCATATATATATGACTATTTAGTCTCCTTTGTAAATGTATTATTTAACAATAAAAATAAAATTACAGTGTACTCACTATTTTTTTTTAAGTAATCTGTTTTTTTCCCCAAGTAACACCATCTTCAACATCTTTCCATGTCAGAATATACCATTTTTAGTGGCTGCATTGATATAAATATGTTGTAGTTTACTTTATTTAACAAATTTCTTTTTCTTTTCCTTTTTTTTTTTTTTTTTTTTTGGCTGCATCAGGTCTTAGGTGCAGCACGCGGGATCTTCGTTGAGGCATGCGGGATCTTTTGTTGAGGCGCATGGGTTTCTCTCTAGTGGTGTCCTACAGGCTCCAGGGTGCGTGGGCTCTGTAGTTTGTGTCATGTGGGCTCTCTCATTGAGGCGCATGGGCTCAGTAGTTGTGGCATGCAAGCTTAGTTGCCCTGCGGCACATGGGATCTTAGTTCCCAATCAGGGATCGAACCTGCATCCCCTGCATTGGAAGGTGGATTCTTTAACACTGGACCACCAGGGAAGTCCCAACAAATTTCATTTTTAAAGATCTCCTTCTGTGGACATTGGGATGTTTCTAATTTTTCACCGTTATAAACAATGTCTCCAAAGTGCTTCTGAAAGAGACCATACACCTCCTTTTCCCTGAGCATTTTAAATACTTTGGGCTACAACGGAAAGTTGAATTTTCATGCAGACTCTGTGGTTTCTTCATAAGCTGTCTGCACACAGCAAAGAGCGTTCTCAGCCGTTGTTATTTTATCCCATTCTTGCAGCAAGGCCAGGAGGTCAGTCCTCGCAAGGCTGCTATGAGCAAGTCTGAAGAGTAGGTTTAGGCCCGGCTGGCTTTCTTGGCCTTTGACCGGGTGGAATCTATCCAGGTGTTTTCTTCAGGCTGTGGGCCAGTGTTAGAGGTGCAGAAGCCTTCTCCGCAGCATCACAAATGCCTTATTAAAAATGACGCATGATGTCCCAAGCCTGGCTCCAGGATGTATGATGGCATCTTCCGCTTTTCCAAAACCTGCTATGTGTTATACGTGAAGCTTCCGAAGTGTGGTCATTACTTCTCATGCTGATCTCTTGAATTGAGAGCCGTCCCTGGGAGAGCATATCAGACTCCGCAGATTAGAAAGAATTTAGAAGCCAGTGGCTAATGCTCTTTGGATGGGTCCAGTGATGTGGCAACCTCTGATCTAGGACTTTTTGTGTAATCATCCCAGAGGATCAATTTCCTGGAGATAATTATGGGGTACTGGAAGGATCCTTCACTCCAAAACTTATTCTTCAAAAACCTGTGACAGTACCTACAACTCAAACCCAACAAGTTAGTGGCATTCGGCCTTTGTCAATTGCTCCAATAAAATCCACAAATCCCAAGGAAAAGTAACATAGTAGTCTATGAATAGCCTGTAGCCCTCCACTAATATTTCCTTGTGCAATGGAGTCTGTGTTAGTTTGCTAAGGCTGCCACAACAAAGTACCACTGACTGGATGGCTTAAACAACAGAAATGTATTTTCTCATGGTTCTGGAGGCTGGAAGTCCAAGACCAGGGTGTTGGCAGAGTTGATTTCTTCTGAGGACCACGAGGGAAGGATTGGTTCCAGGCTCTCTGCTTGGTTTATAGATGACCATCTTCTCCCTGTGTCTTCACGTGATCTTGTCTCTGTATGTGTCTGTGTCCAAATTCCCTCTTCTTATCAGGATATCAGTCATATTGGATTAAGGCCTACACTAATGACCTCGTTTCAGCTTAATTTTCTCTTTAAAGACCCTGTCTACAAATACAGCCACATTCTGAGATACTAGGGATTAAGACTTCAACATATGAATTTTGGGAGGACACAATTCAGCCCATAACAGAGTCTAACTACATGAATTAACATAGAATGATCTCAAAAAAAAAAAGTTGTTGGGCAGAAGAAGCAAGTTGCAGAATGACACATTCTATATGCTATCATTTATGGAAAAAATTTAAAACATATATATTAATACCATACCTTTATTTATGAATTCATAAATAATAGAGACATGGAACGGAAGGATAAACACAAACTTTATAATAGTTGTTCTCTCTGAGGATGGAGAGAGAGATGGACTCATGAAGGTTTAAAAAGGTAAACTTGACTGTGTCTATGATGCATTCTAAAAACTAGAGCGTATATGACAAAATATCAATATTTGTTCATTCTGGGGGTGATTACACATATGTCAAGCAGAATATTCTGTATTCTTCTGTAGTTTTTACACTTTCTATTTTAAAAATGGAGAAAAGAGGCCTTTGAGGCAAGTCTTGTTTTATTGTACTTTGCTTCTCCAATGTCCTGGGGGGTGATGGGTTTTGCTCTAGTTTCTTTCTTAGGGTTGGTAGAAGGGTTACACTCATGTGACCCTCAAGTGTGAGAATACTTCATGAAAAAGGCTCTTATCACTAAGGGCCCAGTCCCTCAAAACATGACCCCACAGGCCTCTAAAATAGAACTGTAGAAATCAGTGGGACGGAGCCTGCCCCCTTTGCAGCCTCACACGGGAGGATGGGTAAGGACTCTTCACAGCCTTTTCACTTTCCCCATATAGCTGCCTCCTCATTCCATCTCCAGCCCTCCAATCCCCCACCACCTTCCTCTCCTCCATGGACACCAAGTGCCTGTGAAATATTTACTAGCCTCAGGCAGGAAGAAGGCTCGCTGCCCGCAGACTTCAGAAGGGAGCAGTGCCTGCGTACAGGGACCTGCCAGGGAGGATAGCCTTCCAGTACTGTGAAAGGGGAAAAGACATCAGGAGGCATGCCAGCCACCTGGAGTACATCTGAATCTCTTTTTAAATTTTTAAACTGTCTTCATGGTTTTTTGGTATCCATAATATCATTTGAATCTCACAGAACTACTGTGGGCCATCCAGGGCAGATAGAAATGGCCCAACGTCCAGTCATGAGACCCTGAGGTGGGACATGACTTTACTAGAATCCTGCTGGTTCCTTCCAAGCAGTGCAACTCTTCCTCCTGCAGGGAGCCTTCCTCAAGCTTACTAGAGCATGCAGATCACTGTCTCAGTACCTTCAACATGTTCATTGTCTGAACCACTCATTTGGGACCTATCACCCCTCATCTGCCTTGCTTTTTGTTTCTTGTCTGATCCCCTTTATTAGACTAAATTGTGAGCTCAATGACCTCAAGGTACAATATTATAGCATTCTCTATATTTTGTAACTAATTAAAGTTTCTTATGAATCCCTTCCTGCTAATGGGGCATGAAGAATTTAAACTTTCCAATGGGTGTATCAGTACCAAAGTATTACTAGCATTCTTAGATAAACATTTAGGAAATTCAAAATTTAATAAGGGCCGTCTTCTTTCCATATTCTCTGGTTTTTGTATTTCTAGGTGATGCTGAGTTCAAGAGGCATTTTGTGTGGTAGCCTAGTGATGATGAGGCAGGAGCTTCAGAACCAAGTGTTGCTTTTTTGGGGGGAGGTTGGGGAGAGGTTCTGGTCTGCTTGTAGATGGCCATGTTTTGATACCCACCACTGTAGCCATAGTGTTAAAAGGTATAGTGTCCCAAAGAACTGAGCCTTCCTTGGTCCCAGCTGCCATAGCCTCACCCAGGCTCTAAGGGGCCCTGCCATGCAATTCAACTACCAGCCTCATCCCCTTAGAAAGCCTGTGAGATCTTTGTGCTTCTTCCATGGCTAACTAGAGTCAGGAAGGCTTGAAAAATGCCAATGGCAGCCCTCTTGTTGTTTACATAATTCCCTCTACTAGTCCAAGCTACAAACTGTGTGGAACTATGTTGTTCCAGTTCCATGTTGAACATGAAGATTTTTCTCAGGGGGCTTGCAATATTTTCCAGACTGAATCCCAAGAAATAAAAAGCAAGTTTACCTGATCTGGAAGTTATTCAAACTTACAGGAGTATTTGCCTAGGTTCTACAACTTCTTTCCCCAAGGGGTGATCCAGATCCTCTGCTTCTGACTTCTTCCTTCCTTTCCTCCAACTTCTCTCCCAGGAAGGTCTCTTTCCTTCTTTCCTTTGGGACACTTCCTTTATAACAACTCCTGAATTTTCTCTAACATGGTCAGGAATGAAACATAGAGTCTGAGATAGCTAGGCCTAGCTGTTGACTTATAGATAGGGCAGCTCTTGAAATTTAGAATATATGTTTCCTCTTGACAACTATGGTCTTAAAAAAGTTATCTCTCAGACTCAAAACTGACCAGGAAAACAAAAAGTACAGGAAATGAATATATATTAGAAATTACTTTCACTATATGTAGCCATAAGCATCTTGGAGAGTAGGAACTCAGCACAAACCTAAGTGAAGAGCCAGTGGTCACATCAATGTTTGTTAAATTGAAGAAAGAAAAATATAAAGGATGTTCCACTCCACCTCAGCCAACTCCTATCCTCTGTCACACTAGGCTCACGAGAGCTATACCAGATGGCTGAGTACCAGTCCTAGACTCTAGCTTATTGTTTACTCGAGTGTAAATAAATTTCCTCAGATTCTTTCCTCTATGCCCCTCCCCCCCTCACTCACCTAATAGAAAGCTGGGCAAGTGCTTTAAAATATCACACCTGAAGTTAGCTCAGCTTGAAAAGTTTAAAAATAATCAACTCAAGGAACAAACACTGTCAACAGCTCGTCCTAGACACACTTCAAGTTCCCACAGGGTGACAGAGTTGACGTGTGAACACGGACCCGCCTGCTTCCTTCTCCTGCTCTCTGCCGGGCTTCAACATCCAAACTCCTTTCTTCCTGAGCAAGCCAGGTATGCCCCAGTCCTAGGAAGCTGAGCACAAGATAAGTTCCTCTTCCCACACCTGAATCCTTGACCCTTTGTCAAAGTCCGATTACTTCCATCTCTTCCAATATCCGTGATGTCAAAAATTACGTTTTGTCCTAACACTTATCATGCTTTATTACAATCATTAATTGTATTGTTTGATAGACATACAGTGTAGTAATTCAAAGCAGAGGCTTTGAAACAGGATTGCTTGAGTTCAGATTCCTGGCTCTGCTACTTGCTAAGTGTGTGACTTGAGGCAAGAAATTAACATCTCTTTTTCCTGGTTGCCTCATCCGCATAATAAGAATAATAATAGTTCCTATCTCATAGGATTGTGATAAGAAGCAAACGACTTAATATATGTTAAGCCTTGGAATAGGCCTTGGTAGGCAGTACCCTTTATGTAAGTGTTTGCTATGGCTAATATCAATATTTATCTGGATCCCTTTCCTAATGGCAAGTACGCTAATGGGTTGAGGACTTCAGCACCATGGACAGGGCCTGATACAGACTAAAGGGCTTAGTAATAATTTTTAAAACACTTTTAAAACGATATATATGTATTAGCATACGGTATTTATTATTCTCTTTCTGACTTACTTCACTCTGTATGACAGTCTCTAGGTCCATCCACCTCACTACAAATAACTCAATTTTGTTTCTTTTTATGGCTGTTAAAAAATAAAATAAATTAAAATAAAAAAACTATATATATGGCATAAATAGGTTTTGGATGAACAATTGAATGAGTGAGCATAGTTTCACCCTTTCAGGGTCATCTATGCACCCAGCACTCCTACCATCTGTCCTCAAATGCACTTATTTTCTGCTCACCCTTCCTCTGATTATTCCCAATACCAGTCACATGCACATCCTGGTCATTATTTTGGGTTTATCTGGAATGGTGGTGTGAGATGGGGCATGGCAGGGGCATTTTCACAGTCTAGAGATGCTGCTACTTGGATATGCTCAGAAGTCTCCTTCCCATGAGGCCTTTCTAGGCCATCCAATATAAATTACATTTCTTGTTCCTCTTCCATGCTTTAACCTTTCTCCTTAGCATTTATTGCTATTTAACTTCCTTTCTATTTTACTCACTTATCTTGCTTATTGTCTGACTTCGCCTCTAGAATGTAAACTCCATGGGGAGAGGGTTATCTCTTTTATTTACCCCTGTATCCTCAGATTCTAGAGCAGTGCCTGACATATAATAGGGTCTTGATAAATATCTTTGAATGAATACATGCATACATATATATTTTTAGTAACATAATTCATACAAACCTCCAGGGCTAGAGATTTGATTTTTGTCTTAATGCACAGACCTAGTTAACTCCCTTCCTTCAAGTCATAGCGTGCAGCCTGCAAGTGAATCAAGACTGCCAACATCTTCTCGCTGGGATCACAGAGAAGTGATCTCAGTGAGGTCTAAAAGCAGGAGGAAAACATTCACTTGACATTTAACAGTCCACTGAAATAGCAACCAGATGCAGAGAGCCAGTGCATTTCCAGCAGCTGCCTGCTTCCTGGCCAGGAAATGTTTTACTTTGTTCTGCGTTCAGATGTGACTCTACAGTAGAACGTGGTAGACTCTGAGGGAAACATGAGCTGTGTCTAGAGCCCAGTGCCACCCACACCTCTATCAAGATATGTAAGGAGAGATACTGTGAGAGTATAACTAGCTGGCAAAAGGTAACTCATATTTGTTAAGTTTCTACTATGTTCCAGGTGCTCTACTAGGGGTTTTACAAAAATGCTACCAAATACCCCATGGTGTAAGAAGCATCCTGAGTACCATTTTGTAAGTAAGAAAATGATGACTCAGGCATGTTAATTTACTTGCCAATGCCCCACAGCAGGTCAGTTACAAAGCCAAGATTTTAATTCAAGCCCAAGGCTTTCCCACTACATCACATTTTCCTCCTCTGAGTGTGAGGTACAGAGAGGCTGCCAGTTCTCATGGGGCCAAGGTTCAGGTTAATTACTTCTACTCACAACTCACTGGTCAGAAGTGGTCAACAGACTCCATCCAACCAGAAGGGAATCAGGAAGTAAAATCATACCATGTTCCAGAAAGGGGAAAAGGAGCCAGAATATTTGGCAAACAGCATTGATGACTACTTCAGGGTCTAAAGCACCGGCAGCTCAGCAAAATCTGGGGTGTGGGGATAGTGCCTTTCATGGCTGAGATTGAATTTCCCACTGACCTGGTAGGATGGGAGCCCAGAGTTCAAAGCAAATAAAGGATAGACATAGTTCCTGCACTCAAGCATCTGTGGACTGAATCTTCCACTTGCTGAATGTGTTTGAATTGAAGCAAACATATTTGAATTTTATAACAGGGTTTTAGGCTCAGCCAACACGTCCATGGATGGATAATTACAACCAAGCACAGCCTGAACTACAAGCTAACAAAAAGCCATGCTTCATATCAGAAGAATGAGCCTTGGCCCATCCATTGGTCTTCCCAGACATCTTCATTTACTAGTAACACCACTATCCAAAAATGGACGGCCAAGGCACTTGGGGTGGTTATGAATTTTGCTGTGGCTGATTAAAACCCCCTTTTCACTGTTGAGGTCAAGAGAGTCCCTGCTGCAACCCTGGAAGCAATAACTGGCTGCCTACAATGAATGACAGCAATCTGCCCTGGGGCCAAGGGAAGGGGACTCTGTGGGGATGAGGTCACGATGCATCCAGTCTCTTATGCAGCAATTCAGCAAACAGTCATTGAAAACCTGCTTTGTATATTAATACTGGACTCACGTCTCAGGAAGAGGTGTAAAAGCAGCTGTGGAAATAGAAAACAGAGACCAAGAGGATCAGGGCAGGGGGCAGTAACACTCCCCAGGACCCTGGGTGGGGAGACACTGACTGCCTGGGAGCCCAGAAGTTGAAACGAGAGCTGAACAGTCCAGCCAGCAGAGCCTGGATGATGGCTCATGGCCAGAAGGGCCCAGACACCACTCACTTCTCTCATCCAAAGGGCCAGTGAGGTAGGGGTGGGGTGGAGCTGTTCCCTCATTCTCTCTGACATTTGGAGGGTGAGCTCTCTTCCATGCGGTTAGCCTGTGGCAACCAGGCGGCGAGATGAGACTCTGCTGCGTCCCCCAGCCCATAAAGCCTGCCCCTGCTGCACAGTGAAAATTAAAGCTTATATTACAGGGTGCGTGTTGGGGAAGTAGCCGGAGGTTGCTGATACAGAGTTCAGGTAGCTTTATTGAGAATTGTGAAATGAAACTGTGTTACCCATGTGCCCAAATTTGAACGAGAAAACTTTCCCCCAAAAAACAAACAGAAAAACAATAACCGAAGCTGTGTTTGTTTCTTCTTCTTTGTAAAAGTATTGTAGCAAGCTGTAGCCAGGAATCTAGTATCTTTTTTCCACTTAAGAGAGAGCAAGTTTTCCCCAGAATAAAGCAGTAGACACTCAAAGGCCCAAAAGAAGGAAGGTGATCATTGCCACAGCAGGCCTCTAGCACAGCAGCTTCAAGAGGTGTTTCTGGAGGTATCAGGGTACCAGAGTGACACCTCAGAGGTTGATTAGAGGGACAATATGGAGATCCAGGGCTCAGGACTCGGAACCCCCCTCAGTGCTAACTGCAGCACCTATACTTTAGTCATTTAAAATATTGGGGATCTGAATATGATTTTGCTAGAAGAAAAAATTTTTTTTGTTTTTTTTCTGCTTTTTAAAAGTTGTTTTTATTAAGGCAAAGCTGTGGTGGACAAAGCCAGAAAAGTAATTGCCTCTGAAGGGTGGGGGCAGAAATTATCTGTGAAGGGATGCAAGGGAACTTTCTGGAGTGATGAAATGTCCCACATCTTAACAGGGGTTTGGGTTACATGGGTGAACGCATTTGTCAAAACTCATCCAGTAACACATGTAAGATCTGTGCATTTCACTCTGTAAATTTTATCTCAAAAAAAAAAAACACTGCAAATGAATATTGCAATCTGGTTGATAATATGCATGCTGCAGTATTTAGGAGAGAATGTACTGATGCATGCAATTTACATCAATGCCCCCAAAACAAAGATGGGTTGCTGGATGGAGAGAGGAGTGGATA
Source organism: Balaenoptera acutorostrata (assembly GCF_949987535.1). Taxonomy (NCBI): domain Eukaryota; kingdom Metazoa; phylum Chordata; class Mammalia; order Artiodactyla; family Balaenopteridae; genus Balaenoptera; species Balaenoptera acutorostrata. Next base: position 35,375,011 of record NC_080082.1, on the reverse strand, counting down.
GGCAGATAGACATGTAATAAAACAAGTATAGTAAAATGTCAGTGGTAGAATCTAGATTATGGGTGTGCTGATAGTCACTGAAAATTCTTTGGATTTTTCTATATGTTTGAAAATGTTCACAATAAAATACTGAGGGAAAGGTTGCTTTTATTAAATCAACATTTTGCAAACTTTGCTGATTAGAATCCCCTGGAATATTTGTTTTAAAAGTAAAACTTCTAGGACCTTTTCTTAGAGATTTCAGCTTCGGTAAGGCTGGGGCTTCTGCTGTCTGCATTTTTAATCAGCCTTCCCAGATGAACCTGATGATGGGGCAGGTTTGAGAAACATTGACTAAAATTAACTCTCCCCCAGGAAACTGATGTTGAATGTGAGAGAGAAGAATGGCCAATGGAATGATGAGAAGGGCCATCCTCTGGCTACCAATCAGACCAGAAACCTCAGGTTTACCAGGGTCATTATGAAGTGCAGTGAGTTTTGAGAAACACCAATTTTGGAAACAACTGCTCAAAGAGAAAAGAATATCTCAGCCAAACTCTGGCTGGTCCTGTTCCTAAAATCCCCCCCAAACGTGTGATCAACTTGCAAGTTAGGGAAATAAAATGGCCAGTCAGTCAGCTACTCTTTTCCTGTGGAGCTGATGCTGATATTGTAGGGGGACGTCTCTGGTTTTCTCTTGGGTCCTCCTAAGGCCTTAAGGGATGAAAGCCAGACTGATGAGGGAGAGAATTACGCCTCCTGACTTCACTGCCAGCAGAACACTGATTAACGCTAGCATCGCATAGCTACTCCCACTCCATATGGTATTGTGCTGTGCTTGGGCTAGGCGGGGTGGGGTGAGGTACAAAGATGAGTGCGACTCAGCAGCTGCCCTCACAGAGGCTCTGGTCCAGCTGGGGAAGCCAGACTAGCACAGATGAACCAGGGAGTGAGCAGGGCCCCCAGGTCAGTGCTGGATGGGTCCTGATGAGAAGAGAGCCGGTGAGCACTGGCACAACCAGGGGAACATCCTGGAGGGCGCGGGACTCCAGGTGCGCTCAGAGAATTGGGCAAAGTTGCTTTACAGGAGAGTGAAGAAGAAGAGCAGAAAGCCAGCTGCAGAGGGGTCTGTGATGCTTGGTACCATTATGTCAGCTCAACATACAGCAGGAGTATATGTTAGTACTGAGTGAAGTGTAAAAAATACACAAGGAGAAAATACAAAGCAGCTGTCCTCTTGTAAGGGAAGGAGGAAGAAAGAAGAAACAAAAACAGTGAGCCCATCTGTGCTAGTTTATTTCCCAAGAGAGGGAGAGACAAAGAATAAAAAAGTCAGAGAGATGGAGTGACTCTGATCTTTGTTTTATAATCTCCCAGTGACACACTTGACAGGTGATGTTCAAGCTCCCGATTTTGAGGAAACCTGCTGAGACATAACCGGGAACGGCAGCACAACAGCTCTGTAATCCCCACAACCAGCCTGGTGATGTCATTAACGACCTCTCAGGGTCCAGCACCCCAGATGCACGTCCGCCCCTTTCTCTTTTCCATCAGAGATGTGAGAGGTGCTGTTATATCTGTTTGTGTGAGTTCTAAATGATAAAAAAAAATGTGCAAGCTTAGCTCCTACTTTCAGAGTTAGCTTCTCTCACCAGATGGTGGGTTCCAGAGACTAAGGTGAAAATCAAGTCAGTCCAAATTACTCTTGAGCATGGCTTAAATCACCAGTTAAGTCCAATGTTCAGGGTCATGTGAAGCTCAAAGTGGAGACTTCACCCCTCAGCCCATGTTTAAGAACAATTTGCAGTTTAAAGATGGAAACCCACTAACAGTGGTGAGAGGTATTTGAACGATTGGATGCCCCTCATTCCAAGCTCACTCACTCCTAAGCAAAATCACTGAAACCATTTAAATAGCTTTAAAAAAAATTTTTTTTTTCTTTGCAACCTATGGATAGTCTCCTTAACATAAAGGAGATGCACGTAGGTTGTGGCTCTACTGAGCTAAGTGTAAATGATCAGGAAGATCCTGAAAATGATGGAAATGCCCCCCATCCTCCCACCCCAACCAGCATGATATATAATGGCAGTTTCTGTGCTGCATCTAACATTCAAGACGGGGACTGTATATCCAACGCCGGTGTAGGGGGCAACTGCTAAACACATAGATATTCCAATCACTGGTCCTACTGGGAGAAGGGGTGTGAGTAGTAACTGCTGAAATCTGGGAGGCAGCCTGGGGGAAGGGAGATGGGGGGTCAGTGCTGAAGGTGGCTTGCCTTCAGGATCTGGTCAGCTCAAAGGCAGAAAAAGGAAATGGATTGGACATCTTCACATCTGTTCTTCTGGATTCCTGCCCACTCCCACCCCGGCGTCACCTTAGACCAAAAGTTGCAAGCTAGTGGCCCAAAAATGCTTTTTTTGATTTTTGGAAATTTGGCTACTTTTACATCATAATTCCCATTCTAGCCTTCTCTTGAAACATCAGGGGACCTAACAGCTCTGGGCCTGCACCCCCTTAGCAACAAGGTGCTAGAGCTGAGTAATAGCCACCCCTTCTCCAAAAGAACACTCTCTGATTCAGAGAAAATCCACCCATCCAGGTGGCCTGGCCTCGGGGACCCGACTCTCAGCCTTGCTGGTCAAAGAGTTGGTGGGCATGTGGGCAGGGAGAAGTGGTTCTTGGACACACTGTCTTGGTAGTTCTGCCCCTAAACAGATGCTGAGCTGCTTCCCCGGGGGGAAAGACTAAACTCAGATCTGGTCCATGACATCTCACCAGACATCAGGGGGTCTTGGTTGTGGAGGTTTCTGCCAATGAAATCTGAGTAGAACCCTCAGTCCCAGCAGCTGAGACTGACACCCTCTGTTGCACAGAGGAAACTGATGAGGGTAAAGGCACAAGCATATCCCAGCTGGGGAAAGGAGGCAGAAATCACACAGCATCCTTCTCACGCTTTCCCTGCAAGACTAACTTGCCTGTGAAGAAGGTGTGCTTGTGGGGAGGCGAGTTTAGGATTCGAGGCAGATGGAGGTGAGGATCACTGAAAGATAACTGTTGAACAGGAGCGTTTACGAATAGTTCAGCAACTGCCTAGTTCTCCTTTCTCCCACATCTACCTACAATTTTAACTTTCTCGTTAGTGGGAATTGTTCTGTAAACAGCACAGCTCCCGATTCACTTTGGCAACAAGAGACAATTAAGTGGAAGGAGGTTTGAAAAAACACTTGTTTCACCAGTTTTCAGCAGGGATGAGAAGGACACACTTCCCTCTCCTATAGCACTTTACTCTTTCCAAAGCTCTTTCACATCTCTTTGCTTTATTTCTCAGACTGCGGTGAGGATGGGGAGCTGCTTTAGAGCTGTGGAAACTGAGGCACAGGTAAGTTGAGTGACAAGACAAAGGTCACACTGCTGGTGAGTGTCCCAGCTGAGGCCAGGATTCGGGGACTCCTTTGGGTTGTTCTTTTTCCTCGCAGATTTCATGACAAGCAGATTAATGAGGCTTGGTTGCCATGAGCATGGCGGATAGTACCCTCACTCAGTGCTTGTGCTGTGACAGACTTTACCTGCGGCTGCAAACAGCCCCAGACAGGAATGAATTCCAGCTGGTGGTAACCCTCAGGACCTGTGGGATGCCCGGAGATGCCCTGAATGAGCTGTCACCACCGCCCTCCTTTGCACACTGACAGAGGCTCATAGCCCCTCCCTACTGTGACATTTCTCAGCATCAGAACTCAAGCAGACAAGCTCCGCTGGGCCAGGACAGTTTGGGCAATCAAAGTCTGCAGCTGTGATGGAGGCCTGGCATTTAAGTCTATTGATCAATGACAGAAGTAAAGCACAAGGCAAAAAATGCACCAGGAGATCTTACTGTCAGAGCCAAATAGAGGCTTCTCTCTGTTTTGAAGACAGCTGAAAAGAGAGAGGAGGAGGAAAAACAACCACAAAGCCAGGGAAAAGTGGCACTTGAAGATTTTAATTGGTTTTTAAAGGTTTGAGGCAGGGGCTGCTAAGAGCAAAGGGCTCACATGAGGGCATGGGTGGGGGGCAATCTGGGTGTAGTTGTTGATTTTCAGATGGAGATGGCTTCTGTTGTATTCAGCAGTCCAAATGCAAATGCGGTGGCTGCATGCCCTTAGATGACAACTTTCTGCCATAAGGGCAAGACAGGCCACATGCCTTCCTGAATGCTATTGAAGTGACCCAGCTGTAGGTGTTCAGCTCTGTCTCCGTAAGCACCAGCCCCAAAGAAAAGCTGAGACTCCGTCCATCTTGCTTGGGAGAAGAAAGGGCATCTGCTCGAAAAGGGGGAAAGGAAGGGGTAGAGGAAGCAAGGGACCCTCAGCCCAGGGAGCACACAGGAAAAGCAGAGGCAGGATTCTTGGATTGCTGTGTGCCCTGGATGTAGTCAGTCATCCTCTCTGAGCCTCCTTTTCCTCTCTCCTAAAAAATAAGGAGGTGAAGGTAATGCCCTTGAAGATTCCTTCTGATCCCATGAAATGACTTCAATAATTCATCAGCCTGCAGAGCCCAGGCTGGAGCAGCAGAGAGCCGGGCTGGGCTCTCAAGTGCAAGAGCGTGCTGTCTGGGCAGAGGTGAACGTTGGGAGCAAGGAGGTCCAGGCGGCTGGGAGCCCTCAGACTTCAGTAAGCCTCAAGCACCACCACCCCGCCCCCAGTGGATCTGCAGAGCTCCTGTGTAGGAATCAGAAATATGCATTTTTTATGGCTGGGACATCCTAGGTAATTCTGATGCCGGAAACATATATCCCACACACTGAGTGATCCTGGCATGGCTGCAAAGGACATGAGCTCTGGATTCGGAGAGCTGGGGCTGGCTTCATTTCTGTCACTCTCCAGCTATGTCCCAGGGTCTAGTTGCTTAATTTCTCTGAGCCTCGGTTTCTTCATTTGTATAATGGGGGTGACAATACCCATTTTACAGCATGGTTGTGGGAATTCAACGAGCTAATGTATTAAAAGCCCTTAGTCAAGAATCACATGTTATAAGTGCTCAGTAGTTGATGCCACTCTCATTATTGTCATAATTGTGATGATTATTGGAGGGGCTTGAATAGGGAAAATGTTAGGGAAAATGTCAACAGGCAGATCTGATGTGAGGACTTAGTCCAAGCATAAAAATTCTCCAGTAATCCACCACCATTTTTATCAAAAGACAAGAAGTTCTTGGTGATGTGTAACTTAAGGTTCTTATGTGACAGCTTACAATCTTTCATCTTTACCTGCCCCATCCTACTTCCAGCCTGTTCTTGCAAGTGGCCATTCAAACATTCTGGTTTAAGGGAAAGAATTCCAAAGAGTCCCACCCACCAGAGGAAATGCTCTTCACCTCTTCCCTCACCATTTGAGCCCACTCATCTCCAGACACTCTGGTTCAAAACTGTCCTTGGTCTTGGCATGTAGAAGGTCGACTCTTTCCTGGGATGGGGCTGAAGGTCAGAAGGAAGAGAACAGAAGGGGTCTGTGAAGTCCCTTAGGCATTGAGCGGGTGTTCCAAACTCAAAAGCCTGCAGAGGCTGGGCAAGAATTACCCATGTATGAAGCAGTCCTGGAGAGGGGGTACTGACAAGCAAGAGAGTGGACCCCCCCCCCATTTAAAGGAAGGAGTGCCTACTCAGTGTAGCCAGCTGTGACATGCAGGGGGAGATTCAGGTTTCCCAGAGGTGATTTTTTGAAAGAAGACATAAATTCATTTTTTTGTGTGTGAAATCTCCTTATTTGTAAATGTTGGCAGTTAAATCGGTTTCTTTCTAACACACAGGTCAAAGATCTGGAAACCTCTATCTCCTTCAGGAAGACCGTCTTCTCTTCATTTAGACAACCATGATTTTTTTCCTCCTTTCCACCCTCTGGCGCTTCTGCTCTCCCCAGCACTCTGTGCCTGACCTCCCCTAGCTCCCCACGACATCCTATCTTGAGTTGTTTCATGCGTTTCCCAGGAAGCTTGGGCTTTGCCATCAGCGAGCCCTAGGTTTGAATCCCAGCTCTATTCATCACTAGTCTCGTGGACCTGTCTGAACCTCAGTTTCCTAACCAGTAAAATGGAGATCATTGTAATGTCTATGCCATTGTGCTGACTTAAGGGTTCCAGCACAGGGTCTGTCTCTCATAAATTCTCCCCAAGTGGCTGCTCTTTGAGTACAGGGACCGCACCTCCTTCATCTCCCCTACATTGCACAGGGCTCGGCACAAGACAGTGTTGGTTACTTGATTCATTTTTAAATATTGGGATTTTTTAAAAAGGCTTTATTTTTTAGAGCAGGTTTAAGTCCATAGCAAAATGGAGAGGAAGAGAGCTCCTATATACCCCCTGCCCTGACTCAGGTATAGTTTCTTCCTTTATCAACACCCTCCATCTGAGAAGTACAGCATGCTTATTACAACTGAGGAACTTACATTGACACATCATTATCACCCAAAGTCCATAGTTGACATTAGGGTTCACTCTTTGTGTGGTACATTCTATGGGTTTGGACACATGAGTAACATGTAACCACCATTATAGTATCATACAGAGTAGTTTCACTGCCGCTCAAATCCTCGGTGATCCACTTATTCATCCACCCCCCAACCCCTTCACCGCTAACAATCACTGATCTTTTTACTGTCTCCATAGTTTTGCCTTTTAGAATATCGTATAGTTGGAATCATACAGGATCTTTTCAAATTGGCTTCTTTCACTTAGTAATGTGCATTTAAATTTCCTCCGTGTCTTTTCATGGCTTAGTACCTCATTTCTTTTTAGCACTAAATAATATTCCATTGTCTCAATGTACCACAACTTTTTATCCATTCACCTACTAAAGGATGTCTTGGTTGCTTCCCAGCTTTGGCAGTTATGAATAAAGCTGCTATAAACATCTGTGTGCAGATTTTAGTGTAGACATAAAATTTCAGCTACTCTGAGTAACTACAAAGGAATGTGATCACTGAATTTTATGGTGAAAGTATGTTTTGTTTTGTAAGGAACCACCAAATTTTCTTCCAGAGTGGCTGTACCATTTTGCATTCCTACCAGCAATGAATGAGAGTTCCTGTTGTTCCACATCCTTGCCAGAATTTGGTGTTGTCAGTGTTCTGGATTTTCACCATTTTAACAGGTATGTAGTCGTATCTTGTTGCTGTTTGAATTTGCATTTCCCTCATGACATAGGATGTGGATCATCTTCATATGCTTATTTGCCATCATCTTCTTTGGTGAGGTATCTGTTAAGGTCTTTGGTCCATTTTTTAAGCAAGGTTCTGATTTTTTTACTGTTGAGTTTTAAGAATTCTTTGTATGTTTAGGATAACAGTCCTCTATCAGATGCCTTTTGCAAATATTTTCCCCCAATCTGTGGCTTGTCCTTTAATTCTCTTGACAGTGCAGAGCAGAAAATTTTAACTTCCGTGAAGTCCAGCTTATGAAATCTTTCCTTTATGGATCATGCCTTTGGTGTCATATCTAAAAAGTCGTCCCCAAATTTAAGGTCACTGAGATTTTTTCCTGCTGTTTTCTAGGAGTTTTGTAGTTTTGCATCTTACACTTGGGTGTGTGATCCATTTTGATTTAACTTTTGTGAAAAGTATAAAGTTTGCGTCTAGTTTCTTTTTTTTTTGGCATGTAGATGCCCAGTTGTTCAATTTGGGATTTTGGACACTACACCATGCAGCTCATTGCACGGAAAGGAATGGAGCACTTCTCACAGATCAGGAACGCTAGAAGTGCAGGGAACGTGGGTTCCTACAACACCGACAGCCCATGATCTGAGCTCTGGTTGCCTTAGCATCCTTTGGAAAAAGTGAGAAGAGTCAGAAGTGACCTCAAGATTGTGTCTTTGCTCATTGTGTATGTTCAGAAGGGAAAATAGGAGGGGTTTAGAAATTTCAGTTCTAGCCAAGCTAAGGAAGGATGCCCAGGACATTCCCTTCAAAGGCAGATGGGTTTCTACTGATGATTACCTGCTTCTGTGGGCTTTGATGTAAAGATACTGAAAATTTAGCCTCTTAAAGATGTGCAATTCAAGCATGCAGAGAAACTTTATTTGTAAAAGAGTGAGAGCAAATATTTGACTAAAACAGACCAGAGAAGGCAAATATAATCGGGATTGCAAGTTTTGCAAGACTCCTTCCCTTAATGACCCAATCAATGCCTGAGAAAATGAGTACCACTGGAAGAAAATAACTGACTATTCTTGCCTAAGTGAAATGGAGGATTAAACCAAACATCCAGATAATTCATATTTGCTATCACAGAGCTGGGCTGACAGAAGAGAGTGGAAAAGAAACATAGCTTTAGGAAAAAGGAGATGAAAGTTCTGAGGTTAAATACTGGATGATCATGTCTTCTGTCTGATAAGTATTTATGTATTGGACTCTCAAAGGCTAGACTTATTGTTTGAAAAGATTAAAGGGACAGCAGTCCTTATCAATGAAAAATATGGCTCTAAACAGAGCCTCTGGACTGCTTTAACCCAAGTCTGTGCTACTTCTCAAAATGTGGGTTTCATGACCGACCCTTCTTTAGATCCAATCAATATCTGACCTACTCATCACACCTTGTTCCCAGTACCCAATTTGCTTCAACACATCATGCCATGCTTTTTTTTTTTTTTTTTTTTTTAAGGATTTTCTTATTTATTTATTTATTTATTTATTTATTTTTGGCTGTGTTAGGTCTTCGGTTCGTGCGAGGGCTTTCTCCAGTTGCGGCAAGCGGGGGCCACTCTTCATCGCGGTGCGGGGACCGCCCTTCATCGCGGTGCGCGGGCCTTTCTCTATCGCGGCCCCTCCCGTCGCGGGGCACAGGCTCCAGACGCGCAGGCTCAGCAATTGTGGCTCACGGGCCCAGCTGCTCCGTGGCATGTGGGATCTTCCCAGACCAGGGCTCGAACCCGTGTCCCCTGCATTAGCAGGCAGATTCTCAACCACTGTGCCACCAGGGAAGCCCATGCTTTTTGATCAGCAAAAAATTTCTGTTTATAGTTCATTTTCCTTGGAGAAAGGTTTGACTCAGTTCACTAGTCCTAGCCTTGTCTCTGGGAACTGCCTTTCCTCCACAGGGATTAGCCTCTGGCAGCTATGTTCATAATATATGGCCCTGCCCCTTAGGTTCAGCTGATTGGATAAAGTGGACACTGGACCAAAATGTGCCAAACCCTCTCTCCTAAAAAATTCTGGTGGTGAGATATAGAGAGTAGGGGTAATAAGCTGACCCAAGTCATTGGCAACTTTCTAAAGAGATGGTCTATTGGTCAGAGTTCTTTTGTTTACCAGCAAAAGAAACTGACTATGGTTATTTATTGGAATGAGTATTTATTAGAATATGGATAACTTGGAGAATTATTGGGAAAGCCAAAAATCCTGAAAAGCACAGAACCAAGACAACCCTGGGGCTTTACAAAATGGTAACTTCGAGGAATAGTTTTATGGGAAGAACAGGCTATTCCTGGTACTACGGCCGGAACAGATGATTTTCAACTATTTTGAATCTCTTTAAATTTCTTATCAAGATTCGAATTCCTGGGAGTGAACGTTTAATTGGCTTATCTTGGATTTTGTAGTTTCCCTATTAACTAGGGCAGTGTAGGACCCCAATTTATAATTCCACCAGGCTGTATTCAAAAGGAAGAAGATGCTTCTGTCAAAGGAAATTCGAGTGATGGTGGAAAGGGGAATGGATGTTGGACAATCAAAAACAACACTCAGGGTCACCAAAGATGTCTTGCTCCAGCTTTTCCTAGACATGAGATTATTCTATCTTTCTAGGATTCTATGAGACGCCCCACTATCCTTCTAGGAAATTCCTTTTTCTGTTTAACCTGGCTTGAGTGGTTTATGTTACTTTCAATCAAAAAATTCTTAACTGAGACACTATTCCTCCATTTCTGCAAGAAATGAACCTCAGCTTCGACCCTTACTTGAAAGAGACCTGTATATTGATGGGCAGCCCATAAGAAATCAACGACCTGTAAGATCAGCATTAGTGTACACCAAATGAGCTGTGTGTGGTGGCCTCGGATCAGTGTCCCCAATCTGTTCATTTCCATTTACTGAGACTCTCCACGCCCAGCCATACTCTCTTCTCCAGCTCCTGAGTAGATAATAGAACAATTTTTAAATACAATAAGGGGTGTGATGTTGGAAATGCTCTCACAGAAAGCCAAGCAAGCCAATGAAGCCATGGTAACTGCAGATGCATGCTTTATTACCTTGAACCTTAGAGGAGAGAATATGCTTATTTAATCCCATGGCTCCCGGGCCAGTCAAAGACAAACATCTCAGGGCAAGGATATTCTGCAGTCCGTTTTCCTTGGAAAGAGAAAAGGAATTTCTCTCTATTTAAGTGAGTGAATGGGCAGGGCAGCTTTCTGGACCACAGAAATAGGGGGAGGGTTCTATAAAGGCTTCAGAGTTCCTTTCTATTGAAATGCTCTTGCTTGAAGGGGTAATATTATTATAAATGTAGCAGCAAGAGTAATAGTAATACTCAATGCTTTAAGTAGTTGCTATGTTAGGAGCACTGTACTAAGTGCCTAAGATTCGTTTTTTTCCCCTAATGGAATGGTTGTCTATGTCCTTAAGAAGGAAACAGTCATGTGATATGACTAGGTTCCCCACTCACACACCTCTGAAGACCTTGTTTGCACCTCTCTTTGGACACGGCATTTTCTGTGTGTTTTGTGGTTATTCAGGTCAATTCAAAATATATTTACTGGCCTAGTACTGGAAAACTGGAGTGGAGGAAAGGCATAAAGAAGAGAAATAAGATATGTGCCTGCCCTCAGAGAGCTCACAGATGAATGGAAAAGACCAAAAAAAAATTAAAAAGGTAAATCACAATATACTGTGAGTTCCCATTTATACATTTTCCAGTTCTCTGGCTATAGAGAGGAGATACAAATGAGAAAACATTTCCTTCTGGAGTGGGAAAGGACAGGGAAGAAAATAATATTGAGCTCATGCTTGAGGGTTGAAAAATAGTCTGCAAGGTGAGTGAAGTGGTTGTTATTTCCCCTGGTATTTCTTGAGGATTCAAGACATTTGATTCAACTATAAATTCTCTCTCATGCTCATCAATCTCAGGTCCTAGGTCAGGTCCACATTGCACCTAGTAGGCACTCAATAAATTTTTCTTGAATTGGTTCAAAGAACGTCAGGTCCCCAAGTCACACTCCTCTTGGTTGTTTTAAAAATAAAATTCAACAAGTTGTGTTTTGCTGTGAAAGGTAGAGACTGGCATGTTTAAGATAAAGTGTAAATCATTCTAAGTTTGGACTGTGTGAAAGACTCTGAGATCCCTTCCTTTTATAGGAAGAGGGAGAGGAGGAAGTTATGTATAGACTGATACAATTAATGATGGAATTTTCTTAAGTGAGGCTAAACTTAAAATATTACAGACAATCTCCTCGCTCATCCTCTGGGAGCGTAGGCTTCCAAGATCCTACATTTGATAGGTATTCCAACCTCTTGACATCAACTCCTACCACTTTTTTCCTGCTCTCCACATGGCCACACAGGCCTTCCTGAGGCTCCTCACACACAAGATAAGCATTCCCCATCTGGATTTGCTACCATTAGCCTGACATGTCTCTGATAAACAAAGTAACATGGAATGGCACTTGGATGCCAGATGCTGCCCCTTCCTAGCTGAGTGGTCTTGGGCAGTAACTCCCTTGGATTGGGGTTCAGTTTCCTCATTAGATAAGTAGGGTTAATAGGTCTTGCCCACATACTTCACAGGGCTAAGAGAATTAACTGAGATACTATGTAGGAGAATGTTTTGGACATCATTTCCAAGGGCTCTACATTTTTTAATGGAGTATTGTTCTAATACTGTCTTGTGTGGATTAATTTATAAGGTTAGAAGACTTTTAGGAGCTTAGATGGAGGACTGGGAAAGTTAACAGTGGGAGATGAGAGAGTGGTTTGAGAAGAGTTGGAGGGAGAGGTTAGGGCTATACCTACAAGCCTTAACGAGGAAAGAGGGGTTCACGATTGGACCCTAGAGTCTTAAAATTGTGTAGTGTATGTAAATGTGGAGATACGCATTTTTTCTGAGGTGTGGAGCCTCAGCTTTCATCAGATGCTCAAAGAGGTCTATTATCTACAATGTTGAAGGGTCATTGGTTTGTGATAGTGGGAGGCACACTTTGAAAAAGCACAACTCACTGAATGGGAGCAGGAAAGCAAAAGCAACTTGTATTAAAAAGAAACATTTATTAAAAATTTTTTTCTTCCAGTTTTATTGAGATATAATCAACACACAGCAAAGTATAAGTTTAAGGTATACGGCATAATGATTTGACTGACATACATCATGAAATGATGATCACAATAAGTTTAGTGAACATCTGTCATCTCAGATACAAAATTAAAGAAATAGAAAAAAATTTTTTCCTTTGTGATGAGACCTCTTAGGATTTATTCTCTTAACAACTCATATGTAACATACAACAATGTTATTTATCTTCCTCATGTTGTACGTTACATCCCTAGTACTTATTTACCTTATAACTGGGAGTTTGTACCTTTTGACACCTTCATCCAGTTACCCCGCACCCGATCCCCCACCTCTGGTAACCACAAATCTGATCTCTTTTTCTATGAGTTTGGATTTCTTTTGAAGTATAATTGACCTGCAGCATTGTGTTAGTTCCTGTTACACAACACAGTGATTCAATATTTCTGTACATTTCAAAATGATCACTGTGATAGTTGTGATCTGCTACTATACAAAGATATCACGTAATTATTGACTATATTCCCCACACTGTGCATTTTACACCCATGACTCATTTATTAGCAATAGCAACTTTTGAGCTGAAATGAGGGGGAAAAGGGGGACCAGAAGGATGCTGTAATCAACTGGCTCCATCATTAATTTGCCTGGACTCCAAGCAACACATTAGTAACAATCAACATAATATTTTATTCCTGGATCAATTAGCTTCTGCTGCATAACAATCACCCTGAATCTGAATAGCTTAAAACAATAAGCATTTACTTAACATATGATTCTATAGGTCAGCAATTTGGACCAGACTGAGCTAGGTGATTCTTCTGTTCTCAGCTGGGCTCACTCTGGAATCTGCAGTTAGCTGCCAGGTTGTCCAGGGACTGGCTGATGTAGGGTGGCCTCAAGTGGGTGGCTCATTGCTTGTTCACATGGCAGCTGGGCAGGAATCCAAGAGAGCCAGTGGAAGCCTCTTGTGGCCTTGCCTCAGAACTGGCTACCATGACTTCTGCTGCACTGTATGAGCTAAAGCAAGTCACACAACTATCCCATATTCCATGGAAGGATTCCACCTCTCGATGGAATGAGATATAAAATCATTTTGCAAAGAACATGGATACCTGGAGGAGTAAAGGATTGTGGCCATTGTTTTTTGGCAATCAACCACCACTCCCAACCCCATGCCTAATTCATCAGCCAATTTTGGTCTCTTTTATTAATGGGAATTCTGATATTCTTAATCTTATACCAGCTACATTGACGAAAAGAGAAAGCCTCAGATAGAGATTACATATGGTATCAGGGGCCCAGAGAGAGAGTGATTTTTCCAAGGTCATAAAGCAAGTGAGCAGAACGGCCAGGCCGAGCACTTCCTTAGGTCATTTCTATTCAGTTCTCAGCTACTTCACACCATACCTCATTCAATTACAGGTGTCCTAATGCTTTGGGACTTCTCCAAGCAAGAATCTACATCAGTGTATCTCAAAGTGTTTGCGATGAAGGGTCAGTTTCTGTTGTTGTTGCTTTTGGTTGGTTTTACTTCTAATCCATCATGGATTAATACTAGTATGAAGCTCATGCCAAATGTGACTCATCACGTGAATCTGACAACAATCCAACTGCTTTATACACTATTGAGTGAAGAGAGGCCCCTGATCACACACTTGGCTGTCACTGCAATGTCAAATTGCTATACAAGTTTCTGAATGCTTACTCTTAACTTTCTGCAATTACCTCAGTGCAGACAGGTAACAAGCAGTTGGCAGAGTGATATCACACCTTGAGAAACATTACTCTGCATCCATTGTCTCATCCTATCTTCATCATATCCCGAGGAGGTAGGAAAACTGGGGCTTTGTGGCCCTTTTGAACCAGATAAGGAAACTGTGGCCTAGAAAAGCAAAGGGCTGATCAAAGATCACCCAGGGCCCTGGACACCTTGTCCAATAGTCTTCTCATCCTGCACCATATCACTCTGCCTCCCTAAATTACATTTTAAGGCAAACAAACCTGCTTAGTTAAAGAAATCAGCTTTCTCTTCACATCCCAAGTCCAAAGCCTACGCTGAGTTACTGAGGCTGAAAAAAGTTTACCTTCTACATTGGGGATTTATGCATTATTTACATAATCAGATCCCACCCCCCACCATGCTCAGAGAAATTAATTCAAAATGCAGTTATGAGGTATTTCACATTTAAACATTTAATGAGCTCTTCATCACTCCCCTCAGTGTGTGTGAGTCCTAGGGTGGCGATGAGGGGGTTTCTCCCTGGTGCTTTGCAAAGGAAAGTTGCCGAGGCAGCAGAACCACAGGCCCCGTTTACGTGCAGAGTAAGTAATTCTCCTTGGGCTGACACGGGCAAAGTCAGAGAATGGAAAGTGCAGGAGGGCAGCGGGTCTGCAACTTGAAGATGTCTTGGCCCCACTTCTGCCATCCTGGAGTGTCCAATAGACAGAACACAGAGCACTGACCAGCACCATATGCCCTCCGGGTGGGTCAGGAAGAGCACCTGCTCCCGCCTCACCTTTCCTGTTCCACACTTTAACCAAGGAGGGAAAGCCTTCAGGGCAGACATCCTGTCTGTGCTGGGTCCTAGAAATGGTACAACTCTGGTCATAGAAGGGACATAGTTTCCCTGAGTCCTCTTTCGGGCTTGGGCTCTGTGGTCCTGAGAGGAGTCTTTCACCTTGACTTAGCAGACCTTACAATCCCCAGACTCTTGTGCAGGCTTCAAACAGGATGGAGGGGTCCAGACAAATAGGGCCCCAGGATCTTATACCTCACTAGGTAAGTTTCAGGGGTGTCAGCTTGACATCAAAACATTGAAGATATAAGCAGATCTCTTGGATCTGAGAGTTCAGCAAGGGAGCCTTGACCCTTGGGATCCTAGAATTTCAGGACTGGTGGGGGAGGTTCTTCAAGCATCATTTCATCCAGGGTTTGCTGACTGTGCTCTGTATCCTCATTGTTTTATGTTTCCTTTGAACAAAATGTTCAGTAGCTTTAGGGGAAAAAAGCGAAAAGCAAAAAGAAATCACTGAGTTAGTCCCATCCCCTCATTTCTAAATGGAGAAACTGAGGTCCAACATTGAGTGTGACATGTGAGGCCATCTAGCTAATGGACAGAAGCAATGTCGGTGGTTTTTCCCTCTGGCCAGGGCTCTGTCCACCACCCTCTTCTGACACTCCAGTTCCTCTCTGTTTCCAAAGCCTTTCCTGGCCCTGGTTGGAAGGTGGACCTGTTTAAATTGGCAGAGGCCTCCTAACAACTTCGGGAACCCTCACTGCTGCGTCGAGGTCTCACACATTCCCTCTGCCCGGAATGCTCCTCCCACAGGTGCTCACGTGGCTGGCGCCCTGGTGGCACTGAGATCTTCTTGATCTAATGTGACCTCAGAGAGGTTTTCCCTACCTTCCCCCTACAAAGTGCCTTCTCTCTCATCCCACAAACACGTGCTAGGTACCTTCTTCCACATCTCCATGTTTTATTTTCTTAAAGGCTTTATTAGCAACTAAACTTGTCTTGTTTGTTTATTCAATAGATTAATATCTGTCTCTCCTAACAGAATGTAAGTCATGAGATCAGGGGTTTTGTCTCAACTACCATATTATCTTCAAGTCCTGGCTCACTGTCTGTCCCATAGTAGACAATTAATCTTTGCATGAATGAAAGTCTATCTTCATTTTGTATACCAAGGCACAAGACCTTCAGAGTAATAGCAATTTGCTCCAGTGTTCAGTGGTATTTGTCACCACAAATTGCCCCTGACCACACTCCTCACAGGCATTGATGAAGACATCTACATGAATCCCTCATCACTAAGATGCTCACAGCTGAGCTCTCTGGAAACCTCTCAGCTGACATGATGGCCATAAAAAAAGCATCCAAACCCACTTGGCCTTGGTTTCCTGGGTAACCAAGGTTGTGTGCTTAGATACACATGACCAAGCAGGACTCTCCCAGGGGACATGAGCATTGAAGACTCAGGCACTAGCTGCATGTTTTTTACTCTCTCAAGTAGCCATTGCCTGAGGCTGACAACCAGTTCAGTGGCTTCATCTCTGGGGTCAGATCCAAACTCTCAGTGGACAAGGTGCCCAGTCCCAGTAAAAATTTTACATCCAAGTTCAAATAATGCTCGAGCTCCAGTCTGTGCAAGATGGAGCAGTACGTTAATTCATATTTTGTTGTATAGATGCTATAGAGATCAGACAAAAATTAAACGACACATTCTTCTATGCATGGACACCAAGTCATGCCTAATATCTTGGCCTAAATACATTCCCTTTCACTTTGCCTTTCTTTTTGCTCAAGAGGATAGAGAAGGCCATGAACACACTTCCCTTTACCCTGTCAGCCTAATAACTGATGCCACCAAAGTCTCACGTTCTAGGCAATACAGAACTTTGTGAAGAATAAAAATTGCACACCGGTGGTTCATGGGAGCAAGAATGAATAATAGGTGTGTTATGATTGGCCAACGTAGTATTTTTCTTAATTAATTAGTAGCTGTCATTGAAAAATTAGGAGTTTCTCGTAGAAATCCAGATTTCCAGATTCTCTTTAAAAACTGGAATATCTGGCAACATCAAGTCTATGTCATAGCTTGGTTTCCCTGGAAAGCAGGCACTGAGACAAAGCCTTGGGTATAAGTAGTTTTTGTGGAAACTGATCTCAGAAATCAATAGTAAGGGAGCAGGAAGATGAAATAGACAAGGAGGGAAAGCTGACAAAAGAGTAATTATTGCTGGAAGCAACAAAGTCTTGATGGCACTGAAATTTCTGGGATATAGTTAGAAAGCTTTCTAAAATTAATGACCTGAAAGACCAGAGGCTGTGACATTTATGCACCAGTGCCCTTCTCCCCTTGAGATATTAATTTCCTAACACTTCTGCACACATTGCACACCAAGCCAGGTTCGTACATAGGCTGATTTGACTCCCATAATTAGAAAACATTGTAGCTATAAAGAGAAAGACATGTAGTACAAGTTTGAGGTGAGATGCTGTCCTTGGTGAGTCAGAATTATCCATCACAGTTGCAGCTGAAATCAGAAGCAGAGCATGGAAATGTGACAAAATACCAAACAGCATATGCTACAGTCCACCCCTTGGACCTATCAGATGCACTAGCTAATAAGTATAGCTCCTCCTAGTATGCAATATTTCTTTTGATATATATCTTGGCTGGAAGATGGAGTGTTTTATTTCCACTTGGCTTTTTCTACTTTAATGGTTCTTATTCTACAGATCAGGGACGGATGTGAGAGTTATACCAACAGTTAAGTATATCCATCCCATTTATATATTCCAGCCCTCGGTATATCTATGGACCCACTGGATCCACTGTTAGATGGACGTGGGTCAGGATTTCATTTATTTTCAGTTCTCCTAAGCCTGTACTCTAACCAAGGGACCATGATTGTGTTTTGATTCCCCTAGAGCATCACTGATGCAATATCCCTAGTAGATTCTGGCTATTCCTCTATTCTCTGTTTACACTCACTCTCATAAATTGTTACCAGTTCTTTAGGGAAGAATTAAGAGAATATTTATTAAATAAACAAATAAAATATTATTGTTGTGGTATTTCAGGGTCTTTCTTCATGAGGAACCAATCTCACTTCAACAAATAGACCTTGACTCTGAAAACTGATTCATGTCTAGAAATTGAATGAGGAATTGTAATTTTCCATTGCTGTGGCTGATGTCAGCCTTTGCTTTTCAATTCTCAATTATTTCCCATCGTACAAGTCAAGCAATACCTTAGTCAGCTTCTCAGATAACTCACCCCTAAGGATGTCATCATCTATTGACCGTTCTGACAGATCCCTGTGAGTCAAAGAACTCTGGTTGCCATCCTAGCTTTGCTGCCAACTGTGACCACGTTTCCTCTGATATAAAGCGCTGTCAGCTGGCTTCTGAAATTCTGGAGCCCTGTTCCACCACAGTGTTTCCTGCAGTCGATACTGTCTTTCAGCAGTCAACCACCACTGAACTTTTCAGTCATGCTTGTGCCCCCTCAGTAGTATATTCCTAATTGTCCAGCTGAAGGTATGACTTCTGAGCCCTCCCAGGGAAACAGTTAGGTAGAGGGTATTCAGTGGTACTCCATTCCAACATTTTTACTTCCCTAAGCTTTACTACTCATTTCGCAAGGCTTTGCCATACCCAATTCATTTACTATAGTCCATCATCATTCAGAAGATTTAAGGAATCATTCCAGAAGCTTGCTAGACTGGCTCCAGGTGTCCCTACCAGAATGCCAAGTCCTAAGTCACAGGAGAGTACTCCCATATCAATAAATTCGCACTCACACAGCTTTGCATTCTGTTCCCCTTGTCCAACTCCATCAAGATCTTCTCTCCCACATATTTCCCAGATTCTTGCTGGTGTATATTAATCAAGTCCTAAACTCTTTTAGTGAGTAAGCTTTTTATTCTCTATAAAGGGATTTTATTTCACTTTACCTATGTTGAGACCTGTTATTGGTCTAGTTACTGGTATGGAAGCAGTGGTGGGAGGTAGGAGTAGATCTTTTGGAAAACAGCATTATTTTGAGAAACATCCACCCCAGGAAATGTCTCCTGGAGAGAGAAGGCTATTCTCTAATAAGAGAAAAGAGGCTGTGTCTATTGCCCAAAAGGGCTCAGAGAAATCTAGGAATTCAAGTTTAGACACATCTACCCAAATGCCCCAAGTCCATGTTTCAGGGCCTCATTCCTTCTCTAACATGGTCCTGACTTTAGTATAGGAGATCTGTTAAAGTTTTGCATTCCATCTCCAGTCATAGGAGATAAGAGTCACTTTAAAACTTTCATGGAGACTTTCTATGTTTTACAATATAAAAGAATTATCAAGATCTTTCCAAAGGCAATAGGCTTCAATTCCACTCTAACCTCTGGAAAGCATAAAGAATGTCTCCTAGAATTATTCACCTGAAAGATGAGAGGATGGAGCATTTATCCACAAACCTTCAACTTCCACCGGTTGAGGGTTGGCCCGCTGGGGTGTAACTTGCCACATTTTGGACTTCACTTGTATGTGAACCAGTACATCCCACAGCATTAGGAAAGATCTTGAAGCAGAAAGATAGAATGTTGTTGTCCCAAGATGACTAAGAACTCCCATGGATCTGTCCCCCTATAGCTGAAATAAGAATTGGGCCATGAGGATATAACATGGTATCTTCATCTACCTTTAAAGGCATCTTCTAATATCTAAGTTTTCATGTGGCAACAGTTATCTGGAGATAAGGAGTGAACTCTATATGTTTTCTATGTGTACTCTCTATGTACCCTACATGTACTCATATAATCTCCAAATTATCTTGGTCTCCTGGCCAGCTTCATTAATGTAGAAAATCTTACCTTGCCTCTGTAGACATTAGACTTTTAAACCCTGAATTAGAATAGCCAGAGAACATAAAATTTTAAAGGATCAAAGAGATAACCTGAATCAATACCTTTATTGTATGAGTGAGAAAACAGGTCCATCAAAATGTAATTGTCATGGGGGCAACAGAATTTAGATATTCTAGTTTTGCTATTCTTCCTTATTTGCCTCTTTCTGTGCCTCAAGCCCCTACTATTTTTCTCATGAGAGGGAGTGGATGACTCCACAAAGCCCATAACTGTTTTTGGAAACAAATCAATAGTCTCCAGCCCAGACTTCTGGCTTGCCTCCAGAACAATTGCCCCCTAGTGACCTTCACTTTAATGTTGCACAGCTACTTCAAACTCAAAGCTATCCCAAAGTGAATAATCTTTTCCACAAAATCTGCATCTCCTACTAAACTTCTGTTAATTCTATATTCTTCCTTTTCTCATACCCTGTTGCTCATATCTATTTTGAGTTTGATATTGGCTTTTATCATCTTTCACTTTAACCACTGCAATCATCTCATAAATGGTCTTTTTGCATTTATTCTCTCTTCCTTCTAATCCATCTTCCATAACACTGCCAGAGTGATATTTATAAACTGCAAAATGGAAAAAACTACTACTCTTCTTAAAATCCAATGGCTCACTATCACACATAGCACACAGATATTGAGACCCTACCTATTCTCTCGCTAGATGTTGTGTTTACAATGACTAACAACACAAAAGTGTCTCCATAGTCACGGAGCTTTGAATGTCATGGAGTTTCCAAAAGCTTTGTCTTCCTGATTGTGGTGCACAAATCCATCCATGTTCTATTTTCTGCTCACTTCCCAAGATTATTTCTTAAAATGCTTCCACCTCTGTAAACGGTTGCAATTCCCTGAAGGAACAAAACCCCATGAGGAGAGGGACTGTTTTATTAGTCTTGCCAGAATGTAGCACAGTGACAGGCACTTACTAGGAATTCAGTGAAGGTTCATTGAATGAACAAATGAACTGTAGACAACCACAGAGATAAAAGTGGGATGAGGCAAGCAAGGCACCTAAGGTGCAAGATTTAAGGAGGCACTCACTCTTGGAGTATACCCTAGGTGCTCTTAGGGTGCACTTACCCTAATCTGGGACCTGGACAGCCATTAGGAGCCATAGATTACAGGAAGGGGGTTTTGTGTGAGCTGTCCAGCGTGCTGGACAGAAGATAGAGGTTTCTGTGCGCTGTCCAGGGTTCTGTTTGGAAACTGCACATCTCTGGTGTCCTTTGCTTGTGTGCAGCCCGTTTACCATAGATCTTTGTTTGAGGATCAAAGTAGCTAAGGTATGTGGTACACCACAGGTTCCAGGCTGCATCCCAAAAGGTACCAAGAAGACCAGACAGAATATGCCTCCGGCATTCAGCTTCTGAAAAACAGATGCTGTGCATTCTCAGGTGCTGGGAGAAGCTTGAAAATACTCGCCCCCAACTCCGTGGGACCAGTATAAAAAAAGTGTTTTCCAAGTTGTCTCTATCAATAACATACAGCAATTTTCAAATGGTTTTGAGATATTTTTCCTGACAGCTAGCAGCTATTTAAAGAGTTAATCCAAATCTATCCAACACACCTAATTACTAAGTCAAAACCTCAGTAAACACCTAAATGGTCTTTACTTATGTTGCCAAAAATTTGGAGAGACTAAAATTTCCTCACTGAATTTTACCCTACACAACACAGCCTTTATCCAAATACAGCCCTGAGTTAAAGGAAGAAGTATGGGTTCCTCTATGACAGCTTGCATTCAGACAAAGCTTTGGCTTTTTTTTTTTTTTTTTTTTTTTTTTTTACTATTTTGTGCAGTTTTTGTTTATTCAAATGAACAAACTAAACATGTGAAGTGGTGCATTGGTTTTGGTTGACCTTTCAGATTGTCTCTTGAAACATACACACAGACTCAGTTCAGTGGGAAATTTCATACAGTAGGTACACAGAATCCTAAAATGACAGACCTTGAAGATGGAACTTACCTAGTCTAACTTTTGAATTTAACAAAGAAACTAAAGTTAAGTAAGCAAGGTCATACAATGAGCTAGTGACAGAGCTAGGATCAGGATTCAGATTTTCCAACAACAAAACAAATACTCTGTCCTCCATCACCACACATGGAAATTCATCCTTCCCATAAGTCCTGGTCACCTGGTGTTGGAAATTTTAAGGAGAACATATAAAGGGAAAGAAGATAACAATAAATAATAATAATACTTACCGTGTTCCAGGCACTGTGTTTTAAACAGTGACTGCATGTAATCGATATTATTATTACTGTTGCCATTTTGTTTTTTGTTGTTATTGCTGTCATTATTGTCATCACCATCATCATCATCATCATCCCCCTTTTACAATGAGGAAATCAAGGCTCAGAGAGGTTAGGTAATTAACCCAAGTTCACAAGGATACTAAGTGACTGAACAGGGACTTGAATTTAGATTGGGCTTCAAAACATTTATCCCCTTTACCAGCACACTATGCTGCCTTCCTATTTTCTTCTTTAGCTTGCTTCCTTTGAAAACATTTGGCTTTATGTTCGTCTACATGAAATGCACTAAATCTCTGGTGATGACAGCATTTAACATTTCTAACCAGATGCAGCTGAGCAGATCAATGCATGAGGTAAATCACAAAATAGAGAATAAACTTAATGGGCAAGTTATTTAGATGTCTTATTATCTATAATTACATAAGCTCAGTAGAATTCAAATGAATGGTACTCACATAGCCACACCTGGCTAAATAATGTCTGCTATTATTATTAACAAAAATAATAAACAAGTATATATTATATGCCAGCTAATTTATAGCCCTAACTTCACATAATCCTCAAAATGACCTTGTGATATAGGTACTAGTGACACATTTTATGGATGAAGAAACCGAGGTCCAGAGAATTTAGATTGCTTGTCCACCTTTTAATGTCATTTTGGCTGACTTTGATTTTTCCAGGACTTGGCCTCCTCCAGATTACAAACCACTTCCCAGTGGGGCTGTGTCCCATATTCTGCTAATCCTGCCAGGGCAGCAAGTACCTGGCTTAGTTAGTTTTATTCTTGTTTCAGTGTATTTCGGTGATATTGTGATCATTGCTCAGCAGAACTGGATGGCTTACACATTGCCAAGCACATCTCTCATTATCCACTGCTGAGCATGTGCTCATGTCATTCTCTTGTCCTGGAAAGCCCTTCCTTTCATCTCCAAATACTCAAACCTCCGCAATTAAGGCTCAAATGGCACTCATTCATGTTATACTCCCTTAACTCCCATAGAATCTCATCTAAATGACTCATTACCTCATTTACTTATTAATTTACTCACTGGGCAAAGGAGACTCTACTCTGGACGAGACATTGTACCTAAAAGTTGGGTTGGTTAAACAAACATCACTTATTGAAACATTTTATGGCATTTGTTATATTCTACCTTTTGTTCTGTTTATTCATATTCATTTTGCTTCCAACCTAATCCATACTAAACGTTTTGAGGACAAAATTATATCTCATTCATCTTCATATTACACCCTCAAACGCCTAGGAGAGTGCATTATGTGTGGGAAATGAGGACAACAAACAAACATTCAATAAGTAATTAAACATTTTTAGGAAAAATACATTATTTGAGAAAATGAGAATGTTGATTAATTTTACAATTTATATAAATTACCAAATTATTTTTTAAATAACAATTGGTCTAATCACATACAAAGTAACCTGGCAGTGATGTCATCAAAACACACACACACACACACACACACACACACACACGCACAATATTCCACATTTTATTTGCTTTTGGTTTTCTTCTTTCAAAAATGTTTTGGCTTCGAATCAACAGACAAAGGATTAATCTCCAAAATATATAAACAGCTCATTCAGCTCAATATTAAAGAAACAAACAACCCAATCCAAAAATGGGCAGAAGACCTAAATAGACATTTCTCCAAAGAAGACATACAGATTGCCAACAAACACATGAAAGGATGCTCAACATCACTAATTATTAGAGAAATGCAAATCAAAACTACAATGAGATATCACCTCACACCAGTTAGAATGGGCATCATCAGAAAATCTACAAACAACAAATGCTGGAGAAGGTGTGGAGAAAAGGGAACCCTCTTGCACTGTTGGTGGGAATGTAAACTGATACAGCCACTATGGAGAACAATATGGAGGTTCCTTAAAAAACTAAAAATAGAATTACCATATGATCCAGCAATCCCACTACTGGGCATATACCCAGAGAAAACCGTAATTCAAAAAGACACATGCACCCCAATGTTCATTGCAGCACTATTTACAATAGCCAGGTCATGGAGCAACCTAAATGCCCATCAACAGACAAATGGATAAAGAAGTTGTGGTACATATATACAATGGAATATTACTCAGCCATAAAAAGGAACGAAATTGAGTCATTTGTTGAGACGTGGATGGATCTAGAGACTGTCATACAGAGTGAAGTAAGTCAGAAAGAGAAAAACAAATATCGTATATTAACACATGTATGTGGAACCTAGAAAAATGGTACAGATGAACCGGTTTGCAGGGCAGAAGTTGAGACACAGATGTAGAGAACAAACGTATGGACACCAAGGGGGAAAACCGCGGTGGGGTGGGGATGGTGGTGTGCTGAATTGGGCGATTGGGATTGACATGTATACACTGATGTGTATAAAATTGATGACATTAAAAAAAAAGAAAGAAAAGACAGCAGTCAAAAAAAATACACTGTTGATAAATTAGAAATTTGGGATTACTATACTGACATTACTACATATAAAATAAACAACAGGGATCAACTGTATAGCACAAGGAACCAAGGAAATATATTCAATATCTTGTAATAACTTATAATGGAAAAGAATCTTAAAAAGAGTATATATATATATATATATATATATATATATATATATATATATGTATACACACACATACATATATATATAACTGAATCACTTTGCTATACTCCTGAAACTACGACAACATTATAAATTAACTATACTTCAATTTTTTTGAATGGTTAAAAAGGAAAAAATATATATTGTTGATTAAGAGCAGATACAGAATAATGCATTCTATATGTTTCCATTTTTATTAAGTTCAGAAACTGGCTAAACTAACCCATGGTATTATTAAGGATATTGGTTTCCTGTAAGGAAGGGGTAAAGGTGGGAACGGTACATGAAGGGGCTTTTAGGATCCTAGTAATGTTCTATTTCTTTTTTTTTTTTTTTTTTTTTTTTTTTATTTATTTATTTATTTATTTATTTATTTTTGGCTGTGCTGGGTCTTCGGTTCGTGCGAGGGCTTTCTCTAGTTGCGGCAAGTGGGGGCCACTCTTCATCGCGGTGCGGGGACCGCTCTTCATCGCGGTGCGCGGGCCTTTCACTATCGCGGCCCCTCCCGTTGCGGGGCACAGGCTCCAGACGCGCAGGCTCAGCAGTTGTGGCTCACGGGCCCAGCTGCTCCGTGGCATGTGGGATCTTCCCAGACCAGGGCTCGAACCCGTGTCTCCTGCATTAGCAGGCAGATTCTCAACCACTGCGCCACCAGGGAAGCCCTGTTCTATTTCTTGATGTGTGTAGTGGTTTCATAGAAGTGTTCACTTAAACATTTTTTATCGTGCTTAAGATTGTGCACTTTTCTGTATGTAAGTTATACTTTACAATAAAAATGCATTTTTAAAAGGAAAAAAAAATGTTTTAGCTTATGTTTATCTACATGACCAGCCCCAAATCCTTAATAAAAGTACATGTTAAAGAAATTAATGCTGGAGGAAAATTACAAAACGGAAGGAGAATCTAATGACAGTTGAGGAAGCCCTCATAAGATTCTTGAGCCCATTGGCATCTGACTCCACTCTGAGGTCTTGCCCTGCAAGGAAGTCAACAGTTGAAACTTCTCCCAACTTGACTTCAGTTCTTAGAGCCTGGGACACCTGGGTCTGTGTGGGACTTTTTTCATGACAAGTGGTTCTCCGGCACCAGGAAGGTTCTTCTCCTCAGTTGGTAACTTCACTCTCTGCCATCTCTGAATTCACCACCTGCAACTAGAATCTATAAAACTCAGTGGGATAAAGTTCTTGTTTTTATCATTGTTGCTGGAACATTTTTTCTCTTTTAAAAAATTTCTTTTGTAATTTTAAAGAATCCTCATCCATGTGCAAGGTAAACAACCTCCAGACATCAACTTCAAAAGTTCCCGGTGGCCCTAATGCTGCCAACTAGAAGGCTTAGGGAAATGTGGGGTTGATTCTTGATGGCCACTGGATGTAGAGCCCATTTCTTATCCTAGGACACCCTGGAATCTACAATCTCAAGCTATTAGGGAAAACTCTTTCTGACCATACCATCTATCCACAGGATGAAAATTCATCTCACTTCCAGCCTTTGGGGTAGCTTATCTGCACCCTGCTTTACAAAATTCTGTACTTTTCCTCCTGCAATTGGCAGCAGTAATGTGTGTATGTGTGTGTGTCGGGAGGGTCTCTTCAGGTTAGGTCCTGAATTGACTGCACACATTGGAATATCCTCTGTGTTCACTAAATTAAAACCTCCAAAGGAAAAACATGAAAGGAACAGCTCAAAGGAGAAGGCAGAATATTTCCGAGACACCAAGGAACTCTTTCAAACAGTTCAATTTCAGTGAAGTATGTTTTGTTTTGATGGTACAAGTCTCTCTCTCATTCTCTCTCAAATATATATTTTAAAATTCATTGGTAACAGAGTTTGAGAAGTGACTGGTAAAAAGATTTCCAAAGGCTGGTCAGTTGGTTGAATTCATCTTCCATCAGTTACCTAGGAAAATACACCTAAGAGAAGCCCTTCTTCCATCTTGACACTGAAAAATCTGCACATAAATAAAACATCTGTAAATCTCTTACCTGATTCTTTGTCCCACTGGAGCCACAAAGCTGCATTGTTATGGTAATGCAGCAAGATTGGGGATCATAATGTATTTTTTGTCTTTATTATAATCTTCTCTGCTATAGAAAGCTCTCTGATGCAAGGCCACTATATTTACTCTCATTTCATAAACTACCATTATAGTAACATCTTTATTCCACCTGAAGGACTCAAAGGCCATGGTGAATGAGTTCCCATCTGGGGGGAGGGTCATCCTAACCAAATGGAGTCTTCTATAAATTCCAGACGTGATCATCTCCTCCATTCTGATGAGTGCAGTAACATGGCTCCAGGTTTACAGCAATGTTGTCTGTGCTTGGGGAAGCAGGAGACTACTGTACAGAGGAGAAATTTCTATGGCCTTTTAGTTTGCTCTAACATGGGAAATGTGAAGAACCCAGGGCAACAACCAGATTTAAATTCGACTGCTTCAGCTGAAAACACTTAGGAAATAAAAGAGCTGGAATGTTGTAACCAGTGAAACAAAGGGGAAACACATCTATAAAGAGATGGATAAACACACTGAGTTCATAAGCAATTCTATGGGATCTAAAATATTAACCTAGTTTTCCCATAATGATAAAAATATTCTTTTGTGTTGAGGCACATTTTTCCTTTAGAAAATGTCTGTTTTGAAATATTTGTTGAGTCCATTTTACATATCAACCCACATAAATTTCCCATGGAATAGTTAATACAGACCTTAGCTTTCAGTTATGTAGCTTGAATCCTGACTTGTCATGTTGCTTCTCTGAGCCACTTTCTTTCTTTATAATAATTCAACACCCATTTATGATAAAAACCCTCCAGAAAGTAGGCATAGAGGGAACTTACTTACCTCAACATGATAAAGGCCATATATGGCAAACTCACAGCCAACATCGTTCTCCATGGTGAAACACTGAAACCGTTTCCTCTAAGATCAGGAACAAGACAAGGTTGCCCACTCTCACTGCTATTATTCAACTTAGTTTTGGAAGTTTTAGCCACAGCAATCACAGAAGAAAAAGAAATAAAAGGAATCCAAATCAGAAAAAAAAGCAGTAAAATTGTCACTGTTTGCAGATGACATGATCCTATACATAGAGAATCCTAAAGATGCTACCAGAAAACTACTAGAGCTAATCAATGAATTTGATAAAGTAGCAGGATACAAAATTAATGCACAGAAATCTCTTGCATTCTTATATACACTAATGATGAAAAATCTGAAAGAGATTAAGGAAACACTCCCATTTACCATTGCAACAAAAAGAAAAAAATACCTAGGAATAAACCTACCTAAGGAGACAAAAGACCTGTATGCAGAAAACTATAAGACACTGATGAAAGAAATTAAAGTTGATACGAACAGATGGAGAGATATACCATGCTCTTGGATTGGAAGAATCAACACTGTGAAAATGACTATACTACTCAAAGCAATCTACAGATTCAATGCAATCCCTATCCAACTACCAATGGCATTTTTCACAGAACTAGAACAAAAAATTTCACAATTTGTATGGAAACACAAAAGACCCGGAATAGCCAAAGCAATCTTGAGAAAGAAAAACAGAGCTGGAGGAATCAGGCTCCCTGACTTCAGACTATACTTCAAAGCTACAGTAATCAAGACAGTATGGTACTGGCACAAAAACAGAAATATAGATCAACGGAACAGGATAGAAAGCTCAGAGATAAACCCATGCACATATGGTCGCCTTATCTTTGATAAAGGAGGCAAGAATATACAATGGAGAAAAGACAGCCTCTTCAATAAGTGGTGCTGGGAAAACTGGACAGCTACATGTAAAAGAATGAAATTAGAACACTCCCTAACACCGTATACAATAATAAACTCAAAATGGATTAAAGACCTAAATGTAAGTCCAGACATTATAAAACTTTTAGAGGAAAACACAGGCAGAACACTCTATGACATAAATCATAGCAAGATCCTTTTTGACCCACCTCCTAGAGAAATGGAAATAAAAACAAAAATAAAAAAATGGGACCTAATGAAACTTAAAAGCTTTTGCACAGCAAAGGAAACCATAAACAAGACAAAAAGACAACCCTCAGAATGGGAGGAAATATTTGCAAATGAAACAACTGACAAAGAATTAATCTCCAAAATATACAAGCAGCTCATGCAGCTCAATGTCAAAAAAACAAAAAACCCAATCCAAAACGGGCAGAAGACCTAAATAGACATTTCTCCAAAGAAGACATACAGATTGCCAACAAACACATGAAAGGATGCTCAACATCACTAATCATTAGAGAAATGCAAATCAAAACTACAATGAGGTATTGCCTCACACTGGTCAGAATGGCCATCATCAAAAAATCTACAAACAATAAATGCTGGAGAGGGTGTGGAGAAAAGGGAACCCTCTTGCACTGTTCGTGGGAATGTAAATTGATACAGCCACTATGGAGAACAGTATGGAGGTTCCTTAAAAAACTAAAAATAGAACTACCATATGACCCAGCAATTCCACTACTGGGCATATACCCAGAGAAAACCATAATTCAAAAAGAGTCATGTACCACAATGTTCATTGCAACAGTATTTACAATAGCCAGGACATGGAAGCAACCTAAGTGACCATCGACAGATGAATGGATGAAGATGAGGCACATATATATACAATGGAATATTAGCCATAAAAAGAAATGAAATTGAGTTATTTGTAGTGAGGTGGGTGGACCTAGAGTCTGTCATACAGAGTGAAGTAAGTCAGAAAGAGAAAAGCAAATACTGTATTCTAACACATATATAGGGAATCTAAAAAAAAAAAAAAAAAGGTTCTGACGAACCTAGGGGGAGGACAGGAATAAAGATGCAGATGTAGAGAATGGACTTGAGGACAGGGGGAGGAGGAAGTGTAAGCTGGGATGAAGTGGGAGAGTGGCATTGACATATATACACTACCAAATGTAAAATAGATAGCTAGTGGGAAGCAGCTGCATAGCACAGGGAGATCAGCTCCATGTTTTGTGACCACCTAGAGGGGTGAGATAGGGACGGTGGGAGGGAGACACAAGAGGGAGTGGATATGGAGATATACGTATATGTATAGCTGATTCACTTTGTTATACAGCAGAAACTAATACAACATTGTAAAGTAATTATACTCCATTAAAGATGTTTAAAAATTTAAAAAGGTTAATAATAATTTTAATGTTTAACTTTATTATAAGGTTTACATCACTGACACAAGTCAAAGTGTCTATAGACACGAGTTCAAATCCTGGTCCATTTGTTACTAACTGTGACACTTCAAGTAAGTTATTTAACTCTTTTGGACCTTGTCTCTTGGTCTATAAAATGGGAGTGAGGATATTTACATCTTAGTGTTGCTATGAAGATGAAATTATATAATGCATGTAAAGTTCATATCCTGGTTTGCAGCACATAGTTTAGGAACTCTGGGAGCTACAGAGAAAGCTTGACACAAGGCCATTTCTTTCCAGATGCTAATGTATAATTTGGAGAAAAAAGAAACTGAAGCAGAGAGGTTCTGGTTTGGGTAAGAGGAACAAAGCAGTGTCCACTCTGTATTGTCCATTGAATGTAACTGCAAACCTGTATAGAATGAATGGAGCAGCTACCTAAAGACTCTGAAAATTTAACAGTAGCAGGCAGATTATGATTTTTTTTCCTTCTGATTCTGCAGACCTGGACTCAAACTAAGCCCAAATCCTGGAACTTCACACTAGATATGGGCAGAAAGAGCTTCAAGAGAAGTCATGTATTTCTAATCCAAAGAATGAGAAGGAGGGCACTTACAGAACAGAAAGGGTAGAGTAAATCCCGTTTTTTTTGTTGTTGTTTTGTGTTTTTCTTTTTCTTTTATTCCAGCTCCCAGGCAATCCCCAGTCACAAAGCTTAAACTCACAGTGGTTGGGTGGCAGCTGGGCAGGGGCAGGGCAGAAATGGTAGTGGCTGCCAGCTGACACTTGAAATTCCAAGGAAGGGGAAACATTCTCTCTGACCAGAGAAATTATGTGAACTAAGAAATGGAAGGAAATCTCTCTCTATCTTCCTACCACTTTACCTCAGAGGCAGGTTTACCTGTGGCAAATATGCAACAGATTAGGCATACTAAAAGTCACCTTTCTAGCCAGAGGACCAAGAAGGGGAGATTCTGGGAGCCAGGGTGTCAGAAAGAATGAAGAGTAGAGGCAGTTTGAGAAAGAGATGTCACAAAGAGATGTCACAAACTTCAGCACTCACCCACAAGCTACACATGCATGGACCTGATCCTGAACAGCATACCTGAGGCTTTGGGGACTAAACACAGTGTTAATCACTGCCCAGAGTGGTGCACATGTAGAACAAATCTGAACAGCACTGCACAAATTTGAAACTGAACTGACATGGGAATCACAGCCCATTAAAAGTTGATGTGGCTTGAATAGAACTGAGTTGATTGCTTTGTTAAAACAAAGTCTTTACAGCATTAAAACAAACTACAAAGTCATATCACATGATATTTGAAATGTCTAGGATACAATCCAAAATTATTTGACATATGAAAAAAATCTCAACAACTTACAAAGGAAAAGACAATCAACAGACAACAACCAAGATAATTAAGATGTTGAAATTATCAGACAGACTTTAAAGCAGCTATTTATAATCATGCTCCAACAAGTAAGGGCAAACACTCTTGAAATAAGGGAAATATGGAAAGAAATAGAAGCTATAAAAATATTCAAATGGGAATATTAGATATAAAAAGTATAATAACAACCAAAATTAAACTTTCAGTTGATTGACTCAACAGCAAGATGTAGATTGCAGAAGAGTCAGTAAACTTAAAGATAAGTCAGTTTAAACTATCCAATCTGAACAACAGTGAGAAAAAATGGAAAAAAAAAGGAACAGAGCCTTAGGAAACTATGGGACGATATGAAAAAGTTTAACATTTGTGTTGTTAGAGCATATCAGATGGAGAAAAGAATGAGTGTGGTGCAGAAAAAACTTTTCAAGAAATAATGTCTAAGAATTTCCCAATTTGGTAAGAGACATAAACTTATGTATTCAAAAAATCTCAGTGAATCCCAAATAGGAAATATTCAAAGAAATCCACCCAAAGATACACCATAATTAAATTGATGAAAACCAAAGACAATGAAAAAAATTTTGAAAGCAGCCAGAGGAAAAAGAAGCATTACACACATGGTACAACAATTCAAATTACTGCTGACTTCTCATCATGAATCATGGAAGCTTTAAAGTAATGGGACATTTTTAAAGTGCTGACAATAAAAACAAACAAAACAAAACCTAAAACAAAAACAAAAAAAACACCCCGTTGACCCAAAATTCTATATACAGCAAATACCTTTCAAGAATGAAGTTGAGGGCTTCCCTGGTGGCGCAGTGGTTGGGAGTCTGCCTGCTAATGCAGGAGACACGGGTTCGCGCCCTGGTCTGGGAGGATCCCACGTGCCGCGGAGCAACTGGGCCCGTGAGCCACAACTACTGAGCCTGTGCGTCTGGAGCCTGTGCTCCGCAACAAGAGAGGCCGCGATAGTGAGAGGCCCGCGCACCGCAATGAAGAGTGGCCCCCGCTTGCCGCAACTAGAGGAAGCCCTCACACAGAAACGAAGACCCAACATAGCAATCAATCAATCAATAAATAAATCTCTAAAAAAAAAAAAAAAAAAGAATGAAGTTGAAATGAAAATATCCTCAAATAAAGGAAAACAAAAAGAATTCATGACCAACAAAATTATATTAAAATAAATGTAAAAAAATTTTCTTAAAACAGAAGAGAAATGATAACAGAAGAAAACTTAGAACTTTGTGAATAAAGGAAGGGCAACAGAAATGGTAAAATTGGGTAAATTTAATAGGTTATTTTTCTCAGACCAAGTTTTAAAAATACATAAGACACTGTAAAGGTATTTATTTCTTCTTGGATATGTTTTGCTGGTTTGGGCTTTAGAGGAATTGGTCCGTTCTATCTAAGATATCAAAGTTATGTGCATAAATGTGCATTTAATGTCTATGGGGCTTGTGATGATAACCCTCTTTTCATTCTTGTTACTGGTAATTTGTGTCTTCTCTTTACTTTCTTTTTCAGTCTAGTCAGAAGTTTCTCAACAAATAATGATAGAACAACTGAAGATCTCTATGCCAAAAAAATTAACCTTGATTCATATGTCTTACCTTATACAAAATTAATTCATATATTTAAATGTAAAACTTCTAGAAAATAGGGAAAATCTTTATGATTTTGTGATAGGTAAAATGTTCTTAGATGTGGAACAAAATGCATGATTCTTAGAAGAAAAAAATTGATAAATTGTGTGCCATCAAAATAAAAAACTATTGCCTTGCAAAAGATTCTATTAAGAGAATAAAAACTCAAGCTACAAATTGAGAAAAAATACTTTCAAGTAACATATTCAACAAAGGACTTACATCCAGAATATATAAAGAACTCAACAATAAGAAAATAATTTAATAAAAATGGCAAGAGATTTGAAGAATTCCTTCACCCAAGAAGATATATTGATAGCAAGAAAAGCCCATGAAAAGATATTCAAACACCATTAAGTAAGCTGACTATATCAAGTGTTGATTACAATACAGAGCAACTGGAATTCTTGTGCATTGCTGGTGGGAATGCAAAATGGTACAGATATAGCCACTCTGGAAAAGAGACAGTTTCTTATAAAGTTAAACATATGATTACATATGTCTGATCCAGACACTCACTCCTATATATTTACTTGAGAAAAATGAAACATATTTCTACATTTTATGCAAATGTTTATAGCATATTTATTTATAAAAACTAAAAACTATAAACAACCCAAATGTTCACTGACAGGTGAATAGATAAGCAAATTGTGGTAGATTCATACAATGGATTACTACTCAGCAATCAAAAGAATGAACTATTGATGTACACAACGACGTGGATGAACCTCAAAGGCATTACGCTAAGTGAAAAAGCCAATCCCAAAGGTTATGTGCTGTGTGACTCCATTTATACAACATTCTGTGAAAGGAAAATTATAGGGCCAGAGAATGGCTCAGTGGTTTCCAGGTATTTGGAGTAGTAGAGGCTGTGACTACAAAGGGGGCAGCACAGGGGTTATTTTTGGTTTGTTGGTACTGCTCTGTGTCATGATAATGGTGGTAGTTACTTGAACCTACACACATATTAAAACTCCTGGAACTATTCACCCCCAAAATAATTAATTTTACTATTTCTAAATTTTAAAAAAATATTAACAAGTTTTTAAAATAGAAGGGAATATTTTCTAGGTTGGAGGATAGCACTTGGCCTCATGTCAGTGGTGAGATTTGCCTAGGTATAAAGAAAGATGAGCAGGATTGGAATATATAAGAATAAAGAGTTTCTGGTTGAGTGATTTTCATGAAAAGTGGCGAGACTAGGCATGATATATGTGCTGGACAAGGAATAAAAACGCCTTGGCTATTATAGGAAATGGTAGCTAGTGGAAAAATGTGGACTAGAATTTTGAAGTAATTCAGTGGCCAGATTAAAGAACTGAAAGAGAAGGTACTACATTAGGCCCTGATTCCCAAGATTTTTCCCCTATGACCCAAATGATGGATAAAAATGCACAATATTCTCTAGTTTGCATGACCAGATTTGATAAAATCCAACTCCAAATCACTAAAATAATTAGTGATTTTGACAAATGTAAAATATAACTCAGTCATGGACACTCACTGCAGGCCATCACATCGTTTGAAAGGCTCTGGGTTATTCAGTTATTCATAATGTCCCACACACTCTTTTGTTCCCATTCATGAAGGCATCTTGGAATTTTAGTGACACTGATGCTATAGGGATAAACTTGATTCTAGCATAGGTTATAAAAAGAGAAGTAATTCACAAACTTCAATATTTTCATTTGACTATTTTTAGTAATAAATTACCTGCAATACCATATTAGATTATCAAAAACTTAAAATGAACTTTTGCATTCATTTCAGCCAGCACTGAGGAAATGTGGCATCATCCCCAGTGTCATTATGGAGTTGATTCTACTACTCAGCTCTGATGATATTAAGTGGTGAAAAAAGTAGATGAGGTACCAATCCTCATGGAGCTCTAAGTCTAGTGAAATAGAAACAGTGATATACTAAAGCACATGGGTCATGGTTGAAGAAAGACTACAAGATTATTGGATTCAGAGGGAAACAGAGAAAGAAGCTTGCATCACCAGAAGGAAATTTGTAAGTGGATGGGAATATTAGTCAAGGCTCTTTGGTTACAAATTACAGAAACACAAATCAAGTTGGGCTATGCAAAAGAGGGATATCACTGGCTTATGTAACTGAAAGTCCAAGGCTGTTAAGGGATGCTCAGTGTATTTCATCAGCCATCTAGCTCACCTCTCCACTCTGTTTTCCTCTATGTGACTATTCTCAGACTTCATGCTTACCTCCCAACAACAAGAGAACTTGCCAACTTTTCCAGAAACCACAGGGCTGACCCTTATTGTCACAGATTGGCCAATAAATCATGTCCACATCTCTGGACCAATTCTAGAAGCATGGAGATAATGGTGGTTGAGTAACCAGACCAGGCCATATGCCCCCTCCTAGACCCAGAGGTTAGAGTCATTCAAATTTGAACTGAGAGTGGGAGAGGGGAGATATGTCAACCAAAATCAAGATTTTGTATTTGAATGAAGAAGAAATGACTGATAGCAGGCAGCACAATGGAAATAGAGTTCTTCTAGAAT
Organism: Balaenoptera acutorostrata; assembly: GCF_949987535.1. Taxonomy (NCBI): domain Eukaryota; kingdom Metazoa; phylum Chordata; class Mammalia; order Artiodactyla; family Balaenopteridae; genus Balaenoptera; species Balaenoptera acutorostrata. Next base: position 35,339,748 of record NC_080082.1, on the reverse strand, counting down.
GGGGTTGACATGGAAGGTAAGCTCAGCTCATTCCAGATCCATTAATAAGACTCCAGAAAGACCCTAAACTGGAATAATTGTATTTCAGAAGCCCACCTTGCACAGGTGTTCATATTATGGAAACTTTTTATTCTCACATTTATCTCAGACTTCAACTCACTTCAGAGTTTCAATATTTACTGTTGTGTCTCAGAACTTCAGAGTTAAGACCTTTTCTGAGTGATGATTGGAAAGGGGGGTCATGGTCCAGAGGAAAGGCTCATGAACTTGGAGACAGATGGTTTACACGTGAATCCTGAGTATCCTCACTTCCCTGACTCAGCCCCTCACTATGAAAATGCAACTGGTGTGAGAATCAAATGAGATAATAAGTGAAAAAGCACTTTAGTGTTTCAAGTAAAATTCTAGTGGGAGACATTATTGTTGGTGGCTTCTTATAAGTTGGTCTTGCATTAGCAGCTTTATTAAACACTCCTGAAGGAAACAGAATGATTTCTCATCCTTTCTGGTATCCCAAAAGGCCTACCACAAGGCTGGAAAAATAGTAGGATCTTCCTAATTTCTTATGGAGTAGCTCAGTGAGTAGGTGAAGGAAGCAATGAATGACTTTGGGCTTAGATTCCAATACAAATTCCTCAGAATGATTCATTTTATCATGATCAAATTTTTTAACATCAGTAGGTAAAGATAAAAGCCTGATTCTCTGATCTCTGAAAATATTGTGTGCAGTTCTCGACATACCTTTAAAAGACATAAAGAAGCTAGAGGAAGTGAGGAGGAGGACATCGAAAATGATCAAGGAGGTGGGAACAGGAATGCCATCCAAGGATAGATCAAAATGGGTTGCTTTGTTCTGGAAATATAAAGGCTGAGAAAGAAATGATCAAAGTCTTTGAAATACTGGGGGGTGGGGGGATGGATGGGGTGGAAATTTACCCTGCCCACAATGTCCTTAATCCCCACATCACAGACAGAATTGTGGGGTCAACCCAATGCGGTATTTCTCATGATTTTAAGATAGTCTGTAGATTAAGAATCACTTTGAATGATGAATTTTCAAATTCACATCAGGAATGAAGTCATTTAAGCTATTTGGGCATCTGGAATTCGTGGAAGATGAGGCTGAAGAGGCACTTGTTCTAAAAGCAATTCATCTAGAAAGGTGGAACTTCTGCAGAAGAGCTGATGGAGAGGGCCAATCAGGGAAGAAAAACTGATAGTATCCTAAAACTTTAGGTAGTCAGTGAACAAATATGTCTGAACTTTTACAAATGGAATTAGTGAGCTGCCCTTACAGACTTCTCTGGCTGCATTGTAGGCCCCATTTCTTTAGAGAGCCTTCTGTTGCCATCAAGTTTGCTTACTCTGTGCTGAAGATTAAGCACAGGGCTTTGACATCAGACCAGAGTTTAAGCACCAGTTTCATGATTACATTAAGTAGGTGTCATTTTGTTGCAAGTAATATGTAATCAAATTCAAATTGGCTTCAGCACAAAAATAATTTTAGGTTCAAGTTCATTCAATTGTAAAGACTAAGCAGGAATCAAACAGTATCATTAAATTAAAATACAACTCTCTCTTTCTCTCTCTCTGCCTTATTCTCTCCCTCTCTCTCTGTAACTCCCACCTGAGCTAAGTTCTGTGTGATGGTTACTCTTACGAGTCAACTTGACTGGGCTAAGGGATGCTCAAATAGCTAATAAAACATTATTTCTGGGTGTGTTTATGAGGGTATTTCCAGAAGATATTAGCATTTGAATTGGTGAACTGAGTAAAGCAGATGATCCTTCCCAATATGAGTGGGCATCATCCAATCCACTGAGGGACCAAATAGAACAAAAAGGTGAAAGGGGAGTTCAGTCTCTCTGCTTGAGCTAAGACATTCTTCTACTCCTTCCCTTGGAAATCAGCGCTCCTGTTTCCCAGGCTTTCAGACTTAGGTCAGAACTTATACCATTAGCCCCCTGATTTGCAGGCCTTTGGACCACTGACTTTTCTGGTTTTCCAACTTGCAGATGGCAGATCGTGGGTCTTCTTGGCTGTGGGCCACCCCTCGGGAGAACAAGGCAATACACTCCCAAGGGCAACTTCCAGTGAGGGTTGAAGCTGTGAGCCAATTCAGGTGACATTTAGAACCTCCGTAACCATGTGAGCCAACACCTATAATAAATTTCCACTGATATATCTATGTCTGTATCTATATATCTGTATCTATATTTGTATCTCCTATTGGTTCTGTTTCTCTGAGTAATACACTCTCCCTTCCTCTTGGTTTAGTCCACAGAATCTCATGGATTACTCCTATATAGTCTAACAACTGCAACAAAATTAAAGCATCTCTCTCCCAGCAACTCTAATAAAAGTCCTGGGGTTGAATACCATGAGACCAATTAAGGCACATGTCCATCACCGTGGTCAAGAGGGAGAAAAAAGCTGGCTGGCCAGACCTGAGTCACAAGCTCATTCTTGAAACTGAGAGAGTGTGGCCACCTGATTTGAATCATGTGGACTGAGAGAGGAGACCCCAAAGGAAAGTCAAAGCTGTTCGCGGATGAAGAGGAAATGAAAGTAGGTCGGGCAAAACAGCAGAGGTACATTTCAGTGGGTGAGCATGCCCAGTATCTCCTCTGAAAAGCATTTTGTCAAGTACCTGTACACATCCTACACATCTCTGTGAGCCTTGTTCAAGAGGCACCTCCCCCAAGGAACTGCTCCATCACCACCCTTCAGGACTCCCTCCTTTCTCTGAATCCTAAGGCAGCCCTTTTGGCAGCATGTCTTTTCTCTCTCAGGAAGGTTCTCAGGGACTGGGATTGTACATCACTCCTCTTCTATGTCCAAAGCAATGTCAGCTAGAACAAATCAGATCACACAATGTGTACCTGGAAAATCAGACTCTTTCTAAAAAGGGAGGTAGATTTCAACTCAGACAAAGGACAGGCTTTCTAACAAGTAGAGCTTCTCAGCAAGTTCAAGACTGGCTTGCTGCAAGGAGAGGATGAAGCAGCAGGGATGGACCTCTCTGGTTAGAGGCAGTGGAGGGGACTTAGGCATCAGGTGAGTAATTGAGCCAGATGGATTTAAGGTTTTGTTTTAAACTTGGTCCCATGGGAACAAAGGGCCATTGTGGGCAGAGGTTGATTGGAGAGTGCCCTTGGAAGAATCACATGTAGGAAAGTATGAAAAGTGTATTGAACAGAGGGAAGTGAGGCTTCAGCTGAGGACTCAGCCAATCCTAACTCTGGAACTGGGGTGGTTCTTCAGAGTTGTTCCAATTCAGACAAGATGCTGGCATTTTGCATCAGCCAGTCCCTGGCTATGGGCTGACCCCTAAGAGAGCAAGGCAGTTCCCCATTCCCAAGGGCAACTACCAGTGAGGGTTGCAGCTATGAGCCAATGCAGCTGATATTCCCAGCAACTGGGGGATGGATGTGTAGACCCTGAAGAGGGAATGGGGATGGAGCACCCAGTATCCGCTAATGTTCCATCTAGCTTAAGATATTTGTGAGATGTCCACTTGCTTTTAAGTCTTAGTGTGAATTATTTGGCATTCTCTATCTCCAAACTGTTCCTGCCAAATCTTACTACCAGATGTAGGTGGAGTCTGGCTGCATGATCAGTTGCTCAGATCAGAGTGGAAAAAATAAGAAAATAAATAGAAAAGTTGGACTTGAACACATTCCCTAGGAGAATCATTTCTACTAAGAATGACTCCTTCCTATCTGACTTAAATTCCCTCTAGTTTCCACCCCCCCTCCACCAACCCCATTTCCCATTGAACTGGGCAAGGTGCAACCATCAGAACAAATTTTTAAACACTAAGAGACTTTGCTACAACCAACAACTTAGTCACAGTCAGACCATTGCCCAGCCAAAGAGCCCACAGTACCACACCATCTGATACCCATTTGTGTGGTATGCTGGTAAATGTTCTTCAACAACAGGTTTTTGGAGGTGGAGGGCTTATTTGTGGCTTTTGCCTATTTCTGTCAGTAAATACTCTCACCATGGCCAATTTCAAATTAACAGTGTGGCATCACTGAACACAGAATTGGGCAAATTTGTACACAATCATCTCTCACAAGTTGAGACTACCACAACTACTGGCTGGAATTAATTCTAGGATCAGATTTACCAGCCAACTGGGTTGAAATACTGTGCTACAATTTTAAAGGATGCTTAAAACTATAGCTGAGAGAGGCATTAGAATTGATTTGCATTGTGGTGAAGGCAAAGTCATATTTTTATTGAGGGGAAGTTGATTTACAGTATTATATAAGTTTCAGGTGTACAGCATAGTGATTTACAATTTTTAAAGATTATACTCCATTTAAAGTTATTATAAAATATTGGTTATATTCCCTGTGCTGTACAATATATCCTTGTACCTTATTTATTTTATATCAATACAGAGTAGTTTTACCTCCTAATCCTCTACCCCTAGATTGCCCCTCCCCCTTCCCTCTCTCCACTGGTAACCACTAGTTTGTTCTCTATATCTGTGAGTCTGTTTCTTTTTTGTTATATTCATTAGTTTTAGTTTTTAGACTTCACATATCGGTGATAACATACAGTATTTGTCCTTCTCTGTCTGACTTATTTCACTAGGTGTAATACCCTCCAAGTCCGTTGTTGCAAATGGCAAAATTTCATTCTTTTTTACTGAGTAATATTCTATCGTGTATATATATACAATGTCTTCTTTATCCATTCATCTGTTGATGGTCACTTAGGTTGCTTCCATATCTTGGCAATTGTAAATAATGCTGCTGTGAACTTTGGGGTGCATGTATCTTTTTGAATTAGTGTTTTCATTTTCTATGAATAAATACCTAGGAGTGGGATTGCTGGATCATATGGTAGTTCTAATTTTAGTTTTTCGAGGATCCTCTATACTGTTCTCCATAGTGGCTGTACCAATTTACATTCCCATTAACAGTGTAGGAGGGTTCCCTTTTCTCCACACCGTCTCCAGCATTTATTGTTTGTAGACTTTTTGATGATGGTCATTCTGACCAGTGTGAGGTGATATCTCATTGTGGTTTTGATTTGGATTTCTCTGATGATTAGTGATGTTGAGCATCTTTTCATGTGCCTGTTGGCCATCTGTATGTCTTTTTTGGAAAATATCTCTTCAGGTCTTCTGACCATTTTTTTAATTGGGCTGTTTGTTTTTTGGTATTGAGATGTATGAGCTGTTTATATATCTTAGATATTAACCTCTTATCAGTCATATCACTTGCAAATATTTTCTTCCATTCAGTAGGTTGTCGTTTTGTTTTATCAGTAGTTTCCTTTGCTGTGCAAAAGCTTTTAAGTTTAATTAGGTCCCAGTTGTTTATTTTCCTTTTGTTTCCTTTGCCTTAGGAGACAGATCCAAAATAGTATTGCTACAATTAATGTCAAAGAGTGTTCTGCCCATGTTTTTTTCTAGGAGCTTTATGGTTTCCAGTCCTACATTTCGGTCTTCAATCCATATTGAGTTTATTTTTGTATATGGTGTGAGAAAATGTTCTAATTTCCTTCTTTTACATGTAGCTCTCCAGTTTTCTCAGCACCATTTATTGAAAAGATTGTCTTTTCTCTATTGTATATTCTTGCCTTCTTTATTGGAGATTAATTGACCATAAGTGTGTGGGTTTATTTCTGGGCTCTCTATTCTGTTATATTGTTCTATCTGTCTGTTTTTCTGTCCATATCATACTGTTTTGATAACTATAACATTGTACTGATAGTATAGTCTTAAGTCAGGGAGTGTGATATCTCCAGTTCTGTTCTTCTTTCTTAAGATTGTTTTGGCTATTCTGGGTCTTCTGTGTTTCCATACAAATTTAAAAATTATTTGTTCTAGTTTTGTGAAAAATGCCATTGGTATTTTGATAGGGATTACATTGAATTTGTAGTTTGCCTTGGGTAGTATAGTCATTTTAACAATATTAATTCTTCCAATCCATGAAGACAGTATATCTTTCCATCTCTTTGCATTGCCTTCAGTTTCTTTTGTCAGTGTCTTATGGTATCCAAGTACAGGTCTTTTACCTTAGATTTATTCCTAAGTATTTTATTCTTTTTGATGTGATTGTAAATGGAATTGTCTCCTTAATTTCTCTTTCTGAGAGTTTTTTATTATTAGTGTATAGAAATACAACAGATTACTGTATATTAATTTTGTATCTTGCAACTTTACCAAATTCATTGATGAGCTCTAGTAGTTTTCTGGTAGCATCTTTAGGATTTTCTATGTATAGTATGATGTCATCTGCAAACAGTGACAGTTGTACTTCTTCCTTTCCAATTTGGATTCCTTTTATTTCTTTTTTTTTTTTTTTTGTATGATTGCTGTGGCTAGGACTTCCAATACCATGTTGAATAAAAGTGGAGAGAGTGGGCATCCTTGTCTTGTTCCTGATCTTGAGGGAAATGCTTTCAGCTCTTCACCATTGAGCATGATGTTAGCTTGGACTCGTCATATATAGCTTTTAATATGTTGAGGTATGTTCCCTCTCTACCTATTTTCTGGAGAGTTTTTATCATAAATGGATGTTGAATTTTGTCAAAAGCTTTTTCTGTATCTATTGGGATGATCATATGCCTTTTATTTTCACTTTGTTAATGTAGTGTATCTCACTGATTGATTTGTGGGTATTGAACTATCCTTGCATCTCTGGGATAAATCCCACTTGATCATGGTGTATGATTCGTTTAATGTATTGTTGGAATTGGTTCGCTAATATTTTTTTGAGAATTTTTGCATCTGTGTTCATCAGTGATATTGGCCTGAAATTTTCTTTTTTTGTGATATCTTTGTCTCTCAAAAGTCATATATTGAGAGTTAACTTCTCCCAGCACCAGCTACATTTTCAACATTACAGTGATGGGTATATATGCAGATTATCTTCATGAAAATACCTATCTAGCTAATTTATTGCTCAATCCTTTGGTGAGGTAATACAGACCTATAGAAAGCACTTGTTACTCTCTCTCAGTTATCTACCTCCCACTGTCCTCTCTGAACTTGATTCTCCTCTTCTGATCTCTTATCTTGCTCATTTCCATCCTATTACTTCCTACCTCTTTCAGCATTTCTTTGTATTGATGTTCAAACTTGACTATATTTGATTGTCAATCACATTATTTTTCCTAGGTCTTTTATGTCTCTTCTGGTTCTACACACTGCTGCTCTTAGCAGCCAGTGACTTGATCCTTTGTTTATTCATTTAAAGGACAATTTAAACAATACCAGTAGAAGGCATGGCTCAGCCCTTTCTACCAGGGCATGTTTGATGAGCCTTCAGAAGGAGAAATACCCATGTCCTCTGTGATGTCTGTCTTAGTCCGTTCAGGCTACTGTAACAAAATACCACAGACTGATTGACTTATAAACAACAGAAATTTATTTTACACAGTTCTGGAGGCTGTAAATCAAAGCTCGAGATGCCAGCATGGTCTGGGGAGAGCCCTTTATCCAGATCACAGACTCCTCGCTGTGTCCTCACATGATGGAAGGGGCTAATGATCTCTGTGGGAGCACTAATTCCATTCATGAAGGCCCCATTCTCATGGTGTAATCACCTCCCAAAGTCTCCACCTACTAATATTATTACCTTTGGGGGTTAGGATTTTAACAGAATATTGAAGGGTTACAAATTTTCAGACCATAGCATTCCACCTCTGCCCCCCAAAATTTATGTCCTCACATGCAAAATACATTTATTGCATCCCAAGGGGGATGCACACCCCATAAGTCTTAACTCATTCCAGTATCAACTGAAACATGTAAAGTCCAAAGTCTCATCTGAATATCATCTAAATCAAATATGAGTGAGACTCAAAGTATGATTCATTCTGAGGCAAGTCTTTCTCCAGATGTGAACCTGATGATGCAAAATCAAACAAGTAGTGTTCTTCCAAAATTCAATGGTGGGACAGGCATAGGACAAATATTACCATTCCAAAAAGGAGAAATAGGAGAGAAGGAAGGATGACAGGTCCCAAGCAAGTCCAAAATCCAACAATATAAACAGCAATGTTATCTTAAGAAGGCTGGGATGTGTCATTGTTTTTAACACCTTCCAATGGGAAACCCTTCTCAACTCCCCAGCCAGACTTGTCTCACCTTCTTCAAGACCCTGGGCACAGACTGGAATATGTATGTCTCTGCCCACATACCTCTTCTGCCCTTTGAGGAGAAAGAAGGGCTGCAGCTTCTCCTCATCTCATGTGTCCAGCAGTCCTTAGCACAAGGCTAGGAATATGGTAGGCACTCCCTGAAGTTTTGCTGAATTCATGTAACTCCATTCTTCTGGAGACAAAAAGTGTTTGATGAGTTCCTTATAATGAAGTGGCCTTTCCAAGGTCACCCAGAGAAGCTCAAGATAGAAGGAGCACCTGCCCGATGCATTCCATGAGGAGACCTCTTCCTCCCAGATGCAGGGCCCTGGGGACAGAGTAAGACAGACTTCTAGGAGAAAGTTCACATTCACACATCTCCAAACCCAGCTCACCATTCAACAATAGTCAGATGGTGACCCTGGTGCTGTCCTTCAAGGACATTTCAGGATTGTTCACTGCAATCTTCCCTCCCAGCACAGCCAGACATCTCTGCCTCTGGCTATTGTCTGGTTCTTCCTGATGGCCAGGAGAGTAGCCAGAGTCCCCAAGAGATTTTTTCCTTTTATTCTATCATTGTCATAGACAAAGTCATTCTTTAATTATCTTCTGTGGGTTGGTCTTTGTGGTTGTTGAATTTGTTTCTTCTCTCCTCTGATTATTATGATTTGAATATGGAACACCCAAGAAACCTGTCGTCTCAGCCACAGGCTGTCACTGGCACAAACACTGCTGTGTTGGAGACACGCTAGAAAGTCCCCAGAGGAGGGGATGGAAGGGCTTCAAGAGAGTGATTCAGGAGGGATTGGAGAGAGGACCCCAAAAAGTCTTCAAATTGTATGGACCTTCTTAGGTAAGAGACTGCAAACTAGTGGCCTGTAGACTGGATCCAACCCTTTATAAATGTTTGATTCACTTGTTTAGTGTTTTTATTTTAACTGAATTTCTTGCCAACATTTAAAAATCAAAAGATTACAAGAAAATATCCAATGTTCCACTCTGAAAAGTCATATCTGGCAGTGCTGCATGTATATCCCCTCAGACTAAGAAACTGCTGCCTCCTTTAGATGGGGCATGAGCCCTTAGCTTCACCACTGCCCTCTCTGGCCCACCTTACCCATTAGCAACTGCCCTGTTTTATAAGTTTGCCACTCTTGCTCTGGATCCTACATTACATCTGGTCCTAGCTCCTGCCCCTTCTTCTTTTCACACATGCATACTTTTCCCCTTCCTCCTTTCTGAGATCTCTTTCTGCCTCTCTACCCCACTGCTATCCAGGTCAAAGCAGCCTAGTTTTGAGCTGGGCACAGTCAGCTAGACCACTCCACTGGATATCCTGCCATTACTGCAAACAGCATAGGCTGAGTGGAACACATCATCTTCCACAGCCAGGCTTGGCCTTCTCCAATGCTTCCATCATTCTAGACTCAAATCCAAGAAGCCATCTTTCTTCCACCTCCTGTATCTATTGATAGACTTGTTACTTCTATCTTTCCTCAATGTCTCTCCCTGACCCCACTCCCTCTATCCTTGATGAAATTCTCATTAGCTCTAATCCAGACTCCAGGCTTGGTCTCCTAACTGTTCTACCCAATATAATTTCCCTCCTCTTTCTAACTTACCCTTTATGCAACTGCTGACAATCATTCTATAATCATGGCTTGGCTCATATGACTTTCCAACTCACAAGCTTCAGATGACAGCCCACTAGGTGCAGAATTGGGTTGGATTCCTTAGGAAGGCATTCAGGCCTCTTTAGAGTTTGTACCCAGTCATTTTAAGCTTTATAAATGCTGGAAGGGGGAAGTCAGAAAGAGCTGAGCTATGAAATAAGTCAGACTTGACTTGAAGTTCCAGCCCCACCCCTCAGCCTCTTGGTCCTTATCTATAAAATGGGGATACAAGCTTCTGGGTTAATGGCCCCTCACTTTATCTCTTCCTATTAAAATCCTACCCATCTTCAAGACCCAGATCAAACGCATATTGCATTGAAAGCTTCTCCCCTTCTTCTTCATATCATTCTTTTATTGAAATAAAATCTGTTTCTCTAGAATAGGAGTCAGCAAACTCTTTCTGTAAAATGTTTCAGGCTTTGTGAGTCATGCATTCTCTGTCCTAGCTATTCATTCCTGCTGTTGAACTACAACATCAGCTACAGATATTATGTAAACGAATGAGTAGGGCCATGTGCCAATAAATATTTATGGGCATTGAAATTTGAATTTCATACAATGTTCACCTATCACAAAATATTCTTCTTCTTTTGATTGCTTTCAGTCATTTAAAAGTGGTTCATGGGCCATATAAAAACAGGCAAGCAGTGGGCCAGATTGGGTCTGTGGGTCTTAGTTTGCCAACTCCTATTTTAGAGAGTAATTTTTTGCAACTATTCATTCTCTCTCTCTCTCTCTCTCTCTCTCTCGCTCTCTGTCTCTCCCCCACCCCCTTCCCTTATTAGATTCTGAACTCATCAATAACAGATATATGTTCACCTCTCCATCACCCACTCCTGGCAGAGGAAAGTCTTTCTCCAGAACTAGTGCACTTAACCCCTCTGCTCTAGGATACTGCTACCAACTTCAGGTAGTCCTCAGATTTTGCCATTGCCATCATGGTTTGGGATTCACAGGAGGCACAAATGCCAACAGATAAAGCATATTTTTAGAAATTTTTATTTTCTCATTAACACCAAAAGTAGGAGAGAACATTGCCAAGTGTTTTGAGAGTTGGGGAAAATGTTTCTCTAAACCCTTCAGATGACTAAACCTGTGAAAACTCCAAAGTCCTAATGCCACATTTCTATACTGCTGTCCAGCCCACAACCTGGAAAGCCTTTGTTATAGATCGTCCTCTTTCTCCAGCTCTGCCTGCAGTCCTGAATGGGTAAAGATTGTCATCCTATTTTTATAGCTGGGGAACCACTGCTGAGAGAGGTTAAATAACTTTCTCCAAGGCTCAGCATGCCAAGGAGAGAAAGCAGGTTGTCTATGCAATTTTTCCTCTCCTAGGGCTAAAGAGTTAGAAGTTCATCCAAGACTGCAAGCAATTAAGCTGAGCTTCATTTGCTGAGTCTGGAGCAGACAGCCCCTGCTCTGCCAGGGGGTGTTTTTATCATAAATTCTTCTCCACCCTGGGGTTATGTTCGGCATTTCCCTTGGTCTTCAGAACATAACCACATATACTTTCCCGGCTTTCCAAGAGTCTGAAAAAAATGTCAAACCATCTACTGCATGGTGATTGGCTTCCATGGTAGAAATATATTGCTTTTGCCTCCCCAGCATCCATCTTCCCTTTTCTGGTGACAATAACTCAATTTTCCTTTGGAGGAACAACCTTTTTTCATGCCTGGCCCATTGGTTCACGTGGGGTCTCACCTCCCACCTTCAAAGGGGATCCATGACTCAGTCCTGATCAATAAGAATATTTCATCCCCCTGATCCCAGGGATCAACTTGGGAATGGAGATGAGACTTGAGTCAACTAACTCAGCTAAGATTCTAGGGGCTCTGTGGGAGCTATTGGCAAAGAGAAACACCCTCTGTTTGCTCAACTAGGAGGGCATAAGCCTGGTGTTTCCAGGGGCCACCTTGTAGAAAGTGCCTCTGTGAGAGTGAAGCTGACACTGAGGAGGCCAGAGCTTTGGGGTGGAGAGAAGAAGAGCCAGACTCATGACACCACCTGAGTTTCAGCATCCATTTGTGCTTAAAGCCTAACTCTCTGCCTCTTGAGATAATAAATCTTTTTGTGTTCTTCATCCAGCTTGAGAAGAATTTTGAGACCTCATAACCCTCCCGTTTCCCTAAGTCTGTTGCCCTCATTTCCCACTCCCTGCTCATGTGACTTCTGGGCCTTGAAGTCCCCCTAAGAATGCTTCCAAATCCAGTCCAGACTTCAAGGCCAAGATCAAGTCCCATGAAGATCTTCCAAACCCCTCACACTATGGATCCCACAAGGATCGGTCTCCCTCTGAACTGCTACATCAACTGCAGTGATTACATGGGTAGGAATAGAGGTGGATGACCACGATATCTTTGGGAATACAGATAACAGGACTTACGGATGGTTTTGATGATGGATTATACAAATACAGAGCTGTTTTTTGTGGCACCAGAGTTTTTTGAGCTTGTCATGTCCATTTTATCATCTGCTCCCACCATTTTTCTCTATCTAAATTACTACATAATCTGAATTATAGGGGTCCCAGAAGAAGAAGAGAAAAAGAAAGGGTTTGAGAAAATATTTGAAGAGATTATAGTTGAAAACTTCCCTAACATGGGAAAGGAAATAGTCAATCAAGTCCAGGAAGCACAGAGAGTCCCATACAGGATAAATCCAAGGAGAAACACGCCAAGACACATATTAATCAAACTATCAAAATTTAAATGCAAAGAAAAAATATTAAAAGAAGCAAGGGAAAAACAACAAATAACATACAAGGGAATCCTCATAAGGTTAACAGCTGATCTTTCAGCAGAAACTCTGCAAGCCAGAAGGGAGTAGCAGAACATATTTAAAGTGATGAAAGGGAAAAACCCACAACCAAGATTACTCTACCCAGCAAGGATCTCATTCAGATTCAATGGAGAAATTAAAACCTTTACAGACAAGCAAAAGTTAAGAGAATACAGGACCACCAAACCAGCTTTACAACAAATGTTAAAGGAACTTCTCTAAGCAGGAAACACAAGAGAAGAAAAAAACCTACCAAAAAAACCCCAAAACAATTAAGAAAATGGTAATAGGAACATATATATCGATAATTACCTTAAATGTAAATGGATTAAATGCTCCAACCAAAAGACATAGACTGGCTGAATGGATACAAAAACAATACCCATATATATGCTGTCTACAAGAGACCCACTTCAGGGACTTCCCTGGTAGCGCAGTGGTTAAGAATCTGCTTGCCAATGCAGGGGACACGGGTTTGAGCCCTGGTCTGGGAAGATCACACATGCCACAGAGCAATTAAACCCATGTGCCACAACTACTGAGCCTGTGCTCTAGAGCCCTTGCTCCACAACAAGAGAAGCCACCACAATGAGAAGCCCATGCACAGCAACAAAGAGTAGCCCCAGCTCTCCGCAGCTAGAGAAAGCCCACCATGCACAGCAATGAAGACTGAACGCAGCCAAAAATAAATAAAATTAATAAAATTTAAAAAAAAAATTAAAAAAAAAAGAGACCCACTTCAAACCTAGGGACACATACAGACTGAAAGTAAGGGGATGGAAAAAGATATTCCATGCAAATGGAAATCAAAAGAAAGCTGGAGTAGCGATTCTCATATCAGACAAAATAGACTTTAAAATAAAGACTATTACAAGAGACAAAGAAGGACACTACCTAATGATCAAGGGATCCATCCAAGAAGAATATATAACAATTGTAAACATTTATGCACCCAACATAGGAACACCTCAATACATAAGGCAAATGCTAAGAGCCATAATAAGGGAAATCAACAGTAACACAATAATAGTAGGGGACTTTAACACCCCACTTTCACCAATGGACAGATCATGCAGAATGAAAATAAACAAGGAAACACAAGCTTTAAATGACACATTAAACAAGATGGACTTAATTGATATTTACAGGATATTGCATCCTAAAACAACAGAATACACTTTCTTCTCAAGTGCTCATGAAACATTCTCCAGGATAGATCATATCTTGGGTCAAAAATCAAGCTTTGGTAAATTTAAGAAAATTGAAATCATATCAGGCATCTTTTCCAGCCACAACACTATGAGACCAGATATCAATTACAGGAAAAAAACTGTAAAAAATACAAACACATGGAGGCTAAATAATACGCTACTAAATAACCAAGAGATCACTGAAGAAATCAAAGACAAAATCAAAAAATACCTAGAAACAAATGACAGTGAAAACATGACACCCCAAAACCTATCGGATGCAGCAAAAGCAGTTCTAAGAGGGAAATTTATAGCAATACAATCCTACCTCAAGAAACAAGAAAAATCTCAAATAAACAACCTAACCTTACACCTAAAGCAATTAGAGAAAGAAGAACAAAAAAACCCCAAAGTTAGCAGAACGAAAGTAATCATAAAGATCAGATCAGAAATAAATGAAAAAGAAATGAAGGAAACAATAGCAAAGGTCAATAAAACTAAAAGCTGGTTCTTTGAGAAGATAAACAAAATTGATAAACCATTAGCCAGACTCATCAAGAAAAAAAGGGAGAAGACTCAAATCAAAGGAATTAGAAATGAAAAAGGAGAAGTAACAACTGACACTGCAGAAATACAAAGGATCGTGAGAGATTACTGCAAGCAACTATATGCCAATAAAATGGACAACCTGGAAGAAATGGACAAATTCTTAGAAAAGCACAACCTTCCGAGACTGAACCAGGAAGAAATAGAAAATATAAACAAACCAATCACAAGCACTGAAATTGAAACTGTGATTAAAAATCTTCCAACAAACAAAAGCCCAGGACCAGATAGCTTCACAGGTGAATTCTATCAAACATTTAGAGAAGAGCTAGCACCTATCCTTCTCAAACTCTTTCAAAATATAACAGAGGGAGGAAGACTCCCAAACTCATTCTATGAGGCCACCATCACCCTGATACCAAACCCAGACAAAAATGTCACAAAAAAGAAAACTACAGGCCAATATCACTGATGAACACAGATGCAAAAATTCTCAACAAAATACTAGCAAAGAGACTCCAACAGCACATTAAAAAGATTATACACCATGATCAAGTGGGGTTTATCCCAGGAATGCAAGGATTCTTCAATATACGCAAATCAATTAATGTGATACACCATATTAACAAAGTGAAGAATTAAAACCATATGATAATCTAAATAGATGCAGAAAAAGCTTTTGACAAAATTCAGCACCCATTTATGATAAAAAACTCTACAGAAAGTAGGCTTAGAGGGAACTTACCTCAACATAATAAAGGCCATATATGACAAACCCACAGCCAACATCGTTCTCAATGGTGAAACACTGAAACCATTTCCTCTAAGATCAGGAACAAGACAAGGTTGCCCACTCTCACTGCTATTATTCAACTTAGTTTTGGAAGTTTTAGCCACAGCAATCACAGAAGAAAAAGAAATAAAAGGAATCCAAATCAGAAAAAAGAAGTAAAACTGTCATTGTTTGCAGATGACATGATCCTATACATAGAGAATCCTAAAGATGCTACAAGAAAACTACTAGAGCTAATCAATGAATCTGATAAAGTAGCAGGATACAAAATTAATGCACAGAAATCTCTTGCATTCCTATACACTAATGATGAAAAATCTGAAAGAGAAATGAAGGAAATACTCCCATTTACCATTACAACAAAAAGAATAAAATACCTAGGAATAAACCTACCTAAGGAGACAAAAGACCTGTATGCAGAAAACTATAAGACACTGATGAAAGAAATTAAAGCTGATACAAACAGATGGAGAGATATACCATGTTCTTGGATTGGAAGAATCAACACTATGAAAATGACTATACTACTCAAAGCAATCTACAGATTCAATGCAATCCCTATCAAACTACCAATGGCATTTTTCACAGAACTAGAACAAAAAATTTCACAATTTGTATGGAAACACAAAAGACCCAGAATAGCCAAAGCAATCTTGAGAAAGAAAAACAGAGCTGGAGGAATCAGGCTCCCTGACTTCAGACTATACTTCAAAGCTACAGTAATCAAGACAGTATGGTACTGGCACAAAAACAGAAGTATAGATCAATGGAAAAGGATAGAAAGCTCAGAGATAAACCCATGCACATATGGTTACCTTATCTTTAATAAATGAGGTAAGAATATACAATGGAGAAAAGACAGCCTCTTCAATAAGTGGTGCTGGGATAACTGGACAGCTACATGTAAAAGAATGAAATTAGAACACTCCCTAACACCGTATACAATAATAAACTCAAAATGGATTAAAGACCTAAATGTAAGTCCAGACATTATAAAACTCTTAGAGGAAAACACAGGCAGAACACTCTATGACATAAATCATAGCAAGATCCTTTTTGACCCACCTCCTAGAGAAATGGAACTAAAAACAAAAATAAACAAATGGGACCTAATGAAACTTAAAAGCTTTTGCACAGCAATGGAAACCATAAACAAGATGAAAGGACACCCTCAGAATGGGAGATAATATTTGCAGACGAAGCAACTGACAAAGGATTAATCTCCAAAATATACAAGCAGCACATGCAGCTCAATATCAAAAAAACAAAAAACCCAATCCAAAAATGAGCAGAAGACCTAAATAGACATTTCTCCAAAGAAGATATACAGATTGCTAACAAACACATGAAAGGATGCTCAACATCACTAATCATTAGAGAAATGCAAATCAAAACTACAATGAGGTATCGCCTCACACTGGTCAGAATGGCCATCATCAGAAAATCCACAAACAGTAAATGCTGGAGAGGGTGTGGAGAAAAAGGAACCCTCTTGCACTGTTCGTGGGAATGTAAATTGATACAGCCACTATGGAGAACGGTATGGAGGTTCCTTAAAAAACTAAAAATAGAACTACCATATGACCCAGCAATCCCACTACTAGGCATATATCCTGAGAAAACCATAATTCAAAAAGAGTCATGTACCATAATGTTCATTGCAGCTCTATTTACAATAGCCAGGACATAGAAGCAACCTAAGTGTCCATCGACAGATGAATGGATAAAGAAGATGTGGCACATATATACAATGGAATATTACTCAGCCATAAAAGGAAACGAAATTGAGTTATTTGTAGTGAGGTGGATGGACCTAGAGTCTGTCATACAAAATGAAGTAAGTCAGAAAGAGAAAAACAGATGTAGAGAATGGACTTGAGGACACAGGGAGGGGGAAGGATAGGCTGGGACGAAGTGAGAGAGTGGCATTGATATATATACACTACCAAATGTAAAATAGATAGCTAGTGGGAAGCAGCTGCATAGCACAGGGAGATCAGCTCCATGTTTTGTGACCACCTGGAGGGGCGGGATAGGGGGGGTGGGAGGGAGACACAAGAGGGAGGGGATATGGGGATATATGTATACGTATAGCTGATTCATTTTGTTATACAGCAGAAACTAACACAACATTGTAAAGCAATTATACTCCAATAAAGATGTTAAAAAAAATAAAAATAAATTACCACAAAGTCAGATGCATGATATATATTAAGGATACTTCAATTCCATTCTCATTAGCCTATGATAATTTCATACACTGTTTTCTTATGTATATAATAAGATGATAATAATGGAAATACTAATGCCTCAATTTTCTCATCTATACTAGTAATAATAGTATTTTAAAAATTCACTAAAAGTGAATATCAAATGAGTTAAGGTACATTGTGTGCTTAGAATAGTGCCTAGAACATAGTAAATATTCATTAAATGCTGGGTATCTGTCACTCCTGTTCATTTAGCTACTGGTAGTATTAATACTATTTCTTCATACTAATATGATGATAAATGTAAATTCAAACATGGGCGCTGAATCGTATAAAGAAGTTATCCTAATGATCCAGAATATAATCATGTTAAATCTTTTAGATTCTCTTCAAAATGGGAACACAAAATTTTAAAGAAATCAAGATCCAGGGAATACAGAAATACCAGCCGGATTAGCCAAAAGTTGAAATTTTTTGCCCAATGATATGCTGACCCAAGGGGATCTTGGGAGAGAGCGTGACTAGAAGACTACAGTAGGCGACAAGAAGTCAGAAGATTTAGCTCAGAGAAGGTTTGGAAGTGGCAGGGACTTGAGACAGTGAGAAATGGTACCTTTTCTTGATCTCAGACTGACTTGATAGCTAACTACAGCCCTAGAAAATGTTATTAGAACTGCAGCACCAGTGGAGTTCAATTGCATTTTTAATATCTTCTAAATGCTTAATTTGGTTTTGCTGGAGATGTGTTTCATCATTCCCTCCTGCCCCTTAATTAAGCTAATGACTTTATTTCTTTTCTCTTTTCTGATCAGCTCATAGCACATTTCCCAGGCCAGCCTCCCTCCTCCAGCCTGTCGTTTTTGATCTGGTTATTAGCTTTCCCGCTCACATTGTTTTCCATGTGTTGGAATGTTACAGACTGAGACTGGTCCATTCAGGAGGCTCTGGGGCTGGAGGGACCCGAGCTGGCACAGTCCCACCCATGTGCTATCACCTAACAATTTACTAAGCAGTTGCATTATTATCTCAACTGATCCTCAAGAGAAAGCACTGAGGCAGGCACTATTAACTCTGCCATTTTACAGATCAGGAGTGTGAAAGACAGGAAAGCTAATCACTGACCCAGGCCAAATAACATGAAGGCATTAGAGCCAAGATGTCTTACTCACCAACTGATGCCCTTGCTCTTCCTTCTACACCATTCTGCTTACCCCACATCCTCCATCAAGACCACTGTGTTTTTCTGGGCAATGCAATGTGCACAGTCATGGCATTTCAGCTGGGCAAGTGTGGATCGTTCAGGATGCTTCACAAGGGTCAGAGAAGAGTCATGCTCTGGGTAGGATACCATCACCCTGTTTGTTCTCTTTTCTCTATGGATAGTTGCACTTCATCCATGATGGGTCAGTTAAAGGAAGCTCTGAGGATGCCCTGATTCTCGAGAATGATGTCGTGGAAATTATCTGCAAACTCCCCTAGCCTGACTCAGAAGCTCCTTTTGACTCAGAAGCTCCTTTTGGGCTGGGTGAATGGGATGGGAAGGTTACCTAACCCTTCCAGAGAGACTCAGACCCTCCCTGGAAACAAGAACATATTTACTTTCCTGGGAATGTATGGTGACTCCTGTTTCAGAGCCATGGGGAAAGTCAACGATAAGCTGAAGGATAATACAACACCTCTAAGGTCACTTTAACATATATTCTATGGGCTGTGCTAATTAAATCAACTCACTTTACAGATGAGGCTCAGATGGGACAAGTAACTTGTCCAAGATCACCCATCTAGTTAGAGATGGTTATTTGGAAAGGAAACGTATTCATAAAGAGTAAGCAACATTTTACCCTAAGAGATGGCTTGTAAAGGGGTGAGAAGATAGAAGGATTAGAATGTTCTCAGATAACCTATATTCTCCCCCATATTATAAGAATTGCCAATAAGACAATGTTACCTTACAGGAGGGACAGAACTACTCTGTTTGCTTGAACTACTGTTTGCAGAACTACTCTTTGTGCTTGATCAAAACTGAGTTATTTGCAAAAACCAATTTTCCTTACTACAAAGATGAATCTGCAGAATTCCCAGAAGATACTGGCTATGAGAAGTCTCAGGTACCATTATCCAAGATGGAAAAGGAGTCTGGGAGCACATCCATTTGTTGGGCCAGATAAAGGTCCATGGTAAGACAGTTGTATTTGTGGGTCTCCTCCTACATCCCAATCTCTTGGTGAGAGCTGGAGCCTTTAATGTTGTGGTCCTTGGGCTAAGGAGAATCCTGACAGGTAAAAGCTCTGTCCTATCTCCCTGAAAAGCGGGGGAAATTTAAGGAGACTTAGTGGGCCAAGCATGAGGCAGAAGAAGAAAGATAGGTTTAGACATCTGTGCTGAAAAGCTGAGAAGCAGAACAAAAGGAAGGAAGTTCCCCCAGGCTCTAAAACAGTCAAGCTGTAGCTCAATATGCTGAGTGATCGGGCAGACGCAGAGAAAGAGGCTTGGCCACAGGTGTTGCTGTAGAATCAGTCTGGAAGTGCTTCTTTCTGGCCTGGAGTTCACCATTTCTGAGCTGCACGAGAAGCTGAATAGGCTCTTTCTGGAATGAATTGATCCCTGTGTCCAAGCTAATTACTGCCTTAATAATCTGCCTCCTGCAGACACAAACTGGGCACAGACAAGGCAAGGGGCTGGCCCAAAACAACAGAGTGAGTCAGTGGCAGGGACAGAAATAAGGCTGAGTAACCAGTGGCCCTTCCTTTGGTTGCCCTGGCCAAGAAGTAAACCCCACCAGAGCAGCAGCCAATTCTCTGGTGCAATGAGATGGGCAGGGGTGACGCAATCCCCCACCCCTGCTCCTCCAGAGCTGCCCAGGTGAGCTGTGGTCCGCAGATCTGCTGTGATCAGGAGAACCTGCGCGCTGCAGGATAACATTAGCTCGCTTTTATTGCCATGGGCTGGGCACCCTCTGGCAGCTTGGCTGTAAACCTTTGATCTACTGCGCTCCTGGAGCTGCAGGTTCCCACACACTCCATGGGGAGACAGAAGTTTGACTCTCCCGGCAGCCGCCTCCAAAGGCAGCAGCACTTTGAGGCAGTCAGGTGAGTAGAAGGGGACCCTTTCACCATCACCCGCTCCGATGCCCACCAGGGTCTGCTTCCCAAACCCCAGTTACGTGTATGCCACACTCAACGATTTGCCATATAGTTCCCGTGTTATTTACTTGATATTTTTCTTCACATTCACTCACCATTTAAATTTTTAAAATTTATTTTGAAAGAAGTTTGATCATAGTTCCATAAGTAGAAAACTAACACCACTTGCTTTAAAAATCAATAGAAGAAAAACAGAAGTACTTGCTAAACTTTAGCCAGAAGCTTGCTGCCAAAGGCTCTGAGCCTGCAGTCTAGTATGTATGTTAAGACACACGAGCACTTTCTCCTTGGCATAATGAGAGGACCTGATAAAGAACTGTAGCGAGCAGGAAACCAGGCACCAGCAAACCCAGCATCCATCTCATGTGAGTTTCAGAGACCACCCCTTGGGAGACCCTGGCCTAAATCAAATGCCACCTCTCCGATGAAGTACTCCCCTGATTAACCGTTAGGAAACACTCTCTTCTTTTGGCTTCCCCCAGCCCTTAGCTCCTGGAGCAGTCAGCACTTTCTACCTAACATTACATGTGGGCATATATTCTCTTTCTCGTGATACTGAAAACTTCTTGACTTCCAGTCAACCCCTAATATAGGAGCAGGAGTTTGAATCGAAACAACCAGCCAGACATCCAGTAGGCAAAACATAAGCATTTGGCATTTCTCATGGATTTGGTTTGGTTCATCCTCGATCCCCCCAGAAAAAGAAAGCACAGGAACTTGCGGTACAAACAGATCTGTTGGTGGGTGGTCATGAGGAGACAGGTGCAAGGAAGGAGCATACCGATCGACCCCAGGTAGGGCCAGTTACCGTGAGAAAACGTGAGCTCCCTGGCACTGAAAGTATTCAAGACGAGGCTGGGAGACCCCTTGCAGCTTATAGGGGCTTGGATGAAATTATTCAGAAGGGCCTTCTGGTCTTCAAATGCCATGACTCTGAGACTCTGGGCTCAAGGTTAATGAACCCTCCCAATGTTAGATGAGAGCCATGCATGGCCAGTTTGGTGGGTGGGTGTGTGGGTACGTGTGTGTGCACGCGTGTGTGCTTGTGCACAGGGTCACTTCTGCCCTTAAGTCTGGCATTGCCGCATCAGCAAGGCCAGATTAACCCCTTGGTGGCAGGCACTGGGACCCCATGTCTCTCTCTGCTGACAAGCTTGCTTGCAAAGACCCCAATGGGTTAATTAAGTTTTATTGAGCCAGAGTTTATTGCAGCTGGCTCTTGTCTCTCTCCTTAAACACCTCTGCTTCCTGGGAAGCTGGAGTCCTCTCGGACAATATTTTCAACTCTGTTTAGTTTGCCTGTAACCTATATTTTATTTTATTTGTTTTTTGAGATACTCTAAAGGGAGGGTGGATGAGGTCATCCCCTCCGCCCCCTCCCTGCTCTTTATCTCTCAGCGACTCCATTAAATCAGGTTGTTTCAATGGAGCACAGATGTTGCAGATTTTTCATATAAAGGAATGCATATTCATTTACATAAATTTCAGTGAATTGCGGCAGTTTGCGTTTTACACTGCGTGCGTGTTTGTTTGTGCAACACAGACTTGCGGAACTCCCTCCAGGAAAGAGCCGTCAAAAGGTTTAACTAGGAAATCCTTCACATCCATGATATGTTCATTTTCTTGCTCTATTTTATTTTATTTTCGAGGCTACCAATCCTGCTTCAGTGATCTCTAATAGCTTAATACGATTAGAGATTTCCTCTAATCGCTGCTCAACGTGTTTCAGGTCTATTAAAGATTTATATGAAAGCTTTATGGAACACACCTTTTTAGAATTCAGAAGGATTTTGCAGGTTATTATTCATAACATCTGCCACTTACTGCAAAGAGCCTTAGAACACCCCTTTAATGTGTATTTAATGTTTCTGATACAATATTATATCAAATAAGACGTGCTTTATAATGGCGCCCGTGTTTGTGTAGCCGCCCTGAAGCTCTGCCACTGTTGTCAGCCTAAGGTGGAGGGTTTATAACTGCCGTAAAAACCTGCACAGAGCTCAGCTTAGCATTTAAGGACACACAGAGAGAAATGGTGTTTTTTCTTCTTTTACTTGACTTGGTACAACGTGGAGAGAAGCAGTCTGGCAATTTAAAGAGCCACTGAACATAATCTAGATATAAAACAGTGGTCCTTGGAGAAGCATTAAGGTCACCTATTGTTTGAAAGCGGACCTTGCCGGCCTGCACACGCAGATCTGAGCGGTAGCTGGTCTGACCAGCAAAGGCTATGGGCTTCAGCTGCTTCATCCAGCACTTTCTCTGATCAGGAGAATAAAGCACACCTTCTATTATTCTTTACCTGTTAAGCCGACATTTTTACCAAGCAGCATTTATTAACAACTCAGTTTCACATTTTAATTTATGAAAGATGTACACAGTATGTATGTCTTTAACTTAAAATGTGTGATACATATTTATCAAAATACCAACAGTAGCTGTGTTAGGGTGGTGGCATTGATTTTGTGGAGTTGGAGGTCATACAGCAGAGAAGAAAGAATATAGCCCCGGACAGGAATCATAGCTCAGTTCCTTATCACTTGGAGGGCCTTGGGCAAGGTATCAACTCCTCCAAACCTTGGTTTGCTCATCTGTGATATGGGGATGATGCCTATGAATGAAGGTTGTTCAATTAAATGAAATAATACATTCAGAGAGCTTAGCAACGACTCTGACACATTGCAGGTGTTCAGTACTGTGTCCTATTTTTGTAAGGCATTAACAGTATTTTTTAAATGAAAGAAATACATTTTTAAATTCTTTGAGAAAAAGACATTTATAAGTGCTGATGAAAACTTTGGATCTGCTGGTGACCACCACTGCTACCACACTGAGTGGACAACATTCCAGGCACAAGCAATGACTTTCACTGCTTTATTAACCTGTGCTGTCAATGCCGCCCAAACGCATGATGTCTCTTAGGTTTGAAGGAATACAGCAAATACATCGCAAAGTCTCAAGAGTCCCAAGTTGGGAAACCATCAAACGAATCTAAATACCCTCATTTTGCAGAAAGGGGGTCCAGGTCCAGAGAGGGGAAGGGACTTGCCCCAAATCACACAGGGAGAAAGGTATAAACCATGGCTCCTACCTCCCTCTCAGAGCTGTCCCACCACCCCGGATTCCAGGAGAAGACTTTGGCTCTCGTTGCCTTATGGCTAGTGCCACTTCCCTTTAATGAAAGCACACGGGAGCAGCCCCTCAGAATTGCAGGATCTGCTTTTCCTTGCATTTGTTTATCTATGTACCCACTCATCTTTGGTGGGTTCAATCCAAGAATCCCTGTGGTCCAGGATATGTGGGCTCCAAGGAGGTTGCAGAGACTCCATCTATGCAGGCCAGCCCAGGGTGGTGTGCTGGGAGTGGGTATACAGCAGGCGGCCAGCCCAGGGTGGTGTGCTGGGAGTGGGTATACAGCAGGCGGCCAGCCCAGGGTGGTGTGCTGGGAGTGGGTATACAGCAGGCGGCCAGCCCAGGGTGGTGTGCTGGGAGTGGGTATACAGCAGGCAG
Source organism: Balaenoptera acutorostrata (assembly GCF_949987535.1). Lineage (NCBI taxonomy): Eukaryota > Metazoa > Chordata > Mammalia > Artiodactyla > Balaenopteridae > Balaenoptera > Balaenoptera acutorostrata. The sequence goes on along the minus strand of NC_080082.1, from coordinate 35,315,796 downwards.
AAGGAGATTCTCCTGGTGCGTGCATTACTCCACTTGGTAATTCTGAGGTTGGAACTCCCTAAGTGCCCACCGGACAAATTTGCTGAACACTTGACTTTCAAACAGCCCTCATTACAGACCCGCAGCCATCTACTTTCTGACGGCTTTAGAGTAAATATGTAGTCGGGGAGTTTTTAAGCCATGTTCTGTAAAGTGCCGTCTGTGTCTGCTGTTTGGTTATTTTATGTGGTTATCAAAGCTGTTCTAGAGACGGGCAGAGGAATGAGATACAGGGTGGGGGTGGGGTAGACATTGATACAGGATGCTTGCAGCCTGTTCTGCAGAGTTCAGTGATCAAAATGGGCAAAACCCTTGATGGTCTGCAAAGCGCTCATTAACATGCTGAAGGTTACATATCCTTTCCACACTCCTGGGGGACTCAGAGACGTCAAGGTCACCTGGAAAGTCAATGACAGTTCCGGAATTTTGTCTTTTTCAAAAAATGTTTTAGCATTCTTTTATTGCCAACATTTTATTATGAAAATATTCAAAGATACAGTAAAGTTAAAGGAATTTTACAGTGAACCAAGGTATCTAGAGTCTATCATTAACATTTTACTGTGCTTGCTTTATCACTTATCTGTCTACCCATTAATCCATCTTATTTGGTACTTCAAAGTAAATTGAAGACATTATATATTTCCCCCTTAATAGTTCAGCATGGATTTCATTAGAGTTCAGTATTTGTTTGCAGTTTCTTTGTTTTGATGTAAAATTTACACATAAATGGAGTGCACAGATCTTAAGTGCATCCCATGAGTTTTAACCAATGTGTATACCTGTGAGACCCAAACCCCTATCAAGATACTGCCATCACCACCAGAAAGTACCCTCTTGCCTCCTCCCAGGAAATCTTATCCCCACTCCCCAAAAGGCAACCACTGTTCTGATTTTTCCCCCACTGTAGGTTAGTTTTGTCTGCTCTATAATGTCACGTGAATAATGATATAGTACCCACACTTTTATGTAAGGCTTATTGCACTCAGAATAATATTTTTGAGATCCACCCATGTTGTTGCATGTGTTTGGTAATCCATTCCTTTTTATTGCTGAATAATATAGCATTGAATGAATATACCAGTTTGTTTATCCATTCTCCTGCTGGTGGACAACTGGGCTCTTTCCAGTTGTAACTATTATGAAGAAAGCTGCCATGAACACCCATGTTTTGTGGATTTATGTTTATATTTATCATGGGACAATACTTAGAAGTGAGATCACTGGGTCATAGGGTAGTATGTTTAGTTATATAAGAAACTTGCCAGGCTGTTTCAAAAATAATTATGTCATTTTATATTCCCACCAACAATATATGAGGGTTCAAGTTGCTCCACAACCTTTCCAAAATTTGATGTTGTCATTCTTTTTAATTTTAGCTATTCTGATAGATGTGAAGAGGTATCTTATTATGGTTTTGATTTGCATCTCCCTGATGACTAATGATGTTGTCTATTTTTCATGCATTTATAGCCATTCATATATCTTCTTTTGTGAAGTGCCTTTCAAATCTTTTGTCCATTTTTAATTAGGTGGTTTGTCTTTTTTATTATTGAGTAATAGGAGTTATTTATAGATCCTGAATACCAGTCCTCTTTCAGATATATGTTTTGACAACATTTTCTTCTCATCTGTGGTTTGTCTGTTTGTTTTCTTAAGTTTAACTTTGGATGAGCAGAAATTTTAATTTTGATCAGTTCTAAAGATCTTTTTTCTCTTATTAAAATTGCTTTCTGTGACCTGCTTATAAAATCAGTGCCTACTTCTATAAAAGCTTTATGGTTTTAGCTCTTGCATTTACATATAAGATACATCTTGAATTAATTTTTTAAAAAATCTTTATTGGAGTATAATTGCTTTTTGAATTAATTTTTGTGCATGGCATGAGGTAGGAATTGTAGTTACTAATGTTAGTGTAGAGTTCTCCCAGTACCATTGGTTGAAAAGAACTTTATTTCCCCATTTGATTGTGTTGTTGCCTTCATTGAAAATAAAATGATTGCATAAACGTGGGTTCTCTATTCCATTTCACATATTATTTGTCAATCATTATGTCAATACCACAATGTCTTTATTATTGTAGCTTTACACTAAGTCTTGCAATCAGGTAGAAGTCTTCCAGTTTTGTTCTTCTTTCTCAAGATAATTTTGGATATTTTAGGTCTTTGCATTTCCACATATATTTCATAATCAGCTTGACAGTTTCTACCAGAAAAGTTAAAAAGCCTGCTGGAATTTTCTTTGGGATTACACTGAATCTTTAGGATTATTTGGGGATAATTGACTCCTTAACAGTATTGAGTCTTTTCATCTTTGAACATAATTTAGTTCACCATTTCTTTGGAGATCCATTAATTTCTCTCAACAGTGTCTTCTAGTAGAGGACTTACTTATCAAATTTATTCCTAAATATGTTATGCTTTGACTTTATTTTAAATGAATTGGTTTTTAAAATTTCATTTCTAATTGTTTGCTGCTAGTATATAAATATACATTTGGTTTTTGTGTACTAACTTTGTATCCTGCAAACTTCCTGAGTACATTTACTAGTTTTATCAGTGTTTTTATAGATTCCTTGGGATTTTCTATCTAAACAATTATGTCATCTGCAAATAACTACAGTTTTGCTTCTTTCTTTTCAATCCTTATGATTGTTTTTTATTTTACTTGCCTCATTGCACTAGATAGGACCTCCAGTGCTATATTAAATAGCAGTGGTGAAAGTTGACAGATCTTGCCTTCTTAGGGAAAATGCCTTCAGTATTTCACCATAAACTATGGTATTAGCTGTAAGGGTTTTTTGGGTAGCTGTCCTTTATTCTGTTGAGAAAGATCTTTTCTATTTGTAGTTGACTGAGAATTTTGATCAGAAATTGATTTTGAATTCTCAAATGTTTATTCTGCATCTGTTGAAATGATCAGAATTTTGTTTCCTTTTATTCTGTTAAGCCAGCCTTGCATCTGGGAAATAAATGCCATGATGTTTTCTTATAACCTAGATTTTTGTTTTATAATTATTAAAAGCTCGATTTTGTACATTTAGATGTGAAAATCAAATATCATCTTGGACATGCATAAAAATGAAAATATAAACTAGGTTAGGTATTCCTAAAATTTCTTCACATTTAGAGTCCAAATGTCATTGAATCGCTTTTTATCTCTGAACCATCAATGCCTCTGTTTTTCCACACAGTGTTGTCCTCTTTGCTTTCAAGAGGACTGTAGATACAGAATTTACTACAATAATGCTGCATTATTATCTTCAGGATTTTATTCCAGGCTGCTGTCACCTCTGCTACAAGCTTTGATGGCATGCATAAACACTGACAACCACATAATGACTGCTGTCTGCCAATAACAATTATTGGACCCATTCTGATCTGGGGAATGTTAAGATGTAAATAAAATATAGATGTTAGAACCACTTAAATACAGTAACAACTTCAATTTTCCCCTTTGTCACTAGAGGGATTTGGAATGGAGAATTTCATTTACTACATGATACATTTCCAGTCATGTTTAAAGTTTTACAAGGAGAAAATATGACTTTTATAATCAGAAAAAATTTAATAGATACTTTTAAGAAAATTAATTAAAAACCTTCAGGAATAGTTTATAATTTTTAATGCCTACTTTTAACTTTACGAAGTTTATAAATAAAGAGGGCTTTGGAAGATCATTTAGTCCACAGAGCTCATTGAACAGATGGGGATATTGGCCCCTGACTAGTCAACTAGACTTGTAAGCTCCATGAGAGCAGAAACCAAGTGTGTTATGATCATCACAATAACCCCTGTGTCTTCACATTTCCCAGTAAGAAGTTGGCACTCAATAAATACTTTCTGAAAGGATGAGTGAGTGAATGAGACTTAGAGGATGTATTAACTTCTCAAAAGTCACATGGAGGACACTTACTGGCTGAGATGGGACTATAGTTTGAGTTTCCTGATGCCATTGGTCTATACTCGGTCATCTACCAAATCCAACTAAGACCTGGCTTACTTGGGTTTTCTGACCTTGCAGATGCTGTGGGGGGCGTGTGTGTATAATAAGTTGGGGATCTTGCTGTGTGCACCACGGATCTTGCCTTATATGGCAGCAATTACAAAAGTCTAGACCTTGTTGTCATATCATAATAGGACTTTCTGTCTCCTCCTTCACCACACCATCACTGAAAACAAGTCACAGATGCCGTATGTGGCTATTAATCACTCCTGTTATCCAGACTGCATCTCAGTGGCATGTTGTACATTATTAAATTATACCATCACTCACTCTTGGGCTGCTGTGTTTAACTGCATGGAAAGAATTACTGATCAGATCTCCCCAAATACTTTTCCCCTCCCACAGATCAAGCCCTGTTTGTTTGAGCAAAGGATGCATGGCTAAATCCCATGAATAATCAAAAGTATTTTGAGGCTCTGGCTCAACGATCTTTGAATACCAACATGTGCTAGCCACTACATTATCATCTCTCCTGAACTCACGCACCTTCATATTTTCCCTTGCCCCAGTCGTTTATTCTTATCAAGGCCCACACCAAATCGTCAAGCTGAATTCATGGTCCCCCTGCTGCCAAGCACACTTGTCCTGCCCTCTCATCACTTCTTCCCCATCTCAGTAAATGGAACCACCATCTACCAAGATGCTAAAGCTGGAACCGAGGAGACATCCTTGCTCCTGCTCTGTTCCTCAATTCCTAATCCATAAGTCAGTTATGTTTATTCTACTTCCCAAGAGATTCCAAATGTGCACACTTATCTCCATTCCTAAAATCTGCTCTGGAATACCATATTTCACCCAGAAGCTTCTTAAGTAACCTCCAGGTACCCGCTCCGTACAGTCTATTATCCACACAACAGACAGAGTGATCTAAAAACACAAATCAGGGACTTCCCTGGTGGTCCAGTGGTTGAGACTCCGCTCTTTCACTGCAGGGTGCGCGGGTGCGATCCCTGGTTGGGGAATTAAGATCCCACATGCCGTGCGGAGTAGCCAAAAAAAAAAGAAACACACACACACACATCAGATCATGTCATTTCTCTCCTCAAGACCCTTCTATGCTTTCCAATTTTTCATGGAAAAAAATCCAAACTATTTACCACAACCTGTAAGGCTCTGCATGGTCTAGCGCTTGCCTAACTCTCCATCCACGTTACGTAGGACTCTCTCCCTTGATAACCCTGCACCAGTCAGTCCCACTGGCCCCTGGTTTCCTTGAACACACCAAGCTCATCCCCACTCCAGGGCCCTAGAACATGCTGTTGCCCCTGCCTCGATGCCCCTTACGCTGGCTCTTCATGTGGCTAGACCCTTGTCATGATTTGCATATCAGCTTAAATGCCACTTCCTCAAAGAGGACTTCTTGAGCTCTTTATACAAAAGAAGGTCTTCCCATGGCTTTTTGTTTATTTCTCTCCTAGCGCTCATTACAACCTGGCAATTACTTTATTGGCCTGGTTATTTAGGGTTTCTTTCTTTCTTTTTTTTATTGAAGTATAGTTAATTTACAGTGTTGTATTAGTTTCAAATGTACAGCAAACTGATTCAGTTTTTTATATATATATTCTTTTTCAGATTCTTTTCCATTAGAAGTTATTACAATATATTGAGTACAGTTCCCTGTGCTATACAGTAAGTCCTTGTTGTTAGCCTATTTTATATATAGTAGAATGTATATGTTAACCCCAGGCTCTAATTCAAAAAGATACATACACTCCATTGTTCATAGCAGCACTATTTATAATAGCCAAGACATGGAAGTAACCTAAATGTCCATCAACAGATGAATGTATAAAGAAGATGTGGTATATATATACAATGGAATACTACTCAGCCATAAAAAAGAATGAAATAATGCCATTTGCAGCAACATGGGTGGACTTAGAGACTATCATACTAAGTGAAGTAAGTCAGATAGAGAAAGATAAATATCACATACATCACTTATATGTGGAATCTAAAAAAAAAGAAATGATACAAATGAACTTACTTACAAAACAGAAATAGACTCACAGACACAGAAAACAAAGGGGATGGAGGGGGGCAGAAATAAACTAGGAGTTTGGTTATTTGTTTTTGATCTGTCTCCCCTCACTAAAATGTAAGCTCCTTGAAGGAAAACTTTGTACTGTTCAAAGTGTTCAATGATAGCACACTTCCTGGTATATGTTATTCTCTCTCTCTCTCTCTCACATTAAAAGAAAGTATTTATACGCAGAGGAGTTAGAATCCCATTCACAGGAGAAATCACAATCATGATGGGTAGATGAGAGGTACCCAGAAAAGGACTAGAGATAATGAAGGATACAGTTGTGGGAACTTATGTTGGGTGCAGTGAGGATAAATGAGAGGAAGGAAGAGATGGGGTGTGGGTAGATTAGGCTGGGAAGACTTCATGAGGGAAGTAGAATTTTATTCATTTATTCATATACCCATATATATCCATATATATATATATATATACATATGTATATATGCACATGTATGAATGAGTGGGGTGTGTATATAAGTCTACTCCTCTTCTCCATGTTGCCTCTAATCTCAAGCTTTACCTGTTAGCAAGATGACAGCCAGGTGGTCCAGCCATATATTCTCTTTACTGGATGCTCTCACAGAAGCCCTGGAGTTTACTCCATGAGGGGATGGGGGGTCAAATCAGTTGCTCTCCTTCAAACCACCACTGAGGTCTGGTTGTCTCTGACCTGGAGGGGCGCATCCCCAAATCAAAGCCAGGGGCTGAGCTGGAGGAATAGGAAATGTATGCTCGGGAGATAATTGGTTCGCTCAGTAAACATTTATGGGATCCTCCTGTGAGCCAGTTGCTAGAGATACAAAGATAAGTGAGCTCTCAGGTCTCAGCTGAGAGGGCCAAGTGAGGAAAATAGAGAAGTGATCAAGCACTGTGTCACAGTGAGACCAAACTAGGATAGAGCGTGGTTTGGAAGTTTACATGAGAGAAGAGGAGGGCTTCAGGCAGGCAGTGGCGTTTGAACTGGGCCTCAGGGAACAGGAGGCAATTGCCAGGTGAAGAAGAGGGGAAGGGACCTCAAAGGGCAATGGAATGCGACAAGTAAGTCCCAGAGATGTGAAAAAGAAGGGCCTAATTGTGTGCTGGAATTGAAGGAGGCCTGAGCACAGGGGCACTGGGGATGGACGGAAAGTTCTAGGAAAAAAGTTTGGTGCAGAGTTTGCAAATTGGCAATCTGTACCCACATCCTGCTTATACTAGTGTTGTGTTTGACCAGCATAGTATTTTTATTTTTAAAATAGTTTTCAACTTTTAAAACTTAGGAATTTTACATCAAACCCAGATATTCAGCTTCCCTTGAGACATCAGATGTGGCATTGTAGGCCCACGTAACCAACTGAAATCCACCGTTACGGCCCCAGGTGGATGGGACAAGGGAGCTCCATTCCATTCCCCCAAAGTCCCCACCCAGTCTCTGCATCCATTCACATTACCTTACTGGTCCTAGAACGCTTTTGAGTTTCAGACCTCAGGCCTGGTGAAATAACTTGACTCTACACTGATGAGTGTTTTGTGTGCCAAGCTAAGGCATTTAGATTTTATCCTACAGGTAATGAATATCCACTGACAGTTTTAAAATAGGTGAATGTCATAACTAGTTCTTATCCATCTTTATAGTTTCTCCAGCAATTAGCACAATGGCTTACACAAAGCAGGTGTTAAGTCATTATTAAATGAACTAATTAAAGAAGGAATAAATCTTAAAAATTAATGAGTAACAACCACTTCGGAAAACTTTTTGGCAGTAAATACCAAATCTGAATATGTACTAATCTATGACCCAGCAATTCCACTCCTAGGAATACATCTTGCAGAAATGCATATGTGTGTTTACTATAAGAATGTTCACAGCAGCCAAAAACTGGGGACAAAACCCCAAATGTTCATCAGTGGTAGAATAGACAAATAAAGGGTAGTATATTCACATGGCAGAATACTACTACGAGGCAGTGAGAATGGATGATACAATTGCGTACAAAAATATGGATGAATCTTAAAAGCATAGTATTGAGTGAAAGAAACAAAACAGGGCATGCCATATGGTTTTATCTAAAGTAAAAAAACAGAGAATACGATTCTATCCCATCAGAAGTCAATATCATGGTCACTCTTAGAGGTGGGTTTAGTGATTAGGAGCCTGCAGAGGGCTTTGGGGTGCTTCCATGTTGTGATGCTTGATCTGGGTGCTCTTGCACAGGTGTGTGTAGTTTGTGAAAAATTGTACCATATCCTTAGGATGTGTGCAATTCCCGCATGTAAGGTTAGTGTGTGAGCCCCTTTCTGAAATCGTCCTGCAGCATCCAGCCCAGTGGTTGTTCAATGCATTCTGAGTGATCAATTGAAAACAACTCTGTTCTCATCTCGTAAACTATTCTAATAGCCTGGTAAACATATTTTGTGCTAAACTGATTAATCTGGGAGAATGGAAGACCCCTCAGCAGTGGGGAGACCTTGGGAAAAGACAGTCTGAGAACAAACAGCCAGATGAGAGCAAGAAACGAGAGACCGTAAACCCCGGCTGGCAGGCCCTGCACAGGACTACCAGGCCTCATTAAAGCACTTGGTGAGAATGAACACTCTTCAGAACATCAGCAAAGTCTGGGAACTCAAGTGGAAATCACACACTGTGTGAGGAAAAGGAAATTCGTCTGGTGCCAAGGGAATCCATTCAGTAGAGCTCTATCGAGTACTTGCTAAGAACAAAGCTGGTTGCATCCGCGGCGGTAGCAGGGATGGGAAGGCGGGAACCTGTCCTCAGGACGTTCCTGTGTGGCGGGAGAGAGGCCAGCAGATAGGCCGGTGGGTAGCTAAGAAGTAGGGAAGAGGGGCACGCGGGTTGCTCTGGAGTGCCATTCTGATTGAAGGGCCAGAATGGAACGTGGGAGATGGCCCAGCAGGATGGAACAAAGTTCCCTGGAAAGTGACAAGGGATAAACTTTCCAGGCTGGAGGGACTGTGGCAGCAAAGGTCTGAGTGGTGACAGCAGCCACATGGGAGGCAGTCCAGGGTAGCTGGGAGCTGGTGCATAGAGCACAGGAAGAAGTGAAGCAGGACAGGTAAGAAGGTCAAGGTTACGAAGGGTTTTAAATGGCTGTGTGGGCTTCAGCCCACAGGCACTTGTGGTGGTGATGGTGTGTGATGGAAGGAAGGACTCTCTAAAGATGTTGAGGAAATAGGGAACACAACCCAATAAGAAATATCAGTCTGTCTTAAGGGAAAGCATAAACCTGAACATGGATTACAAACTCAAAGGCCCACAGAGTTAGCCCTTCACTAAGGGAAGAGGGCCAAGTGATATTGTATAATAAATGCCATAATTAATGGGAACTGCCACTCCATCTTATTGTCGGGGATAAGATGGGGAGTGGTGGAGACTGTGGTAAAACTGGTGCTGTATCTAACGGGGCAGTCAATACTCACCTCCAGCCGGTTATTTTCTGTAGAGAGACATGGGCCCAGCACTAGTTCAATTTTTCTAGAGAAGCTAGAAATCTGGATGTTTATATACAAATAAGCAATATATTCTAATTTTTTTCAAAGCATCATGCAGCCTAAACAACTTGTATCTGAAGGCAGCTTAGGCCAGCCCTCTGTGCCCTCCGAAAATTAAAAATCGGCATCACTCAGGTATTCCACTTTCCTGTCACGTCCTAGGGAGTTTGGTAAAACACTGTGATGAAAACAATGTATCAGGACATCCAAATACTTTTTTGCAACAACTGAAAAGACCTGGAACAGCTGCTAACTGTTCTGTTTTGGTGATGTCTGGGGTATATTCGGGACAACATTGATCATCACAACAGCGCTTTGTGTGTCTGAGTCTCATCCATTTGTTGTCTGCACGGCTGGGTTTTTTGCCATCAATATTTTGTGTGAAGAGAGACATCTCCCTCTAATGACGCCCTAATCGTTACTAATTTCCTCTGCCTGGATTGTACGCCATCAGGTATAATGAGCACATTTGCTTTTAATGCTCCTGCTACAAAGAGTTCCTGGGAAATGGTTGGAAGGCACGTGCACAAGCCGACAGGGAGGAGGTGAGAAGCATCACCGACGTGGGAGAGAGTCGGAGGTCTGCAGCTGGCGGGAGGGTCCTCCAGCCAGGGAGGGCCGGACAGCAGCCCACTGGGTCTGAGCCCTCCCCTCACCCCCATAAGCTTCCACTCACATTAATAATCTCAACTCCCTGATTTGCAATTAACCCAAAAGCTCTGTAATGATAATGGGATACGTGTGTAATTTGGTGCCGGAAGATGATAGATCAGCAGGACTGGAATCTTTATTAATCTCTCTGTTTTGTTGCTCTGAGTGAGGTGGGGGCCACCTTATCCCAGGCTCCTGGCACGGGGAACCATGAGTGAGACCGCCAGGTAGGCTGGCCTTGGATGGCTTAGAGCTGAGTGGCAGCTGAATTCTCCATGGGAATGCTAAGGGTGGGGCCTGGCTTGCCTTTCCCCTCTGTGGCTGAAGCTGCAGAGAGCTGTGTTTTGCTGGCCTGCATGGGGTCCTTGGGGGAATGTGAAATCATTATTTACAAAACAGGAGATTTCTTATAAGCACCCAGATTTGGGCTTCTTTAGGTGAACGGGAAGATCTGGCAATCCCGGGCTCCTGTGTCCAGAGGGCAAAGAACAGCTCAACCTGGGGGGCATGGGGCACATGCTGGCTGTGTGTCCTGGCCCCCACCTGGCCCACTTCACCTGCGTATCTGCCAGGGCCCACTGTCAGATGTGTGTGTGAGCACCGAGAATAAGGAGTCCCAGTTCAACCTCAAATGCGGGAAGGCCTCCTCCTGCCCCATCCCAGGTCTCAACCTGGTTCTTACTGGTTTCATTTGCTTGGCTCTTACTTGGGAAAAGAGCGTCAGAAGTGATTTCTCACCCAGAAGTCTGCTGGAGGCTGTGCTTGCTCATTTGGCAAACCTTTATTGACATCTGTTCTAGGACCCAGGTACAAGGCTCACAGCGTGGAAAGGGTCAGACACAAGAAAAACCACTGACCAAGACTGGGGAGGCAGGGACTGACTTACTCCATGGAACTCTGAGGACACAGCAGCATTGTCTAGTGCCAGGATGGCAAAGGGACTTCATGTGGAAGGGCAGCCCTGATCAAGCAAACAGTCCTGAGGTCGAGGTAGAGCTCAGGAGGAAAAGACTCCATGACTGCTGAACATAGGTTGCCCTGGGCACAGGAAGAAGGGAGTGGAAAAACACAGACTGTGTGTTTGAAACCCCTGGCCCAGTGAGAAGAATAGCAAAGTGTGACTCAGGAGACCTGGGTCCTGGTCCAGACTCTGGAACTTCCTCGTCATATGACCTGGGTTTAGGATCGCCAGATATAATACAGAATTTGAAGTACAGGTAACTAAGTGCGTCCCTTATGCAATATTTGGGATATGTTTATGCTAAAAAGTATTTGTTTATCTGCCGTTTAAATTTAACTGGGCATCCTGTACGTTTATGGCTACATCGGGCAGCCCCACCTGGGAACATAAGTGCCTTTCCCTCTCTGCTCTCCAGTTTCCTCATCTATCAAATGGAGTCAAGCAAGATCGATGGTTATCGAAGAGCTTAGCTGCAGAATCATCCTTCGAAATTAAAGTATCAGTAGAAGCCAAAAGTGGGACACAGATATAATTGAGGCTGCTCTGGTAGAAGATGCCACGAAGGCCCTAGAAGCACTGCTGACTTGCACAGAAAAGGATCTGTGATATCAAGCATCATACAGCGAGACAGAGCTCACCTAGGTTAATAATAACAATAACAGCAACAATAAAGCCATGTAACATTCACTAGGCACTTCCCACGGCTGGGTGCTTTGTGTATATCCCCACATTGACTACTTATAACAACCACAGACGGCAAGTACCCCACTTACTCCTACTGAACACACGGCGAAATAGAAACACTGAGAGAACTGGGAACAAGCTCAAGCCAGGGGTAGATCCAGGATTTGAACTCAGAGAGTCGACTCTAGAAGCCATGCTCTTAACACCAAAGAGCCATCTAGAAATAATGAATTCATCTTCAACTCAATGTATGAACCTCCCACTGCTGAGGGTGGGCAAGCAGAACTCGGGTGACTTTCTCTAAGCCTAGCTTGGGGTGGTTTTAGGGATCGCTCCTATGGGCAGGGGTTAGACTCATCTAATCTACAGGGTCCTTTCGCTCTAACACTTTGTGGATCTGTGGGTCTTGGGGATTTCACTGGTGGATATGAGACCTCAATCTTCATTCCCAAAGATTTTTTAAAGAAATAATAAAACCCTTCCCTAATGAAGAGCCCCATTTATTCCCACAACGATTACTTGGTAATTACTGTCAACCCACTAGGACTCTTAATACGGCTTCTTTGCCACTTTTGACTTCCTACACTAAATTGTAATTGTGCGTAGAGAGACCATTAACTGAGGTTAAACTGCACCTGTCCTTGCTGGCAGCGGTTGCCATAGCTACTTTCCTCGGACCACTCCCAATGTAGAGTTGGACTGGACAATTTTGAAACTTGCCAGGAGTTGCAAAAATCACTTAGGCTGATCTCAGGGCCATTTCTGCAGCAAAGGAGTGTGGTCCTGCCCGATTTCAAGGGAGAGAAGCAGGGATAGTGGAGAAACAGTCCAGAAAGTTCAAATGTGAAGACCCACAGAAGTGTAGGGGTGAAAGGACTCCAAAAGATAGCTGGTCTAAACTGCCGTCTTATGGAAATGGAATCAGAAAGACCAAGACCCAGATCCCTTTTCTGCTGCCTTCCCTATGACGCTGTTCAGGTTATGTAACTTCTCTGACCTCTGATTTCTCCTTTGTGACCCCTATCACATAGGTGTGATAGGGGTCACAAAGGAGAATGAGGAGTATAGAATTTGCTGCCCATAATGAGGAGTAAGAATTTGCTGCCATGACATGCATAGTGTGCCTAGCCCACAATAATCACTTGTGTGATGGTAGCTATTTTGATCACTCCCTGGGAAGGTGCTCAGAAACTCTAGTCCTCCACCACCATTTTCAATTCTCTGCATGAATATGGTTATTGCTGGGGTCCTTTCCAGCTCTGACACTTGGGGTTCTCTGTGTGTAGGGCCAGGGTCGAAAATCAGGGGCCAGGCAGTAAGATCAATGAGAGAAGCTGGCAGCCCCAAGTGTGAGTGCACAGAGCTGGTAAGTGACAGAGGGATCCACGTGGAGCTGAGGGCATGCATGCCGTTCCCCGGCTCTAGCCAGCCACAACCATTGGACACAAGCTTCTCAGACCTTATCATTTTTTCAAGAGAATCCAGAAACAGGAATTTTTTGAAGATGGAATTCCCTGATTCTTTAAACTTATTTTAAAAATTTTTTAAACATTCCTTGGACCAAATAAGACAAGATTTTGGGCTCAATTTGACTGGTGGATCCTCGCTTAGGAACCATTCGTCTAGATAATTAAAGGAGGATGGGAATTGTTTTTTTCTTGAAAAGACATAACAGCAGTAAAAGCCCTGGTGGTGTGTGGAAATGTGGGTCCAGGGTTGTTTATATCATCTCCATGATTCAGGGAAGAAGTCCCCTTACTGCTCAGCAAGATTATGGGGCAGGTCTGGCCCTGAGACTCAGACCCTGCACAGCCACTATGGAAAAGAAAAAAAGAGCCAACATCTTGCAGAGCTTAACCCAGTGTCACCTCTGCCATAACAGGCCTTGGCACAGCTCCAGAACCTGGAGCCCAGGGCCCCCCAGTGCAGCACAGGCCCATCTGAGTACCATCACCATGTATAACACCCTCACGCACACTACAGACACACACACACAGGCATACACGCAGACACACATACACACAGAGACACATATACACACAGACACACATACACACACAGAGAGAGACATAAACACAGACACAGACACATACACACACATATACACATACACGTACACAGCTCTTGACTGGAGAGCTCAAGAGGAGGGATAGGCAGGATGGAGAAGTCATACCCTGTCCTCACTGGAATGGAATTGACTGGCTTTGGAGAGAAGGTGTCTTTAACCTGCAAGTGATAGTAATCCAACTCAAACAGGTTTTAGCAGTACAAGGAATAATTAGCATATCTGAAATGTCCAGGGGTGCTGCAGGTATGGTTGGATCCTGCAATCTTGTCAGGAATCTCTCTCTCTTTGTATCTCGGCTCTGCTTTCTCCTGTGTGGCGTTGATTCTCAGCCAGTATGGGCAACATCTCCAGGCTTACATCCTACCAGCTTAGGACCCCCAGCAGAGAAAGAACGCTTCTTTTTTGATGGTTCCACAAAAGTCCTGACTATCACCCATATTGACCACACCTGGACCTTGTGCCCACCCTCGAGCTGGGGATGGAGTCAGCCTCAGCCATACCTAATGGATAAAAGTGGAAAGAAGTCAGGTTCCTTAAGGAAAAATGAAGGGGGAGGATTAGTGCTGAGTAACTGTTTCTTGCTTTGGTTCCCTCGTGCTGCAGCAGGAGTCCCAATAAAGCCTTGCCTGAAATTCTCCTCTGGCTTCATCAATTTCTATTGATTAAAGAGTCCAAGAGATGGGGTCAGTAACAGTATTATGACCCTAGACTCTGTTTCCATATCTGTAAAATGGGGGTAAGAATAGTTTGTACTTTATAGGTTGTTGTGAGAATCAAATGAGATAATGTACGTAAAGTGCTTACGGTTGCTAGCATTTAGTATGTGATCAATACCAAGTAATGGCAGTAAAAATAATAATAATACTGAGAACATTTCCACCCTGAACACCCCTCCTTAACTTACTGAGTTGTGAGTTGAAATCCATGTTACAGGAGAGCAGGTAGCAGGCATCTCTCTATCTCCTGCTTCTCAACCCAACCGTTTCTCCATTTCTCACAGCTGGAAAATAGCCAAGCCAATGTACAGAACCAGAAGGGAGTGCTTTGCCAGCTGGCTGGGCATGCTGATGCCAGCATCTCTCTTGGTAGACCAGAGAAGCCCAGGAACCTGTGTCCATGTTAGGGTCTGTGAGCTCTCCAACCTGTCTGAGAGAATGCCTTTCCTTCATCCCAACTCAGAGAGTCACCCGCAGCTACAGAGGCACCAGCTGCCCCCTTGCTTATCTCTTAGAAACATCTAGTCCTAGGAACTCCCCCAGGACGCTCTTCCCCACCATGCCCAGGCCTCCCTGTGCCCCCAGCCCCTGCCATAACACTGACCACACCACCGACGAGGACCCTAGTTCCTGACTTCAGGAGGACAGCTGTGGCATGGGACCCAGCACAGCACCGGTGACCAGAGGGCCTGGAAAATGAATTTCTAACTCCCAACAGACATTCACCCCAGCAATCCTCCCTGGATGAGTGCAGTGCCGCCACCGCCCGCCCCCATCCTCTGCCATCTCCCCACTACCAATCTTGGCCCCCTGCAGTCAGACATTCTTCTCACTGCAGCAGCCCCTGTGAACTTTTAAAATCACCAGGCAACATTTATGGCGTTCCTCTGAACCCCTCCCAGTGGCCTTGCCGTGGCACACAAGATCTGGCCCCGCTCACCATCCTTGCCATCCTTTTCATCTGCTACTGCCTCCACTCAGCTGGACTTTACAAACCTGACCTGGCTGGTCCAGCTTCAGGGACATTGACTTTGCTCTGCTTGGAATATTCTAGAATTGTGTTCTCACGTCTGATTCTTCGATATCCCTCCCCAGAGAAGCCATATCTGACCACTCCATCCAAAGCAGCACCACCCGCCCTCAGCCCAGCCAGTCATTGCTTCCATTTGCTTCGTTTCCTTCAAACCTTTTCTCATGATGCATGTTTACCTTTTTCTATATTTTCAATTGTTTACGCCCTGTCTTCCACAGCAGAACACAAGCCTTGTCTTGGAAACCACCACATCTGCAGAGCATAGACCAGTATCTCCTCAAATAGTGGATGCAAAACAAGTACTTATCAAATACGTGAACACTCCCTCCGCAAAAAGCTATCCTCTGTTGCACGCCCTCCATCCAGGTTCTGCCCTGACTCTTCTTTTCAGTTCTTTAGGACCTGGGTTTGGGCTGTGATTCCTGGGCGACGATCCTCCAGGGAAATTAGGGTTATGGAGGCATCCTTCTACCTTCCCACTGAAACCACCCCCCTCTGCCCTGCCTGGAGTCCTACGCCACGCACCAGCATCCCAAAAGGTAGAGCAAGGCCAGTGTGCACACAGGAGGGCAGGAAGCCAAAGAGCTGGCCTGAGCTGGCCTCCTACTGATGCTCAGAAACAGGGCTGAGCCCCCAGCAAAGGATGTGGAGCCTTTGACTATAGTGGGAGTCGTGGGGCACGGAGCAGAACGCAGCCTGAAATATTAGCTGCTGATAATGAAGAGAAAATGAGACCTCTTTTCCAGGGAGCCCTGTTGAGATATTGTGATTTGTGATAAGAAATATTGGGTTGGCCAAAAAGTTCGTTCGGGTTTTCTCCCACATCGCACGGAAAACCCGAACGAACTTTTTTTTTTTTTAATAGTAATCTTTTATTTATTTATATATTTTATTTTTGGCTCTGTTGGGTCTTCGTTTCTGTGCGAGGGCTCTCTCCAGTTGCGGCAAGCGGGACCCACTCCTCATCGCGGTGCGCGGGCCTCTCACCATCGCGGCCTCTCTCGTTGAGGAGCACAGGCTCCAGACGCGCAGGCTCAGCAGTTGTGGCTCACGGGACTCGTTGCTCCACGGCATGTGGGATCTTCCCAGACCAGGGCTCGAACCCATGTCCCCTGCATTGGCAGGCAGATTCTCAACCACTGCACCACCAGGGAAGCCCCGAACGAACTTTTTGGCCAGCCAATATGTATTTGGTCTTAATCCCAGTTTCTGACACAGAGCTCCTAAAACCCTTGGAATCTGTTAGGTGAGGAAAGCAGTAAGGGGGGGGGGGGCGGGTCTCTTGTCATATTAATGAGATGACTTTTAGGAAGTGCTTAAGAATGGGTGCTGGTAGCCCGGGGAGCCCACCGGATGATTAGAGGGTTGGAACTTTCAGTCTCACCCCACTGACCTCTGGGGAGGGGAGAGGGGCTGGAGGTTGAGTTCAGTCTCCAATGGCCAATGATTTAATTGACCATGGCTATGAAGGAAGCCTCCATAAAATCTCAAAAGGATGGGGTTCAGAGAGCCTCTGGGTTGGTGAACACATGCAGGTTTGGGAGGAGTGGAGTGCCTGGAGAGGACACGGCAGCTCCGTCCTCCTTGCCCTGCACATCTCTTCCATCTGGCTGTTCCTCACTTATATCCCTTTATACTAAACAGTAATCTCATAAGTAAAATATTTCTCTGAGTTCTGTGAGTCACTCTAGCAAAGTAATCGAAAGCAAGGAGAGGGGATCTGATTTATAGCCATTTCATCAGAAACACAAGTGACAACCTGGACTTGTGATTGGTACCCAAAGAGGAAGGCAGTCTAGAGGGACAGAGCCCTTTACCTGTGGGATCTGATGCTATCTCCAGGTAGATAGTGTCAAAATTGAGTTGAATTGTAGGACACTCAGCTGGTGTTGCAGAGAATTGCTTGCACACACACACACACACACACACACCACACACACAGTGAGAACCTGTGCAACTGGGAGCTCATTGCTCCTTGTCAACAGTGAGAACAAAAGCCACTGGAGGGCTTCCCTGGTGGCGCAGTGGTTGAGAGTCTGCCTGCCAATGCAGGGGACACGGGTTCGAGCCCTGGTCTGGGAAGATCCCACATGCCGCGGAGCAACTAAGCCCGTGCACCACAACTACTGAGCCTGCACATCTGGAGCTTGTGCTCTGCAACAAGAGAGGCCGCGATAGTGAGAGGCCCACGCACCGCGATGAAGAGTGGCCCCCGCTTGCCGCAACTAGAGAAAGCCCTCGCACAGAAACTGAGACCCAACACAGCCAAAAATTTAAAAAAAAAAAAAAAAAAAAAGCCACTGGAGGCTGTTGTTTTATGAGGATGTGTAGGGTGAACCCCTTGGAGGAGGAGCCAGACAGGAGGTGCTGATGTGCTTACCTGCAATGGCTGAAAGCGACTCCCCCAGGCTGGGGAAGGCACTGAAGAAATGGCACGAACAGGTACTGTGTCCAAAACCCTTAGCCATTGACAAGCAACCTGCACAATTTTGCCATATTCTTATACAACCTCTACTATTATGTACTTAATAATTATTGTTAATCAACAAACTTTGACCTTAAATACATTTATTTTTGAAAATGAACTTTATAATACTTCTGTAGATGAAAGAAACAGTATCATTTGCCATCAAAAGAAGGTCACTGTTTAACAATTGCATGGTTATTAAAATAAAAATATCCAAATACCCACCTCTGCGCCTCCTGAAATCACTTGTATGATATTTTGGGGAACATTGGTCCAATGGAAAGAGAACTAGATTTTAAAAATCAGAATAGCGGGGCTTCCCTGGTGGCGCAGTGGTTGAGAATCCGCCTGCCAATGCAGGGGACACGGGTTCAAGCCCTGGTCTGGGAAAATCTCACATGCCGCTGGACCCGTGAGCCACAACTACTGAGCCTGCGTGTCTGGAGCCTGTGCTCTGCAACAGGAGAGGCCGCGACAGTGAGAGGCCCGCGCACCGCGATGAAGAGTGGCCCCCGCTCGCCGCAACTAGAGACAGCCCTTGCACAGCAACGAAGACCCAACACAGCCAAAAAATAAATAAATAAATAAATAAACAAATAAATAAATAAAATCAGAATAGCTGGTGTAAGTCCCAGGGCTGCCTCTAAAAATCATGGTCATTTACTGAGGGCTGTTTTTATGTCGGGCACTGTACATACGTCACCTCCATCTCATACCAGCTAGGTATTAGAATATCCATTTTTCAGATGAGAAAATTGAGTCTCAAGGAGGTTAAGTAATTTGCCCAAAGTCACACAGCTGAAAAGCATCACAAGTGGAATTTATACTCAGGTCTGGCTGATCCCAGGTCCTGGGTTTTTCCCATGACACCACCATGACCTCTCCACCCTGTTGGCCTCTCTGGCCTTCAGTGTGGTCATCTGTAAAATGCAGATACCAGACCAGATGCCCTCTCAGGGTTGTAAACTCTAGGGGCTAATGATGGGACCACAAACCAGGAAGCATTCCCACCTCTGGCTCCAAGGGGTCTGGGAAGCTGTGAACATGATTGGAATGTCCTGATTAAGAAAGGATGCTGGCGTAACTGACTATATCCCTGGAAGAGAACAAAGTTAGACCTCTGTCTGACAATTTAAATGTAAAAAAGACAAAAAAAATCAAGCACTAAGTTACATCTATATCTATTGCCCACGATGTATTAAGTGAGGGGGTGGGAAAGAAAGCTGCAGAGAAATGTATATAGTATATACATATGTATATACTACATATACATATAGTATATGTATATACTATATACACATGTATATGGTAAAATCTCCATTTTGGAGAAAAAAGGGCAAAAAAAAAAAAAGCCCACATTAGAGTATATGTTTGTAAATGTCTGTTGGTCTTGGAGAAAGACCTGGAACTATAGACATTAGGCAGTTACCTTGATTATCTCCCTCATGGAAGGGGAGGGAGGGATGAGGGAAAGGAGGCAAGAGGAGAGGGTATAGAAGAAAAAATGTCCATTAAAAACTGGAAAAAATTAGCATGACAAGTAAAAATGCAAATATAAAATATTATCTACAACAATTCTGCAAAAACTTACAAATGAAGTAAACATGTAGACAAGGGTTGTAAAGTAACAAACAATAAACACTAATTTCATTAGGTAATAGAATTGTGGGCAATTTTTATCTTAGGTTCGTGCTGTTTTATTTTTTATTTTTTGCAAGATTTTAACAACAAAAATAATATATTGCAATGCTTAAAGTCATTAAAAGTAAATGTTCCCCAATTTTCTGGATATGTCCAGAAAACAAACGAAAAAAAGGCTCTGTCTGTCCTATGGGGCACTCAAGCAGGGTGAGCAGAGGCAGCCCTGAATGACAAAGCAAAGGCTCTCTTTGCACTTATCCTCTGTCTGAATTTCTAAAAGATTTTCCAAATTAAAGAAAAGGCCCCTCGTGAACTGTGGTTTCATCTGCAAGCCTTTCATTTTAGCCATTTAATTTAGATTCAAATGAGCACAGCAAAACTGATGACAAAATTTCCTGGACAGCACAGCACTCATTGGCCAGGTTGGAAACATTCCCATTGATTGACTTTGGAGTCTGTGCTAATAAGATGAAGGGGGTCCCAGTCCTCCTTAACTGAGAGAAACAAATGTTTTCATCTTTTATTAAACGCTGGAAATAGCTAAAAGTGCTACCTCTGAGAGAGGTAAGATTTAAAGAAGCAAACTGATATATTTTGCTAATGAATCCATTAAAAACCTCATTTGGGTGTAAATAAGGAAGGCACATTAAATCTTAATGTACAGCGTGGGGTGTGAGCTTCGCTCTGGTGCTAAGCGCCCAGGCCCTGACCCCAGGTTAGAACTCCCACCAAAGCACTTTCTACCCCCTACTGGAATAGGAAGTGCTCCCCCCAAAATAAGACATCACTTCTGTACTAGCTCCCCACACTCAGTACACACACACACACATACACACCACAGGGAAGGGAGGGTATTCCCTCAGGCCTCCCTCCCCCCTGCTGGCTGCTCGCAATTTAGGGAAGGGCAGCTTTAGGACCCAGATGGAGTCAGAAGAGCCCCTGGACATCTAGGAAGAGCTTGGGAAACCAGTGGTTCTGAAACTGAGCCCAGCTCAGTAGGGACCCTGACTCTATCCTTTAGATGACTTAACATCCTGAGCTGTGGCTCTTTCACTGATCACAGAGGATTGGGCAGAAGCACACTCTTTTCCCAGAATTTAATGAGGATTAAATGAGATCATGTGTCTGAAACCAGCAACTGCAGGGCTTGGTATATTATATATGCTCAAATAAAATCATAGTAAAAATTCCTGAAAAATATACACTAAAATTGTAATAGTAGTATTCTCTAAGTGGTTTTGATTTTCTATCATTACTTATCTATATTTTCTAGAATAAATTGATATTATTGTGAAAATTTTTTAAACACTCAAAAGATCTTAATTTTCTACCAACTTACCGCTCTTTATGTGAGGCTACTACTATTTACTCCAGGAGGTGGGTTTAGTTTTATACTCTACACACTTTTGTATCTTTTTTTTAACAGGGTGCATTCATTATCTTTTAAAAAAAAAAACAAAGGCAGGAATTAATTTTTAAAAAGAAAACATTTTTATGTATAAATGGAGACAATAAGATTCTGAGGGATGAAATGAATTGTCAAGCTGGTAAGTGAGGGCTCCTTCCTCCCAGTCTGTCCTCTTTCCCCTCAGCTTAGTTTTACTTTCCATGTGACCCTATTGAGAAATACTTATTAGAAAAAGAAGTTGCTCTTGTTTTTAGAGAAATATGGCTCTTAAGCAACATAGGACAAATAGCAAAGGAGAAAAAAGAGCCAGTGAGTCTTGGGATTTGGCTGTGCAAGGTGAATGTGAGGATAGATGGGGGTGGGCTGTGCACAAGGCCATAAGGACTATGGAGAAAAAACACCAGAGGCAAGGGTACAAATACATCCAGGCATGGGACTCACGAGATACCGATTTGATGGAATCATTCATTCATTCAACAAATATATATGAAGTGTCTGCCATGTGCCAAGCACAATGCAGAGGGTACAGAGGTGAGCTAGCAGGCCTTCATGGAGCTTAGTGTCTAGTGAGGGAAGCAGCAAGTAAACAGTTAACAGTGAATACATCTTACATCTTGTGGTCAGGGCTGTGCAGGACATGCCAGGTGATTGGCTTGGAGGAGGTCAGTGAGAGGCTCTCTGAAGAAATGACATATAAACCGAGACCTAAAAGATATGTAATGATCGGTCAGGCTAGGAGTGAAGACCATTTTAGAAGGAGGAAACTGCATATGTGGAACCCCTAAGACAAGAACAGGTATAATTTCAGTTATACAAGGTATGTTCTAGAATTCTGCTGTATAAGCTTGTGTCTATAATTAACAATACTGTATTGTGCAATTAAAATTTTGTTTAGAGGGTAGATCTCACATAAGTGTTCGTACCACCATCAAGTAAAGACGGAAGGAAGAGAGGGAGGGACGGAGGGAGGGAGAAAGGAAGGAAGGAGAAAGGAAAGGGAAAGAAACAAAAAAGGAGCTATCAAATGGCCAGGGTGGTTGAAGTGAAGTGAGGTTGGAGGCGGGACTGGGTGAATGAGGGATAGGGCAGGGCTCAGGGCTGGGGCAGGAACTTGGAGATTATCCCAAGTGCAATGGGAAGCTATCAAAGTTTTAAGCAGAGGAGTGACATTATCTGCTTTCCATGCTTGAAAGATCTCTGTCTACCAGCTGAGAACAGAGCAGTGAAGAGGCTGTTGTTATAGTCCCAATAACAGCTTTGGAAATGGAGGGAAGTGGATGGATCCACAATGTATTTAGGAGGCAGAACTGGCAGAGTTTGTTGCTAGAGTGGTTATGCAGTTGAGGGAGGGAAAAAGAAGAGCCCGTGATGACTTCCGGGTTACTGGCATGAGAACTATTATAGAGAAGCCCAAGAGAGAAACTAATGGGGGGCAAAATTTATACTCTAACATGGGAAACCTAAAGCATCTGAGAGGTTATACAGAATATCTGTAGGTGCCTGAGTCTGCTGGGGAGGAATACCCCCCCCCAAAAACACACCATGGGCAGTTGAATCAGGGCAACAGCCACAAGTCCACTGGGGAAGCTAGCAGATAGATACTGGGTAGGTCTGGTGGAACTGCCTTCCTGACATTCTAGAGTGAGGTCTTCTTTGACCCCTCTGACATCTGGGCATGGACACATCTGGGCTCCTGTCACACACACAGCCTGAGGTTGTCACTGAGGTCTATGCAGGGAGCAGCAAGATCCAGGGGAGAAAGACTCTCAATCCATGAGGCTATCAGCTAAGTATTTACTATATGCCCAGCATGGTCCCAGGCCTTTGGCAGAGGATGCAAAAATTCCAGACCTCAACTTATAATCTTGTCAAGCAAGCAAAATACATGAAACTAAGTGTCCCTTTCAGATCCAGCTCTGCTCAGAAATGATTGGTTCCATGCTCATTCTTTCAAGTCCAGATAGGTGAGGTACATGCGAAGGCATTCCTGTCTCATAATAAGACATCATTAATTCCTGCATTTTAACAGGACTGAGTTAATGTTGTAAGTCAAGGATGACCACTGTTGGGTATTAAGTTACCATGATAGAGACTGTGATTGCATGGAAAGCCCCAGGTTCACCTGCCCAGGGGATGATTCCAGGTCCTAGGAAATCACAATTCATAAGGTCTTGCTGTGTCAGGCTCTTCCATCCCATCTCTCCTCTCACTCTTTGTTTCAGCCACATCAGCCTTCCTTTAGTTCCTGGAAAGCGCCAATCTCGTCCCTGCCTCAGGGCCTTTGCACATGCTTTATCATTATCCTTTTATCCCACTCAGCTCATTTTAATTGTTCAGCTCTCATCTCAAGCCTCACTGCCTAGGGGAAGCCTCCAACTCCCTGCTGCCGCCAGCAAGGCTTTCATTGTTAATGCACACTTAGAGGACTCTATCTCCCCTTCACAGGGATTTTCCAATTCCCAATAAGACGTTGATTAATGTGATTATTTCATTACTATCTCCTCCACTCATCAATAAAAGCAACAAAAAGTCTGTTTTTTTGTTCACCCCCAGAGCCTAGCACAGTGCCAGATCCATATCAGACCCTTAAATAATGAAAAAAAGAAATGAATGAGTGAATGGATAAATGAGTGAATTCCTTCAGGGCAGCAAGTATCTTAGATGTGCTTAGTAGTCTTGGCACTGGGGCCATGCCCCTGGTAGGTCTCCCAGGGCAGTCAGGCAGAGTCAGTCTTGGCCAGAATAATATGGGTGGTGCTTCCCCAGAGAGGCCAAACTTGCCCTGCATGTGGTTGGAAGGGCCTTTTTTTCTTGAGTTCACTGAGGCCAGAAATGAGCCAGCTGCTGGGCCAGAAGATAATTGCCGGGGTCAGTGCCCCTGAATCCATGATATTGAACAATTCCATCATTTCTGGCTGCTAAGTGATTCCAAACCAGTGACTCATGATGGAAGAATGGAGGAAAGTGCTGGATAAACACCTCCAGCAGCTCTCCTGCTCCTGACAAGCACTGAGCCAAAATGGGATTTCGGTTATGAAAGCAAGCCAGTTTCCCATTTTGATCTCCACATCCAGGACCAGGGATCTTCCTCCAGTGGCAGATACTTGTTTGGGCACTGTTGTTTTGTGCACAAAATCCCACCAGCTTTGCCCATTGGTTTCCTGAGCCTCTGGTTGTCCAAGACCTGCTACAGGAGTGGGGAAGCACAGCAAGCACATAGTGAAGCCAAAAAGGTTGGGAAACAGATCAAGTCAGAACCCAAACTAAAAGCCATCACATTAGGGATTTTCCAGAGGGCGTGAGATTTTGATGGTATCCTACAGGAGAAGTGGGAATTAGAAAGTGGAGGAAGTGGGGGAGGGGGAACAGAGCAGAGGTCTCAAGCCTATGCTTGTGTGATGATTGGTCCAGGCTTGACAGAGTACTGGGGGCTTATTGTGAGCATTCTCTGCTTTGCTGTTAGACGCACAAGGAAACAAGCTAGTGCCCCATGGAGAAAGGAGACTTTCAGGTAGACCAGCGGGTTGTGTGGTATCTAGGCCACCTTTGGAGATTTTGGTTGTGTCTGCCTTCATGACAAGTAAGAATGGCACTGGCTGTCTCCATTTCAGAGGCTATTTTTGATGTCTAGCTGGCACTCAGAAAGCTCCACTGTGCTCTGCATCTCACTCACCCAAGCTGAGTTGTAATCTTTCAAGAGCCAGCCACTCATCACATAATAATCAAACCAAGATGGATGGAGGAGAAATGCAAGTAGCATACCACTGCCCTGGCTCAAAGTCGGTGGGGGTGGGCATCCCCTAGTGAGAGAGACAGACAAAAGAAGAGGCTTGAATAATCCCCCACTTTCCCAGGATGAGTGGAACTAGTGTTTGTATTTCTACCCAGTGTATTCAGTTAGAGAAGGCCTGGAGCCAGGGGGCTGGAACCTTGCCTTCTCCTCCTGAATCCCACTATACTCTCCAGCTCTATGGCCTCAGACATATTGTTAAACTTCCTGAATCTTTCTTTTCCCATTTGTCAAATAAGATGAACAATACCTACTGGTCCAGGAAGCCCTCTCTGAGGAAGTAATATTTGAGCTGAGACCTAATTTTGAGAAAAATCTAGATGTGAATTTCTGAGGAAAATGTTTTCCAGGCAGAGGAAACAGAAAGAGTACAGGGCCTGAGGCAGAAGTAAGCCAGGCTTATTTGAAGAATAACAACAACAGTAATCAAAGCTGGTGTGGCTGAAGCAGAGGGAAGGAAGGAAAGATGGTAGGAGATTATGTCAGAGAAGTAGTGAAGAGCCCATAAGCCCATATGTGTGACCTTAAAGGCCATGGTTTATATGAGGCATGATGAGACCACATCAAGGTCTTTTAGGTAGGAGAGTGATATGATTTACATTTGTAAAAGATTATTCTGACTGCTGCATAAAGAATGCATCAGTGTGGGCAAGAGGCAAGGTGTAAGCATGAAGAATATTTATGAGACTACTGAAGTTATTTCAGCAAGAAATGGTGGTAACTAGGATTAAAGGAACAGCAATGGAGGTGGAGAGATAGATGGATTGGGGATATATCATGCAAGGAAAGCCAATAAGACATGCTCATGCGTGACCTGTAGAATCCCAGAAGTCCAAGAATCTTCCTTTATTTTGTCCCAACCCTGTCCTCTTCAGTCCAAGCTGGCGGCATTTCTGCTGAGATGGTCAACTAGATTCCTAAGTCACACATCTAATCTTTTTAGCAAATGGTCGTCCAGCTACACTCTTGTTCTCTTCAGAGCACACCTTCTCATTTTCTGTAATATGGATAGGCTGATAATTTTACATATCTTCAAGTTCTAGTTTCTTTGCTTAACAATCCCTTCTTCAATTTATTTCTTTCCTCTTGCTTTTCACCATAAGCATCAAGGAGAAACCAGGTCACGCCTTCAATATTTTGCTTAAAAATCTCTTCAGCTAAATATCCAAGTTTATCACTTTCAGGTTACACCTTCCACAAAACAGTAGCACACAATGCAGCCAAGTTCTCTGCCACTTTATAACAAAGATCACTTTTCCTCAAGTTGCCAATAACATGTTTCTCATTTCCGTCTGAGACTAGAAGCAACTTTAACTTTTATATGTCTAACAATAGTCTCTTCAAGGAAATCTAGGTTTTTTGTCTATCATGAACCTCAAAACTCTTCCAAGTCTCATAGGATTCTGGTAAGATGGTAAAGTAGGAAGCACCAGGAATCTGTCTTCTCACCTAGACAATAATTGCAATGGCAGAGTCTGTCTGATATAACTATTTTGGAACTCTGGAATCTATTAAAGGCTTGCAACTTCCAAGGGAAGACTTGGAGAATAAAAATTGCAGTTAATTTCTGTGAATTTCAGCTCTCAGCACAGTAGCTGCTACCTATTTCCCACCCCTAGCCCGTGCAAGGCAGCCGTGCATGTTCCTGGAGCAGCTTGCACACAGCTTGTGGGGGCCAGGGTAGACAAAAAAGGCTCTGTCCTCCACATATTAGGGATCTATTCTCTGATTGCTAATTGCTGCTTCTTATCACAGTGCTGCAAACAAAGAGGTGGGCAGCCATTGTTGTACCTCCCATTGTTGCAAGCCCCACCCCCTTCAGCTGAGGTTAATTCCAGGGGATGTAAAGGGCTGACACCCTTCTTTCCCCTTCATTTTTCTCTTTTCCTCCATTTGAGTGTCAGACATTAAAAACTGCATATATGGGGAAAATTAGTAAGTGACCACACATGCCTAAGGAAAGTTTCAGTAAAGACCTGAGAAGACCTTAAGTTTACACCCCACACTGATCCTCCACACAGAGATAGCTACAACAATCAAGTAAGCAAAAATATAAACAACAACAACAAAAATAACAAAAAATAGCAAACCACAAGAAACGGGGAGAATCTGATTTCCAGAGATATCACATTATTAAGTTCAAATGTCCAGTTTTCAGTAAAAAGTCACAAGCCATACAAAGAAACAGAAAAGTATGGCCCATTCAAAGGAAAAAACAATAGAAGCTGTCCTTGAAAATGATCTGATGGCAGATATACTAGAAGAAAAACATTTTTAAAAATTCATAAAAGTACTCAGAGAACTGCAGGAAGATGTGGATTAAGCCATAAAATAATGTATGAACAAAATGAAAACATCAATAAAGAGCTAGAAAACTTAAAAGAAAACCAAAAGAAATTTGGAGACTGAAATATACAATAACTGAAATAAAAATTTACTAGAGGAATTCAAAAGCAGATTTGAGCAGGCAGAAAAAAGAATCTGCAAACCTGAATATAGGACAATGGAAATGATCAAGTCTAAAAAACAGAAAAAAAAAAAAATCAAAGAAGTTAACAGAGCCTAAGGGACCTGTGGAACACCATCAAACAGACCAAATATACATTGTGGGAGTCCCTGAAGGAGGAAAGAGAGAGAAGGGAGCAGAGAGAATTTTAAGAAGTAATGACTGAAACTTCCCAAATTTGATGAAAGACATGAATATAAACATCCAAGAGGCTCAATACACTCCAAATATGTACCAAGACACATTATAATCAAATTTTCAAAAGAAAAAAAAAATACAAGGAAAGAATCTTGAAAGCAGCAAGAAAGAGGGGATCTTCAATAAGATTATCAGCAGACTTCTCATCAGAAATATTGGAGGCCAGAAGGTAGTGGGTAGATATATTCAAATTGCTAAAAGAAGAAAACTGTCAACCAAGAATGCTATATCCAATGAAATTTTCCTTCAAAAGTGAGGGAGAAAGTAACACATTCCGAGATAAACAAAAACTGAGGGAGTTTGTGACCACTAGATCTGTCCTGCAAGAAATGATCAAGAGAGTCCTGCAAGGTGAAAAGAGAGGATACTAGACAGTAACAGGAAGCCACATGCAGAAATAAAAATATCAGTAAAGGTAAATAGATGGGCTTATAAAAGCTAGTGTTATTGTAATGATGGTTTGCAACTGTACTTTTTGTTTTCTACATGATTTAAGAGACTGATACATTTAGAAAAACAAACATTCTTATATTATTGTTTTCTACATAATTTAAAAGACTAATGCATTTAAAAGAATTATTAGGGGACTTCCCTGGTGGTGCAGTGGTTAAGAATCTGCCTGCCAATGCAGGGGACACGGGTTCGAGCCCTGGTCCAGGAAGATCCCACATGCCACAGAGCAACTAAGCCTGTGAGCCACAACTACCGAGCCTGCACTCTAGAGCCCACAAGCCACAACTACTGAGCCTGTGTGCTACAACTATTGAAGCCCACGTGCCTAGAGCTTGTGCTCCACAACAACAGAAGCCACTGCAATGAGAAGCCCGCACACTGCAACAAAGAGAAGCCCCGCTCGCCGCAACTAGAGAAAAGTCCATGTGCAGCAATGAAGATCCAGTGCAGCCAAAAATAAATAAGTTTTAAAAAAAGAAAGAAGGCCCTGATTGTTTAAAAAGAAAAGAATTATTAGTTTCTTTTTTGAGCACACAACGTATAAAGATGTTATTTTGTGACATCAGCAGCTGGAGTGGTGGGGAGCAAGTTGTAAAGAGCAGAGTTTTTAAATATTATTGAAGATAAGCTGGTATAAGTTCTAATTAGATTTTTATAACTTTAGGATGTTAAATGTAATCTCCATGGTAACCACAAAGATAATAGTTAGAGAATATACAAAAAGGAAATGAGAAAGGAATTTAAGCATTTCACTACAAAAAATCAACTAACCACAAAAGAAGAGAGTAATGTAGGAAATGAGGGACAAAAAGGGTATAAAGCGTATATAAAACAAATAGGAAAATGACAGAAGTCCCTCCGTATCAGTACAGTAACCTCCCCCCAACAACTTATCTGTGGTTTTGCTTTCTGCAGTTTCAGTTACCTGAAGTCGACTGCAATCTGAAAATATTAAATGAAAAATTCCAGAAATAAACAATTCATAAGTTTTAAATTGCATGCCATTCTGAGGAGCATGATGAACTCTTGTGCCAGTCTGCTCTGTCCCACCTGGGACATGATTCATCCTTTTGTCCAGTGTATTCATGCTATACACACTACCCACTCACTAGTATTAGAGAAAAAGCATAGTATATATAAGTTTCAGTGCTTCCATGGAGTTTCAGGCATCCACTGGGGGTTTTAAAATATCTCCCAGCAGATAAGGAGGAATTACTCTAACTACTTTATTCATTCATTCATTCATTCATTCATTTATTTATTTATTTATTGGCTGCATCGGGTCTTAGTTGTGGCACATGAGATCTTTCGTTGCGGTGAGTGGGCTCTTCGTTGCAGTGCGCAGGCTTCTTTCTAGTTGTGGTGCATGGGCTCCAGAGTGTGTGGGCTCTGTAGTTGCAGCACACAGCCTCTCTAGTTGTGGTGTACAGGTTTATTTGCCCTGCAGCATGTGGGATCTTATTTTTCCGACCTGGGACCTAACCGGTGTCCCCTGCATTGCAAGACAGATTCTCAAGCACAGGACCAGCAGGGAAGTCCCACTCTAACTACTTTAAATGTAAGTGGATAACATTCTCCAATCAAAAGGGATTGGCAGAATGAATAAAAACACTTGATCCAAATATATATACAAGAGACTCACTTTAGATCCAAAGACACAAATAGATTGAAAGTAAAAAGATGGAAAAAGATATTCCATGCAAATGGTAAGCAAGAGAGAGTGAGGATGGCTATACTAGCATCAGATAATAAGGGTTTTAAATCAAAAAAGCTTGCAAGAGACAAAGAAGGACATCATATACTAATACAAGTTTCAAGTTGCAAGAAGATATAACAATTATAAACATTTATGCGCCTAATGACAGGTCCCCAAAATATATGAAGCAAAAACTAACAATTGAAGGAAGAATAGATAGTTCCACAATAATTGTTGAGGACTACAGTATAGATAAAATAACCAGACAGAAGATAAGTAAGGAAGTAGGGGATTTAAAAAACATAATAGACCAACTAGATATAACAGACACATACAGAACACTCTAACAACAACAGTGTGCACATGGGACATTTTCCAGAATAGACCATATGTTAGGTCATTAATTAAGTCTCAAGAGATTTTAAAAGATAGATATTATACAAAATATCTTCTCCAACAACAATGGGTTGAAGGTGGAAATCAACAACAGGAGTAAAACTGGAAAATTTATAAAATTGTGGAAATTAAAACAACACACTTTTAAACAACCAATGGATCAAAGAATAAGTCTCAAAGGAAATTTAAAAATACTTAGAGACCAGTGAAAATGAAAACAAAACATACCAAAATTTACGGGATGTGACAAAAGCTGTGCTAAAGGGGAAATGTATAGTTACAAATGCTTATATTAAAAACAAGAAAAGATCGTGAATCAACAACCTAACTTTAGAGCTTAAGGAACTAGAAAAAGAAGAACAAACTAGACTCAAAGCTAGCATAAGGAAGTAAATAATAAAGATTAAAGCAAATATAAATGAACTAGAAAATAAAAATACAATAGAGAAAAAAATAAAACCAAAAGTTGGTGCATCAAAAAGAAAACAAAATTGACAAACCTTTAGCTGGGATAAAGTAAGAAAAAAAGAGCGAACAAAATTACTAAAATCAGAAATTAAAGTGAGGACATTACTATTGATTCTACAGAAATAAAAAGGATTACAAGAGAGTAGTATGAACAATTGTACAACAACAAACTGGATAACCTAGATGGACAAATTCATAGAAATACAAAATCTACCAAGGTGAAATCATGAAGAAATAGAAAATCTGGATAGATCTACAGCTAGTAATGAGATTAAGTCAATAATTTAAAATCTCCCAAAAAAGAAAAGCCCTGGAGCTGATGGCTTCGCTAGGAGTTCTATCAAATATGTAAAGAAAAACTAATACCAATCCTTCTCAACTTTTCCAAAAAATTTAAGAGGAAAGAACATTTCCTAACTCAGTCTAGGAGACCAGCATTACCCTAATACTAAAGCCAAACAAAGGCACTAGAAGAAAAGAAAAACTCCAGACCAATATCCCTTATGGACATTGATACAAAAACATTCAACAAAATATAAGCAAAATGAACTCAGCACCATATTGAAAGGATTGTACAACATGACCAAGTGTAATTTATTCTTGGAATACGAAGATGGTTTAACATACAAAAATCAATCAATGTAATACACCACTTTAACAGAATGAAGACAAAAAAAAGCACTTGATCATTTCAACTGATACAAGAAAAGTATTTGACAAAACCCAACACATTTTAGTGATAAAAACACTCAATGACTTAGAAACAGAGGGGAGTTTCATCAATCTCGTAAGCAGCATTTATGAAAAACTCACAGCTAACATCATACTTAATGGAGAAAGACTGAAAACTTTCCCCCTAAGATCAAGGAACAAGACAAACATGTCTGTTCTCATCACATCTATTCAAATTGTGCTGAAAGTCTAGTTAGGACAATTAGGCAAGAAAAAGAAATAAAAGGCATCCAGATTGGAAAAGAAGAAGTAAAATTATCTCTGTTTGCAGATAATATGATTTTATATAAAGAAAAGCCTACAGATATCCAAAAAACCCATTAGAACTAATTAATTCAGCAAAATAGCAGGATACAAAGTGAACACGTACAAAAATTAGTTGCATTTCTGCACACTAATAATCTGAAAAGAAAATTACAAAAATAATTCCATTTACAATAGCAGCAAAAGGAATAAAATACTTGGGAATTAATTTAACCCAGGAGCTGAAAGACTTGTACAATGAAAACTATAAAACGTTATTGAGAGAAATTAAATAATACATAAATAAATGGAAACACATCCCATGCTTATGGATTGGAAGACTTAATATTGTCAAAATGTCAATATTACTCAAAGTAATCTACATATTAAATACAATCACTGTCAAAATCCCAATGATGGTTTTTGGAGAATTAGAAAAACACATCCTAAAATGTATATGGAATCTCAAGGGACCTCAGATAGACAAAATAATCTTGGGGAAAAAAACCCCAAACCTGGAGGACTCACACTTGCTGGTTTTAAAACTTGCTACAGTAATCAAAAGAGAGTGGTACTAGCATAAAAACAGACATATAGACCAATGGAATAGAATAGGGACCCCAGAAATAAACCCTCATATACATTTTTGACAAGAGTTCCAAGATCATTTGATGGGGAAAGGACAGTCTTTTCAACAAATGGTCCCAGGAAAATCGTATAGCCAGATGTAGAAGAATGAAGTTGGACCTTTACCTAGTACCATACACAAAAATTAAATCAAAACAGAAGTAAGACCTAAAACAATAAAACTCTTAGAAGAAAACATGAGACAAAAGCTTCTTGACGTTAGATTAGGCAATGATTTCTTGGACATGACACAAAAGGTACAGATAACAAAAGAAAAATGGACAAATTGGACCTCATGAAAATTTTAAAATTTTGTGCATCAAGAAACACTATCCAGGGAAAAGAATCTAAAAAGAGAGTGGATATATGTATATGTATAACAGATTCACATTGCTGTACTGCAACTAACAACATTGTAAATCAACTATACCTAAATTTTAAAAAAATAAAGCACCAAAAAACAAAAACAGAAACACTATCCACAGAGTAAAAAGACAACCCACAGACTGGGAGAAAATATTTGCAAGTCATATATCTAATACAGGATTAATATCCAGAATATATAGAGAACTCCTAAAACTCAACATCAACAACTAACCAACCCAATTCAAAAATGGGCAAAGGACTTGAATATACATTTCTCCAAAGAAGATACACAAATGGCCAATAAGCACATGAAAAGATGCCCAACATCACTAATCTTTAGGGAAATGCAAATCAAAACAGTGAGACACTACCTCACACCCATTAGGATGGTTACTATCAAAAAACAAAAAACAACAAATGTTGGTGAGGGTGTGGAGAAACTGAAATCCTTGTGCACTGTTGCTGGGACTGGTACAGTCACTGTGGAAAACAGTCTGGCAGTTCCTCAAAAAATTAAAAATAGAATTATCATATGATCCGACAATTTTGAAGAGTATTTGCAAACACATGTTCATAGCAGCATTATTCACAATAGCTAAAACATGGAATCAATCCAATTATCCATCAATGGATGAAGGAATAAGCAAAATGTGGTATATAAATACAATGGAATATTTTTCAGCCTTAAAAAGGAAGACATTCTGCAATACACCATAACATGGAAGAGCCTCGAGGACGTTATGCTAAGTGAAATAAGCCAGTCACAAAAAGACAACAAATACTGTATGATTCCACATACATGAAGTACTTAGAGTAGTCAGAATCATAGGGTCAAAAGATAGAATTGTGGTTTCCAGGGGCTGGGGAAAATGGGTTTTATTGTTTAATGGTTATAGAGTTTCAGTTCTACAAGATGAAAGGAGTTACAGAGATGGATGGTGATGATGGCTGTACAATATTATGAATTTATGTAATACCACTGAAATGTACCTTAAAAATGGTTAAGATGGTAAATCTTATGTTATGTGTATTTTACCACAATAAAAAATTTGGGGGGAAAAACACAAGCAGAAACAACAAGAGCACTCTTCCAGGCTCTATCCAGCACTCAATTCCAAAGCCATTTCCACATTTTTAGATATTTGTTACAGCATCCTGGAGCATGGGGTTAGCAAGAAGAGGGTGGGAAAACAAGAAATCTTGGATGATATCCAGATATTTAGCTGGATTAGATGGGTGGATATTTATGCCCTTTACTAACGTGAGAAGTCTCAGGAAAAGTAAGTCAGGGAACGGTTGTTAGACATCTATGTGAAGAGACGAATAATGTGTTCAGAAATACAAACCTGAATTCATGAAAGGATTCTAGGTTTGAGATAGATATTTTGGAGTCATAACATATAATAGTTGGTAATAAGGGCACTAGGGAGATGCACTTAGGTAGAGAAGACAGTCAAGAACTGACCTCTAATGCCTTCCAACACTAAGCACCAGCCAAAGAGACGAAGGGGCAAGAGCAACCAGGGAGCCAAGTGTTTTGAAGAGGATGGAGGGATCAAGAGTATCTTTCCAATGGATCAATGGTGTTTTAAGGAGAGGTTGGGATAGTTGGTATGAAGAGGTGACCACTGGCTTGGGAAACATGATCTTGTTGGTAACCTTGACAAGAGTGGTTTCGGTGGAGTGGTGGGGATGGAATTTTGAATACCAATGGGCTGAAGAGAGAATAGGAGAGGAGAAAGTAGTGATGGCAGGACAGGCTTGGCAGGATAGGCTAACCCTAACTGATTTGAAAAACCTTGCTGCAATGAGAACAGAGCATCCAGAGAGTAACTGAGAGGAAATGATGAGTGAAGAAACTTTTTTTTTTTTAAGTTGGGACCATAAAGTAGGTTCAAGACACTGGGATAGAAATGGAAACATCAGAACAGCATCAGGGATCCAGACAGAGGGTTGGTGAAAGCCAGGAAACAGTTCCTGGTATGATACCAGGGATTTCCGTGGAGGTCTTAGTCTCCCCCATAGAGAGGGAGGTGCAGAAAACCGAGTGAGCTGGACACCTGCCTTAGCAGGCTCTCTTCTGTTCTTACCCAGGAGCCTGAAGAGAAGGAGGGGGAGAGGTAGAGAGAAGCAGAGATCAAAGAGTCAAGAAGAGAGCAATCTGAAAGGAGGAAGAAGAAAGACAATGCCAGCACGAGTTCTGATTCTGTCAGGACAGAAGCCAATCGGTAAAAAGAAAATCTTATTAGAACACTCGTTTTCTATCTTCTGGTAGGTTTATCTCATCAATAAGTTTAGTTTTCTTTGTAGACTAAGGTCATTAAAACTAAAAAATTTTTATTTTAAGCAAATTTCTAGCCTTGGAGAACTTTTCATCTCTCTCTCTCTTGTCCCTCTGTCTCAGTCTGTCTCTATCTCTCTCTCTCTATCACACACACACACACACACACACACACACACACACACACACACACCACTCAGTATGTATAGTGTGGGGACAGATGATCCTAAAATCTGTTCCAGAGGGGTGAATATCACTCATCTCAGCATATTCCATTATCCTGGTCACAGTAATTGGTTCAGACAAGACACGTGACCAATAGTGGTCCAAAAAGATTCAATCCTGGGACTTTTGTGGCTAGAACACAAGCCTAAGGCTACCAGACACATCTCTCGGCCACCACATGGGGAGAGGCTGTTTGCAAATGAAGTCAAAAAGGTGAAAGCAGAGCTGAGAGTCAGAAATTAAGCCAACACTAGCCTTGAACTTCTTGGTCCCATGAATAAAAAAAAATGTTTCCCCTTTCCCACTGACTCAAGTCAATTTGAGTTGGTTTTCTGTCACTTGCATCCAAAGAGTTCTCACTGATGAAACCACAAAATCTGCGCAGCACAGACTTGAATACTGAGATAGCAGAGGTAAGCAAGGCAATCTCAAAATCACCAAGCCAGCCCAGGACAAAAGCCTATCTTAATTAGGCTTAAAGGAAAATAGAAGGGGCATCGAACGAAGTCCAGAGAAAGAGGAGACTCCAAGACTATCAATTAGACAGCCTAGGCATTTCACAATGTATCACGTATCATTTACGTTTGGTATCTCATTTGATTCTCTAACAGCTCTGAGAGCATGAGGAAACCATACTCTATTTTATGAAAAAGAAAACTGAGCTCCAAAGAAGGAATATTACTCACCTGAGCAGAGCCTAAGCCCCAACCCAAGTTTTCTGACTTTAGGATGGTTAGCCTGCAGGTCACTCCTAGCCCACGTGGCACTTTCGTGCAAATCAACAAGACATGTAATGTCCAGGCACTCCGCCCCCAGAGGAGATAAGCACTGCCCATTTCTCATCCCAGTGCCCCTGTGCAGAAACAATCTGTACACTGTGCTCTGCCATGTCCCATACGTCATACTTCCACTCTGCTTTCTTCCTCTTTCTCTCTTCACTTACGTCCTGTGTGTCCTTTCCTGTCTCTGGGAGTCAATGAGCCCATACACAAAATGAAGTTGGGTTAAAAAATGACACCCCCCAACAATCTTCTCCATTGTGATATTCTATTTCTGTGCCTCAGATGAGGTAAAAAGAAGCAGCCACCCATGAAATACAATGTGAGCATTCCAATAGCACCCCAAAATTTGCCTTCACTGTAATTTTGTCTTCAATCCAATCCCTTTGGATTAAGCCATGGAAGACAATCATCACAATATGAACAAGGACTCACAATGGTTAACTACTGTATACTTAATGTATGCTATTCTATTTCATGTGAGATACATATTATTACAGATTTCTCCCCGTATCCAAAAACAGAGCATTCCTATGAAAACTTTCGTAAGCCAAAATGGTGTAAAATGAAGAAGCAGTTTTTGCTTTTCACCTTTTATTGTAAAAGCAAAAATCCTCTTCCAATGTCTTTTGATTAGTGAAAATAGGTACTAATGTAGGTCTTTTATAAAAGTGACACCAATAAAGGGAACTTTCAAAAAGTGGGGGATAGCTGTCTTTCCATTTCAATGATGAAAGTGCCAAGATCAGAGAAGTTAATATCTTGCCTAAGATCACACGGAAGGCAACCCTAGTTCTGCCTGATCCTAAAGCAGTGTCTAACCACCAGATTTCCCGATTACCAGCTCTTAATGCTTGATCCCACTTTACCAGGTTTCTAGAAATTCAGGGTCATTGAGCTTTGATAAGAAGAGTTAAAACCATGCCCTAAGCAAAATAGGGTAAGGGGAAGCTACTACAATAGCCAGGGAAAACAGAGTGGAAGCAGGGAGCCTCTAGCAACATGACCCCTGCACTAGTTCAGAGAGTTCCCCCCAGACCTCCCAACATACGCTTTGTGACTGCAAGCAAGTCCCTTCACCTCTCTGGGTCCCCGGTACTTTATTTGCTGGAAGGGGACACCAAGCCCTTTTTCTTCTTGCCTCACAGCGCTGTCACAGGGTGAGGAGAGATAATCTGTGACCAAATGTCATGCAGGTGAAACATCCTCTGCCTCACTGCACCAGGTCGAGATTCTTTGTGGCTACTGACAGCATCTCAGCTGTCACCATGGCTTCAAGTCCACTTTTTAAATTGTTGGCCTGCATCACAAAGCCACAGAATTCAACCAAGGAATGCAGCCATCCTTAAAAGAAAAAAAGCACTGTGTTTTTCCAGAAACCCCTCACAAGGGTAAAACTACATTTGCCCTTGTCCCTTGTTTAGAGGTCAAGCCACATACTCAATTATGCTGGCCTTCCCATCTCCCTTTGCAGGTACTGGGTGAGGTTAGGCAGGGGTTATTGATTCATGGTTCCTATTTTAAATGCAAAACAAAAGAGGCATCATTTGTCTTGAATGCAAAATAAAGCCTTAGTGCATTTTTCAAGCTGCTAATGCACAATTGGTGTAGCATTCATTTATGTGGCAAAGCCAAAACAAGCAAAAACCTAGCAGGGTTGAGGTGATTGTTTCCCTGTGAACATAATCAAACAACCTCTAAGGAGGCATTCTCTATTTGCTTTTGCATCAGATCCTTAAATTTATATAAATAGTGCTGAAAATTAAACCCTGTGTCTTTGTAATATTGCATCTGATTTCTGGAAACTGAGCTTGCCCAGATTCCAAAAAATTAGGAATAACTGAACATCAAATGCGTAGTATCTAAAGTGTTACTCTTCATCATCTTTGCAGTTGCTGGGATAGCAGTGATCTTTAAAGCAGCTTAAGTCCACTGAAGTTTTGCATTTGTACAGGATCAAATCATATATCTGCTAGAAAGTCCATGGCTCAAAGCACCTGTACCCAGTCTTCTAAGGTGTGAAGCTAATTACTTTTCCATAATAGAGTTGTCTTTCTTTCATTTGGAAAAAAAAAAAGAGATTATTGAATCATTAGAATAATTGGTCCCCAATAAGTAAAATTTTCTTTAGATGATTAGATTAATTCTATAGGAAAAAAGAAGGTAATTTTCCAGTAAGCTCTGATGTCTTATTTTTTACTCGAAGAAATGATCATTCCTTTCCCCACCCACCCTCTTTATTACACACAAAGACAGTAATAATTTGCTTCCTATTAAGGGACAGCTCTTCTCTGTGTTCAGGAGCTGATGCTTTGGTCCCCCAGCTTCTTTTCAATGGGTGCCTGGGGACAACTCACTGGTAATGCTGATGGGAGAGAGGAAGGGCATGGACCTCAGGGGACTTCCAGTCATTCTCTTTCCAGACCTTAAAGCCAGGCACCAGCTGGGTGGTAACCAAATGTACCACTTACATTCAACTCCGAAAGTGTTTGCTAACAAAGGGACTGGACCATCAACACTGAACTCAACTGTAGGACAGACAAAGAAACTTGAGTGGTGACTCTCATGCATGCTGAACCACTCTGGGTCAGGCTCAATGCAACTTGAAATGCCAAGTTGTTATTGGGTAAATGGGCGTCCAACTAAGAACTGAAGGAGAATGAAGAGGCCAAAACCCACACGGACCTGGGTTTCAATTTTGGTCCCACCTCTTAATAGGATCTCAGACAAGTGGATTAATGTCTCTAAACTTCCTTTTCTGCAAAATGTGAGTAACATCCTAGTGCTTCCATCGGAGGTAAGGTAATGTTACAGAGATGAATGTTTAGCACACAGTGCCCGGTACTCACTAAGTACTCAGTGAATAGCAGAAGGTATAGTTGGATCAGAGACAAGGGGGATAAGATAAGCCATGGAAGCTCTCTTGGGGGATGCAGGTTTTAAGTGATAAAGAATGGACGGATTTGACCAGGCAAAAAAAAAAAAAAAAATCACTTCTGGTGTATGGATAGCTGAACCAAAGGCATAAATGGGCTGCTGGGCATGGCCCATATTGAAGATACTAAAGAAAATGGCCCAACACCCACCCTATAGCCTCCTTACCGCCGACAAACCAAATCATCATCAGAGAATACAAGCTGGTTCTTACCATTTGTTTATTTGACATAATAGAAAAAAACCTGATTGCAACAAACAAAATTTCCAGAGCATTCCAACTTGAAGTATACATGCTGATTTGCATTAGAATGGAGCCTGCCAGATAATAGGTGCTCAATAAACTCTTGTTTGTAAATGACACTGCCTTCTCCATTACTGTGGATAATAATGAGCAGATTACCTTACAAATTACGTATAACATCCATTCGCTATAATTACCCAAGATACTAGTATTTTTGCTTTCTGCATTCACTTTTGAAAGAAAGAGTCAGATGATACCAAAAAGAGCTCAAAGCCAGTATTTAGTCTTTTTAGAACAAATTACCTTCCATAGTTTGGTCTGTGCTCCATTAACATTAAGCCAAATCTCTTATACCTTTCCCACCTCAATCCTTTATAAATAGGAAATAATATTCAGGATGAGGACTTAAGTGCCTGCCTGATCTTTCAATGTGAAAGAAAGATTCCACCATGGCCACTAAACTGTCCTTGCTAAGACAGGAAAGTGGACTCCTCTATTTTCATAGTTTTGGAGCTGGAACTAAGTGAACTTAGAGGTCATCAAATCCAATCTCCTCTTTCACAAAAGGGAAAACTGAGCCCTGGAGAGGAGGAAAGACTTATTTGAAGTCAAAAAGCTAACAAAGCAGAACTAGGCTCAAATTCAGAATGCCTGACCCTTGCCCACCTCCTCTGTGCTAGAAAGACCATTAATAATAAAATGAAAGCCAACTTAATAAGCCAAAACTAGATTAGATTAGATTAGATTAATAGGAAGAGATGGATAGATAGATAGATAGATAGGTAGGTAGGTAGATAGATAAGAATCTCCATTCCTCATACACTTGGTTATCAAAATTTTGACTACTTATAACCCCACTTGGATTTAATGGGCAGTTTCATTCTTCACCTATGTCCTCATGAAGCCATCCCAAGTCTTCTTACCCTTCAGAACAGTCTGTTTCTAACATTGACCTAACCTCTACATTTGTCACAATTTATAAAACATAAATATCTCACTCAGAAGCAAGTTCACTCATCTTAAACCATTGACAGCCTTCATTATCTGATAATGCATCCTGGGTAAATCCTGGGACACTGTGAGATTGTCAACTCTCTTTGGGCAAGGAATCTGACTCTCTTCTTACATCCTCCAAAGCAGAGACTTCAAAACAGTTTTAGAGACTGGCTGCAACAGAATTACTTGGAGAGCCTTCCAAAAATGCCTGTTCCTGGGCTCCACTCATAAAAATCCTGATTCAGTAGATCTAAAGGGAACATTTCTACAAAGCTCCCCATATGATCTTGAGGATTAACCAAGTTTTGCAGCACCCCACACCACACTAATATCCCACAAAGCCTCAATAAATACCTGCTAAATGACCTATGAAGGAGAGAGTCAAGTCCTTTCCATAAAACCAACAATTTCCCAGATATATAAGAGGTTTTCGGTGTAACTGTTCAGTTCTAAAGACTGCAGGGCATTCTCTTGTCATTTTCTTATTCAAAACTGTGGTGGAATTAATCTCCTTTTTGGGGATAATTTGTTACAGACTGTGCAGGTAGATGACTAGAAGATATTTAATCATTAATAATCCAAACAGAACTTAGCTTCAGTGTGATGTAGAGGTATTAAAAATTACTTTTGGATCATTTGACAAATAACGTCAAAGAAAGAGGGAGAGAGAAGATGGAAGCCTGGGAAATGAGGATATACCTTTGCCAAGACCAAAATAAATCGCACCTACTCTATTATGACAACTGCTTTGCCTGAGGGAGTTGAAGGGAAGATCATAAGGATATTCATGGCCAGAGGTTCAGTATCTGCCTGGAAGCCAATGGCCAATGCTTAGGTATGCCTTCCTTGGTCCATGCCAAAGCTTCAAACACACTACCAATAATGGGAGCCGCCAAGGTGACCCAAGATAAGATCGATCTATCCAGATGTTGGGTGTGGTCATCTATTTTAATAATTTGTCCTAGCAATAAGCAGATGGTTTGAAAGGCAGAGGACAGTTAATGGAAAGATATTCTCATAACAGGATGAACCTGGAATGATATGAAGGTCCCAGGAAGGACCCCCAACTCCAAGTTCTGGGCCTTAAGCCTGGTCAGATATTTGGGATAAGGGTCACTGGTCTATATCTGTGGGAGAACCAGCTTGTCACCCAAAAAAGACACCAAGAGGTCAAACACAGAGACAAGTTCGTACTCTATCATGCATATGGATTAGGGCTGTCGCAACTTGACTGATGACAAAGACAACTTCTGAGATACATATTTTTTTAAACCTGCTGGCCTTTTCTTGTCTCTAAAATAACAATATCGCAAGAAGAGATGAGCCAACTGGCGAACGTCCATCAGCAAGTGGTCCCGATGAGAATTGCCCTTGCTCTGCCCCTGGACAATGTGACACTCTGCTCCCCAAACTGCCTGTTCAGCAAACCTTCCAGCAGCTGCTTGTCAGCACCTCAGTACAGGAAAGTTATCCTCAAAGCAGAGAGAAGCTCAAGGAATTTGGAAAGAAATGAATTTGGGAACCTAGAGACAGTAGACTCAGAGGTTTGATATTACCTTTTATGTGTGCCTTTTCATGCACAGTCAGGAATCAATGAAGCAGCAGGAAGCAAAGAACAATTCTTGCCATGTTTATCCAGCTGCATCCACGTGAGATACCTCAAATAAGGACTCCCAAATTTTTCTGAGATCCCTAAAATCATAGAACATCAGAGTAGTCATGCTTTTAGAGATCTTATAGGGCAATCCACTAATGGGGAGACTGAGGCCAAGGAAGTTGAGTGGCTAGGTGAGTAGCTAACCTGAGAAAAAACTCGTTTGAGAATCCCAATTTTGTAAAATTGTCAATGCTCTTTCACACATACCATGAAAGAGAAAGGCATGATGGATAGATGGGTGGATGGGTGAATGGATGAATGGATGGGTCCCAGGCAAGTGAAGCACTTGCAGTAATATAAATCCAATATGAAAGCTTGGATCAGCAGTTTCTTCTTTCATCTGCTTTTTCATCTCCTTCAACTGCCTTAATTCTCCCATAATTAAAGCAATGAAATTCAAAAGTTGGAGGCCCCTGGGCCCAGCTTTAAAGTTATTCTCTTTAATATATATCCTCACTACTTTGCTGAGCTTATATAGTCTCATGACTTTATCATCTAAATGTTGACAACCCCCAAATTTGTATTTCCAACATGGACCTTATCCTGAATTTTAGTCTTATCCATCTGTCTCTGCAGCATCTCCCCTTGTATCTGTAAAAGATATTTCAAACTTAACATGACCCAGCTGGACTCCTGATCTCCAGTCCCCCATGCCTGGTCCTCCCACAATCTTCCCCATATCCATTAATGGCAACTCTGTTCTTCTCATAGCTTCAGACAAAATCCTGGGAGTCATCAATAACTCTGTTCTTTCTCTCACATCCTACATCCAACCCATCAGCAAATCTTGCTGGTTCTACCTCAACAAAACAACCAGATCTTATACTTCTTACCACCTACACTGATTCAAATCTTGGTTCAGCCTACCATGATACCTCAGTTCTCCCTGATTCCAGCTTGCTCCCCTTCAGGATATTTTCAACAGAGCATCAGAGAGACCCTGTTAATAAGCAAGATAGATCACATCACTGTTCTATTCAAAACTCTGAGAGTTTCTCATCTCTCTCGGCGTGAACGTGAAATTCCTTCAAACGAACCACAAAGCCCCACATGGTCCAGACACTCTCTCCCTCCGTACCAGCCACACTAAGACACCCCCAAACACTCAAGCCTGCTCCAGTCTCAGAGCCTTTGCCTTTCCTGCTCTCTCTGCCTGCGCTCCTCATCCCCCAGATTTTTACCTGGCCCCCCTCCACATGTCTTTATTCAAATGTCACCTTCTTGGTGAGGCATTTTCAGACCATAATATTGACAATTACTCCCTCCACACTCAAAACTTCCTACC
This sequence comes from Balaenoptera acutorostrata, assembly GCF_949987535.1. Lineage (NCBI taxonomy): Eukaryota > Metazoa > Chordata > Mammalia > Artiodactyla > Balaenopteridae > Balaenoptera > Balaenoptera acutorostrata. The sequence goes on along the minus strand of NC_080082.1, from coordinate 35,272,732 downwards.
CCCTTCCCTCCTTTATTTTTCTTCAGTGCACTATTGCTTCACAGGCAGTCCATGTTCTACCAAGAAGTAGAAGAAAGTTAAATCATTCCTGAAAATAGCCGCTTTGTCACCCTTGGTCTTCTGCTTCCTTTTCATGGAAACTATGCAAAGTTATGAGGCTTGACTCTTTCTACGTTTCCCTGGAAATCGGGCACTAAATCCAGAGCAATGGACCGAAATTAAAGATATTGATTTGCTGAAATGGAGCATACTTTCCAACACCTAGTTTAAAGGAGAAAAATCTCTCTCGAAGCTGTCAAGACACTCTACGTTTTGCAGCTTTGAAACAAATGCCAGGAGAATGTTGTTCTTCTTTTCACTTTTTCCCCCTGTAACTTTTTCTAGTATTTTAATTCACACTTGGTTACCTAAAAGTAGGAGAAAAAATAATTCAAGTAAAAGTATCCCCATGGCTTGGGATAAGAACTGTGTTGGCAAATGCTGAGATCCTGCCTGGGTAGTAGGAGTTTAAAGACAAGGTTCTGCTGATATTGCTGTCTCCCAGATTCATCCATTCAAGGGTCTTTTTGGTTATTAACTGTTGAGATGACCTGGCAATCATACAGTCATAATTGCAGTAAACAAATTGGTTGATCAATCACTCGTGTTCCATCATTATCATCCAGGCTCCTTCTTTTTCTGTTTTCCACACTCACCACTTTTCAGTTCATTAAGGAACATAATGATTCATGACTACTTGTCTCTAAAAATGCTCATCTTACATTTTAGGTAACTGGCAAAACCTTTTTTCCTCCTGCTAAGACATTTTTTTCCTCCTGCTACCTATACATTTAACGATTTATCTCCCCAGATGCTAACTCCTTTGGAGGATGCTAATCATTATAACAATCTATTGTTCATTGAGGCCTCAGGATGTCCCACTGTGGGAGATGCCTACCTGGTCTCTGTTTCTAAACTTGCTTCCTTAAGTCAACTGAAAGTGCCCTTTTTTCAAAAGTAAATCAAAGGTTGTCATTCTCCTTTTAGGAGCCCTGGAGTGGATTCCAACTGAGATTAGAACTAAATCCAAAGTCTGCAGCCTGTTCCTTCAGGTCCTGCATGATCTGCTCATTGCTTCCCTCTAATCCTCCTATCTCCCCTCTTCCCCCCTCATTTACTATACTCCAGCCACATTGGCCTTTTTTCTGTTCTTCTACAAGCCAAGGTTATTCCTGCCTTGAGATCCTTGAACGTTTTGCTACCTTTCCCTAACAGGCTACTGCCTGAGTTGCCCGTGTGATGGCCTCCGCAAATAATGCAGCTCCCAGGTCCCTTATCTTCAGAGGCTTTTCCTGCCCACCCACCCTCCCTGCCACTCTTAGGAGTTACCCTCTACTGTATTATTTTTTGTAGGACTTATCACAAGCAAGAATTCTCCTAGTTATTGATGTGTTACTTGTTTATGATCTGACTTTGCAATGAGAATCTAAGTTCCACAAAAGAAGGGACCTTAGCTGCCTTGTTTCTTGCTGCATTCCTGGGACCTAGGACAGTTCCCAGCATAGAATAGAAGCTCAATAAAAATTTCTAGAATAAAAGAATGAATACATGATCCCACTCAATCCTCACAATAGCGCATTTCAGACAATACAATGGAGATGTACCAAAGTTAAATTATTTTCCCAAGGCTGGTGTCAGAGGCAGCAATCAAACTCAGGTCTCCAAAACCACAGGTGTTAGGTCAGGACTCTGTTTGTTTTTTGTTTTTTGTTTTCCTTTTCTCTGATGTCTAAAGAGATGCTCCCATATTGACCCATGTCATCCAGATCTGGAATCATGGAAGTAAAGAATCCCAGGTCTGCATGGATTGAGAGACCACCAATATCAGTCCCCATTTAGGAGCTGGGCCCTTTCCCCAGCAGCACGCTATCTATAAACACACATGACCTCAAAGCAGACAGACCTATGTTAGAGTCCCAGCTGAGTCGTCTCTGACAGCGTCCTTCTCTCCAGACCTCAATTCCCTTATTCTTATTCTCAAAATGGGAACATGCGTCTTAGGGTTGCTTTTGAGATTAAATGAGATAGTATACAGAAAGTGCTTAGTACTAGGCCTGGAACACAGTAAATGTTCAATAAAAATTACCTATGTTTAATGATGTTTTGGTGGCTGAAAATATGGTGTGGGGGACCAGGAGAACTGGTTCTGGTGTCCTGAAGATCTAGGTTTAAATCCTACAAGTTGGTAGCTTTGGGCAAATTTTGTAAATGGGAAAACTCTGATTTCTTCCTTTGTAATAAAGGATAATAATTGCAACTGATTTATTGGGTTTGATGAGGAATAAAAGAGAGCATATTTAAAGTACTTAGCCCAAATATCTGTCCACATGGTAAGTGAGCAAAAACTAAGAGCTATTGTTAATATTATCATCATTTTTCTCATCAAGTGAAGTTAAATTGCGGGGATGGGGGGACAATAAGGAGGGAATCTCGCTGCTTCTTCCTAGCCTTGACTCTGTGATCCTAGAATTTCTCCAGCCCAGCCAATCCCTCTGTCTCTGCTCAGGGCCGAGACACCAGCCACTTGTATTCTCCAGCTCTGCCATCACCAGCCCTCCCCTCCAGAGGCCAGAGCCAGGCACCTGCTCCTAAGATCTTAATGCCTTCCTTGGAAACTGCCCGCAGAACACAGAGGTGGGCACGCACACTCACACCTGCACTCGGAGTCCTGCTTAGCTTTCAGAGGAAGGGAAAAGGTGGTAGATGTTGATATGGAAGTTGCTCTGGATCAAACTGTGGCAGTCTGTGTCACGGCTCCCGCACACCACCCCCGGGGCCCTGCCTGCGGAAAACGCATTCAGCTTCATTTTTCTCTTCCTCGCGACCAGTTGGACAGACTTTGAAGACCTCTTTAAGACATTTGGGGTTTGTTTCCCGGCGTATGTGGGCAGCGTCACTACTTCCACGCCCTCAGGACTACTTAACAACATCAGCAAAGCAATTAAGCCCAGTTTTCAGGAAAATGCCAGTGGCTCTGCAGTATCTGGATGGAAGTCTCAGCCCAATTATTTCCACCTAGTTGTGAACTGCGGGGAAGTGGACTTTACTTCATTAGAACTTCAGCCCCCACTGATTAAAAGTCGACTGTGTTGGAGACAGTAAGGAAAAGTGAAACAATTAAACTTGTCATCAATAAAATTGCTGTGTATTCCTCAGCACAAGGTTTTACTTCTCTCCAGAGGAGTGATTAAAATGAACTGATGGAAGTATAACTTGATTGACTGGAGAGCCTCCATCCATTGTGCTGAAACTGAACTTCCACTCACTGCCCTTCTTAGCTTGGGACATGAAACCCTCCTATAGGCCCGCCAGAGCCCAGCAGCAGATGCTCTGAGCCCATCAGGTGGTGCTGACCGCACCCAGAGATCTGCTGAGGGACCATGGTAGGCAGAATAATGCACCCCTAAAGACGCCCAGGCCCTACCTCTGAAAGCTGTGAATATGTTACCTTTTGGGATTTGGCAGATAAGGATTAAGGTTAAGGGCCTTGAAAGGAGAGAGTATCCCAGATTATCCAGGTGGACCCAATCTAGCCACATGAATTCTTAAAAGCAGAGAACCTTTCCTGGCCAGATCAGAGAGTGATATGATGACAGAAAAGTCAGAAACAGGCAACGTTGCTGGCTTTGGAGATGGAAGAAGAGGCTACAAGCTAAGGAATGTGGGTGGCCTCTAGGAGCTGGAAAAGGCAAGGAAATGGATTTTCTACTGGAGCCTCCAGAAGGGAATGCAGCCCTGATGACATCTGGAATTTAGCATAGTGAGACCCTTGTCAAACTTTAGCTAACCTCTAGACTTAAAAGACAAGAAATTTGTGTTGTTTTTGAAGCCACCGAGTTTGTGGTAATTTGTTGCAGCAGCAGCAACAGGAAACAAATACAAGGATCTGGGCAAGCACGGGCAAGAAGGACAGGCACTGGAATACTCACCCTCACCATCCAAAGGCTGCAGGCTGGAGTCGGATGCCAGGAAGGGAACCTCACGAGCACCATGACGTCATCCGCTATGTGTATGGTGCAAGGACTTGGGAGGAGAGCAGACGGAGAGGAAAGGCCCCACGCCTGGAACACGCTGCACAGCATCTCCAAAACCACTGACTCGCAGTTTGCAAGGTTGAGTTTCACTTGTTTAGCAAAGACCCTGCACAGAGTAGGTCCTCAATAAGTGCTGAGTGATTTAAGGTTGAATGAAAATGTGCTAAAGGAATGAGTGAATGAATGAATGAATGAAAAAATAAATGTGAATCAAATGAATATTGATTGTGAGTAAAAATGCCATACCCATGCTTGGTAACCTGGACACTTTGGGTTTTTGGTTTTCGTTTTTTTGGCTGCGCCACGCGGCATGCGGGATCTTAGTTCCCCAACCAGGGCTCGAATCCGTGACCCTGCAGCGGAAGTGCAGTGTCTTAACCACTGGACTGCCAGGGAAGTCCCCAACCTGGACACTTTGACATTGGGTCAGGAAACTATGTGTGTTTTACCACTCAGAATCCCATGGAAACCAAGAAGAAAGACAAGAGGGAGGAAAAGTGTAAGCCCACTTCCTAATTTCCTTTATGCCTGTGGATGCTTTAAGCCTATTTCTAGGGCTTATCTGAGATTTCTACCTAAGTTTGGGGACAGAATATGAGCTCCAGTTGGGACTTCCCATATGTCTTAGGCAGATTATGCTGCCATAACAAAATACCACACACTGAGGGGCTTCAATCCGAGATTTGTTTCTCACAGTTCTGGAGGCTAGAAAGTCCAAGACCAAGGTATTGGCTGATTCAGTTCTTGATAAAGCCTCTCTTCTTGGCTTGCAGATAGCCAACTTCTTGCTATGTCCTCACATTTCTTTCTTCCAGGTGTGAGCTCAGAGAAAGAGAGAGAGCATTCTCTCTTCCTTTTCTTATAAGGCCACTAATCCCATCATGAGTTTCCACCCTCGTGACCTAATCTAACCCTGATTACTACCCAAAGGTCCCATCTCCAAATACTATCACAATGGGGGTTAGGGCTTCAACATACGAATTTGGTTTGGGGAAGGGGGCACAAACATTCAGTCGCTAACACCATGACAGCTATGACCTTGGCTAACTCATTTAGCCTTAATGACCTCTGTCAACTCATCTGAAAGTCAGGGCTTGGGATGGGAGTAACAGACAGCACTTACTGAGTACCTACCACATCCCAGGCTCTGTTCTAAGTGCTCTCTGGGCATTAAACCCCTCACCATTCCCAATAGCTCTGTACACTCTAACTGTATATTATCATTCCCATTTTACATGTAGGAAATATATAAAACCTAGAAAGATGAAGTCACTTGCTCAAGATCATAGTGGCAGAGCCAAATTTTGGACTCAAGTCCATTTGAGACCAGAACTAGGATTCTTAACATAAGGGAATATTATGGTTGAAGCCGACATAATAGTTACTTGAAAACTCTTCAGCAGTAGAAACACTTTAGGGCGCTAGGTGAAGGCAGTTAAATCCATGTGAATCCTCTCTCCGAATAAGAATTCAAAGGAAGCTCTAAAATACCTACAAATGAATAAAGTGTGTGTGTGTGTGTGTGTGTGTGTGGTTTTGCCCATGTATGTTTGCAGCCATTGTGCAGACACTGTCACTGCGCAATAGAATTGTTCCACATGGAACAAAGCACTGCACAAGGCCTGCCATCCATTCACACCGTGTCCCCTAACAATTGATACCTGCTGCCATTTTCCACTGGAAGAGAAATGTGATTTCTATATGTCAGGTGACAGTCTTTAAAATGCCTCCAGTGATTCATATTTCAATGTGTGTTTAATCCACCTTGGGAAACAGCCTATGTGGGGCCTCTCCACTGCCTTCTTCCTAGCAACCAAGGCCTTTTGTCGTCACAGCTTCAAACGGGCTCACATTCGCTTTGCGTGTGGGACTCAAGTTCCTGACACCAAGGCCCGCCTCTCCTCTCCAGCTCACAGCATTGAAAGAAAGATGAATCATTGTGGCCTCTACCTTAGAAATGAGTACAGTGTCAAAGGCCCATGTCGCATCTTGTTTATGACAGTCCTCCAGCACAACCCAGTGTGTCATGTTGCTCAGAAATAAAGAGCCTACGTGAGACTAGCCTGTGATTAGGGCTGGGCCGAGATTGTGCTGTTCCTCTTCTCTGAGGCTGGGCCCTTCACTCCAGCCTCTGTGCAAGCCTTCAGAGGACCCGCCCACTTGTCCCCATATGGAAGGAGAGGAGACGTGGAGAAGGGAAGAGGGAACTTGCACTTCCTGAGCAATGTCTGACTCTGAAGAAAGGTCTTCTTGCCCCCACTTTACAGTTTGCATCTTTTCCTAGGCTTTCAAAAGAGCATCTCTATGCCAATGACTCCCAAGTTTAGTGTCCAGGAAAAATGCCCTCACCAAACTCTAGACCCAAACAGCCAATACGGAGTTGCCATCTCTACCTGCATGCCTTATAGACAACTCAAACTCAACAGGTCCAACTGTTTGATCTCCCACATGCATATACACACATGTTTTTATCTTAGTCTTACACACCTCAGTAAATGACACCATGGTTTCTCCAGGGACTCATCTATGAAACTCCTCTCTCCACCCCGACATCCAACCCATTAGCAAGACTGGTTGACTCTACTTCCCAAATACACCCCAAATCTACCCACCTCCGTTCTTCCCCAATACTACTGTCATCCCTGACATATCACAAAATCCTCTTAGTTGGTCCCTCCATGGCTATTCTTGTCCTTCTTCCAAATGAGTCACCTCACTTTATTGAGAGTGATCTTTTTTTAAATGAAAAATTGTATCACATTACTCCTCTGACTAAAATATTTCTATGGCTCCCCTCTGCATTGAAAATAAAAAGCTAAAGTTCTTTACTTGGGCTACGATGCCAACATGGTGTAACTCCTGCTCTCCGCTGCAACTTTATCTCCTGCCTCTCTTCCCGTCACTTAATGTGGTCTAGTCAACCTGGCCTCCTCTTGGTTCCACAACTATGCAAGCCCTTTAATACTTCCTGGCCTTAACACATGTAGTTCCATCTGCCTGGGAATCTCTTACCTCTGCTTTTCCCACGGTTGTCTCCTTTTACTCCAGTAAGGAACCCAACCTAACTACCCTATCTGCATAGTTTATTCACCTTCCCCATTCCAATCATACTCTACCATTTCACATGATTCATCTTTGTAGACTTATAACAGTTTGTTTTTATCCATTTTTCCCTATCTTTTATTGCCTATATTCTCCTCCAGCCTAGAAACCTGAGGTGGACTTGTTGCATGCCTGGAACAGAATCAATGCTCAGTAACTACTTAGTTAATTAATAGCTACATAGATGAATGACTGACTTGCCCCAAATTCACAGTTGACAAGTACCAGGATTCAAACCCAGGGCTGCCCCTCTCCATAGTTCATGCTCTTAAGATTAACTCACGGTTTTTGGATTCAGAGTTGGTCATTGGTAAAGTCATGTGTCTCCCTTTCACTCCATGATGCCAGGAGTCCAGCATTCCCATGCTGCCATTCCCACTAAAGCTTTCGGGGTAGAGGCAGAATTCTAGGCACCCAACAGGAAGAGAGATGTGGGGGGACTCAGTGTACCCTCCAGGGCAGCTTTCTGGTCCAACCTATATACTGACATTCTATATTATCCCCATCTGGGATACATACTCTGCTTCTATGGTTGGCACTGGGAAGGACAACCAACTGCTTTCCCCAAAACCTTTCCACTCATCTGTGGGTCTCCAGAGACTAAGTCCTGATTAGGTTGGGCCATGAAAACTTTCAGACACTTTTCAGTGGCCTAAGGAGCCTGTTACAAATAGTTTCTGTATCCCACGCCATATGCCATAGCCCCACCTGATTTCTATACAGCCATGGGGGCACCTCTGAGCACACAGCCGACATCCTACATCAACAGTGTTTCAGCATCTCTCTATTTCTTTCTGTCCCAAGATATTACCTAAACCCATGAATGCCCTTCAGATACTGGCAGGTATAGCCCCAAAGTGCACGCTGGATTATACCTCCAAAGGGCATCCTCAACCTGTGGGGCATGGGAGTCAGTGCATAAATACTTCAGCTTCCTGTTCTTCAGAGCAAAAATTCCGTGGTGCATTCTGAACCACAGAGGCTTCCCAGGGAAACTGAATCCCAATTGCCCAATGTGGTAAATCACTCCACGATACATCTTTTATTGGCTTTTCCTTCTCTTTCTTTCTCTCTTTTTCTCTCTGCTTCCTCATTCTGCTTACTTGGATCACCCCACTATTAAACTACTTACCCCCGACTCTATATCTCAGGCTCTTCTTTCAGGAGAACCTAAATTAAGAAAGACTCAATTCTTCTGTAATTGGTTACCACCCAAAACACCACACAGTGTTTGCTGGGAACTCAAGATGAAAAGGAAAAAAAAAGAGCCAAGTGTTGGCTCAGAGCAGTGCTCAAATATGAGTAAGTTTGGTAGGATAGATCACTGCAATGCAAAGAAACCTTACCAACTAAGTCAGTCCTTGGCCTTTGACCATCAGTGAGCTTGAACTTCTGAGGTCATCACACTCTGCTCGAAAACTTTCCATAACTTCCTGCCTCCCTTAGCCTGGCAGATAAACCTCTTATGATCTGGCTCCAACTTACCCCTATAGCCTGACTGTTCTCCCTACAATGGTCCCTCCAAATCTCTATACTCCCCATGTTCCAGTGGAACACCAGAACTTCCCCACCTTGAGGCCTTTGCCTCCTATGCCTCCATCCACCTTGCTCAGGAGCCATCCAGACAGGCCAGCTTCATGGTCATTCAACCTGTGCAGTCACACTGAGCCCCGCACAAAGAAGGGCCCCCATTCTTGGTTCATTGTTCTACTGTTACCATCTTAAAATTCTCAATTATTTTTGAACAAGGGGTCTTGCATTTCATTTTGCTCTGAGCCATGAAAATTATGTAGCTAATCCTGCCTCCAGAGTATGAGTTATGAGATTTGACTTTCAATTTACCCTGTAGGATTGTTAAGAAATTACCACATTACCTTACATCAGGGCAGAATCTCTTTCTCACCCTTCACCTCTTAGACCAAATTATGTTTTAAAGTCAAAGGTGGATTATTTGAGAGAAGGAAAAAATTATTTCAAGGCTGCCTCTACCCATTTCCTTAGTGAATTTGGAACCAAGGGCAAAGTTAATCCTGAAGTCCCCAGGAGTGTCACATATTCCCAGGTATCCAAGAAATATTGTCTAAAAGTAGAGGTTTTACCTGTGAGTTACAAGGAGGGTAATTCCAAGAGTGCTCTCTCATACCTCCTTTGTTGAGTCTCAACATCTTATTTTAGTATTTTGCAGGTCTTTAAATACCCATGGTTTATTTATGAACTGAGGGTTATTAACTGTTTGAAACTTCATTAAGTCCCTCCCTGGGGATAGTCTTGGCTGAGGTCCTTTTAGATGATCCCTCCCTAAATATCTGTGTAATTTAGATTTAATAGAACAGTTTATTGTATGTTGATAAAATAATAATGAATTAATAAAGCCTTCACTGAGACTTAGGTAACAGATACATAATCTATCGTTGTTAAAGCGCCATGCAAATGTTTTTAATAATCAGCATTTAATATGCAGCAACCCAGATGTAAATCCAGCCTAAACACACATTTGGAAACTCATTTAAAGCAGCTCATGAGTTTCTTGGAGACGGGAAAACCTTGAGGCCAAATGTGCTGCAGGACATCTGGCATCCTTGAGTCCCTTCAAGCCCAGTAGGGATCCTGGGGCCTTAGCTCAGGAAAAGCAGAGAACCCACTGTTAGAAGATGCCCCCAGCTTCCTCTCCCCAACACTGGAGTTTGTAGATTCTTGCTGCTTCTGCTATGTATTTTTCAATGCTCCATCAAGTAAATAAAGACACTGTAACCAGGTAATTTGAATGTCTATGTTTATTTAAAACATTGCAAGAACAGCTACTGAGGAGCTTCACAGAGTGACCTCTGTCCAGATGTTTCCATATAGGTGGTCTGCACCAAATATTTAGCCCAAATATTGCAATAAAAGTTATCCTTTATCCCCCTTTCCTATAGCTTATTCTTAAAAGAAAGTTGATGCTTGGGTGGCTGACACTTGTGGTTATCTTGGATTTGTGCAAGAGGTCATATTTCAGGTTGGGATTTTCATGATCTTAGACAAATACCCAGGAGACGGATAGGCAGGTTGTCATGCTGAATCCATTCAGGAAGGCTCCCACTGCAACACTTCAAGAAAGCCAGCTCTCTTCACAGATAGAGACCTGTAGTATGGCCAAACTGTCTCCACCACTGACCAGTCTCAATGCCTGTAGTTCCCACCATCATCACGTTTCTTTGGGATTAACTGTAAAATCAGAAGTTGGTGAAGTGAGAGAAATATTAGGTTTGAAACTACAAGGCTTGATTCAAGGCTAACACACCATCTTCCTAGCTGTTGGCCCCTTGGGTCCCTTCCCTCCTGTGAGCCTAAAAGAGGACATTGGATTTTTATGAACTTTCAGCTCCTGCATTCTGTCCCAGGGAAGTGAGACATTTGATTTCATTAGTAGCCATAATCATCCTAGCACTGGTTGAGCATCTTTGCTCAATATGGAAACACCTTGGAAATCAGAGAGCCGAGCAGTAAGGGAGTGTCCATTTGCAAGACAGGCAATTCTGATGAAAACAAAAGATTGGGGAGTATGGGAGGACAAGTTCTAGCATGACACCCCAGTGGGAAGCTCACTGAGGGATGAGATGTGGACATCTTCAGAGCAAAGAGAAGAATGAGGAAGGAAGGGAAGAATGACAAAGAAAAAAAAAAACAACCCTCACTTTGTTGGCATTCTGGCCAAGAGTGGCCTCTGGTCACTGGGAATAAGACATCTCAGGTCTGTATGGTTCAGTCTAGAAGAACTTAGTACACAAGAGCCAGACAGCATTTGGAGGAATATTGCTTGACATCCAATCCCAACGAGTTACTTAAACTCACTGTACCTTCATATATTCATCTGGAAATTGGGACTATTAGTCCTTGGAGAGCTGTCATGAGAATCAAATGAGTTCATATATGTAAAACAGCTCAGCAACGTTTTCTGTCACTGCTATTTCGCCTGTGCCGCTGTGATCCTATTTCACGGTGAGTGGGGAGCAGGAGGTACAGGGAGAGGAAGCTGCAGCCCCCTTAGCTCTTACCACACCTTCCTGCAGATCCTGTCATTGTGTAGACTGCTAGACCAGGGCTAATCCCTCAGACAATGACCTTGGGAAACATAAAAGGGATTTACAGACCAGCAGGCAACTCATGCTGCTGCCTCCTATGAAGGCATTTTATCCTTAGAGGCTCTGAAATTCCAGGGAAGAAATTACAATGTCAGCTCTTAGCCTTGCCCCAAGCACCTGCCTAACACTCCTTGGCATTTCCAGATGTGTATATACACAGATGCACTGGTACACTCAGGTTTGTACGGATGCACATACACACATAGGAACACATGGTCACAGGCATAAGCACCTGTACACACCTATACAACTCTATGGAGAGAGAAATATATAAATACGCTTACACATATACACTTAGACAGAACAAGGTATACATATATGTATATGTAATACATAGAGACATATACTGATGTATAATCACAAAGAGACAAATATGTACATGTATGTATCCACTAACAATATGTCACTTGGCATACGGTTACACTGTCACAAACTGTAATCCATGAACTGGACCACATGTCCAGCACCTTCAAGAAACTGAGAAACTAGGAAACCATGTCCCCAGCCTTAGTTCTAGCTTGAAGTCAACACTACACAGACCCACTTTGGGGCTGTGCTGATGGCCCAGGGTGGAGGACAGAGGCAGGTCAGAGGAGACAGTGCCCTACAGGCTCTGGGAAGATCCAGCTGTCAGAGACTTGCTGGCCTTGAGACCATGGAAGTGGATACTGCAAGCCAGTGGGCTAGGTAGGAGCATTCCGTTACTTAGGTCTCTGGGCGCCAAACCCAGCTTTTCCACCATCTGTTGAAAAGGAATTTTTGAGAAGCTCCTGGCTGACCAAAGGGCAGAAGCAGCCATGAGTGTGACAAACTTTATCTTCATTGGACTCACTGGGGGGAAGAAGAAACACGAATGGGCTTTAGCCAGAGTTCACCAGGAGTCAGGGGTTGAGAGGTGGGGTGGAAGATGACTGGGGAGGACCATGACCTTATGGTTTCTCCAGCATAGCTTTCACTGCTCCTGTGAGAAGTTCTGTCTGGGACATTTCTGCCATATTTCTCCCTGATGCTTTGTTGATTCTGAAACACCCATCGCTCATTCTTCCCAGATGACTTCTTGAGGCCACTTATGGCTTACAGACCCAGGACCAACATCCTCACGCAGTATCTATTACCTACTTCAAGATGACAACTTCTGCCTGCTGAGCGAATATCACAGAGCCACCAATAAGAGAAACGAAAGGTTCCAAGCAGTGGCAAAGATGACCAGTGTCACTGGACCCCCTGACGATTCAGCCTAAAATAATTTACGCTGCATATTATCTGAAGGTAGAAAGGTGTATTTGTCCCACCTTGATTCCCTAGGGTGATTCAAAGAGAACTGTCAGCTCTCAGGAATTCCCCAAGTTGTCTGCCACCATAAAAAATAATTTATTGGAGGCTTCCATTCAAATGTACTTTGAATGAGTATGTTTACCATTAAGAGCTGTTACCACAAGGAGAGCTCGTGGAACAGATAAATTTTAATGGTGAGCATTCGAAAATATTGTGTAGTCCTTGGACCTCTCATTAAACTGGGCTCCCAAAAATGAGCCAGCTCAAATTCCACTCCTGCCCAACTGCAGATGGAGATTCCTAAACAACCCACCAGTTATGAGGCGCTTGTAGCAGGATTCATGCATCATCAAAGGGCTGGTCTGAATGGCCATGATGTCTTAACCAACTCTGGGGGGCTGGGCAATGAATCTATGAAATAATGGAAGAGGTCCAGGACTTTGTAATAGGGAGTTGGTATTTGAGATGCAAATCCTAGTGCCTAATCTGAAGGGAGGATTTTGTTCAGAGAATTGTTTGATCAACTGAACCCCCCAAGTCTTCCCATGTGCTGCAAGTCCTCATGACCATTCTCAGCTTCTCCTTCTGCCTCCCATTCATATGTTCCCCACCTCCAGTGTGGAATGACTTAAGGGTCTGAGAACACAGCCAGGGTTCCCCATTTCCACGGCTCTGTACTTACTGTTCCCGGAGCAAGCGCTCTAATCCTCTACTCCTCACCTGCTGGACTCCTACACATCATTCAAGTCTCAGTTTACGGAGCACCTCCTCCAAGTAGCCTTCTTTTACCCACTTTTCCTGGAGATTAAGTGTCCTCTCTGAGCTCGTTGAGCACAATGTGAGAATTTTTGCTTTCATCTCAATGTCTCCAGCTAGACTACATGAGCTTTTTAAGAAGAGTGAGTCTTTATCTTGCTTTATCTTTATCTTGAGTCTTTATCTTGCTGTTTATCTTGCTGTTTTTATACCCTTAACAGTAGCATGGAGCCTGGTATGTAGCAAATGCTTAATAAGTGTTCGCTGCATGCATGCATGAATTCAGTGAATAAGAGGCAGCTGGTGTAGTAGTTAGGAGCCTGGGCTTTGAGCCAGGCTGCCTGGGTTCATATCCTGGTTTTGCCACTTATTAATAGACTTATCTTCTCTATACCTCAGCTTCCTCACCTGTAAAATGGGTATAATAATAGAGCTGTTGTAAGGATTAAGTGATTTAACATATGCAAATGTTTAAATAGTGGCTAGTACATAGTAAGCATTCAACTCGTGTCAGCCCTGAGTCCAAATCCATCCCCATTTGAGCGTTATCAATGATTCTGAAGACCTCTCTACTAAGTCCATGCCAGAAGAGAAGCAAGAAGTGACTCTACTTGCCCTTTGAGTCCTGTAACAATCCCTCCTCTAGGGTCCAAACACACCTTATCTAGGCTGAGTGGACTTATTTACAAGGGCCTAGTTAATCATGTCCATCTGTAATGTAAATGTGCTTCTCATTATGCTAATGTAAGCACTAGACATGCAAATCCATAAGCATTTGCATGCCTAATGCAACAGTTCTTGTCCATCCTGTTCTGTTGCTATTTACTATCTAGTTTTTATGACTTATGGATTTCCAACCCTTTAAATTTATATCAGCACCGTGACATATCTGTAAGCAGCGACAGTTTTATGAGCACTAAAAAAGCTGCAACACACCACCACTAAATACTAATGACATAAATGGTAGCTGTAATGGCTCCTATTTTTATTACAATACCAAACCTCAGTATATTGCAATTACCTCTACACTCAACCAGACCAAGCCACACTATACAGGAGCCAGCCCAGCGGGAGAGATGTGACCAGCAGTAGAGATTCCAGGTCAAGCCATTCTGTAGTGCTAAGGAGATGAGGTCAGCTACTGTGGCAGGAATTTCCTCTGAGGGTTCACTGGGCCTGCAAGTCAGAGATCTCCATCAGGAACAGATGTGCCTGGATGTTGAGGTGGGTCTCACAAACCTCAGGTATTGCTTAGAGATGGTTCATAGGTTTTAGCCCTGCCACTCTCTGCCATCCCCCTGAAAAGGAAGCATAGAACGAAGGAAAAGTTGTCAGTACTACCAGGTCCCAGTCCCAGTTGAGCCACTAACTTGCTGTGTGACCCTGAGCAAGTCCCTTCCCTCTCTGGGCCTCAGTTCCCCATCGGGAGGGGTGGGACTAAATATCTCTAAGGGTGTTTCCAACTCCAACATTCTGGGACGGACTCTGTGGAAGATTCAAGCCCAAGATGTAGCCATTAATTTTCTGCAGAATGAAAATATATCCACCAGGACATTTTTATGCCTGCTTTTATGAGTTCTGATTTTACACCTTAAAATAATAACATCTTGAATTTATTTTATGGCATTTTCTATCTAAAACACTTTTCTGTCTGTTATGGCAGTCATTCTCAGTGTCCCTGGAGAGCTGAGCCAGACGGGAATTATTCTTTCCATCGTGCAGGTAGGGAAACTGAGGCATGGAAAGAGGAAGGTTATGTAACACACCAGGGCCAACATTGGGATTATAACCCAAGTCTTTATTGGTGGCCTTCTACTAAGCTATGTCTCCACCTCTCCAGTGGCTATCCCTTCCGGAATCTGCAAAAGTGTCACTTTCTTAGTACAGTGAGAAGGAAGACAGAAAGGATCCTTGAAGCAACTCCTCACCAATGCCTTGAACTCCACCAGTGAGGCTTTCTTCATTTGGCTCCTGCTCTGTATCCCTGGGAGAGGTAGTTTCCCTAAGC
The DNA here is from genome assembly GCF_949987535.1 of Balaenoptera acutorostrata. NCBI lineage: Eukaryota > Metazoa > Chordata > Mammalia > Artiodactyla > Balaenopteridae > Balaenoptera > Balaenoptera acutorostrata. The sequence goes on along the minus strand of NC_080082.1, from coordinate 35,257,397 downwards.
AGTTATCCATCACTAGCCTCTCAGAGTGGACTTGTTTACAGGATCACTTTCCCCAGGAGTAGATAGTTAAGGGCAAGCTTGGGTGGGCAGTTGTGTGGTACATCAGTTAGTATGGTATATCAGTTCAGTACATGGGGGCATTTTTGGGGAGCAGAGGCCTGAATGGGGGATAGTAGATGGCCAGAGAATACCAGGAGTGGAATGGGCTTGAGAGAGAGAGGACACACCACCCAGTCAAAGGCCAGTCCTCCTTTCATTTGCCCTCTAGGCCATGATCTCTTCTCAGGGTGAGAGCAGGTCCCATTGGCTCAGCTCATTAGCTGGTACAGAGAAGGTACTGAGTAAAACAACTTCTCCTGATCATCACTCAACTAAGGTAATTAAAATTTATCTGGAATTAAAAGAAATTGCTAGGACTGGCTGAAGGGTGGTGTTATGGACTGAATTGTATCCCCCCAAATTCATATGTTGAAGCCCTAACCCCCAAAGTGATTATATTTGGTGGTAGGGCCTTTAAAGAGGTAATTAAGGTAAAATGATGCCATAAAGGCAGGGTTCTAATCCAATATGAGTGGTTTTCTTGTAAGAAGAGAGAGATGCTGGAGAGGCACACACAGAGGGAAGACCTGTGAGGACACAGCCAGAAGGTGGTCACCTGCAAGCCAAGGAGAGAGGCCTCAGGAGAAACCAAACCTGTGCACACCTTGATCTTGGACTTCCAGCCTCCAGAAGAGTGAGAAAGTAAATTTCTGTTGTTTAAGGCACTCAGTCTATGGTAGTTTCTTATGGCTGTGGTTGGCTCCCTCAGAGTAAAAGCTGCAGCAGTAACCTTAACCCCACACTAAATGGAGATCTGTGACTTCAGAGGCTGAGGATATAAAATGACAGGGAGAGGCAGGCTTGTCTTCAAGAAAGTATCTTAGACATCTCAAAATCTCATGCATGGATGAATAGGATATTGGGAAAACTGCCCAGTAAACTGTAGGTAAAAAGCAGATAATAAAGAGGTGAAAAGCCCCAATACATGATACTTCAGCAAACAAGTATTTACCCCAGTACCACATACTGGGGAGTAGTCACCCGGATGTGGGCACGTTTTTGGTGGGACTTAAGTTGTATCTCCCTTACGGTGTCTGAAATTAAAGGTCCATCTCCTTAGTAAGGCATTGTACTCTGGCATTAATATAGTTGATTGAAGATTTCTGTATCACTTAGGATTTTTTCTTTTTTTTTTTTGGTAAGCAGCAGAAGTAAACTCTGCCCACATGGCTTTAACAAAATGAGAATCCTGTAACAAAAGGATCCTGTTCACAAGTCTAAGTGTTTTCAGGCAGAGCTGGAAGCAGAAGCTTAAACCATATCACCAGGACATGGTTTTCTTCTGTGCTATCCTTTCAGATCCATATTCCTCTATGTTAGTGTGGTTGTCTCAAGCTCCTCCTTTCTGAGCCCATAATGCCTGCTAGTAGCTCCAGAACATATTTCCTTTCACAGAAGACAGAGTGGATGGTGCGTGATCAAAACACAACTAATGTCCACTCTGATATGACTTTCACAGGTAAATTCCGGGTGACAGCTCCCGAAAAGTAAGAGGAAAAGTAGAGGAAGACAGGTCTGGATGGGCCATGTGCTCTCAGTTGCAAGTAACCGATCACCTGCACTATTGGGAAAATCATCCTATCCTTCAGGATCCAGCTCAGAAGTCACCAGGAAACTTCTGGTTTCAAGTCTGCAATGTAAAGATCTTACAAATCATCACTCCCATCCTAACAATATGAAAAAGCTAAACAAACTGAAAATAAATATATTTTCTTGGATCCATTAGAGAATATTTTTAAGATTGAAGGGCAAATGGATGTCCCAAAATCTGGGGAGACAGGTAAACACAGTGAAAGAGCCAAAATCAGCTTCCTTGGAGCACAAGCCATTGGAGCCATAAGGTGGTAGGACATTTAAATGGTAATTTTGTTGACTTGCTAGAAGGTAAGTGTGGACTAGTTTGAGAGTAAAAAAATCATGGAGCCAAGGTCTTACAGAGTTCCTCGCATTTTCATGGGTTTTAACTGCAGGAACTCCACCATATCTTGATTGTGAAAAGCTAAGACAAATCCCTCTTATTTCTGGCAAAGAGAGGGAGAAAGCAACATTTTGAAATATGCCCAGTGCATTCTTCATAACAAAGGCCTACTCTCTAGTTAAAAGAACTTTACCAGAGCCTTGTCTCACACAGGCAGGCAGGTGATTACCCAACTGCTGTCCACGATAGCCTCTCTATCTCACCTAAAGAAGGAGAGAAAAAAAGGTAACAAGTCCTTGTGAAGGTCACAGCCCGGGAACACAGGTCCACCATAACACTGGATTTAATCAGAAAATTATAGAATGCCTCCCTTCCCCCATATCTTACCACCACAATAACAGGGCTTCAGTGTAATAATAGTGGGTTATAGCTGAAAGACCTACGAGAATCAGATTTTAATTAAAAAGGAGATTTTAGGAAAACCCAAAGACAACAGGAGACACAAAAAATGATACTAGAGGAATCTGAAGTCCTTGACACCTATGTAAACATTAAATATGGACCATTACCTAGCCAGATTAATACAAAACCTCACTGGTGCTAAAGACCTATTTACCTCAGTTCCTATTACCCAAAATATCATGTCTGGATTTCAACAAAAAATTACAAGACATTATGAAAGGCAGAAGAAACACAGTCGGAAGAAACTAGGCAAGCATCAGTACCAGACTCAGATGTGACACAGATCTGGGAATTATCAGACAAGAAATTTAATATAACTATAATTAATATGTTAAGATCACTAATGGAAAAAAGTAGACACTGTGTAAGAACAAATGGGTAATGTAAACAGAAAGATGGAAACTCTAAGAAAGAACCAAAAAGAGATGCTAGGGCTTCCCTGGTGGCACAGTGGTTGAGAATCTGCCTGCCAATGCAGGGGACACGGGTTCGAGCCCTGGGCTGGGAAGATCCCACATGCCGCGGAGCAACTAGGCCCGTGAGCCACAACTACTGAGCCTGCGCGTCTGGAGCGTGTGCTCCGTTAACAAGAGAGGCTGCAATAGTGGGAGGCCCGCGCACCGCGATGAAGAGTGGCCCCCGCTTGCCACAACTAGAGAAAGCCCTTGCACAGAAACGAAGACCCAACACAGCCATAAATAAATAAATAAATGTTTAAAAAAAAAAAAAGGGATGCTAGAAATTTTTTTAAAACTGTAATGGAGGGCTTCCCTGGTGGCGCAGTGGTTGAGAATCTGCCTGCCAATGCAGGGGACACGGGTTCGAGCCCTGGTCTGGGAAGATCCCACATGCCACGGAGCAACTGGGCCCGTTAGCCACAGCTACTGAGCCTGCGCGTCTGGAGCCTGTGCTCCGCAACAAGAGAGGCCGCGATAGTGAGAGGCCCGCGCACCGCGATGAGGAGTGGCCCCCGCTCGCCACAACTAGAGAAAGCCCTCGCACAGAAACGAAGACCCAACACAGCTAAAAATAAAAAAATTAAAAAAAAACAAGATTCAACTGCATATTGTTTAAAAGAAACCTACTCTAAATATAAAGATATTGATAGGTTAAAAGTAAATGGGTTGTAAAAGATATACCATGCTAATACTCATCAAAAGACAGACAATGCACACTCCAGAGCAAGGAAAATCATCAGAGATAAAGAAGGGAATTACATAATAATAAAGGGGTTAATTCCTCCAAAAAGACATAATCCTTAATATGTATGCACCTAACAACAGAGCATCAAAATACATGACACAAAACTGATAGAACTGCAAGGAGAAATAGAAAAACCCACTCTTAAAGCCGAACACTTCAACAACTCTTTCAGTAAGTGATAGATCAGGTAGGCAGAAATTTAATAAGGGAGAAAACAGGTAATCTGAATACACCTATATTTACTAAATAAATTTAATCAATAATTAACCTTCGAGAAAGAAAGCACCGGGCCCAGATGGTTTTACCAGTGAATTCTACCAAAGGTTTAAGTTTAAAAAAATCAATTCTCTATAATCTCCTCCAGAAAATAAAAGCAGGGGGAACACTTTATAACTCATCCTATGCGGACAGCATTACGCTAATACCCAAACCCAACAAGGCATTACAAGAAAGACCACAGACCAATAACTCTCATGAGCATAGATACAAAAATCCTCAACAAAATATTAGTAAATTGAATCCAACAATGTACAAAAAGAATTATAGACCACAGTCAAGTGGCATTTATTCCAGGTATGCAAGCCCAGTTCAACATTCAAAAATGAATTAAAATAATCCTCTACTTCAACAGGTTAAAGAAGAAAAACCATATGCTCATATTATGCTCATATCAATTGATCTGGAACAGGCAATTAACAAAATCTAATACCCATTCATGATAAAAGAAAAAAAAAAAAACACCTCTCAGCACATCGGGAATACAGAGGAACTTTCTCAATTTGATAGAGAACATTTACAAAAATCCTATAGCTAACATCATATATACTGGTGAAAAACTGGATGCTTTCCCCCTAAGAATGGGAACAAGGCAAGGATATTCCTTCTCACCACTCCTATTCAGTATTGTACCGGAAGTCCTAGGTAATGAAATAAGACAAGAATAGAAAATAAAAGCGGTGCAGATTGGAAAGAAATAAAAGTCTTTGTTTTCCGATATGATTTTCTATGTAGAAAATCACAGAGAATCAATATGAAAACTCATGGAACTCATAAGCAAGGTTGGAGGTTACAAGTTTAATATTCAAAAGTCAATTGCTTTCCTATACCCTAGCAATGAACAACTGGAATTTAAAGTTAAAAACACAATACCATTCAAAATATTGTCAAAAAATTAAATACTCGGGTATAAATCTAACAAGATATATGTAGTATCCATATATATACAAAATTCTGGTGAAGGAAATCAAAGATCTAAATAAATAAAGGAATATTTCATGTATGTGGATTGAAAAAGTCAGTATTATTAGGAAGTTAATTCTTTACAACCTAATCTATAGATTCAGTGAAATCTCAATCAAAATTTCAGCAAGCTACTTTGCAGGTATTGATAAACTATTTCCAGAGTTTACATGGAGACAAGCAAAAGACCCAGAATAGCCAACATAATACTGAAAAGAACAAAGTTGGAGACCTGACGCTACCCAGCCTCAAGACTTACTATAAAGCTAGAATAATGAAGGCAATGTGGTATTGGTGAAAGAATAAGCACATTAATGGAACAGAATAAAGAGCCCAGAAATAGACCTACACAAATATAGTCAACCAATCTTTGCAAAGCCAAGTCAGTAAAGAACAGTTTTTTTAACAAATGGTCCTGGAACAATTGGACATTCTGATGCAAAAAAAAAAAAAAAAAAAAAAATTCTAGACACAGACCTTACATCTTTTCCAAAAATTAACCCAAAATGGATCATAGACCTAAATATAAAGTGCAAAAACTATAAAACTTCTTAAAAAAAAACACACAGAGAGAAGATAATTAGGTGACCATAAGTTTGGTGATGAGTTTTAAATACAGCTCTCAAAGCACAATCCATAAAAGAAAAAATAGTAAGCTGGACTTTTATTAAAGTTTAAAACTTATGCTCTGCAAAAGACACTGTGAAAAGAATGAAAAGACAAGCCACAGACTGGGAAAAAATATTTTCAAAGCACATATCTGATAAAGACCTTGTAACTAAAATATACAAAGAAGTTTTAAAACTCAACAATAATGCAACAAATAACCCAATTTTGAAATGAGTAAATGATCTGAATAGATACCTCACTAAAGAAAATATACAAATAACAAATAAGCATATTAAAAAATGTTCAACATCATTTGCCATTTTGGAATTGCAAATTAAAACAATAGTGTACCATTACACAATTCTTAGAATGGTTAAAATCCAAAAAACTAACAATACCAAATGCTGGTAATGATGCAGAGCAATAGGAACTCTCATTCATTGCTGGTGGGAATGCAAAATGGTACAACCACTTTGGAAGAAAGCTTGGCAGTTTCTTACAAGACTAAACATGATCTTTTTTTTTTAATATGAATTTTATTTCATCATCACTGTTATCATAGTGTATGACTTTCTCTTTCTTGCTCCTCTCTTACACCCTTCTTTGTCCACTAGAGATAAGTCCCTCCAAGCGGTTTTTTTGTTTTTTGGCCACACCCTGCATCATGTGGGATCTTAGTTCCCAGAGCAGGGATGGAACCTGTGTCCCCTGCAGTGGAAGTGCGGAGCCCTAATTACTGGACAACCAGGGAATTCCCAAACTAAATATGATCTTACCATATGATCCAGCAATTGCCTTCCTGGTATCTACCCAACTAATCTGAAAACTTAAGTCAACACAAAAGTCTGCATACAAATGTATTTAGCAGCTTTACTCATAATTGCCAAAAACTAAAAGCAACCAAGATGCCCTTCAATAGATGAATGGATAAACTGGTACATCAATATAGTGAAGTATTATTCATCAATAAAAAGAAATGGGCTGTCAAGCATGAAAAGACATGGAATCTTAAAAACATATTGCTAACTGAAAGAAGCCAGTCTGAGAAGGCCACATACTGTATGATTCCAATTACATAACATTTTGTAAATGACAAAAGTATAGAGATAGTAAAAAGGTTAATGTTTGTCAGAGTTTAAGGGAGAGTAGGGGGAAGGGATGAATATATAATGAACAGTAGATTTTTAGAGAAGTGACACTATTCTGCATGACACTTGAATAGTGGATACATGACATTATGCATTTTTAAAAACCTATAGACGTTTACAGCACAAAGAGTGAAACTTAATGTATGCAAATGTTTTTAAATCAGGAGGTTAGGGGATCACAGGAAGGAATACAGACTGTGACAAGAGAATCTACTTGTATTATAAATGTATGGTACAACCTCAGGGAAGAGGGTGGGGAGAAAAGGTGCTGACCTAAGTAACTTTGCAAATGAATGGAGTCTGTAAAACTAAAGCCAGAAAGAACTTCACATAAGCACTGTACTCTACTTGATAAAGATTTTACACTGTTAGAGTGGGAATGTACAGACAAGCAAAGGGAGGAGGCTGGAGTGATCTATATGGTAATGAGTTAGAGTTGGAGATGTCAGTATGAACTCATCTTTAGTTTAATATAGATACAGATGGTTACATATAGACATACTTACAGATGCCTGTATATATTGAGTTTCGTATACATCATACATTTTCTTGTTCTGTCAGCCAAGAGGCCCTAGAAGAAATGACCCCCGCCCCCAATAGCAGTGGGCCCACCGAATACCCAGATCTTGGTTTCTAATATCATGCTCCAACAAAAGGAACCAGTGCTCCTTAAAGAAATGGCTGATTCTAGGACTAGGGCAAGAAATGTCCAAGAATATCTTATCCTATAGTGCCAAAAAAGTGAGGAAGTAAAAAAAAAAAAAAAAAAAAAACTACATCTAAGGGGGTATGTCAAGGAGATAGGAGCCAACCGAAAGAGCGTCTCATGTCTAAAGCAGAAACCATTCGGTCAATAAAATAGTGTTGGATTATAACCCAAACTATAAAATAAGAATCCATGAGTCCATACTGATCTACATAAATGATTGAATAAGTAAATGAGGGAAATCTCCCTTTCAGAGGAATTCCAAAAACTGTATGTAGATACTTAGCTCTCAAGGAGAGGAAGAAGAACTTCCCACCACTTCAATGTGGGCTGCACACATTGACTTCCTTCCAAAGAATACAGTATGGCAAGGGGAGGGAGATTAACTTTACCATGGAGATGCCTGACAAACACTGCCTCAGCCAGATCACTAAGGTCAGTAGCAACAGTGATAAATTACGTTGATGGTATGTACCCTTGATATAACGTGATGAAAATGTCATTTTATTTCTGTGGTCTTACCCCCCAAACCCGTAACTCCACTCCAATCATGAAAAAAAATATTAGACTAATTCTGGGAAAAGGACATTCTACAAAATACCTGACTAGTACTTCCTGAAACTGTCATCAAAACGAGGAAAGTTCTGAGAAACTGTCACAGCCAGGAGGAGCTTAAGGAAACATGATGACTAAATATAATTTGGCATTCTGGATGAGATCTTGAAACAGAACAAGACATTAGATAGAAACTAAGGAAATCTGAATGAAACATGGACATTTGTTAATAATCATGTGTTACTATCAGTTTGTTACCTGTGATAAGTGCACCACACTAATGTAAGCTGTTAATAACAGGGGAAATTGGGCAAGGGAGTATAGGGGAATTCTTTACCAACTTCTTAATTTTTCTGTATATCTAAAGCTGTTCTAAAAAATATAATCTAATAAAAACAAGACTACCTCCTCCCGGAAGCCCTCTGCTTCCTCCAAGACCCCATGGGACTTGGCCCCCACACCATGGCCCTGAGAGCATTTCTCCAGGCCTATCCCCCGCCAGTCCCTAAGCCTTCGCACAGCACCAACGCTGCCGTCCTTAACTTTGTAACCCTGCAACCATCCGAAAAGGGGAATTGCATCTTCTGAGAACTGTTTGGAGACAACCAGCTATGCTTGCATGCAGAGGTTCTGGTCTGTTCTAGAAACAGCCTGGTGCTATGGCCTATTGCCTTTCCTCTGGAGACTGCTGTCTTCAGTAAGGGCTCCTTGTGTTCCGTAGACTGGGGTCTCTCTTCAGAGGCAGGGGACATTTTGATCACTCCAGGACAAAGCTCCAGGACACTCCTCTCTGGGGCTCGGGGGCCCTCTTTGCTTCAGTGGGAATCAGTTGCTTAGAATCAGGAAGGTCGGCTTTAGTCTGGGTTGTTTTCCCCACCTGAAGCAATGGAGCAGCTCTATTTTTAAAGCCCTTGGTTTCTCTCTGTCTTGCTCAGAAGGTGGCAGGTGCTCCAGGCCTCTGCTTGGGATAAACGCTCTGTCTTTCGCGCTTCCCTCTGTCCTCAGTTTTATGCCATCGCCAATACTGTCCTCCCCCTCGTGCTGTCAGGGGAAGCTGGGCTTGTAATTCTTCCAGGAAAGCCTTTAGAAAGAAAGAAATTAAGTTCTATCAAAGTCTCAGGTCTGAGTTGTGTGTATGTTGAGAGGCGTAGGTGAGAGGCGCTTAACAGGACTCCCTTCTGTGCCTCAGTCATCTCCCTCCCCTCCCCCCCCAACCCCATGATAACGTAGCCTCTTGTGGATATTAAGCTTTATTAGGCGACAATAGGAGCTAATCAAACAAGTCCCAGTATGAGGTGAAGCCCACCCTACCAGAAGCCAATCGTAGCAGCAGCCTTGAGAGGGGAGATTTGGCTGCAGGAACACACACACACACACACACACACACACACACACACACACACACACACACACACACACACACACACACACACCCAGCAACGGTTTAAGTCTTCGTAGCATGGCAGCACTTCCTAAGCGCTTTTCCCTGCACTGTCTGCATGTTTCCCCATCGGCCTATTCATCTCAGGGCTCTTGACCTACCTTAATGCCTATGAGGCCTGAGTTTATGCCTCCAACTCAGACTTGCCCTCTGGCCTCCAGACCCTCCTATCTAGCTGTCTATTTGGCACTGACACATGATATCTCAAATACAACACGTCCCCCACTGAGCTCACAACCCTCCTGGCCCTGGATCTCACTCTCCAGGAGTGCCAATGCTGCCCGTCTTACTATAGAAAAACCAGAAATTCTGGAGAAATCAGAAACCACACTTGGTGGTCTCTCCCTCACCTCTGTGTCCTAATCCATCACTAAATCCTAAATACCTCTTAAATCCATCTACTGGTCTCCAGCTTTGCTGTCCCTGCTCTAGTCCCAGCTGCCTTTATCCCTAAGCCCTGTGGCTGTCACAGCCTCGTCACTGGACTGCTGCATCCTCTCCTGCCCCCCTCCAGGCCTTCTCCTCCCAGTAGCCGCCCTGACATTCCGAAAGTGTAAAGACAATTGTGGTTAAAACTTTGAACGGGGACCCATCGCTCTCAGAATGAAGACCCGAATCCTTGCCCTGGCCTACCAGGCCTCACAGGATCTGGCCCCTGCAACTCTCCAGCCTCACCTTGACCCCCCACTCCTCCCTAAATGGGCGTGACATTGGCCCTCCCTCAGTCCTCAGATTCATGGTGTTTCCCACCTGGCAGTTTCACACACGCTGCTCCTTCTGTTTGGAATGCTTTCTCCCGTCCCCAACATTGGCCTAGCTCATTCCTAGTCAAACTTCAAGTCTCAGCTCAAAGTCAAACCCCCTCATAGCTCACAGTTCCCCAGGCAGGCAGGTCCTCCAGAGCCCTTATCACTCTATTCATGCAACTCTGAATGATGCTTGGATTAAGGTATCCCCAGCTGCACGGGAACAAGGAGGTATCTATTTGGTTCACGCTGTAATCCCAACACTAGAGCAGTGTCAGACTCTGACCAGGCTCATAACTGTTTTTTACTTGAATGAGTAGACCCTCCCAACAACCCTAAGAAGTAGGTTTTCATTGTCCTGCTTCCTGCATAGCTCAGAGACACTCTACAAGTTACCCAGGTCATACAGCTCCTTGCAGCAGAGCCAGAATTTAAACAAGGTCAAGTTGCCCCTAAAGCTCTTGATCAATATTTTGTCCTGACCTGTCCCTCTGTGTTTATGGGACCTATGGGCCAGGAAGTCCCTGAGGCTTCTTTCCTCCTGACCAGGCACTACCCACATTGGAGGAGAGGGCCTCTCCCAAGTCGGGGCCTGGGGAGAGGGAGAGCACGTGAATCCCTGCTTTCACAGCACCCACACACGTGCACCCACACACGCACACCCCTCCTTTCAGGCAGTAACTAACATTGATTGAACTGAGTGCCTACTGTATGCCTGGCACTATTTTAAGTGCTTTACATATGTTCATTTAATTAATGAAGAAGGCATTATTATTATTCCCATTTTTCAGATGAGAAAACTGAAGTCCAGACAAAAATAAACAAATAACTTGCTGAAAGCTACACTGTGGATCATGGCAGAGCTGGGATACAAGCCCAGGCAGCCTGGCCCCAGAGCCCACGCTTCTAGCTACGCTTCATCCCGAGGAGCTCTCGTGGCTGCGTCATCTGCAGGCTTGGTGTGGACAGTCATGATGTTCGGGGCTCCCCTAGATGAGGGGTGAGCTTGTGAGGTAATCCTCTCTCCAGGGACATTAAATGTTGAGTGACATGAGAGTGGAAACTACTACCACCCATGTACCCTGGAGGTGGGCTCCCAAAGGGACTGTCATCAGGGCTGTCCCACTTCCTGGCTTCTTCTGAGTCTAGTTCTCCAGGCTTCACTTCCATTCTGTGAGCTGCCATAAGGCATATGAAGAAACTCCTCTTCTGCTTACCATAGCCAATTTCTGTTCCTTACAACTAAAGTGTCCTAGTAGACACTCTCCAGAACTCCAGGCTCAAAGCCTGTCACGGGGACAGCTGAAGGAGCTGCTGGAAGGTGGGCAGGGACCTCCAGGACCAGGTCCGGGAGTAAGGGTGAGGGAGGGAAGAAGCTGATGCTTGCACCTCAGGGGGCAGGCAGCCCCAAGGATGGCAGTGGGCAAGAAGGGACAGCAGACACGGTGGCTTTGGCAGGGCCAAAGTTAAAATGACACAAGTCAGGCGGGCAGGCTCTCCAGCGGGTACAGTTTGTACAAGGGCTCTCGTGAAGCTGCCTTCATTAGCAGCGCAGAAGCTGGGCAGAAACACTGCATGCAGCTATGCATTGTTACCACTAAGTGAAAGTGAAGGATGCAGTCACCAAACAGCCTCGCAGGCATCCCGCTGAGAGGCGGGCGTGTTAGCCAAAAGGGGCAGGGTATCCCTCCTCCTGCAAAGCGAGCTGATGCTAATTACACTCCTCAGACCATCTCCCCCAGTATTATAAAAGTAGCAGCCTTTGTATAATCAGATTTCACTCTGGGAAATAATAAGTAACCCTGCTCCGCCCCCACTTTCCACGCCACCCTAAAAACCACACACAAGCACAGAGGGAAGGATGAGATGCTGATTCAGCAGACGTTATGCACTACCTCCATGCCAGAGCCCAGGCCAGGTGTTGGGAGCAATGGTTTGCAAACCTGGGCAGCACATCAAAATCACACATGGGACTTGTAGCAACACAGAGCCCCAGACCCAGCCCAGAGCTACTGAATTAGAATCTCCAGGGGCAGGAAGTGGCAGGTGAACTTTATGTAAGCTCCCAGATGAAAGGTAAATAAGGTCAGAGAAGCAGTCAGGAAGTGTGGGCTGGGGTGGGGGACAGAAAAATAGTTTAGATTTTATTCTAAAAGAGCAGGGAACCCATTTGGAAGTTTTAGTAGAGAAATGCCATGATCTGACTCACCTCTTAGCAGGACCATTCTGTGGCCGCTTTGACCATGTGTGTTTGTAGATGTAGGGCAGCAAGAGGGCCAGCTGGGAGACAAATTGGGTGACTGCAATTGTTCCAGGGAGAGGGGCTGGTGGTCTGGATCAGCTGACTGTTGGATTATTTTGAAGGTAAAGTGATAGGGCTTGCTGATGCATTAGAGGTTGGGTATAAGAAAGGAGTAGTCAAGGGTGATGTCAGGGTTTCTGGTCTGAACTACCAGAAGAATGGAGTGGCCATAACTGAGACAGAAAAGGCTCTGGCAGGAGCAGATTTGGGGGAAGATAAAGGGACCCATTTTGATCATGTACATCTGAGATGCCTGTTAGCTATGTGAGTGGTGAGTTGGGTATAAGAACCTGGGGGTGGAATTGGAGATGGGTGGCCCTTGACTTTCTGTGCTAGCTTTCAGTTTTAGTTTGGAAATCCTCCTACACACACATACACACTCTCTTTATCCTTGATGCTTCAATGAAGTGCATTTCACACTCTGACCTCACAAGGGGGATAAGACTTAAGCTGACCAATCAGAGCCTGCATTGCCTTTCCATTGAAATTGATCTAGAGATTGGCATGTGACTCCTTTAGGGCCGATGAGATGCCATGAGAATTTTGCAAAGACTTCTGGGTAGAGGATTTGAAGGGTTGGAGCTTCTGCAGCTATACTGTGACTGTGAGGAGTGAAAGGGGTTGAGCACAAGAGAGAGGGAGACAAAGACCAGGCACTGGTGATCAAATTATGGCTGAAGCAATCTCTATCTCTCATGCTTACCTTGTCTTATGAGAGCCGCCAGTAAATTCTCTTTCCAAAAAAGTCTCATTTGATTCTGTGGACAGATATTTAGGCATTAGCTGTGGGATATACATGATCCTATACCGTTGCTTCTCAAGTGTCATCTGTAGTGAGTTCATCATGTAGAATTTTGCAAAGATTATTAGACTTGAAAAATTCTTTTAAAAAGTCAATTCTAAAAAGCTTATTAAAATCGGAAAACTCAATCCCCAACCCAGATTTAAAGAATCAGAATCTGCATTTTAACAAGATCTCCAGATGATCTGAATCCACAAATAAGCATTCATAGGCCAAAAGGAACTTGTGCTCTTCCTGGGAGAAAAAGATATCTTTGTGATATAAATCAATAACAATGCCAGGGTGCATGGGCATTGGCAAAAATTGCCTCCGGAGCAATAATAATAACTACTATTTACTACGTACTTACTATGTTCTTTGCTCTGTTAAATCTTTCATAGTTATTACCTCATTCATGCTAACAGAATTAGACATTATTAACCCCTTACTTGAAGTCACACTTCCCTTACAGGAAGTGGCTGTGGTGGTGAACATCTCTTGCCTTTGTTCACCTCACCTCCATTCCCCCTTCATTTGTACCAGCTGCCCCCGGACAGGGCTGCTTCTCCCCATCCCAACCCCACCCTCAACCTGGCTGCATGCCTGGCCAGTTAGCTCATTTCATTCCTCTGCTCAAGGAGACTGGTTCTGGGAATGCACCTGACAAGTCAGTCCAATATTCATCAGCTCTGGAATTTTTTCTGGAACTGTGGAGAAACCAATGCTCTCTTTCTAATGGGGAAACTAGACAAAATGTGGGTCTGTTATTGCTGCCACAGTTGGGGGCCTGGAAGTGAATCCAGATGTAAAAAGAGGCAGATTTCTAATGACATTTCTTAAGTGCCTGGATCAGCCACACCTAAATTTAATTATCCTTGGATTTTTTTTTTCTTTTTTTGAATGCAATCCAATAAATTCTTTTGGGTGGAAGGTACTAAGGCCAGTTTGAGTTGGGTTTCTATAATTTGAAACCGTAAGGGTCCTGATGAATATAGCAACAAAGGCAGCCCTCAAAACCAGCTCTGCTTAACCCAAAGCTCATTCTCTTAACCAGTGCCCCCTACTCTGGCATATAAAGGAGGGTGAAACCCAAAGGTCACGAAAATTGACTTGGACCATAAGGAGTTCACAGTGGTGCAGGAGGGAGAGGATTAAATCAAGTAGAACAGACAGCTGAGCTCCTTGCCCTAATTTCCTATCCTTCTCTGTACTATGCTCCCTTCAGCTGAACTGCAGGCAAGGCTGGCCCCCTGCCTGGGTTTTTCTACTGGACCTCTAGAACAGAGTTGGTGCTGGGCATGCAGGCAGCGTTGCGAGGTAAATGTTGTTGAATAAATGTGTGATTGACAACTCCAGGCTAGCTGGGTATTTCTGCGGTGGATATTTTGCAGTCTGAAGATACGTGTCTTTTTTTCTACAGCCTTAGATCCACGTTGCTGCCATTTCTGCCCACAGTGCTGCCTCCTCCCGTCTCGGAGAGAGTCGAGAAGCTGCCTTCTCTCTTGTGCATGTGATTCTCCAGCCTTCCTTCTCCTTTCTTAGTCCCCACTCGCTGCCCACCTCTGCTCCAAGCAGAGTTACAGTTATAGGAACGGCACCCTGGCTGCTTCCCACCTCTGCCCTAGACCAAGGTCTCTTTTCTCCTTGTTCTCTTGTTCGTGCTTGACTGTTTCAGGATAACTTCAGTGGGAAAAATTCAATAATTCACAGCTCACTTCAGTTCTCCCTAGCCCACCACACGGTTAGCTGAATTAAGCAATTTTAACAATAGACATTAATAAGCAAAAAAACCACAAACCATTCATTGGGCCTGTAGATAAGAGACCAATTTTCCAGCCCCCATCCTTGACCCCATGACTTCCAGCCTGCTTCCCCTCTGGATGGATATGCCTTCTGGTGGGTGAAATGTTTAATGGCTCCCCTGAGCTTCTGAGGAGAGAGACCAATGAGAAGACGACTCTGTTCTGATGGATCATGATTGGATGGCTCATTTGCCATTCAGTTGTTTTGTATATTAATCCCGCCCCTACCATTCTAGGTTCTGTTCCAAACTCCGGGGACAAAGCAACTCCCAGGACAGACCAGGTCCCTGTCCCCAGGGAAGGAGAGAAACAGCAAACAAGCAAACAGATAAATGAGCATTTCAGGGCAATGAAATAGAGCTCAACTGGTAATAAAGGAAGTGCCTTGGTATCAGAGAGAGTAATCAGAGGTGGCCTGCTGAGACCTGAGAGAGAAGGAAATAGCCCCAGAAGATCAACCTGTGCAGAGGTTCTGAGACAGGAGAGAGCTTGGCATATTCTAGGAGCTGACGGAAAGCCAGAATGAGCTTGTCTGCAGTAGAGGAAAGTGATAGAAGCTTGTAGAGGTCAGCTGGGGCCAGATGAGGGAGGCCCAGCCAGCCACAGCAAAAAGTCACAGCGCACTGTGGAGGCACTAGGTGGTTTCATGTGGTGTGGTTTGGTTTATGTTTTGAGAAGCTCACTCTGGCTACTGAGGGAAGAATGAACTATGAGGGGCCCAAAGAAAATCCATGTCACGGCTCTGAAAGCTAAGTCACCAGGTGGCTTTCTCTGAAGGCTGGGGCTGGAAGGCGGGATTCTGGTGACATATTTAGGCTAGAAACTCAGACATGAAGACCCCAACTGCCGCCCAGAGAATCTTGCATCTCATAGACTTCTGGTTGAAACAGGATCCTATAGAGGTTGCATCTGGAGGTCCTGTGGTCTCGCTCCTGGGGGAACAGGCTTGTTTCTGCCCTCAGCCTGGACCCCAACTTCTTATGACAGAGACAGGGACACATTTAGGCAATCAAGGAAAACAGCTGCAAACATCACAGCCTCAAAGAGCACCACTGTCACTCAAACTGATGCCGGAGATGATTTAGGTGGACCTGGCAGGCAAGGTCCCACTTGGGAAGCACAGAGAGCCCCGAGCGAACGAAAGGAAAAGCAACAGACACACAGATGCCACATGAAGGCTGAGCTTCAAGCCCACACCCACAGCTCAGTTGGTATTGCTAACATGCCCTCTCCCTTGGCATCTTCAGAATAAGTAAATAATCTGTCTACCTGAAATGAACTTCTCCAAAAAGAAAGAAAGAGAGAGTGAGTGAGCACTTGGAACATTGCTGAGACTTAAAATGACCAACTTTGATCAAGATGAGTTAAGTAAAATTGCAGGCTCCTCATCAGCTGCATTTTAAGTCGATATTTGGAGCCATTCAGTCATTATAAAATCATCTGGACTTCTCAGTGGAAGTACACATTGGGGAGTTTATTTCTGAGCCTCTCAGAATACCAAGGAGAGTCTGTCCAATACAGGATCTGGGCAGAGCACACAGCTCCCTTTTAAATGAGGACGACACGATGCCCAGTTGCCTCTCCATTTAATTCCCTCTCCCCTCTGTGCAAGTTTCCCTGGAAGCATGCAGTCATTTCTGAGGATGGAAGAAAGGGCTCTTGGAGCCTCACCTGAGGAAGCAGGTTACTGCTGGCTGGCAGAGCATTCCAGAGAACTCTCTGTTGGGCTGAACACCCAGCCGGACACTGGGTCTGAAGAAAAAGGGGGATTTGGGAGAATCCTTGACGTTCTTTAGAGGAAACCAACTGAGTCCACTCCACCTCCATGGTCTGCAGCAGAATCCAAAACTGTGAGGGGATTTCAGGGGTCGTTCTGCATTTAGCTAGAGCAAAACCCCAGAGAGCCCATGTCCAGCCACAAGCCAGGGTCTGCTGGGGAAATACCAGCTCCCTCACTGACCAATGCCCTGCGCAGCTACTGCTTACACCTGGCTTCTCTGCTGGCACCACGGAAAATCCTGCTGGGCTTCGCCAACTGCTTGGCACCATCACCAGGGGCTTCAACCCCACCCATTGCCACAGACCTAATGGCTTGATCCTGGATTAAGCAACCAATCGACCAATACTGAATCATGTTATTCGGTGTTGCCCTTTAAGGAAAATAAAATATGGTCCCTACCCTCTAAGGAATTGCCCATTTGTTGGGGCCGGGGCGGGGCAAGCAGCATGCAAGAAAAACTTGTATTGTAAGGTCAACTCCAGACTGCTGGTACAATCCAATTTCACTCTAAAATAAATGTGGCGGCCATCATCAAAAACCTACAGACAGTAAATGCTGGAGAGGGTGTGGAGAAAAGGGAACCCTCCTGCACTGTTGGTGGGAATGTCAATTGATACAGCCACTATGGAGAACAGTATGGAGGTTCCTTAAAAGACTAAAGATAGAACTACCGTATGACCCAGCAATCCCACTACTGGGCATACACCCTGAGAAAACCATAATTCAAAAAGAGTCATGTACCACAGTGTTCATTGCAGCTCTATTTACAATAGCCAGGACATGGAAGCAACCTAAGTGTCCATATACAGATGAATGGATAAAGAAGATGTGGCACATATATACAATGGAATATTACTCAACCATAAAAAGAAACGAAACTGAGTTATTTGTAGTGAGGTGGATGGACCTAGAGTCTGTCCTACAGAGTGAAGTAAGTCAGAAAGAGAAAAACAAATACCATATGCTAACACATATATGGAATCTAAAAAAAGAAGATTCTGAAGAACCTCACAGCAGGATAGGAATAAAGATGTAGACGTAGAGAATGGACTTGAGGACACAGGGAGGCGGAAGGGTAAGCTGGGACAAAGTGAGAGAGTGGCATGAACATATATACACTACCAAACGTAAAATAGATAGCTAGTGGGAAGCAGCCGAATAGCACAGGGAGATCAGCTTGGTGCTTTGTGACCACCTAGAGGGGTGGGATAGGGAGGGTGGGAGGGAGACACAAGAGGGAGGAGATATGGGGATATATGTATATGTATAGCTGATTCACTTTGTTATAAAGCAGAAACTAACACACCATTGTAAAGCAATTATACTCCAATAAAGATGTTTTAAAAATAAATAAATAAATGTGTCTGTTCATGGGGATAGTGGGGATCTCAAGAAGTGTACAAGGTCAAGCCTGCAATCCAGAATCCCACAGTCCAAAGTACCGTAATTCTTTATTCATTTGTTCAGGAAATACTGTTCATGCTGACTCTATTCCAGGCACTGTACTAGGCACTGAGAATGTAACTGTAACTAAGGCCAATAACAAGGTAGATACTTTCATGGAGTTCACATTCTGGTGGACCAGACAAATGCACTCGCCATGCAACCAGTAATCCCTCCCTCCTTCTGCCCACCCATTCATGTGTTCACTCACTCATGCATTCAGGGAGCATTTATAGCGAATCTACCAACCCTGGCACTGTGCCAGGCTCTGGATGCCTTGTGGGAAACCGCAGACGAGGACTGATGCCCACAGAGCTTAGAGTCCAACAGAATTGTGGTGAGGGTGTGACCTGAATAGGAGAGTTCAGGTGGTCAGCAGAGGGCCAGGCCCTTATGGGGGGGGGGTTCAGAGAGGACTTTGCCGATGAGGTAGAGTTCAAGGTCAGATTGGAGCCTTCCCCTGCTCCCTCCCTCTGCATCTCCTCCCTGACCTCTTCAGAGTTGAGCAAGATGAACAAAGACCTCCCTAGGCTCTGGGCTATGGCCACACACCTGGAAGTTCTTTCTTTATAATCATAAAGTTCTCCTTCCTGACTTCAGCTGCACAGGGTCTCCTCACTGCTGCCAGAAAATGTTTGCCCAGTGTGAAGACCTAGCAACAAATCCAAACACCAACCCATACATCTAACCGTGGCCTCTTCCTCGCTGCCCCTGCTCACTGCTATCCCAGGGTCAAAGCTGGGACTTCCTGGGGACAGGCTGAGTGCAGGGTGAAACAGGAAGAGGTGAGAGTAAGTGCAGGTGCCCGGGAAGGTTTCCCTGACAGCACAGGGTCTGGAAGAACTTCCACATCAGCATTCCTTTCAGTGATGGGGGTGCATGCAGGACTGAGAGGTCCCCTGAAGGGCAGTTTCACTGGTTGGGTCCGTATCCTGCAATTGTGCCGGGCACAGTTTGCTTTCACTCCTGACACAATCACAGGAGCCCTGCTCTGGGCCTGACACCGCAGAAGGCACTGGGCCAAGCAAGACGAAGGGATGCAAGGGGCTCACCCTCTAAAGGGACACAGATATGTAAATAGTGCTCATAACCAATGGAGAAGCATGCAAACTAAGTATTCATCCACAGTGGTTGATGCAAATATATGAGCAACAGGGATGGAGATGAAAGACACTTACAGGGTAAAATTCCCCTGTTCTCATGATTAACTGGAGGTGGGTGGGGAGATGAATGTGCAGGGAAAACCAAGGACATAGGATCCTAAATCACGTGTTCTGTGTCCCTTCCCCTCTCTGGTTTCAGTTTTCTTATCTGCTTGATGTTCCTTTAAGTGTTCCTTCTGTGATAGTGTGATGCCCCAGGTGTCCATTGCTCCTCATTATTGCTAGCGTTTATTCAGCATCTACTGTGTGTCAGGCAGTGCTGAGTATTTTTTATGCCTTTTAGCAACCACCCTGCTGTGAAGGCATTATTGTCCCCATTTGAAATATGAGCAAACTGAGGCTCAGTTAGAGTGTGGATGTATTTTCAATGAGGAGCCCTGTGCAAAGAGGCCAAGTGACCTTTGTCATCACCGCGGGAAAGCTTTTCTTTCCCATTGAATTGGCTCAAAGGGAGTGTACCTGCACTTTCCCTCCCAGCTTGACCTTCCAGTTCAAGGGCACCGCTGACCTCCCCAGACTCCGTAAAAAGTTTCACTGTTTTGTTTGAAAGCTAGCAGGGATGACACGGACTCGGCCAAACGCAGCTGGGAGTTGGGGGGCGGGGTGGGGGGAGGGGAAGACAGGCTTACGGACGGGTTGATCAGAAATGTTAGATCACCTGGAGGAAACCCCAGACACCTAGCCCACGCCTTGCATTTGGGAGTTGAGGAAAATGTGGTTCAGGCTGGGAAGGAAGTAGTCTCCGGTCGCACAGCACGCCAGAGGTCGAGCGCAGGGCGTGCGGTCTTCACCCTCCCGCGGGGTCCCAGGACCACGCCCTGCACGCGAGGAAACGTCCAGCCCCCTCGCTCCGCCCAGCACTCTCTCCACCTCCACTACCCCGTTAGGGTAACAGCTAAGGAGGGAGGTGAGGCTCCACCTCCATCTGGGTAATTATGTTCTCATTAGGAGCCCATCCGCCGGGCCAGGAGTTGCTTGGAGGGCGCGCCCCCAGCTCTGCTAACAGTGCAAGCCGTGGCGAGGGAGCGAGCTCTGGGGCTCAGCAGACAACAAAGCCCAGTGACCCCGGCACCTGGCCAGGGATCCAGCGCTGGCCCGGAGGCACCCAGAAGCTCAGGGAGCTGCCTGGAAAACCGAGGCCTAGGAGTCAGGTCTGGGCTCGTTGGGTCCTAGAAATCACCACCACTACATCCCCCCTACCTCCACCCCAGCTTCAGCCCCCCGCCCCCCGTCCCTGCTCCGAAGTTGCCCTGCACCAGACCCCTAACTCAATCTCTGCCCTCAGGGAACTGGGTGAGGGAGGAGGCAGTGTGGTAGGAGAGACCACACTCCAAAGAAGCCCGGGAAGCGGTAACCACTCTGCCTGTCTGGGGTGGGGAAGGCTTCCCGGAGGAGGTTACCATTGAGGCAAGAAAGACGGAAGTGACCAAGGTGACCTGGGCAGCGGAGGAGCCTTTCAGACAGAGGGTGAGGCCGAATGAGGGGGTGGTCCTGGAACCCCTACAGGCTTGATTCTGATCAGGTTTATTTGAGATAAGAGCAAGAAGCAGGGCCCAGATCTAGAAGCCTAGAGGATCCTAAGCACTAAAGGAAGCCATTGTGAGGTGTAGGTTAGAATCACCCCCCCTCCTAGCTTCTGGTTGGGGGCAGGAAGGTAGTCCCTACTGAGCTAATGACCCCTTTTTTCTCTATCCCTCTGAATCCCCAACACACCACCCTTGAAGCTGGAGCACAGTTTTCAGATGAAGGTCATTCACCTGTCTCTGGCAGAGGTAACAATCACCTTTGCCCCAGAGGTGAGGGAGGTGGCCCAAAGGCCAAGTGCAGGCCCCAGATGGGCCTTGTAGAGAGAGAGCTGTCGACAGCCCCATCCAGGCTAATGGGAAGCTCAGGCCTGAGGAGGAGGGCAGTTTGAGGGGTGGAGAACCCCACATTTCCTCAGAGCCCCCTAGGGCAGGAATACCAGCTTAGCACTTCCCAGCGCTTGCTGCTGTGGGTCACCACTAACCCCTGGAGCCCACTGCAGAGGAGAGACAGGCCCAGCCCCCAATGTCTCCTCCCTGCCAGCTCCAAATAAGGCCTGGTGGGAGGGTAAGGAGGTGGTTGTGAGCCTTGGGAAGGTAGGGTCTGTGCTGTATGGACAGGACCACTTCTCGGAGGACAAGCCTTTTAGATGAACTGCTTAGATCCCCAGAAAGATAGGATTTTGAAAAGTAGGGAAGAAGAAAAAGGGTACTTCAACTGAGAGAAAAGAAACAGCAGGTGCAGAGGTATGAAGACAGTAGTGGGACATGGGTTCATCAAATGGTGGAGAGAAGAGATCAGCAGGTGGAAGAAGTGGCTGGAACCAGGCTGAGAAGGATCTCCAATGCCAAGGTCAGAATTTGGAGAGGAAGCGCTCCCCCAGGAAGGGGCCAGCTGGAGGCACCACAGAATCAAGGGATAACTTCTCACTCTTGTCCCACTTGGGGCCCCCTTTGCTCCCCCTCTGTGTTCACCTTTCAGGCCCCAGAGCAGGGGTTCAAAGTGAGCCTGAGTCCCTGGAGCCTTCCCCTTGGCCTCCAGCCCAGTCTCGGGCCTAGCCTTCAGGAGCCAGATCAGCTCGGCTGCAGCCGGGACTCACTAAACCCAGGCAAAAGAACTGGGGGGAAGAGAGGACCAGAGAACCGCTGGAACCTCAGGGCCAGAGGGCTCTTGGAGATGTTTAGATTCCTTTCTGTCTTTGTACAGATGGGCAAACTGAGGTCAAGCGAGGGGACTTGCCAAAGTCTCCCAGAGGAGCACAGCCTGGTGGTCCCACAGCTTGGACGTCCACCCTGGTGGTCTGCTCCTCAGGAAGAGGGGTGACCACCCGCTCACAGCCAAGTAAGCTTCAAGCCCATTTGGGGCTCAGCTCCCTTGGGCGGTGGCTACCGCAGCCCCGCGGCCGCGGCCGTGAGTCCTGGCCTGGGCGGTATCTGTGTGTGCCTGGCGGGCGGGCTCTGCTCCGGCTGAGCGACTGGGTCGAGCTGGTTCCGCTGCCCAAGGCTCCAGCTCTCCCGGATTTCTACCTCCCAACCGGAAGAATGCAAAGAAAGGATTTTTTTTTTAAGTGTCTCCTTTTTTAAAGAATAGTTTTTTAAAAAAAAAATTCTTCTAGGACTCCTCGTCCTCACTTCCCTGGGGAGTGACTAGGGTGGAGAACTGTGGCGCAGGAACAGAAAAGCACCCGGTCCCCTCCTCACTCCCGAAGGATCCGGGGCCGCTGGGGCTGTGGATGGCGCCTGCTAGAGATGCGGACCCCTGGACCGCGAGCTGAGGAATAACCCGGTGTGAGTTTCAGCGCAGGCCGCGTGCTTGTTGAGTCTCAAAATCGGAGGAGCCGCGGGAACAAATAGAGAAACATTGCTTATTATGCTATTATTAATCCCTCACACCCCCCTTCTCTCCAGCCTCCAGGAGCTAATTAAATTCATCTCTGAATCTCGGGCCAGGAAAAAGCCTCCAAAACGAACAGAGCCAGAGGGGCCCATGCCGCGGCTCCCGCCCCTGGGCTGCCCACCTCTTTTCCCACGCCCGACCTCCCCTTGGCCGAAGCGACTTGGTCAGACTTCCAGAATTAAAACGAAGTCGTTTATTTCAATTTTGCTTTCACATTATGTTCCGATACAATCAAAACTCCTGGACGAACCTCTTGAATACAAGTCCTGCGATGAGCACGATCACAGGTCCCGGGAGCTGGGTAATACGGCAGGGAGGACTCGGGATTCAGAGGCGGCGGAATAAAACATACGCTGCTTCGGGATCTGTGAGCGGAGAGTCCAGAGGCAGAGGCGTGGGAAGCGTGACGCTTAGGGCAGAAAGGTTCCGGCTCCTCGAATTGGGATTACTCCTGATGCATTTGGACTGCGAAAAGCCCAAACTTCGCTTCCAGGCCGGCAGCCAGGCCTGGCCTAGCAAGATTTCAGCCAAATTTCTTACGTTTGCGCCAAAGCAGGGAGCACGGGGCGAATGCAGGGTTGGCCCTATGCCTGCGCAGGAAGGAGCGCAGGCCGATTTGGCGAGGAAGCCCTCCTGCCCTGGCTTTTCTTGGGTTGCATCCCACCAAGTCCCCTACCACTCTGAATCTCGCCCTTCCGCACCCCTGCCTCCAGACCTTGTAACTGGGGAAGGTGCGGAGTTTAGGAAGCAGTTTCAGAAAAATAAAAGTCCCACTTCAACTTTATTGGATTAAAGCAAAATTAAATCTTGGCTATTCACAGGTATGTTACAGAGGACGAGGAAGCGTCCGGAAGAACCTCCTGGCGTTTAGTGGAGCTACAGGACACGAGGGCATTAACAAGCATCAGAACATCAAGCAGCCTTAGATTTCACGATCACTCCGAATAGGACATAGAAATACGGAAATACAGCCAGTTTCCACTGGGAAGAGTTCTTCGTGTACAAATGATATATATTTATATATATATATATATTTTTTTTTAACCAGTCACCGCTAAGGTGAGTTCTTTCTCTGCTAACAAGCAGCCGAGGATACAAAGTATCTTCAGCTAATTAATTCGAGCGGGTGTTTTCCGAGCAATACTTGCCAAATTAAAACTACCTCCCCATCAAAAAAACAAAAACAAAAACAGAAAAACAAAAACAAACAAAAAAACCAAAAAACACCTTCCCCCCTCTCCAAAATAAAAAAGGGGGGAGGGACATATTAGATTTCAGCGGGTGTAAAGATTCAGATGGCGACTCAGAGGAGGAAGATATTTCACATTATACAGTGAAATGCAAAGTTTCTTTTACATAAATTGTAGGGAACGTGAACATGAGGGTAAGAAACAATGACAAGGAGTCTCTCTTGATTACTGCCACTGGAATGCGGGAGGCGAGTTTATTTTTGGAAATGGGAGTGCGCAGAGCTAAGCGGAATTTACTTCTCCTAGAGGAAACGGACAAAGTTGTCCGACCGCCGGGTGCGCACCTTTTACCCGGATACAGCTGCGGAACATGTAGGAAGTTTGAAGTCGTGCCGCTTTCTCGTCCTCTAAAGTTCTGCCTCTTTATCATTTTCCCCTCCTGCCTTCGCCCTCTCCCTGCCTCCATTCCCGCGATGAGCCAGTCAGAGGGGAAATACGAGGAATCCCGAGAAGGTCGAGTACTTCCAGCCCCCCATCAAGTTTCCTCGCTCCAGCTTGAGGTATGCTCGGTCGCCTTTCTCCATCTGGATTAGAACTCCGTTGCTGGCGGCTTCCCGGGTCACGTCCTGGTCACCAGCGAAGGCTGAAATCACCGGCCACCCGTTTAACATGAGGCTCACCTGAGAAAGAGACAGGCCCGCTTCAGAGGCGCAACCTAGGCGGGTACCGAAGCGGCGATAAAGCCGCGAACCTTCGCCGCTTGGCTAACAGCCATAAGGCCTGGAAGCAGGGGGCGGGGGTGGGGCGGGAGAGCGGAAAGAAAAGGCGCTTTGCAGTTTACTGCTGAGGGTCCAATGAGGCGAAAGACGGCCCATCTGGGTGACAGGAAGGGTCTGCCCCCAAAACAGGAGTCACTTTCATTTCTTGGACGCGCCAATAGAATCCTGATTCGCTCTCTTATCCAGTTTAATGAACCCGTAGGTCGCTCAAGCGCCCAGAGACCTTCAGCCTCGCCCTCCCCCCAGCCTCAAAGAGAAAGTCAGGCAACTGGCGCTTCCGGGAACACAAACAAATAGAAACAAACACACAAAACGCCTGGTTCCTCCCGGACCCGGCTGCCAGGACACAGCAGAGACGCAATGGAGGAGCCAGGCAAGGCTTCGGCTGATGAGAAATTTCGCGCAGAGCTACACTCAGTGCTTCATCCCCAACCCCCGGGCTCAGTTCCCGTCCCAGATCCAGTCTCGCCCGCCACCGCCTGGTTTTGCCCTTGCGGTGGCACCAGAAGCCAAAGGCCCTGCGCCCTCTCCCCAACCGCGCGTTCCGCCTTCTGTGTCCGCCCAAAGGAATCCTGTACACCTTTGGGAACCTGGAGAGCCGGCGAGTGCTGGCTAAGGAGAGGCAGGAGCCAGGAGGGCGTGGCACTATGCCCCTCCCTTCTGTCTCCACCCTTAAACTGCTAAGGCTCGGCGCTGCTTGGTCAGAAATCCGGAGTCGGCCCCCATAAAGACGCCAGGAGACCCCCCCCTCCCCGCGAGCCTGGCGCTGAACGCAAGCGCACAGGCGTCTCGCGGGCTGCACAGCTGGGACGGGGTCTGGGATACTGTCCGTGGTGCTGAGGGCGAGGATCGCGGAAAGCTTCCCTAAGCGGGAACTGTCCCTGATGCTAACAGAAACCTCTAAGGGAAATCCCTGGAGTCCAATAGCGGGAGAACCTCTTTGCAGGGTCCCAGAAGGCAGACGCAGAAAACTGTGCCTGGGGATGGAAATAGGTTCCAAGAACCAATGACAGGGAAGGCAAGGGAGAGTCCAAGCCACAGAACCGTGAGGCCCTGCTACTCGTCCCTCCAAGCAGCCCGGACACATGCAGCTGCCCCTTCCATCTCCCACCCCCACAGGGCTCGCTCAATCCCGCGGCTAGTAGCCCCCTACCGGGGCTGGGGCCTGGCCCTGAGGCGGCAGCTGACCTGGATGGTCTGTCTGTTGTAGACTTTTACCACGTGGAAGTTAAAACTGTAGATCCCTTTGCGCGGGGCGATGAAAGTGCTGCGTTCTGAATCAAAGTTGCTCCCGATGTTCACTAGTACCTATAACGAGACGGGAACGAAGGGGAGTAGGCAAGAATCTGTCCAGAACTCTTGTCCCTGCGTTTCCGCAGAGACCTCGGAGAGGATCGAACATCTACCTACCACCTCTCCCCTAACCTCCACCAATCCAATCTTCCCGGAGCACTCACCTGGTCGAAGTAGATGATCATGGTGCGATTACTCATCTCGGACGGCTCGTGGTTGGTGCTTCTGATGGCAGAGAAAGCCACCTTAGCGCTGCCGGAGCGCACAGAGATGCCCAGAGCTGTGCCCGTGGGATCGGACGTAGGGTTGGAGTCGCAAACCACCAGGCACTTGCCCTCCAGCACGATGGGCTCCGTCTCATTCTGCCCGAGGGCCGGGCCCGCCAGCCATGCTGCCCCCAGCAGCAGCAGCTCCACGACGCCCAGCATCGCGGCGCCGGCGCCCACCCCGCCCCCCACCCCGGGGGCTGCCTGCGCCAGCCGCCCCCCCCCGCCCCAGCCCCGCTCCGAAACCCCCTCCTCAGCTCCGTGAGCAGCTCCACCGACGCCGCTCTGGACACTTCAGGTCTTCCTTGCACTCCTGGGCAAGCGTGCCCCCCGCGCGATGCTCCCGGAGCCCTGCCCGGGTCTCAGGGGTACCGCGGCTGCCCAGCCGCACTTGGATGCATAGCCGCTGCCGCTTGATCCTCGCTGCTTCCGCCGCCTCCTGCCCGCACCGGCCGCTCCCGCCGCCGCCGCCGATCTGAATTATTGATGCAGCCGGCGATGCAGCCGGAGCGGGCGGCGAGCGCGCGCCGGGCACAAAGGCGCGGACCGAGGCCTGGCCCCGCCCCTGCCACCTCCCTCTCCAGCCCCGCCCCCGCACCGGCAGAGGCTCCGCCCCCTGGCCAATCCTGGCGCGCCGCGCTCCCCGCCGAGCCAATGGCGGCGCTGTCCGCGCGCGGCCACCTGACCCTGGGCGCTGTTGTTATTAGGCGCGGCGAGGCCGGCGGCGCGCGGCAGCAGGGTTGGGCTCTGGCCGGGAGTCGACGGAGAGAGCGAGGGTCGGGAGCGCGCGCGCGCCCGCGCCCAGACCGTCTGCCGCGGCCGCTCGCTCTCTCGTTTCCCGCCTCCCGCTACGGTCTTGTTCAGCCCCTCAGCCCTTCCGCGCACCTCCCTCGCCGGCCCTCAGGTAGGGGGCGGCGCGCGCCCAGGGTCCGGAGTTGAGTCGCAGGGGGCCGAGAGACGCCCGTGTGTGGGCGCGTGGGGCGGGAGGGGAGCGCCCTCCAGCGGGCAAAGGCGCGAGGGGCAGCGGGCGCGCAGGTGAGCCGTGGCGTGCGGGCTGACCGGGCTGTCGGGCCGCAGGGCGCGTGCGTGCGCGACTGGGCGGGGCGTGCGCGAAGGCCTTGGTGGGAGGAGGCGCACGAGAAGCTGCCGGGAGCTGGCGCGGCGGGGTCTGGATGCCGCTGTCAGCATCCCGGCCTCGCGGCTAAGAGCGTAAAGGTGGGCCGGCAGCTCTCTCTCGCTTCTCGATGTGCCTGCGGAGTCGGATCTAGCGTTCACTCATTCATTCGTTCGTTCATTTATTCGAGATAGATCATTGAACACTTACGAAGTGCCAGGCACAGGGCCACGCGCCAAGGATGTAGTGATGAGCAAAAACAGACGAGGCCTGTCTTCGTGCCTCTTACAGCCTAGTGCAGGAGGCAGTGACAAGTCCAGTGGCGTCGCAGGCAGGCTCATTTCCCTGATATCATTTTTATCTTTTGCAAAAGTTATATTTTGCATCCGTATTTTTTTATTTACTATGCACCTTTGCGGCATGTTTTATCCACGTGTACCTGCATATTATTGCCTTGAGTACAGACACCAAATCTTGTGACTTATGGGCTATTTTTCAAGGATGATTTTGAAATTTCAAGGCGAGTCAATTTTCGCCTCACGTATTAACTTAGAACTTTACACACAAGTAGTCACAAACGTGAAAGTGAAAATACAGCTTTGATAAGTGGCAGAGAGAGAGGAGCAGCGGAGATGGTAAGAGGAAAGGCGCGTTCCAGCCTGGGTGCGAGAAGGCAAGAGACCTGAGGATGAACGCCGGCGGTTAACCCGGCGGAGGCTGGAGGGCGAGCGGACCTCTCCGTCAAGTCCAAAGCAAGAGAGCGCGGGCTTCGGACGCCAAGCAGAGGCGGGTGGGGATGCTGCCCACCGGGGTGCCTGGAGCTTTGGTCCCCGCCGAGCGACCTTGAGCCTTCGTGCTCTGCCGAGCCAGAGCAGACGTGCGGCCGGCGGCGGCGGCCTGGTGCGAGCCCGGGGATCTGGAGGGACTTGGGTCGCGGGACAGCACCTCCTTTCGGCTTCCGGGCTCGCCGCTGGCGGGGTGTGCAGCCGCCTAGGGTACGCTCTTCCCTACTCGGGAGCCTGCCTTGGAATCGCTAACAGCCACACCTTTCGGCTTCGCAGCCTCTTTTGTGTCTTTGTGACTTAGCTAGCTGTTTAGAATCACCTGGAGGTACCCCATGGCCGACCCTCGCTTCCGTTGGGACGCCTGCCTGCCGGGGTCACTGAGTTCGCCAGGAGAAAGGGAAGGAGCGAGGAAGAGGCAACAATTTTACTTTCAATTAAATTGACACAAAACTATTCTTTCAGCTCATATCTTTTTGAGACATCCCCAGAAAACGTTGCCAGCTGTGATTACACTTAATGTGAGAGCATGAACTAATTGAGGGGAGAGCTGAGTAATGAGACTGCACCCAGTATAGCCGCAGAGGCTGGCAGCTCCAGAGGTGGAGGGTACCTGGCGAAATATCTGTATAGAACCAATGGCACGCGCTCAGTGCCCTGGCTCTACACAGGCATTCCACAGATATTTACTGGTTGCCACCCCCGTCTGGTGGGGAAGCCTGTTTTCATGGAGCTCACAAACAGGACTGAGGTTACCTGGAGGAACCCCCTCCAGCCCCCTCCTCTTCTGTTCCTGGGGAGGCCCTGGCAGGCAGTGCCCAAGCCTGAACTGCCATCTGTATGCCAGTGATGGGGATCTTGTATGGGCAGTCGCCGCAGCCTCCCTGCAACCCAGACCAGTCATTTTAAAGGCCTGCTGGACCTCTTTTGTTTATATATCCTGCAGGCATCTTTAACTGACCCATAATTTGTCTCCTATCCTTTGTCACCCAAACTCTGTCTCTTCCTTCTTTCCCTATCCCAGTGACAATAGCTACACCCACCTAGGGATTCCCGCATCTAACCTGACTCTATCTTTACCTCCTATTTGTTTGAGCCATTCTTGTAGGGCTGCCTGTTTGGGGTTCATCATCTCTCACCTGGGATACTGCAAAAGCCTCCTAATTTTATCAGTCAGGGAATTTGTATAGAGATCACCTCCTGGCTCTGCTATATAGTGTTTATTCTTTCATTTGGTGGATATCTATTGAGTGCCCTGAAATATGAAACCGCCACTTTTCTCCCACGTAAGGGAGACTTCCCTGACCACCAGACTTCAGAATGATTACTCCCCTGGCATTGCCTGTCCCTCTTCCACAGAGTATGTGTTTAAAAAATAATGAATTTAATGTTAATGGAGATGTGCTTTCCTGAATTGGGAGGATTAAATAAAGTAATGCATATGAGGAGGTAAATTCATTAGAAACCTCAAAAGCAGTCATGTTTATTTTTAATGTTATCACATTGTTACACTCAGGATTCTTTTAGCTGCAAGTGACAAAACCAATTCAAACTGGCTTAAGTATAAAGGATTTCATTTAATTGATGAAAAAGCCTATAGGTAGGTCTTGCCAGTTAAAGTATGGTTGGAGCCATCAGTCAGGGTTATCAGGATCTGTTTCCTGGTTTTGGCTTCATTTTCAGACAAGTTGTTTCTATACGATAGCCCCTTAGAAGCTACTGCCAACTCAGAGCAAAGAAAGGAGAGCACTTTTTCTTCAATGTTTGCTGCAAAAGTCCCAGAGCTGTTCTTACAGGGACATCAGAGTCACTTGCCCCTCTCTGAACATGGAGAATGGACCGTTCTGCTGACTAAGCTTGGATTCAGATGTCTTCCTCCAAAAAGGGGTTTGATGTTAGCTCCACATTATCTGGAGTAGGGGAGTTCTCCAAAGGAAAATTAGAGGAAGGATGCTGGGTAGGCAGAAACAACACATGTCTATTTTAGTCCCTCTCAAAGGGTCAACTGCAATATATTTCACCCGAAAAGAATGGTGATGAAGAGTGATGCAGTAGCCAGAACAGTAGATATGTGTTTGTTTTGGTCCTATGGGATCTTCAAGATCTCAGCTAAACATGCAATCAGGTACTGTCAACATTGATGCCACCGAAGGGTTAGCTTTGAAGTCTGAATGCACTTCGAATGGTAGAGCCAGATGATTATAAATAATTAAGTAATTTAACATTCTGTTCTAAAAGATTTCTATGGCAACATTTTGTTGGAGTTGATTTTTTTTCCTTTTCACTTCTTAGGCTCCTAAAAAAAGTGAAAATCTACTTTCTTTGTGGATAGGTACCTAAAATTCATCATTATTCATTGATTATTGAAAACAAATGAAAATTTGAGAGAGAAAGTCTGAAAAATAAAAGGATTGAGTGAGATCATGTCTGAAATTTAAAACTAGAGGGTTTAACTTGCTGAGGCTTTTCAGGTGTTGAAATGTTGGTAAAGTATTATAAAATCATCTGTCTGAGGCTTTTAAAGTAATGTGTTATAGAGATTTCAGGAACTGCAAGATTGCAAATAATGAACTTGTACTGTTGCTGTTGTATCCTTTACCTGCTACCTTAAATGCAGCTTTATATTTTGGTGAAGTCAAGGTTTATTTCCCCACACTGCACTCTGAATTTCTCACCACAATGCATTTTGAGAAATAAACATAACAGCTATCTTGATCCCTCCACCTCCACCCTGGAAAAAAAATAACAACCCCCTATTGTAGGAATGAGAGCATTTTCAGGAAAAGGGGAATATTTTGTCACGGGATATGAAAAAAACTCATCCTTTTATAAACTCAAAATGGATTCTCTAATGTTTATACACATCAAAGAGTATTTCATCTATTTTAGCCTTGGTTCAAAGGCCCAGGCAGTACCATTCCTTAGTATTTAGTTCATTTGCCCATGAAGCAGAAGAGAAAGGCTATTTTGTTCTGAAGAGTGTTAAATTTAGGATTTCAATGGTTAAGGTCATTTCAATTAACTATAAAATTTGGGAATAGTTCTAAGTTGTGCAAAGTATGAAATAATATTTTAACTTTCACCAAAACCTTGGTCTTCCTGTATATGTCTTTTTTTTGCCTATTCAGATTCACTTTGGATATATTTTTGCTGTTTCAGTTTAAAAAGTATGTTACTTTTTAACATAAAAAGAATTAACTTTGTAATTGGACACTTTCATTAAATGCAAAGAAATGCAGGATTATTTTTCAATGAAGGCCAAGTTTATGGTAACATTTTAATTCTTAAAAAAAAACTGATCTTAAAAAAAAATTAAAGAATATATTCAAAATATCTTTAGCTCTTAATACCAAATTATGCATTTTCCTAGCCACTTGACAGTGCTAAATTGAAAAATGCTGGCATCATTTTTAAAATGGTGCCTTGAATCTGCTGTGGTTGTGCTGGTAGGACTTTTGTATAAAGCTGTTATTCAAGTATATGACATTAAAGTGAAAGGGAAAAAAACATAAAATAACGTAATCCTACAGAGCTGCTTCTGAGAGAGAAACCACATAGGTGACATCAAACACTAGTTGGAATTTTTCCAAGAAGTAATTATCTGTGTGCTTTTGGGGTGGTGATTATGGGGACAAACCAAGGTTTGGCCAATTCAGCAAATATTTATTGAGTGCATGAAATGTGCAAGACACTGTTTTAGGGCCTTGGCTACTGAAAAGATGAATCACACCTGATCCCCGCACCCACCACCCCAGACTTTATGTTTGAGGGTGGTCAGGGATACATCCTTGGGAACCTCCATTTAAGATCCTTCTGGTTCTACTGAGAAGGCTTCTTAGTAGTGGTGCTACATAAGTTCTTACATGGTAGCTTTGATTATTCTCTGTATTTGTTCACAATTGCCCTATAATCAGAAGTTACACAAAAATTATGCACACATGCAAAATTAATAGAGGAGAGAACATTCAAACAAATATTTCAGGTGTTACTTCAAATGCATTTGACATTTATCAAAGAAATGGTGAATGATATCCTCTGTGGGTGGCTGGACTGAGATTGTGGAAAAGTTATCACTAACTTTAATAGGGATCTTAGGGAAATTTACTGGATCTTGCATTCGTTGACAGTTGTGTAAAGACTTCCCACAGTTCAGAAAGCTCTCAGGATGAGGTCTTAGAAAAAAGTCCGCCAACTGGAGGGCTGCTTGAACCAAATACCTCTGTGTTACTAGGAGGTAAATGAAAGGAAGGATTTAAATAAAACTTGAAGGGGAAAAAATGTTGAAGAAAAAAGAGGGTTTTGTATTTTTAAAAAATTATTTTCCCAAAATGATATTTCCCGGTAGACTTCTGAGAAATGAGATCAGAGAAACACATTTCATCCTGCCACCCTGTGTCAGGCCTCAGGGGCGGTGACGTGATTAGCTGCCTAGTGCTTCTGACACCCCCTCCACTCCCTCCACCCCCGCCCCAGAGCCATTCTCTTTCCTCTTTGCTGTTCTTGCCCCTGAAGGCTGACTCCTTCCAGCTGGCTTCTGGTTTTGGCCAACAGAAGGAAGGCACAAGCAGGGGGTCAGAGAGAAGTTGGGGTATTTCTTCCAGCTCTCTCCCTGCTACAGTGCAGGTGGTGTGAACCAGTGACCCTGAAAAATCTCTGGCGGTGCTTCCCCTTTTCAAGACTGTAGCTCCTGCCCAACACCCCTCCTCCCTTCCTGGGCTCCAGCTCTCACTCCAGTAATACTCTTTCCTCCCTCTGTATCTTCAGCATGAGGATGGGAGGTTTGCCAGTCTCTGGGTTCTCAGCATCTTGTGCTCATTCCCCAGACCCTGCCAACACCTCTGTAGGTTGTCCCTTCATTAAAATCCCTCCATTCGAACTATCTGAGTTTAATTCTATTTCCTCCTGGGATCTCAGTGATAGACTGTATCAGTACAAAATCTTGCTTTACCTTTAGAACCAACAGATTTGATATATTTTATCCTCTTGTGGAACCATTAGTTGTTTAATCACTAGTTGTGTCATAGAAAAAATCACTATGAATTAAACCCTAATACATTTCACATTCAGATTAGGTGCATGATGTTACCAAAGTTATATATTTCAAACAAAACTATTCATCATGAGTTTTACAAATTAACTGCTGGTAAATGTAATTGTGGTGTTTTCAGAATATTAAAGTGAAAAAAATCAAAAGAAGCATATTTTAAGATAGCAAATACTCCAAGTAAAATATATCCTATGCTTGCAATACAAGGATATATTAATATCTTGAGAAAAATACAATATTACTTTGTGAGCTCATAAAACTATTTGAGTTTTTAAAATATAAAAACCTTTTAAAATATGAAAATGTGTTTTTCTTATTGAAGAGCATGATAATTACTGCTATTCGATTTTTTAAACTTGTAAACTTTTATCTGTGCATGTTCTCAACAAATAAGGGCTTTACTATTATCCTCTAAAACAGGTAATGTTTTAGATCTTAAAACAACAGTTTGAAAGCAAGCCACAATAAAGTATGTTTCAATATATTGGTACTTATGAGGGAATCCTTTTAGTCATCCATTCAACTTAACTATCCATTTCACACCTACTGCCTAGTATTGTTTGAGGTCCTTACCAAAACTGTATTAAAGGCTAGTTAGGAAATAGAAAGCAGTTGGGAAGTAAGATTTGACCAGTAGGCTATCCACAAATGGCAACAAACGTTAGGATAAATTCAATTAAAATACCTATTCAATTCTAGTGTTCACTGGTCTAGAAGAACAGGCTGGTTAAATTCCTGTTTCTTCTGGTTGTTGTGGTAACATGCTGCATTCTGTAAGTGTTTTAAGTGATTACAGATGTATTGAGATTTATCTATGGTTTTGTCAGTATATCATAAAATTTGGTGAATACATTCTTCTGTCCTCATGATGACATTGGTCCCAATATTTAATGCACCAACAATATCAAGATGATAGGGTATTAATGCAGTGAGACCTCTGTGGTCTTTTTAGATAAATAAAGACCAGGATTTTAGATCTTCAACCTGGAGTACCTTGAACCTTAGATGTTGAACCCTAATTCTTAGCAAGTCAACTGCCTGCATTTTGCAGACGGAAGCCCAGGGAGGGTAAGTTCCTCTGAGACAGTGGTTCTTGTGCAGGCTCAAAAATCAGAATGCAAGGTCCAAAATCCCATGCTGGTACCTCGTAGGCAGGAACCCTTTGATAAGGTATGTAATCTCTCTGCCTTTAGTTCCCTCATCCACAAAGTAGGAATAACAGTAAGCATTTACCTTAAAGGCTGGTTTTCAGGATGCAATGAGCTAATCCATCTATGTGATTAGCCTACACTTGGCCCAGGCTGTCCATGCATGAGCGCTGCTGCTCGCCTCCTCGGGTGCCCAGGTGGTCAGAGTGCTAGAATGAGAAGCCCAGGTGCATTCCCCACTGCCCCGTGCTTGTTCCAGACTCATCTTGAGGTTGGCCAGCCACTCCCCTGGCTCTCTGCCAGTGTTTTCTCTTCTCTTGCTGCACAAAAGTCCAGGCCAGAATGTCTTTGTTTGATTTCAGTAGATATATTCCATTGAAAGTCCTCATTTGCAAATTTAAAGCAAAGACTATTTAATGTACCTCGATAATAGTATACACACAGTTGGCACAGTGTCACCAACATATCATGCACTCCTCTTTCTGTATTTATTTATTCATTCAGCGAATGTGTATTGACCACCTACAGTGTGACAAGTATTTGTTGTGGGCACCGGGGATACATCAGGGAACAAAACGGGCAAAACTTCCTGCCATCTATGTAAGTTATCTGAGGGAGAGATTTGACTTTGTGACAACCGTATTCTTCTCATTATGAATTTTAACACTTTGATATTAAAGCTAAATCATCCTCACCTCATTGGACCACACAATTATGAGACCACAGTTTTTTCTGCTGAAGCATTTCACGATTCGGGAGGTGGCTATCTTTTTTTTTTTTTTATGACATCAAAATTTTTTCTATCTTGAGATTTAATTGGAAAATCATCAACATTATAAATTTTATGTTGTCATTTCTATTTTTAAATGTAAACGAATTCAAGGACTGTGAATCTGACTGCCTGTAAGTGAAAGTTGAAGGTAATTATTATGTTGCCTTGGCACATTTTTGTCAATGGAGAATGGCTTGCTTGGTTTTCATCTATGAAGTTTTTAAAATAAATTTTAATGTGCCCTTTCGATATATATTGTTTTAAAGATATTCCATTCTAAAACATGCTAGGAGAAGAATTTGATGTCTGTGCTTGTGGTAAAAAAAAAAAAACAGGGTACACAGAGCCTGTGTTTCTGCTTTAGACTCCTTCCTTCCCTCCCTCCTTGATGTCAATGCCTGTCTGGTCTCACAGCACACCCTGGGGCTCAGGAAGTGTATGTGCATATCCCCTTTGGAAGAGCTTCAATTTTCCCAGTCCTATGACTACATGAATACTTTTTGTATGCCTTTCCTCACAAAGGAAGACTCTTCTCCCCACCCTCTTGGGGAACAGGAAAGGGAGGCCCTGACATTGTGCTTGTGTAAACATCATTGAAAGCTTTCCCTGTCTCTTGCATCTTCATAAGTGATTTTTTGTATTATGCTGGGACAGTAGTTCTTTAAATAGAATTTTCTCCCATGGAAAGCACCCACAGTGCTGAGAGAACACCTTGCAAAAGGTGAGTCTGGCATATAGGGTGCATCCTCAGCATTGCCTAAAAGCTGAAGTTAGGGCTCTCTGGAATATCGCAAACAAATTTATAGCAGTTCATTAGTGTAAGAAATCAGGAAAACAGTGTGCCGCCATCCCCCGTGGAAGAAACAAAGAGCTTCCACACCAGCGCAGACATGAAACTCTGAAGCTGTAGCTGTTTACATGAGCTCTCATTTATTCTAGAGAAACCCACTTGCCTATTTTGAACCTGTTTTCTTTATAGCATATGTCTCACTGTGTGACCAAAATGGTGTTTATATCCTAGTCACTTGGCAACAATTCTGTCATTGCTTCAGAGAGATCCATTTTAAGCCTAAAGCATAGAGCTGGTCAATAGATGGGCTTTGGTAGTCTGAGGAAATGACCCTACTGCAAATTTACAGAGTTGTTTTTTTTTTTCTTTTGTTCCCCGTAATATTGTTGCTAGGTGGGGCTACATTTTTTAACTAGAGGATAAATAGAGGCCTAAATCAGTTTGGTTATT
This sequence comes from Balaenoptera acutorostrata, assembly GCF_949987535.1. NCBI lineage: Eukaryota > Metazoa > Chordata > Mammalia > Artiodactyla > Balaenopteridae > Balaenoptera > Balaenoptera acutorostrata. Next base: position 35,220,949 of record NC_080082.1, on the reverse strand, counting down.
TCCACTCATTCTAAATAAGAACTTTTGTTTCTATTCAACAAGATGGGAAAAATTAGGGGCTCTTCATGACATTTCCATTGTCCACTAAATTATTTCAGTTGAAACAGATTCTCCCACTTATCCGAGACAGTTTCCAAATTATTGCTCTTTAAAGTCTGTTGATATTAAATGGGAAGACAGCAAAATACAAAATTATATTTATAGGACATATGTACAGGAATTATAAAATTTATCTAAACTATTTATAGAAGATGACTGGTAGAGTATATTAATCAGCATATTAATTGATAATTGTCTTTGGTTAGGATTATGATGTTTTTAGCCTTCTATAAACTTCAATAAATGTATTTTAATACAGTTTTTTAAAATGCCTAAAAGAGAACTTCCTTTTAAGAATATTAAAGTCCACGCAACGTCCATTGGTACCACCAAGGCATTTTCCCCTCTTCCTTGACCTGCAAACCACACATGAAGATGCTCATAGCAGTGCCTCTCACACAGGCTCTGATATGCGTTCATCAATAAATCATCTGTAACTAGAAGTAGAAATCTTCTCTTCCCAGCACAAATACATCTCTTTGAAAAGTAGTTCTCTTTTGTGAATGATGTTTGATGTCTTAGAAATGAGGATAACCTTTATTATGCGCATTGCTCTAATCAAAGCATTATTTTGTGTGGTGGACTCAAGGTTACATGTTTGAGAAAAGCATCAGGTGAATCCCAGTAGGAAAATCATCTTATTCATAAACCTTTAACCATTTAAAAGACCGTTAGGCGCTTATACATATGTAAGTTGGATAGAATTGAATAGCATATTTGACAATTGGCAATAGAAAACCATAGCCTTCATTTGCACAGTGCTATCTATTTAAAAACCAGTAAACCTTTGATAGACACACCTCAACATGAGGCTTTCAGATAGTTATTACATCCAATTTGGGGATGTCAAAATGTAGTCTGGCAGAGATAAACTAATTTGCCCAAACTCATTCAGCTGGCAGAGGTGGGATTATTTTCTGTCCCCCGTTCTAAAAACCTGTCCATTTCTCTGCAACATTGCCCATCTAAAAAGGCACTCCCACTGAATCCAGTGGCGGTGACGTAGTGCTTCTAGCTAGGAGTTAGAGCTATTGACTTTCAATGTGAATTTTTTTTTCCTATTAAGCAATGAAGTTCAGTTTTCAAAATTTCAAAGATAATACACCTCTCCTTTTTTCTTCCTTTTTCTCTTTTGCCCCTAAATAGAGTTCCATATATATTACTGTTAGAAACAGATTATTGGCATTCGTGTTACGCTTTTCCATACCTTTTAATCATTTTTACAGCTGTTCACATGACAATTACATATCCACTTCTAAAAAAATTGTTAGAAAGATGTGCAGAGAAAAGACAACAGCAAAGGAATAAACTACAAGCAATTACATAAGTGATGCTTTTGTGATCTGACATTTTGGGAAATGAGGGGTAGCGTGTTACTGATACAGCATTACCTTTTAATATCCAGGTTTTAACCTTTTACTGGGGTGAAGGTGAAATTCACATGCCATAAACCTGGTCACAACATAATGATACGACATTTCTTTTTCTAATCTTCACGCCATCCAAATTTTTTACCTGTAGGAAGATTGCTTACTCTGTACCAGGTTACGTGACGGTACCTAGGAGTAGATGTGTCCAATTGACCAGTATGTCCTTTTGCAGAACATATTAATAATGTACTGAGAAGTGGACACTGTGCAAAGTGAGCCAGTGGGTTTAAGTGTATAGATTGAACTCACTGCTCTTCCCTGTCAGGCATTTAACAGGATTTGACCCATTGGGTTTATTTGTGAATCATTTGTATTTTCTTGTCATTTTGAAGATTTAAGTTTCAAATATTTTTTAAAGCTCATTTTACTGTGATATGCTATGAATGTTTCTTTCTCATCCCTTAACAAGAAATCCTTTATTCTGTTGCTCCTTCCCCACCCCATTTCTGTACGTACCAGTGTTCTTTTTACCGTTGCAAGCTGATTGGCCTGACACGTCTATGACACCACTGAGAGAGCTTCATTTTAGAAATACCAAGCTTATTTTTCCTAGATGTTCTGAGCACATGGTATAGATATATAGAAACGTATATGGAACATGACCTTTCTTCCTGTGGTGTGTTGAGATCAGTAACTTTGGAAAGTGTCATGCGATCATTGTGTGACATGGACCCAGAAGTCCCTCAAAGATCATGATTTGGGGTAGAAGCACCCAGGCATCCAAAGTAACCTAATGAACTTATTAAATTCTAAAATTTAGTTAATCGTGAATTTGAGATGTGTAAGATTTTGCTTAAAGTGTGTTTTCGTTTTACTCCTGTTTTGTTTTCCAAAGTGCATCTGCCTTATTTTCATACTATGTTAGAACTTTAGCATGAAGGAATGTGCCCGTGAGGACAGGTAAACATACGTTAACAAAAGTTAGTGTAGTCACATACATGTTTAGTTTATAATTTTATAAGTTTTTCGTTTATAATGCTTAATATCGATTTGGCTATCATATAATATCTTTTTTTGTTAACAAACTCTAAATCAGAAATGTACTTAACTGTGCATTTAGCAGACTGTAAGTAAGGGGAAAAGAGCATGGCAACAAAGTCTTAGATGTTTAAATCAGAATGATTTGATCATGAAAAATACCTAAAATAAAGTCCTGTCTCTTCCACTCAATGTTTCCTCATCAAGTAAAGTTCAGTTTACTCATTAAATTCTGTGCCACCAGGTACGATGTTATAGTGAACCATGGTTTTAATATCCTTTGAGAAATAGTACATCTGTTCTGTAGTCAAGTTTACCACTTTTAGCCTCTGTACAAAATACAAAGGAGTCCTTACCAACCAGAAAAATCTAGAACCTGGCAATTCAAATACCATTCTGAGCAAATATTTAATCTAATAACTGGAACTAAATGTTAAGCCTCATGGCAGCTCAATATCCACTAAACAGGTTTTAATAACAGGGTAAGCCCACTGTATCCAGAGCAAAGAGAGGCATACCACGTTTACACAGCCAAATCATTAACCTTTTATGTTCTGACTTTAGCCCTCTGAAAGGGCTCAGGACTATTGCAGTAAGCAACGAGTTTATTTTCAGTGCCTTAAACATCTATAAAATACTCTGTATTTTACATATTGCTTTTAATAGCCAATATAATAAGTACCAAGGACCAGGCTAAATTTTCTACATGCATTGTTGCAATTAATCATTGGGATAATCTTATGATTTTTTTTTTTTTTAATCTCACTCTCAGATGAGGAAACCAATGGTAAATAGATTGCCCAGGTTGAGCTGCAATGTGTTGAACAGGGATTCAACCTATTCAGTCAGACGGTTAAACAACACATCTTTCCCAGTGACACATCACATGAGCCTCATAATCAACTCTGACGTATGCAGGATGAAGAGTATTACCCCTGTTTCACAGATGGCAAAATCGAGGTCTATACACTGCAGGTGACCTACTCAGAGCACAGGATAATGAGCAGTGGCGCTGGACCGTAAACTCTATGTGTGATGCCTTCCTATACCACTACCACTGCTTAGATTTCTTCTGACACTAGTGAGGTTGTATTCTCTACATTTGTGTTTCTGGCTTGGAATTTAACACTCTGTGGGTCTCTGTGTTGATCAGCAGGGATGGCATAGGATACCTCCATATGCAGCATCTCTGTTCCCGCCCCAGCCCCAGAGCTGTAATAGGCAGAGCTGTTGGCCAAACATAGGAGAGGGGCTTGGCCTTGGGCACTGCTGCCCTCCCCCTTCTCTGTCTTTTGTTTGACAGGGACGTTCCTTCCTCTTTTTTTAGTTCGTTAGTGCCTTTATGTTCTAAAGCACCTCCCCACCATAAAAATAGAAAAGAAGCTGTGAGTCATTCACATCTTAGCGTGGCTGTTTGTGCCTAACTTTTTCTCTAACTATAAAATGAAAGTCTCGGAAATATCCTGGTTTCCTCCCTGAGAAGAATGAGCTGGGAATTGGTCTAGACATCAGGACCACCAGAGACCTATTGCCCAGAGATACTTGGACTGTGTAATTGTTGCAGATCAGGCATCTGGAGCAGCTTTTCCTGAGTAATGGGACTCTCTCTTCTCCCCTTTCTGCTCTAGCCAGGTGTACTCTCGCCCTCCACCCTCTTCCAAGTTGTCAGGAAGCCAGAGAACATTCTCCATTTTCCCAGTGATCCACCTCCCAACAACAGACATCCAGCTATCAGAGTTGGAATACATTGAAGGTGGTCCCAGGGCTGTGGACAGAGCATCCATAGGCTTCTGCTTCAGGTGTCTTAGGTGGCAGAGGGAATGCAGAGAGCCTTACCTGCTTGAGGCTGTCTTAGTAAGGGTTTCTGTATCTGTGCATTGAGGATTAAGTTATTCACAGCATCAGAGAAGCCCATCACCACGGATGGATAGAGTAGGTGTGAAGAATTAATAACTAAGAAGGGGGGAAAATGCTAAGCATTTGGTTTGTCTGAACGCAAGTAAAGACTCTTACAGTCGTTGTGTATTACTTATTAATGTCTGATTACAGTGCTGCATAATAATGATTATGCATGTCATTAAATATGTGTCAAATTAACTTTGTCATAAAATTTATGACCATATTAAGTTTCATTCACATGCTCAGCCTTCATAATTTACTGCTTATGTGGCATGGTTATGACTTTTAAAAAAATCTCTTAAGACACTGTTGCTTTGATGACTGTATTGCTTATCTATGAGTCTAGTTTCTCCATTCATTTGGGAGTTTCATATTTCATGGTAATAGTCACTGACTCTGCCTCTAGTGCTGCTGGTGGCAAAGCAGTTTCAGTTGCCCAGTTACTGTGGCTGAGAGTAACTCCCCTCTTGCTGTGAGTTCTCTTGCTATACATTACAGATTAATTCAGTGAACTTTTATTTGCCCCCAGCCATGTAACATTCATTGTGCCAGATGATGTGAATTTAGATATGGATTAGAAGCTTATCCTGTCCTCAGAGAGCTCATGGTCTAGTAGAGAATCACACCACCTGATAGATGATTGTTCAAAAAGGGAGCAAAAAATGAATAAATGACCATGCATCTTCTGTTTCTCTAGGTGTGGGATAACAGAGCTGTTTCTGTATTTGGTTTCCAAATAACATCTCTAAAGCTACCAGTCATCGCTTTGTGCTTTCAGAAGTGAGGAGTGTTGTAGGATAGTACTCATTGCATGGCCTTAGCTTTTTGTGCTGACTGAGAATTTGATAAATGAAAGCCATTCACTGGTAAAATGTAAGTGATTCCTTTAGCTAAGTGCACAGTGGTAGCACCTTTTTAGAATCCAAGTCTAAAGATGTCATCAAACCCCAGGTCCACACACTTCTTAACAAAAAGCCAACTAGAAGAACTTTACTGTTCACAACAAAGGCAAAATGCTGTCAGCAATGAGGCTTAGTACCACAGGGGGCAGAGCCAAATACATTCTTGAAGTTTGTAAGTTTACATAAAAAGGACGTATTGGGAAGCCAAGCTTGCCACTGTCAGCTCTCAAAATTGCACTGGGCAGGAGAAGCCAGGGTCAGGAATGGAATGGAGACAGTCAACAGCAGATGGACCTGAGAGAGGACTAGTGTTGGTCCTGGGGTCCAGTGACCTCCCAAATGTTCTAGCGTGGATCTAGCAGTGGACTAGGTAAGTGGATCTAGGTCACGTTCATACCAGAGCTGAGAAAGAGGTTAGTGTGGAGAGAATTTAAGTAGCTTACTTTTAGCCCTTCTAAAGAATTGTATTTTCCTAAATGCCAACCCAGGAACATTCCAGATGATCATGCACTTTAAGGCTATGGTATACCCATAGCAATTAGAATAGCCCCATAAATAGCAGGGAATAATAGCAACCAGATTTGAAACAACTCCATCCTTCCTTTGTTTGTAGCAATGATTAGAAGCAAAATACCAGTGTATAAAAATGCATGTATTAGTACATTCTTAAGATAAGAAAGGGTATGGGAATGTCAGTTTCTCCCTCTACACCAAAGCTGTGCTAATTGACAAGTGTCCCATATTAGTAGGAAACTTTGCCACCCACCCACTCCTGCAAGCTAGAGCTTCAAGACCCTCTTGGAATCCTCCCTGGCTCTCCACACCCAACAGGAGTGGAACTCTCACTTGCATCTTTTTAAATGTTTCTCAAGTCTCTACCTGCCTCTCAATACCATAGCCTCTGCTGTAGTCATAGCCCTTTGTGAGAATAAACGGGTTTCTTGCTTCTATTCTTCCCCCTCTTCAACCCATCTTCCAGAACCCATGGTTGTGGCTTCTCCTGCTTGCCTAGAGAATGAAGTTCAGATGGTTTGCCACTGGTCCTTGGCTCACTTTCCCAGCCTCACCTCCAGTGACCCTTTGCTGTGCTCTACTCCAGCCCCTCTGAGCTCACCTACAGTCTCTGGACATGCCAAGCATTTCACACTGTTCCTTACCTGTACTCATCCCTCTATTCAGCTCACTACCTTTCTGAAACTTTCCAAAACCCTCCCAGGCAGAATTAATCACTTCTGCATCTGTACTCCAAAAGTGAAGGATCCGTTACAGTATTTATCATGTTGATTATGGTTATTTACTTTTCCATCTTAATTAGCTTTGTAACACCTAGCACAGTAATTGAAACAGGGTAGATACTCAAACATGGATTTATTATTTTAAAATATTTTAATATTTATTTAATATTGATTTATTTAAAGTGAGATGAGGATTTTAGGATGCCAGAAATCTCTGGGTCAAAAAATTAGCTTGATTTTTATATCAGGCAGAGTTCTTAGTTTCAAGCAGTATAACAACTCTAGCTCATTCAAGCAGGAAAGGGATGAATTGAAGGCTGTTGGGTTACTTGAAGGTCCTGGGAGGTCCATAGAGACAAGTGTTGGGTACCCCAGAAGCAGGAGCAATACGTAAAATTTCTGCAGGGAACCAACTTGCCACCAGTACTGGGTGCAGATTCCTTCAGATGCACCACCTGTACCTCGAGCCTGACACTAGACTCAGCTGCTCCCTCTGGGAACTGTTGTAGCTCCCAGTACTGCTGCCACCCCAACTAGAATGGGTTCTCTGCAGTCCCCCTTGTCCCATGTCATGTCAAGAGTCAAACTCCATCTGATTGGTTGAGCCTGGATCACATGTCTGAGCCCTAGCTGCAAGGGAGGCTGGGAAAATGAGGATGTGTCTTCCAAGTGGTTGTTGGTCTCCATCTCTTATCAAGGGCCATGAGGTAGGGAAATCCCCAGACAAGAAAGTTAGCTCAGATTGGGGGGGTGGGGGGGAGGGATTTAGGGAAGGTGCAAAAAGAGTGACAAATGTCCACTAGAATTTTCAAGACACCAAGGACCTAATTAAGAGCTTCCTTTGTTGGTATTTCTGATTCTTAACAACAGCAACAAAAATGGCATGATCAAATCGGGTGATTGGAGGAGAAATGAGTAAAGGGGATATTTACAAAGGATGGACGGGGTGTAGTGAAATCACAAGGGACAGTGCAGTACTTCAGGAGTAATAACAGTTGTTACCACTCCAGGCCTGAAGAAGCCAGGGGAAGGAGCAATTACCAGACACACAGAGACAGAGAGTAACCTGACAGGAGCCAAGACTACATAAAACAGACACAGTCAGCCCTGGGCAACCCCTCAGGGAGAGAACCAGAGTTGTAAATGCCCCAGCTCTCCCCCTTCCTTTCCTGTGAACCCCTGCTGAGGCTCCCAGCGGCCCCAACCAGAAACCAGAGCCCCAGGGAGCCCATTCAGGCTGTTCACACTCATCAGTCTAGAGGGCACAGAGCATGTTGGAGAAGGGTGAGAGCGGGTCTGGAGGAACACACAGAGGATATGCAGCACATGAGGCTTAATCAATACGTCACCAACATTTTTCTTTTCGTGTTATTCAGTATCTCCTTTGGGGATGTCACTTTACATTTTCAGTACCCCAGCCTACAAGATCGATGATCTTAAAGTGTCCTTCTCATCTTGAGTTTAACGAGATTCTATTTTCCCCTTGTTTGCTATTTAGAATACTCTACCGTATGGTTCAGTAATCTTCACCATTAAAGTTTAGCAAATGCCAACCACTCCACTTTTTTTTCCTTCCCAGGCTTGGGGAAAAAAGGGGGGACTTGTGACCTGTGCACACACAATGTCAAGAACGTCCCTTTCCAAATCTTCATGCACATGTCCTCCTTCTGTGTTGTCTCAGCACAGAATCCCTGCCATTCGTCCATCTCTGTCTCCTCCTCATCAGCATCTAGCCTTCTAAAGGAAGCAGGTGCAAGAGTTGTCATTAATATGAGTCCCATGCCATTACCAGCAGTTATAAGCCCCTCAAGGATTTATGCAGTGTAACCCCTAATCCTTTTGAAGTACATGGTGACTTGTGCAAAAATAACCAGTTCTTGGCTGTTTACTCTGGAAGAGAATGTCGAGGGGAAAGCTTGATCGTTGTCTTTGAGTATATTATGGGTTCCTTCACAGAATATGGAAACCAATTGTTTTTCATCCTCCAGGAAACCCCTACTAGGGGAATTGAGGTATATCATGAGATATGTAGGTGAAAGAAGAATATTATTTTTTTACTTAAAAGAATTACATTAACATAATTCTTATTTAAAATGCAAATGATAGAGAAATATACAGAGCTAAGGGCAGAAGATATCACCCTTTATGTGTCCACTTCCTCCCCCACCCTTGTCTCCACTTATCCCCCTAACAGCATTAGCAGCATGGCAGAAAATAAAAAGATTTTTTTCTAATCACGTTATTACAAGCTATGTCCTCATAGGTTGTTGAAGTTGAGGTCTTGAAGCAGTATTTACTCTGCTGCTCTGTCAAGGCCCCGCAGCCTTGACGGAACACAGGATCTGCATCTCGCTCTGTGAGTACAAAAACCGTTTGCAAAGCTGCAAACCTGGGCTGTGTCACATGGCACCCACTTACAAGGGGTTCCTGAGATCCTTCTATCCACTTATTTATTTTAAGTGCTAATGTACATTTCTGACTTGCCACTTTCCTACCAAAATAGGGATTTGCTTTGCTTTTTTTTTTTTTTTTTTTAAATTTTATTTATTTATTTATTTATGGCTGTGTTGGGTCTTCGTTTCTGTGCGAGGGCTTTCTCTAGTTGCAGCAAGTGGGGACCACTCTTCATCGCGGTGCGCGGGCCTCTCACTGTCGCGGCCTCTCCCGTTGCGGAGCACAGGCTCCAGACGCGCAGGCTCAGCAATTGTGGCTCACGGGCTTAGTCGCTCCGCGGCATGTGGGATCTTCCCAGACCAGGGCTCGAACCCGTGTCCCCTGCATTGGCAGGCTGATTCTCAACCACTGCGCCACCAGGGAAGCCTGCTTTGCTTTTTGTTTTTTGTTTTTTTAGGTTTGGATGAAGGACTCTACTGCTAATGAATACTTGAAATCCCTAGGTGTGGTTTTTGGCATTTGTAGACATCAAATACCAAGAGCATTTGCTTGCCAAGAGCAGAATATTTACACTTTTGTTAGAAGGAGGTGTCCAAGAAATGAGTATGGTTGATACTTAATGTGAGTGTAAGAATGCTCGTTTCCAGTCTTACACCAAATATATTGAGTTTTCCACATGGATTTTAGGGATGTGTCAGGAGGACTTTGAAAGCTGCTCATGTCCATCATCCTGTAGAAAGAACTCCCCGACCTGGCCCTCCCTGGTCCTTCTATTCTCTAATCTGTCAGACTACAGTATCAACATCCAAAATCTAACCACTTCTCACACCACCCCCACTTCTACCACCATGGCCCAAAGACCATCATCTGTCCCAGAGATTGTTTGCTGTGGCCTCCTCCTGTTGTCCCTGCTCCCACCCTCCATCCCCTACAGTCTCTTCTCAGTACAGTAGCCATCATGACCCTTTGCAATGTAAGTCAGATCCTGTGACTCTTCTGCTCAAAACTACCCAGAGGATCCCATCTCGATCTGAGTGGAAGCCCAGGTCCTAACGATGGCTGACAGGTCTTTGCACTATTGCTTCCCCACCCTCCTTATCTCCGAGCTCTCTCCTCCTCCTCTCCTTCTCACTTACTCACTCTGGCCTCTTTGCTGCGCTCTTGCTTCAGGGCCCTTGCACAGGCTGTTACCTCTGCCTCTGGAGCTCTTCTCAAACCTGCAATGTTCACTCTCTCACCTCTTTCAAGTAATTGCTCCAGTGGCACCTCCTCTGTGAGCCCTACCCTACCTGCTTTTAAAATTGTAATCTGACCTCTCCCCAAATTCAGATTTCCTGTAGCTCCTCTGTTTCTTCCACAGTACTTATTACCTTCAGTCATGCTGTGTAATTTACTTGTATATCATGCTTCTTGCTTGTGTTCTCCATTAGAATATAAGTTCCACAGGGGTAGGGATCCTTATCTTTTTTGTTCACGGACATATCTGCAGTTCCTAGAACAATGCCTGACACATAATAGGCACTCAGTAAATGTTGAATGACTGAGCACGTTCTGAATTTCAGTGGAAAAAGTTACCAAACTATGACTCAATGTTACATAAACATTCAGCGACATACTGTTTTTGGTATCAGGGTGTTGCTGACCTCGTAGAATGAGTTCGGAAATGTTCCTTTCTCTGCAATTTTTTGAAATAGTTTAAGAAAGATAGGTGTTAACTCTTCTCTAAATGTTTGGTAGAACTCACCTGTGAAGCCATCTGGTCCTGGACTTTTGTTTGTTAGGTGTTTATTGATTACTGATTCAAGTTCATTACTGATAATTTGGTCTGTTCATATTTTCTATTTCTTCCTTGTTCAGTCTTGGAAGGTTGTACATTTCTAGGAATTTGTCCATTTCTTCTAGGTTGTCCATTTTATTGACGTATACTTGTTTACAGTAATCTCTTATGATCCTTTGTATTTCTGTGGTGTTGATTATAACATCTTCTTTTTCACTTCTGATTTTATTGATTTGGGCCTTCTGTCTTTTTTCTTGATGAGTCTGGCTAAAGATTTATCAATTTTGTTTATCTTTTCAAAGAACCAGCTCTTAGTTTCGTTGATCTTTTCTATTGTTTTTTTAGTCTCTTTTTTATTTATTTCTGCTCTAATCTTTATGATTTCTTCCCTTCTACTAACTTTGGGTTTTGTATTTACTTTTAATTAATTTAAATTTAAATAAAAGCATGTTGTTACTTTACTGGACCCCTGAGCTCTAAACCACTAACTAATAGTGCATCTTAGATGTAACTGTCAGAGTGGCAAAGAGTTCTTTAACTCTTTGTTATAACTGTTATTTAAAGATGCATCTTTGTGAGATTCCCTGAAATGATGCAACCCACAAACTTGATGTCCTTCAAACAATGCCATCCATAACTTATGGAATGTATGCTTCTCTGATTTCAAAGTTCTCTCAGACAAAAAAAAAAGGATATGTTGTCCAAATGCATTATGTTCTTTTTGTTGAAAAAAAAATGGAGGATCAAAATGTTCTGACTCTAATTTTTTTCTTATTTAAGAGCATAATTGTGTAAGATAAAAATAAAGAAAAGCTAATGACAAGAGGTAGAGCGTGACACTGCAGGTTCGGCTAAAAATCACAGTTACATTTCTATTGATTTTTGAATTGTATTTTTTTATTTTGGAAACTTGAAGAAACGTAAAACTATTTTTTTTAAAGGGGGGAAGGAGCAACCAGCAATATTCCCACCACCTGGAATTAATCACTGGCATATTTGATCCAGTCTTCTTTCTATGTATATAATATATTTTTTAATTATACAAATTATATATGGGTGAATTCTCCCTTTAAAAAAAATAGCATCTTATTGAGTTTAAATCTCCCTTTGCCTGTCCATCCAGCCATAGTCTCCTTCCCTTACTCTCTGAACTTGGTGTGTATCCTTCCAGACATTTCATATAGTTTTACATATATATATATATATATATATATATGTATGCATATACTTAGAGACACATAATATTGTTTGCATGGATTTTTTTGACATTTATATAAATAATATCACACTGTATTTTGTTCTGCAACTTTTTTCACTTTTATCGTTGTTTTTCAGCTTCATGCATTTTTGCTACGTTTAAATCTATATTAGTGTCCCTAACTATTAAATCAAATGAACATACCACAGTTTTAGTTACCCATTCTCTTGCTGATGGATACTTAAGTTACATCCGTTTTATTTCAAATAGTGCTGCAGCGACTGTCCTTGTTCATATTCTCTAGCGTGTCTACACAAGTGTTTCTCTAGGACAAACAATGTTAACATCATAGGATTTGCTTATTTTCCCTTTCACTAGGTACTTAATACCTCCAAATTGACTGTGCCATTTATAACTCCCACCGGGTGAATGAAAGCATTCATTTTCCCACACTTAACGCCAACATCTGATATTGACCAACTTCAAGTTTTGCTCATCTAAAAGAGGTAGTAGCTTCTTGTGGTTTCAATTTGGGTTCCCCTGATTACTAGTGAGGTTTCTCATCCATGTTTATTATCCACTTGAAATTCCTCTTCTGTGACAGTCTTGACTTTATCATTTATGGTTTCTTCCTATTGAGTTGTTTATCTTATTGACTTGTAGGATTTCTTTATAATTTCTGCTTAACAATCTTTTGTTTACTAAATGTGTTGTGACTATTTACTCCCTATTTATAACTTGTCTTTTACCCTTTTTATGACTTATTTTGTCATGCAGACGTTTTAAGTTTTAGACTCTTAACTGTGGCTTCTAACAGGATTTACTCATTCTTGTTGAACGGTTTGCAAGTCTTACTGGATCTTCACGTGTTAAGTTCTGGGAAAAGAAACAAAAGCTGACATATATGACTTGGTGATGTATTGGCTGACTGCAGTTTCTAGGAAAAAAATATTTCCTTGTGCATATTTATAGCATTTTCCTTAAGGGACAAAGTTCATTTTTATGTCATCATGAATGTTATGTTGTTATGGTAATGATCTTTTGATATCTAATAATAAAATGTTGACAGTGGTAAAATCCTTGTAATAGATTTTAAAGCGAGAGTTGATTTTGCCTTTCATTGTATACTCTAAAATAAGAGTGTTTCTTCCGGGCTCTTTTCCTCTTTTCCTTTTCTACTTATCGGGTTCTGCTATCTATAATTATGTTGCAAGTGATTTTAGATGTTTAAAAATTATTTTAAATAACATACCTTTTCAGACAGAAATCATGCAGACTGGAACTAGTCTACCAGGTTTGAATCCCAGCTCTACCACCTATTACCTAGAAACCTTAGGCAAATCACTTCCATTCTTCGTTTCTCAGTTTCCACAACTGTAAAATGGGTCATGATAGCACAAGCCTCTTGCGACCAGTGTGAAGGTTAAATGAGTCGTAACACGTCAGAACATCCTCGAGCAGTGGTTGGCACAGAGAAAGTGCACTACAGATGAGGACAGTCATTGTCTCTCAGATATTTCAAGATTCTTATAATGAGGAAAAGCACTGTAATTTCAGTGCTCTCTGAAAAGTATACTGAAGTTAAAAAGCCGCTGATTTCTATAATTGTCATGTTATATTCCATTAGTGCTACAGAAAAACGGACAAACACTGCTGAGAACAACTGATCAATGCAGAACTATCTTTTATAGATTCTCCATTACACACTTTTTTTTTTTTTTTTGGTTGCATTGAGTCTTTGTTGCTGTGCACAGGCTTTCTCTGGTTGCAGCGAGCGGGGGCTACTCTTCACTGCGGTGCCCGGGCTTCTCATTGCAGTTGCTTCTCTTGTTGCGGAGCACGGGCTCTAAGCGCATGGACTTCCGTAGTTGTGGCACGCGAGCTCTAGAGCGCAGGCTCAGTACTTGTGGCGCACGGGCTTAGTTGCTCCGCGGCATGTGGGATCTTCCCGGACCAGGGCTCAAACCCGTGTCCCCTGCATTGGCAGGCAGATTCTTAACCACTGCACCACCAGGGAAGCTCCCCATGACACACTTTTAACCACCCAAGCTCAGTGCTTGCCTACTCCAAACACTTACAAATCAACAATTTAAAAACAAAAGAAAGGTATAACCTTGTACCACATCTCCAAAAGTCTGGCTCTTTACAAGTGCAATTGTACGGTTATCTGTGTAAATATTTGTTCACTTATTCCTCCCCCTCTAGTCTGTAAGCCCCATGAAGTCCAAGGCAATGTAGATGCCGAATGCATATTGGTTAAATTCACTTATTAATATGTATTTAGAGTCAGGTTGGTGGACCCTTTGTTCTCATCAAATGTTTTGTAATTGGTTCTGCCCGCAGTTCCTGGCCAAACGCCCTTCCACCAGCTTACCAGAGAGTGCTGGTTTGAGTGAGAGGAGCTGAATTTGAGACCTGCCCCCCCCCCACACACACACAAACTGACCAGTAATTGACATAACCTCCCAACACTTCAGTTTTTTCAACTGTAGGGGAGATGTGATGTAAAAACATAGGGCTTTTAAATGTTGAAAGTGGAATTTCATCAGAAATTCCTTTGAGGACAGCACTGGATATTAAAATGAAGACTGATGTATACACATGACAAAATATGAACTTGAAATATTTTATTTTTGCAATTTACACTCTCTCCTTACCTTGGTAAATCATTCTGAAACAAGTTCGCCCCTCCCCACCCTCCCCAGCTCCTCCATTCCAGAAGGATGCAATACTGAGCTGTGATGTTTTCAGAAGTGTTTTCTGAGCATTGCTAGCTTAACTAGAAGCGTCCTCTCTGTTTTGTTCTTGCTATTGCATATGGGATAACTGCTCTCACCTGTTAACCCCCTAGCAGAAAATCTGCCTGCCGAACAATAGCTTGCAAACACAGCACAGCACTCGGTGTGTGAGGCATAAAGGAGTCAGCGGGCAGGGCGTGGGGTCAGCCTGCTGTTGGGGGCAGGCTGGTTTTTGTTGGCACGCCCCTTTTGTGAAGGATGTAGTCCTTGTTCTACAGTCTGTACCAGGCTGCACATCATCTATTTACTTGCTATCCTTGAACTAATGGGGTATTTTCCCCCCAGCCATAAATGGGTTGGTGTGAGATAAGCTTCTCCTGCTGAGGGAATCACTTCTGCACCGAGTCCTCTTTGTTAATCTTTTGCAAAATAAGGCAGTTTTCTGTCGAAGAGAAAGCAATCATTAATTTTTCATAAGAGCAGCAAAGTTGTGAATAGCAGAGGACCTCTTGAATAAAGAGCTTAGAGGTTCCAAAGAGAGACAAATAACAAAGCCCAGGGGAAAAAGAAAAAGTATATTCTTTCTTATACTATTTATCGTCCTCCCCCAACCCCATCTGCCCTGTTAAGAAGGAAGAAGCCATTTATGCAAGCTAACAGTTCTTCAAATCTCATGAACCTTAATTTTAATCCTTATCAGTACCTTTTAAAATGAATAATACAGTGACCTTCAGCTTTGTCCTATATTATGTGAGGTTGATTTGTAAAGACGGCTTTAGTTTTTTAAATTAAGGCAGAAGCTATATGTGTTCTACTCAATTCTAGCATTAGAGTTATCCCAAGTGTGGCATTTATGTTCTTTCTCTTCTTTGGTATAAATAAATATCAAAATAGGAGGACCAGTGTGAACTCTACAAGGAATAATAAACTAAAATAATATGGCATTGATTTTGTTCAGGGTGTCTAAATGCATTTTTATGATTGTGTATGTTTATAGCTTCTTCACACAAGTGACATGAATTCTGGGCAATTAAAAAGGACATGAATTTTAAGACATTTAGGAAGAGGATCTGCTTTCTAATAGCTCTGCATTTTACCAAGTTGTGGTTCATGAGGAAAACGCTGCAGATTTCAGACCTCCACCTTGTAGAGTGAGTTATTGCCATTTTGTATTGTTTTACAGTATTATTACCAGGAGACCACATTAGGGGGCTTTATTTTGGCTGCTGAAGTGCTATGTGTGGATATAACAATTTAATAAAGAAGCCGAGGGATTCCTTTGCACTGCATGTGTATTTTCTTTTTGAATTTTCTCCAGTCAAGTGTTCTTTGAGTCTTGTCAGTGAGGTCTCAACCTTTTGTCGTATTGAATGAGGGAGACATGGGCCCCAGGAGCCTGAGAGCCTGGCAAGTTCACAGATTCCTTTACGAAGGGAGGGGACCCCCATGTGGACAGCCTTCCACATAATGAATTAAGACAATTGATTCTCTCATGAATTTCAATAAAATAATAGACACTCCCTACACTGCTGGCCTCACTTCTCTGTCCTTTCTCTCAGTCCTTCTTAGGGCATTACTGCTATTCTTTTAAACTTTTTTTTGGTATTATGTAAATTATTCAAGTAATACATAAAAATCAACTCCTTAAAAAAAATTAAAACATTACAGATAAGTTAAAGTCGCCTTGGACCCCTACCACCAATACAGGTTCCTATTGCCCTCCACTCTCCCAGTAACCATGATTGGTTTAGTCTGTATCCTCTGAAATAGTTTTCATACTTTTAAGCATGGTACCTGTGATTCAATAGCATTAAGCAACTAGACAGCATTGTTTTTAAAAGATTTTTCCCCTATGTCAGTATAATATTGTATGTCTCTTTCTGCAAATAGCTTTTTCACTCGTTAATATTTCTTGGAGACCTTTTCATGTTAATCCATATAGATCGACTTCATTTGTTTTAATTGCTTCATAACATCTCATGGTATGCCTGTGCTATAGTTATTTAGCTTTTCTCCCGTACAGGGGCATTTAATTGTTTTTCCAGTTTTCCACTATTAAAAATGCTGCAGTAGTATGTGACTTCTTGGGCACAGAAGTGCTTCTCTAGGTTTATACCTACAGGTGGAAATGCTGGGCCACAGAATGTGCACATTTTACAGTTTAACAGACTGGGCCAACTTGCTCTTCACACTGGATGTACCAATCGACGAGCAGGGGATGAGGGTTGGTGTCTTCTGAATCTTCACCGACTCTTAATATTGTCAGACATTGGTAATTGCAATCATTGTTGCTTTTGTTGCGGTCATCCACTTACAATGCTTGGTGTCAGTTTATTCATCTCTTGTAAAAATAAAATACAGTGTGTGTGTGTGAAAAAAATGTATATATATTGTCAGACATTAAAACGTGTGCTACTTTAATGGGTGCAAAATGGTGTCTTGTTATTTTAATGTACGTTTCTCTTATTACTAATAAGGTTGAACCACTTGTTTTATGTTTATTGGCTATTGGCATTTCCTCCCTATAATTTGCTTATTCATACACTTTGACCATTTTTCTATTGGGTTATTTGTCTTATTGATTTGTAGGAGTTTTATGTGTGTATATGTGTGTGTACACACATATATATAAGCAATACAGATACTCTATTGTCATCTTTTATCTGTTAGACATGTTGCAATCTCCCAAAACATGGCCTGTGTTTCAATTTGTTTATAATATCTTTTTGTCACCATTGTTTTTGTAACTTATTTTTCTCAATCTTCTTTTTCTTTTCCTCAGACTTCTTTGTAAACATGCGGTGATTATCATCCTGAGCTTATTGTATGCTGGTTACATTTACAAATAATCGTATTCAGATGAGGTTTAGAGCTGAGACTTCCATGGTGACCTTACTGCCATCTACCATCCACAGCTGTAGGAGAGGCTCATGGGGGAAAGAATTGTGACTGGTACTAAAATCCATTTGCAGCCGCTTAGCTTTGATGTGAAACTTCTCTTCCACATGTTTATCTGGGTTGAGGGCTTGAAGTTCGAGGGAACATATATGTGGAGCCTAGTGAGTGCAATCATATATGGGAGTTGGTTTTTTTTTTTTAAGTATAATTGGAAAGGGAAAAAAACCCCAGCTCAGCAGTTTACCTGCCATCTCCTTTTCAGAAACTATGGGCCCACAACTCCCAAGGCCATATTCTGGGTTTTATTATACACTTCAAATTGGGATATATGTCACAACAGCTGCATTTAATTGGGAGATTATTAAAAAGCATGAGCAAATTCAGAGTTTTTCACCCAGAAAATGCTGTCCATGTTCAGCCTAAATGAGACCATTCTTCCCTTCCTGTTTCTCTGTCCCGCAAGTAGCCATATTCAGAAGGTAAACCAGGATAGAGCTTTGACAGACTGGAGTTCCCCAAACCTCAGAGATTTGGAAAACACCTTTTCAAAGATTGCCATAACTTTCCTCCTGTGCTATTATTTACTTAACATTCTTCTTCAATCACCTAATTTTTAATTGTAAATAAGTTTATTTAAAAGGATACATTTAACCTTTGTCCCTACCACAAATGTTTCACTTGTCATATATAAGATAGACAGTAACCATGGAAATAAATACAAACAATAATTTTGTAGTAGTGAAATACTCTGAGTCTGAGGTCTGCTATCTCTCGATTAAAAGGGAGATTTAGTAACTATTACAGAGAGAAAGGTGTTAAATACATAACAGTACAAACTAAGATTTTCTCCTTGATATCAATAGAATTAAGAGAGAATTGAAAACGGAATAAATTTCTTTAGTTTGGGAGAGAGTGTATGACATTCTCCACCACCCACTTCCCTAGTAATTCTGAGGTCAAGTTGTCTCTTCCTCCAAAACACTGCCTTTGTCCCATCTCCCCTGAGAGTGCGTTTGATTGAACGCATCATCTCAGGATGAGTTGACTGATGTACAGAGCTTGGGTGTGAGGTCACTTCTCTGTGTATCCAGATCATATACTCTAGTGGATTTAGCTTAGTCCTAGACCAGTTGGCTTCATATATAAGCACTGTTCCATCCAGAAAGGCTGTTTGTCAAGGGAGCATGAGAGGGGGGTGGGGGGAGAGAGAGACAGAGAGGGAGAGAAGAAATACATTCAATGGAATCCATGCATATTTTAGGAAGAAAACAACTGCCTACTGGCAGTAGCATAGGATATAATGGCCATATTTTGAAAAGTGCAGCCATGTTACTCTAGAATCCACTTAACTTGCTTTGGGCTCTGATGTCAATATGTACCCAATGTATTTTTAAAGTAGTATTTTGAAATCACGCATGTGGTTTAAAAAATTAAGTGATACAAATAAGACTTTTAAATGATTGCATTTCTTTTCTATCCCACCATCTTCTTCCTCCAAGCATACTCCCTGAGGCAGCCAATTCTATTTATAGGCCTTCTGGTGGAAAGCTCCACATTTCTGTGTAATATGCTCATACATTTATTTGGTAATTTACCACCTTTAAACAATGTCTATCAGTTTCTTGCTGTGTTAGATGAGAAATTAATTAACGCCATCACCACTTCCCTTTTCCTCTTGCTTCATTATGTTTTGACTGTTGAGAAGTCTAATGCCAGTGTGATTTTCAGTCCTTTATGGGTGATCTGTTTATTCCCTGTGGAAACTTTTAGGATTCTCTCATTATTTTGATGGTTCTGAAATTTCAAAATGATGTGCAAGATTTTACGCCTAAGTGTTTCAGATTTTTGTAAAGATGTCAATTCACTTATCTTCAGTAATTTCTCAGTATTTCATCTTTTAATGGTGTTATAAATTTTTTTAAATTTCAATTTCTGATGATTCATCGTTAGCTTATACAAATAAAATTGCCATTTGCATAGTGATCTCATATCTTGCAACCTTGTTAAACTCACTTATTAGTTACAGAAGCATTTTTGTACATTATATTGGATTCTCTACATTGACAATCATGTTATCTGTAAATAAAGACAGTTTTACTTCTTCTTTCCAATCTAGCCTTTTATTTCTTTTACTTATTCTATTGGCTAGAAACCCTGGCGTGCTATTGAACAGAAGTGAGAATGGACATCTTTGTCTTGTTTCTGATCTTAGGGGGAAACAATCACTCTGTTAGTGTTAAGTATCATGTTAGCATATATTTTTTGTAGATGCCCTTTATCATATTGGGGAAGTTCCCTTTAATTCCTACTTTACTGAGAGCTCTTATCAGAAAAGTATGTTAGATTTTGTCAAAGCCTTTTCTGTATCTATTAAGATGACAATATTTTTTTTTTCTTTACAGCTTGTTAACATAGTGAATTATATTGATCGATTTTTGAATGTTAAACAACTTTGTATTCCTGGGATAAACTCTACTTTGTCATGATGTATTATACTTTTTATATATTATTGCTTTGATTTGCTAAAATTTTGTTTAGAATTTTTCTACATTTGTGAAGGATGTTGTTCTGTTTTCTTTGCTTGTAATGTCTTTGTCTAGTTTTGGTATTGGGGCAATGCTGATCTCATAGAATAAATTGGAAAATATTCCCCAACTCTTTCCAATTTCCTGGAAGAGTTGTGTAGAGTTGATATGATTTCTTCCTTAATAGTTTATATAATTAACCACTGAAGAAGCCATATGGCCTGGAGTTTTCTTTATAGGAAGACTTTTTTATTTAAAAACTCTTTAATAGATACAGGACTGTTAGATTATCCATTTCTTCTTGAGTGTGTTTTGATAATTTGTGTCTTTAAGGGAATTTGTCCATTTCATCTAACTTGTCAGATTCGTTGACATAAAGTTCTTCACAGTATCCCCCCTTATTATCTTTTTAGCATCTGTAGAGTATATAGTGATGTCACTTCTCTCAGACCTATTATTGGAAATTCCATCTTCTCGTTCTTTTTTTTTTTTTTTTTCCTGAAAAGACTGGCTACAGGTTAATCAATTTTATTGATCTTTTTAAAGAACCAGCTTTTGGTCTCATTGGGGTTTTTTCCTATTGTTTTTCTTTTTTTATATCATTGTTTTCTGTTCCTATCTTTATTATTTCCTTCTTTCTACATACTTAAAGTTTAACTTGCTCTTTCTTTTTAAGTTTTTTAAGTAGGAAGCTGAGATTTTTCTTCCTTCTAGCACAGACAGCTGTGTACTATAAATTTCCCCCTGTGTACTTCTTTAGTGGCATCTCAAATTCTGATATGTTGCTATTTTGATTTTCATTCAGTTAAAAATACTTTCTAAATTCATTTTTGAATTCATCCTTGGCCCATGAGTTACTGAAAAGCATGTTATTTTGTTTCCAAATATTTGAGTATTTTCTAGAGATCTTTCTGTTGTTGATTTTTTATTGAATTCCATTATGATCAGAGAATACACTTTGTGTGAATGGAATCCTTTCTAATTTACTGAGGCTTGTTTTATAGCCTACAATATGGTCTATCCTTGTAAATGTCCGTGTGCTCATGAAAAGAATGCTTATTCTGCTATTGTTGAGTAAAATGTTCTATAATATCAATTAGATAAGTTGTTTGATGGTGTTGGTTAAATATTCTATTTCCTTATTGATTTTTCTGTCTATTTGGTCTATATATCAAGACAGGAGTATCAAAATACCTTACTATGTTTGTGGAGTAGTCTATATCTATCTTCTTGTAATTATTCCAGTTTTTGTTTCTTGTAATTTGAAGCTCTGTTACTAGGCACATAAACATTTATAACTCACAATTGTTATGTCCTTTTGATGAATTGATCCCCTTATCATTAGGAAAGGACATTCTTCATCCCAGGTAATAGTCTTTGCTCTGAATTCTCCTTTGTTTGACATTAATATAGCTCTCTTTTGATTGGTGTTAGCATGGTATTTTTTTTAATCCTTCAAACTTTTAACTTATTTGTACCATTATATTTGGGGTGTGTTACTTATAGGCAACATATAGTTGGGTCTTTCTTTTTTTATTCAATCTCTGCCTTTTAATTGTGGCATTTAGACCATGTATATTTAATGTGATAAGGCTTAAGTGCTATTTGTTTTCTGTTTGTTCCATCCTCTCTTTGTTCCTTTTTTCTCTTTTCTTGCTTTATTTTGGATTACTTGAATATTTTCTACAATTCCATTTTGTGTCATTCATTGGCTTATCTGCTATAACTCTTTGTTATTTTAGTTAGTACTTCAGAGCATGTGTGTGTGTGTAGTTTATCAGTCTGCCTTCAAGTGATTTTATGCCATTTCACATATAGTGTAACAATCTTGCAATAGTATATTTCTGTTTCTCCCCCTCCAACCTTTTTTTTGCCATTATTGCCATACATTTAACCTCTACAGGTGTTACAAATCCCACATTATGTTATTATTTTTGTTACAATAGTTATCTTTTAAAGAGGTTTTAATTAGGGGCAAAATTTATTTATGTACCCATTTCAATGTTCTTCATTCATTTGTGTAGATTCTGATTTCCATCTGATATCATTTCCTTCTGCTTAAAGGATTTTCTTTAATATTTCTTGCAGTGCAGTCTGCTGGTAATGAATTCTTTTAGCTTTTGTATGTCTGAAAAAGTCTTTATTTACCTTTTTTAAAAAAATTATAATGTCAGATTTTCTTGCTGTAAAACTGAATAAGGTGTCCAAATGAGTTGAAAACTGTACACACAAAACCCTGCATGTGAATGTTTTAGCAGCTTTACTCATAATTGCTAAAACATGAGGGCAACCAAGATGTCTTTCAGTAGTGAATAGACAGACTGTGGTACATTCATACAATGGAATATTATTCAGGAATAAAAAGAAATGAGCTATCAAACCACAAAAAGACATGGAGGAACCTTAAATGCATACTACTAAGTGAAAGAAACCAATCTGAAAGGGTTACATATTGTATGATTACAACTATATAAAATTCTGGAAAAGGCAAAGCTATGGAGGCAATAAAAAGATCAGTGGTTGCCAAGCATTAGCGGGGAGGGAGGAATGAATTGGTAGAACACAGAGTATTTTTAGGGCAATGGAACTATTCTGTGTGATACTGTAACAGTGGACACATGTCATTATACATTTGTCAAAACCCATAGAATGTATAACACAAAGAGTGAACTCGAATGCAGACTGTGGACTTTAGTTAATAGTAATGTATCAATAATGGTTCATCAATTGTAACAAGTATACCACAAGAATAATAGAGTAAACTGGTGTAAGGAGTGACAGGGTGTATGGGAACTCTCTATACCTTACTCAATTTTTCTGTAAACCTAAAACTAATTTTAAAAGTCAATTAATTTTTTAAAAACTGAGTGAAGCAATATACATAGTAGTTTTATAGTATAACTGTTATATAACTCTGGGTTCAAATCCTGACCTTGACACTTAAAAACTTTGAACTTTCGGGCAAGTAGCTTAATTCGTGCCTCAGTATTGCCACATATAAAATGGGGACAATAATAGAATCCACTTCATAGAGCTCTTGTGAGGATTAAATGATATGTGAAGGCTTTAAACAGAGCCTGGTATGTACTAAACAGACAGAAGTGATACCTACTGTTAGTATTATTTGTTCACGAATACTCACTTGAAGAAGAAAGTCTGGACATATTTTGGAAACCACTTTACGTGGTGAAGAGTGGGGTATTAAATATGAGAATTTTCATGTGTAAGGGTACAAAGTATGCCAATCTAATTGCCATTTTGCATGTTAAATCCTTGGTTTTGGTACTGCCTGATTTGGTGATGTTGACTGTGATGGCATTTGTTTTGGTGCTACTTAGTTTCATTTCCTTCAAGATAAAATATTTCTGAATTTTGTAAAGAAGTTTTATTAAAGCAATTTTCTTGTTAACAGCTGGAGACTTCCCACCAGATTCCTGCTCTGGGCAGGCACCAGGCTACTGAACATCTTGCAGTACTTGGTTCTGTCTCCCAGTGCCAGTCAGCTATAGGGGTCACAGCATGGGTGTTAGAGAGACCTCTGCAGGGGAAGAGGTGCATGGCTGGGCCCATTCTCCATTCTCCACCTCTAGAGGCCACACCTGTGTGCTTGGATTCAAGCCGCTCGGCTGCACATGCCCAGCCCATTCAGCTCCTCTGCTTTCTCTTTCATTTTTAAAGTAGAAGCCTAGTGCTTTTTTTTTTTTTTTAAGTTTTTTTTTTTTTAATTAATTTATTTATTTTTGGCTGTGTTGGGTCTTCGTTTCTGTGAGGGCTTTTCTCTAGTTGCGGCAAGTGGGGGCCACTCTTCATCACGGTGCGCGGGCCTCTCACTATCATGGCCTCTCTTGTTGCAGAGCACAGGCTCCAGACGCGCAGGCTCAGTAGTTGTGGCTCACGGGCCTAGTTGCTCCGCGGCATGTGGGATCTTCCCAGACCAGGGCTCGAACCCATGTCCCCTGCATTAGCAGGCAGATTCTCAACCACTGCGCCACCTGGGAGGCCCCCCTCTTTCATTTTTAAAAGGTAGTTTTGCTAAATATAGAATTCTAGGTTGACAGTTCTTTTCCTTCAGTAGTTAAAAAATGTGACTCCACTATCTTCTTGAATGCATTATTTCTGTCTAGAGAGCTGCAGTAATCTTACTTTGATCCTCTCTATGTGATATGTCTGTTTGTCTGAAGCTGCTTTTAAGATTTTCTTCTCATCACTGGTTTTGAGCAAGTTAATTATGATGTACTTTGCTGTCATTTTCTTCATGTTTCTTGTGCTTGGGACTCATTGAGCTTCGTGGATCTGTGGTCTTATTGTTTTTTATCAAATTTGAAAATTTTTACCCATTAGTTCTTCAAATTTTTTTCTGTCCTGCCCTCTCTCTCCTGCATTTCAGGAACTCCAATTTCCTATGTATTCCGCCGCTTGAAGTTATCCCACAGCTCACTGATGCTCTGCTCATTTTATAAAATTCTCCTTCTCCTGGTCTTTTGTTCTGAATGCTGTCTATTGCTATGTCTTCAAGTTCAATAATCTTTTCTTCTGCAAGGTCTAATCTACCATTAATCCTATCCAATGTGGTTCTTATCTTAGATGTTATAGTTTGCTTTAAAGATGTGTTTGGTAGGACCAAAGAATTGGTTGGTTTGGGGGTAATTATTCCCCACAATTGAGGCAAACTGTTCTGTGTATGTACACACAGCCCAGTAAATCTTGAGGTTTCCAATCTGGTTTGGAATAGGGACTTTTCCCAAGTCTGTGTGATCAAGCAGCACTGTTCTCTAGTCCTTTTTTAATGCTTTTTTACCTGGCCTTGGGTAATTTCCTCCTCAGCATGCACTTTTCAGTCCTCAGCTGAATGCTCAAGGAAGACCATCTTCAGGTCTCTGGAGTTCTCTTGCTGTACAGCTCACTCCTCTCCAGGACTCTTCTCTGTAAACTCTAGCTGTCTACATGTCCTCCAGCACTCAGCTTAAGCCACTCAACTCCAGGAGTCCACCAGGCTCCACCTGAGTTGTCCTCTTTGTGCCATGACCTGGAGCCTCCCTCATGTATCATTTGGCTTTGGGCTCACCTCATTTGTTTCCCTTATCTCAAGGACCACTGGTTCTTTTGTTTGTTTGGTTTTTGGTTTTGTTTTTTGCTTTTTTTCTGGCCACACTGCGTGGCATGTGGGATCTTAGTTCCCTGACCAGAGATTGAACCCATGCCCCCTGCGGTGGAAGCATGGAGTCCTACACCACTGGACCACCAGGGAATTCCCAAGGACCACTGTTTTTGTTGACTGATGCCCAGTGTCTCACATCCTGTTGTTTCATATATTCTGTCCACTTTTTGGTTGTTTTAGATGTAAGGGTAAGTCAAGTCCCTGTTACTCCATTTTGGCCAGAAGTAGGAATTTGGCATTTACTCTCATTAGTGGGGTTTTAGTCATGGGAGGAAATAATACATTTCCTCATTCCACCATATTGACCCAGAAGCACATTGCACATTTTTTAAAAGATGCTGCTTCTTGTGGTATTGGAATCTCTGTTAACAGGAGCTCATGGCCTTGTAATTATTTATTTAAATTCATAATCTCTAAATGAATTTCTTAAGGAGTAGAGACTGTGTCTCACTCGTTTTGGGATTATCTCAATTGGAACCCTATAAATGTTTGATGAATGAATGAGTGAGAGGATGACATTCTTATTGCTAAGGTTACAAATATAAGGAGTCAAAGCTGAAGGTGAGGGTGCTTATAGTTAAGATCTTTATAGGGAAATGCAGTTTACCCTTCAAGACATTATTCTTTTAGGCTGCGGCTTTTTTGGATCTGTTAACATTAGCACCTTTGTGGTAGGAAACACTTCTTAAAAATGCTGTCACACAGTGTTCTGGTAGAATGTGTCTGCACACTTGGGAGAATTTTATTCATGGCCATTTACCTGGTCATTTTCTAATCTGATCTCACTGTGAAAATTATTGTGGAATAACAGAAAAATATATATTTCCAATTCATCTAGTCTCTTGTTTTATTTTTTTGTAATATCAATTTAATCCTTTAAAGGATCCTTCAGGTTCAGCATATAATTAAAAAGACAAATGGACATATTATAAGGCCAAATTTCCTCAATTTTTTCTTTATCTAGCATGTGGTGCTGTATCATATATTCATGAAATCTTTCAAAGATTCAGAAGCTGAGAAATTTGAGTGAGTTAATCAAAATATGTCACTTACCAACTCCTTGGCTTATAAAAGCAGCATAGCATAGTGGTCTCATATACTGTGGAGCCTGATTGCCTGTGTACAGCCTCACCTCTTACTAACAGTGTGACCTTGGGCAAGTCACTCAACTCCTCCAAGCCTCAGTTTTCTCATCTGTAAAATGGGATAACAAGAATATTTTCTCAGGTTGTTTTGAAGATTAAATTGGTTATTGCTTATGGAGTACTTTAAATGGTGCCTGATATATGGTAAGTACTTATATAAGCATTCATAAGTTAAAAATAAGATTAAATGAAGTGAAATAGAATAAAATAAAGATAAAGGTTTACTCCATCTTTCAGCATTTTATCTAATCTGCCTTTCCCAAGAAGTAAAAATTCTACTTTCTGTTTTATCGAAATATTTCCTACTTCAACAGGCTGCATTTTTGGAAACCAGTTGAATATTGAGGGAAAAAGAACCTTTCCTGATTTCCTTTTCTAGATCTTTTATGCAGCAATGATTCCTGTCCCCCTGCCTGTTTCACTGGGTCATGTTTAGCAGGACTTTTCCTTGACACCTTCATCTTTCCTTTCATAGCAGCCTTCAGTTTTCCTCAATTCTACTTTAAATTCTGCCTCTGAACTGCCCGCCTCTCATCAACAAGTTGATACTAGGAATTTTCCATCATAATATTCAGTATCTACTCTCACCTGTGTTATGTAGCTATTACCTGGGACACTTTAACACCATAAATATGTTTTCCAACCTCATTGAGTTCCTTCCTAATTTAACATCTTTATTTTCTATAGTGTTCCAATTTCACAGCTATCTAAGGCTTGCAGAATTATCTCTAGTTGTTAGAGAGATACTTTTGATTTATCATTCCTTTTCCATTTTTAAGTTACTTAGCTGTTGCATTATTTAATTTGTAATTTACATTTATATTATATTTATATTATTTATATAATGATATAAGATTTATTATTTTAGTGCTTATTTAATTTAATAACACTTAATATTGTTTTATTATTTAGCATCATTTGCCCACGTCATAATTGTCCTAGCATCTTACGTCCAGATTACCAAGAAGCTGTCAAGAAAGCTAAAGCAACAGTAAATGCTTGACTTTATTTTGTAAATATATGACTTTAACTAATGGCTTTTTGAAATTTATATTGACTTATTTTTTTTATTCCATGGTCTCAGGCCATATAATGCCGTCTCTGGGGACTTCTGTGCACAATGTCATATTCTTATATTTGTTTCTGGCTGGATATTTGAGGCAAGGGAGGGAGACTCACAGGACTTTACAGAAACAAAGATGAGTCTAAAATCCAAATCGCCTAATTAGAGTTGTTGTCAGTGCTGCCCAGTCCTGTTCAACATCAGGAGACCTGACAAGGGCATCTCACACCACACTGTGCCTACCTCTGCCTGCCTGCCCACACAGGGGCAGTCGCTGTTGTCATGCGTTAAGAGCAAAGGCGCTGGGGGTGTCTGGCTAGAGAGCGGGCTTCCCTTCATCACACAGCAACCCCGTGCAAGAGCAGTTACTTATTACGAGGGTCAGAAAACGTGTAGATTAAATAGTCACATTGTGACCGGTCACAATCCCTAAACAAATCCTCCTGACTGATTGGGTCCAACACTTCCAAATCTCCTGTCATCACTAAACACGAACATATGGAAAGAATAAGTCATGACAGAATGATGAAATTCTTGAATGGTTTTGCTTAAACGTATTTATTCCCTTGTGCGTGTGTATAGATACACACACACACACACACACACACACACACACACACACACACCCCACATCCACATCCATTCTTGCATACGTTAACTCTTCCTTAGGTGTGCTTTTACCATTTCATCCAGTCTAACTTTGGTAGATCCTGCTGTGGTCCTTCTCTAGACTAATTCTCTAAGTATTTCGAGAAATAAGAGGGTCTTTTATGTGTGTGTAGTAGTTGATTTTGCTGGCTCTTAAAGCATTATCTTTTATAAATTCTTAAGTGTTAGAAGTGGGAAAACCATCTTTCTTTTAAATTTAGCAAATAGCATTTATGTGCATATGTGCTTATGCCGTCTACACACTTACACTGTAATAGAAATACCGTGGAAAAGCAAACCATAAGCTTTTAACACTGTCAGGCATGAGCTTTTTCCCTCTCATCTCCTCCTGAAGGATGTTTGGAAGAATGAGAGGCCTCTCTGCCTCTGTGTTTATAAGCCGCACCAGAAAAAATGTCAATTCTTTTTTAGAGTCAGGATCACACTATAATAAATGTGAATCTAAGCAATTGTTCCATCTATAATCACACAATATCCTTCTTTTATTTAGTAAATGCCAATAAAAGCTAATAAGAAAGCAGTGCCATTTGCATGTTTCATATTTTTACTCAGTATGGAGACGAGTAGTTGAATAGTCTCACTTGGGAGCCAAGAGAGGCGAAAAAAGTTGATTTCCTTCATCTCACACGGTCTCTGTAGATTTAGAGAGCAGTGTTTTTTGTATGAGATAAAACTAAAAAGGTTTTGCTAGTACAGTGACCTGGGCATGCTGCTGGAGAAACCAAAAGTGGCCCTTGGGAAGCTAGAACTTCTCTCCTCTTTGAATGGGCTTTGTTCTAGGATATTTCATGTGAAGATATTGTACTTCCCATGGAGTAAAATGTCAAAACCATCACATCCTTGGGCTATAAGCAACTAGGACAGGATTTATGTTTATAAAAATGTTTGGTTATTAAGGTAAGTAAATAGGGCACATGGAAGAAAGATAGTGCAGAGATGTGGGTTCTGGAGTTAGAAAACCTGGTTTCAAATCCTAGCTCCACTTGCTGTATGATCTTGGGCTAGTCACTTAACCTCTCTGAGCCTCAGTTTCTTTCTGTGTAAAATAGGGGGAAATAAAAGCTAACCATATGTTTGTTGTGAGTATTTAATGAGTTAATACATAAAAAAAAATTCACAGATAATAAGCGCTAAATAAATGCTAATTATTGTGATTTTTATTATTATGTATTAAGAAAGGATTTTCACAACTAAGATATCAAAAGAAGTGGAGATGCTGAGGAATTCTTTGGCTTTTAAAGATAAATTCCAGTACAAAATGAGGTCCTGACAACCAGATCCAGTATGACCATCAAAATGTTCCAGCACAGATATATTACCTCAGGCTTTATCTGGGGGAAATGTATAAAGGTGCCACAAATTATTTTGGTTTTTTTTTTTCAAATTATAACAAATGAACTCTTCATTCCCCTCTGTCCTCCTCTCCCTTAGCACTGTCTCTTACTCTGTGGTCTGTGAATGTATTTCTCTTCTGAGTTTGGCCTTTTTTTAGAACTAGTTGTGAATTCTTTATTCTCTCACATAGACATATGACAGTGGGGGAGGAGGGCATGTGTATTTCCTAAATTTTAGCAAGGAATCTGTCTTGCCATCTCCATAGAGTGGAAAATTCAGCAAGGAGAGTCTGTTTCATCCCCCTTTCAAATCACATTCAACAGTGTACTCAATGCCTGGCGCAAGTCTATCAGACATTTTCATCATGAGTAAGAGTGAAGCTTCAGAAGTTTGGGGTGGGTGTGGATTTTGCATCTACCAGAGGGAATCCTTAGCCCTTGGGGTGACTTTTGAAGATGGCTCTGCAGGTGCTCCACCCATATTTGCTGCATCTTTGTCAGACAGGCTGCCCTTCGGCTACTGGAACCCACTTTGTCCGTAGCATGGGAAGCTGAAAGTACCTGGGAATTAACATCTCCCTGGAGGCGTCCTTAACCAAGGGCTGTGGAGTATATGGGGATAAATATCCCAGCTGCCTCACCCCCTTGACCAAGCTAATTCCAAGGCATGTGTTTTGCACAGTTTTCCAGTTTCCCTCTGAGGTTCAACTACAGTCACCTACCATGGTAGCTGACTTAGTAATGCCCCCCCTTCTCGTCCAACCACCTTCCATTCCTTGTCTCCCCTCTCCCTTCACCTTCCCAGGCTCCCTCTGCTTCCCAATAAACCACTTGGTTCTCACATCCTTGGCTCTGCGTCTTTTCTGGGGTTTCCAACCTAGGATGGTGCATACATTTATAATGCAGAAGGGAATCTGCTAAGCCTGGTTTAGGCTTAAAGTTGGGCCTTAAGTTGGCTGGGCACACTTTGGCAGACCACTGCTTCCCCTGGGTTTGGAATTCTACCCACTCAGAGCTCAGCTCGTCATGGGTGCAGACCTGTCAAGGCTTAGACTGTTGGGGAAGTGGGCAAGGACCGTAGCCAGCCATTCACTCACTCAACTTTCCTTCTGCAGCACAGCCAATTAGTATTGGAGGAGGGAGATTTTAGTAGCAGTGGTCAGGCTTCTAGCATCTAGCATGCTGTGAATGCTGGCTGCTAAGCATAAGTGGGCCTCTACAAATGCTCCTATCCACTTCATCCACTCTCTTTACAGACCTATCAGACGAGTGCTTTACTGTTTTCCCAGTACCAATCTAGCTAAACCAGTCACCTTACCCACCAGTGTATCAAAGAAAACACCTGCTTCCCAGAAGGTTTTCTATCTAATGGGAAAGAAAAGATTGGTCCACATGTCCTCTCATTGCAAACCAGCCCATTCTTTGGCAATCTGAGACCAAGACTGCACATTTAGCCAGGTGGATCACTTAAAAGCATCTCCTTTACCATAGTCTCCATTTCAGACTCTGATCCGTATCTGCTTTCTTGTTTTGCTTTATCACCTTTGTGATGCTTTAATGCTCAGCCCACCAGCTGAAGCTATGTGAAATCCATATCAGAGTATATTAGCATTCCAGAAAACATGCAATCCCTCAGTAGGCAATAAATTTGATTTTGCACAAGTGGTGTCCTTTATACTTTGCTCATAAGGCAATCTCTCAAGTGTATCTGTTTTTCTGAAACACAACACAAATAGTCTGGTGGAGTAAAAATGGGTTGCGTGATGGGTTTTGTGCTCAGCAAAAAGAACTTAGACAAAGCAGCCACGCTGATGTTCTTATTTACAGAGGTTGCCGTCTGGGAAATTAATGTCTGTTGCTCAGTAATTAGGAAAATTTAGGACCCCTAGCGCTCCAACATCTTGCATTAAAGGTTGTATGTCATCAGTGTTTTCATGAGAATTTGCTGGATTTCTGTCATTAATAACAGGCATAAACCCAGCAAGCAGTAGAATATACATTACATTTAATCAATTTGCTATTTGTATTCATTATGTATGTCCTCCATTTTGAGTCATGAAAAATTGAAAGGCCGTTACAAATAGAAAGAGCATCGTGGATTACAAATGATGTAACAAGAGCATAAGTGCTATTAATTGGTCAATTGTGCTTGTCAGTACATTTAAAGTGATTAAAGCAGAAATATTAGAAGGGACACGAATGTGCTTAGGAAATAGAAGCCCAAGAACACTAGGACTCTCCCAAATCCCTTGTGCCCAAATAAATGCAGCAAAATCCAATGGCATTTATTCCAAGAAATTCGTTCTCCAAGTGTTGGTTGTGCCGGGGATTGTGCTGAGTGTTGGGAATACGGCAGAAAACAAAATAAATGAAGTCCGTGACCTCAGGGGCTTATATTCTGGTGGGGAGGGAGAAGTGTGAAATGAGCAAGTAGATATATAATATCAGTAGTGGTCAGACCTGTAAAGGCCACCAGAATAAGAGAAGGGCATTGAGAGGGATGGGTGGTAGTGAGGACAGGTCTCTTTGGGGAAGTGATATTTGAACAGACGAATTGGCCCAACACCCCAACTCCCATCCTAACACTCAAGAAGAAAAGAAAATTCTTGTAATTATTTCTATTGGCTTGACCCAGTGGAAGGGCTTCCCCAGAGCTACAAAACTCACACGATCAAACCTTCCCACTGTAGCCCCCTTCTGTGGTGGCGATTCTGTTACAGTGAAAACTGATATCATTGAACATTTTAATTGCATCCACCCAAACTCCTTACCGTGGTGCGCAAAGCCCTACATGATCAGGCCTCACATTTCGTACCACCCTTCCCTCACTTGCTAAACTCTAGCCCCTGGCCTTTCTACTGCTCAAGCTGCCAGCTCCTTCCTGCTTATGCATTTACTGTCTCCCTGCCCAGTACAGTCTGCCCTCTGAATCTCAGACCTCACCTCACCAGTCACCTCTCACAGAAGCCCTCCCTGGCCACCAGGCAGAAGTCAATCCCTGGTTCCTCACTATTAGATCCTCCTGCTTTGTTTTCATCAGGGGACTTGTTATCTGAACTGCATGCTGTTACTTGCTTCTGTCCTGTCTAGTTCCTGCAATTGAATATAAGCTCCACGAGATCTGGCGCACATCGCCGGAGTTCACCCCTGTTCCCCAGGGCTTAGATCAGTGCCTGGCACCAAGAAGAGGCTCAAAGGCCTGAGACAAATGAAGGAACATGTAACTCAATCAATCAGTCAGCTAACCAGCCAAAATAAGGCCCCAAATTGACAGTTCAGCTTCTGCTGTTGAATTCAGGTAGCTATCTCAAAAATTTTGCCTGAAAGGCACGTGGAAGAAATGGGTGTTTATTCTGAGCAGTGTTCTCTACAGTTTTGGGCAAATGAAAGTAATTAGGTACTGCTGCTATTTGTGCTATTTTGCTTCATATGTCTAGGATCTATTGCTGTGCCTTTTTAAATAACTTAATATTTCTTTGCAATATATTGACTCATTTTTACAGGCTAAATGCTATGTCATTGTCTTTGAGTGTTTGCAAGTAATGGAATGTGGGCCCAGAGTGAACCATGGCACATTAGTATGACAGCAATCCTGCTTCTTTAGAATTGATGATCCTAAGACTTCTCGCTTAATATATAGCATCTGGGAAATACATCAGAAGAGGGTGATATTGTCATGTGATGGTATCAGGATTCCAACGTCCATTCGGGATATAATTCATAGCAGACTCGTGAACGTTTATCATGTACCAGACTCCACGGCAGGTGCTGGGGTACCAGGTGAAGAAGGCAGTGTTGCTACCAGGAAGAGTTGACAGTCAACCCTGGTGGTTCTAAACCCACCTGCATGCTACAATCACCTGGGGGTCCACTATATATACTGAGGCCTGGGCCCCCTCCCAGACCAGTTGAATCAGAATCTCTGATTCTATGGCCAGGGGCTTACACATCCATATATTTTTAAGCCCCAAGTGCTGGGCAGCCAGAGTTGAAATCCACTGGTCTCGTAGAACAGGCAATGGGACAAGGGCCATAGTAACAGCTGGTAGGTCTGCGCTGGAAAATGGCAATATTTCTCTTTGGTGCATAACTCCAACTCAGAAAGAAATGTTTGTGGGGATCAGGAGGCTAGATGACCTGGTGTTGTACAACAGATAAATGTTGCATGCATTCACTCCCTCCCACAAAAAACTGATAAAAATTGGCAGACACCATCTGTTAAATGATTATTTTTTCCTACATAGGGCCAAATAAATGATTTTATTTTTCTATATAAGCCAGGAATTGGATCTAACATCGTTAATCAAATAAAGAATAGTGTCTTTCTTAAGTGGCAGACATGAGAGAAAGGAAAATATGAGAATCCACAGGGTAACCATCAAAGGGAAGGAATTAACATGTCCTCTAAAATTATTTTAAAATGTCAGAATTTCCTGAAGTGTGCTGGTAAAGGTGATCTGAAACTCTCTCCCTCAGACTACCTGTGCCTTTGATAGAGGGCATTAAAGTGTTTAGACTGGAGGGGAAAAAAGCAAATCTTTCTAGGTAATTAATGGAGGTTTATGTCATTCAGCTGAAGATCAAGCTTTGCTTTTTTCCCCCTTGAATATAGGTGAAAAGAACAGGAAAGTGAAAATGATTTTTAAAGGGCTAAATTGCTGTTCAGAGTGGCACTTCTGATGCCTTGGTAAAATATTCCTGTCTGATGTCTAAGTGGTAAACTGTGAGTTTTTTAAAAAGCAGTCTTTGTGATCCGATAAGGCAGCATGTTCTAAGAAAGTCTGTAAGCAGTGTGTCTAACCCTCCCTGTCAGGCCCTCCTTCCTGTAACACGCTCTCTGCTCCTCTCCCCACCAGAAAGACACAAGTTTCCGTCAGAGCAGGTGACGCCTGACACTGGGAAGAACACCCGTCTCCACATATCCATCCTCGGACTCTGCCTCCTTGGATCTTACAGTTACCAACAGTTGGTGATCTTTAGAAATGCTCACAGTTTCAGATAAGCCCTATACTTGAATATTTAAAGAAAGAGAGATTTTACAAAGTAGAAGGATGACCTAAGAGAAGAGCAGGAAAGAAGTCACGATCATCCAGAACGAAGGTGACCAACCAGCCCAGGCGAAGGGAAGACCGGCCCCTTAGGGATGGCTCCCCAAGGACACGCTCCCTCCTGCAAAGTGGCAGTTCTCGGTCCTGGCTGCAAACTGCAGTTACCTGGGGGGCTAGAAAAATACTGACGCCTGAGGCCCCTGCCAAGCGATCCTGCGGGGAGAACAGCCAGGAGGAGGTGCGTTTAGAAAAGCTCCCAGGGGAACCTAACTAACGTGCAGCCAGCATGGGGAACCACTGATGTCGTCCCAGATTAGTGACAGAAACGGGTCACCAGGGAGGTAATGTTGGTGGCACACTCCGCCAAGCTCAAGGTCTTGGCACGTTCCGGTGTCAGCAAAAGGCAAGGATTCCTTGTGAAGGGAGAGGCTTTGGCAGGAAACACTAAATAAGTCTGTATTGGAGCAAATGTCCCCTTCTTTCTGTGACTTCCTGACTGCTCCTTGCCCTGCAGAAACCGCAGCGAGCAGGACAGACATGACTGTCAGATAAATGCCTGGCTTTCAGGTCCCTCCTGGCGTTAATGAGATTAGGGTGAGAAAAAACACTTGCAAATGAAGTAAATACTTGAGAGAGAATCAGAGGCTGGGCAATAGCGGGCCTGGGCAGTTCCACCTTAAAGGAGGGCAGGAGGGGCAGTTAGGGAGGTTTGTGCCAAGATCAGGGGCAGCTGAGAGACCACAGGCTGGCCAGGGCTCCCAAGTACAAAGACGGCAGAGAGCCTTGCATGCCCCTCACACCTCTGCCACGTGCGTGATTCACACCTCCATCTCCTACAGCGCTCCCAGGACTAAGCAGAGTGGGGGAGCAGGATGGGGAAGGGGAAGAAGCCGAACAAGGGTGTGATTGAAGTGAAATCCCAGATGCAGCCTGGTCACAAGAGGGGCTTAGGCACAAATTACATCTCAGTGTTTGTCCAGCCTTGGGACAGAGGGTACGATGCTTGTGTGCTTTCACGGGAGCTGGGCACTGGCTAAAGGCCACCCGGAGGGCTTTGGGCTCTCTGCAGAAGGGGTGCAGCTCTAGGGCCCAAGGAGCATTCCCTGAAGGTCACAGGTGGGAGCCGATAGGAGCAGAGCCTACAGAAGCTGGGAGATGGGTGCACAGCTGATGAGGGGATCCGGGAGGTCTGGGCTGGGCACTGACAGTATTTGCTACACAGGCCAGAGCATGGTCTCCTAAATCCATTAGCTTAGCACCCTGTATGTCTACAGTATTGACAAACAATAGAGCGTATTTCTACATCTTCCTCCTCTGATACAGTAGATTTCCTCTCAATACCTTTCTCTTTCTTATTGCCCAGTCCCTTGTTTTCATTGTTTTTTGTTTCTTGTTACCATCGGAGTGGAAATTCTAGAAGGTCGGGGAGAGAATGTGACTAAGGAGGCCACTTTAACCTGTTCTTCAGTTAGGATGCTAGTGGGAGCAAGAGACAAGGTACCCAACCAAGGGCCTTTGTAATGGGAACCCTCACACACGAGAAGCCTGGCAGCAGCAGGTGGTCCAGGTTTGACTCGGTTGTTCAACAATGTCAGGGCTCTTAGTAAGGGTGTGATATTGTGATTTATAAGAAGAAATATGTATTTGGTCCTATATCTGGCACAAAGTTCCTAAAACTCTTGGAATCTCCCAAGAGATAAGAGCAATAAAGGTGTTTTGTTATGTTAATGAGGTGACTTTTAGGCCACTCCTAAGGATGGAGGCTGGTTGCCAAGAGAACCACAGTCCCAACCCCGTCCCCATCCCTAACCTCCTAGGAGGGGAGGGGGGCTGGAGATTGAGTGCAATCTCCAAAGACCAATGATTTAATCAACCGTGCCTATGTGAGGAAGCCTCCAGAAAAACCTGAAAGGACGGGGTTTGAAGAGTGAGCACATGGAGATTTGGGGAGAGTGGTGCACCCAGAGAGGGCAGGGAAGCCCCGTGCCCTTTCCCCACACCTTGTCCCGTGCATCTCTTCCATCTGAGTTACATCCTTTTATAATAAACCTGTAATCTAGTAAGTAAACTGTTTCTCTGAGTTCTGTGAGCCACTCCAGCAAATTAATGGAACCCAAGTAGGGGGTCGTTGGAACCTCTTGATCTACAGCCAGTCAGAAGCAAGCTGGGCTTGCAATTGGCATCTGAAATGGGGGTGTGAGGGCAGTCTTGTAGGATGGAGCCCTTAACCTGTGGGGTCTGATGCAGCATCCAGGTAGATAGTGTCAGAATTGAGTTGAATTGTAGGATACCTGGTGTCAGAGAATTGTTTGGTTGTGTGGGAAAACCCCCGACACCCACTGGAATTGGGTGCAGAATTATAAAGGGCTGCTCTGCCATTCTCTTGGCCTTCCCTCCGTCGTGGTGGCAGCAGGGCTGCAGCAGTCCCAGGCATCATGTCCTCACACCATAAAATCCAAAATCAGGGAGGGAGAGACTGGCTTTCCTCAGGCATCATTCTCCAATCAAAAAAAAAAAAAAGGAAGTATTTCCCAGATCCAGGCAGAGACTCCACTTTACAGGTGAACTGTTGGTCAGGATGGTGTCATTTTCCTCTCACTTAGCCTTAGGAGGACTGAGAGAAAGGAGTATCTGCCTGCCGGTCTCTGCAAAAGGAGGGTGCTGGTCATTCTCCAGTTGTCCCTTGGACCCATCCTCTGCCCTTCTCCACCCTGCTGCCAGCTCTGTGCCCTTGGAGGCTGATATCCATGGGTTTCATCAGCAAGCTCCGCCCTTGGTATCTGAGTGGGTTCAGCCCACGGGGGGTACCAGGAAGAGATGGGAGGGATCAGGGAGAGAAGCTGGGGCATTTCTTTCCTCTCCTCCATCCCTGCCAGGCCACAGTGTGGCAGTGGCTGCACTTCCCTACTGAAGGCCAAGGTCAGGGAGATATTGCCTTTGAGTGACGACCTCCTGAGGTATTGTTCTGCCTTTCATACTTAGATCTACAGTCCAGTTGTGACTTTCTCCCTGTTTTTTATTTTGAAAGTTTTCGAATCTACTGAAAAGTTTAGAATAACTTAATAAACACTCATACCCTTCAGCTAGATTCCCCAGTGGTTAATGTTATGTCACTTTTTCTTTATGTCTCTTAATATATAGATACAGATATAAATAGATGGAGATATATGTATAGACAGATAATGCATTGAGCTGTACAGTTTTGGGTTTTACTGAACGATTTGAATGTTCTAGACAACTTGACATTTCACTCCTAAATACTTTGGCATGCATGTCCTAAGGATAAAGACATAACACCCCCAAATTGACATTAATTCAATAGTATCACCCAACTGATTTTTTTTTTTTTGCTTAAAAACTACTTTCTTGATAATCCTGACATTAGATAGTGCTTTGCAGCTGACAAGGCACATTCACCAACATTATTTTATTTCATACCCACAGTCACCTTCTTAAGCAACTGTTATCGTCCCCATCTTATAGGCGAGGAAAATAAGAATCAGAGAGGCTAATGACCCACCAAGGGTCACACAGCGTGACTGGGATTCAAACACAGGCTTTCTGACTCCAAATTCTATGCACTTTCCGTGACATCACCACTCATTTTGGACAGGGTGTTAGTTTTTCTAGAACTTATGCCCCCAAACAATTCCCTTATTTTTTCCCCGCTCCAACCTTCTCATTCACCAGAAATAATGAGGATGCCTTTCTCCAGCTTCAAATAGCGATACTTTAGATGTACTGGTTATCCACCTTGGCCTCTGCTTGGTGTGGAAAGAATGCTAGGCAACACGTTTGGACACTGCATTTAATTTAAGCTAGCGTGATTGATTACATAGTATTTCTTAACTGCATTATGCTTGATTCGCCCCTTCCTTCCCTGGGCACTGAGTGAAAGAAAGCTTCCCTCCTGGATGGCAAGAACCTGGTTTCTACTGCTCAAGTAGCAGGAGAGGACAGGTGTCCTTGATGCCCAACCAGGGCAGAATCTTGGGCTCCCAGCTACCAGATCTCCTCCTGAGGACCTCTCCAATCAGGCCCTTTCTCTCCTTCGCCACTGTCACTGTGCCAATCCAAGCCACCTCGACTCCTGCTAGGAGACTGCAGCAGCCCCTCACCCAGTCTGCCCATCTGCATCCCCTCCGCTTCACTCTGAATCTCATCAGTAATGTCTGTCACCCTGGGAATGAAGTACAAAGTCTGTGCTGTGCCACCTCCCGGCTCCTGCTCCCACTGACCTCGCTGCCTCATCTCCTACCATGCGCCCCTGCCCACCCCAAGTTCGTGCCAGGCCAGCCTTGTTTTCCTCAGACAAGCCCAGGTCCCACCCCAGCATCTCTCTACCTGCTTTTTTCTCTCTGCCTGCGGTGCGTCCCCATTTCCACCCCCAGCTGCCCGATTATGCATCCTTCAAACCCCAGCTTAAGGATCCAGCCCTGAGCCCCACAACTGGATCCCCCAAACGCCTGAATCACACCCTGTGCTTTTCCTGCATGCATCCCAGCATCTTCACATAAGAAGTGCTCAGCAAATTGGTCGATGATCGAATCCTCCCAATTCCTCTAGAGAAAGTAATGAGGCCCAGAGAGGAGGGGTAACACCTAAAGTCGGTGTCAGAGCCCAGGTGAGCCCAGGCCTTTCTCACCCAGAGCCTCAGCCCTCGCTCCCTCCAGAAGGAGCCCTTCCTGCTTTATCCTGGCTCCTTCATCCGGGAGCGGTGGTCCCCTTGCCCTGCCATCATCACAGGGCATGCCCCCCTGGAGGGGGATGGGAAACCTCCTCACCTTCGCTTCACATCTGCTTTTCAAACCATAGATGACCATTTATACACTCGTTTGGTCACTATTACCATTCACTTATTCACCAAATATTTATTGAGCAAATTGTATGTGTGACATTATGCTATTCATAGGTGAGCAGTGAGCAAAACAGGTTGCTGCCTTCAGAGAGTCACCATGTAGAAGGAAGACAGACCAAATCGCATAAACAGACAGTGAGTGTTGAATGGTGGCCAGAGGGAGGTACCAGGAAGGAACCCAGAGGGCAGAGTGACAGAGGAGCAGTGGTCCCCACCGAGCATCAACCCTCTCTCCCTCCTAACAGAACCCCCGCCGTTGCATTCAGCTATCCATGGCCTCAAACGTCCCCGAGCCGGGAGAAACCACCACAACCCCCAGGCCCCAGGGTGAACCTGACTGGCCCAAGGGTAATTCTACCCCCTTGCCAGGGACAGGCTCGAGAAGGAGCATGTGACCCATTTCAGGCCAATGAGACAAAGGTAGTTCTGCTAGGGAAGACAGGGACCTAGGAAAGCATCCTTGCGTTAAAGAGAAAGCCACAAGCAGAGATGGTCATTCGTCTTCCTCTGGATGCTGTACGTCTGGCTGTGACGGCTAGAAGTGCTGCAGCCTCGCGCTCCCAGCCTGAGGGTGAAGCCAGCCCTGCGCCCGGCTGAGCAGAGGTGGAGGAACCAGGTGCGCGGTGCTGCTGTATCGTGAGGGTGCTGGAGCCCTCTGATTTCCCATCCATGTGAGACTGCCTTTCTTTATAGCCCATCTAAAGCACCAAAATTGATACAGAGATGCAGGCCATGTCTGCTGCCCTCGTTGTTCTATCCCTAACTCCTGCCACAGTGCCTGGAACACAGTAGAGACTCAATAAGTCGTTTTGGAATGGGTGGTGTGTTGTAGGTCAGATTTCCCCGAAGCAGACTGGTAGACAGGGCTTCCCGTGCAGGCGTCATATTATGAAATGCTCCTGGGGGTCTCATAAGGGGGAAGCAGAAGTAGGCCAGGAAGTGGGGGGGCAGGGGGAGAACAGGAGCAGGATCAAACAAAGCCCCCAGGGCGGCTTCCACCTGATCCCCCAGGGAGCTCGGCCAAGGGAGCTGGGCTTTCTCAATCCCACTCCTCAGTCTCTGCCTGAGGGCCCCCCAGGGGCATAGAAACTGCCAGTCCCTTCCAGCTCTCAGCTTTCGCAGTTAAAGTGGTTCCAGGAGCACAAGAGTGGCACCTGCCAACCCCTGGAGCCAAAAGTACAGTGAAGCTGGCACCGAAGTGATGAAGGGACCAAAGAGGGTCCGGACCTGGGCCAGCAATGGGGGCCACAGGCAGATGAACGGATAGGCCTAGAGCGTGTCCACAATTGATTCTCAAACAGCAAAACCGAGGCAGCCTTCTGGTCTGCAAATGCTCCCACCATACCCCTCCTCCAGCCAGACGGGTCTTTTCCTGCTGCCCACACAGGATGGCCAGCGGAAGCCCCCAACTTTTATTAAAATGGAAAAAAATCTTTGCATTTCAAAATTATTATTGCACTTTGTTATTCATCTTGAGATTCTTTTTGCAAAACATCAAAACCAGATCACAGTTTTATGATGAAATATTGATTATGCATCTATATTTGTATGCAGAGCTCCACACTATGTAGATAGAACACCCACCCTGTCATATCTTCCATTTAAGTCAATATGAAGATGGATGTTCCCCCCAGGCAAGTTTTGATAAAATACTTGTGTTGATATAAAAAGACATTAATGCCAATGCAAATCAATACCTGCCTATTGGTTTGGGTCTCTTCTCCTCCACGCAGCAGCTGGCTCCAAGAGGGACTTCCAAACACCAGTAGCTCCCAGCCAGTTTGCATATTTCTTCATTACACCACGTGAGTGGGAAATGTCAAGGGAATGTGAACTGGCAGGGGGCTGCCCACACCCGCTCCTGAATCGAATTGGGGAGGGAATGAAAATAAAAGCAAACAGCCTGTAAACAAATCTGAGAGACACTTTATTACTGTCATTAGCGATGCGCTTATCCTGCCTCGCTTTCAAAAAGAGTAATATTTAAACAGCAGAGGAACCAAGAATCATCTCCATCCTTGTCAGGTTCTCAGCATACGACAGGAACTAGGTCTCGTCGTGACTGTGGGCATCTGCCGTATCTGCCTGCCCAGCACTTACTGTCACCTGAAACTCCATGTATTTAGTACTCCCTAAAAATCTCATTTATTCTCTGCCTTCCCCACCATGAAGTAAGGTCCCAAGGGGCAGAGTTTTTCGTTTGTTTACTGCCGTATTTCCTATGTCTGGATGCTGAATTAATTTCTTTCTGCTTCATTCATTCATCCAACAAATTGAGCAACTACTATATGACACGACTCTACTGGGTTCTTGGTGAACAAAACATTGTTCCTGGTGAAAAAACATTGGTGAACAAAACAGACATTCTAGTGGGCTAGAGGAAAATAGAGATAATAAATATACAGGAAGTTAGAAGGTAGTAACTGCTATGGAGGGGGCAGAGGACGCACAAAGTAAGGACTGGGAATGCTGGGGAGATGGATTCCGATTTTAAATCGGGTGGTCAGGTGCAGCTTCAGAAGGTAGCTTTGAGCAAAGCTTTGTAGGAGGTAAGGGAATGAGATACGCAGCCATGGAGGGGAGGGGGTAGGGATTTCCATGCACTTGGAATAGTGCAGATATCCTAAGGCAAGAGTATGCCTGGTTTATTTAAGGAACAGAAAAAAGTGAGTGGCTAGAATGGAGTGAGTAATGTTTGGACAATTGAAGTAGCTGGGTGATGCTGAGGCTTCTAGGGGCCACCTTGCCCCTAACAGCTGCCATATGGGAGACCCCCATATGAAGAATAAACTGAGTCACACAGAGCCCCCTGGATCCAGCCATGCCTGAAGCAGCTTCTACCCAACATCTTTTCTGTGCTTGAGCCAATATATTCCCTTTTTAAAGTCACTTGTAACTGAAAGAGACCTGAGAAAACAAGTCTGAAACCAAGCGACTAGGACGTTTGAGTTGCTGTGCCGATGGTGGGCCTCAAAGATACCAGCCGGCTGGCTGTGGGACAATGGGAAATCCAGCCTGGGAGGGCGAGGCCTGGAAGCCATCTGTGCAGGGGAGGCCTGGACAGCTGACAAGTGAGAAGGAGTCTTTCAAATTTGCAATTTTCAAGTGTCAGAAGGATGTTGTGCCGCTCCTCTGACACTCGGCATCTTAGGCAGATTCTCCCTGTTTCCATCAACACATCTGCTGTGTGAGGTACAGCCTTTGCACTCACATGACCCAGAACCCACAACTGAGAATGAGAATTCAAGGTGTTAGTTTGTCCAACAAGTCACATTCAAAGGACCAGACAGGCCCTCCTTCCTCAGTTACCAAAGTTGACATAATACTTTCAAAGGATTCTATTCAATTCGACAGGTGCTTTGAACACACGCTCTTCAAGATGCTGGCGAGTCAGAAACACACAACTTGGCCTGTCCCATAAAAGATGATCTAGTGGGTGAGGGGCCCTTTAAT
This sequence comes from Balaenoptera acutorostrata, assembly GCF_949987535.1. Classification (NCBI taxonomy): domain Eukaryota; kingdom Metazoa; phylum Chordata; class Mammalia; order Artiodactyla; family Balaenopteridae; genus Balaenoptera; species Balaenoptera acutorostrata. Next base: position 35,178,148 of record NC_080082.1, on the reverse strand, counting down.
TCATTTCATTCACATTTATTCCATGCTAGAGGCAAGACACTAGGTGCTGGGGTAGAAACTCCCAAAACAGGGGAAAGACAGACATTCGCATGTGATACTGGTACGTGATCACCCCGCCATTATTCATTCAGCAAACTTGAAATCAGTACTTCCTGTGCACCCAGCACTCTTAGGCATTAAGGATGCAGCAAAAGCAAGATGGGCAAGATCCCAGTTCATGTGGAGTTTATGTCCTAGTGGAACATGAAGATAACAAAGTGAAGCTAATTTTTTAAAGAAAGGATGACTTCTGAAATTAAGTGCAGCGAGGAAAATATATCAGGAAAATATATTCCAATAGAGAGATAACCAGGGAGTATGGGGCAAGATGGAGAGGTCAGGGAAGGCTGAGCTGAGCCCACATGCTGGGAAGGAGCCAGCCTGCAGAGAGGCAGGGGGAAGTGCTCTAGGCAGAGGGAATGATGGGTGCAAAGGCCTGAGCAGAAACAGGCTTGGCCCACCTGAGGACCAGACTCAAGGCTGTGTGGCCAGAGCTTAGCCGGTGACGAGGAGAGATGGGAGATGAGGTCAGGGTGAGTGGGGCCAGATCATGAGGAGTCCGGGTTTTATCCTAAGTGCCGTCACCTTCATTTCAGGGTGATGTTGGCATACTCCCACTCAGATAAATTAACATTCTCGCCTTGGCAGATCATTCGGGTAGAAACAAGAAATGTACCCAGCAATGCAAAAAGAAGAGGAGGGTTCTACAGCTTCTCAAGATCCAGACAATGGCACCTTGTGTTTGTTTTGTTTTAAAGAGAAGAAAGCCTGCAAATAAACAGAGCCCAAGACTGAAAGTAAAGGGGCCACAATAGAGGAGGGAACCACACGACGCACGTCACAAAGTGAACAGCAAGACCAAGGCAGGAGAAGCTCATCCCAGGCGAGGGACTTGGGAAGGAGTGGGTGGGCCTGGAAGGACGTGGGGACATTGAACCCCCAGAGGTGGGAGAGATGTACCTGCTCTGGAGGCAGCAGCATGGGACGGGGGTGCAGCGAGCTGGCCAGGAGGATCAGGGTAAAGGTTGGGGTTGAGAGTGAGGGAGGAAAGCAGGGTGCTGGGAGCAGATTTAAAGTTAAATGGCTGCCGTAGACCTTGTGTAGCCCTCTAAGCTTCTGTCCTTCTCGTGGGGGGAGCTTCAGTCCTGGGCCCAGGGGAGACCTCACCAGGCCTCTGCTTCGCATCTGGGCTGTGGCAGCGTCACGTTGCAGGAAGGATGAGGTCCCAGGCTTACAGCAAATCACACATCTAGTCCTTGGCCGTGGCTGCTGTGTTTTTGGCAGTTGGAAACGCACGAAGGAAGTTCATTTTTCTGTAGCAGCTACAGTGACGAAGCAGGGAGAAGCGACTGGAAAGGTCAAACATGCCCTTCACCTACTCAGCTCGTAAACCCGGGGAGAGACGGAGCCCTGAGCCTTTGGGAGGAGAGGAAATCCTGCGCTGTGCCGAGGCTGCAGAGGTGGAGTCAGGGTCAGCCCGTCCTGGGGGATATCTCCTCCTGTTCTAGCTCACCAGGCCCTCTGGCTGAGCTTTCTGAATAGGGTGGGCAAGGAGAAGCTGTGCCTCTAGAGTTCAAGGGCCAGGCGCCTTAGAGAGGCAGGTGAGGGTTGTGCTCAAGAGAACGGGCTCTGGACTCAGAAGGCCATCAGTTCACATCCAGAATGGCTGTCATCCTAACTTGAGGGTGACACCGTTGAGGCTGAAACCAACCAATAGGGTATTACAAAAGGAGGCCAGCAGCATGAAGGAGCCCGTTGCTTCACCATACTAAGAGAAGCTTCACTGAACCACAGAGCACGTAAGAAGTGCAGCAGCTTGAATGTCTCAGGTGGGTTCCCTGTAGCAGGCACGAGTGGGGGGCAGAGCCCAATGGTAAAGTGTTAGTGGATTGCTTCCAGCATTATCTGGGACAGAGTGGGGTTTCCACTCCTGAAGGGGCCTGAATAGCCCTTTCTAGGAAGTTTTATCCCAATAGCCATCATAGTTTGAAGACAATGTCATTAAAACTATGAACTCCCTAACTCTAGTTCTATGCCCACCAAGCATCCTTCTTATTTCAAATTAGCTTCCTATGTTATGTGCGAGAGAGAGCGTGTTGACAGAAAGAGGACCAACTGACTATTTCCCTTGGTGGGCATGTTTTCATTAATAAACCAACTTTCCAGCCTCTCTCTCTCTCTGCCACTTGCTACATTCATTTTGAAGGGAGAAGTATAGATTATGAATTCCATCTCCCAGACGAGCATTAAGGCAAACACTAGGGGATCTCCCTACTGTTCCGACCCCCAAGGTACATATTGCTTTCCCACCACCCCCTCTCCTTCCTCTTCTCCTGTGCCCACTGTGCTCCACGCCTCCTGGTATATCAGAGCTCAACAGAGTCAGGTCAGAGCTTGAAGGATGCTGAGAGCCCACTGAAAGCAATGACTCCTGCACTGAGGTTCACAGAAGTAGCACAGGGTCCTGTGAATTCTTGGCAAAGATTCAGAAAACCTAAGGGAATCCACACATTAGCCAATAATGAGGCCACACAGACTAACTACAGCATCAGCCATCTCATTAAACCGGGAAGCTTAATACTGTTTCTATTGCACAATCGCTTCTAAATGACTTTTATTAATAAAATTGGGGAGATGAATTAGTTATTCCTTAATAAGTGCAGAGGGTTTAGTTGGCAAAATCTTTACAAAGAAGAGGATCCACGAGCGGTGAGAATACTAAAAGCTGTCCTTGTTCTACGGGGTTGGAAAAACTGAGCTGCCACCCGCACCCCCACCCCTCACCATTTTACAAGTGAAGAAAGGGGACAGAAAAACATACTTTTCCTCAAGTTTCAAATTTCCATTTCCCTTAAACTCTTAGAATATTCTGTAACCCTTTATAGCCTGTAGCAGCTAGAATCATGAGGGATAGTCTCTCTAGAGTCTGTTTCCTTTTTCTCTCTTAATTCACTCAAACCTCAGTGGATGATAGATTTGACCCTTTAAGTCAATATTACACATAAATAAGAATCATCCTCAATTCACCTACTATTCTTGGTGGGAGGGGAGGGAGGGAAGGAAGTGGTTCAATAATTTTTAAGTGGGAGAGAAGGGTGTAAAATGACACTCCTACTACACCTGTAGTTTCTCCACATTATTTAATCTTCACAACAATCTCAGGAAGAAAGTATAATTTTCCATTGCACAGATAAGAAAATTAACATTTGGAGAGTTTAAAAGACTTTCCAGGGGGCTTCCCTGGTGGCACAGTGGTTGAGAATCTGCCTGCCAATGCAGGGGACACGGGTTCGAGCCCTGGTCTGGGAAGATCCCACATGCCGCGGAGCGGCTAGGCCCGTGAGCCACAATTACTGAGCCTGCGCGTCTGGAGCCTGTGCTCCGCAGCAAGAGAGGCCGTGATAGTGAGAGGCCCGCGCACCGCGATGAAGAGTGGCCCCCACTTGCCGCAACTGGAGAAAGCCCTCGCACAGAAACGAAGACCCAACACAGCCATAAATAAATAAATAAATAAATAAATAAAGAATCCTGGTCAAAAAAGGTAATGATTTAAAAAAAATACTTTCCAAGGGAACAAATGTTTAGAAGTAAAGCGCAGTTCTAATGTTTAAGTCCAAGTTCATTCCGTAACAAGGCTCTATAAAAGCCACTGGATTCAGCACCATGGACAGAGGCGGAGCCCCCAGAGTCTTCACTGGGAAAGGACTTGGGGCAGAGAGGGTGGGAAATTGGATGCTGAGTCCCAGGGAAGAACTCGAACTACAGACATGCCTGAACAAATAGGAAGGGGGCCAGGGCCAAGGAAAGAGCTATCATCATAGTCTCTTCACATCTGCATCAAACTGCTCTTTTGAGAAGCATTTTCTATCCTCCTACCAACTACTTAAGCTAGAACAAGCATTGTCATCTGTAAAATGCCATTCCCAGACTGCCTCCCAGAGTTTTTATAAAACACAGATGAATCAATGGATGGAAAAGTTATCTGAAATTCATAAAAATTCACTGTTAAGGAAACAACTGAAGGATTGGGATTCCCCCAATCCCAGTGACTTAACACAATAGACATTTATATCTGGCTTGTGTAAAGCCCCAAACAGGGATTCCTGATAGCTAGGAAGCTTGCCTCCAAGAGTGATTCTGGTACTGGGTACCCTGGGGTCCTTCCTCCTTGTGGCTCTGACACCTTCCAACATGGCTTCCTGTGTTTCTCTGCATCGAGCTAAAAGGAAAAATCGTGAAGAATATCCAGGGAGATTTTTATAAGCTGAGTCTGGAAATGGCACACATCACTTCTGCTCACACTCTATTGATTAGAGCCCAGCTCATGGCCACACCTACCTACAAGAGGGGTTAGGAGGTGTGGTCTAGCTGTGGGTACAGGAAGATGAGGAGGTGAGTTTAGATGAACACAGAGCAGTTTCTCGCTCCTGTGCAAAGCTAAGTTGCCAGAATCACATGATTCTTAGCCCCATTTGAGAGCTTGAAAGTGGGAATAAACTAAGGACACACCATGTTAAATATCTTGACTCCTGGGCTTTTACTGGATGAATTCCAAATGTGGATAATCTTGGATTCCCCAGCTGGGCATCTTGTGACCTCCATGGTACAAAAGCAGGGGAAATTATTACAAGCTAGAGCTGTTAGATCATTAGATTCCCCAGGAAGATATGTATATCTATATAGATAGGTAGGTAGACAGATAGATGATAGATAGATGATGATGGTAGATAGATAGATAGATAGATAGATAGATAGATAGATAGATAGATCGATCGATCAATCTACATTCCTGGAGATACTAATTCAGCTACCTGGCATGGACCTGGGATGTGTTTTTAACCACCGGGGATTTGTCAGGACTCTTCCAGTTGCAAGTGGCAGAAATCCAACACACATGCTCTTAAGCAAGAAAGGAAATGCACTGGTTCATGTAATTGTGCCAGGGATAGGATTAATTTGGGTCATGGCTGGATATAGTTTCAAACAGTCCCATTGGGACACCCCAGCTCTCCATCTCTTACCTGATCTCTTCAGTAGAGGATCCATTTTCCGGCAGTCTCTCTTCATGGGTCCAGGTGGCCACCAGCAGCTCCAGGCGTACTTTTTTATCCACAGCCCCAAGAGAACTGCTCTTTCTCAGGAAAAGTTCCATAATTTTTCCCTTTGGAGCTAATTGTTCTGGTTTGGATCGCATGCCTATCCCTAAACCAGTCACTGTGACCTGACAAATGGTGTCCTCTGACTGTCCAGGTCATGAACCTGGGTCATGAGCCCGCCCTGAGTCTGGAGGTGAGGTCCGAGCCATACCACGCACATGGACTAGTTCGAGGCGGGGGTGGTTCCCCAGGGACAACCAGGGTGTTATCCCCAGAAGAAGGGGGGACAGGGAATAGGTGCTGGGCAAGCATCAGCAACAGAGATTCTCATGCACTAGGCTATGGGGGGCTCTGAGAGATGTGGGAGCCCTGACCTTCAGACTCACCCCAGGGCTGTGGGCAGGTCCCTCAGACCTGCAGAGACGTCTCTGCTCACCAAGCTGCCTGATGCCTTCCGATCCTACTCCAGAACCCTGCTGAGTACCCTCTACATTGAACACATGAAACTGGCATGACCCTCCGGGGTTCCTTTGTCACAGGACAGGAGTGTACCAGGCCCCTTCCCCCAGACCCTCTCAGCAGCCCTAACCCCAACAGGCTTGGCCCTCTTCCCAAGGCCGAGTGCTCGGTTGCCAGTGACACCAAGGACTTCAGCTGATGGTGACTTTAAGCAGAGGTTTATGACCTGAGGCCTCTGGGCAACAAAGAACCCCCAAACTCCTAAATCTGAAGTCAACACTTGAGTGTGTGTACATAATGTATGTGCATGCTTCTCTCCACCTGGGGGAAAAAAAACCCCACAACTTTCATCAAGTTACCCAAGGAGACATCCTAAAAAGACTGAGAACCACCAGTGTCAACTATGGCTTCTCTGGGCATCTGCTTCAAGTATTTAATGGTGAAGTTTCACGTACCATAATACGCATTCTGGAGAAGCAGGGAGCCATAGGCCAACTTGAAATATTCTTAGATCAATGTTTCCCAAAATGGGTTCCTTGGAAAATGGATTGATGTGATCTTATGTCTAAAGAAAGGAACACAAACATTTCATGTTCAAATAAGTTGGGGCAATGCTGGGATAAACAAGGTTAAACAGGCTTCTTTTCTGCTGGACTTCTCAGAGGCTTTAATGCTCTAATGTGTTTTGTGACTCTTCAGGAGGGGTTGTAGTAGGCAGTGTTTCCCAAACTTACATGACACAAGCACCATCTTGAGTGGGGGTTTTTCTCTGTTAGCAGCATCCTGGTAAACATGCCCCTGAACATGAACTCATGGGTTATCCATTTGGGAATCCCCGGTCCTCAGGGTTGTATGTTTGTGGTGGTGACTTTGAGTTTGTGCTGCTGTAAAGAGGTCTGGCAGCAAGCATCTGAAAACTTCAAAAAGGGGGTGATACTTAGGAGAAATCATTCTCTGTCCTTTGCCTGAGTTAGAACAAACAAGGTGCCAGTATGTTTGCTAGACCCCCTGGCATCTCTGGATGTCTGTGAGCTGTGGAGTGTCAGGTGGGAAGGGTGAGGGACTGGAGTCAGCACGCCCTGGGAGGGCTCGTGACTCTGCCACTAACTGGCTGTGCAATTCAGGCGTGGACTTGACCCCTCTGAACCTCAGCCTGTGATCTGTAAAAGGGTTTGATGTGAGGATTGAGTGAGATCGTGTAGGGAATGCACGGTGTCTGGCACTCAGGAATGCCCACCCACAGGCAGCTGAAGCAGAAGACTGTTTGGAGGTCTGGGGCCTGCAGAGCTTCCTTTGCTCTGGCAGCTCCAGGAAATGCCCCACTTGTCCTTACCTACCTTCTCGTCTTACCTCAACTGTCTCCTGCTTGCTCTCGACAGTTCCCCATTCTCTCCCCCTCAGGCTCCTTTGCTGCCACTCTGGGGACCGCCAAACACTGCTGTCCCTCTTTCCTGCCCTCTTGTGGCAGCTGAGGGGGTAGCAATGGGACGATGACCTCCGAGGCTGGCTCCCTCCCACCTGCCTTGGCATCTCCCCCCGGCTCCACCTTGGGTCAACAAGCCACATGGAAATGGATGCAGAGTCCTCACTGTTGGCTGACACTCAGACTGAACTTGAGGTCACCCTTTGTGATATGTCACCAAGAGTGAACAAATCCACGCCGCGTCTATTCTATCAGAGCTTGTTTCTATCTGCATCTGTCATTGCTGATTGCATTTGAATGGGTTTAGTCTCTATTTTAAATAAAAGATTTATGCCTTAGCTGTCAGAGCCTGCCTTCATTTGAAAATTTAATCTTGTTTCTAGGAGTCTAAATTAACTTATTAGATTTAGGCGTCCCTCGTGTGTCTCGGAGAGAAAAGGAGTAGATTCTCCTCTGCATACGGCCCTGTACATGCCACACAGTGGAAGCCAAGAGCTAGATGTGCTTCACCACCCAGCGAACCAAGGCAGGACAGAAGCTACCGTCTTGGACAGCTTTATTTGGTATCCTTGTGTCCAGGAAGTGTTTTTCTGGGTTCCCAGGTCTCTGGGCCAGCTTCCCGGCCATTAGCTTGGGGGCCTGTGTTCTCTGCACCAAATTTGCCCTTTCTCCAGAGTTTTGTGGAAGCCCCAGCAGAGACCCCCAGCACGAGACCGACTGGTCAACCTTAGCTGTGCGAAGAAGTTCTGAGTTTCCTTCGTATCTGTGTTGTATCTTCTACCCTCTCAGAGCGCTCACCAGTTAGACCACAGGGTCAGAAGACCTGGGTCTGAGTCCGAGCTGTGTGACCTTGCACAGGCTACTTAACTTCCCTGACCCTCGGTCTCGTCATCTGAAAGATGGAGGCAACGTTAATGCCCATCTCATAGGGTTGCTGTGTCTCTGAGTGAGAAAATAGGGGGGAGGCTCTTGAGAGCTGCTCTCTATAAGTGTGTAGCTACTTCAGCAGGTATGGGGGGGGGTGCACATCTACCTCCTTTGGAGGTGAAGACGTGGCTGCTCTAAGGGGGAAGGGTCTGCTGGGGGTCACAGCGAAGTGAATGGCAAAGCTGGCCCAGAACCAGGAATTCTGATCCCAGCCCAGTGCCTTGGGCTCTTCCCTCCTCCCCCCACCGACCCCACCCCCATCTCTGTCTCTGTCTCTCTTCCTCTCTTTCCCTCTCTCCCTGTCTCTCTCTCTCTCTCTCTCTCTCTGCAGTAGACTAAATAGTGCCTCCTAAAATTCATATGTTAAAACCCTAACCTCCAATGTGACTGTATTTGGAGAGAGGGTCTTTAGGAGCTAATTAAGGTTAAATGAGGTCATAAGGGTGGGGCCCTAATCTGATAGGAATGCCTGCTTTATATGAACAGGAAGAGCTCTCTCTCCCTCCCTCCCTCCCTCCCTCCACGAGCATACACTAAGGAAGGCCTTGTGAGCACATAGTGAGATGGCGGCAGCCTACAACCCAAGAGAAGAGGGCTCAGAATGAAACCTGCCTTGCTGGCACCTTGACCTTGGACTTGCCAGCCTCCAGCACTGTGAGAAAGAAATTTCTGTTGTCAAGCCACCCAGTCTATGGTGTTTTGTTATGGCAGCCCAAACAGACTAATATACTCTGTCTCTCTCTCTCTCTCTCTCTCTCTCTCTCTGCCTCTGTCTTTGTCTCTCTCTGTCTCTGATTCTGTGTTTCTGTGTCTGTCTGTGTCCATCTCTCTGTCTCCCTCTCTCTCTCTTCCCTCCCTCCCCAGCAGTCCCTGACTTTCCCGTAGCACTCTCGCCATCTGCTGGTCAGTCTCAGGTTAGCAGGCAAGGTCCAGGGCAGCCCCTTCCTCACACACACACACACACATACACACATACACACACACACACACTCCCCAGCCAAGGATGAGAGCTGGACGGACTCTCACCATCCCGTCGTTTGCCCTCCCTCACACCCAATAACCTGGCGCACCTCAGTTCCTGACACATGAACAAAAATTTATTTTTTGTTCTAAGCTCCTTAAAGTCAGGGCCACAACTGACCCATCTCTTTACCGACCCTCACGCCCACCTACTCACTCATTGCCTGGCACATGGTAGGTACTCACTAAATGTTCCTTGAATGACTAAGGGAAGATGCTCCCTTTTGGGAATTTCATGAGTTCTCCTCTTTGGGGGCTCTGAGCTCAGGAAGGAGAACGTCTCTTCGTCCTGGTGGGACCCCTACACGCTCACTCGCACAGGTAGTGCCCACACTCACACCCTGCACACAGCGCCAGGCACCACCCGCCCGGGCTACAAGGTGACGGATTGGGACCCCCGTCTCCTGCCTCATTAAGTGGCCTCACACCCAGCTCTGCAAGGCAACCTGGAGCAGGGGACATGCATCTCTTGGTTTGTCACTTGGCAAAACAACTCAAGGGGAAGGAAGATATAGTGACTGTCTCCATAATTCAGCTGCCTTAGCCTGGGAAGGAACCGTTATCTGAGGGGGCTAATTAAGATGAATCTATCCAAGGGGAGAAGAAACCCCAGCTTCAGCTTTCTAACCTAGAGGCTGTTCCATCACTCCAGTTCCTAAATCAGTCCAGGGTGGTAGGGGAAGAGGAGGCTCCTGGCCCAGCGTGCTCAGCCAGGGTCCTTTCATCCTCATCAGGCCAGGACAAGGGCGAGGAGAGTGAGGAACTCGCCTGGGACACAAGATTTAAAGGGTGCCACAAACAGGATCGTGCAAGGTGAGTATTACCCATCCTTCCCTTTGCTCTCCTGTGGCTCAGCACCGTGCTGTTCCTGATCTCGTCTTTCACTTTTTGATAGTCTATTCATAATGGACTTTTTTGCATGAATTTTGATTTTTTTTAAAATATTGCATTAATGAAAGCGGGACTTAGATATCTGCACACCCATGTTCGTAGCAGCACTATTCACAATAGCCAAAGGGTAGAAAGCAACCCAGGTGTCCATCGATGGATGAGTGGATAAACAAAATGTGGTATATCCACAGTGGAATTTTATTCAGCCTTAAAAGGGAAGGGGCAACTATACTCCAATAAAAATTAATTTAAAAAAAAAAAAAGGAAGGGAATTCTGACACATGCTACAGCATGGTAGAAACCCAAGGACATTGTGCTAAGTGAAATAAGCCAGTCACAAAAAGACAAATGCTGCCTGATTCCACTAATATGAACTACTTAGTCAAATTCAGAGAGACAGAAAGTAGAGTTATCCTGGGGGCTGGGGGAAGCAGGGAATAAGGGGTTAGTGTTTAATGGATACAGAATTTCAGTTGGGGAAGATGAAGAAGTTCTGAAGATGGATGATGATGGTTGCACAACAATGTGAATATACTTAATGCCACTGAACTGAACACTTAAAATGGTTAAACTGGCAAATTTTATGTTATATATATTTTACCACAATAAAAAAATACTACATTAAAATATTGATCTTAATTGCTGAGATTTTTGGCGCCCTCTTAAATGTTATGTCAGAATTAAGTACCTCTTACCTCAGCCTTGTCTGACCCTGAATTCCTCACATTGTCCCCATCTTACAGATGGTGGAACAGAGCCTGAGGCATGTTATAGGCCTGCCGAAGGTGAACTAGAAGATTCCAGGTAAGCCAGGAAGTCAAAAGCCAAGCGCCCAGCTCCCAGCTAAGGATTAAGTCCGATACAGCTCCGCCTGCCTGCCCACCCCCAAGACACTTCCAGGGAGCTCTGTGTACACCACCATCCTTCTGGAGTCAGCTATTCCTTGGGTGGAGTCTAATTCCACAAATAAGGACCTCAGTGGACCCAGAGATCCTGCAGCTCAGCCCCTACCCACTCCTCCTCTTGTAAAGACCCCATTCCCAACAGCTACAACTCTCTGCTCCCTTGCAAAGAAATCTCTAGGACTGTGGTCAAGTCCATTTTCACACTCTGTAGCTATAACAATGGCTGCTACTTTTTCCCCAACATCTATCCCCTCTCCTTCTTCAGTAACAGAACCCAAATTTAGCTGGCACAAGTTGCCTGGAATAAAGGCTTCATTTCTTAGCTTCCCTTGATAGCTGGGAGTACCCACAAGCCTTAGATCTGGCCCCAAACATGGAAACTGAAACACCATGTACAGGTTCTAAGATGTGTCCTTCTAGAGAGCAGCACCCCCTTTCTTCTCTTTTCCTCCTTTCTGTTGGCTGGAAAGGTAGGCATGATGGCTGGATCCTGTGCTGCCATATTGGAGGATGGAGGAGCACGGGATAGAAGGGGACTGGGTCCCTGACATCGTCAGGGCCAGAGCAGCCCTTGCCAACCCACCTGCACACTTCTGTGAGAGGTTCAGTCCCCAAAAAGTCACAAGTCACAAACCCTGGAGCAGATGAGCTGACCCAGCCTCCCTTTCCACAGGGCAAGGACTCTATGTAGATCACTTCCCAGCCCCTCCTGCTCATTTCTGGAACATTTCCTAATAAATTACTGTCACAGGAGTCTTGGGTGCAGGGTCTGTTTCTGGAAACCCAACCTATGACTTCCTTCCCTCCCCGTTTGGTCTTTCATAGCCTGTATGGTGTCCAGGTGGGCTGTAGTACAGCTGGGCCCGAGGGTCATTCTGTACCATTCACCACGTACTTCTTTAAGTGAGAGAGAAACTTCTATCAAGCTTAAGCCACTACTGTGTGAACTTGGGCAAATCTCTTGGCCCCTCTGGCTTAGGTTTCCCCCCTGTGAAATGCAGATAAAGCCCAATGAGAAAATAGACATGAATGAATTAGGTAAGCTTGTAAGAGGTATGTTATGGACCGAATGTCTGGGTCCCAGACCCCCACCCCACCAAATCCATATGTTGAAATCCTAATCCCCATTGTGATGGTATTAGGAGGTAGGGCCTTTAAGGAGGGAATTAGATCATCATGGGATTAGTGTCCTTGTCAGAAGAACACCAGAGAGTTTGCTCCTCTCTGCCATGTGAGGACACAGCAAGAAAACGGCCATCTGCAAACCAGGAAGAGAGCCCTCACCAGAACCTGATGATGCTGGGCCCCTGATCTCAGACTTCCCAGCCCCCAGAACTGTGAGAAATAAATCTCTGTTCTTTAAGCCATGCCGTCTGTGGTATTTTTGTTATAGCAGCCGAACTGACAAGGTACTTACCGAATTATCTGGTGAGTGACCAATCCCATGAAAACCAAGAGCTCCCCCAAATCAGTGATGACCCCCAAACTCCAGATGTTTATTTCCAGCAATTCTGGCTGAGAAATTGGGTCCCTCTGACTTTGCTATAGGGAATGTAACCTGAATGTCCTCTATTCAGAGGAAGGCTGTGGGGACCATGCCCCTGCCCTCCACACCATCATCACATCACTGCCGCTCCCCAGATCCTTCCCCCCACCCTGGGACCTCTTTGGCCTTCAGCCTCCCAGGCACCCCACACCCACCCCGTTCACAGCCATGTCTCCTCTGGGCTAAGAAATGGCAGGGCCTTGGGACAGGCTCCCACAGCAACACCTTCAGCAGGAATGCAGGCACATGTCCCAGCCCCAAGGGGAGGCAGGGGGTGGGGGAGGATGGCAGAGGGAGAGATGGGGACTAAAGGGGAGCAGGGCCAACACCAAAGGGTAGAAACAGGCTGCTCCCTCCTAAACCGTGAGCAGAGATAAAAGCAGTCGTGAGTGGTGTGACTGAGCACTTCACAGTTTCCAGAGCACTTTCTCCTGCACTATGTCTCTCATTCCCAGCAAGGACCTAAAGGTTCAGAGAAGGCAGAGATGTCACCACAGTCACATGGCAGCCAGAGATAGCGCATTGACCCACCTTAAACATTCCTCAGAATTTGGAGAACATCCTAGACACTTGCACCCTCCGCGGTAGACCTGGGGGCGACAGTGAAGGGGCACTCGCCTGCTGACCATTTCCCAGCGATGGCCTGGCCCCTCAGGGAAGGGCCTGGACAGATGTTGGAGGCGCCCCCTCACAGACATGGATAACACATGTCCCTCCTAGAAACTGGACCTGGCTCAGTGAAGGGGACATATCTGCTGGTTTTGTCCTCTGTGATACTAGCACCCCAATATTGCTTTTGAGAACCATCCCTGCCCACAGGATACATTCGGAGTGCTTAGTCAAGGGTCCCACCCGGCAGAGGGGTGATCATGTGACAGCGGCTCAGCCAGTCAGATTGTCCCTCTCACTTTCACACAAGTCCCAGATGCACAGTCCATTTCTGGGAACCCCATCTACCCACTTGGACTTTCACAGGCCATGTGATGTCCAGCCAGGCTGCAGCACAGGCAGGTGAGGTCTCCCACCTCACACCAGTGAGGGATGACGGCACCTGCTGCGAGCCACTGCTGCCCTTCCTCCTCTGCCCAGCCTCACGTCACCCTCCTCCTCACTCCAGCCTCCTAGACCGTAGTCAGCTCCATGGGTTCCCCCAGCCCCTTCCCATCACAGGACCTCTTTCCAGGTTCACACAAGGCTCAGCTCCAGCAATGCCCTCTCAGGGACGCCCTCCAGGACCACCTCGAGCTGGAACTCTACCAAGCCACCCCCAGGCCAGCTGAAAGCAGCGCAATGAGAGAGATAGCAGAGCATCCCTGCAGAAAACACTCTCGAACGTGGTCTTGAAGGAAGGGGAGGATTCAGACTTCCAGAAGTGAAATGGGAAGAGGGTAGAGAAGGCATTTATCAGCCAAGAGCGTGGCAGCTTCGGGGTCTGCAGGCAGCATGGAGGTAAATGAGAGATAGAACTGGAAACATAGGCTGGAGCAGATCAGGGGCGCATGGAAGTATGAGATGAGGAGGTATGAGCTTTTCCTGTTGAGTCAGAGGGAGTCTGGGGGCCAAGATTGAAGACGTCAAAGTCACAGCTACTTGCAGTCGTGTGGGGTCACCCCAATGGGCAGGGTCAGAAACAGGAACCAGGGTGCTGGGCCCAGGAGCATGACAGAGGTGCTAAAGTACAGCCCCAGGGGTAACAGCCTGGGGTACTCCAGGGAAACGCAGCTTCTGGAGCGGCTCCCCCAGGTTCCACTTACTTAGACTGCAACCTGTCTTTTAGCGCCACCCCAGCCCTTCCAGCCTCGAGGCCTCATGGTTTTTGAAGTTCCCAGCCTTCTCCTAGGGGAGCTGGGGGAGGGGCAGAGCCTGGTACATTGGAGCCAAGGTCACTTTTCACTTTCACGGCCCTTCATTTCCTTACTGTAAGGAAGTAGACTTCTGCTCCTAATAGGGCTCGGTAATATTTTTCACGTGCTTATTGTGTTAGAAATCTTTCACACAGATTAATCCTCACCGCGACTCCTGGAAACAGGTATGGTTATTAATCTCAGGTTTTAGAGGTAGGGAAACTGAGGCAGAGAGGTTGAAAACCATGTCCACAGTCACACAAGCGGTAAGTGGCAGAGCCATAACTGAACCATTGTGCCACACTGCCCTGAAATGGACAGGGGCGTATCATCTCTCCCTCCCCTGAGCTGGCCCAGGATTCTGCCCAACCCCTGTGGCCAACCCCCTCCCTGCCTTCCCGACATCCCAATGGGACTCCTGCCTCAGTGGTTCCCAAATCCTGACAGCCCTCACTCCCCTCCTCTCCAGCCCCACCCCATCCTTTGCAGTGTTGTCCCCGTCTTCACCCTCCCCACCCAGGTTCCCTTTCACTCTTTCTCCTGGGAGCTTTAAGCAGGAGAGACATCTGGGAATCTGCTCTGCAAACTGCTTGGGACGTCTACACCGGGGCCACCCAAGACTCCCGCTGCCACCGCCGCCCCAGGGCAGACATTTGGAGCTTCAGCTGACTCCCACAGAAAAGTCACCGCATCATTGCCGGCTGCCACCATGCTGTGATTAGTTAATCACTAAGTGCATGGGGCTTTTAATTAACTGCCAGCCCTGCACGGGCAGCTGTTCCACAAACCACATCTGATCGTGGCTTCCCCATTCCGGGCTAATGGAACACTTCAATCACGCAATTGATGCTTGGATATTTTGATGCTGCAGGGATGGCAGCTGCCAGTACTGCAGCCCTGATGGAAGCAGCCAGCCACAGGAAGGAGAAAAAAAGACAGCTTTCAGTTGGGGGACGATTGGGTGTGTAAGGCTGAGGGGCAAGTCTGTGCAAGATCTGTGAGTGTGCAGATGTGGCTGGGATGTTTATCTATATATTAGAAGTAATTCAACTCAAACAAATGTAAGGAAGAAAGAAATCTATAGGAGCCACATAACCAGTCATACTTCAGGCATGGCTGGATCCAGGGGTACAAATGAAATTACCAGAGCAGATGGGGCCTGGACCATCAGAAGAGCAGTACTTGCATCTTGGATGAGTCAGATGAGCACAGAGAACTCATGTGAGGCATAGAAGAGATTATGACATTGTCACTTGTCCAAATAGGGACTTCCCTTGCTTCTCTCTAACTCAGTTATTTCTTCCCATCTCTGGACCTTCAAATAACTCTGACCCAACTTCCATTATAGCTTTATCACATTTTATTTTAACCATTTGGCCACATGTCTGTGTTGTCCAAGAGACCAAGATTCCCCAACTTCAGCGTTATTGGCATTTGGGGCAGAGAACTCTTTGCTGTCGGGACTGACCTGTGCGTTGTAGCATGTTTAACAGTAGCATTTCTGACCTCCACCCACTAGATGCCAGGAGCACCCCTTCCCCCCCAAGTTGTCACAACCAAAAATGTCCCCAGGCATGGCTGAACGTCTGCTGCAGGGGCAGGAGCTGCCCCCATGAGAGCCCCTGGGATAGACATTGTGGCACAAGCGTCATTTCCTCCGGTGCAGGCCCTGAGACCTCGTGGGGTTCCAGCAATGCTTTGAGAGCAGAAGCAAGGGTCCGGGGGAGGAAGGAAGTGAGAATGCAGGGAAGAGCTGACATGGGCTCCACACTTGACAGAGGGGACTCGTGTGTCGGCGTGGGCACCACTGCCCGCAAGGGCTGAATGTCTGTGTCAGGTTGCTGAGGGACCCAGCTAGCATGCCAAAACCCCAGACTCGGAACCGGAGACGAGTGGGTGCTAAGAGAGTGAGGCAGAGGCAAGGAAACTCAGACCCAGAGAGGGAGGGGCCCCGTGGGGACCAGCCCAGTGTTCACCCCCTCCCCCCAACACAGCCACTTACGTGCACCAAAATACCAGCAGCTGGCCCTTCTCTGTGCCAGGCAGTTGTAAGGCCTGATTCAATAATTCCTCACAGGAATCTATGAGATACATCACATAGTTTTACCTCACTTCACAGATGAGGAAAGAGAGGCACTGGAGGCTTTTGTGGTGGTGGTGGCTTTTTTACTTGTCAAAGATGCCAGGTGGCAGAGCCGGGATTCAAATTCCACTGGTCTGGCCCCTGAGTCCACTTTCCTGCCTGGGATGCACCACTGGCCCTGCCAGAGGGCAGAGCAGCCCAAGCTGTCCTCAGCCTTTGCGGGGCTGCCATGCAGGAGATGCCTCTGGGATCAAGAAATGGAGAAAGCACCTGCGGGAAGCTCTTCAGAGAGGGGCCAGTGTTTGCACCCTGAGAACTTCCCCAGCCCAGCTACCTGGAAAGGGCAGTGGATTCCAAGGCTGCGGGCTTGTTTAAAATCTTGTCCCTCCAGCACCCGACAGTGGGACCGCTGGGTCCCTCCATTAACCTCAGTCTCTTATCATGGTCAGGCTGCCCCCACTTGACCAAGTTGCCCAGCATCTGGGGTCAACCAGCCCCTGCCCACCTGCTGGGCCAGGCCTCCAGGCTGGCTTTCCCTGAGAGGCGGAGAATGAGCCCTGAGCCGACCTTCTGGGCAGCAGGACAAGCCCTCCCAGAGCCCAAGCCAAACCCCCAGCTCTTCCTTGTGATTCTTGCCTCCGTGCTCCCACGGAAGAGAAAGAGGGGAAGGTCATGGCCTGGACTTGGCTGAAGTCATTTCTACGCTATTCCCCCTGAATTGGGCCCCTGGACCAGCCAGGGTCATTATTCTGTGGGAATCAGCATTCCTACACCACTCCCATCTTTGGCCATCATAGGCCCATTTATCTGTCCATGTTGTATATTCATGGTTACCATTTATTAAGCACCTACTGTATGCCTGGCCCAGTGCTAGCACTTTATTCAGATAGTTCATTGAATGCTCACAATTGCTTGAGTAGGAACTATGATCAGCTTTATTTTACAGAAGAGAAAACTTTAGACCAGAGAGGTTAAGTGACCCGCCCAAGGACACACACCTTTCACATGGTAGATTCCCCTCCAGAGCCTATACTCATAATCATGATACTATAACCATGACACTATCTTCTGCCCTGAGTTTCTGCAACTTTGCAAAACCCTTGTCTCGTGAGCTCCTCCCAACATCCCCATGAGCGAAGCAAGGCTGAGGTTAGCACCATTTTGCAGATGAGGAAACCAAGGTCCATGGAGAATCAGCCTCCCTGTGGTCATGTAATCAGGAAGCCTCAGAGAAGGGAATGGACCCAGTCAATCCCCTGACACCCAGCCCTGCACCCTGCCCACTGCCCAGCCCAGCCTCTCTGGGAATCCCTCGTCACAGGGGTCTCCAGCTCCCTCCTAGTCCTCTGGGGGAACACCAGACCAGAGCGTCAGAGAACATTCCACGTGTTGTCAGCCCCTCAGCCCTTCCTCTCTCTCCTCCCAGTGGCAGAGCGGTGCAGTGTGAGGGCCTCCTATAAGGCCTGGCAGGACCCTTAGCCTCAATGAGCCCAGGAAGACCCCAGGGATCGACCCATTACTTACTGCAGGCCTGGAAGGAGGGTAGGCTTGGGGGTCAGACAGGTGTGAGCCCAGCTGCACCACACAGCAACTTCATGTCTTTGAATCTTGGGCTCCAAACCTATAAAATGGGTTAAGAATCCTTACTTATCCAGATCAAGGATAGGAGGAGATAAATTTGTCTTTGTAACTTTGTAAAGTTTAGAATGACTACCTAGTCTGGGGTCACAAACTCATGTGTCTTTAGGGGACACGCGGGTCATGTAGGCGGATGAAGCTGGCCAGGTAAGCACTGTAGCAACAGAAGGCGTGTGTCCCATCTCAAGGGGGAACTGCCGGCCCAGTCATACCAGATCATCATTTATTAAACAGATCAGAAATCTGAATTTTTTTAATGAAATGCCCTGATTTCTAAAACACTCTGCAGGCTGAATAAGATACACCAGTGGACCAAATATCACATGCACTGATTTGCAACTCCTAATGGAGTCCTAGTTGCTAGAAAAGCAAAGAGGCCAAACAGCAAGCCCAAGGTCACACAGACAACGAGGCAGAGCCAGGCGAGTCTCAGCCGAGGCCTCTGGCTCCCTGATCAGCCCAGTCTCCCCAGCTCCATGCTGCTCGGCGTTTTAAGCACCTTCAGAGGCATGCAGCCCAAGGTCTGCGCCCCTGGGAAGCAGTGGCCTCCTTGGAGCCCTGCAGAGCAAAGGAAGGACATTCCCAGGACAAAGGAGACTGCAGGGCTCTGAGTATGTAAATCACAGCACAGCCATCCTGAGGCCTAATTGAGACATTTGCTTAGAGTGCCCTCAAAAACTAGGGCAGATGTGGCACTCTGAGAGAGCCACCCGCCGCAGCTGCCCTGCCAACACTGGGGACCTATGGCTGTTCTCTGGAACTTGGACCAGCCACAGGGAAGCGGGTTCTCACTAATAAGATTATATATATTTTAAATGGCCCTTGTTTACTGCAAGGATACTGAGTATTAAAATGCCGGAAAAGAAAACGAAGTAAAAAAGACAGCCCACCTCTGCAGGAACCGTGCAGCATCAGGCTGAAAACCCCCTGCGGATTTCGCCCCCAGGCATCCCCTAGCCTGAGCCTGGAAGGCTGGAGGTGTGTTCAAACCCATCGCAACACTCAAGGCCTCCTTGACTCTTGAGGGGGGCCACTGCTTGAACCCTGTTTCTCAGACTCCTTTCTCTTGGAACCCCACAGTGCTCTCATGGGCTGGGGGTCCAGTCCTGGATGTACTTATTCCCAGCTGAGTGGACTTGAGTAAGTCACCTCCCCTTCTCTCTGCCTCAATTTCATCCTCTGTCCTTTGCGCTGACATAGCGCCCAGCTCTGGGGAGGGTCCAATGAGGCAGAGACTACAAACGGGCAACCCCAGGCCTGAGCAAGGCCACATGGGTTTTGCCCAATCAGCATTTCTTTTTAAGTTTGTTTCCAACTGATTTCACATAAACATTTGGATTTTTGCCTTCTCTTTAAAAATCACAAGATCTGAACTTGCCCGTTCCCCCCTCACCACCCACTCCCTACTGCCCATACTCAGCCAGCTTCACTCCTTTATGTTACCTACTTCACACTTGAATTTGAGACCCCTGATTTAATGCAATAGATATGAAGATTCTTTGGAGGAAGTCTACAGATTCTGGGCTTCATTATTATTAATGGAATTTCCAGGTCTCACTATTTGGCTTTGACCTTGGGCAGGTCTCTTGGGCTCTCTGGGCTCTGGTCTCCACCTCATCTGTGAAATGAGAGCGAGTACTAGGGGGCCCCAAGAGCATTTCCAGCTCTGACCCTCGGAATGTCTCAGTGGTCCGGTCTTGCCATCTCGGCTCTTCAATTGCAGTCCAAGAGCCTCTCGATTACCTAGGTTCTGCCATAATATTTGTTAAAGGGAGGGAGGCAGAGAGGGAGGGAGGAAGCTGGCCAAGGCTCCCTGGGTACAGGCCACTGAGTTTCCATCTCTCTTAACCCACCCCCCACCTGCTGTCCCCAAGACAGAGCCAGGCTCTAAAGCCAGGAGGAGTGAGCCTAGGGATGGGCCAGCTGGGGGCAGGACTGCATGTTGGTTCTGATGACAGAGAGCATGGAAAAACACCATCTTTCCCCGACCACACTTTCTATTTCTTCTTTCTTTTTTAACATCTTTATTGGAGTATAACTGCTTTACAATGGTGTGCTAGTTTCTGCTGTATAATAAAGTGAGTCAGCTCTACGTATATGTATATCCCCATATCCCCTCCCTCTTGTGTCTCCCTCCCACCCTCCCTATTCCGCCCCTCTAGGTGGACACAAAACATGGAGCTGATCTCCCTGTGCTATGCGGCTTCTTCCCACTAGCTATTTTACATTTGGTAGCATATATATGTCCATGCCACTCTCTCACTTTGTCCCAGCTTACCCTTCCCCCTCCCCATGTCCTCAAGTCCATTCTCTACGTCTGCGTCTTTATTCCTGTCCTGCCCCTAGGTTCTTCAGAACCATTTTTTTTTTTTAGATTCCATATATATGTGTTAGCATACGGTATTTGTTTTTCACTTTCTGACTTACCTCATTCTGTATGACAGACTCTAAGTCCCAGAGATAAACCCACACACATATAGTCACCTTATCTTTGACAAAGGAGGCAAGAAAATACAATGGAGAAAAGACAGCCTCTTCAATAAGTGGTGCTGGGAAAACTGGACAGCTACATGTAAAAGAATGAAATTAGAACACTCCCCAACACCATACACAAAAATCAACTCAAAATGGATTAAAGACTTTCTATTTCTTTTGCACCACTGCTCCTAATGTCTTTTTACTAAAACCTTAATGAACATCATGTCAATAAATTGCCTTGCAATTTGTTTCAATAAGTACTGTTTGGTGGGGGGGGGGCATTGTTCTCCACTCCACCACCAAATTCCCAAGCTTCATTTCTTTCACCCAACCCTCAACTCAATCCCAGGTCCAATCTGGACTTGGGATCCAGGCTTGCTGGCAACAGTGCTCTATTTGATGCTGTCTCTATATATGCAGGGTGTCTTCCTGACTTTCTCCAGCTCAGCCTGCCCACTCTCCTCCCCACCTGCCCCTATTTCTGTACACATCACTTAGAGGTACCTGGCCCATCAGAAGCATGCAAGAGCTGATTGTTGAATGAATGAGCTTTCTAAAGCAACAAAGCATCCCTGTACCTTCATTCCCTGGCTCCAGACTAGTTCCCCAATCCCTGTCCCCAGGCCTCCGCTCTTTAGACACACAGAGTATTACCTCCCCGTACAACTCCATGCTCTGGTCGGTGCAGTTCCCTCCATCTGGAATGTAATTTTCCTATTGTCAAAATCCTCTGCAAAATCCTTTAAGACCTACCTAGCTCTAATACTTCCTCGGTGGAGTTTTCTCTCATCCCCCGAAGCAGACTTTACCATGCCCTCCCTTGTGCTCTCACAACACATTTTGTAATGTCACTACTGCACCATCTCCCCTGTATTAGCTATTTGTATCACACAAAAGATTTTGATTGCAAGTAACAGGAAACACAACTCAGGCTGAGTTACACATTAAAAGTCTGAAAAGCTCAGACACTGGTTCAATTTTTCAGTGAGTCTCATGGCTCTGCCTTGCTCTTTGAATGGGGTTCATCCTCATGGTATCTTCCCTCCCTCATCAGAACAAAATGACCACCACCATTCCAGGCTTTACATCCAAATGCCCCACCATTCACAGAGAGTCTGTTTCCTCACATCTCTAGCAAAAGCTCCCCATTCCATGCTGATTGGGCCCCTACTGTGCCAATCACGGTAGCCGGGGGAAGGCTGCATATTGATTGGCTCAGCCCAATCTGGTCCCTTCCCTCAAATTGGAGCAGTGTTTACTCACCCAAACTACAAGGGGGAACAGTGGAGGGAGCGTGGGGAGACACAACAGTGCCCACCAGGCTTTGTAAATGTCTCCGTAAGGAAACAACAAGCTCCATGAGGGCAGGGACTGACTCTAATTAATCTCTGGGTCCTCCTTCCTCAGTGCCCAGCACGGTGCTTGGCACCAGAGACACATGTGTAAACGTTCCTTGATTTGAACACCCTCCTGTCCCATGAGATGATCCTCTGGGACCTGGGTGGCCTGACCTCTGGTCTCTCAAAATGACGGTGATGGCTGTCAGATGACCTAGAGCACTTATGTTCACAAGAGTAGAGTTCTGCTACCCCAGTTTCAACCTCAGAATAGGGCTTCTAGAAACATGTGACCTCTACTGAAGATTTGGGGAAGAGAAACCTAGGATGAAGAAGCCTGAGATTAGGCGCCAGGTATTGTCCATTCACTCGCTCGCTCGTTTACTCCCCTGCTCACTGTACTGATGCCTACTTATCATTGCCTCCCCAGCCCACAGCCCCTGCTGAATGGGGACAGACTGTGTGACTGTACCCTGCCTGCTTCCACCCATCCTAACCATTCTTGATTGATTACAATAGATTATTTCATTGGTTTTCAGTGGAGTTGTACCATTCCCTCAGAGGTGTTTGGAAAATTGGGGAGGCTTGTCTTCATTTTAGTTGAGACCACGCATTAAAATATTGACATACACCCAAAGGAAGACTATATTTTTTTAATTTCTCTTTTTTTGTTGTTGTTTGGAGGATTATAGTAATTTTTTAAGATATGTGTATTTTATTGCAAGATAGCAAAGGGGGTCTTCCAAAATGTGTTATGTAAAGTGTGCATTGGCAGGGGACTTCTGCCTCCGGCTGAGTGAGAATATGGTAAATCCTCTCCCCAAAATGCAATTATAAAGCTGGGCAAAATTGATCAAAACAACCATGCAGCACTCTGGACATCAACCAAAGGCATACAACAATTGGAACAGCATTTGTGCTGGGAAGCTGGAAATTTGGGCAATAACAGTGAGAATCTATGGCATTCTAGCCGGAGGCGGCTCCCATTCCCCTCCTCCCAGTTCAGTCAGAAGGGAGGTTCCACCAAGGTGGGGCAGTTTCTCTGGTTTGGTTAAAGGGGGCTCACTGGATTTGGATCAGGGAGCAGCGCCCACTCTTGGCAGCCTTGTTGGTTTAAGTGAAAATCTCCAAGTCAGAAAAGCAGGAAGGCCAACAACTCCACTGGACAAATGTTGCAGTTGTGTTTGGGCATATATATTTCTGGCTAAAGCTGCATGCATGCACCACAGAAGCTAGAAAGGGCTCAATCAAGCCACAGGCTCCTGGCCAGCCCTGAGGCTGTGAATGTGTGTAAAGGAGACAAGAAAGAGCCCAGTAGAAAGTAAATGATAAGGACCGTGTGAAAATGGCCTGAATTTTGAATGTGCTCCTGGGATAGGCAGCTTCTAAAATGGTTCCCAATGATCCTCACCTCTAGGATTAGTGCCCTGTGTAATCCTTCCTTTGGGTGTTGTCTGGACATAGTGACTTGCTTCTAATAAATAGAACATGGCAGAAGTGATAGATGTCACTTCCAAGTTTAGGTTATAAAAGACTGACTTCTCTCTTGCTCTCATTCTCTCTTTAGTTCTTCTCCCTTGCTGTTCTGATGAAGCAAGCTGCCATGCTGTAAGCTTCTCTGTGGAGAGGCACATGTCACAAAGAACTGAGGGTGGCCTTCTGCCAACAGCCAGCAAAGAAAGAACTCAGTTCAATGGACTGCAAGGAACCCACTCCTGCCAACAACCAGATGAGGAGCTTTGAAGTATATCCTTTCCCAGTCAAGCCTTTAGGGCCAATCAACCTGGCCAGCAGCTTGATTTTAGCTTGAGTTAGAGGACCCAGCTAAAGCACGCTCAAAATCCTGACCCACAAAAACTGTGTGGTAGAAAATGCTTTTGTTTTAAGCCACTAAACTTTGGGATGATTTGTCATGTAGCAACATGATAACTGATACAGTTCCCCCACCCACACACAGACAAATCAGCAGAGGACAGATAATTGAGGTGTTCGAGCACAATCTCTGTCCAATCTGATATGCAGGTGTAGACACAGAGACAATGCTTAGGAAGCTAGACTTAAATATACAAACAAGAATATAAAAAATTTAATCAGAACTTCAGCAGCTTCATACCGAAGGGAAGACAGGATTCCCAGATTCCCAGACAGGGATTGTCTGATTCACAGAGCCTGGAGAAGTTATTTTTAAAATAAACAAATGAATAAACAGTAACAATAAACCTTGGGGGCAGAGGGGTGAATCAGAATCCAAAGTTACCACTATACTATTTTAATGTCCAATTGTCAACGAAAAGAAATTACAAGTTATACAAAGAAACAGGAAAGTGTGAACATACTCAGAGAAACAGCTGTCAATAGAAACTGTCTGAGTGTTCCCAGATGTTGAATTGAAAGACTTTAAATACCTATTAAAATATGGTCAAAGAACTAAAGTAAACCATGTTTTAAATTTTAAATGAAAGCATGACAACAATGAATCAACAAAGAGAGATTCTAAATAAGAAGAAAGAAATTATTTTTTAAAAGGGGATATTCTGGGCTTGAACAGTACAATTGAAATATTATACTAGAAAGGCTCAACATCAGATTATATATGGCAGAGGAAAGAAGATTGAACCTGAAGATAAACTGATAGAAATTATCCAATCTGAAGAACAGAGAAAAGAATAATTGAAGAAAAATGAACAAAGCTTTAGAGACCAGAGGAACAACATTAAGCCTGCCAACAGATGTATAATGGGAGTCCAGAAATAGAGAAAAGGGCAGAAAAAAAAAATGGAAAAAAAAAATGGCCAACATCTTCCAGAATTTAATGTCTTTAAAGACATTAAATACATATCCAAAAAATTCAACAAATCTCAAGTGGGATAAATACAAAGATATTCACACCTAGACTCATCATAGCAAACATTTGAAAGACAAAAACAGAGAAAAATCTGCAAGAGAAAAATGACATATATGCAGGAGAGTAACAATATGATTAACAGCTGACTTCCCACGTAAAACAACGAAAGGCAGAAGAGAATGAAATAACACATCAAAGTGCTGAAAAAAACGGTTAACCAAAAATTCTATTATCCAGCAAATTTTTCTTCAGAAATGAAGGCAAAAATAAAAGCATTTCTACATACACAAAGACTAAAGAATTCATTGCTAAAATCCTGCAAATATATTGTAAAACAAATGAAGCCAGACACAAAAGACTACATGTGTATGATTCTATTTATATAAAACTCCAACAGGCAAAAGAAATCTATGAAATTAGAAGTCAGAGTAGTGCTTACCTTTGAAGGGAGGTAGTGACTAGCAGGGGCCATAAGGGGGAATTTCTGGAGCATTAGTTACTTGTGATTCTGGCACACTTCTGCATATAGTTTCCATCAATAAAAGTTTCCTAAAACAAAAAAGGAAGCTTGATCATGTCACTCCCTCCCCTATGTTTGATTCCCTTTATTGTTTTCCCTTTACTTCCCTTTCCTTCCCAGTCTCAGCAAACCTGTGACCTCCAAGGTGCTCTCTGGTCCGGCCTCTGCCCACCTCTCCAGCATCATTTCTCATTACCTAGAACTCTAGCCACCTTGACCTTCTGCTATTCCTCAAGTGTCCCCTGTTTCCATCCTGCCACAGGGCCTTTGCACATGCTTGTCCCCCTGGTCCAGAGCCCCGCTGAGACCAGCTTACCCTTTAACTCCAGCCACTCCCCAAGTGTGATCTACTCACTACCCATCCAAGTCTAGTTCTTTTGTTTTGTTTAGTTCTTAGAATTATATTCCTTTCCTTCAGAGCACTCATCTTCATTTGTCATTATGGATTCACAGGGTAATTATTTGACTGCTGTTTTGTCTTTCCCACTAGCCCATAAGTTTTAGAAGGTCTGACTATGTTTTTATCTTGTGTTGTATCTCCAGCACCATGCCTGGCATATAGTAGGCATCTGATAACTATCTGTTCAATGACTATAAAACTAATTAAGGCTCTACAAACCTTCATTCTAATTAGAGCACATTGTGGAAAGCCTACCAGACTAAGAAATTTTAGATTTTTTTTTATAAGCTACAAGGAGTCATTGAAGGTTTTTGAGAAGAGGAGATATGTGAGCTGAGCTTTGTTTTAATAAGATCTCTGTAGAAATGGAGGTGGAGAGCCCATAAAGGAGGCTGTGGCAGAGTCCAAGTGATGGACAGTGCCTAAAGAGGGACAGTGGCCATGAGGGAAACCAGTGTCTTGCTCCACTCTGACCCCCATGGACAGCCTGACAGTGACATCACAATCACCCTCTGGATCTCCTACCCTTGAAGGTTAACATCCCGGCTCTGGCCTAACGCTGCCTTTTATGTTCACATTTATGTTCACATCTAGGGGACAATACTCTACCATCTGAGTCATCCAGGCCAGCAACCAGAGGCAGAGGGTTCAACAAAGCAAGAGCGTGCCACCTTTCCGCCCAAGGCATGACCAAGGCTCCATGATGACAGAGCAATCAGAGGACGTGAAGGATTCCCTGCCCACAGAGAGGAAGCATGTGTGGAGGACGGCCGAGGAGAGGCGGATGTCAGACCTCGCGCGGGTGTTGGAGTGGCTGGAGCGGAGGCAGGGGAAGAAGAAGCAAGCTCTCCAGGTGTGTACTGTCAAAGAAAACCTGCAAGGAAGGCTTCACTCGAGACTACTGCAGTATGATGTGACGGGGTGAGGGGAGGGTTTGCAGCACTGGGGTGAGCCAGTAGAAAAGCACCGGAGGGCATGGGGGGAGATTGTCAATGTGGTCAGGCCATCCTTGTTGGCTAATTATCCCTATGGAGTTAGGCTCTTACCCTCCCACAGAGACTGGGAGGTGGGAATGCTATCTTTCCTGATGATTGCCTTTCAAAGGGATGGTTCCCAAGCTCTAGAGAAAAACATTCCTGGATTATAAAGCTGGGCAAGAGGCTGGGCGAAGATTTACATCTCAAAGGGGCAGAGAAAGAATTTACAGTGTAAATTGTCTAAAGGAATTGTTCTAGGAAAAGGGAGGTCAAGGTCCTAGAGTCAGGAAGAAACCTACCTAGTTTAGTCGAGGTGAAGGGACCTTAAAGCCATCTTGGTCAGTGTTGGAGAAGGGCTGAGAGGCAATAGCTTCCAGTGTTTTGATGATCTCAGAACGGGTCGTCCCACTGTTCCCAGGCGCTTCCATCCACATGATGGTCCCAGGGTCAGAGGGCATTCTCCACCTCCACTATCCCCACTGGGACTCCTGCTAACATACCTCTTCCTTTCTATCCTGCATTAAAACTAGTTGTAACTGCCTGTCTTAGTCCATTTGGGCTGCTACAACCAAATGCCATAGACCAGGTGGTTTAGAAACAACAGAAATTTCTTTCTTACAGATCTAGAGGTTGGGAAGTCCCAGATCAAGGTGTCAGCAGATTGGTGTCTGATGACGGCCTGCTTCATGGTTCATAGACGGCTGCCTCCTTGCTATATCCTGATAAAGAGGAAGAGTCAGGAGAGCTCTCAGGGGCCTCTTTTTTAAGGCCCTAGTCCCATTTATGAGGGCTGCACCCTCATGACATAACAACCTCCTGAAGTCCCCACCTCCTAATACCATCACATTAGGAGTTAGGATTTCAGCATAGGAATTTAGGGGGACACAAACATTCAGTCTGTAGCACCACCCTTTCCTCTTTCTCCAGGAACTATGACAACCGATTTTGCCCCAGTTTCCCCCAGAGTTCCCCTCTGGGCCCACCGTCTACAGAAAATTAAGCCATGTCCTTGGAAAGTGGTCTCCTCTGCAGAGGATACCACCTAATCTTGACTCCCCTGGCTCCCAGAGAAAAAAGGGTGAAAATGGCATTACTAAGAACAATGATAACTTTTATTAAGCATTTCCTGTGTGCCAGGCCCTGTGCTTACTGCAATGAGTTGTCTGGTCAACTGCTCCCAGCAAGGCTACAATTTGCTTGAGCTCACAGAGCTAGTGAGGGGCCGAGCCAGGGCTCAAACTCAGATTTATCCAGTTTCCAAGCTCGTGGGCTGTCAGGCCCACGCACCATCACCACCTCCCCTTCCCCTGCTTCACCCAGTTCAGCGGCCCCTACCTTTCAGGGGAGCTCCTGTTCTGGTTATGTGCTTACTTATCAATTATAGTCAGAGAGATCTGGAGTGCCAGTTCCATCAGATATGCGTAAACACATCTGACAAACATATTTTACTCTAAGGCGTTAGTGATTTACCTACCCTCCCCCTTCCCCCCATTTTTTGGGCCTCTCATTACTCATTCGCAGAAATCATATTCAGTTCTATGATGAATATGTTTGATCCCATCTCTTCATACTAAGATTATATTCCTTTTTTAAAAATTTTTATTGGAGTATAGTTGATTTACAATGTTGTATTATTTTCAGGAGTACAGCAAAGTGAATCAGTTATACATATACATATATCCACTCTTTTTTTTAGATTCTTTTCCCATATTGGCCATTACAGAGTACTAAGTAGAGTTCCCTGTGCTATATAGCAAGTTCTTATTAGTTATCTATTTTATATACAGTAACGTGTATATGTCAATCCCAATCTTCCAATTTATCCCTCCCCCTCTTTATCCCCTGGTAACCATAAGTTTGTTTTCTACATCTGTGACTCTACTTCGTTTTTGTAAGTAAGTTCATTTGTATCATTTTTTTAGATTCCACATATAAGCGATATCAAATGATATTTGTCTCATAAGATTATACTCTAATAATGTTTTCACAGCTTTACCTTATATGTGGCTTTTATTGTAAATAATTTTGGACCCAGGGAGGGAACAATTTAATTTGAAAATACAGTTAAATCTTCAAGCATCATTACCCTTGCCAGAAGCATTTGTATTTTGAAAGAAGCTCCTGAGAGAGAGGGTGATGCTTCCGTGGCAGGTCTCGTATGGCAGGTGGTGGGGGACCCTTTAGTGAAGACGGAAGTGTCTGCAGCCTCCTCTCCCTTCTCCTGGCAGTCCAGGCTTTTCTCCACTTCAGCATGATTATGGAGCTACCCAGAGGGCTGTGCCCCTTGTGATTCAGTTGCCATCCATGAAGACCCCTGAAGTTCAAAGTCTCAGCCACAGGGGCCACTGAATCATGGCTATTGCAGTTTCCTTGGGTCTGTGATATCACCACATCCATTCCACTCAGCTTCCTCCAAAAATGGGGGCTGGTAGCTACTCAGGTGACTCTTGAGGAGAGGCTGAGGGTTGAGAGGAGAAGGTGGGAGGTGGGCCACCCCTGGAGGAGCTGTCCTTAGTCTCTCTCTAATCATGTTGCAGCATCAGCCCTGGCCCCAGCTTGTGCCCCTTCCCCCCACTAAGCCAAACAAAACCCCGAAGTTGAGTAGCACCCCATCCTTTGATGGCCTGAAGCAGGACCTTGGACAGCTTCCTTCCACACATCCAGATGGCTGATCAAAACCCTCCTTCCGCCCATAGAGTGTTGCTGACATTCATGGAGGGCTTAGCACTTCTGCTCAGTGATTCATTTATTTCCCACTATAACCCTATGAAGTAGGTTCTGCTATTGTCCCCGTCCTCAGAGAGAGCTGTCCCTTGCCCAAGGTTGCCCAGCCACTCAGCCATAGAGCAGGATTGCAAGCTGGGCCGTCAGCCCTGGAGACCAGTCTCAGCCATCACCCCATGACCCCAACACCCCACAGCACACCCCAAGAGGAGACCTAGTTGATTCAGTTTCCCCACGATGCTCCAGCACCCCATGCCCACCCCTTAGAGATGGGCCTGGATGTGCCTCTGTGGGCCCCTCCCCCGATGGGCCCTGGTGCTCCCTAATGAACCTTACCCTTTCCCTGGGCGCTCCTGGCAGCTTTCAGGGCCGAGCACACATGCCTCGAATGGACTTGCACGTGCCTGACCTTCCTTTCCCAGCAGGCAGACAGGAGCACCCAGGGAAATAGAAAGGCAGGAGGCATTGGGATCACAGCTCTGGGAGGACAAG
Source organism: Balaenoptera acutorostrata (assembly GCF_949987535.1). NCBI lineage: Eukaryota > Metazoa > Chordata > Mammalia > Artiodactyla > Balaenopteridae > Balaenoptera > Balaenoptera acutorostrata. Next base: position 35,148,504 of record NC_080082.1, on the reverse strand, counting down.
ATGGGGTGGGAGTGGGGCAAGGAGAGGAGGGGCTCTGGGCAGAGGGAGCAACCCTGGCTGGGCTTAAAGCCTGGAGGTCATGGTAGGGAAGTGGCAGCTAGAGAGGCCATTTGAGGGCCGGAAGGAATACCTACCAGGCTGGGGCATGGGGCCCTCAAGTGGACGGTGATAGCGATGGATTTTGAGGTGGAGAGGGACAGCCAGACCTGGGGCTGGAAGGCCATCCTGGGGGTGGTGTGATATGGACACCGGGTGCGTCAGGAGGCAGAGGGGCTGCGAGGGGGAACGGGAGCGCCAGAGTGGGTGCGAAAGCTGGGTGGCACCTTCCCCTCTGCAGGGTGCAGGGCTGGTCTGTGCCCAGTGGGCCAGCCACAGGGTTTTTCTCCCTGTTCTTTCAGAAGAACAAACCCAAGGTGGTGACGCTCTCTACAGCGCCTGTGAAGGAAGAAAAGAAAGCCAAAACTGTCCAGAAACAGCAGGGAGGGAACCATCAGGTGGCGTTCTCTAAGCAGGTGACACAGCCCCACCACTGTCTCCACGTGGAGGAGAGGCACCCACTCTGCTCCTGCGTGGGGTCGGCTACTTTTTTTTTTAATTTAAAGCTCTAAAATTCATTCCTGCCCCACACTAGCACCCAAATGGATCACCTGCCCCCTCCACCCATCCAGCACCCACCAACACTCTGCACACCCCAGTGGGAAGACTTGTACCCCTGTGGTAGAGTTCAGTCTTCCAGGATGCCACCTCCCTCCCCTAAATCACTCAGGAGTGCCACTGGAAAGAGGAGGCCGCCAGCGAAGGCTGTGGTTTCCAAGGTCCCTCAAGGCCTCCCTCTTAGCTATGGGGACAGAAGGGAGGCGTTGGTGAGCGGACACCAGTGTGCATTCCTGTCCCAGTGTCCCGGCACCCAGAGCAGGACTCTCCTTCGGCCCCCTCGCCTGCCTTTCAGCAAGCCCTGGCACTTGCTCATTTCGGAAATGAAGGAGGCGGAGCCAGATCCCTGTTCTCTCGCCTGTAATGTCTCTCCAGCTCCCCTCCCAGGCTTCAGGGCAAAGCTCCAAAAAGCACGGGGAAGCCTCCGCCCTATACCGAAGGCTCTACAGAGCGGAAGCAAAGGGAAAACGCCTCAGCAGCATGACCCCGGGCAACTACCCCAAGGATGCACCTAGGAAATCTGGTAAGGGAAGCACCTTGGTCCGGATGCCAGAACTGTCCTCATAACTGCCCTCCTATCAGAGGGACCAAAAGCCCACAGCATCCTTAGGGCAGCACCATCCACGTCAACCCAACCTCTGTGTATGCAGGAGCCCCACGTGACTGGGGAATCACAGCACAAGGGGGTGTGGCCTGGACAGGAGGCAGCGGATGTCAAGGCTCAGCTGGCTCCAGGGTGTTCTCTTCTCAGGAAGCCAGTGTAATGTCCCGCAGGTTCCTGAAGCCATTTTGGTGACATCGACCTCATGTCCAAATGATCTAATTAGTTTAGATACTGTGACAATGTCAAGGTGCTACAGAAGGTACCACACCTGCTGGCTTGAAATCTGCCCGGTGATGCTTGCACCCAAGAAGAGGTGGGCTTGGGTTATGCCAGACACCTATTGCCAAGACTGCCTGAGTTCAAATCCCAGCCCCACCAATCGATAACAATTGTATATGAGATGTTATATAATCCCAAGCCACTCCAACTCTGGGGTCTGGTTTTCACATCCATAAAATGAAACATAACATGACCTGCCTCACAGTATAGTTGTGGGTTGAGGCACGGAACATACTTAGCCTGATACAGAGTAGGTGCTCAATAAATGTTAGCAAATGGTTATTTCTAAGTAAACATTTTGCAAATGTTCTCTGGTGGGCTGTGTTGGAAAAACAGATGCATTTATTGTGCCTGGCCCCTTGGGATGGAGGTGTATGGTAAAAAAGAAATCTGGAAGGGATTCCAATTAGCCCAAAGGCAGAGGGGCAAGAGCCTTCAAGCAGAGGCTCGTTCTCCGGTACAAACTGCCCCCATTGTGCCCCAGAAAAGCTCTTTTCTTCTTTTTCATTGAAAAAATCATTGTAACCAAACTGTAGTTACTTGCCTGTCAGAATTAAATATGATTGGCTCTAAATGCAAGGCAGAATCCTGGACTGAATCGTAAAATAGCTCTTCAGTGGAAAAATTGGTGAGACCCAAGAAAGCTCTGTAATGTGTCCATGTTAATTGCTTGTTCCCTGCTTATGTAAGATGTTAACATTAGGGGAAACTGAGTGAAGGGTGTATAGGAACTCTCTGTACCATCTTTGCAACTCTTCTGTAAATCTTAAAGTACTCCAAAATAAAAAGTTTATTTAAAAAGTAGAAAGAGATTGACTTATGCCCTATGGGAAGCCCCACACCTTCCCCAAGTTTCCCATCACTCTCAGTGTCCTGGTCCTGCTGGGACCCTGAGCATCTGTAGGTCTCACTTCCAGTGGCTGTTTCCTTCTCCCTGCTCTCTGCCAACCCAAACACAGAACACATTTCCTTCACTTCTCCCCAAACCTTTCACATGAAGCCTTTATGTATAAGCAGACTTTATTGAAGGTTTCGGGCAACAGAGGGCAATAATTACATCACAGACTTACACAGCAAACATATTAGAAGTCGATTATGATCCCTTCTTGTTCTTCAAAGTCCTTTGTCCCCTGCCACCAGGAGATTTCCCTGGCTACATTTCCTGCAGGGGTGGCCTCCAGATGTTTTCCTCAACCCCAAGACTAGGGCTAGAGTCAGACAAGCCAGGCACCCAAGTCACAAGATTTAAGGAGGTGTTCTCTCTCAGGTGCCAACCCTGCACATTCATGAGCCTGAGAGAAAGCACCTCCTTCAATTTTGTCCCCTGGGTACCTCGTTTGTCTCACTTTAGTCCTGGTTCTGCCCAGCTCTCCCTCTTCTTCCCTCTTTCCTCTCCCCTCCACTCCATCCTCTGCCTTCCTTGCCCCGCACATTCCCATTGGCTTCTTACATCAAGGGATCACTTTGTTTCCTTTGTTTCACTGTCTCATTCCACACTCAATGTCATCTATCAAGATATTTTCCTAAACAAAGGCAGTTCCTTCCCTAAGAGAAACTCTCATGCAAGTCGATTCATTTTTTTCATTTCACGGAACAAGGATGCCAGCAGGGCAGGCTGACTCACCAGCTATTTGGTCTTCTGCAGTTCCCCCTGCATCTGCCCAGCCCTGTCCCGCACAAAACCACAGTGTTGGAGAGCAGTCTTCCGTCTCCTAATGTAATACAACCAATGGCCACTGGGGGTCAGCAGGTGCTCATGCCCCTCAAGTGCAGCAGCTGTTCAGAGGCATCCAGGAACCACCTGGGCATGCAAGTGTGGCACCCAGGACAGAGTCAGGGCTGAGCCTGGGCACAGCAAGGGGAACTTAGTGTGAAGGCTGTCAGGAAGCCTGAAATGAGTGAGCAGGATCTGGTTTGGGAGTGAAGATCAAGACAAAGCAGCCTCTAGGAAGGGCATAGAGGCAGTTAAGGGCTAAAGCAGGAGTCTAAGAGGGGGTAAGTGTAGATCAAGGAAAAGTATTCTAGACCAGAACATCTGTTTCTAATCTCCCCCAGCCCCACTCAACACCCAAATCATTAGCGTCATTTTCAAGAACCAGATCCCCTGTGTGTCCCACGTTCCCTGTCGGAAGAGTAAGCTCTTTCCACTCTCCATGTCATGGTTCTGTGTTGACCCGGTGGGCATGACCATCAAACATTCCCCACCACCTTCGGGACTGGAATGTGACAACTCAACCCGTGCAATCACAACCACTCCTGCTCTTCTGTGTTTTCCGTGTTGTGATGGCCACAAAATCAGAATCTGCAAAACATTGTGAGTGTTCTGAATGGATGATATTAACTGTCCCTGGCTCCAGAACACCGAAGCGAATAGAAGCAACAGTGACAACACCCATGTGGAACACTTTCGCTTTTCAGAGCAGACTGCTTCGCCTTTGTCACCTCACCTAATTCTCACCAAAACGCCCACTCACTGCTGAAATGCCCCTGTCCCTCCGCTGATTACCATTCGGCACATTCAGGATGCAACAGCCTGCTGCCCCTCCCTTCTTCTCCATTGCCTCTCCTCCCTTGAATTCCCTGAGCACACTTTCTTCTACTTTCTTTCCTCTTTCACCACCCTCTCTTGGTCCCCTCTGAGGGCTCACCCATAAAGTTGACTGCTTGGCCTCCTCCCAGTACAGCCTCTAGGTCAGCCCAACCCAGACCCAAGGCAGCAAGAGATCCATACGGCTAAGCCGAAGCTGCGGTCTTGGGTCACCTCACTTCTGTGAATAAAGGGTGCAAAATATTCCCATTTGGTGAGCTTCTTTCCCCTGCTTCATCTGATTTCCATAAAAGGCTTCTCTGACCCACACATAATTTCCACTTAAATTTATTAACCTCATATATTTCTAACTTGCTACTAACCAACCTTCCCTTCTTTCCCCCTTCCCAGACCTAAATTTCCCCTCTGAATTCCCCACTGATCAGTACTGCCATTCTCATCCCATTATACAAGTTTCCTGGCTGATTCTATCCAAAGGAGTGGCTTTAACCACTGTCTAGTGAATTCCAAATCCAAATCTCCAGACAGCCTTCTCTCCTGAGTTCCATCTACATGCCTGCTCCCAGTGTTAGCTTGGATGTCTCTCAGGCTCCGCAAACCCCCATGCCTCCCCTTCACAGGGGCCATCGCATGGGCTAGCACTGGCCCAGCACAGTGGCCCAAGTCAGAAGTTGTCTCCCTCCACAACCCTTTATGACCCGTTACTGGGTCCTGGAGATTGTACCTCCTTCATAGCTTTTATCTCTTTCACTTCCTCTCCACTTTAACTACTATCATTTTAGTTTAACCCCAATCCTGTTCCACCCTAAGAACCTCCAATAGCTTTCCTCCTCTATGGCTACCAAACTGGCCTTTCTAATTTATTTGGGTCTTTATATTTAAAGGGAGTTTCTTAGAGGCAGCAGATGATTGGGCCTTGCATTATTTTCAATCCAGTCTGACAATTTCAATCTTCCCATTGGGATATTTAGACCATTTACACTGAATGTAATCATTGATATGGTTGAGTTTAAACCTACCATGTTGGTTTTGTTTTTGGTTTTTTTAATTTATTTATTTATTTATTTATTTTGGCTGTGTTGGGTCTTCATTTCTGTGTGAGGGCTTTCTCTAGTTGCGGCAAGCAGGGGCCACTCTTCATCGCGGTGCGCGGGCCTCTCACTATCATGACCTCTCTTGTTGTGGAGCACAGGCTCCAGACGTGCAGGCTCAGCAAGTGTGGCTCACGGGCCTAGTTGCTCTGCGGCATGTGGGATCTTCCCAGACCAGGGCTCGAACCTGTGTCCCCTGCATTGGCAGGCAGATTCTCAACCACTGCGCCACCAGGGAAGCCCCACCATGTTGGTATTTGTTTCTAACTTATTCCATCTATTCTTTGCCCTCCCCTTCCTGTTTTTCTGCCTTCTTTTGGGCTGAGTAGTTTTTGTGATTCCATTTTATCTTCTTTATTGGCTTGTGAACTATAACTCTTTGTTGTGCTATGTTAGTAGTTGCTTTAGGGTTGACAGGATTCATCTTTGACATATCACAGCCTACCTTCACCTCATAGTCTGTATCACTCATGTAGAACATAAGGAGCTTACAAGAGTATACTTCCATTTCTCCTCTCCCAACCCTCAGGCTACTATTGCCATTCATTGTATTTCTCCATAAGTTATTATAAACCCCACAATACACTGTTATTACTCTTGCTTTAAGCAAGTATCTTTTAGAGAGACTTCAATGTTTATCCATAGTTAACATTTCTAGTGCTCTTCATTGCTTTACATAGGTCCAGCTTTCAGCCTGGAGTCATTTCCTTCTGCCTAAAGGTCTTCCTTCAACAATTCTTATGGTGTGGGCTTGTTGGTGACAAATTCCTTCAGCTTTTATACATCTGAAAAGGTCTTTATTTCACTTTTGCTTCTGAAAGGTACTTTTGCTGAGTGTAGAATTCTAGACTGACAAGCTTTTTTCTTCAATGGTTTAAAATTTTGCTCTGCCTTCTAGCTTGCATTGTCACCAGTGAGAAGTTGGCTGTCATCTTTATTTATGTGTTCCCTGTAATGTATCTTTTTCCTCTGACTTCTTTGGAAGTTTTCAAGCATCTTGATTATGATGTGTCTTGATGTCGTTTGCTTCATGTTTCTTGTGTTTGTGTCTGGGGTTTGTTGAGATTCTTGGTTTATAGTTTCCATCATATTTGGAAAATTTTGGACCATTATTTCTTCAAATATATTTTCACTCCTCCACTCTCCTCCTCTCCTTCAGGCACCACAATTACACATATTTGGAGTTCTGCAACTCAGTAGGGCTTTTTCCCAGTCTTTTCTCTCTGTGTTTCATTTTGTATAGTGTCTGTCGCTATGTCTTCAAATTCACTAATTTTTCCTTCTACAATACCTAATCTGCTATTAATCCCACCCAATGTATTTTTCATACTAGACATTGTAGTTTTCATGTCTAGAATTTCAATTTGGGTCATTTTCTATCTTCTGTGTCTCACCTTAGCATGCTCAAGCTTTGTTGGACATACAGAGCTATACAGTTATAATAGCTGTTTTAGTGGTCTTGTCTACCAATTCTATCTGTGTAGTTTCCTCTCCTGCATAACTAATATTCAGCTGAGAGAAGCTTTTGCAGATCTCTACAGCTCTCCATGCAGTTTTCTCCTGTTACTCTGCCCTGTGAATTCTAGCTTCCTTGGCCCATTTAAATTGTCTATTCTCTCTCCCCAACTCAGGGAAACTGCTAGATACTATCTAGGTTTTCCCCTCCCTGTGCTGCAACCTGCAAACATCTCCCAGCTCTCAGCTGGGGCTCCCATGGGACTCACCTCTTCCTTTTCTCAAGGGCCACTGCCCTGAGTTACCGGTTGTCCAATGTCTGAAAAAGGCTGTTTCATGTATCAGGCCCCACTTTATAGCTGCTTAAGTTGGAAGGATAAATCCAGTCCCTGTTACCCTATCTTGGCTGAAAGCAGACGTCTCACATTGGCTTTTCCAAAGCACAAACCTATTTGAGTGCAATGACAAGTCATTGAAAAATTTTAGGAGGGAAGCTACCAAGTTAGATTTGAATTTTTAAAAGGTGACTCTGGCTAAGGGCCACTAAGAGATGCTGGGAAAACACTGGGAACACATTTCCAAAGTAAACCTTGACAAAGTCTGAGCGTCTAGACTAAGAAAATGGAACTCATTTGGCTTTCTCTCCTTGCCCACTATGCTCAGAGCATTCTGTCCATGCCAGGCAAGGGTGCATTCCTAATGCAGAGAGTTGGAGGGCAGTTACCAACTCTGTCTCTATGAGTACAGAGTGGTCCCTGGAGTCCCAAACATAGCTCAGCAGAAATCTAACTTATCTGTTCAGCCATGGACTCAGGAACATGGGACATTTTGTCCAAGAGGGTAGCCAGGACAGGCTCCCAGAAAAAGGCACTGACAACCTAGGTTCACATTTTCCTGGATCCACCACTGTCTATGGCGTCTTGGGCACATGACTTAATCTCTCCAATCCTCCACTTTCCCATTTGTTCAATGGATGTGACATGGTTGTGTGACTGTAGTTGCCCCCCTCCCTAGAAAGGCTTTAGAACACTGCCTGGCACATAAGTTATGCAATAAATGTTAGCTAATATGTAAAATTATCATTACCTTTTCTATTACTACTCTTCTTTCCTACATGAGACCTACCTTGACCCAGAAGAGGATCAGATGTCTCAGGAAAGGCTATGGCCCTTTCTCCAAGGGATTTCAATTTGTGTCAATGAAGATGTGTAGCTCAGGTTTCTCCTGGAACACAGGACCAATTTCCACCATGCACAAACAGACTGCTAACACCACCTGACCCTATCGCTCTATTAGGGGCCAGCTGTCAGTTTAGAGAGCCATACTGGACATAAAGTTTCCAGTTCAGCCACTGACTCATTATGAGACCTTGGGCAAGTCAAAGCTTCTCTCCAGGCCACTGTCCCTCCATTTATGTAATTGTAGAAGGTCTAGACTTCCCCAGACATATCCTGGTAAAATTCCTGAATTTTATTTATGAAATCTTGCAAGCTTACAGGAAGAACAACTTACTTACAAAGGAAATAGAGTCAGATTAGCATCAATCTAGAAGTGAAATAAACACCTATAGACTACTGAGAACAAAGACTTATAATCTCATAATCCTACCCTCAGCCCATATATAAGTTTCCATTGGGGTGAATGAATGATATTTGCAAATTCAGAAATATTTAGGGACTTTCTCAGCCATTTATCCATTCATCTATAAAAAATGCCCTGGAAGAGAGCAGAGGCACCAAATTAGGAAATAATTGGTTTAAAAATCAAACTCTAGATACACACTTAAAATCATGCGATATAGAAAGAATGAAAAAAAGATAGGCAAAGAGATAACAAGAAATGCAAACATATGAGGTGGATTTAAGGTTAAAAGAAACAACAGGGTCAAAGAGGGATATTTTAAAATGTTAAAGAGAACAAATAATAACAATAAACCTACACACAACAAAAAAATAGTAGTTAAATAAACATTTAGAAATGCAAAGAGAATCTGTCAAAAATAAAGTTATAGTAGGAGACTGCAAAATACCTCTTTCAGAACCCGATAGACAGATCAAAGAGACAATTACAGTAAGTGCCTAGAAGAATCTAACAATGTAGTTAACAAACCATAACTTTATAGTTGAATAGAGAACACACATTTTTATATGGCCAAAGAATATTTCTAAAAATCATCTGCATATTCACCAAAAGAAAACATTAACATTCAAAATAGTAAAGATTTTAGGGCCACCTACAGTATCCTAAAGCAATAATTAGAAATAAAATTAAAAGATAATCTCAACAGAAATTAAGAAACACTCCTAAAATACCATTATTTCAAAGAAAAAAACTATTGAAAATAAGTCTGTTTCATACCAAAATCCATGGGATGAAGGCAAAATCTATGCCCAGAAGAAAATTTACAGCAAAAACTAAAAGTAATCGTTCTTGTCTATATAAAACAAACAAAAAAATTAACACTTTTATTAATTTAATGATATAGAAGAAATAATTAATATGAAAAGGAGAGAACTAATACATTAAATACCAGGTAAGATTAATGAAATACAAAATTAAAAGTAGTTAAAAGCATAAATCCAAAACTAGCTTTTTAAAAAACCACGTGACAAATAATATGAAGTTATCATGAGCCTTGCCAAAAGAAGAGTCAAAAATATACAACATTTTATACGAGAAAGGATGCATAAGCAAAGATAAGAAATACATTAAATGAATTATAATAGAATACTATATGCACATCTATACAATACATTTGAAAATCCAGCATAAATGAATAATTTCCTATCAGACTATAAATTATCAAAATGGACATAGTAAAGAGTAGAAAAGTTGAATAGAGCAATTTCTGAGGTAAAAATTGAAAGATGGTAGACATTTTCCCCTAAAAAAGGCACCAGGACAAATGATTTCACACCAAGTTCTATCTAACATTTAAAAAGCAAATAATCCCAATGTTACTTCAACTATTGCAGGCCATATAAAATATAGACATTTGTGCATTAATCTGACAAGCCATCATAAACTTAAACTTAAAAGATTAGGCAAAAAAGCAGGTCAATCTCACAATAATAGATGATTTTAAAATGATTTTAAAAATTTTAGCAAATAGACTTAATGTATGAAAATATAGCAAATATATCCACGTATGAAATGAATAATAAACCGTGACCAGGTGGGATTTATCATAGCAGGTTATGAATGGTTAGGTTAATCAATATCAAGATATCTAATAACATAATTTATTACATCAATAAATTAAAGGAAAATCATATGATCAGTAGATGATAGAAAAGCAATAAATAGAATCAAGCAATTATCACTAATAAAAACTCTATGTAAACCAAGAGTAGAGCTGCTAAATATTATAAAACATATTCCAAAAATAGTGGCAAATATCATTCTAAATGATGAAATGCTGAATCACTTTAATTAAAATCAGGAACAAAATGAGGCATGACTGCTATCATCATTATTGACATTGTTTTGGAGGGTCTGCCAAATGCAACATTTCAAGAAGAGTACATAATTTTTATAAATATTAGGAGGGATATATTTTCATTTTTCTCCTGATATGATTGCCTTTCTGCAAAACTCAAGAAATTCTAGTCAAAAAATAATAAGATCTGGTATGGTTGTTGGTGTTTTAGAAAAAAAATTTTTAAACAGTAGTCTTTTCTCTATACTAGTCACACCAGTTAGAAATAGAAATGAAAAGAAAATATTCCACTCGCACAAGTAAAAATCTGTAAAATACAGAGAAGTATGTTTAACTAGAAAATAACTAAGCTCCAAGTCTCCAAGCTCTAGTCCCAATAGTATTTCACTCAGTACAAACCCCATATTTGGGTAACATCTGACCCTCACTATTTCATTTCATACATGTGTGTCTTTGTGCACGCTGTTCCTCCTGCCCGCCCATGCTGTTCCTCCCTTTTTCATCTGATAAACTATTTGTCTTTTAAAAATCCAGCTCAAAGTTGATCTCCTCTGATACCTTCCCCTAAACCCCCCTTTAGGCTAAAGTTCACTTTAGGTGAATTTTCTCTGGAGAGGGAGAGAAGATTGAGAGAAGGAACTGAATGAAAGGAGAGAAAGGGAATGAGTTGAGGAGATGAGGGGAAAGGAGGGAGAAAAAGATGAACGGGGATTAAACGAACGCTAAGAAGGAGAACCTGCCAAAGCCTTGAAAAGACCTCATGTCTCAGTGATGTCTGAAGCCCTTGCAGCCTTCCAGGCCTATCCCCTTCCTATCCACCCTACTTCTCACCCCTACCAGGATCTAACACCCTGGTGACATCTGTCCAATTTCAGACTTAGACATCAAGGATGAAATCACCCAAGAGTCCACTCAGCGCTTAACGCCATACCATCGACAAAGCATCATAGAACCCATGTTACAGGATGCTATCTTTGTCCCACGGAAGTCGACCCTCTTGCGAGACTGGGTTGGCAAGATGCCCGACGTCTCCTACGAGCGGAAGCTGAGGAGCCTCATGGAGAAGGGCAACGAGCCCAAGACGGAGATGGCGAGGATGCTGAAGCCGGAGGAGGTGCTGAGCTGCCGGTGAGCGGCACTGCGCAGGTGGGGCTGGGCGCGTTCTGCAAGACCAGGCTTTGCTCACGACTGCCTGTGGTTCATACACCTGGGCCGAGCCCAGAGCAAGGGAGGGTGGCTGCAGCATGTCCGGGCTCTGTCTCCGAGTCCAGAGGGCTGCTCCAGGGCTGAAGCTGTTGGGTTTCTGAGCAGAGAATCATCTCCCGAATGGACACAACATTTAGGCGCTGCCATTTTGATGCCACGCCTTTGGACACATACACAACCTTTCCAGAATTTCTTTTTGTTTTACAAAAGAAACCATGAATATTATTCACAAAGGAAAGAATGAGTTGTTTGTGGCCTCGTTTTAACAGTAAACTCCCCCAAGATCCTTTACACGATGGTGTTGAATTGCTGGTGATGGTAGCCGCCATTCCCAGGGCTACCTGCTGTATGTTTGGGGTTTTAGACTCCAGAGGGACCATGAACAAAGTAGGAAACCATTTGGTATTTACTGCTCTTACCAAGGGGTCTCACTTCGTGCTTGTTCTTTGTCATACTTATCAAGACCCACTGGTTTTCAGCAACACCAAACAGCTTGGTTTCTGCCCCCAAATCCAAGCATCCCTCCCCAGCCCAATGTTATTCTTTACTGTAAAGATGTAACTGACAACACTCAGAAACTTTGGCAAAGGAGGAAATAGGACAAGAGACTAAGGTAGTCATCCTTGTAGAGTTCACAGCAGTGAACTCTCCTGTAGGTTTCAGACGGCCTCAGATGCCTGGCATCCGAGGGCCCCACCACACACGCCTGCTCTGCTGGCTGACTGGCTGGGGGATGGAGGGGTGGAATGGCTAACTGGCTGAAAGACGGACAGGCAGTCTCCTCGACTAGAGGGGGCTTCTGGCTCACGCCACCTCCACAGCTGGATGACTTTGGCTATGGGTTTCAAATTGATAAAGTGGTTTTAATTGACTCTGGCCAAAGACAGCCTACCTGGGCTCCTTGGTGGGGAGAAAAGAGGCTTGGACAGGGTAGGGGGAGAGAATATTTGGAGAGATGGCAATTAACAAGCCACTAGAAAAACATCCAAGAAAAGGATGAAATTGTCCTTTGCAATCTTAGTGAGCGTCCACAGGTAGATATGTGTGAGATTGCCCCCTGGGGCTGGGCTGGTCAGGGAAGGGTGGGACTGACCGGAGCCATCAGGGAAAAGTAGTACAGGTATAGCGACTGGTGAGTGGGGTCTGAGCTGGCTGTAAGAACAGGGAAGCTCTGGGCAGATCTTGAAAGAGAAGGGCAGTTCCCTGGTGGCCTACTGGTTAGGATTTCAGGCTTTCACTGCCAAGGGCCTGGGTTCATTCAACCCCTGGTTGGGGAACTAAGATCCTGCGGGGCCACAGGTATGGCGAAAAAAAAAAGAAAAAAAAAAAAAGGAAAGAGAAGGAAGACCACTCCCAATGGGTAGAAAAGCCAGGTTCTATCAATATGCAGCTCCTCCCCCACCATCTGTAGCAAATTAACCAACCAGAATGCAGCCTGAATCGGGGGCCTCCCTCCTTATACTAAAGCTGGGAGCAAGGTCAAAGTTGATGGTGGAATAAGGGATATGATGGCAGAGATACTGTCTAAATCACATAGATGGCATCAGTCCTATTCTTCAGTCAAGTCAGAATGGTGGGGCTTTAGCTAATATTTTAAATCAGTGTTTTAATTTTAATTTTGTAATTGAAAATTTTAATTGTTTGAATACTATTAAAAATACTCACCTCTATTCCTACAATTTTCTCAGCCTTTATTTCCACTGTCCTGGATTTCTCCCTGCCCTTGGCCTCACTCAGATTACACACATGGCAGTGATGAGAGAAAACACCTAACAATTTGCATCCTGGTTTTTTCTCCCCATTTGGCAATAACGTCACAGCCATATTGCATCTTCTTCTTCCTAATGACATTTTAACACTAGCAGAAGAGTCCTTGAAATGGATATTCCATTTTTTGCTTGACCATTCCTCTGTTGATGGAATTTCCTATTTTCCTATTGTTGATAACCCCAAAATAAACACTTTTGTTTATGTAGCTTTTCTTTCCATTGACTTCTCTTCTTGGGATAAGTTGAGGACCTGAGTGGAATTACTGAGTCAAAAATAATAAACCTGGTTTTGTGGGGGGTGGGGCAGGAGGTGCTTGGCATATATGTTGCCAAATTGATTTCCAAAAGAGTTATACCAATAAAAACTCCCACCAAGTCTGTGGGGTGTCCCAGTCTTTTATGAGACCTCTGTCAGCTCCAGAAATGTCTGGAGGGCCAGTCCCTTACAGAGGTCCCACACTGACGCTGTTTAACTCTAAGCTCTTTTCAATGAAGTTTGCAGCTGCAGTTACTCCACCCTCCACTGACCTTTTTGGCCTTGTCTCGCACAGATACCTGAGGCTGTCCAAGAACAACATTCGAACTTTGCTCAAGCTGTGCAAGGATGCAGGAATGAACGTGGACATCCACCCCCACGTGGTCGAAGGAGAGATAGATGCTAAAAAGGTGTTCAACCAAAACATCAGTGTAGCCCTCTAAATAGCTCCTCTCCCTGGCCACCTCAAGCCCCTGCTGCTGTTGGACCCTCGGCCACCAGATGCCACCCTCTGGCACTACACCTGGCTCTTCAGACCTGGGGCGTCCCCTTTTGACAGTAGCGATCATGAAACAAGGCTAGACTGCTTGGATCATTGCACTGACGTAGTGTTTTGTCCTCGTCATCCAAGTCAGAACCAACACAGGAAAAAACTATAGGTTTCCTCCGCACTCCCCAAAGAACACTCCTTGGAAAAGCCTTCTTAGAAAGGAAGTCTTAGAAGAAGTGAGAAATGGGAGCCCAGAGTCTCCAGAGGGATTTCAGGAGGGACAAAGTATTGAGGGGCTGCTGGGGACACATACACCCCAGTCTTGCCCAACCATCCCCGCTACCTCCTGTGGCGGATACAGCTCTGCGGGGAGCTGGCCCTCTTGTGTGCAAGGTGGGGAGCTGATTGGGAGAGCAGGAGGGGTAGGACGCTGTCAACTCAGGTACACAAGGATTACTCAGAGAAGTCACAGAGCAAGGAACTGGCTCAGAGTCACACAGGCAAGAAGCGGCAGGGCTGGGATAGGAAGAGTGTCCTCACCTTAGTCTCCCGTTCTTGCCTGATGGAACTTCTGGCAAATCCTGCCCGACAGGTCAGAGATGCTGCCTTCCTCTCATGCAGCAACTGCCAATGGAGGTCCCTGTAAGCACTGCAAGTAAGTTCAAATCCCAACTGCCCCACTTACTAGCTGTGTGACTTTTGGCAAGTTACCTTCCTTCTCTGTGCCTTTGTTTCCTCATCTGTAAAATGGGGCTAATGATGGAACCTGCTGAGCAGGGATGCTGAGAAGAGAAAACGAGAGCTTCCATGTGAAGCATGAAGCACAGACATTGACACACAAGAGCTCGATGAACATGTGGGCTGTTTCCCTAGTTCCTGGGGTGGATGAGGAGCAGACATCCCAGCCCCGGCTTCCCCAGGAGGGGTCCTTAAAACTGGGCCTATTGACGTTGAGTCAAGCCCTGTTGAAAAGCTGCTGATTCCAAACCCATGCCCTTCGTGGTAAGTCCAAAAATTAAATGGTCCCTGAGCCCTCAGGGGCTAGTGAACACCCCCAGGGGATAAGGTGTAGCCACTGGTCCAGCTGGGCCCCGCTAACCAGGTTTTACTTTCTGCCTCCATATACGAAAAGGGCAGGGATTCCACCGCCCCCCACCCCATATGCTTTGTAAATCTCCATGCCCCATCTCGAGGCTCCAAAGTGACCCCGCTGAGGTCAGTGGCTCTCTCCACTGAGAGTCATTGCCCTTGGGAGTCAGAGTAAAGGTGTGGAGGCTTCCAATCCCCCCGTGCACCCGCTCAAGTCACCACTAAGGGAAGGCAGAGCCCCTTAGGGTTGTGGGCAGCTCAGAGACGTGTGCCCGGAGCACGGCACCCCGGCGATGTTTAGACAGCCCACGGCTAGAATCTCAAGAAACCAGCTGTGAACGATTAGGTGATAGTCCCTCTCTCCAGCAAATACCTATTCTTGGGGAGAGCCAGCTCTTCAAAAAGGGGAAAGAAAGGTATTTCCTGAGCCTCACCAAGTGTCAGGCACTCTGTCGGTATTGCTGTATTCAAAATCAAAACCTAAAACCATCTTCAGAGGCATTCACTTCGTCCCACTGACTCAGTGGTCTGCATGAGTCACTGCCAACCTCTTTCCTGCACTGAGTGTTCTCACCTCCAGGAAGTCCTTCTGCCTATCTAATCTGCCTCTCTCTTGCTGCAGTTTGAGCCCATTTTCTCTCCTTTGAGCCACAGTGGAAAGGGAGGAGAAGTCGGTCTCCTTTGTCTAATAAATATTCATATTCAGGGAGGATGTGTACCGAGGAAAAAGTGCACAGGTGAAATGGCCCTG
Source organism: Balaenoptera acutorostrata (assembly GCF_949987535.1). Lineage (NCBI taxonomy): Eukaryota > Metazoa > Chordata > Mammalia > Artiodactyla > Balaenopteridae > Balaenoptera > Balaenoptera acutorostrata. Next base: position 35,132,873 of record NC_080082.1, on the reverse strand, counting down.
AGAAGTTAAACGTCAGGTACATCACTAAGAGCAGCTGTGTGATATGACAATGACCATTTAGCCTTTCCAACTTCATACTTGTTTTTTCAGTTTTCTGTCATCTGATTATTTCTCCAGTGTCCTTCCCACATCCCTCTTAAAATGCATTGATGAAGGCTGGATCTAGCCCGGTTTTCTAATAAGGTGCCAAAGACTGAGTTCTTTCTGGTAAGAAGGATTGACTCCAAGGTGACTATAAATTCCACTCATTCATTCGTTTTCTCTCCCCCCACCAATTGTATTGTATGGCAGGCTTGCTGTATTCCCCTTATGGTTCACCGAGACCGCTGGGTCCTTTTCTGCAGGGCCGGAGTTTTACATCACCTTTTTCTCCACGACTCATTAGGACACCCAGATGCAGGGAGGTGTTCAGGGAGAGGGAAGCCCAGCCCTTCTGACGTCACAAAGGAGTCAGGTGCCACCTTTCCAACCTCTAATCTGGAGCTCTCCTCGCCAGGTGGAGTGGTCAGGTGATGCAGAGCAGGACGTTTGTGATTCTAACACTCCAGTAACGATCTCCACTGCACCACTCAGCTTCTTAGATCCATCACGGCCCACATTCTCTCTGACCTTCACAAGTTTGGACTGGGGAAAGAGCAGATCTTCAGCTCACCTAGTTCATCTGCTTCTGACCGTATCACATATTTACTGAGCCCCACCAGGCCCTACGGTTGGGCCAGGGACTCAGTAGTTAAGAAGGCCTGGTCCTGCTGGCCTGGGCCATATGGTCCTGAAGACAGAGGAGTAACCAGTTAATCAGTGAAGTGCAGAGAGCATGTGGAGTGCCTGGGAGACCTGGGGGAGGAGGACCGCACCGTGGGCTGGAAGTGGGGAGACAGAAAAGCTTCTTTTCTTTTTAAATTGAAGTGTAGTTGATTCACAATGTTATGTTAATTTCTGCTGTACAGCAAAATGATTCAGCAAAGTGATATATATGTATACCTATATATACTTTCTTTTTTATATTCTTCTCCATTATGGTTTATCACAGGATATTGAATATAGTTCCCTGCACTATAAAGTAGGACCTTGTTTATCCACTCTATATATAATAGTTTGCATCTGCTAACCCCAACATTTTTGAGAAAAGCTTCTTGAAGGACGAAACTTCTGATGTAAAACTTTTGAGAATAAATAGTCCCCAGCGTTTTTGTATGGGAAGGAAGAGCAGACCAAAGGAACAGAGTGTGCAAAAGCTTAGAGGCCGGGGCAGTATGATGGGGAAACTGCAGGTAGTTCCATCTGCATGGGGTGGAGAATTGACGAGAACAGTGGCAGGAAATCATATGCTTGCAAAGGATTTGTAAGCTATGCCACAAGGGTTTTTTATTTTTTTTCCCTTGGGCTTGTTATTCATTCATTTAACAAATCTTTATTGAGCACTTACTATATGCCAGGAACTGTTATAAATACTGGGGGTAGAGCAGTAAACAGAAAAACACATGATTGCTGCTTTCCTGGAGCTTATATTCTAGTTAAAGGTGTTACTATGCTCCTCAACACCAGTACATTCAGCAACTGATGAGAAAATAAAACCAGGATGCAATGAAAGGAAAGGACTGGGCAGAGGTTGGGGAGGATGTCTTTAGCTAGAGTGGTCAGGGCAGGCCTCCCTGAGGAAGTATTTGAGTTAATATGTGGCTGAGGAGGAGGCAGCCAAGTGCAGATATAGGAGGGTCTGCTCCAGCAGAGGGGACAGCAAGAGCAAAGGCACATTCATGGGACTGAGAGGATGGTCACTGCAGCTGAAGCACACTGAGGAGGCAGGGAATCAGTCAGGCCTTGAAGACTATGGTCCAGAGTTTGGAGTCATTCAACTGCAACAGGAAACCATTGGAGGGTGATAAATAGAAGAGAGATCACTCTAGCTTCTGAGAAGAGAAAATATTGTGAGAGCGGAAGGGACAGCTGGGGGACTTGTTAAGGAGGTGTATCAATTAGCTATGGCTGTGTAACAAATTACCCCAAAACATAGTTTAAAGAACATAATTCCTCATGAGACCTCTGGTCAATCAAACCATTCTGATCCAGGCCAGGCTTAGCCAATCTAGTCTGGGTTCATGTGTTGGTGGGTTAGCTAGTGACTTCACTGAGGGTTTGCTGGTCTACAACAGCCTTGACTGAGATGTCTAGTCTCTGCTCCATGCAGGTCATCCTCTAACCGGCTAGCCTGGGCTGGTGCTCACGGTGGTGGCAACATTCCAGGAAGTGCACAAGGTCTCCTGAGACCTAGGTTCAAAACTGTCACACCGTCACTGCATGTAGTTCTCAATGGCCAAAACAAGTCCCAAGGTCAGCTCAGGGTCCAGGGTGGAGAAGTAGACTCTGCCTATAGAAGGAAGGCACTGCAAAGTCAATTGCCAAGGACCTGGACATAGGGGGGAATAAAGGATTATGGCCATTTTTGCGATCAACCTACCACAAGAGGCTGTCATGTAGTTCAAGAAAGAGCAGTTGGAGGCTTAAAATACCATGATCATGGTGGAAGCAAAGAACTGAGAATACACTTTAGAGGTAGAGTTGATAGAATTTGTCACTGAATTGGAGGCAGGCATGAGGGAGAGGAGTCAAGGATAACACTTGAGTCATCCTTTGGCCAGAGTGACTGTTGGGTGTGCCTAAAATGAGCTGGTGGGGTGCCGGGGGGAGGGAGGCAGGAGCCAGGGATTCAGCTGGGGCTGGTTGGGTGGGCCACTCCTGACAGGTAATCACAAGGAGAGTGATGTGATGAAGGACAGATGGGAGAGGTAAGCCCAGACGTAGGCTGTATTTGTTTCCTAGGGCTGCTGTAAAAAGTACCACGTACTGACTGGCTGAGAACAACAGACCTTGGTTTTCTCACAGTTTTCAAGGGCAGAAGTCCCAAATCAAGGTGTTGGTAGGGCCATGTTCCTTCTGATGCCTCTAGAGAAGGATCCTTCCCCCTCCTCATCCAGCTTTTGGTGCCCCAGGTGTTCCTGGGCATGTGGAAGCATCACTCCAATCTCTGCCCTCATCTTCACATGCTTGTCTTCTCTGTGTGTCTCTGTTCTTCCTGTAAGGACACCAATCAGATTAAATTAGGGCCCACGCTACAACCTCATCTTAGCCTGATTATATCTGCAAAGACCTTATTTCCAAATGAGGCCCCATTCCCAGGTTCCAGGGGGTTAGGACTTCAACGTATCCTTCTGGGGACACGATGCAATCCATAACACAGAGAGACCAAAAGTGAGGAGTTGGAGGCCCAGAGAGAGGCGGAGAGTTTCCCAGGAGGCCCTTGAGCTCATGCCAGAGTTGGCTCTGGAACCCACGCTCTTGACCCACTCCCTGACCTGGCCCTCCCACCACGCCCTACTGCCCACACTGCCCATCTCTGCCCAGTGGACGATCCAGAGTTTGGGTCCCAGGCTGGTGGCCCCAGGAGCACAGCTGTCACTCTGCTGGGACACTCAGAGAGCCAGGGCCTCCAAGAGATTGTCCCCAGACCCCCAGACCCTGGTTGCTGGACTTGCTTATCAACATGCAACCCTCTACACAAAGTGAAGTAATCTTAGCAGGAGGTCAGGCCCAGCCCCTGCTGTGCTGAATGCCACATCCTCAAGGGACTGCTTGGGGCTCCCAGACCCTCGAGTGGTGAATTGCTATGAGAACCCCACCTCTCAGACCCCAGATGCTCCTGCAGAGCCCGGTGCAGTCTTCCCTGTGGCCCAGCACAGTTGGGAAAAGGGAGGGAAAATGAATGCTGGGAAGAGACTTTGCCTCACCCCAGCTGCTGGGGTCACATGGGTGCTCTCTGGGGGTCCAGAGACCTCACAGGAAATAGGAGTATCCAAGTCAGTTTCCTGACTTTGTGGGCAAATGAGCCCATGGTGAGCCCCAAGATAATGAAGAGAGGGAGAGGCTTGTCAGCAAGCTCAAGCCAGGGTCCACTGGCAGACAGCCCCACCTGCTGCACACTGTACTCTAGGAGCTTATAAACTCTGAAATGACCTCGTGCATGGTACCATTACATTGCACTTTCTGAAAGAAACAGACATATATACCAGGAACAGATTTACACGGGTACCATCCCCTGGTTTATGACAAAGGTGACACAGCAGTGCAGTGGGGAAAAGATGATCTTCTCCATAAATCAGGCTGGTCAATTAAATATCCATATGGAAAAAAATATTGACCCTCTGCCTCCCACCAGATGCAAAAATCAGTTCCAGATGGGTGCAGATTGTGAAAGCTTTTAGAAGAAAAGAAGACAATCTCCATGATCTTGGCATAGGCAAAAAAATTTTCAATAGAACACAAAATAATAAGAGAAAATATTAATAAATTATATTATAGTAAAAGCAGAGACTTCTGCTCATTAAAAGACATCACTAAGAGAGTGAAAAGGCAAGTGACCCAAGTGGGAGAAAATATTTCTGAGAAAGTGCTCATATCCAGATGACATACTTTTTAACTCCTATGAACCAATAAGAAAAAAGTAGGCAACTCAACAGAAAAATGGCCAAAAGTCTTACATAGACAATTCACAGAAATTAGCCAAGTGACCAGTAAACATAAGAAATTTCATTAGTCATCAGGATTGCAAATTTAAAATACTATGCAATACCACTAATACCCACCAGTACCACTAAGACCCACTAAAAATACTATACAGTGTACCACTGATGCCCACCAGTACCACTAATGCCCACTAAAGATACTATGCAGTACCACTAATACCCACCAGTACCACTAATACCCACTAAAAATACTATGCAGTACCACTAATACCCTTGGTGACAGTACCAAGGGTAGGTGAGAATGCAGACGAACCAGCACTCACACTGCCACTGGAATGGTAACTTAACACAACCACTTTGGGAAACTGGCAATATCTACAAAAGTCGAATATACACCCTACCCATGGTCCAGTATTTTCATTCCTAGACACATGCTTAACAGAACTGTATACATATGTGCACCAAAACTCTGTACTAGAATGTTCATAGCAGCTTTATTCAATATAGCCAAGTTCTGGAATCAGCACAAATATCCATCAGCAGTGGAAAGGATAACTTGCAGTATATTCATATAACGGAATACTGTATAAAAGAGAGAATGAACAGATATGGATGAATGGACCACCCAAACGATATTGTGCAAAAATAGCAAGATAGACAAGGCAACAGCTGTATACAGTTCCACGTATACAGCAGTCAACCCAGCAAAGGAATCTCCGGCCTTAGGAGTCAGGATAGTGGCAGGAGGGGCTGGAGGGGGCACCTGGAGTGCTGGTTACACAGATGTTCACTGCTGAAAATTCACTGAGCTGTACACTTGGGATTTGTGTCTTTTATGCAGGTATGTTGTACTTTAATTAAAGTCCCTTTAAGAAACAGTACACTAGCTGTTTTTGTAAGAGAGTTCTGGTTTTGTTTGCTAAAGACAATAAGAGCCACAAAATGGAGACGGTTCAGGTCCCCTGCACCTGCAAGGTGAAGGTGTCAGGGGTTCAAACTTCCAGTCATAAGATAAATAAGTCCTGGGGATTCGTGTATAGCTCGGTGACTATGGTTGATGATGGGGTGCTGTGTATTTGGGGGTTGCTAAGAGAGTTGATCTTGGAAATTCTCATCACAAGAAAAAATTACATTGTACACCTGAAACTAGTATCATGCGTGTCAATTATATCTCAATTAAAAAAATTTGAAAAATAGAAATCAAGGAGAGCCTCAAAAGTGAGGCGGCTCACGTCCCCTCCCCTCCCGTCCTCTCCCGTCCCCTCCACAGCGGCAGTTCCCTCTCCACACCACAAGGTGGGGCTCGATCACAGCGGAAGACCTGCACCTGCACAAGTCTGACCCGGCAGCTGGTAGAGCCCTCAGCCCACGAGGGACAGTTGGACCCTGGCACCAGCTTGAGCCCAGAGTGGGTGGGTGAAGCCCAGCTGTTCACACACCAGCTGAGGGCCCCTGGGCACATCACTTCTCTGAAGCTTCCATTCTTCCCCACAGATGAAGGCAAGAAATGCAATTTGAAACAACAATGAGGTATTACTTTATATCTAATGAGACAGGAAGATACTAGTTAGCTGGGGAATGCCAAAGTTGGCCCAGATATGGAAATGAAGGAAGCTTCAAACCTTGCTGTAGGTAGTGTAGGTCATTGCGGCCTTTCTTGGTGAAGTTACACACAGACGTTGCAGTGACGGGCAATTCTACTCCTGGGTGTATATTGCAAAGAAGTTCTGTCACAGGAGATACATTTGAGGGTGTTCACTCAGTGTTGACAGAGGTAGCTGAGTGCTGGAGGCCGTCCATGCGTGGGAAGGTGGATGGCAAAACGTGGTGGGTGGAAAAGGTGGAAACGGGATGAGATGTGACACAATAACCTTCATACAAACTAAAAATATGTATATATAAACAGTGCATTGCTTATGAGAACATGTATAAATGCATTAGGACAGCTGGAATGGAATTAGGAAGGAAGGGAGGGAGGAGGGAAGGAAGGGAAGAGGGAGGAAAGGAGGGAAGGAAAAGAAAATGTAGCTGAGAATACCAAGTTTCTAGGGTGTTGTGAAAAGAATCTCAGGGAAGTTTCCATAAGTTTCTAGCACTTAGTGGGCGCCCCATTAATTATTTTCTACTAGTGCCTTTATACATTAATGTTTATTGAGTGCCCACTGTGTGTCAGGCAATGTACTAGGCTCTGTAATACAATAATGAATAAAGAAAAAGAAAAATTCCCACCACCATGGAGCTGATATTCTAGTACCTTTGAGTCTTATTCCACAAACTTGGGTGTAAAAGAAATGGCACATTTCCCTAAATTAAATTACTATGAACCCTTTTTGTGGATTAAATTTTGTGCCCCTGTCATACTGGTCTGGTGGGAGATTCCATTTCAGTCGTCTGTGGGGTTCCCTCCCTCACACCCCCAGGGGCCCAGGACATTACCCAGAGCAGTACATGGGGTGTGCAGGATTCCCGGCATCTGGTGTCAGTCTACACTGGTCACTGCTGAATCACTATGGGTCACAGCCCACAAAAGCCTAACAGTCAGTCCACTGGCTCTGCACCAAGCTGTTCAAGGGTTTCTGCTGGTAGGCCCCATGGCTACAATCCTGCCTCCTGAGATGGGTCGCACTGCCATCTCTCCCAGGAAGGGCCCAGCACCTCCAAGGCACTGCCAACAACACAGGTACCTGTGCATCGCGGCTGTGCTGGCACTCTTTCCCCCGCCTGTGCTTTCTTCTCACCCCCATGCTCACCTCAAAGAGCCCAGGCTTCCAGGCCAAGGCAGGCTGGCTGGCTGTCTGCAGATACCTGCTGCTCCTGGCCTGGCCACAGGTGACCAGGAGCTGGTCTCCTCTGGAAAGGTGTCAGGGGAGGGGTGAGGGCAGGGAGAGATTCAGAGAGCCGGGCACAAAGAATTCTCAGCTTTTAACTTCTTCTCCAAGAGCACAAACAAGACACAAATTAAAATCACCAGAGATAGCCCTGACGTCATTCGTATTTCTAGGTGTTTATCCAACACACAATGGTTGAGCACTTACTGGTGGGTGATCTAGGCACTGGGAGGGGGGCCTTCAGTGAGTGGTGTGATGGTGGGCGGGGCTGTGAAGAGGATGACCGCAGGGTGGCTGTGCCAGTCCAGGTTATCTGATTGCCAACAATAACCGACTCTGGCACACACACACACACAAGTGTGTGTGTGTGTGTGTGTACATGTGTGAATATGCATGTTTGTATGGCAGGTATACATGTATGTATATAATGCATGTGTGTGTGTATGGCATCAAGTAGATTCTAGAATCAACCTAACCACTTCCAGATCTGGTATCTATGCCTGAGATACGAATTCCAGGGAGAGGGTCTGATTGTCCTCTCCAAGGTCAGGGCCCCATCCCTTGGCCCAGGGAAGATGGAGCGTCCTTACAGATTGTTCCACCAAGTCCACACGCAGGGGGAGAAGGTAGTTCCCCCAGGGGATGTGGGGTACTTATCGGTTATCTATTGCTGGGAGAGAGTTTCCTTCAAACAATAACAAAGACTGATTGTCTCACCATTTCTGTGGGTCAGGGATCAGGGAGCAGCTTGGCTGGGATGGCTCCTGAGGTTACAGTCAAGCTGTCGGTCAACTGTGGTCATCCGAAGGCGTGGCCAGGGCTCAGGACCCGCTGCCAAGGTGGCTCACTCGCGTGGGTGGCTGCTCGGTGCTGGTGGCGGGGAGGAAGCCTCAGTTCCTCTCCACCCGCATCTCTCCACAGGGCCGCTCAGGTATCCTGATGACACGGCACTGGCTTCCTCTGAGCAAGGCAGGAGCCTCCCGTCCTTGATGCTTCCGCCTCCGAAGTCACACACACCATCACATCTGGTCTGTCTAATGTCTGTCAGTCACACAGCTCTGCTTTATTCATCGTGGGAGGGGACAACACAAGGCAGGGAGTCACGAGTCATGGGGGCCTTTGTGGGGACCAGCTGCCACAGGTGCCACTCAAGGAGGTAAGACAAGCAGAAATAACAGATGTTCACACAAGGATGATGCCCTTGGAGCTCACCATCTAGAGGAAGAAGGTAAGATGGCAGAGCCAATGAGTAACTACTCAGCTGAGGACAAACCCCCCCGCCATAATGGAAAGAGGAATGAAGAGGAGGGTAGGAATCCAAAGAGGCAGCAAGTAACCTCAGCTGGAGGAGTCAAGGAGGGCCCCCCAGAGAAGATGACATTTGAGTTGGACCTTGAGCATAAATAGAAGCTCACCAGGCAGAGATGGGAGGAAGGGCAGTCCAGGCAAAGACAGGAGGTGGGAAGTGAGTGGAGTCAGTTCTGCAGAAGAGAAAGCCTTTGAAACGACCCAAGGACTGCCTACCTGTGGGAGACCTGCTCCCAGGCCTGCCTTGGCTTTCTGCTTGGATTCTCTGCTGGAAGTACCCACTTTCCCCAGCTAACTGGCCCCTCAGGGAGAGATCACAGGCCTGCCATTCCAAAAGAAAGGCTGGACTCTTAATGGGCACTTCCCTCCACCCCAACTGAGAACTGGGTGGGTGGGGCTGTGGGCAGCCAGTCAGGGCCCTACCAACCCACTGGGCCATCCTCAATCCCCCCACGGCATCCCCCAGAACACACACACAAATTCCCACTGGCTGCAGGCCAGCGGGATGTAGCTTCCGCAGGGCCAGGGGAGCTGCTTTTCCTAAGGCATCCGCCTCCCCCAGGACGCATTAGGCAGGCTTCGCTGGTCAGAGCAGGGCGAGTCTGCAGAGAAACAGGCTCAGGGGGGCCTCACATCTCCAGAGGGGAGGGGCCCATCTGGCCCCAGCTGTAGAAGCAACGAAAGGGGGGTACACAGTGGCCTTCTCGCCACCCCCCACCATGGCAGAAGGGAGGTGAAGGAGGAGGAAGAGGAGGAGAGGAAATTAAGATGCAGGCAGCGATGGCACTATCGCATCCTAAATAGTCAAGGGCCAGAGTCAAGTCCATGCTTCCTGCCGGCAGAGCCCAGTGCCTGGGAGCCGAGGGCCCCTCCCCACAGGGTCCCGGGAGCTACAGGGGCTGCCACCAGGGACCCAGGCAGGAGGGTAGGGGCTGCAGCTCTGCCCACTCCCGGCACATGTCTCCTGGGCCCACACTGAACACAAGCCCACTAGCTGCAAAGTATTAACCAACTCTCAGATTCAGGAAAAATTCCCGTGGCCACCAAGCTTGGAGTGACAGGATTTGTCCCAGATCTGCAGAAACCTCTGAGGTGGAGGGTAAGGCCTTAAACAACTTAAACACTTAAACAACTCTGGGCACTGGCATGGAGAAGGGCAGGGCTTGCCAAACACACCCAGTTAAGAAGTTGCAGAGTCAAGACTCATCCCAGGTATTTTGTCGAGGAAGCCTTGCTCTCTCTTTAAATCATTCGTGGCCTAAAGCATTCAGTCAACTTGCAGCAAACATTTACTGAGCTCTTCCTATGTGACAAAGACTGCTCAGCTGTGAGATTCTGTGATGAGCAAAACCAGACATAATTCCACTACATGGAGCTTGCAGGTTAGTTGGGGAAACAGGCCTTAAATAAGTTCAAAAATACATGATTGCTAAGTGTGATAAGCTTTGTAAAGAAAAGAATGGGTTTATTCATAGAAAACAATTAGGGAAGGAGTGACCTCCTTCAGAGGGTGACCAAGGAAGATGCTTCTGAGGAGGTACTTTTAAATCCTGCTTAAGTACAGCAGAAATGAGATTAAATGAAATTAGTCAGGATCGATTAATAATGTCTGCCATGGCCACTGAATTAGGAGGTGGTGGTATGCATGCCAGATACTTGTTTCACCTGTTTTATGCCCTCACCTAGGATCCTTGCTACCCAAAGTAGAACTAGATGTAGTTCTAATTCTCCTGGAATTCACTGTGACATAGAGTGGATAAACATTTGCAGAAGAAGCCATGGTACAAGGCAGCTCACTAGTTTCATTGGTAGAAAAATCAAGGAAGTGAAATAGAAGCGGTGAGGGAGTGATCGATTGCCACTAGGGTGACGTTAGTGAGGCTTTGAAGGACATGGCATTTGGGAGCTTGTTGAAAAGAAGGCCCTCATTTTAAAGAGAAGAAGGTACTTAGCATCAGAGAATGTCAGAACTTCTCTGGCCTTGGTTGGAAGGACAGTTAATTCCTGCTCTGATTGCCTCCACATTCATAACAATCTCTGCTTGAAGGTACTTCTCCACATGTGCTCAGAGTCTCACCACGGACCCTCAGTGAGAACCGACCTTCTTCCATCAGCCTCCCTACACTCAGCATCCCATCAAGTGGTCCATCAAGACAACTCAGGGCTCTCCACTGCTACCACAGCTGCGCAGTCAGCTTAGACCCCACCAGATGTAAAACAAAGTCCTTAAGAAGCAATTGTTGGGTCCATCTAAACACTCCTAGAGCAGCCTGCACCTACCCTTCACTGCATTTATCACAATTGTAATCAAGCCTTTCTGTGGCTCTTGATTCATGGCCTGTAAGTCCTAAGAGAATAGGGATGGTATCTTGGCATATCCGCCACTGAATCCCCAGTGCCTGGCCCATAGGGGGCCACTGAACAATTCTTTATTGATTGAGTGAACTGTTACAGAACAAAAGAGTTGAGACAATGTTGAGAAGCTGAAAGTTTTGGCCTTGCCCCAGGGACCACCGGTCCTCGAGACTGGTTAGCAGAGGGTGATAGCAACATGGTGGCAGCTGCTCTTGAGTCCTGCTCCCAGCCTCAGGCATGGAAGATCCCCAGGAGGAGGTCGTGAGCCCATATCCTCTGCATTCTCCAGCCCACAGCCTGGCCACGTCTCACAGTTTAGAAGAGGCCAAAGCTTCTTGGGTCACAGTTTAGAAGAGGCCAAAGCTTCTTGTGCCCACTCTGTGGGTCCTGTGCTATGTGCTGCTGCCTACGAGGTGGGATCCTTGCCCCTAGGAAGCTGACAGTCCATTGGGGAGAGTAGACTAGACTGACAATCAATGAAGTGGGTCGAATGCATAGAGAATCAGTGTGTGAGAACTCACCAAGGAGTTTCATGAGGATGGGCTAGCCTCAGAAGTCTCCTGGGAGTCAGGTCTGCTAGGACGCATAGACCTTGGATAGACAAGTGGGGAAGAGACTACAGAGAAGGGGGCCTTCCGTGGGAGAAGGAAGAATGAAGTGAGATAAAGAAGGACGTGGGCATGGTGGGAGAAGTCTTAGGTAGGTGTGCGGACTGGGAAGAAAGGCAGAGTGGAGCCAACCCATGGTGGACCTTGGTTGCTAGCCTGGGATTTGGAAGTTGAGCCTATGGACAATGGAAAGCCACCATGACCTTCTAGACAAGGAGCCCAGAGCTGGTTGTCTGGGGCTTCAGGGGCAATGGGCAGAAGACAGATCCATGCCCCCTTGGAGGCCAGACTTTGTACACAAGGGGAGAAAGGCCCCAGGGAGTCAGCAATGGATGACTCCTCTAGACCTTGGTTTTCAGAACGTGCCTCATCAAAGGAGCTGGTTGCCTTATTAGTTCCCCCAAACAGCACGTCTTCCGTAGATCAAGACTCCGGTGGCAACACAATGGCCACAAAAGTGGTTTTTGTGTCTTGGCTTTCTGGGCCTCCCACTCCCCCCTCCCTCCAAAATCTGTTCTCCATTATTGGCCAGACAAAGCCCATCCCAAGATGCCCGCGTCTCCGTTGCAGCTATCATCTGTCCTTTCTCACCCGTGCACTTGCCCGTCTGCGCCTCCACGAAATCTTTCATCCCATCCACACTGTAAGAATTCAAAGTAAGGAGGTTCATGTTGTCAAAGAAGCCTTGATCTGAATGCCTTCCCCCCACTTTCTCCTTAAATGAGTTGTTAACAGGAACCCAAGTGTCTGTTGAACCTAAAATACTTTTTTTTTTTTTTTTTTAAATAACATTTCAAGGTAACTTACGGCGCGCACTTTAAGAGGCGAGGGCTCAGCGTGTCCCCGACGGCTTCCTCCTTGAAGCTCTGGTCTTCAGGGCTGTGGGAGGCATCCAATCAGACAGGCCGCCGCTGAGGGCCGGGGGGGGGGGGGGGTGGGCTGCAGTGGTTTTATCTCAGATTCGAGCTAAGACCATGAAATGGAAGGCAGGGGGAAAGTGAGTGAGCGAGCGAGCGAGCGTGTGTGCCTGTGTGTGCGTGTCTGTGTGCGCACGGCCAGAATAATGAGTCGCACTAATTCATAGAATTCCATTTTGGCCATCACACACGGCTCCCTTTTCTCTTGAAGGCCACTTTGAAAAATCCCGTTTTCATAAGTCATTTACTTCCCCTAGGAGGGCAGGCCTTCTAAAAATATTCCCCATTTCTTACACCTCGGAAGCAAATTATTTATGTTAGAGCAGCTTCGTTATCCTGGCCCCACTGGGCCAGCTTGGAAATGGAGGTGACTTCAAGAAGCCACCACTGTCAACGGCAAAGTCTTCGAGGGGTCTGCTCCCGACGAGGCAAGGTGAGGCTTTCCACCGGACCTGCAGGGCCAAGAGAACATTCGCAGGTCGATAAGGAGAAGTTCTGTTGTGTCTTTCCACAAATATTTAGGTACCAGACACCGTGCTAGACAGTGAACAGTGAACAGACATACAGGTCCTCAGTCACATCTCAGTGAGGAGAGATAGATGCTTGATGAATACACATGTTAATAGGATATGTTGAGAGCATGAGGGTGAACTGCGGTGGGGGGGGTGCCTCTGAAGGGTGTACTTGACATTGTACGGGGTGGGTGGTCTGAGTCATTGGTTGCGACATCCAAATGACAAGAAGGGATGAGCTGTGCAAAGATCTAGGGGTTGTGTTTTGCAGGGAGGGGAACTGCCAAGAGTGAAGACCTGACGTGGATGAGCTGGGCAAGCTTGGAGGGGAGCAAGGTCAGCTTGGCCAGTGAGGCTGGGGGCGAGTGGGCAGGGAGTGGGCAGGGAGTGGGCAGGGAGTGGGCCGAGGTGAGGTCCGCAGAGGCAGGCACACGCTCTCTGAGCCTGGAGGCCAAGGCCAAGCCAGTGAAGCTTTGTGCTCCTGTTTGCTCTTCATGCTGACCCCGTCCACAGACGTACTAAGAGCTCAAGCCCCACCAGGTAAGTGTGCCCTACTAAACAGGGATGCTGGGAAAGTGGCTGGGACTGGCCCACTTGCATCCCCATCTCAATGCTCTGACTCTACCTGGGAAAATGCAATTAAAAATCACCTCTGAAAAGTCAGGGAGGAAGCAAGGTACCGGGTAGGGCACGTGCTCTAAATGGAAGTGGAGCCCATCACGGCCCCCCAAGAGGGGAGCTCATCTCCCCCCTCTAATCATTCCCAGGTTCTGTCATTATCCAGCAGGGGAGAGAGAAGCGAGGAGAGGACCGCTCCCTGGAGAAGCCCCTCCATTCTTTCAGTGTCCATGAGCCAATTAAGTCTTAACGTTCGCAAACCTGAAGGCTTTCGTGGGCCGAGCCCATTGGTGCCTCTCCGTAATGAGGGGGGCCTTCGGCTCACCAGGCGTGCTTTCCCAGCAGCTGGTCCCCGCCTCGCCGAGAGGCAGCTAGGCCAGGGGCTTCCCTGCGAGATGCTCAGCCCCGGGCTCCGGGCTCCGAGGCACAGGGCGGGGAGGGAGAGGGCCGAGGCCCCGTTAACAAGAGGATGGCTCTGACGCACAGCCAAGGCGGGAGCTGTAGAGCAGGGGCCTGGGCCCGGGATGAAAGGCCGGCTGTGAATAGCCTCATTACCAACGAGCCCCAGATTAAGCCTTTATTATGGGCCTAATTGGAGAGTTAATTATTAGGTGCCATTGTGCGCTACAGAGAAGCTGAGATGGTTCACCCAGATGCTGGGCCTTCACTAGGGGTCTCCCCGGTTACCTGGCAGTGCAGGCCAGGCAGGGGCCTCCCTGTACCAGGTTCTACCTAGGAGCGGGGGATACAAGGAGGAGCAAAGCAGAGCCCCTGCCCTCGTGAGGCCTCTTGGGGGCTGGGAGGATGCAGGGGAGAAATAACAAGAGAAAACACACGGGAAGGCATAGCTCAGGGCATGCTGAGGGTGGGTGGGAGAGGCCCCTTCTTCAAACTGGGGGTGAGGAAGCCAGGAGAGGCCTCCGGAGATAGAGCGAGGGGCAGCGTGCCCCAGGTGCAGGGAACAGTGTGTGCAAAGGCCCCGGTGAGGGACCTGAAAAATGGGGCTAGAGGGGCGATGATGCCAGGCACGAGGGAGAGACCCAGGTGGGAGCCAGCCTCGTGGAGAGAGGTGGGCAGGAACCGGGGAGTAGGGCAGGAGGTTCTCGCGAGAGCAGCCGCAGGTGGTGGCCGAGGAAAGGGAGAGAGCGAGTGACCAGTGCTGCCGTGGTGCTGCTAAAGCCAGAGATGCATGAACACTCGGGTCCCTCCCTGCCGATCCCCCCAACTCTCTACGAGGTGCCAAGAGAGCCGTCCGCACGAGCAAGGATGGAGGACCCACGTCCCTCTAAAACCCACGTCTGCTCAGGCACTGAGCCTTAGGGCTGACGGAAAGAGGGCAGAGGGCCCAGTCTATGGAGAGGGTGGGCTTAACTTCACTTCTCAGGTAGCTGCCTGGAGGCGCTGATGGTGAAGAGGAGAGAGTCATGGTAAGACCCTCCCGGAGTGACGCGCAAATGATAGCCAACCCCCCCGGGCCCTGAATGTCCAGGAATCACAGGGACTGGACTCGCTATGGGGCCCAGACCTGTGTGTTTCAAGGCAGGGTTGAGGGATTCCAGGAGTCAGCATCGGCTGAGAGTGATGAGGACGGACCTTGAGGACCCCAAGGACCCTCCCAGGCCTTAAGTCCCAGGATGCCCCTGAGTCTGTGAGTCAAAGGGCCGGGAAGGGGGTGCGGAATGCTCTGTGATCACTTCCCCTGCCCAGCAATGGGGACAGCCCCGCTAAGGGAAGGAGCCCAAGCCCAGGCCCTAGGACCCTGGGCTTTCTCACCAAGACTTCGGTGGCGGTATTTGCCGCATGGCTCTCGCAGGACTCCTGGGTGGAAGCAGCTCTTCTTTAATAAAGAGAGCAGTGGCCAGCACAGAGGCCGCACACCTGCTTGCTACCCCCTTTACAGGCATCCTCAACCCCGGCTTACAGATAAGGAGCAGGCTCAGGAGAGTGGCGTGAGTTAACGGCAGCCCAGCGGTGAAGCCGTCTGATGCCAAATGCTAGGCTTTTAGCCCCCTGGTTAAGCCACAAAGGACAGCGTTTGGTGCCTGGTGGCACGCGTGGTGCAGCAGGGCCGGCCGTTTGCACTAAGGCAGCAATGGGTGTGTTTGCAGAGCCAGTGAGGAGCTGGACCCCCACTCGACGGTCTCCTCCCGAGATGCCAGGGCCTGGCCACTCTGCAGACTCCCACTGTGGGCCCAGGCTTTCATCACATGCACCCGACACCCCAAGAAGGCGGGGCCCTGGCTGGGTGTCATTGTCCCTAACGAGTTAATTGTAGTGGTGGAAGGCATCTCCCCCATTCCCGCCCGGCCCCATCAAAGCGTTCCCGTAATGACACAGGACCATGAATGGAAACTTGCAGGTGGTTAAATGAGTTTTCTTGCCTCTGCAAGGCAGTGGGGAGGGGAAGGGCTGTTTTGTTTAAGGAAAGCAGCCATGCCACTTGGATGCAAAGCTCACTTTCTCAAGAGACAATGCTTGTGAGTGAAGCCAGCACCACGGCGGATAGATGCTCAGAGCGTCACTCTCCTGGGCAGATGGAGGCAACAGGCAGAGACGGACGCAGAGCATGGCCAGGGTGGGTGCAGCCAGCTTGCTCTCTCCTCGTCCTAGAAGCACCTCTAGACACTGTCTAAAATGAGGCTCAGGGCTTGCCACTCCTCAGCTCAAAAACGTGCAGTGGCTCCCCATGGCCCCCACAGATGGGTTTTCAAACTTCTAAGGCATATGTTTGAGAAGTTAAGAATCCTTTGGTTGCAAGTGACCAAACCCAAAACCCAAAGTGGCTAAGCTAAACGAGTAATGCACCAGCTCTTATTAACTGACAAGCCCAAGGCCGGTTTGCCTTCAGATACAGCTTGATCCAGGAGCTTAGTAGTGTTATCAGGACCTGGGTGATCTTTTCCCATCTCTCAGCTCTCCTGCCTTTGTGGGCTTTGTTCTCTGGCAGGTTCTCCTGTCAGATGGCAAGGGAGCTGCAGCTGCTTTAAATGTATCCCTCCTGTCTTTGAGCCCAGTAGGAGGGAGACCCAGTGCCTCTTCCAGGTCAAACTCAAGCAAACACCCCTTGATTGTCTCTGAGACCTTGGCTTGGATGACAATGACACTCTGAACTGATCACATCGGCCAGGGCAATGGAGGCTCTAATAGTCAGAACTGGGAGCTGAGCTTGGAACTACTAGGCTAATGTTTGTCCTGGGACATCCCCAGCCCTAACTATCCTACCTGCTCTTACTTGAACCCCAGAAGGATGCATCATCTGATGTTTACTCGCAAACCAGTTTATGCTTTTAGCCAGGGCCACTGTACCTTAGGATAACATTATTTTCCATGGGGTGAGGCAGGAGTTCTTTTATTTGTCTGGATCCATCCTCTTTCCCCTCCAAGGAAAAGATTCCAATGTGAGGCTACTTTCCTGCTTTCACCTATCCAAGGCCCTGTAGGGTGGACCCCCCACCCCAGGCACAGAGTCTCCCCTGTAAGTTAGCCCAGAGGAAAGAGAACAAGTGGTTGATCGCTCAGACTCTATGGTCAAGTCTCTTTTCAAAAAAAGTTTTTAATGTAATTTTTATTTTATATTGAGATATAGTTGATTTATCTACGGTCAAGTCTTGGTTCTACCAGGAAAAGTTATTTCACCTCCAGCAGCCTCAGTTTCTTCCTTTCTAAAATGGGGATAATACAAATATCTAAGTCATCAGGAAAATTCAATAAGATCACACATATGAAGCACCTAGCCCAATGCCAGTGTGGATTAAGCACTCAAAAAGTAGTACTCGTGGGACTTCCCTGGTGGCACAGTGGTTAAGAATCCGCCTGCCAATGCAGGGGACACGGGTTCGAGCCCTGGTCCGGGAAGATCCCACATGCCCTGGTCCAGAAATATCCCACATGCGGAGCAACTAAGCCCATGCGCCATAACTACTGAGCCTGCACTCTAGAGCCTGCGAGCCACAACCACTGAGGCCACGTGCCACAACTACTGAAGTCTGCATGCCTAGAGCCTGTGCTCTGCAACAAGAGTAGCCATTGCAATGAGAAGCCCACACACCACAACGAAGAGTAGCCCCCGTTCACCACAACTAGAGAAAGCCTGCATGCAGCAACGAAGACCCAACGCAGCCAAAAAATTAATAAAATAAATAAGTTTTTAAAAAAAATAGTACTCTTGCAGAAGGATGTCTCTGCTGTGCGTCTCACAGGGCCAAAGCTGTCCATCACGACAAGGGAGGGCTGGCCAGGATGGGCGGGAGGATGAGCTAGCTAGGGAGCAGTGCCCCAGCATCCTTCAACTTTCTCCTGGTAACTGCTCCCCAATTTTATCAGTAAAAACCAACCCTCTGCCTCTCTAGGGAGACAGTGGACTACAGGCCAGATTTGATCATTTGAGGACTATCTGTGAAGGTCCACCCCCCACCCCAAGCCAGCAGTAATGAACAGCTACTGTCTGTTGGCTCCTAGGATGGGCCAGGTACTACACCCGGCATGACACACACATTACCTCACTTAAGCACAATGCCCGATCAAGTGGGGACTATCATTAGCCCCATTTTCTAGACTAGGAAACAGGCTCAATGAAGGTAAGTGGCTTGCCCAAGTTTGCAGAGCTAACAGGTGGCAGAGCTGACGTCCCCAGCCAGCGCGGTTGGTCTCAAACCCTGGGCTCGTTAACCATCAGTGCTCTGCTGCCGGGCAGTACATCCACAAAGAGGAGGGGGCCCTGAGCCAGGTGGGCTGTGCAGCCAACCCCCTGCCCTCTGCCCACCTCCTGGAGCACAAATCCTGCCCCTGCAGCAAACTCCAGGCGATAGACCCAGTCCTGTCTTGCTGGCATCCCTGCCCCCACTGAGAGCCACTGGGGGTCCCTCTGCCCATCTGACCACAAGCACGACATGCCATCCCCACCAGGGTGCCTGACTCCCTGGGTGGGCAGGGACCCTCAAAGTCTGCTCAGCCCGGCCCGGGGCTCAGCCCAGCAGCGACACGTTTCCCTCGGGAGCCATGGAGGGTGAAATGACTGTGGGCACAAGATGCACTTGGCACCGCCTGCCCAGGCCCTGGTGTGGGTGCGGCCGTCAGAGGGCTGCTTTTCAAGAACCTCAACAGCAACAGTATCTGTAATCCCCCCTCCGAGTTCACTGTGTTCCAGTCTCCAGTGCACTTTCTTATCTGTTCCCTCATCATTTTAATGGATAATTTTACAAGCTAATATTAATAAGTATGTGTTATGTGCTAGGTTCTGGACTAAGTGCATTTTATACACTATTTGTTCACTCGCCCATGAGGTCAACAAATATGTTTAGCTCTTCGTTATGGAGATGTTCAAACCCACCCAAAAGAAGGAAGAATGTAATTAACCCAAATGTTCTCATTTTCTAATTTTAACAGTTATCAACATTTGGCCATTTTTGCTTCATCAACTCCCACTTTTTCCTTAAACTGGAATATTTTAAAGCAAATCCCAGGATGCCATTTTACCCATAAATACTTCAGCCTCTTTTTTTTTTTCACCCTAACCTCAATATCACTATCACACTCAATCAAATTAACAATAATTTCTTGCTATTGTCTAATAGCCAGTTCTTATTCAATTCTTCTCCAAAATGCCTTTTCACAGTCAACAAATATTTTCAGGCACCAACTACACTCGAGGCTCAGTGGCAGGCACTGAGAGGGCAGCAAGAAAGAGACAGGGTCCCGGCCCTTGTGGGGCACACGTCACGTTGGGGAGGTGGATCACACACTAAAGAAAAGTAAACACAGTAATTTCAAAAGCAATATGGACCAGGAAGAAAACTAAAGAAGGGACGAGGCATGAGACACACGCATGGATGGTGTGCCAAGCAGAGGGATGGCAGGTGCAAAGGCCCTGTGGCTGAAATGACTGTGAAAGGCGGCAGGGAAAGTATAAGTGAGGAGAGAGGCTGCTGTGTATTGCTGAGTGAGATGGGAATCACAGAAAGATTTTAAAATGAGAAGGGCACCCCTTCCACTTTCTGGAAAGCCTAATCGGGTCACAGGAGAAGACGTGCACCTGGGTTCATTCCTATCCATCCTTAAATTCCAGGAAGCTGCTCCTCCCTCCAGATGGATTTACCAAAGGCAGGAAGCCTGTATCCCGAGGACGGCTGAACATTCTGATAGGTCCTGGCACACCTGGAGAGGTGAGCAGTTTAGAAGGGTGTTGATGGCAGCGCCCACCGTGGTTGAGCAGTGAGTGCGGGGACTCAGAAGGCCCCAGGGGTGATGGTCAACTTGCAGAAACAAGATTCAGAGGGGAGGCAAGGAACTAGATTCATCTGAGTTCCTCCAGATCAGGGCTCCTACCTGGAATTTGTTCTCAAATCTCCTAACAGCCCTTGAGGTTGGTACTATGACCCACACTTCAATATGAGGAGACTGAGGCTCAATTCCTTGGAGTTTGTGAACATGGATAGAAAAAAAAATGACATTTTTATTTTTACTAACCTCTAAACTCTACCATCCCTTAAATTACAAATGTAGGCCACAAATTACAATAGTGTGATCAGTCCCTGTGACTCTGTCACCAAAAGAAAGCAAAGCATTTTTCTAATCATGTCACAGTTATTGCAGGTACATCAAAATAGCGTTTCCGCTTATCACTGCTTCAAAAGACAGTCATCATTAGACCTGCCGTGAGTATTACCGAATGTGCCAACAAAGCACAGCACTAAATAATTTCTAAGATATTTTAATAACTGGATTTTAATATAATTGGCTGCCCTTGCAAGGCTGTATCTTCTATTTTACGCATTTAAAAGCATTATTCCGAGACTGCCAAGGGGTCCCTGGCACAATAGAGGTTAAGACCCCCACCCCCAGTCGGTGAGTACAGTGCCTGATGCAAAACTGGAGTCTGAAAGGAAGGGGGAGGCGGGCAAGATGTTAGCGTTAGGCAGGCAAATGCGTGTGCCGTGTACCAAGAAGACCTGTAGCATCCCCTCTGCTGGCACTGGCCGGTCCTCTGCTCACACAGCCTTTAGCGCCCCTGCGCCTCCCCTGACTAAGCATGTGCCGGCTCCCCTTCCTCCCCTTCACTCTGGGCTTTCCCTTCTATCTCTGTTCTGTTAAAATTATCTGAGACTTCCTGTGCTGTTAGCTGACCCATATCCTTTTAGGAAAGTGATGGAATCTTTCTTTTTTTTTTTTTGAACCAAACTTGTGAAGAGGGAAAGGCATTTTTAACCTGATTTTACTCAGAGAGAAACTGACAGTCAGAACTTGGGAATTGACTTGGTAAAGATCTCACATCAAGTAAGGACCCTCCAGATCCAGTGGTCCACCTGGGGGGAGTGGTCCTGGTCGCACCTCCACCACGTCCCACTGGAAGCAGAATTCAGCTGGCTGCGGCCAGGGTCTAACTCAGGATAGCATGCCCCACATTCTCCCTAGGGTTGGGGTCCCAGAGCATCTGGGGTGGGACTAGCCAGCCACTGTCCTCTTCCCCACTCCCAGCACAAATTAATCTTCCCGCCAGTACCTGAAGCCAGAGCTGACACCTGGCTGAAGGGTGGCCGTTTCTAAGTCATTTCCTACTCCTCAATTTTAAAGTCATTGAGGAGATCTGATGTTACCTTTTCTACGATTCTGGGAGCTGCCATAGCTCTTGCCACACTTTGGCCTGGACCATGAAGGGGATGGGACAAGGCAATGAGGTTGATGGATCGGACAAGAGTAGGCAGAACAGGACACCCTGAATCTCAGAGGCGCACAGTGGATGCCTAAGAGGAGAAATGCGAGCTCTACGAGGTGGCCTCCGAAAAGCTTTGACAATTCCATCTCTCTGGGCTCACACTGGGGAAGTCTTCTATATTACCTAGATAATACTGTATTAAGAGATTTTGTATTTGGTGTATTTAATGAGCAAGCAACTCCCCAAAGACCAGTAAATTTAACAGGAGAAACGCATCAATTGGCTTTGCTGCTCTGGTTAAGAGGGCCGCCGCTTTCCGCCTTTACAGACCCTGGCATGTATTATGCTAAGAAAGCCCCAGAATCAATCCTTGAGAAGACAGCCAAAGGGTGGGTGCAATTAAGCGGCTAACTTTCAGCCCCCACTGCCCCAGCTTAAATGATTATTTTAATGTAAAAGCAAAGGAGTTGATGAGAAGTCGCCCAAGTTAAGCAGCCGCGCGCTTACCATCAGCATGTCACTGCTCTGAAGGGTCTCTGAGCGCAAGACTGTTCATAAAGGCAGCCCAGAGACCAAAGCAAAGACTAAATACATAAAGGCATGCGCACCCCCAAACAGAGTGCTAGAGTGAAGCTGATTTATGGAAAGCAGTATTATGGGTTTTGACGAGATGGAGAGAAGATAAAATATTCATATTCATCATCTCTTCAACATGAGTGCATGCCACCTTGGTACCCTTGCAGAGAGGACTGGACAGAAGTTAAATATAGAGATGGAGGTCGAGGTCGACCAGGGCTCTGCGCTGGGACAGAAGACCTGGGTCTGTCTGGTTCTGTTTTTACCCATAAATAAAGTGGAGACTTAGTCAATTGCTTACTCCATCCAGCTCCTAACACCCAGCTGGAAGCTCTGGTGATGTGTGTGTGTATATGTGTGTGTGTGTTTAATTAATAAACTTTATTTTTAGAGCAATTTTAGGTTCCCAGCAAAACTAAGCAGAGTATAGAGTTCCCGTATCCCCCCTGCCCCACATGTGCACACCCTCCCCAGCTGTCCGTGTCCCACACCAAACTAGTACATTTGTTACAGTTGTTGAACCTACATTGACACTTCCTTATCACCCAAAGCCCATAGCCTGGTGGTGTGTTTGTAAATGGAATCCACTCACTCATTCTTTCCGTAAACACTTATTAAGCACCTACTACATGCCGAGCTCCAGTTTAGGGGCAAAAAAACCAAAAGCAAATAACATGTGCTTCCTACCCTAAAGCAGTTACCATCATAGACATCCCAAGAGGAAAGTCTCATGAACTCTGATACAAACCTACAGATACACTGCCCATCACTAGAAATCACAGTTACACAGAGTGTTATCATTTAGCTTTTTTTTGCATAACAAACCACCCCAAAACTTAGTGGCTTAAAATAACCGTTTATTTAGCTCATGATTCCATAAATTGGCACTCTGGGCTGGACTCAGTTGGGCAGGTCTTCTGATTTCAGCTGGGCTCCATCGTGTGTCTGTGGTCAGCTGCAGGTCGGCAGGGTGGAGGCTCCTGGAGGTTAATTGGTCCCTGGCTGGGGCAACGTGGAGTAGGGAAAGGGACAGCTGGACTACAGGTCTTTCATCACCCAGCAGGCTAGCCCAGGCTCGTGCACAGGTGTCTCTAGGTTCCAAGAGCAGGGAGAGGAAAAGTGCTTTTCAAGCTCTTGTGTCAGGTTTGCTCTTGTCCCACTGATGACAGCAAGTTACAAGCCAGCCTGATTCAAGAGATAGAGAAAAACTCTCCTTCTTGTGGGAGGAGCTACAAGATTGGCATGGATATGAAACTTCAGATGATTTTTATACATATGAAACAGGAGAAGAATTTGTGGCCACTTTTGCCATCTGCCACATGTATGTGTCTGGTTTGAGAGAAAACACAGAAGCAGGAGAACAGATGGAACCAATCTCCTTTGTTCAGCATTTCTTTCCAGCCACTACCCTTCTTCACATTGAGAACTTCTCAGAAGACCAACTGACACTTGCTGTCTTTGCCCTGGCTGCTTTCCTGTCCCAGTCTGGTAGGGATACCACCCTACCCAGCCTGTATCCTTGAGAACAGTGGAGAGCCACTGATTGCCAAATCTGGACAGTGCCCTTGATTTTTCATCATCCTGGCTCTCTCGGCTGTGTTTTACACAGTGGATCTTTCCTTTCTTCTTGACACTATCTGTGGTCAAGTGTATCATTGTTCAGGGTATCTGTGCCTTCATTCTGGGGAGGATTATACTTCCTGGCCGTGTTGACCTCAGGCTTGGTCTGGGACTGACTTTGGTCAATGAAATCTGAACAGGACTGATATCTGTCACTTTGGAGTGAAAGTTTCAAGAGGCAGTTCATGGTTGCAATGTCCCCTTTTATCTCTGCTTTGAGACTGGTGATGTTGCATGGACGGGCTATACCATCAACCTGGGTCCTGGCAGAGGGCAGTAGCTGACTTGAGATGATCAAGTAGCTTATGCTGTAAATCTGTTTTGGCAAAAGCCAGTGAGATTGGGGCTTGTTTGTTCCAGCTACAGCATAACGTAGCACAACCTGACTAATACAGAATTCCCACGGCTTCTATAGCACCACTCTCTTTTTGTTTCCCACCTACGACTCTCGCTGCTCCTTCTTTAAGTCTCTTCTTCCCTCTTCCTCTGTCCGCCCTAAAAATATTGGTGTCCCCACGATTCTGTGTTTGGCCTACTGTCTGTCTTACTCTCCCTGCTCCCTGATTTCACTCTCTCTCCAAAGATTCCTGGGTCCATATCTTCAGCCCAGATCCATCCCCCAAGCTTCATTCTCAGAAGTTTAGTCTTCTAAACTGAGTATATCCCCCTGGATGTTTCACAGGTACCCCTAAACCTACCCCTTCTCCCCACTTGAGATCTCCACTGGTAGCTCCTTAGTCCATTTAATCCTCAAGCTGTCCTTGACTTCCCACTCTTCTTTGGTACATCCCAGCAGTTGAACATCGTAGCACATTTGATGTCCCCAATCCATCCCCTCCTCCCCTCCTATTTGTTCTACTGTCACTTCCTTGGTTCTAGCCAACAACCACTGTTCCCTGGATGTTGGCCATGACCTCGGATAATCTCTACCATTCCCCCAAATCCCACCTTCTGCCACCCAGCCCAGACCAGAAGTCCTTTTTGCAATGGTGTGAGAACTAACTGTCAAAAGTACACATCTGGCCACGGAGATCTGCTTATATCTGCCAAGGTTCCCATTGCCCACGACATAATCTGAACTCCTCACCGAGACCCATAAGGTCCCCCTCACTCACCCCACCCTCATGACTGCACATGCTGGGACCTTGTTCCATTGTCTCATTGCCTCCACTCCTGCTGCCCCTCTATCTGGACTGTTTTGAACCAGCATCCTCCCACCTGTGTCCTGAGTAAGTCCTACTTGCTTTTTAACATTCAACCCAGACATCATCTCCTCCAGGAAGCCCTCCTTTGTCATCACTACCACCAACACACACACACACACACACACACTGGTGGATTGGGCACCCATCCTCCAAGTTCCCCATGCAAATCTCCAACACTGCACTCACCCCACTGAAGGCTACTTAAATGCCTAATGTCCTTCTCTCCTTTCTGATCATGAGCTTCCCCTGCCATCCCAGCATTTCCAGTGTGTCTGCCACATGGCAACTAACACATGGAACTTATTAAATGTACGTCTGAATGAGTTTATAAAAAATTAACCATTTTCTACAGTGTCTGGTTTTCAACCCATCTGTGAAGTCAGGTTTCCATCCCTAGTTACTACTCTTTCCATACTTTCAGGTCGTGGTTCCTGCGGGTTGGTGAGCTACGCACAACATCCCAAATCTCGTCATAATCACTATAACAAAATACCTCCGTGTATCCCGACTTACGTGACCACACACACGAATGCCTGGAGAAGGCTAGTCACGTGTGCGAGTCCTCCTCTGGACTGATGGCAGGTTCTTTGTGGGCAGGTGCCCCGCTGCTGCATCCCCAGTGTGTGTAGGGTACTGAGCTCCAAGTAAGAGCCACATGTATTGAGTGTTTTCTGTAGGCAACACTGCATGGCTTGTCTCATTTAATCTTGACAGCAATCCATCGGATAAGCTATGATTAGTCCCCTTTTACATGTTAGGAAAGGAATGCACAGGGAAGTTAGGTAGACTTCCCCAGGCTACACAGCTTCTAAGTGGTTGAACTGGGATTCCAACCCAGGTGGTCTATGCCCAGCGGGTTCACTCTCCACCACTTCTCTGTGCACATGTATGAGCACAGAAAACACCTTAGGACTTGAGTGGGGGATAGATTGATTGGTCATGTAGATGTGATTTACACCATCATTTTAGCCTGATATCTAACCAGATTATTCTAAAAATTTGACACCCCAAGATATGGGTTGTGATGGAAGGGGCTAGGACTTAGAAGAACCAGCTCCAAGTCTTAGCTGGACCACACCATCATGTGACTAACCTCTCTGACCCTTGGCTCCTGACCCGTAAGAGGGACTGTTACAGATGCTTCAGGGAGGATTACCAGAAAGGTGTCAGGAGCACCCAGTGGTACCATGTGGCCCAATCAGGCTTGTCCCGGGAGAACTTGCGCTCTTCATTTCCACTGGAGAAAAGGCAGTGGCACATTGCCTTCACCTCACCTGAGCTGTGTACGTGACACCCAATACAATTAAAAGGCAAAAGAGGAAAACAGTGACCAGATGTTCAGTCTACATAGCCCTGCAAATGGACTTGGCCCTTTTGTTTCCTTTCTCACCCGAAGTGATTGATTGTTTTGGCATCATGGAGACAGACCAGACTGGATGCCAAAGTATCCGATCGGTTCCATCAAAGCAGGTGCTGGGCTGCCCAGAGCCAGCCACCGGCTCTCAGATCGTGCCCTTTCTCACAGCTGGGTCGGGACCTGGTGGAACAGTTGATCTCTGTTGGTAACCATGTACTAACCCACAGTTGGGCTGGAATCCGCTGTTTTTGCTGTTCTTTCTCCTTCAGCGACTTACTCTGTGCCTTGCATTAAGGATTCCATGTCAGATAAAACCAGGTTCTTTCCCCAAGGAGCTCACCATTCAGTGGGAAACTAAGCAAATAAAAACCTGGCTGACGCGTGGACAACAGAAAACATGCAGCCCAGCCTTGCCCGGCTCTGGCCTCTCGCTCTGAGCAGCCGGGCGTGTCCACTGAGCCCAGACGCGGACACACACTCCACGGCTCTGCTTCCCACCCTCCCGACGCTTCCTCCTCCCTCTTCCCAGAGCCTCCTCCTCCGTCCGATGGCACTGCCTCCCCCCAACCTCTGTGCCACCCGCCTTCACCCGTCGCTGACACAGATCTGCCCAGAAGGACTGCAGTTCATTCTGACTGGTAAATCCATACAGGCCAGGCCCAGTGCAGGGGATCCACAGTGAGGACACACCATAGCCCCTGACCTCACGGGGCTCTACTTGGGCAGGAGAGTCAGATACTGAACAAATGATCACACACATGTGTCATTTAACACTCGGAAGAGTTCGAAGGGAAAGATGAGGATGATGAGGGAGCTTATCTCGGGGGTCTAGTATAGATGATCGCTTGGGAAAGGAGACATTTTAACCTGAGGCATCACAGGCAAGTGGGAAGGAACGAGGAGAGGCTGGAGGAGTGTTGGGGCGGCGGTGGGGGTCAGATTCCAGGACAACACGTGCCAAGTCGCTGCCTTCAAACCGGGAAGAGGAAATGAGTTCAAGTTCAGCCCAAACGCAGAAGCCAGTGTCCCCACCACCACCATGGAGGCCCGCCCCCAGCATGGTCCAGTCAGGATTCTTAGAAACATGTTTCTTAAAAGAAAGAAAAAGGGTTTTGGGAGGGCAGATATCTGCCTCAGCACAGAGAAGACCACCTCTCACAGGTCTGGACACAGGAGCTGTTGTTCAGGCCCAGGCTTTTCCTTCCACTCAGAGGGTGGTCCTTTCTGAGCCTCAGTCTCCCCATCTTTCAAATGGACAGAGAACATGACCTACTAGCAGGTATTTCATGGAGACAGAGTAAGGTAACGGCATGAACACACTTTGGAAAAGCACACTTTTAACAAACAGCCCAGCACTTGGAACCAGGAGCACATGGAGGCTGTGCTGTCCTTTAACGACGGGTTCCCAAACCTCCCTGCTGGTGTTCACTGAGCAAAGAAACCCCAACAGAGGCAGAAATCATTGTAACGCAGACTATCTAGGAGCACACATTTCAGAATCAGAGCAAGGTCACTTTGGGCAAATGGCTCTACTTTTCTGAACCTCAGTTTCTGCATCTGTAAAATGGGGATAGTAAGGGTACTCATCCCATGGGTTATGGTGAGAATTAAACAAAATGGTGCACGTGGAGCCTTTAGCTTACAGTGAGGACACATCAATATTGGTGATCACTATTGTGATCTGATTCCCCCAGACCTGACATTTCCGAGCCTGGCAGAGGCCAGTCCAGAGCAAACAAAGTGCCCCCCGGCCCCACCCGCTGCATCCCAATTTAACAGCCAACGTAAAGAATGGGGTGGGGGGAGTGAGGGGTGGCAGAGGGACCTAGGCAAGCCTACCTCAAGAAAGCTGCAGGGAAGGGCTGATTCCAAGGTTTTAGCTTACAGAGGACCCCCACTGCCTCTTATCTGGCTGAGCCTCACTGTGACACCCCAGGTTCTGAGCTCCCCATGGAACCAGCCTCAGGCTAAATCTGCCGCAATAATTCCAGGAGCTGGAAATGGGAGGAAAATGTAGGCGGCGGTAGCAGCTGAGCCGGCCCAGCGGGCCCTGCTGTGGACGGTCTCAGCCGAGGTTGCATGCAAACCTCAGCGAAGAGGGCAGCGAAGGCAAATGGAAAGACTCCAGGACCCAAGTTCTTGCTGTTTGTTAACATCAAAATAAGAAATGCAAAGCCTCTTTAAGAAGACGGCACCTGCTCTCCAGACTGGAGCAAAAGAATTTCAAATACAGACAGTGCAAAGGAGGACAGGAAACCCAGGGGCACATGATCCTGGGCTTGGGGGGACAGGAGTGGGACTCTGGGTGTGATTAATGTGTTGGTGCACACGTATGTGCACGCGTGTGCCGGGGGAGGGTGCTGGATGCGGCAGTGAAAGAGGGAACTTACCCCAGACACAAGCTTGGAAGGGGGGTGTGCTTTATTTCAGACAAATGATAGGAGGCAAAGAGACCCATCAGAACTTTTCACCCTTGACCTTCCCTCCTTGGTCTGTATCCATCTCTAGCATTTCTCCTCTCTGTCTCCCTTTCTCTGTCTCAAGGTCTTTTTTTCTCAGTTTCTTTCTGTCTGTCTCTGTCTCTGTCTCTCTGCCCCGCTGCCTCCCAGTCTCTGTTCCCATCTCTTTGTCTGTGTCTCTGTGTGTGTCTCTGTCTCTCCCTGTTTATCTCTCTATCTCTTTTGGACTCCGTTCCTCTCTCCCTCCACGCATCTCTTCTCATCTCTTCCCCTAACGATCATGTCTCTTCCTTCATCCCAAGACAGCCTTTTCTTCCAGCCCCCCCCCCCCCCGGGGCTGCTTCCTGCTCCTTTGTGCTGGGAGAGGAACTGTCTTCCAACAGAGTGGAATCCTCGGGAGACACGGGGTTTCCAGGTCTGAGCGCTTAATTTCATATTCCCACTCCACAAGGGCGAAGATTCCAGCCACACTGTATCCCGGCTTATCACACGCTCCCCACCAGCCCTGGAGAAACCGCTCTCCTCTCCTCCCAGATGGGGGCTTGGCCATTCCGCCCGAGAAGGGGGCATATTTTAGGGGTCTTCTCAGTGGTTTTCCCCTCTGTGCAGGACACGTGGAGGAGAAGTTTGGGAAATTCTAGGCAGGACCCTCATCTCCTCACCACCCAGAGAGTGAGCCTGGGCTCCGCAAGGGTGGGTCAGCTCAGATTTTCTGAGGGTCCATCCATGCTCTTTATTTTGTTCTGTTCTATTCTAAGAACAAGTACTGACTGGTTTCCAATTGTTTTTTGCTCCATTACAATTCGAAAAAAATGAAAACCTAAATAAAATAGGTAAAAGTTCTTTGACTATTCATGTGAATGAATACACACACGCAAAATTCTAAGCAATTTACAAATCTGAATTCATTGACTCCTTATAATGAATCCTCATTTTACAGATGAGGATATTGTGACACAGAGAGATTAGACAACTTGCCAAGGTCACACAGCCACCCAGTGTGGATTTGAACCCAGGTGTTCAACCCTGGAGTTTGGGCTCTTACTCCTATACTGCCCTCCAGGCCACCTGCAGGGACACAGGTACCCTCTGTGCAGAGCCATCCCCACCTCAGGATGACAGGGAAACTGACCATGTCGGTTCCTACAACAGCCTCGCCCTTTCTCTCTCCGGGGCTCTGGGCCTGGGTTCCATTTCCCTCACTTTTCTGCAGGGCTGCTTCCTTCTCACCCTTCTCAGGCCTTCCCTGAGCCCCCTCAGTAAAGGATACCCCCTCCCCAGGATGCCCAGGATTTCACAGTATTTATTTCCTCCAAAGCTGGTCACATTGGGGATTTCATGGCTATGCTTTATCTGTAGTCTTGGTCACTCTCTCTCTCTTTTTTCTCCCCAGATTAAACCCCACTGTCCAGAACAGAGTCAGAGCTCCAGAAAGATTGAATAAACAAGTAAATGCAAAAAAGAGTGAGATTTGGGCTCATACAGATACGATGAGAGAGGTGGTCAAGGGTGTTTCAGGAGGAAAGGACAGCTGAACAAGGGCATGGAGGTATAAGAACCCAGTGCATATGCAGGCGTGTAGACATTCTGTGCCACGTGCTTCAGGGTAGTATTGGCTGGGAGGACTGGGACGTAGACGGGCTAGAATTAAGGGCCTTGAATGCCAGGCTAAGGAGCTTGGGCTTTACCAGCAGGCAACGGGGAGCTAGTGAAGGAGCTGGAGGTGGCAGCACACCCGCTGTGGATTGGGGAGAATGACCTGGCAGGGTGGGTGGGCAGGGAGGGGCTGGGGCAGGACGTCCCATCAGACCTGGCTGAGGGCTCTTCCTGGCCGGGGAGACCCAGGCCCTGGGGAAGAGGCGGGGGCAGAGGAGGCCCAGGCGAGTCTGTAGCCCGCAGTACATGGGTGCGGACAAGACACCAGCTGGGTGCTGCGGCAGGAGCGGGACCGAGAGAGAAGGAGCCTCCCGTGGTCTGAAATTGCCCAGATGCATTTTCTAAAAATCAGCGCCGTTTGGGATCTTTGTTTTCTATTTTTCCCCTGCCCACTTCAGGGCAATGAGAAGCAGATTGTGTTTCCAAACACATCACAAGAATCTGCAGTGGAAGTTGGAAGAATAACCCCAGGCTTCTTGGTCTAATTCTCAAGGTCAACTGATATCATTAGAATAACATGAACTCAATTTGAGTTACAGCAGGGAAATCATGTTAGGAATATGGGTCACTCATCACCGAGTAATGAAGCTGTTACCTCACACGATCGCAAACGCGCTCAGAAGCCTGTCAGCGTCCTCGTCCCGTGGTCCTAAAAATGGGGCCGGCTCGGAACAATGGAGTCGCCCACGGAAACCAAAGCCCACTCGAAAAGGGAGCCATGTGATGGAGCAGGGCCCGGCTTTGGTGCCTGCAGCCTCAGGGCCAGCCAGAAGGGCGGGGGTGTCCCAGGACAAAGGGCCAATTTCCGTCCTGTTGGTTTTCATCCGGAAGCTTTCTCTGTGATTTTTGAGATTTGCTTTAAAAACCACAATGGGAAACGGGCAGAGGGAAGGGCCCTAAGGTCCTGAGGTCGTAGAACAGACAAAACCCAATGCTCCATCTGCCGGGGAAGACAGGTTACGGGGAGCAACAACTAGCACTTGCCCAGAAGTCAGCTCCGACAGCAGCCTGTGTAGACAGTAAGAGTTGTGACACAAGTGAGGAAACCGGGGTCGTGGGTCAGGTGTGCGACAGTAGAATGGCGAGATGCCCACTTGGTAAAGGGACCACCGTTGCCCGGGCCAGCCCCCAGCTGCACAGCAGGACCGTGGCCCGGCTTTGAAAGATCTCTCAATGTTTCCGTGAAAAGTAGAAACTCAGGACTGTATGTGAAATCTCCTTATTTAAGGATGGTGGCAACCAATCAAAAATATTTAGGGCTATAGTGTCTACACCACAAAACACGTCTTGGTGTTGCCGATTTGTGACTTACAGGGTCAAGAAAGGCTAACTGATACCCTGCTGGGGCTGGAAGGCCCTGGGTTAGGAGACCTTGGTCCCCCATGAGCTCCCAATACCACAGTGAGAGAGGGGCGGCAACTCGGCTCCAGAGCAGCCTGGGCAAGTGCTCGGGCCCTCACAGTGGATGCCCCAGTGCCTGTGCCCCCTCCAGGGCCAAACACTCAGCCACTGGCTACTAGGAGTGTTGGCGCTCTGCTCTCTGCTGGGCCGTCTCAGGGTGTCGCCTGGACTGAAAGAGACACTTCACATATGGACGCCGCCCCCCTGGGGTAGCCCGCACTTATTGGCTGATGTTGCGGGAGCGGGCGGTATACGGGCCTGGACTTCTCACCCCAATTGGGAGCATCTCTGAAGGCCCACACCTGCTCCAGGGCTCCCAGCAGAACCATCTGAGGCCTTTGCTGTGATTGCGTCATGGCCCGGTTTCTACTTCTGCCTAGCCTTGCTTCCCTCATTCCCTACAAGTACTGATCCCACAAGCTACCAACCCCCCTCAGGAAACCCAACTGTGATGCCCTCTTAGATCCCACAAGCTACCAACCCCCCTCAGGAAACCCAACTGTGATGCCCTCTTAAACCCTAATTTCCTCATCGGTCCCACGGAGAGAATCACTCGTCTTATCACGTCTTACGAGGCTGTAATGAGTTGATGGAGGTGGAGGCGGCAGAGTCAGGAAGGCACCGTGCATGCCGTAGGTGCTCAATAAATGCTCACTGTGCGTCGTGGATTGAGTGCATAGGAGAAGGCAGTAAATATGTGGCTATTGTTACTAACCACACGGGATTTATTCCCTAAGGCAGAGCTTCACCTGCCACGACTGATATTCAGGGCCTGATCGGTCTGTAACGTGGGGGAGGAAGGGCTTGTGCTGTGTTGCAGACGCTTAACAGCCTCTACCCACGAGATGCCAGTAGCAACCCTGAGCTGTGAGAACCAAAAATGTTTCTATACGTGACCAAATGTCCCCTGAGAGGCAAAATTCCTCCCAGGTGAGAGCCACTGCCCAGAGCCATCAGAGTTCCTCAAGCTGCAGTTGGGGGAGATCCCAGCTCCAAAAAGTTGACCAAGGGGCCTTTCCCAGGCCTCATCCACAGGGAACAGGGAATCCAAGCCAAGGTGGTATGGGGCAGTGGCAGGAACCCACACAGGGGCCAGAGACACTACTTCAAGTTCCAGCGACTCAGAATGCAACCCAGAAAGGGCGTCTCTTCTCCCTGCCTCAGTGTCCTTCTATGAAGAATGGAGATATCAGTTCAGTCCTGCCGACCTCCCGAGGGTAGGGGGTATAAAAACGTTTGGTTCAGTGGGTGGGAGAGCATTTTGACAAAATAAAGCATTGTGTGGAAGGAAGTACAATAAAATTGATTCATATAAACCGTCGACTTACCCAAAGAGAGGGACAGAAAGGTAGACAGACAGAGGGGTCTTTACTTACACCGTCACTCTTCTTTTGTCCCCACTGCACCAGGGAAGGGGAAGTCACTGCTAACATGCCCAAGAAACAAAATAAGTTAAATTCTCAGGAGCCACCAGGTCCTACTGATTTACAGGATTTTCAAGGTAAATTTCACTTGGTAAAATTTACAGGAGATCTTGCCTTCTATGGCAACTTTCCTAACCTTGAGTAGAATGCAACTGGGCTTTTTTTTTTTTTTTTTTAACTCCAAAAAAGTAAAACGCGTATCAAAAGAAGTTATGCCAACTTGACAAACCCATTCCACCAGCAGTGGGCAGCAGAAGCAGGAAAAGAAAAGTTTGCCTCTGAAACACCTGGTGGAAGCAGAGACACACACTGGCTCCACCTTCCTCCACCGCCTGCCCTCCATCCTTCCCTCCCTGGAACAGAAGAGAAGCAGCGAGAGCCTAAAATAGTCTCGCTCCCAATGGTGAGGCAGGAAGGCACCAGCCCCTCAACTGACAGCTCTCATGCAATTGCCACAGAGAGCCGGCCGCTGCCCTGTCATTCACCTCAGGGGGCTCGAAGCCCCCCACCAAGCCAGGGAGGAGAGGCTGGCAGGGGTCCGCCAGGATGTGCTCCCTGGAGACATTTCAGGGAAGGCGGGATGAAGGCAGGGATCAGTTCTAGGGCAAGGGGCTTCTCCCCTCCCCCGCACCGAAACCCCCAACTGTGGCTCTGCCATCCCAGACCCAGGGGCTCAGCTGGGTTTACCCCATAAGGAGCGGAGTCTACAGATATTTCAGGGGCCATTAAACACGCTTGAGACCCGAGAAGGAAAAAAAAGGGCATTGACTCTAAAATATGAGAAGAAAACTGTAAAATCAAAATTACTAATAATTTCACAAGCAAGATTCCAAACCCTTTTAACATTCTTAAGCAAAATAATTTTGGAACTAATTACATTCAATGTAAGCTGAGTAGATTTTAATATGTTGATATGCGGGAGGGCCTCGCAGAGGTCTTAAATTGGCCCCTGAAATATACTCCTCTCCCCTCCTGGGGGTAAACGTTCTCTTACCTTGCTGAGAGTGAATGGGACATGGAAGTAGAACGTCTCTGAGCCCACTCGGCCCTCCTCCCCCAGAATCTGCAGGATAGCCTCAGAGACCGCAGGGCACAGGCAAGGCGGGAACCGGTGTTCTGGAGCTATGGAGAGCTCCAGCGCAGATCTGAACTCCTAGGAGCATCCTGACCTGTCTCCCCAGCCCAAGTCATCAGAGCCTTGTCATCGCCTGCCTTCATCCCGGCAAGTCTGGTGGAAGGTTCCAGGCTGGGAGTCAGGAGCCGGGGTTCCTTTGCATTTCCTTATAGGCAAAGGCAATGCAACACTCTCTGCACCAATGTCACCACCGAAAGCAGAGAAACACAGGATGGACTGAGAGGACCATTCTTATTAAATAAAAAATGGGAAAAGGCACATTTCTTTGTGAAAGAGGAAACTCTTCTCGCTGATCTCAGATGCAGATAGGTGCCTGCCCATCCACTGTGACTCCCACGTCACTCATTCCCCTTACCGGACCCAGCAAGCCCTGTTTAGGGTTGGGTGCTTCCCAAATCTGACACTGCGATTCTTTTGGGCCCTGGTGTCCTCTGTGAAATCACACCTAGCCAACGGAGGTCAAGTGCCAGCCCCTGCCCACTGCCTGCTGGTGACCCCGGTTGGCAGAAATCTCTTTTCCCGGTCGGTGGGCAGGGTTGTGTTTATTTTGCAATTAACAAAGAACAAAGGAAGTGGCAGGGGGCTTGTGGCTGGCTTTGGGGGACCAAAATCCCTGCCTTGCCCCGGGTTCTGTTGATTGCAGGTCCGGGGGTGGGAGGGGTGTCCACGCCCTCCATCATTTCACAGCAGTCTGCATCTTTTTTGGCCAGGTCACGAGCTGCGGCAGATGGGCCTATTCTCCAAGAAAGGCCGGGGGCAAGGCCTCGCTCAAACAGACCTCCAGGCTCACTCAGGTCTGGGGTGACAAGTACAGACTCCCCCTTATTCATCGAGGGTGCCATTGGGAGACCAAGGGACCAAGACCATGCAAGTCTCAGAGACCAGCCCCTACTGGTTCCTCGTCACGCCATCTGCAAAGTGAGAACCGTGTCCCTGTGTCCTACACGGGGATATGGCAGACCCCCACTAATGAAAGCAGGGAGACTTGGGGGGCACTGGAAGTGTTGATACAACAGCTAGGGCTCCAAATCACCCACGGTAAACAAAGCCAATTATATTTACTTCCACAGGAGCCTGAGGTTTTGACAGCAAAGAGAGACTTATGGTAGAGTTGTTGCTGCATTTATATTTAATAAATTTAAGAGAGAGATGAAATAGACTTTAGCAAGGCTGGTGAAATATTTATAAAAGCACACCGAAGCCATGTAAAGGAGAGAGAGGGAAATAAAACAGCTCACATGTGGGATCAAATGGAGCAAGCCAGCTCTTAACCTGACAGCTCCCCAGCACTGCGGGCAGAAAGCTGCCAACGGGCCACAGATGCACCACACCTGAGCTAGCCGGGAAGCGGAGGGAGGTTTGGGGAGGGGAGGCGGGGTGGGACTCTGTGTGTGCCCAAGGTACAGCCAGCTCCACGTGGTCCAGGGCAACTGTCACACCTGCCCGCCTGCTCAGGTGCGCCTGGCACCTAGCAATGCCAGCCAGAGCAGGTTCTCCTGCCCCTGGCCTACGTCCAGTCAAGCCCATGGCCTGGTAGGAGCATCCAAGGGCCCTAGGAGGCCTCACAGACAGATGGAGGCTGGACACCCCTGGGCTTCCATCTCTCAGAGAGAGTGGTCTGTCTTCAAGCTATTGTCCCTGGCAGGTCTTGGGATTATTAGACTGAAGGGAAACCAGCTAGTTTTGTTAGTTTGCAGATTCGTCACATTTTTGAAATGCACAACTAATGTATAGTCATGGTGGAAAATCAGAAGAAAACAGGTTGATAAACATGCAAACCCTGTCACCCATAATCTCAACCACTGTAGGCATTTCCAGACTGGCGGCATACCGTTTATCAAGGGGCGGTTTTACTATTATGTAGTTCTACTCCCTTCTGACACGATCTGGAACATGCTGGCCATTGTATGTCTCGTCCCTTACCCTCAGCTTGGGGACTCTCCCTCTGCCTGAAACATTCTTCTTTTCGTATCCTGATCCAAATCTAAGTTCGTCTTGTAGACCCATTTCAATCCTGTCTCCCCGGAAAGCCACTCGTAGGGGCCTGCTGCCCTCTGGCCCAGTCTCTCCCTCAGCTGAATCCCCATATCGCCACACTGTGGTTCATCTTTAGACCATCTTGTTGGCTGGCCGTGCTGCATGTTGACTCTTCCTGTCTTCTCATTCCCACGGAGGGCCCTGCCTTGTCCTTTTTTGCCTCCGTCTGCCTCGGGCTGAGTGCAGGCCCACAGTGGGCTCCAGAGAGCATCCCAAACCCAGAACCTCCCAGAACACCTTCTGGCTTCAGCTGTGGGCTGTGGACAAGGTCTGGATGTCTGCTCTGCCTCAGAGAATCACATCAGTGCGGGCCGCTTCCTCCAGGAGCCGAGGGCTGATTTGCAGAAACCAGGTTGCCGAAGACCAGTTCACCGAGTGGCCAGCCGACCTAGCAAGGGAGGGGTGGTCTGGGGGTTTCAGTTCCCCCACTCCAGTCTCCGCCCTGCTTCTACCACTGCTCATGCAGACGCACCAGCTGGGCTAAACACTGCCTCTCCCATCCCCTCCACCACGCACCCCTTTGGACTTGGAACTGCTACAGAGAACTCTTCTAGACCAAGTCTAAGAGGTACGTCTAAACAGCTCATTCAGCAAACTGGACTTGTTGAATGAATTTTCCGCACATCGGCTTTTGTGAATTGGCGTAGGTCCCCCCTGGGCTGGAAAAGAAGTTCTGAAGCCACAGTGGGACGTGGTCTGGGACCCATCTCCCTGACCCCTCAGGCCATGCCCTCCCGCCTCTGGCCTCCTGACCCGGGCACCTCCCATCTTCTTCTTTCAGCTGATAGCCTCCTTCCTTCAGGCCCTGCTTAACTATTCTGAGCTCTGACTTCCAGGATGGGGCTCATTTGAACATCTCCACAGAGTGGCCGAGTGTCACAGGAATGTGTAAGAAGCAGAAAAGGCAGGAGCACAGTGGGCCAGGCCTGGGAACTGTCTGAAGCTTCCCACAGATTCTTGAGTGAGGCACAGAATGTATTAGAAGCAGATAACAAGGGACCAATAGTCGCTTCATGTCTCCTACCCCGTTCTCCAGCCATGCTGAACCCTTTTCACTTCTTAGTAGCCCTCTCGTTCTCATCTCCAGGCTTTACACAGGCTGTCACCTCTGCCCGGAGCATTTTCCCCTTCTTTCTCCCTCACTACCTCCTTTTTTTAAAAAAAAAACAATGATATTGAGGAATAATTTAAATGCAATAAACCACACACTTTTAAAGTGTACATTGTGTCAAGATTTGACCCATGTATATGCCCCTGAAACCATCACCACAGTCAAGGTAGTGAACCTGTCCATCATCCCCCAAGTTTCCTCCTGACTCTCTAATTCCTCCTACTCACCCTTGCCCCGGTACCCAAGCAACCGCTGATCAGCTTTCTGTCTCTGTAGATTAGTTTGCTGTTTCTAGAGTTTCATATACATTGAATCATATGATATATACTCTTTTATGTCTGGCTTCTTTCACTCGGCATGATTATTTTGAGATTCTGTTGTGTGTATCAGTAGCTCATTTCTTTCTACTGCTAAGGAATATTCCATTGTATGGATATACCATACTTCGTTTATCGCTTCACCCGACTGGTCACTGCCAGTCTGTTGATATTAAAAATAAAGCTGCAATGGACATTCATGTACAAGTTTTTGGTTGGACCTATGCTTTCATTCCCCATGATAAATCTCTCAGAGTAGAGTGGCTGGATATTATGACAGGCACATGTTTAAATTTTTAAGAAACCACTAAACACTTTTTCAAATCAGCAATAGAAGGGAGTTCTAGTTTTTCCACATCCTCACCAGCACTTGATATGGTCAGCCTTGTTCATTTTAACCATTCTAATAGATGATTGGTGGTAGTGAATTTGCATTTCTCTAATGGCAAATGATGCTGAGCATCTTTTCATTGGCTTATTTGCCATCCATGCATCTTCCTTGGTAAAGGGTCCATTCAAATCATTTGCCATTTTCTATTGGTTTATTAGTGTTCTTATTATTAAATTTTGAAAGTTCTTTATATATTCTAGAAACAAATCCTTTATCAGATATATGATTTTATTTTGTTCATTCTTTTTATGGTGTTTTTCAAAGCACAGAGGTTTTTAATTTAAAGTCTGATTTGTCGAGTGTGTACTTTTAGAGATCATGGTTTTGATGTCATTTCTGAGAAATCTTTGCCGAACCCAAGGTCACAAATTTTCTGCTACATTTTCTACATTTAGGTTTATGATCCATTTTGTGTTAAACTTTGTATATGATGAGAGGTATGAATCAGAGCTCATTTTTTGCATATGGATATCCAATTGTTTCAACACTATTTGTTGAAACAACTATCTTTTCTCTACCTTTGCACCTTAGTCAAAAACCAGTTTTCCACATATATGGAGAGAGCCCTACTTCTGGTTTCTCTGTTTCATTCATCTCTTGATCTTTACACCAGTATCACACTCTCTTCATTACTGTGGCTTTTTTGTAAGGCTTGAAACCAGGTCATCATAGTCCCCAACTTTGTCTTTTGCAAAGTTGTTTTGGCTATTCTGTGTCCTCCCTTTGCTTTTCCAAATGAATTTTAGAATTGGCTTGTTAGTTTCAACAAAAAAGTCTGCAGGATTTTAATTGGGATTGCTTTGAATCTGTAGATAAATTTGGGAAGATTTGACATTTTAAAATTACTGAGTCTTCTGACCTGTAAACAAGCCATATCTCTCTATTTATTTACTTCTTTAATTTCTCTCAGCAGTGTTTTGTGGTTTTCAATGTACAGCTCTTGCATACCTTTTGTCAGATGGATTTCTGTTTCATATTTTTTGATATTACTATAAATGGTATTTTTAATTTTAATTTCTTATTGGTCCTTGCTAGTATACAAAAATACAATTGATTTTTGTATATTGATCTTGTTTCCTGCAACCCTTCTAAACATCTTTGTTAATTCCAGTAATTTTATAGATTCCATCAGATTTTCTATATATACAACTATATCATTTGCAATAAAGATATTTTTACTTCTTTTTCAGTAAGATCCTCCTGTCCCCTCTCTCTCTCTCTCTCCCCCCATCTTCCACCCTTTCTTTCTTTCTTTTTCATTCTTTCCCCACTATTTCACTGCTAGAGCCTCCAGTACAGTATTGAATAGAAGCAGTGACAGTGGACATCCTTGTCTTGTTCCTTATTTTAGGAGGAATGCATTGTCTTTCATCATTAAATATGATGTTAGCTGTAAGCTTTTCAAGATAAAGGAGTTGCCTTCTATTTGTAATTTGTTGAGAGGTTTTTATAAGGAAAGGATATTAAATTTTATCAAATGCTTTTTCTGTGTCTCATAAGGTGATCATTTTCAGATCTGGCTTTTATTTTGTTGAGGTAGTTTCCTTCTATTCATAGGTTGCTGAATGTTTTTATCAAGAAATGGTGTTGAATTTTGTTAAGTGTTTTTTCTACATCAATTGAGAGGATCACGTGTTTTTTTTCCTTCATTCTGTTAATGTGGTGTATCACACTGATCTATTGTCATATGTTGGATCATCCTTGCAGTTCCAGGAATAAATGCCACTTGGTTATAATCCTTTTGATATGCTGCTGCATTTGACTTGCTAGTATTTTGTTGAGGATTTTTGCATAAATATTCATAAGGAATATTGGTCTGTAGTTTTCTTGTAGTGACTGTCTGGTTTGGGTATCAAAGTAATACCAGCCTTATAGAGAGAGTTAGGAAGTGTTCCCCCCTCTTCAGTATTTTGGAAAAGTTTGAGAAATGTTGCCATTAGTTCTTCCTTAAACATTTGGTAGAATTCACCAGTGAAGCACCAAGACCAGGGCTTTTATTTGCCAGGAGATTTCTGATTACTGATTCAATCTCCTTACCAATTATAGGTCTATTCAGATTTTCTATTTCTTTGTGATTTAGTCTTGGTAGGTTTGTGGCCCTAGGAATTTTTCCTTTTCATCTAGATAATCCAATTTGTTGGTGTACAATTGTTCTTTCTTATAATCCTTTTTATTTCTGTAAAATCAGTAGTAATGTCCCCATTTTCATTTCTGATTTTAGTAATTTGAGTCTTCTCTCTTTTTTCTTAGTCAATCAGAATAAAGCTTTATCAATTTTGTTGATCTTCTCAAAGAACCAACTTGTGGTTTCATTGATTTTCTCTGTTGTTTTTCTGTTTTTCAGTTTATCTTTGCTCTAATCTTTATTATTTCCTTCCTTCTGCTGAGTTTAGTTTGTTCTTCTTTTTTTAGTTCCTTAAGTTGTAAAGCTAAGTTGTTTGTTGATTTGAGATCTGTCTAGTTTCTTTTTTTTTTTTAATGCAAGTGTTTGTAGCTATAAATTTCCCCCCTTAACACTGCTTTCACTGTGTTCCATAAGTTTTGGTATGTTGTGTTTTCATTTTCATTTGTCTCTCTATATTTTTAAATTTCCCCTGTGATTTCTTCTTTGATCCATTGGTTGTTTAAGAGTGTGTTGTTTGATTTCCACAAATTTGTGGATTTTCCAGTTTTACTCCTGTTGTTGATTTCTGATGTCGTCCTGTTGTGGTGGGAGAAGATACCCTGTACAATATCTATCATTTAAAATCTATTGGACTTAATTTGTGGTCTAACATATGGTCTATCCTGCAAAATGCCCCATGTGCACTTGAGAAGAATATATATGCTGTTGTTGTTGTTGTTGTTGGCTAGAGTGTTCTGTGTATGTCAGTTTTACCTAGTTCGTTTATCGTGTTGTTTAAGTCCTGTGTTCCCTTAATTATCTTCAGTCTGGTTGTCCTATCCATTATTGAGAGTTGAGTATTGTAGACTCCAACTCTTATTGTAGAGCTGTCTATTTCTCCCCTAAATTCTATCAGGTTTTGCTTCATATATTTTGACGGTTTGTCATTAGGTACATAAATGTTTATAATTGTAACATCTATGTTAAACCTCTTAATATATAGTGTACTTCTTTCTCTCTTATAACATTTTTTGTTTTAAATCTATTTTGTCCCATGTTAGTATAGCCACCCCTGCTCTCTTTCCCTTCTATTTGCATGGAATATTTATTTCCATTTTTTCACTTTCAATATATTTTTGTGTCTTTGGATCTAAAGTGAGTCTCCTGTAGACAGCATATAGTTGAAACGTGTTTTTATCCATTTTGCCAATCTCTGTCTTTTAATTGGAGAGTTTAATTTATTCATATTTAAAGTAATTACTGACAAGAGGGACTTCTGTCATTTTCTTTTTTGTTTTCTATATGCCTTATAGTTTGGGGGTTGGTCCCTCATTTCCTACATTACTGTTCTTTCATGTTTAATTGATTTTTTGTAGTAAAATGTTTGAACTCCTTTCTTATTTCCTTTTGTGTATATTCTATAGCTATTTTCTTTGTGGTTACCATAGGGATTCCATTTAACATCTTAAAGTTTTAACACTCTAGTTAACACTCCAGTTAGAAATTATACTACCTTTAACTTCAATAACATACAAAAACTCTGC
This sequence comes from Balaenoptera acutorostrata, assembly GCF_949987535.1. NCBI lineage: Eukaryota > Metazoa > Chordata > Mammalia > Artiodactyla > Balaenopteridae > Balaenoptera > Balaenoptera acutorostrata. The sequence continues at coordinate 35,091,219 of NC_080082.1, read as the reverse complement.
TACTTTTTAACTCCATCCCCACCCTTTATGGTTACTGCTGTCACAAAATTACATCTTTAAACATTGTATGCCCCAAAACATAAACTAAAAATTATTTTAAATGCATTAGTCTTTTAAGTCACATAGAATAAAAAATATGGAGTTACAAACCAAAGTTACAATAATGCTACCTTTGTTTTTTTAATGCATTAATCTTTTGAATAAAATATAAAGCAAAAAGTAGTTATAAAAAGTAATACTAGCTTTTACAATTTCCCATGTATTTACCCTTTATTGAGATCTGTATTTCTCCACATGGCTTCAAGTTACTGTCTAGTGTCCTTCATTACTCCTTGCAGGACTCCCTTGAGCATTTTTTGCAGGGCAGGTCTAGTGGAAAGAAACTCCCTCACTTTTTTTTCATCAGGGAATGTATAAATTTCTCCCTCACTTTTGAAGGACAGTTTGGCTGGATATAAGATTCTCAGTTGACAGGTTTTCTTTTAGCACTTTGAATAGATTGTTCCATTGTTTTCGGCATCCAAAGTTTCTGATGAGAAATCTGCTGATATTCTTATTGAGGATCCTTTGTATGTGATGACTCACCTCTGTCTTGCTGCTTTCTAGATTCTCTCTTTGTCTTTGGTTTTTGAAAGTTTAAATACAATGTGCCTTGGTGTGGGTCTCTTTGAGTTCATCTTACTTGGAGTTTGTTGAACTTCTTGGATGTTTATATTCATATCTCTCATTAAATAGGAGAAGTTTTCAGCCCTTATTTCTTCAAATATTCTTTCTGCCCCTCTCCCTCTCTCTCCCTTCTGGGACTCCCACCAAAAGTGTGTATAATATGTATGTTGATCTGCTTGATGGTGCTCCACAGGTCCTCTAGGCTCTGTTCACTTTTCTTCACTCTTTCAGTTCCTCAGATTTGATCATTTCCATTGTCCTATCTTCAGGTTTGCTGATCCTTTCTTCTACCTTCTCAAATATGCCTTTGAGTCCCTCTAGTGAATTTCTCATTTCAGTTATTGTGTTTTTCAGCTTCAGAATTTCTTTTTGTTTCCTTTTTAGGTTTTCTGTCTCTTTTTGATATTTCTACTTTGTTTATACATCGTTTTCTTGACTTTCTCCACGTCTTCCTTTAATTCTTTGAATGTCTCATCAGTTGTTTTAAACTCTTTGTCTAGTAGATCTGCCTTCAGATCTTTTTCAAGGACAGTTTCTGCTGAGTTATTTTTTTCCATTGAACAGATCATACTTTCCTATTTCTTTGTATACCTTGTAATGTTTATGTTGAAAAGTGGATGTTTAAATCTAATAATGTAGTAACTCTAGAAATCAGATTCTCTCCCATCCTCAGGATTTGCTTTGTCATTATTTTGTTTACTGGGTTTTTTTGTTTTTTGTTTTTTTTAAATTGTAGACTGTATCTGTACCAAGGATCAGCCTGAGGTGAAAACTCAGGTGAAGGTCTTCCCAGGTATTTTCTGAGCCTATGTCTTTCCCTAAGCATATGTGGTCACTTTCTAATTTCCCCTATATATGCAGTTGCTTATAAATGTCCTAGACTTTAATGTCTGGCTCCCAAAAAAGGAAGAAGAGAAAAATGAAGGCGGGAAGTGTGTTGGCCCTTTAAGTCCCCTGGAAGTCACTTCAGCTGGAGGGGAAGGTGCTTATCACAATGGATGATGGTGCAACAAAAATGCCCACCTCTTTGTCTGCACCCCTGTGATTAAAAGCACCAATCAGCAATCAATCAGAGCACAGATTCCCTATATTTGGAGGATAGGTCTTTTTTGCCCATCTTGACTCCCACAAGCTGCATTCAAGCTGCTCCAGGAATACAAGCATGGCTGCATGGGGATGAGAGGTAGAGAGCTGCTACCATGCTACAAACTGAAACTGACCAAAATTAACTGCAGTTTACCACCAGAGCCTTCCCTTGGAAGTTGCAAGCTTTCAATAGACTCCAGAATTCCAAAATAAATACAACAGACAGATTCTGTCAATGTAATTATTGTCCACGTAGAGAAACAGATTCCTGGTGCTTCCTACTCCACCATATATTCAGAATCTACTCTCTATTTTGTCTTCATTTCTGAAAATTATTTTCACTAGGTAGAGAATTGAGTTGACAGTCTTTCAATGTTTTAAAGATGCTGCTCCACTGTCTTCTCATTTGCATTGTTTCTGGTGAGAAATCTGCTGTAATCCTCTATACATAATGTGTTTTATTCTTTGGCTCTAAAATTTTTCTCTTTAAGAGTGATTTTGAATAATTTGGTTATGATGTGCCTTGGTATAGTTTTCTTCAGGCTTCTTGTGCTTGGAGTTCATTGAGCTGTTTGGATCTGTGGGTTTATAGTTCTCATAAAATTTGGGGAAATTTTAGCTACTATTACTTCATCTGTGTTTACTGCCCCCACCTCCTTAAGGAACTCTAATTACATGTATTTTAGGCCACTGAATACTATCCCACAACTCATTTATGCTATTTACTCTCTTTACTATTTTTTTCTCTCTTTCTTTCCTTTTAGAAAGTTTCTATTGCTCTCTTTAAGTTCACTGATCTTTTATTCTGCAATGTGTAACCTCCTCCCTTAATCCCATCCAGCATACTTTTCAGTCTCAGTAAGTGTAGTCTTCATTTCTAGTAGTTTGATCTAGGTCTTTTTCACGTCTTCCGTGTCTCTAATTAAGTTTTTGAATATATGGAATATCATCAGAACTGTTTTAATATCCTTACCTGATAATTCTAACACCTGCACCAGTTCTAGGTCAGTTTTGATTGAGTCATTTTTCTCTTCATCCTGGGTCATATTTTCCTGCTTCTTTACATGGCTGGTCATTTGTAAATGGATGCCAGACATAATAAATTTTATCTTTTTGTATGGTGGATGTTTTTGTGTTCCTGTAAATAATCTTGTGCCTTACTCTGGGCACAGTTAGAGCACTCTTCACTCTGACCCTTTGGATGGTTCATTCCTAGGCTTCAGTTACCTTCCCCACATGCATGTGCTGATTGATGTTCTGCTAAATACTTGAGGAGGGCTCCCTGCAGATCTCCAGAGTTCTCTGTGCCACTTTCTCCTTTCAGCTTGTCTCTCCTGCAAACTCCAGCCACCTTGGCTTCCAGACTCTCAGCTCTGTCTCCTCAACAGAGGGAGTCTACCAGTCTCCTCCAGGTTCCCCCTCCTGTGCCATAGCCTGGAAACTCTCTCGAGGCAATAAGCTGGAGCAATCATAGCACTCACCGCATTTGGTTCCCATCTCTCAGGGAAAACTGCTCTTCATTTCTTAATGTCCAATGTATTGCCAACCATCTTTTGATTGTTTCAGGCAGGAAGTAAATTTAGTCCATATTACTCCGTCTTGGCTGGAAGTAGAAGTTCCTTACTAACAGCAAATGAATCTTCACAACTCCACTCAACTATCCACTCAAATATGCTTCTTCAGGCAGCCTTCCCTGATGGCCCACAGACCAGATTAAGCACTCCTGCTACAATGCTTCCTCTGTCATAGTTCTTATCAGTCTGCATTGTTATTGTTTATCTGCTCACCTCCCCAGTTAGACTATAGGTTCCTAAACATAAAGATCTGTGTCTTACTCATTAAACTTTATCTGGCACAGAATAGGTGCTTGATGAATGTTGACATTTTTTTAATGTGTTTTAGCTCCAGAAGGCTGAAGCACCATTATGAGGGAGGTTCCTCTTGTGTCCAGTGAAATAATGGAGACAGGGAAGTTTCATCTAGAAAAGTGTGGATGTAAGGTACACCTGTGTCTTCTGGGGGAGGATTCTAACTCACCTGTTCTTATCTTCAAGAAGTCAGAGTTGGCAGCCAGTTAAGCAGCAGTACACTAGGGGCAATTCAGATGCAAGGGGAGCGTTCAGAACCAGGGAGAAGGCTGCACAAAGGGCTACGCTTCCCAAGGAATCAGGAAGTCTGTCTCAGAATGAAATGCCTGTACAGATGCAGCCATGTGGTCCCTCCAAAATTCCCAGCTCCCCAAACCCCCAAGGTTCTGGAGAAGACCAGAAGACACCCTCCCCCGCCCGCCCCAAGCCCAGGCAGTTAGGGAGTAAAGCAAGTTTGCAAACTAAAGAGATTTCAAGTCTGCACTTGGTGAGTGGAAAAAAAACTCACTCTTTTTCAAAGAATGAAAAGGCTTCCCCCACCCTCCCCTTCCTTTCTCTTCAATGATGGCATTTCCATAAGAGAAACTGCTTGATAGGCCTGTTCCCTTTAAATTATTTTCTAACGATCCAGGCAGTCGCACGCACAGGCTGCCTCTCCTTGGCTCACCTTTCCTTTCAATTACTTTCCTTCTTAAGCTGAACAATGGCAGCGTCACAGCCCCTCCTTGCTGAGACTGCTGCAACTCAGCGCCTCTGCGGCCGGGTGCCCAGGCTGGGTTCCGGCTTTGTTCCCCTGGCCAGACGGCCGTTGTTTCATCTTTCCGTCTCCCCTTTCTGTGTCATTTAAACTTTAACCTGGTAGTAACTTTGCTGCCTTGATTCCCGATTCAAAGCCTGGCGGATGAAAAGCCCTCCCCTTGGATGTGGCTTGAAGACTTCATCTCCAGTCTCTCTCTGTCTTTGAACTGCCTTGGAGCCTTTTTGCCCAGGCTGTTTTATTCTCCCTGGGCCTCGAGCTTTCAGGCCTGGGGGTTCGGGAAAGGCAGCAATAGGGGTTTCTCAGTTGGGGCCCGAGAGGACCCCAAGTGCCCAGGGTGGGCAATGCATGTGCGCCCACACACATACCATCTCCCCCTACCCCCGAGGGCTGGGATTCTGGCTCAGGAGACCATCTCTGGCCTTTGGGGCCAGTCCCTGCCTTCACCCAGCCCTCCCCCATCGCAGCTTCCCTTCACAAGCCCCAGACCCACAGCATTTCAAGGCTTCTAGCCCCAGGTGGGTCCTCCAGAAACTTTTTCCTTTTCAATGCCCGGCAGGCCGCTTGCTGTTTCAGATGTCGGACAAGGCACAACGACAGAATTCTGCAATCACAGAAAAATTCAGGTAATCAAGACCAAATGGGACAGTGGGGAAATGAACGGGAGAGAACGTTAGAAGTAAACCCCAAAGCAGACCTAAATCTTCCTCCTCCAAGCAGGCTCTGCATGGCTGGGTGGTGGCTTCATCTCTAGGGTCTCACATGGATTCCCCTTTGTTAGATGCTCGGGTGTCTTGTTTGTCTACAAGGGCAGTTTCCCCACCACCCTTGTGGTGACACAACTGCTGACACAGCTAAAGGACATTAGAGTGGGTTGAATTATGGCCTTCCAATAGATATGTCCACATCCCCCCACCCCTGGAATCTGTTAATCAACCTTATTTGGGAAAAGGCTCTTTGCAGACATAATGAAGTTAAGGATCTTAAGATGACGGGAGCATCCTGGATTAGTCAGGTGCACCTAAATGCAAGGTCTAGTGTCTTTTTGAGAGACACACAGAGGAGAGGAGGAGGCCATGTGACCACAGAGGCAGAGAGTGGAGCAATGTGGCCATAAGTCAAGGAACACCTGGGGCCACCAGAAGCTGGAAGAGGCATGGAATGGATGTACCCTATAGCTTTTGGAAGGAGCACAGCCCTTCTAACACTTTGATTCTACACTTCTGGCCTCCAGAACTGCAAGAATAAATTCCTGCTGATTTAAGTCACTAAGCTTGTAGTAATTTGTCACAGCAGACTCGGGAAACTAATACAAGTATGCAAAAGTGTGGAGGGAGATTTTCATGAGTTTTCACTGTCTTCACCAGGGCCTGGTGCTGTGGGGTAGATGTGGTGGGGGACACCTTCATCTTTCTCGGGGGGTGATCATCTCTACCTGCAAGTCCACACAGCCAGCCTGAGGATGATGGCAGCATAAAGAGGTGGAAAAGGGCCTGCACAAGGCATGGCAGGAATGGGCAATGATGCAAGCTAGATAGGGATCTTGAAGGGACAGCTTGAACCTAAATCATGTCTCCTAATGGAAACTGGACATAGCTGGGTTTGGGGTAGACCAGAAGTCCAACTGAATGATGATTTGAGAAGCCCCTTGAATAGAATTCCTTCTATTTATTTATTTATTTAGGCCGCACTGCGTGGCATGCGGGATCTTATTTCCCCGACCAGAGATCTCATCCGTACCCCCTGCAACAGAAGTATGGAGTCTTAACCACTGGACCACCAGGGAAGTCCTTAGAATTCCTTCTAAAGGGAGAGCCAGAGCCCAGCTTAGACTTACAGCCAAGGTTCAAGCATGAGGCAGTGAGGGGGCCAGGATTCTAGTGTCTGGCTTGTAGATTTTTCTCCTGACTACGCCCCCTAGATTCATGGTCCAAATTGAGAGAGAGAAAAGCTGTCAACGAAAATTGAAAGAATGGTTTTTATCGAAACTCAGAAGACACCAAGACCAATGACAGAGAGCAGCAGAGATTGAGGGAGAAGGGAATGCTCCTCACTGCAGCTCAGGGCTGGGAGGACTCCATAATGTGGGGACCCTTTGGCAGCTTGAGCTCAGCCCATCGGCATTAGAGACATAAGGCTCAGAGGCAGCTGTGGCACGAGCAGACAGGATGGACCAATCGAGGTGGCTGGGCCCAGCAGAGGGGCTGAGATGTGTCCAGCTGACACCATGGTGCCTAAAAGGGATAGGAGCCAGTGCAGGCACAGAGAGCAAGGGACTGGACAGCAGGGCTTCCAGATGCAGGGCTGGGTCACTCCAAACAGCTTCTCAGGCAGATACCCCAAAGCATAATGGAGAGGCCTGTCCCACGTCACTTGGTAGCTGACAGGTTTGTTTATGAGCCCACGTGAGACAAGTCTGGAGAGTCCCCAGAACAACTGAGTGACGGTTTGACAGGGTTCTGGGAGCCCTTCCATATCAGGTGAGAGCAAAAAACAGGTAAACATATATCATTATTGCCCTTTATCCTAAAGGCCTTTGTATGTCCCTTATCATAAAGGCCCTTTTATGGCCTTAGGCCGTGTGACCTGGCAGAATCCGATCACGTCATTCATTAGCAACATCAATTTCAGGCCAGAGCTACTCGCTTTAACCACGTTGTGTAAGCACCCTGTGGTTCTCAGGTGCATATCGGAGTCACCTAGGGGCTTGTAAAAGAGACCCATGCCCAGGGCCCCAACCCCACCAACATCCTGGGGGTTTCTGGGCAGGACCACTGTGCAGCCAGCATTGAGAACCCCTCCTTCCTGGCGTCCTCTGCCTACCCAGGCAGGAAGCAGGAGAGAACCCCAACCTCCTTCCAAGCCACCGCAGTTTCTCCAGCTCTAATGTGGGAGGTCAGGCTCGGTGCTTTCCCAGGACGTGCTCAGTTCAGCAGTGGTGGGAGCCCCACCCCCAGCTGAGCCAGAGCCTTGCTGATGCCCCTCGCCAGGCAAGGGGGCAGGGGCTGCAGAAGTTCCACCTCCCAGCCTCTATCGCACTCACGCCCCAAGCCTCCCGGTTGCAATGGCTGAGGCTTCTGCCCTGTCCTGGGCCCGGGTGGGTATGGGGAGAGATGACCCCCTCCAAGAGGTGGGAGTCACCCGAAGCCTGCCTGTGCACAAGCCCAAGAACTGCTAATGGGCCTGCAGAGTCATTAGGTAGAGGACAGAGCTTCTAGCCATCTAAACCCCATTTAACTCATCATTTTACAGTTACTAACAGATGTAAGCTCCTCTGACGAGAAGGAGATGGGCCACAAGCACCCGACCTCTGGCCCACTCCGAGGAAGCTGGGCTTCAGTTTCCGGGTGGATTCGGAGAGCTCTGGGCCCTGTTATGGTCATCGTCAGTGATGATTACAGGCAACACGGAGAGCAGGTGGCCTCGTGCTCTCCTCATGCGAGGCATCCGCCATCCAAAGGCTCGCATGCACCCTGCAAAGGTCTAAGTATCCTTCACCACCCTGCGCCCATACTTCCCCTGCCCCGTAGAGGCCCCACGTACAGCAGCTCAGAAAGCGCTCCAGTCCTAAGGCCCTGATGGTGGCACCCAGCCCTCTGGAACAGACCTTGTCCCCTCCGATGGGAGAAGTGGGGGTCAAGGGGAGGCCTGGGCAGCCCATCAGCTGTGTCCCTCAGAGACTCAGCCCATAGCTCCAGGGCCCACTCAGCAGGACCTTAAGGAGCTGTCTGCAAGCTGCAGAGATGCTTTCTGTGGGGGTGGAGACACTAGCCGTCTTGGAGCAGATCTCCTCTGATCACGAAGGGGCCTTTCAAGAGGCCCCCTTGGGTGGGCAAGCGTCCAGTGAATGGGCACCCATGGCTAAGGGAAGAGTGTGGCCACACCCTTGGGACCTGACCAAGGCTACCCTTCCACACCCCCCCACTCCTCCGCTCCCACCTCCCCCATCCCCCAACCGCCCACCTCCCATGCTGTGGACACATTTGCCCCGGTGCCAGGGTGCCAGGGAGAAGAACTGACACTTGCCCTCATCTTCCTTAAAGCACAGGGCCTTGAGAATTGACAGGGTCCTGACCATGACCCTTGTCTGGAAGGGATGCTGAGGACCCCAAAGGGGCTCACCCCAAGGAAAGGGGAAGTCTGGACCGATGAACGAGGCTTTTCCCAGCCTGGATGGTTGGGAGGGGAGGAGGATGTCAGCTTCGACACAGCCTGGAGCTACTCCTGGCCCAGCCGCTTGGCTTGGAGGGTGGGCTTGGGGAAGCATGGCTGGCGTGTGGCGGGGGGGAGGGTGAGCTCAAGTGCTGGAACCAGGGAGGCCACACACAGGCAAAGGGGGCATGGGGCAACTTTCTCTGAAGAGCCCCTTCTACCTGCCAGGGGGCTGGAGAAGCGGGGGCAGCAGACGAGACACAACATCCCACAGCACCCAACGACCAGCACCCAGCGGCTCAACCTGTCCGCACCAGACTGATTTGTCCTGCTGACTTTTCTCTTCCTTCCACTGGGGACCTGGAAAGACAGTTACTGTGTCCTATTTGCCAACACCTGGCACATAACTAATAATTCATAACAGTGGATTAAACAAATGAATCAACGATACATCTGAAACCCGTTTCACATGTGGACACCCCTCGTCACCCACGTGCTGCCCACTCTGTGGATTTCCCACAGCAAACACCTTCTCCCAGCCTCCAGCCCACTCCGGGGCTGTCCCACCCTCACTGTCTGTGAGCTCAAGGATTACAAACTAATCCTAATGTGTTTGCCTGCATGAGACGTAATTAGGAAGGTAAATCTGAAAAAAGTAAAAGGTAAAACAATAGAGAAATCCAAGGAGGGTGGCCCCTGGCACCCCGAGCGGAAGAGAAGGTGGTTTGGAATCATTCATTCTGTGGTGTCCCCCTCTCAGCTCAAATTAGGAGGAGACAGGTCCCCCCTCTCTGCCAGGCAAGGCCAATGAGAAAGGCAGAGGATAATTTGTTTAAAAAGGCACCTGGACCTGGAATCCCACTACGTAAGGGGGGGCCTTGGTGCCATTTCCCCTGTCTTCCTGCTTCTAGGGCTTGGAATTTCAGATCCATCAGAGGCTCTAGCAAATGGTATTTCTGTTGCAAGAAATGAAAATCTAATTCCAAGTGGCTTAAGGAAAAAAAGAAACGTAGGTACGTGTGTGTGCGTGTGTGTGCGAGTATGCACGCGCGCGCATGCAGAATTCAATGGCTCTTACAACTGAAAGTCCAGGGGTAGGTAGGATTAGCAGAATTCGGTGACTTAACTCTCTTTTTCCCATCTGTCTTGCATAATTTGCAGGCAGGCTGTCTTCAAACAGTGTCCCTTCCAGCAACCAGCTTCTATCCTCCCCTCTCCATGGCCAGTGGCAGGGAGGGCGTCTTTTTGAGACTGCGGAGTGGTGGTGATTGGCCTGATTGGCTTCTCTTGGGTCATGCGGGCATCCATGAGCCAATCATGTGATTGGAAGGATCTGATGCTCTGATTGGTCAGCCCTGGGTCACATGTTTCACCCCTGGAAACAGAGGGTAACATCCATCCCACCTAACGCCCAAGGACTGCAAGTGAGGGAGAGTGTGGTTCCCCAAAGGAAGATAGCAGAGGAGTATATTTGATCCCACAAATGGGAAAGGAGGCTGCACAAGCAGTGGGAGATGTCCACCATCAACTTGAATAGTGAGAAGGAGATGGAAGCTTTTAAAGTTCAATGGGCAGGACAGATAAAAACCTGGAGGCGGGAAATGAGCCACATGGGCTGGGGTGGGAGCTGAGAGCTGGGCTGATTGCAGAAGAGGGCTCCAAAATGCAGATCCGGGGGTGTCACGGTGTAGGTTTCATGGACACATGGGCTGAGGTGCTCCTGGAGGCCCCCGAGCTGGATTTTGAAAGAAGCATCTGAAAATCCTCACTTTGGGGAACACCAAAATGATGTTTCAGTTTCTTTATGTTCTGCTTTCTAGGGGTAATAAAGGTATGCAAAAAGCGAAAGAGGAGAGGAAGCAGGAGACAGACCATTTGATGGCTATCGAGTGAATCAGTTGTTACTTTATGTGCATTCCCCAAACCACACCTACTTTGGGTTTTCTGGGGCAGCTGAGCTTACAAAAGAAAGCTTCAGGATAGAGTAGAAAGCTGCCTTTTGGCTTCAGGGCACTGGGAATTGGCTAAGTTGAGGGGAAACTTTCAAGGAATGGGCTTCTAAGGGTCACTCTTAATTCATTTCTGGGGCATTTACTAGGCAGGCACAGTGTGCAGAACATGGGCTGTGTCCTACAAAATCAATGGACAAGAGAAACTTCATATGGCCTCTGAACTGATGGGATCAGTCAGGTCCATCGTTGCTGGGTCATGGGACAGCATCACTCTGCCTACAGATCCATCTCATCTTTGACCCCTTACAGGGGCAGAAATGCCCCCCATTCCTCTGGAGGTCTCCTGTGCCTGACCCAGTGCCCTATACATTATAGCCACTCCATCTTGCATCCTTTAATGAATGAGTGAATGAATGAGTTTCTCGATGATAATGGACATGATAAAGAGTGTTGCCATCAAGTAAAGAATTCTATAAACCCAGTGGTCCTTTGTTTATGGTAAGTTATTTGTTGAGCACCTGCTATGTACTTCTGCTGGAAATACAGCAGAGTGTAAGAAACAGAAAGCCACTCTCTCCTGGAGCTTATGCTACAGAGGGTATAGCCATCCCCATCTACAGGTGAGGAAACTGAGGCTCCGAGGGGTTAAGGCTCATGCTCCTGGTTGCACTGCTAGGAAATGGGAAAGCTGGCACCTACCAAAAATTAGATTCACTTCCAAATCTTCCTGCTTCCAAAGCCAGACCAAACCCACACTTGCTGCATCACTGAGTAAAATAAAAACTAAATTCAATCATACGACCACTGAAGAGGGTGTGATTAATACTTATTTGGGTTGGGGGAAGTGAAGGAAGATATCCCAGAGCAGGTGGCATTGAGCTGACCCTAGGGGGATGGAGGAGGCTTTCGGCATGAGGAGGACGTGTGGAAGAGGGACGCAGGAAGGGGGAACAGGGTCAGCAAAGATCCAGAATGGGGCAGGCGCAAGGTGAGTCATGCCACCCAGCTGGCACCTTGTGAAGAGTAGGTGAGGCTGGATAGAGAGCTAAGGGCCAGCTCTCCGAGGTCTGGGAGATCAAGGGTTTGCCCTCTTATAAAGGTACCATTCTTAATCCTCTGCTCTGTACCAGGCTCTGTGCCAGGTACTTTCCATGTATCATCTGATAGTACTATTATTTATACTATGTACTGGTAAGTACTTATGAAGTGCTTATTGCTATTATCTTAGAGTGCTGTTACTTGTACTATTAATAAAGTACTTACTACTATTATCTTAGAGTACAACTGCTATTCCCATTGCACAAATGGGGCAGCTAAGGGTGCCAGTACCTGCCCAAGGATGGAAATCAGGCAGCCCTGCCTCCCACCATGAAGTATTCTGCTGTGTGGAGAGAGGGGAGTTCAGGGGAAGCCGGCGATGGGAGCCCTGCCTCTTTCTCCATCACACTGGCCCAGCTGGAGGGGGGCTGAAAAGGAGGCCGCTGCTCCGAGGCCCGCACCCCTTCCAAGCCGACCAGCAGAGCAAGGAGCAGATGGGAAGTCGCCCACCCAGGGTCCAGCTCCAAACCTTCCAGAAACCTGCAAACATGAAACAATCATAGATGAGAGGAGGCTTGAAAGCCACCATTTTTAAAATAAAAGGAAATCGCATTGTAAAAGCCCTGGCAAAGATGACAAAAAAAAAAAAAAACTTGTTAAGATCAAAAAATGCAGCCAAACCTCAAAAAAGAGGTGTGGGATAAAGGGAGGGAGCAAGGGTTTTACCTGGGAGCTTCCAAGGGGGCTTCTGAAGCAGGTGAGGGCGGGGAGTCCCCAGCCTGAGCCCGGGCTGGCTTGCCTCTCTGGCCTCCCCCCCGAGGTAACTTTCATGTTCCCCCCTCACCTCCCCACCTCCGGCCTGCAAGGCTGACAATGGCGCCCAGACACTGGACACGCGTCAAGTTTTCCAACTTGAAACTCATTTCTTTCCCTTTAAACTGAGGAAACTTGGAGTCCTTTCCAGACACAGAGAATGGCAGGGATTCGCATGGGGCCTCCTCCCAGGCTTCTCATCCCACCTCCCTGCAGCAGGAGGGGCTCTTCGGGCTCTGCCCCCAAGAACATTAACTCTTCACCCAGGTGACAAAGGGCTGGCCCAGTGGGACGCCTGTGGCCAGAGTCCCATTACCTGCCCCTCAGGAGGGTCTTTCTCATCCTCAGGCCCCTGAAGTGCAGAGGACCAGGCAAGGCCCCGTACCGCTCTCACTCGGGGCCGGCATTCTGTGGGGATTTACTGAATAACATTTCTCAGAAATAACTTAGTCACGCCACCCAGCACAGAGGGGAGGTTGGAGAATTGGAAGGAAGAAGACGGGTACCAGCCTCAAGGCCTCCCAAGACTCAACTAATCAGAGTCTCCCAGCCCTGCCCGAGGGCCGGAGGGTGGGCAAAGCAGAGAAGAGCCCAAGCAGCACCCGCTCTGAGTGCCATGGAGGCGGGACAGGGGGGTCCCAGAGGACACAGGCTGGGGGATATCTGGGTGTGTCTGCTGCGGGAGAGCTGGGGTTCAGTGCCAGGATAGGGGCTGCAGAGGTGTGGCAGGATCCCCTCCTCAGGGCACACTTGGCTACAAGCACATGGACGCAGGGGCCCACACTCCCCTGGACCACACAGGCTGGGGTCCTCCTCCAGCTCCCCCGCCCCTTGCCAGCCAGTGACCGTGTGCACGTGACGGCACACCTACCTCTGGGCCTCAGCCTGCCCAGCCAGGCGGGACGAGACCCCAGCCCTGCCTGCCATGTGCCCTGATGTGAGGGTCACACGGGGCCATACGTGCTGGGCTCGCTGAGCCTGCGAGGGAGACCATGAACGATACACACTCTCAGAGAGTTGAGAGGACAGAGCCGGGCAGAAAATGGGACCTAGGGAGAGGAAATGAGAGAGAACATGAGAGAGACAAGGGAGAGAGAGGAGGGGACAGAGGGGAGGAGAGGGAGAGCAAGAAAGAGTGAAACAGACACTCCCTGGGAGCCACAGACAGAGAGAAACGGAGGTCAAAGCAGAGGGACATGGGCGTGGGGGGAGCGGGGGGAAGGATTCAGACAGAACCCGCCCCCAACACACACACACATGCACATAGAGACCAAGGTGCTGGGGCAACATGCATGCATGCTTAGTGCCGTCCATCTGTCTGTCCGCCCCTGCGCCCTAGCAGACCCTCGCTGCCTCCAGGAGAGAGCTGGTCTGCAGGGCCCGGACCCTGGTGAGTCTGGAAGCAGAAGCTGTTGCAGCTAAGAGCACAGGCCCTGGGGTCACACTGCCCAGGGTGGGCGGGGGGACCAGCAGAGGGCCCTTGGGCACGTCCCTGAGCCTCAGTCTCATCTGTGAAATGGGAATCATAACACAACCCGCCGCAGGGGCTTGCCCCGAGCTTCCGTGAGCTGCGGACGCAAACCTCTCAGCATCAGTCAGGCCCCCTTGAATATGGTCATGGCCTTGGGCCTCAGCCCCTCCTCCCCGGGCTTCCCTGTCTCCTTATGTTCTCCTTCTTTTCATGAGGATCCCTTCCAGCTCTGGGACCCCTCAGCCTTCCCAAGGGACACAGAGGCACCCAGGTCAGCGGCAATTTCCACTCTGATGGACACCTGCCCACTGCCAGCAATACCAAAGGCCTGGAACCCGCGCCCTCCTTGCAGGAGACCTCATCCGTGGTACAGACACCGGCCCAGTCTGTGACACACTCCACAGCTCCAGCCTCTTAAAGGCCAAGGAAATAAATGTCAAAACTCTTATTCCTTCCTTAAAAGAAAAAGTCCTACGTTAACTGCCGGGAAGGGGGGTGGGCTGAACTGGGGGGCAGGCTTGTGAGACAGGTGGGTCTCACTAAACCTGATGAGCCACGTTTGCTCCTTAGGGACCTCAATACTCCAGTTACGAGACAGCTGTCAACCTCGTGACTCAAAATTCCCCAGACCCGCGGCCGAGGAAAGGGCCAAGAGGTCAGGACAGCACAAAAGCACAGATTCGGAAAAGCAAGGTAGGTGTTGAAGGACCTGCAGGGAGGTGGCAGCTTAAATGTCACCCCCTCCAAGAGGCAGCCTCCTCTGTCCGCTCTCGTGGGGGAGGCCCCATCCGTGTCCTTTTCTGAACCTCAGCATTTGGAACGCATGCACTTTGTACCTACTTGGTTTTCTGTCTCACCTGACTGACTGTGGCTGGGAACCCCATCTATTTCATTCAGTTTTGATGCTCTGTGTCTGGCACAGCGTAGGTGCTTTTGCAATATTTTTTGGAAGGAAATATGAGTTCCTTCCAGTTAACAGAGAAGGGGGCTGACGGCAGATTAGGAGGTGGGGGTCTGGGAAGAGAGAAGTGTTTGGAAGTAGGGGAGCTGGGTTCCAGGCGAGGCACTTCATTCCAGGGCACAGGTCATCAGGGTCTCGGCTCTCTGTCACTGCCTGGGCAGGCTGGGAAGGTCCCCTCCCTCCCTGTGCCTGTAGAACTGGGGGATAGCACGTAAGTAAGTCTGAGTCACTGGCCAGTCTCCAACGAACTCCAGAGTTGGATGGCTGTCAAGGGTGCTGTATAATTAAAAATTAGTATTATGCTGAACCAAATGAAATTGACTTTCTTGTGGATCAAAACTCGTCAATGTTGGCAATTTCACGTGGTTCAACCAAAAGATAACAATAACAATAATAATAATCGACTCTTACAGGGACCTTGATAATAGGGTCAATCTGAGGTCCATTCAGGACCAAGAAATGAGGAGTTGGGTAAAAGGATACCTGAGTTCCCTTTTAGCCCTATCTATTTTAAGGTGTTGTGAGCCAGCCATGTGTGACACTAATCAAGTCACTCCCTCTCTGAGCCAAGTAAAGATGGTTCATCCACCTTGTCTGGTCCACAGGGCTGCTTCTAGGTGACAAAGGGGGAAGTGCCCTGGAGATTGAAGGAGCGGTCCAAATGCAAGAAGAGATCACTTCCGTCAAGTGCAGAGCACCCCTAGCCCCACCTCACAGGCAAGCAAAGTCCTGAGCACAGCCAAAAGGGCTGAGAAACAGCCAAATCGGGGAGGGAAGAAAGCATGAATTGTAGAGCAAATACACAGAGCTATACACACAGACATACCTGGGAACATGCACAGATACACACTCACACAGACACACTGTCACATAGCCAGGGACACACTGATACGCTTGCCAGTTCATTGTGGTGGCATGTAGGGTATTCAGAAAGGAGGGAGAAAACCAAAACACGTAGAAAAGCTGTAGGAGTAGTTGAAGGGGTTTGGGGGACCCCATGTGCAGTGCTCTAGCAAATGAACTAATCAAGGTGGCACAACAGGTTGAGGTGACAGGAAGAGCCCAGGAGATTCCAGATCCAGGCAGAGAAGCTGAGAAGAGGCTGCCTTTAGAGGAACAGGGGGGCTGAGAGAGAAACAGCAGGTGGCAGGGTACAGGGAGGGTTGGGAGTGGGGATTGGGCAGGAGAAGGACTAAGAGGGCTGGACAGCCCCCGGGAGCAGCCTGGGCATGGGGTGCCTGGAACTGAGGGCCACGTTCCATGTGGCCCTAAGCTGGCTTTTCCCTGCTATCGTGGGGTCTGGCTCCCCCTGGCAAGACTCCAGAGAGCCCCTGGGTGCTGGACAAGTGGAGCTGGACCCAGGAGTGGTGACCAGGCCAGTCCTGTGACTGGCCACTTAATGAGTCCATCTCACACCTGTCTGACCCCCTCCCACCTGCTGGTGGTGGAGGAAAGAGATCTGGGACGTGAAAGACCCTTGAGGCCTCTGTGAACGATACGGCACCTCGTGGTGTGAGGTAGGGATTGCCTGGAGTCACCTACGGGAAGCAGAGGCTCCAGGCCTCCAGACAAGGGTGCCACTGCCTGCTCCAACCAGCTGGGAAAACAAGCAGTTCTCTCTGTCCAGACCTCGTCTCTCCTTTGCAGGGACTCCTCCAACCTTAACCCCATGCTATGTGTAATTTCTGCAGGAGCCCACCCCAGCCTCAGTTGATGGTTTAGAGGAGTGAAAGCCTAAGCAAGGACAACCCAATACGTTCCAGCCTTCAGCTTCCCCCAGTTACCACAGGACCCTGCAGCCAAACCCAACTGTGCCTGAGCTGGCTTCAGGTGACTTCTGTCACTTGCTTCCCAAACAGCACTGATTACTGCAAAATACACACATGTACACACACACACACACACCCCAATAATAAATAAATAAAGCAAGAAAGGACAAATGAGAACAGGGTTTTAAGGGAAAGAGCACTGGGGAACCCCAGTTTCCCCACCCTCCTGCTGTGTGACCTTGAGCAACTTCTTAACTTCTCTGACCCCCAGTTCCCTTATCTGTGAAATAAGAATAAGAACACCTCTTTTGCAGAACTGTACAATACCCTGCAGCCAAAGAGCACCAAGAATGCATCTTTTGTCCAACAAAGTTGGGTTTACGGGCCAGCTGCTATGGTGGAGAATGTACACCCCTGGGCGTCTCAGGAACAGGGCTTTAGAAAGATTATTTTGGGACTTTTGGCTCATGTTAAGTGATTTTGGGGGCTTTTTCTCTGGGTTTGATGCTGTCGGGAAGCGGGGGTAATTGAATGACTAGGTATCTTAATGATTCTTACCTTGAAGACAGGAGGACCCAAACAAAGCTACAGCTGCAATTAGTAAAGAAAGATTTTAGCCAGGATGGGGGATGTTTGGGCGGTTTTGTGGTTTGGACGATGCTCACGTTCTGTCTGTGTCCAGACATGATTACAGAGTGGTCCCGTCTTTGTTTGACCCTCCGTGGTCTTGCCTGATGCCGGTGTTCTGCGGAACAGTTTGTGGCCAACAGCCCCCGCTGACTGTCAGGCAGCTCCTCTATTTCTTGGTTGACAGGAGGCCGATACTTGGAAACCTTAGGCTTTCCAAGTATTGGCCTAAGGTTTCACTAATGGCTTTAGCTCTGCTGGAGCGATAACGATCTGGAGTCTGACGTGTTATGTGGCACGGCTGCCTGTACCACAGAGGCTCCGAGGAGGGCAACGTGGGTGAGTGTGCACCGAGATGCTTCCGGCAGCAGTTAGGGCTTGAGCTGGGTTTTTAAGGATGAGTAAGAGTTGCAGGGGGAGGGCGGATGACTCCAAAAGAACCGGCGAGCAGAGGTTGGATTAGTCCAGTGTGGTGGGCGTAATGCTTCTCTGCCCAGAGATGGCAGTTTCCCGCAACCCTGTAGTTGACTGGGGGTCTACTCCTCCCCAACCTCAGACCACAGGATCTGGGCTGCACCACGCTAGCTCCAGGAGGAGCACATGACCTGTCCTGGCCAATCAGCACATCACACCTAGTGGCCACCTGAGTGTGTAGGTCAGGCCTGTGACTGAGCTGGTCCAATCAGAGAGCATCTCAGAGCTTTCCGGGGGATGCTGGGCAAGGCTTCCACTTCTTTTCCATGTTTTGGAGCCTGGAAGAATACCATCCCAGAGCTGTTGGTGGTTGTTAAGTGAGCTTGAGGAAAACACTGGCAAGTGAGGGGCTCCAGCTCAGGAAGAAGAGCAGTAAGGAACCAAGAAAGAGAAAGAACCAGAGCCTGTGTGGTCACCTTAGCCCTGTGTCAAGCCATTCCTGAAGCAGATCATCTTGGGACATTTCCATTCCATGAGCTGGTAAATCCCCCCTGGGGCTGAAGGCAGCTGGGATTGTATTTCTGTCACTTGCACCCAAAGAGCCTGACTAATTCACAGGCTGTCTAATTCCAGCATCCGCATGAGACCCACTCCTCAGAGCTCAGTTTCACAAATGGACCTTCCTCTAGCACCAGGTCGCCCACCTTCCCACCCTCTTGGCCATCATGCTGCTTCCAGGTCTCCGGGAGGAGAAGCCCACGTGGGCATTTGCGGAGCTCTTTCTGGGTGCTTTTACTTTAAGGCATCCTCGCGGCCACCCTGCAGGGAGGAAGGAGGAACCTATTTTACGGATGAAGAAGTAAGTGGAGGCTCACAGGTCCAAGGTCCCGTAGCCAGTTAAGCGGTGAGGCCACATCTGGCTGATTTCAGAGGTTTTCTCACTGCTCCAGTCTCCTCTCAAATGCCGGCTTCTGATCAAGTGAATTAATCCACAAATTATGCACAAACATTTGTCTAATACGTATGATGGCAGCCAGGTTTGAGCCAGCCTCTGACACAAGCCCTAGATGAAGGGGCCTCCTAGGATTAAGAAAGAGACCAGCTCACTCCACACAGGACCCCCATCAGCTCGCGCCCAGCTTCTGTGGTGCCCACAGCAATGCAAAGAAAGCTTCAGTCAGGCTGAAGTCAGGGCCTCTGCTTTGTGGCGGGGCACCTGAAGATCAGGCAGGATTCGAGAAAGGAGAGAGAGGGTGAGAGTCTGGACCTCACAGTGGAAACAGCACTGGTCTTGGAGTCAGGCAGACATGGGGCCAAGCCCATCCTTTCCTAGCTGTGTGACTTAGCCTGGCTGAGCCTCAGGGAGGATGGTGGTACCCCTTCCTCCTAGCTGTTCATTCCCCCTCCCAGCACCTCGGTTGCCATTAACGTGCCTGTGGCTGATGCCAAATCCTCCAGGAGGCATCGGCTGGCTGGTTTCCTCCCTCCACCCCAGCTGAACAGACCCAGCAGGGCTTTAGGTGCTGAGTTGATGGGGCAAGAGCCCAAGGCAAGGACTGAGCCTGCAGTCTGGGGTCTGACTGCGCAAGCCCTGCCCCGCACCTGCCCAGGACCACTCAAATGGGAGCGCAGGAGGGTGGAGCTTCTCCATGGGGTGGCTCATCCATCAATCCCAGCCCCTGGAACAGGGTCTGACTAAGAGTAGGCGCTCCACACCTCTTTGCTGAATGAAAGAATCAGTGAGCCTCGCCCCTGGTGGGAAGGGGCTCCTTAGTAAGATAAAGAGACAGAGATGTTAGCGTAGCTATACACGGAGCTTTCCCATGGAGGCCATCATGAGGTGGCTTTAGGTAGAGAAGATTCTTCTCTGAAGAACCTGAAGTTGCTAAAGCAGAGATCTGGAAAGCAAGTGCCTTCAGAGGCCAGGCAGGTCATGGAAAGGAGGTTGGAGCCTGGCGTCGCCAAGGAGTGGGTGGGGACCGTGGGCAGACAGAGATGGCCTGTCGCACCTTAAGGCATTCAAGCCGCAAAAACTAACCACCACTTACGCAGGCTAGTGGTGAGAGGCCAGCAGAGAGCCACATGCAGCTCAGGGCCCCAGTGTGTGACTCCTGAACTCTGTCCCCCTCCAAGCCTAGAGGGAGGCCTGCTGGGACAGTGCCTTTCATAGGCAGGGCAGCCTTCCTGGTGACATCGACCTCCATCTGCGTCTTTAATGCTTCCCAAGAGCCCCCCACCTTCGGAGGAGGGAGGGTCCCCCGGTAACATTGTGCCGGGAGACCAGCCTTCCGGTCCGCACACGTGCACCCAGACATGCACAGGTGTGAGCCCCCAAACACAAACTAAAGGGCTGGCTCCTGGGCACCTGCCCTTCTGTCAAGAGACCCCCTACTCCAGGGAGTCCTCCCTGATCATGGCCCATCACCCAGCATGCCAGATCTGCCCTCCTTCCTCCAGACCTTGTGTCATCCCCTCCCCTTGGAACCGTGAGTCTGGGAGCAAGAACTGTAGATGACTCACCTCTGTGCCCTCAGCACAGGCCTGGCACAGAGCAGTGGCTGCCATGTGTTTGCTGAGAGCCTGAGAGAGGGTTGAGGAGCATCACAGAGACAAGCACAGGTCCTGGGTTCGAATCCCAGCACCGCCACCGCCCAGCAGCACAACTTGAGCAAGTTGCTTAACATTCTCTGCCCTCCGTTTCCCTGAGTGTGAAGTGGAGATAATCATAGTGCCTCCCTCACCATTCTGCTGAAAATAACATGCGGGTGAGTTTCTGCAGCATGGCTGCAACTTGGCTCAATGTATGTGTGTTCGCCACTATTGCTGCGCTGGTTCCAGCTGGACCGGGGAAGATGGAGTGAAGACATGAAATATTCCCTGTGGCCTCTGCAGTGAGATGCTCCAGCGGTAGGGCCAGACAGCAACCTCCCAAGCGTGCTGGCCCAATCAGCCAGCCTCCCCCAGGCTCGGTATTGACCTTCGCCTGCCCTGGGGCCCATGGCCTCTTCCCTGAGCGGTGAATGTGGCGAGGATGGGCAGGCCCCGCGGGCCAGATTGATTTTGAAATCTTGTCTCTTACACAGGGAAAGGTCATGTTTGCGGGTGGGCATCCCAAGGCCTCTTTCCAGCGGGGCGCCCTGGCTGAGCCACGGGACTTCCATTAGCATTAACGGGGGGCTCTCGGCAGAGAGCTCTGGCCGGAGGTGCCAGGTGCCTGTCAGTGTGGAAATCATTCCTCATGAAGCTGCTCAGAGAAAGCTGGTCTTCAGGGCAGGCGGGGCCATGAGGGCAGTGCCAGCCTCTTCAGCCTGAGTTTGCCAAAAGAAAGTGGGGTTGGGAATGTAGGGCCCAGTTAAAGATCCTCGGGGTCACATTCAGCACCAGGGTCCCCAGCAAAGCCAGAACAGAAGGCTCTCCGTCCTCACATCCTCAGCCAGGGCTGCATCCGGCTGGCTGCTGGAACCTGCCAGGGGCCAGAAAAAGTGGGTCAGTGGGAGAGGTCAAGGTCCCACCCCAGGAAGTGGGGCACAGATCTACCCCCTCTACCAGCCTCTGCTCTCACTGGGGTGGGCCTGAGAGAGAGGTGTCCCTGGAGACAGGTTTTTGGACAAGCCCTCCGGGCCCCTTAGGCCCTTAAATCAGGACCAGAGGACCCCCTGGCCCTGCCCAGACCCTCACCCCTGAACACCTCACTCCTGGCTGCCCGCTGGGCTTGGGGTCCATGATCAGAATCGTGCCCAGTAAGGACCTCACAGATAGATGAATTGAAAGCTGCCAACTGGTTGCTCGCAGGCTGGATCTGGCCTATATTGAGTTTTGTTTGGCGTGAGCAGGGTTTTTAAAAATATTTTTAAATTAGCTTCCAACACTTCAAAGTTGGAATAGCTCACATTTTAAAAGGTGATGATTTTAGCTTTGCTTGAAACATGAGATACATCGGCTGCTCCAAGCCTGCATTCCCTTGTCGCCATCCGGCTGCCTGCTACAGACACGCCACGGCTGCCACCATCCTCACCTCTCCCTGTCACCTCCCTAACACCGATCTGGTGTCATCACACCGAGGCCTGGTTCACTTCTCTCATGACCACTGCCTGGAGCCATGGGCGCTGGAATTCATGATCCCTGCTTGTGGTTGCAGTGACTGGGATCCAGATAGAACAACCCATTCCTGCCTCAGGGCCTTTGCACTTGCCATTCCCTCCACCCAGGTTGCTCTTCTCCAGGATGGCACACAACCTCCCTCCCATTTTGTTCAGATCTCTGCTCCAATGTCAGAGAAGCCATCCCTGCCCACTCTCACCATCACTCCCTTGCTGTGACCTGCTTTGTCCTTCTTCATGGCTCTTTATTTCCTCCACACACATAATACATCCATCTGTTTATTTGCCCTTTGTCTCCACCCCACCCCACCATTAAAACATCAACTCCACGAGAAGAGTGACTTTGTGATTTTATTCTTTGTCTTGTCCTCAGCCCCTGGCATTTGGTAGGTGCTCAATAAATATTTTTGAATGAATAAAAAGGAAAAAAGGTAGGATGTGACGCAGACCGTGAAGAGCCTTGAATGCCATTCTGAGGAGCAGGAATGGGGAAACCTCCATGGGCTATAGGCAGCAGAGTAACAGGGTGGGGTTAGCATTCTTGAAGATCTTCTCTGGGACCTGCCTTTCAGGCACATTTATGTGGCCCTTGAGGGAGCTGCATTTCCGTATTAGCCACATGATCTCTGTAACAAAAGCCACTATGTAGCCAGCATCTTGGGGAAGCAAAGGCCATGGCCCCTGCCTTCAGGGGGCTTTGCTATAATTGCGAAACAGAATAAGGCAAAGGCCACAACAGGGGTAGGAGGGAGGGGAGACAGAGGGAGAGAATTCCCACTAGACTGCAATCTCTGTGAGGGCAGGGTCCCCTAAATCATCCAACAAAGATTTGTTGAGCACGTACTATGTGCCAGGACCCTGCCCTAGTGGAGCTCAGCCTAGTGATGGGACAGGCATTTGTGCCACAAACACACATGTAACTAAAGATAAGCTGAGGGAGGCTTTGACGGCCTCTATCTTGCTCCTCACTGAGCACACAGTAGGTGCTCACATACATTTTCTAAATGAATGGAGGACTCTCCAGAGGAGCCGCTGAGAGGAGTGAGACCCTGCAGAACCACAGGAAGGGCGCTTGAAGGAGGTGGAGGCAAGAGGTGGAGAAGCGGGAGGATGGCATCCCCGGAATGAGGGTTTGCTGTTCCCTGCATGGGACACCACGCTGGGTGATGGATGCTGGATGCTGGGTGCCAGGCCCTGGGCAGGGGTCTCCCTGGGAGAAGAAGGGGGCTCCTTCTCCTTTTCAGGAATGTGCACTGCCCCTACCCCTACCCCGGGTGGGCCAGGAGCCACTCGGTCTGCCATTTTGATGCTCTTGGCAGGACCAGGATGCTGTAAACACCCATACGCGACTCTCCTGCAGGGTCTCCGGGTTGCCAGCAATCACGGCCATCTGTTCGCATGGCATCGGGCCCGAGCCCAGTGCCCCGGGAACCGTGCCAGGCAGCGATTGGTTCTGAGGCGTGCCCCTTAAACCGGGCGGGGGGCCTCCTCTTCTGAGGAGCCCTGGGGGAGCAGAAGAACAAAAGACAGATTTCTCTTTCCTTAGAAAGAAAGATCAATTTCACTTAAGACTCAGCACAAAACGAGGAGCGGGGGAAGAAACAGAGAAGAGTGTCTGTGGGGTCCTGAATATTCACAAGCTGCCTCTGCACAGCTCAGAGTCCTGGGTGATGGGGGAGGCACCGAGGGCACACTCCATCTTTAAAACATCCTTCAAAAGTCGCAGTTTCTTCTTGGAGGCACCCCGTTCTCCGTGACTCAGCCGCAGAAGGGCATCGACGGAGGGAGGCCAGTGGAGAAGTTACAGATAGCATTGGACTGGGGACCAGGACCTGAGATCCCACCCAGCCAGGCTATTCAGGGGCTGTGTGGCTTTGGGCAGTGCATTTAGCCTCTCTGAGCCCCCATAAAACAAAGGTGATGGGTGGGTTGTGCAGATTAGATAGGACAGGAGACACGGTAGCATGTCTCTCCAGAGCAAGAAAAGGTCCCAGCGGTGGGAGGTCACTAGGTGCTATGGTGCCTCTGGAACGTGCGTGCACAGTTGTGTGTGTGTGTCTAGCGAGCTCAGATCTTTCTGTGTCTCTGTGGGCAAGCGTGTAGTTGACCATGCCCCCGGGTGGGCCCATCTGTGTTTGCATGTGAGACTCCAGGAAACTGCACCTGTGTGTCGTGGCTGTTGCTCACATATGGACCTGTGGGTCCTCTTATGGAGATCCGAGCGGGCACCAGTGCACATGTGTGTGCACAGAGTCAGCCTGCACTCTGGGCTCACCGCCTCTGGGAGCCAGGTCGTCGGTGGCAGACAGGAGCCGGCTTCTAGTGAGGATTTGGACTGAGGCTTCTTTTCCAGCCACGTCACCTCCTTGGTGGCTTATCCTCAGCCTACCCCACCCATTGTCCAGCTGGCATACACCAGGGTCTGGCACTTGTTTCAAAGTCAACACCCGAAAGGGGCCGGCCATGGGAAATCATGCTGGACACCCCAGCACCATCTGGGCCTGGGGCTGGGGCTCCGGGGCTCTCCATACCAGGACCTCGCGAGCGGGCAGGCGACCTGCACAGAGGGGCTGCCTGGGCTCTGAGCCGAGTGGCAGCCCATCTCTGTGCTCCCCGGAGCAGGCTGTAGAGGGACCGTGGCTATGGCTCAGGCTCCCAAAGGGAGGTCTGAGCAAGAGGAGTGGAGGGGAGGGGGCCCAGCTAACCCTGGGCACAGCGCCCAACAGTTTGCGGGTTCTTTCCCACGCAGAAGCCCACTCCATCCTTGCCATCTCGCCAGGCACAGTGGCTGTCAACCCCATTCCACAGACAGGGAGTCGAGGCTCCGAGCGGGGACCGAGGTTGCACCATGACGTCATTGGCAGTGGATCCAGCACCTCGCCTTCAGCAGCTGAGTAGGCGTGACCCAAGTCACGTTATGGGGAAGAACCACACTTGCAGGGCGTGGCTTAACTGCTGGGCCAGGTGACTGTTAGCATCTCTGAGTAGCACTGCTTTAAGCGCCTAACTCATCCCCACAACAACCCCATGAGGTAAGTACTCCCATTACCCCTATTTCACCCACGAGGACACTGAGCACACACACGGGAAGAAATTTGTACCAAGTCACACAAGTAGCAGGTAGTACGCACGCAGGTGGCCTGTAGCCGCCACACCCGGCTGCCTCCCATGCGGGCCAGGGTAGGTCGCAGACCCATTAAAAAGGAAAAGACAGGGGGGCGGATGGAAGTCCTTCTTGCCTCCTCTCCCCAGGAGAAGTGAGCAAGGTGGCCATTCTGCTGGACAGAGGGACTCCCCAGCACCCGGATGCCCTTCCTCTGCCCCTGAGGCCCGGGTGGGAATTCCAGCCCACCAGGAGTGGGAGACAAGGGACCCGTAAGCTAACAACACCCAGGGGTCGCCCAGGACCACCGTCCCATGCCATCCTCCCTCAAGGCCTGGCCAGGTGGCCCTGTGGCCAAGGGGTCCTCCGCGCCAGAGTCCCGGACAAGGAGGCGGCTGGAGGAGAAGGGTGGGACTGAGACAGGCATCCGCAGCCCCCCCCACCCTGTCGCCCGGCTCACCACAGCCGCCTCTGCCACCACTGAGCCCGCGCTGGATTATTCAATGTAACATTTAATTACACCGAGAGTCTAACGAACACAAGGAAAGTCAGATGTGGAACTTGCACCCCCCGCCGAGCCTCCTGGAAGCCGTGGGGGAAGGCAGGGTTACTCCATATGCTGCTGTGTGGGTGTGTGTGGTACGCGCACGTGTGTGTTTGTGCGCTGGGGGCCTGTCTCCGTGTGTGCGTGTGCGTGTGCGCCTGAGCGGACAGTCTGGGTGTATCTGCCTGACACATACCTCTGTGTGTGTGTGTGTGTGTGTGTGTCGTGTGTCTGACTGTGTCTGGGCTGGGTGTGTCTGGGCGGGCCTCTGTGTGTCTCTGTTTGCTTGCCTTTGTCATGCTGCTAAAAGCAGTTTTGCCTCAAATGATAAACAGTGTTTTCCAGGTCCCCAGTAAGAGTGGATTGGTCAAAATCCTCCTCTGACACTGCATTGCTCTATAACATAGTCCAGCAGGGGGCCCCCTTTGGGACGGCCAGCCTCCCGCCCCAGGAATCCCTTTCCGTCCCATCTTCCTGTGCAGGTCTTTGCAGGTGACCAGGTGTGAGTAAGCTCCTCCCTTCTCCCCTCTTCCTACTTCCCTTCCTTCAGGGCTTCTCCCTCAGCACAGGTCTAGACTTGGGCAGCCCTCTTTCTGGTCACGTTTTCTTCTTCTTTTTTTTCCAAGTAATAAGTCTTTTATTGTTTTATTTATTTATTTAAACATCTTTATTAGAGTATAATTGCTTTACAATGGTGTGATAGTTTCTGCTGTACAAAAAAGTGAATCAGCTATACGCATACATATATCCCCATATCCCCTCCCTATTGCGTCTCCCTCCCACCCTCCATATCCCACCCCTCTAGGTGGTCAAAAAGCACCAAGCTGATCTCCCTGTGCTATGTGGTTGCTTCCCCCTAGCTATCTATTTTGCATTTGGTCGTGTATATATGTCCATGCCACTTTCTCACTTCGTCCCAGCTTACCCTTCCCCCTCCCCGTGTCCTCAAGTCCATTCTCTACGTCTGCGTCTTTATTCCTGTCCTGCCCCTAGGTTTTTCAGAACCTTTTTTTTTTTTTTTTAGATTCCACATATATGTGTTAGCATATGGGATTTGTTTTTCTCTTTCTGACTTACTTCACTCTGTAGGACAGACTCTAGGTCCATCCACCTCACTACAAATAACTCAATTTCGTTTCTTTTTCTGGCTGAGTAATATTCCATTGTATATATGTGCCACATCTTCTTTATCCATTCATCTGTCGATGGACACTTAGGTGGCTTCCATATCCTGGCTATTGTAAATACTGGTCACATTTTCCTATATGCCTATTCTAGAATGTCACTTTGGACCCCAGGCTCCTCCACTGACTTCAGGCTTCAGAGCCAGACCACCTAGGACTGAGTTCTGCATCTGCCGCTCACTGTTGTGTGACCTTAGACCAGACCTTACACCTGGCTGAGCCTGCCTTCCCGCCTGCTAGGGAGCCCCAAATGAGCTGATGTGTAGAAAGCGTGCTGTGTACTGCATGGTACAGCTAGGGGAGCTCCATCACAACGGGAAGGAAGAACAGGAGGCACCCCTGAGTCTTACCAGGGCCGTCCCTGCAGGGCAAGATCAGCCAGTGGAGAGGAGGGTGCATATTCTCCCAAACTGGCCTCAGAGACTAGCCCTCCAAAGATGGCAGTCAGAGGGTGGCACTTCCTGGACAGCAGGACCAGGCTGGGCCAAGGCCAGTTGAAAATTTTCCAGGGACCTGGGCAACACTGCCGACATAAATTGGGGAATGTTGCTTGGTCTGGGCCTGGCACGTGCTCCCTCTGGTCAGTCCCAGTCCAACTCGCCCTCCCCCATTGTTCTCTTACTGTCCCTCCATGTGCTTCTCCACCAAAATCTTCTACCTCAAGAACCAACTTACCAAGTGAAATCCAATCTGCTCAGTCAACAACTTCTGGAATTGTTATATGCTCACACCAAGGCACAAAGACCTACATATAAAACGTTCATTGCCACATTGTTTATAACACAAAGGCTGGAAACAAAGTAAATGCCCCACAACAAGGAATAGGTTCAGTCAATGATGATCTGTTTATCTAATGGGATCCATCATGACCATTATAAAAGAAAACTATCTGGAGGAATTTCCACTTACAGCAAAGTGGAACAGACATTTTTTCCCCCCTGTTTCTCATCCTAAGTTCAACTAAAAACCCTGAACACTTATGCATTTTAAAAAATATGAAGACTCAGAAAGGTGAAGAAGTGTGGAGAAGTGGCTAAGAACCTCAGGACCCAAGAAACAACATGAAGATGAATTCACTGAGTTTTCTTTTTGATACGAGTAGAGTAGGATAATTAAATAGTTAGTTTAGAAATCCCACTAGGGCAGCTGTCCCCAACCTTTTTGGCACCAGGAACCGGTTTCGTGGAAGACAATTTTTGCACAAACCGGGGTGGGTGGGGGATGGTTTCGGGATGATGCAAGCGCATTACATTTATTGTGCAGTTTATTTCTATTATTATTCCATTGTAATATATAATGAAATAATTATACAACTCACCATAATGCAGAATCAGTGGGAGCCCTGAGCTCGTTTTCACTTGCCACTCACTGATAGGGTTTTGATATGAGTCTGCAAGCAATTGATTTATTATGGTCTCTGTGCAGTCGAACCTCTCTGCTAATGATAATCTGTATTTGCAGCCGCTCCCCAGTGCTAGCATCACCGCCTCAGCTCCACCTCAGATCATCAGGCATTAGATTCTCATAAGGAGCACACAACCTAGATCCCTCACACGCGCAGTTCACAGTAGGGTTCGCGCTCCTATAAGAATCTAATGCCACCGCTGATCTGACAGGAGGCGGAGCTCAGGAGGTAATGCGAGCGATGGGGAGCGGCTGTAAATACAGATGAAGCTTCGCTTGCTCGCCCGCTGCTCACCTCCTGCTGTGCGGCCTGGTTCCTAACAGGCCATGGACCAGTACTGGTCCGTGGCTTGGGGGTTGGGGACCCCCGAGGGGATTAAAGACAGAAAGGGAATTTTAAGGGAGTTTGGGAGACTGTTGTAAACTAATGACCACTCAAGAAAAGAATCCAGTAACCGAGCAACAATCTACACTACCTTGAAGGAAGACCAGGCTCATTCAAGTGCCAGGAGCACTCCAGCCACAAACCCAGATGGTTAAAACACAAAACAATAGATATGGGGTCTGAATCTTGTTACATGAAGTCAGGGAGTTAATGGTCCTTGAAGAGTAGCATTTCTGCCTGTAGCCAAGACAGTAATATAGGTGGAAGGGGAAAGAAACTAGGTGAAAGGGGACATGATATTGAAACCTGACATGAATTATCATATTATAGTATATGTCACCACCATTCTGCTAATATACATATGATTTAAATAGTGCCATGACAGTCTCGGTTAGACCATATAGGGTCAAAGGAGGAACTAATGAGGTAACCTTGATGTCTACCCAAAAATGAGGAAGAAGGTGGTCTTCTCCCCTCCCCACTTTTTCTTTGATTATAAAAAGTAGCCCTCTTTGTTCTTGGGACTGTGCTCCCTTGCCGACCCACTTATATCTCTCACAAGTGTCCTATGCTAATAAACTCACTCTTTGCCTATCATTTGGCCTCTCACTGAATTCTTTCTGTGAAGAGACAAAAGAACCTGAGCTTCAGTAAGTCCTGACACCAGGTGAGTGGTTTCAATTAAAAGACAGAAGATTTGAGTCCCCTCCTAAGACAGGGATTGTGGGTTCAAGTCCCAATCTGAGTTTTGGCTGGGTTTGAGTCCCATCTGAGAAAGGAGTGCAATTTCATTTTTGCTTCATATATTCCAGACTTGGAAACACCAATGGGCACAGACAAAAAAAAATCCGCCCAACAAAGGCCTGACTTCTTGAGCTGAAGAATCAGTAAAGGGGCAGCCTGCCAAGACAGAAAGCTTCTAGACACTAACCATTCTACCCCAGAAGAACACCATAGAAAAAACAGTGGCTCCACCCCCACAGTCTAGGGACCCTAAGGTTCCACCCTCAACAGTCTGTAATGACGTTCCCCAGTGCTCACCACCATGAAGGGGAAGCCGAGAAACCAAGTAGGAAGATGGATTTTCATCCTCGCAGTTCGGTAACAAGGCCCTTTTCCCACTCCACTGTGCCAGGGGAGCCTGGACTTCCACTGCCCAGCCAGCAGTAGTGAGACACTTCACTCCTTCCCTGCCCACCAGGGTGGTATCAGAGGAGGCCTAGTGAAGAGGCAGGCCTTGTGCCCCTGCCCAGTAGTAACAAGGCCACCCACCCTTCCGTGGGATCAGTGGAGACCACAACGGAAGCAGTAACGAGGCATTCCTCCCCTTCCCATTCAGAGAGGTATCATTGGAGACCTCGTGGAGAGTCAGAACTCCACCTCCACCCAGCTGTAATAAGAAACCCCCCTCCTTGTGTATCAGTGGAGGCTGAGTGGGGAACTTGAAATTCCACTCCCACCTGATATTAATGAGGTATCACCACCACCACCTTCTGCTGCTGGGGCAGTATCAGAGGAAGACAGCTAAAAAAGAAAGTTTAAGTAAGATCCAGAGTCTCATTATATAATATACAAAATGTGAAAGTTTCAGTAAAGAATAAGATGTCTTACCAGGAACTAGGAGGATAGCAAACAGAATGAAAATTGATAATCAATAGAAAATTGAGATGACAGAGATGTTAGCATTATCTGACAAAGATTTTAAAGCAACCATCATAAAAATGCTTTAATGAGCATAAAAATGCTTTAACAAACCTGCTTGAAACAAATGAAAGAAAAAAGTCTCAACAAAGAAATAGAAGATACAAAGAAGAATCAAGTGGAAATTTTAGAACTGAAAAATACAGTAAGTGAAATAAAACACACAATCAATGGGCTCAACAGCAGAAAGGAAGGGACAGGGGAAAAATCAGTGAACCAGAAGATAGAATAATAGAAATTATTTAATCTGAATAAAAGAGAACAAATAAACTGGAAAAAAAATGAACAAAGCATTAGGGATCTAATGCATTAGGGATGGGACTTTAACAAAAATTCTAACATTAGTGTCAACAGAATCCTGAAAAAAGAAGAGAAAAAAAGTAGGGCCAAAAATGTATTAATACTTGGCTAAAAAAAAATCCCAAATTTAGCAAAATAAAATAGTACAAAGGAAATCAGAAATGAAAAACAGAGAGAGCAAACAGAAAACAAAAAAATAAAATGGCCAAAGTGAGCCCTAACATGTAAATAATTACATTAAGTGTAAATGGTCTAATACATCAATTATAAGACAGAGATTGGCAGGGTAGATGATCCAACTACATGCTATCTATAAGAAACTCACTTCAAATATAATGTTATAAGCAGGTTGAAAATAAAGATTGGAAATATATATATTAAGCAAACATTAATCAAAAGAAAACATAAGTGGTTACATTATATTAGGTAAAGTAGACTTTAAAGCAAAGAAAACTACCAGAAACAAAGAAAGATATTACATAATGCTATAAGGATTGATCCATCCAGAAGAGATAGCAGTTTTAAATATGTATGGACCAAACAATAGAGTGTCAAAATATGTGTAGCCAAAACTAATTGAATTGAAATTTTAAAAACAGACACATCCACAATTATATTTGGATACGTCAATAACCTTCTCTCAACAACTGATAGAGCAACTAGACAGAAAATCAGCAAAAATATAGAACTCAACAACACCATCAACCAACAGGATCTAATAGACATTTATAAAACACTCCACTCAATGACAACAGAATACACATTCTTTTATATTCCCATGGAATTTATACCATGATAGACCATGTTATGGGCCAGAAAAAGAACTCAACAAATTTAAAAGAATTTAAATCACAGAGTGTGTTATCCAACCTCAATGGAATCAAACTGGAAATCAGTAACAGAAAGATAACAGAAAAATCACCAAACACTTGGAAATTAAACAACACTTCTAAATAATCCATGGGTCAAAGAGAAAAATCTCAAGAGAAATTTTTTAAAATACACTGAGTGGAACGAAAATGAAAATACAACATATCATATTTTGGGACACAGCCAAAGCAGTACTGAGAAGGAAATTTATACCACTAAATGTGTATATTTAGTCTCAAACCAATCATCTAAGCTTCCACCACAACAACCTAGAAAAACAAGCGCAAGATAAATCCAAAGCAAGCAGAAGAAGGGAATAATAAAGAGCAGAAGTGAATGAAATAGAAAATAGATAAAATAACGGAAAAAATAATGAAACAAAGAATAGGATCTTGGGGGGAAATATCAGTAAAATTGATGAACCTCTAATAAGACTGAAAAAGAAGAAAAGAAGACACAGAGTACCAATATCCAGAATAAAATAGGGGATATCACTACAGACCCTGCAGACATCAAAAGCACAATAAGGAAATACTAATTTCACAAACTAGATGAAATAAACAAATTCTTTAAAAACACAGACTACCACAACTCACCCAACATGAAACAGATCATTTGAATAGCCATATATATAACTTATAACTATTTAGGAAATTGAATTTGTAATAGAAAAACTCCGCCCCGATCCCCAAAAGAATGAGATCTCTGTGTGCTAACATGGGGAGAAAGGAACAGTGTATTGATAAAGGAATGAAAAGTAAGTTACGGAACAATGTGCCCAATAACATATTTTTGTGAAAGAAAGGATAGAGATATATACAAACGTATGCTTTCATGTACACAGACTATCTCTGGAGGAATGAGGCTGGAAAAAAGGAGTGTGTGTAGGAAGAATGGTTGATTTTTTTATGTTTTTTATTTTTATTTTATATCCATCTGAATACTTTAAACTTTTTTTCTATTATTATTTAATAATTTTTTAAGTTGAATATTTTGTTTTAAGCATCCACATGTCTTCTCTGGCTAGAGCTCAGCCTTACAGACAGATCACCTCTTTTCATGTCTCCGCTTTACCACTCACTAGCTATTATAGCTGAGCCCCAGTTTCCCTTACTGTAAAATGAGAATGAAAATAATGAGAAATAACTGTCTGCGAACGTCAGGACTCTGAATTCAGCAAACAGCACCTTTGTACCTTGCATTGTGCTGGGTGTTGTGAGTCAGGGCAAACCCAGCAAGTGCCTGAGGGGAGGTCAGATGGGAGCCCTGAAAGAGCTATAGGACTGCTCAGGCCCAGGAGAGGGAAGAATGCTATTACAGAGATGCCAGAAAGCAGCACAAACCCATGGTGCCTGGGGATAGGGAAGCCAGGGTGCAGGGCAGAGCCAGGAGCCCTCAGGCTGACAGAGCAGGAAGTTCTCATGCCAGGGGCAAATCAGAGCTCTACTTTGTTAAAAAGACAGAAGAACCAAGATATTTTCCTCCTCATATTCTCAGAGCTGATTTTCTTCCCTGCTTTCTATGGGACTCTAAGAACCGTCAGCTAATAAAACTGTCCCCCAGGTGTTTGACATGCCACCGAAGTGCTGCCAAATGCAGCATGTCCTCAGATCCTCTCTGCGGTCCAGGGTGCAGGCATCCTTGTCCCCATTTACAGATTCAGAAGCCATCCTTGTGCCCTGTCCCAGGTCCCAGGCCTCCCAAGAAAGCCCCATAAACATAGGAAGTTCTAAAGCCAAGATCAGCTTGGAGAGCTTCTGATTCAACACTCTCACTTCACAGATGAGGAAACTGAGACCCAGAGTAGGGAAGGGACTTGCCCAAAGTCACACAGGGCACTCCAATGGAGAAGAGTGTGGACTCCCAGCCTGGTGCTTGTTGCTCTGCATGAGATACACACAGCAAGGCCCCAATCCATGTCTGCTATTATGATGCAGGGATTACCACCCCAGAACTCTGAAATCCCCTCTATTTCTGGGGTTGTCTATTACAAATCAGCAGTAGCAGAATCCCTAAGAAGTTCAGGGATAGAAACTGGTTTCCATATGGCTTCTCTCCTTCTGGGAGAGCCTTCTTGGTGCCCTGGAGCCCCAGCCTGTCTGCAGGAGTGGGATGACCACCTGGTCTATGGGTGTACCTTACAGGTGGCAGCAGGAACTGTGCTAATAAATGCCTGCTATGTCATCTCATCAAATTCTCACCACCCCAAGAGAGCTTGATTTTTTTATCCCCATTTTACAGATGAGGAAACTGAGGCATAGAGAGCCCGAGGATCCAGCTCTACTGCTAGAAAGTAAAACAGACAAATCCCTCCCATGAGAAGAGAAGGGGGGGGATGGGAGGGTGTGGGAGGGTGGGCTCTCTGGGCACTCCCACTTCCGCCTCCAGCCCACAACTTGGGGGAGGGGCTAGCTTCCCTCAGCCTCCACTGGGTTCCTCAGCTCCTCTGCTCAGTCTCTCTGTGATTCAAAATGGGGTGAGTCACAGGCCCCCTCTCTTTCATTTGCTGCCCAAAGTTCCAGCCCCTATAGCGTTCTCTCACATGCTCTCAAGAGACGTCTAACTGATGGCCCCATGGCCAAACATAGCCCTCAGAAGTGTTTTCCTTAGCACACGTGTTTTTTGTTTTGGGTTTTTGGTTTTTTTTTAAATTAAACTCTGAAGTAATTACCAGGATTAAAAAATTGGAACTTTTCACAATAAAATCTGGATTTCTTCCTCTTAAAAAATTGAAAGATCTGGCAACCTGGGTCTACGTTCTCACAGGGCAGCAAGGAGCTGGACCTCCTTGCGATGGGCATTTTCTGCCCGCCACCACATCCAGCCCCCTCTCCCCCAGCCCCCTTCACTCATTCAGCTGGCCTGCCTGCCCTGAGTCTGTGGCTCCTGATATGGGTTCTCAGGCACTCATTCAACAAATATGTATAGAGCATTTACTGGATGCAAATAGTCATTTCACAGGGAGAGGAGGAAGGGAACTCTTCACCCCAGTTGATCCTGTCAGAATCTCCAGGGGTGGTGAGGGTAGCTAATGGGCAAATGCACTTTGAAAAACAATTATCTGTATTGTGACCTAATTTTATATTTGGAAAAATTTAAAAACCTACTACAATTATGCTAGTAGTAATAATAGTGGAACAGCTACTGTGTTCATCACTTTTCATCCATTCATTTAGTCAACATCTGTTCATTTATTCTACATATTTATTGAGCATCTACTGTGTTCTGGCACTGTTCTAGGTGCTGGGGATACAGCAGAGACAAAAAGACAAAACTCTGCCCTCTTTTTTTTTCTTTTCCTTTATAGTTTATTGCAGGACACTGAATATAGTTCCCTGTGCTATACAATAGGACCTTGTTGTTTATCCATTCTATATATACTAGTTTTTATCCGCTAGTCCCAAACTCCTAATCCAATCCTCCCATGCCCCACCTCCCCCTTGGCAACCACAAGTCTGTTCCCTATGTTTGTGAGTCTGTTTCTGTTTCACAGATAAGTTCATTTGTGTCATATTTTAGATGCCACATATAAGTGATATCGTATGGTATTTGTCTTTCTCTTTCTGACTTTCTTCCCTTAGTATGATCATCTCTAGGTCCACCCATGTAGCTACAAATGGCATTATTCCATTTTTTTTATGGCTGAAAACTCTGCCCTCTTGGAGTTGACGTTATCCTAGGATTCTTATTCCCTCCCCACAGCAGCCTGATGGAGGCAAGGGTAGCACAAACTCCATACACATATGGGGAAACCCAGGTCCAGGGGGGTTGAATGGCTTGGCCAAAATCACTGACCACGGCTCCAGCAGCCCCCAGGCCCTGTCTCTAAGCCCCACAGTCCAGGTAGATGACTGTGGGTGCCCCCCCAGCCCCAGCCCCAAGGGAAGCCCAGCAGGGTCTCTGGGGTGTGGCCTCTGGGTGTGGAGTTGAGAGCCAGAGGGCAGGGGATTTGGAAGGTGGTACAGGCTCTGCTCAGAGTTCTGGAGCCCGCCATCCTGGGAATCCCTCAAGTGTGGGAGGCCAGAGGCAGACAGGATTAAGCTGGCACCTGCAGGTCCTGTGTCTCAGAAAGGAGCCCGAAAACTGGGGGGATGGTTATCTGCTGGAGACCCTCTCTAGGCCTCCCGAGAAATCCCAGGCCCTAGTACTGGGCAGCTGATCCCGCCTCCCAGGGACCTTGACCCAGGCTGGGCTGGCCTCTCAGAGGCTACGTTGCTCCTTCCCCTCAACATCTGTTTCCCAAGGTCGTGGGCGGGGTGGGCTGAGGAGCAGTAGGGGACCGGGCACGGGAGTGACAGGGCCTTTGCAAGGACCTTTCTGTTTTCAGTTCTTTCTAGGACTGGGGCTGGGTAGGGCCCGTGACTAGGCTTGGCGTTAAACTAGGAGCGGCCAGGGCAGGTGTAAATTATGCATAGCTATTTCTGGAAACTTATCAGATTTCTCAAGAGAGAGAAATTAATTTGCCTGTTTGGGCAAATAACACCAATTTTTTTTCCCTGCTTAAGGTCATTTTGTTAAAATAAAATTGATTAACGTTCTCTTTAAAGTTTAAGTAGAAACTGCTCAAACATATTTTTATGCACAGAAGCACGGTTTGCGCGCTTCAGTAATTAATAACTCCACAAATAAGCTCACACCGCGCAGCTCGCCCGAGCTCAGCCAGCGGCTCTCGCTGGGTGCCGGGTGGGCGGGGCCGGTGCCAAGTCAGGCCAATCAGGGCTCAGGGAAGGGAGGGGGCGGGCCGAGCCGCTGCCTCCGCCACTCAGGTCAGAGGCTGGGCTGCTGCCGATCCCAGGCTTTCCAGGACCACCCAAGCCCTGGCTCCCACCCGGACTTGAGGCCTGTGCAGGCAAAGGCCGACCCTGGAGGACCAACACCTGGAATCAGCCCTAGTGATGCGAGCATCAGGAGCCGCCATTTCCAATTTGCTCTGCTCAAAAGTGCTTCTGGGGACCCTGAGAAAAGGGCTCTGGAGCTAGACTGCCTGAGTTAAAATTGGAGTGTGAGCAGGTTACCCTCTCTCTCTGCCTTGGTTTCCTCGTCTGTAAGAAGGGAATAACAGTAACCACCTGATAATGTTGTTGTGTGGATTGAAAGAATCAATACCCGTATGGTGCTCGGAATAATGCCAGGTGCATAGTGAATGCTCAGATATTGTTGTTTAACATCATAATTTTTATCTCATTTCAACTTCACAACAACTCCTTGAGATAAGCACTATTTATTCTTCTTCCTATTTTACTTATGAAAACACAGGTGCACAGAGACGTTAAGTGCCTTGCTTGACTCCACAACTTTTAAGCTACAAGGTGTCTTCATATACATGCTTATCTTCCCCTGGACCTTCTTAATTGTCATTTATTCACTTTCTACTCAATTTCTGTATACATTCAGTAAATATTTATCTGCTGCAGATCCTGTGCAGAGGTGCTGGATATACCCAGATTTACTAAGAGTCAGGCTCTGCCCTTGAAGAGATTATAGTCAGGGATTGGTGGAGAGGCAGTGAAGATGGTCTGTGGTGATAGTCATTAGTGCAATTAGCCAAACCTTGCCAGTTTTTAGTTATTCCAGGCACATGGCAGAATTGCACTTCCTGGCTCCTCATCATGGGGTGGGGCCATGTGACAATTGCTGGCCAATGAGTTGTGAGTTAAAGTGCTATGTGTGTGTGTAAGTGTGTGACTCCCAGGCAAGAGCATTAAAATTGCCAGTGTGAGACCCTCCCAAGTTCTCTATTTCTCTCTGGCTTGGTTACTGACCACATTTATGGTAGTCTGCCCTCTGAGCCTGACTTCCCAAGTGACTACAATGAAGGATGGCCATGTAATATGAGTGAGAAATAAATCATTATTGTGTTAAGCCACTACAATTTGGGGACTTTTTGTTACTGCACCATAACCTAACCTATCCTGACTGATACACAGTCCCAGAGACAGACGGTTATAAAAGTGTATAGCTGTCCAGTAATAGACTTTTATGCCAACTATTATCAGAGTTGTTATTATCAGAGCATTTTTCCTGTGCAGGTCAGAGTAGGTTGCTTGGAGGATGAACAAGGCCATGCCTAGGGTGAAATGATGAAGCACTTGCCTTGGGCACAAAATTTAAGTGAATGGCAAAAACTCAGAATAATTCTTTAATGTAATGGGTTTTTTCTTGTTTTTTTTGGTTTTTTTGAATTTACTTTTGGCTGCGTTGGGTCTTCGTTGCTGCCCGCAGGTTTTTCTCTAGTTGTGGCAAGCAGGGGCTACTCTTCATTGCAGTGCACGGGCTTCTCATTGTGGTGGCTTCTCTTGTTGCGGAGCACGGGCTCTAGGCACGCAGGTCTCAGTAGCTGTAGTGCACAGGCTCAGTTGCTCTGCGGCATGTGAGATCTTCCCGGACCAGGGCTCAAACCTCTGTCCCCTGCATTGGAAGGCGGATTCTCAACCACTGCGCCACCAGGGAAGCCCTGTTTTGTTTTGGTTTTTTTTTAGAAACTTGTTTAATTTCTTTTTTGTTAATTTATTATTTACTTATTTATTTTTGGCTGCATTGGGTCTTAGTTGTGGCAGCAGTGATCTTTCGTTGCGGCACATGGGCTTCTCTCTAGTTGGGGCATGCAGGCTCCAGAGCGCATGGGCTGTGTAGCTGCAGCATGCAGGCTCTCTAGTTGTGGCGTGGGCTCAGTAGTTGCAGCACGTGGGCTTAGTTGCCCTGCAGCTTGTGGGATCTTAGTTCCCTGACCAGGGATTGAACCTGCGTCCCCTGCATTTGAAGGCGGATTCTTAACCACTGGACCACCAGGGAAGTCCCTAATGCAATGTTTTTTAAAAAATCAAAGTTAATGCAAAAAGTCAAACAAAGTAGCAAAATTTTTAATAATGACAGGATCCAATGCTGCATTTGCACAGTTCTGCCTCATTGCCTCACAATCCCAGCCCTGTTCCAATAAAGCTTTTTTAAAAACAGGTTGCCAGCCTGCTGGCTGTAGTTTGCCAATTTGATTTTTTTTTTTTAAATATTGTGTTGAATATTGTTTATCTTGATTACTGAGCTTTTTGGTTCCCCCTTAGATTTTGTACCCAAGGGGAGTGCTTCACTCACCTCACCCAGGTCTTGGCCCTGAAAATTAGACACCTGAACTGAGTTTAAAAGTAGAAGTTAACCAGGTAAAAAAAAAGGGAAGGACATTTTAGGAAAAGGAGCATCATGGGTGAAGGCATGGAAGAAGGACACAGCCAGGGGTGTACATGGCAAACTACACCCTACTTGGTACTTCTGGGGAGAGAGGCCAAGCAAGGCAAAGTTGTAAATGTTTGGCTTTTGTTAATTGGTGGGAGTTTTCTCCCCTTCTTAGAAATTGAGGGTGTCATCCATCTTTGCTCACTCTCCGGGCAAGCCTGAGTGAACCAAAGTCAACTGTAAATTGTAAAAATAGTGGCCCTGTGAACTTGCTTGGATAGCTAACAAGCATTTGGGTGATCATTCCTTTGCAGTTGCCTCTCTCTTCTCCAAAGGCTAGGTCCAACCCATCAAGACTAAGGTGGGCCACCTCGGTTTGTTCATTTCCTAAGCTGTGGTCATAGATGGTACCTCATAAGTACCAGCAGGTTTTGCCTTGGGAGGAGAGAGAGGAGCTTCTCAGTTCTGTGGCAGATTAGTTATATTAATGACCCCAATTCTCCATCCCTCCCTGAATCCAGCCCTTTGTGCTGGAATCTTGCAGCTCTTCCCATCAGCAGGTGGGGTATATTTCCCTTCCCTTGAGTCTAAGTTTGGGCGTGTGAGTAAACATGATTCACGAGTGGAAGCTTGAAAGTGCTTGCACAATTGGACTTGCTGTGCTCTTGCCCTTGGCCAATGCCATGAGAAGAACATGCTTAGACTACCCTGCCCGAGGATGAAACATGAAGAGCAGGGCTGAAGAGACTCAGTCATCTCAGCAAGGCCATCCCACAGTCACCCACAGCCAGACACCCAGATCAGATTAGCCAAGCTAAGCCAAGCCCAGCCCAGATCAGCCCAGCCCCATGCACTTATGAACCAAACAGATATTGATTATAGTATGTCACTGAAGTAGATCTCTTAGCCTTCAGATATTTTTACCCATCCCATACCCTTTCCTTGAAACTTCTAAATTTGCTCTTACTTGGAAGCCATCTATGTATGTATTCAATTTGTTTTAGTTAAGAATTGATTCAACTATAAAACAGAAAAACCCAAATAATAATGGCTTGAACAAGAGAGAAGTTTATTTCTCTCTCAAGATCAAGAAGTCTTTTGGGAAGCAGGACAGAGCTAGTACACATTTGGCACTGTTGGAGATCCAGATTCCTTCTATATTGTTGCTCAACCCATGTATGGCTTCCATTTCCACTTCACCTCATGATTCAAAATGGCTTCTGGAGCTCCAGCTATTGCATCTACATTCCAGTCACCAAGAAGAGTAGTGGATGAGCTCATTTCTTCTCTTTAAGGATAATTCTTAGAATTTACACATACCACCTTATTTATATCCCATTGGCAGAACCAATATGACCACCAGTAGTAATATGGCCACGTCCATCTTCTAGGACAGATAGGGTATATTATCTGACCCTCCTCCTCTCCAAGGTAATGTGTGCTCAGATAAAAATCAGAGTTAACTGACTAAGGAAAAGAAGGAGAGCCAGCAGTCTTTCCTACATAGTATGTCATTTTATTCATAATAATAATTATTATTCAATCCATTTGCCCTACAACAAATAGAAGGTGGCCACAGAGGGGAGTCAGACACCCAAGGCTAGAAGGCAGGACACCCAAATTATAGTCTCAATTCTATGCTGAATTGTGTGATCTTGGACAAGATTCTGAATTTCTGTGGGCTTGTTTTAAGCCATCTAAAATCGAAACCTAGTACAACCAGAGATCCCTAAGGATACTTCCAGCTCGTTTCCAGCTTGGGGCTTTTGCGTTCACTGCACTTTTCCCACTGCTCTTGGACTGCTGAGTTCCTTTCATTCTTCCGGCCAGAACACAAGTCACATCCTCAGCAAGGCCGTCCTCAATGTGCCCCTGCCTCTAAGGTGGGTCCCCCATGCATCTCACAC
The DNA here is from genome assembly GCF_949987535.1 of Balaenoptera acutorostrata. Lineage (NCBI taxonomy): Eukaryota > Metazoa > Chordata > Mammalia > Artiodactyla > Balaenopteridae > Balaenoptera > Balaenoptera acutorostrata. The sequence goes on along the minus strand of NC_080082.1, from coordinate 35,050,980 downwards.
AGTCTGGCCCTTTCCCATCTCAGCACTTGTGACCGAGCGCTGCTGGATGTTTATTGGCATGCTTGTTTGTTAGATGGCTGTCATGTGACTGTGAGCTTCACATCACCCATCCATCCCTATATCCCTAGCACCTTATGCAGTGCCTGGCACACAGGAGCAGCTTCATAAATACCTGCCAGATGGATGAATGAATGGATTAAAGTCTTGGTCCTATTAACTGAACACCTGTAGGTGCAGGCCCCACCCCTAAGAATGCATGCTTTAGAAGGGAATAAAAAAGCAGGTGGGAAGTTAAATATTAAACATACTATGAGTTTAGGAGGAAGATTCTCTATATCTAGGGCAACTCGAGAAGGTTCTTCCTATGGCAGGTTCTCTACTGAGACCAAAACCCCTATCCACCTGCTTCCAGAAGCTCTAGGCAGGAAGCCAATGACAGGGACCTGTGGCCCAGGGGACCTGGTCCATTTCTCAGCCTGGGCTAAATTCCTCCAGCCCACAGAGCCACTAGAAACTGATAATTTGTACATGCAAACCCAGCACCAATGAAGTTAGGCCTCCAGTCACCTCGCCCACTTCCCACTGCCAAACCCTGCTCCAGTATCCGAGCTGCTGGTGGCTGATTCCATCACACCCTCTGCTGGAAGGGGCCACTCCTATGTGGGATGCCTGGCTTCATCATCCTCCTAACAATAACCGTGCCACTTCCGGGTCTTTCTCTGTACTCAGCCCTTCCTTTCCTGTAGGCATTCTTTCCTAGAAGCCTCCCAGTGACCCTCTGAGGTCCCGCAGAACTGAGAGATAAAGTGGCTCATTCCAGTTCCAAACCATTCGACTAGAAGTGGGGGACCCCCAAAGCACAGGTTTATAGCCCTGCACTACCCCCCAACCCAGTACTTCCTGATGGTGACAAATACCAGTCCCCGTAAGGGCCGCCATGTCCCCCCCTACAAGCCCCCTCCCCGCACAAAGTCACGAGGGGCTCTCAGCTGAAGCAGCAGGGGCAGAGCCAGCCCGAGAACAATGGGGCAGGGGTGAGGGGGAGAGTCGGTGGGGTTCCCCGGCTGCCTTGTCGTTGCCATAAACCTCATTACCTCGTGGTCCCCTAGGCTGCCTCTCTCCTTACCCAAGGCATCCGCCGGCTTCGCTGCTGATTCCCACATGGCGAGAAAAGCTCTTAAACCCCCCGCTGTATTTTTAATGGGGGCAGTGACTAATTTAGCCCTACGCCACCAACTGTCAAATCAAATCTTCTATTGGTACTTACTGAGGACTCACCTGGGTTCCACGGGGTTCGGGATAAATCGGGCCTGGAGAGGGCCCAGAGACGGTGATCTGGGAAGCCCCCGGGACACGCTGGTCCTGCCCACAGTCACGGCAGCGTCTGAAAGGCAGGCTTGGCTGTGGACTCAGGGAAGCCCACCCCAGCCCCAGCCTGTGGCCGGCCACACTTTGGGGACTACTGATGCCTACCCTGAGGTCTTCCCCTAAAACGGCCGAGTCTCTAGAGGACTAAAAATTGGAGTTCACCACCTTCGGCTTCCAGGAGGTAGGAGCCCGCAAATCAAAGAGCACCTGCTTCATTCTGTCCAACCACCGGCAGGCGTCCACTCTGAGATTCGCAGGCATAAAATACCTTTAGAAAAACCAACAGCCCCACCCATGTCAGAACATTACATGTGGTGGCAGCGAGGGGAACTCTTACAGAAGCCCCTTGATATGGGAGTCAGAAGATGCTGGGGATAATTGCTCCAAATTCCACGCCATGACTTAGTATTACATTATAATTAGGTGCAATCTGTCTGCCTGTTTCATTTCCGCTCTGCAGAGGGTAATAACCGATTTTCCTGCCCCTTGTGAAAAGTTAACAAGGAAGGGCTTCCCCGTGCAGGTTCTGAAGCCCTGGCCTCTGATTGGCAAGTTGGCTGAGCACCAGCACGATGGAGGCATGGGAGGACGGGCATGTGGGAGGCGAAGGCTGCTGGGCCGGTCCTGGGGCACAAGCAGGACCAAGAGGAGGTGAGGCAAGCAAGGCACCTAAGGGTGCAAAGTGTCAGGAAATGTCCATTCTTGGGGCCCCTGAGAGCGGGCCCCCCCCCACCCTGAGATTCTGCATCCTAGGCACCTCGCTTGCCCCAGTAGAGTCCTGGCTGCAGCCACTGGTCTCAGTGCTTCCACATCCCACTGATCTCTGTGATTGGGAGACTGCAGCTCCTACCTGGCTCACTCTGCAGCCCTCAGCTCTGGAGCTCCTGGGGCCGGGCAGCCATCCCTAACTCCTGTCCAATCCCCATGCCTTGGCCACAACGAGAATCCAGGTCCTGCCTGGAGTCCTGGCAAGGTAAGGGTTAACCACGTGACCGGCTTCATCCAGCAGCCAGGAAAGCCATACCCAAGGGGGAGAGGCGACGTGGATGAACGTGAGCCACCCTATCAACCTATTCCGTGGCCTCAGTGTAGTCGCTCGCTTATCCTTGGGCCTCAGTTTCTCCATCCATAAATGAGAAGATCAGAGTATTTAAAGGTTCTTCCCACTCTGACTTCCGTGCCTCCTGCCAGCTCATCCAGTCTGTGTGCATTAGCTTACTATGCTTCTTCCTACCCAAGGGGAGCTGGGTCTATTGTGTGCAGGTCCCCACTAGCATGTGCGATCCACGGGAACTCACACAGGGACACAACCCCGTAGGTGACGACAGCCCTCACACAGCCCTGGGCTGGGGAGGAGAGAACCAAGCAGCCGGATGCTAATCGCATGGATTCCCTTTATTGAACTGTACTAGTTACTGCAGTCAGATTAAGTCACATTTAAAAGCAGACCATCCAGTTGCACTGAAACCGATTATATTCATTACATAGTTTTAATCACTGTCCGGTGAACTGGCAAATCCAATCAAAGCATTAGTCTTTAATTAAAAAATTAAAAGGAAATATTCAGACAATAGCCAAGCAATCACATCACGATGCACAATTACCTAGAATTGCAATTAAAAAGTAGTTAACCAAAAGGGGGGAAAGAAAAACAAGAAAGAAAAAAAAAGAAGCAAAGCAAAAAAAAATCGCACTAATCCTTTTTTTTAAAAACTATCAATATAATACATGAAGGAACAAAGGACAATAGCCTCAAAAAGCGGGTTTCTCTAACTCTAGAAATGTAGTCTGCGGCGGAAACTCTAAAAGCACACTAGCTGTAGCAGGACAATAAAAAATACTGAGCATGGAATACTTTTAATCTCTGCCATTAATATTCATTTCCAGCTGCTTATAATAGCAGCGCCTCATGGCCAAATCATTAGAGTTTTACATCTGGGTTGCAAATGACACTTTGATTGGATGTAATGTTCAAATGGCCCTCCCCACGGCGTCTCCGGCAGGCCTTCTACGGAGAGGTGTCCTGTCGAGCGGTCCCTCACTGTGCGTGCTGGCTCATCGTGTGGTTCTGCAAAGGCGAAGAAAGGGGACACGCATGAGGGCAGAAGAATGGAGAGCGTGCCTGTCCCCTCCCACTCAGTGCATTTACGCCGAGAGCCCCAGAAAAGCATCTCGTTTATTACAAAACAAAATGCAACAAGGAAAAAGTGCTCCGGGGACGCAGCTGCCAAGACGCCACGTTGATTTGGGGGCTTGGGGATGGGTTCCTGTTGCTGCCAACCTGGGCTCCCTATGAATTTTTGTTTTTAGACCATTCAGGTCGTACCGTGGGGACTGGCTATATGGAGGGAGAGGGGAAATGCTGGGGAGGTAGTGGGAATTAAAAACATCCCTGTTCACCTCTCCATCTCCCTTTTGCTCTAACGATCAGGAGGAAATTATAGCTGATCGCCTGCAGGCTTCCCCCAGATCTCCTTCTTGGGCCTTCCGGGGAGCTGCTCTGAGCTTAGTGCAGGGAGACAGCAGACGTGCCTTGCAGTTCTCCAGCCAAGAAACACCCAAGTGGCACGGACATGCTGAGGAAGTGGGCGGTCTTGGTGCCTGCGGCCGAGGCAGGGGGCAGGTCACCCACAGGGAGGGCGCCAGGGGAGGGAGGCTGCCTGTGCCGTCACGAGACAATGCTCTGGCCGGAAGACTGTTGTGTTGTCTGTCCGAATCCGCCTGGGAATCCAGGGCCCGGGTGGGCCCCTCTGGCCAAATGCTTCCCTCTCGCCACAGCCCACGGTATCTCCTCCCTCACACCAGCCAGAGCAGGCCAGCAGTGTAGGTCTGTTTCCACGGGAGCTAGTGGCCTGGGGCTGGGGGTGGGATTTGGCCTCTAAGAGCCTACAATCTTTTTGTTTCTTTTCAGTGGTCTGTGTTCCAAATCCACACCAATCTCATCAAAGCCTCAGATGGTATTCGACCTCATGACACCTGGAGAAAGGAAGCAAAATCCACCCGGGGCAGGGCAACCCTGCTCGGGGGCAGCACAGGACCCCCCAGTGACGGGGAGCAGCCTCCCCAGAAGTGGGCGCCCCGCCAGCGTCGCCACTCCTCCGGGGCTGGGAGCCGCACCTGCAGCTCTGCCGATGACCACCAGGGGTCAGGCGTGGCGCTGCGTCTCTCTCCCGGGCTCCGGGTCTGGGCGGTGAGGGTGACCAGAGGATGCCTGCAGCTTCGCGGGGAGGCCTGGGGCCACCTCCCCGGCCCAGGGCCCCGGTGGCAGCCCCTTCCCACGGAAGGCACGGCTGCTGCCTCCCGGCGATGGCACCAGCCCCTCCGGTAAGCCCACGGCCAGGGAGAGGCAGCGCCCCGTCCTCACACAGCAGACGCCCGCTGACTCCCGAGGCACAGTACACCAACCACTGCCGCCCTCCGTCCTTGGGCTCCCGGGCACAGGCCACGTGGCCGGAGTTTGGCAAGCACACGTGCTATGTGCGGTTGCACGCACATCTCTGTCGATCCTCACAGCAGCCTTACAAGGTAGGACGGGGTAAAATGAGGAAACTGAGGCTCAGACAGGGTACAAGTACATCCAGCTAGGAAGCAGGAGGGGTGGCCACTGGAATCCAAGAGAGCCAGGGGCTTGGGCGAGAAGGCAGGGTTCCCACAGCGCCCTACGCCCTCGTGGGCACCCAGTCGGCGGATCATCTGAACTCTCCAGACGTGAGCACAGACTCTGCCAGCATTGCCTGGCACCTCGGTGGGGTTGTCAGGGACCCAGAGGCACAAGGCAGGTTGTCTGAGGCCACAGATGGGATGCGGCGGTTTCCATGGGAGCGCCCACCCTGCCGCCGAGGCACCTCTCCCTGCGCTTGTGCACGGCCAGCAGCCAGTCCTGCGGGGAGCTGAGCCCACCCTACATCAAACCACCCTCCTAGCTTCCAAGCCTTTGCTGATTCAGCTCCTGCCTCCTCTCTCCTCCCAACCATGCTACTCGTGAAGTCCTCTGGGCACACGGCGCTTCCCATCTCTGCAGCTGCTCGAGGAACCTCCAGCCCAGCCCACGGCCCCCACACCTATGCGCCTCCCGAGGGCCAGCCTGGCCGCCTCTGCTGAGCGGCAGGTAGCGGGGCATTACTTCCTTTCTTGACCCCAGCACCTGGCCCAGGGCTGCACACTGTGCTGACCGGACCCCCGGGCCTCCCATGCCCAGCGGTGGTGCAGCAGGTGCAGCTGCCAGGAACGACGTGGTGGTCTCCCTCACCCACCCTGACAGCAGCCAGTGAGTTAACAGTGCCACGTGGCCTGGGTTCTCCGGGTGTGGTCCAGTCCTTCTTGATTTGTGGGGGTTGGGGAGGAGGAAGAAGAGGGACATTAGGAAGGTAAACATGTATAGCCCTTTCCTCATTCTCAAATTATGGCTCCGAGGCTCTGGCACCAAGGAGACACTGAGTAAATGTTTTTGAATCAATGGAAGGATAAATAAATGAATAAATATATGGGTAGGATGTAGGTATGTGGAAAGGGGAAAGGACATGCCAAGAGGAGGGCACAGCATAGACGAAGGTATGGAGGCTGGAGTAAGCTTGGCACAGGCAGGCACCAGTGGGGTGATCCCAGCACAGAGGTCATGTGGAAGACTGCTGGGAGCCCTGAATGCCCCTGAGTGTGGGCTCTTTCATAAGCAGCAGAAAACCAGATGATTTCTGATCTTCACAAAGTCCTCAGGACCATCCACCAGCAACATGGGAAAAGGGGGATGTCCAGGGCTCTCTGGATAATGAAGCAGCCTCTTGCCAAGATGCCAAGAACAGGGCCGGTGTGACACACATGGTCCACACTGGCTCAGCCAGGCACAGAAATCCTGGTGATGGAAACCTACACCTAGGACTGCTGGTTAGGACAGTTCAAGAATAAATGCCACTTCTCAGGTGAAAACAACAGTGGCCTTCTCTCTTAAGGGGCAGTAGCTGGCGGTTCTTCGGTTAGACTCAAGGAAGAACTTCCTCAAAGAGGGTGAAACTTCCTTACCTGAAGTTCTACAGGAACAAAAGCCCAGGATGTCACAGCAGATGGAAACGTGGAAACTTGATGCCCCGAGGGGGCCAGGCACCAGAATTCATTCAGCACTGTGCTGTGAAGTGCCTGCTGGGTGCTCTGCCCTGGGACGGGCAGAGAGGAAGGGAGGGGATGACTCCAGCTGGGCTTGGCCCTCGAGGAGCCCGACTGCGTGGGGTTGGGGGGATGCCTAGAGACACACAGACACCCAAACGATGGGTGTGGGTTTAAGGGTGCAGAAGGGCGGCTCTGAGGGAGCCCGGTCCAGGCCGCCCAGTAAGTATGGGGGTGGCTGAGAAGCCCCTGTGCTCGGCCAGGATGGCATCAGCTCCTCCACAGGCCCAGGGCACAGTCTCGAAAAGGGCAGAGGGGGTGGCAGGGACCGTCTCGAGGACTCAGCAATCGCCAGCACACCTGTGCGCTGAGCGGCTCCCGGCGGAGCCACTGGCGAGTGGCACAGTTCAATAACCCTAAAAACCCGTCGCTGCTTCCCCCACGGCTTGAAGCTGCGGTTGGTTCAAGGGATGAGGGAGCTTCATCAAGTCTTCTTAGAGCTCCTTCCACCCGGCATGGTTCTCACAAGGGCATTTTGGCTTAATGTCTATTTCTCTGTTTATGCCTGTGCTATATTTAGCCCCTTCAGAGAAGGAAGAAAATCGTTTTTTAAAGATGCTACCAACCCCGCAGAAGAACACCTCCCAGCATCATAAAGGCCGGGGCTGGGGCAAGGGTGGCAGCCGGCAAGGACCAGGAGGTCCCTGGTGTGTGTGTGGGGGGGGGGGCTGGCATCCACACGGGCCTCTCTGCCTGCCAGGGAGACGCAGGTGTGGGCCGAGGAGCAGGTGAGAAAAATAAAATGGGAGAACGGAAGGGGGGTGGGTGGCACTGGTTTGCGGCCGAGATCCATCCTCTCGGCAGAGCCAGTGCGCCTCTCCTGGTGGAGGTTTCTGGTAGGGCCTGTTCCGAGCGCCTCTGCCTGGTGCACTGGGCCATCTGCCCCCAGGATACAAGTTAGTGACGGGTGAGAGGTCGGGCCCTAGCTGGGATCCTGGTGAACCCTCTCTCTGTGGAAGTCATCCGCAGAAGGCTGAGGCTGAGGATCCCTCTGTCACACCCTCACATTCATTTACATGGCTGTTCGTTCATTCATTCATTCATTCGTTCATTCAGAAAACCTTTACTAGATCCCTGGGTGACAGCCACCATGTTTGTTGCTAGGAATTCAGCAGTAAAATAACCTGGATTTGGAGCGAAGGCAGGGTATATGTTGGGCAATGAGGGAGCATCACGCTCACGGAGTCCGTGGCTGGACCATCCTTCCCAAAGCACAGACACACCCTAGCATGGGCCAGTTGGAGATTCTGGTGGGGGCCCCATTCACTAGCCCCAGGAGGCATCCCTGACTCAACACACCTCCATGCCCTGCAACAGGCATGCATACGCACCACATGCACACACACATATGCACACACACACACAAACACTGGTGCGTCCCCCACCCTGGTCTGCAATCAGGATTTCTTCTCCAGGTCTTGGCTTTGTGTTCTGTCCCTTGGTCTGGGACCCTGCTTGGTCTCCCTTTGATGCCCACTCGCCATAGAGTCAAGGAGAAAAGACTAGTGGTGCTTAAACATGCTGGCTGCCTGGTGGCCTGGAAAACACCGCCTGTGAGGCAATGAGAGACTGCTCTGCACATCCTGAGATGCACGGGCACAGGCTGGAGAGGATTTCTCTGCACTGCGGGTCATTATTAGCTGCCTCTCCTGTGCTCCAGCCACTCTGATGACAAAATATCTCTAAAGTCCTGGCACCTCGCCTGGTCCTTTGCAAGTGCCCCATTTGTGCTAGCCACTGCCCTGAGGGATCCCAAGGCAGGGGGCAAGCCCTTATGGGCTGAGATGGGCTGAGTCCCGGGTTTGAATCCTGGCTCTGCCACTTACTAGCCATGTGACCTTGAGCAAGTTCCTTGACCTCTGGGGGCTTGTGGGAGGGGGGGTGCAGAAATAGCAGAACCCACTTCCTAAGATGCCCTGAGGACTCAGGAGATAATGTGTGTGTACTTATCCCAGGCTGGCCAAGAGTAAGTGCTCCATACATTGCCATAAACGGCGTCCAAGATACAGGGAGCTCCGTGAACGAGGGGCTGTTTGTTCCCTGCTTGTACCCCCATGGCACCAAACACGTTTGGGGGCTTGCAGGGGGAGCTTCTTGGAGGTCTGACAGACTGATCCCTCTCCCAGCTCCTCCTTCTGTGTGTCCCCGGGGCTGGCGAGATCTCAGGACCGCTCCAGAGAAGGCAGCATCTTGGATGGTCCTATCTCTGGAACAGCAGCGTCTAATAAAGGCCCTCCCCGTGTTGTCCCCTCCCCACCAGCCCCCTGGCTACAACCTCTGTACCCACAATTCACTGCTTTCCCTCCCCCCAGGGAACAGAGTGGGACGTCTGGTGAGGCGAGGAGACTTCGTGGAGGAGGGAGGAGGTGTGTACTCATCCCGTCATTCGCTCATTCGCCCGTCCCTTCCCCAGCGGTTCACGGAGGCCCCAGCCGGGCGCTGGACACACGGAGGTGGAGGAGGCCCAGCCTCTCCCTTGAGAAGCTCACAGTTCCACAGTGAATGGGGGCGGCCTGGACTCAAAGACCCTTACCCTCAAGGGGCGCAAGAGAAGGACCGGTCCCGGGGCCGGGCCTCACCTCCCTGTGGCAGACTTAAGGGCGCAGGGACACAGCCCCCACACCCAGAGCATCCCATCCTCCCTGCTCACCCAGCGCCACCTGCAGAGCCCACCTGGCTTCGCCACATCACCTCCCTCTGGTTCTAGGTTGGGAAAGAGGCTGTGGTTAATCCCCTTTCTCCCCACTGCCTACCGCTGGGCCACTCCCTGGCGGCTCCAGCCCCAGTGGCTCGCACAAGGCTGGTGTTACAAAGAGCAGTCTGCAGGAGCAGCGACCAAGTCCAAGAACCTGCCTTAACCACGGGAGGATTCGTTTCCAGGGGAAAAGGTAGATCCTTCGGGCTAACACTGCAGCCGTGTTCAGGCTCAGCGAGGTTCTGTTATTTGTTTGTTTAACAAACACGGAGCCTGGCTGTGTGTGGTAGACGGAAGACAGACAGAGAGAGAGAAAGAGACAGAGAGACAGAGAGAGAGAGAGGCACATCCTGGCCTGCTACCAGCTCATGGCTGAAGGAGGGGGTGAGATTTCACAAAAAGGGACTGTGGGGAGAACATTTCTGATTGGGAAGAGCTTAAGGAAAAAGTTGGCCTCCCAGCTGCCCTTTGAGGATGGCTCGGGTTAGGATTTGCACTGGTGTGTGTGTGTGTGTGTGTGTGTGTGTGTGTGTGTGTGTGTGTGTGTGTGTGTTCGCTTTCCAGGGAGATGGGACCACCCAGACAAAGGCTGAAGGTGTGAAGAATCCTGACAACGATCACCGCTAACACTCCTCGTGAGCTCAGTGTGTCATTCCTGACCCTTCACTTATATTAACTCATTTAAGCCTCACGACAACCCTGGGGACTAAATACTCTCATTATCCCTATTTTACAGATGAGAAAACTGAGGCACAGAGTGGAGGTGCTACAGCTGGTTAATGGTGGTGCGGGAGCTGCACCTGTGCGGTCTGTATGCAGAGCCCACCCTTCACCACAGCCCTCTCCTGCCTGTGAAATGTGAAAAGTGCAGCATATGTTGGGGGAACAATGAATAATTCAGCTTGGCAGAAGGACAGGGTATGTGCCGTGGAGACAAGCCTGGAAAGGAAGGAGGGGGTCTTATTGATGAGGGTCCGTGATGCCAGACGAGGCAGCTTGCCCTTAAATCTGGGCCACGGGGAGCCATCGAAAGTACTTGAGCTGCAGAGTTACACGAGAGGCAAGGAACAGGGAGACGCACACACCTCCAGCCGGAAAGGTCTATCGGCAGGGCCTTCAGGCTCTCCCCCGGCTCTGCGCCCTTCTCGGGCCCCCACCCACGCCCAGCACACGCGCCGTATCTTTCCCTTTGGGGAGGGTACAGGTGCAGGCAGCCCTGCTTCCCTCTCTGCTGTGTATCACCTGGGCAGCCCCTCTCTGCTAGTGAGCACTTATTTTTAGAAGCATTTGACAATCGTCCAAGGGTCTAAGACGAACAGATGGCCTGTCTTAAAGGCTCGTATGTTCGCTAGTTTGCACTTCTGACAAACGGTAAGCGCACTCGAGAGCACACCATAAACAGCACTGAATGAATACTCAGAACACAATTTCGTTAATGCACGTCATGAAAATTAGGAGTGAGTGATGGCTGAGGTTCTCTCTAAATGCCTGCCCGGTGACGCAGCCGCTCTCCTGGGGACCCGGGGCCCTGATGTGTATGCGCCCCACGTCCCCCTGGGCCCACCAAGCAAGCCGGAGGCTGCCCATTTGCACAGAGGGCAAGGAGAGGTTCGCCCGTGTGGAAGGGAGACCCGTCCTTGGCATCGGAGGGTCCTGAGTGAAGCTGGTGACCCACCGCCCTGGGACAAAGCCTGAGATATCCCACGAGGCCAAGGCAGCTCCTCTGCGCGTGGGGATGTGTGTGGGGCTTCCCTGACCCTGCCTCCCAGACAGCCAGACAGGCTGTCGTCTGCCAATCCAGAGCAGCAGGAAGTGAGTGGCGTACCCGCTTAGCTGGGGAAGTCTGTCTCTCATGTGAGAGCCTCAGTTCATGCGGAACTCCTGGCGTGGAGGGAGATGCCAGCTTCTAAGGGGCAGTAGGGTTGGCTTTGGGGGGATCTACTGCTTTCTGGCAGAACCCAGAGCAGGAGCAGTTTCGGGGACCTCAAGTCACCTGGGGCCACGTGAGGAAGAGCCGCGTGGCCCTGACTGCTGCTGCTGGACGTGTCCCCAAAGGAGCGGACTGTCTGCTCTCTTTCATTCTCCTTGCTGCTCTAAGGACCCCGGGTGGGCAAGCGAGTACCCCCTCTAAACCCCTCTCGCCAGTGCCCAGCAGCACCCAGGACCCAAGAGCCCAAAGCAGGTGGCCTGGCCAACAACCAGTCCCGTGAGTGGGAAAAAGATCTTCCTTTGAGTGAAAATGTGGGAGAAAATGTTGCTGTGAAAAAAAAAAGCCCAATAAATTCCCAAGGGGGCAGGTTCTCTACGGCTGTGCTTTGGAAATAAAACCCACCAGAGAATAGATTATTAGGAGGGAACTGAAGCCTTCTATTAGGACTCAGCCCGTAAACAGGCTCCCATTCAGAGTCACCCAACAAAACAAGGGAACTAATAATACCTGCCCAGAGGGCCCGCGGACTCCGGGGAACTGCACTTCAGCATGCAAATGGCCCCCAGTCGGTCTGTTTGTGAGCAGAGAATCGCAGGCCAGCGACTCGACTTTAGGGAGCCGCTGTGCGAGGGAAAACGAGGGCTTACGGCTGTGTCACGGGCAGATGAGGGTGAAATCTTTCCAGGGCTGCTTAGAGACGTGCCCCTCCTCAGCAACAAGCCTGACGCCGAGTCCCCAGTTAATTCGGCCATCTCTGTTGCTGGATCTCCAAAGGGAGGTGGGAGCCCCTCAGGGACAGGGCGCCCAGCAAACCTGGGACAAAGGACCGAGAATCAAGGGTTTTGGCCGTAGTGTGCCAGGCGACCACAAGTTAGTTCCCTGCTGTGGATTCTGGCCCCTCCTGGGTGGGGACACTGCACTGGCCTGTCACGGGTCACTGGGAAGTCCATTCTAAACACATTAGCCAAGGGCTTGCTTGGAACCAGCCCCTGGGGTTCATCTCAAATACGAATTAAGACATGGCCCCCTGCCCCCAAAGAGCCTGAGTCAGACCTCTGAAAGATAGGATTCCATCCTGCCGGAGCAGGGCAGGAACCGAAGCGTACAGGCCACCAGAGCCTGAGGAGAGACCAAGGCAGAGGTGCTGAAACTCCATTAAAAATGGTGCGGGAAGACGGGGCTCCCAAGACCAAGAGAGGGGTCTCTCCTCCCACCTCAGGACACATGTGCCCGTCTTAGTGACGGTCACAGAAGACCAGGCACCCACACGGATGGAACATCCTATCAGCTGGGGCACCACACTCACAGGGTAATATACTGAAAAACAGCGGCTGACGTCGGGGAGACCCGGCTGCTGTGGGCAGAGCTTCCCTGCCACGTGCCGCTGGGCCCGGACTGGACAGAGGCCTCCGCTCAGGGGCCAGGTTGCTGTCGGGCCCACTCGACCAGCAAGCTCCACCCAGGCCAGGTGCAAGGCAATAAGGTACAGTGGGGACTGGTGTCATCCCAAGAACCCCAGCCTCGTGGGAAAGGGGCCGCCTTCGTGGGCTCCAGGTAATGATGGCCCTGTGGGAATGCAGGCCCAGCGCTGCCAGCACTTCTGGTTCTGTAGGGAAAACTGAAAAATCGAGATTTTTTAAAAAATAAAACATTTGATATTTAAAGCGTGATGCAGCCAATGAAAACATGTCTGTAGGTCAAATCTGGCCCACGGGCTGCCAGCTTGAGGCCGCTGGTATTTTGAGAGGCCCTCAAGATGCTCGAGATATCTTCCAGTACACTGAGTGGCTGATGCCCAGGGTGGGGGGAGGGTGGGCAGTGCTATTAGATGGCACGTGGCCCGTCATTATTTAGGGTCCTCACCTGAGGGAGTGGGATGTGGGACCCTCCAGGGTTATGTTCTGAAGAAGAGGATGGAGCCTAGAAGATGAAGCTCTGTTGAGGCCAGCATGGTCCCCCAGGGCCTGGGTACTGCTGCCTTGAGGGCGGGGCCCACCATGCCGCCTAAGGGTTTCTGGGCGCGCCAGGTGCTAGCAAACCTGGGAAACCCGCCTTCCCTACGGTCACACAGGAGCATCAAACTGGCCATCTTGGGGAGGGGAAGCAGACAGCCCCTCCCTCAACCACTCAGAGAGAACAGCACCAGTTTTCCACAACCACCTCGTTCGAGAGTCTTGATGATAATCCCCTCGTACCTCCCTTTCTTCCAAAGAACTTGAGAATCCTCCCACCCATCATCCGCTGTATCTCACGGGGGAGAAGGAGAGAGCCAGGCATTGTGTGGGCACTGCCCTTGGGGGCAGTTATGAATGCAGCGTGGTAGGACAGGGCTCCTCTCCCCTCCGCACCTACACCCACCCCCAAATGCACACTCTCACAGACACCCCGAAGTCACACATCAAGGAAAGTGGGAAATCTCTGCATAATCCCCCATTGGGTTCCAAACACATACACACATGCACACTCACAGGTACCCCAAAATGAAATGCACGCAGGTACACACACACTCGTGGATAGTCCACAGGCACCTACACACAGTCTCACAGACAACCACAATCACACACACAATCGTGGACACCCCACAGTCCCAGGCGTGCATGCACACACACACGTTACACTGACAACATGCTGCAGAGTGGTTCAGGGGTCGGTTATTGTTATTTTTGGCTTTTCATCTCCCCACACAGTGCAGTTAACCTGCCCTCACTCACACCACTCGGGGGACACCCCTGCAAGCCCCCGCTTGCCGATGACCCGGGTTCCAGCCAGGGCTTCCTCTTCATGGCCATGGGACACTGAGAGAACAAAGTGCCATGAGAGGAATGTCCCAGGTTCTCTCTTCCAGGGAGCAGGGAAGTGGGCGATCTCTGCTTAACCTCCAGTGGGTCCCAACCACACCCAGAAGAAATCCAGGCCCCGGACGCCAGGCCTGACAGCCCTACAAGGTCCGGCGACTGCTGGCGCCGAAGCCTCTACCACCTTCTCTCAGCTCCCCACCCAGGCCAAGCTCTTTCCTCACTCAGCCCTCTCGGCGGCCACTCCACTGCCCCGAGGCTCCCCCCACTTTCCCCAGGCTCCTCCGCATCTGATTTCTGTGCCCTGGGAAAGCCCTTCCTGCCCATATGATGAGGGGCCCCTGTCTTGGTGCAGCTCCTCACCTGCACAGGTGTCCTTCTAGCACTTTCCTCAACCTGCGGTGACCAGGCTGTTTCCCTGCCCCTCACTAGGCCATGAGATGCAGGAAGGGACCTCACCTCTCCATTCTCTGCTGGGCCCCGTGTGAGCTCAGAGCCCACGCTTGCTAAAAACTCAGTATTTCTGAAATGACAGCCAACGAGCGATGGTAGTGAGGCAAAGCCTCCACTGACAGGGCCCGGGAGAGGAGAAGAAACAGAGCTGCCCCTCTCCTCCATGTCCCCGGCCCCGCCCAGGGCATGCTATACTTTTCCCTCAGAAGTCCAGGGATCCTTTGAAGACACTGTGCTAAGTGCAACGAGCTGGTCACAGAAGGACAAAGACTGTATGACTCACTTCTATGAGGTTCCTAGAGACAGGAAGGAGAAAGGTGGTTTCCAGGGGCTGCAGGAGGGAGAGGGAGTCACTGACTCATGGGGACACAGTTTCCGTTTGGGAAGATGGAAAAGATCTGTGGATGGTGGTGATGGTTGCATAACACTGTGAAGGTACTTAGTGCCAATGAACTATCTGCTTAAAAATGGTTAAGGGGAAAAAAAAATGGTTAAGGGACTTCCCTGGTGGCACAGTGGTTAGGAATCCGCCTGCCAATGCAGGGGACACGGGTTCGAGCCCTGGTCCGGGAAGATCCCACATGCTGTGGAGCAACTGAGCCCGTGAGCCACAACTACTGAGCCTGAGCTCTAGAGCCCATGAGCCACAACTGCTGAAGCCCACATGCCACAACTACTGAGCCTGAGCTCTAGAGCCCATGAGCCACAACTACTGAAGCCCACATGCCACAACTACTGAGCCTGTGCTCTAGAGCCCATGGGCCACAACTACTGAAGCCCGCGTGCCACAACTACTGAGCCTGTGCTCTAGAGCCCGTGGGCCACAACTACTGAAGCCTGCGCGCCTAGAGCCCACGCTCCGCAACAAGAGAAGCCACCGCAATGAGAAGCCCGCGCACCGCAACGAAGAGCAGCCCCCGCTCGCCACAACCAGAGAAAGCCCGCGCACGGCAACAAAGACCCAACGCAGCCAAAAATAAATAAAATTAATTTTTTTTAAATGGTTAAGATGGTAAACTTTATGTATGTGTACTTTCCCACAATTTTTAAAAAATTGGGTGGGATCTTACAGAGTAAGCGGGCAGGTGGGAGGATGAAATGTCTGCCGCATTCTACAGCTGAGAAGCCAGGGCCAATCCTGCGCTGTAATCCTCATGTCTCTTGTTCTACAGAAGACATCTTTCTTTTTTTCTTTTGGCCACGCAGCATCTGGGATCTTAGTTCCCCAACCAGGGATCGAACCCGCGCCCCCTGCATTGGAAGTGCAGAGTCTTAGCCACTAGACCACCAGGGAAGTCCACGTCTCTTGTTCTAGGGTTGGAAGTTGGAAGCTGGTAGTTGCACAGACTGTAGCAGCGAGACGAGGCGTGTAGAGGCCTCGGCTGGACGGGTGGGAGCTATAGCATCCAGGGGAACGTATCACTGGCCAGAATTGGCTGCAAGGCCTTTTCCACCTCCGTGATGCATAGGGCTTCCTCTGCGGTGCCCGAGCCTATGGCTATCATCAATGGCACGGCTCCCGGGGCCACAGAAGAACAGAGGACCTCTCGAGACCTTTAGAACCAGGGGCTTTATGCCCTGAGCACAGGGGCCTGAGCCACACGGCGGAGAGGCCTCCCCTGCAATTACCGCCAAGTCCAAAGGACTGGGGCCTTGACAGTTTTCAAACCCTGCTGGATGGAAGTGTTTCCTCTGCTACTTCAGTGGGGGAACAGGAAGCATGCATGAGGTATACCCACAGACGTATTTTGCCATGTTGGGAAAAAAAGTGGGTGGAAATTTTCCCTTTAATTTTTTTCTGAAATCTTTCCAGGCCTTTACAGCTTTAAATATTTATTCATTAAAATTTGATGAGAAAACTCAGCTCCATATGTAGTCATCATATTTCACAAGCCAAAAAACCAGGACAAATAGCCAATAGCTGGGACAAAATACTTGAAATCAGGACTGTCCTGGAAAATCTAGGTCACACGGTCACTAATTATACAGAACACATATGTTCTGGTCCCTCAACTAACCCAGTGCTTTCAGATTTTATAAATGATATTTTAAAACTTCGATCACATCCTTTTCTTCTTTCCTCCAAATTTTTGCTAAGAGGAAAACTTTCCTGCATCCTCAAAATTTCTAGAAAATTAACCCCTGCAGAGGGAGCGCTGTTCTGGCAGATTATTCTGAGGGTGGTCCTCCTCAGAAAACATGGCTCATCACCCCCCCCAGAATGGCTTCTGGAGCCCACACGGCCCAGCCCCCTCGCTGACAGACCCCCAGGCTGCAGGGCCAGAAGTTCTGAAGATGGACTTAATTTGCTGTGATGAATTGTGTGCATGCACCAGCGATCAAAACTGCAGCTGAGACCGATTATATTTAATGATCGCGAAGGTTCTTATGAAAACACTTGGGCGTATATCCTTGTCCATTCGGAGAGGACATCCAGCCCAGTACAAAGCAAAGGGCTAAGGGTGACCTCTACCCACCTAGAAAGGCAGGGCTCCTTAGGAGCTGGGCCCACTGATGGGGCTAAAGAACACTGTGGCCCAGCCTGCAATGCCTTGTCTGCCCTCAGCTTCCAACCACACTCAGCTTCAGCTTCCAACCAAACTCTAGGCCCATCGGCGCTGCCCACACACCTGCTGCACCTTGACCAAGTGGGTCTGCCCTGCGCCTTTGCTTCCACCACCAGAACTCGATGGTTTCCATGAGGCAAACAAAGGATCATCTAGACCCCCAGTCCATCCTGCCCCACTCAACTCATCAGAGGTGTGGGGGGGACGGGGGGGAGCACAGGCAGTTGTAGGGTGGGAGGAGGGATGGGTGGCAGTTAAGCATGGAATTAAGAGCACACGAGGGAGGGGTCATGAAAGCTGTGTAGTTCCCAGCACTTAACACTCAATACTGATGGATGGCTGGATGGCTGTGTAGCTAGATGGATGGAAAAATGGTTGCTGGATGATGGATGGATGAGTAGATGGATGGATGGAAAGATGGATGAATCGATGAATGTGTGGATAAGTGGATGGGTGGCAGATGAGTGAATGGTAGGGGAAAGAAAAGTGCACGAATAAATAAGTGGGAAGGAGGGTAGAAGGACCGGTGGAAATACAGTGGGGCTTTGGAGTTCAAATCCTGCCTTAGCCACCTAATATATGTATGTGACCCAAGGCAAGTCACTTCACTTTTCCAAGTACCTATTTACAAATAATACTGACCTCATAGCCTTGTTATGAGCTTCAAATCAGGTTACATACGTAAAAATGTTTACAATATGTAAAATGGTACACGGATGTCTAATATTGCCATAATTACTACAGATCACAAGGCTTTGCCATCACTGTCAACTCCAAAGCACGGATGACGCCGCATGTTTGAGGTGGCAGCTTCAGAAAGAAGGGTGGGGAGACTGAGACGGTACCATCGGGATGCAGCTGTGGGCCTGTGCATCCACATCTGGTTTCACTGGGGGGACCAGTCACTGAGCTGGAGAGCAGGGAGCCCCACTTGCCTGCCTGTTCAAACACCCAAACCCAAATGGGTGGAATACACTCCCCACTCCCACCCTGGGCCCCACTCCTCCCAGCTATATCGCCCTTTCCCAGCCTCAGTTTTCAGGTCTGCAAAAATAGTGGGAGTAAAGCCCACTTCTAGTGGTTCCCGGTTGTTGAGGCAGCAAAAAGATAATATATACAAACTGTGAAGTGCTGCCGCAGGGCCGCAAACTCAGAGCCCAGGTGGGCAATGAACTGCGTGAGTCCAACCAGGTCGGGGGCAGTGCTGAACCAGAGCTCACATCCCCGCGTCTGAAGAGGGCAGCTGATTGTTGCCAGGCGGGACTGTGGTCCAGGGGCTGCCAGGTCTCATTTGTAGAAAAATCAAGAAATCTAGCCATTTAGTGTGGTGGTAAAGAGACAGAATCTGGGGCTGGTGGCCTAGGCCCAGGACTGACTAGCTCTGTGGCCTCAGGGAGTTAGTTAACCTCTCTGTGCCTCAGTTCAGTTACCTCAATAACAGAGGCATTGTGAGGATAGAACGTCTTAATGTATAGAAGTGCTAAGAACAATGTCTGGCACGTAATAAGCACTATATTAATGGTAGCCACTATAATTATAGGAAATCTCCATTTTGAAACATAGACAACCATTTAAAGGTTCCAAAATCCCCAGGGTCATGGGCTAGGAGTTTTTAACCTCACTGTAAAAATGCTCAACGTTACTATGATAATGACATTTCCCTGTGTGTGTCTTCTCCCTTCTATGTGAGGGGAGGCTGGACGGGACCCCTCTTCCTCATTCTGGAGAACCTGAAGGGAAGGAAGGGCTTGGCATGCTCCCACTGGGAAACCCAATCAATGCCCCAGACAATTTCAGCATCTTTCTTCCTCTTCACGCTCCGCCATGCTTCCTACCAATGCCGTCTTTTATCTATTCTAAGACCCCAGAGAATATAAGATGCTCCGTATATGATGTATCACACCAAGCAAACAAAAAAGTGACCCATTAAACTATAACACACAAGTGAGGTATTCCAATGTGAGAGCCGTTATAATGAGAAAAGCTGTGCATCTTAAAATATGTCCGTGGAATAGGGTAATAGCTACCATATACTGGGCGCCTGTCATGTGCCAAAACTGGGCTGCCTGGTCTTCATATGTTCTCTTCACATGTCCCGATTTTACTGATGTCCCATTTTACTGATGAAGAAACTGAGGCTCAGAAAGACAAAGCAGGGAATTTCCTGGCGGTCCAGTGGTTAGGACTCTGCGTTTTTACTGCTGAGGGCCCAGGTTCAAACCCTGGTTGGGGAAATAAGATCCCGCAAGCCGAGTGGTGTGACCAAAAAAAAGAGAGAGAAAGGCAAAGCAGCTTGCTAAGTTATGCAGCTGGTAAGAGCTGGTTGAGCTCAAACGGCTCGGTCCTAAGGCTACCTCCTCCCCTTTCGCTGTCCCCTGCCCACCCACTCTGCTTCCTGACGTTACTGAAGGGAAACACCAAACTGAACCTGTTACCCACCCTTGCCCATATCACAGCACACAGTGAATCTCACTGCAGCCCTGGATGAGCCCCAGTCGGTCCGTGCTTGATTTTGTCTAAACTCCAGAAGCAGAGCGAGTGGGGCCACATTCATTATTGACACAGCTAAATTAATTCCTGCCACCTCCTCCTTCTCCCTGCACGCCCGGCCGCAGCCCCTTGCCTCTCCGGTGAGTGCTGATGTGGGGCTGTTGACTGGCGCTCCTGAAATGCCAACTTGCATTTCTCATCATTAATTTCTTTCTAAATGTCATTAGTAATTGTTCCTGCTCAACCAAAGAGTGCAGCCCAGGCTTCCGCAGACAGCACCCGGTTCTGGTCTCTGCGCTGGAGGGGGCCAAGCACCCCCCGCCACCCAGACCCTGGCATCCTGGCAGGGGGAAGCCAGCCCACCCCCAACAAGTTGAGCAGACAGACCACGGTATCGAGAGACAAAGCAGACCTCATTTTTAACACGTTTGGGGCTCTGCAATGGGAAAACGCCTGCCCACAGCATCAGGATAGCAGTTCAACACTCGGGCTCTACAGCCAGGCTACCTGGGTTCAAATCTCATCTCTGCCACTGCCTCGTGTGCCTCAGTCTCCCCCTCTGCAAAATGGAGAGAACAACAACATTGGCCTCAAATTATTGTCGTGAGGATAAAACAGGATAATCAATGCAAAGGGCCCCCCCCTTAGTGTCTGGGGTTGTTGCTGTTACTATTATTCCCCCACCCTTCCTTGCCCCCCAGGCTCTGCTCTGCCACTTGCTAGCTGTGTGACGTGATATTGAGTCTCCCATCTGTGAAAGTGGGGCAGCGACATCACATCAATTCTACCCCCAACGCCACTCCATCTGTTAGGCCCTCCAGGGCCCGGGCACTGTGTTCCATGTTTCACAGACAGTACGTTGCATCCCCACATTAACCCCCCAGGAGAGGCACATTGGCCCGCTGTCCGGGTGAGGACGATGAGTCTCGGGGGGAAGGTCACATGTCCCAAGGTCACAGGGACCTTGAAGAAGCAACTCTGAGATTCACACCCTCTGGCCCCCAAGGCCCTGTGTCTTTCCTGTACGTCGGGCCGCCTCTGTGTCTAAGTCAATGAGGGGGGCAGGGCTTTGTGCAGTGCCAACCTCTGGGAGCCTTGGACCAACACGGCACCCACTGCTCTTAGTATTATCATTGTTCTAAGAAACTGAAGGCATTTGGTCCCGGCTGGGACAGCCCCGGCGAGGGGCTGGGCTCACAACACACACAATGGCCACCGGCCTCAGGCTCCTGGCAGCGCCCCCATGCCCATCTGTCATGATGGCATGGTGCCCCTCTAAAGTTCGTTGGCCCCCCGCCCTAGGGCATGAATGACAGACTCCAATGGGCAGCCGGGCAGCCGGAGGCCGATTCCAAGTGCCATCTCTGCCTGGAGCTGGGCCTTAGGAGGAGCCCCCCCAGTCCCCACCTGGGCCTCCACACACTTCATCGCTCAAGCAGGCAGAGCCCCGGGGCTCGCGAGGGCATCTGAGCACAGCCGGGCATGGGCTCCTCCAGGGCCCGCCCCTCCCTTGCTCCTCTCTGTGGTGACCACGGCAGCCGCAGCTCACCCAGAGCAAGACATCTCCGAGTCCCCTGCTGGAACTCTTACCCTCCTGGGAGGTGAGGCCTGCCTGCACCCAGCACCCAGCACCCAGAGGCCTGCCCTTGGCTCTTAAGGGCTTGAGAGTCGACTGCAAGTGCACTGCCCCAGCCTTGGGGCCGAGAACACAGACACTAGTGTCAGGCTGCGTGTGTTCACAGCCCTGCGACTCCAGCAGCTGTGTGACCCAGGAGAGCCTCAGTTTACCCATCTGTGCCATGGAGATCGTCACTGTGAGGTCTCAAGAGACTGCACACGTGAAGAGATGGAATCGGGCCTCCAGCCAACACTCGGGAAAAGCTGTCTCGTTTTTACTACAGTGGGGTGGACGGCTCAGGCCTGTGCCTGGGCCTCAGAAGGACAAGGAGCAGAGTCACTGCCCAGCCCTCAGCCTTCTCCAGACGTAGACCCTAAACCTGCACACACGGCCCCTTGGGAGGCTCGGCTGCCCTAAGTGGTGAGACAGGACGCTGCTGCTGAGGGTGATACGTTTTACTGTGAGCAGGAAAGGCCTTGCCCCACTCAAGGGTAAATAAACTAAGAGACACAGACAGACAAGCCTGCAGACAAAGGAGAGGAAGGGTCACAGCCCAGGCCTCCTGCGATGTCACATGGGGCCCGGCTGCAGGTTCTGCTGGGTACAGCAGTCCTGCTGTGTGAGACTTAGCACACCGCATGATTGCTATGATGCGATGCTTTAGTGCATACATTACACTAGATTACGCCGCAAACACGGAATCAGTACTCTGCCTGTTTGTCCTCACTGGTTCCCTATTCCTCTCCAGGCAGCACTTGAGGGACATAGGCCTTTGTGTGTCCCCAGAACCTGCACACACCTGGCACGTAGTAGGTGCTCAGCAAATCTTGTGGGCTGCAATGACCACGTCCACACATGACGGGCTGAAGGAGTGAGTCGTGAAGGAGGGAACCGCAGCCCACGGGTCACAGCAGCGACGACAACACTGGCTGATGCTCACCAAACCTGGATTCTGACCAGACCCGGAGCTGGAGGCTTTTCAGGCGCTGTCATTACCCTCCATTTGCTGAGGCCCAGAGAGGGTCAGTGACTTGCTCAAGGTCACAGAGCCACTCGGTCGGTAGCGGGGCTGGGATTTGCAGCCAGGCTGTGTGGGCACGCCACACCATGTTGCCACGATTAACGGAAATCGGGCTGTGCTGGGCTCTGGTTTCCTGACCTAGCGGGGAAGGCAGGACACACAAAGGGATCACACCCTGAAATGCACAGTAATTACCTTCAGGAAGCTTTACATTCTAAGCACTCACCAAGTGCTTTTCCGCCCATGAACTGTCCATCCTCACAAAACCTGAGGCAATAGGTCCTACCCCACTGTACACTCAAGGAAACTGAGGCCAGAAAGGTGCAAGTGTCTGCAATAGAAAACAGTGGAGGAGGGGCAATCTGGGGAGGACTCCAATGCCAGCAATCGGTTCTCACTGCCCGCAGCCACTGCTGGGTGTCAGCGGGCACCTCCCTCTCGCTCCCCCAGGCCAAGCCCAGCCAGGCCCTGCACTCCCAGCAGTGGTGGATGGCACAGACTGGGCTGTCTTTAAAGCAGGAAAGAGGAAGACGCTGCTGCTCACGGAAAGCTCAGCCAAAGAGTCAAATGCTAAGTATGTGCCTAGAGCACTTTCAATGTTTAATTATTATTAGTTATAATTATCCGGCTGGTTCTGACAGCAGCAGCGCAAAGAGGCAAGGAAACTGGCTCCTTGGTTACCCATCTTATAAGGACCAGGAATTTTAAAAATGGGCTCCTAGAATCTGCAGTTGCAACTCTCCTTCTTTTACTCCTTTCCTTGTTTGTGTTCTCTTCCCTTTGTTTCCTACTTCCTAGGAGCTAAAAACAAATATGGTAAAACATACAGTGGATGGATGGATGGCTGGCTGGCTGGATAGCGGAAAGAGGCTTCACCCTCCAAAAACTCACATTAGAATGGAAAGTCAGGTGTAGACATAGTGGTTGTAGTCTGTATAGGCAAAGGGATCAGGGGGTTAAATGCAGGGCTGGAGAAGCCCAAGGAGGGAGAATCAGGGAGGGCTTCTCAGAGG
This sequence comes from Balaenoptera acutorostrata, assembly GCF_949987535.1. Lineage (NCBI taxonomy): Eukaryota > Metazoa > Chordata > Mammalia > Artiodactyla > Balaenopteridae > Balaenoptera > Balaenoptera acutorostrata. The sequence continues at coordinate 35,027,873 of NC_080082.1, read as the reverse complement.
AGGGACCACTTGAGCCGGGGCCTGAAGACCGAGAAGAAGGGAAGGTTGTTCAAGCAGAAGGCTCAGCAGGGGCACATGCGTCCCAGAAGCCAAGACAAGAACAACCCAGAAGAATGAAGCAAGAAGGTGCTCACCCCTCTCCAGCCTGACCACCCTTTTCTCTGTTCCTTGGACTCCCCAAATCCGTCCGTGCCTCTGAGCCTTTGCACTGGCTGTTCCCTTTCCTGGAAGCTCCCCCGGCTCTTCCCTGCAGTGCCTCTTTCTCAACCTTCAGGACTCAGTTGAAACGCCAGCCTTCCTTGACCACCTGATTTGATTTTTCACCCCCAACATCCCCTCCTCCTTGCCCCGGCACACATGCACACAGACACACTTCACTTTCTGTCCCAAAGCAGTGCTTTACTGTCTTCAAAATTCCACAGTCTGAAACGACCTCGTTCACGTATTTACTGACTTATTGTCAGTGTCTCCCGTAGACCGTCGGCTCTGTGAGAACAGGGACCTTGTGTACCGGTTCACAGCTGCAGCCCAGGCCCCCGCGATGGCACCTATAATAGGTACTCAGTAAATGTTCGTGAAACGAAAATGGAATGAGGGAAAGGGTCAAAGCAAATGTTCACAAGGGCTGAGAAGGAGGGGTGCCCCTGGAGCTCAGACCATGCCCCTGGCTCACAGACACCTCCCCCTGGCTGGGTACCAGGATTCCTCCTGGCAGGGCCCAGCTTGCCCCATCGGAAGGGCTCCAGGTTGCTAGTTAGAATACCTAGCTTTGCTTTTAATCAATTGTAATCATTTAGCTGGAAGCGGCGTGATTAGGCACACACAAGCAAACAGCGTGAGCTAATCCTTTAAATGCGCCTGCTCGACGCCAGGCTGGCCGCTTTGCCGCTGCAGGCCGGCTCGGGATGCACTTCCTGCGGCCCCTTGCTTTGTCGATGAGGGAGTCTAGATTCCAGGGCACGGGGCAGGCCCGCTGCTCCCCACGCCCAGCCCAGCCCCATCACAGAGGTCTGCAGGATGCCAGACGTTCCACCATCGAGAGACCTTTCTCTGGCTCAGCCTCCTGTGACAGCAGCCGGCAAAGCTGCCGTAGGTGGGAAGGTGGCAGCGGCAGGAAGCGTGAGGTCTTCTGAGGTTCCTGTCTCCACGACTGGACCCCATCCTTCCTCTCCCCAAGCCTGGCCTGAGCTGAACTGACCCCCTTGCTCCTTGCAAGAAAATCTGCAGGTTCCTGGCCTCAAGCTCCAGCCTTACGAACACGGCTACAGGCCTGGCTCCGCATAACGGTCCCCAGGGCGCTTCTGCCTGGGTCCACCCGCAAGGAGTTTCTTTTGCATCCCCTGTTACCGCTATTTGTGCTACCTGCTTGGCCCAACTACTAAAATCGTTTCCGGGTCCCCTGACACAGGCTTTTTATAGTTCAGCACCGCAGGTCTCATTTAAATCTATTAGCTCATATAAATGGCAATTCATTTAAACTTTGGAGGGTTTCTGTTTGCCTTGGTGGCGAAGACAATTTGGCTTTGCATGTGGCTCTGCCATTTGCAAGTGACCCTGGGCAAATCACTTAACCTCTGAGAGCCTCAGTTTCCGTATCTGTAAATGGGAATAAGAGTGCCTACTTCACGGGGTTGTGTTGAGGCAATCCACACAAAATGCTTAAGACAGGACCTGGCTCACACTAGGGATCCACCCAGGGTGGTGGCCGTTATAACTACTTCTTGTCCGGTTTCAGGAGGAACTTGTCCGCCTGTCAGAGGCCAGCCACGTATGGCTGGGAATCGGCGTGCCCCCTCATGGCTTCCCTCAGCGATAATGAAGAATGGGATGCGGTGAGGCTGTTGGGAAGGAGAGAAGGCGATGCCATCCCTGCCAGTGTCTGTGGGCACAGAGGTGTCCAGGGGATTCAGAGACAGCTGGGCTGGGCAGGCAGAGCCAGCCCCTCCCCTCAGGTCAGCTAACCCCTGGCAAGGGGCCCACAGGGCCCCGGGCCTTCATCTGCTGAGGCCTGAGGCTGGAAATGCAAGGCCAACAGCCTTGACGTTTTCAGGGTCTGTGGTTTACAGGGTTGTCTCACATCGCCAACCAAACCTGCATACCTCCCTCCACCGAGCCCGGGGCACAGCTAAGGAAAACGGGGTCCAGAGAAAAGACCTGGGACAAAGGCGCTCGGAAACATGAAGAAAGGCGGACTTGAAGTCCCAGCCTCTGGCCCCCACTCCGTGCCCCTCCCCCCTTGCCTCACTGCTCTGCCCCCAACCCCTCCCATGCCCCATTGGGGGCCTCCGGTGCCCATGGCCTTGAGACTTGGTTGGGTGCCACAGAAGGAAGGATTTAGAATCTCTCTTTGTTCCAACTCAGGCCAGAAATCATGAAATCACAGCAAACCCCAAATGGAGGGGACCCTAAAAAGTCTTCTGATCTTAAAATGACTAATGCCAGTAATATACTACTACTACTACTACTAATGATAACAACAATGCTAATAATAATAATAATAGTAAATGATAATAAAAACAGGTAGGTGTTAGTAATAGCCAAGCTCTTCCTACATGCCACCCACTGTGCCAAGGGCTTTACGACACGACCACGAGGTAGGAACTATTAATACTCCATTTTACAGATAAAGAAACTGAGACCCACAGCTGATGAATGATGGAGCAAGGCTTCAAATGCAGAGCCATTCTCACAAAGACTGTGCTCGCAGCCTCTCCCTCTGCAGCATTTCAGACAAGGGCTCTGTTTGCACACCTCTACTGACAGGGACTTCACCACCTTCCATTTCTTCCACGTGTAGACAGTTTTCCCACGTAGCGGCTATCTGTGGTGTCTACCAGCCCATGCTCCCCTTCCCCTGATGGTTTGCACTGAGTGGCCCCACCTAGGGCCACAGCTCGCTGGAGCAGGTCTGGACAGCTGACCTGAGTGCAACCATCAGATTCCCACTCCAGGGACCTAGAACCTGTTGCCTGCATGCACACCAACTGTTACCCACAGTCACCATTTCTGGGTGAGCTGGGTGCTGCTGCCGGCTACTTGTGTAACGACATCTCCACACTAAAGACACACCTGTTGAAATACCCAGGTGTGTCTGTCTCAGCAGAAACGACAGGAGCTGCGGCGGTGCTGGCCACCTTCCTCCACGTATAGAGGAGCCCAGAGAGTCAGGCTGCAGAGGGAGAACGCGACACGAGCCAGAAAGAGGCAGAGGCAGAAGGTCCCTGCCTTGATAAACAGCACTTGGTTCCTGGGAACTGGACAGCTGAAAACTCGACACTTCCCGCTCTTGGCATCCAAAGCCACGCCTGTGTCCCTACAAGTTAATTCCCATCTTGCTTGAGCTAACCCCAGAGAGTGATGCCTGAGTCTGTCAGAGAAGAAAATCCACGTCCCGAGTCTCCGCCCACTACCGGAAGCCTGGGGGACACTGGAAGCACGTTGAGCACCCCCTCATCCCGGCAGAGCTTAAAACGCTTGAAGGGCTTCCCTGGTGGCTCAGTAGTTAAGAATCCGCCTGCCAATGCAGGGGACACGGGTTTGAACACGTGTGGGACACGGCTTCCCTCCGGGAAGATCCCACATGCCGCGGAGCAACGGAGCCCATGCGCCACAACAACTGAGCCTGCGCGCTAAAGCCCATGAGCCACAACTACTGAGCCCACGTGCCACAACTACTGAAGCCCACGCGCCTGGACCCCCTGCTCCACAACAAGAGAAGCCACCACAATGAGAAGCCCGCGCACCGCAACTAAGAGCAGCCCCTGCTCGTCGCAACTAGAGAAACCCGTGCACAGCAACGAAGACCCAACGCAGCCAAAAATAAATAATTTTTTAAAAAACAAACACTTAAAGACGACTGTCCCCACACTCCCCCCACAATCCAGCCAAGTCTTCTCCTGGTGAACTAGCCCCCTGAAAGCTCCTTGAAACCACGCTGCATGCCCGGAGCCTAGCACCCTGCCTGGGCTGAGTGGGGCGTATATGTCTTTATGTGTGCATTTGTGTGTGTGTTTAGATGAATCTTGTTCAGGCTTCCCTATTTCTTCTCCCTACCCCCAGCCCCTGGCAATTATTGGTCTGTTTTCTATCCCAGTATTTTTGCCTTTTTCCAGAACATCATGTACATAGAACCACACAGTATGGAGCCTTTTGAGTCTGGCTTCTTTCACTTGCCATTTACCATTCACGCATGTCGTTGTGTGTATGAGCAGTTGCCTTTTATTGCCAAGTAGTAAGTAGTCCATGGTATGAATGTAAATACATCAGTCTGTTCATTTACCAGGGAAGGGACCATTGAGGGGGGTTCCAGTTTGGGGCCATTATAAATAAAGCTCTACATCATTCATGTAGAGGTTTCTGGATAAGCGTGTTTTCAGTTCTCTGGAATAAACACCCAGCAGTAGGATTGCTATGTCATAGGTTAACTGTATGTTTAACGTTGTAAGAAACTCAAAAACTATTTTGCCACATGGCTGTACCATTTTGCAATTCCCCAGCAATGCAGGAGAGTTCCAACTGATCCTCCACGCCCTGGCTGGCACTTGTCGGTTTTTTGTTTTTGTTTTAGTCATTCTACTAGGTGTATAATGGTATTACGTCATGGTTTTCATTTATTCTTCCCTAATTACTAACAATGTTGAACATCTATATGTCTTCTTTGGTGAAGTGTTGAAATTTTTTGCTCCTTTTTTTTTTGGTTGATTTCCCCTCTCATTATCAAGTTTTGAGAGTTTTAAAAAAATATGTTCCGGATACAAGTCCCTTATCAAATATGTGATTTGCAAATATCTTCTCCCTGCCTGGGACTTTTCATTCTCTTAATAGTCAGTGTCTCTCAATTTGGGCTCAGGACATAAATCAGATAATATGTCTTCCCATTGTGATGCGTGGTTTCTCATCACAATGGGGACAAAATCCAAATAACTTTGCTGTCCTATGAACCTTGCTATGACCTTGCCTCCAACCTGCCCCCCTTCACACCCCCCACCCACTCACTGTGCTTCAGCCAATTGTCACCTTCTGTTGTTCCAGCAACACACCTGGCTTGCACTGGCCACAGGGCCTTTGCACTCATGCCTCTCTTCCACACACTCTCTCCCTCTCACCTTCCAGACCTCAGCTCAAATGCCACCTCCTCAGAGACGCCCTCCCTGACCACACTCACCACGCTGTAACCAACCTCGCTCCCATTATGCTCTAGCCTATTAGCTGGTTTTATTTTCTTCATGTCATTGACCACTATTGGAAAGTGTCTATCAATCCCTCCAGAATGTAGGCCCTATGGGCGTTTCTCTGTCTCGCTCACCACTGCCTTGTCAGTTCCTAGATCTAGTGTCTGTACATAATGGGCCCTCTATCTACATGCTTTGAACAAATAAAGAGCAACTTGAGTTCCCTCTCATGCACCTAATCAATGAATGTGCCCTGGTTTGTCCAAAGTTCTTTAAATTAATCTCAGTCTCTGGGCAGAGCCAGGTGAATTCAGAATCAAACAGGACTTGCACCTCCCTCTTTCTGACAACTCCTATTAATGCATCTTAAGAGAACACTCCCTTTGGAGGCAGGCATATCACTCTGACACAGACCAAGCCTTCCAGAGCCCAATCCTACCCCTATTACCTCTATATCCACAGCAGGAAGTCTGCTCCTACAGTGAGAACAATCCTAAATTTCACATCTTCTCAAGACCTCTCAGCCCAGAGTCACTTGTGCCTACAAACGTTAGCTGCCCTGAGTCTCCACACTGGACCTACATGACATACAGACTGGAGAGCCACTCGAGGCCCCAGCAAGGGCCAGGCCCTGTCTCCTGTTGCACTCCCCAAGCCCCCACATGTCACTCTAGGGAAATAACCCCCTCGTCTGCCAGCCTCAGCTTCAGCGTAATGACGATGAAATTTTCAACGCCTGAAAAACCCTTCTCTCAAAAACCCAGAAAATTGTTCCTCAAGTCACTTAACGAAAGCCATTATTTGCATAGATTTGGCATTGGTACGACACTTCCATATTTAAATGGTCTGTAATTAAAATCATTAATTGCAGAAAATAGTGACTCGTTAAGGCTATAATTTAGTGAGGTTCTTGGCATTTGAGGATCTGCCTTAAAGGTTGATGGGGTGACCCAGGGAATCATCAGCTCACACAAACCATTCTGGTGTCTGGGATGTCTGCAGTCCAAGGTGGATGCAGCCAAAGCAAGATCTGGCTTGAAACCACAGCTACCTTCACCTGTGCCTCACGAGCTAGGCCTCTGGCACAGGGATGCCGATGAAGCTCGAAAAAGGCGGGACTGGGAGGTTTCTCTGGGAAAAACCTCAAAGCCAGCAAGGAGAGCAGTCATCCCTCTCTTGGCATCCAGGACAATGTGGGGGGACCAGAGGGCTGAGCGAGCCCGAAGTTTAAGTGAATCATAGTTTATATGAGCTAGTGCGTTTAAAAGCGGCCTGCCACGTTGGGCTATAAAAAGCTTCAGTTGTCTGGGGACTTGGAGCCCATTTTGGTAGCTAAGCCAGGCTGGTAAGGCAGGTGGAGATAGGGTGAAGGGTGCACAGCCCGTGCACGAGCAAGGCTTCCTGGACAGACGCCGATCAGGCCTGGCGCCAGTCCCCTCGGTCAAGTGAGAGGGCAGTTTGCTGTTGTTCCCTCACAGGCCTCAGCACAGAGGTACACACTCAGTTTGTGGATCGATGGGGAGACAGCAGTGGGCCCTGGGTGCGGTCACTACCTTGCTGGTGGTCATTTCGTAGCAGAACCCCCTCTCTGGGCCTGGGTCCATAATTCTGTCCCACACTGAGATGGAATGAACGTTGTGTGAGGGGTACAGGACTTACAGGAACCCAGAGGGGCTGCCCGAAGAGTGAAGAGGAATAGGCTTTCCAGCCATCCACCTGGTGCAGTTCAAGGTCAGAGGCCAGGCCTGTCCGCTCTGTCTGCCTGGCCCAGGCCCGGGACCAGCCCATGGGAACAGGACGCTGACTGTCGGGTGGTGAATCCCTCCTGTGCCCTGTGTGGGCCTCTTTTCACGTCCTCTGGGTGATGGCTGTCAGCAGCCGTGCAGACGGGACGGGTCCAGGCCTGGCTGAGTGCACGGGCTATAGCGCAGTGAGGCGGGCTACCCTGCAACGGGCATGGCTACACCCCTTCAGTCCCAGAAGAGGGCCACTACTGCTGCCCTCCAGCGACATTGTGGCTCTGCCAGCTGAATGCACGATCAGCACCTGCGTGGGGGTGCAGGCAAGGTGTGCGGGGTGGGCAGACACACCCGGTGGGCCACAGTGTGTGTGCTAGTCCTTGGGGGTGGGGCTGTGAGGAACGCCAGCTCTCCTCTCCTTCCAGGCATCGGGGGATTCCCTCCCTCGATGCCTTTGACATTGGGCATGGCCACCTGAAGGGCTCTGGCCAAGACAATGTGGGAGCGAGATGTGGGTCACTTCCCAGTGAAGCTTTGAGGGCGGTCTGCGATCGCCACCCCGTCCCCTCCCTGCTTCGGTGACCATGCAAACATGAGAGGAGATGAACCCGCCATCGGCCCAGGTCACGGACTATCGTGAGCGGAGTTCCTCCCCAGCCACCTGATGCATAACACAAGCAACAAATAAGTCCCTGTTACTTGAAGACATGGCTAGAGGATGTTTGTTCCTGCAGCAGAACCTAACTCGCATCCCAGCTGAAAACACTGTTATTCTCAGTATGTGATATTCTGGTGTGTCTGGGTGTACGTGTGGTACTTCTGTGGGTGCCAGAGTGTTACTTCTTTTGGGGTGTGGTGTTGTGCTGTGTGTGTGTGTGGTGTTACTCTGAAAACGATGTCTCTGTGTGTATGCATAGGGACTGTGTGGGGGGGGACTTTCCTTTGTGTGTGCAGTGTGTGTGTGTGATTGTGTGTGTGTGTGTGATTGTGTGTGTGGTATTTCTGTGACAGCACGTCACCTCTCCAGTGTTAAAAGAGTTTCTTGCAAAAACCAGTGCGTGAGAAGGTGGTTGCACCTGGACACAGATCTGGGTCCTCAAAAACCAGTAACAGGCGGGAAGGGGCCTGTGGGATGCCGAGGGGAGTGGGCTACAGGAGCCCTGGGAAGCCCACCACAGCCGCTTCCTTTCCCAAGGGCCCTCTCAGCTACTGCAGGTCCTGGATGGGGGGCTGAGGAAGCTGTAGGGCTGGGGTGCCCCATCTGAGGGCCACATCAGCCTCAGGACCACTGGCAAGTATCCCTTCCTCTGAGTTGGGGCCCAACCAGTACCCATTGCTCTCACTTTTCTAGCTTTCCTGGGCATGTTGGAGGTTCCAAGATCCCAGATCCAGCTTCCGGCCACACACGGCCCCAGGACTCAGCCATGCAAGCCACACGGGCCACCAGCCATAGATCCAAAGTTCAGTGGAACATCATCATGTAATCCCAGTGGGGAAATGAAATCCCTGAGAGGGGAAGGGACTTGCAACGGAAACAGCACAAATGTTAAGCCTTCCGACTCTGGCTCCAGGCTCAGCTGCATGGTCCAGCTCTCCTGAGAACGCTGGACCAGCGAGGCCAGGAGGCCATACCCGATACAAGCCAGCCAGGAGGGCAGCCACTGGCTCCAGACCCACAAGCACAAGTCCAGGGCCTGTTGCTTTCACGGCTGGGGTGGTGCTGAGTACAAGATCCCACCATCATGGATTCACCCCAAGGCCCTCAGTGCCAATGGGAGCCCCAAAGAGCCCCAGGAGGGGTGTGTGCAGCGGACAAGGGCACTCACCTGCAGCTCGGTCTGGAAGAAGAACTTCTGTGGGCACTGCGAGCAGTCGTAGATCTTGTCCTCCTGCCCGTGCACAGCAAAGATGTGCTGCTGCAACTTGTTGGCCTGGACGAAAACTGGACATGGACATGGACATGGCCATCAGCGGGCCAGACACTGGGGACACAGGCCCAGCCAACCAGAGCAGCTGCCCCACCCCACTCCCAAGTAGGGATCACCCAGGCATGGACACAGCGGCCAAACAATAGGCTACTGGAAACACTGTTGGCACACACTAGAGAGGGCTCAAGCCAGTGAAGCTGAACTCTGCCACTTACAGGCTGTGCAACACTGGACAAGTCACTTAACCTCTCTGGGCTTCATTTCCTGAAAAATGAGGATCATTAAAGTATGTAGTTCACTGGGTGGCTGGGAGGATCAAATGGGTTAACACTTGCAAAACGCTTAAAAGATGGCCTGGCACATAATTAGCCCAATGAATGTCATCGTCTTCATCATCGCCGTTTGCCAGATACCTTCCAAATGTGGGCTCCTTGAATACACACAGGCCTGTAAGGCAGGCACTGCTGTTATCCCCATTTTACAGAAGAGAAAACTGAGGCACTGGAAATGTTGTGACTTGTCCTAGGTCTCACTCTGCAGGTGGCAGAGCTGAGATTTGAATTAAATAAGCTCAGCACAGTGTCTAGTACAGGAAGGTACTCAATTAACAGGAATCACTCATCTTGCTGAGGTGGTCAGCATCCTCGGATCCCCACACAGGGGCCCCCGTGTCCTGGATGGGCAGACCTGGCAACTGAGGCCCCTTGGTGCCAGCCCCCGACCCAGCTCACAGAGTGGGATGGTAACAGATGGGTGGGGGCTCCTGAGATGGAGGGATTGAGAGGGAAGAGGCACCAGCGTGTGCCAAGACTCTTGGGAACCCCAGAGGGGTGTGAGCGTGCGGGGACCCTCCCCGCTGCGGAGCCCCTTCCTCGGGCCTGTCACAGAGCAGGTCACAGCCCCGGCTTCCCGGTGGCTGTATCCTCGATGTGGTCCGGACCCTGGGCGCACACAGGAGGTGGCCCCGAAGCAGCTGTGTGTCTGAGAGGTGAGCACTTCAGAGATCCCCTCCTGCCAGGCGCCCTCCCCAGGGTGGGCTTCCCGCCGTGGCAGACGACAGATGTCAGGGAGAGGTAGGGGAAGGCCAGCCTCCCCCACGCACACCGGCTGCCATCTGGGCAGCAGGAGGGGGGCCGGCAGAGCCCCTGAGACTCGCCTCAGGCCGGGACAGCCACTCGCCTGGGCCGGCAGCCAGTCTGGGGGCTGGGGACTTGGCCGGCAGAGCTGCCCTTGACCCCTCCAGCCTGGAGCACGGATGAAGCGGGGGCTGTGACAGGCCAGGGAGGAGGGGGAGACAGGAGGTGTGCGAAGGGGGAACCCCACTGGTGCTGGACAGAGCTCAGAGACGAGCCTGGGGTCCGTGAAGGGCCAACTGCAAGGAGGGGCAAGGCTGGGTGGGAAAAAGCATGGCAGCAGTTGAGTGCAGGGGTGGGAGGAGGGCTAGGAACCCACGCTGCCAAAGAGGAGAGAGCAGAGACCGTAGACAGGGAGGGCCGGGGTCGGCTCTATGTGGAGGCAAGCGGAGCAATAGGGCTGTGGATCCCTCGGGGCTTCCCCGTGAGCTCCGGGGCCACGTTGGGCCAGATGCTGAGGGCCAGGGAATGAAGGGCTGGACCCCTGGGTCCCTTCCCTCTCCCCACGTGCTCCCCACCGGGCACACTTACCTGTGAAGCACACGGGACATTTGAAGGTGCCGCCCATGCCCTCGAAGCTGTGCTCGATGAGGTGACAGAGGAGCTTGGCCGGGGAGTCGAACATCTGGTTGCACAGCTTACACTCGTGGTTGATGCCTTCCTCTGCAAGGAGAGCCACGGCCAGTCAGCAGCCCTGCACACCATGTCCTCCTGCAGGAGCCCACATGCCCCCAGTACACCCCAGGCCGGCCCTCCCTGACCCCCAGAACCAGGGCTGGGGACGGGCTGTGGAGGCCCAGACCCATCCCAGCTCCAGATGGTCCAGCTCCCGGAAGGCTGACAGACCCCAGGGGGCGCCAGCCCCAAATATCTGGCTCTTGAATGTGTCATTTGCTGTGATTTCTCCTGCTGGTCTAGCAACAAGGCAAGTAGCTTGAATCCTAGACTGTATCATAGAGGAGAGGGGCCCAGGATGGGGTCTGCATGGGGAAGGGGGTCCAACCAAAATTTTAAAAAATCCAATAGACCATTTATCGAGCATGTACTGTGTGCCAGGCGGGGATTCTGTGGGGAGCTAAGCAGATAATGCACTTGCCCCCATTCTAGTGGTGGGGAGACAGATAATAAAAACAATCAACACATAACAGCATCAGAAGGTGACGAGGGAACACAGGGAGCTCTGGAGGGGAGAGCCGAGGGCAAGGCCCTGAGGTGGGCCCACGAGGGGCCATCTGGATGGTAGCAAGGGGGCAGTGCCTGACGGCTGGGGGGCCAGGGACAGCATGGGACAGTGGGGACCCAGGGATGCACTTTGCAAAGGGCCTTTCCGGCCACTAGAGGGCTTGGGGATTTTACTCTAAGAGGGATGGGCAGCCCCTGGAAGATATTGCAAAAAACCATGAAGTGCTCTTTCAAAAATTTTTAAACAGACGGTCCACCCAGTGCTCACGGACAGTGGGCAGACACCCTTTGCTGCTTCCAGATCAGAACACAGCTCCATCTCCCCACCTGGGAGCTGCTATGATCCCAAACACTTCACTCAAAGGTGCCCAGGGAAGAGAGGGTGCCCTGAGCGCCAGCTTCCCACCAGCAGAGCTGAGGTCTGGCGCCCCGACCCAGGACCAGCAGGGCAGAGTTCAAATCCTGGCTTCTTCTTCAAGCCATGTGGCCTGGGCAACAGTTCACTTTTAGTAGATGAGGGCCACCTGAGTCCCTGCCTCACAGGGCTGTGAGAGAATGAAAGGGGCCATACCAGTGACCAGTGTGGCCCACTGGTCAGTAGTGGTGACAGAGAATTGCCCCAGCTTGAGGGTCACATCATCCAGGGTTGGAACCTGACTCTGCTACTTACTGCATGATCTTGGGCAAGTTATGTAACCTCTCTGTGCCTCAGTTTCCTCTTTTCTAAAATACTCAATAATAGCTTCCTTAACACTACACACCTACGAGAATGGCCAAAATCCAGAACACAGACAATACCAAATGCTGGCGAGGATGTGGAGTAACAGAACTCCCATTCACTGTTGGTGAGAATGCAAAATAGCACAGCCACTTTGCAAGGCTGTTTGGCAGCTTCTTATAAAACTAAACATACTCTTACCATATGATCCAGCAATCTCACTCCTTGGTATTTACCAAAAGGAGTTGAGAACTTACGTCCACACAAAAACTTGTGCACAGATGTTTTATAGTAGCTTTACTTAAAATTGCCAAACCGTGGAAGCAACCAAGATATCCTTCAGTAGAGGAGTGGACACATAAACTGTGATACATCCAGAGAATGGAATATTATTCAGTGCTAAAAAAAGACATTGAGGAACCCTAAATGCATATTACTAAGTGAAAGAAGCCAATCTGAAAAACACTACATATTGTATGATTCCAACTATTCTGGAAGAACTACGCAGACAATAAAAAGCTCAGTGGTTACTGGGGCTGGGTGGGGAATGAATAGGCAGAGCACAGAGGAATTTTAGGATATGATACCACTATGTATGATATTATGCTAATAGGTATATATCATTATACATGTGTCCAAACCCACAGAATGTACACCAAGAGTGAGCCCCAAGGAAAACTATGGACTTTAGGCGACTATGATGTTTCACTTTAGGTTCATCTTTGCAAAAACAATGTACCATCATGGTGAGTAATGTTGAAAATGCAGGAGGCTATGCACGTGTGGGGCAGGGGATAGAAGGAAAGTCTGTATCTTCCTCTCGATTTTATTGTAAACCTAAAACTGCTTTTTAAAAAGCCTTTGAAAAACAGGCTTTAAAACAACGTCAATCCTGGGACTTCCCTGGTGGTCCAGTGCTAAAGAATCTGCCTTCCAACGAAGGGGATGTGGGTTGGATCCCTGATAGGGGAACTAAGATCCCACATGCCACGGGGCAACTACTGAGCCCGCGCGCCTCAACTAGAGAGCCCACGTGCTGCAACAAAAGATCCCGCACGCCTCAGTGAAGGTCCCACATGCCACAACCAAGACCTGACACAGACAGAAAAATAAAGAAAATAAATAAAATAAATATTAAAAAAAGCCAATCCCCCCCATCAAATAGCCTTCCTCTTATAGTTGATGTGAGAATTAAATGAGTTAATACTCCTTTAATACATGAAAAGGGGTTTTGACCAGCCCCTGGCACACAACAAGCACTCAATAGGTGTTTGTTGCCGAGCGTGCCAGTATCGGGGAGAGTATTATCTGGGACAGCCAAGGACACAGGCTCCCCTTCGGGCTCCCCCAGGGAACCAGCCTCACCAAAGGTGCCAGGTGCTCCGATTAGCCCTCAAAGGCAAGAATTAGGTAGCAGAGGGGCTCTGCCAGTAGCAAAACACGAACACAGATGGGCTGAGGCTCCTGGCGAGTCCCTGGGTCCCCAGGCCCTGGCAGGGGCTGGCAGGGACAGCAGGCATCCCCCTGGCCCAGCCTTCCCCCACCCGCCCCCCGGCACCCCACTGCAGAGGCGCAAACACACACGTGCATGTGCAGGTGGGCCTGCCCCACATAGCCCACTGGCTGGAATCTTCTGGGTGTTTGTCACACCCCTGGAGCCCCGGCAACTAGGCCACATGCACCCAACAGAGATTCAAGCTGATCTTCCATTTATACTGGCGGAAAAGGAATTCATTGACAAGTTTTGGGACACAGGGCAGGCTCAGCACGCTTGCCTCACAGGCCCCAACGCACGTCCTCCACTTCCCTCGGGGAGGCTCTCATCATAATTAGAGATGGCCTCCAGTGTGGGGGGACTGCCTCAGAAGACCCCCCCAACACACCCCCTGCTCACCCCCTCCCCCACACAAACAGTGCTTTGCAGAGCCTGGCACAGAGTAAGGAATGAGTGAATGAAGGAAGGAATGAATGAGAGAGATACCACCCTTACCTATGCCCTCCCCGTTAGGATGTGGACATCTCCTGCACATTAATGAGGCAGAGGGTATGTGAAAATGATGACTGCACAGAGGTTTCTATTATAGTTAACTAAAGTTTAAGTTTATAACAAATTGACTCTCAGAATTAACCCTGCTTGCTGGGAAAACCACATTTCTAGGAGAGAAAAAATGGGTTCAGAGAATTAGACCACTTGCTGAGGTAACACAACCAGCTGGGGGTGGTCCTCTGAACAAGATACAAAGCCCTCCCTATCCTCACGCACCCCACCTGCACACCACCTCCAGGCAGCCTCCCCGACTATGCCAGCTTGCACGGCTGCCCCTGGCTGGGCACGGTGACCCTGGATTCATCTAACCATATCCTATGAGTCTTCCTGCTCCTGGCAACTAGGCTACAGGCACAGACAATGTCTTCTCCTCTGGTCCCCAAAGCATGAGGCTCCACCTGGGCCCACAGGAGGGGCTCAGGAAATACTCATGGAGAAGAGATGCCCTGGCCGGTCTCTCACCCTCTGCCCAGCCAGAGCGGGTTCCCTGGGCTGAGGTGGCAAAGGAGGATTTACTGCTCTCTGCCGAGTGAGGGCCTTTATCCACTTGACTGTGAATGGAGACATGCCCATCTGATACACAAACACGGAGAGGACAAAGAAGGCTCCTGCAACTTATAAATCAGAGAAATCACGTCTGACAGTCGCTTTCCGCCCTCCCAGCGCTGAGCAATTCATCAGCCGGTCCCCCCGATTCATAGACGCAGCTACACCCTGCACCCACGTTCATAAATATGTGCACAGTCAGGCAGACTAGAGCTGCAAGCCGGTTCCAGGGCCTAAACAGCTGCCATTTCAGCAAATCACAGCCCCAAACCGGTGCCCATGTGAGGTTCCGGGATCATTAGATCAGGAGCCCGACAGACAACTACGGGAGCTGGTCCCTTTCCTCACTCCCCACCCAACGTGTTTAAGAGTCAAACCTGGGAGACAGGAGAGGGAAAATAAAACAAGCAAAAAAGTAAAAGTGGGTGAAAAATAATAAAGCCTGAGGGCTTCCCATAGACCTGGGAACCTCTCCCACTTGAAGGCAGACCTTCTGATTTGCAAATCTTCTTCCTGAAGGACGACGAGGCCCTCTCCCCACTGGTGGGGGCTGGTGGGGGCTAGAGGGGCTCCCTGGGGGGCCCATTATGTGCACCTCTGCCTATAAAACCATCCAAGAAAACAGTGGGGAGGGGTGGCAGGGGCTGCCCTAGTTAGTGTGCAAACACTCCTTTGCGTGCCTGTGACCCAGTACCAGCCAGCCCGTGGCTATAGAGAGAATTCAGTGTCACCATCACTCTCACCCCACCGGCGCTGACAGCCTCTCATTCCATTCCAAGTTGCAGGGTCTGAAGACAGCAGCACCCTCGGAGAGTAACTTTCCTGAATTATATAAGATCACACAGGCTCGGCGACATCTTGGAGCAGAATGACAAAGCTGTCTGGGAGTCCACAGGCCCCTCCGCCCCGCCGTGGGGCTGGAGGATTTTGTGAGTGAAGATGCACAATCGCTTCCTCTTCTTTCTGTTCTTTTTTTTTGTTTCTTTATAGCACATGACAGGCATCCATAAGAGAGACCCACGCAACTCAAGTGAATTATGCAGCCCCGCTCATCTGTAAAGTGAAATGCAGATTTCACCTGCTCGCTGTGCCAGATCATGCCTCCCAGTTCCCATAAGTCAGGGCTGGCGTGGGGAATCTATTGATTTATTATGATTTTTTAAAAATAAAAATAAATTAAAACCCAAACTGCCACACAAACAACCCGACAAGCATGAAAATCCCAGAGTCCCTCTCTCTCTTTTAGTTTTTTCCTCTGCTCAGGAATAATAAGTGTTAATTTTACACTTCATTTCTCAAAAAAATAATAGGATGTGCTTTTGCTTAAAACCAAGTCAGCCTGCTGGAACCTTTCAGGCTGAAACTGTGTCAGCCCAAAAGAGAAGCAGAGGGCTTTGTGGAAGAGCATCGTGCCGAGATGATAGCTCCCTGTAATGTCCTCGGTACCGACTTTTGTCTCCAAAAGCATTTGATCCCTGGCAGACACATACTTATTTCCATACAGGTCTTGGGGGAAGCCAGGAGGAGAGAAAGCTGATTATCAGAATCCTGAAGGTGAAGCTCAGGTGGGCCCCACTGATGTCAAAGGCAGGCCTGGGCACACACTCGGAGGCCATAATTTGCTGCCTGGGAGGGAGGGGCAGCACGCTGCAGTGGGGAGGGGACAGGGCATTGTTCTTGGACTCTAATGCACTGAGCATGACCCGCTCCCACCATAGCCGTGGGCCCTGCCTGGCCCTTCTCTAAGCAGGGACCCCACTGGGAAAAGCTGCCCCCGAGAGCGGTATCGTTCATGCGTATACCCCTCTAGGAGAGAACCAGTGACGGCCACCTGTGGAGACAGGGGACATGATTAGCTACCGCCATTCAGGAAGCAGCAATTAAGGACACAGAAGTTAGAACCAGAAACACTTGGGTTTGAATCCCATTCCATCACCCACTCGCTGTGTGTACTTGGATAAGTCCGTTAACCTCTCTGAGCTTCAGCTGCTTCTGCTAGAAAATGGGAAGCATCATCACAGGGTTTTGTAAGGTGGCCAAGCAGGCTTCTTCTGCCACAGGACGACTGCCCTCACTGAGACACCCTTCCTCCAGACCACCTCTTCATCCCCCTCCCCTCACTTCATCCAGGTGTCTGCTCAGATGATGCCACCACCAAGAGGCCTACCCAGACACCCCCCGGCAAAGACAGCACACACACCCCATCCTTTCTAGAGCCTTACCCACCTTGAATTTCCTTGAGAATGCTCACTGCCATCTGGCATAGTACAGAGATGATTGTTTATTTTAACTCACTGACTCTCTTTTTCACACGTACACACAAAACACACACACACAGAAAGAAAAACATAAGCTCCATGAGGGCTATTTTGCTCATTGCTATGTCACCAGTGCCTGGAACAGGGCCTGGCACATAGTAGGTGCTCAGTAAATAGGGAACGAATGATTTGTGTAAAGCGCTTAGTACAATGCTTGGAACATGGGGAGGGGATACTGGTAAATGCCAGTTACCAGACACCAGTGGTCCCCCCGAAACTCTCAGGACTGAGGGCTTATAAAAGCTGTTCTTGCCTTCAGGCACTTGCTATTTGCATCATCACAAGATGGCCTGGTCCAGGCGTGCAGGCACCGAGGGGCTCCCTCAACTGACAGAAGAGGAAAAGAAGCTTAGAGGGCAGAGCCCCTACCAGGGAGATGGTGGGGGTGGGGTGCATGCTGGTCACCACAAGCAGCCATCTCTGGCTTTAGAAAATACCAGAAAGGCCACAGGACTTGAGACCTGGGACCTAGCAAGCCACCCTGTGCTCCTCAATCACCCAAAAACCTCTGGCAAGAAGGAGGACAGTCAGACCCACCCTCCACGTTTCCATGTCTGAGCCAGGTGGGCCCCCCTGCCAGCACCAGCGCCAGCTACAGGTGGCAGGAGCGCTGGGGACTTTTCCCAGGTGAGGGGAGGCGGCAGTGCCCACAGTGACACAGCGTGGGCCAGCTCCAGGCTGCAGCGTTGTCCCTGCAACAGCGTCTCTGCAAACGGAGGGAGCTGAAGAGGGGTGCACAGGCTGCCTGGCCGAGCTGAAATCCTCTGTCACCAGCTCGGGTAACGAACTTCACCAGACTTCAATTCCACAGTACCAGGGGCTGAGCCCATGGCCCACCCCAAGGATCAGGTCAAGTAAAGGCCCCTGAGGTCCAGGGGCCCAGGCTCAGTCACACGCAGGGCACATGACGATAAGGAAGAAGAGGGGCAGAGAGCCAGCATTCGCCCAGGCAAATGAGAAGGCAAGAGGAGGACCCTGGGAGAGGACCTCTCTGACGCCACGCCAGTAAATAACCAACCGCAAACAGACAGGTAATAGAAACAAGGGCTGATGGGGACCTCCGTCCTTTGTTCTCTATAAAGAACAAAGACCTCTGGGCAGAAGAGAAGAGGGCAGGCAGATGATAATATCTGGGCAGCTAGATCAGGCTGTTTATCTATTGATCTGTCATTAAATACCACAGGAAATGAACCCAGGCAAGCCAAGAGGAAAGGGGAGGGATGACATTTGGGCTGGGGTTGACGAGAGGCAAAGGAGGAAACAGGGTCTGAGGTAGGCTCCTTCACCAGAGGCCAGGCAGAAATCAGGGAGCCTGGAAGCGGGGGCAAGGGCTGATCTTGGGATCCCCAACCCAGTAGACCCAGGCTGCCCTCCAGGATCTACATCCCTGCTGGGCAAGGTGTGGTCTTTGGCATCACCTGGGAGCTGGTCAGAAATGCAGAACCTCAGGCCCCACCCTGACCCACAGAATGAGAATCTGCATTTTAAAAGTACCCCAATGACCTGGGTGTGCATTCAAGTTTAAGGAGCACTGAGCTCTATAAAAGGGCTTCTGGGGATGCTGATCTCACTAGAACCCTGTTGTCATGAAGCTGTAGGTTCGTAGGTATCACACTGCCTTCACCAGGATTGTATGTTTCGGATGTCTAAAAAGGAGTAAACTTTTCTACAGCTGCTTTTGGTCCACACTTTACAGAAGGCTGAGAAATCCTCGACAATGGGAAACACTTTCCTGTTATCATAACCGGGATGAAAATGGTTGAGGGTGTCTTTGGAGGGGAGACTCTGCAGTGGGCAGCTAACACTCCCCCAGGCCACCTCAGCATCCCCACGGCCCCAGACCCCCAGTGCCAGGGTGCCCGGGGCTGCCCAGCGCCTCCCATCACTCAAGAACACCCAGCCATTGCTTGAAGGCACGCCCCACCACCGCTGCCCCCACTTTCTTAATTGATCCTGGAGGATGGGCTGTGCCCTCCCCCCTCCCCTCAGAGGCACCTTCCCAGGCCTCTCTGGCCAGGAGGGACCCATCTCATGGTCCCCCATGCTTCAGAAAGGCTTATAAATGAGCTCTGGCAGCCCGAACTGGGGCCCCACGGGGGACCTGGGGCCTCTTCAAAACAGAGCCCTGACAATTAGGCAGTCTGAGTTTTGAAAGGCTTGGGATTGATGGCGTGGACAGTAAAAATATCACCTGGGGAGCTGGGTGTAGTCCTCTGAGGGTTGCCTGAGGTCAGTTGCCATGGCGACGGAGAATGAGCTCAACCTTGTAACTGACCCTTATCTTTTTTTGATCTGTGGGCCACTTGGGGCCAAGGCTTGAAATCAACTGGAAAATAATCCCCTCACATATCAGAAAGAAAACTATTTATACTTATTTACCCAGGTACCCACCAACATCCGCCTTCTACAAGGATGCCAACGTGCCAATACACTGATGCAGCATGTCCACACGGAGGCTACCAGTTGGCAGGAAAAGGGGAGGCTGAATTCCCCATCTCGGCAGAATGTAGCTCTATCCACATGCCGGCAGGCACAGGCAGGTGGAAAGGGTTACCCTCCCCAACGTCTCACGTCATTCTAGCCGGAAGCGTTGGACCCTCTTGCCATCCGGTAGAAGTCCACCCAAGGTGTGGGACTCTGAGATTTCTACTCTCATCTGGTACTCAGGCATTGTTTCAGCCTGGTTAGATCACTAGGCTGCCTGGCTTTATTCCAGGGTCGGAAGAGGCGTGTTCCCAGCCTCGAGGCGGGACAGGGTGTCGAGTAGATGTGCATCACTCTCTGCACCTCGGGGAATTGTTGACATGGGGTTTGGGGAAACAGGCTGAGGGGACAACTACAGGCCCTTCTTCCTGCACACACACCCCAGAGGGCCTGGCCGGCTCAGCCGCCCGTGCACCCACTCCAGGGTTCCCGTGGCAAGACGGCCATCTGGCCAGGGCCCATCTCCAGCAGGCTGCTATCCTAAGTTACAAGTGCTCGCTCACTCTCTCCTCCGAAACTCAAATCAGAAGACTCCAGATGGTTCCATTGACCGACTGCTCCCAAGAGCCATGTCAGATGGATCTTAGCTAGGGGTCAGTTAAGCCTGAGCATGATTCCGGGTAAATTTCCCTTGAGATTTCCCATCACAGCAAACAGGACAGTTCAACTGACTGCCTCTCTCCCACCCTTGTTTCACCAAGATGATCTTCTTTTCGGAGTGGGGGGAAAAACACGCCTGTGAACTAGGCAGCTCGGAGGATATTCCTGGCTCCCCTCAGACCTGCAGGGTGACTGGGCTGAGCACTTTCCCTCCAGGCCTCAGTCTCCTCGTCTGTGAAATGGGGAGAAAGTCACCTCCCTCACAGGGCTGCTATGAAGAGTGAGTGAGGAGGATTAAAGCACCACTGCCAGTGTTACTATCACTGCTTTGGTTCTTTCCCACATGATTTGACCCTGAAACTCCACACCCAGGGTCTTGTAACAAAAGCCCTCTGCGGGAGTCACCAGGGCAGTTGAATCCACCTTCAGTAAACGTTTCAAGAGCCCTTAGCACCCGTACACATTGCAGGTATGTGATCTATGTTACATCCACCCACAAAATACCTCTGGGTCAATTTTCCTTGTCTCTATCCTCTTCCGCCTCCACACCACTCCCCATATTTGCGACGGCAAAAGCTGTGTCCAGATTTCAAACCCTTTTGCTCAGCTGTGGCTCGCTGCAGCTCCCTGCTTCTGACCACAGGAGTTTACTCCATCTCCCCTCAGATGTTCCTGGGACCAGAGTTTCATATTTCTTCCTGGTTCTTCTCCTAGCTCCTTTCTCTTAAAACTCATTGGGATTTCTATGGAGGTCAAAGCAGAGCCTGAGACGAGGACACGACTCAGGTTCATGTGTCCCCCCCACCCCCTGGGAATGGTCAGCCCTTCTTCATAGCTGGGCCCATGCAGAGAGCTCCCTAAGGGCCCCAGAGCTCTAAGAATCTCAAACAGAGGCTGGCCCAGCTGGACCGGGTTCTCGGTGGAGGGACGCTCCTTCTGGCGCTAGGATCTGCTTCCGCGCTGCCAGGGAACCCAGCCCTGGATGGTTAATGAGAAAACACATGATCTTTGCAGACAACTCCGCTTACAGACTTCTTCGGCAAAAGAAAAGTCACCAACCAGGCCCTGGACAGGTCCTCCAAGAAATGGGAGGTGCCGATCTCAGCTACTTTAAGGAAAGAGAGCGAAATAAATGAGTGAATGATCAAATCAACCACAGACAGATCGGTGGGCCTTCAATGAGAACTCGAGGGAGAGAGAACTCTTGGAGTTCTAAAGAATACAAACTTCTAGAACTTGAGACTCTGGGGGCTTGAAACATCCTACTGATGAAGACATTCTATGGCCCTCCTCACACACCGGCCCCCCCCCCAACTGCAAAAGACAAAGACGCTCAGAAAATAAAGATTCTGCTACATCCCCTGGGGACCCACATCTTAACACGCCAAACACCTACTGATGTATATCCCTGATCTTCAGATTCAAGTTTTCCACAACAAGGCAACTGCTTAAAAATCCATCATGCTAATAATCCTCAGATTAATGGCCTCTAATAACATACAATTAACGTGACAGGCAGGCTGCAAAACCCTTATTGTCACCGACCCTGCCAGGGACACATGAATTACCCCTGCTTCAACTACAAGGGTTGTCTCTGCGGCTGACATCGTTTTTTCCCCTACCAAGATCATTTTTTAAAATGAGCAACAGCCATGCATCAAAAAAACAAACAGCTACCCACATGCACACAAACACAGGGCACCCATGCAGGAGGCCGGTAGCACCATTTTTTTTTGTTAAGTTTTCCATCCAGGTAGACACAGAACTGTCCCTGCAGCTCCTGATACTTAAAGCAAGAAGACCTAGTGCTCAGCCTGGAAACTGCAATTCACCATGAAAAAAGTGACAAGACTAGAAAATAATAACTGATTGCTATTGCAAAGTTTTCAAAAGTATGCATCTGCTGGATGTGAACTGTCCAATATGGGCATTACTCAAGTGGCTATTTAAATCTAAATTAATTAAATAAAATTCAAAATTCAGTTCTGCACTTCAGGTGCGTAACAGCAATGCGGTTAGCGGCTACCGAGTGGGATGCCGTAGAAGGTTTTCATCCTGGCAGAAAGTTCTATTGGCCAGCGCTGTGCACACTGCAAGTGAGGCAAGGGCAGGGGCTCTCCCCGTCTTGTTCGACACTGTAATCCCAGAACCGACAACGGTGTGTGGCGCACAGCGGGCGCTGGATAAATACTTACTGAGTTGTGGTATGTGCGTTTCCAAATGCTGCAAAGAACGCCTCACCCCTTTTGCCTGTTAGTGTTTATTACAATTGCTCTGCGTGGGAAATGCTCAGATGTGAACTTCTCTGACCTTCAACTTAAACCTCTACCCTGATAATTATGTGGTCACTTTCCCCGGGGGCAGATGAGAACACAGTGGATGCAGGAAACTTCGAGAGTCACGAGGTTTCTCTGAAGGGCACGCCCCGGATAAATGGGTAACTCTGACCCATAGGTTGTGAGGTGGGTCACTAACTAGGGGTCACTAGCTCGTCAGGGGCCCACCTGGCACCCCACCACTGAGCAACCCGCGTCTTCCGCTCCCTGTATCACCCCAAGAAACAGCAGAATGTCAGCAGACAGAGGACACCTGTGGGCGGTCAAGGCCAAGAGAGAGAATGACCGATGCAGGGAATTCCCACCTGTACACTGGCTCAGCCCCACTGCTCGTGAAGGAAGTGACTGCTCGAAATTGTAAGGCTTAACTGAGCGGTGTGTGGTTTCCCGGTTCTGCTTCTGCAGGTTACATCTCAAAGCACTGGGTTTTTTCTGTGACCCGAGTAAAATGAAAATTGGACATTCAAAGGCCACATGGAATAAATGAATACATTCAAATCAACAATACATCCTTCACATCGTCATGATCCCCATCATAATACCCACACTGAGCTGCCCTGGGGGAGCCGTCCTGTCTTCAGTTCGGCTGAGGAGCCCCAGGAGATGGCAAATCTCAGCGTTGCAGCCCCCCCCCCCAAGGCATTTTCTTAGACGGAACTTTCCTCTGGTCCACTCTCCCCGCGCCCCCTCCTCAACCATCAACACCAAACTAGCACCTTGCTGAGGGCAAGCACAGCACTCCCGCCTTTCTTTCTTTCTCCAACAGACCCAGACGGAGGCCTGCCGGATCCCCCAGGCTCACTTCTGACATCAACGTGGGTTTCTTCAGCTCCCAGAGCCGAGCTCTCCCACACGGTTATCTGGGATGCTTTGGGGCCAGAGCCCAGAGACCAGGTGGGGCTCTGCCATCTCTAGGCAGCTTAGGTGCCACAACCCAGCTCCCAGAGGCCGGCCAGTCTGCCTCTGCCCACAGCCAGCTCTGTCCACACCTGGTCGCGCCTTCACCCACCTACAGGGCCCCGAAGCCTGAGGTCTGCTCCCATCCCACCCACCACCCCTAGCCCGAGGGGGCAGTTAACTGACAGCGCCTGACAGCCCCTACCCCCGGAAGAACAGGGGCCACGGGCAGCCTGTGCAGGAGGAGGAAGCAGGCGAACTGCTGAGAGGTTGGGGGGCGGGGACAGAGGCCACCCCCATGCAGCTCTCCACTCTCCACGCTGGCCCAGCAAGCGGAACAGCTGCCATTAGTTGTGATGAGAGGCAGGCAGCTCGAGGCCCACGCACCGTGGCAGGAAGATGTCCCTCTGTACAGCTCTGGCTGGCATCTAGCCTTTTTGCTTCTTGGAAAAGACAGCTTCATAGACGCTCTCGTAAAAAAGCACATCAACGCCTGGCAATTCACCCTTTGCTCTCCGCCCTCCTGGCCCCGCTCACCATGCCTGCCCCAGTCTCTCCCCACTCAGTCCATCCCGAGCACAGTGAGTGGATAATCCTCCCCAGGCTCGACGGCCATCATTTCACTCTCTTCCGCAAGAACCTTCAGTGGCTCCCTTTCTCCTAGTGAAAGCTCAACAGCCCAGGCCCCACTAACCAGCACCCCATTTTCAGCCACACCCACACCCCCTGCCACACTGGTCTCCTCACTCTCAGGGCCTTGCTCATTCTTGACTCTGCACCTTGATACAAACAGTTCTCCGTGCTTTGCCTCTGTCCTTCCAACCATGATTTTCCAAGAGAAAGCCCTACACAGGCATTCGAGTCTCTGGTTCCACTTGCACCAAAAGCTATTCATAGTTTTGTGAAATAAAAAGGGGTCTTTCCAAAAATTCGTCCCTTTGCTTAAGCTAACTTGACTTGCTGTCACCTGCAACCCAAACAGTCCTGGCTAATAAATTCTCTGAGGACAAAAACAGCATTTTCTTTTTACTTGTCTGGTGTTTCTAATCGGGCCAGACAAACATGAGGTGTTCAATTAATGCTAATACTTTGGTTGGTCAATAGATTTGTACCCCCACCCTCATGGCTCTGGACTCTTCCCTGGAGCATGCAGCCTGGGGGTTCCCGTACTCAATGCTGTCCCAGACGTAGGAGCTCAGACACACGGCTCTGGGTCCACAGACACCCTCTACGTGCCCAGGATCGAGTTCCGATAGCATCCGGATGGTGACAGAGCAGGACCCAGTCTGCCCTATGACCCTACCCTCACCCCAAGAAACGTGCTGTTCTCGGGGCTGGACACAGTCCCTCACTTGCTCACTCGGTGCACTCAGCCAGCACAGCACATGGAGAGAAGTGTAGGTTCAGAGTCAGTGTTCAAATGCCCCTCCTGCCTCCTACTAGCTGTGGGGTCTTGGATGAGTGACCAAATCTCCCTGAGCCACGGTCGCCCCAAATGTGAAATGAGAAGCAGCACAGTACCAACCTCATCGGGCTGTTGTCAGGGTGAATGGGCCTCAAAGCACCCAAGTTGTTATTATTATCACCACTATCACCGTTGTTGACTGTGTCAGGTGCTGGGTGAGGCACTGGGGTAACAGGTCAATGAGACACTATCCGTGACCCCCAAGCTGCTCAGGGGTGAGGAGCTTGGGAGGCCAGATGAAGGAACCTGGCATGTGTGACAATGCAGTCACCCAGAAACCCTGAAAATACCCCAAACTGGGCCCTTAAGGACCCCTGGGGTGGGCGGATGGAGCTCTAGGGGAGACAGATGGTTGGCAGCCTCTGTAGCTGGAGGAGCTGAGAGGAGTCGGGTGCCCAGCAGCCCAGCCCGGCCCGTACCAGGGCCCTAGATCTTCCTCACTGGCCACATCACAGCCTTGCTGACCCAGCACCCAGGATGCAGGAGCAGTTCCACTGGAGGCCAGAGGCTCGGTGTGAGGGCACAGAGTCCCCCTGTCATTGAAAGGCTTGTTCTGGTAAGATGACGCCTCCATCCCCACTGGACATGACCAGGAGATGGACACACACACACACACCCCCCTCCAGAACCCATTTCCAGTTCCCACAAATTAAAGGAGTTCTCAGTACAGTACTCCCACTACAGCAAAGGCTGTAGCCCCAATTTCACCCACAATGTTAACCTCAGAATCTGGGGGGGAGGGGGGGGTGGGGGAGGAGGGGTAGAAATCCAAAGCTGCTTTCTCTGCCTTCACTTCATGCTTTAATCACACCCTGAATGTACAGAGGTCCAACCCTAATGACAATTCAGAAACCACCATCCAGATTCTAGCAAAGTACCTTGAATTCTGGTTCCAAATTCAAGAGCGTGTCTCCAACAAGACTCCTCCAGGCAGCTCAGTGCCTGGCCCTATCCTGGCCTCTGTCTGGATGGCTCCCTTCTCCTTGTCCAGAGCTGAGAAAAGCAGGAATCCCATAGGCCTTCTGAGGGCTGCGTACGTGTCAGCGGGACTGGGATCCAGCATGAAAACGGGGCCCAGGTGGCCTTCTGCCCAGGTCACAATGGAGCTCACCTCCCTGCCTTCCCTGAATGCCCTCCGCCCCTCCCTGCCAACAGCAAGACGTCTTCAGAGCACAGCTCAGGCTCCCACCTCGAAAGGAGCAAGTCCTGCCACCTGCCCCCCCCATCACCTCCAGACTCCTATGGGACCCCTGCTCTCTGCACCCGAGACCTGTTCCCACCTCCTCGGTGCACTCACACCTGTTCCCGCCTCTCTCCAGGTACCCAGTGCCTGGCTAGAGCTGGCACACAGTGGGCAATCGATCAGTGCTCACTCAATGGAAGGGGGTTCTCGAGAGACAAACCAAAGTTAGTCTCCGTGTATCAGAGAGAAACACCTTCTCTAAGGGGACAGCGCGTTCTCACAGTCTCCCGCCTCGCACCCAATTAAGTGGAAATAAGGAAAACCAGGTAGTCAACACAATCTTATTTTGGAAAAAAAAAAAGAAGAGGGGGTATAACTATATTAGTGTGTGCTTATTGAAAAAATTGCTGAAAGGGCACAGGCAAAGGCGACAGAGGGTCGTCTCTGGACGGCAGGATACATTTTCCTTATTCTCGCTTGGCTGTACAGACGTCCCTTGGAATCCACAGGGGATTGTTTCCAGGAACCCCGCAGGTGCTCCTCGGATGCTCAAGTCCCTTACCTAAAATGATCTAATGTTTGCCTATAACCAGTGTACATCCTCCCAGAAACTATAAGTCATCTCTAGGTTATGTATAATACCTAGTACAATGTAAATGCTTTGTAAATAGTTGTAGATACAATGTAAATGCTATTGAATAGTTGCTGGTGCCTGACACATTCAAAGTTTTGCTTTTTGGAGCCTTCTGGATTTTTTTTTCCTGAGTTATCTCCCATCTCCAGTTGATTGATTTCATGGAACCCACGGGTAGAGAGGGCCAACTGTATTTTCTAGTTTTCCTGCAAAGGGCATGGACAGCTCTTGTAATAAGTAGAATAAAAGCTTTTTTAATAAAAAAAACATTTAATCCACTGATTAACGATTAAGACAATGACGGCAAGGCAGCGCGTCCCCTCTCTGGCCCCGGTGTCCCCATTTATGAGCCGAGGGGGGTGGAACCAGAGATTTCCATGGCCCCATTCAGGCCCTGCTCTGTGTTTTTTTCCATCAGAGACTCTGGGCGGCAGCCCCACGCCTCACTCAGGCAGCTTCTCACTGCCTGCTGACCCCCATCCGGTCCCCGCCTCCATGGGGGCAAATCAGTCCTCTCACCTAGGTTTGGTTCCATCATCTGTCAAGTGGGATGGGCAGGCCATTTTCCAAGTCTGGGTTCTGCCACTGTGTCCTGGCAAGTCAACTATCTGTGCCCCAGTCTCCCCATCTGTAAAATGGGAATGAAGTTACAGAGGCATTGGTAGAGCTTGGAGGGCACCTCCAGGCTCTCACAAGCACCAGCTGCTTCACGTGGCTGTGAAGGTGCTTTGAAAGGTGTGAGTGACCACCCACACGTGAGCTGGTGGGATCTGTTGCAGGCTCATGCCTCAGAGGCAAGGGGAATCTGTCTGATACGATTCGTGACCACAAAACCAGAGGCCGGGAGGTGTGGGGAGATGGGAAGTGAGGCTCCAAGTGGACGAGAGATGCCAGGGGGCCTTATGACCCTTCGTGAAGAGGCCCCTGCAAATGCTCAGAAATGCTTGGCCGTGGCTGTCTCGGCCTGGGTCTAGGCTGGGCCTGGCCCACGGGGGGAGGCGGCAGCTCCAAAGGCTCGTCAGGCCAGAGGCAGCCTGCCCAGATCTGCACCCTCCGTGAGATTGAAGATGACAGGCTCTGGGGGCCGGGAGGAGCTGGGTCAGAGGAAACTTGGCAAGGAGAAGGGCGAGAAGAGCAGCTGGGATCACAGGGCCTCGTGGCCCCCAGCCTCTGGAGGGCCCAGCGGGCCCCCCCCCCAACCCTCAAGTCTTTAAGTGAGTTCTAAGTGCTCCTCGTCTGAGGCTACGGTCCTATCGCTGCCCCTTCCCATGGCGACAGCTTCCAAAGAGACAGTAGAAAGTGACCAAAGATCCAATATTTGTATTTTGAATGCTAATTTGACATAGAGGAGTGGGCATGGGGGAGTGTTTATAATCAGCACTCCAATAAGCCCACAAATGACGCCCGTATTTTATAAGCTTGTTAGAAACAAATCACCCCTCAGCTGATATTTACTTACTGATGAATCATAAAAGGGCTCAATACACAAAGAGTAAATCCGAAAAGAATGTCTTTCTTCAGTCCCATCTTCGGCAACAATGCTGGAAGGTGGGCCTCGCCCAGCCTACACCCACCGCCCACAGTGTGTGCCCAGCCCCCCACTCCCGCCAGCCTCCCCAGGGTGGCAAATCATTGGCACCAGCCCCGTCTCCATGCCCATCCCCCCCGGCCCCCCCCCCATCGACTGGCCTAATCTGGGGCTCAATCCAACGCTGTGGAGGCAGCTCCGTCCTTCTGCCACCCCCGGAGTCCTCTGCGGGAGCAGATCCAATCCAGCTAATTTGCATAATGATGAAGCCCTCCAGTGTGGGCTGGATCTTAAGAGGGTTGGGAAGAAATATGCCCTGTCCTTTGGAGAGGCACGCGGAAGGCTCGGTGCAGCCCGGGAGGAATGGGGCGCCCGGTGGGTGGACAGGGGCGGCGAGGAACCAGCATCTCGCTCGCCAAGGACAGCTCAGCTCTGTCGCCCGCTGAGCCTGCGTCCAGCTGGCCCAGCAGAGAAAGGACTGCCCAGGGCTGTAAACCAGCAGGAAGTGAGGTTCAGAGTGCCAGCTCCAGATGCAGGCCGAACAGACCCAGATCAGAGAGACCACCACTCACCGGCTGGCTGACCTTGGGCAAGTCACTGACCTCTCGGAATCTCAGTAGGACCAGACGAGGCAGCCCGTAAAGCACTGATTAGAACAGGCTGGTAGAATGCAACAACAGTCAGCCATTATTATATTCATAGCATCATTATTCTCATCCCTGCATTATTGGGTCTATCCATCCATTTGTTTATTCAGCAATGCCAGGTACTGTGCTGGGCAGGCCAGGAGACACAGGGACACACATCCCGCCTTTGAACTGCCTCCAGTGACAAAACCATCTAAGGGTCCGGAGGTGAGGGCAGTGCTTGCTAAGGGGGCACACGGGAGCTACTGGAGGGCCATTCAGGTTCTCCTCCTTGGTCTGGCTGTGTTCCGTTTCTGGAAATTCCTCAAGCTGTACATTTGCAATTAGTGCATTTTCCTGGATGTACGTTATATTTCAGTAAAGTGTTTTTTTAACGTCTTGTCTAGTTAGGAAGGGAGATCAGCCAGGTGTGTGCATAACACCAGGCAGGAAAGGTCAGCTTCTTAAGAGGGATGGATAAAATATTTGGGATGCGAGTTGGGGCAACACCAAGAGGGAAGTGAGGACACTTTAGCACTTCTATGAGAAGTGAGGACACTTTAGCAGGTGCCTGGCATAGTGGGTACTCGATAGATTCCTGCTGAATGAGTGAGTGAATGCATGAATGAATGACTTCCTTCCTGGAAGAGGGGGCCTTGGAGGAACGCGTTCTGAGATACAAAAGCAGGGAGGGCGTTCCGGGGGAGGGGGAGAGGCTCTGCAACGGGCTTATTCCAGCGGACGAATGTTCACCAGGCCAGGTGCCACTGGCAGCCGTGATCCTGGGAGCGGGACCTCTGCCTCTGTGGGGCTCATAGTCTGGGGGAAACCAGGCATCCAAGAAGCAATTCCCAGGTTATCAGATCCCTTTTCACTCTGCAGAAACTGACTGAGCACCCAAGTGCAGAGTACAGTGCTAGATGCTGGCGACACACAGGTGAACAGGACGACAGGGCCCCTGACCTCACCGGCTCACTGCCTCCTGCAAGTAAGTCGTGCTTTAAAAAATCTGGTGTGAATAATGTATCAAACCTGACACTAAGGCAGCTTCACAAACAGTTAGTCACTAATCGTCACAGTGATGCTATGAGGCTGGGGCTATTTTTATTCCCATTTTAAAGATGAGGAAAACTGATACTGAATGAAGTTAAGCAACTCGTCTAAGATCACAGGGCTTACGGAGAGGCTGACCCAGT
The DNA here is from genome assembly GCF_949987535.1 of Balaenoptera acutorostrata. Classification (NCBI taxonomy): domain Eukaryota; kingdom Metazoa; phylum Chordata; class Mammalia; order Artiodactyla; family Balaenopteridae; genus Balaenoptera; species Balaenoptera acutorostrata. Next base: position 34,998,142 of record NC_080082.1, on the reverse strand, counting down.
TGGAGCACAGCTCTCACTCTCTGCCCTATTTCTGGGTGGCTGGTCGAGGAGCCAAAAATGACCCTTCCCCGTGGCCTCTACAGATCACCTGTGTACCCGTGCCTCTTTCACAGCCCTGGGAATAAGCTGGACGGAGGCACCATTCTTAGTTCCATTTTACAGACGGGAACACTGATTTTCTGAGCACTGGGTCACAAAAGGTAGTAAGTGACAAAGGAAGTGGACCCCAGAGGCTCAACTCTGTGTCCATGCACTTTCCCCTGCCCAATGCTGTTGGGCAGGTGAGTGGAGACCATTCAGAAGAAGAGGGGCCTCTGGATAAGGGCAAGGCCAGCACCTTGGGGCACACGGTGTACAAGCCTGGGCCCTGGCCCCCACAGAACAACCAGGTCCCGTTGACCCATCTCAGAGCCCATGAACTACGAAGGCATCATCCCCAGCTCTGCCCACCATGCGCCGGCCAGGGGGACCCCCAACTCCACCCACGCGCTGCCTCTGGCCCCTTGAGAAGAGCAGCCACAGCTGGAGAAGTAGCTCAGGCTGAAACGATCCCCCAAAGCTGCCTGTGAGCAGACATGGCTGCTTTAAATGGCGATTTTGCAGTTTGGAGTGCAAAATTATTTTCCACGGCACATGGGGAGTGGGCAGAATGGATTTGCTTGTGCTGAGTGGCAGTCCTACAGCCAAGCAAACCTGCACAGACTCTGGCCGTGACTGGGCTCACTGCCGAGCCTCAGCCGCTACAGCTCTGAGATGGGACAGGAGGCCTAATAATTGGTAACATTTACTAAGCGCTGACTATGTGCCAGACGTTATGCTAAACACGTTCCATCTGGGAGGAGCACATAAAATCTCTACGAGGAGGTAACGGGAAGCGACAGTGCCCAGGCATTCCAGCCCCAGAGCTGTGCTCTTAACCCCCGGGGCTGCACTAACATCCTGACCATTATTAATTATCACCATTGGTAGTATAGGGATAAAGGCAATTAAATTCAATACTTAATTTCTGTTCTGGTCAAAGCATAGGGCCGGGTGTTGGGAATATAAGCATGAAGAAGAACTAAACTATCTGCAAGGAGTTTTACATGATTAAACCCACCAATGCAGGATGTCTTTTCACTAAGATGATTTTAAATGATCAAGCATCTGCTCGGCACATAGTAAGTCCACAGTAAATGTCTTCTAAGAAAAAAAAGGTTAACATTTTTTAAGGAGATCACATTTGCTTCCCTACTGGCTATTCTCCAATCTGTTTCAAACCAACTCCCCACATCCACTCAAACAGTGACTCCCTCCACTTCCAAAGAGTGACTTTTTAATGAAGAAACTACCAGCAGGTTGTCCTTGCGTAAGCTGCTTTCCCTCTCTGAGCTCAGGGTCCTCCTTTGTGAAAGGAGAAGGTGGGATTAGAGAACTCACAAGGTCCCTCAGGGTCTAGGGTACTGGGATGCTAGGGCCAGTCCCCATCCTAATTGTAGAGGACTTTATCAGATAGCTGGCGGATATAAGGGAATAAGCATGTGAGAATTTCATTTAAAAGTTCAAGATTCAAACTTGAGGGCAAGACATCGGAGAGAGACACTCATTGTGAGCACACAGTAGCAGCCAAAGAAATGTGACCTTGGAAGCTCGAGATGTCATTAAGAGGCACAGAATTAAATGTCAAAGCTGATAGGCTAACGGCAAAAAGCTGAATTTTAATGCTTTTAGAACATTCCCTGCACTCCCCACCAATCCCTATTGTTTTATACTCCACAGCCCCACCCTTATCGGCCTGATCCTCAAAGGCAATCAAGCGTGTGACCCCTGTTAAAGAGAATTCATTCTTCAAAAGCAAAGCCAGAGGGAGGAAGGAGCATATCTGTAACTGGGAGGCACGAATGCCCGATGCCTACAAGCTGTGTGACCTTAGGAAAGCCAGCTAAGTTCTCTGAGCCTTAGTTTCCTCACAGCCAATAGTGGGCACACATCTGTATCTACCTGATATTCTTTCCAGGAAAAAAATCAGCCAGCTTTCCAGCGCTCCCAGCACCCTGAAGAAAATCATAAAGTTTGGGAGACCCAATGGAGACCTGTATCAGTCAGGATAGGATAAGAAATGCACAGTGCAAATCACAAGGGCTGCAAACAACAAAGGTTTAGTCCTCGTTTGCCCTTCACGTCCATTGCGGGGGGGATCTGCTCATGGAAATCACTTAGGACACCGCAAGACAGGAATCACCTTCGCTTGTGACACTGACAGTCCCCGAACCCCAGGGAAAGAGGGAACTCTGGAGGGTCTCACCCAGGCGGGGCAAAGCTCTGGCCTGGGAGTGACACCAGCCACCTCCACTCACAGCTCTCTGGCCAGAATTAGCCACTAGTCCCCCACCCAAGACAAAGGGGCCAGGCTGTGGAACCCTAGCGCATTCCAAAGGACAACTAATGACTGCCACGTTCACAAGCAGAACAATGATGTTCAGCAGAGAACTCTAATCTCAAGCCAGGAGTCAGGAAGGGAAGAAAGAAAATGCAACCCGGAAAATCACAGTGGCGACAAAGGCTCTCAGAGAACATTCCCACTTGCCCAGGCCCAGGGTTTGGAGGAGCAAGAAATGTGCGCCATGCTCGCTGTCTCCCTGGGTCAGTCCCCGAGTGGCCGGTGGGCCCTGAGAGGGAATCTCCAGTCCCCACGCCCTCTCCTGAAGGCGGAGGGGGGATGCTCTCCTCCCCGCCACCGGCTCTCCAAAGAGCACCCCAGGTAAATGCCAGGTGCCGTCCTGGGGCTTTCTGCAAAAGTCGCTCTTGATGATAACGGCTTTCAGAGGTGATGCGACCGCACGCCTGGCATCTGAACGTCGTCGGAGGCAGGTGTTGCATCTCTAATTAGGATGGGGATTTTTTTTTCACCCCACACAGAATTTACATAATTGAGAAGGAGGTTACAACGAGGACCCTCCCCACCGATTGTGTGTTTTCCAGGTCCTCCTTCCACTTTCCCTCGCACACTTCAGATTTAAGGGAGAAATGAATCGATTTGAATTTTTTGAAATTAATTATCATCATTGCCACGGAAAATGTATCTGCTGCCTTCCTTCGGGAGTTGAGAGAGGAGGGGGGTGACCTCGTGTGGAGAGGAGCCCTGGGAGGTGACACACGTCCCCCGATGCACTCTTCAAGAAAAACCCCACCTCTCCCAACCTCGCCAGCTGGCTCTCAGAGCACCTCCCAGTTCGGTCTGAGGATTCTTTGGAATTTTTTTTAGCACCAAAATTAGTGCTTTAAAATGTTACTTGCTACAGTAAAATTCATCAACATTATTATATACCATAGAAACTGCCATCCCAGACAAACGCACGACATTAAAATTTGGTCTAGAGTTCCCCAGGGGAAACGTTTGCAGCAATTTGTATAACAGTTTATATATTTATGCTATTTAATGGTACAAAGCAATAATTATGACTTCACTCACTGATAAGCAACGGCATTACATAAATCTGATGCGGATTTAGAACATGCCAGCTCTGACACCAGTGTACTAGTTGTAAATTATGTTGCCGTTAAAAAAAAAAGGTCCAAGCAAATATGAAGGAGCAGCGGGAAACTAATAATGCATCTCCAGCTGTTCCAGTTAACCTGCAAATGTGGCCATCTGCACCTCGGGAGGAAGAGAAGGGGAGAAGACGGGGAGGCAGAGCAGGGAGAAGGGAGAGAGGGAAGAGCCGCCTTCTGGAAGCACAAAGCCTGCCCCTGACATCGGACCAATGACCTTTCCACACGCAGGCCAACTGGGCCCAAATCAGGCAAGGTTCCCTAGGACTGAAGGGTTCTCTCTCTGCTCCTCAGGTGCCCACACCCAGACCCACACTCCTGTCCCCTGGCCAAAAGAAGTCTCTGGTGTCATCTTTCCTTTCCCTGCCCTTGCCGGAGGCTGAGCTTTCGCCTCTGAGTCCTATTTACTGCAGCACCAGACTCACCAGGGAGCTTTCTTTACAACTTTTTCACTTCTTTTTCTTTTCCTTTTTTTTTTTTGGAATTTTAACACTTCTGCCCAGACCCATCTTGCATTAAGAAAAGGTGGGGCAGAGGCGGTGGCTGAAAAAAGTAGTCATCGTCATAGAGAATAGGGTGCCCACTTCACAGGGCTCCAAGTGGAGCCGCGAGCACGACGGCTAGAACCAGCAGACGAGATGGGAAGGCTGCCGCCACAGGTCACAGATCCGGGCAGAGACCGCCCACCAGGCTTCCGAGCGCCACAGACAAATGGTTCCCATGCTGCCCAGGGAGAGGCACACGGCAGCAGGGATGTCCCTGCCCGTGGCTCACCCCAGCCTCCACCCAGACGGCACAGCGCTCCCATGGGCAGGCTGGAGGCTCTGCTCCGGGGCGGGGACTCCCCGTCAAGCCCGCGTCAGCTGCGGGTCCCCGGGACAGTCCTTGGGCCCTGCTGGAGAATGAGGCACTGCAGACCACGACGGCTCTCCTCCCCTCCAGAGGCTGGCAGAGGAGGAGGGTCCCGCACCTCCTCTTCGGTGTCTAAGAACGTACGTATGGCTGCAGCACCAACAGCCGGCACGGAGCATGTATTGTGTGTTCATGCGCTGCACACTTCACACGACTCCCTCAGCTAATCCTCATAAGCGTTGCGCTGGGGACTGAATTATTCCCATTTCACAGATAAGGCCACTGAATCATGGAGAGATTTTCTATCACTTGCCCAAGATCAGCTCAGCTAGTGAACTACACTTGTAAACCACAAGGTTCAGAAGAATGTTTGTAGGCCATCGGACCTGTGTTTCAAATTTTTAAACTGCAACCCTCAGCACGAACTATATGCACCATGACCTAGTCACACACTAACACATATACGTAACCCCGCCGCCACTGCCAAATTAAAGAAATTACACTTAAGCTCACTAAGTGTGATGTACTCTGGCAGTTTCCTTCCTTTTGTTTTTGCTTTTCCTTCTTCCTTTCGTTTACTTCCCTTCCTTTCCATTCTATTCCACTGCTGGGCGCTGCTCTTTCTAGTTCCTCTTTTATTTTGTTGGCTGTGACCATCCAAGTTGATTCCATGATTTGCTAATGGGTTGCAGCTTACAGTATGAAAACCACTGGCTATTTCAACTCCCTCGTTTTACTGAAGGAAAGCTGAGGCTCAGAGAGGGAAACCCATTTTGCCTGGGGCCACACAGGTTTGTGGCCCAGCCAGAAGCGAAGCCCAGGCCTCCAGCTCTCTTTCCACCAAACCCTCCAGTCTACATCATCCCTAAGCCCTTCCTGGGCTCCCCAGCGCCCACTTCTGGCCACAACGGGGATAAGCGGGCCCCGGGCCCGTCAGGTCCCTGCCCTTAGTTGGGGACAGAGAGGGCACTGTGTACATACGAGATGAAGCAGAGGGGGAAACAAGGAGGCAGCGAGAGGACAGGGCCCCCAAGAGGGGCTCCAATTCATTCAGTCGACAATTTGGGGGAGGGGCTGACCCAAAGAGTCTACCTTTGAGGGTGACAACCCACTGCCCCCGCAGCCGGCAGGGCAGAGACACAAGTGATAGTCCACCGAGAGGGCTGGCACCTGGCCTGGCACCCGGCCTGGCATATCAGCGTCCTCCAGGAGGGCTAGCGCTCCTTCTGCTGCCTCCTACCGGAAGCCTCCGTGGCGGGGCGTGGGGAGCTGGCTGTACTGCTGCAGACACAGAGGAAGGAGGGAGCAAGGCGATCCCTGCAGGACCGCAGGCCGAAGCAGCACTACCTGTCCGAGGCCTGACTCTCCCTGGACGTCATTACATCCCATTTCCAGGTGGGTCCCCGAAGGAAGGCCCTCCGGCTGAGACAACAGGCCAGGGGCACGGTTCCGCCCTCCTTCCTGCTTACAACTCCCTATCATTTTGACAAAATGATTCTGCAACCAAGAAAACACCACTTTTGGCTGCTCCAATTTTCACAGACTTTCAGCAACCCCGGTTCCAATGTCTAGCCATCAGCTTTCCCACCGGAAAGTTCCAAAAGCCCCTCCCTTCCTTCAATCCCATGACATCAGTCCCTCTGGCCAGGTGTGGGGCATTGGGTCCTGCCGGCCTCTCAGAGCACAACTCCACCCGTTCCCCCACACATCAGCTTATTCACAAGACACACTCTAAGTATTGAGGACACGGTCTTTTTATTTTTATGGTCTAAGCAGCATCAATTCCAAGAACTAGAAAAACAGTCCCTCAGTGGGAACCTATTCAGTGACTCGCCCGGAAGGTCCTGGAGGCCAGGCTACCAGCTCTGTATTCTTAGCAGCACAAGGACAAAGGACAGCCAGGCCTGAGGGCTGGGGTCAGGCCTGTACACACTTCAAAACACACAGGGTGCGTCTAAGCTGGAATCCGGACAGTGGAATTGGTTAGGAAAAGCCACCACTTTCTCCACTGGAAGGGCGAGGAGACCCTCGGGAGCACAGAGAGCTCGAGTGAGCTCACAGGGAGGGAAGGGGAGAGCGGACCCCCAACTCTGGGGCACCTGGAAGGAAGGTGTTGGGGCAGGTGGATGGACGAAGTGGCCTCCAGCTCTGGCCACTTGACACAATGCGTGGCCAGTACACCCTCAGCCCACAGCTGTGGTTTGGGAGTTTTTTTGTAATTAGCTGCCAACGTTTAAAAAACACACACACACAAGAAATTTTATATTAAAATCTGGAGTTTTGGTTTCTCTTGAAAACTCAGGACATCTGGGATCCCCACGATGCAATCCCCCTGGACAGCAATGGGAGGCCGGGTTCTCTGCTGGGACATGGCAGCCCCCACTGTCTCACACACAGGCTGTGTCACCTGCTTTTGTTAGTGCCTGGTGACACTTGAACCGCCAGGTGAAAAGAGAGCAAAGGAGACCAGGGTTTCAGCCCTCCCTTCTCCGACTGACTCACTGTGTGACCTTGGGCAGGTCCTGCCCCTCTCTGGGCCTCAGAGAAACCTGAGCAATGAAGGGGGTAGAAATCAGCCACTGGTTCCCTTCCGTGCCCCCGTGATACCATCTCAGGCACCTTCAAACAGGGCGAGCCGGGTGTGGTTTCCCGGTGGGGAGCAAGGCTGGGGGACAGGGAGGTGCCAGTGTGGCCCTCGCAGTCAGCACCACTGTGCCCGGCGCCGTCCCTGAGGCTGTGCTGACGCCACTCCTCAGCAGCTTGATATGAATATTGTGTCAGAGATAGGAGATATTAAGAATGACAATGCATTATTACTGCAGCAGGGAAATCTCCTGAGTCCTGGAGATAGGATTTCGAAATCCTCAGCCAAAAATCAATAGTAATGCCCAAGAATTTATAAAAGAAGCACGTCAGTCTGCATTTGAGAAGACACACTTTAGGTTTCTGGCTAAACCAAAGGGACAAGTGCAAGTGTGTCATTCTGGAAGGGCAGGAAGCAAGAAGCAAAAGCCGCAAGCAGTGTCCCAGGTGGTGGAAGGCACCTGGTAGGCTCTCACGTGGGGCCAAGATGCCACCAGGCACACAGAAACCAGCGGTGTCCCCAAGGGCTCTCTGTGACCCCTCCCGGAGGGGACAGGGATGCAGGAGAAGCCCACTTCTGTGACCACTCCTGGACCCACTCAGTCCTGGAAACCAGCGTATATGGAGAGGACAAGAACAGAGAGGAGGTCTAGCCTGGGATACCAGGTATATTCCTAGCTGTAAAATGGGCATAAAATAGCGGTCCCATCTGTCTCGTGGTATTGCTATGAGATCAAAAATTAATTTAAAAAAATCAAACGTGCTTTAGGGAGCATTAAGACCCAACAGAAAGGGCACTGGCTCTGAAGGCAGAAGAAGCTGGGTTAAAATCCTGGCTGCATCCTGGAGGATGACGGTAACAGCACTTACCTTGCCCCATGGGGATGTTTAAGGGTTGGAGGTGGGACCTCACAGCATCCGCCACAATACTGAGTCTTGATACAGTTTCAATATTATGATCATTATTAAAAATATAGACAAATGTCAGGTATTACAGCTTTCCCATCTTAGATGTATTTCTTAATCACAATCACTCTTAGTAGATGAGCCGATAGTTTTAAGACTTTTCATGCAATACTGTCGTTCACTGGTACAGGGCTCCCCAGATTACAAAATGTTTCCATAACGTTTTTCTTGAATAATGCTGACTAGATGAAGTGAGAGAAAGATTCCCCATTTGACAGGACTCCGAAGCCCCCAAAATTGATGGGACTGCACCAAGGGCACGAACCAAATCAGAGACAGGAAAGAAGGATGCCTCCATCCTGCCTTGGAGGCAGGGAGGATCCCAAACCTCTGCAGTGACTGACCCCTACCTCCAGTGCCCATTCCTGTTCTGGGCTTCCCGTTCTCCCCCAAAACAAGGACCTCTTCTCTCTCCTATCGCTGTCTCTGTAAGGACTTAGAATATGACACATCCAACTGTGAGAACACCAAAGGGGATCCCATCTGGCTCTCAACTCTGCAGACCCCAAATCTGAGGCCACGAGAGGGCAGGCAACACCACAGCTGCTGACTCTGCATTCTCAGTAAATGGACAAGGAGTTCAAATACCTGCCCAAGTGCTTCCTCCTTCCCCCAATCCTAGAACCCCAGGGTGATGCAGCCCAGCACAGCAGGATGGGGAGTGCCGAGAGCAGAAAGTAAACACCCGCTTCCACACACCTGCCATATACGGGGGGCGGGAGCCAGGCCACCTCCAGCCTCCACAGCCTCCTTTGATGGCCATGCCTGAACAATGTCTCCTAAGAGGTGACAGAGCTCCCCAAATTCCAGTTACCTCCCGAACAGGTTGGCTGAACACCCTCTCCTACCTTGCCCTGTCTCAACCATCTGAAATAGACTGGGGTGCTCTAAGTGCCAAGAATCAACAAGGCAGCTGCTGGTGTCCTGAGGGCCAGCCGTTCAAAAGATACCGACTTGGGGCTTCCCTGGTGGCACAGTGGTTGAGAATCTGCCTGCCAATGCAGGAGACACGGGTTCGAGCCCTGGCCTGGGAAGATCCCACATGCCACGGAGCAACTAGGCCCGTGAGCCACAACTACTGAGCCTGCGCGTCTGGAGCCTGTGCTCCGCAACAAGAGAGGCCGCGATAATGAGAGGCCCGCGCACTGCGATGAAGAGTGGCCCCCACTTGCCACAACTAGAGAAAGCCCTCGCACAGAAACGAAGACCCAACACAACCAAAAATAAATAATAAATAAATAAATAATAAATAAAATCAAAAGATACCGACTTGGGGGACTTCCCTGGTGGTGAAGTGGTTAAGAATCTGCCTGCCAATGCAGGGTACAGGGGTTCGAGCCCTGGTCCAGGAAGATCCCACATGCCGCGGAGCAACTATGCCCACGCGCCACAACTACTGAGCCTGCGCTCTAGAGCCCGCGAGCCACAACCACTGAGCCCATGTGCCACAACTACTGAAGCCCACGCGCCTAGAGCCCATGCTCTGCAACGAGAAGCCACCGCAATGAGAAGGCCGCACACTGCAACAAAGAGTAGCCCCCGCTCACTGCAACTAGAGAAAGCCCATGTGCAGCAACCAAGACCCAACACAGCCATTAATTAATCAATTAATTATTTATTTATTTTAAAAAGAAGATACTGACTTGGGATTTTTCACTTGTTTTCAGAGATTACAGTTAAGTTAGTACAATCCTACAGCATCACCTTGGCCATGTGAGGGCAGAGGCTCTGATTTTGCTGGATGGTTTTTAGTTGACTTTTCTGATGATACAAAAGCATTGTGTGGTTATTATAGGACATTTGCAAAGTACAAAAACAGATAAAGATCACCCTCAACTCTACGTCTCACAGAAACCCATAGTCGAGATTCTGATCCACTTGCCTCAGAAACAAATCTTATAAGAAGTTACACGTGATCTTGACAAAACCACCTGTCACAGTGCCCGGTATACAGCTGGCACTCAACACATGTACGTTGAAGAAATATGCAAGAAAGCAGTCAAAGAACAGGTGAATTAGAATGTAAGTAGCAATGAGTCCATACTGTCCAAACAGCATCTTCAAGTGTTAAGGGCTTTGTCAAGACAATACTTGGGATCTTAGATACTTCAACAAGGAGTTTCATTTTCTTTGGTGTTTTGTATGTTTATTTTATAACTAATTGTTTAAAAAATTGTAAGAGGCCTCATGGACATGAGGCAAACATGCCTACATTAAAAACAGGGCAGGGGCAGATATGTGAGATAGGAATTTCCCCTCAAAACAGCGATTAAAAACAAAATACACTGGCCATTTCGTAATAGTCCTTAATGCCCACATCATAGGCTCCTCCTGCACGAATCCCAGACCTTGCTATGAGGCAGAAGCCCCTTGTTCCCAGGAGGAACCTCTCCAGCCTATGCCTGAAGCTCTAAGGAGTTCAGCTCAGGCTGTGGGACAGAGTCGGGCACACAGGTGTCACGCAGTAAGCAAAACAAGACTTACTGAGTCCTTACTATTTTCCAGGCCCCATGCTAAGCATTTTGCATGTACTATCTCATTTAATTTTAGCAACGTGCTTTTACTAGCGTTTGCTATTTTCCCCCATTTTACAGATGAAAAGGATTAACTCACAGGTTGAGTAGTAGCTTGCCCAAGGATATAACGTTAATAAGTGATGGAGGTAGGATTTGAATTCAAGAGAACCCCTGCTTTTAACTCCTACACTATAATGTCTCAGGGATTATAAATGGATATGTGGATGGATAGATGGTGGATGGACAGATGAATGGTTAACATGGATGATAGATAGACAGACGTGAGTGGATGGTAGATGGATGGATGAATGAGTAGGTAGATAGATGGTTAAGTGTATAGGTAAATAGATGGGTAGACAGACGATGGGTGGATGGATGAATAGATGGATGGATGGTGGAGAAACAGGTGGATGGATGAATGGATGGATGGAATGGAGGTGGATGTCAGATGGGCAACAGTCATGCACCAGCCCAGGTCTGCTTCCTTCATTTAATCTAATGCCTTGTCACTAGAGCATAAACAAGGAGGTGACCCAAAAGACTGCTCCCATCAAAACTACAAGAACATGAGAGCCACAGGCTGGCTTCCCTCTCATCTCACCTAGGAATTATCTTCACCCAATGCACCCAAGGGCTGAGCTTTCAAGCCCACCAGGCCATTGACATCTCCCTGCCCCTGGGAGCTTTCCAATTGTGGGGGGTGGAGGACTTAAATGACATCAGGGAGAAGGCGAGCCATGCACAGGGGCGGGGTGGTCAGTCCACCTTGCTCAGAATATTTGTTTTCACACTGAAGACTGACTTGGGTTTTTGCTCATTTCCAAATACTCCCTGTGGCTCTCCTCACCCTTCAGAAGTGAGCAGAAGTGTTATTACCTCTTCTCCAAAGCCCTCCCCTTCCACAAGAGAGAGCTAGGTGATGTGCTAGCTGTCCTCTCCCACGGGATTATAAACGTGAGAGGGGAGTCTGTGCCCCATCAACTCCGAGGCCCCAGCTCAGCACTCTGCAAGCAGAGGGGCGCAATAAATGTGTGCAATTGACTCCAACGTCCCAAACTGAGACTTCCAAGGACTCCAGCCACCCTCCTCCCCTCCTGGCCATCAGTAAACAAGAGTCCGGCCACCAGGCTGCAGAATTAACCACCTGCAGTTGCTTCTTTATCCACAAGAGAGCACAGTCTTGGAGCCCCACACAAATTCTTTTGTAAATGCCTGGTGTACTTACAGAACACTGTATAACTCAAAAATTATAATTAAAATGTCTTAGCTCCCGTATTTATAGTAACATTTAAACTACTGTGCTTTCTTGAAGTCAGTCATTTACTTGAGAACCGCACACTTCATGGTGAACAGATCTTTGAAACAGTACCGCGGGGATCGAGGCCAGGCACATGTAACTCAATATATGTCAACAGCTGTAAAAATATTGGTGGGAGAAGGCAGGAAAAAAAGCCATGAGCCCAGATCAAGTGCCCTGTCTCTCACATCTGACTGTTTTCAGCAGCTCCCTCCTCTTCCAAATAATTGGGCCATTTTGGTGCCCGCTGTCCCACAAGGCGGGCCCTCTTTGAGGCTGGATGATCAAAAAGGTTATAAATGAAAATGATTTCGATGTTGGCGGCCTGGAGAGTGACCAGGGCGTGCGCGGCGGCAGAAGGGCCTGTTCTAATCTTACCAACTGCACACCGCCTTCCAAGAGTCTTCCTAGGGCGCGAGCAGCTCCCCAGGGCGAGGCCATGGTAAATTCCGCCTAATCCCTTCTGCATACAAATGAGCCCCTGGCAGGAGGAGCCGGGGCCAGACGCTGCAGCCCAGTGCCGGCTCCTCCTCCCCGGGCTGGCTGTCTTAGCTGAACAAACAATCAGGCGACGGTGGAGAGGGCTGCAGGCTGGGCGGAACCCCAGGGCTGGGCACGCAGCGCCCCGACCCCATCGCCTGGCAGTGGGTACACAGGAGCTTGGGTGTCGAAGGGCGGCATGGCCAGAGGCTGGACCAGATGAGGGAATGGGATGTCCATCAACCTAAGGGCAGTGGGAGGCCCCTCTCTTACAGGGCCCGGGGAGCTGTAAGGCAATGTGGTGCTTAAGCGGGCACCCAGTCCTTCCAAAGGCACTGGATTCACCAAGAGGAGGGGGCTGATGTCCCAGGAAGGGCTCTCGGGTGTCAGAGGGCTCCTCCTAACCCACCAGATGAAGGGAGGCCACAAGCAGGGGTTCCGGGGAAGGGCCAGGAGGGAAGAGGTTCCATCCTGAAGCTTCCCTCAGCATCGGCTCTTCATTTCCACCCAGACAGGTCGCAGCTACCCTGCAATGAACTAAGTCAAGTGCTGGATGCTAAATCTGAGCAAAGGGCCCCCGGGCCTGGGAATCTGGGGGCCCCAAAGCAGTAGAGGGATGGCTCCAGAGGGGCCAATCCTCAAATGGGGAGACAGCCCAGAGAGGGGATAGGATGTGTGTCTGGTCATAGAGAAAGGGAATGAATCGGCCGGCACCAGAGTCACACGGGGTCACTTTGCCGTGTGACGGTCTCTGACATCAGTTTGCCTGCGGTAAGATGGAAGCGAGGACTGTTCTTGAAATCAATTCCAAGCCCCGAAGTCAACTCTGTAGGGCAGGTGCTCAGAACTTGGGCTCACGGATGGACCTCGCCGGGACAAAGCCCACGGCTGCACTGCATTCGATCCTCACAGCCTCTGTGCTGCGCTAAGTGGCGATTTAAATGAGTTAACATATGTACGGCATTTAAACTGTGCTTGGCATTTGGGAACCCAAGAAGTATTAACTAGTGTTGTGATGTTCACTCTGCATGGGGAGAAAGTCCCACGGCACCTATACAGGTTCATGGTCATGGCTCCGGGCTGGTCTGGCTCTGAGGTCCCTTCCCAACTTGGCTGATCCAGGATGAGAGGAGTGGGCCCAGATGTGGCCCAGGGGACCCTTCCCAAGGTGGAGGGGACAGCACCCCTTTGCTCAACAGTGGACCAATCAGATTCAGGCACACGTGCATATCTACACATCTCAAAAGTTATCATTTGCCCAAATTTGCCTGTGAATTCACACACGCACACACGTGCACACACACACCATCCCACATCCACATCTTCCATGAAAATCAGCGGGAACTGCACATTTTGAGGACCCAATTAGGCTCAGTGTGTATTTGACAACCTTTCAACCTCCAGAAGACATTTATTTTTACAACGCTCTCCAGCTGAGAAATTACTAGGTTCCCGCACGTCCCTGAATCGTCTTGGCATCGGGAAGCACCAAGGTGTACCTGGGAATGAGGAAGGGGGACCCACTCGGCAAGGCTTGGCCGTGGCTGCTGTGACCACTTGGAAAGTGGGTCTCGGGGACTGTCCAAGGTGGGCCCAAGTCCTGAGCTCCTCGGGAACCCGCTCCCAGCCCAGGCTGCCCCCAGGATGGGTAACTCTGGAGGTCTAAGTGCCTCTTCCACTGTCCATCATCCCCTGTGCCCCTCAGCTCCTCAGGGCCACTCTGAGAGGCAGGTGTGTGTCTGGGGTGGGGTGCTTTCTGTCTCACAGATCAGGAAACTGAGGCCCAGCCCAGAGAGGTCTATGATCTGATCTGTGGCCTTGCCACACAAAAGGGCTCCACCCGGGGTATTCTCACTTCCTACTTTGTGCTTCCCTTCTCAGCACACATGGCCACACTCGGTGTCAGGTCACCTGAAAAGGCTAGGCCAGACAGAGAGGGAGTCTCTGAGTTGGGGGGTCAGGGGATGAGAGCAGAGCATGGGAAATAAAAAGAAAAAAAAGAAAAGAAAGACCTCCTTGGTGATGAGGTAAGGGGAACGCGAGCATCAGCCCAGGGTCGGACGGCTAGAGACTCCCTCTAATCTTCCCAGGAGGTCTCCGTCAACCTACTCATCAGGTTCTGTCCGTAGACATTTCTCTAACTCAATCACATCTCACCATCACCGACTTCTCTCTCTCCCAACAGCCTCCTCTTCCCCCCCTTAAAAGACTAGGACTTCACATCCCTGTCGAGGAAAAAGAGGTTGACAGTGACACGTTTTCCTGCAGGTGGCACACCGTGACTCCCGGCTCCGCTGACATTTGTCAAGCCCCAGCATTTGTGCACGTGAACCAAGGTCTCCTGCATCAGGACCAGCAGGACATTCCTGGGCAATGGCACCAAAGACCCTTGAATTTCACGGGTATTTCATAGTAGGGTCCCTCATTCACTAACATCTTCAGACAAAGAAGAGTGAAATCAAAGGCACCATCCCCGGTAAGCCAACCCGTGGACCATCCCCCCAAGTAGAGACAGTGTCACTGATTGTGATTTACCAAGTAAACGACCATGATTTCAACGTCAGTCTCTCTCTGACCCTCAGACCCCCTAAATGTCATGGTGATGCAACCAGGGTGAAAGGTGTACAAAAAACACCACCCCATCACAGCAGCCTGGGTCGGGGGTACCAAGCAGAACATGTGCTCTGGGTGGCTCTATCTGAAACTCCAGCTCTGCTATCTCACAAGCAGCAGGTTGGCGGTTAGCAAAATAGCAATAGCGTCGAAGCCGGTAACAACTGCCATGGCTGTGATAGTGATGACACAGAGCCGTCAAGCCTGCTTCTCCCCTCCGCCAGAGTCCCCACATAGGCAGGAGCTCTAAACATTTTAGGGAAACTTGGCCAATCATTTCCGTGAATCTTTACTGCCTGGACAGATTAAACCCAGGCCCCAAGTGGCTCCCCCAGTTGACAAGTTTTCTTTCAAAAAGGCAGAAGTTGCTGTGAGCCAAGTTCTTGCAGCCGAATTCCTGGATACAGTTTCCAACTATTCCAATCAGCCGGCTCTGCAGTGGGGCTGGGATTTCAAGCTTGCCACAGTATGAAGTCCAGTTTGGGCTATATTCCCTTCCCTCTCGCAGCGTGATGAAGGTTTCCCCGCAAAATCAAAAGGCTTACTGTCAAGTTTTCGATTGGTCTGGGCTCCGCGCTACCATGTGTATGGTGACGGGAAGGAATATGAATGTGGTACCGGCTCTACCATGGGGCCTGAAGGCCTCGTCCAAGCCATCCAGGGACCTTATGAAAGTGGAACAGAACTCTTTGCACGTATATTCCAGCTAATGAAATTCCCCAGACGTGCCACAGTGTGCAAAAGCAGTGTAAAAAAGAACAATGGCTGGACAAAAACTGAGGTAAGTCCACCGAGCACACTGAAGACAACCAGTGGTGCTGATGCAAGGGGAGGCCAAGCCCGGAATCTGCCCCCCTCCACCTCTTCTCTTCTTTCCGTCTTTTCTCCTCCTACATTTGGAACCTAATGAAAATAAAGTCTCCATGTTTCCAGTGGAGGAGACCTGCTCTCTACTTGCATAAAATATATTGCAAGCTCACCCAGGGAGGCTGATGGTTGGGAAAAACACACAGATGATACTCAGGGCCCAAACTGATGCATATGATTTACTTCTCTTTTTTCCCTTTAAACCATAGACATGTATATGTGTGTATATAAACCACTGGTGTGCTGGAGCCAGCTTGTACTAGCTCCCAAGAGCTGATCGTGTGCTTCTCTTCCCAACCCAATGTTCAGTGAAGTCAGACTGGGAGCCTGAAATCAGCCATAGTGGGAGTATTTACACCACAGAAATTGGCAAACAGAATTTCCTTTTTTTTTTTTTTTCCAGACAGCTCATTGTTAAATATTTACTAGCATACCACACTACTGTGTGTATGGATGGATAGATGGATGGAGAGATAAATAGATATATAGACGTATATAGATATAGATATACACAGGTATACATAAATTTTATAGATATACATACATATATATGGAGAGAGGTTACATGCACACATTATTCACATTTGTCTCTTCCCCCTAATTCATAACTTCTCTTTAAATATTCTTTGAAAGTAATACTAGAACCAGGGATCCAAGAGACTCTGTATATGCTTTTATAATAAAAAAAAAAAAGAAAAACCAACCTGTTCTCCTCAAATATAATAGCAAGAGCTAAATTGATTCCTTTTTGCCGGGCATTAACTTTCTCCTGTGACTGCAAATTTGCTGCACTTGTATTTTCTTCCATCCCCAGAATTAAACACACTTCTAATTTCTCACTTCAGGTGCATTAAGTGTGGTATAGGGCACAAATGAATAATTTTATTGGTAAGAAATTTTATAATCCATGCAGCACTTGCTGAAATGGATGTGTCTGGATGCATTCATTATTTCTCCTAATCTGAAGACCACAGGATTGCAGCTGCCCTGCTCGCTGAGCCTCTGGTAATTGCTGGCTATTTTCTACTGGTTTGAGGCCCGAGTGACAATTCAGGCACATGGCTCTGCTTTATGTGGATAAATTACAATAACCAGTTTATCCGATTATTACTTTTATTAATTTAAGGGACTATACAACATTGGCAAGTGGTTTCTGTCTCCTGCAGACAGAAGTTACCCTGCCAGCTTAATGGTGCCATGAGGAACTGGATATATGACATGTCGCTAAACGTAACAGCTCGATGCACTCTCCCCAGATCATGCAACTAAAACATGGATGGGAAGAAGCCATTGGGGGAAAGTGGGCTGACTGAGATGGAGAAGGAAGAAGCAGGGAAAAGACCAAAGAATTCTTGGTTGGTTTTAAGCTTGCTTGGATAGTTAAGAACAGGGTTTTGACATCAGACAGACCTGATCTCAGTCCCAGCCAGCCCACTAGATCCGTGTAACCCTTAAACAAGTCAACTCGCTGACCCTCTGTTTCCTCATCAGTAAAACAGAGGCAAAATAATACCTTCCCCATAGGACTCAGGAGGATGGATGAGATAATGTATGTGCCGTGCTTGGCACCTGGTAAACACCCAATGGGTGGCAGCTGTTGACCCTTCTTGGGTCTCTACACTGAAGAGGAAGTCAGGAAAGTCTTTGTATGGGGTAAGAACTGCCAAAATGTACAGAGTTTGGAAAGAAGCTGTCTATGATTGTCATGGCAGACTGGGGTGAGTTCCCCACCATGGGAGGCATTCAAGGAAAGCTGAGCATCTGTGGAAGAGACTCGTGAATGGATTCTAGGATAAAATTAGATGATTTGAGGTTCTAGGATTCTTGTCAAATTACTCTAGATTAAAGAGGAATTTGACCAAATTGCTCACACTCATTGGGTACTTACAATTCATTAGGTACTTACAACCACATGTCGTTGTAAGCATTTTACATGCTTTCTCATTTAATCTCCACAACAGCCCTATGAGAGAGACGTTCATTATCCTCATGTTATAGACAAGGACATGGGACATGGGACAAGGGAGGTTAAATAGTCTGTTGAAGGTCATGCAGGTACCAAGAGGCAGAGCTGGGACTCAAACTGCGGTGGTCTGCCTCCCAGAGCTGGATCCTAGGCCCACATACCTGTCTGCACCACTCTCACCCACACCCGTGGACCACAGAGGACCAAGCCAATGGCATCTGCCCACACCCCCGCCTCGCTCAGCCTGCTACTAGACCAGCCCATCCCAGCAGCAGGGCCAGCTCGGGAATCCAAGCAAACACCTGAAACCTGATTGCACATCAGGGAAGAAGCCACTGCCTCCACGTCTGCTCAGGAGACTCAAATCATGCCCCCTGACAAGCCGAACTCATTTCCCACCAACTGATGGGTGGGGGGGAAAGCCTGGCAGCTTTAGGAACCAGAATTCTTTCCAGCATAGGACCATCCCAGTGGATGTGTAACACAGCGGCATTTACCAGCAGGCTCTTTACCAGGGTTTGTGTTTCCCCAATAATTAAGCGCATCTGATACTTACACAAGCCCCCACCTTCCCTGACATACACACACACACACACACACACACACACACGGCCCATGGCCTGCCCAAATGAGGATGCTGTAAATGTTTGTCAAAAGGATGAATTCACTGTGATGTACCATATAGACAACTGCAACTGAATTATGGGCATGTGCTGTAGTTGGATATATTCCTTTTTTTGCAGTGCAGACTCACCTGGCCCTTGCAGTGGGAAGCATTTTGCTCTTCTCAAAAATAGGAACATATCAAAGGTGGGGGGGGGGGAGGAGAAGAAGAAGAAGAAGAAGGGGGCGGGGGAGGAGGAGGAGGAGAAGAAGAAGGGGGCGGGGGAGGAGAAGGAGCGGGGAGGGAGGAGGGGGATGGGGAGGAAGGGAGGGAGGCGGAGGGAGGAGGGGGTGAAGAGGAGATGATACACAGATTTCTAACCTTGGCATTCTGAATTTTCTAATAATTGGGTGGTCTAGATGGGCCCCCAAGTGACCCACCCCCCTCCAGCCTCGAGTTAGACTCAGGGACCAGAGCCAGACTCCTGTCAAGAGCCTTTCTCATCACAAGAGAAGACATCTCTTAAAGACCTCAAAACTGAAGTCCAAAGCCAGGCCTCCATGCTACGGCAAGGGGGAAACTGGCTGCAGGTGACCCTGACAGCAAATGTTTCCTGGGCAAAGACAGACCTAGGCAGCCCCCCAACCCTGAGAGCCACCCTATCATTCTAGCCAGGGAGCCCTGGGCATGGTGCAGTGGCACTAAGGTCTTGGGGCCTTTTGGACATAACGTGGAAACACCTCAGTGTCCTTATTCACCCAACTCCCAAGCCAGCTGTCTGGAGCAAAACACAGAGAGGGGCTGGGATGCTGTCCCCTGCCCCGGGGCGCACACCTGCAGCAGCCTCTTTGTTCCTGGCCCCAGGAGCTACGGTTCTGCACAGTTTCTGGTCTGGGCAGGACACCCCCGACCATCACCTCCTCCTCTTTTGTTCTAAATCCCCAGCATTCCGTCGGTCCCCCACCCCGCTCTCCTGATTAACAGCCGGCCACCTCATTTAGAAAGCTAACTTTTCTCCGAGTTCCAGCCTGTTCTTGAGGTTTCGGTTGGAAACTTGGCCTAGATGACAGCTGTGTGGGCCTCTCCCCAGCTCGACCCAGCAGGAGTTCTAATACACTTCATTCTGGGGCTGGCTGCTGCTTTTAATCTATCAGCACGACGCCACAGCTGCTGTAAGCTAGCTGAAAATTGTCTGCATACGGGGCGAACCGTTTGTAACCCTTTTCAGTGCAAACGTGCACTTCAGCAGAAATGCACCGCCCAGCTCTCCCATGCCTAGGAAATGTGCGGGTCCAGAGAGGCCGAGGTCTTCCCCGCCACGGAAGCTTCCTCACCCTAAAAACCGGGACACTTTCAGAAGCTTGAACTCACTGGCTTGGAAATTCTACCCTCCTGACTCAACTTCTTCACAAGCTCTGGCCAGAGCACCACGGACCCCTGTCACCGGGGCCTCGCCCCAGGACTCCTCTACCTGGCATTTGGCTTTGATGCTAGGTGAGAGGAGGAGCTTTCCTTCCCAAGGAAGCAGGTTCAGTTTTGCAGAGGGCCTCCCAAGGGCCGTCATCCCCAGACCCGAAGAGTCCTGGCCCAAGGCAACGCCACCTGATTCTCAATCTGCTGGTACCATCAACTGTAAAGGGCCCCTGCTCGATCCACTCTGCAGCAACGGGCCCAGCAGGGCTCCACAAACAAGGTGGGGAGGGAGGAGCTGAAACACTTGGCAAATACGAATAGTTCCCGTTCTTACAGACCAGCCAGTACCCTTCAGGCATTAAATACAATTTGAGATGTCAACAGGGAAAGAGAAAAAGGGGAAGAAAAATAGGGAAATAAAAAGGAGAGGGGAAGGATAGAAAGAAAGAGGGGAAGGGAGGCAGGGGACAGTGAGGGTGACAAGAACAAGAAAGTGCTTCCACTAGAAAGCACCCTCCACCCACCTCCAACTCTGTCTTTGCAAAGCCCTTGGCGGTCAGTGGGAGGAGGCCCAGGCCCCTGTCCATCTGCAGTGGAGATTCTCAGTGCAGCAGTCACTTCCCACCCCTCACCCCCAGACCTCATCGCTAAGGAGGGGAAAGCCTCCCCGGCTTTGCCACCAGGCGCGGAGCCCAGACGGCATTCACAGCCCCTGCTCCCTAGAGCAGGCACAGAAAGGGACCTTCCTCTCTACCACCCAAGGAGAGCCCAAGACTCCTCCCTCTCTGCCCATCAGCCACGAGATTTCTGTTCACAGAGCAGCACCCGCCCCACAGGAGTCCGGGGCACCAGCCAGGGCGGTCCCCACACCCTGCGCCTGGAGCAGATGGGAGCAGACTACCTGGCCCCAGCGCTGGTTGGTGGAGGAGGGGCTGGTATAGATTATGTGGTCCAGAGAAAAGAAGGGCTGGACGGGGGAGGGCAAGGGAGGTGGGCCCACCTCCCACACTCAGTCCAACTCAAAACCCAGTCTTCCCTTAGAATTGATACGGCAGCAGCTGTATCTCTTTCATTTGAGTAATTATCATATAATTAAGTGCATGAATTACAAGAGAGCCAAGGCATTAAATTAAAATATTTAATGCTTGTAAATCTGAAAATGATTACTGTGCTGATGCGCAGCCAGTGAGAAGTGAGGCTAATGGCTCAGCAGCCAACGCTGGGAGGTGGTGGCAGCGGCCGAGCTTCGCCTCAGAAGGCAGGGAGGGAGAGGGGGAGGGCTGGGGGGGAGACGAGGTAGGGGGAGGGCTGCTGGAGGGAGGATGAGGGGGGAGGACTGGGGAGGGGAGATTGAGGGGGAGGATGGGGGGGAGGCCTGGGAGGGATGGTGAGGGGGGAGGATGGGGGGAGGCCTGGAGGAGGAGGACTGAGAGGGGAGGGGGAGGGCTGTGGGGAGGACTGAAAGAGGAGGGGGAGAGCTAGGGGAGGCCTGGGAGGGATAGTGAGGGGGGAGGATGGGGGGGAGGCCTGGAGGAGGAGGACTGAGAGGGGAGAGGGAGGGCTAGGGGGAGGACTGCTGGGGGGAGGATGAGGGGGGAGGACTGGGGAGGGGAGATTGAGGGGGGAGGATGGGGGAGGCCTGGAGGAGGAGGACTGAGAGGGGAGGGGGAGGGCTAGGGGGAGGACTGGGGGGGTGAGGAAGAGGCATGGAGGAGGTCTGAGAGGGGAGGGGGAGGCCGGGGGGGAGGCCTGGGAGGGATGGTGAGGGGGGAGGATGGGTGGGAGGCCTGGAGGAGGAGGACAGGGGAGAGGGCTAGGGGAGGACTGAGGGGGGGCTGAGGGAGAGGCATGGAGGAGGCCTGATGGGGGAGGATGGAGGAGCATTGGGAGGAGGCCTGGAGGAAGCCTGAGGGGGGGAAAGGAGCGGAGGACTGAGTGGGGAGGGAGAGGGGGTGACTGGAGGGAGGACCCAGGGGAGGACCGGCGGAGAGGCAGCATACTTGAGCGGGGGCAGCCAGTCTACAAATCTCACAGCTGATTCTCCCAGCAGAGAGAGGTGTTAGTCCTAAAATGAGGGCCACATGTTGTGAGGCCCCAAATCTCACAGGGTGTTTCGATGTCTCTAGGGACAGAAGGAAATAGGGCCAAACTTGATGACATCACTCATGTGTACACTTTTACCTCTGGAAAGTGTTCATGTTCCAGTGTGGACAAATGAGGAAACTGAGGCACAGAAAGAAAGGGAGACTTGCCGAAGACCATGCAGCAAGTCAAAGCCAGGCTGGGACTCGGGCCAAGGCCTCTGACAACCTGAACTTCCACACCTGGGAAGCTGTGATGCGCTAGCTCACCTGGCTTTGGCTGGCTTTGATGTGACCCAGGATGGCATTAGCTGACCCTTTCATTTCCCAAACCAACCTGTCTCCCTCTTGGGACAAAAGGGAGGTACAAAGCTTCCACAGCGATCCCCCATGATGCTGACAAATAGTTCCACAAAGCAGGAACAGGGGTAAGTTTTGGGTTTCTGCCCAGAAAACACCACACACTACCCAGACAGAGCCAGGCTAGACAGATGCCCACAGGGTTCAAAAGGAAAAGCAAGATCTGCCATCTCAGTCACCGTTCATGGTGGCCAAACAGGAATCAGACCACTGGCGGCCTGGAGCAAAGCTTCCAATCTCCTCCTGGAACGGTCTCCAGGGACAGCTGGGGAGGATGCAAAGAGTGGACATCCAGTCCAGGTGCAAGAAAATCAAGTGCGTGAGATGTTAGGAAACATTGCCTCTACCGGATTCATCATTTCCTGGCCCAGAAGACCCCTCTTCCCATGCAGCCACCCCTCTGTGGCTGGCCAGCTTCTGACCTCTCACTTGAGAGCTCGAATTACTCATGACCTGCAGGGCAGAGCTGGCCCTTACTCCCCCTGAAGCCGACTTTGGTTTTACTCCTGTTGGCATCTATTTTCCCTTCTTCTGGGAACAACCACCCAGATGTCCTTTAGGGAGCCTCTACCAGAGGTTGGCCACCTCCCCCAAGCAAGCATGTGACTCAGGCCTGGCCAATCAGTGTATTCCATGCTTCTGGATAAAGTGTTTGGTTCAGGAATGAACATGTGACCCAGACCTGGCCAATCAACCTTCAGGTTAGGGATAAAAGACTCTAGCCCCTGAAGTTGTTGAGCTAACAGGATATAAGCCTGGAGGGGCTGGTGGCCATTTTTTCCTAACTGGGGAGGCCATGTCCTGATGGTGGGCCCACCCGGGCCTTGAAAACTTCCTGTTTCAGGCCCAGTGAACTCATTCCCTTGGTTCCTTCTTAAGCCAGTTTAAGGCAGGGTCCGGGTTCTTGCAACTCAAAGAGTCCTCACAAGTGTGCTTCTCATAAACCTTCGATTCCTCCCAGAGAGGGATTTGTCCCTTCCTGGTCCATCTGTCTGTCTCTCTTTCTCCCTCCCTCCCTCCCCCTACCCTCCTGCCCTACAGTATCAAGTACAATGATGGACATAACTAATGTATGAATGAATACAATGTTCCCTGTTCAGGCAGGTCCTTTGGGTGCAGTAAGGGTTCCCAACCATCTCCCACCCCCACGCCTGTCCCTGATGGCCTCTCCTGAGCACTGAAATTCACAACCTGCCCTGACTCTGTGGAAGAGCTGGTATTGGAGGTCACTCTACTTGAGCCACTACGGGCCACAGGCATCTTGTCCCAAAACACACAGGGAGCTCCTTGAAGGCAGAGGCCTCGTCATAGCCTCCTTCTGTAGTTCCCACAGCTGGTCACTGGGCTTCTCACCTCCAAACCTTTGCTCTCCATGTCCCCTGCTGAAATGACCCCTTCCCTCCTTAGGGAGTCAGATCGAGCCCCACCAGCACCTTCTAGAAAGATTTCCCAGAACACTATCTCTCCAAAGACCCCGCTCCCTCCAAGGAACTCCCCCAGCACCTACTGTGCCCACCATTGGTGAGTGATCATGATTTCTCCAGAACTCACCCACTGCTCTCCACCTGCCAGCAACCCCCCTTCAGGCCACCATCTTTTCTTGTCTACATGACAACAGCCTCCTAACCGGTTTCCCGTCTTCCAGGAGTCCCTGTCCTGCGTGAGCCTCTTATGGGCCCCCCGGAGAAGGGAGCTGCTAAGGGTGAGACTGCTCCACAGGGAGCGCAAGAGAGACATTCCAGACTTCTGGACAGCCCAGTGTGACTGCAGATGAGAAAATGGTCTGCACAGAGCAGATGCCCAATAAGGGTCAGGTTGGGAAGGCATGTCTTCCTGAGTGGTGGCACGGCAAGCAAAAAGAGGGCAGCTTTGGAGTCCCACAGGCCTGGGTACAAAACCCAGCCCTAAAATGTTCTACGTCCCCCATATGGCCTCTGCTAGGTGATATTAAGAGCCTCCATTTCTTCACTGGGAAGATGAGAGTAATCGCAAGCTTGTTGCAACAATCATGAAAAATGGACGCTAAGCACCCCCTCTAGGTCTTCTATGACACACAGTAGGCACCTGATAAGTGGCAACTACTATCATTGTCACGGTGGTTGTGAATGTCCCCGGCCTGACCGGGGAAGTGCCTACAGAAAACACCGGCAACTTAAATGAGCCTTTCTGAATCGAAAACTTAAATAAACGAATAACAAAACCCGACATGTACTGGGTGCTTACTATGTATCAGGCACTGTTTAAGTGCTTTCCGTTTATTAAACTCATTTAATCCTAGGAGAAGAGTAATAATTCTTATCCCCATGTTATAGAGAAGGAAATGGATGCAACAAGAGCTTAAGCACGTGCCCAAAAGACTCAAGAGCTGCCGCAGGACCAGCCAGGACTGGAAGCCAGCCTGTGCACTGCCCCTCCTCTCCGACTGAGCCGCCCTGAGCTGTAGATGGCAGGTGATAAAGAAGGGAGATAAAACAGGAGGCTCCTCACTCCTGCTCCCAGAACCTCACAAATATTCTGGGAAGAAAGAGCACTCTGATGGGGGCGCTTCCCTGGTGGCGCAGTGGTTAAGAATCCACCTGCCAATGCAGGGGACACGGGTTCAAGCCCTGGTCCGGGAAGATCCCACATGCCGCGGAGCAACTAAGCCCGTGCGCCACAACTACTGAGCCTGCGGTCTAGAGCCCGCGAGCCACAACTACTGAGCCCATGCGCCACAACTACTGAAGCCGTGCTCCTCAAGAAGAGAAGCCACCGCAGTGAGAAGCCTGCGCACCGCAACGAAGAGTAGCCCCCGCTCTCCACGACTAGAGAAAGCCCGTGTGCAGCAACAAAGACCCAACACAGCCATAAATAAATAAATAAATAATTTTTTAAATTAAAAAAGAAGAAAAAAGAGCACTCTGAAATGCATTTCAGGCCCTGACCAATAGAACATAAATCATCCAGCCTCAGTGTACCTCCGTGCCATGGTGACCCTTTAAAGAAAAGCCACTGTATGCTGGGCTTTTTTATTTATGATACCATTTAATCCTCACAGCAGCCCTGTGAGGTGGGTATTACTAGTCCCACTTTACAGATGAGAAGGCTGGGGCTCAGAGAGGTTATGTGACTTCACTGCGGTCACATAATACAAGAGAGCTGGAAATCAAAGCCCGTAATGGTTACAGTAAATCATGCCATCTGAGTGGGGGTTATTTGGCTATTTATTTAATTTTTTCCCTCCTCTCTCTCACTCTTTTTTTTTTTTTTTTAGCTCCTGGGGAGTCAAGAGACGTGCCTGTTAATGAAGAATGAAATAGTTTGCTACAATTTGCTCCAAAACAGTATGCTTAATTACCACAAACTCTTCCCCAACCAAATCGCTTAATTGAATTCAGATAGCATGTTTGATGCTATATATAATATTTTGCAAGTTGGCCCTCTTTGGGGAGTGTATTGATTGAGGAGGAAAACAGATGTTCTGGAAGATGTTTCCAGATTAGGGCTGGACCGGGTGGCTGCAGAGTTGAAAGGATTATACAAGTGCAAAAACAGTTGTGTCCCCAGGGGCCAGAGGCCGGGGCAGGCTTCACCCTGCTTCTCAACAGAAGGCCACCCCCCAGCCCATTCCCCACCCTGACCCCCAGCACAACTGTGTCAGCAGCAGCTTCCAGGGCCACTGTCTCTACCCTTCACACAGCTCCTGGTTGTGAGTGCTGGGCGAGAGGCAGGCAGGCAGGTCAGAAGGCAAAGGCTCCTGGAGCTGATGGCGTGAGCACAGGAGGGCTGAAAGGACAGATACACAGTCTCCCTTATCTAGAGGGGCCCTAATTGGCCACAGCTTTCCCAGGAAGGCACTGAGTATCCTTTCATGTTCACTCATTTGTTTGTTTATTCAACAAACATTTGCCAGGTACCTATTATGTGCCATTCATGTATTCACTCATTAAACATTTACTAAGTACCTACCACATATCTTTTTTTTATTCATTCATTCAAAAAACGGATCAGAAGTCTGCAGCGTGCAAAGCCGCAGGTCTCGGTGGCACCTGCCCACATGGAGTTCAGAGTCCAGCAGGGAGGAAGAGATTCGCCATCAGATGCAATGAGATAGCAGCTCCATGCAACCTGAGGGATGGAGGCACGTGAGGGCAGAGAGAGAGGCGGCGGCTCGGACAGCACCAAGCGCATCCAGTCAGAGCCAGTGAGGGGCAAGGAGCGGGACGGCCTGCCCAAAGGCTGGCCCCTGGGAGAGGAGAGAGAAGGCCAGTGTGGCTGGAACGGGGACAGAGTGAGGGCAGGTGTGGAGACAAGCTGGTGTGCACAGGGGAGGGGGAAGCACTGACCTGGCAGGGCCTGGGGGCTGCACTGAGGGTCTCTACCTAAGGGCAATGGGAAACCACATTCAGAAGGCCTCTTCAAGTCCAACATAGACGACAGATTAGGGGTGGAGGGAACAGAACAGATCCCAGAAGAGCAGGGAGGATGTCAGGTTCTGTGCCAGGCACTGGGGTTCATAAATGAATAAGACACGGCCCCTGCCCATTAGAATCCACAGTCACTCCAAACA
Organism: Balaenoptera acutorostrata; assembly: GCF_949987535.1. Lineage (NCBI taxonomy): Eukaryota > Metazoa > Chordata > Mammalia > Artiodactyla > Balaenopteridae > Balaenoptera > Balaenoptera acutorostrata. The sequence goes on along the minus strand of NC_080082.1, from coordinate 34,971,464 downwards.
CACAGACAAGTCAGCAGGCGGTTGCAATCCTAGGAGAGCAGCACCTCATGGGGTAAGTTAGCTTTTGAACTTTTAATATTATTCCTGTTTTATCTGGTCAATATTTATTTTTAAATCACAAACCACATTAAAGGGGAGGATGAACCCTTTGGTTCATTCTTTCATTGAAAAAATATTTATTGAGCACCAACTATGTGCCAGGTCCTGTGTGCCCCGCGGGGGAAACAACGAGGTTTAAGGCCTTTTAACCCCAAAGTCAGCCCCAATAGCCCTTTCTAGGGCTCTCACTCATAACATGCATCTTAGACACATGTAACTAAGCGATGAATTTGCTCACTTCCGAAGCAGCACCTACTGTGGGTCAGGTTCCATGTAGGCAGCTGTGCTGGAGATGACACAGACCCGCTATGGCCCGCGACCCACTGTGAGCATAAGCCTTGCAAACAAGAGCCTTGCAAACAAGAGCCAGACACGTGACGACATGGAACAAGAGACAACACAGGGTTCTGCTGAGGGACATCCCATCCCAGCAGAAGACAAAAGCAGATCTCATGAGTAAGACGGGGGAGGACACTGGAGCGGGCCACCGAGCATGGGAAGGGTTTTAATGGAGCATTAAGGAGCATCATGATGGCGAAGGCGCTTTAGACAAGGAGAATAGCATGTGCAAAAATGTGCCAAGACGTCTGGAAACAGCAAATTACTCAGGCTGGAGCACAGGTTGGGAACCGGAGGGTCATAAGGTTGGTGAATAGCCTGGGAACAAGCATGGATTGCATCTGATGGCAGAACAAAACTGTGGGCTTTGCTCTGTAGGCAATGAGGAGTCATTGGAGTCTTGAGTGGAGAAATGGCATGATCCAGGGGGGCACACTTGCAGAATACGAATCACAGCACAGAGCTGGGAGAGGCTGGCTGAGGGGAGACCAGGAGATTCAGCACTACCATAGCTCAGAGGAACAGGGACGGAAGTATGCACGGAGGGGTGGCAGGAAGTCAAGCCTCCTCACAAGGCACAGTGGGGCCAGCTTGGCACTGGGAGGGGTGGGAGAAGAGGACCCAGGCAGAGCTGTGGGCAGACTAGATCACTGTCAGGGTCCCAGCTCAACAGTATCTTAAAGAACATGGCCAGCTCATGTGACCAGATATAAAATGATAAAAAAGCTCCTGTGACTGAGAATGATAGAAAATGCCTGGTACATAGTAGGCTTTTCATAAAGATGGGGGGGTGGGGAGAGGGAAAATTGGGATCGACAGATGAGTAATGAAATGGATAGATGGATGAATGGGTGAGAATAGGTGAGTGAATGGCCACTTGAACACTTGGATGGATGCACGAATATGTGGACAAGATGTATGAGTGAAAGAAGAGAGACTGATGGAAGGCAGGAGGGAGCAGTAAGACATTGCATGGATGGGTAGACAGATGGATACATGGATGGGTGGGTAGGTGGGTGCATGAGTGGGTAGATGGATGCGGGTGCTGACAGCAACTCTAGCAGAACACAACTAGAGGATGCTGGGAGACTCCAGACAGGTAAATATTTATATTCTGGGCTGATAACCCTTGGGCCTCTCCTTGGCTTACTCATCACTTCCAGCTGAAAACTCTTCTCTCCCAGCCCTGCCCTCAGCATTCAGAGAGATAGCCTAACAGAAAGATCTGGAATCAAAAGAGCTGGCTGCTTACTAATTCCAGTTTTGCTCCGATTTGCTGTGTGGCCTTAGACCAGCTCCTTAACCTCTCTGGCCTTCTCTTTGTCATCCAGTACAATGAAGGAACAGGACTGGGTCAGGGATGCCTGTGTGCTCTCTATCCCCACGCCCTCACCTATGCCTTACTAGCCAAGCCTTACCAATCTCTAAGGTTTCATTTGCAAGCTGAGCCCCATTTGCCAGGTGACCACGAAGGTCAGTGGTCTATAACTTTAGCAAGCATTGGAATCAGATGGAAGATCCATCAGAACACAGGTTTCTGGTCTTCACCCCAGAGTTTCCGATTTAGTAGGTCTGGGCGGGGCCAAGAACTTGCATTTCTAGCAAATTTCCAGGTGACGACGATGGTGCTGGTCCTGGGACCCCTCTCTGAGAACCACTGATCTAAGCATCCCTGTCGGCCACTTCTCTGACAGTCTGTGCTGAAACCTGGTAGGCATCCCATGTGAGGGCAGCTCACCCTTCCCCACATAGGGGGCTTCCTGGAGCACTGTCCCTCCGGTCGCCCAGGGACAACCTTGGACGCGGTGAGCAGGGCAGTCCGCAGCCCTGCAGTCATCCCTGCCCCAGGGCCCTGTGCCGACCCTCCCTCCCTCCACCGTGCACTCCCCGCTTGCTTTCTCTCTCGAGGAGCACCGTGCCTTCTGCCGCCTGCGCGCCGCCTGCCCCTGCCGCCCTCAGAACAGCTGTGGGCTTAATTATCAAAATAACATTTTAATAGTCTCATAACTGAACTCCCTTCAAAACATGCCAGCGGAGGAGGCGGGAAGGACTCTTTTTAGCACCTCTTCCCGCCCGACTTGCTAATCGTAGGTATTTAAGCTGCCAGGAGGCCCAGATGCCCAGCCCTGCCCACGGAGCACCTCCTCCCCACGCCACGTGGGCGTGGCTTCCCCACGCTGAGCACGCAGGACCCAGAGTCTGAGCCAGGCGTCATCACGGGGGCCCCACCGCTCCCTGCTTATGAAAGGGAAAGCCACTCATTCCGGCACACACAGTCATCACTCAGGAAAGTGGATCTGCTAAGAGGACTTAGGCAATTCACTTGCCATCACCAGGGGTTTTACTTGCTTTTAACACCTTTTTTTATTTCAAATTTTAAAACTTGCTATCACAAACATTAACTCTGGCTTCCCCTTTCCCTGCTACTCCATGTAATAATTCTGCAGGGAGTCCTAGCTGGTATTTAGCTCCTGAGTTAAGCTCCACTAAACAAGCCCAGTGCAAAACTAGCGTCACAAATCACAGTGTTTTTCCCTCCCACTCGCCGCAGCTCCCTTCACTCTCTCATTCTTAAAGCTAGCTAACATTGCATTCATCCACCACTCACTATGCCTGGGCTGTGTGCTAAGGACAGAACATACGTTATACATTATTACATCGAATCCTTGTTCAGCAGCCCAAGGAGAAAGGCCCGACTGTAAGATCCTCGCTTTAACCAGGAGGAAACTGAAGCCAAGAGAGGCTATACCTGCCCCCCCAGGTGTCCTGCTAGCACTGGGGAGCTGGGATAGGAAGCCAGGAGGGCATGTTTTTAGCAAGGGCACTATCCTACCTTCCTTGGTGTTGGCCCTGGATGAACTGTCTTCTAGGCCAGAGCTTCTCAAACTTGGTAAGTATGCGAATCGCCAGGGACTCTTTAAAATGCAAGCTCTGGTTCAGTAGGGCTGGGGTGAGGCCTGGGATTCTGTGTTTCTAGAACACTCCTAGGTGATGCAGATGTTGCTGGTCAGTGGCCCACACCTGGAGGGGCGAGGCTCTGGGAAGCAGGGCCCAGGGAAGGCCTAGGCCAGCCCCCAGCATTGTTAGACCAGAGTGATCAAGCAAGGCCTGGGAATGCTGGGCCTCCTCCTGCAGCTCCATCTTGGGCTGGTGGCCCTGGCTCTCTCCTGGCCCTCTCACCATCGCCGCAGGTAGTAGCCCCAACTCCCAGGAGAGGCACAGGAGGAGGCATTACGTAAGAGGCCAGTATTCTCACAGTACCCAGTTCATCTGGGTTCTTAAACTCCACGCCCAGCCATGGAACAAGAAGTCACCTTTGCTCTCTGAAGGAGATTGTCAAAAATTTTCAGAACCAAGCAGATCCCTTTGGCCTTCATCATATTCCCCGCTGCCTACACTGAACACCTACTATGTAGCAAGACAGGCACTGTGGGAACATGGGACAGGATGTGGTACCTGTCTGCAGGCACCTGACTAGTGCACAAGAAAGAGCTGCTGCCGTCTAAGGTTCTGAGTGGGCTCTCAGTGGGGACCAGGGATGCATAGGCAAGAGCGGAAGCTGGCCTGGGCTGGGCACTGCCAGTCACCCTGAGCTCTGGGGAATTCAAGTCCGTTTAATATTAGCCCCAATGCACTAAGCTTACTACCAGTAATAAAGGGGACCCTCATGCCACTCCTGGACATGAGCCAGGGTGTGCACTCTGTCACAGACTTGGGGACTCAGTAGTCTGTCAAGATTTTGGGGAAAGGGACTTGGCCCATGGCAACCCCCAGTAAACTGGCCACCAGCCCATCAGAAAACCAGTCCTACTCGACAACCCCCAGAGACCACACAGACAGACAAGACAGTAAGGCATTACTGTCTTGTCTGTCATCTTCTGCTCCCTAGCCCACCTGGGAGGGTCCGCCTTGATTTGGCAGTAAGTGACGGTGCCAAACCACCTGGGCAGACAATGAGAGACCTGGGGACAGGCCAGCTGGGAAGGCTCTCTGAAGAAGGGGTGCTTTGGGCCGTCTCCAGGAACGGGGAAGATCTGTAACCACAGCAATAGGAATATCAGACTTTACCCCATCGTTACCACTCGGTGTCAACTGTGTTCTAAGCACGTTACATACTTAGCCCATTGAATTCTAAGGACCACCTGAAGGGGGCGGTACCACCATCACCACTATCTTACTGAGGAGGAAACGGCACAGAGCTTCCGTGACTTGCCTACAGTCACCCCGCTCATGTGGAGCAAAACAGGGATGCAAACCCAGGCAGAGTCCACATTCCCAACCACTTGGTTCTACAGAGGCCAAGGCCCCTAGAGGCTAAGCAGAGGCCAGCATCTCCGGAAACAGAGAGAAAGGGAGGGCTTGTACCCCACGTGAGCCGTGTCCACAGGCGGGGGGGGGGGGGGGGGGGGGGGAGGGCGGGGGGGAATGTTGGAAAGGTAACAGTAAGGCAGTCCCACCCCCTGCAGATCGTGCAGCACATAAGTGCAGGGGGGCCAGGACCCCGAAGTGACTTGGGGCCTGGCAGGAAACCTTATCAGCAGCCCCCAGCTCTCCTTTGTCAGGGAGGGGGCGTCCCCTGTGTCCCTGTGATGGCCCCTCTGTAGGAACAGCTCCCTTTGTCCTTCCACCACAGCAGGCGAGAGCGGCCCTTCCAAGGCATAATGTCTATGGTTTCTATTTGCCGGTAGAGACCCAGCTCCCAGCAACCCTAGACCAGGGCTGATCCCGAAACTCTGCACTCACATGGCAGTCAAGGTCCATATCTGCTTGGCCAGGACACATGCCAGGCACACACTGTGGCGGGGAAGAGAAAGCAGGAGGGATGGGTGCCCAGCGCCTGTGTTTGGAGGGAAGGCATCAACACTAGGAGCTTTGGGAGGGCAGGAACTGCAGAGACAAAGCAACAGAATTCCAAAATCCTCTCCTCTCCAGGCAGGGAGCCGGGCAAGCCATTGTCCACGGCCTGTGAAGCCACCCATGTGGCACCAGTCCCAGCAAACAGCCCCTGGGACAGGACAGGAATCTGAACCTTTGTCTGCAAGTGGCCACCTGCCCGGGACCCCCCTCAGCCACAAGCCCCTCTCCTACCCCGGAGGTGGCCTCTCTCCAGCCCCAGCCAGGGTTCCCCATCCTGCCCGTTCAAGCTGGGGAAGGGCCTCTTCCATTTGTGAAGGATCTTCCTCATTTCCTCCACCTTCTCACACTGCACTTTCCAGAACAGGATATTATGGGAAGAGCAACCAAGGGCTTTCGGGGTTTTTAGTCTCCGCTCCTGGGAAAAACAGACACTCATCCCTATCTGAAATTGCTTCACTCTGCGAGCCTGTGGGCCGCGGGAGCCCTCCCGCCACAGACGAGCAGAAAATAGAGTTTGTTTCTCCATCTCCCAGCCCCCCGCCCCCGCTCCCGCCCCCGCCGCGCCTCCCCGCCCCCGCCGCGCCTCCCCGCCCCCGCGCCTCTCGCCCGCCCTCCCTCCCCGCGTCCCTGCCCCTCTCCGCCGGGCACACCGCTGGAGGAGGGGCCTCGTGGCTCCACGCGGCTGTCTGATGCCAGGAGCAGGGCACGGACTCCCACAGCTCGCGGCCCTGGACCGCGAGGAAAAGGAGCAGAAGCCCTTCCCGCTGCCTCCCGCGCCCCGAACCACGTGGCCTTCAAATAACCCTGGACCGAGGCCCTTCTCAGGAAAGCAGACCCAAGGACCTTTTGTTCTCTGAAATATTCAGGTTTTCAGGTCACTCTCTGGCCTTGCCAGGAGTGCGGTGTGCTCCCGGCTTGAACAAGATGCTCTGGTGTTAAAACACTCATCGGGCTTTGGCTGGGGCAGAGGTGGCCGTGTGTATTACGTGCGGGTAAGTGTGTGTACGTTTCAGGGAAACAGAAACATTGTTTCCCCCTCATCTTCTGCTCCCTAGCCCACCTGGGAGGGTCCGCCTTGATTTTGGCAACACTGTTTTAGATTCCACCATCCGGGAGGCAGAGAGTGGGAGAGACACAGATGGATGGAGTCAACTAGTTGTTGCCTCTCCAAGGGAAAGGGGAGGGACAGTAGATGTTTTCTTGGAAGTTAATTCAACCCAAAGCTGGGCACCGGGAATACTCTGCCCCAGCGATTAATCCCTGCCCCCTCCAGCCCCACCCCTGATCCACCGCCCCAGCCACAGCATCAGCAAAAAGCCTGTCTACCCTCCAGAGGTGTGCACATGTGCACTGAGCGGGGCCCCAGCGGGAGGACCCCTCTTGGGCCACTGGACCAGACTGGGGCCCTCGGGTTGCTTTAATTAGCAGTCACTCCACCTCCTTCCCTTCGCTCCTCAGCCACCATCACGGGAACCTGTCAAGCGTCCACCCCAAGGACCAAGAAATCAGCTACCTACTGGCCCTGGTCGTTAACTAAAGGCTCGAGCTCAATTATACCGCAGACCTTGGGGATCTCCGGAGTGGTGGCTGGAGGAAGGGCTGTCGGTGGGCGTGGAGGGAGGGGAAGGAAGGGTTGGGCACACTGAACACGCTTCCATCCCCTTCCCAAGAGGAGCTGGGGAAACCGAGGCCAGAGGGTGAGTAGCATAATGCGTGGGGGGCAGGGAGAAAGGGAATCCAGGAGCACCCCGCTCCATCCTTCCTCGGGGGACTGCCATGAACCATTCCAAACAGTCTAAGGGGAGAGAAGACAGACACCCAGAGTGGTTCACCTGGAAAACAAGAGGACCTCCCCAGTGGGAGGACACAGGGGTCACAGATAGAGGCTGACCAACTGTAGGAACTCAGTGGCATAGAGCATAGAGCCATTCAAGTCCAATACATCTCCCTGCCTGGCATGTACTTTACCAGTGAGTTTGTCCAAAACATGTCTTGAATCAGCCCCTTCACCCCCTGCCACCACCATGGCCATCTTCTCCAGCCAGGACAACGGCAGTGGCCACCCACCAGACTCTGAGCTTCCACTCTTCTCCCTGGTGATCTCATCTACGCCCAGCAGCCAGAACAATTTTTTTTACAATGTTAAAATGGGAAAGGGTCATTCATGACTTCAAGCCCTGCACGGGTTTCTTATTGCAGAGGATAAAGTCCCAGTTCCTGACCACACCCCGCGAGGTCCCACACTGCCCAGCCTCTCGCTTCATTAGAGCCACGGTCCTGATCCCTCGCCACCCTCCAAGCCCACACGTTGGCTTTCAGTTCCTGGAAGACGTCGCAGCATTTCCAGCCTCAGGACTTGTGCTCTTGCCCCAGCCTCTTCCCCTGACTGGCTCCTTCTCACCCTTTAAACCTCGGCTTAGCTGGCATCCTCCCCATTTTTCTCCAACCCCGCACTAGTGACACATCCCTCCGTTCGTAATTACCATTGGCTGGTTTGCCTGTCCAGTCTTGGCTTTCCCATCCAGACGGTAAGCTACATGAATGTGAGGGGAACACATTTATCCACTCACTAGAGCCTAGCACAATGCCTGGAGTAGAGCAGTCTCTCAATAGATGTTTGTTGAATGAATCAAAGAATACATGGCTGTGAGTTAGCTCAAAGCAGAACTTCCCTATAGTCAGAGATGAAGAAACATTCCATTACCCATCTAAACATTCCAGACAGGTAGAAGCAAACGTTCTTCCACCCTGCAACGAATATCAACTTTCCGTGTTCCATCTTAATTCCCGATCACATTTGGATTCAGATATTTAAGAAGCTAGAGAAGCAAATGTTATACTGTGTCCTGAGAAAGCCCCTGAGGTTCTGCATTCAAGGTTAGAAAAGTTTCACTTTCATAAAGCCTAATAAAATCTTGCTTCCACCAAGCAGGCCGCGGAGACCGTACTCAGAGAGCCTACGGGGCGCTCTGCATCTTGAGAGCATGGAAACTCAAACTGTGACTAGAATACAGAAGTCAGTGGGACCTGCCAGGAGAAGGGCCTGAGGCCTGGCCGGGTCCAACGCAGGCACGGAGGAAGGGCCCCGAGAGGTTATGAACTGAGCAGATCTACACCCCGGCCGTGACATTTATAACAATAAATGATTCTCAACCATTGCCACAGCTCACGGCAGTCCTCCTTAAGAACCATGGACAAAATACAAACACATCCTCACCCAAAAAAACCTAGGGGGAAGACAGGCTGTCTGTTCCTCCAGCCCCACTGATGTGGGTTTACCCATTACGCTCATGTAATCAGAAGAACATTAAACATTTCTAAAGTCTTCTCTTTTTTCCACGGCTGATTAAGCAGTTGGGAGCAGAGAGTTTACTGTGAAAAAAGCAAACAATTATGTGCTATCCGAGGTAAACATTACCTGAGGAATGGAAGCTGGGATGTGCAGCCCCATTGTCAGTAGGGATTATCATTATAATACTTAAAATAACATTTATAACACTTACTGAAATTACACGAATGAAGTCTGCAGAGACACAGAAATGAAATCAGCTCAATGTGTTTTTATAAGAATACTGAAATCTCTGTCCCTTGGAGGAAAGTTATAGGCATTAACAGTTTTTGCTGGGCTTCCGTTAGCTGGTAAAATTTGAATACTGTTTCTTAGGTGAGCTCTAATCTTCTTTGAATCCTCCCAACACATTTTATCTGTAAAATATTGTAGTTAAAAATTTAGTTTGATGGAATGATATTTAAATGCTTCTCCTCATCTAACTCCCTGAAAGCGCCCCAGAGAGTCTCCCTGTAATTTGTTCAAACGAAATAATATTTTCGTTTGCCCGTTTCTCTTTGTTGTCTTGCCTGATGAAAAGTAACATTTCTTTTCTTTCAATCCCATTAAGCGAGGCTCGAGGAATGCCAGCCACTCAATCCGAATGCGATCTGGCAGACAGGCACTCTGCTTAAAAAACGGGGCCTGCCAACCCGGGTTTCCTTCAGGGGTTGACATGTCACCAGGCATTGGAGCTGTGCAACATTTCCTGAGCAATAACCGGGGTTACTAGCAAGCGGAGTGGGTTTTTCCTTCTCTCTTTCTTTTTTTTAGCTGACACACTGGGCTGCTTGGCTCAAATATTCAGTCACTTGCACGTACTCTGTCTTCCCCCACTCTCGCAGCTTACCATGCTCAAGTCTCCTGAGCCTGCCTGACACCTACCCTCAACTGGGGAGGCTCTGGCCCCTTCTCCAATTGCAGGACTCGCCCTCTCGGGCAGCCCCTCCAGGCAGAAAGGGGCATGAGATCCTGCTCTAGTCCCTTCCTGAATCCACCGAGTCCCCCTTATTCCTCTTCCCATCCTACGTGACTTCCCTCCATACCACTGTCATCAACAAAGGCAGTTCAACTCACAAACTCCAACTCACTCTTCGAAACCTGCTATGAAATGTCACCTCCTCTCTGAAGCCCTCCCCAGCATCCGAAGGCATCCATGCTCCTGCAAATGCTTTGACTCCATCCAGAAAGATGTGATTAAATAAATTACGGTACAGCCATCCGATAAAACACTATGCATACTCTTTTTTGCTTTTTTATGGCATGAAACCAAGTGGGTTAATATGGAAATATGTCCATGGTAAAATGCTAAAAGTGAAGTAAGAAAGATGCATAATAACAAATATAATTGATCCCATTTGAATAATACATGTGTATATGCATAGAGAACTCTTGGACGACACATAAAAATCAATGGGCGGGGTGGCTTCTGGGGAGTGGAAATTGGGGGAGGAGCCAAGAAGAAGGGAGAATGTATCATCTTTCATGTTATTTGAGTCTTTTTTCCATGAGCAGGGATTACTTTCCTGATTAAAAATAATAAAATCCATCTGTGTTGATGAAAAAGACTTAGTGCCATTTTGAATTTCTATTTTTAACTCACTGGAATAAATGCCACTGTAGGACCAATCACCATCACCATCAGTCTTATCACACAACCTTCACAATGGGCCACACTCCCTGTCTATATCTATATGTGAATGTCTTGCCAACATTACAAGTATTAATTTATTGTATATAAGGAAACCTTCTAAAGATGAGATTCTCTTAGTTCTCTACTCAAAACTAAGCTCCGACGTCCTCTCTCTATATCCGGCTGGCTAGAAAATAGAAGGAAAGACCAGCCAAGAAGAACCACAATGTGACCTCAGAGGCCATTCCTGGGCTACAATCTCAGGCAACAGAAAAGGGGTGGGACCCTTAGAGCCTTACTGACCTGATGGCCACCAACGGTCAAGTCTTTGGAACATTCTGCCCAACTTCGGTTGATGGGTTTTCTCATTTCCTGAATGTTGCCACCTCGGATAAAAGAATAGCTAGAACAATAGGGCCAGGAATACCGTTAGGGCACTGACATTTGGGTTCTTGATAAAGCTGCCATTTGATATTAGAAAAATATATTGTGATTAGTGAATTACACCCTAAATGGGGGGAAAAAAAAAGGCACAATGGCAGCAACATTTCTGTTCTGTATGAAATGTCAGTGGACCAAAATTATTTGGAAAAAAAAGACATTTAGGCACAGAAACATTAAACCTAACAATTTTATTCTAATGACAAAACTGTCTTTACAAATACATTACTTACAGAAGTGCTCACACACTGTATATGCATTTCACACACACAGACATATATCATCAAGCTCAGCTGCCCAGAGAGTAAGGTAGTTGAGGCTGGAGACTGCACCAAATCCATACCCAGGAACACCAAGGTGGCCAGCACAGTGTGACACAGCACCAGGGAACAATCCGTAACATACATTGATCATGTTTACGCTACTTGTACAACCAAGTACAGTGACCCTGGGAACAGCAACAATTTGTCCAGAAGTTGAGAATACAAATGATTTCTGCTACTTTGTTTTGAAAGTTAAAGGAAAATTAAATTATTTTAAATTAAGGGCTGAAATAACGGGCCAGAGGAAGTTAGAGCCTGGGGTGCTGAGGACTGTGTCCATCACAGACCTGGCTTGTTCACTGAGCAGAGGCAAGGCCTAGAAGGATGCTGGAATGACCTCAGATGACCACATGCACGGTCTTGCAGGCTTAAACAGTCCCTTTCCTAGATGCTGGTTTGTAGGCACCAATACCCACATGCCCAGGGAAGTAAGACATGGGAATGCAAACCTCCCCCATGGAAATGGGGGCTGTAGATGGCTAGTACAGATCAAACAACAAAGAAGATCCCTCCCCAGTAGCCTCTGCGTCCCTTAGTAACTAGCTGTGGGTGTACAGGATAGGCCTGTCAGTACCATATTAGGACTGGGGCCTCTACCATGGAATGATCTCTGAGTGGCCGCTATCTATTGCATAAGCCTAGGGCATCCTTTCCTCTGTCCTAAAACTATATTTTTCAAAGTTGATGGAGGCTGCTGACCTTTGGTTTTCTTGGACTTTCCTAACAAATCCATACCACACCCTTCCCAACCCATTCTGATGGAACTGCTGGGATTATCCATATTAGTCAGCTCAGGCTGCCATAACAAAATACTACAGACTGGGTGGCCTAAACAATAGAAATTTATTTTCTCACACTCTGGAAGTTAGAAGTCCAAGATTGAGGTGTCAGCAGGGTTGGTTTCTTCTGAGGCTTCTCTCCTTGGCTTGTAGATGGCCTCCATCTCGATGTGTCCTCATATGGTCTTTCCTCTGTGGGCACAGATCCCTGGTGTCTCTGTGTGGCCAAATTTCCTCTTCTTATATGGATACCAGTCATACGGAATTAGGGCCGCCCTAACAGCCTAGTTTTAACTTGCTCACCACTTGAAAGGCTCTGTCTCTAAATACAGTCACAGTCTGAAGTACTAGGGGTTGCGGCTTCAACATACACATCTGGGGAGACGTCGTCAGGTCTCTGTCATTCCAGATGGAAAGAGGTCACCTCTCTCATCCAGGTCATCCCCTGCCCTCATCACTTCATTTATGGGATGCACCTTCCCCCAGGCTTCTCCGGGTGGGGCATCAGAAACGGTGGTGGAATGCCAGGGAAAGATGACACGTTAGCTATCCCCTTTTCCAAATTACCTTCTGACTGTGCCTGAAGGAACATGAATATAACCTCACCCAGCCCCCTTCCAAGAGCGCCACAGGGTGACAAGGCCCACATGGAAGACCCAGTGCAATTAGAAATAATCTAATCGTGGTCAAAAGGACAGAGCCATGGGTGCCCCCAGATCACGGACAGCGGTGGGGTGGGAGATCACTCAAGACAGAGGCAAGAACTCAGCCTCTCAGCATCACACACCCCCACCCCACCCCGGAGGAGCAGCCGAAACCTCCCCTCCTACTCCCAGGTTCCCCTGAAATCCCACATCCTTCAGACCCAGGCACCCACTATCACCCCATCGCCCCCGAGCAGCCAGCCAGTGTTGCACAGTCGGGGGCGAGCGGGGGAAGAATTTGTTGTGGTTGGTTTTGTAGGTGTTTTTAAAAATCTATTCACGTGTGAGACGCAGCCTGCCTCTGCCACAGAGGGCATGCTTTGCAATCTGAATCGGCAAATTTGTTAACTGACTGTTGAGTCTAATGTTATACCACTATTCTGCCTCTCGTTAGCAACACAAATTACCGGCAATTAGCCGGCTGACTGTTCAAAGGCAGTTCAATTTCTTGTATAAAGAGAACTATATAATGCTTAATGTATCTATCAAATGTAATAGCCCAAACAAAATTAATGATATGAATACAATGAGTGCTTATAAGGGATAATTACAAGGTGTCCGTCAAGAGAAGCTGCCATGGAGTCAGACACACAATTCGGGCAAACAATCACCCAAGTTGTCGAGAGGCTGGTCTAGGCTACTTGGAGAGAGAAAAGCCATCGTGGGGCCATTGTGAACTCACAGGCTCAGCCTCTTCCGGTGACAAGGCAGGAAAGGCAGGCTGCCATGGTGTCTGAAACACACAAGTTGTAGTTTCAAACGTGGAATAAAGGGAGACCTTGGACAAGTCCCGGAGACTCCATTTCCTCATCTGTAAAATGGGAACAAGAGCACATGCCTCTCAGATCCCTAACCTGGCACAACACAAGCAAATGAAGAAGAGAGAGGTTTGCTGACTCTGCAGGCCTCGCCCGGAGGAAGGTAGTGATTGCTGTCGATGTTACAATTATTACGTAAGAATTTTCACGGTGAGGCCCAGCAGACTTCACTGGGCCCGCGTCACTGATGGAGTAGCATGGCATGATACAAACCACACTTCCATTTAATTACCACCTTTTTTTTTTCCTCCGGTAACTAAACATTTTCCTCTGCTCAGTATCCCTGGAATGGCAGGGCCATTCCCAGTGTATTACTTGCATATCTATAATTAAATAATTAAGAATTGTTCAAGCCCTTCCAAACACAACAAAAGGCGATGATTATTTCAAACCCACTTTAGGAAAAGTCAAGCCCCTATCAGCTCCATTTTTTGCTAATAGTTATGCAAGGCTGCACCAGCAGCATTCCCTCTTGCATGCCAGCACACCAATAAATTAAGATATTCCTGGCCGCATCTGCACGAGGGAAATTAGAGCATTACCTGGTCCCCGCCAGTGTGCCAGCTCCGAGCGGCAGGCGCAGCCCACGCTGGGCAACCAGCTGTCTGCGAATGTGGTGTGTGGATCACAGCTCAGAGCCAGGGGATCTCTTAGGAGGCCTGCTCTAATATCACAACTGCCTCGCTGCAGGACTGTTCCCTTCACAGCACAGTATTCAAACACTTCTTCTGCCTCTTTCTTTCCAGCTCCGGACCAGAGAGAACCAGGACCCAGGGCCTCCGAGCTGGTCCCCAGGTGCTGAAACGTGCATGGCTGATTTTTTCCTGCTCGCCCTGAGTCCTTGCTGGAGAGAAGAGCAGTGAGGCAGGCACTTTGTTTTCTGAAAGCCCAGCCCCAGCTGCCGGGGAGGCGGAGCGACCTCGTTCCTGGTGGGTGTAGCATCGCCGGGCACAGCGTCTTAGGCTTTGATGGGGACAAGCGGCCCTTGTAGAGGTTTAAATGCCAAAATGATTCCAAGATGGTTCACACAAGCATAAACTCACTGTCCCAAAAGGAGGCAAAGACCCATTTTCCCAGAAATGGGTAGAGGCTTCTGACCTGAGCGGCTAATTCCAAGCGTGTGTACATCTCAGGAGACCGTCTTCAGCCTCCAAAGTGTTCCTTTAAGTCTGAATCCCCCTCCCCCACAGGGCTCCCCAGACCCTGACCGTGACAGACAGGCCCTGGAAATGGTCCCTGGCTTTAGACAAACAAAAGCAAAGAATGGAACGCCTCTGGCCTTGGGTCTGGCAAATGCACGCACATGTACGAGGCATCCAGGATGCAGCCTCTTTGGCAAACAGAGCTGCAGGCCTCCTGGACCAGAGCTGGAGCTCGGCTGGCCAGCTTACAAGCAGTGGGGGTCCAACAACCGAGTGGGTAGGGGTCCAACAACCGAGTGGGTAGGGGTCCAACAACCGAGTGGGTAGGGGTCACGGGGATGAGCAGAAGGGGCTGCCACTGACGCCGAGGACTGAGATGAGGGGCTTTGATGCTGGGGTGTCAGAGAGGGTGAGGACATTTTCAGGCACATTGAGCTGGATGGTCAGCAGGCAGCTGGCTGTGAGGGTGGACCATGAAAGAGAAGGAAGCTAGGGCTGGAGACTGTAGATTTGGGGGTCAGATGTGCATGAGGACAAAGCTCAGGGAGTGGTCAACAGGGTCCAGTGGCCTAGTAGGACTACAAAAGTCATCAGCTTCCACTATCAGGAGTCACTGGTGACCCTGGAAAAAAAGAGTTTCAAGGAGCATCATGCTCTCTTTAATGCCTCTGAGCTTTTGCTGTGCCCACCACCTAGAACTATCTTTCTCTATTCCCTCTAGTAAACTCCTACTTGTCCATCAGAGGCCCAGCTCAAATGCCCCTCCATTTCAAACCTCCATTGACCACTCTCTAACTTCACATATCTGCCCCACCCACACATAATTCCCCAACCCATTCATTAGTATTAAGAATTCACAAAATAAAATTAAAAAAAAAAAAAAAAGGTCTTCCCTGGTGGCGCAGTCATTGAGAATCTGCCTGCTAATGCAGGGGACACGGGTTTGAGCCCTGGTCTGGGAAGATCCCACATGCCGCGGAGCAACTAGGCCCGTGAGCCACAATTGCTGAGCCTGCGCGTCCGGAGCCTGTGCTCCGCAACAAGAGAGGCCGCGATAGTGAGAGGCCCGCGCACCGCGATGAAGAGTGGCCCCCACTTGCCGCAACTAGAGAAAGCCCTCGCACAGAAACGAAGACCCAACACAGCCATAAATAAATAAATAAAAATAAAATTAAAAAAAAAGGATTCACACATTCACGTGTCTACCTCTCCCATTGGACTGGAAATTCCTTTAAAGTGGGGGGGGGTGGGCTCTGTTTGCCTTGGATCAGGGTCCCCAGCACTCAGTGCAAAGCCTGGCACAAATCTGGCAGATAAAGACTAGGCATGAGAGGAAATTGAGTCCAAGCCTGAGGCAGAGTCAGAGATCCTGTAGATCTTCCCCAAGGCAGGGGGGGCTGCCTCAAGAGGTTGTGTCTGGGGTTGACTCTCTAAACCAAAGAGGCCAGTTGCCAGAAGGCCACAGGGATCCTGCATGATGTACTGGTGCACGGGGACGAACACCTTCCTACGCTGAGCACACCTGGCCTCTGCCCAGATGAGTGGCAGCCAGCTCCAATCTTGCACACACGGAGGCTAAGCCTCATCCCCAAAGGACAGAACTCCCTTAGGGTCCCATGAGGACCATGCAAAGTAAATATGGAATTCTTCTCCATTTCCCTCCATCTAGTTATGAGCTGCTACAAATTGGGCTACACCCTTCCCATGGTTTCACGGGTAGGTTAAACTCCACCCAAGCTGGTCTCATCAGTGCCCAAACATGCTACATCCTTCTGGTTGTCTTTTTGGACCAGTCCATACTCCATATTCTCTTTCCTGATGAAAAAGTGTACTCCATTATTTAATAAAAAATTGCTTATAACATGAGATGTTTTCTGTAGCTATGCCTGCCTCCCAAACGTGTCAAAAGCTTCCTGCACCTTTCCAATATCTTCCTTGATCCAGGAGTACAGGAGTTCACTAAGTGTATTTGACAGACAAGTATCAGAGAGATAGCCGTCCCTCAGTATTCGCCAGGGATTGGTCCCAGGACCCCTGCAGACACCAAAATCAGAGGATGCTCAAGTCCCTTATAAGATATGACATTAGTATTTGCATACAACCTACACACATCCACCCTTTTACTTTAAATCATCTCTAGATTACTTATAATACCTTATACAATGTAAATGCTATACACATAGTTGTAAACACTATGTAAATAGTTGGTAGCGCACGACAAATTCAAGGTTTGCTTTTTGAAGCTTTCTGGAATTTTTATTTCCAAATATTTTTGATCCACAGTTGGTTGAATCTGTGGATGTGGAACCCGTGGATAAGAAGGGCCGACTGGACAGGAAAAGTGCCGCCTTGCTACCCGTGGCAGACATTGCCAATCAAATGCCTATCTGCTCTCTGTGATGAATGATTCACTCAGGGAACTGGATCGCTCCCGCCAATTTTATCTGGTGGCTGCGCTCCACACAAAAGAGAAGGAGCTGGGAAATGCAAGACTTCCGGGCGGCCCAAGAAGGGACTGCTCAGAGTGGCAAAGTGCTCGGATGGTGTCCCTTCCTGAGGTTCTCCCCAGCCCCCCTCTGTCGAAAGCTGAAGAGGTCACAGAGAATCAGGAGAAACAAAAGAAGGACCACCATCCCATCTCTCAGCATTTCTACCAAGAGTCACCGTGACCCTTCTGCCCACTCGGCATTCTAGTTTTCAGCAGCTCAAAGTCCAGAGCAAAGAGGGAACCCCATCTCCCTGGAACGTGCCCTTATCCAGGCTTCTGGCTGCCCACCCAACCAAAATCAGACAAAGAGATAAGACGAAAGGTGGGGAGCTCTGACGCAATTCATTGGCTGCCTTTAATATTCGTTTATAAACATTCTTTCTTCCTCCTTTGCTACTTGCTCTTCTCTGGGCTAAGAAACGTAGCTCAAGACCTGATCTGGGTATCACTTTTCAAATGCCCAAATCCCTGTAAAGGTTTAGTGTCTAGCTGTGTGCATTTTGCTCCGTATTAACATGTTCAATGGAGTACTTTGATTTTTTTTTTTTATCTAGACGCCAGAAGCTGGTGAATATATGCTTCATAGCTTCAGATAAACCTTTTGTTCTTCTGGGGCTGATCAGCTGGTAGAGCAGCGAGAGGGAGAAGGGGAGGGGAATTCACAGGGGCTCAGCGGTTTCAAAAAGTCAAATTACCTCTGAGCCATAGCAAGGCTGATAATTTAAATGAAAAAATATATATACAGGCTGCAGCACACAACACCGTCTCTGGTAGGACTTTTAATGAAGCCCCAGTTGTGATGACACTGAAGCCGGGAACGCTACAGTGGGATAATTACTTGGCTCCCACACAGCTGAGTTCCATAGATGCATTATTAACAGCACATTCCTCGCCATAACGAGAGCTGAACAGAGGTAAGCTCCGCAGACCTTGGTGTCCGCCATTAGCGGCCTGGCACAAACACAAATGAGTGTTTTCACAAAAGCATGCAAAGGTTGTGAAATTCCAGTGAATCCTGTGCTGGGAGGTGGAGATGGGGCGGGGATGGGGGGAAGGGAGGTAAGAGGATGTGTGTGTGTGTGTGTGTGTGTGTGCACGTGTGTATGTGTGTGTATGTACAAACACACATATATATTTGGTCCATACAGACGTGACCGGAGATGTCACCTTTCCATGCACAATGTACTTGGAGTAGGGCAACCTGGGAAATTATGGAGTCAGAACACATTGATTTTCCTGCAACAGATCCAGGCGGCAGCCCTGATGAAGAATTACAGAGGAAATTCAATAACCTAATTCTCCTCCAACCTGGCCCTGCCGCGCCTGCAGCCCTGAGCTTACCTGGCTGGGGCCACGGGGCGGGGCCTCCTGGCCTGGGCGCGCCGCACAGCCGGGCTCCCAACTGGGGCTGCCAGACCGTCCCCCTCCTCAACCCCGGTTCCATCCCCGAGCCACAGTGCTCTCTCAGGCCGCCTTCTCAGAACATGCAGGGAGAGCCAGCTGCCTCAGAGTCCAAGGGTCTTCTGGAAAGGTGTAAGCCACGGATATGGGTCTTCTTGCTCCCCGCTCACCCCCATTAAAGCTGGGGACAAAGACGCACGTACTGTTATTCAGGGCCAGAGGGACCCTATGCACGTCCCACACAGAGGCTCCAGGGCACGGGGGTGACTTAGAGGAGACTGCTGAGAAGCCGGCGCCCGGCCCTGCACTTCCCCGTGGTCTTCTCCTGGGTTTCACTTCCCCTGGAAGCGTCTGTTTCAAGGTGACCCTGTTTCGTGAGTCAGCCCCAGCGTCTCCCGCCTGCTCACAGAACCAGGGGCCTCCCAGTAATTAACACCCGCACTTGATGAGGTCCAGCTGGCAAACTGAAGCGATGCCAGCATCCTCCACTCGACAACCTGGGCTCCTCCAGCCAGGCCCCAGCGAGGGCCCCTCCCTCCACGGCTGTTCTGGCCACCCTTTCCCCGGAGAAGGTGAAAGTCACCCACCTAGCATGGATGGTCACAGGAAGTTGTTTATAAGAGTGAAAAGCTAAAAGCTCCAACGGGGAATATACATCGTGGCACTTCTGAGAGTGGAACACCAAGCAGCCACTAAAAATGATGGTGTAGAGGTGTGTGTGCTGACATGGGGCGTTATCACCGTATCTTGTTGGGGGAAACGGTTACAAAATAGTATGGACGTTATAAATCCATTTAAAACTAAACATGTGTACAAAAGAGTACGCAGTGATTCCATTCGTATAAAGGAACAAAAACAGGCACCACTGTCTTTGCTGTCAGAAGTCAGGATCCTGGTTATTCTGGGGGGTGGGACTGCAAGGGGGCAGGAGGTGGTCTTCTGGGGTGTAGGTGACGCTGAGTCACGATCCAGCGCCATCTGAGCTGATAGGTTCAGTCTGGGAAAATGCAGCTAGCTATATGCTTATGACATGCGAGGTTTCCTGTAAGTTATGCATCAATAACAAGTCATTACCTATTTATTGATATGTGTACTTCTCTCTATAAATATCAAACTTCAATACGTTTTTTAAAACAGTGTTTATGTGTATGTGAACAGAGTCAGGAAAGGTAAACAGCAAATTGTTAACAGCAGTTTTCCCCAGGCAGGTGAAAATGAGGGTGATTTCTCTCTCTTCTATTTATCAGCATTTTTTTTCTGGTAAGGAAAATATATTACTTGAGAAAAAAGAAAGAAAACAACTTAAAAAGAGAGGGGCGACTCGCCCGAAATGATAAGGAACATTACCAATTAGCAAAATAAATAATAACAACCACCACATCATCGTCATCTGCTCAACAAAGGAAGCACTCAAATGTAGTTTGGGACCCGTTCCGCCCAAGCCTCTGGATGCTCCCCTAGAAAAACGGAGACAGAATTCTGCAGAAGTCACTTGCAGAGTGAATTGCTTTTTCCCTGGCCCAGCCCCTGAGCCCTGTGAACCAAAATGTAAATAAACAGCCCTACGTGCCAGTTCATCGCTGCAGAGCTTATCACGGTCACCCACACGGTCCAGGAGCCGCCACGTGCGACGGGAAGGTGGTTAGACAAAAGGCGAAGCACGCGAGAAGTTCAGACCCACTTGGCAAAGGTGGGTGACCACCCCACCCCAACCCCACCCCCGCTCAGCCAGGGCCCACCCACCCACAGGGTTATACCCTCCCCACCCCTGTACCCCTCCTTGTTCATTTCAGATCACTTTCTAACAGATCGATCTCAACTGCTCTATTCCCCAGTTCATATGCCCAATTTCGCACTGATGTTCAAAGAACAGGTGAGAAGATATAAGAGGTTAGCCGGGTATCAGACTAGACGCAGTTCGTAGGGGAAGATGCTGGTCATCCAGGCCGACTAATCATTTGCCCCCAGCCCAAACCAGCATCTTTTAAATACCTAATTAAGATTTGTTTAGAGGGGAAGGGAAGGTTGCGTTG
Organism: Balaenoptera acutorostrata; assembly: GCF_949987535.1. Taxonomy (NCBI): domain Eukaryota; kingdom Metazoa; phylum Chordata; class Mammalia; order Artiodactyla; family Balaenopteridae; genus Balaenoptera; species Balaenoptera acutorostrata. Next base: position 34,951,079 of record NC_080082.1, on the reverse strand, counting down.
GGAGAGTGAAAAGAAGGGGGGACCCCTGGTGGCGACTGCAGGCTCTCTGATGCTATCCCCAGCAATCCACTGCTGACCCCAGACCCATCTGCACGCAGCAGAACAAAAGCTCTGCCATGAGCAGCCCCCGCCCCTTGGAAGTTGTTAGGAAAGCTCATCCCTCAAGTCTGCTGGGACCTCCGCAGGACCCTCCCTCTAAGAAGTCCCATCTGGACATACTTCTGGTGGGGCTGTAGCACCTCCCACAGGTCGGCTCCCAGACTCTGCCCTGCCTCTGTGCTTGTTTCTCCCTGTGTCAAGTGGAAAAGCTAAACTGGAGCCCTAGCTCACATTCCTAGGTTACGAGGGGGCCTTGGATCTCCAAGGAGCCCAGAGACTGAGTGAAGATTATTTAGCAAAGCACAAGGGGAAAAAAATCACTTCCTACAAGAGGGGAGACCAAGAACTTTGCCAGGGACTCAGAAGGCAGCAGTTTCTATCTGAGATGCTCTCCAGGGTCCCTGGTAGAAAGGTGGTGAGCTCATCACCGGACCCAGCAGAGGGCCTCCCACAGCGCCTGAGGGGCCCCCAGAGGCAGCTTCCCCTCCCCTGCAGGAGATCAGTATGAAATGTTGTCCTAGATTACTGTTTGACCCTGGATGGGTCAAACCAGGAGAAGAGAACCCCCCAAAATCACTAGCAGCACGAGGCAAGTCCTTGAAAAAAACCCTCCCCCAGCTGCCTGACCTCAGCTGGGCAGGGGGATGCGGGTTCCAGGTAGAGGCCCTGGTACTGGCCTCCCCCAGCATGAAAAAAGGATATTTTCTGGATTAAGAACCAAAAGCAGCAGACTTCCTTTCGCAGATTGCTCTGGGTGTTCTGAGACCAGGGTCCAGTTGTCTCTCTTTATGAAAAATTCCACACTTCCCTTCCCTGTGGAACCTCATCCCTGCCTCCCCTTCCACCAGAAAGTTTGGTGCAAAGAAATGACCACAGACCTGCACTGGCCCAGCCAGCAATTTCGGTGCTGAGAAGCCCCCAGGCCTCTCTCAAGGAAGGGGCTGGTTCCTCAACAGAAGGATGCCTGTCTGTCTGTCTGTCTCTCTCTCTCTCTCACACACACACACACACTCACAGACTCAGAAACACACAGGTACACAGCAAAGGGAGCTGCCTGTCACTCACACTCAGGTACACGCACGTGCGCGCACACACACACGCTAAAAGAAATACAGACATATACACACAGATACATGCAC